>NC_134312.1:166803941-169243941 GCF_964195595.1 Calonectris borealis
TGCCAGTGCTGTAAATTGTGATTTATATAGCTTCTTGGAAACAATGTCAAGAACCTGTGTTATATGTTAAGGGAGGCGGATTGACCTCATATGCACATCTATTACTAATACAGTTTGTGTTCTGAGACATATCTGATAGAAAGCTCGTTAAAACTAAATAGAAAAGTAGTTAATTTTGTAATTAAACAAACAAATGAGCAAAAACAAATGTACAGCCAAAAGTATTAAAAAAATTCGTGAATAAATCTTCCTGAAACAATACTGTAATTTCATTAATATCGAAACACTGGAAAAGTTCCAGAAAATAAGAATAAAACATACATTATAATAATATTTTTAAAAGATAATTGGGATTATCGAGTAAATTATAATGCTGTTAAGTCAGTGTTATAAATATTATATTAGGTGGTATGTGGTATGATGATAGATAATCAAAACATAATGCAATACTAATCAATATCAATCTTCAAAAAATAGAACTTGTTAGACTCACATCTTATAATTTTGATGAGACTACAAGTTAGTTGATGAAGTTAAAAATACCAATACAAGATAGATTTCAGAAAGATTTTTGCTTTGTTACCACTTGATATTTTCCTTAAAAATAAAACTTGAAACAAAATCAAAATTGTTTACACTAAATGGATTATAAATTTAATTGAAATAAGTAGTAATCATCAAAGGATATATTTCTAATGATACTAATCAAAGATCAGTTCCTAGTCTAAATATTTTATATAACATTATTTAATGAATGACAAAAAAAGCATTTAATCACTAGTGTTAAAGTTTAGAAACAGTATAAAATTATAACTATTGCTTTCACTGGGAAAGAAAAGGGTCTTCTAGTGTGAAGCGGAAATATTGGTAATTTTATTTTGGGGGGTTTTTTAGGTAGGATCTCTTATGTTCTTGGCACCATGTGATAAACGAAAGGTATCACCAAATTTTCAGAGTAAAGCAGATGTATTTAAATGAAAGGATAAAATACTACAGATGAAGATGATCCTCTATGAAGTTCTATAAACTTCGAACATTTTTAAAGATCTGTAAATGTTTTATTTTATAATTGTTTAGGGAAGCCTGCTGGGCCTGGATTCACCTTCCCAAAATGTAGGAATATAATTAAGGATACTAAGTTAGATAAAATGAATTCAGGCCCGAAGCTCACTTTTCATCTTCTAGAAGTCACATATAAAATTCTGTTATATAGAGGTACAGTACAGGAAGTTCATGAATCAGTTCAATCTCTTACCAAATATTAGATTCTTTGTTATTGTTTCATTTTGTTTTCCAAATTTGAGCTGATTGCATCCACACAGATTTCTGTCTCCAATAATATGCTGACTAATCTTTCATGTTTATTTTCATAGAAAATACTTACGTGCTGATATGAAGTTGAGATCATCCAGAGTCAAAAGAATTTTGTTCAGCGGACTCATGTGATGTTTCTAGCACTTATCCAGCACTCAGTAACAGAGTAAACATATGTGAGCAATGCTGGTGACACAACCGGTTCAACCAATACTTGTAAAACGATGGAAATAATACTTTAGAAGAGACTGGCAAAGACCTAAATAAAACCTACAACACAATTCTACTAAACTTTAATTCAAGTTAATTCTGATGTTTAATTTAAGTTAATGGGACATATTCTATTTGAAAACTCACTGTTAAAATATAGATACTTGCATCCAATACCAAGATATGAAGACATGTACATTTAAAATGCCAAAAGTAAACTGAAACATAGATATCTATAATACTGAATCCTTTTAAGAGATTATATGAAAATAAAAATGCTATAAAGAGCAGCTTTGCAGAACAAGGAATATGATTTTAAGATGCCAGAACCACTTTTCTTTTTGCAGTTTTGATTTTACTTACAAATTTCTCTACTCTCCTTATATAACACTAGCAATAATAATCACTTATCTATGCAGATATCACAGCAATCCATGCACTGAATAATCAGCCCCTCACATGTATTTTACTATGTTTAACTTCAGCTCAACAGTTATAGAACTTAAAGCATAAAAAGAGGTACAATTTTAGGTCTGTCTTTCTGATAAAGCAAGAATGTTCTCTAGATTATATTCTTAGCAACTTTTTTTACTGTTTAGCATTGTGGTAGATTTAATTTATTTTTTTTTTAAAGGTAGAAATTTTTAAGGATCTTTGAGAGATTAATCACTGTATCACAATGAATTTTTTTTGTCATCCTCCCCCAGATTTTCAATCTGAGTTCTCATGAAACTAATTTAATCTTTGCTTATGCCTTGTGTAGAGTATCCCTACAGCTCATAAGAAAGTCAAACACAGCTCCTGTGCTGAAGCTATGTCATGTGCCTCCCAGGGGGATTATAATGAACAGTGCCAATGAAGAGATGGAAAGAGCTGTTAAGCAAGCTAAATTGCCAAATGAATTGCACCTTTTATTTGCCCATAGCTATCTACTGAGCACAAAAGAATTTAGATGACTGTTCAGATTGACGTGCCCGTTTTGTACGTATTTAAATTCCCAGAATCACCACTACAAGAAAAAAAAACACACACAAAAAAAAACAACAACAAAAAAATACAAATAAAAAAACCAAAAGGTGCGTTCAAGCCTAATGTCTTTAATAGCTCTGAAGTCCATTTACATCACCATTCTCTAATGGAGGAGTGGCAACTCTAGGGATTTGTTTTTATCTCCAGTTTATGAAATGCTCCCAGGAAGTTTTTGTCTCCTTGATGGTCTAAGGAATGTGGTATTTGCCTTGTGACTCTTCATCACATAAAAATGTAACATGCAAAGCATTTAAGAGGGATGGCAATTCCTGGCTTTTTCACCTTCTCTATGATGTCACCATTTTATTTAACTGACCCTTCTAATTTTTGTCTTTGAAACTGTTTTCAAAGGCTAAATTCATCTGCTTAAACTCAGATGTTTAGTGCTGTTTAAGATGCCCTTGAATATACTGTTTGTTTTCCAGTGGGCAGTTCAGAACGGCAGAAATCCTGTGGTTTATCTGCCAGCTTGAGTAGCCAATCTCAGGTACCCAAGATCATCTCAAATGGTGCTAAAGGCACAGTTTGATGCAATCAAGTCCAGTCACTAAACTCTACTCTCTAAAGTCTTAACCAGAATGAATCAATTAGAGTTCCCTTTCTTCGTTTGGTTTAGTTGGTGGAAAGAAATGGCTCTTTTGGAGTGTGATTCATTGCATCCTATGGTAGATAACTAAAGTCAAATGAATTGTGCCCTTTAAAAGTCTGTTTCCCTCCATTGGCTATAAAAGAGCCTGAATAACTGTAACATATTGTGGATTTCTTAAACATGTAGAGAAGAATCTCTCACCAGATGTTTTACTGAATCTGGCTTTTAGAGTTTTCCTTACTTGCATTATCTTCCAAAAGTACTTCCAATATTAATTCGTAAACAGCAATATGGATCCCCATTTGAAAATCTAGGTTAAATACATATTTAGAGTAATACTAATACAGCTGATCTGTTTTTTTTTTTCTGATTGTCTGTGCAGAAGCAGATTCTGCAGCTTCTGGAAGCTGAACATATATGGCTTTCCATGGTCTGTCAGCACTCTAGTACAATAACCTAATGCATACTGATGGTCATAGAATCATAGAATCGTTTAGGTTGGAAAAGACCTTTAAGATCATCAAGTCCAACCATTAATCTAGCACTGCCAAGTCCACCACTAAACCATGTCCTTAAGCACCACGTCTACACGTCTTTTAAATACCTCCAGGGATGATGACTCAACCACTTCCCTGGGCAGCCTGTTCCAATGCTTGACAACCCTTTCAGTGAAGAAATTTTTCCCAATATCCAATCTAAACCTCCCTTGGCACAACTTGAGACCATTTCCTCTCATCCTATCACTTGTTAATTGGGAAAAGAGACCGACACCCACCTCGCTACGACCTTCTTTCAGGTGGTTGTAGGGCGTGATAAGGTCTCCCCTGTTTTCTCCTTTTCTTCAGGCTAAACAACCCCAGTTCCCTTAGCCACTCCTCATAAGACTTGTACTCTAGACCCTTCACCAGCTTTGCTGCATTTCATTGGACACGCTCCAGCACCTCAATGTCTTTCTTGTAGTGAGGGGCCCAAAACTGAACACAGCATTTGAGGTGCGGCCTCACCAGTGCCGAGTACTGGGGGACAATCACTTCCTTAGTCCTGCTGGCCACACTATTTCTGATACAAGCCAGGATGACATTGGCCTCCTTGGCCACCTGGGCACACTTCCGGCTCATATTCAGCCAGCAGTCAACAAATAACCCCAGGCAGCTGACAGGCAGCTTTCCAGACATCTTCCCCAAGCCTGTAGTGTTGCATGGGGTTGTTGTGACCCAAGTGCAGGACCAGGCACTTAGCCTTCTTGAACCTCATACGATTGTCCTCAGCCCATAGATCCAGCCTGTCCAGATCCCTCTGTAGAGCCTTCCTACTTTCAAGCATATTGTCACGAATGAGTAGTTTTGAGGCCGCTTTAAGAATCACTGACAAAGGTATCGGCAAAAGGTGATTTTAGTAGAAATTTATAGAAGCATGACTTAACAGAATTCGATGGCAAGGTTCACTTTATTACTCATTACATGGATTAAGTATACACAGGGAAAATTGTGTCAGAATTGTGTTGGAATGATTTGTGCAGAGAAAAAAGGTAAGGGAGACCCTCCCATTGAGTCACAAGGTTCAGAGAAGACCCAGCTGGATCCAATCTTAGTCTCAGACTTGGACAACGGTTTGTGTCTAATACAGAAGGGATAAGGAGGTCCTCCTGCTGAGTCACGAGGTTCAGAGTAGACCCCTTTGCTCTCTAAACTCCTTCTCAGAGAGGAGTCTAGGTGCGGCTGGATCTACCCCTAGTTTCAGACCTGGGCAACAGGGTTTTGTAACTAAAGGGTTATGTGTGTTTAGAAGCAATTTAGAGTTCATAAGGTTTTAACAATACTTAAACATTAATCAATTGGGTAGCTACAAAAGGAGTTAGTCAAGTTACTTAAAATAACAACTAAATACTAAAACAACTTAACTATAAATTATTCTTATTAGTGGTTATACACATAAATGTGCAAAAGATCTAGAACGATCAATATATGTATATGAAAATGAATATGGTACCAAAGCTAGATACGTTTATAAAGGTCTAAAGCTAGATAAATTTATAAAGGTATACCTGTTAAAAATTCCCCTCGAGTCTCATGAAATACTCATATTAAATGCCTTGGCAGTTCTCAACGGGCGAAGGGTTAAGCCCCGAGGAGTGTCTCGGCTGAGGAGTGTTTCAGCCCGAGTCTCGGTGATCCTCCGAGTCTCACAAACTCAAGAGTTTGCGAACTCTGAAAGGCATCCCACTCAGAAGGAGATTCTGGGTGCAGCCCTCTGCGGTCCAGGAGAGCTCAAAGAGTCTCACTGAGGAACACTGTTTATAGGTTCGTTAGATGATTGGTTTTAGTCATCCATGACCATTCTCAAGACCTCATCAACAACAGTGCCATTCCATTTGAGTTACAACTCAGATAAGGGTGTCAGGAAAATGACGGATTATCCCCAACCTTGGACCCCACCTGGGTTGAGTAGGGAAAGTCCTGGTACGGCCAGTGCTGTTCCTAATTTCGGCCATGTAGGAGTTCTGGGAGCAGTCTGCCCGACTCATTACAAAGTTTATCAGGAATCCCTGAGGTCATAGGGTGACCCTGGAAAAAGGAAAAAGGGGGGAAGGAATGCACCACCACACTTATCAACACTCCCGCCCATCTTGGTGTCGTCTGCAAGCTTACTGAGGGTGCACTCGATCCCCTCACCCAGATCATTGATAAAGATATTAAACAGAACTGGCCTCAAAACTGAGCCCTGGGGAACACCACTTGTGACTGGCCACCAAATAGGTTTAACTCCATTCCCCACAACTCTTTGGGCCCAGCCATTTTTTATCTAGTGAAGAGGACACCTGTCCAAGCCATGAGCAGCCAGTTTCTCCAGGATTATGCTGTGGGAAATGGTGTCAAACGCTTTACTAAAGTCCAGGTAGACCACATCCACAGCTTCTCCCTCATCCACTAAGCGGGTCACCTTGTCCTAGAAGGAGATCACATTAGTCAAGCAGGACTTGCTTTTCATAAACCCATGTTGACTGGCCCTGATCACCTGGTTGACCTGTACATGCAGTGTGATGGCACTTGGGATGATCTGCTCCATAACCTTCCCCAGCACCAAGGTCAGACTGACAGGCCTGTAGTTCCCCAGATCCTCCTTTTGGACCTTCTTATAGATGGGCGTCACATTTGCTAACTTCCAGTCAACTGGGACCTCCCTGGTTAGCCAGGGTGGTAGATGACCCATCCCTGGAAACATTCAAGGTCAGGTTGGACGGGGCTCTGAGCAACCTGATCTAGTTGAATATGTCCCTGTCCATGGCAAAGGGGTTGGACCTTTAAAGGTCCCTTCCAACCCAAACTATTGTATGACTCTATGATTCTGTGATAAATGATTGAAAGTGGCTTGGTGAGCACTTCTGCCAGCTCCCTCAGTACCCTCTGATGGATCCCGTCTGGTCCCATAGACTCGTGTGTGTCTAAGTAGTGTAGCAGGTCACTAAACTTTTCACCTTGGATTATGGGGACTTCATTCTGCTCCCTGTCCCTGTCTTCCAGCTCAGGGGGCTGGGTACCCAGAGAACAACTGGTCTTACTATTAAAGGCTGAGGCAAAGAAGGCATTAAGTACCTCAGCCTTTTTCTCATCCTTTGTCACTATGTTTCCCCCTGCATCTAATTAAGGGTGGAGATTCTCCTTAATCCTCCTTTTACTGCTAATGTATTTATAGAAACATTCTTTATTGTCTTTTATGGCAGTAGCCAAATTAAGTTCTAGTTGGGATTTGGCCCTTCTAATTTTCTCCCTGCATAACCTTACGACATCTTTGTCAAATCATACCATCTGGCAAGTCCAAGTTAGATGCATGACTTAGACATTTTGGATTCCATGTAATGTTTCTAACTTAGACTCTTCAACAAGATGACTAAAATTAGGTGGCAGGAATGCACTAATTTTTTTTTTCAAAATTCTATTAAGAAAATAATCTCATTCTATTGTTAAAAGGAAGTAAAACTCTGAAAATAAAACATATGCTTTATTAGGGCAAAACAGCCTGGGTTTTTCTTTGCTTTGTTTTTGCCCCAGTCTTAAGCTTTATCCCCAATCTGAGAAACCAGTTATTGAGCTCTCATAAATGTGTTAAACTGTGTACATCAGACACACCACCCAAACTACAAAAATGTAAACCTCATCTCAGATACACAGTTTGCTTTTCTTATTTATCAACAATGTGTTCAGAACATGTTTTCAGCATATTCCTTTAATGTCAAAATTGCAGAATGTTTGAGACAATGAATAAGAAATAAAAGTTCATTACTGCTCACAGTATTTTGCTAAGGTTTCATGTATGCCTCTAGATCTCAGGCTTTAGAATTAGCTTTCGTTTTTCGCTTAAAATTCCAATTTATTTTGCTTTGAGAATACTTTATCTTCAAATATCACTTATTTAATAGTTTATATGAAGAAACAGCAGTGGTCCCAACATAAATCCCTGTAGTATGCTGCCAAAAATTCTCTCATGGCTCAGAAAGATTGGATTAAATTTAGCCTTTTCAACATGGTAATTTATTTTGATTCTTTCATATGTATGCTTAACTATTTGTAGAGGAAAGTCTTCCTGTTTTCTGCTGTAATTAATTCTGCTGAAACCTTACACAATTTTGTAATATTGATTATGCTTATAAATACAAAGATTTTTCACCTTTACAATTTTCATATTCTTTACTTCCTGTACAGTTAAAATTAAGTTCATTTTTCTCATTAAATAGAAAATACTTGACATCCCTATTTGCATTTTTGTATCAAATTGATAAATAGTTTCAGTATTTTTGATGTTATATCCCCAGTGTACCTAAAGATAATGTTTAAATGTTTCTATCATCTTTTTTCAAGTGCATCAATTAATGAGTTAAGCTAAACTATACTAGGTTTCTTTACTTTCATTTCAAGAATGTACCAGAAATGCTGTCTGACTTTAATCAACCTAACTTCTTTGCTGAAAGCCTCTATTATGAAAATAATGTGCAAATTATGCTTTACTGATTAGGTGGTCATTACAGTCCTTAAGAGACAGTCTTTTGTACTTTACAGGACAGATGCATAACAGGTATTTATATAGCATTATAGCAGAGAACTTAGTTGGCTAATTTTCTCCTGTGAAAAATACTTTTCCTTTTTTTAATCTACATAGAGAAAACAGCAGTTTAGACCTTTACAAAAATGTCTTTCAAGGCATCTCTTTTCAAAACACAGAAATTACTAACCCCATTATTCACTTCTCCAGCCTGGACTGAACACTTGGAGGAAGTAAACAATTACCTCTTTTTTATGTAAGTGTTGTAAAGTGTTTTAGAGTGGTAGCTGAAGTCATATAGCTTCAAATCAAATAGTTAACTACTGGATTGAATGATTCACATTTAACTGCTCTGCAAAATCACTTGCTGTGATATTTAATATACAGAAAAACACAGGAGTAATTATTCAGAAAGATTAAGTGCTTTTGCATGTTAAGTAAACAAATCTGTTTGCTTCAATATTTGAATAATACTAATTTAAAACATTAAAAGAAACCTTTCTCCCCAGTGTTTGGGTAACTCATCCAGTAAGTCAGTTGAAAAAAATGATCTAAATGCATAGTGTGTCCTTACCATTGTGAGCTGCTTTGCTGATGAAATGTAGCTGTAGCTGATAAGACATTATACTGCTAGCCAGCTTTCTCTGAGCTTTATAGTGCTCTTATGAAGTAAAGAAGAACAGTAAGTCGGACCGGAACTTTAAAATAATGTTAAAAGCTGATGATACCCTTTTAACTCTTTAAAATGTTACTACATAACAACTCGGTCAAGTTCATGTTCTGGTGTTTGCAGGTGGAATTTGTTTTAATATAAGTAAAAGGAAAAAGAGTGCATCTGCATCAAAATACAAATATAGCAAGAAGGTAGAACAGCTTTTTGTTGTTGTTGTTTAATATATTAAAGGGCATGGCAGTTATCCCAATGCTAAGCAAAATAAATCCTGAAAGCTTATGAGTAATAGTTATTGCAAACTACCTCATTATACAGTTCTTTCATAAATCAAATTCCTCCATAAAAATAGATTTGATTTATTCTTATTCCTAATAAAATGAGAGGAATCACAGTTCTCTGATGTACATGTATATTTAATACCTATATTGATTTGTTTTAATGCAAACCCTGCTCTTAAATAGCTCTTTTACCTCCTGCTTGGTGTTTATCCCTTTTCCCCATGGTGCTGGGCTGAGGCTAGGCCAGAGGCAGGGACAGAGAGAAGCAGCTCCCTGTCCCCTCCTCCGAGCTTGTATTGGGTTCACGTGGCAAGTTTTTGGTAGCAGGGAGGCTGCAAGGGTGGCTTCTGTGAGAAGACACCAGGAGCTGCCCCCATGTCGGACAGAGCCAGTTCCAGCCAGCTCCAAGATGAACCCACCGCTGGCCAAAGGTGAGCCAATCAGTGACATTGGTGGCACCTTTGTGATAAAAAATTTCAGAAAGGGTAAAAGTGCTATGCAGCAGCTGGGAGAGAGGAGTGAAAAGATGTGAGAGAAACAACTCTGCAGATACCAAGGTCAGTGAGGAAGGAGGGGCAGGAGGTGCTCCAGACACCAGAGCAGAGATTCCCCTGCAGCCTGTGGAGAAGACCATGGTGACACAGATAATCCACACTGCATCCCGTTGAGGACCCCAGGCCAGAGCAGGTGAATGTGCCCTGAATCAAGCTGCAGCCTGTGGAAACCTCACGCAGGAGGGCAATATTATTAGCTGGCAATAAACTAAATTAATATCCGTAAGTCAAGTCTGGTTTGCCTGTGATGGTATTGGTGAGTGATCTCCCTGTTCTTACCTTGACAAGATTTCCAGCTGTTCTGGTTTCAGCTGGGATAGGGTTAAATTTCTTCCTAGTGCTGTGTTTTGGATTTAGTATGAGGAGAATGTTGATAATACACTGATGTTTTGACAAAGCAATTGGAAAAGGGACACCGGTCCTCAGCCTCTGGAGGCGACTGCTGTCAGGCGTAAAGGAAAGGTATCCCTTCAAGGAAGATGTTATATATCGCCTAGGCAAATGGACCACTATGGAGAGAGGTATCCAGTACCTGAGAGAACTAGGCATGCTGGAGGTGGTTTATAGTGACCTGAACGACAACCAAACACCCAAAGATCCAGATGACGTCCCGTGCACCCGACCCATGTGGCGGAAGTTGGTACGGAGCGCACCAGCATCGTATGCCAGTTGGTTGGCAGTACTGTGCTGGAAAGAGGAAGAAGCACCAACGGTGGATGAGGTGGTTAGCAGACTTCGGGATTTTGAAGAAACTATCTCATCCTCCCTTGTCTCGGCTGTGGAGAAAATGTCCCGGGAGTTCCAGCAACTCAAAGAGGATATGTCTATTCTCCACCTGTACGGACCAGTATCTCAGCCATTAGGAGTCAGCGTTTTTCTCCTCAAGAGAGAGGATATCGAAAGTACACACCACGGGGCACCCTGTGGTTTACCTGCGTGACCACGGAGAGGACATGAGGCAGTGGGATGGAAAACCTACCTTCATCCTAGAGGCACGTGTACGTGAGTTGCAAGGAAAAACAATCACACAAGGGGGTTCTCCCAGGAAAAATGCTGCTCCAGTTGTCAGGAAAAACCTGTCTCATGACGGTCCAGTTTCCAGTGAACAGTTCCCCAGACAGAGTAGAAGGGCTGATCTTACTTTGGATTGTAATTGCAATGAAGAAATTCTTGACTCACGTTTGCAAGAAGTGAGAGATGGATACTATGACCAGAACTAGAGGGGCCCTGCCTCCAGCCAGGTGGAGGAAAGGGACAACCGGGTTTACTGGACTGTGTGGATTCGATGGCCTGGCACATCAGACCCAGAGGAGTATAAGGCTCTAGTAGACACTGGTGCACAGTGTACCCTGATGCCATCAAACTATAAAGGGGCAGAACCCATTTGTATTTCTGGAGTGACAGGGGGATCCCAAGAGTTAACTGTATTGGAGACCGAAGTGAGCCTGACCGAGAATGAGTGGCAGAAGCACCCTATTGTGACTGGCCCAGAGGCTCCGTGCATCCTTGGCATAGACTATCTCAGGAGAGGGTATTTCAAGGACCCAAAAGGGTACCGGTGGGCTTTTGGTATAGCTGCCCTGGAGACAGAGGAAATTAAACAGCTGTCCACCTTGCCTGGTCTCTTGGAGGACCCTTCTGTTGTGGGGTTGCTGAGGGTTGAAGAACAACAGGTACCAATCGCTACCACAACAGTGCACCGGCGGCAATACCGCACCAACTGAGACTCTCTGATCCCCATCCACGAGCTGATTCGTCGACTGGAGAGCCAAGGAATGATCAGCAAGACTCGCTCACCCTTTAACAGTCCCATATGGCCAGTGCAAAAGTCTAATGGAGAGTGGAGACTAACAGTAGACTATCGTGGCCTGAACGAAGTCACGCCGCCACTGAGTGCTGCTGTGCTGGACATGCTAGAACTTCAGTACGAACTGGAGTCAAAGGCAGCCAAGTGGTACGCCACCATTGACATTGCTAATGCCTTCTTGTCCATCCCTTTGGCAGCAGAGTGCAGGCCACAGTTTGCTTTCACTTGGAGGAGCATCCAGTACACCTGGAACCGACTGCCCCAGGGGTGGAAACACAGCCCTACCATTTGCCATGGACTGATCCACACCGCACTGGAACAGGGTGAGGCTCCAGAGCACCTGCAGTACATTGATGACATCATCGTGTGGGGCAACACAGCAGAAGAAGTTTTTGAGAAAGGGAAGAAAATAATTCAAATCCTTCTGAAATCTGGTTTTGCCATAAAACAAAGTAAGGTCAAGGGACCTGCACAGGAGATCCAGTTTTTAGGAATAAAATGGCAAGATGGACGTCGTCAGGTCCCAACAAATGTGATCAACAAAATAACAGCCATGTCTCCACCAACTAGCAAAAAGGAAACACAAGCTTTCTTAGGCGTTGTGGGTTTTTGGAGAATGCATATTCCAAATTACAGTCAGATCGTAAGCCCTCTCTATCAAGTGACCAGGAAGAAGAACGACTTCAAATGGGGCCCTGAGCAGCAACAAGCCTTTGAACAAATTAAACAGGAGAGAGTTCATGCAGTAGCCCTTGGGCCAGTCCGGGCAGGACAAGATGTGAAGAATGTGCTCTACACCGCAGCCGGGGAGAATGGCCCTACCTGGAGCCTCTGGCAGAAAGCACCAGGGGAGACTCGAGGTCGACCCTTAGGGTTCTGCAGTCGGGGATACAGAGGATCCGAGGCCTGCTACACTCCAACTGAGAAGGAGATATTGGCAGCATAGGAAGGGGTTCGAGCTGCTTCGGAAGTGGTTGGCACTGAAGCACAGCTCCTCCTGGCACCCCAACTGCCGGTGCTGGGCTGGATGTTCAAAGGGAGCGTGCCCTCTACACATCATGCAACCGATGCTACGTGGAGTAAGTGGGTCGCACTGATCACACAACGGGCCCAAATAGGAAACCCCAGTTGCCCAGGAATCTTGGAGGTGATCACAAACTGGCCAGAAGGCGAAGATTTTGGCATATCCCCAGAGGAGGAGGTGACACGTGCTGAAGAGGCCCCACTGTATAATAAACTACCAGAAAATGAGAAGCAATATGCCCTGTTCACTGATGGGTCCTGTCTCCTTGTGGGAAAACATCGGAGGTGGAAAGCTGCGGTATGGAGTCCTATACGCCAAGTTGCAGAAACTACTGAAGGAGAAGGTGAATCGAGTCAGTTTGCAGAGGTGAAAGCCATCCAGCTGGCCTTGGACATTGCTGAATGAGAAAAATGGCCAGTACTTTATCTCTATACTGACTCATGGATGGTGGCAAATGCCCTGTGGGGGTGGTTGCAGCAGTGGAAGCAGAACAACTGGCAGCGCAGAGGTAAACCCATCTGGGCTGCCGCATTGTGGCAAGATATTGCTGCCCGGGTAGAGAACCTGACTGTAAAAGTACGTCATGTAGATGCTCATGTGCCCAAGAGTCGGGCCACTGAGGAACATCAAAATAACTAGCAGGTGGACCAGGCTGCTAAGATTGAAGTGGCTCAGGTGGATTTGGACTGGCAACATAAGGGTGAATTATTTATAGCTCGGTGGGCCCATGATGCGTCAGGCCATCAAGGAAGAGATGCAACATATAGACGGGCTCGTGATTGAGGGGTGGACTTAACCATGGACGCTATTGCACAGGTTATCCATGAATGTGAAACGTGCGCTGCAATCAAACAAGCCAAGCGAGTAAAGCCTCTTTGGTATGGAGAACGATGGTTGAAATATAAATATGGGGAGGCCTGGCAGATTGATTATATCGCACTCCCTCAAACCCGACACGGCAAACGCTATGTGCTCACCATGGTGGAAGCAAACACCGGATGGCTGGAAACATACCCTGTGCCTCATGCCACTGCCCGGAACACCATCCTGGGCCTTGAAAAGCAAGTCCTGTGGCGACATGGCACCCCAGAAAGAATTGAGTCAGACAACGGGACTCACTTCCGAAACACTCTCATAGACACCTGGGCCAAAGAGCATGACATTGAGTGGGTCTATCACATCCCCTACCATGCTCCGGGAAAATCGAACGATACAATGGACTGCTAAAAACTACGCTGAGAGCAATGGGTGGTGGGACATTCAAGCATTGGGACACACATTTAGCAAAGGCCACCTGGTTAGTCAATACCAGGGGATCTGCCAATCGAGCTGGCCCTGCCCAATCAAGACTTTTACGTACTGTAGATGGAGATAAAGTCCCTGTCGTGCACATAAGAAATATGCTGGGGAAGACAGTCTGGGTTACTCCTGCCTCTGGCAAGGGAAAACCCATTCGTGGGATTGCTTTTGCTCAAGGACCTGGGTACACTTGGTGGGTGATGCGAAAGGATGGGGAAGTCCGGTGTGTACCTCAAGGGGATTTGATTTTGGGTGAAAATAGCCAATGAACTGAATTTTGATGTCAACTGTTACATGATATTGTATGTCATTATTTCTATGATATAGCAGTGGCATAGCAGTGAAAATCACCCAGATTAGTGAAGAATGAAGTAACTCCGATGAAACCGAGCAAAGTGCAACGATGATAGAACTGGATGAGCGCAGCAGTACCGAAATGAGAACTGGCTTCAGGATGCAACGGCCCAGCACCGCACACCATCTCTTTGGCCCTGAAAGACTGTTATAACAGATGGAGCCCAAAGTCATGGACTAAATGAACTCAGTGGACATTTTAGAGGGGTAGTCCATAGACCAAGGGAATGATATCTGTGCGTGCATATATATATATGTGTGTATATATAAAGAAAGATAGTGGTGGTTAATTGAAATGTATTAAAAAAAGATATGAGACCTAAGCACGACGTAAATGGTATGGAATAAGGGGTGGATACTGTCCTGGTTTCGGCTGGGATAGGGTTAAATTTCTTCCTAGTGCTGTGTTTTGGATTTAGTATGAGGAGAATGTTGATAACACACTGATGTTTTCAGTTGTTGCTAAGTGCCCTCCTAGTCCAAGGACAGCTCCCATGCCTACTGACTGAGCTAGGTACACAAGATGGGAGGGAACATAATCAGGACAGCCAGCCCAGCTGGCTAATGGGGTATTCCATACCATGTGACGTCATGCTCAGTATATGAAGGGTAGGCGTGATCCAGGAAGTACCGATCGCTACTTGGTTATCGGTCAGCGCGGGTGGTGAGCAATTGCATTGTGCATCACTCATTTTGTATATTTTATCATTATCATTATTATTTTCCCTTTTTTTCCCTGTTCTATTAAACTGTCTTTATCTCAACCCACGAGTTTTTCTCACTCTTACCCTTCCGATTCTCTCCCCATCCCGCTGAGGGTGGGGGGAGTGAGTGAGCGGCTGCGTGGTATTTGGCTGCCTGCCAGGTTAAACCACGACACCAGCATATTTTCTCCCCTTGTCCTACTGAGAGGAGGGAGTGATAGAGTGGCTTGGTGGGCACCTGACAGCTAGCCAAGATGAACCCACCGCAGAGCTCTTTACAAAGGACCAGTTTAATATCTGTCTTTCTCTATTGTCTACCAAAATCCCAAAATTACAAACTTTAATTAGGTGACTCACGTTCTGATGATTGAAATTAGGTGAGTTAAAGAACAGCTGTAATGAATACTCTGAATTTTGCATCAACATTACAATGGTGATATCTTATGTAGAAATACTTCTGTCTAATAATCTAAAAATTAAAAAATCCACACAAAAATTGATATTCATAGAGAAAAAAAGAATGATGACATTTTGGAGAAGCCACTACAGGCAAAGTACAAACTGCTGCTCTCATAAGCACACTTGCAGATGGTTGAAATGTTCAAAATGTTGCACAGTAGTACTGACAAACTCTTGTTGAAAGACACTTATCAACATTGTTTGAGAATTCTATGCAAGGGAGTAAAGCAGTTAGTTGTGCATTATGGGAAATCCTAAAGCTTTATATAAGCTTTTGCTTAGAACTTTAATCATTATGTTCTCTAGATTAATAGTAAATACTCTATATTGTTCAGAAGAAATCAGTATCAGAAGTAAAGATTTGTAAAAAAATGGGTAACTTATTTACAGGGAAAGGACTGATCAAAATGAGGTACAGTATTAGATCATAATTGACTTTAGAGTTCAAAGGGATGCTTTTAGATCAGTTTGCAAATTGAAAGGTTGTATATGTAACGAATATGTCACTTTGTTTCTTTGCTATTCAGATTTATTACAGTTCATATGCCTAAAATGAAATTAAACCGAGTGTAGTCTATTGCAAAGTCAGGAATGCTTAATGTGACTTTACCTGAGTTGTCTGGGAAACACCATAACTCTAGAGCTACTGTAGCTCTCACTTTTTGTGGAATGGAAAATAACATAGTAATTTGTTGTGGTGTTTTGTTTTATTCTTGACTTCAAAACTGTTTCTTTTTTTAGTTTTCGTTATTGTTTTTGAACTGGCGATTTAACAGATTGTCCAGATTCTCTCTTTGATAAAATTTTAAGGATCGCTTTTGCAATCAAAACTAGGGAAAAAGATATAAACCAATCTAAAACTATCATACAATGTAATAGTTACATCTGGAAGTATGAGATGCTTTTTAATCACTTCACTTTTGGGGTCTTATTGTATATAATAATGACAAAACCATAACAATATATTGATGCATTGTTGTGTTTTGTGTGAGAATAACATGAGATGAAAAATTAGCTAATTTTACAGTGGTCATATGAAATGTTTCTTCTCTGGTTCTCTGTTGCTCATTGCATTCTGTGATTGCTAATAGGCTGCCTTGGAGCAAGTAAGTGGGAAGCAAATAGAGAACAGATGAGGCAGCAAGAACTCTGTCATTTATTACAAAAATGACTGAGGGGGCCTCAAGTTGTACAGCAGTGTGTTCCAAACATATTAAAAGGTCAGTCTCTGATTCAGCAAGGCACATCATAGGCATCTTTGCAAGCATGTTTTTGATTGTTTAACTGAGTCAAGGTCATATACGTAAGGGCTAAGACCTTCAGCTGGTTGTATGTTTAGTTGAGATGCACTAAACTATAGTCTTTCTTGCTTAAAGCAGACTGGTAGATTGACAAAGCAAGATCAAGAAACAGTGACATTTTAGTATTATTATAATTATATATTATTATAATACATGTTTTGGAAAAACCAAAAGGCTCCACCCATTACTGGATCTCTATTAAGCTCTCTCCTGGAAGGAAGGAGCTTTTACTCTGCATTGAATGTGGAGATGACAAAGGTACATCTGTGAGGGTGGCTTCTCCTCCAGGAAAGCTGAGGATATTCTGTTGTTAAGCTAAGCTTGCAGGAAGGCTCTCTTGTGTCACTGGATCATCCAAAAAATGGATCTACAAGTAATGAATACTAGTCTAAGATGACTCTCTGAATTAGATTTTTTTTTTTAATGATTAATTATTAGAAGATGATTAACAGAAAATAAGATTAATATTCTGTCCAGTTCCTCAAACTGCTTTTTCTGTAGGATATCATTAGTGTCTTACTTTACCTGAACTCAGGTCTGATGTTTTGCATCCATATACATACCTCCCTTACAGCAGTACAGAAGAGAGCACTAAATAAATCACCAGACAGGCTGAGCAAGAATTTAAAATCAGTTCCTGTAGCCCTTGGGAATGCAAGGGACAATGAAAAACATTAATTTTTAACTCTTCCACTATCTATCAACAGCAGATTTTTACTAAACTTTTTTTTACTTCTGACTTTTTGTTGTGTTCCAGTCATATGCAAGCTGAAATTTGTGCTTTTTTTCAGCAATTATCAAGTTTAGGATTCATCATATTTAACTTAAAACATCTGAAGCTACCCATTTTGTCATTATCATTCTCTTAGCTCCCTCTATGGTGGGTAGATAAAGGACATTTGGTGGAGGTATTTTCTTTCTCCACTGTTTATAGAAAGAGACTGGTCTAAGGTAAGAAACCTCTGTTTTAGGTGGCTAGTGTCAAGCTAAAAAAGCCTGTCCCTGCTGAACTCGTAGGTGCTACCAACTTTAATTCTGGTGATTTATTAGTGGCATTTTCCTCTGTGATCTTAGAATATCAGTATTACCTCAGTGTGTTAAACTGTATGTTGTATGTAATCTTTGACAAATGAAACCATAAACAGAAAAACTTATACCCATTTTAAGATCCCATGGAAAGAGCAAGGTAGTTAATTCTGATGTCTTTTACAGATTCCAGCCAAGATAATTCCTTCACTCGTTTACCCTGGAGTTTTGGTGTCTTAATTTTTTTTTTTAAGTTTTTGGTGTCATTAAAAAAAAAAAAAGAAAAAAAAGGAAGCCCTTCACTTCAGTGCTTAATTTATTCTAACATGATAAAGATTTAAAAATATTGCCATACTGCAGACTCTTTTTTGTGTTCTGCAAGTCACTTCAATATTCTCCAGCGTGAAAGATATTATAAACACAACATTATCATATTGTACATTGCATTACATTGAATTAAATATATTTCCACCATTCCTGTATCATTGGAGAGAGAAAGTTACAGAAGAGGGATTGTCAGATGCAAAAAAAAAATGTTATCAATGGTTCCAACAGAAAGACAGTGCATATTAATCCCAAATAAACTGCCTTCTAACATAGGAAAAATCATGGGATTTTGTTTCCAGCACAAATAAACCAATATTCCTAGTATGGTACTTATTCTACAGCAATTTATACCATCTGAAGATCTGATCTAGCAATTTCATCACTGACCTAGCTAGACATATCACATATAAGTGGCAGCACTCAGATTCTGCAGTTAGAAGAACAGAGATACTACGATGCAAATTAGTACTATCATTTTATTCTGGCACTGTTTTATCTATTAGTATTGTTATTAAAATTAATAGCCTGTATTTTTACAAATTAGCTGAAATATTTTTTGCCTATTTTTTTTTTTTTAAATTTGCTTTTCTTTTTGGCAGAATCTTGTAGATTAGATCTATTATACACCTATTTAGTTTTATCCATTCACTTCTTTTATTATTTGTTTGTTTGTTTTAGCAAAACAGGAAAAAAATTAAATGATCATATTAAAGCACTGGAAGTGATAAGAGGCCTCTAAGCCAGATAAGGTGGAATGACACGAGAAATTAAAGAATGATTCCAAGGATCAGAGCTGCAGAGGATTGAACTTTCATCACTGCAAGAGGGGAAGTGTTAGATACATGTGATAGGGGAATAATAGGAATAATGATATGTGAGCAGAGAGTTAGCAACCTCATACTTCTGCAGCTGAAGCTAAGGTGAGTTTTGCCACCCTCTTCAAGACATGTGAAAACCAGAATTTGACATTCATGCAGCACAACTGTGTATTGTATTTCAAGACATAGGAAGAACAATATTTTTTAGGATTTGGACTTGGAAGGGAAATCCAGTGAGACTAATTAACTCAAAAATAAATAACTCAGACTTCAAAAGTCTTATGGGGTTAAAAATAATTTTGCTAGGGATGATTTTGAAAAAGTGTTAGTGAGTGTATCAAATATACTTGCTCTGTTCCTGCTCTTCTCAATCATCCACTTACGGCCATTGTTCTGCACAGAATACTGCACAGAATATGGACCCTCAGTCTGAACCAGTATGGCTGTTCTTATGTTCCTGACGGATTGCCTGTATGAAAAAGAACGTGTATTCTGTAAACACTGATGGGAAAATGCAGATCAGCTGTATCCAGGGTTTATAGATAAATGCTGCACCCACATGTGGGAAGAGGAGCAAGCCTTCTTTCCAAATTTTCACTCCAGAGAAAGAATTTTCTACAGCAGTGGCTTTACTGGTTCTATTAAAACTTATGCTGAGCTTAAGGTGTTCCAAAGCATATGTCATGTTCTTCTGCATAAACTGATGGAGGTTCTCCTGGTGCTGAACCTACTGATCAGGAACTCACTATGGTGACATAGAAATGAGAATGTTAAAAGTTTGAAGAAAGAATGATACACTTTAAACACTGCCATGAAATATTATAACCTGTGAGATATTGTACTCCCTGACAGACTCACTTGGTTGCATGTTTCTGGCACATATGAAGACTATACATTACTAAAACTGGGAGACAGGCCATTCAATAAAGCATTGTTGCTTCTACCTAGTGTAAAAGTAAAGGTCTATTTCACACTGCTGTTTGGATATAATAAAAAATAGAATAATTACAATTAAAAAACCCCCAAACAACAACAACAAAACAAAACCCAAACAAAGCTGTACAGCTACAGCAATACTGCATTTTAAAGAAAGTAAAACATTGTGGTCTAGACTGAATTCCAGAGGTCCTTCACATCAAAATCAAACGGGGGGAAAAAAAAGTGTCATTAGAAACCAAAGAAAAACTTTTCCTGATCATCTGTTTTTCGGATAAAGCTCTTTAAACTACATGATATCAGTTCCTGTACCATAGTCTGGTTTGGTAGCTTTGTACCTACCTGTCAGTATGAACAATGGTAAAAGAATTTACCGTAAACATTTTGAATTCCCTTCAGTTCCAATATCTTATTGGTTAAAAATACAAGTTAATAACAAACAGTATTTCACAGTCTTTCACATTTGAATTTTAAAAAAAAACTTTGTTGATTTTTTCAAAATAATATTTTTTTCATTATTGTAACTATAACAATTTAGCAAATAGTTTTATGTTTTTACAAGTTTAATCATTCATGAATACAGCCTGTTTTCAGTAACTATTCAGTACCATAGAATCCATGTATTTTTTAAAAAACCTGAACTGGAAAGAATCATCTGGAAATTTCAGTGGTTACCCTGATGTTGGGATAAATTATGTGATGAACAAATATTGGCTGATTCAGCAAATAATATATGCAATCTTTAGCAGATTGTAGTCTTGCGATTAAGCCCTGGATTGCAGCTTATAAAAGTCTTAATTCCATACCTGGATGTATGAGAGTTTCCTTTCCTGTGATATTATGCAACTTGTCTATATTAATAGCATCATATAGAATTCAAAATGTAAGCATTGAAAACTTTGAAAAACTAAATGATAAACTTAAAATCCATAACAGTCAAATTGGGTTAGTACTTCAATGTCTAACATGTGTATTAAGAAGATAAATCCATAAATGCACCTAAAGAACTCAGATACACAAAAAAGTAAAAAAGAGAGACAGTAATATTTTTCTAGACAAAATATTGTCTTTTTGTATATGTAAACTTCTATTTTTTATAACCTGTTTCATAAAAATGAGTGAAATTACTAATTGATTTTGTGCAATTAAATTATCACCTTGTGTTGGTGTAGCTGAGGTAAGAAGGTGCTAATAAAATGATCTAAATACAAGAAAATGTTATTTTCAAAAGAGATACTCTTCATAACATTTACTCTAAAATAATATATTACCTAAGATACATTAAGGTCCTTCATCTTCACCAGATTTAGGCTGTGCAATGGAACATAAATTATTAATTTATTGAAGACACCATTTTAACCTGTTGTTCAATAAATGTTTCCAGTTTCCAACCCCATAGATAAATTACCTCCTTGAAAAAAAACCAAAACCAAACCAACTTAGAGAAAAAAAGACCTAGACACCTACAGCTAAAGCTCCTATTTCTCATGCATGAAAATACTCTTTGACCCAAGAGCAGAGTTTAGATCCCATTACCTAAAGCTAAATAGTGTATTACCTAATAGCTTAAAAATGCTGCTGCTTCTGTTTCAGATCTAGCCTGCACATGGTAATTAGGATGGATATATTTTTCTTAAATGTCAAGATTATTTCCAATACTTTTCATATTTTCCCACTCTGCATAGCATTACATTGCCATATCTATTGCATCAGTTATATACACATTTTTCAAGATAAAAAGCATCACTAAACTAATGTTAAACAGAAAGTAAAACTGACATACTTCACTGATGAAGTTTCATGCAAGTTATTTTTGCATGTAAATCAAAAACAAAACTGTAAAGATTTATAATACTGGTTAACCAAAAACATCTTCCTGTTTCCAAAATGAGTTAGTATGAAATGGACTATTTTTATTAATGATTTATTTAGCACCTAGTCAATTCTGCGACTCTAAGTCCAATTGGATATACCTCTGCCTGTTAGCTTAGCATGGAGCTCAGTGCAGGCTAGCTGCACAATTTTTTACCAGACCTTTCAAATGGATGTTGCATCCCATATTGACTTGCAGTTTGTTATGTTTATACTCTAACCTATTAAAGCCAGTACAAAACTATGTATAAGGTCATTAATGTGGTTCCACCAATTGCAGGAATGATATTTATGTAACTAACAACTTTTATGAGCCTTAAAAATTGCAGAGAAAATATTTGCATCTTCTTTGGAGGGTGGTTTATTGGTAAGAGTTATCCTGACAAAAGATGCAGAATTAAATAAAAACATTGAGACTAAATTTGCCAAGATGACTCAGAAAGAATTTTTTTCCCAAGAGAATAATAAATTTATTTATTTATCTATTTATGTATTTATTTATTTTACTGTCTATGCTAAATTACAGTTGTTCTTTCCTAAACTTTTCCCTTTATGGCTGTGAACCAAAGGGTTAATGTGTATTTATCACATAAATACAGGCAAAATAAAATGGCAGGTAGCTTTTCCAATCTATCCAACAATGCTCTAATATCTTCTTTTTAAAAAACTTATAGAAACAAACAAGTCTGCAACGATGAGGGAAAGAAGTACTTCCCAAAGGTCCATTTTCATTGGAGGAAATTAATTCTACACATAGTCCCAAAGTCTTACTTAATTCTTCAAACAAGACCTTAAACTGGACAACTGCATAAATTAGGCTTGGATCTGAGTAACTAAAGTTTACTGACTTTTCTCATTGTTGGCTTTAAGCTATATTTTCTTTCCCTTTGCCCTTTCATTTGTCAGTGTAAAAAGGTAAATAATGGATATAGGGGTTTTGTTTGTTTGTTTGTTTTCCACAGAGAAGCCTGAACAATAGCATTAGGATTAGAATTACACCATTACCTAAATGACATTTAGGTTTCAGGCCCTGAAACCTATGATTGTTGGCAGTGCTAATATTGTGTTCTCTTTTAAAGCCCCATATAAATCAAAATTTTTGGAAATTGCATAATAAAAATGACTGTTCAACTCAGGTTTTTTTATTGTCTCATCTGTCCTCCATCTCTTGAATTTATCCTTCAAGCTACCTGAGGCAGGGATTGCTTTATACAGCTCCTGACACAAAGTTGTTGTGGTCTATCCCTAGAGATGCAAGTGAGATGATGATGCAGTTCTATTGTGCCGATAATCAGTTGGCAGATAGTGAGGAAAGAATTTCCTATGCTTTTCCTCATGTTTTTGAATTTATAATGTAAAGATAAGCTATTACTAGGTATGATTGAACTATACAGAGACACGTTGCCATCTCTTATGAATATGCACAGCATCATATCTTATGATCCAATTTGCCAGATATGGTGATATGCTCGCAGGACCCTTTCTCCCATAAGCAGAGGATGAAATGGATCCTTAAATCAATTTATTCATATGTAGCCCTCTCTTTTATACTTTTCCCCAAAGAAGGATGATACAGATTTTTTTCCCCCCCAGCTGAATTACTTAAATGCCTTCCCAAAGGTGTTAGATATTATCTTCTAGAGCTATAAATTAAATCTTTCTACAACCTATTCACTCGTATTTCTATTGATTTAGTCTCACTTGCCTAAAATATATACGTTGGACATATTTACATGTTATTATTTTTACTTTACTAGTATATTCATTCTGTAGGAGATTTCTGAATGAAATATTTGTAAATACACACATTATTTAAAAGTATATTCAATTTTGAGTTTGCAAGTGTTACTCACTTTTCCACATATAGCCTATGGAAAATCTACTTGTAAAATGTATTGCGGCTAAACCAGAAAAACATATTTTTCTTTCAGTCTCTGAGTTTTCTGTATCACAGATTCAAGTTTCTTGTAGTTTAAAGCATCTAACCTCTAGTTTATGATGAAAAGAAGGTTATTAACCCTATCTAATAAGGAAAATCTGAGTTTAATAAAAAAAGAATCTTTTTAATAAAAAAGAAACTTATAAAAATAACAACAGATTTACAATACTAACTGGATAGCATTTGACTTACATATGTAATACACTGAAGACCTTCAAAGTTAAGTTAATTTAAAAACAATAAAGACTTACAAAAACAGCAGAAGAAGAAAAATATAGAGCCTGCTTGTCAGCATGTTGATTTAAGATTTGGGAGAGTAAACTCAATTGGGTTGTTAGGAAATGAAGAACAGTTAAGCATATTATAACTTTAAACATCAAGATCTGTAATGTCTGCTTGAAACACCTAACAATGACAGTACTCCATAAAACAGGAAAGAATTTTGTGAATTTAAGTTGTCATTTAATGAAACTTAGGAAATTAAGAAAAAAATGAAAATCACACAATAGATTATGTTAACAGTTATGTGGCATTAGACCTGTTTCTGAATCTGGGGAAAAAAGTCTTTAAAAACACAAGGTGTTACATTCAGAACACCTCAATTAACTATTTATTTTTAAATCGTTTCAGTGTAAATCAACATTTTTCTGGAGATATATCTCACCGGTACAGGTACTTATTGCTGGGTAGGGACATTGTGGTACTTTATCAGGAAAATGTTTAAAGGTGAACTGAATTTAAGGTTTTTTTGAGATTTTTGAAATGCTGAGATGTATTAGAAAATAATAGGAAGTTTAGGGAAGAATGTGAAAAACATGGGGTTTAGAAGTTACTATTATAATAATAGAAGTTACTAGAAGTAACTATAACAAATCTATTAGAATAATAGAAGTTATTCTAATAATAGAAGTTACTATTTGGTTCATCATTTCACTATGGCATGATGAACCAAGAGATACAGTCTAATTCTTCTCTCCTAGAGAACTGTGACTTCGAGCCACTGTAATAGTTCAAAGTAGCTGTTCCTGATATGCAGATATCAATAAATGATGAATCAAGTCATGACATGAAGACATGCATTAAATACTCGGAAAAACATAATTTGAAAAAGAAACTAAACACTTCTGAAACCACACCCGTATTCTTACAAAAAAGATAGTGCTCCATACAAAACTAAATAGGTTGTGTCAGAAAAGAAAGATCTTATTAATTGAGAACAGTTTTTCTGCTTTAGCAGCCTTATGGCAGCAGGACTATTGTATCTGATGACTGGTATCACACACACCCCAGATGACAGAAGTAGCATGATAGTTATGGATGTATTCCTCTTGTTCACAGCCATGACGTTAGACATTGAAGGAAAAAAAAATTATTTCTCATTCTCCTCCTTGACCAGGTTTAAAACTTTGTGAAGGATCCCAAATGCTGTCGACTGAAATATGGTGTTAACAAACTTTTATTTTTCTTTTTTTTTTTGGTAAGTATTCAATTATTTTTCTTTGGAAATAACATTTAGGTGCAGAGGTGATATCTTTCACAATGTCTTAGATTCTAATTTCCATGGGAAGGATCTGTCAAGCGTTTTCTAGTCTTTTATCAAGGAAGGGCATCAAAGTCATAAAAGAAGTTGATGACATTTGCTGTCAACCTGCATTTAACATAAGTGAAATTTCAAATATTTTAATAAATTGGAAGAATATTTATACACTTATTTAGTGTCTGTACTTCTTGTGTGGGAAAGCCCTTTTCCTGAAAATTGTACTTTCAAAATGACCCTTTTTCCAATAACCATATTTTTCAGTGAAAAACGTTCTTTTTGACATAAGTATTCCTTGCATAAAAAGGCTTGTTTCCTGGTAACTACACTTGAAAGAAAAAAGAAGGCTAAAAACTTCAGTGAAACATTAGTACCTGCTGATAACCTGACAGAAATTGCATTCAGCTTCCACTTTCAGAGAAATAATTCTGTATTTTAAACATTTCATGCAATACTGAGGCAAACATTACTTGATTCACTCTACATCTTTGCTGTG
The DNA here is from genome assembly GCF_964195595.1 of Calonectris borealis. Classification (NCBI taxonomy): domain Eukaryota; kingdom Metazoa; phylum Chordata; class Aves; order Procellariiformes; family Procellariidae; genus Calonectris; species Calonectris borealis. The sequence continues at coordinate 166,829,525 of NC_134312.1, forward strand.
CCTTCATCCTTTAAGAGGTTGAGATAAATTCCCTGGAAAATTATAGAATCCAGCAACTCTACTTTCTAGCTTCCAGATTCTGGCTTCCAGATGATACAAAGAAACAAGCCTTACAATTTAGACCTTTATGCAAGTTGCTTGAAGTTAGTCTGTGTGACTAAACTATGTGTGAGCAATGAAAATGTAAAAAAACCCAAACCTAACCAAGAAAAATATAAAAAAGAAGAAGAAAGAAATCAACTTTTAACTAGTTTTCAGATGAAAATAATGTCCAAGAATTATATGGATGGGAGGATTCCGAGATAACTGGAGGAAACAGAATTTGACCTAAAATGTAATGCTGTAATATCAGGAAATATTATATTCAAATTACCCAACTGAGTCTTAAATGCTGAACCCTGCATCTTCAACAGGCAAGTTTCCATTGTGCTGAAAAGGATTATATAAGAACCGATCATAAAACTACAAGAATTAAAGGTCAATGAGTTGTAACTAAATTGATCTTGCCCAGTCACTGCAAGATAATTCTGGATTCTTTTTCTCTAGAATAATCTTTCCAATGTATCACCTACTCTGTTTAGAAAATAATGACGTTTCTCTGATTCTGATCATCACACTTCTGCTGTCAAGCACAAAACAACTAGAATATATACCATATCCACATCAGGTTGTTAGACGAAAGTCCCACTCAGTGTGCCACACACAGACTACTGTAAATGCACTCTATCTACTACTACAGATTATTTTAGTATTTCAGAATCTTTTTAATCAGAATATTTTTCTTAATTATAAGGTTCTGTTTCCTCTTTTCATCACAAAATGTTCTACTGAAAATTGTTACTGTAACTTAAGAGCTTCTTCTACTCCTATAATAAGTTTAACTTTTCAAGACTTCCTGACATATTGTCTCGCTACTTCCACTTCTCTGAATCTGCTATATTTACCTTTTTTGTTATTGTAAATCAAGTCTATCAGGTCAGCTACTCATTTTTGCTATTCAATTTATCAATAATTTTAGGATAATATAATTCTTAAATTATCATTCAATTTATGTGTGCTTTGAACATTAGATAATTAAGTGTTATGGAAAGTAAATTGATGCCACTGATTAAAGGGTTTTTTTTTAGATAAACCCGTCAGTAGTAGTGCAAATGGCTTAGCAGGTTACATAGGGGAACATATTAAATGTCAACATTCTGAAATTTGACCTAAGAACCTATTAAAAAATAATCTGCCATATCAAAGTTAAAATGTTTCACTATGTTTCCTTATTGCCCACAGAAGTGTCTCAAGCAAGACCATAAATATTTTAAATCATTTTGGATGAGGGAGCTTAAATGTCTGTCAGGTGATGGCATTGTGGCAGCAGCACCTATGACCATTGTCATAAAGGGTATATCAATAGAATTATCAAAATAAAAATCAAAGGTTCATTTAAAAGTTTTCTGATCATTATACACATTTTAAAATAGTTTCATATATTTGAGATATCCATACATATGCCACTATTCATGAAAGATATAATTTTAATATAGTTAAAAATATTCAGAATTTTTTTTTCCCTCTAATAATTTCAGAGTTTTAGCAATCTTTCCACATGGCAGCGTCCAGAGTTGTAGAAATAACAAAAAAAAACCATGTTGGTTTGTGGTTTTGGGGGGTTTTATTGTGTTTTTTTTTTTAAGCAGTACTGGATTGTATGAAACAGCAGAAATACCACACCATTTATTTTTTGTTTGTGTGAATATGGGTATACGTATGTGTGTGCATTTGTGTGCACATGTGAGAGAAAGATGGGAGGAGTTATATCACCAGGGGGCTTTTTCTTCTCCAATCTCCATAGCGACTGATAGCTAGTTATTTCAACAGATGAAAGGGATCACCAGTCTTCACAACTTTAATACATCTGACACACCAGGGAAGGCATTTTACCGTGTATATGGCAGTGTTGATGATTCCCTGAGATACCATTTTATTGAGAATAGAACACTTTTAATTTACGCAATCCACGACAAGAATAGGTTGTTCCCCAGATCTCAATATACATGATTCTTAGCAAAAATAATCCCCAACATGCTGGCCACCAAGTGAAAGACAGATTGTGATTCCACAAGTGTTTTCTTGGCTTAAAAATGACAATTTGAAAAGGAAAATGGTCTCCTATTTATTGACTGAAGCTGCTTTGTTATTGAACAAAAACTACCTTAAACTTTTTGCTTGTATTACTTAGAGTGACTAAACGTTGTTACACTCCTAAAGTCTCCAAAAATGTTGTCTTTATTAATTTTCAGCATCAATGTGTTGTTCTGGGATTTGAAGAAAAGCAATAACAATTAAAAAAGGAACCTAACCATTCTTTTCCTGAAAGAAATTTAAGACTTCTTCATGCCTTTAGTTTAAGGCTAAAGATTCAGATTTCATTAAGAAAATAATTTTATTTGCAGAATGGAGCTACTGAGCACAGTCTGTTCTGCTTAATATGACTTTATTTACTGAACTAATGTGGTTTTAAAATAAGAAGGAAGTGAACCCATGCATTAAGGTTAGACTGTCTCCACATTGATTAGTGAATAACCTCATAAAGGCTTTAGATAAAGTCAGTTTGGATCTATGACTCTGATGTTCACACTGATCAGAACAAAGAATTTACCCTGAAATTAATATAAACATAAAGTGCACTTCTCACTTATAATGAAATATCATAACAAATGAGAATTTGTAATCATGACAATGCATACAGCTTATGGTACATAAATATAAATATTTTAGAATATAATAAGAATTCACCCATCACTTTTGCTTCAGACTAGTATGATTTGTGCCTATAGTTGCCTACAGTACACTACTTTGAACAGTTTGGGAAAGCCTCACTCAATTTTAATGAGAATAGACTTTCTTTTCATTTTGCAATGATTGACTTGTAAAGGGACTCTGAGCAAGAATGTTTTAGGACAGCTAGGCAAAAGGCAAACTGCTATATACATTTAAGAGAGAAAGTACATCTTTAGAACCACTAAAAGTACACTTTTAGAACCACTATTCAAAACAATAGAGCATTCATACTTCCGTGCAATGCAGCATGCCTGATTAACATAGAAAAAAAAGAAAGTTCACCAAATACATATGATATCATGTCAATTAACTGTAAAGTATAGAGTTGAGAAGAAAACTACTTTCTTTGCTAGAACTAATTAGGTAGTAAAGTCTATAAATAATAGCAGCTTCATAAAGGAAATAAAATGATAACTGAAAAATAAATCATTTCCAATTTAGTGATAATTAAAATTTTGGAGGGATGATACAATTAGAAATAATTTGTAATATATGTACAATTCTTGTTACACATGGAAAGTGTCACAGCAAGATGTAATATGCAGTGAAGACTTGATGTTCTATTAATGTCAGAAAATACATGGAGAATTATTTTTCGACATACTGTTAACACTTTCTAATAATGATTAGAATTGTAACACCAGATTTTCCAAATGCCCTGAACTTTTCCTGTTAGTTGGGTCAATTTTCCTACATAACCTGCTGTATGTGTAATATTAAAAGGTGGATACAAAAATCTGGGCATAATTTTGCATATACAACTTTTGTTTGTTGATGTAAACTTTGACATCTCCATTTGTGCATAACATGTATATGCAAAATTTGGCAAATAGGTTGTGCAACCAAAAATATGAGCATAAAATTTTCAGCACTTTTTTTTTCTCCAAATTATCACCCATATACCTAATATATTTTCCTTCTATTTTCCTCCAGGCTTCAGGCTAAATTTGGTTCTGCTTAGCAGATACTAACAAATGTGTGAAAGCAACAGAAACACTGTGTAATAATGGCAAGAGAACAAAGCTTATCTAGAGCATTTTTCTAGAGAATAAAAGATCCTCAATTAGCAACTATCAGGATATTGCTTTACTGAAGATCATATATTATGTCTTTAAATGCAGGTAATCACAGAACTATTTTGACATTCAGTATTACCATATCTTAATAGAATACATGTAAATTTAAAAAAAAAAAAAAAAAAGTGCTCTTCATAAAAGACAGTCCTGACCCTAATATATTGAAAAGCTCAAGAAACCTTTAACATTCATTTTTCAGTATGATATAGCTCTGCACCTTCAAATTTGGGATTTAAAGTGTTTGAAGTATTTGAAAAATTTGAATACAACTAGGAATATTTGTATTCCCTCTACATGATGTCTAGATTAATGCAGATATTGTTTTCTAAAGAATTTGCAGAAATTCAAACATTATGATGAAGAAGCATCTCTGGTGTTCAAATATTGACAACTGCTTCAACGAGGCAAATCCATGAGAAAATATTGGTCCTGATGGCATTATTATTATATGGCTGTCAGTTTGGGGTTTTTGGGTTTTGTTTGTCATTCTCAATTATATTAGCTGCACTGAAAAAGAGCCCGTCAGAATCTGAACTCCATTATGGTATGAATTTTTATGTCTGCTATACATGACCTTTGTGTCAGTTGCTTTTGAACCATGTTGTATGCTAAACAAGGTGACCATAGTCCAAATTAGATTTCCCAGATCTAGAATATAAATCTAATTTAAAGGTATTCTTCATTATTCTGAAGTGCTTCACCTCAAGAAGCAGACTAATGCACTCTGGACACATCCTTTGCACATCTTTTCACTTAGTCTGATCTAAATCAGGAGTAACTGCCAGACAGAAATATAAATTGAGTTCATCAGTATAAGACATGTAGAGAAATCAAGGCCACAATTTGTATACTAATCTTCACAGGAAATCATTATACAAATCATTTATAGATTATACAACCTGGACGTTACAGCTATCAAATTTTTTTAGCATGAAATTTTAGGCAGCTATTTTGTAACAGTCCTGTAAAAAACCATAGTGTGGAAATCTATACATTTATTTTTTATATACGTATATATATACAGAAATTAAAGTATACTCCCAGCTAATTACACATATAGTTTGATTTAAGCAAAACAAGCCTACTAAAGTTAAGGGAGTTATGTGTATGTAACTAAGGACTAACATTTGGTCTAACAAGAAGAGTCAATGTTATTGCTACCTCAGTTTTCCTCTTTGTCATCCCCATCTCCTACTCCATCCTTGAAAATCAGAGGTCACTGTGTCTAAACTTAATAATCATATAATTTACAATTGTACTAAGTTGCAGATATCTTTACTGTCACTTCCATAGACATAGGCATACAATTATAAATGCATTTCCCTGCAAAGAATATCAATTTTCAGCCATTTCAGTAGGTTTTTAGCTTGTCTGCTTGTCATTTCTCTTTAGTCCTGCCTGAAGTGTTTTTTTAAGCATGAGAGTTGTTCTTTCGCACTCTGAGGCCCAGTCCCCGACAATCTTTAACTGAAAGGCAAAAGAGAGGGCAACGAAAGGCAGAACCGTCATGATTCAGTGCATGCCATGATGAAAGCTACCTGACATAGCAGGCCTCCTTTGAGGGGGAGGAGGACAGACAGCAGAGGGAAGAATATAGAAGGAAATGCCATCTCGGGCTTCTAAAACCTTGAAAGAAAAGAACACCCTGCTGCTGGTTTTAATAGTTCGTAACAACAGCTGTCTTCCTCTTGTGAATGTTTCCTATGATGTAACGTTCCCTCATATGACATTCTTCAGTTCCGTCTACCTCTCATATTGCTTCATGCCTCACTGCACCACAGGAGGCATCATATTGCAAAAAATTCTTCTCTTGTGAAGTGCCTAAGCACCACAGGGATAGTACTTCTCTGTCAGAATGAAAAGAGTCTTCATTACATATCCCAGTTTTTTTTTTCCCCAGAAATATACCAGTAACAATCAAAATTATCTGACACCGTTTAATAAACTAACATTGTAACAGAATTCAGTGAAACTGTCAGATACATTATGGTGGCACTTCGCTGCATAATTTAGGTCTAATGTGCTTTAAAGTACATGAGACTTTTATATACATATATAAGCATACATAGATATCATGTACACCTATGATGCTCTATAAAAGAAAATGAAAAGTATACATAGCAAATGTGTCTACAGTTATAAAGTTATGTATATAATATATGATGTTTTCTAATGTTTCTAATGCTTAATGCTTAATACTGCAAATATATATATTATCAATCTAAAGACAGTCTTTGGATTATTCTGTTAAGTATCTCACTGCATTTCTGAGGTATTAATATTATTTGATATTTGCTTTCTTTACTGTTCATTGAAGGATAAAGTACAAAGTGAAGGGTTTTTTTTCATTGCTATAGGAAGCTGACAGACAAAAATACATGAACCAATTTTATGAGGTCAAAAGCTCCAGTGAATACCCAGTAGTTTTTTTTCCAATTGATCAGACAATCAAAAATCAAACAATCAGTCCTGCAAATGCTTAGATATATGAACAATTTTACTCCCATAAGTGGCTCTTGGTGATATTATTAAATTTCTGAAAGTAAAATTACTCATATGGTTCAGAGCATGCAAGTCTAAATATCAGCAATGTATTAACTATTAAATGCATTATTTTTGCTATAGAACTGCACTTTAAATATACATTCTATTTGACAATAACACATTTAAAATCATTCTGTGAAATAACATTGCTTGACCTCATGGTTTTTTGAGTATGGCTTTTTAAAGATCTATTAAAACAAATCTTAAAGAATTATTTAATTATTAATTAATTAAAGTATTTTGAAACCTAAACAACATAACGCATTGGTAAATCCACTTTTATAGTTTACAATTATGAGATGACTGTGTATGAAAATATGTATTTTATACTCAATTGCTATGGTATATTAAACTTAAGAGTACAAAGCGATACATTCTGTAAGGTAGCTGAATGCAACCGTTTCTAGCAGTTTAGATCAACCATTTGTTTACTGACAGGTTTTGTTGGGTTTTTTTTTCAGCAAGATTGGTGACACACGTCCGAATAGTGAGCAATATTCATTTTTGACAAAGCTTATAGTTCAATATAAAACTAGAGAAGTTGAAGGTTTGGTTTTGTTTTTAATTTAGGCAAAGTCATGTTTTGTTTGTCAGGAAGATTTTTATTTAACAAATTCTAAAATACATTTGAAAAATAGTACTTTCTCAGGAAAAAGGTATGGGTTTTTTTTATATTGAGCGTGTCCAAAAAAAAAGTGCTATTTTCACCTCACTTTCTAATACAAAGTTCATGTTTCCTATAATGGTTACAGATATGTCAATGAAAACATGTTTAATGGAAATTAATGAAAAGAAAAAAGTATTGTAGTACCCAGTAAAGTCTTACAAAATATTTATTAGTGAAGAAATACAATACAAAAGATTTTAAAGATCGGATCCTACAATGCTTTACTGAGCAAGATGGAAATTAGCAAAGTGCAGAATTTGACAATAGCTAATTTATTTCTAATACAAGATGGATATGTGATCTTAGTATTGCATTAGTCATTTAAGCCCAGATCCTCAAAGGCATAAGACTTTATCTCAAATTTTTTTGAGTAACTGTCATTTAGCCCTTTATTTATTATATAATTGTGTATGAATCAAATAATTTGAAGTCTAAAGAAGAGATTGAAAACTTCTTTGCTAAGCAAAAGTGCACGGATTTCTTCGGGTGTTTTGCCTGATTAAGGACTGCAAAAACAGGCCTCAGCAAAGATCTAACAGGAAACATATTAAGTGACCGTGAGATCACACACTAATCTTATCCTAAGGGTAAAATCTAACCCTATTTTTGACTGAAGTGCTAAATTCCTCCTGACCTGGCATCAGCACATGCATAGTTACTTCTTTCTTGCTTTTTTGTGTGTGTGTGAAAGAGACAGTTCAGTATCAACCCTAATACATCTATCTTTAAACTATAACTTATAAAATGTGTTTATGACATAATAATGACAATTAAAAGTATTAAGAATATAATACTTTTATTGAAAACACATATGAAAGAAAATGAAAAGAATTGGCTGTTAACGTCAATGACTTTTTTCCATATCTGCCTGTAGTTTTCTGGAAGTTATGTCAAATTATTTTTATTATGTCAAATTATTTTTACTTATGTCAAATTCTTATTGGGGAAGATGTGAGTTTTCTAGTCAGAAATGTAGGTAAGAAAACATGGCATTTGTTCATCCAGCATAGACTTAGCAATTTGTATATTTCCAGGTTCTTATTCTTATAAAAGGCTGTAAAATATTGCGTTTCTAGTAGAGAGAGACATTTAAGTTCTAACTGAATTAAGTTCTAACTTAATGAATTAACTCTGAATTAAGTTGTAACAGAGTGCCTTCCTCTAACACATTCAAAACTACTTGAAAGCCACATTTATATAACAGATGCATACAATATGCTATGATTTCTCTGAAACTCCCTTTTAGGAACTACCTTCTTAACCTTATGTTCTGGGATGACCAAGGAAATTCAATTACACTCTAAATATTTTATCCAGGTACAGCAGGAAAAAGAGACCATTCTTTAAATTTGGGATTACATCTGTGTTTTGTTTTTGTTCGGTTTTGTGGTTTTTGTTTTTTTTTTTCTTTGTTTGTTTTTTTTTTTTTTTTTTTTAAATAAGGTAAATATAGTATTTCAATGAACTACACAGAGTATTTTCATCTTGGATATGTCAAAAATGCAAAGCTGCATCTTCTGTGATTTTGCCAGAGATTTAATAAATATTTGTTCAGTAAAACTAGAAGGATTCAATAAGACTAGTGTTGGATTTATCTAGCCATGTAATCTCAAACTTCTTTTTGAATATACAGCATGTATACATCATCTGATTCAAAGGCTTCAGTTGATAGATAGTCTATTAGATAAGTTATTCTGATGGTTAGTTACTCTTGGAGCTGCTTATTTTTCAGTCCCATCTTAAAGCATCTAACTAGAGTCAAACAAAACAGTCCAACAGCTAAGGAACGTTTTATGGTGTCTTGAAAGTTTTCCGCTTTCATTTGTTAAATTTTAATAATTTTTAAACTGCTAAATAATTTATTTATTTAATCATTCACCAATATGAATGGTTGAGAAAAAAATGCTGAGTGAAAAAAAAATTCAGGCCTTTTCATAGTATTACAAATATCTGCATTAATTCCCACTTTTTTTTCATCAATGCATGCTTAGTGTTTGTGTAGCTGACAGATTTTATATGAAAGGCCCTATATTAAAAATAAACAAAAAGATCAGAATACATGGCATAAGGCTTGCTTCCAACTGACATCTCAGGTATACAAACATCAAATCATGTCCTTGACATATCACAGCAATCAGCTTAATATGTAAAATTAAAGAGTATGGAAATATATGCCAAATACTGATTGTAATACCAAGGTTTCCTCAGGTAGCAACTAAAAAATATCAGCAAAAAGGTACAGTAAATATAGAAGATTTCTTGTATTTCAGTGTAATATTTTTCTAAAATTATTTTATACTATTGCACAAAAAATGCAAACCTGACCTCCAAAATATGTGTTTACAACATATGAATAATGAAAGTGATATCAACCATTAGAACTACTGCAGCTAATGTTCAAATTTTCTGAAAAAAATACAAAAATGTGTTTGGATGAGGTCTCAAACAGAAATCTTAAACAAAAGCTGGGATATTAACACTAATATTTGGACCATGTATCCCTTTAAAATTATATTTTCTTTTTAAAATTTGCAATGTGCATATGATAATATTCACTTCCTGTCTTAAACCACTGGGGAGTATTGCTGTGTAAGTTGAACAGTTACACATTTCAGTGGTAGAAGTGATGTCTGAATGCAGCTTTTATTAGCTTCTTAAGTGCCCAGTGCTGTTCCCATTGGCAGTGCTCCCATTGACTTCAATCAGGGCAGGAACAGGCCCCAATTTTGTAAGGCACTTTAGGATCCTTTGGGAAGAAAGGTGTTAGAAGAACACAAGCCATAATTATTAATTAGTTGTCAACAAAGCACTCTCACAAATATCTCCCATAGTCACAGAACATCATATCTTAATTTCAAATTTCAGTTTGCTGCAGCAATTTTAATGCTGCTGCTGAATAATTATTTGTCCAGGCACTGAGACATTTTGTGACACCATAATTTCCAACTTTGACATGAAGAATTTTGATTCCTGTGTAATGAAAGAAAAAAAAATCTAAGCCGATCAAAAGGATTTTTCTAAGGTTATATAAAATAAGATAGACCAAAATACCTGCCTCTCTTCTGACTGTGCTGCCCTAACTATAGCTAAAACATCCTTTATATGTAAGACACTCATACCAAGGGTTAAAAAGTTGTATATATCTAAAAAGGATGCTTACAAGTTTAAGATTTTGTAATATTCTAAGTATTCAAGACTATGTTCTGTATGTTTTTACTTTTGCATCTCTACATTTGGACAACGAAAATAAAATCGTTTTCACTTCTGGTAACAACAATTTTTGCTTTCAGATTCTTTGCCCTGCAAATAACTACTTTCTTCTCAGTGCTAAGAAATAGTTTTGACAACATTTATCTTTTAGATATTTAAAATGCAGAGATAAATATAAATTGACTATATTCCCAAAACATGAATTCACTAAAAAGGGCTCCTATTTCATCACTGTGGCAATTTAGCTAGTTGTAACACAGCGAGATGCAAGGTCTCTTAGCCATTGATCACTCACCTCCTAAAACCCCAGTGAGTCCCAAAAATAAACATGACCTGATTTTTCAGAGTTCAATGACAACAACAAAAACAATAATAACAACAATTCTTATTGAAGCCTTTGGATGACAGCTATTTAACATATTTATATTTCATTCAAATCCTGTATTCCCTGTTTGAATAAAAAAAATCTAACTTTTTTAGAAGACAAGACAAAATGAAGACATTCAGAACCTATAGCTACTTATCTTCCATATATGGCTTTACAGTTCAAATCTCTGAATAAATAAAAATATTCATTAACCCTCCCAGTACATTTCTGCTATTAGCCTTAAACATTATTATGAGCAACGTTTTAAAGCCAGTAACATTCAATTAAAAACAAAACACAGGAAAATAAAAAGTAAGCATTTCAGAAATTGAACTAGCATTAGATTTCAAGGTCCTCAGGCCTTTCTGAGCATATCAAAATACACATACCTAATCGCATATTGCCTACATAAGTAAAAACAGAACGTTCCCTTTTTAGAGGAAGAAAAGACTTTGGTAACAAAAATCATTATCCTCATATGTTCAGAAACACTTACTCCTCTGTCAAGCAAATCAGAACTCAGACTAAGGATTGACTTAAACCTGTATGTGTCAGACATATTTGAATTCCTTTTCTCCAAACATGAAAGTGTGGTACACAAAAATTCTGACTGAATCTGATGAGACTACTCACATCAATCAGCTTATTCACATGTGGAAGTAGTCAGAGAATAAAAATCTACCTTTGAATGTTTGTCTTCATTGCTGTGTTAAATTATCTTTCTGTTAGGATTGTGAAGTAATATGGAGTTTTAATGATTAAATGATCATTTGTGAGGCCTTACATCAACACACAGAGCAGGAAGTAAGGGTAATTAAGTATAAGACAAACATAAAAGAAAAATAGTTTCACTATGTAACTGTAAATTGAAATTACATAGTATTGATCAGGCCAAAGCTGGAAATTTTTGATATTTCACCGTGGATTATTACATAGAGCAGTAAATAATTCTCAAACATTCAAATAGCAAATGAGGTAAAATTAATACATGTCTTAATATTTTAAAGAATGAGTCCAATTCATTTGAACAATTGTTCCTAAGATAAATATTATGAAGACAAAATGATGGGAGGATGCTTTTTTTCTCCATAATTAAACCTCTGATCCTAACCAAATCTAACAAAAACTTCTTAGTAATCCCAGAATTCTTAAGAAATATTTAATTACAGATAACATTCAGTATATAAAATATACTGAAAATTATAGAATACATTTGGTATATAAAATTACATATGCATGAAAAATTATTAACCATTATAAATACATTCAATGATGTTTCTAGAAATTGGTGAATTTAGAGTAATTATTTTAACTACTTTTCATATTTATAGAAACAACTTTTCTCAAAATAGTAGCAACTTCAGGAAAAAAATCTTTAAGGAAAAAAAAAATTGTTAAGGAAGGGTTGCTGTACAAGTTAGTACAATATGCATTAATAGACTTCTACCATTTAAGAATTTTTAAGTAATATATTGCACAATAAACTTAATAGATTATACTATTCAACATGATATTATGGTACACCGGCACTTACTTGTTGGTAGTTATTACCTACCATGCCAAAAAGGTAAAAAGAAACATTTCAGACCTGATCAGAAATTGTCGATAAGGAGTTCATTTTACCACTTAAATTGCTCTGCTGAAAAGCTTCATTATATAAGCATTGCCTACTTATAAGACAGTTCCTCTATTTGAGACAAGGTGCATTAAAAAAAATCAACTACAACAACAAAAAAAGCTTCATTCTGCACTGACTGGTGCCCCAGACATACATACATATAAATATATGTTTATGCATGTATGTATTCACATTACAGATTTACACTAATGATCCTATAGATAGAATTTAAAAAAAAATCCCTACCTAAAACATAATTTCCTTTGACGAGAATTTTGCTTAAGGTCTTATTTCAGCTATCAGAGCTACAAAAGCAAACACATGCCTCTTCAGTGCCTCACAGTGTAAGAACTGAGAGAGAGAGGGGAGAAATGTAGACCATGTGATTCTGCTTAGAAAATCAATAGCTATCTAAAAGAGTAAAATCTTTAACAAAAAATATACACGCTTAAGAACAATATCTTAGATCCCTCTGCAGACAATTGTGCTCCGTACTCAAAATAACATAAAAAGCAGACTTAAAAACAAAGGCAAGCAGTTTGATTCAGTAACATGTAGGAAAAAAGAATAAGACAAGGAAACTGAAAATTAAAATAGAAAATTTATAGCTGTTAACTCTATTTTAAAGAGTTAGAATGTTTTTAAACATTAATGTTATAAACTTTATGAACCCATCAATATATAGTATTTTTAAGTCGTTTCCACAACCAGTATTGACTACATTGCATGCTATCTTTGGATGAAAATGAACTAAAAATTTCTACTCTTAAAAGACCAAAGCATAATTTAATCACTGAAGAAAGAAAACAGCCTTTAGAAACATCCAGAGTTATAACTGACAGAGATGTTATAACCAATTGAGATTTGAAACAACTTTGCAGCAGGTATTTTCCCTACGCAAGGTAAGCTAATAAACAGTCTCTAACAGGAAGAGACAAAAACATAAGACAAACTGTAAAGGCATTCCATACTTTCAAAAAATGAAATCAGTGGGAGAATTTTCATTCATTTCAAAAACATCAAACATACTGATTAGCCAATTTTTCCTTTGATGCACTTTTCATCATCACTAAAGGAAGATATTTATACTTGAGAAGAAATGATTCAGCAGAATATTCATTCTTTGACAGTATATGGGTCAGGTTCTTTTGATCTTAATGTAAGCATTTCTTACAAATTTGAAAACAGAAAAATGTACATATTCTTGAATTTTGAGCTTAATGTGAAACATACTGTAACATATACATTTGGGTTTGCTATAAATTATCAGATAAAATGTAACTGAATGTGCAGTATTGTATGTAACTATACATAAACTCATGTCACCACATCATTATATCACTTATAAATAGTTCTATGAATGAATTAAAAAAAAACTATGAAAAAACTATTTAAAATTGGATGACTAATAAATTTTAGATAAATGTAATGACATATTTGATTCAACTTAATAAATTGCCAACCTGAAAATGCATTTAAAATGTTTAATTTTATAAATTTTAAAATAGAATTTACAATGATAAAATTGTATCATAGCTGAAGAGTATCCATACTGTGAACAACCCTGCTTTCATTTTAGCAGAAAGCAACTGCCATTGGGACTACCAGCTTTATTATAGTTGTGACTAGAAAACTGAATAGTTCACCTCAGTTCAGCATTTAGAAAGAGAGCAAATCTTTGTCATGCAGTATTTACTGCATAACTAAATACAGTTATTAATTTATTATTTTAAAACTAAATTCAGACATCTAATAGAGACAGCTTTGTAAGAACTGTTTTCATATTGAAAAATACATTTGGTATGTGTTTATTTATCCATTTGACTGGACAAACTAATTGCTGTTGTAATGAAGTTACAGCAAAGTTAAATTCAGGCTACTCCTCTTATGTAATACTACTTCAAATGTAAAAGGTAGAGTTTTAAGGTGCAGCAATATTAATGCCCCTCAATCTATATTCAGCCAGTTGAACTGGATTTGGGCCTGAACTTTTGTTCCTAGCAACCCCAAACCAAGATTTATATTACTATACCAGACAAGTTGAAGTCCTGTAGGACTGGAGTGACTTTTTGGTGACCCTGTGGATATAGCATTTATATGCTTCATATGTTATATGAAGCACTTTTGCTTCATTCCAGGCCTAAAAGATTTCAAAACACGTGTAGAAATATTCTTACATCACAGTAAAGACAATGTTAATTAAAGAAATATAGATAAATGTAAGTGTATGCATACATATCTATATATATATGTGCATACTTATATAAATATGTATACATACACTTCCATATAGTTACACACACACACATACATATTTCTTCTTTAAAATACAGATGGTAAAAAAATACAGATAGATAAAATAATAATCTACTTGGTAATTAAACTCTGTTTTCAGAAATTAGAAAAATGTACTACATTGCCATCTTTCAAGTTTTATTTTAAAAATCTAATTTAGTCAGTACTTTTATTTAAAAATATTTTTGAATAAAGTTGATATGTCTCCTGACAACAGTAATCTCACACTTTGTCCCCTTTCCCAAATAGGAATATAAACTTTTTGCCACAGTATTGGTACAAAATCACCAGAAGGTGTTGATAATCCAATGTTCATAAAATCAGATATATTGGTGAAATCATGAGAAGAAAATGTTTTATTACATGAAATATTGAACTAGACAATTATTATGTCAACTTTTTATCTTACCCCACTCTAGACATATTTTTGGAAGGTCACCCAGAACCATGTCATGATATACAATAGTAATCATATGTCCAAACAGAAAAAAAAATCATTTATGTTTGACATGGTCTATAGTTTTCTGCAAAATTTAAAAATACTGTAAATATAAGGCTGCAAAATTGCAGTAAAAGAGGTTGCATCTTCCATGGCAAAAACACCACAGAGGGAACAATTTTTATCAATAGTTATTTCATCTAATTCAAGGTTTCAGTACCAAGCCCGCAGAATTAAATAAAGGAAGGTTGTCAGTTCATATGGTCCATCATTCTCAAAAATCACATCTATGTGATTGTAAATTAAACTTCCCATATAATCAGGTCAATGTGGTTCTGAGATAAATTTTACAGTGCTATACTACATTAATGTTCAGATAATTTGTCAGCAGATTGGAAATAGATATAATTTATTTTGGAGGTACATAGAACTACAAACGTTTATCATTACTGCATTCAAATTTTTCCCTTTACAAAACAAAAATACTAAGAGAACGGCTTATTTCAATGACAAAAAGCCAAACTCATAAGAGCGAGGTAAAGGTTTTGTAACTTCTTTAAGTCAATGGAATCCAATTTTGTACTTACACAACTAGAAGCAAAATGTGGCCCATTAGCTGTAAGTTAAATAGTTAATTTGATAACCATTTAATTACAAACTTCATTACACTTTATTTCTTTGTATATTCAATTAACAAAATGTCTCTTGTTCCTAGGACTTAAATGTGCCTCTTTGTGTTTCCTAACTCTGTTCTGTTCAGTGTTTTAAGAATAAACAATTATTCTAAAGCATAACTGTGCTTAGTATTTCTGGAGTATTATACTGCTAGGTACTCTGAAATGTAGCTGAATAACAAACAGAGAAAAGCAATATAAATTGTAAAGATTTCTGATATTTATATTAGGATAGTATTTATGCATAGATGGATAAACACAAATCCGTAAGACAGTATTGTTGGACTGCAAGGAGATCTATGTGCTCTCATTTCATAAGAGCACATCACAAAGCTTCTTAAAGGGTCGGGAAATGATGTAAATGAACAAGTAGTACAGCCGCCCCGTTCAGAGTGCTGTTATCCTGCCCACTCCTCTCACAGAACTGCCTCACTTGTCTACTCCTCCATCCTCTTGTCACTCCTTAGCTTGAGGTTCTACATTTTCCAAAGTAAATGGATGCTGCAGAAAGGAGATACAAGTTCCCTACAATCAAATAATCAATAGAAACGTGAAGACTATTTGAAGGTTGACAGCTATGGAATTGTGTCTGCCATTCACTCTCTCGTTTCCCCATTTTTCTTGTTTAATGCCAGTAACGCCAATGGCATTCTCTGTTCTGCATAAGACAACCAAAGATTTTGTCCCCCTTCTCTAGAGGCTAGTTTGGAGATACTGCATTTCAGTATGCTAGTAGCTTTAACCAAATGAAAGGCTATTCAGGCTCCCCAGAGACACTCAGCAATATAAAGAACCTGCCCTCTATAAATGAAGGAGCCCTTGTTTACCCTGTCCTTCAGGATGTAGTGCCTTAATGGACTCTGCCCCCTGAGAGGGAACCATATGCATTAAGCAGTCTCTTAAGTTTCTGTAAGAAACACACAACACTCTGGTCAGACATTTTAGCTCCAGCTAAATAAAAGTCTAAATAACCTACAGAACCAGGATGTTGTCTTCGTATTTTACCAACAACCATAGATAGTTATTCCTGCCTTTTCAGATATATTTTCTAAATTGTGTTTTCCATGGGTCAGGGGCTTATTTTTTTATGATATTTTACCATTAATTTTGTTATATTACTTTAAGAATTAAATTATTATGCGATATGAGAAAAAGTACCACCACATCTAGTATGTTTTCCTAAAAGGAATACTCCTAAGAGTTAGCTATATGCTTTGTAAAAAATGCAAACATAGGAAAACATTCAGAAATTAAATACTGCAGTATACGGAATCAACTGAACATGGTTTTACAACCTTAAGTGACCGTTAAAATAATGGGAGGTAAATATAAAAAAAAAGTGTGAGAATTTGGGCCCTAGAAGTATAAAAGGGGAAGCTGCATTTATGTCAGACTTTTAACTGATGATGGGACTGACATAGCACCTAGTGTTTCAAGTAGTGTGTAAGAATGTCTAGAAATCACAGGGTATATCTTCTAGGATTAACCAGTTGAAATTCAGCTCCTTTTATCAAAGATGGAAGTAAATTATGTAATATAGAAAAGATGAGGAGGGGAGGGGAGGGGAGGGGAGGGAGGGGAGGGGAGGGGAGGGGAGGGGAGGGGAAGGGAAGGGAAGGGAAGGGAAGGGAAGGGAAGGGAAGGGAAGGGAAGGGAAGGGAAGGGAAGGGAAGGGAGAATGAACAAAGAAAAAGGAGAGGGAGAGAGGGGAAAAAAAGGTATTGCACCCCTAAACTCACCATTAGTATTTAGGACAAAACAAAAGAAAGTACAAATAATATTTTTTTTACTTCATAAGAATAAATGTTGTATATTATCACAATCCATGTTTTGATTCTAGTAGTTACATTGAGAAATTAGGATTCTCTTCCACTTTTTTTCCTCTTTTATCACAGAATTTTGTGCACTTTTGAAATATAATGTGAGGCCATATGAGTCATTCAGTAAGCTCAATATTACTGGTCAAAAGACAAAAAAAAAAAAAAAAAAAAAAAACAAACAACACTAAACAGGGGAAAAAATCACTCTAATAACCAACCTAAACCAGTCTGATAACCAACCTAAACAAGCTAAAATAATATTCAGAATTCTCAGAATAGGGATTTTTTTTCTTCTTCTTCTTACACTTTTACCCCTTTGGTCAGCACTAACTCAGCAGATCATCATGCAGAAGGTTTCACTGATCTTGCTAACAAAACAAAGGTCATATTCTTATACAAACATTTTTTCTTTAAACAAATTATCCTGTTTTTAAATCAAAACCACATCTCCCTTTGTCAAGTCATACTCCCATCTACTTTTTCTTACTATAATTTTCTGCAGATGATATATCATTGTATCCACTAAGTGGGAAATACTACTTCCATTAAAGTCCTCATTCACGAATAGCCCTTTCAGGTGTGTTTCAGGATAGTTATGGACTAAAGAATATTATTTTGCACTCTGTATCCTTTTTTAAGGATTTATCTTCAAGAATGCACTTTCTGAAGGTAATTGATGCCCTTTAATTTTTTTCTCCTGTAATTGAACAGATAATATATTTTTTCTATTGAAGATGAGAAGCTGAAGAGATTTAAATTAATTGTTCTGATTTTAGTGTAGACGTTTAGAAAAATTCTTCATTACCAGTTATTAAGTGCATGTAGAAAACATGGAAGCAGCAGTATTACCGGCCTCAGAAATAGCAGCATCAGAATGTAAGCATAAACAGACTGCCGAGACATTTCTATAAGCTATTTCTTACAAATCCAAGCAATTCCTGCTCATTTACTCATTTGTGGATGCTGCCTCTTTGTGGCAGAATGCCATGTAAAATGTACCTTTCACATTAAGGACCTAATCCTACATTTGGATTGACACCTATGCAAACTCTTGTTTATGAGTTTAGAATCACAGAGAAAAAAAAAATATATACACATGAACGGACACATACTGTTTGCAGGATCTTCTCATTCAATCTTTACTGAGTTAGCCTTTCTCTTAGTGAATGACGAAGCCAGTGAGGCTGAAAATTTTCTTACTTATACCCATTTAACAACAGTGTGCCTCTACTGAGTTTAAATGAAAGGAGAACAAGGTCGCTGGTTTCAGCAATAGTTATAAATGAGGTTATTCAAAATTGGGGCTCCAGAACTGCACCTCAGGCAGCAATACTCACATCTCTCACTACTGTCAATGGGAAGGCTGCAGGAGACCAAGAGCAGTGCACAGCATAGCCATGCGTTGTGTCTCTTGTGACAAAAGAACACTCCTTATACTGCATTTCAAACTGAAATAACACTCCCCTTACTAAACTGTCCAAATTAAATGTAGTCATCCTTTTTTTTTCCTTTTGCTTTTGCTCAGTGTGGGTGGCATAGAGGGAAGAACACATGCCAACAAAACATTTATCTTGAATTCCAACGGACCAGTTATATAGCTTTGTTTTTGTAGAAAGTGACAGATTGTACATGGATAGGAAAAGCAGAACAGAACAGAGCCCTTTTGCAATAAAAGATGTGCTAGTGAACAACTCTGCAAACAATACCAAACATGATAACCTAATGAAGAAAGGCAAAACCGCATGTGAAATATCACTTACCCAGTTCCATATAGTAAAGAACACTTCAGCAACAAACAAAATGCAAATATAAAACTATCCTATTCAATACGTTGGTGAAACACATATCCGTGTGTCACTCTCTGACCCATGTTATATATGCTGGTAATTACCGTATGTCATGTTTTGAAAACAGAGAACAAGTTGTGTTTTGCCTAAAAATGTTAGATCTTTCTGATGAGCCATAATTGCTACTAAAGAGAATCCAACGTACAAACAGATGATTTTGGCAATAAATTTTAAACTTCAGATACTCATTACTTCATGTTCTTACATTTGAAATATTTATCAAGTGTTTATTCAGAAACTATTAAAAAATCACATGTGCTGGGATACATATGAGACATCAGTTGTCCCATCTTACAGTGATTCTGTGTTTATGAATATCCTTGCCATTGCCTGCTGCCCAAAGGGGTAAAGACATTGTATATAGATGTGTACAGTCCATCATTTGGTCTTTCAGGATGCTAGTAAACACGTGGATCTGTACAAGTGCAATTGTACTTTACTAAACAATCAGAAACTGGTTACAACAGTTGTAAAATCATTATATTTTGGTTAACTAATAAAAAAGGAAAAAAAAAGAAGAAAAAAGAAAACTGACAAATCAAAAATGAAACACTTTTTTTTCCTGCTAAAATGAATGCCTTCTACATGTCCCTCACTAGTTCGCCCAACCAGATGCCTGAACAGGAGTTTGCTAAACGGTACTTTTTTAAATAGAGAAACATGATTTTTTTCTGTTGTGATCAGATTATATGTCTTAGATTGTCTGTCAGGATTTGGTCATAATTGGCATTATCTGTAATGATTTAAAAGGTCCTCCTGATACTACATCAGCTTTGGGAAAAAAGCTCTCAATGTAGTGCAACACTTTAAAGCAATCCACAGACTTTGGACCCCATCCTGAAAAAAGAAAAAACACTTAAACATCCCAGTAATTTTACTTGTAAGAATAGTTCTGCATCCTCTATCCTAATGTTTTGGGCATTTGACTAACTTTGCTCAATGAGTGAGTCTACGGGACTACACTCATTGGTAAAGTTGTTCATGTGCTTAAGTGCCTGCAGGATGAAGGCCTAAGCTGGGACTTCTTTCGCAAGTAGAGATACTCAAGTGAGTAAGAATTTGCAGGATTAGGCCCTAAAATAGTGAAGGAAAGACAAATGCTAATGTGCATATAAAAATAGGTGCTACAATAAAATATTTTTTAATATTTCATCAATAAGTTATTTTCACTAACCAGTTATGGATCATATATCTCTGCACTCTTTAATGATTTGTCCACATCTACAGTGATCCTTTTAAAGATCATAATATATTTTTTTAATTCAAAAGTCCAGAAAGCATACAAACACATCCTTAAAAAAAGGAAACCTTGTATTAAAGTCGGGGTGTGCTAATCTCTCTGTAAAAGCCATTTAGACTCACCCATGGCTAAAAGGGGAAAATGTGCGCTGTACTCTTCAACCAGAAAGAAAACAAAATTAAACAATGTCTGTACAAAAAAAAAAAAAAAAGGTGACCATGACTTTTGTATTTGTAACCTGAATATGACCTGACAAGACTCTCCTGCCACCTTCCCCAAGCACACATGGACACACGCACAATGCCAGCGTTGTGCCCAATTTACACAATAGGTGGTTTCCTACTTCCAAACACTGTAAAAGAAAAAAAGAAGAAAAAAAAAAAACTGAAAATAAAATAAAATAAACAGCACACCCGTTCAGAATCATTCCCCGAAGCTGAAAAATCCTGTGCCAAGGCACTTCACCCTACAATAAAACGAATTAAGGGGGGGAAAAAGGAGGGGGCGAGGTGGGGGGGAGGTCAGCATTTACGTTTCTTTGAATTGCGTGTGGTTGTTAAATACAAATACTCTAGAGAAGGAGCTGCTGTGGCTGGCGGGGGGCGGAGGGGGCTGTTTCTCAGAACTGGCTGAATGTGGTCTGTTTTTCCAGCACTTCGAGGTAGTCCGGCTCTGCGTTTAGTTTTGCTTTTAGCTCCAGGTACTCGTTCCTGTTGGGCTCTACATAGACAGTACTCGGGGGGCTGTAGAGCACCGTCTCCCGGAGCCTGCCGTCCCCCGGCCCCGGGTGCAAGTACTGGTGGGCACGCCTAAGGTCATAGTTGGGGGAGTAGGTGTAGGCGGCAGGGAGCTTGGGGTAGTCGGGGAGGGTGGAGCCGGGTGTGCCCAGCGTGGAGGAGGAGGAGTGTTTGTCGGGCTCCAAAATGCCCCTGTAAAAGCGGTCGGCGTCTTGCACCGGGGAGAGCAGCTCCTCCCGCGGCTCGATGGTGCTCACGCTGTACGCGGGGCTGCGCAGGGGCTCATCCTCCCCGCCGGAGGCGGGCGGGGGCGGCGGGGGTGGCGGGGGCGGTGGCACGCCCCCCCCGGATTGCAGGGGGTGGCTGCCGTAGGTGACCTTGAGCTCGTGGAGGTCTTTGTAATCCTCGCCCGCGTTGCCCTCCCGGGAGCGGTAGATGGGGTTTTTGCACATGTGGCCGAGGGGGTGCGGGATGTATTCGTAGACGTGGCCGGCGGGGGTCTTCACTTTGGGCAGCGCCGCGCCCCCCCCGCCGCCGCCTCCCCCGCCGCCGCCGCCGCCGCGGTGGGGCGGGTGCTGCTGGAGGTGGGGGTGGTGGTGATGGTGGTGGTGGTGGCCGCCGCTGTAGACGCTGTACTGCATATTGAAGGAGCTCACGTCGGAGTTGTTGGCGCTGGCGTGGTCGCCCTGGCCCTTCTTGCGCCGCTTCATCACCAGGACGAAGAGCCCCGCCGCCACGAAGACGGACATGATGAAGACCAGCAGCAGGCTGAGGATCAGCACCGAAAGCGGCACCGAGGAGCTGCCGCCGCCGGCGCCGCCCGCGGGCGCAGAGCCGCCGGCCACCGCCGTGCCGTTGAGGCGCACGGTGGAGGAGGAGGGGGTGGTCCTGGCCGGCAGCTGGCCCGGGGACGGCGTGGGCGTGGAGACGACGATGTCCGAGTAGTCGGGGCAGAGCAGCTCCGCCCGGACGGCCCGCATGTCGCTCTGGGCAAATTTCTTGGGGGACTCGCAGATAACCTGATCCACCAGGACGCCGGTGTTGAGCTGCTCCAGCCACAGCTTCATGCCCACCACGTCGCAGGTGCAGTCCCAGGGGTTCTCGTGCAGGTCGATCTGCAGCAGGGATTTCAGCTGGTCCAGCACCCCGCTCACCGGCAGGTAGGAGAAGTGGTTGCTCCGCAGGCTCAGCCTGTACAGAGACAGACCGGAAAAAATGTTCCCCGGCAAAGACCTCAGCAGATTGTTGTTCAAAAACAAGAGCTGAAGGTTGGGGACAGGTTCAAAGGTGCCTGCCTCTATCTCCCGGATGACGTTGTACTGCAGGAAGAGGTACTGCAGGCTTTGCAGCCCATAGAATAGCTCTGGGCTCAGCCGCTCGATCCGGTTCCCATTCAGGTACAGCCTTCGCAAATTACTTAAATCCCCAAAAGCCCGGTCCTGAATGACCGAGATCCGATTATTACCCAGGTGCAGCAAATCCAGCCCAGTAGCATCCACAAAATCTGCCCTGCGTACCAGAGCAATGTAGTTTTCCGTCAGATACATCTTCTTAGGATTATAGGGTTTGGGTTGCAGTTCAGAAATGCTCTCAATCTTCCTCTCCTGACAATTGACATTGAGGCCCAGGTCAGAAATCTGCAAGTTGCAGGTGCAGGCAGTGGGGCACTCCAAAGGCACCGGGGATTTGGTCTGGTAGGTGATGCTGGGGCCGTAGTTGCTGTATCCCAGGTCTTTTGAGGGCAGGCGGGAGGTGGGGCGCACCCTCGTCTTGTTGGGTTGGCGGGTCCCTTTGGGGGGCTTCAAGGGGGATTTGTAAACAGCTGAAGAAGAAGTGGCCACGGAGTTGACCGAAGCCGGGGTAGTGTGGAAATACCCTGTGGTGCTCAATGGTGTCTGCGGTCTCATTTCATAATCCGAGATGAGCCTCCTGGGGCAAAGCTCCTGCTTGGAGACTTCATCCAAGTCTCGACCATGTAAGCGGAAAGGGGTCTCACAAACCACATCTCCCACCAGAGCGGAGTAGGAGATACTGTCCAGCCAATCCTTTAGAGCAATCAACTCACAGGAGCAATTCCAGGGGTTTTCCTCCAGCTGCAGCTCCACCACTTTATCCATGTGCTGCAAAAGGCCCACATAGGGCAACAGCTTCAGCCGGTTACCCCTCAGGTCCAGGTGAGTTAAGGGCACAAAACGGAAAAGGTTGTTGGGCAAACTGGAGAGGAGGTTATCATTGAGAATCAGCACCTGCAGCAAATGCAGTTTGCTGAAGGCATTGGGTTCAATGACACTAATATAATTATAATCGACCTGTAGGTATTCCAAGCTCTCTAGCCCAAGGAAAGTGTCATCTCGTAAAAGTTCCAGCTTGTTATTGTTCAGGTGCAGCCTCCTTAAACCTCTCAGACCATGAAAGGCCCCCGTTTCGATGTCTTGTATGTCATTGCTCCCCAGATGCAAAATGGAAGCCCCCGTGTAATTGACAAACTGGTTCGGGTACAGCCTGTTCAAAAGGTTCCCAGACAACAAGAGGTGGTAGACAGGAAACCTTGGTGGACTGATCTCAAAAAGGCTGATGATCCCTCTGTTTTCACAGCTCACTGTTAAGATGCTGTCCTTCTCCTCACAAGGACATGCATTATCACAGATTTCCCCATAATACTCGATGCTTTCTGCCCACGAAAGGACTAGCGATGTTAGAGCAAATGCAATCGTCTGCAACATCCAGATATGCATTTTTTTGTTGAGGTCCTGTTCCAGAGTTACTGTAGAGCAGCAAGCATACATTTTATTTCCTGTAAGAGTAAGGAGAAAAAAAGAAAGCAGCATAATAGCATAGCCCCATAAAATTTAAAATGGACACAAAGTTTATATATAACTTCAGTGGGGTAGAGAATGGATTGTTAATCAAACAAACAAACAAGCAAAAAATCTCCTGTCACTTCTAATTCCCACACTTTCAAAAACTGGATGACATGCATTGATTAAAAGGTTGATGGGCAACTCCTAGTGAGTCAAATGCCTGCGGTGTTTAAAAAGGTGAGGTCACAGTAGGAATTGTTCTGGTTCAGTTCCTGTGGGGTGCATTTCAATGCTTCCTTGGATTTCTTTTTCACGATCAGCCCCATAAATATACATAAAATGGCTGTCAGTTCAGTTTCACGGTTCTAATTTAAGAGAAAAGAAGCACCATTTTACGAGGTTTCCCACCTCCTCTATTACCCAGCTCCCACTTCCCTTCAGAACCTCCCCAGTGAACAGCGCACCAAGGTCTTCCCCCCCTTCTACCTTGATTTTTAACCGGTGGTGGAAATGCCATGGTAGGAATCCAAAGAAAAATGCTCAGTGCTGGAAACGGCAGCTTAATGCAACAGAGAGAACACTGACACATTCTCCACATCACCCATTTCTTAAAACTGTTTTATGGTTTGGTTTTTTCTATCTATACATTTAAAAAGCACACACCCACCCACACAGACTTGCACACACACATACACACACACACCCCTAGATGACTTTTGTGGTGGAATTCTTCAGTAATGAGATTAAATACATTAATCTCCTACTTCAGTGCACTTAACAGCTCTCTTCAGTGAGAGAAATTTTGTATCTTTTACGCAAGTAAATAATTTTAATTGATTTTATGACACATCCCCCTCCATGAGTTATATACAATGCAACAGAGCTGACTATCAAGCAGAGATCTTCAGTTCTTACACACACACACACACACACACACTCTTAAAGGAAATGTTTTAACCACTCACCCAAAATCTGTGAAAAATGTAAAACATGTGGATCATCTTCGGAGTCTCAGCCATATCTGACATATCGCTTATTCCCAACGTTCTGCAAAACTAGCCTGGTAGAAGTGGAGAGATCTAAATAGGTCTCATGGAAATATCTCATCGCCAACACTCCAAGCATCAGTAACTGATTAGAAGCAGCGATGGCTGTCAGTACTCTTCATCCTTTAGGGGAGAAGACACCCAGGCTGATTAAAAGCCAAGGGGGGGTGGAAGGGAAACCCTAACATTGACCTACATCAGTAATTTAATACCGGAATTTCACCTATCTGGAAACAAATCCCATTTCCATTCCTTCTTGCAGTCTTTCTGACTCCTTGTGGCTTTCTTCTACTTCTACTAGTCTAAAAGCAATATGAATAGGGAAAATAAATGCATTGTGTGTGTCGGTAGGGGAAGACTAATAAATCATCCAGGCTTAAATGCTGGGATCTTGGAGCAGGCTTGCATTTTCTAGCGTCCACCTCAGAGCTCCAATCCTCATGCCACAACTCTGGTTTGGAGGAACGCATCCTGAAAAACGGGAAGTCTCAGTACTGCAAGACATCTCCTGTGGCATCAGGTTCAAGGCTGCAAATCTAGCACTTGCAGCAAAGGCAGTCATGCAGCAAGAAATCGGAAGTCTCGGCGAATGTCTCTCTAATTCTGACCAGACGTCAACTGGATTGGAATTACTCAAAGCAAAAGGCTTCACTGCATAAAGGCAGCAGAAATCTTACTCAAAGGCATGTATCTAGCATATTCTTTCTCAGCTCGATCAGATCCATTCATCCATTAACCGACAGTTCTTTGGAGAAAAAAAAAAAAAAGCCATTGAAAACCTGCCCGGTCAGTGCTAAACTCCCAAGCATTTTACAACTTTAATTCAATTATGGTTAGTAAAGGAGGCAAATACAATATCCCTTCCCTCCTCCTTTCTCCCTTTCCCTGAAAAAAAAAGGGGGGGGAGGGGGATGGGAGGTAAAGAAAATAAAGTTGTAGCTGGCTATATGCAAGGTTGCAATCCCGCCCTAGAAGCCCCTCTGTGATGACTGAGTGTTGCTGTTCGCCAGCTCCCTACAGAGGTTCATATTGGGGGGGGGGGGGGGGAAGGGAGGGGGGAGGGGAGAAGAGGAATGGGGTTGCATCGGGATTTTTCTTGTGTGTATGGTTTTTTCCCCGAAGAGTTCAACCCTTAGATTACCGCACTGCATATCCGGCTCGCAGCAGCTTTCAGTACCGCCGACAGCAGCAGCAAGCAAACAGCCCCAGCCGGACGCGGCCACCCAACCGAGGAGCACCCAGAGTTGGGAGAAATGGCTTTCGGGGGGCGGGGGGGGGGAACGGGGGAGGGGTTGGGGGTGGCAAGCAACGGCAAGGAAAGACCCGGCGGCGAAGGGGCGGGGGGGGGGGGGGGGGAGGAAGGGAGGAAGAAAAGAGAGAAAGAGAGCGCGAGAAAAGTCAACCCCGGTACTTACTTCGCCCGATATCTCCAGGGCCCAAGCATGGTGGCAGCCCATGAAGATGCCTACCCGCTGCGCGGGCGCTGCGCGGAGCCGCCGGGGCGGTGGCGAGTACGGCGGCGGGCGGGGAGGCTCGGTGCGGAACGCGCACAGACACCCCCCGCACGCGGGCGGCGCCGAGACACCGGCGCTCGCACAGGGGCGCACACACGCACACGCAAACGCACTCGCACACGCACACGGACACGCACACACTCACACAGGCGCGGGAGCGTGCCCGGGCAGTCGCGGGGGCGCGCGCCCCGCACGCGCACTCCGGCGCGTGCCCTCACGGCGGGGGCGGTGGGGGCCGGCGGAGCGCCGCGCTCTCCCCGCCGCCGCTCAGCGCAGCGGGGGGGGTGGGGGGGGCGGGGGGAGCGGAGCGAGGGCGGGGCGGCGGCGGCGGGGGTGGCTGGGTGGGGCGGGGGGCGCGGGAAGGAGAGAGGCAGCAGGGGGTGGTGCGGGAGGCGGGAGGGTGGGGGCGGCGAAGGGGGGCCGCAGTCCGGGGTCCGTGTCCCCGGCTGACGGCGCGGCGGGCAGCCGGCCCCGCTTGGCGCCGGGCGCCCCGCACGCAGGGTCACACACCGCCCACGCACACGCGCAGGCACAGATATGCCGATGCGCCCCCGCTAGCCCCCCGCCCCACCGGGGCTGGGCTCAGACTTTCCCCGGCACCGGCCAACTTTCCCCGCGCTCCGCCGCCGCCCTGGACACCGCCCCCGCTCTCCCCCACGCCCTCGGGCCGTAGTCCCGGGGCCCGGCGGCCCGCGGTAGTCAGCGTCGTGGCGGCGCAGCTGCCCCCGTCCTCTGCCGGCAGCGCCTGCTGCCTGTGGCCGGGCGGCGCGGAGCGGAGGGGGCGGTGGGAGCCGGTGGCCCGGCGGCCGCCGCTGCCGCTGCTCGCTGTGCTGCAGCCTCCGCTGCATCCGCGGAGACCGTGGGGAATTGGGTGGTCGCAGTGGAGGGAAACGGGGGTTTCGCTACACTCATCCCCCGCAACCGGAGACGCGGGGTGTGTGTCGGGGCCGTTTATTTCACCTTTTCCCCTCTGCCCACGCCAGCCACAGGGCGCGGAGGGGCTCGGGCGGCGGGGGGGGGGGGGTGCAGCAGCAACAGCTAAGCGACTCTGCCGACGCCCCCACCCCCGCCCGGCCCGCTCCCCGCGGCAGCGGGGGAGGCGGCGGTGCCGGCGGCGCTCCCGACCGCTCAGGGCGGCCGCTGTGCCGCGGGGCCGCCCGGCCGCGCGCCGCCACCGCGGCGCCTCCCGCCGCCGCCAGGTGGCAGTGCAGGGCGGCGGATGGGCCGCGCGGTAGCGCGCGGGGCCCCCTCGCGGCAGCGCGCTGCCACCGGGCGCGGGCAGCCCCGCGGGGCGGGCGGGGGGACTGGCCTACCGGGGGCGGCGGTGGCCGCGACGGGGGGAGAGGGAGCAGGCGGCGCTGCGCTGACTGCGTTCTCTTTGCTGCCAGTTGGGAGAACTGACGGTGTTCCATTTGCGTACGGAACACGGAGGGGTTTTGTCTTGCAAAGCCGGCTGTGGCAGTGGTGGTGTTTTTTACGTTTAGCTTTAGGTTTTCATTTTCCGCGAAATTACGTATTTGGCTGATCTTCAAAAAAAAAAAAAAAAGGTAATTTAATTGGGTAGATGCAAAGATGTGCACATGTTCACATTATGTATTCATTACTGTTACGTGCTATGTACATTTTAGTATGTAAATCGAATAGGTGTTACGCATACAGGAATACATAAAGTACACCCCATGTGCACAGCACAGAGGTTGGAATCCAGCTTTAACTCAAATGTAATGCTAGACGTAGTTGTGCATTCATGGTTTTCTTGTGTGAGTCTAAACACAGAGGAGGGAAGAATACTCTGCATATATGTGAATTCATCACATCTATATCTTCAGTAGACCTCTGCCAACTCATATCTTAATATCCCAACATGCTAAATCCAGGGACGATCATAAAGAACCACCTTTTTCTTAATGCTCAGCCTTCCCCAAAAAGTGTATTCTTCTCTTTGCAAATGTAAAAGGAGTGTGACTCAAATCCTCTTTCCCCAGGTCTGAAATACGCGAAATCTGGTGTTTGGATGGAAGACAACTTTCTTACATAAACCAGGTAATATTCCTGACCTTGTAGAAGCTTTTGGAAAGCTTCTCTGGGACAAAATACTTCTATTATTAAAGAATCTCTGACATTCCGGCTTTGATGCAAAACCAATTGATTCAGTGGAAGGTTTAGATTGAGTTCCAAGATACTACTTTTAGTCAGGAAAAGAATACCAAACCACACTAGGCACTTTTGCCCACACACACTCTCTTTAAAGCTTTTCTAATATTCCACATGAAATACATGATGATAGTGAAATAAAAAGAATTCACAGATAGTAAATGGGGATGTTTTACAGGAGTTTCTTATGACCTCACTGTTTTTGAAAACCATTTTTGTTTTGAATTAATAATTCTGTATTTTGAATACATGGGGTTTTATGCATATATGCTTGCACTTTTAAGGCCTGTCATATTTATAGCATCTGTCTGTGTTTCTATGCTATTTTTCTCTCTGACACACAAAATTAGACACACATAAATACTTTTTTATTCATAAGAGAGAAAGATATTTTAAATAACCTTGGCAGCTAGGCTGAGCTTAACTCTTTCAACAAAACTGTTTTGGAAAAGTTGACATTTCATAAACCTGAAATTGTGTTAAAAACTAGTATGTAAAAGTCAGTATTGTACATATGTTTCATTTTAATTATTCTGGTCCTGTGGTAATGAGATATTAAAAAGTATATGAATGAATAGAAAATCCAATTTAATAAAATCTCAATTCCAAGTTGTTAGACTGCAAGATTATTTTAGTAGCACACACGAAGTTTAAATAGTTATTAGTGTAGAACTATCCTGCTGCTGTTCCATTCATTCTTATTATGATTAACTTATATTTTTAGTAAAATACCTTGAAGTTCTGTAGAGTTTTGCAGAATATTTATTTCAATATGCATGACTAGCGTAAGAGGGCACAGATTTGTATTCCTTACTGAAATCAGTATGGAATTAGACTCCATTTGAATGGGATCTACATAGTCTGAAAATATTCCTTACAGTGGAAAGTTGTATGTGAATATTTGTACTAGAACTGCCATTATAAACTGAGCACATGAACATCAAACAATGCTGCTAAATTTATGAGAAATGAAGAGGTCTTTACTACTGTAGTGTGCTGCCTTTTGCTAATTCATCTTTCATCTGCCTTTCGTTAAACCAGGAGATCCTAAAAACCTTTAAACTGAAAAACTCAGGAGGAAAGTTGGAAGCAATAATCCTCATATGGAATACAAACAGAGGGATGTGAATGAGGATGGAACAACAGAAAAGACAGATAAACACAAGGATATGATGAATACATGGATTACATCTACAACAACTTGTAACTGTGTAGGTCTACCGCCTTTCTATAGTACTTCAATCAATAAGAGTAGCAGGAACTGTTGATAGACCATCTGGAACCAGGTATTATGTGAAAACAGGAACATGGAGGCACCAAAGTCGTAAGTGAAATGTATTGGAACTGAAGGATACACGCTGTTTAGGAAAGACAAAAAAGGTGGCGAAATAATTTCGTGTTAATGCACTAAAAACTGTTAAGAAGTAAAGACTGCTAAGCAATAGTGCAATAAAGGAAGTTAAATTTGAGGGTGAAGATGAGATAGTGTCTGCTTGAATGAAAATTAATGAGTAAAGGGTAGGAAAAAAGCTTCATGGACATGCAGTCTATTATTAATCTGTTGGTACAGATTTGATCTGGATAATAATGCCTACAGATACAGGAAAAAAAAGTAAAAATTCATATTGTGTGATCATGCAAATTTGTGTGATTTCTCATAGGCAAATATCAGAAAAATGTTCAACCAATGATGTTGAGGATGATATGAATTTGAACATGATAGAGGATAGCTGCTTCTGTGGAACAGACATTGAGCAAGCAAGAGGCAAGGATAACTTAGACTTAATTTTAGTGAATGATAGGATCTGCAGGAAAAACTGATGATAGAAAATAATCTTAAATCTGGTGATTTTGAGCTTTTCCACTTAATGTGAAGTTGCAAGACAGAAAAATGTGGAGGACCTATAACTGCGGTCCAGTGTTTCAGAAAGGCAAACTGAGAAACAAGAAAGTTTAGTGAGAGAGTCTTGAGTGAAGACCACCACAATTAGAATTCAGATAAGGCAGGATATTACTTTATGTAAAAAAATGCAAATACTATTGAATGTTTACACTGGGGGAGAAGGGGAGAAACAAAAAAAACCCCAAACAACAGGGATGAAAAAAAATTCCCAAAAGGTAAAAACCTTAAGCAAGTTATTAAGGGTAAGCACAAAACCTATAAAGAATGGAAAAGAGATCTTGATTAGGAAGGAGAAATCTGCATCAATAATTAGAAGGTATAAAACCAAACTGAGAATGGTCAGAAACCTTGTTAAACCAAGACTTGCACAGAAAACTGAAACATAGTAAAAACTTCTTAAGCCATGTAAGTAAAATGAGATCTTAAAAAGTGAGATGGATGTTAAAGGATAGGGTGGACATTAAGAATAAGGTAGGCCTGGACTAAATAGTTACGAGAAAAGTTGCTTCTGTTTCTGGTAAGACTGTATATGTAAATTTTGATATATAGTGAAAGTAGGAATAGGGCAAGAGAAATCACATCATCAGTGTATCTGGTACTGTATGGCACAAGCATTTGGTCCTTTTGGACACAAATTTCTGTCCTAGAGTGCTGAAAGGATCAACACATGAAATGCAAATCCAGAAGTAAGCAAGTCCAAAATTTCCAAGAAGCTTAGAGAAGGGGACAGTACATAATTTTGAGAGGGAAGTTATCAGAATGGATGGAAGTCATTAGTGGAGTTTCTTGATGACCAGTTTTGAGCCCAATCCTTTGTAATACACTTAGCATGATTTCAGGGTATCAGGTAACTGGGTCTGGACAGAGTTTGTAGACCATACAAAACTAGAGGTCTTGCTGAGAACCAGGTAATCAGACAAGACGACTTGTATATGCACACATATATGTATACATACATGTGTATATATACATATACATACATACATATATATATGTGTCTGTTTGTGTTGAGATACATATATATGTAAATATATGTAAACTATATAAATATTTACAAATTTAATGTTACTGTCAATATTTTAACACATCAATATTTATAAATTTAATTCATGTGTGTCATCTATATATTATTTTCTTTTGGCCTGGACTGATAGGAATGGTGTGAGATTGAATAATGCAATCTACAAAGTCATGAAAGAAAACTTTTCTATAAACTGGGAAGATCTAATTTTATATAAAATTCTAAAAATCTGAAGGTAGTGGTCAATCAGAAAGTGACTATGTGTTGCCATTATAAAAGAAGTACTGGCTGGTACAGGCTGGATCGATGGGCTGAGGCCAACTGTATGAGGTTCAACAAGGCCAAGTGCTGGGTCCTGCACTTGGGTCACAACAACCCCATGCAACGCTACAGGCTTGGGGAAGAGTGGCTGGAAAGCTGCCCAGAGGAAAAGGACCTGGGGGGTGCTGGTTGACAGCCAGCTGAACATGAGCCGGCAGTGTGCCCAGGTGACCAAGAAGGCCAATGGCATCCTGGCTTGTATCAGAAATATTGTGGCCAGCAGGAGTAGGGAGGTGATCGTGCCCCTGTACTTGGCACTGGTGAGGCTGCACCTCAAATACTGTGTTCGGTTTTGGGCCCCTCATTACAAGAAAGACATGGAGGTGTTGGAGCGTGTCCAGAGAAGGGCAACGAAGCTGGTGAAGGGTCTGGAGAACAAGTCTTATGAGGAGCAGCTGAGGGAGCTGGGGTTGTTTAGTCTGGAGAAGAGGAGGCTGAGGGGAGACCTCATCGCGCTCTACACTACCTGAAAGGAGGTTGTAGCGAGGTAGGTGTTGGTCTCTTCTCCCAAGGAACTAGCGATAGGACGAGAGGAAATGGCCTCAAGTTGCGCCAAGGGAGGTTTAGACTGGACATTGGGAGAAATTTCTTTACTGAAAGAGTGGTCAAGCCTTGGAACAGGCTGCCCAGGGAAGTGGTGGAGTCACCATCCCTGGAAGTATTTAAAAGACATGTAGGTGAGGCGCTTAGGGACATGGTTTAGTGGGTATGGTGGTGTTGGGTTGACGATTGGACTCGATGATCTTAGAGGTCTTTTCCAACCTTAATGATTCTATGATTCTGTGACTCTATAAAGGGAAGAGAGAAATGTGATTCTATGATGTATGAGGCAGGATTGTCCTAATAGGTGGGAAGGTGTTACTACTATTGTAAAGGATGTGCTTCTTCAGGAGTTCCTGATGTATTATGCATGGTTCTAGTCATACATTCAAAGAAGATCTTAAAATGAAATTCAAAGATCATGAAGAAACTAGGGTAATTAGGGCATGGAGAATGTGTCTACGGAAAAGAGATTTTTTTTTAAAAAAAAGGCATAC
The DNA here is from genome assembly GCF_964195595.1 of Calonectris borealis. Taxonomy (NCBI): domain Eukaryota; kingdom Metazoa; phylum Chordata; class Aves; order Procellariiformes; family Procellariidae; genus Calonectris; species Calonectris borealis. The sequence goes on from NC_134312.1 coordinate 166,862,688, forward strand.
ATAGCCAAATAGATATTGAAAGGGCATGTGATTCCTTACAAATGCATTTTTAGTTAAATACTGAAAAAGACAGAAAGTGTTTGAACTAAAGAGTGATGTTGGCATGCCATCAAATAGTTATGTATTGATTATATTTTAACATAGCCTAGACATGTGAAGAAATTTACAGACCACCTGAGAAGTGAGATACCAGAAAGATCTTCCAAATAGGTAATCAGGGCCAATAAACCAAAGCTGTTTTAAGATAGAACTTGAAAAGCTTACAGAAAATACTGTGTAATTGAATGGAACAGTTCCTGTTAGGAAAGTGACGTTTGTGCCGAGATGGGAAGGAAAGGCTTTTTGAAGAAGATGGAATATGGTTGTTCTACATTTATACTGTATCTGTTCTCTGCCTCAGGACTTACTGCAGGCTCTTAGGTCAGGAAGGATGTTTTCTCCCCTTATTGTATGATTTAGATTCTGAGTTCTGTTAATTTCTTTCTTTCTTTTATTCTCCTTTGTAAAGTGGGACATGTTTTAATTCCTAGAACATTCTGCAATCAATTTCTAACATATTTCCTCCTATTGCAGGGGCCTCAGTAGACCAGTGGCAGTACCCTTGTTCCCTTTCTTCCCCCCTTTTTTCCTTTCCCCAAGGAACACTAGGCTCTTGGTCTTTACTGAAAAATTAAAGGTTTTGAGTCAGTATTGGAAAGTGGGTAGTACCATCTAGAGTAAAAGTTCTCTAGACCTTTTTTTTTTTTTTACTACATGTGGTAATCCACAATTGTGAGGATGTAGAAATTTAGATAGTTCCTTCCAGATCTATGTTCCTATGCTTCCTATTACTACTTCTTATGAAAATCATATTTAACTCAGTTCCATTCTCCCAAAAATACTAGCTAAACTTCCAGCATTTTCAATAGGACATGGCATAGATTAAGTGACAGAAAGGAAAAAAATCTGTCTAAAATTTCCTAAACTGTTCTGTCATTATACATTAGATCTGACTTTTCATCTCTCTTATCTCCTTGCTATACTTAGGATTATCAAATAATTAAAATTATATTACATAAAATATCTCTAATATTAGGTATCTAAATCTATCCATAATAACTGAAATAAAAGGATTCTGATTTCATGTGGATCTGAACACTTCCACTGAGGTAGCTTCTTAGTTTTTCTGGTGAAAAATGTAGGATAGGAATTACACAGAGGTTTATTCATATTCTTACACACCGGGGTGACCCTAAGGTACAAATCTATTAGGTTGTTCTTCTTTTCTTTCTGCTTTAATTTTCTTTCAGTAAGTAAAACAGATTCAACAGGAGAAAGTCAGAGAATTATGAAGTGTTTTCTGTCTTAATGGTTAAAATGTTCAATAGAAGGAGCTGAGTTAAAATTTTTACTCAAGGTTAGTTAATAAAAATTTGTACATAGTAGTATACTATCCCTCAAACATAGAGACTGACTTATCTTTTTCCTGTTCACTTTGGGGGAGTTAAGCATCCCATGAGACTTTCTATTGAACTGTTCCTCACAAGCAAAACAAGCAGGGAAAGTCAGAAATTGAAAATCAGTGGTTATGTATAAATTAGACTTCCAAGTGACTCAGTAGTAACAGCACTAATGTGATTCCTAATGTCTATGAAAAAAATGTTGTCTAGTTAAATGTTATTGGCAATAAAATATACAGCAAGGAATGTAGATCCTTGAGGCACATGAAGGTACCCAGCAAGAACTTTGGCAGTCTCGATGGTTTCTGAACACTGGATCTAGACACTGTAAATGATAGGTAGGAGCATATATATAGTTTTGTAAACTTAGTCTTGTGTGACTATAAGTGGATACTGGTGCTTAGCTTTATGTTTTATCAGTTGAATAATTTTGCCTGAGAATAATCGGTTGTTTTACTTTTTTTGAAGTGTTATTTAACACAATCTATCTGCACGCACAGTAATTTATAAAGATAAATAAATAAATAAATAAATAAACTCCTCAATTTGATTTCTAAAAACCAAATTCAGTCTCATGGATTTCTACATCATATGTTTAAACATATATTTACAAAATATAAACATAATACATGTTATTTTTACATGTTTATATACATGCATTCACTTAATAACATAGAATAGTCTGATTCTTAATGAGACAGTTTGGTCTTTATTTAAGATAAATATGAAGCTTTATTTACACAGTCATAATTAAAAATCAATCTATTATTTAACCATTCTGCCTAACAGGCACTATAACTATGTTATGTTGCATTAAAAGGAAGTGAGGAATGTTTTGTTTTGTTTTGTTTTGTTTTGTTTTTTTAAGTAAGTGGACTCACTCCAGTAAACACGCAAAAGCCTTACAATGAACTGAAGTTGCACGTTCTGGCTATTCAGCGTGATCTGGATTTCATACCACTGGTGACTCCTCCAGGTCTTCTGACTGGGGAGTTTTCATCAGTTGCTGCCACTAGGTGTCCCTATATGCACCTATGTGCAGAAAAATGCTTAATGAAAACATTGGCTGAAGGAGAAGAAGAGAAATTGAGCGGGAGGAGTAGAAAACATGATAGTAAACTTTGTGATTTTTAGAGTACTGTTTGACAACTATCTTGCGCATTACTAAAGAGGACATATTAATAGATTCATGATTGTGCAGTTAGATATCAAAAACCAACTTTTTAAAAAATGGGATATTAATTTGGTCTTAGAGTGATCTTTTTGATATTATGTAGTTATATATATAAAATGGGAAAAATCTTCTAAAAAACACGTCAGTTTAAGTTTTCTATTTGGTAAATTTACTATAATTTTAGAATTGTTCATACAGTTTGGTATAAAAATGTTTTTTCAGATAGTAAAATTAATTATATATATCTAAGAGTGATGAAGAAACATGTATTGTGATTAGCTTCTCTAGAACATCCTGATAAATGGGATGCTTCAAGAATTAAAGGCCTTTGATGGTTTGTACAGCCATCTAACCCTTACAATTAATGTTTAAATAAGTCACTAGTAATATAAAATAATTTGGTTTATACCATAATTCTTTTCATAATCAAGTTGTTATTAAATGTTATGCAAACATTCTTCTAGTGGGCCAGTTGTTTAATTAAAGACAGCAGCCATTATGACATGAGAGCTTTTAAAATTATTATTATTATTATTATAAAGAAAAGGAAAAATGCAAAGAGGTGTGAAGATATATTCTTTCAGTTATAAAAAGCAAGATACTTGAACAGACACCTCAGAGGATTAAATAATTGTTTCCTGTAACATCAAAAGGCAGCATGTACAACACTGAGAGCTGGATTATGCTGATATTGCCCGGAAACCAGGAGTTCTTGAGCAGTGCCTTCTCTCTTTCAAAACACAGACCTTTACTTAAAAAAACCAAACAAACAAACAAACAAGCTTTCATCCTTCTCAATACTATTCAAAACAAGACTACAGAAAAGCTGCTTTTCTGACCCTGCAGTCAGTAATCCTGAAACTGTAACTCTCAAGTTTGTTTTGAACTTGTAGAGAACAATGATTCTCTTTTGGAGATGTCAGCACTGTTAAACATTTTACTGCTGAACATTTGTATCACACACAGTCTAAGAATTTGGGATTAGGGAAAGAGGTTTTATCTGAAAGGTATTTACTAACAACAAAATTTTGTTGGAATGTCTACTGGTTTTAAGAGAGTCATGGTCTTGGTTTAAAATTTAAGTCCACAGTCTTTTAACCCAAAAGTGAGAGAGTTACAAGTCCACTGCAGTGAAAACTCATGAATTGATGAATACATTTCAGGAACCATAGCTTGTTATTCTTAGTCAGCTTTGTCTACTTCATGTTACTGGTTCTTCTTTGGAAGTAAACTGACTAAAAGCCAAAGTGAAAGCAACTTGTATCAAGATATGATAATCTGGTATTGGGTTTGGATTTTCACTTGTCTATTTTAAATTAAATTAAGTTTAAATGTATCTGGTTTGTTGACAGGACTGAGTGTTGGCAGATCAAGAAAGTTATGAGATAAATTTATTACAAAACTGAAAATCCGTCTTTAAAGATATTGTGGTGTGGTCCCATATTCTTTAAACCACAGGCTGGGATCAGGCTAGCTTGAGCATCTTTATTGATTGCAATTTTTATGGCAATGCATAAAAAGAGAAGTGGTGTGTAAGGACTGACCTTTTCTTTTTTTATTCTGTTAACTTACTAATTGCTGTAACCGATAATCAGTTTGAAATTCCTGTACAATAGGCAATGGAAGGAGGAGTACTCGTGCGTTACCATTCAAAATGAAGAAATAGAACATGATTTGCGAGCAAGGGATTTTAACCATTGTTATAGACCAGTGGAAAACACAAGTAAGAATCTTCTTGTGTTTTATTAGTACAATACCAGTGTTTTATTAGTTTACCAGTGAAGTTGTTAGTTTCATGAAAAATGGTAGTGATATACGTAAAAAAAGCTTCTATATTGCATATATTGTCTATATCAAGTATACAGATATCTTGCAAAACACTGAAAATACAATACATTGAATAAAAAGAAAAAAAAAGTCATAATAACTATATGATACACCTTAGTTAAGAATATCGAAATGCCCTGCAAACATTGTTTAAGTCTTATTCTATCGCTAGTTATAATACACCAAGCACCCTTTCACACCCTCTGTTAAAGAGAAATACAGAGTTACAGTCTTCAGAGGAAAAGAAATGCTGATGAGCAGTTTATTTCTGCATAGAAGTGGTATAAAATTTATGATTTAATGTAGTTTCAAGTCTAGATTTCTATACATGTCCCTGTAGAACATGAACATCCTGCAAAGCTTAAGTAGAAAGCCACATGGGATTTTACTACATTTATTGTTACTATGGTGATACCTAGTAGTTGCAAATGGCATCTGGATTCTCCATTAGAGATATCTAATCAGATAGTATCAATACATATTGCTATATTACAACCTATGACTTAGAGAAAAATCAGTTGGATGACAGTGTCAGTCCTCTTGAAATCCAGTGGTAACTGAATAGTGTGAAGTTAGTTAGCTGTACTTGGCTACCTAGAAATTTGCGGCCAAAGTAGACAAAGCAGTGAAAGGAAGTATTATCCTCAGTCTTCGTTTCAGGAACTGAAGCAAAATGAGATCAGTTTTATGAAATGTTGCATATGGAATATGGAATACTTTATTGAATGAATTCAATTCATTTTTCAGAGCTCCCTCTCCAATATCTCATCCAGAAAATGAATCTAACTCTTAATATACTAAAATGTTGGAAATGTTTAACATCCTTTTATGTCTTGCTTCAATCCATTTTTTAATGCAAGTGTAGTGCTGAAATGGATGACAACAGAGAAGTTTAATAAATAACAGTATCAGTACCTAAATCATTAAGTCTGTCTTGCCTAAGATAAACTTTAGCATTTTGAAACCTATGTAGGTTCAGCAAGATTCAAGCTTTGTCAGGAAGCTGTCTTCCTTTACAAAATGTTACCTACTTCTGAAATGCACCTATGCAGTACTAAATGAAATTAATTCCTTCCACTTGAACAATTTCCCAGCTATTGCAGGAAAGGGAAGAAATATTTTAGTAAGTTTTTAAAATAAAACATACTTTTTAAAGTCAGACAAGTACCGTGTTTTGAAATAGTTTTACTAGGCAACTATGCATGGTGTCCAAATCAGGGCCAATTCATCTTAAATACTGTCCTATTGATAATGATGTGAGATGGGAATCTCCAAAGGATGATTCTACTTATGTGACCTGAAGTCTGTTCTAAATACATGTCCCTCTCTACTGATCATGGTGACATAATGCACTTAGCTTAGTGCCTCAGCTGATACCTAAAATCAAGTGGGCTTAATACATACTTGGTGAATGGTCAGTCAATGTATTAAAACCAGAGATATCTAAATATAACTGTAAGGAGATTAACATATATTTATACTTTATGTCATCTGTAGTCTTATTGACCTGGGTGGGACTTTTTGGGAAATATAGTGCTACAAATCATGAGGCAGATACTGTATCAAAATTCAGACTTGCATTAGCAAAAGTACTTTTAAAAACTTAGTATTACAGGAAACATCTTAAGTTCTCTTTCAAAAAATAGTTCATATGGTCGCTAGCAAGTGCACATGAAAATTTCTGTATGACTTAAGTTTATTTTATGTAGTTATACCTATAGTAATACTTATTTTTCGTTTGTTATTTGGTTAAATTGATGCGGATGAACATATGGATTGTGGAACATTGCTGTTAGCTTTAATGGTGGGATAGCAGACCTGTGTAGCCAGAAGTGGGGATTTTTGTTTGTTTGCTTTTTTGCTCTTATACATGGATTAAAATGTCATGTGGATGCCATAATAAGAAATCAATTTCCTTGCTTTATGCTTATGTTCTTTTATCATAGCAATTACTATTTAGTCAACAAATTATGTTTAATGAAAAAAGTTTTCTGTTAATTCATATTTTATTTTCTTTCATTACATATTCCATTGTTCTGAATAATATTTTAAACCTGCATTTTTTTGTTTGCATACAATTAATAGTGCTCAATAGTTAACCTTCACATCTAAGATAAAATGGAATATGTGTCTTTGTTATACTAAAATGAAAGTATAAAAAAAACCATAAAAATGCTGTCATCATTCTTGCCAATGAAATTTGCAGATTTGGCTGGATATCCAGAACAATGACTGCCACGTGATTTATCAGTAATGACTGCTGACTACCACATAATTTAATTTGCTACACTAACACCCAAAATGCTACTATAAAACATACGTGGTTTATTTTCTATTTCTGCTTTTGACAAAAACTGATTTAATTGACTTGTGTGTCCCATATGTATCTTCACTCCAAATTCTTAGCTGGAAAAATCTAGTACTATCATGAAAAACCCTCTGAACCTTATAGATAACACAAGTATGTAATCCCTAGTTATTCATCATATGCTGGTGCTTACAGCATACTCTTTCAAATAGAGTATATTTTTAAATACTGTATCTAGTATCTATGTAGAGTAAGAAGTAATAAATATTTTCATCTTGCAAAAAAACCTTTGTATCATGAATTCATGCTGCATTATCATATAGTTGTTGAACAGTAAATTACTACTCTATTATGTTTATTTAGCACATACTATTTTGATGTTCCTCCATCTGGTTTTGGTTTCTTTTTTTAATCTTTATTAAACTGCAATTACGATTTTTAAAATTTTATTAATACTTTCAGATTTTGAGGCATAACCATATTACTACAATTTCATTTTATTTTCCTTTTCTAATCAAATTATCTTTGTGTTTTATTGCAGAGTTTCCTAATGTACATAAATCTTGTTTCATTCTGGACCAAATTCTGATATTATGGGTAACATTTCACTCCACTGATATTATTAGACCAGAAAAATGGAAGCCCCAGTAATAAAATCTGTGAGCAGAGAGACTTCACTTTTCTTTTTGGTACTTCTCCTTTGAAAGTTCATATTTTTACTCTTTCAAAGTAGTTGTAATAGGTGAAATTTCCCAAATCCTGTCCATGATAATATGCCCTGCATATTTGCAGGTTAAGATTTAAACCTAAACTACCTATAGGTTCCTCACTCACAAGTCTGTTCCTCTTTCTGAGTTCTACCTTGCAGAACGTATGTCAGTGGACAGCCAAACTAGTAATATAGAACTTTTAAACTGTTCCAAGATGAGTAACATTTTTTTTTCCAAATTATATTATCATTATTTGTTATATAATTTTCTTTTTCTTTTTGCAGGTAGGAATAAAATTTACATGCCTGAAATATACTTATAAGAAATAGCTCTGGAGATGCCATACAGTTTTGCTTCATCATTTGTACACCTGCAAAAATTATTTATCGCCTTGAATACGCTTCCACTACGGATAGAATCCTTTCAATAGTTTTCATGAACGAAACTGTTAATTAAAGCTATTAATTTACAGACTGCCAAAGCTTTAAAGAGTGTTTGCTTAGACATCTGACATGTACATTAGATAAATTAGCAGCTGAGAAAATGCATCACATGGTGTTTATTATTATCATTGTTGTTTACTCTTTTTTTTTACATAAGTTTCAGTAAAAGTTTGTTGATAACAACAGATTACAAAGTTAAAACTTCAATAAACTAAGAAATACATTAAATAATAACTTGAATTAAACCTGTGGATAAGTTCAGGGACTTGCATACTAACAGGGGGCTGAGATGGACTTCAGGTAAATCAGAATATAATTCAAAACGGTTCTGCTCAGAAGAGCCCATCTGTGACACCTAACCCTGAAGAGGCAAGAAATCACTCCTGTGGGAGACTAGCTGTTCTTACTGGAAAAATTCAAGCACAGCAAATCAAAATCCTGTTTTAATGGAGGCTTATTTGCTCTAGGCTGCCTCTGTACTTAATGATAAACAGGTGTTAAAACCCTCCTTAAGAACTGAATCACCCTCTCAAGATAGCTATTTCTTTCAGTTGACTATGTCCCTGTATCCCTCAGGGAAAGTAGGGATCTAAGATAATTTAAAGGCTCATTTAAGTGCTGAAAGCTAGATGGAAAAAACTCAAGTTCAAGAATCTATTTTTGGCTATGCCAGAACTCACTAAAAATGAGTAAGCATCCATGCTGCTAACCTCAGTTTTGGAAATTAAGAGAAGCAGCTTACATAAAAGATCTGCACGATTATGTTATGTTCTTTAAAGGTTAGTGATGAGAAATCCGAGTTTGAGGTTGTGACTGTGGGAAGTCTTTAATCATAAAACAGATGAATTAACAAATCTGAGGGACAAAAGATTCTGAGGCAGACAAAAATTATGTTTGACTGAGTCAGACTGCTAACAGAAATTTTTATTATTAACCTGTATCAAAACGTCCCATGAAGTGTTATAATTCAGTACAAGCCTGTTCAAGAGTTAATTAGCCTTACATCCCCCCTTCACATCTCCCAAAAGAAAAACAGTGCACATGAGAAATTCACAGTTGGTTGCTGAGATGTTGTACGTCTTAAAAGCAACTCATGACTTCAAATCTCTTCATTACTCTGCTGAGTTTTTTCCAGCGCTGTTTTCTGACCTACTAACTTTTCTGAAGTCCATTTGGTTTTGGAGCATGGAGAATCAGAAGCCATCTCTTGTCAATTACTTAACAAAGCTCTTAAGCATGAGTGACATGCTATACTTGCATGTATCACCTACATCCTAATATCTACTGCAGAAAGGTCTTGTAAGCGATCTTTCCTTGTCATATCCTTTAACATATATGCTCCAAAAAGAAATTAATAGCCATTATAATGCTTATACCGATTCAGAGAGTGAGGAATATCTCCTCTCTCCAACCTTAACATTATGACTCATCACAGCTACCTTGTCCTGACCTCAACCATCAACAACTTAACCAGATAATGGCACTTATACCAATACTGATACCAGATAATGACACTTACACTGATACTAAGAATGTTGGAAATTCTTAATGTTAGGTTAGCTCTACATTTTTATCAGGTATAAAACTGTTTTTTGAAAAGCAGTGAAAAACAACTGACATATGAAGGCACTGGCTTTAGTACCGGCCCATGGCATTTCCAAGTCTCAATGCTATAAGCTTATATCAAGGAGCTTTACCTGGAGAATTCTGGGGCTTTTTTTGATACCTTACAATATTCTGAAAACTGCTAACAGGGATTTTACTTTGTTTCTTCTTATTATTCTCTTGTTGCTAGTCTGTTGATTGTGGCATTGTTCTGGTTTCTTTATAAAACGTCTAACATGACTTGATTCTGCCACAAATCCTATATTTATTTTATTATATAAAGTATATTTTCTATGCTTAAGTTAATATCTTGGGGTTTTTTTCATTTATTTTTTTCTTTCCAACTCTGTGTCTCTGAACACCAGTGTAATTTGATACCAAATTATTGGTTTTACAGATCATTAAAAACAGAGTATTTGGCTCAGCTGTCCCATCCTTCAAGGAATATTCCAGGAAGAGTATACCCCTCACAACATGCTATTTTATTGTAAAATGTGGTGATACTACTCCTTTCATACAGAAGTTCAGTGATAAGAAATTTTGACCAAGGAACTTGATAACATGAGTTTAATGGTCTCTTCAAATTGACAGATTACAAAATCACTTCTTCCCAGTCAGAGGAAGCTCTGAGCATAGCAGGCTAGGCTTTTATATTTTATGAAGCCATCTAAACGTTTAATATTTTCACTCTGTTTCATTTGGCTTGTTTACACATCCTTTTTTCATTTATAGTAGTCAGTTAATAATCTTTCAAATGATCTGAGCAGCCTTAGCCTGGCATTCCACTCCAGGAATGCCTTTTTAATCACTGAGTGTACTACTACTTTGTAGTATTCAATTTGTTCATATAGGAGATCAGCATGACCTTTTCAAACTCTAAATCAATAAGAGCATGGTTACTTTTTCAGTGATTTAAATTAACCAATACAAAAAGAGCTGTATGAAGCTGCAATGCTTAGCATGGTGGTTATCAATGTTGGCTAGATCCTCCATGCACTGACAACACTGTTTTAAAAAGTTTTAGTTTCCTTTGGTGACTTTTTCACCAAAGATGTGAAATGACTCATAACTAAAGGTCAATGCTTGCAGTTAAATTTCCAAGTTTAAAAATATATTTGTAAACAGCACAGAGTTTACAAAGATCTGGAAAAGATAACTTTGCAATCAAAGGAAAAATCCTCTTCAGTTCTATCAGAATAGAATGCACAGATATTATTTTCTTTCTTTCCACCCCACATGCCTATCTTACTTTTTCAGTGGAGAATAAATGATCATAATTACCAGACTCTTGAATATTCTCATGTAAATAGAAACCAATCCCAAAGACTCTAAAGATTAATGTTAGATTAACTTTGAGATCTGGATGAAATCTACTGTGTGGCATTATACGTTTCCAGCTGATCACTTGTTTTGCAAGATGCTCTCCATTAAAATGCCAAGATACGTAAATGCGCCGGAGTATAATTGCCAAAACTTTTAACTGAATAAGACTTCAGAATTCAGTTTTGCAGCATCGAATTTGCTACTCCACTGTGAATTAACTTTGTGATGAGGATAATTTAGTTCTCTGAAATCAGCTAGTTAATACGTACTGAAAATTCTGGAATACCTACTACATGCTGAAAATACTGAAAAAGAGTCTTTTCTTAATTGTACAAAAGCAGGCCAATTTTAATTCTTAAATGCATTTTTTTCTGGGGTATACCCTCCTATTCTCTTTCAGTATTTTCTATATTGCAGATATGAGAAAGTAACAATACAAGGGCAAATACGTAGACTTGCCTTTGTTTCATGTAGCCTATGGTCACATCGTATTTCAAAGGCAGTATCGTATCTGCTTCTCCCAGAGATTTTTAAGGTCAGTCTGACCCCTGAATAAGGTCCTTCTCTACTGAAAACTGATATTTCTGTGTGATAAAGGAGAAAAATGCTTTCAGCATCAGTTCAAGAGAAACAAGAAGAGGAGTAGCTCTGCAGATGGCAGAGTGCATATGAAGGTCCTAGAGGTGTAACGCTCCTATATGCATATATATGTGCGTGTGTGTCTGCGTGTATGTATAGGAGAGCATATAGATATATATCTCCTATGTATAACTCTCCTATATTACATCTACAAGTATAACTCTTTTTTTGGGCATGTGCCTTGCTACCCAGTATTAAAGCATCATTCCTCACTCATCTACTTTCTTTAAGATACCACACTACTACAGAGGAGAAGTGATCAAACTGTTCCCCAAGACACAGTGGCTGCATTTGCTCTTTGCCTACATGCAGGGTATGTGAATATAGGCGTAATTTTTCTACACTCTCCACTACTAATTTGACGCCATAACAGGAAAGCAGAATCTGCCTTTTTAGATGAGATTTTCACACATGCATCATACTGGGGTGCATGCTTAGTGAGTTTGGGTATTTTGATAATTCTGTAAGTTACGTACAATAAAGAATTTAATATATCTACAGTAACTGCAAGAGGAATATCACATGCCATTTTGTGACAATGAATCTAGATAAGGTGGAGGCATTTGAAAAGGAGCTAAGGACAACTGAGGACCACAGTTATGCATCTAACAGCTTTTTGAAAACATGTTTGAAATCAGTGGAAGTTCAGTGTCTAAATACCTTGGAGAATCTGGGTGTGCAGATTGCCTAAATGATGTCTGAGGTGGCAGCATCATAGTAATTGCTAAGAATGCTGTAAGTGTGTGATTCCCAAGATAAAAAAAAATAAATCAGAGCATATGATCAGTAAACTTCCTAAGCTGAAAGGTTGTGGAGTTAAAAAAGGAAAATTCAGGATAAAGGACAGTTTTTAAAATACATTCCTTACCAAGAAATTAGTTGAAATCTCACCAATTTTAATTGAGATTGAGTAAATAATGACTGAAAAGGTACAGTTGAAACAAATTCTATTTCAGCTGAGTTGATCATGCTGTTAAAAAAGTAATTTTTGTTTCTAACATCTTTGAACATTTTGAGGTTATTTTTCTGACAGGGTGTTTGAGTACTTGAAACCTAATTTACCATTTACATTAACTCAATAGCTCTCTGTTGCAATGTGGTGTTGACCCTGCATTTCTATGGTACTCCTTTTACCTGCCGACGTTCCTCAGTTTTAAGTGTACAGGAAGTGCAAAACAGACAGCTTGCAATTCCTATATGGGGAAAGAAAGATAGAGCATCGGCAGATCTTACGCACGTTTAGATATGCCTAGTCTGCCATGCCATCTCCTAGCATGCATTTAGAGCATTTTTCAGCCACACAAGAGTGGCTGTTTTGGAGCTTTTCCAGAAGCTCAGCTTTGAGTCAAAGAGAGAAGTCTACATTTACAAAGAACCATTCACAGCTGTCAGAAGTTAGCTGTCTGTGGGACTCAAAGTACAGCTGCAGTTTTTCCAGAATACTGACAACTTCTGTGGCAACCAGAGCCTGTTCGCTAGTACTGGGATTTCTGAAGCTTTATCAGAAAAAAAGTCTCAGTGCCCTATGCCTGTAATTTCCATTTCTATGGTTTTATTACTCTTTTATTGTTTTGTATTCCAATGACATACTGCAATTTTTTTTCTGAAGTTAGGAAATTATAAGATATCAAGTTTTGAAATAAAATGCTTATTATCTTCACAGTTGTGGGTTTTGTTTTTTTTTTTTTTTAAGCTTCCAGAATTAACAGAAAGCAGTAAACCCTGTTTTTTAGTTTCTCTGAGACATATAAAATTCAGTTTGTAGCATTTATGAAGAAGAAACAACAGCAATATTTAAACTAAATAGGAGTGATGGGGATTGTATCCTCCCAATTTTGCTACAGTCAGAAGTATAGCCATATCCTCCTCTTTTTACTTCAGTAGGGATGCTATTACAACTCCATTTCTCCTGCAGACATTCTGAATGTTCCTCATTTTTTGTTCATATTGAATATACAGAGAAACAAACATATTGTGATGTAATGCAGTATAAAGATTTCATTTTCATTTGTGGAATTCCTCTGCAACTGCATTTTTTAGAAATACAGCAATAACCTGAGCTAAAATGCTTGTATTATGCCACATTTTCTGAATTCTTTTTCCAATCCCCTTCTCTCATTGTCTCCTTGAAAAGTTTGCATAATTATAGCTCAGAGATGAAAAACAATTGGGAACAGAAACCATAATTTCTTATTTCTTCTGAGGAGTGCACAGTACATATTAGAATAATATAAAGCTGTGTATAGCAAACACTAGCATTTTTTTAACTATATCCCAGAATGTCATCTTAAAGAATATGTCAAATATGAAAGGACAGGACAAAAACCTACAATGAAACCAGAGAGATCCAGTCGTAGATTTGAAACCAGTCAAGAATTAAAATCAGGATAGTTTTTATGACCTGTATTTTACATTTCAAGCAGTTTCAAAATTTTCTTTTAACTAAGGTTTTTTTTGTTTTCCTTTTTTTTTTCCCCATATGAGTAAATCTGGTAGTTTTCAGGCTACCATTTTGTGTATGAAAATTTTAGGTGTCAATGCAGAGGGGGCTTACAAGCTTAGCCAAGGAACCTTGGCCCAACTCTCTCTTCTCTTTTTTTTCTTTGTGTTACTTGGAAATAGTGTTTGCCAGTTCATACAAGGAATCACTGTTAAGAAGAAGGAGGGGAGGAAAGAGGGGGATGACATTTTAAGAATCATGATTTTGTTTTGTTATTCCTAATCCTGATCCACCTTACTTGTGTTTTTCTTATTGCTTCTAACTTTATTACCTTCTTGAGGCTGACCATGTAGCGTAGAAATGTGGAAGACCCCTGAGGAGTTATAACGAAAAAAATCCCTCTGCAATCGGGTCTGGGAGTATCAGGTTGTCAAACAGCTCTCCTATGTGTAGCACGGTAACTGACTGCTGCTCAGTGGGAGCCTTTCTAGATGTCCAGTTTCTCCGAGTACACTGATTTTATCTTTAAAATTTCCCCAATTTCTATACTAATTTCCAGAAAAAAATTAATGGGCTGTATTCATGTAAAAGGAAAAGACCTGTAAGTGCATGTTCTCAGTATTTTTGATGTTCTTAAAAAAACATTTTTTCAAGTTTCTTTTTCTTCTGCAGTAATAAGAGGATGCCACAGGCCATGATTTTAGATGTATCTGTGATATCAGTATCACAGATACAGAAGTATTTGTACAAATGAGTCTGTGCCTTATTGTGCACAGGATTTCCTCAGGAAGCCAATTATTTCTTGGATTTGAATGTGTTGCCATATTCTGAGTAGTGCTGCCTTGCTATATTAAACTGTGTATCAGTGAAAATTACTTTCCCTCTGTGTTGCCATTACCTGTTAGTTTTACATAGTAAGTTTTTTTGTTTGGTTGGTTTTTGTGTTTTTACTGTGGCTTTTCCTCTCCCTTCTTTTTCAAAGCCAGATCCAAATCACAGTACTTTATTCATTCACCCTTATCAAATCACTCTAAACATTGAAATATATGTATAAACGGGTGAGACGACCTGCATGATGTTTAAAGAAATATTCAAAAAACACCGTTGAAAAAGGATGTGAAAATCAGTAACCAAAGAAAGACTCAAAAAAGAAATTTGATATTTCATTTCAAAAGATATCTTAGTAAGTATATTTTCTTCCCATTCTTGAAAGAAGGAGAGAAAAGCCATGTCGACAGATGTGTTCGTTACTCCACCCTGTGGAGCCCAAGAAAACCTTTATACCAAATAACATATTATTTTTGTATTGCCATCATGTTGCTAACAGGTTTCTAAGCAACCTTGAGGCATTTGCTTTCTAAACCATTGGGAGCTCTTTATCTCATGAAATTTGACATGCCCATTTTGGGTAGAAAAGTACTCAAATGAAGTCACCTTTCATCATGTCAGGACTTGCAAGTTGTCAAAATACTAGGCTTCCAAGGGGGATATGAAAGAGCAGATATTTGTCATTGTTTGGATTCTGTATTCCACTCTGGCCACTGTTTATGGAATAGAAGGTGAAATGCTTAGGAAAAAAAGAAATCTTGAAATGTTATTGCTGTCTCTTTGTGAAACCCATCCTTGTACCCTGTTTTCTAGCACAATAATAAACTGTCACTCAAAGACACTGAAAAGCAGAGAAGTTGATGATGGAAACACTTTTTAATAATGTCTGATTAGTACAGGAAACTCATTATAACTTGGCAGCCCTTGAGCAATATGTTTATCAAGACTCGAGAGTTAAATGTTAAATGGATAATGCTAAAATTCAGAGTTAAACAGTTAAAATAGCCAAGAGTTTTGGAAGGGAGATGATCGGTGGGATGGGGGAGAGAATTGGAAGGACAAAAGCAAGAAAAACTCATGGGTCAAAATAAAGAAAGTTTAATAAGTGAAAGGAAACAAAACAAAGCAAAACAAGTGATGCAGAGGCAGTCACTCACCACTTGCCACTAGCAGACTGATGCCCAGCCAGTCTCCAAGCAATGCCTACCTTAGAAAAACTACCCCTGCTCCAGAACTCTCCTCCTTCCCCTATTTTATTGCTAAGGGTAATGTTTTATGGTATTGAATACCCCTTTAGTCGATTTGGGTCAACTGTCCAGGCTGTGTCCTGTACCAACTAGCCAAGTCCCTGCAGGGGCACGGGGAGAATGAGAAACAGAGAAGTCTTTGATGCTGTGCAGGCACTGTTCAGCAATAGCTAAAATAGAGGTGTGTTATCAACACAGTTTTGATCACTAATCTAAAACGGCACCGTGCGGGCTGCTATGAAGAATATTAACTCCATCCCAGCCAGACGCAGTAGAATACATCAATTTTTTAACAGCAAAGCTTACTACTTCTTGCACTATTTTTGTAAAATAGCTGATCGTAACTACTGTCAAGGACATGAAGCTAAACTAGGTGGATTCTCCTGTGTTGACACGGTATGACAATTGTTAGCTTCTTAACCTGCAGTTCCATAGAACAAACCATGGGGAAGCAGACTGGACGCTCATGTCTTAAACTCTCTTAAGAAAATTAAATATCATGGAAAGAGTAAAAATCAGCTACATTGTTCAAAATTAGTTGTAAAACAGAGTTTTAGAATTATCCTCTTCTGAGAGCAGGGAATCATAAACAGTTCCCATCAAAATCTGCATACAGTTTACCCAAGTGCAGGCATAATAATTATATTCAGAGAAACATAATCAACAAGGACTGAAATTAGAAAATATACATCGAAACATATACTCAGAAAGTTTTATCATTCTCGCCATATATTCCTTTGGAAACTGGAAGATGTTGTCTTGGTGACTTTCAGTAATTGATACACTATGTTTCAGCAAGTGTTCCCTAAACAGATGAATAAATATGTATGGATATATTAATATCTATATATAACCACACACATATGACCACCAATATATCACAGAATCACAGCATGGCTGAGGTTGGAAGGAACCTCTGGAGGTCATCTTGTCCACCTCCTCTGCTCAAGCAGGGCCATCTACAGCAGGCAGCCCAGGACCATGTCCAGACTGCTTTTGAATATCTCCACGGATGGAGATTCCACAACCTTTCTGAGCAACATACGTGTGTCTATAGTATGTATCTATAATTTTTTTACAAAGTTGAATCAAGTAAAAACTCAGAACTCTGGAAAACAGCCAAACAAAAGTTTATAATTTGCTTTTAAGGGTACAATGCTTGATCATCTCCACTGGAAATGATTAATATACATATATTTTTTCTTCCTTTTTTTTCTGTCAGTAGTAGGATGTTCCATCCAATGCTATTTAAATAATTTTGAGGAGAAAATAGAATATAAAATTGAGACCATTTATACTCACCTGGTGTTTCAGTGTGCTTATGTATTGACAAAGTCTTGTCTTTTCAGGGGTGCATGAAATATTGTGTGTTATTTTGATTAATCTTTTACTTAACCAGTCACAAGGCCACTTCTATACCCCTTTCTCCTTCTGAAGATAAAGACTGATTTACACCTTCTCATTTGTAAGAATACAAGGCCTACAATTTACTGTTTAATTTAAAATGCTATTTATAAATTTTTGTAAGCTTATTTGTTATCGTGCTATGGGACCATGTTATGATCTTGAAAAATGTATATGAGGACATTTACTTTTCCACCTATCCATCTAATTTTCAGGTTACCTGTTGTGATGTGACTAAACACTAAAATCAATAAATGGGATTTTTTCCATTGTGAAATTTAAGAGGTTAATTTTCTTTTTATCAAAGTTCTTTTCTCTTAAAAAATATTTTATTAGAAATTATTTCTCTGGTTGCAATTTTAGTTTTCATATGGCATTTGGAAAGGTTTGATTGAGTTACTGATGTTGTTCAGATCATAGAATCATAAGCTCATAAAGTAGGCTAAGTCAGAAGGGACCTTTGGAAGTCATCTCTTCCGACTCCCCACTCAACACAGGGCCAACTTCTAAATATTGGTCTTATCATCCTTTTTGTAAATGCTGCTCTTGACACAATCATCAAGGGAGCAACTGAAAGTTTATTTATACCTATGAAGGAATTTCTGTTGACTTAATTTGACTTTCAATTAGCCCAGAGTCATTGATAAGAAATGCCTTTTGAGTTCCTTTGAAAATCAGCTTGTACTAGTTTTGAGTGATTGAGTATTGTATATACACGTGGTGGGTTGACCTTGGCTGGATGCCAGGTGCTCACCAAGCTGCTCTATTACTCCCCCTCCTCAACTGGACAGGGGGAGAGAAAATATAACAAAAGGCTCATGGGTCGAGATAAGGACAGGGAGAGATCACTCACCAATTACCGTTACAGGCAAAACAGACTTGACTTGGAGAAATTGTTTTAATTTATTACCAATCAAATCAGAATAAGGTAATGAGAAATAAAATCAGACCTTAAAACACCTTCTCCCCACCCCCGCCTTCCTCCCAGGCTCAACTTCACTCCTGAATTCCAGTCAATTCATCACACGTTGTCTCTGCCACTCTTTCACCCTCACTATCTTCCCCTCTTCCAGCATGGGGTTGCACCCATGGGAGACAGTCTTCCATGAACTTCAACATGGGTCCTTCCCACGGGCTGCAGTTCTTCACGAACTGCTCCAGCATGGGTCCCTTCCACGGGGTGCAGTTCTTCAGGAACAGACTGCTCCAGCATGGGTCTCCCACAGGATCACAAGCCCTGCCAGCAAACCTGCTCCAGTGTGGGCTTCTGTCTCCACGGGGTCACAGGTCGTGCCAGCAGCCTGCTCCAGCTTGGGCTTCTCATGAGGTCACAGTCTCCGTTGAGTGCATCCACTTGCTCTGGTGTGGGGTCCTCCATGGGCTGCAGGTGGATATCTCCTCCACTGTTAACCTCCATGGGCTGCAGGGGGACAACCAGCTTTACCATGGTCTTCACCAAGGGCGGCAGGGAAATCTCCGCTCCACCACCTGGAGCACTTCCCGTCTCTCCTCTCACTGCCCTTGGTGTCTGCATAGTTGTTTCTCTCACATCTTCTCACTCCTCTCTCCCAGCTGCTGTTGCGCAGCAATTTTTTCACTGTCTTAAATATGTTTAAATATGGCCGCAGCATGGATATCTGTGTCACCACGGTCTTCTCCACAGGCTGCAGGGGGAATCTCTGCTCCGGTGCCTGGAGCACCTCCTCTCTCTCCTTATTCTCTGACCTTGGGGTCTGCAGAGTTGTTTCTCTCACATATTCTCACTCCTTTCTCACAGCTGCTGGCATAGCATTTTTACCCTTTCTTAACTATGTTATCACAGAGGCACTATCACTGTTGCTGATGGGCTCAGCCTTGGCCAGCAGCGGGTCCATCTTGGAGCTGACTGGAACTGGCTCTATGGAACGTGGGAGAAACTTCCGGCATCTTTTCACAGAAGCCACCCCTGCAGCCGCCTGGCTACCAAAACCTTGCCACGCAAACCCAATACAATACGTAAAAAAAGCTATGTATGAAATGCAAAGGAGCTATGGGACAAATATATTTTTTAGCCTGTAACACACCACTTCTGCAAGACCCAGTTCTACCTGTTCTGGAAATACCTGTGCAAGAACTCTAATAAAGTGTAATGAAATAGGCTTTTATTTGTAGCAGTCCCCATTCTGAACTTTGACAAAAATGTCCTTTATTTTAGGTGTTGTTTAGGCAACAGGAAATTGCCTTTCCTGTCTCATGGAGTTCCTGCAATAATTCTCCAAACTTCCCAGCTGAGCTAGGTGTGTGAATTCACTTACAGATGTTGATAGAGAAGAACAGACAGTTCTTAAATGTAGTTCATCTCATTCTAAAATACATCAGATAAGGTGATCACACCCTATTTCCCAATGGAGAGAAATCATTCCTCTTTATATTAACTGCAAAGGGAACTGAGGTGGATCACATCACAAAGCCTACGTATACACTGAAGACACCTAAATTTTAGTGAGATAATTGCTATCCAAAGAATAAATTCCCCATTTTCTTATTTTTTGTTGAAGATTGTCAGGATTGTGATCGAGGACACTGATGCTTCATAACACTTCCATATTCTTTGGATTGTCCATATTGTACACTGATGTTGACCCCTCTTCCTCAGTCTTTTTTGTCTTTTTGTTGGCAATAACTTTAGTTCATCATGCTTTAGCCATATACTCTCACTCCCTATAAAGTCTAATTGGAGGACAATATAAAGTTACTCCAGATTCTCTGTTCTTCAATGAGTTCCCAAAAAGGGAGAAAAATTTGCATGTGCTATTTCTTCTTGTTCTATGTAATATTTACAATGAAGTTCAACATGATATCATTTGTTTAAAATGTAAAACTTTTTCTCTGTCATAACGGTATAAATACATATTCTCCTTTGTTCATGAACATGAAAACCTTGAGGAAATCTCTGATACTTATGGTTCTAATCTTTGTTTAACTACTTTATTTATTTATTCTTTTGTAAAGAATATCTATCTGATTTGATGATGTCTTTTTATTTTGAGACAGCAGTTACGTCTTTAAAAGAAGAAGAAAAAAAACCCCACAAAACTTTTATGTCTCTAGTTCTCCACAAGTCTGTATTTCTAAGTGACTATTATTTGAAAAAGAACAACTTTCAACCTAATACAAGACCCTGCTAAAATAGCTTCTTAAGATTATGTCTTTTGGCTTACTGACTTATAAAATTAGTTTGATCTGTGAGAGAAAAACATTATTTCAGCCTTAATGAATGGAATCCCATTCTTTCAGGGATTACAGTTTGTAAAATGAACCAGTACATTGAATAACCTATTCAAACTAAGACAATATAAACTACCAGTATGGTTAGCAACTTGTATAAAATAACATAATAGAAATTAGTAGAAACTATTTTATAAATAATTAAATAACAATAGTCAAACACAGAACATTTTTTATTCCCTTCTTCAGCTTTACTTGGCCATATTGCTTTGAATGTGTTTTGTGTAGGAAGGTAAAATACCTACTCTATGTATCAGTGTTTGGACCAAAACTAAACATCTCCATGAATAAAAATAATTTTCATGATAATATTTTGTAATAAAAAAGACTACATCAATAAATTTGTCATGCCAAAGATAACGTTTTCTTATAACCTTATTTTGAAGAATAACTGAAAAATTAAGACCAGTGCACATGAGAAGACTATTAAAAAGATGGCTGTTGTAAAAAGAGATAATTCCTGAGAATAAGGAAAATCAAATCCCTGACATAGAAATTGAAATATTTTAGAATTCTAATTAATCTATGTAGATCAGTAGGGTCAAGATTCTTGATTAATGGTAGATTCAAGAAATTGTAGGATCAGAGAAAAAAAAAAATCTTTGCTAAGTAAGATAACAGCCCCTCATTGTTGCCATGGCAAACACTAGTGGTCATCATTATGTCCTTCTGTATGATCACCAGCTAGCCAAAGTACTCCTTTCAGGACCTGCATCTGAGGCTTTTCTTTGCCCAAGACTGCTGCCTGGTACATTGAGGATAGTGTCATTGCAAGTGATACGACTGATACAGGCTAAAACCAAGAGGGAATGATTTCCTATCCTCAGCTGCCAAGCTGAACAACTGTTTAGCTAGGAAGTGGTTTAGCTGAGAAAAAGCGATGTCAGATTTGTTCTGTAGTTTAGTGCTATATTGGGACAAGAGAGTCTCAGATTCTTGTCTCTGCACACATTTTTTGTGTCTTTCATTTAAGTTGCAGGAAAACTACATAAAGAACATTTTACACAGTGACCAGAACTCTGTGCTGTGCCCTTTTACAGGGCTAAGGCAAAATGTTAACTAGTCTGATTTTAACCTAGATGTTCAAAGAACATTTTTATCCTACTATGAAAACCAATTTAAATAAACAGGTATACCCATGTAAAATGTAAATCAATACAGACTAGACAAAATTCTGCTAACATTGTTCAGTTTGTATATAAAGCACTCTGGTGGAAATATACTTTTTTTTTTCTGATTCTACAATGTGAATAATGGCTGCTTGGTAAACAGAAGTTTTGATTATCAATTAAATGTAGGTTGAGTCTGAATAAAAATATAATTGAGAAATGATTATATTTTTCTAGATTAGTTTAAGAATAATTGGAAGATTTCTTTATGGTTATATACTTTAGGTAATTATTTATATCAGGGAAAATCAGTGCTAACAGCTCCAGTAAATATGCTTGATGTTATTTGGCAACCATGCATCCTTCTTTCATAATGATAGAATTTTAAAATTTTGATCCAGCATCATCAGTGCTTCTTGTAAATTGAAGTCTACCCTGGTAGATTGAAATATCATAGATATGAGATTGTTTTTAAGCCACTGAATCAACTGTGTTTTAAACTATGTAACCTCTATACTTACTGTACTTTTCATATATGCAGTAATGTTTATTACATTCTTCATAAATTTAGTATTTTCAAGGAATGTATTAGCCTGTGATTCTTATTTCCACCTGTGTTGTCTAAAGAAATTTAATTTTCCTTGAATTTAGCTCAGGGACTTCACAGTAACGTTCAATTTCTCTGCATTTGTTTTTTTTTTTCTGAATGGTAAGACTAAAATGATGCATACAGTACCTTCAAACAATTTCTCTTTAATGTCAATAGTTAAAATGTAAAACACATAAGATCAAGGTTATACATGATTGTATACTTTTTCTTCTCATTTATCTTCTTTAGAAATAATATTTGAAAAGTAAGTCAATATGACAATTATATCATTAATTTGTTGATCATGACTAAGATCCAAATTGGAAAAAGTAATGATTACAATATAGGCAGCTTTTCTTAATACAGACATTATTTTCTATGCTGTGACTCACTCAAATAGCAAAGGTTTTAAATTATACATTTAATACCTGGAATCCATTCAAATGCATAAAATACTCATGTGTTTAGGGGTTTGCATGATTCACATTCATTTTATTGACATGTGGGACTCTTCAGTGTGAAGGTGTGAGCTGTTTCATGTTATATAAATTTGCAGAATCAGTAACTTTTTACTGCTATACAATACAGCAGTATAAAATAAGTTATAAAATCTAATTCTTTATTTGTGTAGAGACGCTGAGGATTATGTGAATTAAATGACACCATCCCAAAGAAAGTAGCAGGATGGTTTTTTTCTCAGAAAAACTCCAGAGTGCAATTTTACTTAGACAAACCTACCCTTCTGCAATGAAGAGCCTTGTAAAGTCTTTGGGATCAAAAACGTATGAAGACTTTGGATTTCCATTGAAAGGTCCTGGGAAACAGGCTGCTATTACCTTCTCCATTTGTATTCTTGGATAGTCCATCCTGTAGGGAAATTGTCAAGATGTAGGATAAAATAAATTATTATTTGTGACAGGAACTTGTGATTTCCCCCCCCCTTTTTTCCCAGTTTAAGAAAGTAACCCACAGTATTTATAGGTCCTATTGAAATAAATCAATGAAATGATGCAGTAAAAGACTAGAGCACCTCCTAGATTTGGCACTGCTTGACCACCCATATCTCCCCTTAATTTTCAATGATCTTTATATTATGTAAAGAATTCAAGTCAGAGTTAACATGCAGTAGATCAATACCATCAACAGTTATATAACCTAGAAAAGGTATGCCAAAGGACTCAGAAATCTGAACTGGGAGAATAATTCCTAATAATTTGTTAATCAAGCCTTTCACGAAAGTTAAAGAAGTTAACATGTAGACATTTAATCTAAGGAAACAGATCAAATTCACAGAATAGCCTGATATTACTCCTGAACAATGCATTGAAGATAATTATAATTTTCAACACATTGCATAAACTGAGTAGCGCAGCCTATGTTCCTTGATTTCCTAACTCAGCTAACCAATCAGCAACAGCTGAATTGTGGTCTAAAAATCCTGTTTACTGGGTTTGTATGCAGTTCTACAAACTCTTCCAATCAGCCTTTACTTACCCAAGATCAACATTTACAGTCCATTTTTGTGGACTGTATTGCTAGTAAAGTTCCTTTGCTGGAATATTCAAAGCAAGTGAAACAAAAATGTTGCAAACAAGGTTAGAATTAATTCATTTACTTTGTAAATGCATAATTTCACCAGTTCTGATTGTAGTTCCTCTTACTGGATGTATTTTATTTTATATGGTCACATATAATAAATATAAAACCATTCAGCTGTCTTTAGGCAACATAATAGGCCTCCTCTGAAATAAAATAAAATCTTAGTGTAATTATAAATAAGTATGCTCACAAATACTTTTGTTTTAATGGAGCCTATCAGACATTTTCACATGCCAGATAGGATGCCAGCTAATTTCTCTATTTTTTAATTACATCCTACATTTTGGTCTAGTGCCTAATCTGAACTCTTTATGCTCACTCTTCAGAATTAGCACATGCCAAACACTGATTGCTTCATAATCACCTGTGTCTACCTTTTACTTCCTCTCAGATTTTAGACAAGAGTACGTATTTCAATGCCATCTGTGAAACCAAGACATATCCACTTCTTTAAGCTTACTGTTTTTGTAGTATTTTGTAGTATTTTGACATGTTTAGCATTAAAATTAAATATATGTTATTAACGTTGTGTATATTTAGAAATTCTAGAATGAAGAACTATGTGTGAGATTGATGGGGGAGAAGGGGAGAAGGAAGAAGAGAAATTTTAGCCTGCACTGTAGCCCTCACATCCAGCTTTCCTGCTGCAGCACTGATGTCACTCATGCTCTCAGAGCAGCAGCTCGGCTGCTAACTCACGCTTTGATTTTGTGAGTGCAGTTCAATTACTTAAATATTTCAAAGGCTCTAGGGTATCTGAGACAACTACGTGGAACCCGCACATATGAAGCCTGATTTGTAGGAGACCATTGCCTTTCTGGACAGGAAGGACTATCACTCAAGCGCAGACGTCTGTTGTAAGGCAAATGAAACACAGTTCATGTAAGAGATGCTTCATGTGTCTGAAAGTCAGGGACAAGAAAGAAATGGAGAGGAAATTCCCCTCCCTGGTAAAAAAAAAAATAAATACTGTATTGTTGGCCTGCTGCTATTTCAAAGTTTTCACAGAAAGGGGGAAACAGCCTGACAGGTGAAGTGATATGAAGTAAGGGAGTATCAGCTGTCCTCCCACTCCCTATTCACATCAGAGATGCCTTTTCCTTGACTTGCTAGTTGAAGTATAAACAACTTTGTTTTAGTAATGAAACAGAGAACGAAATATATGTCTCCAAGCAAATTGCTGTTCTGCTTTGTTGTACCATAATTGAGAGTGCATGAACATGGTTTTGTCACCATGAAACCATTTTGTAGTTTTGGTGGAATTAGTCATGTAAAATTAGATTTGCAGCATTGGGTAGTGAGAGTGAGTATCTACCAGAGTTGCAAGACATTGCTCATTGATCTATGCTTTGTACCTCTCCTTCCTACTAAAGAATGCTGTCATAGTGCTTTGAGGAAAGAAAATGTCCACGTAAGATCCCTTTACAAATCCCTCATTAGCCAGGCTATTGGACTGTCCTCATGGAAGAGCTCAGAGGCCCTCTTCTTCCATTATGCAAATCTCAGAGGATTTTTTCAGAAATTAGTCTGCATGAAGACTTAGTTTCCAAGTTGGCTTTGAACAGTTTTTTCTCAATCTTTTGGCTATATTGCAGCTGTGCTATCAGCAGCTGCCTAACCAGACCTTACCAGAGAATTTTATATTATATTTTCTGTAGAATTCCAATGGGACCAGTCTATAAAAAATCCTAAATAAATATTATATTATCATGATGCCTATAGACAGTAGTGCAAAAACTAACACAAAGACTGGAGCCCAAGAAGGAGCAGAACAGATTGTAGCATAGGGAACAAATCAGTAGATATATTATAGGACTTACATTGTTAAATATTATAACTTGTTACACAATCTAAAATCAACAATATAAAGCTTCTGCCTCAAGCAGTTGCTAGAAGAAAAGATTAAAAGAAAGAGAGTAAGAGAATATTAATGCAAATCCTGGAATAATATTATCTAATATGAATAAGGCTATGGATATTCATTTTGGTATATACTTTAATTACAATTTAGTGATTTAGTGAGTTTGTAAACATAATTTCATGATTGTAAATATAATTTTGTAATATGATTTAGTTTATTGTAAATATAATTTAGTAATTGAGATATATTTAGTAATTTATCCAGCATAAAATGTGCAATGATACTGGATTATAATGTCACAAATTAATGAATTCCAAATATTCAACTGTGAAAAAGTGGAGATTGGAAAAACATCACATCTTTTGGACCTCTTTGATCTTCAGAAGCTGCCAAAAAAAAAGGCATTTTAACACAGCTATGTATGAATTAACAGATGTGTTTAAAATGCTTCTCTCATGGTGTTTTTGTCTATTTGTTATGATACAATCCAGATCCACAAAACACCCAGCCATATGAAAATTTAGCAAAGTTATAAGAAAAAAATGGATTTAAAATGAACTGGTGTTTTGAGCAGTGCAAGAAAATAAGCAAACAAGGAAAGAGAATGATTCTAAGAGCAAATATCTAAAGTTTGGAAGGGATTAATGTTTCCTAAAAAGGATATAATCTCCTATCATCAGGATTCCTTTAAGAAAGATTAATTCAATGGCATTACTCAGTACAAGGGGCAGGGTAGGTAAAATTAAATAAAAATATTATTGTTCTTTCTTTCCTTTACCTATTGAACTTAACAAAGGCAATAATATTTAATTTACAAAGTTCAGACAAACTCACCTTTGCTATTGGATGGTATTTATAGTTTCTCTCCATGACTCCCGTGCCTGTACAAATGTCACTGATTCCTCAGGGTTGTAAAGTGGTTAAGACCATGCACTACATTTTATTGAAATCCGTGCTGGGTAGGAAACAACAGCTTGAATAGCCACAGTTTACAATTTCACTTTCATAACAGCTAAGCCTTCAGTAATGTCAGTTTAAGGTGGTGCTATGTCTTGAAACAGAAGTGTCTCAAAATTGTTTGACACACCATAGCTCAGTGATTAAAAAAGCAGTGAGGGCCCATCCTACTCTTTTCAAACAGGAGAGCCACAGAAGCACAGACGGCATCATGAGCCAATGTCTTAACAGGCCTAAGCTGGCGTAGCTCCACTTTGCATCTGCACTACTCACTGTAAACACTGTCTATACGCTGATGATTTTCAACAGAGATTTATTAATGTCTAAATAGTAAGTTAACCAGTTTGCCAGCTATACTTTTTGTAAATTAAAGTCATCATAAGTTGAAATTTCTGACATCAATTAGTTTAAAAAAGCTTAGACACATACCTTTTAACAAAGTCTGATGTTTGTAAAAAGGCAGCCTGAATGTACAGAACTATGAACCAGATTTTTTAAGTTAACTCTCTAACTTACCCTCTCTTAACGTCACTGAGAGATTGGCATCTGCTTATTTTTTAAATACCTCCTCTCTTCTGTGCATTTTTCTATAAAAGAATGCATAAAATACAATTATGTGGGAATGTTACCTCTGAAAATAAGGGTAGGCTTGAACTCCAATAAGGAGTTTAATTGTGACAAATATTGGGTTCTGTCTTATCATCAAATCTGTTTTCCCTTTTATTCATACACCTTAAAACCCTAAAAAAAATTACATGAGGAAGCCCAGATATTCTAATAAATATTTTTAAAAGGTAAAATAACTGTATTTTGCAGTAATTTGATCAAAAAAATTTTAGATTTTTTTTTATTTTCAAAATATAACATTTAAAAATACCGTATTCAGACATTTAAATGTTAAAGCCATGCAAGATATGGCAATAGGTATATATGATTTTTCAAGTACACTAGACAGCAGTATAAGCAATTGTTATGATATATCGTGTAGTTTTGAAGTCAAAGATAACCTCTCCGTGTATCTAATGAGAGTTTAATTAAGCTTTATAATCAAGACTTGTTTTTGATGAAGCTTGTAATATGAAATTAATAGCATGATATTTTGGAAAGCATATGCATAATTTTCTTTGAATTTAATAATTTTATTAGGGGACTATCAGCCACAAGTGCATTGGCAGCCAGAAACTTCTGTTCTGTGCTATTATTTTAATTTCTTTAATTCACTTGGCATCAATTAATACATGCCATGTGAGTAACAGCTTTAAATAAAGGACGTGGCTGTTATGGTTGACACCTACCTACATAGAGCCCCTAATGGGAGGTCAGGTAGGTATGCCTTTACTACTGCAAAGGCACTAAGCTATTCTACATTCTTGGACAGTCATATTACCCTGTAAGAATGAGATTGTTTACAACTTACTTTGGGTTTTAGAAGGAATTCAGAAGTCCATGCTTAATTTTTACTCAGTAGAAAAAGATACGCTTTTCCACTGAGAGGTTTCTAAGATTAATCAGGAAGTTTAGTGACAGGAATTTTCCTTTCCACTGATTATAAAGGAAACACATATGTGTCGCTGTTGTATTTTCAGAAAGTAGAAGAATTAAAGTAAAAGTAAATGAATCCACCATCTGTGGTTATTTCCGTTTGGAATAACATTTCAGTTTCAAAGGGAAAAAAATCTTATTAATCCTATCTTCATCTTAAAAACTTTAAAAAACATTATAAAGAAAAGCCTTTGTGGCATATTTACACTAATATCTTCTAGAGAGTCAGAGAAAGCTTAAATGCTAGACCTTTAATCATCTGTAATGTTTCTTTTCTCACTCTCTGCCTCTGTTTGAGACTTTTCCAAGCACCTCTTTGAAAGTCTAAGTTTATTTTAATATGGTTACAAGAATAGTTTCGTTCAAGGGATGCACCAAAAGGGTAGTTATTAATATGATTACACCAACTTTAGTTTCCTCTACCCTCTGCAGTTCTCTCCATTCTTCTTGCAGGCTTTGCACCCTCAAACATTCCCACGTGCTCTTATGCTATGTCACAGGGCATACAATGTAGATACTCAGTTTTGTCCTCTAAGAATAATTCTGCCGAGCTGTTACACCACTGCACACTATTCCAGGAATTTTGAACTATATAAAAAGAGAGACAAAGAAATAATTATACTTGAGGTCTGAGGGTCACCAGAAGGGCCCCACAGGAGATCAAGAACCAAGAAATTTGCTTGGCTGTGATTCAAAAGGAAATTAAAATAATTGTTTTCAAATTTTTGTACTCTATCAAGTGATGAAACTTGTAAACAGCTGACTAGTTTCTTTGGTGTCTCAAAAAACTTTAGTTACTCTTTTGATAGTAAAACAGAAAGGGGAGCAGAATATGTCATTGTTTTAAACTCTTCTCTTCAAGCAGTTAATGAAATAATGAAGGTAAGGTTAGAGTAGCACTCACTGGATTCCAAAATGTTAGAGATACAGGGACCTTCCCCTTTTAACCTGCACACCATTTAAACCTATTTTAACCTTAAACAAAGCCTATAAGCCTTAGCTTGTAGGTTTTAGCTCCTGTGTATATAATAGGCAAAAATATGTAGTATATTTATATAGTATAGTGTGTGTGTGAACACTGTTTATGTACACCCTTTCTAGATAAACAGAATATAACTGGTAATACTGAGGTAGAAACCTTAACACATTTGACAGCAGTTCCCTCCTACATCCTCACATTCACACTTAAAAACAGGGTTGGGAATAGGTCTGACAGTACATTCTCCTTGGTCAGCCTTCCTGTGTGAAGTTTTGTGATCCAGCTGTCACACAAAAACACCTCTCTGGACCATTATACTGAATACAGTTCATCCTATATAATTGTTTCTGTGTGCAAACTTGCACTTAAGAGAATAGGCTTGCCTGCCCAGCAGGATCTTGACTTCTGTTGAGAAGTCTTTTGATTTAAATATCCCATTGTTGTGCAAGTGTTCATGAGGTCTGCATAGGGATGCTGCCTAAAGAAACCTTTCCTTTAGGAGAATTCAAGAACTACTTCAGATGTGATATAATACCGCTCCTTTTCCCTGTTAAAAAAGCAGGGAATAGAAGAAGTGCAGAAGCAGTACTACCCTCAAAACAGATTGAATCAGAGCTGGGCACCTCCTGAAGACAAAGCTTGTGCTCTGAAGATTTGAGGACACCTATAGTTAGGACAGATAATGGTTATGTTGGAAGAGTGAATTTCTGCTAGGTCTGAAAATGAACTGAAGAGTTTGAGAAAGGACCAGAAGTTAGTAGGAATATATATATGAACAATTAAAATTAACAGCATTTGAGAGGGAAGAGTGGACTAGGGTGAATCACAGAATCACACAATCACAAAACAGTTGAGGTTGGAAGGGACCTCTGGAGGTCATCTGGTCCAACCTCCCAAGCAGGGTCGCCTACAGCCAGTTGCCCAGGACCATATCTATACGGCTTTTGGATATCTCCAAGGAGGGAGACTCCACACCTATCTGGGCAACCTGCACCAGTGCTCAGTCACCCTCATTGTGAAAAAGCTTTTCCTGATGTTCAGAGGGAACCTCCTGTGTTTCAGTTTCTTCCCATTGCCTCTGGTCCTGTCACTGGGCATCACTGAAAAGAGACTGGTTCCATCTTTGGGACCAGTACCGTTCAATATCTTCATCAATGACATAGACAGTGGGATCGAGTGCACCCTCGGCAAGTTTGCAGACAACACCAAGTTGAGTGGTGAGGTTGACACACCTGAGGGACAAGATACTGTTCAGAGGGACCTGGACAAGCTCGAGAAGTGGGCCCACGTGAACCTCATAAGGTTCAACAAGGCCAAGTGCAAGGTCCTGCACCTGGGTCAGGGCAACCCCCATATCAATACAGGCTGGGGGATGACGGGATTGAGAGCAGCCCTGCCAAGAAGGACTTGGGGGCACTGATGGACATGATGGACAAAACTGGACAATATGAGTTGGCAATATGCACTTGCAACCCAAAAAGCCAACTGTATGCTGGGCTGCATAAAAAAAAAGTGCGGCCAGCATGTTGAGGGAGGTAATTCTGTCCCTGTACTCTGCCCTGGTGAGACCCCACCTGGATTACTGCGTCCAGCTCTGGAGCCCTCAGCACAAGAAGGACATAGACCTGTTGGAGCGGGTCCAGAGGAGGGCCACGAAAATGATAAGGGGGTGGAACGCCTCTCTTATGAAGAAAGGCTGAGAGAGTTGGGGTTATTGAGCCTGACTTCAGGAAGACCTTATTGCGGTATATCAGTACTTAAAGGGGGCTTATAAGAAAGATGGGGATAAACCTTTTAGCAGGGCCTGTAATGATAGGACAAGGGGGAATGGTTTTAAACTAAAAAAGGGTAGATTTAGACTAGATATAAGGAAGAAAATTTTTATGATAAGGGTGGTGAAACACTGGCACAAGTTGTCCAGAGAGGTGGTAGATGTCCCATCCCTGGAAATATTCAAGGTCAGGTTGGACGGGGCTCTGAGCAACCTGACCTAGTTGAAGATGTCCCTGCCCATGGCAGGGGGGTTGGACTAGATGACCTTTAAAGTTCCCTTCCAACTCAAACCATTCTATGATTCTATGATCTTCTTTGCACCCTCCTTTCAGGTATTTGTATACAATGATGAGATCCCCTGAGCCTTTTCTTCTCTAGGCTGAACAGTCTCAGCTTCCTCAGACTTTCTTCACAGGAGACATGCTCCATTCCCTTCATCATCTCTGTGGCCCTTCGTTGGACTCTCTCCAATATGTCCATGTCTCTCTTGGACTGAGGATCCCAGACCTGGACACAGTACTCCAGGTGTGGCCTCACCAATAGGTAGTTGCTTAATAGACTCAAGGTAACTTCTCTCAGGAAACAGTTTCATGTTTATAACAGAGTTTTAGGGGCTGAATAAGTGTCAAAAAGAAAAGAAAAGGGAAAATTAAAAGAAGACTTGGATTTATACAGCTCCGCTAGTGGCATATAAGATCTCTGGAAAAATCCCTTGCAGTAAGTGCAACGTCTCTGGTGTTAAACATCTGAAAGAGTGGTATTTGCTGAGAAAAATATTATGAATTAATAGGTGGAAAGAAAAGAAAAGCACAAAGGAATAGATTGGGCATGGGAACTTCAAAGTGTGAAAGAATCCAGAGAGAAACCTGCCTAAGCAGCCCCATGCTCCTCAGCTGTTAAAGGTTGAGTGTCACTTCCCTAAATGAAACTCAAGAATTATCTCCTCTGAATGGCCTCACTTATCAGCAATTTCATTTAGTACAAAAAGTCTGTAACCTCATAAAAATGTGATACTGTTATTAATGGACAAATACAGTACTCCAGATGATTAATTTCTCAAATACTCTCTACCCTTCACAAAGGCAAACCAGTAATATGGCATTCACAGATGCAGACCAGCTGATTATCTTATTAGCCTGTTAGTTAGAAGTGAGATTAAATGATTATTTTCAAAGTATTGCACTTGCTATTAAGTGGTGGGTCTAGTAAAATACCTTGAGTTCTTGAACGCTGCACTGATTTGTGGATTCAACCTGAGAATCTAAGAGGAAAGAGAGAAAAAGATGCCAATTATCTCGTCTCTTTCTCTTCTACATTTTAAAACATTATCTCATCACACATATGTAAATATTCATAAAAATTTGATTTTACGTATCACTATTTATGTTTTCAGTGTCTGTGAGTACTGCTAAAGGTATTTTGACGAGTGGCAGCTATTAATTTCTAATATATATTTTTACATGTTATGCTCAGCATTTAAGTCATTTTGCAAAAACCAGTAATGGGGAAACAAGTAAATTATTAAAGCTAAATTCAGAAGTTCTCACTTAGGCAAACTTTCATTACAATCAGCAGGGGTTTTGCCTAACCCCCTGCCCCCAAATTATAAGAGCATGTGACCTTATTTCTCTTTTCTTTCCAAACAGTACTTGTGCAATAAATATTCCCATAAAATTCAGAAAACATTTTATTTCTACTTTAAAAAAAAAAAAATCTGAACAACAAATCAGACAGGATGTGCTCGAAAGTCTAGAGCAGCTGAGCAACATGATGCAAAGCTGTCATTTCCTACACTTCTACCATTCACATTTCAAGTGATCTGTGAAGTATTGTCAGTATGCTGAGGCAACTGTTCTAAGCCAATGACATTGATTCAGCTTCAAGGATGACATGAAAACATCCAGATGGCATGCATGCTTCCCATCATAAACATCAGATAAATTATAACTTAAAAATTCAGAAAGGTGGTCACAGTAACTATTATATCAGTAAATAGGAAAAAATAGATTGGTAATGGGTTTTCAAAATAGCGGTATACATATACCTTGTTTATCTGAGAGACAGTGACGTGTACTGAAGGCTATAATTAAGATTTGAAATCTAATCAGAGTCAGCTGAAATAATTATTGCCCCTTTCTGAATCTAATATTATTGAAATGAAATAAGAAGGAATTGGGAGATTTTTTGGATAAGCTGTCATATACATCTCCTGAAGAAAGATCCTGTATAATGAATGAACTGAAAGTAATTTTGAAAGAAATTCTCTGAGGAGGAATTTTCTTATCATCTACAATTCATGTGAGTAAAAAGGGGAGTATTATCTTATGCTACCAACCCATCCAGTAATTACATTCAAAGGACACTGAAGATTTGTCATTCTGTGCAAAAGTCAAAACTCATAAGTTCATTCACTTGCAAAACCTGGCATTTTGGGGAAGGCGGGAGAAACAACCTAAAAAAAAATTGCTTATAAAGAAACTGATGCTTAAGAATAATCTCCTATGGTAGGAAAAAAAAACCTTGATGGTAGCAACTAAGGAAATATTAGTCATAAACCACAAGTCTTGAGGTGTGAGAATGACAAAGATGTAAAAAAGCTAATTAAAACATGTTTCAATGTATATTGAATATCAATGTACCATTGGAAGAAAGATAGTCATATTTTAAAGCTAACTTTTGTTTATTGCATACTACAGCCAGTGACAGTATAACCCATGCATTTTTGAGCTGAACATCTTCTTAAGGCAAGATTATTCAGACTTAAATGGAGCACTTAAAAATATTCTTCTGCAAATTCATTTTTATGTAATTGCCATTAAAATGATTAAGAGCTCTTTGTTTCCAAAGACTACTCAGTAATTAAAGATTGGCTTGAATGCAGGAATAATGACTTATTACGATAGACAGACAGAACAGTTTTTATAGTTAAACTTTCCATCAATCTTGTAAAATGGAACAATTTCCTACTTTTGACAAACATTTGACTAAGGAGATTACTGGAACTACTTTTAAGAACATAAATGATGTTCAAATAAATTATTTATTTCCTCAAACATTCAACACATACTGTAGCAATATTTATTATGCATAGCATTAGGAAGGCAGTTCAAGAAATTTTACTCATTTTGGATAAGCAGATTAATAGTGGAAAACTTGATGGGATCTTTTGTGTCTGTATGGAGGGTAATCTAAAAGGATGTTCTGTCATGAGAGTTCTTACCCTTCCTGCTTCAATATATGAAAAATATTATGAAGACAAACTCTTGGGAGCAGAAGAATTTAAATGTTCCTTGTGACAACAAAACTAGAAACTGTAGCAGTATTCAAAACTTAAACACCCCTCTCTCCCCCCCCTAAATATACATATATGCTAGATTTGGATAGCAAGCTTTGGAGCTGCTCAGTTGTTAATCACCAAGGGTGATCAGTCACTTAATGTTGAAAAAAATCCAAATGTTCAAACAACACATGGGGACACATTGAAGTGATGATCTTGTTTCCCTTTACAACACAGGGAGTGAATCCATTATTGATAGAGTATGGACAGCAGTACGAATCTACGATTTATGTTCCTTGGCTTCAGCCTAATTTTAGGCAACTCAAACAGATGCTGAATAACTGTTCTTTGAATATAATCCTCTTCTTCCTAATTTCCATCACAATATTTTGTCTGGTCAAAGAACATAGATTACAAAAGTGTTTGTAGCATCAAGGGCAAATATGGCATTCCTTGGTTTGCCTTCTCCTTGGAGTAGCATTAGCTGATTCAAGTGAGTTGTTTAAATACATTCATAATTTTTACTTTTTCTTAGTAACACCACCAGAATTTTTCTTCTCCAGGGGTTCAAAACTCCATTATATTAAGAGGCCAGATCAAGCTGTTTTACCAGGAGAAACAGATTTTCTTATCTGTGGCTACAATCCATGGATTTTCCTATCATAACACTGTAATTAAGGATTATAAATGCATCAGCATTCTTCAGCGGAAGAATGAAGGAATCTCGTGGGTGGAAGGAAGCCTACATTTTTTACTCAGGGAAAGTAAATCATGGTAGTATTCCATAAACGCAGTATCTTCTGTTAGAAGAATTAATGCATAATATTTTTCACTGTCGTAGGAAAAAGCTATATCATGGTAACAAATAAAAAAGAAAATAAATACAAATATTAATAAAATGTATTAAATAACTGGAAACATTGAGCAGTAATAATTTACTCACTGTAAATATAACGTTAGTGAATTTTACTGGTTATTTTTGTATACTGAAATTGGAATGGTACCATGTAAGCTCTGTAGTGGAATTATAATAATATACATGCAATTACTGTTTGAGATAAATCATGCTAAACTGACAGTAAAAAGAAACATAGCGATGCTAGCTGCAGTATCTCATTTGCAAATTATTATGCAGTAACTACTCTCAGTAGCCCTGCTGGAGTTCCCAATCTTTCAGTGTTTCAATTTTATGCCCTTTTGCAGGATTTAACACCTCAGCCATCATACAGGGCTGAAATATGATATATATAATATATATATAAAATTATATCTTAAACCCATATTCAAATCTATTTAATTGTGTTCCATTTAGTGAAAAGGATAATGCTTAAAATTATATAAAACTCTTCTTTTTAAAAAAAATTTCTAGACCAACAAGACAAAGTAAATACTACTTCTAAGTTTGTTTTTCATTATTATGATGACGCCAGTAACTCCTCCCCATCCTTTACTCTCAAGACTGAGATTTGATGGAAATCTTGTAATTTCCCCAGCATTTGTCTTTTCCACCCAGCAGCCTTCATTTCCTTACTTTCACAATTAGCAAGGATTTCTTGTTAGATTAACCAGCTTCTCAACTTAGGTGTAAAACAGTTCAGCTGAAGCTTCAGAAACTGTTAAATTCAGCTGGAATTGCTTTTTGTAATATTTTAAAATTATATTTTGAAAGTTCTTTTGAAAGATATAAAGCAAAATTGCCTCAACAGCTCATTCTATGGTAAGTAAATAAGTAATATATTTAAAATTCAGAACTAAACTACAGACCACAGACAGTAGTTCTAATTATATTGTATATATTAACATTTTCTAATTTGATTACAAGATTTAAATTCATAATTGACCTTACTAAAAGAGTATATTGCAAAGTATATGTATTAGTACCAGAATTAATGTCAGCATGACAGTCTTTATTGAAGTAAGGAGAGAGGGGGTAAATGGAAAAAAATTAGTTTTAAAAAAAAATAGGGTGAAAACTCTGGGTCTTTTCCTTTGTCTTTTTCTTATTTCTGTAAAAAGGCCTGAGTCTTTCATTCAGCTTCAAAAAAAAAACCCTTCACCTCCCTCCCTTCTATTTGTGATTATGATATGGAGTTTATTTAGACCCATTTTAGCCTGCAGATCTCAGAATTAAGGAAGGATTCAACGTTTGTGAAGTTTGAACATCATTTGGCCATGACAATAGTCATAGCTTTGAATAGTCATGTTTTCTTTTTTTTCCTCAGAATCACAAAAGGAGAGTGATGACAACTTCCCTACTTATAGTAGAGAAGCTTTGATCAGTGTCCAGCAAATGCTTTTTACACTATCTTTAAAAATAGTGTTTAGATAAGAGATCCTGTGCAATTCAATTTCATTTCATGAAACACACAACATTTAACACAAAGAATTCCAGAGCACTTATTAAATAAAACACAGTGCAAAGCTTTTCCAGAACTATTTTTTCTTGAGAGAAGGAGAAATTTCTTTAATGTTCTTACTGCCCATACAGCAGAAATCTGGCTTGAGAGGACAGTGAACAAAACATAGTGGTTTTGATGATAACTTCGAAAACATAATGTTTTCAGGTCAGATTTACTTTGAACTCTTTAGTTTTCACCAACACAAAACCTACAGTGAAATACATATAGACCAAAATAATAACATTGCGTTCCACTTGAGTCAGCAGTCTGAACAGAGGGATTTGCACTTTTATGCCAGCAGTGGACACCTTTGAGTTTCACTAACTTCCTGTGAGTTTCTGTGTAGAATTAATGCATTAAGGATTCACCTTCAAAAGCCTAGGCTGTTCTGACTAGGCTGTTTCTTTTCTTGGAACATATTGCCTGAGCTGTGATAACCAGAAATTTCTGACATAGAGCCTCCTCCATATAATCAGCTGTCAGGCTGTTTGATTTAGGATACTTGATTCAGGATTTTTTTTTTTTTCCCTTTGGTCTGCTACACCTCATATCTGTTAATCTCATGGTCTCATTATAAAATCCATCTTTTCTCCTGTGCGGCTTTAGAGAGGCTAGATGAAACGCATTAACATGATTGCTGTTTTCTGGTGAGCATACATTTAGAGAGGCAGGTTAATCCACTATGTGGCAAATGAGTGTGGGTAACCTCATTTATGTCAGTGGTATAAGATTAGAATCCTTTGGATTGTATTATTTTAATTAAAAATAATAATCAGTCATACATCATGTTAGATGAAGTCTAACAAATCTGTTATGAAGTGCCAAACCAGCCAATATATTGTTATGGAAAGGATGAAAAGAAGTGTAGTGACTTCAATATTGCATTCTACATGCATATTGGGATGATCTAAGTATTGGTGAATTTGCTTATCCATATTTATTTCTCAAATAATAATAATTTAAAAACTTAAATAAATAACTTTTGTATGGTAACCAGAGATGCAGTTTATATTTTTCATTCTTCAAGAGAAATACATAATGAAAAAACAACCATATGCCTTTACATTATTTGAATATTGAAAGACAAATAACAAGCATCATGGTTACCCGGGATATGAAGAAGGCAGAGGTACTCAATGACTTTTTTGCCTCGGTCTTCACTGGCAAGTGCTCAAGCCTCACCGCCCAAGCCACAGAAGGCAAAGGCAGGGACTGGGAGAATGAAGAGACGCCCACTGTAGGAGAAGATCAGGTTCGAGACCATCTAAGGAACCTGAAGGTGCACAAGTCTATGGGACCCGATGAGATCCATCCGCAGGTCCTGAGGAATCTGGCGGATGAAGTTGCTAAGCCACTATTCATCATATTTGAGAAGTCATGGCAGTCCGGTGAAGTTCCCACTGACTGGAAAAGGGGAAATATAACCCCCATTTTTAAAAAGGGAAAAAAGGAAGACGTGGGGAACTCCAGGCCAGTCAGTCGCACCTCTGTGCCTGGGAAGATCATGGAACAGATCCTCCTGCAAGCTATGCTAAGGCACATGCAGGACAGAGAGGTGATTCGAGACAGCCAGCATGGCTTCACCAAGGGCAAGTCCTGCCTGACCAACCCAGTGGCCTTTTAGGATGGAGTGACTACATCAGTGGATATGGGAAGGGCTACTGATGTCGTCTATCTGGACCTCTGTAAGGCCTTTGACACAGTCTCCCACAACATCCTTCTCTCTAAATTGGAAGGATGTGTATTTGATGGGTGGACTGTCTGGTGGGTGAGGAATTGGTTGGATGGTCGCAACCAGAGGGTAGTGGTCAACATCTCAATGTCCAGATGGAGACCGGTGACAAGTGGTGTCCCTCAGGGGTCCGTATTGGGACCAGTACTGTTTAATATCTTCATCAGTGACATAGACAGTGGGATCAAGTGCACCCTCAGCAAGTTTGCAGACAACACCAAGTTGAGTGGTGCAGCTGACATGCCTGAGGGAGGGGATGCCATCCAGAAGGGCCTGGACAAGCTCGAGAAGTGGGCCCGTGTGAATGTCCTGAGGTTCAACAAGGTCAAGTGCAGGGTCCTGCACCTGGGTCGGGGCAATCCCTGGTACCAGTACAGTCTAGGGGATGAAGGAATTGAGAGCAGCCCTGCCAAGAAGGACTTGGGGCTTCTGGTGGATGAAAAGCTGGACATGAGCCCAGAAGGCTCATGTCTGTGCTCGCAGCCCAGAAGGCCAACTGTATCCTGGGCTGCATCAAAAAGAAATGCGGCCAGCATGTTGAAGGAGGTAATTCTGCCCCTGTACTCTACCCTGGTGAGACCCCACCTGGAGTACTGCGTCCAACTCTGGAGCCCTCAGCACAAGAAAGACATAGACCTGCTGGAGCGGGTCCAGAGGAGGGCCACGAAAATGATCAGGGGGATGGAACACCTCTCCTATGAAGAAAGGCTGAGAGAGTTGGGGTTGTTCAGCCTGGAGAAGAGAAGGCTTCAGGGAGACCTTATTGCCGTATATCAATACTTAAAGGGAGCTTATAAGAAAGATGGGGATAAACTTTTTAGCAGGGCCTGTAGTGATAGGACAAGGGGGAATGGTTTTAAACTAAAAAAGAGTAGATTTAGACTAGATATAAGGAAGAAATTTTTTACAGTGAGGGTGGTGAAACACTGGCACAGGTTGCCCAGAGAAGTGGTAGATGCCCCATCCCTGGCAACATTCAAGGTCAGGTTGGACAGGGCTCTGAGTAACCTGATCTAGTTGCAGATGTCTCTGCTCATTGCAGGAGGGTTGGACTAGATGGCCTTTAAAGGTCCCTTCCAATCCAAACTATTCTATGATTCTGTGATTCTATGATTAAAATTACAGTTTCCCATTTCAGCTACAATAGATTGCTAGCAGTTTACATTGCATTTATTTGAATTAAAATAATTATAAAAATAATAAAGTTTCTGGTGACTCTAATATGTTATCATGAATATGGAATGGGTGACTGTAAACTTACCTGAAAAAAATGTTAAAGTAGAATAGAATAAAACAGAATAGAATAGAATAGAATAATTTCAGTTGGAAGCGACCTACAATGATCCTCTAGTCCAACTGCCTGACCACTTCAGGGCTGACCAAAAGTTAAAGTAAAGCATATTATTAAGGGCATTGTCCAAATGCCTCTTAAACACTGGCAGGCTTGGGGCATCAACCACCCCTCTAGGAAGCCTGTTCCAGCGTTTGACCACCCTCTTGGCAAAGAAATGCTTCCTAATGTCCAGACTAAACCTCCCCTGGTGCAGCTTTGAACCATTCCCACGCGTCCTATCACTGGATGCCAGGGAGAAGATCTCAACACCTCCCTCTCCACATTCCCTCCTCAGGAAGCTGTCGAGAGCAATGAGGTCGCCCCTCAGCCTCCTTTTCTCCAAACTAGACAAACCCGAAGTCCTTAGCTGCTCCTCATAGGACATTCCTTCCAGCCCTTTCACCAGCTTTGTTGCCCTCCTCTGGATGTATTCAAGTACCTTAAATGCATCCAGAGGAGTACTATTTAAGTGGTTTGATGGACATGTTTAAAATCGTTACTTAAAAACTTCTTTCTTGCCACTAGCATCTAAGCACATTTAGCAGGTCAGATAAACCAAAACAAATGCTTGTGGCATGCTGCCTCATTTTAGGGCAAAAACCTTGTTCTGGACTACATTCTTGTTGGATCCTTTTTGTCCTTAGCTAGACAAGTTCAATCAGAACAAGAAATTATGTTCACTTAGAACAAGGGTTAGTGCAATAATTTCTTCCTGATCCAGTGAAGAATTTAACAGTCTTTTTTTTTTTCCTAAATTCAATTCTAATGCAAAGTAGCTTGCAGGCTTGTAAGTTCTAAAACCCATGCTCATTCCTTTCCGTGGACCTTGGTTTCCCCTCTCTAGTCAATATAATTATAAGCAATTTCAAAAACTGAGAGGAGAAAACTAAGGATTTCCCTAGACCTTTCATTTCTTATTTGAATTTTCTATTATAAGTTAGTTTTTTAAAAAATGAACAAGATCAAATGGTTGATCTATGCTAGACTGTCTTCCTTTTGAAAACAAGGCCACTAATTTGTGTACTTAAATAAGAACAAAAACTCAGTACTATTCTACCTCTTTACTCAGATATCAAGATAAGAATTGATATAGCTATAAAACTCATAAGAAATGCAGATATCTGTCAGTCCATTTCTCTGTCCTTGTGAAATTTTATATTAAAAAAAACAACGTTTATTTGGGACCCTTTATTTAGAGCCTAACAGGAATAGCATTATATACTCCCTCAGCTAGCTATAATGCTGCAATTAGCAATACAAATGGTTTCCTAAATTCTGTTGATATCACTGGTGTGCTTGTCCTCATTTATAATTGGTTTTAAGGTTCAGATAGGAAACACTTTTCTTTGATGTTTTCACAAGTGGGAAAAAATTATGTGCCTTTTTGTGCATATCTCAACAGAAGGTAAAAAAATTTTAATGGCCTGTGGGATTGCTAATTAGAGCTAATTGTGGCTTGATTGACCTATCTTGACAGCAAGTACCTTACAAAACTTGCTTTCTTCACAAAGTGAAGATCTGTTTGATGAGTAACTTGTAAGCACTGAAGCTCAGTGGCAGAGAGTTGTTCAGCTGTGATCCTCTGAATTTGTTAATTTATATTTCATAACTTCTTATCCACTTATAAAACAATGGAGAAAACTCAGGCTCATCACTTGTGTATTGAAACATGTACTTTCTTATTCTGTTACTGTCTAAAAAATCAGAAAATCAAAAAATCAGCACAACAAAGTTTCTAGTGAATCAAAATCTGAATATCATGGATAAATTGTTCTCTGTACAAACAGAAAAAAAAAAGTCAAAAGGGAATTATGAAATCCCAAAATCCTAAGGGCAATGTAGATGGTCAGTGCAAATGACTAAGATGAAATTATGGACTTTTCCAGATCAATAGAAAACCTGTCTCATTTCACCAAACACAGTTTTTTTCCCAAAATTTTTGTTGTGTTTCTATAAAAAAACCTGGATGTTTTCTGTAAGACATGCATATTGCCATATAGCATTCTGAACTTCTTGAACATTTTTTGGAACATTTATATTACTTTTTTTTGACATATTGGCTGTTGTAACTGAATGTAGCCCACCCACCAGTACCACGCAGACAAACGAGACCTGACTACATCTGCCCAGCTTGAACTGACTAGGCTCATGCAGTATGATCTGGATAATAAAGACCAACATTTTTTTCATAACACACTTGCACAGCACCTAGAGAGTGACAGAAACTGGAGATGTAACCATTAGTTGGTCCCTACCAAGTCAAAGAGATTGGCAGAGGGTTATGAGAATAGCAAAGCCATTGGTGGTTTATGCTGATAGGAAGTGATAAATAGTTAAAACAATAGCCCCCATGGGGGAGAGGGTGACGCAATACACAGTATTCAGTGCAGAAGTTGTGCAGAAGTTGAAACCCAAGGAGAGGGACTTCTACTATGCAGGAGCTGAGCTTTGGCCATGGATCGGTTGGAGTGAATGTCTTGTTCCACTGGGTCATTGGCTTTGAACTGTTTTCAGCTGGACAGATGGGACTGGAGATGCGATTTGTAGGATGGGTATAACAGGTGGATAGCAATCACTGTCCTGCAAATACAACAGTGATTGCTATATAGAATCATAGAATCATTTAGGTTCCAAAAGACCTTTAAGATCATCGAGTCCAACCATTAACCTTGGACTGCCAAGTCCACCACTAAAGCATGTCCCTAAGCACTACGTTTACACCTCTTTGGAATACCTCCAGGGATGGTGACTCAACCACTTGCCTGGGCAGCCTGTTCCAATCCTTGACAACCCTTACAGTGAAGAAATTTTTCCTAATACCTGCTATACTCATCTTACCAAGCAAATAAACTAGATTATATGTCCCTGAATGGTGTGGTCTAGCAGCTCTAGCCGCTACAGCAGCTACCTTACCCAGTCTTCCCATGACAAATTCTCATAAACTGTGTTAAAACCTGACCTGAGTTATTAAACCACAGGCCATTCAAATAGAAAGCGTACAGATTTTGAGAAATGACTAAAAATGTGTTACTAACTTGTAAATCTACTACCTCTCCCCAACAAAAGAACATATTGGATACAGTATTTCTAGAAAGCATCTGGTAACTATATGTGTTAGGAAAACATTAAAGAAAATCTGAAACTTTAGAAAAATTAATAGAAATCCTAAGAATCTGAAGAATGAAAGTACATGAGCTGTGAGGTGTCCTAAAGCAGGCTCAACTCTTGATCCTGAGCTCTTCAAAGTCAGTGGAGAATCATACTTCCAGACAACTAAATAAATAATTAAATAAATAAGTAGTGGACAAAGTGTGTTTGTATTTGAAAAGTAGATGAGTATACAAAAACGTGACAAAATTAGGAGGAAAAATATGTTCTTCTGTTAATTTTCCACTAATTGGAAGTAGGGGTTTTATGATAAGGAGAAAGAATGTGAACTTTCTAAGAATTTTTAAATTAAAAGCCCTCTAGATTTAATGATTTTCATCAAAACGTAAATTTAAAATAAATTATACTCAAATTGTATGGGGCTTTGTTTTTATTCTGTTTTTACTAAAGCCATTTTTTTAAGACAGGAAACAAATTATATAAAAAATTACAGGCAGATGTGGAAAATTTGAATCCTATTTCTTTAACAGACAATTATTTCTTGATACTATTATATATGGCATTTAGGAAAACTTGATTTCTTCCATCCTTTAACTGACAAAAGACCTGGTATTTAAAAATATTTATAAGTGCATTCACTAAGAATATGTGTATGGCTTTAAAAAAAATTAGATGCGATTTATGTGTAGAATTTGGTGTTGAAAAAGAATAAGCTAGCTCCTTAAAAAAAAGGGATTACTAAAATGGCCTTTTTGAGA
This sequence comes from Calonectris borealis, assembly GCF_964195595.1. NCBI lineage: Eukaryota > Metazoa > Chordata > Aves > Procellariiformes > Procellariidae > Calonectris > Calonectris borealis. The sequence goes on from NC_134312.1 coordinate 166,906,358, forward strand.
AAAAGTGTGGTGGGTCTGCCCGCTGTATGCTAATATCATACAAAGAAATTATATACTTACAGAGCTTTTGACTCCTTTCGGTCAATAAAAAACATTCGGAATTTAGAAATGATGTCTCTCCTGCAGGCAAGAAATCATCAATTTGACTTCATCTCTGTGTGAGGTCAGTTATATCCTGAGCCTCCCAGAAAAATCTCACATGCCTACATAGCTTCCTATGACATAATTCCCCATCACTGCCCTGTCCCAATATATAGGTCTGCTCTAGAAATGCATAACACAGAGCTCACAGCTCAGTCTTTGCATCTAGGAATGAGTAAGTCTGTTCGTTATATCTGTTGCTGTAGAGTTTAAGTCAAGAAAGGCGTATGTCATTGGCATAGTCATGTTTGGTGTGACTGCGGACAAGGAGCTAGAACATGTATCCCCAAAAAGCCCCCCAAGAAAGGATACTTTGAGCCAAACTCAACTTAAAAATAAGCATCTGAAACTCAAAAGAAAGAAAAAAGTAACAAGCTTCAAACGTTGCGCAGTTATAGCTACATTACACTTGAAAATATCTATCTTTATAATTTTTAGAGCTCATTATGTAGAGGGATTAAGAAGCAAAAATATTTTTAGTTGGTAATAAAGATGATTACTGTGTACTATGTTACAGATTTTAAGAACAAGAAAGAGTGCACAGAATAGATATAATCTATTTAAATAACACATATTTAATCTGCTTTTTTGGATTCTGTCATGTACATAGTACCTGCATGTTATTATCTGTGTAATTCAGAAAGAACTCTGAGTTTGTAGGGTCTGAAAACTGAACTCTCACAGGTTAGCAGGATCCAGCTAGGTCAAGATTCCTGGAGAATGGGTAAAACTATGAATTGGATGAACTATTTGACACAAAGTACTTCTGGCCGTGCAATTAGCATCAATGATATCACAATGGTAATGTACTCTATTTACTTTTATTGATTTCAACAACTTCTCTGTCCTTTAATATCAGAGAGACAAAGGATGAATATGAGCTTTTGAATAAAAATGAAATATAATAAAGGAGGGAATATAAACTACTGGATGAATTCATTGAATTCAGAATGCATAACTAAATGTAATAATATCTTTATAAAGAAAATTCATGGTCAAAATAAGAATGAACCATCTTTTCATGCAATTATTGGGTGGTTAAACTGTCTGTATGTATTATTTCAACAATAACAATACATGAATCTGCTCGGACTTAATTTCTGTGGAAGATGGATGTAACTGGGGGGTTCTCAGACAATAAGAGCACTGGCAACTCAAGCAGGGATTACAGATGGCCAAAAGATGTATCAGCATTTTTTCAAGCTGCCTACATTAAAATCAGGAAAAAGAAGTATTCCAGTCCTGTACATAGTGAAGTACCAAAATCCAAATACCTTTCCTGTGCGGACTTAGGGCAAGAATACAAAGAGTAGTCAGAGGGAAGTTCTATCTGCCAGGAAAAAACAGACAAGGAGAAATTTCCCTGGACAATTGAATTATTTTCTTAATTTTTGTGATGTAACTTCTTCATGCCTTGTGCAGATTATCTGTGGGGTTTAAGTCTTAAGTCTTTGATGGACTTCATCTTTACATCACCTGCCTTGTTTATCTCCTCCCACTCTCTGGTCCTTTCAAATTCCTTCATTCATTTTATCTCTTCCTAAATAACCTCTATAACCTCTGTTAAAACCGTGTGTAGTAATAAATGTTGTGGTTGTTTTTCCAGAGGCTACTAGAACATAAACCTGTGGTCACCATGGGATTGGGGCTTTTCATCTGGGCTTTTCCAGGAAGTGTGCATCTTTATGTAACCTAATGTAGAGGATGAATTGCAGAAAGAAGAGATTTGAAGTAGTTTTGATATAAATTATAAAAACATTACATTGTCTCAATAGGGCTTATACAGAAATCTCTGAAACTGAAATGGAGTGAATTCTGTAAAGCTTGTAGAAACAAACTGACTGTGAGCTGTGGTGTTCTTGTCCATTAGGTACAATTTTACGACAACTCACTCTTATGTGATAAGTGAGACAAATGTAGAACACATTTCCAGATTTTAGGCAATTGTCAGTTTGAAAAACAGCCAAAAAAGAGCTTATTCACACTGTTCTATATCTGATGGTGCTGCACAGTTCTGTTCTTTCGCCCGATGACTGAAAAAGCTAATTTGTATATGTCATTATTAATAAATTTTACAAATATGTTCTCCCTTCTGAAGACTTATAAGGAAGTATTCCAGTCCTGTACATAGTGAAGTACCAAAATCCAAATACCTTTCCTGTGCGGACTGGCAAATAAGAGTGTTATATTCAAAGCAGCAGTATAATTTAAATGACAATAGACTTATTTCAAGACTCTGGACTCTACAGTTTCAACACAGGCAAACAAACAATTTTTTTTTTTTTTTCTGTTCTGATGCTTAAATAATATGCAATACACTGCTTTATCTGTACACCAGCTCTACATTTGCAGAAGTTTAAATACTTATGTATATTTACATATACAGAACAGAATCTGAACTCGACCATTAGGCTGGGCAGGCACAGAGATTTAAAAACAGGAGTGTTCTAACTATGAAAGTTTGGATATAGTTTTCAGGGTTGAATATAGTTTTCAGGGTTGAATATTCAAGAAGACTTGGGTAAGTAGCCCCTATAACAGCAAGATTAGTAACACATATATGCACTAAAGACCCATAAAATATATTAAATTGTTTGCCATCTGCAGTACTTCATATTAATATATCATATTTTTGATAGTGCTTCTCTGACCACATTAATCAGTTCTTTATACTTTCACTTATCTTGCATATATTTCTCTCCAGATAGATAGATAGATAGATAGAGGTACTATACACTTCAAAACGTTCTAAAATTGTAAGCATGGAAAGAGGAAACAATAAGCTGCTACTTTTGAACTGTTTACAGAGGACAGTACACAAAACAGTCATAAAGGGGACATTTACATGTTCACTGTTTATTTGTGTGTATATATGTGGAAAAAAACATACATATGTTTGGATTTGTATAGTGAAATGCATGCATAGTGCAGATAATATAATACAATACCTATTTTAATGCTATAAAAGGAATAGCATTACAGCTTTTATGGAAAGAGTTGTTAAGGCGTTTTAAGTAAAACTGAAAGCTAACTTCACCAAGCTATTTATAGAGAGAATGTTCTGTCCTGTGGGTTCTGTGTCAAGAAGTAGAAGCAATCTCAATTGAATTTTCTATTGCTTTTATTCCTGTTGCCTTGACATCCTGTATTAGCTGTTTGTGGTATTATATATGCCCCCAATGATAGATGAAAGGGCATTCTGGGATGATTATTTTCTTTAACTAGGAAAAAAAAAAAAAGGAAAGAAAAGGAAAAAAAAAGAAGAGCCCATTTTCTTTTATTTTCAATAAAAAGGAAAACTGGTAAAGGAGTCACAGCTCTGTTCTTACTTCATATCACTAGAATCTTTAAGGACAGCTCTTTAAGGAAGAGAGAAAGGGAGGAAGGAAACAAAGGAAGGAGGAAGGGGGGAGGGAGGGAACAAGGAAAAGGGGAGTGAGAAATATTATAACTAATCACAACAGAATTTTCCATTACTAATTAATAAATGGGATTAAATCAAATTCAAATGAAAATAATTTTGTTTTATGGAAAGAAGATAAAAGGCAATTACGAAGACTACCAATCAGCTTTTTGTACATAATTCCTTCCCCACTATGCTAACAAAATGACTTTTTTTTAAAGGGACAATAAATATTCCAATGCATTATAAAAATAAATACTGATAAACTGAATGTTCAAAGATAATCAAATAAGCTCTAAGAATATCAATCAGAATAACTAGTTAAATGCTAAAGGAAAAATGTTTTTTGCGTTAACTGTCATGAACCAAAACTTGTTAGAAGAGGTCAGGACTATACAGCTATATCTACACCACATCTTACTAGCTTCATGAAGACTATCTGGATTGCTATTGACTGCAAAAGTGGCAAAATCCTGTCCACAGGTAGTAGAGAATTTCAGTATAGAGTTTTTTCAAAGATCTCTCTATTCCTTGGAAGTATGAATGCCACCTCCACAACTTAATCATCATATTCCTATGTAAGTCCCTTTTTTGGGATTTCAACAAGAAAACCTCAATGAACTTATCTGAAAGATGAGCAACATGGTTATGCAACTTTCTTTCTTTCTCGGTTCCTGAACTTCTATTCAAAAATAGAATGATTTGTGTGACTTACCTATGGTACCCTATATCAGTCCAAGTATTCAGCATCTTGTTGCATCTAAACAAGTCATAGCAATTTTGGTGATTCACTAATGATGAATCTTCTGAAATCTTTCTTGCGACTCACACTACAGTGATCAGTACTGATGTGAGTAAAATATTAGACTATTAAGTCAAGACAGAATCCCAAATGACTATAAAAATACAAAATAAAATGTACTTGACCCAAATATTGTTGTGACTTTTTAAAGTAATCTCATCTGGTTTTCTGAAAGACAAGTAGCATCCCTAAAATTCTTAAGTTTAGAGAATATGTTTTTTATACATTTATAAGGTGTTTTGATTTTGAAAGAATGACAGCAATGCGATTTGGGATAAGTATTAAGTACTACTTCACGTATTTTTTCTCCTATGAAGATTTGTTTATTCCCTACATTGGCAGTTCCGAATAATCATTACTTGCGCTCAAGTAGATGAAAACATTAGAATAGACACTGGCCTTAATCATAAAAATGAACTAGTGTCAGCTCTAAAAAATAACCTTAAGTATTTAAACAAATTTAAATGGACTGTAGGGAATCAATTCAGTTGCCTAAATATTGGCATCTAATACAATTTAGGATAACCTAGCTATCTTGATTACCACCTGCCAGTTCAGAAAGGTTCAAGTCTACTGTAGGTCTTGTGCGATATCTGTCATATAACCTAGGGCATGGCAAATAAAACTGGGCACCTCTGTTTAGGCAAATAAACCCTAGATTTTTGAAAAGTCCACACTTCCTTAGGCACTTGATTCAATCTCTCAGTTTATGTTAGCTCACTAGTCTAAGCTAGACTACTTCTCCATTCTACTTAGCAGAAAGAAGCACTTCCAGACAATCACTGAGAGAGGTACACCCCAAGAGAGGTGCAATGAATTGCTCTCTAGAGATGCCAGAATCTCTCCATTGATTATAGGGGTAACCCAAACAGCTGGCTTAGAATATGTGTATGATTCAACTCACTCCTAATTTTAGGTATCTGCATGCACATTTGACTTTTCAGTACTCATTTAGTCACTGGATTTCCAGTCATAAGGGCTTCATTCGGTTGTCCAACTTTACACACCTACTGTGTAAAGAGGTCTCTTGGATGTGCTGTGACATTTATTTCAGTCCTTTGCAAAAGCTTTTATTAGCCAGGACATTTCACATGGAACAAGGTTCCTAACTGTGGACAATGAATTGAGTCTAGTTGAGTCTTTGTAGACTACAAAGCTATTCAGATACTGTAAATCTGTAATTTATTTGCCTAAATCTACTCCCTTCTTAGAATTTTTATAGTATCTGAGACATCCTCATGGGACAGATGAGACACAGGACAGATAAGAGACATACATCCTTCTGAAGTGGCAGTGGGAGGCCACACAGGGTATGATAGGGCATCTCAAATTGCACTAGACATTTATCTTTAGGCACATGAATCCCATCCTATACAACTGACTTTTGGTTGGCTAAAGTTAGCTGAGAAGCTTTTTATTATACAGTTGTGTGTTCAATGTACGGATAGAATTGTCTTGGCGAGAATGACTGTAATACATGAACTAAGTGAAAGACCAAATCAATAATAAATTTATTCAGGACGGATCTTTGGCCCTGAGACCATGGATTGGTCTGCACGCAAACTACTAAACCATATCCAGAACAAGGTGTGAATATGAAGTCTGTCTATTTAGAACGGTCCTTAGCTTATGATAAGTTTAATAAAATCATAGAAGATCTCAAGTTGGAAGGGACCCATAAGGATCATCGAGTCCAACCCCCTGCTCCTCGCAGGACTACCTAAAACTAAAACATATGACTAAGAGCATCGTCCAGACACTCCTTGAACTTGGTGCTGTGACCACTTCCCTGGGGAGCCTGTTCCAGTGACCGACCACACTCTCAGTGAAGAACCTTTTCCTCATGTCCAACCCGAACTTCCCCTGATGCAGCTTCATTCCATTTCCTCGTGTCCTATCACCGGTCACCAAAAAGAGGACATCAGCACCTCCTCCTCTGCTGCCCCCCTTGAGGAAGCCATAGACTGCGATGAGGGCACCCCTCAGCCTTCTCTTCTCCAAGCTGAACAAACCAGGTGACCTCAGCCCCTTCTCATAAGTCTTGCCCTTGAGACCTTTCACCATCTTGGTTGCCCTCCTCTGGACACACTCCGATAGTTTGATGTCCTTCTTATATTGAGGCACCCAAAACTGCACACAGTACTCGAGGTGGGGCCACACCAGTGCAGTGTAGAGTGGGACAATCACCTCCCTTGACCACCTAGCTATGATGTGCTTGGTGCACCCCAGGATACCGTTGGCCCTTTTGGCTGCCAGGGCACACTGTTGAGTCATAGTCAATAGTCAACTTGCCATTAACCCAAAACCCAGGATCTCTTTCTGCAGGGCTGCTCTCCAGCCTCTTGTCTCCAGTTTGTATGTATAACCAGTATTAACCCAACTTTGAATCCATGGCCAAGAAATTTTGGCGAAAATTCTAGTTGCCCTTGGTCAAAACCATCACTGGACCATTTGAACAGGTTAGCAATATTATCTACATATCTACTATCTACATATCTACATAATCTTCTACTGGAAGTGTTCCCTGGTAGAATTTAGTTTGTTAATATAGACGATATCTGTTTCTTAGTGTCCAACACCCCTTGTGAAAAAGAAACAACAAAAACAAATACTTTTTGGAACATACCTGTAGATACCTTTTCTCCCAGACTCCAGCTTTATGCCTATTATAGATGGAGATATTGCCTTGATAGCACCATTAAAACTGTCAGTTCTTGAAAGTGGAAAATCATTTAGACATAATTCTCTGATTAATATTTTTTATTGGGAAGGATTTGGGATGCTGTTTATCCTTTTTATTGTTCAGAAACCTGGTGTATTTAAAAGATTTGTTTAACACTCCATTTTCTGAAAAAGATTAATCTAAAAATCATACTTCACTAATCAGAGTTAAATTGTCAAACATGTTTTTAATAAACCTGCTAATATAACAAAATAACAGAAGTAAAATCTACTTTTGCCACTCCAGTCAGTCAACTAATGTATATTCCGAGTAATCATCTTCCAAACACGTTATATTAAATTACAATTAATTGTTCATGTTCCTGCATGTTTATGCCCGTGTTTATATATTGGGTGTAGGTGTTGAGGTGTTGGCAGTGGAGGGGCCTGCAGGGGTGGCCTCTGTGAGGAGAGGCTGGATCTGCCTGTGCTGGACACAGCCGGTTCCAACTGGTTCCGACAGACTCACCGCAGGGCACGACTGAGCCCTGCAGCCAAGATGGTGGCACCTTGGGGAGAACGTATTTAAAATAAGCCAGAGGAGGAGGGGCTGGGGGGGGGCAGGGAAAGTGAGAAGCAGCAGAGGGCTCCTCTCTGTGACAACATATTTAAGAAAGGGTAAAAAATGCTCTGCAGCAGCTGTGTAAGAACGTAGTAAAAAAGTGAGAGAAAGAACATTGCAGACACAAAGGTCAGAGAAGAAGGAAAGGGAGGCAGTGATCCAGGTCCCAGAGCAGATATCCACACTGCAGTTCCCATGGTGGAGCAGGTATTTCTCTGCAGCCCCTGGAGAGGACCACACCGGAGCAGATATCCAGACTCAGCCCATGGAAGACCCCATGCTGGAGTAGTTGGATATTTCCTGAAGGACTGCAGCCCATGGAGAGGACCCACACTGCAGCATGGAAAAAGCGTGAGGAGGAAGGAGCAACAAAGAGGAACTGTTATGGGCTGACCACAACCTGCCATTCCCCATCCCCCTGCACTGCTCAGCGGAGTAGGGAGGAGTTTGAAGAGCTGGGAATGAAGGAGGGAAGTTGAGCCTGGGGTGAGGGGGAAGATTTTTTTTTTTTTTTTGTCTCTGTTTCTCACAACCCAAATCTATTTTAACTAGAAATAAATTACATTAATTTTCCCCAAATTAACTCTGTTTTGCCCATAACGGTAACTGGTAAACAATCTCTGTGTCTTTATCTCAACCCACAAGCTTTTTCATCCGATTGTCTCCCCCTGTATTGCTGAGGAGGGGGAGTAAAAGAGCGTCTAGGTGGGAGTTTGACCCCTAGCTGAGGTTAACCCTCCACAAAGACAAATTTGTCATGTGTCTTGTGAAACCATTAAAAAAAATACTTCCAAATATCTCGTTTCAGTGTTTCACGCTAATTCAGAAAAGAACAGATTTACTGGCTGCCATCAATTCTACTTTGAACTTTTTTTTTTTCTTACAAGTTACTCACCTATAATCAGTCTATTGTGAAAGAGTAACTTCCTGGATCAGAGAGATATGTTTCTGTGAAAGGAAAATAGATCACTACATGCTACATAAGAAAATACAAAACAAAACATTGAAATATGTAATAATGCCAAAGGTCAGTAAAATATGAATGCTGACATTTTAGGTTCAGCAAAGTAAAGAACTGAGCACAAAGTAACTCAACTGTAGGTATATGGATAGAAATTTACAAATTCTAGAGGATGTAAATCTTAACACACACATAAATCTCATTTAAGTTCAAGAATTTCTAAAGAGTCCAGAAACTTAAGACCAGTGCTACTCTATTTAGTAATCCCGTTTACTTCAGAGAGATGTCAAGATTCAACTCAATGTGAACAAGCGTATCAAATTATTACTGATTATCAGGTAGTTCTACTAAGACAATTAAATCCAATCTTAAAGGTCTCTTTCATTGCAGAGTTGGTTATATGATTAATGTCATTGCTTTCAGTAATGATATTCTTACAAACAAGCATCCATTTTAAGTGGATTTATAAGTGGAATATTTACTCATACAGATATATTGAAGTATCTGTCTTTAAACATCTACAGTAGGTTTCAACTCATTTAGCTTTAGATATTTATCAGCTAACCACTCCAGGCTTCTTTTTATACTCAAGGAAGAGAAATAATTACTTTTAGGGAATAATTCACACTATTTATTTTAGACATTTATTTTATGAGAGGAGAAATGTTTTCTGCTGTCCATTGCTCTCTATTGACTATAAGCGAGTCTACGCTGAAAATGCAGATGTAGAGGTCTACTTTATATTTTCCTATAGTCAGCTATATTCCAACTGATGAATCCCATCCTAGTAATCATTTTAGGATAAGTTTTTCTGTGTAATGCATTGAGGATATAAACAAACATTGGAAGGTCCAAAAATAGTACAATATTTTTCATCAAATATGTGGTTCATTTCTGAATTACATTCATGTCATGAAAAAGAGAAGTTACTTTTACAGGATTTCAGTCAATCTTGCCAAGCGAAATGCAGATTATGAAAACATTCAGGTTTGGATATATAACTAAAATTGAATGGGTTTATATAAATACTGTCACTCATATCACATATTATTTAAACTTTTTTTGAGAATATTACCTTTACTGACCCTAAGAAAAAAAATTGTGAATCAATACAATATATGTATTGTGAAAATAATATATTAAATAATCCCATTTACAGTGTTGTGCAAATAATCAAAAGGGCACTGGCTTCCAAAAGTTTTGAGTATTTATAAACAAGTTCAGATTGTTTAAGATTTAGAATTTGCCAGGATCCAAGTCACATGAAAAACAATGACATAAGATTCAGATAAACCAAGCAAAATGGTACCAAATTACGGGGAAGCAGGGGGGCACCCCAAAAAACCCACCACCAAAACCCCTCTAAGACCCCAACCAACCAACTAACCAACCAAGCCAACATGAAAAACCAAGCTCATTTTAGCATCCCTAAAAGCATTGCAAGATACTTCAGTGAATGGTAGATATAGAGGTTAAAGCTTTTTCCAAATCAGAGTATTTTCCTGAGCTTGGAATGCATTATGTTATGAAGCCGTATAGCATGGCATTTACTACAGTTTGACAGGATTAGTTAATAGAAATGTTCATGCTGAATTAGTGGATTAAGGACATTTTCTTTCTTGATACTAAATGCAAACTTAATTCAGTCTAATGATAGTCAAAGGCAGCTTCCTGATGTTCTCCTTTCTTTGAGTGAAATGTCTTCATGATGTTCATAACTTAACGCCCTCAGATAAGGCTACCTGTATTGCATTTGCAATAAAAATTACTAGAAGTTACATTGTTTTGAAGAACAAACTATAGCAGGAAACGGAATTCTGTGAAATTGCTCATAAGATTTTTTACTTGTGTGAATGACCAGCTTAGTGGAAAAATATCTTTGTAAGACAATTCATCATTGTAGAGTCTTCCTGGCAAACTCACTACTGCATGAGAAAGATATGAGAGAAAGAACTGTCAAAATTTAAATCTTAGACAAATACATTAAAAAATCAGTAAGATCTCCATTGCTAATATATTACAATGTGCTTCTTGCACTGTTAGATTTTAGATGAAATATCTACATGAATTTCCTGTATCCTAAAAATAGCCTCACTATTTTGGGCATGACTTTTTGGCAAGTGTGCTAACATATTAGGGGAAAGATTGCTGACTGTTATGTTCTATACGGTGTATATGATAAATAATTCTACAAAAAAGCAGACCATAGAATTCATTGTAAAGAATGCATTCCCAATTTAAAATTTGCTATTTTTTTCTGCAAGAGTTATAATTTAACAAATAAATTGTATTTTAAATCTACTTCAGGAAATGAACAATCACATTGGTAGCGGAGTACAGAAAAGCAGCCAGTTAGTACATACTATTTGGTTCAACAGAGAGGAAAAGCAACTCCTGAAATAATTTTCTGGAAGATGGTTTGATAGCCTTACATGTCAAACCATTTTGTTAATCTAACCTAAGTTCTTATACAACATAGGTCAAAAAGTCATTCATTCCTGCAATAAAGAAATTGCTTTTCCTGGATAGATTGACATTCTTTGTCATAATAACTAACTGGCCCTACTACAAAAATGACAAGTGTCATTAGGGATTTGGGAGTAGTTTGATTTAATGCTGAACAATCTATGATGGAAGACAGCTATTCCTCCTATATTTCAAAAATTTTGTTCGTAATTCTTCCCAATTGAAATGATTCTGTCAAGTCAGTTCCCAAATTCCTCTGTTCCCCTCTCTTGGCTTTCAAATCTCCAGGTTCTCACTGGCTTCCGAGCATGTGACAGACTCATGATCTTGTTTTTACCTCCATGTCCTGGTGTAATTTTAACTTCATCTACTTGTTTGGAAGCAGGGGCAGGGGGGAGGGGAAGTATTTTTTTCCTAGTACCTCATAGTACTTATTGCACTCTTTACCTGAGAGTTATCTATAACTAGACCTGGATGTGTTTTCCTGTTCTCAGTTGAAAGTATATAATTATGTATCTACAAAAGATGCAGGGGAGGTGGTAAACATAATTCATTACAGGAAGTCCCTTCAATGTGGATGACTGGGGAACAATGATACAAGGATTTGCCATGGCACACTGCAAAACGTAATCTAGTTCTTAACGTTCCCTTAGGTTAGTTTTTTTCTAGCATTTCCTACAGTGTTATTGTCTTTAACTGCTACAAAATTTTTGTCTTTCAAGTCCTTCAAGATATACAACTCAGGAAAGTCTTCCTCATTTTTTTTTTTATCACTAGACCTCTGTGCTCTTCCATACGTCTCTAATCAAGCAATTCTAACCAAAGGACCCTTCTTCCAGAATGCTATCCAATGTCATTCCTTTTAAGCAGATTGTCTTACTACTATTAAAATTAATAAAATAATGAAAGATGATGCACCTACAGCTACACATTTGATAGAGTCCTTTCTAGTTCTGCTAATACAATGTATTTAACAAGCACTGCATTCATTAAAATGGAAAGAAATGTGCACACATTTTTTCCTGTCTTCCTGATTATTTTGTAATGTTACAGGAAATATTCAGCTGGTATCAGCAGGAAATCTAAGCACATTAATGAGTCATTAATGGCATTGCAATAACTCGGAGCAGGTGCATCATTAAAATCAATAATTGAAATTATTTATGGACCTCTGGATAGGAATGTATGGGTAATTTTAATAATACTGTCACATTTGATACACTAAATATTTAAAATGTCGGGCACTGGTTGTCTAAGAAAGGTGTTAAAAGGTGGAGAGAGGAACAAAGTGTTTACTAGATACCTCAGACACTTTCAAAACTTCAGAGCTCTTCTTTTCAAAGTAAAGATACATGGACTTATATTTAGACCCATGGATATGTCTACACAGTTAAACAAGCTTGAGCATTCGTCCCCTAATCATCCACATTGATTGAACATTAATTTACTTCCTGATTTCTTGGCTAACAACCCCTTCCCAACATAACTCTTTTAAGACAAAGCCTGAATACATTTGTGGGGAGTCCACGAGCTGCCCTCAAAAGGGGAGGAAAATGAACTACCTTCACCCTCCTCTGTCCTCCAACACTACTTAGGCTTTGCCTAAGTAGCTCTTTAAATTCTCCTTCTGCATGATCACATCACACTCCACACACTGGCATACAGAAACATGCACACTGAATTTTGAACTAAAAAAATGATGACTCTGGTGGTCTTCCACACAACCCTCTCATTTTCTTTTGCATATTTTGAGCTGAAAATCACACTCAAACAAAATGGCAATGTGTTCTGCCAGTAGGGTACCACTTGGCAACATGAGGAGACCCAGAATCAAGTGCTATGTGGTTTTGGAACCAGCCAACTACTTCTAACAAAAGCTAGCCCCTGAGCAGAGAGGAAGCAAGCCAGATAGTGTCACCTTGCCTTGGAACCATTTAGCCTGGTAGATACAGCGTTGCCATTGCTAGTTACAGGCCAGAGGCTTTGCACCAGCTGAGGCTCGTCAGGCTGTGTCTGAACTCTTCTTGGCCTGCCTGGAGCTTTGTTTTAGATTGTTTAGCTGTAACAGCAATTTTCTAATGACCAAGTAGTTATTATCTCATTTGTTTCACTTCACTTAGCTTTATATAATTGTGTGGCATAACCACAATTTTTATACAGATAGTAGTAACAAGTTGGTAATCTGCGTGGACAGAAATACTCACTGTTAACATAAAAATGTAGTTTAGATGCAAATAGGTCTGGTATGATAGAAAGAGTCCTGAAAATGAGGGCCCAGGATGCAGGGTAGAGGAGTACTGGTATGGGACAATAATACAAAGGGCACAGGGTTATACTGGAGATCCCAGGACTGTAAACAAGTCACCAAACAAAAAAACCCCAAAAACCCGAAACATACACCGTATAGCAAATTCAGGACCAGAGGACCCTGAGGGGCAGTGGGAGGGTAAGCATAACACCAGAGGAAATGGTAGATACAAGAAAGTGTGTCTATAATAATTTAAACTTTATTATTATTAAACTTTTTATGAAATGTATTATTTTCTTCCTTTTTTTTCTTTCCTCTCTAATAATTAAACCTGGACAAATAATTTATTGATTAGACTGTTAAGATTTCAATTTAACTAAAACTGAATTCTTCATTTTATATGTAAGACATATTTCTTTTCACTCAAAACAAGGTTTTGAGTAGCCACTCCATGGACCTTTTCAACTTAGTTGCATGTACATCCCCATAATTGTTTGGAGTATTCAAAAGCAAGAGACTTCAAAAACAAGAGGAGCGGCTGAGGGAACTGAGACTGTTTAGCCTGGAGAAGAGGAGGCTGAGGGGAGACCTTATCACTCTCTACAACTACCTGAAAGGAGGTTGTAGCGAGGTGGGTGTTGGTCTCTTCTGCCAAGTAACTAGCGATAGGACGAGAGGAAATGGCCTCAAGTTGCACCAAGGGAGGTTTAGATTGGACATTAGGAGAAATTTCTTTACTGAAAGAGTGGTCAGGCCTTGGAACAGGCTGCCCAGGGAAGTGATTGAGTCACCATCCCTGGAAGTATTTAAAAGATGTGTAGACGAGGTGCTTAGGGACATGGTGTAGTGGGCATGGTGGTGTTGAGTTGATGGTTGGACTCGATGATCTTAGAGGTCTTTTCCAACCTTAATGATTCTATGATTCTATGATTCTTTTCAGTCCTTATTAAAAAAAAAAATATATAAATACCATGTGTAAAACTTCTTTTAAAAACCCATCAAAATCTCATATTATTTTAAGTTCCTTGAAGAGGTAATGTCCTATTACATATCCTCAGCTTTGTGTTACTAATAACCCGTAAATAGAACAGTTGTAAATATTTTTATGAAACTTTTTTCCCAGAATAAAGCACGGTTTTGCTAAATTAAATGTTTTTCATAAAAAAGAGAAAGATTTTTATAACTATTTGATATATGAATGTTACAATAATATTGATTCTGACAACAGTAACCTTTGATTCCAATTTTTTTGGGAAAAAAACGCCACTCAAAACATACTTATTCAGATTTAACTTGTCTTATATATTTTATATAAATTCAATGTAATATTTAATATTTCCATTTAATGCTCTACAGTGAAATTTTCTGATATCAACTACATAACCATTGAAACAGGTGGAAAGTAAACATTTTGATATTTTCCAATGTATTCACACAGTGATTTATTTAGATGTAAAGAACTTTTTTTCAATTTCAGTTCAGGAAAATTCAAAAAAGTCAGAACATCCCAGTGAATGAAATTATAGTTGATCAGTTCTGTCAAAAAATTGTAAATAATCAATAATGAAGTTATGAATTATATATTCATTGTAAACAGGGTGTGAAAACATATGTATTGTCATATTTTTATTTCTCTGCCTTTAGGTATGTTATATTTTAACAGAAAATTCAAGTGAAATTCCTTTTATTAAACATAATCTTTTTTTTTTTTTTTTAATGTGGTTGCCATTGTGAGTCAGAAATCCATGAGGATAATGTGTTCATAGATCCAATGAAAATTCCTTACCAGTATGATTCAGTGTAGGAAAGTAGCTTAACTGTTCTGATTGACTCCCTTTCTGTTTCTCTAGTTTAGTAAAATGCAACACTTTAGTAATTTAATTATGTATTACTAACCTATAATAGACATAGTTTAAATCTATGGAAGAGATTAAAAAAAAAAGGCACATATGCACCTTATCACAGTAAAAATTATTATGCATGATTTATCTTTGAAGATTTAGGGGTTTTGAACATATAAGGAATTTATTAACTTTTAACACTTAACAAATATGAAATGCAGTAACAACTGAATAGCTGACCTTCCTGTCTTGCATCAAATATCCTGACTGTAGAGATACAGATACAATATTCTTATACAATGGGAATTTTCCAGCATAACCTCTCTTATTTACTGTGAATAATTCTTATTTGCTTTATGCTCAGTAACAGGTGTCTTAATGAGTAGTACCCTCCACAGATTCCCTGGTTGTAAAATCAAGCTGTAAACATTCAAGATAATCATAGCCTTTTTTTAGCAGACAGAATACATTTTTGAGGACTGTTTTCAAATACCAAAGTAGTAGGACCTATTTTATCCATGTAATCCAAATAATCCAGCACAAGGGAATAAGAAGGCATTTGTTACCTATGCTAGTCTTTTTTAAGAAAACACCCTGCTGCAAATAAAAATCATAATCAGAAGAATTGCAGCACAGATTGGTTTCAAAAAAGCATGATGGCATCTTTTCTTTTCTGAATCATGAAGAAGGGAAGGATTTGGAAGCACTAGTCAAAGTCTTTGTTACTTTCAAGTGAATATTTGGCAATAAACTGTTAAAGAAACCTGGCAATAACAGGTGGATAAATATTGTGAAGTGGCCAACCTTTTGGAAGCCATCTATTACCTCCTATAGAGTCTGTTAAATGACATTGTGGCAGGTCATGAGCTGACACTAAATATTACAGAAAGATGGAAGGTGTCCCTGCCCATGGCAGAGGAGCTGGAACTACAGAAAATGCTAGCAGCATTTCTGAATAACAGAAAAGTCCATCATAAAATAATTTACTGAATATTTTGCGAACTTTTCACCCATGGAAACTCAGGGTCACTCAGATCTGATGAAGGTTGTATAACTAGAGTGTTAGCAGCTGAGCCTTTCCTCTTCATCTGCAAAGTGCTTTTCAGGACCTTTTCAAATCAGCAAAGGCTCCAGCATGGTCTGTTATGGCCAGCTGTAAGCTTGGAGGTTATTGCTTTGCACTAATACAAATTATAATTATTTGTTAAATGAAGATTAGGTGGCAGAAATATAATGTGGATTTACGAAGAAATAGAGAAATAAAAATATACACAAAATGAATCCCATAGGTTTAACTCCAAAGGCATATTAGACACAGCAAATATTTAAGTTGGCAGGTGTGGCTCACATTGTATGGTTCATGTTGCGTAATGTTTTAACTCTGTCTAAAATTCATGAGCTTTGAAACTGATTCAGCCATGCATTCTGTTATCGACTTATATCCATGAAAAATATTTCTGTTTTTTTTTTTTTTTCAGGGCAGGCCACATTTTAAAATAAAACTATACAGATGTTAATGTCAAACAATTGTTCCAATGTGATGGAATTTTCAGATTTTTTCTGAAAAATATTTCAGACTTTTTCCTACTCCTGACTAAAAAGAAAAAAAAAATCTATTTCTTGCATTTATTTAGATTCATAGTACCCTGAGAAGAAAGATGCATATTTCCCTCTTTATTAGCGAAAGACTCTTATGGTGGGACAATTTCCACAAATTTTCACTGTCTCAGCTGGACCTCTGTTGTCAGAGAGAGAGAACACTACAGAGTGTTACTCGTCGCACCTATCATAGATATTAAGAGCTGAATTTGACATTGCGCTCTATTTCAGTTTCTTCTTTGTAAAATAAGAATAAAAACACTTACTACCTTCAAAGAATGCATTAAGTATAAATCAGCAGAGTTTCTTGCCTGATAAGATATTGAACTTTATAGGCCTGAGGAACAGTCCTTCATTGTGAATCCTTCCGTACTGATTAACCAGTTTAAAAATCTGTGACAAGACTTAACCTTTTATCTTCTAGTTATCTCTTAATTCTAATGAGTTTTATGTACCATATTATCAGAAAAAAAAATTAAGGCATAAATTACATCAATTAGGGTGACATTCATCTATTGTTTATTAATTTTTCAATAACCTCTAAAAGGTTAAAAGAGCATAATTTTCCCTTGTATGAATTTGTGCCTATAACATGTGATACTGAGTCAGATAGTTTACTAATCTCACTTTAATTACACTCTAAATCAATTTCATACTAGCACTGAGATGAAGCACCTAGGTCTGTAATTCCCTAGATAACCTGTGGCTCACAGCTTTGGAAACAGTTGTTTCTTTTAAGGAATTGAAGTAAAAAGGGCAATACCAACTTAAGAACCTGCACAATGGTTAAATTCACACTGTTTTTCTGTAACAATGGTAAGAAAAAAACAACAAAAAAAACCCAGACATGTTGCTTGTTTCGGTCACAGAATCATAGAATGGTTTGGGTTGGAAGGGACCTTAAAGATCACCTAGTTCCAACTCCCCTGCCATGGGCAGGGACACCTTCCACTAGATCAGGTTGCTCAAAGCCCCATCCAAACTGACCTTGAACACTTCCAATGATGGGGCATCCACAACTTCTTTGGGCAACCTGTTCCAGTGCCTCATCACCCTCACAGTGAAGAATTTCTTCCCAAGATCTAATCTAAATCTACCCTCTTTCAGTTTAAAACCGTTATCCCTTGTCCTATCACTATACTCCCTGATCAGGAGTCTATCCCCATCTTTCCTGTAGGCCTCCTTTAAGTACAGGAAGGCTGCTGGAAGGTGTCCCTTGAGCTTTCTCTTCTCTAGGCTAAACAACCCCAACTCTCTCAGCCTGTCCTCATAGGGGAGGTGCTCCAGTCGTCTCTGATCATCTTCGTGGCCCTCTTCTGGACCCGCTCGAGCAGGTCTATGGCTTTCTTATGCTGGGGGCCCTAGAGCTGAATGCAGTACTCCAGGTGGGGTCTCACAAGAGTGAAATAGAGGGGGAGAATCACCTTCCTCAATCTGCTGGCCATGCTTCTTTTTATGCAGCCCAGGATACAATTGTCTTTCTGGTCTGCGAGCGCACATTTCCAGCTCATATTCAGTTTTTCATCCACCAATGCCCCCAAGTCCTTCTCAGGGCTGCTCTCAATTCACTCATCACCCAGTCTGTATCCATGTTTAGGATTGCCCCGACCCAGGTGCAGGACCTTATACTTAGCCTTGTTGAACTTCATGAGGTCTGCATGGGTCCACCTCTCTAGCCTGTCAAGGTCCCTTTGGATGGCATCCCTTCCCTCAAGAGTATGAACCACACTGTTCAGCTTGGTGTTATCTGCAAACTTGCTGAGGATGCACTCAACCCCACTGTCCATGTCCCCAACAAAGATGTTAAATAATACTGGTCCCAATACTGACGCCTGAGGTACGCCACTCATCACTGGTCTCCACCCAGACGTTGAGCCATTGACTGCAACTATTTGAGTGCAACCATCCAGCCAATTCCCTACCCACCCAGTGGTCCACCCATCAAATCCATTTCCATTTTAGAGACAAGGATGTTGTGTGGGACAGTATCAAATGCTTTGCACAAGTCCAGGTAGATGATGTCAGTCGCTCTTCCCTTATCCACCAGTTCTGTAACCCCATCGTAGCAGGCCACCAAATTTGTCAGCAGAATTTGCCCTTAGTGAAACCATGTTGGCTGTCACCAATCATCTCTCTGTTTTCCATGTGCCTTAGCATAGTTTCCAGGAGGATCTGCTCCATGATCTTGCCAGGCACAAAGATGAGGTTGACCAGCCTGTAGTTCCCAGAGTCTTCCCTTTTTCCCTTTTTTAAAAATGGAGTTATATTTCCCCTTTTCCAGTCACTGGGAACTTTACCAATCTGCCATAACTTTTCAAATACGATGGATAGTGGCTTAGCACCTTCACCTGCCAGTTCCCTCAGGACCCTTGGATGCATCTCATCAGGTCCCATAGACTTGTGCACATTCAGGTTTCTTAGATGATCTCAAACCTGCTCTTCTACGGTGGGCAGTACTTAGTTCTCCCAGTCCCTGCCTTTGGATTCTGTGAATTGGGTGGCGTGGCTAGAGCCCTTGCTGGTGAAGACCAAGGCAAAAAACTTGTTGAGTACTCAGCCTTCTCCACATTGGTTGTAGCCAGGTCTCCCATTTCGCTCATCAGGGTGGGTACAGTTTCTTTCATCTTCCTTTGTTGTCCCATATACCTGAAGAAACACTTCTTATTTTTCATATCCCTAGCCAAGTTCAGCTTCAGCTGTGCCTTGGCTTTCCTGATACCTTTCCTGCCACTCCTGGGCCGTATCCCTATAATCTACCCAGGATGTATATCCATGCCTCCACTTCCTGTGCATTTTGGTTTTGTGTTTTAGTTTGGCTAAGAGGTCTTGATTTAGCCAAGCTGGCCTCCTGCCTCCCCTGCCTGACTTCTTGCCCATCAGAATTGAGAGTTCTTGCGCCCTAAGAAAAATGTCTTTCAATATCTCCCAGCTCTCGTTTGCTCCTTTGATTCCAAGTGCAGTTTCCCAAGGGATCCCACACACTAGTGCCCTAAAGAGATGAAAGTTTGCCTTTCTGAGATTTAGGATCCTGAACTCTGCTTTTTACCCATCCTGTGTCCTTCAAGATTGAGAATTCCATGAGGGCATGATCACTGCAGCCCAGGCTACCTCCAATCTTCACCTCTCCGGTAAGTTTTTGCACATTAGTGAGTAATAGGTCCAGCAGTGCCTCTCCTCTGGTCAGGCTTTCCATCACCCATGCTAGGAAGTTGTCCTCAACGCACTCCAGTAAATTCCTGGACTGCTTGCAGTTTGCTGTGCTGCTTTTCCAGCAGATGTCTGGGTGGTTGAAGTCCCCTATCAGAATCAGGGCCTGCAAACGTGATGCTTCCTGCAGTGGAAGAAAGAGCTCTTCATCAACCTCCTCTTCTTGATCAGGTGGCCTGTAGTAGACACCAACCAGAAAGTTGCTTTTGTTGGCTTGGTGTCTAATTTTCATCCATAAGTTGTCGACCTGCACATTGCTGTTCTTCAAAGATAGCTCCATGCAATCAATCCCATTTTTGACATAAAGGGCAACTCTCCTTCCTTGCCTGTCTCTTCTGAATAGTTTATAGCCGTCAATCACAGCACTCCAATCGTGCAATTCATCCCACCAAGTTTCTCTGATAGCAATCAGGTAGTAGTTTTCTATCTGGGCAGTGGCTACCAGCTCCTCCTGTTTGGTTCCCGTGCTGCGTGTACAGGCATAGAGGCACTTCAGCTCGGCTATTGGCCACATCCTCTTTTTAGAGGCGCTCTTCCTAATTCCCTTAAGGCAATTCACAGGTGTTTCCCTGTTGCTTCCTAATGCCTCAGCAGCCCCTGGATCTTCTCCGGTGCTTACAACACCATCCCCTTCCCCCGCTAAATCTAAAGTTCAGTTTATAAGTCCAGCCAGGTTATTGCCCAGATCATAATTTCCTAGATAGGTTAGCAGAGATTTAAAACCATTTTAAGGTATTTGTTTCATGAACATATGAACAAAATATTAATGTTTGATGAGCCAATATTATTGCTTAGTAAGTGGAGTAGTCAAATGGGAGAAGTTGTGTTATGGAAACTGAGATGTATTACCTCTAGTCCTCAGAAGCCTTTGTTAGTATCTACCAAAGTACTGTAACTTCAAACAAAGAGAGTGGGTTCCATCAAAATGCTTATTTTGCCAGAATAGATAGTCTTTGCCCTTTAATTCCCACCTGTATGTGGACTAATGCCGTTTGAAATCAATCATTTACTGTGCTCAGTTTTTTTAAGTATTTCATAGCTCGCTTTTAACATATTCCACCTTAGAAACATGAACATGACTTGCCAGACGTCCTACTCCTTTGAACTGGGAGCGCCAGAGAAATGAGAATCTGCATGTTATCTCTATGACACAGAACTGTAAAAAAAAAAGCATGGTTTTGCATTGGGTAGGCAAATTTTTCTTATTCTAGTTAAAACTGATCATCACAAATTGTCCTGTGTCTATAGCACTACCACTAAATAAAAAAAACAGAGAAAGGTGTACGACCTTGAGGCTTAGTGGAACTGCCTGTCTACAGTACTCAGTGATGGTCCTCTCCAGAGCAGCACTGGCCATCTCCGTACTCCAGTTTGGGCCTGAATCTCCTATGGGCCTCATGTGGTGCTCCATGCACACAATTACTATCTTGTGTTTTTTCTGTTTTGGTGTGCCTCAAATAATGTGGAGATTATGCTGTCCCCTCAGGCGACTGATGTGTTTATAACATGGAATTGAAGGTATATGTTGCATACTTGAGTGTGTGATAGGACAGCATGAGGCATGTCTGAGTGTGTAAAATTTTCTAGGGCATTGGAAGGAAACAACTATCTGGGAGTACTCCCTCCTGATATTTATCCCCAGAAGCATACAAGCTTTGCCTCAGAGACAGCTAAACAGAGGCATCCAGAACATATCCAGAGAGTTAGATAACAAGTGGTGTGACTGAACAGAAATTGAGTATATGAGCTGATTCTCTGACTCTTTCATTTAGCAGTAGGGACATAAAGTGCAATATTATGCAAGTCAAGGGAGGAAATTTTATCACAATTGTGGTCTGAGCTATTGAAACACAATCTTATTATCAATGAGGGTCTTCTAAATACTCTGTTATAACATTTTGCACTCTGTTGGTCTTACAACTTAGCTTGCAAGATTTTTGCCTATAAAACCGTTAAATCTGTTTAACAGGCCCACCCCTGCTAAATTTAATAAATATTTACATACCTATATATGTGTGTATACAAACACATAGAGAGAAAATTTGTCATATATATATATTTATATCACACTTAATGAAAAAGGAAAACTCTCAGGATAGGATTTCTCTGACAGCACTCTAAGTCTATGATACAGAGTTGCAGCCACCGGTGCTGAGCCCCTCATTCATCTCACTCACTCTGGTCCTCCCAGTAGCTGGTTTTGGACACACACACCATTCCTGCCCCAGTGGCTGGGGATTAAAGACCCCCACTCACTCCAGTTGCTGATGTAGAGGCCCCACCGGCTCCAATAGCTCACACCACGGGCCAGGGGAGTCCACACCCTCAGTCTGACTCTGGTAGCTCAAACCAGATTTCACTCACACATACACAGGTCTCACCAGCAGCTGGCATACATACAAGATAGAGAGTGAGATTACGCAGGAAGAGAGTTAAGAAAAGATTTAATAAGAACATATAAGAAGACAGGACAGACTGCAGTGATCAGGCACAGGGCTCAGCCTGACAATTTTACTGACCGGCCCCGATTTACACACAACTGACCCCTTTTATACTCTTTTCTGCCTACCCCCTTCTCTGTTCCTTCCTCTGCACCTTGCCTCATCAGTTGGCGCAGTCCCACCAACCCCCTCCAACATGCAGGACCCCCAGGTTTGCATCCTTATCAGTTGCAAAGTCCCAGTTTGCCTGCAGTTTCTTGATAGCCCATCAATTAGTGTGACTGACCAGGTTTGTTTCTGGTTATTGTTTGTTAATGCTAATTGGCCAGGTTTTATGTCTCTGTGTGTTTGTCTCCCTCCCTTTCCTTATCCTTCTGACTGAAAAAATAAACATTTTCGCACCCTACATATCATTACCAATTCATGCCACTGACCAGATTTGTTCTCTTCACGACCTCCATTACTGTGTGTGTGTTGGTCAGGTTTGTCTCTGTATGTTCTTGTTTAGGGCTCCTTTGACCAGATACACTTAAAGGAGCAGACACTGCCCTTCCACTTACTCTTATAGTAAGCACCTTCATTCAGGATACAATTACCTTCATATTGACCTGGTGTAACTGCTAACTGCCCACAAAAACAGTGTTTCACATTCTCCCTTTCCTCCATCTCCAAGTTTTTGATCCTGTCATCTTTGGCAACCCTACTCTTATATCAGTTCAGGGATTGTGAACTATTTCCATTATTCAGATACAGCTCAATTCCACTAACAGCAATGAGATAAGGAACAGATTTCTAATGAGTATCCCAAGCCTTACCAAAGCTGTCATCTCAGTTTTACATGGCAGAAAAGACAAATCATCATTTTGCTTGTATGGTTGGTGGAAGACTGTACTATTTTGCGAGGTAACAGAAGGCTTTGCTTGTTCTGTTTAATTACATTTATAGGTATTAAATTTTAGAGGGAAAAAAAGGAAAACAAAACTTGTTTTCATTACTTCTTTTGAGATGCTGGACTTACAAACTTTAAAATATATATTTGTTTTTCCATTTCTGTCTCTGAATCTGAGTCTTTTAGTCTCAGATAAAAATAAGCTACATTTATAAACTAGTCAGTGATATTAGAGAATATTTCTTTGCTTACCTAAGAAATTATATGAAAGAAATTTAACCTTTAGTCTGATGTTTTCAAATATACTCACTAAATGAAATTAGCTATCAAATTATTATTTTCTGATTTTTAATATGTCCTAAGTTACTCATGATTTTTTTCTGGTCCAGAGCACCTGCCTATGAGTTATACCTGTATAAACACTCAGAATTATTATACAGTCAAAATATTACAGGAATTTCCTGAAAATGGCTCCAGCTAAGGTGTAGGCCAACAAAGTCCTTCATATTTAAAAGGTCACACATTCAATAGAGAAAATTCAAATAAAATCAGGGTTTGTTCACCACTCAAGTTCATAAAAGTCATAAAATTTTTTGAGCCCTTTAGCAAGTAACTTCATCTCCAAGATAAAATGATCTTAGGGCAGGTCTGGTATAGCAACTTTCATAAAAGTTGACTCGACTCTTGCTTCTCTAAGAAATTGTTCAGAACTTCTAAACCCATATGTACTGCTTAGAAATCCTGTGTTAAGTATCTTAAGATGGCTTAAAGCTGCAAACTCAACTACAAAAACATACTTTCTTTCATATTTTTTGTCTATTCTGCTTGTTTGTGTTTTAACTACAGAAGCCTAATACGGTCACCAGCCAGTGATGAACATAATAACTAATTCCTTACAGTTCTGTATCATTAATTTTTAGTCTAGCTTCAGTCTAGCATTTTAAATCTCTGGGCTAGGAGAGCACTGTAACCTTAGGTGTTTATTGAAAAGAATCGTTACACCTCCTAAAATTATTTATGAAGGGAAAAATTGCTTCAGAGACCCAGCCTATGTTTAATATTTGGGATTCAGATTCCATCAAGCATGCTTCCTGGAGAAATGCCATTCAGGATTTAATTTGCTTTAAAGACTAAAGGCGTAGGGCCAAACTATGTACTGAGGGCCAATTCATGCACATCCAGGCCTCCTAAATATCCATTCAATTGCATTTACTCTCCCACTTCCTGGAATAGTTTAATCTTTTTTGTAAGTGAAATGATGAAAGAGGTGCTGTGGCACAAAGAAGCACAAATGAGGGCCAGGATGAACAAGGTTTGGATACAGGGATAGGAAGAAAACCACATTTAAACAACATTATCCAGGCAGATGCCAAGAAGAACTGAAACAGATTCAGTCAATGTCAAAAAGAAGAACGGAGTTCAGAATGCATTTATAATTTAAATTTATATACATAATCTTTCGTATGCAATCATTAGACCACTAGTAGGAATGTGTACTAAAGGGCACTGAATATCCTCGTCATCTCTTTAAGAATAAACAGAAGTGTCCCAAATGTCTCAGCCTTTCAGGAAATGAGACTGCCTTAATACAACATAAGTAAAATAAAAATGGAAGTAAACCAACAGGAATTCCTTTCAAAATGTTACTTTGTCTCATCCTTTCCTACCTCTGTGTAGATTAAAGGGGGAATTCTAAATCTAGGCAAACAGTAACTGTTGAGATAGATGGGTATCTAAAAGCAGGGAAGCAAACAATGTCCATGTAAAACATAGAGAAAACAAACATCCTATCTCTCCATTGTTTGATGCCACCACCCCAGAAATATCACCTGCTGTTACACAATGGGAATTTCTAACATATAAAAGGTGGAACAGCTTGTTTTCATTAATAAAGTTAATCTTGTTTTCTTTACATCCCGTATAGCAGAAGAGCTCTAAATCTGGGATATTTCCCCAGCATCTGTTTATATGAGAACTTACCTATATGTAAAATACATGGACAGTCATTGACTTCAGTGGCCATATTCACAAATTTACAAATATTCAGTGCTCATTTGTATATCTTCCCTTCCTCTGGAGATCAGTTCCAAATGCTGCTTTCAAACTAGCCCTCCCAGATAAATTAATCCCATCCCAAGATGTTTTAGTTTCCAGCTTTCTATAATTTTATTACATCTGCTTTTGTTGGAAAAGGGGAATTAGTTAACTTTTCAAGCTTTCCTAATTAAGAGCATAAAATTTTAAACATTATTGCCATTATTCAAATAACAGGCACAAACAATTATTAGAAAAAGGCCCTTGTGGCCATTCCTACAATGATTACTGGGTGCCTAACTTGTATTTAGGAGACTTCACTCCTGCTGAAATCAGTAACAGTTTAAGAAAAAGGTGTCTTCCACATTTCAAGCTAAAAAATTCCAGAAAACATTTAGGTGCTTAACTTCTAAACTGTAATTGACTTCTCAGGTCTACTCTGAGAAAACAATTTATTTCCTCCAGAAAAGAACCTGGTTGCTGTCTAAATGACTGCTGGGTCTAAATTCATGATATAAGTACACTTTGATAGGGGTTAGGAAGGAAAAATGCTATTTTTTGACTCACCATCATGTGTCCATAATGGATGATTAATTGAGGTAACTTCTTTTTATTATTTCCATGTGCATATGAATCTGTTCACTTAAGAATGACCTTCATTTACTACTTTTGGAGAGAAAACAGATGGCTCCAGAGAAATAAGTCATACTCTGCATATATACTTAAGTGGGTAGACAGAAAATCTAATTAAATACAAGATGGAAGAAGGCAGAATAGTGGAGATAAATGATAGTATATCACAACATCCAGAAGGCTGGGAGTCATAAGAAAGGCTGAGATTAAGAGAAATGTGAGATACATAGGAATTGTGGAAGATGGGGAAGAGGAAGAAAATATAAGACTGCATCCAAGGTTTTTATTCATACTCATTTTCAGGTTTCCTGTCATCAAATTAGGGTGTTTTCACCTGTTTAAAACCATGAAATTATCTTCTCATTTGACATTGTCCTTAGAAGTATCTGTGTATTTTACTGTTACGTACTGAAAATGTTAATAAATAATATTTCAGCTATGTAGACTCCATATCTGATTACTGAACTTCTTAAATTCTTCATAAATGACATGTAAAGAGACTTTTATTTTAATTCTTGCATCAGAGCAGGGTTTTTTCTTTGTGTTACTATCAAAATTCTTTCTTATTGGCACAACCGTACAAAGGTAAAGTACTAAATCACAGTTTTTTGTTTTGTTAAATTTGTAGTTGTATTTGCCCTTTAGGAAATTGAAAATTTCATCTCTATGGTGTCCTACCACATCTATCAACATAATCAGCAATGTGCTTCTTTAATGATATGTTGATACTGGAAAAATGAGAACTACGACCTTTGTGCTAATTAGTTACATGAAGAATCCAGTGAGATGCAAAGTGTTAGACTTAATGGTACCTCAGATTACACATTTTAATCAAAACTGTGAAGGTGATACATAAAGCTAATTATACCACAGAAATGAATTCAAACAGATACATTGTAACATACTTGTAGGCTTAAGTGAATTTCTCTTTAGAGGTTTCTAATCTACTTCCTAATTATCTAATTAGTAACAAGTATTTCTAATTTTTTAATCTTTTAATGAGAAATCTTGGCAGGCTGAATACTGTTTTCTTTTTTAGCAGAAAAAATGTATGAAATATAATTGCTACTTTATGAGCAGCAATGTATCTATATCAACTTATACGATGAAATGTCAGGACAATATGTTAAAGCTTATACTTGGCAGTAAAATGCAATGAATATATAATCTTTCTGTGAGGTCTAGCACTTCAGAAGGTGCTAAGGAAAAAGGTTCAGGTAGCAGCAATATCCTTATGGACATATTTTTATGCCATGCATATGTTAACTGAAAATGTTCATGCCCCTGTCTATTCTCATTCATCCAGAACACTAAGGTTTGAGAAGATAAAGTAAAAACAGCTTTAGCTCATGAATTTTGTACTTCCTACTCCAGTGAATCATGGACTCTGAGTCATTTGTAGTAATGATAAGAGAATGATACATTAATCTGGACCCATTTATAAAACCTTTATCCATGTACGTAGTATCCCATTCTTTGAAATAAATGGAACTGCTAATGTTCTATTCAGTGAGAAAGGGTCTTGCAAGGTAAAAGAGAAAAACAAGTAAGCAAGCTTATGAAGAAAATAAATTACTGTTATACATGTGATTTTCTTGTACATTTTACTACAGTAGAAGTGCAGTAGACAATTTTCGTTAGAAAACAGAACAGTCTAGGAAAAAAAGTCTCTTTTGGTTTCCTGGGAACTTCAGCATAAAATGCTGCTATTCAACTAAATGGAAGGCTGACACAAATTTATTCTCCACCATACATCACCACACACCTAGCCTGAGAATTGTAAACATTTTAGAAGTATACTAATGGCTTTTAAGTTTACCAAACTGTGCTGGAGACAGCTTTTTTTTAAAAATACAATTCCTGCAAAACGCAGCCCAATCTTACCCTTTCTCCTAGACTCCATTTTTTCTGCACAGTCTTCTTGAACTGGGTAACTCTACATTGTATATAGAGGGTTCACTGATTTCCTCCCTGCGCCTCAGCTCCCCTATGAGTGATTTCAGTATGACTGCTCATGGATCTGAAGGATCAGATTTCTCTTCAGTAATAAAGTATCGATCTTTCTACCAACATTCAGCTCAAAATGAGCTTCTGAAAAAGTTTCTTCTTCTTTGAAGATTTTCCTCATCTTCCATCTTGTTAGCCAGGAAAACAAATAGAATTCTCTATTTCCACAAAGAAGCTGAATGAAACACTGGAAAGAGGGCTTTGTTCAAAGGAAGGATAGTGAAAAAGAAATTTTTGTAAGGCACTTTTGCCAAAATATTTCTCACAACCTTTATAGGTCTTTTTAAGTTACCACTGTTCCATCAGAATCTTCATCATATATACCAAGCCAAGAATTCACTGTTAGTGCAATTAATATTTTAGCAGTCTAATAGTCCCAATTACCTAATTAACACAGAAAGATCTTATTAACAATACATTTCAAACTATTATACAATAAATACCTTCCCAGTATCTGACCCGTTTCTCTGGTGGTGTGCTCTCCTCTCCAGTGTCCCCATGGGTCCCAAGGTGAACACCTCCATCTTCCTTAGGCATAATGGGGGTGGGTGAGGGGTTTGCCCCGGAGCCATCGACAGCAAAAATATGATGGTCATGGTGGGGTGGGTTGTCTGGATTCAGCGTGGGCTGGCCGCTCCTCAGGGGGCAGAACTTGCGGGGGCTGCACAGGGGTCAGGCAGGGCAGGGCCTGGCAGCCAGGGCCTGTCCCACAGCCCAGCCAGGGAGCAGGGCAGTCAGGGGCACTGGGGCAGCCCCAGCCCTGGGCATCAGGCAACTACCAGGCCACCAGGCTTGAGTCTATTATGCCATAACCCCAGTCTGGCCAGCGGCAGCTCCTGATGGGTGGACACAGTCACATGAGCACGGGGGTGGGGAAATAGCTCCAACTGGTTCCAACTGGCTCCAACCGGCCGTGGCCACCCCGACCACAAAGCTGCGGGGGGCAGGGCAGGGGAACACCAGTTTCAGTCATCGACTGTGAGCACCCGCACCAGGCTGAAGAGACACGTGCCCTAATGGAGCCAAGGACAGGTAGCGCAGATGTAAAAGACTAGGGTGAAGACAGGGGCACTTGGTAAAGTATTACACTCTGATC
The DNA here is from genome assembly GCF_964195595.1 of Calonectris borealis. Taxonomy (NCBI): domain Eukaryota; kingdom Metazoa; phylum Chordata; class Aves; order Procellariiformes; family Procellariidae; genus Calonectris; species Calonectris borealis. The sequence continues at coordinate 166,935,409 of NC_134312.1, forward strand.
CAGGTAAATTAGCTTTAAAATGAAAGTTGTGCTGAAAAAATGCTAATTTTGCCTGTTATGGTAACCTGAAGCTTTTTGTAATGTGGTTGTACTGTCTACCTGTAATAAAAAAGGAAGAACTAAAAAAAAATAAAAAGGTTTTCAAAAGAAATGTTTGGTTCAACTCAGATATATTTTATAGTTTATCTAGCAGATAAATTCACACACTTATAATTAGTATGTTAAGTATAAAACTATAGGTGGCCCTACTTTAGAAACCAAAGGAAGTATTTAATCATAAAATCATAGAATCATCAAGGTTGAAAAAGACCTGTAAGATCGAGTCCAACCCATCAACCCAACACCACCATGCCCACTAAACCATGTCCCTAAGTGCCACATCTACACATCTTTTAAATATTTCCAGGGATGGTGACTCCACCACTTCCCTGGGCAGCCTGTTCCAAGGCCTGACCACTCTTTCAGTAAAGAAATTTTTCCTAATGTCCAATCTAAACCTCCTTTGGTGCAACTTGAGGCCATTTCCTCTCATCCTATCACTTGTTACTTGGGAGAAGAGATCGACACCCACCTCGCTACAACCTCCTTTCAGGTAGTTGTAGAGAGTGATGAGGTCTCCCCTCAGCCTCCTCTTCTCCAGGTTAAACAATCCCAATTCCCTCAGCCGCTCCTCATAAGACTTGTTCTCCAGACCCTTCACCAGCTTCATTGCCCTTCTCTGGACACACTCCAGCACCTCAATGTCCTTCTTGTAGTGAGGGGCCCAAAACTGAACACAGGATTTGAGGTGCAGCCTCACCAATGCCGAGTACAGGGGCATGATCACTTCCCTACTCCTGCTGGCCACACTATTTCTGATACAGGCCAGGATGCTGTTCATATTCAGCCAGCTGTCAACCAGCACCCCCAGGTCCTTTTCCTCTGGGCAGCTTTCCAGCCACTCTTCCCCATGCCTGTAGCGTTGCATGGGTTGTTGTGACCCAAGTGCAGGACCGGCACTTGGCCTTGTTGAATCTCATACAATTGGCCTCAGCCCATTGATGCAGACTGTCCAGGTCCCTCTGCAGAGTCTTCCTACCCTCAAGCAGATCAACACTCCTGCCGAACTTGGTGTCTGCAAACTTACTGAGGGAGCACTCGATCCCCTCATCCAGATCGTTGATAAAGATATTGAACAAGACCGGCCCCAGTACTGAGCCCTGTGGAACACCGCTTGTGACTGGGCGCTAACTGGATTTAACTCTGTTCATCACAACTCTCTGGGCTCAGGCTATGTTTTTATTTATATTATTTTGTCATTCTTAAATATTATTTACATCATTCATACGCTGCAAAATCTTTGGTTTATCCCTCTGTTTGATCTGAATCGTTCTATCTTTCGTCCTAATTAATTTCTAAGAAAATTGTGTTATCATCCATAATATTGATGAAGAGGTCAGAGCAAAAGTCCCTCACTGCGATCTCACTTCCCCTGGATTCAGAAATTTTTACTGTGGCATCTTTCACAAAAAAAGTTGCAAGAAAATCACGAAGGCAATCATCCTAATCAGACAGCAGTGTTTCAGAGTGTGCATTGCTCTTGCTTCTTGATCAACACATGGGTGCTGAACTCTGGTGGGTTTTTTTTGTTTTTTTTTTTTTTTGATCCCTTTCTAGTGAGTGCATTACAGAGAACAGATAATGACACAAGTAAGGTAGATTAGAAGGAAAACATATTTTTAAATGCATTTAATAAATGAGTCACAAAAATGCTAAACCACAGATGTCAAATTACTCTGACTGTACCATCTGAGATACTTTCTGGAAAAATTTTCCACTCAGTGAGTGCTCCATATTCCACGGTATACTGACTAGCACTGGTGAAAAGAAATTAAGTCCACCCTCAGTTTCCTTCTTTTCCCCCCCAAAAGCCCACCAGAATATCTGAAGCCAGTCAAATCCAAAACAACTATTTTTAAAACAAATATTCTTAACCAGGAAAATGTAGCTCAAGTGAGTTGCTTGTGGGACTAAGGCTTATTATTGCTTTAAATATTATTTACAGAGTTTTTCACATTAATGCTTTAAAATGGGAACCCTTTCCAGCTCAGTTTTTAAAACTGAATATTGAGATTCTCAGCTGATGTAAACCAGTTTGACAGGATTATGCCAGTTAAGAGCATCAGAGAAATTGGCCAGAATGTATTATCACCCTATACAAATAGGGACCCTTGTCTTATCTTTTTTCCTTTGATTTGGGATCTTTGATACTTTTAGCCACAATGACATACAAGTGGAGACAGTGATACAGTGCACGTTGTTCCCCAGCAGGATTGTGGCACTTCATTAATAACACTAGCCAACACTATTCTCAGGGTCAGTCACCCTCCAGTTCTCTAATCTCCAAGACCAAACTACTGTAAAAATATATGAAAACCCCATCTGGCTAGTTCATGAAAACTCAGCAGCTTATAATTTGTCAAAAAGTGATCTTTCTTGCTCAGGCTCTCCGTCTCTCTATTTTATTAAATACAACTGTTCATCCTCATCCCCAAGTGCTGCTGATCTCTCTTCCTTTTTGACAGAACAGAGTCTTCTGAAACTTCTGAAGTTTTCAGAATCTTAACTTCTATGGCCATTTTCTTATATTTCAGCTATTTAGAGCTTGGTGTTATGTTTTATAATGTAGATCCAAAAGTCCTGGCTCCTAGTAATTTTCTCAGAAAGAAAAAGGAAGGTAAAACTGTAATTCACTTACAGTCTACTCTCATTAGAAAAGGAAAGAAAAATAAGATAAAGTTTGTTAGTTCATAAAACAGCTTTCAGGTTTTTTTTTCTAAAGGAGGTTGCTAATAAAACAAACCAATAAATTAACACTGCAGTACTGTAAAAAAAAAAAAAAAAGAGTAGGTTTGTATTACTTTTATGTTTAAGTAAACCCTAGGACTGCTTTTATAAAATATTTGTGGAAAATCTAAAGGACCTCAAACCAAAAATAATTTATCAAAAGCAAAAAAATCTAGATTTGCTTTTTCTGTTGGTTTGATGAGAGACTTACATTTTCCAAAGAAGAATAAAGTTACTTAAGAGAAAGCACAGGACAGTAAGCCTTCCTAGTTCAGTAAGTAATCTTACCCTCTATTGAGATTCTAACATAAGCCTACCTCTAATTTTCATGTACGTTTTTGGAGAGTGAGGATGAATTTGTTTCTTATTAGCATTCCTGGGTTGTTTACCAGTTTTTCACTCAATTATTTTCAGTCTCTTCTAATTTTGTTTTGCTGGCCTATACATTTGCTTTAATTACATTACTTGGTGTGTGAAACTGAGAAATAAAACATCCTGGTAAGTCCCAGACTGGCACACTTTGTTTTGACCACAAGCAAGTCATTTAATTGTCCTCATTTAACAATTTGTAAAATGAAGAAATAAAATCAACATTTCCCTATTTAAGGACATTTTCATAAATGATCTGTATGAGTGCTTATAAAGTGTTTAGAGTGTATGATGATGAATGATGTATAAATAAGACACAACTCCTCTTATAAATTAACCACTATTTGAAACATAAAAAATAAAGAAAGGTTATGGTTATTTTTCATAATTTAGGGTGGTTTCCAGCAGTGTCATCTATGACATTTCTGACAAAAAATCTGAGTATGGAGAGATGGATCCCTTTGACACCCCACAACAAGGTATTAATTCTGAGGCTGCTCTGGCTCATCTCAGAACTCCAGTTTTTTCTTTTTACTGCCCTTGAGCTGAGATCTCACAGTTCCATGCTCTACACCACTTCCCAAAGGAAAGGTTCTGAATGGCTGATCTTCCCTCCCTGCCCTCAAAATCCCAAACTTCCCAAGTGCATCAGTCATAACCTTTCAAGTAGCTCCACTTTTTTCCACTCCAAGTAGTCTCTTAGTTTTGCCACTACACTAGGCTCCCTCTCAACTCCCCAACCCCCTAGATTTTGTCACATTTCTCCCCCGCCCTTGACTACATAATACCAGTGTGCTATCCCATCTATATTCCTATCCTTCAAGTTTCTGTGTTCATGAACCTCATCTTTCTTGCCCTCCAAGTCCTATAAATAATATATCAACTCCCCCACTTTTTGCATAATTTAAAAAAGCTCCAAGGTCTTGTGACTACTGCTGGTGCTCTCCCACTGATCACAGAAAGTTACTTTTCTTCCTTGTCTTCCTTACTCGCTACTTGGCCAGGAACATACACTTGGCGCTGCTGTGGGAGGGACTTAGCATAACAAAACACTTGCCAAAATCCACTTGGACACAACCAATACCACAAAAAAAGAGATCCAAGAACAAAAGGGGGAAAAAGATATATGACAGCCTCACCCAAGAATCTATGTTAGTTCTTTTTTTATCATTCATTGGAGAAGGGAACAAACCTTCTAATTTTTCCAGTTAGACAAATCTGAAACTGGTGGTATAGACTTGCAGAAGGATTTGAAAGTGCGATGCAAGCAGCTGATGGAACAAAGGATGAAATTCAGTGCTGATAAGTACAAAGTGATACGCCTGAGGAAAAAATGACTGAAAGTTAGCTCTTGCTTCTCATGAAAGTTATCCTGAAGTTACCAGAGGCAGGGGAGTGAGTGAGCAGCTGTGTGGTGTTTGGTTGCTGGCTAGGGTTAAACCACAACAGTCCTTTTTGGTGCCCAACATGGGGCCCAAAGAGTTTGAGATAATAACAGATTAACCAGAGCGTATTAAGGAATTTGTATCTGTTAACAGTTGTTGGTCACAATATTGATTCATCTGGTCTCAATATTAGTTTATCTGATCTGCACCATGCTCTTGTTTTTGCTACAAACATGTTAAAGATTGGTGTTGGGTTTTGCCGTCTACTGTGCTCTGCAGTGATTAGTGATGTTTTACCTGGGAGATTTGTTATTAAAACACTGGCCTTGGGCATTATCTGGTATTTGGGTTTTGTACTGAAGCCATTGCTATGCTTTGGGTACCACCTCACGGAGACAGTTAACAATTATACCTCTTCTTGTGAGAGGTTTTTTATGGAGAAAATACAGAATGGTACCTTCACTACCTTCTTCTATGACGTTTTCTGGTTTGTTACAATAACTTGTCAGTATCTTGAACATCCTTGGGTAGTTAAGATACATCTATTTGTATTTCTTGGGAATATTGTTTCACTTTTGTCTAAGGTTAATAAGAAATTTAAGAGTATCATCCAGAGATCTGCCCCAACGCTGGATAGTTATGAGTGGCAGAGTGTGTGGGATAGCATGGGCAAATGCCTAGGATTATGGGCACCTCCAGTGTTCTGGAACTTCACCCCTGAACAAGTGCAGAATCCTGAAAAATTAGTAGAATATTTGGAAAAGGTATGCTGTCACCCTGGCAATTCTAGGGAGACACAAATCACTGCAATGTGTTGGGGCCTGGCCCATGCCTATCGAGCCCTGTTCAACACTATTCAGAACTCTCAAGAGGAAGAAAAAGTCTCTGGATCTGTTGACAAAACAACAGCCCCTGCGGCTACTCCAACCCTCGCGACGGGCACTGTGGCTACTCTGACCCCCACGGCAGGCACTGCAGCTACTCCAATGCCCATGGCAGCCACTGTGGGTACCCCAACCCCCATGGCAGGCACTGCGGCTACTCCAACCCCTGTGACAGAGAACCAACCTGTGCCGGTATCAGTCGCCCCTATCTAGAAGAAGAAATACACAAGAAAATCAGCTTGTTTGGTAAGGGATGAAGATGAACCAGGGCCATCACGAGAACAGGAGGAGGAGGAGGCAGAACCCGTTAATGAGATGGTAAAAACCAGATCCCTATCTCTGGGTGAGCTGTGAGATATGCGAAAAGACTTCAGCCGTCGTCCAGGCGAGCACATTGTCATCTGGCTGCTCCGATGCTGGGATAACGGGGCCAGTAGCCTGGAATTAGAGGGTAGGGAAGCCAAGCAGCTGGGATCCCTTTCTAGGGAAGGGGGCATTGACAAAGCAATTGGAAAAGGGACACAGGCCCTCAGCCTCTGGAGGCGACTCCTGTCAGGCGTGAAGGAAAGGTATCCCTTCAAGGAAGATGTTATATATCGCCCAGGCAAGTGGACCACCATGGAGAGAGGTATCCAGTACCTGAGAGAACTAGGCGTGCTGGAGGTGGTTTATGATGATATGGATAACAAGCAGTTACCCAAAAATCCAGATGGAGTCCAGTGCACCCAACACATGTGGCAGAAGTTCATATGGAGCGCACTGACGTCATATGCAAACTCATTGGCAGTACTGACCTGGAAAGATGGAGAGGAACAAACAGTGGATGAGTTTGCTGGCCAACTCCAGCAATACAAAAAAAGTCTCCCTTCCTCCCTATGGGCCTGCGTTTCTGCCATACAGAAACTGTCTGAAAAACTGTCTCAGGAGTTCCAGCAACTCAAAGAGGATATGTCCTAGTCCCCACCTGTATGGAACAGTATCTCAACTACTATGTGTAAGCGTCCCTCTGCTCAAGTGAGAAGATATAGTGGATACACACCACGGGGCACCCTGTGGTTTTACCTGCGTGACCACGGAAAGGACATGAGGAAGTGGGATGGAAAATCTACCTTCACCCTAGAGGCACACCTACATGGGCTGCAAGGAAAAATGGTCACACAAGGGGGTTCTTCCAGAAAAACTGCTGCTCCAGTTTCCAGTGAGCAGTTCCCCAGACAGAGTACAAGGTCTGATTTCACTTCTGATCTTAACAAAGGGCCTTCTGATTCATACTTACAAGAAGTGGATAGCAAATATGATGACCAGGACTAAAGAGGCCCTGCCTCCAGCCAGGTGGAGGAAAGGGACAACCGGGTTTACTGGACTGTGTGGATTCGATGGCCTGGCACATCAGACCCACAGGAGTATAAGGCTCTAGTAGACAACGGTGTGCAGTGTACCCTGATGCCATCAAGCTATAAAGGGGCAGAACCCATTTGTATTTCTGGAGTGACAGGGGGATCCCAAGAGTTAACTGTATTGGAGGCCGAAGTGAGCCTAATCGAGAATGAGTGGCAGAAGCACCCCCTTATGACTGGCCCAGAGGCTCTGTGTATCCTTGGCATAGACTACCTCAAGAGACGGTATTTCAGGGACCCAAAAGAGTACTGGTGGGCTTTTGTTATAGCTGCCCTGGAGACGGAGGAAATTAAACAGCTGTCCACCTTGCCTGGTCTCTTGGAGGACCCTTCTGTTGTGGGGTTGTTGAGGGTCGAGGAACAGCAGGTACCAATCACTACCACAGCAGTGCACCGGCGACAATATTGCACCAACCGAGACTCCCTGATCCCCATCCATGAGCTGATTCGTCGACTGGAGAGCCAAGGAGTGATCAGCAAGACTTGCTCACCCTTTAACAGTCCCATATGGCCAGTGCGAAAGCCCAATAGAGACTAACAGTAGACTACTGTGGCCTGAACGATGTCACGCCGCCACTGAGTGCTGCCGTGCCAGACATGCTAGAACTTCAATATGAACTGGAATCAAAGGCAGCCAAGTGGTACGCCACAACTGATATCGCTAGTGTGTTCTTCTCAATCCCTTTGGCAGTAGAGTGCAGGCCACAGTTTGCTTTCACTTGGAGGGGCATCCAGTACATCGACTGGAACCGACTGCCCCAGGGGTGGAAACACAGCCCTACCATTTGCCATGGACTGATCCACACCACACTGGAACAGGGTGAGGCTCCAGAACACCTGCAATACATTGATGACATCATTGTATGGGGCAAGACAGCAGAAGAAGTTTTTGAGAAAGGGGAGAGAATAATACAAATCCTTCTGAAGGCCAGCTTTGTCATAAACCAAAATAAGGTCAAGGGACCTGCACAGGAGATCCAGTTTTTAGGAATAAAATGGCAAGATGGACATCGTCAGATCCCAATGGATGTGATCAACAAAATAACAGCCATGTCTCCACCAACTAGCAAAAAGGAAACAAAAGCTTTCTTAGGCATTATGGGCTTTTGGAGAATGCATATTCCAGATTACAGTCAAATCGTAAGCCCCCTCTGTCACGTGACCAGGAAGAAGAAAGATTTCAAATGGGGCCCTGAGCAACGACAAGCCTTTGAAAAAAATAAACAGGAGATGGTTCATGCAGTAGCCCTTGGGCCAGTCCAGGCAGGACAAGATGTGAAGAATGTGCTCTACACCGCAGCTGGGGAGAATGGCCCTACCTGGAGCCTCTTGCAGAAAGCACCAGGGGAGACTCGAGGTCAACCCTTAGAGCTTTGGAGTTGGGGATACAGAGGATCCGAGGCCCGCTACACTCCAACTGAGAAGGAGATATTGGCAGCATATGAAGGGATTCGAGCTGCTTCGGAAGTCGTTGGTACTGAAGAACAGCTTCTCCTGGCACCCCGATTGCCGGTGCTGGGCTGGGTGTTCAAAGGGAAGGTCCCCTCTACACATCATGCAACCGATGCTACGTGGAGTAAGTGGGTCGCACTGATCACGCAACGGGCCCGAATAGGAAACCCCAGTTGCCCAGGGATCTTGGAGGTGATCACGAACTGGCCAGAAGGCAAAGATTTTGGAATATCCCAATATCCCCAGAGGAGGAGGTGACACGTGCTGAAGAGGCCCCACTGTATAATAAACTACCAGAAAATGAGAAGCAATATGCCCTGTTCACTGATGGGTCCTGTCATCTTGTGGGAAAGCATCGGAGGTGGAAAGCTGCTGTATGGAGTCCTATACACCAAGTTGCAGAAACTACTGAAGGAGAAGGTGAATCGAGTCAGTTTGCAGAGGTGAAAGCCATCCAGCTGGCCTTGGACATTGCTGAACGAGAAAAATAGCCAGTACTTTATCTCTATACTGACTCATGGATGGTGGCAAATGCCCTGTGGGGGGTGGTTGCAGCAGTGGAAGCAGAACAACTGGCAGCGCAGAGGTAAACCCATCTGGGCTGCTGCGTTGTGGCAAGATATTGCTTCCCAGGTAGAGAACCTGGTTGTAAAGGTACGTCACGTAGATGCTCACGTACCCAAGAGTCGGGCCCTGAAAGACGGCTATGACAGATTGAGCTCAAAGTTGTGGACTAAATTAATTCAATGGACGTTTTAGAGGGATAGTCCATAGACTAAGGTAGTGGTATCTGTGTGTCGTGGTTTAACCTGACAGGCAGCCAATACCACGCAGCTGCTCACTCACTCCCACCAGTATGATGGGGAGAGAATCGGAAGGGTAAAAGAGAGAAAAACTCATGGGTTGAGATAAAGACAGTTTAATAGAACAGAAAAGGGAAAATAATAAAAATAATAATAACAATAACAATAACAATAACAGTAACAATAACAATAACAATAATAATAATAATAATAATAGACTATACAAAATGAGTCATGCACAATGCAATTGCTCACCACCCGCGCTGACCGATAACCAAGTAGCGATCGGTACTTCCTGGATCACGCCTACCCTTCATATACTGAGCATGACGTCACATGGTATGGAATACCCCATTAGCCAGCTGGGCTGGCTGTCCTGATTATGTTCCCTCCCATCTTGTGTACCTAGCTCAGTCAGTAGGCATGGGAGCTGTCCTTGGACTAGGAGGGCACTTAGCAACAACTGAAAACACCAGTCTGTTATCAACATCCTCCTCATACTAAATCCAAAACACAGCACAAGGAAGAAATTTAACCCTATCCCAGACGAAACCTGTGAGTTTATATATCAAAAGGAAAAGTGGTGATGATTAATTGGAATGTATTGGAAAATGTGAGACCTGGGCATGACATAGATGGTATAGAATAAGGGCTGGATACTGTCCTTGTTTTCGCTGGGATAGAGTTAATTTTCTTCCTAGTAGCTGGTATAGTGCTGTGGTTTGGATTTAATATGAGAAGAATGTTGATAACACACTAATGTTTTAGTTGTTGCTAAGTAGTGTTTACGCTAGTCGAGGACTTTTCAGCTTCCCATGCTCTGCTAGGTGCACAAGAAGCTGGGAGGGAACATAATTAGGACAGCTAACCCAACTGGCCAACGGGGTATTCCATACCATATGAAGTCATGCTCAGTATATAAATCGGGAGGCATGGTCTAGAAAGGGGCGACCGCTGCTAGAGGACTGGCTGTGCGTCAGTCGGCAGGTGGTGAGCAATTGCATTGTGCATCACTCATTCTGTATATTCTATCATCATCATCATCATCATCATCATTATTATTATTATTATTTTTCCCTTTATTTTCTGTTCTATTAAACTGTCTTTATCTCAATCCATGAATTTTACTTTTTGTTTTCGATTCTCTCCCCCATCCCACTGTGTGTGGGGGAGTGAGCAAGCAGCTGTGTGGTGTTTGTCTGCCTGTCGGGTTAAACCACAACACTGGTTTAAGCAAGAACTTCGAAGCTCTTTTGCATATAATTAGCTATGATTATGTGAAATAGGAATATAGTGTACATGATGGCTTGGGTACACATTTAGCTTAGCAAAATTCAGTGATAGGCTGGTTTTGGAATAATATCCCGCAGGGGGATTTGTACAGCACGTGCCTTATTTCCTATACCATTTAATTAAACATCTGCCATTGGGCAGTGTCAGAAGAATTAAGGTTGGTTAATTGAATGTTTGACATAGTCCCACTTGACAGATGCAATATAGAAAATACCATAAATTAGACCTGAAGACCTATGGAAATTATTGATTTACTGTGCATTTTTGACAGTGATTGACAGGTGTACTGACATTAAGCATACTTTTTTTTTTCCTGACATCATGTTACTTGCTTTGCTACTGGTTCCAATTGGTATCCAGGTTCCTAGCCAGTTTCTAATTTCTAGGATCCAACTGTGCAATAAAACCTAACTACTTCAAAGAAAGAAGCATAATCATGAAAATCCTTGATGCTTGCCACAACTCCCCTCCCCCGAAAAAAAGAGAAATTCCACCAAAAAAGAAAAAAATCCCTTACTGTTTAAGAATAAAACATCATACTTTGTGAAAAAGATTGTATGTGACAGCACATAGTGTGACCAAAATGCTACCAGAATGGCATAGATGTTAAAGGTGAACCATGAATCAGATTTGTAGGGAAAAAATATTTTTAACGGATGGGCCCTTGAGCAAAATATATTGTTTTATAAAATGGTCATGAGGAAGTCGGCTCAAGAAAGAAAAGAAGATAAAATTCTGGTGCCTAAGACCAAAGAACTAAAAAGAAGAAAACATTAAATGAAGTTGATAAAGGAGAGGCCAAAGAGGGGAGGATTTTGACTTTATTGCAAAGGAAACAAACAAAAATTCTTATACTGCTTCATAAATAGACCATTCACTGTAATACTCCTGGAAAGTAACAAGATATTACCATTTTTTTCATTAAAGAAATAAGAAGGATGATTCCTGAAAAAGATACATTTTTGACACTACAGACACCAATCTTTTGCAAATGCAATGTAATTTAATTTAGAAACCATAATATTATATTGTGAATTGTAAAGTTCATAACTATAAAGCTGATATGAAAAGTCAAAGCAATAACTCTGTGTTATAATGCACAAAATGGACAGAACAAAATACGTAATGGCAATTGATAAATTAGAGCCAGGGACCGTGGCTTTACATCAGGTTTTCTCCTTTGCCTAAACTCAAAAAACCTTGGTTTCATTGGCAAAGTACTGTTTCCATTAAAATTAATGTGGTTTCTTCCAATTACATCAACAGACATTGAATGAAGCTTCAGGTCTGAAAGTTTTAAGCATATCACAAGTCAGAGGTGGAATTTGTTTGTTTCTATGACATAGTTTCACATCTAACCTTTAAGTATTTCTCTATAGGAGACTATGCTGTTATAAATAAAATGGAGGGATATAAATATATCACAGTGTCGTGGTTTAACCTGGCAGGCAGCCAAATACCACGCAGCCGCTCACTCACTCCCCCCACCCCCAGTGGGACGGGGAGAGAATCGGAAGGGTAAGAGTGAGAAAAACTCGTGGGTTGAGATAAAGACAGTTTAATAGAACAGGGGGGGAAAAAAAAAAAAAGGGAAAATAATAATGATAATGATAGAATATACAAAATGAGTGATGCACAATGCAATTGCTCACCACCCGCGCTGACCGATAACCAAGTAGCGATCGGTACTTCCTGGATCACGCCTACCCTTCATATACTGAGCATGACGTCACATGGTATGGAATACCCCATTAGCCAGCTGGGCTGGCTGTCCTGATTATGTTCCCTCCCACCTTGTGTACCTAGCTCAGTCAGTAGGCACGGGAGCTGTCCTTGGACTAGGAGGGCACTTAGCAACAACTGAAAACATCAGTGTGTTATCAACATTCTCCTCATACTAAATCCAAAACACAGCACTAGGAAGAAATTTAACCCTATCCCAGCTGAAACCAGGACACACAGATATATATAATGTGAAATAAATGTGAGGGATAATCCAGCCAAAGGTCAATAAGGATGCTGTATTATCATGTCAAAAGAATATGTGTTTTTCACAGCTAATATGTTTATCCCAGTGTTTTATGTAAATCTTTGTTAGAATTGTTGTATCTAGAAATTTATCTTCTAACAGGGAAAGATCACTGCAAACATATATGTACCCTGTAATTTTATACATTGAAATGGCTTTCTAGGGAATCTTTTTTTCTCCTAGATTAATATAAACTCCTCTTTTTTTTTTCCTCCCATATAGTTTTTTTCCTCTCCTACATCTAAAGGATTAAATTAAGCTGAAACTTGCATTTTTCTGATTTATTTAGGAAATTTCTTCGTGTAGGGTAAATTTTGACTGAAAAAAAAAAAAGGAAGAAAAATAGTAAAGTGCACAAATGAGAGAGAGAGAGAGAAAGAGGGAAAGAAAGCAGGTCTTTGAGCCAAATAAAATGGATATGTTTTAGAGATAGCTACAGTGTATGCCATGTGGCTGTTAATAAAGCAGTAAGGATTTAGAGAATCAGAGAAAGAAGAGAAGGATACTGTAGCTCAGTCAGGTTTAGTGAGCTATATAATCTACTTAAGAGTTTGATTAGAAATTCTGTTGTGTGTGGACACTGGGCAGGCTGCCTTGTGGACATGAAGGAAAGCAATGGGTTGTTAAACTTTCATGTGGCGGCAGTCCCATTGTTGCCTCTTTTTACTTAATGACATGGAGGCAACCGTGATAAGTCTAAATGGGCAGAGCACGGATTGGCTTAAGTGAACTTCCTATCTATAAAGCCCTGATATTCTCCTCGTCTGTTGGATTTCTATAGCAACAACTGAAGGGCAGTAGCACATTGAGAAAAAAGTAGTAAAACACTTTCCAGCAGTATAATTTGTTCTTATCTTAACTCTAGTTCTTTTTCAAAGATTATTCTTGGTTTATTGGGGGATGTCAAACTGTGTTTGCTTCAGAGAGGAGAAAATGTTTAAGAGTAAAACAGCCATGCCTACAGTCCTGGCATAACATACACTCCAGAACATATCTAGACATACGTTAATATCTATATTCAACGCACGTATTTTTTAAATGCATTCATATTGCCTATATGTGTCTTGTATCTTACTACCTATTTATTTTAATGCCCTCAAATATTATCTGAGGTAAGTTCAAGGGATGAAATTAAATAATTTTTCTCAAATTTTCATCTGGCTTTGCTCTTAATCTTGGGATTATGTGTTATAAAAATATATTAGTAGAATGTGATTTTAATGTAACCTCTGTAAACAAGTTATAAAAGAGAGAAAATGGTTTTAAGGAGCCTGTAAAATGTGAAACTTAATTTCAGTAATGCATATATTAATGAGTTTCACTATATTATCTCAACATAGTAATCTCTACATAGTCTCAGACTATTTTTTTTAAATATGCATGCTATTACTGAAAATTTATTTTTGCTCATTTCACACCATAGAGATCACTGCATGTTGCAAGTTGCATAAGCGGTTATTTGCCATTAACACTGAACATGATAAACATGTGGTGCTTTAAACTTACTTCACAGATAAATAATGTAAAGAGGAGTCCAAGGTCATAGGCTAAATATAATTTTATACGAGCACTACATATGCAATAACAATACCTATATACTACACATTTATGTCATCATTATTATAACAACTAATGCTGAAGCATTTTGCCACAAGGAAGAAGATGATATAATTATTTGAGTGTCTTTCCAATAATTGTTACTTTTCCTACAGCTTATTATAACACATTCATTTTCTTCTCTATAAATTATATTTTATTCCAAGAGCATGCAAGGTGATTATATCAGTTATACCATAATATGTTCATGTTATCATCTGATTTGAACAGAATTTTACCTCATGTATCATATCAGAAAGCTATAGTGAATTAATCGTGAATCCTTGAAATGATATTCTGAATCTGACACAACTTTAAATGGTTCTTCATTGTTTTTAACATAAATTTATATGAGTTTTTACTAAATTGCTTAAGAAAAACAGGAATAGCACATATTTTATCCCTGAATAACAGCCTATGTTCATTAGCTTTCAGTAAATCAGAAACAAGTTTTCCTTGATTACACTTACAGACAGAACTTCAAAAATCAATAGAGAACATTCAGATGGAAGAGAGCTTTTAAGTTATTTTATTATATTTTATTATGGATGTTTTTCATCCATTATATTCACTGAAGATTTATTTCACTACTGGGGACTTTTAATTTTCCCTTCCCTCCAAGTACCTGCAGAAATTCTAGATAATTTATTGCTGGCTGCTGGACTCGATACACGCCATGAATTTTAGACTGGTAGTCCCAACTAAATTAGGTCAATACCACAATAATCCAAAAGGAAAATACTATCACACTTCAGTAGGGAAAACTGAATTACTTCTTTAATTAATTATCATAAGTCTTAATGAGGATAAAGTCTAGTTACTCTGAACTCTGCTCTACGTTTCAGAGATGGTAAAGAAGGCTCCTAATTACATACAGCACATTTTTACTTTTTCAGCATATCTATATTCTCCTGCATGAATTTATAGAAAGAAGATGAAATTTACTTCAGCCAGTATATAATTATTTCCTTTCATTTCAGCAGACCTTCATACCTATGGGAAGTACTTACCAGAGAAGACAGAAGAGACTTGATGAAAACACATCCTAAACCCTCAGGTCTTCCAGTGTTTGGAAAGCAACATAAACTCCTGTCTTGTCATGCCAAAAAATGTCAGCATAAAATTCCAGATCAGTTCCGTGCCTCAGAAAAGATTTGATCTACTAGCTTTTATGGGACACTCTTCAATATTCATGTTAGGAGCAGCAGCATCATGGACACTTAAACATATAAAGAAAAATGGCGGAAGGAGATAAAACAGAAATAATACAATCCAAAGTAATCAAAGAATCATTACAGAAAGAAAGGAAGAACAATTCAACTGAATAGCTATGAAGCATAGCAATGCCCTTTCGCTTGCTGAATATTTGACCAGGGATTCTTAGAAAAGGACAGTTATATGTGTGTCAGGGACAGGAGAGATAATCTGGAGAAACCTGTGCAGTAGAAAGTGTTTCCATTCTAGTTCTGTTATATACTGAAGATGTGGGGACATAACTGATGCTGAGATAATGTATCTACTGCATATTGTCTTGTAAGTAGATCGGCAAAGTTGGTATCTGCAGCAAAAGATGAAGTGAGGCAGTATCTGCTAAAATGAAACACTTCTGGAATAACCATTCGGTATATCTTATACACATCTTAGCTGGAGAAGTTGATAATACTAATAGGGATAATATTTTTAACAACCATCAAAAATAGTTCCAAAGGGCTAAGGAACTATTGGTGTACTTCCACAGTTGTCATAGCAAAATATTTTCTTTACTTTAGTTGATCACTGAGGACTTGATTTCATACGTTCTACTCTCCTTGTGAGATCTAACAGGTTAGAATCCATCATGGGAGTAGGACTCATATTGCATGATTTTAACCGTCAAATATAAACTAACGAATCTATTATCTTTGGACTGTTTCTAGGACAAATGCTAGTATAGGCTCTTTATGTGTAAATAATCTGGATAAATAAGAGAGCACAGACATTCAGCTTTTAGATAGGTATATTTAGGTTTCCTGACTTCTGCACCTGAAACTTGAAAAGTTTTAGTCTAACTTAGCTAAGCTCAGTATCTGACTGAGTCAAAATGTCTGTCATATCCAAGAAGTCAGAGGAGACAATCAAGTGGTGCTCTTCAGTCAGCAGCTATTGAACTGGTACTGATTATAAGAAAAAGATAATTAAATGTTAATGATAAGTCTAAAGGGACGAAAAGAACTTAATCATGATAAAGCAGAAATTGATATGCTGTAAGTCCCTAAATAGAAATATCCTGTTAATATCTTTCCTCAACAGTGTGATACAGAAAGCAAAGAAGAATCACATAAAATACAGAATTAAAAATTCTTGTCTTGAAGAAAATGGGACTCATAAAACCTTTTGGAAATTATGAAATATAATGCAACTGAAGCAACAGGCGGTCGAAACAGAAATTGTTTCCTATTTTTTCTTTTCCAGCCAACTAGAATTTGTGGAAATGTATTCCTTGTGCTCTTTGTTTTTTAGAAGACTACACAAAACAGGATAATGGCGTTGCTTAACTCATTGAAAAGCAGAGAAACAATAAGGAAAATGGCCAGCTGTGCATTGTGAGGTCATCGTAGCAACATAAATCCCCAAATCAGCATGATATCTGATGGCATGTATCTCGTGTGCCTTTCTTCTTCAGGGTGAGAAATGGTGAAGAGCAGCTGCAGTGAGGCTGACCATTATCTCAAAACTGCAATCATTCAAAGGAAAGTCATAAAAAGAATTTTAAAATTGTAAAGAAAATAGTTAACAATTATTACAGGAGAAATGGTATACATAGGAAAATGAGAGACGTGTCTCTGTGCGTGTGTATTTGAAGAAGTTAGAATGAAGATGAAGAAGAAGCATCCATTAATTTGTGAGACTATGGAAATTTTCACCCTATAGAGAGGTTAGATTATGTTACTTAAAGGATCTTAATCTTCAAGGATCCTGAACTGCTTGTGCATGGGACAGTTGCTCTGGAGCTTATTCCAGATATCTTAGGAGGTCAATGAAACAATGTAAAGGATTATTAAAAAGGTAGTTAATATTCTAGCTGCTCAGGTTTTGTCCGTCTTTGGTTATGACAAACTACAACAGGACAATGGGAACTTCAGTTGTGTCTAGACGATATATTAAAGCAGAGTGACTTTCATGTTAGGGGGAGTTGTCGCAGTCAGTTCTGAGGAGCTAACCAAATCTGTTAGCATCATATAAAAGCCTGCATGTAGCAAAGTAGATGACATTTCTTTCACATGATGAAAAAAATTGACTTGTAGCATGTTCCAGCATAAAGAGAAGTGAAAGCAGGCGCAATGGGACAACATAGGTGATGGACCCAAAAGAATTCAAAGCCTGTTGGAAATATCTTGGGGAACAACGCTAATCCTCCTGTAATAAAAAAGGAGGAAATAAAGTGTGTTGGTAATAGCAAGATACCTATTGGAATCAGTAGTTATCGTCATCCAAATTCCTTCCTACCCTGTGTTGTTTCAATGCACAAGAGACCCACGTTAGGCTGGTGATGAAGTCTGAGTTCAGAAAAATCATAGTCCCTTACATCTTCCCAGAAGGCAGCAAGCAGAGGCTTCTGTGTAAATTTTGGAGAAAACTGACCACTTTTTGGCAGCTAGCCAGTCTCCACCAGAATGTTAAATGCATGACAGATGAACTTGCAGTACAGGCAGCAGAGCCTGGTCATTCAGAGCAAGAAAAAGGAGAAAGGTCTGGCTGTGCTCTCTGAAAGACTGTGTCCTGCAATGCCCAGGTGATGGGAGAGGAGGGAAAAAATTAGCCTTTTATTCCTAAGGTTTCTTCTGCATAACGCTTTGAATTGAAGAAGGGTGCAGGGAAGTGAGTGCAGAACCTTTTACTGCTGAGAAAGAAATCAATGAGCAATTTCACAAATGTTTCCATGTGATGTCTGCCCCCTGGGGTTTTCACAGAACAGCTTTTTGGAAAAAAAAAATATAGATCTCACTGATCTTGAAAACCATCCTGTAGATCTCTTATTTTCAAGAAACTCAAAGAAAAATGCCAAGGCAGCATCGGCTGTTACAGTTTAATACTTTTGAGTTTGTGTCTGGAATAGGGAAAAGAAGTCTATGTAATATTGTTCAAATTGGTTAGGTCAGTCCTTCAAAATAATAACACTATTTTACACATCGGTAAATTAAAATTCTTAATGTTGCTCTTCAGTTTTAAGTATATCAGTTTGGAACCATAAATACATTAACCTGGGTTTCTTGGCGAAGCATTCTTTGGCAAGTGTTTCGGGCTATCCAGCATCCTTCCTTTTCTTACATGGTCTGTTCTCCAAATCACAGAAGTATATTCTTCCCCTGCTATGAAATAAATGAATGGAAAGGATATAATAAGAAGATAGGACAGACTGCGATGATCATGCGCAGGGCTTGGTCAGACAAGTGTACTGACCAGCCACAATGTATACACAACCAGACCCTTTTATATCCCTTTCTGTCCTGTTCCTCCTTTGTTCCTCCCTGCTATCACTTCCCTCATCAGTTGTCACAATCCCACCAACCCCCCTCCAACATCCTGGACCCTCAGGTTTGCATCCTTATCAGTTACAAAGTCATGGTTTGCCTGCAGTTTCATGATTCACAAGATCATTTCACACACTTCAATTAGTGTGACTGACAAATGGTTGCTTCTTGTCTTTGTCTCCGTTATGTTTGTCAAGTCTATGCCTCCAAACGTTTTGTTTATGGTTTCCCCCTTTTCCTTGGTGTCCTATTCGACAAGGTTGTCAATCAGGCAATCTTACTGAAATAAACATTCCCACATTCAACATACTCTTATCAATTAGTTTGACTAACTAGATTTGGTTCTCATCACTCCCTCCCTTATCATTTGCCAGTCAGGTTTGTGTCTCTGTATGTTCTTGTGTATGGCTTTCCTCCTTTCTCATTATCCCTTTTTGCACTGAAAACGTCCTTGACCAGATGCCCTTAAAGGAGTAGAGGGTCTCTCCTTCCACATACCCTTACATATACCTTTTGCACATCTCTTCCATCTCCCTTCTGGCAGCTCCCTTGTGATCCAACCCTGTATCTTCTAAATACCCCTAGTACTCTATGTATTTGCTAGTCCCAGTCAGCAATCTGCAGTGAGCCAAATCTTTGACTGCTTTCTGCTTCCCATTTATTCCCCTTTCATAGACAGGTCTCAGTTGCCTGGCCTAAATAGTGTAAGCTTCTTCATCCCACCTTCCTTCAATATTCTCCATTGCAGGATTCTTCATTCAACCTGTGTCCTGGCCTATTTTCTTGTGTCCTTATCTTCACTCTGTTGCCTTTGCTGGTCTTTTGACCAGAATAGGAATTTAAAATAAATCAAACAAGATGAACAGTGAAGCAAGTAAATGAAAAACAAAAGAAAAATGTCAGACCTTCTAAGGTGGCTTCCAAGTCGGAGTTACAGACAACTTTTATAAAGGTAGAAGCTGCTGTCATTTCTAGATCAGATTTGCCTACTACTGGATTATTACTTATTTTCCCATTTGCTACTATTGTAACTATAAATGTACAAAAGCATAAGCTGATATGTTTGGTCTGACCTTTTAAAACAGACTTTCTCACAGTTATATTTGATCTTACACTCAAAACTAATTCAAGAAACTTTTCATTCACTCTTGTCTAAATAAAGTAGAACAAAGCAGGACAAAAATTTAGGAGGTAAAAAGGGGTATATATCAAGCAAGGGAAATTGAAAGAGTTGGATTCATGGCTGTATTGCAGCTAGTGTTGATTCACGAGATCCATGAACACTTGCATCACATTGATATAAAAATGATGAATCAAGCCTGGCTGTAGTTATTTATAGTCAAGATATTTATTGATTTTCCAATCACAAAAGATTGTTTGATATTTATGATTGTGAAATATCATCCCTTATTCTTTTTTATAATTAGATTTTATAGGTTTAAATACGCATTTAATTTTGAATTTTCTCATTAACCAAAATAATTTAAAGTAGGAAATATTAAAGATTATATTATTTACATATACATGTAAATATAGAAATATGCAATACAATATATCATGTTACATATAATGATAAAATATTATCAATTTTTGCAATATTTCCTCTTCTTCCTTTCTTTTAATTTTTTTTTTATTAACGCTCAATTAAAGCACCTTTCCAAAAACCATCATCATTGAACTATTAATTACTTTGTTGTTTACAAATAATGACAAATGTTGAATTCAGTTAATTATGTTTGCAAATGACGTGAACTTTTCATTATAGTATTTTTCCACTTGTATTGCATCTCATTTTAAGAATAAATTATTGCAAAAAACAGTAATACATAAATATATATATATTCTTTCAGATGGTTGTATAATAGAACCATGGAATCATTCAGGTTGGAAAGGACCTCAGGAGATCACCTAGTCCAACCTCCTGCACAGCACTGAATTCAGAGCAGGTTGTTCAGAGCTTTGACCAGTTCAGTACTGAAACCTCCGACCTCTAACTGTAACTTCAATGATACATAACCTTCACTCCAGATGGAGCATAACAGCCGTGTATTGTCACCACTGTCCACAATTAGGAACAAAAGAAGTCACAGACAACCGATTTACTGTTACCTTCTGTTGACTTTTAAAAGACTCAGCCCCACTCAGCTAGGGGTACCCTTAGAAATACTTAATACTCTAATCTGAAATGAATATAGGTGCCTAATTTACAGTGATCTCATTGCATACGTCTATATTGCTAAATGAAGGATGTTGAGTGAACGAGCTTTTGTACTGCATCTCTGATAATTAACCTTGATTACTTGTTAGACTGTTTCCTGGTTCAGTTTTAGATTGCTCCCAAATAACTTGTTCCTTGAGTAGTTTGACATAGAAAGGGCTGTCCCTTAGCAGTATGGAAACAAGTCTGACAGTACCACTAGGCCTCAGGGACTAATCACTGGTTATCTTTTTTTTTTTTTTTTTTTAAGTTTAGGAATAAACATTAACTTCACACACACACATATTTCTACAGAATCAAGTATCTGTCAGAGCTATATGTGCCTTATCTGGAAAACTGAATCTTTGGGGAACTCAAATCAGACGATGGATATAAAACCAGATATACAGTTATAATATAGTTACTGCAAATGCATATAATTATGGAGCTGATATATCTCATACAGAAATTGAAGAAAACATTTCATAAATTTGCCTATAATATTGAGTGTGAAAGATTAAAAATAAAAATTCTTTTTTTTTTTTCCACTCCAGAATTTCATACTATTAGAACTAGATAAATAAACACTGGATGC
This sequence comes from Calonectris borealis, assembly GCF_964195595.1. Lineage (NCBI taxonomy): Eukaryota > Metazoa > Chordata > Aves > Procellariiformes > Procellariidae > Calonectris > Calonectris borealis. The sequence continues at coordinate 166,956,746 of NC_134312.1, forward strand.
ATCAGTTAAATTATTATATTCATTATTCAGTGCAACTACATTATTCGATTAAGTTGGAATTAAAATTAAATTGAAATTACAGTCTGAATAAACTGTAATGAAGGAAGTTATAAGTAGTATTGTCTTTGTGCTACACTTGTGCTGCATTTCATTTAAAACTCACATAGAAATATAATTAAATAGGTATTAGTTACTTACTTTAGTTTTATGTTAATTGTATTTTATTGGAAACACAAGAATCCACAGGAAAATCACAATTAAGCTAGCATTTTATTTGCAGGTCTAATGATAGCTCCCTAGAGTTAGGGTTTTTTTTGAAGACAATACTTTTTCATACTTGTATCTGTTGTAATGAAAAACAAAAAGGTAGTTAATGTATACAAGGACATGCTTAAGATCTTTGTTGATGGTTTGTAATACCTTCATGTCTCATTACCTGAAAATTATTTGTAAAGTAAATTCTCCTCAGTATAATATTAAAATGTAATATAAAAAGATATCAAAATGGTCATTGGCATATCTTCAGCTTTATGGAAAATGGCTTCTGTTATCATTTCCTGTTAGGAAAGCTTCACTTTTGATTGTGAGCATTATGAAGCAAGCATTTTTTTGTATAAATTCAGTAACGCATAAAATCTCCTGGTTTACGTGTGGCGCAAGGCAATCTGACTATTCTCAATAATAATAATAAAAAGCTGGGTGTTTTTTATTTACATAAGTGCATATACTGAAACTGTGTTTCTCATTTATCATCAGCACAAAATGAAGATATAATTCATGCAGGCCATTGTACAGTTATCAATCCAACTTAAATATATGTTGTGCTGGAAATTATGTCAAAAATGTTTAAGCTAAATTTTAAAAAGTACTTATGCTCATTTTTAAAATCAGTTTTGTTCAACAAAGAACTGTCTAACTTAAAATGTATGGTTAGTGTTTGAGGGCGATGATTAGAGAGTGTTTATAGGGTTATAATGTATTTCTTTTACAGCACAATCAAGTATTAAAAAAATTTTGTGGAACAACACATGTAATAATTCAAGTGGTACAGTTATGAGGGAACAACTTACTTGTTCTACTTAATAGTGATTCAGTATAAGATTCTATAACTGCTCAGGAGTACCTCAAGTGGTCGTCTTTGTGTATCGAGATGATCAACAACCAGACTTCAAAAGTAGTTTTGACATAACTTCTTTCAATGAAAACTTCATGTTAAAAAAATGCTTTTCATTTTACATATTGTAATTGTTATTTACATTTCTGGAAAAAAAAAAGTCAAAAATGTAGGGGTGCTTGAAGATACATGCACAGACTAAATAATTGAATGACTGAGTATGCTTTGAAGCTCCCACTTACCAAAGATATTGTGTAATTTCACACACTTTGCATTTCAAATTTAAAAACTAAAAATGTTTGTCCACTAAATTGTCATCTAAATGCACTAAACTATATCAGCCATTAGAAAAGTCCTGTGTATTGTGTACACACATATGCAAAAGGTTCTAAATTGTGCACAAGATTTCTGAATGTGTTTCACTGTCACAGGGCAGTGGAATAGACAGTTGCAGTAAGTGTGCAGCATGCTCAACACAAGCCTCTGGGCATCTTTCAAAATGATGACTTGGGCACATGAAACCTATTGGGTAGGTACTGTTGACTGGAGGGAGAAATTTTAAAGCACATAGGATACAGTACTTCCCTCACCATTCTTTTGTGAAGCGAATGAGGCTTTATCTTTAAAAAAAAAAAACAAGCAGCAAAAAAAAAACCCCAAACAATCCAGGATCAACATTCAATATATGGGTCATATACTGTTGCTGTGTTACTTGATGATGAACATATGAGCGAACAGTGAATAGACCAGCCTTTGCAATGACAGGAAGAGAGTCTGTGTGGAATAGTAAAGGTATAGACATCCACGGGAATGTCTATACTCCAAAACCATGAATACATTAATCATCTAAATAATAACCAATGACCATTATATTTTAATTTCCTGGTGGAAAAGAAGGAGAAGACATGCAAGAAATCAAGTGGAGAAAATACTCGGTAAAAAAAAAGAAAGGTCAAATAACACCTACTTTCATTTTCTTTCACATATATCTGAATTCTCTTTAATGCAGAGTACAGACTAAATCTATTCCTCTGTCATATGTCTTTCATACATATGTCTTTCATACGTGAATTTATGAAGATTTCATTCTAAATAAGGCCTCAGTATCAATAAGGAGCAGCAAATTTATTCCTTTAATATGTTTATTCATTCAACATACTTGATAATCATATTTCACTTTTCCTTTAATTATTCTTAATTGAACAGATTGTTCCTTTATGAAGTAGTTTTATACTCCATTTTGTTTGAAATTAAGTATGTATCCATTGTGTCATTTATCTTTGTATCACTCTCCTTTCATTCTGACACTTCTGATTATTCCAAGTATTCAAATACCTAAAACAATATTGCTGTTGTGCTTTAACCCGGCAGGCAGCCAAACACCACACAGCCATTTGCTTAGTCCCCGCTGCTACAGTGGGATGGGGGAGAAAACTGAAAAAAAAAGTAAAATTCGTGAACTGAAATAAAGACAGCTTAATAGAACAGAAAACGAAGGGAAATAATAATAATAATGATGATGATGATGATGATAGAATATACAAAATAAGTGATGCACAATGCAATTTCTCACCACCTGCCGACCTGCCCAGCCAGTCCCCGAGCCGCGATCACTGCTCTCCGGACCACCCCCTTAGTTTATATACTGAGCATGATGTAATATAGTATGGAATACCTGTTGGCCACTTGGGTTAGCTGTCTGGCTGTGCTCCCTCCCAGCTTCTTGTGTACCTGGCAGAGCATGGGAAGCTGAAAAGTCTTTGACTAAGTAAACATTACTTGGCAACAGCTAAAACATCAGTCTGTTATCAACATTCTTTTCATACTAAATCCAAACCACAGCACTATACCAGCTACTAGGAAGAAAACTAACTCTATCCCAGCCCAAACCAGGACAATTGCTAAGAGAAATTTAAAAATACAATTTATTTTAATTCTGATGCTCTTATAATGCTATATAATAACACAAATATGACATAATTTATAGATATTTATTTAATTTATGAATTGCACCAAGATACTTACCTGAGACCAAAATAATATATTACATGAAGCACTATTCTAAAATTAAGTGATCTATTACAAAAGCAGAGTTTCAGTCTTTTCAAACTTCCATCCAATCCGTAAGCATTAATTAACCGCATTTATATCTATACATCTATACATTTTTACACATATGAATATACATATATATTTATATGTGTATACATATATACATAGAGAGGTATTTATGGGAGTCCGCCACCTTTCAGCAATGCTGAAGTGCATTGACGTTCAAGAAAAGCTGGCCAATGACTTCAGCAGTTAATGTAACAAGATAAAGACTAATACTCAACCTTTTTCTGCTAGTAGAAGAAACAAACTGCTGAACTGATGGACTTCTCTGAAGAACAGCTGTTTACCACACACAAGAGGTAAATTTTCTCAACCTTTCTGATGCAGTTTCTTAACCTTCTGAGGCTCCTGGACCACACAGCTCCTTAGAAAGGCAGGATTATGGATTCATGGCCATGTACACCAGAATCTCTATTTAAAAAAAAAAAAAACACAAACAAAAAAACTGTTTACCTTTTAGTTGATCAATTAAGTGATCTTAGAAGATAATGCAGGGTATGCAAGAAACAAAATCTAATGCAAACATACAAAACCAGCAGCATATGCCAGTGTTAAGAAAATATCACAGAGATGCCACCGGAGCATTTATTATCAAAGCTAAAGAAAACTGAATCAAGAGAATAACTACTGAAAGTGCATGATTTATGCTTTTAAAAACATCTGACAGTGCCAACCTAGAAGAGCATTGCTAACATCTTCCATTATTAATGAACATGCAACTCACGGAAATTTTCCTATTCTTGTTCATAAATAGGGAGTTTAAATTTCAAACATGTAACACTTTTGCACTTAGGTATCTGTAGGAGAACATTGCTCTACGGAGTTATATATGGGATGGATGTACTTATCCACAAGGAAAGGATGATCCCCTAACATAACTGTCAGAAACAGTTTCTTCTCACATACAGCAAAATCATTTAATGACAAATATCTCTGAAACCTGCTGTCTCAGACTCAAGTGCCTGATTCAACACTAAATTTATTCAGTCAAACCTCCCCCTTTCCTCCTGTTGGTAACCCAACTTTTACCCTTATACTAAAGGACAGTAGCTGTTTTCCTGAAGGTTGAAAGAAAATAAGACTCTTCTTTCAAAGCAGCTGTAAATAACATTTCATGCAGTCACTAGTAATATAATTCTTACAACTGTTTTTATAATAATTGGCATTTCTTAATGAGTGGCAGAACAATTTTATGAATAAAAATGCTGAGTACCTTTGAGAAGTGTCAGAAAAATTGCTATTCTAGAAAATATTTGTTTGGAAAATATGCCAAACTTTCAAATCAATTTTCAATAGTTATGACTGAATTACTGTAAAGTGATCCAGACTCAGTTCTTCTCCTACTTCTATCAGTTAGCTTGGTTTGACTAATGGTAAGGAAGTTATTCCTGATTTATACCAGAATAAGAAAATAATTTTTCTATTTCATATCATTTATATCTGTTCATATTCCAACACAGTAAGTAAATCATACTGTATTTTAAGCTAATTAATTACTTTTGCTGACATACACTTCAGTGCCCTTTAGTACAAAAATCATCTTCAATGAATTTTTAAGATTAAAATCAGAATCAAATTGAGAACACAAGTAGGATACAGGACCTACTAATTAAAGGCTGATTATGGCAGCTCTGATTCCTTCAAATGGCTTTTTGTAACTGCTTTGGCTCTGATGGCATTTTAGCAAAGATGATTGCACCAAGCAGTCTTACTAACCTTAATAAATTAGAATTCTTTCTGGAGTACTATCATGACAAATAAAATCAGTTGGACTACTAACAGGGTAACATATCAGCGTGTGAGGGTCAGGTGGCAGAATCTTAGCCACGAGACTATTTATTTTTCTCCTTTGAACAACTGATCATTTTTGGGTGCCATCACATTTATTTAAAGTGTGACTGGTTGTCTTTTGCAGGTCCTGCAGGAGAGAAGTTTGTTGAGTTTATTCTTTCTTTTTTAAAAAACTGCAGAATACCAACAAATAAAATTTAACTATTATGGTCTGAAGCAAGGTTTTTTAAAATCAAAAAAAAGGGAGATAATCTATAAGGTGATTTCAAAAGGCCTTAGAGTATGGATCCTACAGCCACAGCCAATAGAAACTCCATGTTTCCTTTACCATGAGAGTGCTTCTGAATGTGGCTAGTATATGTTGCAAAAGCGATTGCCTGAAGACAAGTTGAATAAACAGTATCCCAATAGAAAGACCATATTTATAGTGCACTTGAACATTTAGGACAGGGAAAATCTGAGAAATTATGCCAGACTTACTTTTTTAGTGGAGTTACATAGCTAAATATTAAAAAAAAACCCACAACACAGTGAGAAAACAAATATTCTTTTAATTCCCTACTTGCAAGAATGCTATATTTTTTGTTAATGTAAGAGAACAAAGATAATATGGGAGACTAGTATGCACAGTGAATATTATTTGGAAAATTATTATCAGAATTCAGAGGCATATTGTTTAAAGGAGTGACCTATTAAATGTCTTATGAAAGAAAAAATGTTTTTAAGTTTTTTAAAAACTTCTTAGAGCAATAGTGATAGCCAATATAGAAACCCCTAAATGCATAGATTAGATGGTGTTCCACTGCTGCTAAAATTCAGGTTTACAGTACATGAAACTCTGATAAGCACAATAAGCTTTTTAGATAAAAGTATTTAGTTATGTAGTTTATCAACAATGTAAATATTGCATGCATAAAACACTGTAAAAGATGCTTGAAATACTATGAGTATCTTTCAAAGATAGATCATTAGGCTACAGATCTAATAACGTTTCTTATACAGATTTTGCCCTTCTCATGCTGTTCCACATAATTATATAAAAAGCATAAACATATGTACTTGCATATGCTTTAGCAAAAGTTGATATATACATTTTCTTCTGTGGTTTTTTTTCAAAGATAAATTCTCAGGATTTGTGACATATGTATCACTTGTACTCTGTAGTGCTTGGAGTCTTCATAGATTCGGAAGTAGCAGCTTTGTCCTTTCCAATTACTTCACAATTATGTCAGGAAACTGTAATACAAAAACTTCAAAAATCAGCTGTATTTTGGCTGTTGAATTTACTGTGAACAAATAATCAATTAGCCATTAATCAATAGCTAAAATACAGCTGATTGATTATTTGTTCATAGTAAAAATTAAACCTATCGTTTATATCCAAAAGAGTATAAGTACTGTGCTTATAGTTTCACAAGAAGTACTTTTGGTCCGCCTAAGATTGTGTGCTGAGCCTACACAACTGTGTCTGATCTGGTTACCACTCTGTTCTCTGACAGCTCTGTTTTCATTGGACACATAACTATTCATAGAGAAATCTTCTCATAAAGCTTCACAAGAAGCTATTGAGAATATTCACTACTTATATTTTATTTCTTTTTCCTTCCGGGACCTTCCACCTCAATAAGATGGCACTCTGCCTATCTATGGAGACAGACAATTCCAACTAAAAGCTTTCTACTTTACCCCACCTTATGCTTTGACCTTGGATGAAAGGCAATTGCTACAATATAGAATATAGTTTACAGAGAGGCACTTTCAATAATGTTTATTTAGGTATTTCTATGTTTTCCTTATTGGTTAATATAAAAATTATTAAAGCATTTCAGATATTTCTGAGCTTTGTGGAGTAATATTTTCTACTTCTTTAAGGTTTTCAGAAGAAATCAGTCATGTGGCAATTATTCTCTTATTACCTCAAAAAAAGGAAGCACTGATTTTGTATATATTTTAATATTACAACATTAGCTTTGATAGAATTGCTTTTGAAAGAGTAGAACAGGATGAATAAAGTGGCAGGAAATGGTCTGTTATGTGATACTTCCTGCAAAATACTTCCTGTGTTGTACTTTCAGATAGCTAGGTTTAGTATTATAGAGATAAATAAACAAATAATGTTAATATTGACATATACATACGTGTTTACTTGCTGCATATTGTATGTTTGTGTCTGCATAATTTAAATAGGCACACATATGTATATGTCTCTATGTAATCACTCATATGTGAATGCATATGAACATTAGCATATATCCCACCTTAATTTAAGCAAGTAAGGAACATATCTCTGGGAACGTTATGGGGACATAGCTTTCTATATTATCAGTGAAGAGAGAATCTCCACAAGAAAAGTCAGATATTTAATGTATTTTCTCTTGGCTAACTTTATGGGGAGCTTACGGCAACCCTACACCTTGTTCTAAGCATCTTATTTTGGTACTTAAATAGGTACCACTGTAGATAAGGAAGATGGGTCAAGTAAAACGAGAAGTTTTGGCCACATCAGCTTTTCTGTGAGAGCTGATTTCTGTGCAGTAAGAAAATGTTTTACTTCTTCACTCTTTTTCCCGATCCTTTCCTTTTCTATATCCTTTGACTGAAGCCTTAATAAATGAAGGCCCAACAATTCAGGAATTTCAGTTTTATACTGCTGCAAAGTCCAGAGGATTTAGAAAAGGCTTCTGATGGGAATCAGTCATGAATAACTTTGACATTCTGCCGATTCCCAGATAAAGCTGTCAGCATCGTTGCATGTTTTTAGGCAGGCAATCAACATTGTATCATTAATAATGGCAAACAGTAGAACAGTTGACAGCAATAAGAAAGGGGTTATGGTTGTTAATATAATCTTACTAATGTGCAAATCTATAAAAAAAAAAAAATATGTGACTGAGAACAAACATGAGCACTCTATTACCTAGATTAGCCCGGGATAATGCAAACAAATGTAAACTATGTCTTTCTTCCCTGCTGTGACCACCTGTGTCCAGGAAAGATCTACCCCTAGAAAAAGGAGGTAGAAGTTTCTCCATGAACTAGCACCTTGGGAAGGTTTCTAACTTACAACAACATTTAACATCATACATTACTTTCCAAGAACTCTGACACTAATAAGCTGCTTAGGGAGCATGTTCAATCAGTGTACCATTTGACAGTCTTAGTTGCAATCACTTTCTCTTCACTTTTAAGTCTGTTTTGGCTTCTGGAAGATTCCTTAATAAAAAGAAGAGATGGAAGTTGATCAAAGGTAAGCATTCAAGGAAAGCTTTTCAAAAGCAGTTAATCCATGTGAGCCTGTCCCCATGTAAGGAACATTAGGCTGAGCTTGAATGTTTTTGAAAATGTTACCTCCAGCTCTCTCAGGAACTATGATGTCTTCCTAGAAGTCAGTGTAATTATATGCCCAAAGGAAAATACAGGTCACTGGCATGACACGGTTAATATTCAAGCTTGGGTGTTGGCATTTAGGTTGTGCTATAATAAAAGGGAATAGCTTATGGCAATGGGCATATAACTACAGATAATGTGGTAATCTGTTTCCCCACCTTATCAATATTGTGGTCTTTGACAAATACAGAAAATGAAATGTTAATTTACGATTTAATTTAAATGTCTGCTTTAAACAATTGTCACTTCCAACCAAGGCAGCATGACAGAAAAATTCCTGTTCTGAACAATATAAAAGCAGCAGAGAAAGGAGAGAAATCAATGACAGAGAGCGAGTACTTTCAAATTAATTGAGAGGGATAATATAAAAAATAGTCATTTATGTATATAAATAGACAAATTATACTACAAGAGGAGTATCAAAATCATGGTACAATAACAGAACATATTTGGGCTTTGAAAAGGTTGATCTGTATGATATTCTGATATAACCACAAATTGTGACAGAGGCTTGTAAATGTTAATAACCTCTCATGAGGAACAAGAAGAAACAAAATGGAGGCAAAAAAAAGGTAATTCTATTTAAATTAGGATCATTAAACTGACATTAAATAAAAATATCATAAATAACATCCATATTTGTTGATATATTAATATAAATAAGATAAATATTAACATTAATAACTTACTGGGAATTAAATTTACACTTCTGACCCTATTTTTAAATGAAAGTAAGTTGTTTTTTTTTTTCTGCAAGACTGCCAGGTAAGCAGGATCATCTGAATTTATATACAGTGACATCATTATGCTCAGGAGAAGAGGTTTGACCTACCAAAGCAATGGAAATCATACATGTATATGAACTTTAAGGTAATTAAGGCCCATTAGGGATTAGGTAAATGCTAAAGTCTTGAACTGCTTGGCGGTAATTTTTTCACATGACTAGAGACTTAAGATATAGATTCACTGGAAGTTTTATGGCATTATTACCCAATATACTTCTAAAAGTGCATTTCAGCAATCTGGTGTAATCCTCACCCCTATGGGTGAGATTGGCAGAAAAGATGCCAATATAGATCTAGCTCCTATGGACTTGCATTAAATAATCATTAGATAAAATACAATAGACATAACCAATATTGAGACAGAGATGAAAACGTCATCTCATTCTATCTGAGAATTGTCCTAGCCATTAGAACAAAATGTCATAATCTTGTTCATTCTTTCTTTCTTGAAAAATTAATCCTTAATTCTGTTATGCGGTGAGGAACAGTTGCATAAAAACATGTCTACAAAAAGGAATAATCTGCCAAAAACCTGATAGACCACAGGTTTGACTTTTTCCCTCACAGAAAAGAGGAATCTCCAACATCTTAAATAGATGCTGAGTAAAAACAAAGATTATATTCTGAGTGCATGTGCTTTATTTTGGCTTGTGGGTTTCTTTTTTTTTTTTTTTTCTGAGAGCAGTGGTGTGTTTTTTAACAGAAGGACTAAAACAACAAAACAATTATGTGGTATAAATTCTGACCAAATACACCTCATCACTTCCAAGATGTGATAGATCCTGGATTATATGTTTCTAGTATATATACTTTTGTTTTGGAATGTCTTGTTGACCAGATTGGGAACATTTCTATTAACGATACAGAGTGCTGAGAATCCCTTTATCCCACATTTAACCATTTCATAGAATCATAGAATGGTTTGTGTTGGAAGGGACATTTAAAGATCATCCAGTCCAAACCCTCTGCCCCAGACAAGGACATCTTCCACTAGATCAGGTTGCTCAAAGCCCCATCCAACCTGACCTTGAACACTTCCAATGATGGAGCATCCACAACTTCTCTGGGAAACCTGTTCCAATGTCTCACTACTTTCATTGTAAACAATTTCTTCCTTACAGCTAAACTAAATCTACCCTCTTTTAGTTTAAAGTCTTTCTCCATTTTCAGCCCTCCGATTTTTGTGACCATTCTCTGGACCCACTCTAACAGGTCCATGTCTTTCTTGTACTGGGGACTCCACATCTCGGCTCAGTACTCCAGGTGGGGTCTCACCAGAGAGGAGTAGAGGGGCAGAATCACCTCCTCGACTTGTTGGCCACACTTCTTTTGATGCAGCCTAGGATACGGTTGGTTTTCTGGACTGCAAGCACACATTGCCACACGTTATACATAGAATGTGATTGCAAGACTTTTGGATTCTGCATTGGGAATCAGGTACTTAAAAAGTAGTTACTTTGGTACTGAATGCTGAAATATTTGGGAGAAATATTTCTATACATCTAAATAGTAGCTCTACCTGAGTGATGTAGTGGATGAGTAATATATTTAAAAGTGGGTTGTATGAGGATCAGCATACTGAATTGCTCAAATTGAACAAAAGGAAACGCTGAGATTAAGAATATCCTGAAAATATCTTTTTGCTGTCAAGATTAAGGTTATAGCTACAGTAACAAGATATTTTTCATAGAAATTCCTATTCTTCAGTAGGAATCGATCAGTAAGTCAAAACCATTTTCATGAGGCCTCTGCATCTACACAGCGTTGGTTGGTTGTTTGCTTGTTTTTCCTTTGGAATAGATTTGGTTGATTTTTTAAACTAAACATCGCTAACATACATATTGTTCAAAGGTATATGGAAGATCAGGCATTTCTGCATTAAGTATTGTTGGGCATTTGATGACCACCTGGAACAGAATTTCCAATTAAGTTTTCTCTGCAGGAAGGTGTTTGTTTTTGTTTTTTGTTTTTGTTTTGTTTTTTTTTTTTTTCGGGGGGGGGGAGATAAAAATAATAGTTCACCTTCATCGAACTTCATTAAAACTGCTTCAAAAATCCAACCAATGAGTGGTATGGGATGATCAGAACAATTTCTTCAAAACCATATTTTTGTTCCAAACTACAGTTTAATGTAGGTGTGGCCTAAAGAAACTTAGCTTGGACTAGACCTTTATGCAACAAAGGCAAGTGTTTTTGAAAAATTATTTTCTGAACTTCAGTTCAAAGCAATTATGAACTAATGATATTATGAGTCTTGAATTCACGATTACTTCTGTGAGCCTGAAGAAGAACTGGCATTTAAAAAAAAAAATTATTAATCTATTTAAGCAATTAAAGATTCAAGTATCAAATGTGCCAAGTTCAAGGCATGATTTCTGCGTCCGCTGATAAACCCACTCTTGGCTTTCATGTGACAAGATCAAGCTCAAAAATTTGCTATGTCTGATAATGAAAAAAGAATATCTGGGTACTAACCACTGCTGTTTTAAGTTTTCTAGGTCCAGAAATGATTAATTAAATCAATTACAGTGTTTAGAAAGTTTCCTGTGTTACAGTAGTATACAATTGCAAGAAGAATAACTTAATTTGCAAAAAAAAATGCCAATTATTGACAAAAAGAAGATATTAAATCAAATGTTAGACAAATTATATTTGTATGTTCAGTGACCTACAATGGTGTAGGACATCACACATTAATATAAAATTGTCGGATACCTACATAATGAAAGATATGAAGTTTTGTTTCATCAGAGTTTTCTTATTTTTTAATATTAATAAATACATTTAAAACTTTGAAGATTATGAAATAGAAGAATTTTAATTGTCCCTGCAGCAGATTTTTGACAGGAATGCTATAGTATATTTCATTTACATCTCTAAAATATTCCATAGTAACTAAGGCTGTGGGGATGCAATATTTAAATGTTCTTTCTTTACTTGAAAATTGTAAATGGAGAAAAATGGTAATATTTTGTATTGCCCCCGAGAAAGTATTTATCTCAATAAATAATGATTTGACACTATACATATGCCAAGTACTGGTCTAATCTGAATTCACTTTCAGTTTCTAATTAGACATCTGCTAAAGTCCATAACAGGAAATCTAATAGAGTTGTGTTGTAATTTGTCAAAGTGATTAATGATTCACAGTGTTAAAGTGTCCATAAATGGAGCCTTTATGTGAATTATTATACAAGTTGAAATTAAGCTCTTTTGCTTTTATGAAGAATGTTTCAAACTTGTATTATTACCAGCAATTACAACAGCAAAACACCCCAAAAAAAGAAATGATCAAATGATAAAGCTATTTTTTGCCATCATTCCCTAATTGTAATACTTATGCTCAAAGTAACTGCCAAAACTAATGAAAAAATAATTGCCTCTTTTTTTCTCTCCTTTTCTCTCTAGCTTTTTGGCATTCCAAGATTTTAATGAAAATATGTGGAGAACTCTTAACTGTACATTTTCCAAGTTGATGGGAAAATTTGTGAAATAACATTCATTATTTTTGGTACTATTTAATGAGTTACACAAAAAATTCTCTTGTGTTGAATTTATTCATTCTGACAATTGTAAGTGCAGGATTCATATTATTTCCTATAGTCATTTACAGTTCTTCAGAAAGTCAGCAGAAAGTCAATATGACAATTAAGTATCACAGCTCAGTTAAGCAAGTTTTTTTTATTCCTGTTGTGGTTTAACCCGGCAGGCAGCCAAACACCACACAGCCGCTCGCTCTCTCCCCACCCCACAGTGGGATGGGGGAGAAAATCGAAAAAAAAAAGTAAAATTTGTGCTTTGAGATAAAGGCAGTTTAATAGAACAGAAAAGGAAGGGAAAATGATGATGATGATGATGATAACAATAACAATAACAATAACAATAACAATAACAATAACAATAACAATAACAATAACAATAACAATAACAATAACAATAACAATAATAATGGTAGCGTATACAAAATGAGTGATGCACAATGCAATTGCTCACCACCCGCTGACCGATACGCAAAAAAACGATCGCTACTTCCTGGACCACGCCTCTTATTTATATACTGAGCATGATTTCATATGGTATGGAATACCCTGTTAGCCAGTTGGGTTAGCTGTCCCGGCTATGCTCCCTCCCAGCTTCTTGTGCACCTGGCACAATCTACCTTGTCAATCTACCTTGACTAGCAGGGTACTTAGCAACAACTAAAAACATCTCTGTGTTACCAATATTCTTGTCATACTAAATCCAAAACACAGCATTAGGAAGAAAATTAAACCTATCCCAGCCGAAACCAGTACAATTGCCCTCAAGTTTAAAGTATTTTTCAGTGTTTGTTAAATCTGTGTCATATTTTGCTTCAGGTTTGATTTTTTTAGAAAACATTCTCGACAATAAGGAGATAACATTTCCTTTGCCAAAATAAATAAGTAAGTAAATAAATAAATCTTATATGTCAGAGAAGTTACTATGGGTGTTATGGGGCCTGTGACTAAACAATAATTTATTGAGTGAAAAAAATGATGGCAATCCGTTTCCTCACTTTGCAGAGGAAGTCACTTGTGTTCTGTCATGTGAAATTCCTTTCACACCTCTTAGAAGGCAGATGGTATAAAAGATTTTCTCCTGCTGCTCTAGAAAAATATGTTTTTCCAACAGTGTATAGCTTGTGTGTGGCAATACCTTCTCTTACTCACCAAGTAGACGGATAGTACAAAGTACTGAAACTCTGCCCACAGTTCTTGTATACCTTCAAAACATTTTTAAGAAGCAGTGACCTTTAGAACTTGCAGTATTGTGACTTTTTTGATAATGGGAATTGTTCCTTATTAGAAAAAGAACAGAACAATTGTTTCCAATTGTGAAAGCACATGGTGAATCAGAGAGAACAAAATGTACAAGGTCAAAATTCCATCTGGTTTGTTGGAGCAAGCTCAGTGGTGTTCAGCATGAGATCAACAAGTTTCATTTCATATTGATTGTGCTTTGGAAGATGTCATATTTAGAGTAGTTTATAAATGTATGGCCTTGTAAAGGTTCGTATATGCTTTCCAACATACTTGACTTAAAATAAACTAGAAACCATGGCATTTGGAGGCTACAGATAAATTTTTAATGGAAAAAAGAAAATTAATCCAATGCTAAAAGAAAAAAATCTTGTACTTTATTAACACCAACGAACATCTGAAAACCCCTATCTGTCTGCAAAGTCATAATTAATTATTTGAAATATAATTATGTGTAATACAGGAAAAAGTGTTACATAATGTCTCAAAAGTCACTTCAGAGAATAACAACATATTTAAGCAGTTAATCAAATACATGGAAATTTCATTTTGGAAACAGACATAGGAAAACATCCTACTTGGTGGAATATCCCAAACTTTAATTTATTGACAAAAATTTCCCAACTTTAATTCTTATTTTTAAATATTTAAAAACAGGATCTGATACTATGGTGAACACCTGTTGTCTCTCACTGAATTACATGATTTGCATGAAATGAATGTTGAGACATTTTCTTTACCATTACAATTATTGAACACTTAAGCTAGCTTTGGGCACTGAAATGTGAAAATTTTCTTCACAGCAAATGCTTGAATTAAAGTGTATTTTTTTCTACTCAATTAGCAAAATTAGCTATTTTAAAACATTGTAAGAATTAAAACCAAAACAACCAATAAAACAAACAAAAAACCTCCCCTACAAATTGAAACAAAACTGATTTGGATAATTGAAACTATTCTGAGAAGATGAAAAAGAATGACATGCATTGGACATTGTGAATAAAGTTCTGAAATCCAGCAAGTAGAATTAAGGTGGTACCTAACCTGCACACTTGAGCATTCTTAGTTATCTACGGTGCCTTCTGTTATAACGGAACTCTGACAGCAGTATTAATATATTGCTTTTCTTTTTGTACAATATGTGCTTCTCACATAATGTATTACAGGTGGTTGTGTACTTACAGAGTTAAACTCATGTAACAGCTCAGAAGCACTTAAGTGAAACGTTTAATTACGTGAATGGATTTGTTCACTGACAAATCACATGTTAACCATGGCCAAGTCATCCCACTGAAGATTTACACCTGAAAAGGGAATGTAAAACTTAATTTGGGTGTACCAGACTATCTGAGACTGTTACTCCCTGGTTAAATTCAAGATGAATTACCAAGAGTCTCTAGAATGCAACCACACTAAGCTGAAAAGACAAAACTAGACTGTTTGCATGATGTGTGACATCTGTGGGAAAGAAGTCCCCCTCTGAAAATATTACCTAAAAAATTTTTACAAAACTACAGGAAAGTGAAAAAGGCCTTGGAATTATGGATCATGTTCTCACGGGCATATTTACCACATTTATTTAGAAACTGAACAAATCAGAGTTGAAGCTACTACAGGTAGGCCATGCTGAAATAGTAGCAATTTGCTATATCTTGTTCTTTTACAAAGGGAGCTGTGCCTGCTGCATCTGTGTCTGGACTGTCAAATTTTAATCTGACACTTCAGTCATGATGGAGCACGGAAGACCCCAGTGACTAAGAATCAAGCACCGAACACCCCAGGGGGTAAGAATCAACTGCTGCAAGCATCCTCTCCAGGGCACCTTGATACACCAGGCGGCATGCCTCGGATGCTCTGTGCCATGAGTGTGGACTGTCAGGACCAACAGAGGAGTCTTGCAAGGCCTTAGAGGGCTGGAGGGCTGGGAGAGATCAGGGATTTGGGGATTGCCTATCATAGCCGTAGCACTAGACTGCTGGTATTTCTATGACAATATGATGTTAAATTTGTTAGAACTATCCACTGTCATTACCATACTTATCTCACAGCTATCTCATTATTGTAGTAGTGTACTAGTATGGTTTATAGTTATCTCATAATTAAAAATTGCTAAACAGTAGTTTTATCTGCTACAGCTGTGCTTAAGTTATACAAACTATTGATCAAAATGAGCTATTAAAAATAATAATATGTACCTTATGCAGTTAAAACTTCTTTCCTTGCTAGGTAATACGCTGTAAACTCTTTTTTCCCTGCTTACACATACCGTGCAAAATATGTAACGTCATTAGTGTACTCCATAATACAGAAACATGTTTATGAACACCCATTGTTATTTATATCTCCTGTGAGAACCTGTGTCTTGCTACATGGTCCTATGGTCCTTTGATAACATGCTGAATTAATATTAATGAAACATTACTAATCCATGTAGCTACTCAATATTAATTATTATAAAACTTGTATAGATAATTCCATTAGATATAAACCGTTGTCCAAGTCTGAGACTAAGATTGGACCTAGCCGCACCTAGGCTCCTTAAGGAGTTTAGAAAGCAAGGGGGACCACTCTGAACCTCATGACTCAACGGGAGGGTCTTTCTAACCCTTTGCGTCTCCAGTTTTTGTGTGAATCATTCTAAGTCAATTCTAACTCAATTTTCCTTTGTATGTTTCTTCTATGCAGTAATTAATAAGGTGAATCTTGCCATCAAACTTATTGAACCTTGGAAAACCCCTGTTAAACATTGTTAAATTCCACCAAATTCATTGACCTTTGTCAGATTATTATTTTACCTCAATAAAACATATTGCTGCTTCTCTCTTTTGAGTGAGGTACATTCCACTCATTCGCAACAAATTGGAGTAGTTGGCAGGATCCTAAATCAGGATTCATGACAAGAGGGAGCTAAGTGCATAAGTGTTAGCAGTCATTTAGTTCCAAGCGAGCAATAACAGAGCATGACACACAACATCTGGGTCCTCATGGTCAGAGAATGAGGTCTCTGAATGACGAGAACCATATCTAGATGTTAATAAACCCCCTTTTTACACTTTTCCCCCAGGTAAATGAAGCAGAAATACCAACCGAGCCCTTTCTAAGTTCTGCTAACAGAAATGAATCCCTTCCATACTCACACACAATAAAGCAAGTACACTCAATCCCTTCTCCACATACATATAAATTAGATATTTGGCTTTGTTTCTGCAGTTCCATTAACCTTTGTGAGTGTATTTTCCTTCACCGATTAATTCAAGAATGCAGTGGTTTGACTCTGGCTGGCAGCTAAGCCCTACACAGCCACTCACTAACTCCACTTGCTCCCAGCAAGATGAAGGGAGAGAATAGGAAGAACAAAAGATCCGAAAACTTGTCGGTCAAGATAAAAATAGGTTAATAAGTGAAGGAAAGAGGAAGAGGAAGAGGAAAGAAAGGAGAAAACTAAACAAAATAAGTGATGCAAAGACAATCACTCACCACCTCCCACAGTAGACTGATGCCCAGCCAGTCCCTGAGCAATGGCTGCCTATCCAAAACCCCCCTCCCTTCTGGTTTTTATAGCT
Organism: Calonectris borealis; assembly: GCF_964195595.1. Classification (NCBI taxonomy): domain Eukaryota; kingdom Metazoa; phylum Chordata; class Aves; order Procellariiformes; family Procellariidae; genus Calonectris; species Calonectris borealis. The sequence goes on from NC_134312.1 coordinate 166,974,282, forward strand.
GAAGATTACTCTGTATAACATAGAATATCCCTTTGGTCATTTTGGGTCAGTTTTCCTGGTTATGTCCCCTCCCCACTTCTTGTGCACCCCCAGCCTACTTGCTGGCAGGGCAGCTTGAGAAGCAGAGAAGGCCTTGATTCCGTGTAAACACTGTTCAGCAATAGCTAAAACATGGGTGTGTTATCAACACTGTTTTGATCACATAACGAAAACATTGCACTGTAACAGGCTGTTATGAAGAAAAATAACTCCATCCCAGCCAGACCCAGCACAAAGAAGAAAAGGTAGATGTGGCCTCATGTTCACAGGTCCTGGTGCTCATGGGTGACAATCCCAGTATCTGTTGGAAGGCCAACACAGCAGGCTGTAAGCAAAGCAGGGTATTTGTGGAGCACATTGTTGACAGTTTCTTGATGCAAGGGATTAAGGAGCTGACAAAGGAAGACACTCTGCTGGAACTGATTCTTACAAACAAAGAATTGGTCAGGAAAGTGAAGATTGGAGGCAGCTTTGGTTAAAGTGACCATGGAATGGTGGAGTTCAGGATCCTGACAGGAGGAAACAAGGTAGAATCACAACCCTGGACTTCAGGAGAGTAGACTTTGGCCTGTTTAGGGACCTGCTTGGAAGAATTCTAGGGGAGAGGGTCCTGGAGAGAAGAGGGGTCCAGGGCAGCTGGCTGATTTTCAAGGATCACCTTCTCCAAGCTCAAGAATAGTCCATCCCAATGAGCAGGAAAGCAAGCATCTGTTCAACATCTTCATTAATGATCTGGATAAAGGGACAGAGTGCACCCTCAGCAGGTCTGCAGATGATAAAAAACTGGGAGGAGTGTCTGATAGACCAAATGATTGTGCTGCCCTTCAGAAGGACCTCAACGGGCTTGAGAAATGGGCCAAGAGGAGCCTCAGGAAATTCAACAACTGCAAGTATGAAGTCCTTCCCCTGGGAAAAAATAAACCCATGCACCAGCACAAGTCAATGGCTGACTGGCTGGAAAACAGCTTTGAGAAAAGGACCTGGGGTTATAGTGGACAGCAAGTTGAACATGAGCCAGCAATGGGCCTTTGCAGCAAACAGCAACAGCCCGTCTTCTTTGGTTGCACTAGAAGGAGTGCCAGCAGGTTGAGGAAGGTGATTCTTCCTCTCTTCTCAGCCCTGATGGGACACATTTGGAGTACTGTGTCCAATTCTGAGCTCCCCAGTACATGACAGACATGGACATGCTGGACAAGTCCAGCAAAGGACAACAAAGATGATAAAAAGATTGGAGCATCTGTCATATGTGAAGAGGCTGAGAGAGCTGGGACTGTTCAGCCTGGAGAAGAGAAGAATCAGGGGGGACCTAATCAATAAGTGCCTGATGGGGTCAAGTAAAGAAGACAAAGTCAGACTCTTCTCAGAGGTATCCAGTGACAGGAAAAGAGGCAATAGGCACAAATTGGTCTACAGGAAGTTCTCTTTAAATGTAAAAGAAAAAAATATCACAATCCTGGAACAGCTTGCTGAAAAAGGTGGTGGAATCTCCATCCCTGGAGCCAATCAAAACCTGTTTGGACATGAAGGGTGTCCAGTAACCTGAGCAGCCTGCCCTAGCTAACCCTTCTCTGACCAGGGCAGTTGGACTAGATGATGTCCAGAGATCCCTTTCAACCTCAGTAATTTTATGACTCTAATTAGTTTACCACAGAGTCAGGTATGTACAGTGGAAGGCTACTTTTAAGCCTAAGAACCAACTTTCCTTGAAATGAATTATAATTTTCTTGCATCTGCTATCTTCCTACATTTTCATCAGACTTCTGCTTCTTGAGACATGAGCCCTTCAGGGAACTTTCAGTCATTGGCCATCTATCTTGAGAAGATGACCCATTCTTCTCCCCAGAGGATGGAAAAGTGTACAAAGGGTCCCATGAATACCTACAATGAAAAGGAAATATACTACTTAAAATATAAATATAAATATTTCTTTATACAAAACACACAAAAAAAATACAGGTTAGTATTGCTTTCCTCTCCCTAAAAGACTTAGTCTTAGGGATAAAAACACACTGAGAGAAAGTGAGTGGGATTTATCCATAGATTCTAACAGCCAAATTTAGGCAAGTTTAGGATATCTGCCAAAGTAAGGGTCCATATATTGAGTCAGGTGCTTAAACTTCTGGAAGCCAGCACAGCTCAGATAAGTATGTGAATGTATGCTGAGATGCATCAGAACAACACATTTCATTGTGAGTTCTTCATATGCCCCATTTAGGGATTTTTAAAAGTTAAATAAACATTTTTTTTTGCCACTGGCTTCTGGCTGTGATCCAAGAACATAAAAGTGAACCACTTTCTTTTCTCAGAGTCCTAGTCATGTCTCTGGGCCTTTCAGTCATTATCACATTTTTATAGATGTTAACAACAGGCCAACAAACTAACCAGCCATCTGAATAATAAGTAGGATGCTCTGCAGCCTGCAGGAATAGTGTTCTTACAGAATGCACACAAACACATTCACAGATACAATATGTTGTATGAAAGAAGGGAAGTGTCCTGTGATGCCTTACACTGTTGGAAGTGAAATAGTTTGGAAGATTAGGTGGGAAGTGTGAGTCTGGCTCTTTCACTGTATTGTTTGTAAGGAGCAAACAATTTTCATAATTGCTTTTTGATTTTTTTCCTGAAGGAAGCTTTCTGTTTTACTGAAAATGAATGTACAGGAACAAACTAGCCCAAGCCCTGTCCAAAGGGCCCAGGGACCAGAGCTCTAGGGTAAAACACAGAGTGAGTAGGTTGACAGTATAAACATGGCTAAAATCTGTTGTCAATCATTTCATTACTCTCCTGTAATGAATAAAGTCCATTGAGAAGAATACATGAGCATAGCAGTAGCTTTTGTATCTCTCCTTTTACTATCCGATGACTGACCATACTGGAAAGCAAACACATAAATACAACGAAAAAATATATTGCACAGATGTCATGGCAACAACCAAAGGAAACTAGAGAACAGGCCCCTCAGGGCAATTTTCACCTCCACAAATGAGCAAACAAGGGAACAGGGAAAAACCATACATGAATATACATGAAAGAAAACCTACTTGCTACCTGTTTAGGACATGGATAATTCTTATTAGTACATTTTCTTGTAAAACATTGTTTTACTTTTACTTTATGCACAAGCATCTTCAAGCTAAGTGTAACTGTTACCTAAGTCCTGCTGGCCGCCATCAAACCTCCCTTGACTGTGAGGAGGAAAAGGGCTGTTGTGGAGGCACCCACGCACTGCACCATTGTCGAATGGTCCACGGAGCAGCAGCTGTCAAGTATGTGAGTGTAACCAGGGGGGTGTGCACGCACGGGACACACAAAACTGTCTGAGAGGGTTTGTGCCTGGAACAATCATGTTAGAGAGGAAAATGACTATCAGCAGGATTAGACAGCAACCAGGAAATGACAGACACTTCTGAAGAGGTCAGTCTTAAAAGAAGTATGAAGGAAACATGGACGTGTGTGGCATAGGGAGAGACAGTGGAGAGGCAGCAACAGCTGTCACAGGGGGTCTGTCCCTGCCGGCAATGTCCCCAGGGCACCCCAACCCCTGCCCAGACCGGGCAGCACAGCCCCCCCGTGGGGTGCTGGGAGCAGCCTGCACCCAGCAGTGGGCTGGCAGAGCGGGGGCAGCACACAGAGACCCCCCTCAGGGCACAGGGACACCTTCCAAGATGTTTCCTCACCATCAGGTGCATCAGGAGTGGCAGAGGCATGCGAAAGTGGGGAAGGGGTGATGGCAACTTCTACGTCCAGGGGGTGTATGTGTGTATGTGTGTTTGCACCTGGGCTCGACCTTCATAGGATTAGCTCTACAAGGGTGTTTATAAATTTGTAGGTGTTTATTAGCATCTCCTTATTTATCTATAATTATGATTTATCTGTTGTATTAAGGATGTTGATTCTGAATATATAGTGCATGGATTGCTAGTTAGTTACATGTCATTAATAAATCAATAAACTGCTTCAATCCTGATTTCATTTAAACCACATGACTTGAGCAGTTTTTCCTTGTGACAGGATAATAAAAATAACTATCCATAGTCTCAAAAGGACATGCATTTTTAAATGCTCTCTGATAAAAAGAGCAACTTGCTGGTGCTGCTTGCAAACTGCATCAATAAAATGTGTGATAGCACGCTTTGCTTTTAAAGCCTCTGAATGAAGCTTTATAACCTTATTGTCTTTAAATCCTTAACTCAGAATTCACCAAAGCACTGAGAGTCATTTAATTTTTATCAGGTTTCCTTACAGTTTTTGGAGCTTGGTGAGGATCTAGAAATTATGAGTTCTCAGAAATAATCTCTACCCGATTTAACACTGTTTAAAAAAAAAACTGCTTTGGTTTCAGCTTCCTCGCTTTCCACCCTTCATCCCAGAATACAGAACCACAGTAGAAGGTACACGTCTACCTTCCACCTGTTCCCTTGTTTTCCCTGTCCTCTCCAAAACGAATCACTGTAGATGGATGTGATGTACTCCTTTTGGTCATACTTTGTATATAGCAATATGTGCATTATAGCAAATTATATGCACCTCAAATACAGTTGCAGGCTCAAAAGTTGTTTTCCACCTTGAGTTCTGTGAGCTCTGCAACACTTCTGACTGACACCAGAAAAATCATTGTTTGCTGGAAAGTATTCAAAAAAGGCAAGCAAAGTGGAGACAACATTCAGAAGAACAAGACTTGAGACAACAGTATGTGGATCCTGAAATTCTGGGGCTGTTAAAAAATACACTTTTCCCTATACACAATCTTTATACTGTGGTTGCGCATATTCTAGTATACGGGGTTCTTTTTACAGTGTAATTGGATAAATGACAGTACAATAAGTGATTCACAGCATGACATGGTCTTTGTGTAATGCAAACTGGTGCTTAAATTATGGTATCTATGTTTGTATCTGATGCAGTGACTTTTAGGCATACCACACGTACTATCCTAATGCAATATTTCCACTGTATTCACCTGCTATATAACACTTTCAATTACATAAGGAAAAAAATAGCAAAGTCTCGTATTAAGAGACAAAAATATCCTCACATTGAGGCACCAGATATGCCTCTCAGAATCCATTCTTATTTTTTTTTCTGACCCAGAAATGAACACCCCATACCATCATTGTTTGTAGATGGAATTCATATCAAATATCTTTAAAAACAGTGGAAAAAACATGTACTATCTCCCACTGAGCCAGTTTGATGTTTGCCAAACCTTTACAAGGTAGGTTGCCTCATCCATTTTTTGAATTGTCCTCTGGAGGTACCAGTCATTTTATTTTGATTGAAATGGAGCTTTGACTAATAAACTCCTGCCTTGGTTGCCTCTCTTAAGTAGCTAAAGTGAGATGAAATCTAGGCTAAGAATTTGAGTAACACAAATTTATTAATGTGTAATCTATACACTGGACAAATGGATAATTCAATTCATTTTTTGCTATTATGTTTTAATTCCACCTTAAGTACTTCTATTTAATGCTTTCATTATAAATTATTTACATATTTAAACAATAGACCATCAAAAAAAGTTGCCATTACAATTTGTTTTCAAATGCATATTGTCCCTCTTCCTAGCATTTACAATAACCCATATTCTTCCTAGCCACTCAGCATGGTTGTATGTAGCTTTAAATCCTGAGGCTTGGCAATCTCTGTCACTGAAGTGGTAGGATAATAATGAAATAAGTCACATTATACTTTTATGTCATTATCTTCGAAAGATACAGTCAGATAATTAACAGGAAGATTTCTAAACCAACTGGATTCTCAGCTTCTTGCTATTTTTCCAAGAATGTCATTCATGACACTAGCAATAATAATGACAAATATCTACTATTTCACCATATGAAGGCTATGTGGAAAATGCACATCAGAGAATTAGGGGTGACTTTTACACCATTAAAGATATATCAGTTTGTTAATTTCCACAGTATCTAATTTGTGCCACATGTAAAATGATAACGATCCTCCTCAAATCCTTGACTAATTTAATATCCTGGTCTGGTTCATATTTTTATATTGCTCCTGATCCAGAATGGTAAGACATTTATCTACTGCTGCCATTTAGTTACTCTGACCCTATTTTGATTTTTGAGTTTGTTTGTTTTTTTTTTTTTTTTCCTTTGGTTGGGTGTTTTTATTACCTCTATGAATGCCATCCATAAAGTGATTTCAAATATTAAAGACCAGAGCAACCAAGACCACGCATTACATAGATAAATCCAACTTGGTACTGAGTCAGAGAATTATAATATGTTCCATACTTCCACACAGACTTCATCATATGCAAAACTTCATCAGCTGGTAGGGATATATTCACAGTCATTCATTTGCACAGCTTCCCTTGAACTGCTGAGTCATGGGCTGATTACTAGTAACATCCCTCAGGGATCAAAACTGGGGCTGGGGCTGTTTAATGGCTTTGTTAGAGACCTGGATGGTGGGACAGAATGGACCCTCAGCCAGTTTTCAGATGATACCAAGCTGAGTACTCAGTATGCTGGAGGGGTAGGACTGCTATTCAGAGGGAGCTGGACAGGTTGTAGAAATGGTCTGACAGGAACTTGTGAAGTTCTACAAGGACAAAAGCAAACACCTAAACCAAGGTCAGAGTAGCCCCCTGCAGCAGTGCTGGCTGGGAGCTAAGTGGCTAGAAATCAGGTTTGAGGAACAGGACTTGGGGTCTTGGTTGACAGAAAGTTGAACATGAGTCAACAATGTGCCCTTATAGCAAAGAAGGCCAATGGCATTCTGGGTTGTAAGAGAAAGAGGGTAGCAGGTCAAGGGAGGTGATCATTCCCAGCATCTAGAGTGAATGCATCTAAAGTGCTGTGTCCAGTTTTGGTCTTCTCAATACAAGAAGACAAGGACATATTGGAGTGAGTCCAGTGGAGGGCCACTGAGATGATCCAAGAGCTGGAGCACATGAAATACAAGGAGAGGCTGAGAGAACTGAGTTTTTTCAGCATGCAGAAAAGAAGGCTCCAGGGAGACCTTTTTGCTGTCTATAACTAATTAGTGTTTGGGGTAGGTATAGAGAAAAAGAGATCCAGACTCTTCCAGAGATTTACAGGGAAAGGGCAAGAGGCAAATGATCCAGGTTGGAAGATGGGAGATTTTAACTCTCTAAGGAAACAGTTTTTCTGCATATGAGTAGTCAAATGCTGCTGCAGGTTTCCCAGAGAGGCTGTGGAGGATCCATCCCCGTAGATATTCAAAACTCAACTGTTCAGAGCCCTGAGCAATCTCAGTGGCTAACGCTGCTTTGAGCAGGAGGATGGCCAAAGGTCCTAAGAGGTCCCTTCCAACCTGGATTATCCTACAATTCTGTGATTAGCATTCATGTAAACTCTGCTTACCTGAATGTATGCCATGCCCTCACATGCAGCTTCCACAATGTTTTGATAAGGTGGTATATAGGTTATATGATTACCTTATTAGAAAACAAATAAAGAAATGAGCAGCAGTGCAACAGTAGTTTGGTTCCATTTTCAGACTGAAACTGAAGACCTCCTTTTCACTCTCAGGTTCATGATCACACACTTGAGCTGTGTCATTTTCATGAGAATCTCTATCGTCAGGATTTTGTGCCCACTTAACTAGTATCTTCTCTACACAGAGAGAAAATGAAGGTGAACTGGTTAGTCCTTACTGATACTCAACAAGGTTTTTTTTTCCATTTTTTGTTTTAAATATAGTATTTCAGAACACTCTCCTGACAGTTTTCCAGGGGGATATAATCTCCATTTCAAAAATCATTCAATTAATAGTCTGACTGGTATTGAAATAAGTATTTAAAGTTTGGAGTGAAGAAATCTAGCAAAGAAGGAGAAAAATCATGGTGGTCTGGAATTTGTTTCAACTTTTGCAAACATATTTTTTTCAAGTGCAAATCACATTTCACTTGGGATGTGCACTTGTGACGTTTAAGCACTTTTTTCCTTAATGAATAAAATAATTCTATTTGTTTAAAATCTGTTTCTCAAATCTTCTGAATCTTAATTAGGCATATTCACTAGATATAAAAGGCAAAATGAGTTTTAGCCAGGACTTGTTGTTGACATTTTGCTTTTGTGTTGTTTGATTCACGGGTTTTTTTTCCCTTTCTTTCAGAAATAAGCCAGTATTGTATTGAAGAAAAAAATTCAAGACCTTAGGATTTAACATGCAACTTTCTTCATTGTCTCGAAATATAAAAATGTAAAAGCTCCTTATTGTCTTTAGCCAAGGGCAATTCATCATTTAATGGTTCAGATTTTTGTTCCTCAACCATTTTGAAGCCATTTATGATTTTTTTTTACACGAATATTGTTTGTATTTTATCTCCCATTTTCTCTGGGAAACTCCTAAATGTCTCAAAAAATGACTTACATAAACCATTACCACTATTGTGTATGCCTAAAATATATAATCATGTTGGTTTTGTAGCTCAAAATATTCTAGATACACTTGTATAATGAATTCATAAAGTCTTTATCTACAGTACTCATTTCTACCAGATATTATGTGGGAGCATATATACTTTGAATGGCTCTTAATTTCATTATAAAGTAGTGTAAAAATAATAAAGACTGGCCATACAGGTTCATATCAAGGATCTGTCTCTGCTGTACCTGACGCCAATATGGGCAGCAGTGAGAGGGTGACCAGGGAGTCTGATCCCCCTTCCTCCAATCCATTGCTGCTTTGCAAGACCCAACCCTCTGCCATCTTTGTATTCACACTTCCTCCATCCGAGACCACGCAAGCTTGTCAGCTCTCTGGACCCCGAGCAAGTTAGCTATCTGCATCATCAGGAGAAAGCTTGATGAAGTGGATCCTGGGCATTGTGGAGACAATTTCTGACAAAACCATATTTCAGTGGGGTGCATCTTCAGACACAGAGCAAAGTGGACCCTTTTTATTTAGTGGTAGGTAGATTTAGGTATTTCACATCATATGTATTCAGGCTTTTTCATAAAATTGTTGCTTATTTAATGAAGAGCAGCTCCTTTTCTTCAATATGAAAACCTAATTTAGTCAGATTTATTTGACACTACAATACAATTCTTGTATTAGAAGGAATAGTATTCATCAATCCTGTCCTGGTTTTGGCTGGGACAGGGTTAAATTTCTTCCTGGTGCTGTGTTTTGGATTTAGTATGAGAAGAATGTTGATAACACACTGATGTTTTCAGTTGTTGCTAAGTACCCTGATAGTCAAGGACATTCAGCTCAAAAAAAAACAAAAACAAAAACAAAACAAGGGTTGGAGGGAGCACAGCAAGGACAGCTAACCCAGCTGGCCAAGGGGGTATTCCATACCATGTGACGTCATGCTCAGTATATGAACGGTAGGCGTGATCCAGGAAGTACCGATTGCTACTTGGTTATCGGTCAGCGCGGGTGGTGAACAATTGCATTGTGCATCACTCATTTTGTATATTCTATCATTATCATTATTATTTTCTCTTTTCTGTTCTATTAAACTGTCTTTTTCTCAACCCACGAGTTTTTCTCACTCTTACCCTTCCGATTCTCTCCCTGTCCCACTGCGGGTGGGGATTGAGTGAGCGGCTGTGTGGTATTTGCCTGCCTGCCAGGTTAACCCACGACAGTCCTTTTTGGTGCCCAACATGGGGCTCAAAGGGTTGAGATAACAACACATCAGGTTAAACCGACCCGAACGGGTTAAAACAAATTTGTTATAAGCATTCATTATGTCAGTTTAGTAGTCGCTGGTCACAATGTTGGTTTATTTGCTCTCAGAGTTGTTGGATCTGTTCTGGGAGTTTTAGTATGTAGCACTTTACTGGCTGTCTATACTGCTGATTATCAGTATTTATGTGGGGTTTATCATCTCTGGGAAATGGATTAAGGTCATTGCTTTGCTATACTGTGTGACACTGGTTTATGTTATGATAAAATTATTGATCAGGAGCCTGTATTCAGCACTGCCATCATTCCTGTTCTTCAGGGGCTATCTTTTGGAAACTTAATAATTACGCTTTCTATCCCTTCTCCTCGGAGAGCCAATTTACAGGGGAGACAGCTTCCTTCATCTTCCCCTTCTCCTCCACAGCTCTTGAGGATTTTGAATATCCTTGGGATGCTCAAACCAGCGTGTTCCTATTGCTATGTCTCCTGAAAGTGTTTCAGGCCGTGTTTAAGGTTAAACAACTATTTAAGAATACCCCTCAGAGATCTGTCCCAAGGCTGGATAGTTATGAGTGGCAGGGTGTGTGGGATAGCATAGGAAAGTACCTAGGACAGCTCCAATGTTTTGGAGCTTCACCCCTGAACAAATGCAAAATCCTGAAAAACTAGTAAAATATTTGGAGAAAGCATGTGGTCACCCTGGCAATTCCAGAGAGACCCAGATTACTGCAACGTGCTGGGGCCTGGCCCATGCCTACCGAGCCCTGCTCAACACTATTCAGAACCCTCAAGGGGGAGAGAAGGCCTCCAGATCTGATGACAAAACGACGGGCACTGCAGCTACTCCAACCCCCGCTACAGGCACCATGGCTACTCCAACCCCAGCGACAGGCACTGCGGCTACTCCAACCCCCACAACGAGCACTGTGGCTACTCCAACCCCTTCAACGGGCACTACAGCTGAACCAGAGGACCAACCCTTGCTGGTATACGTAGACCCTGTACAGAAGAAGAAATCTTGTAAGCAGAAGTCAAGTCGTTTAGAAAGGGATGATGGAAAAGCAGGGCCATTACGAGGAGGGCAGGAGGAAGAGGAAGAACTCATAAACGAGACGGAAACCACTCGATCCCTATCCCTGAATGAGTTGCGAGATATGTGGAAAGATTTCAGCCGTCGTGCAGGCGAGCACATTGTCATCTGGCTGCTCCGATGCTGGGATAATGGGGCCAGTAGCCTGGAATTAGAGGGGAAGGAAGCCAAACAGCTGGGATCCCTTTCTAGGGAAGGGGACATTAACAAAGCAATTGGAAAAGGGACACAGGCCCTCAGCCTCTGGAGGCGACTCCTATCAGGCATGAAGGAAAGGTATCCCTTCAAGGAAGATGTTATATATCGCCAAGGCAAGTGGAGCACCATGGAGAGAGGTATCCAGTACCTGAGAGAATTAGCTGTGCTGGAGGTGGTTTATAGTGACCAGGACAATGACCAAACGCCCAAAGATCCAGATGAAGTCCAGTGCACCCGACCCATGCGGAGGAAGTTGGTACGGAGCGCACCAGCATTGTATGCCAGTTCGTTGGCAGTACTGTGATGGAAAGAAGAAGAACCACCAACGGCAGATGAACTGTGATGGAAAGAAGAAGCACCACCAATGGTAGATGATGTGGTTTGCAGACTCCGGGATTTCGAAGAAACTGTCTCCTCCTCCCTTGTGTCGGCTGTGGAGAAACTGTCCCGGGAGGTCCAGCAATTCAAAGAGGGTATGTCCTATTCTCCACTTGTGCAGACCAGTATCTCAGCCATTAAGAATCAACGTTTTTCTCCTCAAGAGAGAGGATATAGAAGGTACACACCACGGGACACCCTGTGGTTTTACCTGCGTGACCACAGAGAGGACATGAGGCAGTGGGATGGAAAACCTACCTTGACCCTAGAGGCACGTGTACGTGAGTTGCAAGGAAAAACAATGACATAAGGGGGTTCTCTCAGGAAAAATGATGCTCCAGTTTTCAGGAAAGATCTGCCTCACGACAGTCCAGTTTCCAATGAACAGTTCCCCAGACAGAGTAGAATGGCTGATCTTACTTTGGATTATAACGAAGGAATCCTTAACTCGCGTTTGCAACAAGTGAGAAATGGATATTATGACCACAACTAGAGGGGCCCTGCCTCCGGCCAGGTGGAGGAAAGGGACAACTGGGTTTACTGGACTGTGTGGATTCAATGGCCTGGCACATCAGATCCACAGGAGTATAAGGCTCTCGTAGACCCCGGTGCACAGTGTACCCTGATGCCATCAAGCTATAAAGGGGCAGAACCCATCTGTATTTCTGGAGTGACAGGGGGATCCCAAGAGTTAACTGTATTGGAGGCCGAAGTGAGCCTATTCGAGAATGAGTGGCAGAAGCACCCAATTGTGACTGGCCCAGAGGCTCTGTGCATCCTTGGCATAGACTATCTCAGGCGAGGGTATTTCAAGGACCCAAAAGTGTACCGGTGGGCTTTTGGTATAGCTGCCCTGGAGACGGAGGAAATTAAACAGCTGTCCACCTTGCCTGGTCTCTCGGAGGACCCTTCTGTTGTGGGGTTTCTGGGGCTTGAAGAACAGCAGGTACCAATCGCCACCACAACAGTGCACTGGTGGCAATATTGAACCAACCGAGATTCCCTGATCCCCATCCATGAGCTGATTCGTCGACTGGAGAGCCAAGGAGTGATCAGCAAGACTTGCTCACCCTTTAACAGTCCCATATGGCCAGTGCAAAAGTCTAATGGAGAGTGGAGACTAACAGTAGACTACTGTGGCCTGAACGAAGTCACGCCGCCACTGAGTGCTGCCATGCCGGACATGCTAGAACTCTAATACGAACTGAAAACAAAGGCAGCCAAGTGGTACGCCACAACTGATATTGCTAATGCGTTCTTCTCAATCCCTTTGGCAGCAGAGTGCAGGCCACTGTTTGCTTTCACTTGGAAGGGCGTCCAGTACATCGACTGGAACCGACTGCCCCAGGGGTGGAAACACAGCCCTACCATTTGCCATGGACTGATCCACACCGCACTGGAACAGGGTGAGGCTCCAGAACACCTGCAATACATTGATGACATCATTGTATGGGGCAACACAGCAGAGGAAGTTTTTGAGAAAGGGAAGAAAATAATTCAGATCCTTCTGAAGGCCAGCTTTGTCATAAAACAAAGTAAGGTCAAGGGACCTGCACAGGAGATCCAGTTTTTAGGAATAAAATGGCAAGATGGACATCGTCAGATCCCAATGGATGTGATCAACAAAATAACAGCCATGTCTCCACCAACTAGCAAAAAGGAAACAAAAGCTTTCTTAGGCATTATGGGCTTTTGGAGAATGCATATTCCAGATTACAGCCTGATTGTAAGCTCCCTCTATCAAGTGACGCGGAAGAAGAAAGATTTCAAATGGGGCCCTGAGCAACAACAAGCCTTTGAACAAATTAAACAGGAGATAGTTCATGCAGTAGCCCTTGGGCCAGTCCAGGCAGGACAAGATGTGAAGAATGTGCTCTACACCGCAGCTGGGGAGAATGGCCCTACCTGGAGCCTCTTGCAGAAAGCACCAGGGGAGACTCGAGGTTGACCCTTAGGGTTCTGGAGTCGGGGATACAGAGGATCCGAGGCCCGCTACACTCCAACTGAGAAGGAGATATTGGTAGCATATGAAGGGATTCGAGCTGCTTCGGAAGTGGTTGGTACTGAAGCACAGCTCCTCCTGGCACCCCGACTGCTGGTGCTGGGCTGGGTGTTCAAAGGGAAGGTCCCCTCTACACATCATGCAACCGATGCTACGTGGAGTAAGTGGGTCGCACTAATCACACAACGGGCCCGAACAGGAAACCCCAGTCGCCCAGGGATCTTGGAGGTGATCACGAACTGGCCAGAAGGCAAAGATTTTGGCATATCCACAGAGGAGGAGGTGACACGTGCTGAAGAGGCCCCACTGTATAATAAACTACCAGAAAACGAGAAGCAATATGCCCTGTTCAGTGATGGGTCCTGTCTCCTTGTGGGAAAACATCGGAGGTGGAAAGCTGCTGTATGGAGTCCTATACGCCAAGTTGCAGAAACTACTGAAGGAGAAGGTGAATCAAGCCAGTTTGCAGAGGTGAAAGCCATCCAGCTGGCCTTGGACATTGCTGAACGAGAAAAATGGCCAGTACTCTATCTCTATACTGACTCATGGATGGTGGCAAATGCCCTGTGAGGGTGGTTGTAGCAGTGGAAGCAGAACAACTGGCAGCGCAGAGGTAAACCCATCTGGGCTGCCGCATTGTGGCAAGATATTGCTGCCCGCGTAGAGAACCTGACTGTAAAAGTGCGTCACGTAGATGCTCACGTACCCAAGAGTCTGGCCACTGAAGAACACCAAAACAACCAGCAGGTGAACCAGGCTGCTAAGATTGAAGTGGCTTAGGTGGATCTGGACTGGCAACATAAGGGTGAATTATTTATAGCTCGGTGGACCCATGACGTGTCAGGCCATCAAGGAAGAGATGCAACATATAGATGGGCTCGTGATCGAGGGGTGGACTTAACCATGGACGTTATTGCCCAGTTTATCCATGTATGTGAAACATGCGCTGCAATCAAACAAGCCAAGCAAGTAAAGCCTCTTTGGTATGGAGGACGATGGTTGAAATATAAATATGGGGAGGCCTCGCAGATTGATTATATCACACTCCCACAAACCCGGCACGGCAAGCGCTATATGCTCACCATGGTGGAAGCAACCACCGGATGGCTGGAAACATACCCTGTGCCCCATGCCACCGCCAGGAATACCATCCTGGGCCTTGAAAAACAAGTCTTATGGAGACGTGGCACCCCAGAAAGAATTGAGTCAGACAATGGGACTCATTTCCGAAACACCCCAGACACTTGAGCCAAAGAACATGGCATTGAGTGGGTCTATCACATCCCTTATCATGCACCAGCCTCTGGAAAAATTGAACGATACAATGGGCTGCTAAAGACTACGCTGAGAGCAATGGGTGGTGGGACATTCAAGCATTGGGATACATATTTAGCAAAAGCCACCTGGATAGTCAACATTAGGGGATCTGTCACTCAAGCTGGCCCTGCCCAATCAAGACTCTTACGTACTGTAGAGGGGGATAAAGTCCTTGCCGTGCACATAAGAAATATGCTGGGGAAGACAGTCTGGGTTACTCCTGCCTCTGGCAAGGGAAAACCCATCCGTGGGATTGCTTTTGCTCAAGGACCTGGGTGCACCTGATGGGTGATGCGAAAGGATGGGGAAGTCCGGTGTGTACCTCAAGGGGATTTGATTTTTGGTGGAAATAGCCAATGAACTGAATTTTATGATGTCAATTGTTATATGATATTGTATATCATTATTTCTATGGTTCCTATCAATGGTATAGCAGTAAAAATTGCCCAGATTAATGAAGAATGAACTAACTCAGAGGAAACAGAGCAAAGTGTAACGATGATAGAACCAGATGAGCGCAGCAATACTGAAACGAGAACTGGCTTCAGGATGCAACAGTCCAACACCACACACCATCTCTCCGGCCCTGAAAGACTGTTATGACAGATGGAGCCCAAAGTCATGGACTAAATGAACTCAATGGACATTTTAGAGCGATGACCCATAGACTAAGGGAATGATATCTGTGTGTGTCTATATATATATATATATAGACAAGAAAGGTGGTGATGATTAATTGGAATGTATTGAAAAATGTGAGACTTAGGCATGACGTAAATGGTATGGAATAAGGGGTGGATACTGTCCTGGTTTCGGCTGGGATTGGGTTAAATTTCTTCCTAGTGCTGTGTTTTGGATTTAGTATGAGAAGAATGTTGATAACACACTGATGTTTTCAGTTGTTGCTAAGCACCCTGTTAGTCAAGAACGTTCAGCTCAAAAAAAAAAAAAAACCCAAACCAAAACAAGGGTTGGGAGGGAGCAGAGCCAGGACAGCTAACCCAGCTGGCCAAGGGGGTATTCCATACCATGTGACGTCATGCTCAGTATATGAATGGTAGACGTGTTCCAGGAAGTAGCAATTGCTATTTGGTTATCAGTCAGCGCAGGTGGTGAGCAATTGCATTGTGCATCGCTCATTTTGTATATTCTATCATTATCATTATTATTTTCCCTTTTCTGTTCTATTAAACTGTCTTTATCTCGACCCACGAGTTTTTCTCACTCTTACCCTTCCGATTCTCTCCCCGCCCCACTGGGGGTGGGGGGATTGAGTGAGCGGCTGCATGGTGTTTGGCTGCCTGCCAGGTTAAACCACGACAAATCCTATTCATCCTTTCAAACCACTCATTGTTTTTCCGATCTCAGTCTTATTTATATTTTCTAGATTTCAGAGTTACAGCTTACTTAGTCGTACCTCACAAGGCAGACACTTCATACTTCCTTTCATAAAACTACCTAATAATTTTTCTGTTTTAAAACTCTACTGAACACTGAGCTGATATTTCCTTAGAACTGTCTGTTATAACTTTCACAAACTTTTTCAGAATGAAAATGATCAGTTTATATCCCATAACTTTATGTACAAAAGGTGGATTTTCCCCCTATTTATATAATTTTACATTTGCTTACAGTGAATTTCATTTTCTTTGTTGTTACTTGGTCAATCTCACAAGCCCTCTCTTCAGTTCCCCACAGTGGTTTATTTTTACTGTCCTGAAAAACTCATCTCTCACTTTTCCAATTTGTTTATGAATATGTTGAAAACTACAGGTCTTACCACAGATTCTCATGGAACTCCACTGGCCACTTCCCCATACAGTAAGAAATTTTTGTTTATTTCTATAATCTACTTCCTATCCTTTCATTCTCTGTGCAAGAACTTTCTTTCTCATACCAAAGCTGCTTAGTTTCCTCTAAAGTCGTTCGTAAGTAACATTGTTAAAAGCCTCTTGGAAATCCAAGTACACTATAGAGAACATATCACTTTACAAATACCTAATCAGTTATATTTGGTAGTACATAAAGGCAGCATGGAATCATCTAATGTACAACATTTTATTAAAAGCCTTGACTAATTTTTGATTTTCTTTTTTCCTTCCCTCCTCCTCCCCCGGACTTCTCTTGGTTTGTAGTATCTCCTTCTAGGACCAATGCATTTTTTTAAGACACATAGCCTGTAATTCTTAGGGCCTTATACTGGGTGTAGGTGGCAAGATTTTCATAACTGGGAAGCTGCAAGGGTGGCCTCTGTGAGAAGAGACCAGCGGTTGCTCTGTTCCAGACATAGTAGCTCTGCAATGGACCCACCACAGGACACAGCTGAGCCCATCAGCGAAGCTAGTGGTGCTTCTGTGCAAACATATTTAAGAAAGGGCAAAATGCCACACTGCAGTGTGTAAGGAGCGAGGAAAAAAGCCCGAAGTGTGAGAAACAGTCTTGTGAACACCAAGGTCAGAGAAGAGAGAGAGGGAGACAGTGCTCAAGCACACATTCCCCTACAGCCTGTGGAAGTTTTGGAAGAGACCAGGGTGGAGCAGGTATTTCCCTGCAGCCCATGGAGAGGATACATCTGAGCAGATACCCACACTGCAGCCCATGCTGGAGAGGGTTTTTCCCGAAGGACTGCAACTCATGGGAAGGCCCCTCATCAGAGCCAGGATGTGGTCCGAACACTAATGGAGTCTCACATCACATTATAAACCAGACTTTATTGAGGCAGTAAGAAAGATGAGCAACAATGCACCCACACAGTGACTCACCCAATCACCAATAGCAAACACAAGATTGTAAGTGTTGTCATGGCTCCGGCAGACTATGAGGGACATTAGGTGTCATCTGACCAGAACAGCCAAATATGCAAATGCCTTCTGAATGCAGGTAAGAGTCGTGCCACCCCTTCACTCCTCCAATGGTAGTGTGATTTGGGAGAATCATACCTTACATGGCAGTAGCATGCCCTACACATCATCTCAGATGATGTGGGAGGCGTCCTGCCTATGTCGTAACACTGGCCGAGGGGCAGGATGTCAAGGGGAAAAGTGTAACAAGGAAGGAGTGGCAGAGAGGAACAGTTATGGACTGATGGTAACCCCCACTTCCTACTCCCCCATGCCACTTGGGGTGGGTGGGCAAGGAGGAGATTGGAGATGGGAATGAAGGAGGGAAGTTGAACATGGGAAAAAGGAGGTGGGGGAAAGGTGTTTTAATTTTTTCTCTTTATTTATCCCCATCCTACTCTATTTTTAATTAGCAATAAATTAAATTAATTTTCCCCAAGTCAAGTTTATTTTGCTCGTGATGGTAACTAGTAAGTAATCTTCCCGTCTTTATCTTAAGCCACAAGCTTTTGTTCAACTTATTTTCTCCCCTGTCCTGTTGAGGAGAGGGAATGAGAGAGCAGCCGGGTGATCTGGCAACCAGCCAAGGTCAACCCACCGCAAGCCTTTAGTATTCTTTGATCATATTTTGTATTTGAAAAATGTCTAAAATAACCTTCAGGTGCTTTTTAAAGTGTTCAGCAGTATTGCAACAGAAAACCTCTATCTGTATCCACTGTAAGGAAATCGTGTCTCTTCCTTCATGCCACATTAAGTACAAACTTTCCAGTTTCTAGAATAAGTATTCTGTAATTTGAAGCCTGATTTCTTACATAGATCTAAAACATGTTGAGCCTTGGACCTTTCGACTGTGAAAAAATCTAGAGTTTATGTGGAAAACAATATGTGATCATGAAATTGCTAGAGAAATGGGCTTACAGGAACCTCATGAAGTTGAACAAAGGGAAGGGTCAAGTCCTGCAGCTGGGGAGGAACAACCCCATGCACCAGTACATTCTGGGGGCCATATTTTTTCCAAACCAGCTGGAAAGAATCTTGTCAGAAAATGACCTGGAAATCCTGGTGGACACCAAGTCGAACATGAGCCAACAATGCGCCTTTGCCGCAAAGAAGGCTAATGGTATACTGGGATGTGTTAGGAGGACTTTTGCCAGCAGGTTGAGAGAGGAGATCCTTCCCCTCTACTCAGCACTGGTAAGGGCACACTTAGAGTACTGTGTGCAGTTCTGGGCTCCCCAGTGCAAGGGAGATATGGACATACTAGAGAGAATCCAAAAGAGGGTCACTAAGGTGACTAAGGGTCTCCCCTGTGAGGAAAGACTGAGAGAGCTAGAACTGTTTAGCTTAGAGAAGGCTCAGGGGGGATCTTATCCATTTATATAAATACCTGAAGTGAGAGTGCAAAGAAGATGGAGCCAGGGTCTTCCAGTGATGGGACCAGAGGCAGTGGGCACAAACTGAACACAGGAAGTTCCATTTGAATGTAAGGAAACCCTTTTTTACTTTGAGGGTGATCAAGCACTGGCACAGGTTGCCCAGAGAGATTGTAGAGTCACCCTCTTTGGAGATATTCAAAAGCCATCTGGATATAGTCCTGGGCAGCTTGCTCTATGGTGTCCTAAGGGCGGGGGGGAGAGGGGCTGCCCTTAAGCAGGAGGGATCAGACCAGGTGACCTCCAGAAGTCCCTTCCAACCTCAACGATTCTGATTCTGTAATTAATGGTGCTTTCAGAAGACATCTAACCATAAGGCAAGACAGAAGCAATTACTTTTGACAGACAAAACTTAATTCTGAAATTTTATGGTCTTTGAGGTCATTATCTGAAACTGTACACTTTTTACTGCAGTCTTTTCACCATTATTTTCTTATGTTAAGTGCAAAATGAAAAGCAGACAAAGATTTTATTATCCTGCCTTCCAAGTCATATCATCTGAGTATTTTAGACATTTGAAGTTACAATACAGATTTGTGTTACTGCTTAAACTAATCATCTAAGTGATAAAAGCCGTAGGCGGCAGCTTTTTTGTGGAACAAATGCAAAGAGAGGTGAGTAACATACTGTACAAATTGCTAAATCTAGCTCCAGGTTCTGGAAGACAATGTTATTGAATAATTGTACACGATTTGCTTCCAGTGTAGCCATTCCAAGCATCTCCAACATTATTCATCAGCTTCTAACCTCCAGCTTGTAGTTGGACTGATGATCATTGTAGGTCCCTTCCAACTGAACTATTCTATTCTATTCTAACTTTTCTTCTCCCTCCATCCACAGGTTTTGCCTTAATTTCTTCTGTTTCGGTGATTCTGCAATTTAGTAAACCCTGATTGTTGAAAAACACCTTTCCAGGTCTTCATGTCTATGCCAAGCTGTTTTTCCTTGTTCCTTAGTGCTCTTAACTATAGGCAAATCAATCTGTTTTCCTCATCCTTTTTCTTGCATGTGAGTGATGAGACCACTGAGAAAATCTAACCTCACCCTCTTACTCTCAGTTCCTCCATTTACCTGGAAAGTTGTCCCTTTTATCAGTATTTCAAGTCTATAAGTTTGCTCCACAAAATAGTTGCAAAAATGTTTTGCTATAGGAAAAGAAAAACAATTCTTGAAACTGTTTGAGCTGAATATCGTCAAATGAAACCTACTAGAAAAGAATCAGTATGACGTGGATGATTAAATATAAATCTTCAAAGACTTGGCAAATCAGATGAGATCGTTCTCATTTTTGAAGAAGTTTTGAAGAAGTCCGGGAAAACTCAATTATACATAGCTACACTAGAGCTGTCCTATGTTGTGTATAATACAGATACAAAAATAAAGAATTTTTACAAGAAGGAAAATCGTAGCATTGCTTTTTCTTCTTTCAGGTATTATTATTGCTAGTTACAAATATTGCTGTACCAAGAGTTCTATGGCTGGCTAGGGCCAAGCACTGAATAAAACTTAACCAGACCATGAAAATATTCAGTAATGGAATTATTTACTTAATATAACCACATTATCTTACTGTTGTGTTTTCTGCCATTACACAGCTTGTTTTCATAGAAGATGAAACACAATAGTCTGTGTCCAGGATATTATCTAATGTTAAAAGACAATAATTATGAATATAATTTGTCCAATGGAAGTAACTCTTTTTCTGTTTTGTAGGAATAAGTGAGGTATTTTATGTGAGGAATTATTAAAATTTTGAAATAAAAAAAAACCACTATAGAGTTCTGGTTTTAATGTTGTTCTTAACTGGTTTAATTTTGTTTTCAAAACAGTAAAATAAATTAGCATAGCAAGTAAAACATTTATTCCTTAATATCTAAGAGCAGCTGTCTTTATGTTTTCTATCATATATTTCACTCAGAAGGGAGAAGAATATTCTCTACTTGCTTATTGGTGTTTTTTGCAAAGACTCAGAAAAAACAGCATTTTTTCTGATCTCAAATAAATGCACCCAGCCTTCCTTCCCTCCTTCTCTCCTTTCCTCCTCTTCTTGACTGTGGCCTTTCACTATCAGTCCTGGAATTCCTCCATCTGGAAACACAAAGTCACTAATTCATTATTCTTGCAACAGTGAACATGAAGAATGTATTTCTGTGAAATATATGTAGTTATCGGTAGTAGGAAGATAAGGAAGTTAGATCTTTTTTTCTTTATATTAGAAATGCCATGCCCTAAGTCTGGTTGATTTTGTCTGTGTGTTTGTTTTTATCTGGGAGAAATCCTTCTCATCTTTGAGGTCATGATTCAAAAAGCTGAGAATACAATTAACAGCTTAATCAAGTTGTTCATCACCATAATTAAAAGAGATTTGTAGGCAAATGGCAGCAGAGGATTTAACACAAAGCTGGAAAAGAAAAAGACAGGGAGGGTTATTTAGAATCATAGAATAGAATCATAGAATCATTAAGGTTGGAAAAGACCTCTAAGATCATCGAGTCCAACTGTCAACCCAACACTACCATGCCCACCAAACCATGTCGCTAAGCACCTCATCTACACGTCTTTTAAATACTTCCAGGGATGGTCACTCAACCACTTCCCTGGGCAGCCTGTTCCAAGGCTTGACCACTCTTTCAGTAAAGAAATTTTTCCTAATGTCCAATCTAAACCACCCTTGGCGCAACGTGAGGCCATTTCCTCTCGTCCTATCGCTAGTTACTTGGGAGAAGAGACCAACACCCACCTCACTACAACCTCCTTTCAGGAAGTTGTAGAGCGCGATGAGGTCTCCCCTCAGCCTCCTCTTCTCCAGGTTAAACAGTCCCAGTTCCCTCAGCCGCTCCTCATAAGACTTGTGCTCCAGGCCCTTCACCAGCTTCATTGCCCTTCTCTGGACACGCTCCAGCACCTTAATGTCCTTCCTGTAGTGAGGGGCCCAAACCTGAACACAGTATTCGAGGTGCGGCCTCACCAGTACCGAGTACAAGGGCACGATCACCTCCCTGCTCCTGCTGGCCACACTATTTCTGATAAAAGCCAGGATGCTGTTGGCCTTCTTGGCCACCTGGGCACACTGCCGGCTCATGTTCAGCCGGCTGTCAACCAGCACCCCCAGGTCCTTTTCTTCTGGGCAGCTTTCCAGCCACTCTTGCCCCAAGCCTGTAGCATTGCCTGGGGTTGTTGTGGCCAAAGTGCAGGACCCGGCACTTGGCCTTGTTGAACCTCATACAATTGGCCTCAGCCCATCGATCCAACCTGTCCAGGTCCCTCTGCAGAGCCTTCCTACCCTTGAGCAGATCAACACTCCCGCCCAACTTGGTGTCGTCTGCAAACTTACTGAGGGATCACTTGATCCCCTCATCCAGATCATGAGTAAAGATATTGAACAACACCAGCCCCAAAACTGAGCCCTGGGGAACACTGCTCATGACCAGCCACCAACTGGATTTCACTCCGTTCACCACAACTCTCTGGGCTCGGCCATCCAGCCAGTTTTTTACCCAGCGAAGAGTGTACCTGTCTAAGCCGTGAGCCGCCAGCTTCTCTAGGAGAATGCTGTGGGAGACAGTGTCAAAGGCTTTACTGACGTCCAGGTACACCACATCCACAGCCTTTCCCTCATCCACGAGGCGGGTCACCTGCTCATAGAAGGAGATCAGGTTGGTCAAGCAGGACCTGCCTTCCTGAACCCGTGCTGGCTGGGCCTGATCCCCTGGTTGTCCCGGACATGGCTTGTGAGCGCCCTCAAAACAAACCGCTCCATAATCTTCTCCGGCACCAAGGTCAGGCTGACAGGCCTGTAGTTCCCCAGATCCTCCTTCCGGCCCTTCTTGTAGATGGGTGTCACATTGGCTAGCCTCCAGTTGTCCGGGACCTCCCCTCTTAACCAGGACTGCTGGTAAATGATGGAGAATGGCTTGGCAAGCTCCTCCACCAGCTCCCTCAGTACCCTCGGGTGGATCCCATCCGGCCCCATAGACTTGTGAAAGTCCAGGTGGTGTAGCAGGTCGTTAACTGCTTCCTCTTGGATTATGGGGGGTTTATCCTGCTCATCGTCCCTGTCTTCCAGCTCAGGGGGCTGAGTACCCTGAGGATAACAGGTCTGACCATTAAAGACTGAGGCAAAGAAGGCGTTAAGTACCTCAGCCTTATCCTCATCCTTGATGGCATCCTTCCTCCCGCCCCCCCCCCCCCCCCCCCCCCCCCGCATCCAATAAAGGATGGAGATTCTCCTTGGCTCTCCTTTTGTCATTAATATACTTGTAAAAGCATTGTTTGTTTGTTTGTTTGTTTTTTTTATGTATACTTTTAAACGGCTGTTAGAGCCTTAAAGGCAACTCAAACTCTTGCAAATACAAACAAACATCTATGGACAGAACAGGACAGGGTCAAAACAGTGTATCAAGTCAGAATGAGCATAAACGGTACATAGAATAAATTTACGCTTTTTGAAAAAAAAAAAGAAAAAGTTCAAAATGTTACATACCCTGGAGATTAACAGTTTCAAAATAAAATTCCTACTACTAATTCTAAAACCAATCTATTACCAGTATGTAATATTAATGTTGCAATTACACTAGGTCATTTACACTACATATGTTGGTGACTACCTTTTTAACACATAGCTCACTTTGTAGAACAGGGAAGAGAAGTTGTCATTTTTTGCCTTTTATGTTTTGATGGCTCAAAATCTTCAAGAAAACAAAAGAAACACTATCTCAGGGTCAAGCTGTAAAATGCTGGTATTGGTAATGAGATGCTCCTTAGAGATAATCAGTACCATCAATGGCTTTTAGGTCCATTAAAACAAATCTCTGGAGCTGCTTGGCTCTTTGTCAAATTAACACTATGATAATACCTATATCAACGCTTCTTGTCAATTGAACATGCACATTATCACACAGTTAATAAGACTATGGAAGCTTTTTGAGTTCATTTTATTTTCCTTTATGCTAATAAGTCCACATTTACCCCTGTTCATCTCATTTTTTCTTCAGACTATTTGCTTACCTGTGTATACTAAGATCTTTAATAAATTAGTCATTAATTTTATATTCCTTTGGATTCACTGTGACAAAATTAATTAGAATAACAATTAGAATAAACTCCAAAGGAGACATTCCTGACAACTAAAATCCTCAGAAAGCTCAACAATTTTCTTCTAACATATGGTTCCCATTCTCACTCACATTCTAATCCAAGTTGAAGAGTAGTAGGCTGTTCCATTTAGAAAATCCTACCTGGACAGAGACAGGATCTGACAAATAGAGTATTAAACTTTTTTCTACCAGGTTTCACTGATGGTTCAGACTAAATTTTTCTCTCATGATCTCAGGATTCTTCACGATCCTCTGCCTAAAATGACTCCACCCCACATGCATTGTAGCTGAAAACAATATTCACCAAAAACCTACATTCTTTTTAAGTGCTTCATCAAAGCATGTGTATTAACAAGTTCATCCAATGATGACAGCAAAGTACCTGCAGATGGTGGTTTGGTCAATATAAGGATTTGGTCTATATAAGGATTCCTTACTGAGAAGATCAAATCTAGGCATTTTCTACCTTTTGATTTTGCAAACATAACATGTTTTTAATATAAATTTAGACTGTAATTATTAAATACTTAATTTGAATTATGTAAGCATTTATCACATTAATAGAATATATTAATGTCCTCTCTTGTATGTTTTACCAATCTACTGAAGAGGAAAATAACTGTAGCAGCAGACCCTGCTCTGGTCAGGCCCCTCCATTGCTGGGCAGGGCGGTGGTGGAGCTGGAGATCAGCACTGCTGCAGTGTCTCTGGTGTGGGAACAGGCAGCCCTGGGCTGGACTGAAATGGGGTGCTGGGCCCATGGGCATTTTCAGCTGTAAAGAGCCACTAAGAAAAATAAGAAATGAAAATGCAGTTATTGATTTGTATTTAACAGATCCTTTCTTTGCTGCCTTGGTGTCTTAGCACAGGATGTGAGCCTCTTAGCCAAGCCATCACCTCCTGTAATTGATATTGATCTCATCACTGGGCTAGTCCCTGAACTTGTAACCCTCCTGTTTTTATTTTCTAATAGAACAAGCGGATACACCCGGGGCAGCTTCTCCTGGGTAAAGCTTTTCTTTAGTTTTAAAGTTTTTCTTTGTTTCTCCCTAGGCTTGCAACCAGTTTGTTTCTCAACTTGTTTGGTTTGATCTATTTCTGTTTATTGATTCTTCACAAGTGCATACTTTCTTGCTCTCCAGAATTGGGCCAGAAGGACATTCATGCTGAGGCAGGAGAATGAGGTGCTTCCTCTTTGTCCTTGTTCATGTTTTTCAATTTACATGACCACTTTATTCCTTAATTTGCATGTCTTTTCCTGGCAGGCTGCTACTGCTAATTGTTTTCTTATAACATTGATAGACTTCAATAATCATATATCATGATTCATGCACAGAAATCACCAGATTAATAGCTTGTATTTCAGACTGTATAGGGTCCATGACCATGAGTTAATAGTATAGATGATAGCTGTGAAATTCACTCTTTTGTAATCAGTTCTTAAGGTTATGTCAATATATGCTCCAATGAACAAAATAAGATAGCTGTAAAATAAGACATTTGTAAAATACAAAAAAAATGAAAGGTAAAAATAATGGTAGATGTCTGATTCTACTGAATAAATGCAATGTGTTATAATTGATTAAAATGGAAGTGTCTAATAATAAAGACTTCCAAGATTTAGAGAATTTCTTTACAAGGAAGTTCACTGAATTAGATAACTAAAGTATGACAAGAATAATATGGAAAACAGTGATAAGAAGGGGAGGGGATGAGGGAGAGACAGAGGAGAAAAAAGAGGGAAAAAAGAGAAAAGGAGAGGAGAACAGGAGAGGAGAAAACCAGAGAAAGGAGAACTTATCTTCATTTGAGCCTGGGTCAAAAATTGTAAAAAAACAAGATTTGCCCAATAAAACTCAGAGTTCAGAGTTCATTCGTACAGTTTTCACCATCTGGATTAGTTGTTGTCAGCAAAATGAATTATTATTAAAAGTACTTATTTATTTCCACCGGCTATCGGGGAGGCAGTGGGGTGTGGTATGTGAAGCTTGAGGTAGACATCCTGGTTTTTTTTAAAGATTAATTTCTTAGCTGAGATTAAATCCTAATTCAGGAGGTAAAATTAGCATGAATACTGCCAGGACAGTTTGAAGGAAACTGAGCATGAGAAGGGGATGTGCTGAGAGGTGCATCATGACTCTACGAGCACGACTGACATCTGAAGATCCAAATATGGTAAAATGACATGCTTTATGTGATAAAACATTAAGTTCCATACCAAATATTGTCTTCATTTTCTTGTACATCATACCATAAACATATAAGAGAATTTACAGTCAGCTTTAATTTTTCAGGTTGCGTTTGACATCTATAACTTATTTAACTCATTCCCTTAGCAGGAAACACACGTTTTCTGTTAATTTTACTCAGTTTAAGATTTCATGGTTGATGGCAACTCACTTTCCTGTGAAGTATATCTCACTTTTCATTTAATTGTACTTTTCTCAATGAAGGAAAAAATATTTCACATTTACTTTGGACATTAAAATTGATGATTCACTCAGCAGACACACCATACCAAGTAAAATGAATACATAAACAGCCTTTTTGAATGGCAAACAAATCAAAACCAACCAACTAACCAACCAACCAAAAAAAAAACCCCAAATAAAATGTAGCTTATCATTATGTCAGAAAATCTAGGAAAGTACAAAGTTTTAGAGCAATGAAACCTATATGAAGGAAAGAATTTTTCTGTAAACAAAGTAGAAACTAATAGGAAACAACTTTCTGCTTAGTGATAGAGTGAAAATCATATGGACTTTATAAACAGAAGATTACTTCTACAGTAGCAAATTTAACAATTAACAAACTAGGACAACAACCAAACATTCCAGGAATGCTCTTAAAAAGATCAGTAAAGTATCTTTGACCAGTGCCAACTAACAGTCACACAGACAATAGCAGAGCATGATTCAAAGAATGCCACAGACCAGAAACCATAACTAGTTGACAACACAGCCAAGTCACCATATTATGGAAGGGCAGGGAAGAAGAACTTAGTTTTACAGACAAGACCTGTGACATATCAGTTGTCTGTGGTGCCAAAGGATAAGCCTGTTTTATTTAAGAATACAGACCCAGTGTTGTGGTTTAACTGGGCAGGCAGCCAAACATCACACAGCCGCTCGCTCACTCCCCTCCCTCTGCAGTGGGATGGGGGAGAGAATCGGAAAAAAAAAAGTAAAATTTGTGCATTGAGATAAATACACTTTAATAGAACACAAAAAGAAGGAAAAATGATAATAATAACAACAACAATAACAACAACATAAATAATGATAGAATTTACAAAATGAGTGATGCACAATGCAATTGGTCACCACCCACCGAGCAATGCCCAAACAGCAATCACTACTTCCTGGACCACGCCTCTTATTTATGTACTGAGCATGATGTCATGGAATATCCCGTTGGCCAGTTGGGTTAGCTCTCCTGGCTGTGCTCCCTCCCAGCTTCTTGTGCACCTGCCAGACCATAGGAAGCTGAAAAGTCCTTGACTAGCAGGTGCTTAGCAACAACTAAAAGCATCAGTGTGTTATCAACATTCTTCTCATCCTAAATCCAAAACACAGCACTAGGAAGAAATTTAACTCTATCCCAGCTGAAACCAGGACACCCAGTCACAGGGAGCCATTAATTGAATTTCTGTTATTCACGAGGTTCTCATGCAAAACATTCAGGATTTAATTCATACTTGTGAACCCCTTCAGGATGAGAAAGCCTCACACTAGTGGTGCTCCTAGGAGTAGGAGCTTCAAAATACAGAAAAGTGTGTGCTCTGAGACTATGTCAGGAGGAGCACTCAAGAGCTTTCCTCAATGGAGGGGAAGGGATTAACTCAGGGAAGGGCATTTACACAAACAGCTGACCCACCCAACTGATAAAGGGACAACTGATCCATTTGTCTAAAACAATGGTCTTATGGCCACCCTTTATTCCCCTCTGTATTGAGATAGTTCATCTTTCTTTACAGCAGCTGCGATCACTCCCCATATTCTACCCTGAGCTTCATAAGCACTTCACCTGTGCTCATCTCCTCTGAGCCGTCTTCCACTGTAGAGGTTTTTAGATCAGTCACACATGTGTATATCTGTGTGTGGGAGTAGCTTTGTTACTTTCTTGGGAACAATGTTGATCCTGCTGTTTTGCGGTCATGATACTTAGGCTTGATGTGCATATGAAGAACTTTTATCTCAGTATTCATACTTCAGAGTTTCCCATTCATACAATTTTTACACGTACACATAAAGTAAACATAATTTTGACAGGATTTTGAGAATATGAGTATCAGAGACTTATAGAATTAATTTGTGTTATTGAAGAGTGTGAATACTATAAGACTAACATAATGAATTGGGCATTACGGTTATTCAGATGAGGAAAAGAATGTTGAATTTCTTTTAAGTGGCTAAAGGAAGGTTTTCATTCATTCATCTGGCAGACTGATGAATCTAAAATAGGAACTATACTGTTTTAATTATGCCAGATGTTAAAGTCTATGAAATGTATACTTTAATAGGATTGTAAGGTATTCTGCTCTTCATCACCCTTTTCATAAGCTTTTCCTTCCCTCTCTCTAGGCTATATGAAGTGATAAAAAAGATGCCTAAAATTTAATTAGATTCTTAACATGAGTTTCTGATTTAGGTACCTTATGTTATACACCACAAATACCTTACTAAGTTTTATGTAATTTGAAACATGCTGTCATTAGCTTTTTAACATAAAAAAAAAGTCTTTTTTGTGTTTCTTGTAGTCAAAATTTTCTGTAGTTTTCTACATTTGCCTCCATAAAAACTATCCCATTTAGTGCTGTAAGTTAAAGGGTTTTTCCATTTTACTCCTGAAAAGATATTAAATGGAAAAGTAATTCCATTTCATGGAATCAAGGAAGTTACGCATTTTACTGCACTGTTGTAGTTATCTCTGGGTTATCAATTCATTTAAATAAGACATAAAGAGAGTAGTCCTCTGGACAGTGATGATAAGTCTTGCTGGATAGGAGCAAGCGAAGGAAATGAAATAAGAGTGTATGATGGGTTGACCTTGGCTGGCTAACAGGTGCCCACCAAGCCACTCTATCACTCCCCCTCCTCAACAGGACAGGGGGAGAAAATATGATTAAAAAGCTCGTGGGTCAAGATAAGGACAGGGAGATCACTCACCAATTACCGTCACAGGCAAAACAGACTTGACTTGGGGAAATTAATTTAATTTATTGCCAATTAATAACAGAGTAGGCTAGGGAGAAATAAAAACAAAACTAAAACTACCTTCCCCCCACCCCTCCCTTCTTCCCAGGTTCAATTCCTGACTCTTCTACCTCCTCCCCCTGAGCGGCGCAGGAGGACGGGGAATGGGGGTTGCGGTCAGTCCATCATGTTTTGTCTCTGCCACTCCTTCCTCCTCATGCTGTTCCCCTGCTCCAACGTGGAGTCACTCCCGTGGGATACAGTCCTTCACAAATTGCTCCAATATGGGTCCTTCCCACAGGCTGCAGTTCTTCAAGAACTGCTCCAGCATGAGTCCTCTCCATGGGTACGGTCCTTTAGGAATGGACTGCTCCAGTGTGGGTCCCCCATGGGTCACAGTTCTTGCCAGAAAACATGTTCCTGCATGGGCTCCTCTCCACAGGCCGCGGGTCCTGCCAGGAGCATGCTCCTGCGTGGGCTTTTCCCAGGCTGCAGCTTCCTTCAGGGCATATTCCGCTGCTCCAGTGTGGGATCCTCCACAGGCTGCAGTGTGGACATTTCTACCAGCGTGGTCCTCTATGGGCTGCAGGGGGAAAACCTGTTTCTCCATGGTCTTTACCACAAGCTGCAGGGGAATCTCTGCTCTAGTGCCTGGAGAACCTTCTCCCTCTCCTTCTTCACTGACCTTGGCGTCTGCATATGTGATCACTCACATTTTGTCACTCCTCTTTCACAGCTGTTGTGCAGTGTTTTTTCACCCTTTCTGAAACGTTATCACAGAGGCACTACCAACATCACTGATGGGCTCAGGTTTGGCTAGCAGTGGGTCCATCTTGGAGCTGCTGGAACTGGCTCTGTCTGACATGGGGGTAGCTCCTGGTGTCTTCTTACAGAAGCCACCCCTGCAGCCCCCACTGCTACCAAAACCTTGTCACGTAAACCCAATACAGAGAGTAAGTTGACAGTAAAGGCTTAGGAACAGTAGTAATAACATAAAGAATTAATTATGACTATCATAAAGAATTTTTAAAATTTAATTACTTCATTAAGGGTGGGGTTTTTTGTTGTTTTGGGTTTTTTGTTTTATTTTGTTATGATTTTTTTTTTTTAATAGGGCTTTATTTCTGAGAATGCAGTATTTTGTATGATAATCTGAATGGTTAATTCTGTAGTTGTCCCTGCTTAGGCATTTCAAATGTTTATAATGTTTATATTTGGTTTTATAGGCCCAAGTAAATATAGACCATTAAGAAAGTTAAGACATCTTTTAACTGCTCAAAAACTACCTGAGGGGAAGATATGTCTACTAAATCAAAATGTTGTGAGCCTAAGTTCAAATATATCAGATATCAACTTATAGTTAAAACATGTCTTGACTGAGGTCGTGTAATATTGCTCATTCCTTATACCTACAGGAACATTAAAAAGCCCTGTTAAAATTCCTGACTGTAGAGAATAGATTGAAATGCACACTTTTTCATATAAAGTAGTAAAATGTTCTATTACATTAAAGTTCAATTTTAGTGGAAGTAAAAGATTATGGTATTTCAGTGCCTGTATTCATTCACTGCATTTTCAAATGAAAAGTTATTTAAAATACTTAGGATATTTTAGTGCTAAATTATATATATTCTTGGTAGTTTTGAGAACAAATGAAGAGCTGATGAAAAGTTAAAAGCTTTTTTCATCAGCTAAAGAATAGTTATAAGTTTTACACAATACTGTTAGGACCAACTTATACCAGTGATTCCTGATGCCAAGGGGTTGTTTGGACAACTAGAGATTAAAAGCTTACAAAAATGTGTATATGCTTTGAATTTTACTGGGATTTATCAGCCCAACTGCTTAAAAGCATGATATCTTGTCTAAATTATGCACTGTCTGTTTATAGACATAAAATATTTTATTAGACCAACAAATACAATTTGAAATAATAGATGAGCTTTTAGTTACTTGAAGAAGTTACGGTGTTTTTGAAGGTTGTCAGGCACAGACAATTCAGGCTAGATATCTAAGGGCAATTGAATTGTCTTGTAGGTATGTTCCAAGATGTCCTGGTTTTGGCTGGGATAGGGTTAAATTTCTTCCTAGTGCTGTGTTTTGGATTTAGTATGAGGAGAATGTTGATAACACACTGATGTTTTCAGTTGTTGCTAAGTGCCCTCCTAGTCCAAGGACAGCTCCCGTGCCTACTGACTGAGCTAGGTACACAAGATGGGAGGGAACATAACCAGGACAGCCAGCCCAGCTGGCTAATGGGGTATTCCATACCATGTGACGTCATGCTCAGTATATGAAGGGTAGGCGTGATCCAGGAAGTACCGATCGCTACTTGGTTATCGGTCAGCGCGGGTGGTGAGCAATTGCATTGTGCATCACTCATTTTGTACATTCTATCATTATCATTATTATTTTCCCTTTTCTGTTCTATTAAACTGTCTTTATCTCAACCCACGAGTTTTTCTCACTCTTACCCTTCCAATTCTCTCCCCATCCCGCTGGGGGTGGGGGGAGTGAGTGAGCGGCTGCGTGGTATTTGGCTGCCTGTCAGGTTAAACCACGACACAAGATTAGTTTTAAAAAAATTGTTTTGACTGTTCATGAACTCAGAATGTCTGAGCAGACATTTCTGTAGTGAACATCTGCTGGCTTTTCTGCTGCTTTTGTGCAGCTGAAGCCATACAGCAGATTCCACAGTCTGGTGCAGGAAACCTCCCTCCTTGCTATTGCTTTGTTAGAAGAATCTAGTTTTATGTAAACCTGATACAGTATTATTTATGTTAGCGTACCACAAAGCATACTGTAATTTTTTAACTCATTATTTGAAAATTCTGAGCGTTCAGACTCATCAAAGTTTTACTAATATTAGCAAATATTAGTAATTTATTAATATTAGTACTAATATTAGTAAATATTATTAATATTATTAAATTAAATCAATACTAATATTAGTAAATTAAATCAATTATTTCATCAAATGTTTATTGCTATAAGTGCATATGTAGATGATGGCTTTATGATTTTGATCATTGTAATAATCCCAGTGCAACATGTTTGGCGAAATTACTAAAAGACTTTACTAACACAGAAATTACCTGTGTTTTGGTCATTCACTAACTTTTGGGTTTTGCTGTAATAAACATATCTGCCATCCTCACTTTACATTTCTGCTTTGGGTTAAACAGGAGGACTTTCTTTCTGCAGCTGCACTAGTGAGTTAGCCAATAATGTCATCTGTCTTCTGTCTTCTTCAACGTCTGTGTTTCACCTTCTACACCAGGACAACCTAGCCCTGCTACAGATAGGCAGTCACACTGGTACATGATGGCATTCTCCCCAAAGCCCAGGGACTGAAGAAATTTTTTATTAATCACAGAATTTTTGTAAAGAACAAAGTTAAATAGGTTACAGGTGTCCTTTGTGCTTCAGCTGGGTGCCTTCAGTGACAACGAATCGCTGTGAATCATTTATCATACATATTGGTCCATATTCAAACACTCTTTCTAATGTAGCATAGTGCTAAAAGCCATAACTGTTTCAATAGATCTTCCAACTATCCATGGAATGAAATCCTACTCAGTTTGGATAAAGAGATAAATCTTCTATACATAATCTCCATCCATTCAGTTATGTAAAGAAATGTGTTTCACACGCTGCACGTTTCACACAGATTTCTCCAGAGTAGTTGTTTTCTTGCTTTAGTTATTAAGATAAACATTGATTATAGATAAGAATTGGATACATTAAACTTTTGTTTTATATAACCTTACCTTCTATTACACTCATTATAAAAATTTAATAGTTTTTGTTGGGGTTTTTTTGCCTTTTTTTTTTTGCCTTTTTTTTTTTCTCCTTTTTTCCAAAGTCTACTCCATCTTATTGGGTGTAAGTGTCAAGGTCTCGGTAGCATGGGGGTTGCAGGGGTGGCCTTTGTGAGAGGAAGACAGGGGCTGCCACATGCCAGACACAGCTAGTTCCAGATGGTTCCAAGTTGGGCCCACAGCAGGGCACAGCTGAGCCCCTCAGACAAGATAGTGGCACCTCTGAGGAAGCATATTTAGAAAAGACCAGAAAGCAACAGACAGGCAGAGGAAGAGGGGAAAAAAAAAGGGTGAAAACAGCAGAGGGAACAGCAAGTTCAGAGGAGGAGGAAGGGGTGCTCCATGATGCCAGAGCAGATATTCCCCATGCAGCCCATGGAAGAGACCAGGTTGGAGCAGATATCCACACTGCAGTCCATGGAGGACCACATGCTGGAGCAGCTGAGTATTCCTGAAGGAAACGCGGCCTGTAGAGAGCACACACTGGAGCAGAGGAAAGATCTTAGAAGAAAGGAGCAGCAGAGAGAAACTTCTATGTACTGACCATACACACTCCCCCCACCAGCCTCCCTGCGCTATTCAGGTGGGAGGTAGAGGAGTCTGGAGTGAAGGAGCAAAGTTGAGTCTGGGAAAAAGTGAAGGAACAGTGTTGTTTTAATGTTTGTCTTTCTGTTTCTCAGTACTTGAATCTATTTTAATTGGTAATAAATTAATTTTCCTCATGATGAGTCTTTTTTGCCTGTGACAGTAATTGGTAAGCAATCTCCCTGCTGTTATCTCAACCCACAAGATTTCTCATCCTATTTTCTCTCCCTTTCCTGTTGAGGAGGGGTAGTGAGTGTGGGAGTTTGACTGTTAGCCAAGCCTATCCCACCACATCCATGGACCATGATATTAAAAAGACAGTTAATCAGTGATTGAGAATATCATGTGGAAATTGGAATGCTCATAAAATCTGTCATGTTTAAAAATAAAGAAATTTCTCCAAACTTTTCCACCATAGATGTCTATAATGTTCCATGCTATTATAAGAGGTGAAGCTATACCTGATCATAAATTAAGAATGCTTGCATATTCTTACCAATGTATTAGTTTTGAGTAATAAACTTCACTGTGACCACTAGGGTCACTCATGCATTTCGTAGAAAGAAGATTATTTTCTAACAGTAAAGAAAGTCTCGCGTTTCACTTAAGCATTTTTTTTCCCCTAGGGGATGGATGTCAGCGAGTAAAGGCAAAGGAGATATTTGTTTTCTATAGTCAGCATCTACAAAACATTTAGTCTATTGCTCTCAACCTCATTGTTTAAGTAGATTGCATGATTAGTTTTCCAGATGTTTAGGGTTTTTTTTATTACCCACTCTTTTATGTTTTTTACGGGTTTTAACTACATCATAAGTCTGCCATTGACTAGCATGTAATTTGGAAAGTTTCACTTTGGCGTATTAAGGTGGTATATCCCTTTCATGTGTTCAGAGGAAAGTACACTTGAAAACAACACATTAACAAATTAGGAATACTTGTTGCAGATTGGTTTTTTGAGTTAATAATTTTCAACTCTATCTTCATTACCATAAAGTGAACAAACATGCTGGCCTGTGTGCCTGCCTGCCTCTCTCTCCTTTTTACTCAATCCTTTCCTCCCACTCTTCTTCCCTTCCTTCCTTCCATGTAATTAAAGATCAATCTATGTTAGTTTATTCAGAATGCATATAATGTATAAGAGAGCCAAAGGTAGCTTCTCTACCTTGGGTTAATTCAGAATATTGGAAGGTTGTCTAACTGTAGGGAGAGGTCATTTATGTTTCATATTTTAATTTACATTATAATTTGGAACAGAATCAGACTGAGAAATATTGCTAACTTGTGCAAAATGTAGTTTTCATTTACGGAACAGTTTTAGTAAATCCCAGCTGGTGTTTATCTTATCTGAAGTCAATGAAATACTTTTGTCGATATGACCCCAAAGCTGAGTTAACCTAACTTCTCTCTGTAGTTATAGAGGGAGGGAAAGAAAGAGGAAGAGAACAAACCTGCAGAGTGCCCATGGTAATTATCTTTCCATCCTAAAATGCAACCTAGAATACCGTCCTAAACTTTTAAGAACCTAAAGATAGGTGAGATTATAATAAAAGGCAGGCAATTTAATAGACATATTTCTTTGGAACCTCAATCTGTTCTGAATATAGAACTCAGATATTTTTAATGCTATCCATATTCTATAGCTATCTGAAGAAATATCTGGAAAAAAAAGTACTGCATGCAACAATATATTATCCAGGATGGAATAAGAGAATAATGCAAAATAATATCCTGACATTTATAGAAGTAACATTTAAGCTGAATAGAAAGAATAATTACCTGGCCAAGACAATTATTTGTAGGAGAAGCAATCACCTAAGGTGGAAACCTCAATACCTAGTTAAATTCAAATTATATTAAAAATGTAATATTAAATGAAAGAATTCCTACTAAATGGTTACTAACACCATAAATACCTGAAAGGTCTATCATTCACAATCACTGTGAAATAAGTATAAATTATTTTTATCATAATAGAGCTTGTGGTTTTTATCAGAAACTCTCAAAATAATGGTTGTAATATCCCAAAAAGGATAAAAATGACAGACAATACTCAAGGAAACTGTTAACCTTACATATAAATAATCTTACTTACAAACAAAACAAAGTAAGTTATATCAGATGGAAGGAAACAGGAATTTTTTAGGGCATCTTCCAGAGTACTTATTTTCACCCATTCTCTTTGTCATAGAATTCTGATTTCAAGGTTTGAAAAATATGAATAAGCAGGAGTAAGGCATGAATCTGCTTTCTGAAAAAATAATTGCACTTAATAAGTGCAATCTCTTCTCAAGATTTTTATAAATAATATAACTGTCCTCAACTATAATGCAAACAGATTGAAACATTGAAAGACTATTACTGTATACTACAATTATCAGGCATTAAAATAATGTTACTATGCCAGTTAACATATTAATTATCATTTAGTAATTTATATTCTAATATAATTAAAATCAAATCTGTCTTGGTAACTGCCCTTCAGGTAGTTGTGGGCTGTTGTTAGATCATGCCTTAGCCTCCTCTATGCAAGATTGAAGACCAGCAATCTCAATCTCTGTTTGTATTTACGTCCGCTAGGCTCCAGGCCAACTTGGTAGCCTTCTCTAGTTTCTCCACATTCCTTTTGATCAGGGGGACTCAAAACTGGACACAGTATTCCAGGTGCAGCCTCACCAGGGCTGAGTAGAAAGGAATAATAACTTTGTTCATTCTGCTGATCATACTTCCCCTAAGGTAGCATAGCAGGGCAAGATTTGCTTTATTTGAGATAAGAGCACACTGTTAGCTCATATTCAGCCTAGTGTCCACCATGTCTCCCTTGTCCTTTCCAGCAGGACTGCTGTTCAGCCAAGTGCTTCCCAGATTCCCCTGTTGGTATGTGGCCCTACTCCCTCTCAGGTGCAAATCTTTGCATTTTTGCTCATTGAACTTCATGAGGTTTCTATTGGCCCAAAGTTCAAATTTAATACAGCCTCTCTGTGTTAAGGGATGAGGGTCTACTATATGGAATATCACGCCTTTTGCTTCCCTCACATTTCTTGTTCTCACATTTGCTGAGGGTGCATTCTGTCTCTTCATGTTGATGAAGATTAGGTGGTCTGCTATCTACTGCCTGCCTATGGGCAGCTAAGCCTTTGATTATTAATATTTGATGCTCCAAACTCAAGTCTTCACCTAAAATTCCTAATGTTAGGTGGATTCAGGGGCAAGCTCACTGTATAGAGAAATCATAAATTCCTGATCCAAAATAAATTTATTAATATTTTTAGCACAATGGGTAATAAATGTCTCTAGCCTGCAGCCAATACCTGTTCTTCCTTTATACAGTCATCAGGAAGGGTGTTTATATAGACATCAAAGCAGACTGAAAAAGACCTACCAGAAGTAGAGGAAGGACTGCAGAACTGAAAGGAAGTATGACCTACAAACTCTTGTTGACCAGCAGTCTGTGAGGTAATCAGAAGACAAGGCTCTGGATCATGCGTGTCTGCAGGCAAGATCACTGATTTTAAGATTCAGTCTGATCCTATGTTCCTTATTATCATTATCTTTCATTGCCACAATGTTTGTGCTGTTTCATTGGCCTTTTTGATTTTTGTCCAATTGTAGGCTATGGAAAGAGTAGCTACTGCTTCTTATATCCATGACAACAAAAAACAATGCAATAAATGCTGTTTATTTTCCCCAGGCATGCCTGTAAAATGAAAATGCTCCTCTTATAGTTCCCTGCTCATCTATCCATTTAAAGCCATGAAGCTACAAGAGATGAGAATAGTTATGAAGCATTAGGTGTTAACTTTTCTCATACATTCCACACAGTAATATCTCCTCAAAAGTTAAAATTCATTTTCTTCACAGCACTTTGAAATAAATTTTTAGAAACTGCTGAAAAATAGGCCAATTTTTCTGAAAGACAGAAGCGAGGAACAGAGGGTTCTTTGGAAATTTAAACTTCAGTACATAGTGAAAACTACAATAAACTCTTTGGAGAAATAGATTCATCTGTTCTTAATTCTTACATGCTCAAATAATAGAAATAATATCTAGTATTTGACATATATGCTGGACACTGGCCAGGTAGTTATTAATGAGCACAAAACAAAACATTAATTATTTCTTGATTAAAACTTTCTCCTTAAACTCACAGTAGGTGTACTGGGTTAGTCTGGGATGGGGTCAACTTTCTTCATAGCAGCCAGGGTGCTGTTGTGTTTTGGATTTGTAACAAAAATAGTGTTGACAGTGCACCAATGTTTTAGCTATTGCTGAAGAGTGCTTACACAGCATCAGGGACTTTCTGTTTCTCACTCTGCCCCACCAGCAAGTAGGCTGGGGGTGCACGAGAGGCTGGGTGGGAACACAGCAGGACAGATGGCCCCAAATGACCAAAGCGATATCCCATAGGATGTTGTGCTTAGCAGTAAAAGATCAGGAGGAAGGCGGCATGTTTGTCATTATGGCATTCGTGTTCCCACGTTAACTGTTACGCATGCTGAAGCCCTTCTTTCCAGGAAGTGGCTGGATATCTGCCTGCTGATAGGAAGCAGTGAATGAATTCCTTCTTTGATTTGCTTCTGTGTGCAACTTTGTTCCACTTACTAAACTGTTTTTATCTCGACCCATGTGTTTTCAGTTTTTGCTCTTCCAATTCTCTACCCCTTCCCACTGATGGGGGAGTGAGTGAACAACTGGGTGGAGGCTTAGATTCAGGGTCAACCTACCACAATATGACAGGAAGATATTTTCTTTAAAATGTGCTATATTTAAATTCATTTAAGTAAGTATATTATAACAATGGAACAAAAAAAATCTGATACTATAGAGGAGGATAGATGAAATACCTGGTTCTATAAATTTTTGTTTGATGTAGAATTCAGTGGAAGCATTGCTGGAGAAGCTTTCTAATAATTCTTGAAAACAAACTTTAATATAACCAATATAAAATGTAAGTGCTTTAGGGTATATATTTCAGGGTTGAAATTAAGGAGTATATAAAGTGATTATACCTGGTTTTAAGAGCTATTTAGGTTCACTTTTTATGAATTTTTTGTTTTATCTAAGGTTGGCTGTTTTCTTCTTTATAATCTCAGTTTACTCATATGATTTGACATATTTTCATTTTACTTTGTCTCTTCTATCCATTCTTTTTCGTATCCTTATTCTTCTTTAAAATATAAATGTTTCCCACCGTTATATTTTCTGGTTTTTGTGTCATTACCTTTGTATTTCAATCCTAAGCTCTACTAGTTAACAAAAACAATAGAGTCCAAAATAAGCATCGAATCATCAACGAGGAGCTTCAGGCATTGAAAATTAAATTAATGCAGAATCAAAAACAAAATATGTAATCACTTAAGACAATGTGACAAGAACAAATTAGTCCTAAAGATTTTATTAAATATTGTCTCCAGATTAATATGATAACAATAGTAAGGAAAGATATAATACAGAGCAACATATGCAATTACAGTATCTACATACTGCATTATTAAATGGATTACATGAGACATCATGGGGATGGCCAAAAGTCTTTATTCAAGCAGGAAGCATGTTTAGTTGTAAGGGCCGTTGTGTGCCCAGTTGTTGTTCCTATGTACAGTGCAGTCAGGGTTGAAGGATTAACATCCTAATGTCCGTATGCTGAAACCAGGAACCATTGCTTCAGAGAAGCAATAAACACTTGCCGAATTCTTTAAGAAGTCATCAACAGTATCCTTCTGTCCCTCCAACTGATAAAGCTTTATTTATGTATTTATTAATTTCCTTTGGAAATTACCCATTTTGGTTTGGATGGTTGGAATTATTTACATTAAGATATAGCAGGGACAAATTTTCAATCTTTTCTCATTGTACTCCAGAACTATTAGTTTCTATTTCCAATAAAGCTGACATTCTTATAAACTAAGTTCATTATTTGGTCTACCTACTGGTTTCATCCCATGCTTGCCCAGAGATAATTAAATCACAAATTAATGAGATCCATTAATATTGTACTCATCCAGTGTGCCCAAAGGTACTTCTAAATATCTGAATTTTCTCTGTTACCCCCTTCCTCTGCTCCACTTTCCCCTTTATGCCTCACTGTTCATGCATTTCCACACCATTTGGAAGAATGAGACACATAGACCTTAGCTTCAGTTGGCCATGTTGATTTACACGATTTGGCATGATTTGGCAAGTCTATCCCCAGCCCCAGTTTTTGCCTCAGACTACTGCTTCTCATCTATGAGAAGTTTGCTTCTGTACACATGTAAATGTGAGTGTGCGTGTGTGTGCCCATGTACAAACGTACCTACATACATAAATAAATATGACCATATTTCCACTTCTGTCTAGCTAGCCACAATAACATTCAAGATAGCATTTATCTGTTTTATCTTTCTGTATCCTCAGATTTCCACAGCTTGAGATAATTACTTTAAGCTCCTTAATTGACCACAGAGACTTAAAACTGACTGCATGGTTAGACAAGACAGCTCCACTATATACTGTCTAGAATAATCCTTTTTTATTCCTCAGGAGAATTGCAGCATATTTTGATCTTCCTCCAAGATTTAAGAATATGGCTAACAAGATGACACGTAGCTATCATTGCAGGAGCGAAGAGTTAGCAGGTAGTTCTGCAATGACAAAGCTGAGGAGTTAAATAGTACTATGAAACTGAGCTTCAAGAGGGATTCACCTCAAGATTAAGACAGCTCAAATGAGGCTTCTATTGTAGTAGCCTGTTTTGCTGTTCTGTATGAAGCAGTTAAAAATCAGTGCAATTATTAACATATTGGTATTTCTTCTGATTTTAACTGTCTTAGTGAATGCTCTAGGAAAAGTAGATTTCCTAACGGCCATTGTCAGTATACATGGAAAAGCCAACAGTTACTTTTCTGTTTTCCTATTGACCTTAAAGCTACTTACCTTAAATTTGGAAAAATGATAGAACTGTACGAACTATAACAAAGTGGGAGGGAAACAACTGCCCTGACATTGTGTCAAAGGCACAAGGATGAGATCTCTCTGGACGAAAATTTGCAAATGGGCAAGTTCCTTTTTCAATTGAGAGATCACTAAACTAGTTTAGGTGTTTTGCTTCATGGCATGGCTGGAAAATTGTAAAATATGTAGAATATAGGAAAAATAAATAACCTTATAAGGTGCAAATTTCACTAATCGCAGTTATAAATATTTTAAAAGAAAAATGGGAAGCAAAATCAAATTAAAGTTGTTGA
Organism: Calonectris borealis; assembly: GCF_964195595.1. Taxonomy (NCBI): domain Eukaryota; kingdom Metazoa; phylum Chordata; class Aves; order Procellariiformes; family Procellariidae; genus Calonectris; species Calonectris borealis. Next base: position 167,015,129 of record NC_134312.1, read on the forward strand.
TTTCATAGCATTAATATGTTACCTCAATACACATCATATAACCAAAGTAACAAGACTATGGTTTATGAATATTCCTCTCTGCTGGCAAACCAACAGGCCGCTTCTGCTATAAATCACTCTAAACCATTTTAATATTTAACAATATGAAAGGCTCTAATAAATGCTTTTCAAGTCGTCAGGTATCTTTCTTTGCCACCAGCAGGCTTACAAGGCTTGTTTACTAATTTGAATGTAGAGACTGCCAGGGCAATGATAAATGAAGCAGCCTGTTACAGTGAAGGACATTATTAAACCAACTAAAATTATGACTTTAAAAGTTAGTGGAAATATTTCAAATATACTTATGAACATGCATAATTAGAAACAATGGAAAATACATTGGTAAAATATTTTATCTTAGAGTTGTATCTTAGAAAGAACATGCATTCAATAAGCAATAGGGATATCACATAAAATGAATTAGCATAAATATAGTATATTAAAAATCACTGTTGAAGCAGTTGTGGTATATGCTTCTAAAGTGGAAACTGAGGAAAAATATGCAGAAGTAGTGTGTGTGAAAACAGTTTTTTTTTATGAAAGATTTCTCTCAGTAGTGAAGTGGGTGTGGGTGTGACTGGCTATGGGTGGGTGTGAGAATGGGAGAGGGCTACACAGTGACTTAAATTCATGGAGAGTTAAGGTAGTAAATCGTGTCTCTGAGAAGTGAATAATGAAACAGCAGCCTTAACAAATACACATTTTGTAACTATTACTGAGATACATTTTAACAGTCAGTTTAGAAACTATTTTCTATATATAATTTTTTATTGTTTTAATACAAGAACTTTTAAATTTTTTGATGTGCTGGTTTTGGCTGGGGTAGAGCTAATTTTCTTCATAGTAGCTAGTACGGGATTATGGTTTGGATTTGTGCTGAAAACAGTGTTGATAATACAGGGAGGTTTTAGTTCCTGCTGAGCAGTGCTTACACGAGTCAAGGCCTTTTCTGCTTCTCACACCACCCCACCAGTGAATAGGCTGGGGGTGCACAAGAAGTTGGGAGGGGACACAGTTGGGACAGCTGACCACAGCTGACCAAAGGGATATTCCATACCCATTCCATGACGTCATGCTCAGCATATAAAGCTGGAGGAAGAAGAAGAAAGTGGGAGGACATTCGGAGTGATGGCGTTTGTCTTCCCAAGTCACCGTTACGTGTGATGGAGCCCTGCTTTCCCGAAGATGGCTGAACACCTGCCTGCCGATGGGAAGTAGCACGTGAATTCCTTCTTTTGCTTTGCTTGTGTGTGCGGCTTTTGGTTTACCTATTAAACACTCTTTATCTCAACCCATGAGTTTCTTCACTTGTACTCTTCCGATCCACTCCCCCATCCCACCGGGGGGGGGAGTGAGCGAGCGTCAGTGTGGTGCTTAGTTCATGGCTGGGGTTAAATCACATTTGATCAGTGTTTTGGGGGTTTGTTTTGTTTATTTGGTTTGTTTTGGCTTTTTTAAACATGGTCCAGACACTTCTTGTATCTCACCTAATGAGAGCATCCTTTGGCCTTAAGCACGTTATTTTTTTCTTTTACCTCTCAATAGCAATATAGACATTCAAACACCAATATTAAGTGCACAATCATTTAAAAAATAAACTTAATTGGCAGAAGAGTATTATTCTAATAAATTAGCAAGTTGGGAAGAAAAATAACAATTTCAAATACAGTGTTTTTAGGAAGACTTAATTTTCCAGAAATGTAACAGATCACTGTATATTCAAATAAATCAGTATCAATTTTATATATAAGAAAATACACTTATTTCGTATGTGTATTGAAATGCTCTTTATTTTATAGGAGTTTCAAGCTAAGATATATGCTACTATTTCCAAAACAAATACATTTCACCACTTTGTTCTATGTAGGATTCTAACTACCAATATATTTAGACACTAATGGTATTAAACAATTCCTAGTAATTAATGCATAGCATGAAACAGTTTAAATACCCTTTGAAAATAGTTGAATATACTCAAATTTTCTTACTCAAAATTTTCACTTCCAAGGTATAGGTAATGTTCTATAAAACTCTTCGAATAACATGTTACCAATTATTCAAATAACCATAACACGTTACATTTTTAATTACAATTATTATTTTTAGCATAAATTTTTCTTAAATTGTATCAGTATATTCTTCACAGTCATAAAGATTATTATGCACACATAAGAACACATGAGCTTCCAACACAGTTAGCTAGTATGCAACTTTCTGGAGTTACTATATCCGGGTTTAAGCACAAGCAGATTAAGGACAATCTAGGAAAGAACAATAAAAATTTCACAAAATATGATGTATGAGGAATTTTTTGTTTGCCTTTTTTAATTCATAGGTAAGAAAAATTAATGAGGTGGTACACATAAAAGTGACAATTTTAGTTACTCTCCAAGTCCAGAGACAGCACTGTCAGACTTTATTGATCCAGCTATACTAATCTCATGAAATTTAATTAACACCTTTTTCAGTGGCTTTTGTTTGTGCCAAAATGGCCATGTACTTGTGTTTCTTATATGATTGCCTTGACTATTGCAATAATCAAAGTGATATATTGTAACAATTGTTATCCCACATCCACATCTCCTTTTCAATAAGTTGCTCATAACATATTCTTCTGCAACATATACTTAATAGAATAAAAACTGTAATTCTGACTGCATACCACTAAGTCTTAAGAAGTTTGGATATTCTACAGGGAGTTTTAAAGAGAGATCAAGCTTTGCAATATCTCTGAAGTGCTTTGTATAACTGAGTATCTATCAGACTTGGTAGGAGGTAAGAGCATTTTATAGGAAATAAGGAAAAATAAAATTACACAGATATAATTTTTAATTTGTATCAGTACTATAAATCTGCTGCAAATTAATTTTTTGCTTTTTATTTTATAATACAAAATATTATATTATTTTATGATACAAAATAATTCAGAATCATGAAGACTTGGTAGTGACTTGGTAGTTTGTGAACCATTAGTAGGGCATTCATCTCATTTAATTCAGATCACCTAAAACAGTCACTAAAGCTAGGAACCTTACTGCCTTATATTCCTTCTACAGTCAATGGAGATCCAGAATACAGGTGTGAGATAACTCAGCAAGGGTCTCAGGTGGACCCATTTTCCTTAAAGGGGTTTTTATAGTCAGTAATTAGATTCACCTCACACATGATTGGAAAAATAGTATAAATGAAAATCAGGCACCTTGTTGTGAATATTATTTTATATTGTAGATAACTCCTATAATTAGAAGTAATATGAATTTATTTAGCCTGATATTAATATTGCAGTTTGTCTTCCCTCTTGGATGCCTAAGGGAGAAGTTGGGGTTAGAAGACACAAAAGTGAACCCAACTCAACTTACTTGGCAATAAGCTTATGAGGCCTCACATACTAGTGCTTTAATTTAAAGCTCTGAAGCAGCTTACTCCAGGACCAAATATGAAGCACAAACATTTATAATAAAACAATTCAAGTGGTACAGGCTTGGTTTTCCTTTCCTTGACTGAGATAATGGGGGAGAAAAAAAGTCCTCATAAAATGAAATGGGTTCACTGACAATTTTTCCTGAGAAATATTTTGTATGATAGCAATATGCAATACATTTAAAGTGGTGAAGTTAAAACATCAACAAAAACCCTCAGTTACTCAGTAATTTGTGAGGTTATTGGTGTTACCATGCTTAAAATTAATAAAATACCAAACATTCACATACTTACTATTTCTATGTATTTTTTGTTTGTTTAAAGTTATAATGAGAAAAATTAAAGAGTAAAAAGAACACAGCCACTCAGCTGCACAAAGGGAACTCCTGCAGACCTCATTATGTTTGCAGTATGACACTGCCTGTACTGAACACGATCAAAGATACACATGAATGCTAGTCTGCTTTTATTATACTCATAAAGAACAATCCAGACTCATAAAAAGTGTAGCTGGCAACTTTGTAAAAACATAACAGTTTGTTTGTAGTGGTTCCTTCATAGCTGTCTAACAAAACATTGCTTTCCAAAAAACAGCTAGCAGCTATTTATGTTACAACTGCCTTATTTGTCACTGTGCAATGAGATTCTCACTGTATTCTAGTTCATAAAGAGGGGGACTCTCCTCTCCTACCTACTGCTCAAAATTAAGTGCAAAAAATAACATGTTCGATATAGTCTAAACTTCAACGATTAGAAATGTCTGAATAATAGAGAAGTCACCTTTAGACGGATGCGTTCAAATTCCATTAGACAAAATTTAGACATTTTTGTACATTTTATTGTTCATTTTCAGAATAATTCTATATAAACATGCTGTTCTCACAAATATTTAGGGAATTAATATTTTCATTAAAATATTCATTTTTCATGTGGACAGCTGCATTCTTTGTTCATTTGTTATTCATCATTCATTTGATTATTTTTCTATTTTAAGAGTTTCAGTTATGCAATCACAAAAAAAAATTATGTGTCACCTAGGTGAGCAGTCCTGCACTGAAACGAAAAATGGCAATAGGGAATAACCACAGAAGTCTAAGAACACCCACAGACTGCATTTTATTTCTTTTTTTCATGGGAACTATTCACTGCTAAATAATACATTTGTAGAAACCTGTACTGGTTCACAAATAATCTGTTATCATAAAAATGGCTTACTTTGTCAAATAACTTATTCACAAAATAGCTTGACAGTTTCTTGCTTTATTATGTCTTCAATCATGAAAAAGCTCTGAAGGTTGACTGTCAGGATTTACTCTATTTTTACTATATAAAATCTTATGCATTACAAATAGTTTGCATTGGGAGGAAAAAAAAATGCAAACCCAAACTTTCATTTACTAGTTTTAATTTCTCTGTGACCTGGAATGAATTCTGACAGAATTATTTACAGTCAGATTCTGATAAGATTAAAGCTGGGTGACCAGCTTATATCATCACTTGCAAAAGTATTCTTTTTCTAGCATGGAATTCTTCTCCCTCATCACCATTAAGAAACTAAATAGGAAACTCGATAATGCAAATGACAGAGGTAAATTTTATCCTTCCATTTCCCATATAAATGTAATGCCCTGATTTAGGCATTAGTACAGCATGAAGAAAGAAAAAAAAGAAAAAAGTTCCTTTTTGATGGCTTTCTGTACCCTGCCATACTGGGAAATTTTGGAAACAACTGCTGGTTATGTCAAAGGATTTTGATTTCCGAAGGAGTGAACTCAGTTAATGGAGTTTCTGTCACAGATGGTGGTATGCATTCGGTATGGCTGTTGAAGAGATGAGTCATCTTGCCTGATTATCTTTTATCCAGAGATTGAAAAGGCCTGAGGAAATTTTTAGCACACACAACCCAACTACACATGGCCATTTCAAGTGTTACCCTTCTTCAAAAATTCTCCACTGAAGTGCTACCTTCAAAACTCTCAAGTGGCAAATCATCATTAGCTTTAGCACCCCGATGTATTTATGGGGCAGTTCTTTGTAAAGCTAAAACAAAATATTCAAAGCTTGCATCTGTTCAGAAAGGTTACTTTCTGCTCCTGAAATACAAGTGGAGTATAACAGGACTGGTTGCTGACATTATTTAGGTCTTTCCTACACTAAAGAACCTCTGTCATTATAAATATGAACTCCTCAGCAGAGACATAGCATTTGCTGCCTGAAGGAGTTTATCTCCTGGTTTAGTTGTATTACTTCACTAAAACATGCAAAATTAATTAACCAAAACTTTTTTTTGATAAAGCAACCTTCAGCCTTGGAGATTTGCCAGTAATTGCTGCCCTTTAATTCAGCCAATTCATCTACCTTCACAGTTTGTTCTTCCAAGCCATACTTCCTCAGCTTCATGACACTACACTGGGAGTCCATCTTAAAAGCTTTGGTAAAGAACCATTTGGGTTGGAAAAGACCTTTAAGATCATTGAGTCCAACCGCAAATCCAACACAGATTTGCCAAGTCCACCACTAAACCATGTCCTTGAGCACCACATCTACATGTCTTTTAAATACCTCCAGGGATGGTGACTCAACCACTTCCCTGGGCGGCATGTTCCAATGCTTGACAACCCTTTCAGTGAATAAATTTTTCCCAATATCCAATCTAAACCTCCCTTGGTGCAACTTGAGACCATTTCCTCTCATCCTATCACTTGTCACTTGGGAAAAGAGACCAACACCCACCTCACTGCAACCTTCTTCCAGGTGGTTGTAGAGAGCAATAAAGTCTCCCCTGAGCCTCCTTTTCTCCAGGCTAAACAGTCCCAGTTCTCTCAGCTGCTCCTCATAAGACTTGTGCTCCAGGCCCTTCACCAGCTTCGTTGCCCTTCTCTGGACACACTCCAGCACCTCAATGTCCTTCTTGTAGTGAGGGGCCCAAAACTGAACACAGTATTGGAGAGGCGGCCTCACCAGTGCTGAGTACAGGGGGATGATCACTTTCCTACTCCTGCTGGCCACACTATTTCTGATACAGGCCAGAATGCCATTGGCCGTCTTGGCCACCTGGGCACGCTGCTGGCTCATGGTCAGCTGGCTGTTGACCTGCACCCCCAGGTCCTTTTCCTCTGGGCAGCTTTCCAGCCACTCTTACCCAAGCCTGTAGCATTGCATGGGGTTGTTGTGACCCAAGTGTAGTCTATTGATCCATTAAGTGGCCATTTAGCCTCACTTTCCAATTTATACAATGGCCACCATTGATTACAATATATAATAAGAACCTTTCTATTTTCCGTCCCTCCGGTCCCAACAATATGTCTCCAATGAGCAAGCACACAGCCCAAGGGGCTTTTCTTCAAGACTCCCTTTTGAATGTTACCCATTTCATATCTTCCCTTTATTGATCTTTTCTTTTAACCTTTAATAAGATGTCGGGACTAGTTTTCCTTCCCGCACTGTCTCAGTGATTTTATCGGAGATTTTCTTATCATAGAACCCTCTAGATATACAATACTGCTTTTCCACAAAATTCTACAATGTTTTCGTACACAAAAGATGAAGGATCTATCCTATCATTCACTTCGTTCGTCTCCGGCCGCTCTCCTCGCGGAGATTACGGAACTGTGGATCAGAACTCCGCACTCGCTTCGCAGCTGTGCTGCATCTCACTCATACAACACAGACACTCAGTCACACAATAAATTGTTGCAACAAATGATAATATTTATGGCCATGCCACGTAGAGCTCCTCAGACTAGTTGTACTCCCACCCAGCAGCTGCAACCATAAAGATAACCCAATCGCAATTGCAAGGACGTCCGCTTACCCTTCTCCTGCTTCTTATATACCAGTCATTAGCAGGTCTGTCCTGGCTCACAACACTGGGATGCAGTGGAAACCTCGGATTCACTCGATCTACTCCCAAGATCGCTAGTGGCCTCTCTATCGGTCAGCAAATCCCCCCGTGGTATTCATACCCCCCCCCCCTTCTTCCCTGGGCCACTTGTTGATCTGGGCCACTTGTTGATCTCAGAAATTTCCATGAAACCTTGGCCTTGGTGTATTGAGTCTGGCAGCTGAGCGCACCTTGACTGTATCAGAAACTCTGCAGAGCTGAGGCTGGGAACGTACTCCTACTGTCTGGCCCAGGTGTCCAGCAGAACAACACCGAAACCTTGAGAATTTTTTAGTAATTACCACCTGGGACTGTGGCCAGGATGGAAATTTACAGATGACTAAAGTCAACCATCTTGTGAACCTATAAACGGTGGTCCTAAGTGAGGCCCTTTGAGCTCTCCTGGACCGCAGCGGCTGCACCCAGCATCTCCCTCTGAGTGGGATGCCTCTCAGAGCTTGCGATCTTTCAGGCCTACGATATTCGGAGGATCATTGTGTCCTGGGTGAGTCCCTTTCGAAGCTCAACCCTTCGCCCGTTGAGAGGGAATGTCTAGACATTTGACGTGAATATTTCTTCACTGAAATCGAGGCAAATTTTTAACAGGTATACCTTCTGTATATTTTTATATATATATATGTTTCTCTGTGTGTGTGAACTAATGGTAAGCATAATCTGTAATTAAGTTGTGATTGTAGTAGACTTACTAACCTACTTTGCAAATATTGAATAGTTAATGATTAGGCGTTACTAAAGTTTGTTAATGATTAGTTGATAATTAAGTGTTGCTAAATTGTGAATGAAACCTAAACTGTCCCTGAAATATAAACCCTTAGATGATTTTCCTTATATGTTTCACCCATGTAATAAGTAATAGAGTGAACCTTACCATCGAATTCTATTAAGTCGCACCTTTATAAATCTCTATTAAAATCACTTTCTGCTAATTTCTTTGACAGTGATTCTTTAAGCGGCCTCTAAACCACTTACTCGCAACACCCCCCTATTACCATGCAGGGTACCCTCCTACCATACGGGGACTATGCTGCACCCCAGACGTCTCTGTGAGATTTACCAGCAGCCCCGGCCATACGTACGACTTACAGGCCCCTCTCCTAAAACACACCTTTTCTTTCCGCGGACTCAGGAGGTTCTTGTCTACTCCCACAGTGAGCGGCTGGCAGTGGAGTCCCCTCCGAGGAAGTGCTCGAGGCGCGCCCAGGGGCGTCCACTCCTCAGCCGATCCCGCAGTGAAGCAGAGAGTCTCCTGCCTGGCTCACCAAAACTGACTTGCGGAAACTGGACTCCACAATCTATGAGATTGTAAAGTAGGTATGTTTATTCAGCGCTGAGCGGCATGGGGGGGTAGTCCCACCAAAATCGTGCGTGCCTCAACGCGGCACTTACCATAAATATATACAGTAAAATATTACATATTCATAGAGTTTTGTAATATGCCTATACATATGCATGACCTGTCCCCGCTTTGTATTAAAATGAGTTCCAAGAAGTCATTTCCATAGACCCCTCCCATCTGCGCTTGCACATTGCCTCCTAGTGGTGGTCGTCGGGGGTCATGGGGATGAAGGCTGATAGTTCCTCGTCGTCACCGCTAGTAACCTTTTGTTCTTGCGCAGGCTCAGTTGTCTTCTTACTTTTGTCCATACTGCAGGGTCAGTTTTAGCTGGCTTCTTGAGACAACTTTTTAGTCTTTATCAGGCACTGTCCTTGTGAGGCGCCTCAGTTAATTTACACCATAGCTAAGTCGGCCTTATCAGGCTGAGCTGGCCTTGTGAGGAACAAAGTATCAAGCCCCTACCTACTGATTCAATCTTCTAACTACTATTAATCATTCAACTACTAAAATTCCTTAATCCCTTCTCTCACAAGTGCAGGACCCGACACTTAGTCTTGTTGAACCTCATACAATTGGCCTTCACACATTGATCCATTCTGTCCAGATCCCTCTGTAGAGTCTTTCTACCCTCAAGCAGATCAACACTCCTGTCCAACTTGGTATTGTCTGCAAACTTACTGACGGTGCACTCAATTCCCTTATCCAGATCATTGATCATCCAGAACTGGCCCCCATGCTGAGCCCTGGGGATCACCACTTGTGACTGGCAACTGGATTTAACTACTGCACCTACTGCTCTCAGCTCATCCACAGAGGCAGTCAGTTCATCATCAAAGGCATTGAGCTTGGCCAAGCATGATTTTGCTTTGGAGAATTCCTGCTGATTGCTCCTCATGACCTCCTCCTCTTTTCCATATTTGAAAGCATGTTCCAAGGGGACATTCTCAATGTTCTTTCCATGTACTAAGGAGAGCTTGCATAGCTTATAGTGTCCTGGATCCTCCTTCTTGCCTTTCTGAAAGATGTGCTTTATATGTCTCTTTTTCAGTCTCCAAGGGTCTCTCCTTATGTGCAGGATTTTTCATATAAGGTGAGGGAAGGGGGGGGGATACAGTTGTGTAAAACTGGTGGAGAATGGATGGGATACCTACACAACAGATATTTAGTCAGAAGAGAAAAAAAAATATAATGATGTCTATAAGAATTGTTACAAGGATTTAGTATCAGTCATATATGAAAATGAGTATGTTTGTTCTACAAGATTTGCAAAGCGAAAAAGGTGAAATTACTTGGATGGACAGATACAGATGTGTGTATAGATCGTGAGTTGGAAAAAAAGAATAATCCTAACGATGCAGAATCAAACATGGGAATGCAAAACTGGAGAAACTGCACACTGAGATGAAATAGAATTTGAAATATATGTTTTTCTGTCTAGAGACTGGTAAAATTCAGTGTGAAATTAAAGGAAATCTTAAAAAGAAAAAAAAAAGAACAAGTTTTGATAGTCTATTCTGAAAGAAAATACATTAATATAGATATATCAACTGTGTAAAGCAGGAGACTGAGGGAAGACTTGGACAAAAAATCAGAAGAAGGGCAAATGAAACTAGCAAAGTCTGACAGAACAATGGATTGGAAGTTGTAAGAGGTCTATGATTAAATGCATGGATGGAGAAAAAAAGATTTGTGGAGATAGTGATTGAAGAGTACAAAAGGGTCAGCAGACAAGGAAATACTTTTTGTGAAAATAATCCTCATATATATTTAATTTTTGCATCAAAATGCATAGACTCTATAAGCTCAAAAGTTTCTCAGGAATTTTAAGACCAGCATTTCCTCACCTTTGAATATTGATACCCTAAATCTATATTTTTTTTCTTTTTTACCTTCCTTCACACACATATATCTATATACAACAGTCATATATATCTATGGTTATTCCTTATTCTTCAAGGTACCATGAGATCTAGTTTATTAGTTGATACCACATTTTCTAAGAAATAGAAAAAAAAGAATTCAGGAATGTGAACAAGACAGATATAATATAACTGATGAGTGAAAGAACAGTAAAAGTCCTCTTGTCCTTTTCTGCTATCACACTGTATAAACAGAACTGATACTATTTCACTGAATTTGTCTACATAAACATAACTTATTGACATGCCATTGACAGATTAAAGTTTGGTGAAATAGAAGTCTTAATGGTACTCTAAAACGTGAGGTATGAGATGATGCACAACTTCTAAGAGTGAACCAGATCTAAACTTCCTCTTCATAACACAGACTCTCAGTAAAGCCTTTGAAAAATTGCAAGCAATTTAGGACAGTAGGTCTCACTGTGGTTTGCTTCACTGATGGTGCTGTAACAAGCCAGTCCACATTCTCTTACTGGGAAGATTTTACCTCCTTATGGAGCATTTTGAGTTTGTTTTGCAAAAGATACAAGAATTAATGTCTTTAAATAAGCCATTCAGTTCAAATGTTTATGCCCATTTAATGAGCCAGTAGCATACAAGGAAGCACAGGGACATATTTCTTCCTTTTAATTTTTGGTGGCAGCAAGACAAAGATCTTTTTAACAGAAGGGTACTCTATGTTGGTTAAGGACGACCTAAGAGGATTAATACTGTGGATTGCCTACATAGTTATTTTGTAGTAGTTTATACACACAGTAACTGTACAGATAATTAATTAAAACCAGATGCTACTGTGATTTTATATAGTCTATAATCTATGCAAGTTCATGTTCAGTGCTTCAGATGTCCCAGAATTTAAGGTAGCCATGCTTCAGGAAGCATCCTTAAAGGAGCAAATCAATGGCAGGAAAAAAAGAAACTTGAACTATGGCTAATGATCCTCCTACTCACAATCATAGTTTATTCATTGCCTTGAACTATGACATCTATTCAGCAGTCAGAAAATCTGTGCAGAAATTTTTTGATTCTTTCAAGGAACTTGCTACTAATGATCCAGTGTTCCCACACTATAGATACGCTATAGATGTCTCTATTACTATAAAACTCAGCATCAATATTTGTCCCTAAGTTACAGTAAAATTGCAAGAAAAACTTTGCAAAGGGGTAGAAGAAGAAATATTATCAAGGGAATTTTTGAGTAACAGTTGAGAAAGAACTATCTGAACAAATTTCCTCCTTTCTACGAAGGTCTTAGAAGGAGAAGTTGAAGAGTTAATTTCACTGGATAAGCAAAACCGTTTATAATCTCTGAGTAGATGGCAGCAGTCAGTTGGTATTACAAAATAAAAAAATATCATCCTGTTTCAGAAATATTACTTTCTTTTGGACTTGATTTTTTATTCTTCAGACTGAGGGAATGATCCAAAACCTATTTTAACAAATGACCAAATTTCCGATTTCCTTCAGTGTGTTTTGCATCATGTCTTCAGTGAAAAATTTCACTGTCCAAAGAAATCCACATCTAAAATTTATAATTTTGTAGATTTGATGCATTATATGATATTGAGATGGGGTGTTTCAACGTACTTCTTAGAGTTACAATAAACATTAAGTGACTCTATATTGGACTTTGATATGAAGATCTCAAGTAATGTTAGAATCAGATTATTAACTTAAAAAAAAAAACACATGAAGGGAATGTTTTTCTGTTAAATGTTGCAATTTGTCGTTCCTAAAATAGGTTAGAAGTCATGGCTGTTTCATTCCTCCTGACGTGGTTACAAATGCGTGAACAATCTAAAGGTTGCTTGGAAAAAAGGTTTTCTGCTAAAGTGCAGCACAGGATTTAAGATTTTGATGTTGCTGTTTTGTGATCTGATTTATAGCTATAGAAGTACAGAAATAATGTTAGATGGTAAAAAATGTATTTTTATGATGTTTAGGGAGTGCAATAGAAAAAGAAACCACATGCCCATTTTTTAGACTAAAATTTAAAAATAGAATGGAGTGACCCAGAAAGCCGCAAAATCACAATTTTTATTTGCATTTTCTTACATTTTGCTTCATTCAGATTTTCCACATAATGCAGTTAAAAACAAATGAAAAAACAACGAGCCCCACTCCCCCGATATGGCTGTAACTGTCATATCGAAGAAATACTGTTTGTTTTCTGGCCTATGTATACTTCAGAATGAGACAAACTATGACCTAGTAATTCCACTGATTATAACAGGAGCACAGGGGACTAACTTCTTTGCACCATGGGTGTCACACGCAGTCAGATCAGCCCTACTGAAAGGTTCTGACAAAGACAGATATTGCATAAAAGGAAGGAAGAACCATTGAGAAACACTTTGTGATTCTGATCTAGATCACATCTAGATTCCAGACTATGATGTCTGGACACAGACCAAACAGTACTGTGTCATGGATGAATTCAGGATGTGAGAGCACCCTGAACAGAAGCACACCATTTGGTGAGATGAAATCTAGAATTTGTTTCGTAAGTGGGACTAGCATAGTGGATGGACAATGATTTCTATTCTAAGGCTCCCTTTCTATGACACACACACAGTTCACACTCACAACAGTTTGGGCCCTAGGACATCTGGTTCAATTTAAACTAGCTTGTAGACCCAGGGGATCCAGACACGGACTTCTGACCAGTCACTGTATCCAAGTCCTGGCTGGAAGCCTAACTTCCAGGCATAGCAGTTCCTCCTTGGGTTCAGCTTTCTTCACAGTGCTGGGATATCCATGCGTGTTTTCCCATCAAGGAACTATTGTCTTCACTACTTACTGTTTTCTAACTTATCTGGCCTTGTTGGTCATGCCCCCACAGGCCAACCTGTTTGACTTTGCTGTTGCTATCTGGGCTACTATCACTTTTTATTTTTCCAATCCAAATGTGTTACACAGATGTAAAGTTTTCAACAGTTCATGTGTGCTTCTTTTTTCTTTCCCACATACACCTAAATTGTTAAAAGAGGTCAGATGTAGTCCAGAGTTTTTGGTAAACTTTCCCCATAACAATTATCTGTCTTCCTTCATTTTCCCAGCACCTACTGGAATCATCTACTGAGTTAAAGCTGTGCAGATGCAGTCAAAGTTTTACTTATCAAAGCAGTGTTTTTGGGTAGGTTTCAACCTGTGACACACTGAGTGAAGAGAGATTATGCAATATGGGTGGAAGTATGAAACTTTTAAATATTTTACTAGTTTTCCTATATATTATTGTTTTATTTGTTAATTAAGCAAACTTAAACATTACTACAGCAATCTGCTGTCCTTCAGGAACAGACTGCTCCAGCGTGGGTCCCCTGCAAGTCACATTTCCTGCCAGAAAACCTGCTCCAGCGTGGGCTCCTCTCCACAGGCTGCAGCTCCTGCCAGGAGTCTGCTCCAGTATGGGCTCTCCATGGGCTGCAGCTTCCTTCAGGGCACATCCACCTGCTGTTGTGTGGGATCCTCCACAACTGCATTGTGGATATCTGCTCCATTGTGGTCCTCCATGGGCTGCACAGGGGGCAACCTGCATCTTCACCACGAGCTGCAGGGAAATCTCTGCTCCAGCACCTGGAGCACCTCCTCCCCCTTCTTGTTCACTGACCTTGGTGGCAAGGCTGTTTCTCTGACATTTTCTCACCTTTCTCTCTCAGCTACTGCCCAGCGATTTTTACCCTTTCTTAAATATATTATCACAGAGACACCAACAACATCACTGATTGGCTCAGCTTTGACCAGAAGCATGTCCATCCAGGTGACAGCTGGAACTGACTCTGTCTGACATGGGGATAGCTCCTCACAGAACCCACCTCTGCAGCCTCCCTCCCCAGTACCAAAACTTTGCCACGTAAACACAATACAGGTATTTGCTATGTAGTCTTACAAAGAAAAAAAATATATATACAGTCTAATGGCTTATGGTTTCTCATGAATACTACTGAAATTAACAATCACAGAATTCTTATTAAGTAACCATGTTAAGTCACAGACCATAACTACTTCCTGGGCAAAACCTGACCACTCATGAAGATACACAAACATACTGAAAGTCTCTGAAAACAACATGATGTGTGGTTTTGGTTGTTGGTTTTCGTTTTTGTTTTTTTTTTTAAATTGACAAAGCTCAACTGCCTCTAAACTTTCAGTGTCTAAACTAGTGGAAGAATACTGACTGGAACCTATAAGCAAACAAACAAACAAACAAAATAATCTTTAGAGTGCAAGTGAGTTTTTGGTTGAAACAAGGTGTCTGAATCTAAAGTCATGAAGTGATGCAACTCCTGTTTATCTGTTGTTTACCCCAGAATTGCATGAACTTTGTATGTGTATGTAAAGTTCATATTTCCCAGGTCCTAGAACTGCACAGAAGTCAGCACCCAACATTATACAGAATGAAATACATCACTTCCCAGAACAGGATTCAATTGACTAAACATGAACTTTTAGTACTTGTTGAGATGCCTCAAGGTATGGCATCTGGCCTCTGGCTATTTTGCAGAAGGACATGGCTTAATTATTGGTCCAGTGTCCCACTTGTGAGGCTCACGTAGATGTCCTGAATGCCTTAAAGCATCTCAGGTAGCGTTGCATTTCTTTGTCTGGACAAATCATAGAATCATAGAATCATAGAATCATTAAAGTTGGAAAAGACCTCTAAGATCATCAAGTCCAACCGTCAACCCAACACCACCATACCCACTACACCATGTCCCTAAGCGCCTCATCTACATGTCTTTTAAATACTTACAAAGATGGTGACTCAACCACTTCCCTGGGCAGCTTGTTCCAAGGCCTGACCACTCTTTCAGTAAAGAAATTTCTCCTAATGTCCAGTCTAAACCTCCCCGGGTGCAACTTGAGGCCATTTCCTCTCGTCCTGTCGCTAGTTACTTGGCAGAAGAGACCAACACCCACCTCACTACAACCTCCTTTCAGGAAGTTGTAGAGCGCGATGAGGTCTCCCCTCAGCCTCCTCTTCTCCAGGCTAAACAGTCCCAGTTCCCTCAGCCGCTCCTCATAAGACTTGTGCTCCAAGCCCTTCACCAGCTTCATTGCCCTTCTCTGGACACGCTCCAACACCTTAATGTCCTTCTTGTAGTGAGGGGCCCAAACCTGAACACAGTATTCGAGGTGCGGCCCCACTAGTGCCGAGTACAGGGGCACGATCACTTCCCTAGTCTTGCTGGCCACACTATTTCTGATACATTGGCCTTCTTGGCCACCTGGGCACACTGCCAGCTCATGTTCAGCCGGCTGTCAATCAGCACCCCCAGGTTCTTTTCCTCTGGGCAGCTTTCCAGCCACTCTTCCCCAAGCCTGTAGCGTTGCATGGGGTTGTTGTGGCCGAAGTGCAGGACCGGCACTTGGCCTTGTTGAACCTCATACCATTGGCCTCAGCCCATCGATCCAGCCTGTCCAGGTCCCTCTGCAGAGCCTTCCTACCCTCGAGCAGATCAACACTCCCACCCCGTTTGGTGTCATCTGCAAACTTACTGAGGGAGCACTCAATCCCTTCATCCAGATCATGGGTAAAGATATTGAACAACACCAGCCCCAAAACTGAGCCCTGGGGAACACCACTCATGACCGGCCGCTGACTGGATTTAACTCCGTTCACCACCACAACTCTCTGGGCTCGGACGTCCAGCCAGTTTTTTTACCCAGCGAAGAGTGCACCTGTCTAAGCCGTGAGCTGCCAACCTCTCTCGGAGAATGCCATGGGAGACAGTGTCAAAGGCTTTACTGAAGTCCAGGTAGACCACATCCACAGCCTTTCCCTCATCCACGAGGCGGGTCACCTGGTCATAGAAGGAGATCAGGTTGGTCAAGCAGGACCTGCCTTCCATGAACCTGTGCTGGCTGGGCCTGATCCCCTGGTTGTCCCGCACATGGCTTGTGAGCGCCCTCAAAACAAACCGCTCCATGATCTTCCCTGGCACCAAGGTCAGGCTGACCGGCCTGTAGTTCCCCAGATCCTCCTTCCGGCCCTTCTTGTAGATGGGCATCACATTGGCAAGTCTCCAGTCTTCCGCGACCTCCCCAGTTAACCAGGACTGCTGGTAAATGATGGAGAATGGCTTGGCAAGCTCCTCCGCCAGCTCCCTCAGTACCCTCGGGTGGATCCCATCTGGCCCCATAGACTTGTGAGCATCCAGGTGGCGTAGTAGGTCATTAACTTCTTCCTCTTGGATTATGGGGGGTTTATCCTGCTCGCCGTCCCTGTCTTCCAGCTCAGGGGGCTGAGTACCCTGAGAATAACTGCTCTGAATATTAAAGACTGAGGCAAAGAAGGCGTTAAGTACCTCAGCCTTATCCTCATCCTTGGTGGCAACGTTCCCCCCTGCATCCAATAAAGGATGGAGATTCTCCTTGGCTCTCCTTTTGTCATTAATATACTTGTAAAAGCACTTTTGTTGTCTCTCACGACAGTGGCCAGGTTGAGTTCTAGCTGGGCTTTTGCCTTTCTAATTTCCTCTCTGCACGACCTAACGAGATCCCTGTACTCTTCTTGAGTTGCCTGCCCCTTCTTCCAAAAGTGGTAAACTCTCCTTTTTTTCCTGAGTCCCAGCCAGAGCTCCCCGTTCAGCCAGGCCGGTCGTCTTCCCCGCCCGTTCTTCTTATGGCACATGGGGACTGCCTGCTCCTGTGCCTTTAAGACTTCCTTCTTGAAGAACATCCAGCCTTCCTGGACCCCTTTGCCCTTCAGGACTGTCTCCCAAGGGACCCTCTTGACCAGTGTCCTGAGCAGGCCAAAGTCCACCCTCTGGAAGTCCATGGTAGCGGTTTTGCTAGCCCCCCTCTTTACTTCACGAAGTATTGAGTATTCTATCATTTCATGGTCAGTAAGCCCAAGCCGGCCTCTGACCACCACATCTCCCACCAGTTCTTCTCTGTTTGTGAACAGGTCAAGCGAGGCACCTCCCCTAGTGGGCTCGCTTGCCAGCTGCGTCAGGAAGTTATCTTCCACACACTCCAGGAACCTCCTCGACTGTTTCCTCTCTGCCGTGTGGTATTTCCAGCAGATGTCTGGAAAGGTGAAGTCCCCCACGAGAACAAGGGCTTGTGACTGTGAGACTTCTGCCAGCCTCTGGTAGAATATTTCATCTGCCTCCTCATCCTGGCTAGGTGGTCTATAACAGACTCCCAGCAGGATATCTGCCTTGTTGGCCTTCCCTCTCATCCTTACCCACAAGCACTCAAGCTCATCATCACTACCATTGAGCTCTAGACAGTCAAAGCACTCGCTAACATACAGGCCTACCCCATCGCCTCTCCTTCCTTGCCTGTCCCTTCTGAAGAGCTTACAGCCATCCATTGCAGCACTCCAATCGTGAGACTCATCCCACCATGTTTCTGTGATGGCAACTAAGTCATAGCTACCCCGCTGAACAATGGCTTCCAGCTCCTCCTGTTTGCCGCCCATGCTGCGTGCATTGGTGTAGATGCACTTGAGCTGGACTGGCGATTTCTTCCCCGACATTGGCGTGCTGCCCCTAGGCTCATCTCTAGTGAGCCTGGTTTTATCCCCTTCCCCCTTCAAACCTAGTTTAAAGCCCTCTCGATGAGCCTCGCCAGCTCATGAGCGAGAATCCTTTTCCCCCTGTGAGACAGCTGAACTCCGTCTGTCACCAGCAGGCCCGGTGCCATGTAAACCTCCCCGTGGTCAAGGGAGCCAAAATGAATAAAGTCCCAGAAGGCTGGCACTTAAAAGTTAGATTTTCAGCTGCCTAAATATTTCACTAAATCTATACCAGTGTTTGTAAATATATTAAAATGACAGAAGATACAACACAGGTGTAAACCAGCTGTTTTAAAAATTATTATGTATTATAAAGCAGAAAAGATATTAAGATCATTTAAGTCATTCTTCAGTAGTACTTTATTTTGAAAAATATATAACTCCTGTGGTAACTTTTATGGTTTCTTTTATGTTCTTTTCCAGACCATCACAAAATTCAGAAAAATAAAGATATTTTACAAGTCATCTGTCATGCAGTCTTATCACTCCAGATAAAATTGTTTTTTCATTGAGGTGTTTTCTTATGGTTTCATTTTTTACACAGGCTGCCATATACCCACTATCCATTGTCTCTGGTTCATAGGATTTACACAGTCCGCTGCTCTGTGAAGATTGTGTTGCTGAAGGTAAAGTAAGTACCCAACAAAGATGTAAGTTTCAAATTCAAGTCAAAACTCTTTTAAAAAAGTAAACCAGCTCTACTTAGCTCTGGTGAGGCCACATCTGAAGTACTGTTTCCAATTCTGGGCTCCCTGGAGAGACATGCACATCCAGTGAGCCCAGTGAAGGTTCACAAAAATGCTCATGTGAGCATGTCCTATGAAGGAGCCATGACTGTACAGCCTGGAGAAGAGAAGGCTTTGGGCTGTATCTAATCAGTGTACCTGAAGGGAGGGTGCAAAGAAGATGGAACCAGGCTCTTTTCAGTGGTGTCCAGTAACAGGACTGGAGGCAATGGGCACAAACTGAAACACAGGAGGTGCTGTCTGAACATCAGGAAACACTTTTTTACTGTGAGAGTGACCAAGCAGTGGCACAGATTGCCCAGAGAGGTTGTGGAGTCTCCATCCTTAGAGATATTCAAAATCTGAAGGGACACAACCCAGAGTAACTTGCTCTAGTTGACCCTGCTCTAAGCAGGGGATTTGGCTGAGATTATCTCCAGAGGTGCTTTCCCACCTCAGCTGTTCTGTAATTCTGTGAGAAAATAATGCAGTTGCACAACAAAGAATGAAATGAATATGGATAAGTAATCCTAGCAGCCTAAACTCTGCCCTCTCTTGTCTTTGAATGTATTCACACATATATACTTATAAAATGGTTACTGTGTAGTACAATATTCACATTTTATCTTACTTATAATATGTTTTTGAACTTACAATTTAAAAAATATAACTTTTAAAGATGTTTAGACAGTGACAAGTGAAGTTTACAAGTCAATGCACCTATAAACACAAGTTTTCCAAATGTTCTGATTCAGTCATTCCCTGTTTTTTCATTTTGTATTTTATCTATTTAAAAAAAAAAACAAACATATTTACCCATATTTAACACATAACTATACAGAAGACTGTGTATATAGAATCATAGAATCATTAAGGTTGGAAAAGACCTCTAAGATCATCGTGTCCAACCGTCAACCCAACACCACCATGCCCACTAAACCATGTCCCTAAGCGCCTCAGGTATACGTCTTTTAAATACCTCCAGGGATGATGACTCAACCACTTCCCTGGGCAGCCTGTTCCAAGGCCTGACCACTCTTTCAGTAAAGAAATTTCTCCTAATGTCCAATCTAAACCTCCCCGGGTGCAACTTGAGGCCATTTCCTCTCGTCCTGTCGCTAGTTACTTGGCAGAAGAGACCAACACCCACCTCACTACAACCTCCTTTCAGGAAGTTGTAGAGCGCGATGAGGTCTCCCCTCAGCCTCCTCTTCTCCAGGCTAAACAGTCCCAGTTCCCTCAGCCGCTCCTCATAAGACTTGTGCTCCAGGCCCTTCACCAGCTTTGTTGCCCTTCTCTGGACACGCTCCAACACCTTAATGTCCTTCTTGTAGTGAGGGTCCCAAACCTGAACACAGTATTCGAGGTGCAGCCCCACTAGTGCCAAGTACAGGGGCACGATCACTTCCCTAGTCTCGCTGGCCACACTATTTCTGATACAGGCCAGGATGCCATTGGCCTTCTTGGCCACCTGGGCACACTGCTGACTCATGGTCAGCTGGCTGTTGACCTGCACCCCCAGGTCATTTTCCTCTGGGCAGCTTTCCAGCCACTCTTTCCCCAAGCCTGTAGCATTGCATGGGGTTGTTGTGCAGGACCAAGTGCAGGACCCGGCACTTGGCCTTGTTGAACCTCATACAATTGGCCTTAGCCCATCGATCCAGGTCCCTCTGCAGAGCCTTCCTACCCTCGAGCAGATCAACACTCACGCCCAACTTGGTGTCGTCTGCACCTCCAGGGATGGTAACTCAACCACTTCCCTGGGCAGCCTGTTCCAATGCTTGACAACCCTTTCAGTGAAGAAATTTTTTCTCATATCCAATCTAAACCTCCCCTGGTGCAACTTGAGGCCATTTCCTCTCATCTTATCACTTGCTACTTGGGAAAAGAAACCAACCTCCATCTTGCTACAACCTCCTTTCAGGTAGTTGTAGAGAGCAATAAGGTCTCCCTGGAGCCTCCTTTTCTCCAGGCTAAACAATCCCAGTTCCCTCAGCTACTCCTTATATGGTACATATACACACAAATATATATAAATAGGTGAAAACCTGAATGATTAAAAAGTAGTTTTAGTGAAAATTAATGGAAAGAAACTGAACATCAGGTAAAATAACAGATATTGTAACCTCAAAAGACAACTAGGTAAAATATAGTATTAGGACAAAACAAAATCTTTAACTAAAACTTAATTTTTATTAAACATAATGTCACTGGTGAAAAGGTTAGGAAATGCTATCTAGAGTGAATTGTTTTCTCAGCCTCAATTGTGAATGTTCTATGGTGGTATAAAATACAAAAAAACCCATCATTTGGGAACTTACAGAGAAAGTTCACAAGTTAGTGCCAGTGTCAGAAAATGCCTATAAAATCTTAGTGATTTTTCTAATGGCAGTTGTATATCACTCCTGACACAGTTTTAAGTGGGTTTGTGGATCTACACGACCAGAAGGAAACCACTTCATCTAGTAGTTTCTAATAATTTCTAATTTAGTCTGAAAAAGTGTCTCCAAAGGTGATTTAGACAGATCATAAACCAAATTTTGTCTACAGTTCAGTATAATGAAATGAAAATGATAATAGAGTTTTAAACTGAAAACGTATTAGAATTAATGCAATAATGTGATGACAGTGATTAAGATGACCTGAAGATTTATAGGACAGTTTACACATGGAATGAAGTTTTCTAAAGAGCAAGCGTTACAGTGAAAAGTGAAAGAAACACATTGTGGATAAAAAAATCTGCACAGCAGTAACACTTCTAGTCTTTAAAGAGATTTAAAATGAGGTATAAAAAGGCAGTGTACTTTTCCTAACGTTTATGTTAATTGAAAAAGAAAAGTAAGTACAAAAATTGCTTAAAAAGCACTTGGAGTTTTAATGAATAACTTTGCAGCTGTGCTTGGACAAAGCTTGTACCTTCAAATGGGAATTCAGCAATGATTACAAAACTACCCCCACCCTCCTTTTTTTTCTTTTTTTTTTTTTTTTTTAAGAATTAATTACTCGGAGATAAACAAGTAATAATCCAGTTCCGTGGGATTTTTAAAAGCTCTTTGATGGCCTAATTCACAAAAGTCAGTGTGTACAGAGATAGGTTAAGACTGAGGGTTTTGAAAAGGTTAATTACTTAATGAGTTGTTAGAAAACACACAATGAGACAGTGAAAGAAAACATCAATATGCTTCAATTTTTCTCATAAGATAGAAGTAAAGCAGGGCAACTGAGAGCTGCAATAGAGTCACTGTCAGATCTATATTAAAAATCGAATGGCATTCATGTTTTCGTTAACAAAATTAGACTTTACTGTTGATTTCAATATTCTCTTCATTTTCCAATGTGCAAGACGGTAGCAGCTGTGAAAAACAGACCCAAAAAACTTCTGAAGCTAGGCACAGTTTCTGCCACTATAGAAACTGGGCAAAATTTTATCTGCAATATTATCAAATTTCAGGAACAAAATATTCCTTCAGTTTTCTAGTTTTATATTGAAAAGAAATTTCAATAGTTGTCAATCTTCTGTTTAAGAGAATGGGTCATAATCTGTACTCCAGACAATTATTACTGGATGTATAAATGACTGATTTAATTATATAATTTTAGTAAATAAGATGATTCCTTCCAGCTTGAACCGATAATAGTAATATTGAAATAATGCCTGGATATCTCAGTATGAGATTGTTCCAGTGTGTTTAGTACAATGTATATATATGAAAGAAAGAGAGAGAGACCATTCTCATCATTTAAACATATGAGAAACTGAGAGGAGATACTCTAAGGGCAAAAGTTATATGGGATCTGAACATCCAAATGCAATTGGAAATGTACTTCCTGGCAGATATTATCCAGTGCAGATTGTTAGTGTCAGATCAAGTCTTTTCAGTACTGCAGAGAAATATGAAATTTGCTGCCCTCAAAGGTTAGGGGGCTGTGGTTGAGCTGCTTGTTTTCTACAGAAAAGAGATGGAAAAGGGGATCAAACTTGAAGAGCTGGTACTTGCTGTTCCAGCTGCTCTGCAGTGTGGGTTGTGTATTTCTTCAGCGCTGAGTGGCACATATTTTTGTAATTACCATCTCAAACTTTTTCATTGGTGGAAGCAGCAGTGACCTGTAGGCCATGCAGAAGTCAACCATGTACTTCATCAATGTTACACACTGTGCCTCATCATACATCCACCAACCCCATGGAACAGGATGACAGCTCGAGATAACAGCTGCATACTCTTCATGACAGCATGTGAGAGCTGAATATCTCTCCCTTCAAATTTAACCTGGACAAAGCAGGAAGTAATTTACCCATTTGTGGAATAATGGCTGAAGTGACTTTTGTTTTTTGGTTCTCTCAGGCAGAATTTTATTTGTCTGTTTTTGAAATAACACTACCCATTAAATTGTATTCTTAAGCAATTATCCATTTGTTTATGTGTGCAAATTGCTGGTGTTTAAAAATGTAGTGCTAAATCATAATTTCAACATACTGATGCAAAACTAGAAACAATGAGAATGTACAATGAAATATTTAAGGCAGAATTTGGTTGCATAATGTCAAAAATCTCAGTGTTTGTGTCTGACAGCATAATCCTCCATTTCCCAAATATAAGTGAGAATAATAAGTCATCCTGGTTCTGGCTGGGACAGAGTTAACTTTCTTCCCAGTAGCTTGGGGAGTGTGCTGTGTTTTGGGTTTGGTGTGAAAGGAGCGTTGATGGCCCATTGATTCTTTGGCTGTTGCTGGGTGGTGCTTGCACTGGACCGGGCGGGGGGGGGGGGGGGGGGTGGAGGGGGGGGGGGGGGAGGGGGGATGTGTGTGTGTTGGGGGTGGGGAGGGGGGGTGTTGGGGGTGGGGAGGGGGTGGGGGGGGTGGGGGGGGGAGTGCAGCCGGGGTGGTAGACCCAGCTGGCCAATGGGGTATTCTATACCATGTGACATCATGCTCAGTATAAAAACTAGGTGGGGGGGGGGAGGGAGAAGCCTTGTCCCCCATTCGTGACACGCCGTCGGCGGTCGGTGAGCAGTTGCATTGTGCATCACCTGTTTTGTATATTCTGTTCTTGTTGTTGTTCTCATTGTTATTATTATTGTTCTACTTCGTTTTATTTCAATTATTAAACTGTTTTTATCTCAACCCGGGAGTTTTCCTACTTGTGCCCTCCCGATTCTCTCCCCCATCCCACCGGAGGAGGGGGCTGAGTGAGCGGCTGTGTGGGGTTTATTTGCTGGCTGAGGTTAAACCACGACAGTCTCTTCTGACGCCCAACGTGGGGCAGCGAAGGGTTGAGATAACAACAGATTAATTAGAGCATATTAAGGAATTTATATCTGGTAACATATTAATTTGTTCTGCACCATGCTCTTGTTTTTACTGTACCTGTTAAAGATTGGAGTTGGGTTTTGTAGTCTGCTGTGCTCTGCAATGGTTAATGATGTTTTGCCTGGGAGATTTGTTACTAAAACGCTGGCATTGGGGGTTATATGGTATTTGGGATTTGTAATGAAGCCGTTACTGTATTTCGAGACCATTAGCAATTATACCTCTTCCTTTGAGAGATTTTTTATGGAGGAAATAGAGAATGGCACCCTCACTACCTTCCTCTGTGATGTCGTCTCCTTTGTTAACTTGTCAGTATCTTGAACATCCTTGGGTAGTTAAGATACATCTATTGGTACTCCTTGGGAATATTGTTTTGGTTTTATCCAAGGTTAGTAAGCATTTTAAGAATGTCATCCAGAGATCTGCCCCAAGGCTGGATAGTTATGAGTGGCAGGGCGAGTGGGATAGCATGGGCAAATACCTAGGACAGTGGGCACCCCCAGTGTTCTGGAACTTCACCCCTGAACAATGGCAGAACCCTGAAAAATTAGTAGAATATTTGGAAGAAGTATGCTGTCACCCTGGCCATTCTAGGGAGACACAAATCACTACAATGTGCTGGGGCCTGGCCCACGCCTACCGAGCCCTATTTAACACCACTCAGAACCCCCAAGGGGAAGGAAACGTCTCTGCAGCTGATGACAAAACATCAGGTCTTGTGGCTACTCCACCCCCCATGGCAAATACAGCGGCTACTCCACCCCCCACGGCAGGCATGGCGGCTACTCCGTCCCCTGCAACAGGGAATCAACCCATGCTGGTATCAGTCACCCCTATACAAAAAAGAAAATGCACAAGAAAATCAGCTCATTTAGTAAGGGATGAAAATGAACCAGGGCCATCATGAGAACAGGAGGAGGAGGAGGCAGAACCCGTAAATGAGATGGTGATCACCTGATCCCTATCTCTGGGTGAGCTGCGAGATATGCGAAAAGACTTCAGCCGTCGTCCAGGCGAGTACATTGTCACCTGGCTGGTCCGATGCTGGGATAACAGGGCCAGTAGCCTGGAATTAGAGGGTAGGGAAGCCAAGCAGCTGGGATCCCTTTCTAGGGAAGGGGGCATTGACAAAGCAATTGGACAAGGGGCACAAGTCCTCAGCCTCTGGAGGCGACTCCTGTCAGGTGTGAAGGAAAGGTATCCCTTCAAGGAAGATGTTATATGCCACCCAGGCAAGTGGACCACCATGGAGAGAGATATCCAGTACCTGAGGGAATTAGCCATGCTGGAAGTGATTTATGATGACCTGAATAACGAGCAGTTATCCAAAGACCCAGATGAAGTCAAGTGCATCCCACCCATGTGGCGGAAGTTTGTACGGACCGCACCAGCGTCATATGCAAACTCATTGGCAATAATGACCTGGAGAGATGGAGAGGAACAAACAGTAGATGAATTGGCTGGCCAACTCCAGCAATATGAAGAAAGTCTCTTTTCCTCCCTACGGGCCTGTGTCTCTGCTGTGGAGAAACTGTCTCAGGAGGTCCAGCAACTCAAAGAGGATATGTCCTACTCCCCACCTGCATGGGCCAGTGTCTCAGCCATTAGGAGCAAGTGTCCCTCTGCTCAAGAGGCACCCCGGGGCAACCTGTGGTTTTACCTGCGTGACCACAGAGAGGACATGAGGCAGTGGGATGGAAAACCTACCTCAGTCCTACAGGCACGGGTACATGAGTTGCAAGGGAAAACAACCACAAAAGGGGGTTCTTCAAGGAAAACTGCTGCTCCAGCCTCCGGTGAGCAGCTCCCCAGACAGAGTAGAAGGGCTGATTCCACTTCCAATCTTAATAAAGGGACTTCTGATTCATACTTACAAGAAGTGGATAGTGAATATGATGACCAGGACTAGAGGGGCCCTGCCTCCAGCCAGGTGGAGGAAAGGGACAACCGGGTTTACTGGACTGTGTGGATTCGATGGCCTGGCACATCAGAGCCACAGGAGTATAAGGCTCTAGTAGACACCGGTGCACAGTGTACCCTGATGCCATCAAGCTATAAAGGGGCAGAACCCATCTGTATTTCTGGAGTGACAGGGGGATCCCAAGAGCTAACTGTATTGGAGGCCGAAGTGAGCCTAAGCGGGAATGAGTGGCAGAAGCACCCCATTGTTCCTGGCCCAGAGGCTCCGTGCATCCTTGGCATAGACTACCTCAGGAGAGGGTATTTTAAGGACCCAAAAGGGTACTGGTGGGCTTTTGGTATAGCTGCCCTGGAGACAGAGGAAATTAAACAGCTGTCTACCTTGCCTGGTCTCTCGGAGGACCCTTCTGTTGTGGGGTTGTTGAAGGTCCAAGGACAGCAGGTACCAATCGCTACCACAACAGTGCACCGGTGGAAATATCGCACCAACCGAGACTCCCTGATCCCCATCCATGAGCTGATTCATCTACTGGAGAGCCAAGGAGTGATCAGCAAGACTCACTCACCCTTTAACAGTCCCATACGGCCAGTGCGAAAGTCCAATGGAGAGTGGAAACTAACAGTAGACTACTGTGGTCTGAACGAAGTCACGTCGCCACTGAGTGCTGCCATGCCGGACATGCTAGAACTCCAGTACGAACTGGAGTCAAAGGCAGCCAAGTAGTAGCCACAATTGATATTGCTAATGCATTCTTCTCAATCCCTTTGGCAGCAGAGCACAGGCCACAGTTTGCTTTCACTTGGAGGGGCGTCCAGTACATCTGGAACCGACTGCCCCAGGGGTGGAAACACAGGCCTACCATTTGCCATGGACAGATCCACACCGCGCTGCAACAAGGTGAGGCTCCGGAACACCTGCAATACATTGATGACATCACTGTATGTGGCAACACAGCAGAAGAGGTTTTTGAGAAAGGGAATAGTCCAAATCCTTCTGAAGGCCGGTTTTGCCATAAAATGATGTAAGGTCAAGGGACCTGCACAGGAGATCCAGTTTTTAGGAATAAAATGGCAAGATGGACATCGTCAGATCCCAATGGATGTGATCAACAAAATAACAGCCATGTCTCCACCAACTATCAAAAAGGAAACACAAGCTTTCTTAGACGTTGTGGGCTTTAGGAGAATGCATCTTCCAAATTACAGTCAAATTGTAAGCCCTATCTATCATGTGACCAGGAAGGAGAACAACTTCAAGTGGGGCCCTGAGCAACAACAAGCCTTTGAACAAATTAAACAGGAGATAGTTCATGCAGTAGCCCTTGGGCCAGTCCGGGCAGGACAAGATGTAAGGAATGTGCTCTACACCGCAGCCGGGGAGAATGGCCCTACCTGGAGCCTCTGGCAGAAAGCACCAGGGGAGACTCAAGGTCGACCCTTAGGGTTCTGGAGTTGGGGATACAGAGGATCCGAGGCCCGCTACACTCCAACTGAGAAGGAGATATTGGTAGCATATGAAGGGATTCGAGCTGCTTCGGAAGTGGTTGGTACTGAAGCACAGCTCCTCCTGGCACCCTGACTGCCGGTGCTGGGCTGGATGTTTAAAGGGAGCGTCCCCTCTACACATCATGCAACCGATGCTACGTGGAGTAAGTGGGTCGCACTAATCACACAACGGGCCCAAATAGGAAACCCCAGTCGCCCAGGAATCTTGGAGGTGATCACAAACTGGCCAGAAGGCGAAGATTTTGGCATATCCCCAGAGGAGGAGGTGACACGTGCTGAAGAGGCCCCACTGTATAATAAACTACCAGAAAATGAGAAGCAATATGCCCTGTTCAGTGATGGGTCCTGTCTCCTTGTGGGAAAACATCGGAGGTGGAAAGCTGCTGTACGGAGTCCTATACGCCAAGTTGCAGAAACTGCTGAAGGAGAAGGTGAATCAAGCCAGTTTGCAGAGGTGAAAGCCATCCAGCTGGCCTTGGACATTGCTGAACGAGAAAAATGGCCAGTACTTTATCTCTATACTGACTCATGAATGGTGGCAAATGCCCTATGGGGGTGGTTGCAGCAGTGGAAGCAGAACAACTGGCAGCGCAGAGGTAAACCCATCTGGGCTGCCGCATTGTGGCAAGATATTGCTGCCCGAGTAGAGAACCTGACTGTAAAAGTACGTCACGTAGATGCTCACGTACCCAAGAGTCGGGCCACTGAGGAACACCAAAACAACCAGCAGGTGAACCAAGCTGCTAAGATTGAAGTGGCCCAGGTGGATTTGGACTGGCAACATAAGGGTGAATTATTTATAGCTCGGTGGACCCATGACACTTCAGGCCACCAAGGAAGAGATGCAACATATAGATGGGCTCGTGATCGAGGGGTGGACTTGACCATGGACACTCTTGCACACGTTGTCCATGAATGTGAAACATGCGCTGCAATCAAACAAGCCAAGCGAGTAAAGCCTCTTTGGTATGGAGGACGATGGTTGAAATATAAATATGGAGAGGCTTAGCAGATTGATTACATCACGCTCCCACAAACCCAACAAGGCAAGCGCCATGTGCTCACCATGGTGGAAGTAACCACAGGTTGGCTGGAAACATATCCTGTGTCCCATGCCACTGCCAGGAACACTATCTTGGGTCTTGAAAATCAAGTCTTATGGAGATGTAGCACTCCAGAAAGAATTGAGTCAGACAATGGGACTCATTTCCGAAACACCCTCGTAGACACCTGGGCCAAAGAGCATGGCATTGCGTGAGCATATCACATCCCCTACCACGCACCAGCCTCTGGAAATATTGAACGATACAATGGGCTGCTAAAGACAACACTGAGGGCAATGGGTGGTGGGACATTCAAGCGTTGGGATACATATTTAGCAAAAGCCATCTGGTTAGTCAACATTAGGGGATCTGTCACTCAAGCTGGCCCTGCCCAATCAAGACTCTTACGTACTGTAGAGGGGGATAAAGTCCTTGTCGTGCACATAAGAAATATGCTGGGGAAGACAGTCTGGGTTACTCCTGCTTCTGGCAAGGGAAAACCCATTCGTGGGATTGCTTTTGCTCAAGGACCTGGGTGCACTTGGTGGGTGATGCGAAAGGATGGGGAAGTCCGATGTGTACCTCAAGGGGGTTTGATTTTGGGTGAAAATAGCCAATGAACTGAATTGTATGATGTTAGTTACTGGTGGACTGAAGTGGTCAGTGAGGTATTCTATACCATGTGACATCATGATCAGTATAAAAACTAGGTGGGGGGGGGAGGCTCGCCCCCCATTTGTGACACGCCGTTGGCGGTCAGTTAGCAGTTGCATTGTGCATCGCCTGTTTTGTATATTCTGTTATTGTTGTTGTTCTCATTGTTATTATTACTGTTCTACTTCATTTTATTTCAGTTATTAAACTGTTTTTATCTCAACCTGGGAGTTTTCCTACTTGTGCCCTCCCGGAGTGGGGGGTGACTGAGCGGCTTTGTGGGGTTTATTTGCTGGCTGGGGTTAAACCACGGCATAAGTGGGAATAAATGATAACAAAGCATCAAAAGTAAATAGAAGAGAAAAGAAAGTCTTTGAAATGCTTTGAAATATTCACAGACAGTTTATCTAGAATGTCTAAATACTATGTTGATGAAACACAGTTACTAAAACCCCAATAAAATATAAATAAAATTTTGTATTAACTTCTATTGAATAACAGATCATTACTATTTTGCAAAAGGAATTATGCTGAAATGGAGACAAGGGTGGAAAGAAAACAAATCCAAAGCAAATTGATATTTTGTAGTTCAAGAACCACATACACTGGGAAAATGCCAGCAGCTGCTTTGACGCAAGGGATGTTATAGCTCTCTAATTCTTGAAGTGACAAAATCCCAGTGATCCTTATAATCCTTAAAATATACTGCAGATATTTTTGGCAAAGTTCCTAGTTTTGAAAGAATGGATTATTATGAGTGGTGATAAATTTTTGTGTTGGCTGGGCAGTTAGATGCTTAAGACCAGAAAATAAAGAGCAGATATTTTGAAACAGTCTTCCAATAAAAAGTAAGAAAAACAAAAAACCAAACAAAAAAAAAACAAAACAAAACAAAAACAGACAAAAAAATCCCCTAGCAAAATCTCAGCAGGAGTTTATGTGAAACACTGTCGTGTTTACCGTCTTTAATCTGAGAACTTGATAAGTACTAAGATAAAGATGTTTCCAATTTTACAGTCTTGAAATACATACTCAGATCTCAACTGCAGCCTCTCAGGGCTGCAGCTGTCAAATTGGATGAAAAAATACTTTGAACTAAAAGAAAATATGAAGAACATTGTTGAACAACATAAACACATATTCAGATCTTTTGATATCAATTTTAAGAAAATTGCTTTCAAGTTAGGAGGGAGAAATGGGAGGAGAGCAAAGTTGTTTATTTGAAAGGTATTTTAAAACAACAAAAATAGGAAAATGTTCTTTACTTCTTTTCCAGAAAAGTTAGTTCAACAAAAATAGCTGTAGTGATTAGCTATAATAAGATGGAATAGATATATCTAATAATTAGAAGTTATTAATATTAACTGTGGTAGTTATGGTGAAAAATTATTGAATTACTTGATTTGAAAATTGCAGAGGCTAAAAACTGCCTGGAATTTCTACAGCAGAGTCTTGCTCTTAGAATGATTGGTGACATTAATATTGCTTGAGTGCTATGGGTTGCAAGGCTCTCCTAAGGTGAGGAATCAGACACTTCGAAGTGCCTTTGCAGAGATCACTGGAAGTAATCTCACTATTTGCTCTTTCATTAAGTTATGAAAGATCTGGTGCAGCAAGGGCACTGGAGCTCAATGAAAAGGCAGTGGAAGAGCTCCCTAGAGCTAGCATTCCAGCAACAACTAACTACAGCAAGTGTTTTAGCCTGGAGGTCGCTCTCCAACCCACTTCATTCTGTGTAGATGCATTTGCAAGTAGCAGTGATATACAGAAGACAGGATCCACAAACAAAATGGAAAATGTTCTAAAAAACCCAATGGTTTACATATCTTACTTTTTATTTCTGCTAAGTTACCTGTTTTGGTTTTGTTGTTATTGTTTTGGTCTATTCTATTTCTATTGCTAATATACTGTGCATGACACTAATAATTATTGGTGAAATCATCATTGACTCCTAATGAGAGAGTAATGGCATTTAATTGTACGAAGCATCTGGCATCACAGGGAACCAAGAAAATGGTACATATATTTTTCATTTAAAGTGGAGCACATAAAAATAATTTGGTAAGAAAGAAGTTTCTCTATATGTATGTCCTGGTTTCAGCTGGAATAGTTAATTTTCTTCGTAGTAACTGGTATAGTGCTGTGTTTTGGATTCAGTGTGAGAAGAATATTGATAACACACTGATGTTTTAGTTGTTGTTAAGTAGTGTTTATGCTAGTCAAGGACTTTTCAGCTTCCCATGCTCTGCCAGGTGCACAAGAAGCTGGGAGGGAACATAGCCAGGACAGCTGACACAACTGGCCAACAGGGTATTCCATGCCATATGACGTCATGCTCAGCATATAAGGCTGGGGGAAGAAGAAGGAAGGGGGGACGTTTGGAGTGATGGCGTTTGTTTTCCCAAGTAACTGTTATGCGTGATGGAGCCCTGCTTTCCTGGAGATGGCTGAACACCTGCCTGCCGATGGGAAGGAGTGAATTAATTCCTTGTTTTGCTTTGCTTGCATGCATGGCTTTTGCTTTCCCTATTAAACTGTCTTTACCTCAGCCCATGAGTTTTCTCACTTTTACCCTTCCGATTCTCTCTCCCATCCCCCCAGGGGGGAGTGAGCGAGCATCTGTGTGGTGCTTAGTTGCCAGCTGGGGTTAAACCATAACAGTTTTAAGGAGAGTTTATCCTTGTTCTCTAGGCTGATGTCCTCTCTTAAGTATTCCATAACCTGTGGATGAACAACATTTTCCATGTATTTACTCAAAATGAATAGAGTCTTGGAACAGAATAAAACAAAGGTGCATTTGGCTATTGTCTATATATGCTCTCTTTCTATGTACATTATTTATATAATGTGAATATACACACATACTACATTT
Source organism: Calonectris borealis (assembly GCF_964195595.1). NCBI lineage: Eukaryota > Metazoa > Chordata > Aves > Procellariiformes > Procellariidae > Calonectris > Calonectris borealis. The sequence goes on from NC_134312.1 coordinate 167,047,300, forward strand.
ATATACATATATACACACTACATATGTATATATAATATGTATATAGTATATCTACTACATAATGTGTACATGCAGTATGTATATGTATTATATGTATGATACATAATGTGCATACATACTATGGTATTGAAATAATAAAAATGTTTTTGTCCTTAATATGTTAAATTGTCTGCTCTTTAAAAGCATTGAACTGATTTTGCATTACTTCAGTTAATTTATTCTAATTCAGTGAAATTCAGTGAAGTTGCATGATTTTTACATCAGCATGAAGTCAGAAAGATCTCTTTATAATGAAAGATTGTAATAAAACAAGATTCTGTGTGAATTCATCCCCCACTTCATTCTTTCAGTTCCACACCTGCTGTTCCTACTACCTCTGACTTTTTTTTTTCTTTCATCACTGTTTGTTTCAAGTAACTTATTTTTTATCATTTTACAGTGCTGTATAATACATCTTTCATTGCTTCATCAGCTTCCTTCAAATTAGTAATTTTATTCAAATTCGTTCTCATCTCGGTAGAAGCACACAAGACTAACATCCTTTCTAATAGAGTCTCTCTTGAATGACATCTGTTCACCCCATCTCGCTTTCACTTTTGTGGTGGGTTGACCTCAGCCAGAAACTAAGCACCCAAGCTGCTCACTCAGTCCCTGCCCCCAGAGGGATGGGGATAAGAACTATAAAAGCAAAAGCAAGAAAAACTCACAGGTTGAGATAAAGACAGTTTAACGAAAGGAGAGGTAAAAAAACCCAAGTGATGCAGAGGCAATCACTACCACCTCCCACCAGCGGACCAATGCCCAGCCAGTCTCTCAGCAATGGGTATTTTGGAAAGACTACTTCCCAGTTTTATTGCTGAGCATGATATTACATGGTTTGGGATATACTTTTGGTCAGCTGGGGTCAGCTGTCCTGGCTGTATCTGCTCCCAAACTCTTGCCCACTCCCAGCCTTCTTGCTGGTGGGGCAGAGTGAGAAACAGAGAAGGCCTTGATGCTGTGCAAGCACTACTCAGCAACAGTTAAAACATTGATGTGTTACCAACACTGTTTTAGTCACAAATGTAAAACACAGCACTATATGGGTTGCTATTAAGAAAATTAATCCAATCCCGGCCAGACCCAGTACAACCCAGTACAACATCCTACTAAAAGAATGGCCTCCCTTGGTATCTTTTATCTATTTTGTTCCACTACTTTTCATGGTATTCTTTATGTTCCAAATTTTTCCCCTTCATTTTATTTCGTTATTGTATCCTCCCTTGCTTCTCCTCTGTCTCTTGATTCCTCCCCCAGAGAAAGCTGGGGCTGTTGAAAGATACTGCTCTCCCCTTTGAAAATTACTGTAGCATGGAGTTCTGCCTCTCACGCAGAAACAATGCCTTTCTCTATTATACATCCTACTTCTCATATGCCATAGCAACCATGACAATGTCATGCAGTTTGTACTAGATGTCAAGAAGCAATACTGATGAACTTAGTTTTGTAATTGCATTGAGCAGTTTAAATGTTGTACAAGAATACTAGCAGGAAGAATCCAGGACTCCTTGTTCCCGGATGAGTAGCCCTACCAAATATTACCTCATGTGTGCACATGTGCATCTTTCATCTCATCCTGTGACTTCGGCATTTTTGAAGCTGTATGACTGAGCAGCAGCAAAGCGCCTGGAAAATATTCCCCATCTTTTATCTGGACAAGGCTATACCTTGATGAATTAGGAAATTCTCAGGGAAATTGGGAGCTATTGTTTTTAACTCATGAGAAGCAAACTGAAATTAACTGGTATACCTCTTAGGTGAGTGTTTCAATTCCTAGACATTATTGTTGCATTATTAAAAGTGTGCAATGAATGAAGTTACACGGTTCCTCCCCTCACTTGAATAATGGCAGCCTAAGAGAGGGCTGTAGAAGTGCTAGTTCTCTGCATAAAATTTAATTTAATCTAAAGTAATCTGACTCAAATCTGTTCTTAAACTCAGAACAGATACTGTAAGGTGTAGTTATGTTATTTTCAAGACTTTTCAGTACTCAGCAGTAGAGCTATCAGAAATGCACTATCTGAGAACATTATCATGCTCTAATCTTGAATGAGCAAAGCTTCAACAAATTAGTGTATTATTCCATTGAACTGAGAAGAGGCACTGTACTATGAGAGACTTTCAAATTTGTAATGCAAATTAGACAAAGGCAAACCACACTTAAACATGTTTCTGAAACAGACAACAAGCTCTGCTTTCACAAATATGCAGTGTATTTCAGGGTATTCTCAACGTTTTCATTATAAGAAACAAAAATCCTATATAGTCATGGGTGACTTAGGGGCTGGTGCCATAGGTGAAATTTTGGTTTCTTTGAACACGGGGAGGTTTATATGGCACTGGGCCTGCTGGCGACAGATGGAGTTCAGCTGTCTCACAGGGGGAAAAGGATTCTCGCTCATGAGTTGGTGGGGCTCATCGAGAGGGCTTTAAACTAGGTTTGAAGGGGGAAGGGGATAAAACCAGGCTCACTAGAGATGAGCCTAGGGGCAGCATGCCAATGTTGGGGGAGAAATTGACAGCCCAGCTTAAGTGCATCTACACCAATGCACGCAGCATGGGTGGCAAACAGGAGGAGCTGGAAGCCATTGTTCAGCGGGGTAGTTATGACTTAGTTGCTGTCACGGAAACATGGTGGGATGAGTCTCACGATTGGAGTGCTGCAATGGATGGCTGTAAGCTCTTCAGAAAGGATAGGCGAGGAAGGAGAGGCGGTGGGGTAGCCCTGTATGTTAGCGAGTGCTTTGACTGTCTAGAGCTCAATGGTAGTGATGATGAGGTCGAGTGCTTGTGGGTAAGGATGAGGGGGAAGGCCAACAAGGCAGATATCCTGCTGGGAGTCTGTTATAGACCACCTAGCCAGGATGAGGAGGCAGATGAAATATTCTACCAGAGGCTGGCAGAAGTCTCACAGTCGTTAGCTTTTGTTCTCATGGGGGATTTCAACCTTCCGGACGTCTGCTGGAAATACCACACGGCAGAGAGAAAACAGTAGAAGAGGTTCCTGGAGTGTGTGGAAAATAACTTCCTGGCACAGCTGATAAGCAAGCCTACAAGGGGAGGTGCCTCGTTTGACCTGCTGTTTACAAACAGAGAAGGACTGGTGGGAGATGTGGTGGTCAGAGGCCGGCTTGGGCTTACTGACCATGAAATGATAGAATACTCAATACTTCGTGAAGTAAAGAGGGGGGCTAGCAAAACCGCTACCATGGACTTCCAGAGGGTGGACTTTGGCCTGCTCAGGACACTGGTCAAGAGGGTCCCTTGGGAGACAGTCCTGAAGGGCAAAGGGGTCCAGGAAGGCTGGATGTTCTTCAAGAAGGAAGTCTTAAAGGCACAGGAGCAGGCAGTCCCCATGTGCCATAAGAAGAACGGGCGGGGAAGACGACCGGCCTGGCTGAACGGGGAGCTCTGGCTGGGACTCAGGAAAAAAAGGAGAGTTTACCACTTTTGGAAGAAGGGGCAGGCAACTCAAGAAGAGTACAGGGATCTCGTTAGGTCGTGCAGAGAGGAAATTAGAAAGGCAAAAGCCCAGCTAGAACTCAACCTGGCCACTGTCGTGAGAGACAACAAAAGTGCTTTTACAAGTATATTAATGACAAAAGGAGAGCCAAGGAGAATCTCCATCCTTTATTGGATGCAGGGGGGAACGTTGCCACCAAGGATGAGGATAAGGCTGAGGTACTTAACGCCTTCTTTGCCTCAGTCTTTAATATTCAGAGCAGTTATTCTCAGGGTACTCAGCCCCCTGAGCTGGAAGACAGGGACGGCGAGCAGGATAAACCCCCCATAATCCAAGAGGAAGAAGTTAATGACCTACTACGCCACCTGGATGCTCACAAGTCTATGGGGCCAGATGGGATCCACCCGAGGGTACTGAGGGAGCTGGCGGAGGAGCTTGCCAAGCCATTCTCCATCATTTACCAGCAGTCCTGGTTAACTGGGGAGGTCCCGGACGACTGGAGGCTTGCCAATGTGACGCCCATCTACAGGAACGGCCAGAAGAAGGATCTGGGGAACTCCAGGTCTGTCAGCCTGACCTCGGTACCGGGGAAGATCATGGAGCGGTTTGTTTTGAGGGCGCTCACAAGCCATGTCCGGGACAACCAGGGGATCAGGCCCAGCCAGCACGGGTTCAGGAAGGCAGGTCCTGCTTGACCAACCTGATCTCCTTCTATGACCAGGTGACCCGCCTAGTGGATGAGGGAAAGGCTGTGGATGTGGTCTACTTGGACTTCAGTAAGGCCTTTGACACTGTCTCCCACAGCATTCTCCTAGAGAAGCTGGCGGCTCACGGCTTAGACAGGTACACTCTTCGCTGGGTAAAAAACTGGCTGGACGGCTGAGCCCAGAGAGTTGTGGTGAACGGAGTTAAATCCAGTTGGCGGCTGGTCACGAGCGGTGTTCCCCAGGGCTCAGTTTGGGGCTTGTCTTGTTCAATATCTTTATCCATGATCTGGATGAGGGGATCAAGTGCTCCCTCAGTAAGTTTGCAGATGACACCAAGTTCAGGGGAGTGTTGATCTGCTCGAGGGTAGGAAGGCTCTGCAGGGGGACCTGGACAGGCTGGATCGATGGGCCGAGGCCAGTTTTATGAGGTTTAACAAGGCCAAGTGCTGGGTCCTGCACTTTGGCCACAACAACCCCATGCAATGCTACACACTTGGGGAAGAGTGGCTGGAAAGCTGCCCAGAGGAAAAGGACCTGGGCGTGCTGATTGGCAGCCGGCTGAACATGAGCCGGCAGTGTGCTGAGGTGGCCAAGAAGGCCAATGGCATCCTGGTCTGTATCAGAAATAGTGTGACCAGCAGGGGTAGGGTGGTGATCGTGCCCCTGTACTCGGCACCGGTGAGGCCACACCTCGAATACTGTGTTCAGGTTTGGGCCCCTCACTACAAGAAGGACATTGAGGTGCTGGAGCGTGTCCAGAGAAGGGCAACGAAGCTGGTGAAGGGCCTGGAGCACAAGTCTTATGAGGAGCGGCTGAGGGAACTGGGACTGTTTAGTCTGGAGAAGAGGAGGCTCAAGGGAGACCTCATCGTGCTCTACAACTACCTGAAAGGAGGTTGTAACGAGGTGGGTGTTGGTTTCTTCTGCCAAGTAACTAGCGATAAGATGAGAGGCCTCAAGTTGCGCCAAGGGAGGTTTGGATTGGACATTAGGAAAAATTTCTTTATTGAAAGAGTGGTCAGGCCTTGGAACAGGCTGCCCAGGGAAGTGGTTGAGTCACCATCCCTGGAAGTATTTAAAAGACGTGTAGATGAGGCGCTTAGGGACATGGTGTAGTGGGCATGTTGGTGTTGGGTTTGCGGTTGGACTCGATGATCTTAGAGGTCTTTTCCAACCTTAATGATTCTATGATTCTATGATTCTATGACAGCTTGTAGCATCTTCTCTCCTCTTTTCAAAAATTGAAGGCTTTTCTTTTGTTCTGTTTGGTTTTGTTTTGCTTTGGTTTGTTTTTTTTTAGCAGTCTTTACCACAAAAGCGACACTCCTCCTTTCAGTAACAAAAGCCCTTTTAACTCCACCTGTCTAAAATCTTAATATAGTTTCTCTCTTAGCCTGGGTTCCAGGAACTGATGGTCTATAAAACTAATTTTGTTTCTGCCCTCCACACTTTTTAGTAGAAATTATTTCCTTGGGCAAGAAAAGCATAAGAATAAATTTGCTTAATATCTTTATGCTTAAATCCTGGTATGATTGATCTATAATCACACAGACCTGTAATACAGTATTGTTGTTGCTAGTTACAGACCATAAGTTTTTTAGTGAATTTGCAAGGCCTCAGGACTGAGGCTTGTCAAGCTTGCTCAGTCTTAGCTTTTCTTGACATGCCTGCAACTTGTTTTGCTTGGTTTAGCTGTGACAGCAATTTCCCTAAGTCATCAGGTGTCTAAGGTTAATTTGTTTTACTGTTGTCTCTCTGTGTGTGGTGCAACTATAGTTTTATATAGATAGCAGTAACAAGCAGCTGTCCTATGCAGACTGAGATATTTACAACTCTGGCACAATGATGTAGTGTAGAGAAAGACAGACCAGGTACGATAACAGAGGCCTTGAGTAGTGGTGACACAGGATGTGGTATAGAGAGAGGGGCACAGGCACAAGATGATAAGAGATGAGGCACAGGCTTGGCCCTAGAGATGCCACAGCTACGAACAACTAACCCACGGTTAGTTAAAGATAAGCAGACTGGGACCTGGACAAGACTGGTTTTAGGGATAAAAAAGAGAACAAATAAATACCATCTGACATATGCATAAGGCACCATGTATAGTAAACAAATATGACGTGGAGCTCAGACTAATGAAGGAAGAAAAAGGTGTAAAACTGTGTTAGCAAACATGTGAAAATGTCCCTAGTGGATCCTAGAGTGACGAAAAAGAAACCATCAACATGGAAAGCACATTCCAGAGGACTCCAGATGCCAACGACTTGATGTAATACCTACCACACCACCAGAATAAAACTACCAGCCCCCAGGGACTCTGGGGAGCAGTGGAAGGGTGAGCATAACACAAAGAAAAGGGTAGGAAAAAAGTGTGTGTGTAACAATTTTAAGTACATTATTATGCTTCCTTTTCTGTAAAAATTAGATCTAAATTTATAGTGAATCTTGAATTAGACTATCAAGAGTTGTATTATACTAACAATGAATTCTTGTCTCTCTCTATATATGTATGTAAGGTTTGCTTCCTATTTGTCCATAAATGATATTTTGAGCATAACACTTATACCCTTTCCAAGATTCCTTAAGAAAACATTTAAATACTAAACTTCTTATTCCAAACTATTTGTTCCTTTGTTTTACTTGTTTTTTTTTCTGGCTTCTTACTCTCAACAACCATACTTTCTACCATCTTCTCTTTCCAGTCATTTCCCATAGAAGTACCTTTTTCTTAGGATTACTTTCTGAAAGAACTCTTAAAGGCCGTTGAAAAAGAGAGCATAGACCTCCTCCTCTCCAGGTCTCTTCTTCTGAGTAAAAGAAAATATTTTTCTTCAAAATTCCCAGTTTAGAACATATCCACAACTATGAAGCAATGGCAAGACCACACAGCTGTGTGTCAGGCAGTATACGTGGCTACAGGAGACAGATTCTGTATCTTTTTTCTTTGCTGTTGTAACATATTTCATTCCTTCAAAACAATCAAGTTACACCTTCGCTTTCCTCCATTCACCATCCTTTTGTCTTTATTAAGTAGCATCTCTGTCCTTACCCAGTCCCACCTCCCTAACACTTGGTGACCTATTCCACTCTTCTGCATACTTCTGCCACACTGATTCCACAGTCCAGGCTTCAAAGAAATATCTGCAGTGGTAGCTTTACAGAAACCTTTCTCTTCCCCTTTAGAAATAGATGGAAGTCAGTGTGATACTGGGCCTATGCACAGGCTTGGCAGATACAAGAGTTGGAGTCAGTTACTGGATCTCCTTGCAGGCAAGCAAAGCACTGAAGGATCCAAAAGCCAGCCCCCATCTTTGCCTGTGGGCAGGAACTGATGAAAGCCTGAAGCCAGTATTTGATTCTGACTGCACATTTTGAATCACAGGAACTCTCTTCTTCCGCTGCCTTCCCTGAGTTGACAGCAAAGTCAACTCTTGACTCTGCTACAGATCACTTGACTCTGCTACAACACTCTGAGGTTGTCCTAGTACCACTGGTATTACATATACAAAATGTAAGAAACCTCACTGTAAAAACTGTGGTGATAACTGTTGGCCATTGTGGCTCAGATCTAGAACAGTGAGACTTCTAAATGCCTACATATAAAACCAAGATAAAATGAGAGTAGGAGGTAGATATCTAAATACCTATGCACATGTTCTATCTTTTGGACTAAAGGAAAAAATACAAGGTTGGACTCATTTTTCAATTTGAGTTAGCATAAGACAATAAAAACAGTGTTAGAATTTATATTCTCTGAAAACAGCATGAATAATTAGAATAGGGAGGAAAATATTTCTCAAGTTAAAATTTTGGAGAAGATACATTTTATCAGTTTTACAGCATAAGACACTTAAAAGTTCTCTGTGAAAAATCAGTGCACAGGACTTCAAACTGTGACCCACCAAGGTGTAAATGATCTGTATTACATTTTCATGATTATGTATTTATGTGGAATGAGGTAATTGAACAGATTTATCACTTCTCCAAATCATGAGAAAATAAAGATAACTAGTAAGATTAGTTAGATTTTGTTTCATAATTCATGAGCTCATGCAATTTCAAGATCAACCATGAAATTAAGTCTGTTAGTTTGCAGTGAATTTTGCTTTGCTAGAGGGGATATTTCAATAGCCTCACTTTTCCTTTAAAATATTTATTAATCATATGAACTCTAATTAAAACAGTAGAATAATGAATTACGTGAAAACCAACAACTGTAAAAAAATAGTTCTAAAAGTTATAGTAAAACTCACAGCAATTTCTTTAAAGATGACTGCCAAACAATCATGCACACATATGAATGGTTAAACAATAATAATCACAAATGACAACTCCAAAAAAAAAAAATCATTTAGATACCTAAAGTGTTATTTAGAGCCTACATTCAGAAGCATGATCCACCAAAGCCAAATAAAATCTGATTAAAGGTCCAGGAAACTCAGATATCTGTCCAAAAAGCTATTGTGTCTCATGTTCTGCAATATGAATTCCAAGCATCACTGTCTTTAAAGAACTGAATATCAAAATATACATCCTGCTTAAGGCTACATGGCACCCAGACACTAAGCTTGTCTAGGTTATTTAATAGAGGTTACATCAGCTGGAAACACAAAGGGTGGGCCAATAATTTAAAAGCTTGTTCTGAAAAAGTGTTTTTCGGGTTCACTTATGTCTATGAAAATATGAAACTGCCTTTTACTGTAGAGTATCTTAAATGCCAGGAAATATCTGTTACTTCTTTACTTTAAATTGGGTCAATATAAAACACATTCCCAGGCAAAAAAAAGCCTGACTATAACCTAGTTGGAAAGGAATTCCCTTAGGAGTTTTGATCCACAACTATAATTCCAGTTTGCTCAGTTTCTAGTTTCTGTTTCTGGTTTTATCCAGCTTGATATGAAATACAAAAAAAGTGCTGGAAGAAAAAAAACTGAATAGCAGATCCCCTGGTGCTTATAAAAATCCTAATCAATAGGCTCAGCTTTCCCATGTGTGCTGTACCCCTGCCCCTGCCCACTGCTGCTGCACCATGGGGCTGCCAGTGGTGCGCAGCCCTGGCACCAGTGCAGCATCTCAGGATAGAGGAGGAAGGGATCGTCTAACCTTCAATGTCGCACTCTCCACAACAGTAGTGGCTCGCTGGAAACTCCCCTTCCCTGCTTCTCCTGAGGAAGCCTGAAATGGTCTCTTAGAACCCAGAGGGACTTTGGAAGGGAAACACAACACCAAAGAAGATGGGTAGGTATTAGAAAAGCAACAATTTAAACCTATTCATTAGGCTATTCTGAAAAAAAAATTACATAATTTGGAACTCAGGCCTGTTAAAAAATTAGACTAACAATACATTTTTAGTTGCATATTTATATTATACTCCCTTTGACTCATAATAACATTTCAAGTATAACAGTGCTCTCTTTCTGACCTACACATTTTGCAGTCCTGAATATACACTGGTCAAGCTGCTGTAGGAAAATGACAAACTCATCCAGGATACCCACAAGCTTACAGCTGGGATATTTTCCTAGTGGGTAAGAGACGGAGATGCAAGTCTCCTCAGTGAGATGGACATAAAGCCCAGGTCTCAACATCTGGTTTTGGGCAATTGTTGTAATTATCATACAAATAAGTCACCTCTTTGTTTAAATACCAAAAATTGCAGAATGGAAGTGAGAGAATTTACACTCTGAATCCCAGTTTCACAAAGTTGTTTAGTTTTAGCTGCCAGATGAGGACTCAAAGTCATGCAAAATACAGTATTCAGGTGTACTGACTTTACACTGACTTTGTGACCCCCAATCTAGATACCTTTAAAGTATAGGATATGTCAATGCTTTGCTCAGCATTTTAGGGGTTCTATTATGGAAATGGTTACCTCCGTTCATTTTTTTGCAGAGCTGAGAAGACTGTGCTAATATTCCATATTTTACTGAGGTGTCCAGAATTAATTTTGAAAGATATTGAATGTATAACGCACACAGTTCTAAGAAAAGAAATAGCAGACATTTGAAACTGATTAGAGCTTTCTTACATATAGTAATGGACATGGCTACAATAATGCTATGGTAAGTACCTGCGTGACCAGCAACATTCAGTCTAGACTAGTCAATCCCAAACTGATGTTATCATTTTCTTACCTGACAGCAGCCAATTACGTAAAATGATCTTGAAGGGACTACATAGCATGGGTAAAAGATAGCATTTTGGAGACTTTCTGATCTATCTATGTATCTTTTTTGACTAGTTAAAATGATTGATTGCTTGTGAGAGTATTAGCATAAATATACATGACAGGTCTAAAACCCTTGCTTTTTTCTTTACATTTGTTTCATCCCTAATTTTTCTTTTTCTAGGGATAATTGAAATAAAAGGTATTTTTTCTCTTCATATTCTTGGTTGCTATTTTACCCACAAATCTGCACCTTTCCATAGAATTAAGAGCAGCTAATCAAGAAAACAAAACTAGTGAAATGATGGCATTCTGAACATTCAAGGTTAAACTAACTTCAAAGGAAAGTAATTAGCTAAAATGTTGAAGTGAAAACAAACAAAACAAATAAAACCCCTGAAAACCTTAACCTCAGGAATGAATCCAGAAATAACACAAAGTGAACTTCAGAATCCAGTGTCAAGAATCTAAATTATGGAGCTTAGTTAAAAAATTCTTGGAGAATCTGTGGTTATAAACCAATATCCCGTAAATAGAAAGTTTCCAAAACCACAGAAGTAAATTAAAAAATTAAAATGACTGATGTATTTTGTATCTCATTTCTTGTTTGGTTTTTTGTTCATTTGTGTGTTTCATTTGTTTGGTACAAAACATTGAGAAAAAACTTTAGAAAGGAGAAAAAAGAAATACAAAGTCCCCTCTTTGGTAAACACTTTAACATACCATCGTTCCTAAAAATGAGTAAAAAATTACCGAAGTAATGGCATAGGTGGAAATACAAAGATGAAATGATTTTTCAAGAGAAAACAGCATTCATATTAATATAATCATGTTAAGAATAACATTTTCAAATGATTCTCAGCCCTTGTTTGTTCACAGTTGAAATGCATAGATGTTCAGTTACTTCATTAAGCCTCATAATTTAGTCTTAAAGGTGCAAAGGGTGGCTTCTGTAGCAGGCATGTGTGTAAGTAGCAGTAGACTGCAATGGCGACCTGTGGGGGAAAGATCATGAGCTGCAGTGTGCCCATTGAAATGGGGTCCAGCCTGCCTTCAGAGAAAGGAAAACAACAGTGGAAAACAGTAATTATGCACCAAAACTTAACTACACTATACCCAACTTGATCCAATCAGAGAAACAACCAGGGCCCCTGCTCAAACATATCTAACAAAGACACTGGCAGGTGTAAGGGCTGGAGAGAAACTCTCTGAAGAGAAACTCCATGAAGACCCTGAAGGCACCGGGATCTGTGGGCCACCCATGCCAGGGCAGGGACACCGCAGAAGGACTGCAGCCAGAGGACAACCCATGCTGGGCCAGGGACACTCCTGAGGGACTGCAGCTCATGGGTGACCCACACCAGGGCAGGGACACCCCTGTAGAACTGCAGGCCAGGCAGGAGCACTTAGGAATGGAGCGGCAGGAATCATTAAAGGCAGAGATACCACCTCAACCTCCTATGCCACGCATCACCTGGCTGCATGATTTGGACAGACTAAGTATAAACTATAGTGAAAATAAGTAATATTGAGACAGAGCAGAGGAGAAAACAGACGTTTATGTATGTGTATGTGTGAAAGCGTATGTGTGAAGTGTATGTAAGTGTTGCCTTTTCTTTTTTCCTGAATAGCTTAATCAGTGATCAGCAGTTTGTGTTGGATGGCAATAAAAAAAGTTACACAAAATTCCCCTTTTCTAGTTTTTTTTTGCCTGTGACAGCAATACATCATAGAAAATACATCATCACTTTTGTGTGGAAATTGCAGACTATGACACTAATACAACAGTATTAGTCTACACCTCAGTCTACGATCTATGGGTATTTCCACTTTATTAGCTTAAATTAAATACAGAAATATGTTAAAAGTTTATTCAGAGATACTAGTATAGAAATATACAGAATAAATATACCCCTTTATTTCTTTGTTTATGGTAATCGTTTTAACACATGTCTTTTAGTAAACTAGTATTAACAAACAGGTACGAAACCTTCAATGTAGAACTCAAACACATACTTAAACACTTGGTCACTTAACTTGGTCCTGGACAGAGAAGAGTATTTGGTTAAACTTTCTAATAAAACTGTTTCACAAAAAGAACAATATTATTTTAAAATTTGTTGTAATATGAGTCACTAAAAATATTTTAAAATTTAGTATGCTGCTTTATAAGCAAAGACACTCATAAATTGTCAATCCATGTATATTCTCATTACATTAACCAGAACCAGTGAATAGATCATTAACACATTACAAGACTGAACTCTGTAATAAATTTTTATATTACTTATTTATATAGTCTGTGACATTTATAGATCACAGAAATTTTACATTTATAATAATTTTTATATAAGAAATATAATAAATATATATTTGTATATATTTGCATATTTATATATTTACATATATTAAACTATTATTTTATACATATTTATATGTAAAGGAATATTTATAATTTAAATACATAGATAAGTACATTTCAATTCAATATTTTAACACTCAGCCAAACTGATTTGAAAGCATGGAAGTATAATATGATAAATTTATGAAGTTTGATTCTTATGCTTGTATTTAAACATTTACATGACGGTACTCTGAGTGAAATTGACATCAGTCAAGTTTAGTGATAGTACTTGGTATTTTAGAACACCAGAAGAGCATCTTAATACTTCACTTCTAGAGATGATTTTTTCAAGGAAAAATGACTTCTTTGAAATATTAGGCATTCTGAATAAAAAATATTTTGCTTGATAACATTTTGTCCTGTCTTGATACGACAACAACAACAAAAAATGTAACCCAAAGTACAAGCACAGCAGGATGAAACTGTCTTTACTGTTGTTCTGCAGGGCAAAATTTTCTTTCTGCTGCTAGATCTTGTTCTTAACTGATGGTGGAGTGGAGGGGAAGAATCCTGTAGGAGTGTACTGTTGTCAACGCAAAAGTCCATTGTTATGCAAAATATCCTACCTTTTGTTGCTGTATCACTCTTTTGTCAATGAAACTTCTAATAAGTGTTTTAATCCTTGCTAAAGACAGACAGGAACCACTCTCAACTAAGATCCTCCCCACATGCTGTTAAAAGTGGAATGTTATTACAGAGACTAATTTGTTAAGCACATGCACAAAAATCCAAAGCTGTTTTCAGTGAACTTTAAACAACATTAGAAAGAAAAGGCTCTGACCATAAAAGGCTTTGGCTTTAGCAGTACTCTCTTGATTTCTGTATTTTTCCTGCTTTTGTTATGATCTGAGCTTGCAGCTGGCACTGAAGAGCAGAGAACAGAAAAGGGTAATTTCATGCTTCCTAATATATTCTTCTGATGAGTAGAAGCTGTTTAAACTAGAAGTGCATTAACAAATTTCAGCATAATCCAGGAGATGCACAAATGAGCTGACTGATGAGCCCAGAGATGAACTAGAGCTCATTTTCTTCCTTTTCAAATCCTCTCACATTTTCAGGATTTATACAAGTTGCCGCCTTTCCTTCATAGGTTATTAAGGTAGGCATTATTTAATGAATCTTAAAAAATCTTCACTAAAAATATAATTTGTACCCTACAGGATTCTTAGCATACTGCATAACAGTTTTGTTAAAGATTTTTAGTCATTGCGTTCAATGAAAGGTAGGCAATAGCTTCTAAATGCCTTAAAAATCTGTCCCATTGTCCTTGTAAGATGTTACAGCAGTATCAGAAAACAAAGGTATGTGTATAAATATATATGTATAGATAGCTTCTCCTTGATGGCAGTGATGGCAGTGAGATTGTGATTTGGCAGTATCATATAGCCTAAAGTTATTTTAGTTACTTTTCGGTCTGTCACTGATCTAATCATCCACTATTATAAAACTTCTCCCCTTTTATTTCGAAAGGGTAGGTATTGAAACGTCATATTTTGTCTAATGTTAAGGACAACTTACTTTCCTCTCAGAAAATGAGCTGTCCACTTATTTAGCCCACTTAGTGCTTTGCATCTACGTCCTAACTTTTATCTTTGTCATACAAGGCTTTGTATTTTGTCATGTCTGAACATGTGACTGTAAGTTAAGAGTATATACATGTTTGGAAATATATGTGCATAATGGTAGATAAATGTATTTAATGAAATTTGTGGATACCAACTCTTGAACAACAAAAAGAAACCAATGCAACTCCAAAGTTTTTTCCCTTTTTTGCAGAAAGAAAATTGATTCCTAAATATGAAATTCAGTATTTCCTTCTACACACAGTAGACCATCAATAATCAGATCACTGATACAGATAATTAATTAACTTGATAAATAGGAAAGATATAATTTATCATATCTATGATAGTAACTACTATGTACATGATTATATTAGGCTTTCCCAGGCCAGATTTAAAACACTTATTTCAGGCAGAGATAACGTTATTGGATAATTCAGCAAAATATAGCTATTATAATAGTGACTCCTAGGGAAGACAAGAATTCTGTGTGCAAGACTCGTGTAATTAAGACCTATGTGTGGTACATTCAAATACAAAAGGTTGCTTTGCTTGTGCCTAACTATGAAGACAACTCTGAATAGGACTTTCTAACTTATTTCAGTCTTTTATAGCCCATATTAAACTTAAATAAAACAGAAAATATCCACTTCCTTCTCTGCCCCCCAGTCACTTGATAACTTTCACTAAATTTGGGATTCAGTATGCCACGATTTTGTACGGATAGAAAATTAGGTCACAAAACTCATAACAAATTTTTCCTTTATCCTCCTTTTCTACCCAGCTTCCTTACTGATGAAGATATTATCTTCACAGAAAACACCCTACCTCTGCATAATTATTACAGGAAATTACTATCAATGTAAGAGATTAAATATGGTTTGCTATCTAATTGGTAATGCATTTCAATTGAGGCCCTGTAGATATTCGTCGTGAGATTAGTACTATTCAACTTTTTAATTATTTACCTAGCTGATTGATAGAAATTGCACTTAGGAAAACTGTGTATGACCCCAAAATTGAGGAGGTTAAAAACACTTAAAAAGATGACATCAGAATTTTATCAAAGTTTTGGACAACTAGCCCCAAATCAATAGGATTACATTCAATAAAATACTTGGGAAGAGAAATCCAATACATAGCTACAAAATGAGGAAAAAATGGCTAAGTGTCAGTGCTGCAGAGAAAAATATGGAGGTTATAAAGGACTGAAAACTAGTTTTGAACAGAAAAGGTAAATCTCATTCTGAGACAGACTAATAAGATTGTTGCATGTCAGACAAAAATAGTAATAGTCAATAATAATAGTAAAAGAAAACTAGTTTTCTACTATCTGATGTTGGCCAAAAATCCTTTAATAAAGTGTGCTTTATAAGAACGTAAAAATAGGTTCTTAAATTAATAAACCAGTCCTTTCCTCTCTTTTCCTCCCCAATTTCCCTAATCGTGAAGATGTTCAGGAAGGAAGATACCATATTATGTCAACTTTCAGGCACCAACTCTTAAGGAAGATACTAGACGTCTCGTGAAAAGCAAAAAAATTAATTGAGTAGAGGCTGAAGAAAATAGACATACCTATAAGATTAAGAGAAGATCTAGAAAGACTCAAACAATGTGGAAAATGTTACAGGGAGACTGGTGACATAATTGTTCTCTTTAGTAATTTGGTTTATTAAGACATTATGGGGTGGGGGAAAACAAAACAAAGTATTTTCTAAATAAAAGGATCATGAAGTACTAAAAGTTTTTGAGATGTCCCTCTTTGGAGGTTTTTAAGAGTGGGTTAAACAAAGAAAAGCCAAGTGCACTTATTCTTCCTCAACAAACGATGGACTAGATGTTTTCTGAAAGTACCTTCAAGACCCATATATTTATGGCTGTGTGATTATGATGAATCATATAATCTGTAAATTTGCACATGGTTTGTATATTATGCTTATGCAAATACATCTGAATTATATTAAATTATCTGTTTAATGTGTAACTGCCCTATTGTAATTTGTAAGGATAGAAAAAACACAAGTAAATCTCATCTGACTTCAGAAGGGCCCTTTCACTGCCATTTAGGGAACTTTTATTTATCTTTTATTTACAGGTAAAGAAATAATAAATTCTGTTATGGAGACCAAACTTTGCTATAGATTGATATTGACCTAGGGTATGTTAGTTGTAAGACTGAATCTCTGAAAAACACCTACAGCTTTTAGCATTGCAAGCTCCAGTGAAAATTAATATGTACTCAAGTTATCCAAGATAAAATTTATGTGAAATAAGTGTACATCTTTACTTAGTCTACTGAGAGTTCTTCCAGTGAATGCATAGTTATAGGCTCTTCATGAGAGGTAGCCAGGACAGGCAAGGCAGAGAAGTAGCGCTGCATGTAAAGGAGGGGTTGGACTGTACAGCAGTTGTAGTTAGGGATGACATGGTTGAGAGACTCTGGGTAAGGATTAGGGGAAAAGCTAATAAAGCAGATGTTGTTGTAGGAATCTACTGTATGTCATCCATCCAGGATGATGAAATGGATGTATTATTACATAAGGAATTAAGGGAAATCTTGAGATCAGTTGCCCTTGTCCTCTGACTTCCTAGTTGTTAACTGGGATTATCATACAGCAGACACAAACAGGTCCAGGAAATTCCTGAAGCACGCTGAAGATAACTTTTTGATACAGGTACTAAGAGAGCTGACTAGGAAAGGGGTAACACCTGGTTGGCAGCCAGTCACTAGTGATGTTCCCCAGGGCTCAATTTTAGGGCCAGTTCTCTTCAATGTTTTTATTAATGACCTGGACATAGGAGTTGAGTGCACACAAGGTAAGTTTGCTGACAATACTAAACTAGGAGGAGCTGTTGATTCCTTCAAGGGTAGAGAGACATCTTGATAGATTAGAGTGCTGGGCAATCACCAATCATATGAAATTTAGCAAGAACAAATGCTGGATTTTGCACCTAAAACAGTGTAATCCTGGATGGACGTATAGATTGGGGAACAAGAGGCTGGAGTGCAGACCTGCAGAGAGGGATCCGGGGGGTTTGGTTGATGGTAAGCTCTGTATGACTCAACAATATGTCCTGGAGCCCAAAAGAGCCAACTGTATCCTGGGGAGCATTAGGCACAGTATAGCTAACTGGTGAAAAGGATTGTCCAATTGTACTCAACATTGGTGCAGCCTCATCTCTAGTACTGTGTGCAGTTTTGAGCTCCTGAATGTAAGAAAGATATAAAAATATTAGAATGTGTCCAAAGGAGGACACATTCACCAAAGATGGTGAAAGGACTGGAGGGCATGACTTATGAGGAGCAGCTGAGGATACTAGGTTTGTTCAGCTTAGACAAGAGGAGACTGTGGAGTGACCTCATTGCTGTCTACAACTTCCTTATAAGGGGGAGCAGAGAAGGAGATGCTGATCTCTCCTCTCTGGTGTCTGGTGATAGGACACAAAGGAATGGCTTACAGATTCATCACTGGAAGTTCAGATTAAATATTAGGAAAAAGTTCTTCATTGAGAGGGTGGTCAAGCACTGGAGTAAGATCCCCAGGAAAGTGGTCATGGCTCCAAGCCTGTCACTTTCGAGAAGCATTAGGGCAATGCTCTTAGCTATATGATTTAACTTTCAGGTTGCCCTCTGTAGAGTCAGGAGTTGTACTCAGTGATCTTCGTGGGTGCCTTCCAGCTTAGGATATTCTATAATTCTCTGATTCTAAATAAGGTATCCCAGCATACTTTTAGAGTGAATAAAAGGAGATGAGCTCTTCTAGGGCATGACTCATCTCATTCTAAATTAGATATGTACATATGGTCATCCAAATTGTTCCTTAAAATGGCCTGTACCTCCCCATTTACTATGATAGTATTTTAGAATTCCAGACAGCTCCATTAAAGATGTCTGAAGTTATGTTGTTTGAACTGTATCCTTAGTCACCTTAGTTCTTCAGCGTTGCTAAAAAATCTTCTAAAAGGAAAGCAAAAAAAAGAAAGAAATGCAATGCATCTGAAGTCCTAATCTCCTTTATTAAAGTCAAGGACTTTGTAGTTTTTCTTTTGGAACAAGATTTGAAATTAAGCTATGCTACCACAATATTTTTTTTTTCTTATAAGAAGGAAACTCAATTCAAATCATCCATTCATTGCACTTAAACGTTATTTTACAAGGTTCCTTCATGAAGTATAATTGTTTACATGAAAAAGCTTATTTTGTTTATAGTTCACAATAAAAGAGATAAAGGTAATATTCTAAATTTAGGCTGTAAGTAGTACAATGAATTTCATATACATATTTTTAGGAAATTGTCTAAAAAACAGGGTAGGCTGTTAAAAAACAGAAACAGGCAAAAAACATTTAAAAAAAATCAACCCTCTATTCTTCTTCAGTCTTCTTTTTTTTCTTCCCTTTTGTTCAATTTATTTTGTTTCCTAATAGGGAGTGTGTTACATTGACATATTCTGCAGCTGCCTGGATGATATGACAATGTTTGTTGTTGATCTGTATGTAAATACATAGACACAGATGCCCTGAGCATATCCTGTTAGTGTCTTCTCCCTATTTAAAGAAATCTTCCTAATTGTCTTTATCACTGACTATGTGTACTTTTATCATTTTATATGTACATCAAATATTTGTGAGCAAAATCACATTTCATAAAAACAAACAGATCTAATGTGATGTGAAGACTCTGAATGTAATCTAATGAAGCAGAAAAAAACCCAATAGTGTTTCATTCGTCTCCCATCTCTGAAAATATTTCTTGGTACTTTAACAAGGAACAGTTTCCACCAATTGCACCAAAAAAGTCAGCATATTATTAACTTGTACAGGTAAGATAAGCAAAATAGAGCTTACCAAAAATATGGTCCCTCTGCTGAATAGAGCAGGGGATCTAGTGACAAAGGACATGGAATATATTAAAGCATATAATGCTTTCATGAAGAAAAGATAAACTTCGTCCTTACTGGTAAGGCTAGCCTTCAGGAGTCCCAAGCCCCTGAGTGCTGAGGGAAAGTACGAAGCAAGGAAGATTCACACTCAGTAGAGGATGATTAAGTTAGGGAACATTTAAACAAATTGGTTACACACAAGTCCATGGGACGTGATGGAATACACCCACAAGTGCTGAGCAAGCTGCTCAATGTCATTATGAGATCACTCTTGATTATCTTTGAAAGGTCATGGCAATTGGGGGAGGTTCCTAAAGGGTGGATGAAAGCAAATATCACTCCTTTCTTCAAGAAAGGAAGAAAGGCAGGAAGGAAGATTCAGGGAATGACAAGAAAGTCAGCCTCACTTTGATCCTTGGGAAGGTAATGAAGTTAATAGACCCGAAAACCAGTTCCAGACACGTGAAGGACAAGAAGATGACGGACACCTGTCAGTATGGGTTTATGAAGGGCAAGTCATGCTTAACCAACCTGATGGCTCCTATGATGAGGTGACTGGCTCAGTCTGTGAGGGGAGAAGAATGGATGTTCTTTATTTCAGCTTCAGTAAGGCTGAACATCTGTAACATCCACAGAACAGATAAATGAACAATGAGGCAAACTGAAAAATGACTGAACTGCAGGCTCAACTGGTAGTCAGCAGCAGCACCAAATCCAGCTGAGGCCCGTCACTAAGTGGTGTACCCCAGACATTGATACTGCAGCCAATGCTGTTCAACATCTTCATTAATGAGCTGGATGATGGGACAGAGAGCACCCTCAGCAAGTTAGCAGACAACACAAAGCTGGGAGGAGTGGTTGATACAGCAGATAGGTGCGTTTCCATTTAAAGGAACCCTGACAGGTTGGAGAAATCAACCAATAGGAATCTCATGAAATTAAACAAGTGCAAATGCAAAGTCCTGCCCCTGGGGAGGAATAACCCTGTGCACCACGACAGGTTGAGGGTCTACCAGGTGGAAAGTAGCCTGGCAGAGGAGGACCTAGATGTCCTGGTGGACAGCAAGTTGAACATGCCAGACATGCAGCAAAGAAGGCACAGGGCTCAGCCAGACAGTACTGACCTGACCCTTTTTACATGCAGCCAGCCCCTTTTATAGCCTCTTCTGTCTATTCCCCTCTCTGTTCCTCCCTGTGTCCCTTCCCCTGCACGTTGCCTCATCAATTGGCACGGTCCCACCAACCCTCTCCAACATCCTGGACCCTCAGGTTTGCATCCTTATCAGTTACAAAGTCTGTGTTTGCCTGCAGTTTCTTGATAGCACATCAATTAGTGTGATTGTTGAGGTTTGTCTCTTGCCTTTGTTTCCATCATGTTTGTCTGTCACATTTGTGTCTCTGTGTTTTGTTTACATCTTCCCCCTTTTCCTTAGTATACCACTTGTCAAGGTCCTCCATTAGGTAATCTTACTGAAATAAACATTCCCATATTCCACCTACCCTTACCAATTAGTGTGATTGACCAGGTTTGGTTCTCCTGTCACTTCTTCCCTTACCATTTGTAGGTCAGGTTTGTATTCCTGTGTATTCTTGCTTATGGCATCCTCCTTTTCTTACCATCTCCTTCTGGTCTTTGACCAGATTGGGGTAACAGACGCTTTCTCCTTCCATATAACCTTACGGTCTGGATGCATGTTTCATTTCTGTCCCAACTCTATTTTAGGGCTAGATCCAGGTCCATTTCAGTACAAGACATATTCTGAAAGCATTCTCTGTTTGTGCCTTAATTTCTATTGGAAAGATGACATGCACACATTACAAGGGACTGTGATGTTTATGAGCCAGGTCCCTACTCTTGGTGATTGAGTGACAAAGACTAAACATACCTTCCCATCAGTCTACACTTAGGCTATAGAGCCTTCATACTATTGGAATTTTTCTAGTACCCTCCACTAGTCTAAACAAATGTCAGGAGGGATATTATGCAAAGTCTCTTCACATTTATTCTCTACAGAATGATTAATTTCTGGAACAGAGTCAGACCAGAAGCAGGTCTTGAATGTACAAAACAAGGTTCAGGTTGTAAATAATATAATGCCATTTTTTACACAACGTTATTGTGTTACCAGATTAAACATATTTGTAAAAGGTACATGGGTTTAGGGACATGGTTTAGTGGGCATGGTGGTGCTGGGTTGACGGTTGGACTCGATGATCTTAGAGGTTTTTTCCAACCTTAATGATTCTATGATTCTAAGGTAAAAAGATGAAAAAAAAGTCAAAAAAAATAAAAACATTTAAAGCTAAGTGTTATTTAGCTTTAAAAGGGAAAATAAATTAACAGAATACTAAGATAGGATCAGCTGAACAGATAAAATGGTAACATTTGGCAGTAGAGTGTGTCAGAGTTACTATTAATGAAACTGTATTTTTTAAAACAACTTCAATATCAGAGGAATCAAAGATAGTAAAGTGATGCATTTTTTTAAAAGATTATAAAGATAACCTAGGGCACTGCAGCCCAGTAAGTCTGAACCTTGAATTGTGTGAATCTGTTGAAACTATAATACATAATAAAGTAAATAGAGACAGAGACATACACAAAGTTATTATGTTGGAGAAGACTAATACAGATTCTTAAGGAACAACTTCCCTCTACAAAAACTATTAAAGCTTTTTGGAGAAGTCAAGGAGCAGATGGGCCAGAATGAACTAATCTTGTTAAATACTTGTATTTTTTTATGTCCTCCAAAAAAATTGTTCGTCAGAAGTGTTTAAAGAACATATTCACTGTCAGCTAAGAGCTACTTTTCATAGAGCAATGATATGTTAAAATATGAAAGAATAGAAACAACTGGTTAGTTTTCCTAGCAAAAGAAAGTTAACAAAAAAGCTCTGAGATAGTCTGTCTTGGGACTTGTGCTTTTCAGCGTACTGAAAATTGGCTGGAGATGCAAAATAATTTAGAAAGGTCAAATCTGAGCCAACTGTGAAGAAGTATAGAATATTCTCATGAAAACCTAAGTGGATTGGTCTCATCAAAACTGAAACAGTTCTGCAGTATAGTCAGCTATGATCTAAGCTGGTCATCAACACTCCTTTTATACTTCTTGGAAAGAAAGTACACCTCTAGGATTGACTCATTTCACCTTAATGCAGATACTTAAAATAAATTGGTGTTTACACTTGTCCTGGTTTTGGCTGGGATGGAGTTGATTTTCTTCCTATTAACTGGTATAGTGCTGTGTTTTGGATGTAGTGTGAGAATAATGTTGATGACACGCTGATGTTTTGGTTGTTGCTAGGTAGTGTTTGCGCTAGTCAAGGACTTTTCATCTTCCCATGCCCTGCCAGATGTGCAGGGGGCTGGGAGGGAGCGTGGCCAGGGCGGGTGGCCCAGCTGGCCAATAGGCTATTCCATACCATATGACGTCATGCTCAGCATATAAGGCTGGGTGAAGAAGAAGGAGGGGGGGGTGTTCGGAGTGATGGCGTGTGTCTTCCCAAGTAACCATTACGCGTGATGGAGCCCTGCTTTCCTGGCGATGGCTGAACACCTGCCTGCCGATGGGAAGTGGTGAATGAACTCCTTGTTTTGCTTTGCTTGCGTGCGCGGCTTTTGCTTTCCCTATTAAACTGTCTTTATCTCAACCCACGAGTTTTTCTCACTTTTACCCTTCTGATTCTCTCCCCCATCCCACCCGGCGGGGGGGGTGAGCGAGCGGCTGCGTGGTATTTGGCTGCTGCCAGGTTAAACCACGACAACACTTGATATTAATTTCCCTCAACATAGATGTATACAGCCTGGCCGTGAGATGCCCAGAGGTATTGCAGATCTGTCTCAGGTCCTGTGTCATATCTGCCAGCACCGTGTTCGTGCTTCAGATAACCTAGGGTGTCTCAGATGGCACTAGATACTTATGCTGAGAAAACGGAACTGTCTTGAATCTCCCCATTGACTAGAAAGCTAGATACAGATATCAGACATAGATGCTCCTCTCATGTATATCTGAAGTTAGACAACTTGAATTCTAACATGATTCATTAGGCAATAAAATCATAGACTCAGAACATTTTGGGTTATAACGGACCTCTGGAGGTCATCTAGTCCAACCCTCTGCTCAAAGCAGGGCTGCCTTTGAAGTCAGATTCACAACTGCTGAGATTCCGGTATTGATAAATACATAAATATGCATGGCAAAACTGAATGGAAAACCCTCTCTAATATCTTAATTATATATTTACAAAATAGGCTTTAAAATTAACTGTTCTTTTCAAGAAAGATAACATAAGACTTTTTTTGGAAAATCATCTGGAATTGTAAGCATAGTACTCTGCTGTGATCAAAACACACTCAGAATACCAAGAATTATTAGGAAAAGAATGAAGAACAAAGCATAAACACTGTAATGACACTGAATAAGTTAGAAAGGCAGGAGGAACGTTTCTTAAGAGAGAAATTTAGCTAGTGTTTTTCACTGTTTTGCAAAGAGATGACATAAGTAATATGATAGAAAATTCTATAGGCATTAAAACATAAATGATATTGACAGTATTTTAAGCATTTCCAGATTACACTTGATTGTTGTATATCAGAATATTTATATGTATTTATTTACTATTCTAATACATTAATTAGTATAAAAAGTAGCAGAAGAAACTACATTAAAAGGCAGTGTTCAGTCCTGCATATATTATTCATGAGGAACTTCTGAGAGGTCTATATATTGTTTATCTCTGTGAGGGATCTCAATGTAATAATACAGTAAATAAAGCAAATAGTTTTATTTGCTATTGATTGTTATTGCTATTGATAGCTATTGTTACCAATGATTTTATCCACAAGTTAGACTAAGAAAACATATAAGCTCCCTACTTTCCTGAAAGCTGCATAATTCATGGAAAAATAAATCCAGCAGCTGTTAAAACACTAGTTCTTCTTCTAAGTTAATGTGAATGTTCTTACACAGAGAATGCAGAACTAGAGTACAAGAAGTGATATCATGATAGCATATACTCTTGTAGGTTATATCCAGTACACTTTTATATCCAGTTATATCCAGTTATATCCAGTACTCCATTATAGCTCAGCTTACTAAAATTAAAAAGAACACAACATTCATTTTTATTGAAGTACTTTGCAGTATTTTAATCAAATTCCAGAATTTTTATTAGTGCTATTTAACAGGAGACTCTTGTAAAACACAGCTATTAACCAACTAAATCTGAATCAACATAAAGACAGAGTAACATGAGCTCCTGAAAATATGTCATTAAATGGAGCAGTCAGTTAACGGAGCTGCAACAGTTATTGTAGTTAGTGCAGTAAGGGCACGAAGGGACTCAGAATCTCTACTCAGAATTGTGCACTGATGGAGCTATCACCATCTCCAACACCAACTGGAGTAGCTATTCCTATCACAGCAGAGACCTCCATCCAGACAAACTCCTGTGGTAGGGTGCTGCCACCCCAGTCTCTGGCAGTGCCCTAGCACTAGGAGTGCCCTAGCAGTGGTTGGTGCCTCTCTTCAGGGCCTAAGCAGTGGCCTCCCCCATGGGACATATGCTCGGGTTAAGGTGCTGAGTCACAAGCTGAAAGGGCTGTGGGAGGAGGTGAGCAAGCTGTGCACCATTAGGGAGGATGAACAGGAGATTCACAGGGTCTTCAAAGACCAGACAGAGCCAACAGCCCCAGCCCTTGCTCCAAGAACAGATAGACAGCTGGAGACTACCCTAACAGGGAGCAGTGGATGGAGGCGCCCACAAAGGAGGAGGCTAGAAACTTCTGTCTTCTGGCTATACAGCAAAAGCACCTTCTCTTCCTGCAGTTCTGCAGTTACTGAACAGGTATAGTGCCCTGGGATCGGGTGAGGAAGATGACCTCCGGTTAGGCAGGCATCAGAGACAGCTCAACCTGAACCAAAGAAGAAAAGGAGGGTGACAGTCACTGGAGACACCCTCTGATGGAGGATGAAGGCACCCACCTGTTGACGTAAACTGATGTTTTGGAAGTCTTGCTATTTGCCACTCGTTGCCTCTTGGATCTCAGAGAGAGACCTGCAAGGCTCGTCCAGCCCTCTGACTATTCCCCTTGCAGCTCATCCATGTAGGCATCAATGATACTGCCAAGGACAACCCTGCACATGTCAAGAGTCATTACAGAGCTCTGTGAGCAGGAGGGAAGCAAAGGACAGTGAGTAGTAGGGACGGTTACTCCAGCTGGAGGCCCAGATGAAAATCCCAGTCCCTCCAGTAAGGGGGAAAGGCTGAGGCAGAAGTGAATGCACCAGCATATCAACACCAGGTCCAGTGGCTGGTGATCCAGGACTTTGGCTTCTATGACCGTGGGACCTTCTTTGAGGAAACAGGACTGCCTACAAGGGATGGGATCCATCTGACAAATGGGATGAAAGGCTAAAATAGGTATATCAGGGAAGGGTTGTCATCATCTGAAAAGATGCAAAGATATGGAGGGGCAGTGAGGAACTGTCTGAGTGTACTGGTTTTGGCTGGGATAGAGTTAAATTTCTTCATAGTAGCTTGTATGGGGCTATGTTTTAGATTTGTGCCGAAAATAGTGTTGATAACAAATTGATGTTTTAGTTATTGCTGAACAGTGTTTACACAACATCAAGACTGGGGCACTGCATGATGGGGTTCTTACACTTTCCCTGTGAAAGCAGCATGGCTAGGGTCCATCTCAAATGCCTGTATACAAACAACACATGCAGCATGGGAAACAAACTGGAGAAGTTAAAGGTCTGTCTACAGCTGCAGAACTATGACCTCACTGGGATTCCAGAGAGGTGGTGGAATAGGTTGCATGACTGGAGCCTTAGTGGCTGGGTGCAGGCTTCAGGAAAGACAGATGAAGAAAGTGAGGAGGAGGGGTTGCACTCAATGCAAAGGAGCAACTGGAGTGCATGCAGCTTTGCCTTGGAACTGGGAATGAGCTGCTTGAGAGCTTGTAGGTAAGGATAAGAAGAGAGATGAGCATGGGTGATGTTGAAGTAGGCATCTGCTGTAACCAGTACATGAAGTCTTCTTTAGACAGCTGGAAGAAGCCTTAAAATCAAAGGCCCTTGTTCTCTTGGCGGACTTCACCACCCCCACATCTGCCAGTAGGCAAATGAGGCTGGGTGTAAGCAATGATAGAGGCAATTGCTGACTATTAGATGGGTAGAAGATTAACTGGACTCACAGACTCAAAAAGTGATGGTAAGCAGTACCGAGTCCAACTGGTGACCAATTATTAGTGATATCATTTAGGGATCAGTTTTGGGGTCAGTATTGTTTAAAGCCTTTATTACCTATCTGGATGATGTAATCGACTTCATGCACAGTAAGTCTGCATACAATATTAAATTGAGTGGAGCAGTCAATATGCTGCAGAGTAAAGTTGCAACTCAGAGGAGCCTGAACAGGCTGGAGAAATTGGCCAGTGGGAACCTCAAGTTCAGCAAATGCAAATGTCAAGTCCAGCACACGAACAGTCCTGCAACAGTTCAAGCTGAGGGCCAACTGGCTAGAAAGTAGCTTTGAGGAAAAGTATCTGGGAATACTGGTGGACAAGCTGAACATCAGCCAGCTATGTGCCCTTGTGGCAATGGCTAGCAGCATAGCATCCTGGGCTGCATTAGGAAGACTGTTCCAGCAGGTCAAGGGAGGGTGATCTTTCCCCTCTATTCAACACTGGTGAGACTGCAGTTGGAGTGCTGTGTCCAGTCCTGGACAAATGTGATGTGGATGTAGTAGACTGAGTCCAGCAGAGAGTCGATGAGATGGTTAGGCAGCCAGAGCACATGTCATATAAAGAAGCTGAGAGAGTTGGGTTTGATCAGAAGTTTCAGGGGAAACTGTCTTGCTGTCTACAAATACCTAATGGATGAGTATAAAGAAGGTGGGGCCAGAATTTTCTGAGAGTTGCACTATGAAAGGACAAGAGAAACAGACACAAGTTGCAGTGTCTCAACATACAAAATGTTTTTTCATTATGAGGGGGATCAAACACAAAAAGGTTGCTGAGAGAGTTTGTAGAATCTCCACCCTTGGAGACATTCGAAACTTAATTGGTTAAGGCAACATACTCAAATTAGATTTGCTTTGAACTGAACGTTGTACGACGTGGCCTCTAGAGTCATATTCCAACCTACATGGTTCAGTGATTCTATGATTCTTTGAAAAAATTCTTGTTGCATAACCCCAGTACTAAATGTATTTATATTCTACTCTTCTTTATCATTTGCTTTAGTTCAATCTCACCACTATAGTGAACTGAAACTCATCTTTTTTCTTTCCTCCCTTTCTTTCATATTTTTTTTTCTTTTGAAATGTGACAGAATGGGACAAAATCTTTATAGCCTTTTCATCTACTTCTTAAGAATCTGACTACCTCCAAAGTACTTCCCAATAAACTGTCTGGCACAATTACAGAGCAGAAGTCTTCCCCAGTTAATGTATCTTATGTTATTATAGCAGGGAATTCTGTGAAACAGAATAAAAGTCATGCTTATATAACAGGGAAGAGTTAGAATGCCTTCTTTCTGATCAGTTCTCTGCAAAAACTTAAACCCTCTTTAATATCTGCCTTGTTGTCCAGTATCCTGCTATTTATTAAGAAGTAGTACCCATATCCTTGTACAAGTTTTATTTGAAGTTATGCTTTCTTATACAAAAAGTACTTCTTCTAAAATAAAATTATTTCTTAACTCATAGACACTTCTGAATTTTAACAGTAGCTATCTTCTTTAATCTTTCTCAATATAACTGATATATACTATGTCAAGAGTTTTGCTCTTGGTAGCTACTTAATGGATATCAAGTAAAGGGATACATGAAGTGTTAATCCAAATGCTGTGCTGTTATATTCAAGAGACATGACATGATGTGTTTTATACAGACAAAGTTATAAAAGGAGGGATTCAGTATCCCTATTATTTAATAATTGCAGGAAGGGCTTATTCAGCTAATTTTTTTTTCTAATTATTTGAAGTAATCAGAGTTCAAAACTGTTAATTTCAATGTAAAGTCTGAGTACATGGTCATTTATTCACTGCCACTTTAGACCAGGTTTATTGATGCTCATGACTGCAAAGACTTCAATGTAAAGGCAGGTACTTTTGAAAATCTTTAAGTAAATTATTATAGTTCTGCTAGTGGTTGGCTACCTTTAAAAATTCCTTTGTGCACGAATAAAAGAGCTCTGAAGGCCACAGGCAACCTGAAGACTGCACTTTAGCAGCTGGAGAACTATGCAATTGTATTTTTTAAAAAAAAAAAAAAAAAAAAAAAGCTTTTTAAAGCATGTAGAATTCTAGTAAAATCACTCTTCAGACATTCCCAGAATGCTCCCCCACATCATAAATATTAAATCAGTTGAAAGAGAGTGAGGCCAGGTTTGAAGAGCCCATCCTGTTCACAGTCACTGAAGCTCTTCTGTTGTGTTTTAGGCTGTTAAATATGCAATAGAACAAGAAGTGGAAGATGAGTCTCTTGCTGGGTAAGTGCCACCAACCTCACCCAGAATTCTTCTGGCATTCCCTTTTGCCCAGTTAAGGTTTAATTAATGCAAAGATGAAGAGCTTTTAACAAATGAATGAAAGGAAAAAGGGTATCTCCAACCTTTCATGTCAATATAAGCATTTACTTGACTAGTGAAGCATCTATGTATTTCATGCAGCAGAAAAATAAACAATTCAAAAATTTGAATTGAAATTTTTCAGTCCCTGAGTCAGCAAGGTGTTCTACCACACAAATCTGAATAAGAGATATAAGCATTACAACAGTTAAAACAACACCACCTATAAGTTACACACCCCTCTTTATGAGTGAATGTCACAATGTGCAGTTGGGCAGATAAATTGTCATTGATTGAAGAAGGGATAAGTATACATACGGAATTTTCTCAGCATCTAACATATTAGGACACCTGTACTGAACAAAACAAAATAATGAACGCATGGGTATATGCAGAATACTTCCTTTCACCTGTGTTTGATGCTTTATCTCAGGGGTAAAATTTGGTTATATTTAAAGAGAATTAGAAACCATATTTAGGCATCTAGGTCACAAGAATATTAGCATGACTCTATTAGAAGATTCCTTAACTTGGCAGCTATAAAACTTCTGCAATATGTAGTTCAATCCTCTCGGAATAAGCAGAGACTATATACCAATATACTATTGTTCTAGATTGTTATTCTATACTATTATTACCTACTATTTCTAGGTAACACTTTTAATTTGAACTGTCAATTATATTGTCACAGTGGCTATAGTTTTCCAAAATCTCACCTATCTGTTGTGTCCAAGATCCTCAGACAGACTTTGTGGAACTTCTTTTTATCACTCTTATTAACTCCAGCATCTTTGTTGTATGATTGCAATTTTAGGAAACTTTTAGTTTTAGTTTTAATCTTTCTTTGGGTAGTCCTCATAGGCTTCTGAAGTGCTCACATGTCTTTTTGAAGTGAATTTAATCTTTGAAATTATGTAATCATAGATACATAAAAACATACTTTAGGACAGAGAGGTAGGTGGAATTAGAACACACCAAATGTGTGTCCACTCAGAACCCCTACATAATCCTCTGTCAAACTCAGAGCTAACAATATTTTTACCCTTAAAGTTTCTCAGTGAAAGATTTCTTATAGGTTCCTTCTAACTTTTAAAGAATCATTTATCTGCATATCTTAATCTGGTAGCAATCCTCTGACAGATTTCTCCAACAGTCTTTTCAAGGTCAGCTACATCAAGAAGGTATCTTCTGAATATAGCTATTGTGATAAAAAAACCCAACCAAAACCCCTCAACCCACAGAGTTCGAGCCACTCTCACTTAAGAATATGATTGAAGAATTGGTAAACTCTATCTGGTATCACAGCGTGCTGGCTAGGACACTTTACGAAGAAACAGGATACATGAACTTGAGACTTTCTGCACTTTGAAAGAAGCTTCAATAATAAATTCTTTTCTTAAAAAAACCTCAAACTCTCTGTGAAGATGAATATCTCTGGTATCTGCCCAAAGACATGTATCAGAATACCGGTAGTAATGGTGTTTTGCTTTCCTTTTTGTTACTGGTATTTCTGTAGCAGTAGAGAAAGTTATTTCCAAATCCAAAGAAAAATAATTTCAGCTTTCTTTATTTGGATGTGAAAAAACCACACTCTTCCTGAAAATACAGAAGAAAAATGTAAAATATTAAAATCAAGTAAAGAAGTATGCTTCTCCTATTCTTGTTGGGTTTACTGTGTTTCAGCTTTCCTTTCTCTCTCAGTTTCATCAGAGATGAATGGTTAAGAAATGGGTACAACATGTTCTTTGCTTTGTTCAGAAATATCAGTAACTTTACAAGTGATTTGTTAATGACCTCTGACACATTCTCTTTAGTAAGTCTTGCTCTACATGGTTTCTGAATATAGACATGTCAAGGTAAGTTAAAGTGTACCTTGACTTATTCCCCACAGACAGGCAAAGTTTGGACAGTCTTACCCAATGCAAATTCTCTTTTGCTGAAAGAGTGGATGACTTAATACTTTTCAGGTTTTCCCAGGGGCTCTCATTAGTCTTTTGAGGCACTATTTTGGGAAGGAAGTAATTTTCCCCAAATAATCCAGATCTTATATTCAGGGCATTACCTCCTTCAAGGTCATATGCAATTTCTTTATAAATATTACTGACCCTCACTGCCCCAGTGAACAGGACTTATTTTTGGACTCAGCTTAAACTATTTTGAACACAGTGCCATTTTGACTGTAATTCTTAAAAAAACAAACAAAAAAAAACCCCAAACAAACAAAAAAAAGCAATAAATGGTAAAGGACAAGATTGTGATTTGACCTACATAAGGAAGTAAACAAGCACAAGGCACCCTCACAATATACTGTATGAGCTACTGATGTTTCTGGTTGGGTTGTGGTAAGCAAAGCAGCATCTGGTGTGCACACAGCTATGGTGCACTTCATCATCCCATAGTTCTTAGCTGTGGCTGAGTGTAGAAGGAGTAACAAAGTCTTCAACTCTGGGTCTCAGAGACCTTCAGAGGCAACTGTGTTAAGCAGACATAAGCTAGAGCAGCTCCACAGGCTGCTCAAATTTATGCTGGAGGCCACATTAGCTCGAAAGAACTGTAAAAAAAAAGGCATGTATTTTAAAGTCCTTTTATAATCCCAAAGAGTAGGTTTGCTGTACTATGGCTCCTGAGTCATATGCATTGGTCATTCGAGGTGAATGTGTGGGCCAATGAATCTGTCCTGTGTCAAGTCATACAACAAAGGTGAGATAATGGCAAATGGCTCCAGTCAGCAAGTTTTTATCGCTGATTTATCCTTGTTTCATGCTCCCTTTGATACAGCATTAGCACAGCATGCTTAATGTGATAGTGCAGTTTCTCTATAGATCAGAGAAAACTCTGATTGTTGAAAATGGGATGCATCTGTGTGACTGATCAGTAACCTCCTACAATGCAAGAAAGCACAGAAGAGATGGGCACAGGTGACAGGCTCATGAAGCTCAGGGAAGGATCCAGGGAGTGACCACAGGTTTTGTAAAGAAAGCTGAACTTACTTGAAAAAAAGGGGACCAGAGGGTGGCCTTTGTGTTGGATACATGGCTGTATCAGTTGCATGAATCAGCTGGCTGTGTAAATGGCCTTCCCTGAGTTAATCAAAAAGTGTGAATATCTTCCTGATTTAGCCAGACCAGCATGGGGGAAGTGTATATGTGGCTCATAAAAACTGAGCAACGAAAAAATTAACCTTGAAGAGAGCAGTGGGCTTGAGCTGATTTACATAATCCTTCCTGGCAATTAAGGATGCCCAGCGTTGTGGCAGTGAGCATCTGCTAAATCAAAATCCTGTGTAATACCAAATACCTTCAAATAAGTAAATTTGATATTAAAACATTAAAACATTAAACCTTCCCCATCTGGAATTCCCTAAATTAACCTGGTCAGAGAGTATTGGACACTGACAGTCTGGTACAAATGTCAGGGCAGTGCATGAAGTGATATATGATAACCTTCTCAGTTAGCTTGGCATAACTCTTAAGATCAATATTTTCAAGGCTGTAAGAAATTTCTGTAGAGCAGATTACCAACAGTCAGTGAGAGAACTGGGACTAGAATATCCAATCTATCCCATATCTTTCATCAATGGTAAGGCCTGATTTAAACAAGAAAGAAGGTATTAAAACTGAGGGAAACTTTTACTTCCTGTCCTGGTTTCGGCTGGGATAGAGTTAATTTTCTTCCTAGTAGCAGGTATAGTGCTGTGTTTTGGATTTAGTATGAGGATAATGTTGATAACAGACTGATGTTTTAGTTGTTGCTAAGTAGTGTTTGCGCTAGTCAAGGACTTTTCAGCTTCCTATGCTCTTCCAGGTGCACAAGAGGCTGGAAGGGAGCATAGTCAGGACAGCTGACCCAAACTGGCCAATGGGATATTCCATACCATATGACATAATGCTCAGCATATAAAGCTGGGGGGAGAAGAAGGAAGAGGGGGATGTTTGGAGTGATGGCGTTTGTCTTCCCAAGTCACCGTTATGCGTGACGGAGCCCTGCTTTCCTGGAGATGGCTGAACACCTGCCTGCCGATGGGAAGGAGTGAAAGAATTCCTTGTTTTGCTTTGCTTGAGTGTGCCTGGGTTTTGCTTTACCTATTAAACTGTCTTTACCTCAACCGACAAGTTTTCTCACTTTTACCCTTCCAATTCTCTCCCCCATCCCCCCAGGGGGGAGTGAGCGAGAGGCTGTGTGGTGCTTAGTTGCCGGCCGGGGTTAAACCATCACACTTCCAATGGCTGAGATTTCATCAAGGTGGTTCATCACAGGACTCCTTTTCAATCCCAGTACCTCTGGCCAAATGGTGACATTAAAAACAATGTTGGCATCCTAGAAAAGACATACTCCATGCCTATATCGCAAATTAAAAAGTGTGCTGGAAGCATGGAATTCAAGGAAGTGGAACAATGAGGGTGATTTTACTTCTGCATGTGACATTGATTGACAAATATTCTAGAGATCTTATGGGCCCATGTTGAAAGGATAGAGGTGGGGGAAAAAACACAAAACCCACACGAAAAGCCTGCAGGTGTTTAAGAAGATTATTAAAGGAGGTAAAGAAGTGACCTAGTTATGTTTTGTATACATATCTGTTTATGATGATGATTTCAGTAGAACAAAAAAGGCATAACAACAGCCAAGACAGACAAAGGCAGATAGAAAATAAGTCACAACTAAAGCAGGGTGATTAACAGTGCAAAGACAGACATCAACCAGTGATGCATCTACACAAATCAGTCAGGAAAGGGCTAACACAGCTGCTCAACTACATCAAAACTGCACCTCCTAGAACATGTAAATTGTGATGTGCAATGCTCCAGACCTTCTGTAACTCATCTCTCTATATTTGTGTTCAAATCATACGACTCTGAGAGTCTCCATCTTGTGACTTCTGGCCTGAAGACAGAGATTAACTAAATTAAATTACCTATGTTAGTATGAAGTAATTGAATGAAATTCTACAGGTTATATTATACAGGAGTGTCCTGGTTTTGGCTGGGAGAGAGTTAATTTTCTTCCTAGGAGCTGGTATAGTGCTGTGTTTTGGATTTAATATGAGAAGAATGTTGATAGCACACCGATGTTTTAGTTGTTGCTAAGTAGTGTTTACTTTAGTCAAGGACTTTTCAGCTTCTTATGCTCTGCCAGCAAGAAGCTGAGAGGGGACACAGCCAGGACAGCTGACTCAAACTGGCCAAAGGGATATTCCATACCATATGATGTCAGGCTCAGTACATAAATTGGGGGGCGGTGACCGCTGCTCAGGGACTGGCTGAGCATCGGTTGGCGGGTGGTGAGCAATTGCATTCTGCATCACTTATTTTGTATATTCTTTTATCATTATAATTATTATTATTTTCCATTCCTTTTCTGTCCTATTAAACTGTCTTTATCTCAACTCACGAATTTTACTTTTTTTTTTCCGATTCTTTCCCTCATCCCGCTGAGGGAGGGGAGTGAGCGAGGGAGGGGAGTAAGCTAGAGGCTGTGTGGTGTTTAGCTGCCTGCTGGTTAAACCACAACAAGGAAGTGAGAAGTTTTTTGTTATCAGGTCTTTATGTATTTGGAAATGCGTGGTAGAAATGTATTCTTTCACACAATATTAGTAAGGTGTTTTTGTGCTTTTAGTCATCTTCCTTTAAGCAGCTAATAATCATAACAAATCCCAAATGGGACTTCTGCTTTTGTACAGGTCAGGTTGTTAGCTCATAGAATCATAGAATGGTTTGGGTTGGAAGGGACCTTTAAAGTTCATCTAGTCCAACTACACTGCCATGGGTAAGGACGTCTTTCACTAGATCAGGTTACTCAAAGCCCCATCCAACCTGACCTTGAACACATCCAATGATGGGGCATCCACAACTTCTCTGGGCAATCTGTCTAGTGTCTCACCACCCTCATCATAAAAAATTTCTTTCTCATGCCCAATCTCAATCTACCCTTTTTCAGTTTAAAACTGTTACCCCTTGTCTTATCACTATAGGCCTTGGTAAAAAGTCCCTTCCATCTTTCTTATAAGCCTCCTTTAAGCATTGAAAGGCAACAATAAGATCTCCCTGGACCCTTCTCTTCTGCAGGCTAAACAACCCCAATTTTCAAAGCCTTCCCTCACAGGAGAAGTGTTCCAGCTCTCTGATCATTTTTGTTACCTTCCTCTGGACCTCCTCTAACAGGTTCAGGTCTTCCTTTTGCTGGGGGCCCCAGAGCTGGATGCAGTACTCCAAGTGAGGGTATCACAAGAGCAGAGCAGAGTGGGAGAATCACCTCCCTTGACCTGCTGGCTATGCTTCTTTTTACACAGCCCAGGATACGACTGATTTTCTGGGCTGCAAGGGCACATTGCTGGCTCATGTCCAAAATGCCCACTGGAAATCCAGATTTGTGTTTTCCTTGGATAGTAGAAAAAAGTGTAATTACAGTTCTGAGCATAACGGCCTATTCTTAAAACAGTATTTTGGATGTGATAGGTTTCTGCTGGGTCATGTAGCCAATGCCTCTGCATTAGAAGAGGAAATATTTTGTTATTTCTAATCCAGGGCTCACACAGTGGTATAAACTCGCTTTTAGTCTTTCACTGAGGCTGATTGTATACTTACCATTGGCAATCTTCTCCAGCATTCATCTACTATCACTGAAGGATTTCCTCTCCCACCATACTATTCCCTTGTCAATGTTGATTTTCCAGGCTGAAGCTTCAGACAAATATTCCTTGTTTTCAACTCAATCTCTCATCAAAATCAAAATATTGCTTATCTAGTACCTGAATGACATTTGCTAACAAAAAAGTGCCTTAACTTGCTTTTCTTTCTAATAGATGTTTTTTTGGCTTTTTGGGTTTTTTAAATAACAAATCATTTGTTGCCTTAAAAAGAAGAAGCCAATTATCAAACTGTCTTAGTAAGCACCTAATTCAAGTTAATGGGGCTAATCTCAAATAGGTCACTCAGGGGAGAAATTCAGACAACCAATAAAAGCTTTCAACAAAAGAACATTGTTCTTTGCAAGAGCCAAAACTAAACTCAGCATTATAATGGTGCTTTATGAAAATTAAAAATGTTACATTAGAAATATTACCTACTCTAAAACAGAGTAATTCTTCCCAAAATACTATTTTTAGCAGCAAAGTGATTCCCTCCTGCTTCCTCTCCCACTCCTCATCATCTCAGTTCCTTTTACTAAGAGCCTTGTTCATGCAGTTTAAGAAAAAAATAAATGTTACCTTATAGCTAAAACATTCTAAAATGGAAAGTACTTTGTCTACATGAGATGATGTTAGCATCTATAAAGCATATTTATTTTCTGTGGCTTAAAGTAAAGCTCTTTCCATCACTAGTACAAAGGTTCTCTTCTGAATAATTGGCTCCAGTCATACTATTTCATCATTATCCAAATTTTATACCTATGTTATTTTCTCTTCCGTTAATCCCTAAAAGTCAAAACTCAAACTGGTTCCTGTCTTTACTGCTTTTGGACAAGATAGATCCATTTAATCAGGAGGAGAGATATTTCTAGAAGTACTGAACAGAAAGACAAATAAACAGAGGGTGTGTGGGGGGGGGGGAAGCAAAAAGGTATAAAATCTTCCAGGTAGAAACCACAGGATCTTACAATTCAGGCAGAACAGTTGGCAAGATCCTACTTTTCCATCTCTTTCCACAGTACTTTTTTTATGATTTCAGGATATGCTATCCCATTAATGAAACACAGCTGATATGCAAACCTCCATGCAGCAGGTACTCTGGCATTCCTAATTTTTTCTAAATTAAATATGTGTAAAAGTAAAGGAGATATTTGCTTTATGTTTCAAATATAAGAAAGATTTGCAGGAAATGAGCATTTGGAACCTGACAGCTACATATTATTTGCACCCCATGAATCTAAGCAGATTTTCTGCAATTATCACTGTTAGCTAGAACATGTCATTATTTTTCTTATTGTGATGACTCTTTGCATCTTAAGGGAACATGCAGATTGTCTTTTTTATAGTTTTATGTCAATATGAACTACTACATATATCAGCAGAATGACAAATGCATAACTATAAAAATACTATAAGTCGTGTGATGATGTATATAGAGACTGCTTATAAAAGCACATGAAACACTGAAGGTGTAGACAGAAACACTGTGAGAGTAAATCAGTGTTACACAAAATATATGTGAATAAAGTCACTCAGATCAGTTGCCATATTTGAGACATGAATCTCCTGCATCTTTGTTCCTAGTTTCCCTAACATTTCCTTCAGAAATCTTGCTATGTATAAAATTAAGAAATGCAGGTAACTGACAGAAACAGAAATTATAAGAAGTTGGAGAAAAAAAGAGAACCACTTAGCTTCATCTATGAAGTGTCATCTTTATGGGGAAAAGACAAAAGGAGGCTTTTTTTTCTAGCCTCTATTTTTTCTGTTCTCTATTATCCATATTCTTTCTCAATTTAAAATTTCAAACAAAATAAAATATTTTCAAAAAAAATTTACATTTTCATCAAATATATATTTTTAGAATTAAAGTAGAAACTGAAATATTTTTCTTTTTAATTTCTCACTGTATTTTTTTTCAGTATAAATTGGCAAAATCATTAGTTTAACTGTTCAAAAATGTAAGCAGTTAAAACACATCTATAAATTAATTTTTATGTTTTGCAGAAAATATAAATAGAATACCTGTTAAGGGTTTAATTTGGCAAGGATTCTAGAAATTTTTACAAGGTTGAATACTAAGGAGAAATTATGAAGACTGTATATTCTAGAGTTAAGAAACATATAAGTCCAAACTTGTTTGACTTTCCCCAGTGGAAAGTATCTTACAGGAGTATGAACAATTGTTATTTGTAGACGCTGGTCAAATATTGTGAATTTTCAGATTTGCAGCCATTCTTCTTATCTTTTTATGTAATTGTTAATTATGTCACCCTTTCATGAAGAGGAATGATCTTATATGTTTCCTGAATTACAAGTGCTGAGTTTTGTAAAGACATGATCACTGCTGTGAAATAGAGAATGCACTTAAAAAACATGCAGTAAATGCCCAACACCGTTCTTGACACATTTCTTCTGTAAAGCCTGGAAATCTATGTACTTGCTTTTAAATTATTCATATAGATTTGTATTTACTATGAATTGCTTCTGCATTATAATATACAATGAGATTCCTAGGCCTTGCTGACTTCAAGAAATTTGCAATGGTTGAGAGGAGATATAAGGATTGCTAAAGTATGAAGGAGCATGAAGAATTTCCCAAGCATCTGGTTACTATGGCAGAGACAGACAAGAAATAGCTGCTGGATCTCCTGTTTAAAGACTGTGATCATTAGCACTATAGTAAGAAGGGATGGATGAAAAGAAGATGGGTTTTACACCACAATGATAAAAAGTATTCATATATCTTAAGCAGCTTAGCAATCACTCTCAATATTACTAGAGGTAATGTCTTCCACATTTGGCTTCTGAAGCAATCTTTCTTTTGCACCAGCATGAAATAGAATTGTAGTTCTCACCTGCAGAATTATTTCTGTTATTTTCTGTTCTCCGTAATTCCTTAAAACAGAAAATTAGCTGCAATAAGTGTGGCTATTAATGGAAGTGTTGGATACAGCTAATATGTAAATTCAAACACAAATTAAACTCTTATGAAACAGTCACATTCCTAAGGCTAAATAGGTCCTCTTGTTGGTGCAACAGCACCAAAAATGGTTTGAAAAGTAGTTTCTGGCTTCCCTGATTCTGACACTGCCCTGCAAGAATGATAATAGTAGTGATATGGATAATGTCTTTGCAAGTTACAAGTGTCTTCTCTGTACTGAGTCCCCCCCAGTGTGGTCACTAGTCTGAAGGACACTGACCTGAGTGTCATAGCACAAATATCATTTCAATCAAGGAAAGTCATGCCAAATTAAAGATAGTTCTTTCATTACATTTTAAGCTAAAAACTTGTCCAATGAATGAGAAGATTAATGTGTTTGCCTTGAGGAAAGTATTCTCTGAATATTAATTTGTGAATTTGCTGTCTTCTTTCCTTAAAAAGTCTGTAGACACACCTTGTGGATTTGAATCTGTTTTACCTGAACTGTTTGTTAACGGAAGGAATTGTGATACAGTCTTTCCAGTGGAGCCATGGAGAAAGAATCTAAAGTTCTTACAAAAAGAGGAAATAAAGTCTACACAGTTGGTTTTCCGTCATATGCTTTTGTAAACCAATGTTACACAATAAAAGCTGAAAGGTTAGAAAAAAAGGAAGTTGGAATCTAAATGTAGAATTCAGTTTAAGAAAGGGGAAGTTATTTTTTTAGGCTAACAATCAGCCAAACACAACCTTGAAATGAGTTTACTAAGCCATCAGATTTGCACTGTATGATGAATGAGACAAATTTGACCTGCAGTTTAGGCTTGTCAGGGAACATCAGGATATTAAAAGACTGAGGAGTTTAATAAAGTCTTCATTTCTCCATGGATAACTAGCCTTCAGAAAATATTTCTGTTTTTTTGTTCCAGTCGTTTGTGTGGTTGATTGATAGGTTTCAAATACTGATCTCTACTGTTTCTCTCTGACTATCCCCACCTGGTGGCAGAAGACATGAGAAGAAAACTAACTCGCTTGGGACAGGTAAATCACACAAAATCTATGACAGAAATGACAGCATTTAGATAAGAATCTGGAATCCATCTCCAGCTTCATTATTTTCTAAGGGATGATAGGACACAGAAGTCAAGTAATAATAAGAAAACATTTCTTTATATATACTTTATATGAATACACACACACACACACTCTCTAAGACTCAGAGCTAAGAGAATGCTGAAATGGCAGAAATAGTGGCCCGGAACTCATCAATATAGATTTCAAGTACCAGTAGTGGCTGGTACACATGCTTTTCAATTAAAATCTCCTCTAAATAATGTGTCAGTAATGTTTTTTTTTTTCTTTTTACATAGTTCTTTCCAATGAATATCCAGAGACATACCTATGAACTTATATAATGAATATTTTCAACTGATTTTTATTATTTTATGCTCGGTGAAACTAATAAATATTAAAACAGTTGCCTTCCAGGCATGAAAATGTTATAATTTCACGTACAAAGTTTTCATTGATAGTTACTATAGTAATTGTAGTCACTATCCAAGGCAAACCTTTACTGCCAAAAGCAACATATATCACTCCATTGTGTAAGGTATACTTCTGTGGTTATAAAATAAATGGTGATCACAACCTAGCATATCTTCCTGATGAAAAAGAGGTGTTTCCTGATCAACTGGGTTAATGTGTAATAACTAATACACTCCAAAAACCTAGTGAAAACAACACTTCATTAGAAACAGGTTCATTTCACTGACTGACAGATCATCTTCCAAAGATGAGACTGGAAACTAAAATTCAAAGCATTGTTGAATACTGAAACCCCAAACTCATGGGGTTTATATATGGTATTTTATTATTTGTCTTCTTCCCCCCAGTTATTTCCTTTTGTATTCCAAAAGCTTCAAGACAAAAATCTTTCTCTTTTTCTTAGAGTGTATATCTCCTCTCCCTCTCTCTTCTTTCTCTCTCTCTGCCCCCCATTTTCTGTCTCTCCCTCTTGACTTCCGATTAAAATACCTTCTTTCCCACAGATGCCAACTACCACTTCTTTCAAAGAAGGCCCAATTTTTGCATATTACACTAAACTGATAAATTATTCTGTTTGCATTTAGAATAAAATAAAGAATTGCATACCCAAATCTTGGCAAATTCTTCCCAGTTATAATTGTTGGTCCAGTAAAAGACACTATCTTTACCCACAGCCTTGTCTGTCTTCTATTGTTAGACCAAAATAGTTTTAACGTATATCAGCATAATTCCCATTAGGTCCAATAGGGTTTTCAAGTGTAAATACTGGTAAGAAGGTATACCTCCATTTCTATATGTAAAACGATCTAATTAGAGCATTGTCTAACCAAGTCTCAGAGAAGTATGCTGAAGTATAATAGTGAAATTGTCATTTATGTTAATTGGCTTATACAGGTATTCGTAATAAATAGAAAAGATTTCTGATTCTTGCCATTTTCAAA
Organism: Calonectris borealis; assembly: GCF_964195595.1. Lineage (NCBI taxonomy): Eukaryota > Metazoa > Chordata > Aves > Procellariiformes > Procellariidae > Calonectris > Calonectris borealis. Next base: position 167,088,139 of record NC_134312.1, read on the forward strand.
GAAGAAGTCTTGCTATCTGTAAAGATAAGTTTTCCCTCAGACCCTTCTGGACACTTTGATGAAAAGTGCCATAGAGATTTTCCTATTACTAATTTTTGCAAGTGACAATATACATCCAACATTTAAAGATAAACCATTGCAAATTGATATTTGATTTAAGCTACTGACAAAATCAATTTATTTTATCAAAAGGTTAAACACAGAGGTTTCCTCAGTACTATTTCTGATTAACCATGAATTCTTCAAGCTTAATAATACTTATTTTGTGATCAAGATGAAAGATGACATAAATTAACAAACTTTCAACTTTGGTATTGCGTCATTAGTTAACATTTGCAAAGCAGTTTGAAAAAGTCAAGCATCACATATGTAACATGCAGCAAAAAACTTGAAATTTCACTGGTAGTTCTTCTGACTGAACCATTCACAAAGTCCTTACAAAAATTCCCTGTAATCTACTTTCTTATTTGCTCTTCAATTCCCAAACTTGCATGGAATACTGTAGCTATCTTGCTGTATTGAAGATAAGCATGATGTAAGAGAGAAAACAGTTGTCAAATAACATCAGGGTAGAGACCTATATGCAAACAAGCATTCTGAAAGTTCAATAAGCAAGCTTATGAAAATAAATATATTTGTTTTTCTTGATTGTTATTACCAATATTGTCAAGAATAATAAAAAGGGAGAAAAATGAATGCAAGCCTTTGCTTAGATGAAGAAATATTCAGTTCTGGGGAGATGGCAAGAAATGTGCTTTTTGTCAGCATGGGTTTGTGTATGTAACCACTTGCAAAATAGACCACAGTTGACAGAAATTTCCAAACCCATACAGACATCCTATATAATCTCCAACCATATCCATCTACTCTTAAACTGATGTTATTCACATGGCAGATTAAATCAATCATAGGGTTCTTCTTGGAAAGTCCTGCACTTTGTTTGCTACATAAGCAGACCACTTCTCTAAGTCACAGCGGTTATGCAGTGGGATATCAATATTCATCATCCAACCATGTGCAATTCAATCAGAGAATGTGAAGTTTAGAACACTTTCTTTGCTCCTGCTTTTCAGAACCATTTATTAGTTAGTATACTGGATTTTGCAAAACCATTTCTGAAGTGCTTGAAGCTTCTTAAGCGCTGAAAAATGAACCTATGAACATACTTCTGGGTTCATTCAGTCCATTCAGAAGCCCAGGCATAGGTAAATTAAGTGATGTTATGACGAGGTAATTTTTTTCAGTTAATCCACTGTACTTTCTGGATCACCTTTACAATTATTACTTCACAGAGTAAACGTTCTCAAAACAGAGAGAAATAGAAAATACAGATGCTAAATTTCTTTCTGTTCTGTTTCCTTTATAAAGTTCTAGAAAGAAGTGTGTATTTTCCAAATAAATGTGGTTGTTATTTCAATTACTATGTAGTACTGACAGGTATTTGACTGTTTATGAACCAAATCAGTGCGGAAAGAAATGTATGTTTTTTTCAGTATTCTTTTTCTAAGAATCTAAAGAATGACATTTTACAAATTGTGGGAAATCCAAAGATGAGAAGATTTAAAGTCTCTATGGAAGAATTCCTGATTTTTTTTTTAAATTTTATTCTTTTTTCAAAACAGAAAGACAAATTATCCAATTCAATCTTTAATGTAAGATACACTTATTGGAATGGAAGGGGTAGGAGAGAGAACATCTGAGGCTCCAGATGTGATTTGAATCTTATTGTTCTTGGAAAACTGAAAAGCAAAACCAATCCAAAACCTTAAATAGATATTCTATTAATAGTTGTTTAGCCTTTAGCTTTAAGCAAGTCTGTTTACAGGGTTTGCACTGATCCCATGAACTCATTCATTCTCCTCAGTAATTAAAACAAACTATCTCTTTTATGTAAGTTTCTTAAAAGTCACATCAATGGAGCAGTTTAGTTTGAAGTCTACATATCTCCTGCTGTTACATAAAATTATTCTGGAGCATTAAAGCTAAAAAAACTTCCAATCATTCAAGCACAATAAATGCAGAGACATTTTTGCATCACTTTATTTATTCTGGAGGCTGGCCAAATTAACTTGTAATTCCAAAAAAAACACACCTGCCAATGTAAAGTAATTTGAAGTGACAACATATCATTCTAAATCGCAATCACACCACAAGGTGTTACGACTTGTAAACCCAAGGTTGGTCTAGCATTTATTTTTATAACTACAATTTTTTTGTAGAATGAGCAGGGATTTGGTCAAGGAAAATCAAACTATGGTCCAAGCATAATTTAGAAGGGATAAAAAAAAAAATTATTTACAGTGTTACATATGTATGCATACTTTCAAAACTCTCAGAATTTCTGCTTTATTCTGTAAGAGAAAGAGAGATAAGAGAAAGAGTAACAGCTACTCCTATGTTATAGTGGCTCTCAGAGGCTGAATATCTTCATGCTAGCACAACAGAAGAAAATAGTAAAGGCAGTAAAAAACCATAACTACAACAGGTATTTTCACTAAAATAATAACTTGCAAATAACATTAAATCATAGCACTGTGTATTCTTTTACTGCAATTGTGGGTTAATAGAACTGTAACTCTGTTGTTTATTTTATCCCTCTTAAAGTTATAGTTTGCGATTTGTTGGCATCCTGATGACCAGGTAGATAGATGCAGTTTTGCATGTGTATACATTGCATGTTATATTTCTAGCAATTATGTCAAAGATACTTCTAGCAGTTATTTTTTTGAATAGTATGTGGGGGGGTTGGCGATTACATTCTGGAAAATTATGAGTTCTGAAAAAAAAAACATAATAAAACAAATTTAGGAAAAAAAAAACCCAGATTATTTAATTTCTTTTCTAAAATGGTCAAGTTTAATTACATAGATTTTTAAACAATAAAAAACTATACCCGTATTGAAGGAGATATCAATCAGTAAAAAGCTAGTGATACTTTCACCTCAAAATATTTTAGAGGAATCATCAAATCGGTGAAAAATATTTTGAAATCCTCTTTACTATAAACACAAACTCAGACAATTGAAAATTTACTCAATCTTCTTAGATCGTGTATTTCCAATGGAATGTGTTTGTTTGTTTGTTTGGCTATAGTAGCTGATCCTGTATAAAAATGCCAGTGGCAGCTCCCTCTGGGTGGCAACAGTCACCTGAGCATGGGAGGTTGTGGGGAGAGAAAGGGCTCCAGCCACCTGGGCTTGCTGAGCTGTACCAGATGACCTTATTACAGTTAAGCCCTGAAGTGAGAGATCCTTAAAGTTTTCTTGTTTATCAGGCAGCTTTCTCCTCCCCTGGTGATAAATCTTCTCCGTGGAGCAGAGAAGACCTCAAGGCTCATTGGTTTAGAGAAGAAGTGAAAATGAAGAATGTTTCTGTAGCCCAGCAGCACTCTCAAGAATATATACTTGCACAAATTACTGATTAGTATGCTTGCATGGGTTATCATCCCTGACCCCAGTAGTGCTCATGCATCTTACATAACTAATTAAGCAAATTAAAGAAGCAGCCCTAGCAACAAAGATCAGAATCCTATTTCACCACTCATGTGAGTATCCTACATAGTAGGCTACAGAGTCAGTTTCTCATTGCCTCCCTGTAATTATTATTGAATCTTTTTCTGTGCACTGGCAGTGGAGAGTGGAAAGCAGCTGAAGTCCAGAATAGTTGATGATTATTTCTTGGCAATTCAAGCATTTGAGTGCCCTCCAGCTGAAGGTGATAAATAAACTCCCTTTCTGAGCAATTGTGTGCCTCCTGGACCTTACAAAGATTATGTAGCTCCCTTTACATGGTCAGTAATGCCATGTCCAGGCAAAAGAAATTTGAAGGCTCTCTACAGTTTATACACTGTATAAATTTTTGTCCTCGGCTACAGCAGCACAATTCCTGTATAATCCAACAAATTCTCCAGATTATTCTAGATATACCATAACGTTAGATTTAATTAAAACAAACAAATACTGGTAATGTCAAAATGTATCTATGTGGCCATGCATGGTAAGGAAGCGATAGATAGTCTTTCAAAAAGATATGTAATTTTAAATATAGGTTTTTTATTTTTCCCCATTAACTATGTAATTGGCTAAACATAAATATTTTGAAAATGCATATAATTTATTTGATTGACAGTAATGGCTTCTTTGGAATCAACCTAGTCAAGTGAATCAATACATACTCTGAATACATACATAATTTGGAAAATATTTGAGAAACTGGTGAAATTAAATAGCTGCATATATGCATACCAGCTGCACAAGAGGGGACTGTTAAAACCGTAGTAATCATCCTACTAAGAAAGCATACTGTTTTCCATAGTATGTTTCTATGGTTTTGTACCCAGAATGCTTTGGAAAACTTATTCCTCTTTTTCCTATTTGGATTAGTAACTCAGCTATCAAAAACTGAAGAGGATAAAAAAGGTATGTGGCAGGGGAAACAAGACTCCAAATTGTCAGAACAGTGCTAGGAATATACGCTAATTAATCTGTCTTTTCTCTGTTCCCACAACAGTCAACATATGTAGGGTGGGGTTCAGATGAAATAAGAATTAAAAAGTACACAGAAAATATACTCTTGCCATCTCAGTCTAATCTTGTATGCAATATTATGGAAGGACTATGTCCTGACTGAATTTGAAAGAATAGAAGACCATATGGATCAGTTCAACAAGGATATCTTGTGTTTGTAAACAATGTGACACAAAAGAAGGAATTGATTGTAATTCATTTCGTTGTAAAACTGATATAATCTACTAATTTATTTACGCCTGATATTTAACAGGGTTAATTTAGGCTTATTTTATTTTTCTTATCAAAAAAAGTATTGGATCCAAGAGAAAGATCATTCTCATATATTTTATTTGAAATTGCAAGTCATGGATTTTCAGAGCTTGTAAAAATTAAGTAGAAAGAATACTAACACAACTACCATATGATGCAATCTCTATCCTTTTGTGAGCGATCAACAAACCCTGACATTGGAAGAAGACTCAGAGAAGACAGGCAAGGATGATGTGCTCATGAAACTCAGAAAAGAATGTAGAAAGTGATCACAGCTATCGTAAAGGAAGCTGAACTTCTCTCAACATCAAGGGGACCAGAAGGTGGATTTTGTCATAGATAAACGGCTGTATTAGTTGAATGGGTCAACTAGTTATGTAAATGGTTTTCCTAAAATAATCAGTAGAAAGTAGTATCTTCCTGAGCCAGCCAGATCAACATGGGGGAAGTGTTTATGTGGCTCAGCCCAATGTAAAGTATAAAAATTAAGCAACTAACAGAATGAAATCTGGAGAGAGCAAAGGACTTGAGCTGGCTTCAATCCATGTATTCCTTCCCAGTGACTGGGGATGCACAGTGTTGGGACAGCGAGCATGTAGAGTCTGGTAATGGGAATCATGTTTGTATTGTGATCCAACTCTGTATTGAAATTGCTATATTGTTCTTGTGTTGTGAGTTCAGTATACTGCTGTATCATTTTTCTAAATCAAAATCCCATGTAATGTCAGTTATCTTCAAATGAGTAAATTTAGTGTTAAAACATCAAATCTTCCTTGTGTGGAAAATCTAAAAGAACCAGAGAATATTGGAGTCTGACACCCAGTAATTTATATTTGTGAAATATACCTAGTATTATGAAATTACCACATTTAAAAAATAATCATTTTATTAAAGCCAGCATTGATTGTATTGAAGGAAATGTAAGAATTGTAGCAAAAATAATGACAGCATACAGTTAAAGAAATTAAAGTTAAATCACTATGTTGACATAAATAAAATATTTACTTAAGGCTAAATTTAAAGCATGTGTTTAAAGGTCTCGTCTGAACCCAGAACTGTTAATTGACTTTTCCAGGTCTTGTTTGAGCAAAGTAGTTGTCACATGTCTGAACTGCAAGCAGAAAGAGCATTTTCAAGATGGATTTTAAATACAAAATTGTCAATATTGAGGTTAAGTGCATTTCAAGATTACTTTTGGTACCTCTGCATGGAAATTCTTGGCTTCTGAAATGAGTTTGTTGCTTCTATAATCAACAGGGAGAAGTAATTCTAAAGAAAATGTTATCCAGTTTAAGGTCACTGTATAAAATAGGCCAACAGATTCAAATTTCATATAATCTTTAACAAATACTGACATGTATTCCTTACCCGGAATGTAAGAGTTCTTCCAGTTCTGGAATTTTTGAGAACTATGTTTTGCACAGTCCTCATTAACCTCATCTTCACTTGTTCCTTGACTACAGGCAGCCCACTGAATCAGAGCTCTTACGGCAAGCAAACATCCTTAGGATCTAGTTTGACCTGATGTGAAACTGTTGTGGTTTAACCTGGCAGGCAGCCAAGCACCACACAGCCGCTCGCTCACTCTCCCCTCCCCTGCAGTGGGACGGGGGAGAGAATTAGAAAAAAAAAAAAATTCATGGATTGAGATAAAGTCAGTTTGATAGAACAGAAAAGGAAAAGAAAATAACAACAACAACAACAACGATAGAATATATAAAGTGAGTGATGCACGATGCAATTGCTCACCACCTGCTGACCAATAACCAATTAGCGATCGCTACTTCCTGGACCACACCTCTTACTTATATACTGAGCATGACATCATATGGCATGGAATACCTCGTTGGCCAGTTGGGTTACCTGTCCTGGCTCTGCTCTCTCCCAGCTTCTTGTGCACCTGGCAGAGCATGGGAAACTAAAAAGTCCTTGATGAGTAGATTACTTCACAACAACATTTTTCTCGTACTAAATCCAAAACACAGCACTAGGAAGAAATTTAACTATATCCCAGCTGAAACCAGGAGAGAAATGTAAGCATAAAATTTCACCATGTGCCTACTTCTGTAATATGGAGGTTAAGTATAATTTATTTTCATAATAGTGACCCATAACAGATGATGCAGAATGACTTACTTTCCTAGACAAGTTGATCCAAGATTACCTTATATTCACTATTATTACATAAGATATATTCGATAATATATATGTTATATATAGTGCATATATATCTATATGTATGTATACACACATATACATATATATTTTAATAATTACAGATATATTTCCAGCAGAACACTTCAGCAGTTTTCACTTTTGCAGCTGCAAGAACAGTGCAACTATTTCATGTAATTTCATGTTGGTTAGCAATAGGACTTAATAAATACGTGAAGGAAGGGAATAATCAGAATACTGAATAACAATTGTAACGTAAAATATCCTTCTGTCTGATGTCTTTGGCTAGGTAACTAAACAAATTATAAAGCATGAAGTATTTTCTCTTCACACTAAGGGAGTGTTTACCTTCCTGTTAAAAAAGAATGGTACAGATATTATATACGCAATATTTTTTTTCCATTAACCAAATTTTGAAAACCACCAAAACATTTAACAGGTAATTTTTTTCTGTAAGTGACCTACTATGATGATATTGTAATTTTTTCTTTCATTTCAATGATGGCAAGTTCTGATATTTCTCTCATTTTTTGTTTAAATTCACTTTTCATTTTGAAGTTTCCCATTTCTTAAAAGTTGAAAAAATTTACATGTTCAAAATAAAACCAACAATTTTGTCAGTGAGGCTGTTTTCTATCTCTGGATGTGGCATAAGTTATGATTATTCTTTACTTGCTTTGCAGACAGGAAGGCTGAAAAGGAGGCTGCAGAGAGCTCCTTGAACTCTTCTTTACATTGCCATTTTTCTTTAGTAAACAAAGCCTGTATAAAGTATAGTAAAATCATACACTAAGTTAGAATTAATATTTGAAGAACTTCAGAATAGTCCTATGCTTTTCAAGTCAAAGCATGAATGCAATTCTGCAAAAGAATATCTGTACAGTTTAAATTTTTGATATATTTGTGTTTACCTGACTAATTTTGAAAAGATTTTTTATTTTGCCTCTACCTATAATATGCCTGTTTGCACAAATATGAACATTTAAAAGGAAAAAAAAAAGTTTGTAATTGTACCTCATATAGCTCAGGTTCTAAGCAGCTGTTTTCATCTGGGTAGATATTTGTAGTGCTTAATTTTAGACAACTAACTAACTTAAGTGCACAGATTAGGATCTTAGTCTTCCTCTGTAATTAGTGAAGATAGATGTGGACTTTTCCAAAGGATGATTCACATTAAAAGCATAATTGAATTTTTCAGGCTGCACTATCAAACTAGTCATACTTCCCTAATAATCCATACTCCATGCCCATTAATAAGCGCCTTTAGCACTTCATATTTTTGATGTGGGTCTAGAAAATTGTGACTTGGTGCTCAGGGGAAACAAAAACCCTAAATACGTATGTCTTTCAAGGAAGGCAAGTTCTAAGACAGAAAGCTCTGTTTGTACATGAAACATCATTTTCAAAAGATCCCTAAAGGTGGTTGGTGGAAGTTCTCTTTTGTGGAGTCTAACTATCTACAAAATTATTCAGATTATTTTCTTCACATACATCCTTTTATTTGTGAGAGAAAAAACATAGTAGGGTATAGAAACCAGACATACTTTTAAAATCTCTTCTACTTCCTGTTCAGAAAATTTAGTAATGTAATACACACACAGGCACACAGAATAATAACATTCTATTCCCTTCAGTCCTCTTTAAGATAGCATTCATCTTAAAAACAGTGGTATTACTAGATCTCTATGCATGTTTTTTTCTCTTTTTTTTTTCTCCCTATTTAATAATATGTTATTATTATCCTATTCCTCTTGGTGGCATCTGTTAATTTCATTTGGCTGTGCAATGTGATTACATTTACCCAATTTCTTAATGATTACATTGTGAATAATTAATACTTTTATATTCAGTTTCATTGCCAGGAAAACATTTATCTAAATTACAAAGAAAACCTTTTCATGTAATCAGCTGAACACATTACTGTTTCCTCTTTTCAAATTAATCTTAACTGTTAATTTAAAAAGTTACTTCTGGAATATTCTATTATTCCAGCAGTGCCTTTATTAAGCCCTCCTATGCCAAGAATTGTCCAAATAAGAACACACAGTCTCTGCCCTATGTAGTTTTCATGCAGCAGAAAAAAAGGAGAAAAGAAGATAGCAACTAAAATTACATGATTTGCAGGCTCAAGTCTTGTGCAGAGTTGTGCACTCAACAGTGATTGCCCTTGTTAGTCTAATGTTTCTCTGTATTTTTTGTCTATTGTATATTCTTGTAACCCATGAATATGTTTATTATACAACTGATGATCGAGTCTTGAAGAATTTCTTTGTTAAACATATTGAGTGAGATTTTCAGTTGTTACTAATGATGTTATGTCTCCCCTCCTACCTCTAGTATTTATATGTTTCCCTTCAGGAAAGGGGGACTGCTTTCAACAGTCATGGTCAGTTTTTTCCTGAGAAGCAAATCCATATAAAGGATTGAAGTTGATCCCAAGACGCCAGGCACCAGTGATGAATCTGTATTTCTGAGAATCATTAGTCTGATTCAGCTGTTAGTAATTGATAGCTTTGGTAGGGCTACCTCAGTGGACAGAATAATAGAAATAGAAATTCTGTTTCTATTCACTTGTTGGAATATGGAGTACAATTTAATCAGTTAAAATGCAAGATCTCATATTGCTTTCTGGACTGTGAAAGACCTGGAAATTTATATAGACACTGGCAATTTGGCAGGCCACTACTGTAATGAGATGAACTGTCCGTATAGGTAGGGAGAAAAAAAATCACAGCCTGATGCATTCTGTAATTGCAAGTGGCACTGAGGGAACAATGTAAATTAGTAAACCTATAGTCTCTGAATCTATTTCTAGAATAGATAGTTTTGATTGCTATTCAATATCTATCTCAGCATTACTGAGCTAATATCTAAACTGGGACAACCACTAATAGAGATTCTGTAAGCATGATCTATGTTTATTTTCAGCAAATCTACCAAAAATCCTGGAGTACTCTCTGCAATCTGTTGCACTATTGTTATTAATGTGATACCCGAAGACTGTTTCCATTGCCCCAATTCCCACAAAAATATTTTCTTCTTGAGTCAATCCTGGTTTTGGTTAAAAAAAAAAAAAGGATTCTGAAATAATCAGCAGAATAGTAACCACATCTGAAATCCAAATTAAGATACATTATTATTTCAAGGAGTACTGTTAAAAGACTGAGAGAAGTTAAATAAAAAGGAACAAACAGAGATAAAAGAAAGGACTTTAGAGGTCTGGGATTAAGAATGTTAGATATTGAATGAGTGGTATTTTGCAGTAGCCATGGTGGTGTAAAAAAGCTAACTGGAACAAGGACTGTAGTAAAGATAATAGCTTTTACTTCAATTTGTCTATTATTGAACTGTGGCCACATAACTATTGAATGAGGCTCTATGTGCAGTCAGCAGAGAAAGAGAATGGCCACAGAATGGAGGGAGGAGAAATAAAAGATGTAAGGATCTAGGATCAAGTGTTAGGGCTGAGATTACTCACCAACTGCCCAAGCTAGATCATCAGATAGACAACCTTCCCATTTCTAAAATGATTTAGTGTTACACAACAGGAATAAAATTAGGGTAGTAATAAGTCTTTATCCTACACAGATGCAAAAGGAAATAATGAGTAGAATAAAGCTGCACCGTCAACACAACAGGGATTAGAACCTGCTCCTGCTGTCTTCAAGTGCTTTGCTAAAGCATTTGAAGTAGAGAAAGACATGGGTAGATGCAACCCTGCCCCCATTTAGTAGGTAATAAAGTTGGATCATCCCCAAGTGGGGAGCAGATTTATTTGAACAAAAACACATGCAACAAATTATTTTCCCACCTGTGTTGATACAATTCAAACTGTTAATGTTTCCAGTCTTCCCTGAGACAATATGACTTCTGGAATCCTTTGATTCTTCCTAAGTGGAAAAATATGGTGTTAAGTCTCCAAACATACAGGGGAATGTTGAATGATAAACTCCCACTGAAGGCCCTAGGCCACTAAGAAAAGTTTCAGATAAATTGCTTATCTCAGCTCTACTTCCAAGCCTGTAGAGATTAACCCATTTCTAATTTACCATGAGAGTTGTGGGAAAATAATCCTTGCTGCTGGCAAAACTCATGAAAGTCATGTTTTACCAGGGAAAACAAGGCCTTTTAGGCGAGGTGAGGGGGGCTGGAAAAAAATAATGAGGAATATCCAAAATTAGAAGAACATAGAAATAATTCGAAGAGCTAGAGTTTTATGGGATGAAAATATGTTTGTTATTCACACACCTGTTCTATTTTGTTATCGTCTTAATGTTTTTGTGTGTGTACATGATGTTATGATACTTGAATTTAAATTTTTAACTTTTATTTAAATATAAACATATTAAGATTTTCATTGGGTTAATATGATGATGTGATGATATGATTTTTTTCTTCTGCTCTGAAATAAAAATGTGCAGAGTAATGCACCTCCTCCCAATCCAGTGTAGTTAACTTCCATTAACTTTGAGTTTTGAGGCAAACTTTCATGTTTTTCTCATCCCACATAAATAAAATAGATACAGAAATAGTCACACTTTCCTGACTTTTTATTTTCTTTTTTATAAATCATTGTTATAGAGTGATATTCCCCCTACATTTATAAGGTGTTGAGGAGGAAAACTGCAGTGTTCTTACTTGAAATCTCTAAAAATAACATATCACATTCAATATGCAACTCTGCCAGAACAGTATTCAGGCTTCAAAATAAAAAAAAAACCCTTCCATATTAGAGAATTTTGGGATTCAAACTGTTAAGGCATGTTAGGAGTGGCTGCCTCCTCCAACAGCTCTAGCCCAAGACTCCTTCCTGCTTGGCCGCTGGAGCCTAGATTGGTACCCAGGGACCTGGGGTCTCTGCCCAGGCTGAGAGATGCGGCTGCTGCTTTCTTGTTTGCAGGGGGACAGGTAGTGAAAGTACATGGAAAAAAAATAGTTAAGAAAAAAGGATTTCTATAATAAAAAGATAGTATAGACAGCAGCGATCAGGTGCTGGGCTGAGTCAGGCAAGTGTACTGATTGGCCCTGCTTATATGCAACTGGCCCCTTTTATCCCCTTTCCTGTCTTTCCACACTTGTTCTTCCCTGCCCTCACCCGATGCCCCCTTTTCCCCATCTTTGGTCCTTACGCTAAGCATCCCATAGTAAGTTTTATACATTCCCACAGACCCCACTCAAATAACCCCTAATATTCTTGCTATTCTTGTTTCCCCATGCCAGTTACAAATTTTAAGGTGACCATCTTCAAGGTTATGTCTGAATTGTTCCTTTATGGCCCATCCATCAGTGGCTGAAGAGTTCTGATCTTCATTATTGTCACTGTTATCACTTCTTGTTAGGTTTGTGTATCTGTGTGTTTAATTATCACTTACTTTGTTACTTATTTTCTTATACTGAATAGTCTTCAACCAAGTTAACTTTAAAAAGCACATGCCATCACTTTCCAGATTCCCTTACACAGTATGTAAGTGTTTTTTTATAAACTAATAAAATATGATCAAATTCTTGATCAAATATGCTGTTCAGATTTTCCATCTCCAAGTTCATGAGTAGGTCACTTGGTTAACAATTTCTTGATTAAAGGAGTTTCCCTTATTTTCCTTATTTCTTTGGATTATTTAAAGGTTTTTTAAATAGGGATAATAAAAATCAGAGCTTTTGATTTATGTGATTTTTCTTCTTTTACCTTCTAATTTCATTTTCTGTCAAAATCAATTTATTATTATTGTTAAAAATACCATCCATTTATATATATGAAATGCCCAGTCTCTATAACTTTTTAATGGTATTACAATTCCTGAAATTCAGATCTGTGTATTAATGGTAGACGTTACAAGGACCTATTGAGATTGCTATTCTTCTATGCACAACTTTCAAACTACTCTCCAGTAAAACTAGAATGCTATGAACTCCAGGGAAATTGTTAAACCCTGACAATTTGAACACAGTACTTGGAGATGGAAAACCTGAACAGCATATTTGATCAAGTATTTGATCTTATTTTATTGCTTTACAAGACAAAGCTTACATCTGCGCACACATCCAGACATGGCAAGGTCTTTCTTTTTTCCTCCTTTTTTTTTTTTTAAATATAAATTTCTTTGAATCATTGGCAACATTATTTTCTTCTTTCCAATATCATGTGCTGCTTTGCCTGACTGCTACACTACGTGCCCTCAAATTAACTGGTTTTAATGATACTCTTTTACATGTTTGTTGAAGTGCTTTAGACTCCTGCAGTCTAATGTTATCCTATTATGACAGAGTGATCCTCATTACTGGTTAGCCTGAGAAACTGCTAAGTAATCTTTGTATTAGTGATGAGAGAGACCACGACATAATGTTCTCAAAAGCATTATAAATTCTTGTGGCATTTGAGATATTTACATTAGCTTTCTCCTCCTTCTTAAATATGTATATTTTTTAAATTTTTTTCAGGATAGCTGAAGCATTTAGGAAATTTTAATCCCTGGATCTTGTCTCATATATATGTTACAAATATCTTCTCTCATAGTTTGAAATTAAGTAATTTTGGAGTGTAAAATATAATAACCAAAGAGGTAAAAATATTCCCCGTGGGTATATGGAAAATATGAACTCCCTGTAGAGCTAGTTACTTAGGAATGTAGAAATGTTCAAAGAACCCAGCTGTTGGTTTTAACTTTTTAAAAATTAATTCTTGATTTGTTAAAAACTTGCCATATATACTTATCTCAACACATTTCTGTGACATAACAATAATTTCAAAATGAATGTTTTTAAATTATTGAAATATTAATATTATTAGTCACTATTTTCTGTGATTTTTTATTCCATTTTGGGACAGAGTTTTCAGAATACAAAAATCTTTTTTAAGGGACAAATTTCTATTTATTTCTGCCAAATTAGTTTGCAAATGACACCATGGCAAAGTTAGGTGTAGGCTATAGAGGCAGTTTCATAACATGTAAAGATGATGGTCGATGGGAATAACATAAGCGTGGCAAAGTGAGAGAAACAGTAAGTCACTTCCCAGGTTTTGGAGCAGTGGCATGTGCTAGATTAGAGGTGGAAGCAGATTGCTCAGCTGTCATAGGCATTTTCCTCAGGGAGTCAATGTGCTATCTGACTCCAACAACAGGGTACTCCATTCCTTATTGCTTGCACATCTTCTCTGGTTTTCTACTTGTTTCAGCAGCTACTCTCTGGCGTGCAGAGGACCATGAATTTAGCAGACTGTCTAGCAGCCAGAAGTGGACAGAAGATAGGGAAGAGGGATTTAGACTAGAAGTTGAGCATGACTTTTTTCACCTACCTTTCTTTCCACTATCAGTTCTATATTGTCTTGACAGATCTGGGAATATGTTCTGGGCATTAGCAGGAAGCTGAAAGAGAAGGGCAAGCAGAGAGCAGAGCCAGGCACACAGGCAGCACGACCATTACAGCAAGCAGCTGCGAGGTATGCTCAGTCCTGAAAGTCTTTGCCTGTTGGGGAGGATGGTGCTTGTGTGAGCTACCTGCTGACACAGTTGAAGTTAATTGTATCAACCTAAGAATGAGGACAATAGTTTTGCAGAGATGCCTTCAGCAAATCTGCAGATCAACATGTTTGCATAAATATTGCTTAAGAGCCATCTTTAGGCCCAGCAGATGCTGCCATCCTACTCTGGGCATGGCTTCTAGTAAGTTAGAACAGCTAAGCAAAACAATGCAATGGATTGGCAGCAATAGCAGCAAAATTATGAGTAAGACTTGCTTTTCATGTCTGGATTCCACTCTAATTAGCCAACTTAAAGCTTTCCTCTTACCCCAGGCAAAAAAAAAAAAAAAAAAGGCCTGTACTCCTTACTTGCATATGTCAATTAGAGCAGTATTTTCATTTCTGTACTAGGCTTTGGATCTACTAAAACCTACCACATCTCTGCAAGTGCTGTGAGGATGGGATGCTTTGACCTGTGGCAAGTTAGAACGGATATAAACTTTGTGGTAGCCATTGTCTCATGCAGATATAAAAGGTGCTGGTGGATGAAAGGTTACTACCCCATATACCGCCAATTTTTGTCAGTGAATCAGAAGTATCTGATGTGATTCTTCTGAGGGTAAGGAGCTGCTACAGTTCCTTCTGATTTCAGAGCCACAAAACACACTCATTATGACAACTTCCCCTCTTTCTCTCCACCATGACCATTTTTGGTAAAGCATTTCTTGTTTTCTTCCTACCAGCTCTTTTCACTTTTCTATTTGTTTATGTCAGTCTCATGCCCCGTGATGGGGCAGAAAGTACCCTCAGCCAGAAAGCTGATGACACAAAACTGGGAGGAGTGGCTGATATGCTAGAGAGTGGTGCTGCCATCGAGAGGGACCTCAACAGACTGGAGAAATGGGCTGACAGGAACCTCATGAAGTTCAACAAGGGGAACTGCAGTCCTACACCTGGGGAGAAACAACCCTGTGCACCAGTATATGCTGGAGGTCTACTGGCTGGAAAGCAGCTTGGCAGAAAAGGACACCGAGTGGACACTGAGTTGAACAAGAACCAACAATGTGACCTTGCAGCAAAGAAAGCTAATGGTATCCAGGGCTGCATAAGGAGGACTGTTGCCAGCAGATCAAGGGAAGCGATCCTTCTGCTCTACTCATTACTGCCAAGGCCACACCAGGAGTCCTGTGTCCAGTTCTGGGCCCCCCAGTACAAGGGAGACATGGACATACTAGAAAGTCCAAAAAGAGCCACTAAGGTAACTGAGGGTCTGGAGCATCTCCCCTGCGAGGAAAGGCTGAGAGACCTGGGACTGTTAAGCCTAGAGAAGGCTCAGGGGGAATCTTATCCATTTATATAAATACCTGAAAGGAGGGTGTAAAGAAGACGGAGCAAGGCTCTTTTCAGTGGTGCCCAATGACAGGACCAGAAGCAATGGACACAAAGTAAAACACAGGAGGTTCCATCTGAACATCAGGAAACAGATTTTTACTGCAAGCTTTTCTGAGAAATCAGAGACCATCAATACAATTTCTTACCTTTGTTTAAATCAAAGGAGAAATGCCAGTTGACTTAATCAGGTTACAAGTTTCACTCTACCTGTCATGTTTTATCTTGAGACACTTCAGCGGTAATGTTAAGAAAACATAAGGGAATGTTTGAATTGAATGTTACAATTCAGGATTATTTTTATTTTTCAAGAAAAAAATCAGAAAATTATATAAATCTGGAAATACTTTTTTACTGTGAGGGTGACTGAGCACTGGCACAGTATGTCCAGAGAAGTTGTGGAGTCTCCCTCCTTGGACATAGGCAAAAGCTGTCTGGACATGGTCCTGGGCAACCAGCAGTAGGTGGACCTGATTGATTGGGGGGTTGGACCAGATGATCTCCAGAGGTCCCTTCCAACCTCAACCATTCTGTGATTCTGTGAATTCAGACTTGCTAGCTATCAGAGGACTTCTGATAACTCAGCAAAAGCATATTGTCCTGTGTCCTGGTTTCGACTGGGATAGGGTTAAATTTCTTCCTAGTGCTGTGTTTTGAATTTAGTATGAGGAGAATGTTGATAACACACTGATGTTTTCAGTTGTTGCTAAGTGCCCTCCTAGTCCAAGGACAGCTCCCATGCCTACTGACTGAGCTAGGTACACAAGGTGGGAGGGAACATAATCAGGACAGCCAGCCCAGCTGGCTAATGGGGTATTCCATACCATGTGATGTCATGCTCAGTATATGAAGGGTAGGCGTGATCCAGGAAATACCGATCGCTACTTGGTTATTGGTCAGCGCGGGTGGTGAGCAATTGCATTGTGCATCACTCATTTTGTATATTTTATCATTATCATTATTATTTTCCCTTTTTCTGTTCTATTAAACTGTCTTCATCGCAACCCACGAGTTTTTCTCACTCTTAGCCTTCCGATTCTCTCCCCGTCCCGCTGGGGGTGGGGGGAGTGAGTGAGCGGCTGCGTGGTATTTGGCTGCCTGCCAGGTTAAACCACGACACCTGTTATTTTGAGGTAATATTAAAAACAGCTGGCATTCGGGCTAGAATTTGAAGATTGTATAGAGAGGGCTAGCTGCACGACACAAAAGAATTTCATGTTTGGTCTTGAAACACAGAAAATTAACAATTCCTTATTTAGAAAATACTGAAAATATGCAAAATTAGTAGAAGCTTGTAAGCAAAGTGATTGTTACTATAATCACAATTTTATTAATTTAGTATCATTTTTATGTCATAAATATATTTCTTTTAGTATGAAGATATGGATATTCTAGTCATAGATGCTTAAATGTTATAGAAGCACAAACCAAAAAGATCTCCAGTTTCTTAGAGATACAAGAGTTTAAGGGAATAAATAGCATTTGAGGGGAGGCAAGCAAGAACTGTGAAGCTGGTGGACAATATTGATCAGTACAATAAAGAAAAATTTTCAGTGAGTATATTGAACTTCTGCACAAGCATAGCACAGCATAGCCATACATAACATTTCTAAAGTCGTCTTTCTACTCCAAGGCAGTCTAATGTATTATCATGTCTGTGACCTATGGGATGCATAACAACATGTTACAAGAAGCTTATTTACTCTCACCTCTGTAGGATGAAGATTATTTTTTAAAGTGTAAACATTAAAGATCTCCAGTTTTCTAGAAATAAATAGGTTTCTTTAAGTTATGAAAAATAAATTCAAAGTGTTAACCTATCTTTCATAGATGCTAAAAGCGAGAGCTCCTTTTGAAAAGCAGATACAATTTTTATAGTATACTTCATATTAGGACAAGAGGAAATGGCCTCAAGTTGCACCAAGGGTGGTTTAGATTGGACATTAGGAGAAATTTCTTTACTGAAAGAGTGGTCAGGCCTTGGAACAGACTGCCCAGGGAAGTGGTTGAGTCACCAACCCTGGAAGTATTTAAAAGACGTGTAGATGAGGCGCTTAGGGACATGGTTTAATGGGCATGGTAGTGTTGGGTTGATGGTTGGACTCGATGATCTTAGAGGTCTTTTCCAACCTGAATGGTTCTATGATTCTATGATTCTATATTCAGCTTCATTTCAGTAATTAAGCTGTTTATTCTGGCTCTACAGAGGCTGGAATAGACCACTAGACCACATTTTTCTGTATTATCAGGTTTGTGCTTGTAATGAGAAAAAGTTTTTGTTGGTGTTTTAAAGTTTACTTACAAAAAAGACTGTTCACAGAATGTCCTATTCATCCTTATTATTTGGATGTGAAACATGCTCTTTCAAGTAATCCTAGTTGCAACAGATTTTTTAAAAGCTGATGCCTGATCTGGTTTATGAAGCAGTACAGCTACATTTATGCAGTTCTTCCTTCCCCTTAGGAGATGGTACCATAGAAACTCAGCTCCAGTGCCTGCCTCTATTACAGAGTTAATCTATAATCCAGGTTTACTGCCAATGGAAGATTTAGTTGACTGATACATTTCCATAAAAGGCAAAATCAGAAGAAGACAACAAACCAAGCATACGTTCTTTTCTCCTTAATCTTCAGGTATTGTTTGCTGCATTCCAAAGGTCTTTTTCAGACCGAGGGAAGTAGGGGCATTTATACAGTCATTTCAGTTTGGTTTAGAAGTGAGTTTTGGAGCAGATTTGTATGTTGTCCTCATCCTTCACTTTGGATGAAACTTACTAAGACACACTCCAGGTGTTTGCCTCATGCCTGAACAGCTAATGGATGTTCAGTTCAAAGTAAAGTTGCTTTGAAATGCTTATTGTATGGGCATCACATCCTCAGTACCAGCTGTTTCACTGTGCAAGCCCAGTCCTATTTATCTGCATTACTTGCTAATGTAGACATATTCACTGAGTCCAATTCAGTTTGGGCACACAGAGTAACTACATGTGCAACACAGATGGCAAATGAATATGAACAAATTACAACACACTGTAAGCATGTCAGACTTATTATGAATATCTACAGCATGTTCAATAGGGCTGATCTGTCAATGCATAATGGATACTCCTATGGATATTGAACAACTGTCCAAATGGACAGAGCTGTTTCTCCAGCTGGAATGGGTGGACTTCTAGTTAAATAGTCAAAGCTTTTAGCTTTTGGCAAGAGACTTTGTTATCACAGGTGTATGAATAAAGTCTGTCAACTGTTCTTGGAAGTTTGTGACACACCCTTAGACAGAGGTCACAAAATAGCCTGTCTCTATTTCTTTGAGGTATTTACTTTTTCCTGGACATGAGAATATAAAGTAAATCTTGCAATAATATTAATTATTTCAACTTCTAGCAGACTCTGGATACTCTAAATAATAATACAGATTTGTAATGCTTGAAATAATTAAATCCAACATTAATATAATATTTAACTGTGATTTTTAGCAGCACTCATGTATCAATACACAAAAAAAAATTTCTATCAGAAAGAGTTTTCACACTGAGCCTTATTTCTGAAAACTTTAACAGATAATTACACTCGACTCATTCACTGCCCTATATCAATATGTTTTGGGTTTATTTGTGAAAAGGGAAACCTAGTTTGGTTGCTGCTAATTTAACTTTCCAGAAATATAAACAGCTTTCAGGTAAGTAGAAGAGTATAATTTGACAACGACAGAGGCTGAAGAGTGTACTCCCCATTTACAGTGTAAAGTGGCAGTCAATGCTGAACATTTATCCCCTGCCTTGATGTGCAAGCTTGCTCTTGAGTTACATCGAGGGATGCTGCTATTCTGGCTCCTACAAACTTTCCCATTTGATCACATCTGATACTTCTTTTTTTTTTTCCCAGGCTACTAGGATTACTCTTCTGACATTCATGTGAGCAGGAATACAAGATAATAACTGCCAAAGATGGTCCCTGCTGCTGATCATAAATAATATTTTTGGTCCTTTCTCATTCTGACAAGATTTAACTCCATTGCACTTGATCAATTGACTACTCCAACTACATAGAGAGTTGAAAAAATGATAGTGGACATTTCTTCTAAACTATATGAAGAATTCATAGAAAATAATCCATAGGAAAGGTAAATGTATATAGGATATGAATTTTCGTATTTTCATAAAAGAAAATAATGGCACTTTTGTCCCTATGGATTTAATATATCTTTAAATAGAGTAAGTAGCTAAACCCAGAATTTTGGGAAAATGGTTAAAAAGAAAAAAGACATTGTTTTCTTATGTTATTATAGTCAATGTTAATAACTGATTTAGCTAAAAGTTTTTTAGATTATTCTGGAAGTCATAGGAATAGGAAATCAGGTAAAAATTGTGCACTGAGATTAAGGAGAAGTTCCTAACTCGTTAAAGAAATAATTTTACAGAGACACATTTCCTGTATATATCACAAAGTCCTCCCTCAGACTGTATTTTCCATTGTGAGTGGATTTTTAACTGTGATATATCAGTTTTAATAGTCCAGGACTGAAAAGGCAGTGAATGTGGTAATATATGTTAGTAGTTTGAACTGAAACCCAGTGTGGGAGGTCAGTCTACAACATAATTAGCCAACATTCTCAGTCTCTAACTTGCATTGACTTTCCTACACAATTTGGTAAACTAGGCAACACGTGTTTCTTTGTGACTTTTATCCAAATAAATCAAGATTTTAGAGCACAATCTCATTAGGACAAAGGCTTTTCCTTAAAGGATAACATGACTTCCTACATGAAAGGAAGGCATGGGAGTTTTAGGTCTATAGAGATGAACTGTGGGCCTGAAGACCACCAAGCAATTGTTGGCTTGTTTTTTGCTTGTTTTTTTTTTTTTTGTATTTTCTGCCTCCCCCACCCCCACCCCGCAGTACAGATGGGTTCATAGGGTCAAAGGGTTCATAAAGGCCACACAGTAGAGCTTTACAGTGATATTAAGATGGATTTTAAGACAGATCGTAAGAGGGTCATGAAAGCCATACAAAAGACCAAAGAAACTAAGATTGTCTCAATTAAAGGAAGCAGGAAAGTAATAGGAAGGGAATGAGCCAGCATTGTGAGATCTATGTATAACTAACAGTCTATCTCTAATTCCTACTCAACTCAGATCTTTAGATTAAGTTACTTGCAAATAATTATGGAATAGAACTTGTTGCAGCTGGTATTTGAGAAGGCCTTTCAAACAAAAATCCTGTTGTGAACTATGGAATGTATGGAAAAAAACCAAACTGAGTATGTCTTTACTGAGTGAGTATTTCCCTATGAATTATGCACTCAGGTTTGGTTTGTGGTTTTGTTTTTTATTTTTTACCCCCTCCCCCTCTCCAAGGTACTATAATTTATGTAAATAGGGCAAAGGATTGGTTTGCTACACTTACTTTTTCCTATTCTGTCCACTACAATCAAGTAAAAGGCACGATCACTGTAGATATTGTCTTACATTTTACTGCTTACAATCCTGCTTAAAGAAACAGTCATTTTGTATATACCCCTATAAATTGACTATACTTGCTGGAATTTCATTTTTCTGTGAGGAATAACTAACAATAATAAGAAAAAAAATGCTATTCCACTGTTTATAAATAGAATAGCCAAGACTTTTAACTAGAGATTGCCTAGCAAGTGAATACTTGTGTTCATATTTTCTATGAAAAATGAAGGTGAATCTTTTATTAAATTAATATTATTTAATAAATAATTTTATTAAATTAATTTTTTATTAAAAAAGAACATGGGTTCACTTTACCTAGGCTTAGCAAAATGAAAGTTATCTGTTATTTTAAAGACATTATAATATTATGCTATACGGATTATGTCTGATTTACAGCTATCTGCAGTCAGTATAAGTCTTTCAAGTTGCTCCAACAATAGCCTTAAAGGCAAAACAAAACAGAAAACCTTGTAAGTTTTACCTCTTTACCATAATGCCAACCTTCCGATCCCAACAGAATCCATCTGGGCAGTCTTCTCCATTAGCAGTTTGTAAAGAAAAAAACACCAAAACTCAAAAAGCCCACACTTCTTTGTGTCTTTGAAGTTGAGAACCCAGGCTTCGTAACACTTTGAGTTGTCATGATCTGTCCCTTCTACCATTTTATCACTGCAAATCAATAAACTTAACAGAGGAATCACAGACAACCTCAGCTTGTAGAAATGATTTAATTAAAGCAAGCACTTGGGTACTCACACAAAGTTTAGCAGTTTAACACTTAGAATTTTTTTCTGCCTTTTTCCTTAGTTTTTAAAGTGTATTTTCTCTGAAGTAAAGCAAGTTTATTCTGTCTTTATCTTCCACAAATATTTTGGGATGTATAATCCATGCTCTACTTCTTAATTTTTGCCAAAGTGGAAAACTGATAAATTCATCATAATTGTTAAGCAGGTGCCAACAAACCTTACAGATACAGAGTAACATGCACAAATATCACCTTTCGTTAACACTGACTTTTGATTCCACTACGAATGTCACAAATACTTTATATATGACACTCTGAACATCACTTCTTCCCTTTTTTTTTTTTTCCTTTCTCACACATCTCCATTTTCCAAAGAAAAACAAATATAATTCATTTTGGTCTACTTTACCACCATGTTACTATGTTTTTGATAACTGTTTTCATAAGTAACATTTCTATAATGCTATTCCTCTCGTTGTGCAGTTCATAATTTTTCCTTCAGCATTACTTAAATAATACTCAAGTAAAAGTCTTAGTTGCTCTATGAATGTTTGACCATGTACTTGATTTTAAAATGGTAGAGACTAGAGAAGTAATGGTGGGTTATGGAGTGAAAGCAGTGGGCAGACATTTTGCAAAACCTTACTGTGCATTGAGCTACAGTGCTTCTCCTACAGTCCGGTCTAGTTTCATATCTAACTAGGACTTGAATGAATCTGAGCTGTCAACACCAGATGTGAGAGGCTGGGCCTTCTGAAAATGTTAAGATTGAAGATAAGCACAAAGCAAGTACATTACAGCAAAAATGGCAAATTCAGCAAATTTGATGTTTTAATGGATAATACATTATTATTCTTGCACATCAGTTATGCAAATTCTTGGAAACTTTGCTGAACTTAACTTATGTCTTTGATTCCAACAATCAGACATCCCACAAGTGGACCTTCGTACTTTAACAACAGCATAAGGTACTATTTGGCATACAAATATGAATCCTATGAAGATAAGATCTCTATGTGAAAATGAGATAACATGTCCTGTTACTGCAAGAGACTGGAAACTAAAAACACCTCCCAGCTCTTCATAACACCAAGACCTTATATTGTGAAGTAATTTCAGGATATAGGAACAAATATAATCTGTAAAGGTCAGTATCCTGAGTCTTTTAGTTTGTGTGAGCAGTGAACTTAAATCTGCTATTTTTAGTAGCAACAGCTATTATCAATCTAAATGAGCGATCTAAAACTGTTAAATTAATTGGGTAGTAAATGGATTCTTCAGCTGTTATTTTCATAGTGTCGGAGAACTGTCATCAGTCAATAATGATTGTTTGCCTGAAAACTATGGAATAAAAGCAAAAATAGTATTTGTGAGCTGACATCTTAAGTATTTAATGTTAATTGTGATTTTAAAATAATATTGTTATCAGCAGCTCACAAAAGCTAAGTAATAGTTACCTTTAATAACATATGGGTATTTAGAACTACTTCTGTAGTTATATAACAAATACCATTTCTGCCTTTGTAATTCCCTCTAAAATTAGGCAGGCTTTGGTCTGGTCTTCTCAGAATTGCTAAATAACTTATATATATGTGTTGGGAAAGAAATGCATTAAGCATACTGATTATGTTATGTTGTTAACACATTCCTTTTAGCTGTCCAAATTTTTATTCATGATCTAGTGACATACTGAATTATGAAGCAAAACAAAGACATGTTTAACATTTTTTTCATTTATTTCATCCAATTATAGTACATGATTAACTAATGGCACACACTGGGGTAGCAGAATTCATCTGGCTACCTGTACTTTTTATACATACACCTAGTATAAGACAGTTGCCCTCTGCACTTAGTAAATAGAAAAAGTACATACTTTTAGCATGAAAATCTGTTGAACTTGCTACTTGAAATAGATTAATTGTACCCTTGAAGTAACTATTTCTTTTCATTATGCAAAACAGAATCTACTAGTAATTCAAGCAATCTCCTCCCTAAAAATTATTTTAACTTGTAAAGTAAGGTCACTTGTGTTTTATACCCAAAGATGTTATTTATCATGTTGTTTATTATACTTTTGAGCAATGCCATTGTGGTATGCTGTTGACAAATGTATCCGAATATGAGTAAAGTAAACTAAATAGAAGTAAGGCTAAGATTTATTTCAATATGGTTTTGGGTTTTTTTTCACTTTAGAGTTACAGATTTTCTAACCGAGGCACTTAGGTTCCTTTAAGGAAGACATGTCACCCCATTCTAAGGTAGATAGTCAGGATAAACAGAATGAAATAAGCTATATAAGTGATTCTTCACCTCTTATAGAGGGAGCCTAAGCAAATAGCTGACACTACATACTTGCATTTTAAGGCAGCTAAAATTAGGTAAGATGACTCTGCTCCTGCAGGTGCTAATTCCACGGAATTAAATCAGTGCCACTCCATGTATGAAGATGAAAGATTAGATAATATAGAAATTATCTCACAATCCTTTGCATTTTGGGGGATTTAAGTGGATTCTTTTGCCATTTTATATACATATTATACATATATATGTGTATATATATAATATGTGTGTATATATGTATAATATATGCATGTGTATATGTGTATATTATATATACACACACAATGTGTATTTTATACATATATATACATATTATATATGTGTGTATATACATACATATTATATATGTATATACATATGCATATATATATTATATATATTTTATATATACATATATATGTATACACATATATACACATATATACACCCTTCTATTATGTATATATGTATAGTATATATGTATAATATACATGTATACACACTCACATATACATAAATACATATACACATATAGATATACATATATATCAACCCCCCCAGGAAATAGTTAGACAGTTCTCAACCAATAACCAGACTTTTTTGGGACACAGTTCTCTTTTGACTTGAATAGTGTTTTCTCCAGTTTCATCAAGCAGGATAATTCATGAACTATGTTCTTGGAATAATTAAAGAATAAAACCAGATGCTACAAGAATGTGTATGATATTTTCTATCGTCTCAGCCATACACAAAACCAGGACTTGTTTTTTTGAATTTCACCAGAATATTCTCAACACAGGACCCCAGAGAATAGGAAATGTTCTTGTATAATGGAGGGTAGACTTCATTGATGGATAAAGCAGCCTTTCTCTTTAGGATAGCTTCCCTGGAGACGTTCCGCAAGTGTGTCTACAGTCTCTTTAAACTCTCTTCTTTACATTTCTATAACTCTCCCAAAAGTGTAAGAAACATAATTTGTAAAATTCTAATCTAGCACTGGTATGTTTAATGAACTGGTTTGTTTAATGAGATGAGATGGTTCAAGATTGTTAGTTTCAGTTGTTATATCAAATAAAATTGATATGCATATACACTTTATCTCATTCTGTTAGTTTCTATTTGTTTTTATTGTAGGGACTTTAATATTTGAATGGGTAGTAAAATTCTGCAAAACCTCAGCATTTTGGTAGAGGTAATAAAAGACTTTCCCTAAACTCTTTTGTTTGGTAATGTAAGGAAATAATTCATTTTCCTTATTCATAAATTTAGTTGGAAAAAATTGTGTGGTTTTCAAATGAAAACCAGGCACACGTAACATTGAATACTTAAATCCAGGAGACTTTTGTGTCTTTTGGGTTAAGTATCTTGTTGATGCCTAACACATAGCATGAAAAAATCCGTTATAACATTAACAGAGGAGGGGGGGGAGATCTGCAAAACTTTGGGAGCCACGTTCCAGATCCTGTGAGAACTAAAATGCTACTTGAGCAAAAATTAGAGGTTAGTAAATGGAGAAAACCCTTACTTGACTTCCTAGGTAAGAACTGAATTGATCAAGCTACCAAAGTTTTCAGGCAAAAACATCCCTAGCTACTGAACACAATTTGGAGAACCCCTGGATTTACTGAGCTGCCTATATATCTCATGTCTAACTCTATTTAGATGTAAATGCACTTAAGTTCTGAATGGGTTGTGATTTCTTATGATCTAGACTGGCAGGTATTCAGTTCTCCACACATACATGGGTGTGCACTCTATTCCCTATCCTGTTCGAAACTGGTACTCAGCCAGGCCATTTAGAGTTCATCAAAATTTACAAATTGAAAAATAATTCTACATGTGCTGGTATAGACATAATTGTTGAGGCTCCAGGAAACAGATGTCCTAGAACTTATGTCCCATGAAAACTTATAAACATAGTTTATAGTTTGTGCAGTCTGTGCAGCCATATGTTGTTTGTGCTTCATTGACCTCAGTAAAAAGCATGAAGGATTCCTAGCACCATGTAAACTTTATATAAAAAGGAGAGGGAAATGTAGGTTCTGAGTTAAACCTCTTGTCCCCAGGTTTAACCAACAGCTTCCTAATTCATAAACCTGTAGACTACACAGCATCTTACAAAGGAGTTTTGCCTGTGTCTCCACTTAATGCAGAACCACTGTGAAAGCAAGAGGCAAGGTTCACAGATTTGGAAAAAGAGTAGGCAAGAAGGAAAACATTGAAATGTAGTTTTAAGAAAGTTTCTAGTTGCAGAAGTTGAACAGGATAAATATTCAAACAAGGGAGCATAAGTCTAAGTACATTTTTACAGTTTGGTACCCAGGCCACTGTTGCAAAATACTGACTTAGGATCCTACCGACTACGCCAATTTGGTGCGAATGAGTGGTTTTGAGACTTAAAGAATCACTGGCAAAGGTATCAGCAAAAGGTGATTTTAACAGAAATTTGTAAAAGCGTGACTTAACAGAATTCGATGGCAAGGTTCACTCTATTACTCATTACATGGATTAAGTATACACAGGGAAAATCATGTCAGAATTATGTTGGAATGATTTATAGAAACACCAAGAACAAAAAGTTTAAGGAAGACCCTCCTGTTGAGTCACAAGGTTCAGAGTAGATGCCCTTGCTTTCTAAACTCCTTCTCAGAGAGGAGTCTAGGTGTGGCTGGATCTACCCCTAATCTCAGACCTGGTCAATGTTTTATGCCTAAGGGGTTATATATGTTTAGCAGCGACCTAAAGTTCATTCACAGTTTTAAGGTAGATCATAAGATTTTGACAGCTCTTAATCATTGACTAATTTAACAGTTACAAAGCAAGTTAATCAAGTTTACTGTAATTACTAAATTTCAGATTATACTTATTGTTAGTTATCTAAATCAATACACACACACACACACTATAGATTTATTCACACACAAGGGTCCAAAACTAAATAAATTCATGAAAGAAAAAGGCCTATAGCTAGATAAAGATACTGGTTAAAAATTGCCCTCGAGTCCATGAAATACTCATGTTAAATGCCTTGGCATTTCTCAACGGGTGAAGGGTTGAGCCCCAAGGAATGTCTCGGCCGAAGAGTGTTTCAACCTAGGTTCCAATGGTCCTCCAAATATCACAAACTTGTGAGTTTGTGATCTTCGAGACACATCCCACTCAGAGGGAGACTCTAGACGCAGCCCGCTGCAGTCCAGGAGAACTCAAAGGGTCTTGCTTGGGACCGCTGTTTATAGCTTTGCAAGATGATTGTCTTTAGTCATCAGTAAATTTTCATCTTGGCCATTATCCGAGGAGGTCTGGCATAGTAATTATGGTATTGTTCCACGGTAACCATGGTATCATTCCACTTGAGTTATGATCCAGGTAGGGAATGCTTCAGGGCTGTTACAGATGACGAATTATCCCCTGCTCTTGTTCCCTATCTTGATCAGGTAACCGGTGTTCTTGGTATGATCCGTGTCGCTCCCCACCTTGGTCATGCAAGAGTGCCTGGTACGGTCAAGGGACGCTCAACTGCTTAACTCATTACACAAAGGCTAAGGCCTAACAGGAGTTCCTGAGATCGTACAGTGGCCCAGGGGAGGGGGGGAAATGCACCACCACAGCCAGTGATAAAATCAATTCAGGAGCCTAAATTTTCTGCAGAATAGATAATGACTAGCAACACTCCTGGAATGGAGAACACAAGAGACAGGATATTGCCTAAATCAGCCAAAGGACTGCACTAGAGCCTGAATCATCATCTTTGTGTAAGTTCAGAAATGTATCTCAAGAATGTAGTGAAACGTATCTGAGGAAATGGGATTCATAGACTAAAATTACTCTTCTGCTCAGGTGACATGGCTGAGAATCCAGTTCTCAGCCATGAAATATTTATTCAGTAATGTTTAATTGGATTTAGAGCCCTAAATACCTTCAGGTGGAAAAGCCTAAATGTTTCACTGATATTGCTTCCGTAAGTCATAGAATCATAGAATCATAGAATCATTAAGGTTGGAAAAGACCTCTAAGATCATCAAGTCCAACCGCAAACCCAACACCACCATGCCCACAAAACCATGTCGCTAAGCGCCACATCTACACGTCTTTTAAATACTTTTAAATACTCCCAGGGACTCTACCACTTCCCTGGGCAGCCTGTTCCAAGGCTTCACCACTCTTTCAGTAAAGAAATTTTTCCTAATGTCCAATCTAAACCTCCATTGGTGCAACTTGAGGCCATTTCCTCTTGTCCTATCGCTAGTTACTTGGCAGAAGAGACCAACACCCACCTCACTGCAACTTCCTTTCAGGTAGTTGTAGAGTGTGATAAGGTCTCCCCTGAGCCTCCTCTTCTCCAGACTAAACAGTCCCAGTTCCCTCAGCCGCTCCTCATAAGACTTGTGCTCCAGACCCTTCGGCTTTGTTGCCCTTCTCTGGATATACTCCAGCACTTCAATGTCCTTTTTGTAGTGAGGGGCATGCAGAAGAGAGATCTTCAGTCAATCCTTCAGTCTGAAGTGCATGTAGTACTGTGGTTTTGACATTTCACATATAGAGTAATTTAAAAAAAAATACAAAAATTTTGCATTGCCTTGCCTTGCCTTATAATTGTTCACCACTGGACAAGTTTTCATATAACTACTGAGAAATAATCAGAAAAGTAGTTTTGTGTTATTACAAAGTGCTTTTCATAGGATCAAAAGCTCGAATGGGGCTTGCAAAGATGGCTAATTTTGTTTTTGAAAGAAATTGAACTGTGAATATTGGTCTTTGGTTATCCTGGTGACAACAACATCTGTAGAACAGGGCAGTTCTTTCTTAAAAGATTTTTTTTCCTCAATATAAGAATAAAGAATAAAAACTTTAATTTATCCTCTATTAATACTACCTTCTTCTCAAATTCCGGATATGTAGCTCCTTATTATACATAAGCTATAAAGACTGACTAACCACATATTCAAATGCTTGACTAACATCTGTATCACAATTGCACAAAAAGTGCTGGAGAACTTTGATTTTCATTAAGGTGATAAAAACCAATGTAATTAATAACCCCCTAAAATGGCAGAAATTTCAACACCCTCAAAAAAAGATTAATTATACTAACTGATATACTCACGAGTAAACAAATCTTAGTCTAAGTCATGATCAGTGGGGTGTAACTCTTCTAGTCCAGGTGTAGAATGGGGGAATAAAGCTTCAGAATTGCAGTTAGAACAAAAGAAACTAAGCACAATAGCTGTTTTATACACACACAGCAAAGCATAGCACAGCATAATTTCTGTTTAGTGCAGCAAGTTATTCATAGCCCTAAGCATCTTCTAAATGTCAAAATATAGCTTAAATTTTAAAATTTAACAAAGTAATATTTCAGTGATGTCACTGAATCATGGAAGTGTTATGAATCTTTTATAAAAGATAATAAAAAACCCCATTACTCAGTCATTTCAAACCTTCTAAATTAAGGTGGCTAGGCATGCAAGGTAATGGATTAATTCTATCTTCTGTTTTTTAAACAAAGATTCAAATCCCAGCCACATTGATATTTATTAGTGAGGGAACGGTTGAGAACTATGGAATGAACTTCCATAGCAACTAAACACTTACCTGTTCCATTCCAAGTGCTGTTAGGTTTATCTAATCTATTTGTGAAAACACATGATAATAAGCACCTCATAAACAATCGCAGCATGCTCTTTTGTCTTCTCAGTAATACAAAATAAAAGTCATGTAACTCATATGAGACATCACTTAACAATCTACTGAAAGACAACTGAAAACCTACAGTTGAGAGACTTAAAATCTTTGATAACATGAAATAGTCCTGGCACAACTCAGCCTCCTCTTCCACTGCCTGACTTCAAGAAAAGGCTGGCATTGTGGCAAATCTTGAAGTTTAGCAAATCCAAGATTCAAATGAATAAAGTTTGGGAAATAAAAATCAAAATTAATTGTGTATACTGAAGAAAATACAGTATGATAACGTATTTTCTGATCTCGGTATGAAATCTAAAGAAAAGGGCAAAAATTCCTTTATCCAGATTATTAATCTGCTCAAAATATGGTCAACTTTAATCTATACTACTCTGAACTTCTGATCAATGTCATTGTACAGATGCATGATGATGGCATTATAAAGATTGAATTAAAGGTCTTAATGAATGTAGGAATATATACCAGAAAAAGAGCTTTTTCTTCTAACTAGAGGGGAGTTACACAACATTTTCTATTTCAGACTAATCATAATTTTAGTCATCAGAAATTGGAGTTGTTTCTGTTTATCAGCAAAACATTCCTAATGAGAAATCCTTAACTTTGAAATCCATTCTCCCTTCTGTTTGAAAACAGCTACTGAATTTCAGAAGTTAGCATCATTTTATATAAGGTTTTTCTTACGCTGTTGTTACCCTTTACTTATGAAATGCCTACAGTTGAGATTTGTTGGGGGTAATGTGTAAGCTGCACCAGATAGTTTGTTTAGCTATCTTCTAAACAGTACCAAGTTTAGTAGCAGTCTTATCTCTTATTAATTCTGTTATTAATAACAATATTAATAAATCACAAGTAACACTTGCACTCATTTGCGTAGAGAAGGAAGACATACTCTGAGTTCACTAGCATTACTTCAGACTAGCTGTGTTATTCTTTCTCTCTTTTCAATCTCTTTCAAAAAAATAGGGCTAAATCTTTAGCTTTGAGTAGTTTTGGCTACTTTTTTCAGATTTATATATTTAGATACATCTAGTACCAGCACAGGAATTGTTTTGAGATATTTATCAATACAGTTTGAATTACAGAGCAAAACCTCCTGGAAGCCATTTCAAAGCACACAAGTAACAACAAAGTGATTGGGAATACCCAGGAGAAATTTACCATGCGTAAATAAGATCTTGTTTAGTTTTGTCCCTAAGGTTTCTTCAGCCTTTTAGGTAGGCTTAGTGTTTGTTTCTTCACTATCTTGCTAGTATCATTCTGGAAGCATAATATATTAAACAGAATGCATAATTCCAATGCAATTCCAGTTTGTTGTGAATGAGTGGTTTAGAGGCTGCTCAAAGAATCACTGTTGACGGTATCAGCAGAAAGTGATTTTAATAGAAATTTAGAAAAACACACCTTAACAGAGTTCAATGGCAAGGTTCACTCTATCACTTATTACACGGATGAAGCATACAAAGGAAAAGAGCATGGGAAGCTGAGTCGTCCTTGGCTAGTGTAAACACTACTTACCAACAACTAAAACATCAGTGTATTATCAACATTATTCTCATACTAAATCCAAAACACAGCACTATATCAGCTATTAGCAAGAAAATTAACTCTATCCCAGCCAAAACCAGGGTATCATGTTAGAACTGAGTTGGGATAATTTATACAGAGGCCAAGAATGAAAAGGTTAAGGGAGACCCTCCCGTTGAGTCATGAGGTTCAGAGAAGACCTGGCTGGATCTACCCCTAGTCCCAGACTTGGTAACAGTATGTGTCTAAGGGATTATATGTGTTTAGCAGCAGTCTAAGGTTCATTCACAACCCTAAGATAGATCATAAGATTTTAGCAGACTATATTTGCTAGCAGGTACTATCATTTGAGAAGAAAGATCTAGCAGTATAGCTGATCTTAGGCACAGAATCAATTATACAGTTCCTGGTATGAAAAGCAAAAGCAGCGCTGAAATACATCAGAAGATACATTACAATAGATTTAGGGAAGTGTTAATGCCACTGATGGAACTTCAAATAGAATATCATGTTCAATTCTTCAATCTGGTGTTCAAGAAAAAATGAATTTAAATTGAATTTGTGCAGACTGAAAGAATATTTATTATGCAAGGAAAATGCTCTGTAAGAAACTATACACTGAGAAGTTCTCCACAGGCAGTCTAAACAGCAGAGTAAGACCAAGGATAAAGAAGAGGACTGGCACAAAAAGTACCATCTATAAACTGGTAAATAAATTTAGAATGAGTTTTCTATCCATCAGATCAGTGGAACTCTGTAACAGCCTTTTCTGTAAGGATATGGGGCAAAAAGATCAACTTTTTTTAAGCTCTGATTTTGATCAGTTTATGAAAGAGTAACATATGTCTGATATAGCCCATCAATCAGTTCGGAGTCCATAAATAATGTAGTAGATGAACTTTGTATGAAAATGGTACTGACCTTTATAATTAATCATGAGTCTTCAAGATTTTTCAAATCATGAAGGACATAACTCTACTGTCTTTATTCACAATGAGAAGTACTTCATTAACTAATAGTCTTAACTGACCTCAATAAGCCTCTGCTTGTAAAGAAATGGATAAAATCTGTACCTGTAATATTCAGATAATAATCGTATTCCAAGGATTAATAAATTAAATACACAAAAGTCCTTTAATTAAAAAAAGCCATTCTAGAATTCAGATATTTTGGAAAAAAGCAATATTTGTGTGTGTTAATTTAAGTCCATTTAAAAACACACATTTAATCTTTTTCTACAGCCATGAGAGTGCATCTGCCTTTCCTTAAGAAAAACTCTCCAAACCCTTATCAGTAAAAGAGATAATGAGATCCATATTTACAGCACGCAGAAGCTCTCTGGAGAGCTGAAATCTTTCATTCATATGTATCAAAGTAACCATCCTGTGATTCCGTGAACCTAATGTTTAAAGTGAATATAAGTACAACATCCTTGGTGGGGGAAAAGGGGAGGATGGTAAAAGCTAAATAAAAATTCTCTGTAAAAAACTATTTGAAACATAACAGAAATGTCCTTGGGATCTGTTGTGGTTTAACCCGGCAGGCAGCTGAACACTACACAGCTGCTTGCTCACTCCCTCCCTCCAGTGGGATAGGGGAGAGAATAAAGGAAGGGAAAATAATAATAAGAATAATGATAAAAGAATATACAAAATAAGTGATGCACGATGCAACTGCTCACCACCTGCCGACCAATGCCCAACCAGTTCCTGAGCAGCAGTTGCTGCTCCCGGGCCAACTCCCCCCAGCTTCTATACTGAGCATGACATCATATGATATGGAATACCCCGTGGGCCAGTTGGCTTACCTGTCCTGGCTATGCTCCCTCCCAGCTTCTTGTGCACCTGGCAGAGCATGGGAAGCTGAAAAGTCCTTGACTACGTAAACACTACTTAGCAACAACTAAACCATCAGTGTGTTATAAACATTCTTCTTGTACTAAATCCAAAACACAGGACTATACCAGCTACTAGGAAGAAAATTAACTCCATTCTAGCTGAAACCAGGACATGATCCATCAGTCAGACAGACAAACACATTTTAGGACCTTAATCTTATACTAAATCCTATCTTTGAATTT
Organism: Calonectris borealis; assembly: GCF_964195595.1. Classification (NCBI taxonomy): domain Eukaryota; kingdom Metazoa; phylum Chordata; class Aves; order Procellariiformes; family Procellariidae; genus Calonectris; species Calonectris borealis. The sequence continues at coordinate 167,121,772 of NC_134312.1, forward strand.
TGAGCAAGCTGAATCTTTCCCCAACCATTATATGACTTCGGATCAAATTTTTATAAATGGTTAACAGAAGATTATGTCCTTGCTGCAAAAGGAAGATAGTAAAATGGTCTATTTAGCTACTGTCTTGGTTCTTAGTTTTTTTTAGTAAGTTCATTAAAAAATAATTTAAAAAAATACCCACTCTAGCTTTCTGTACTTTTTTTTGCCTAATCTACCTGATCCATGGAATAGAAGAGATTGCTTATCTCTAGCATGTATGTTTAACTGTTGACTAGGAAGATACTTCTAGACTTATTTGCAGCCTCCTGTCTTTCAAATGTTCTTCCTTCATTTTCAGAGACATATCTAGCCATGTTTGAATTCCTTTAACGGTTGCAGAAGCATTTAAGGAAAAACATAGACAGGGATATGTAAAGCTAACCACCTATAAATTATTCTGCTGCATTCAGCCACACATATGCATACAGATATACAAATATATATTTCCATCCCAAGACAAAAGTTTGAAGGCTATCTCTGGCTGATGAAACCTCAAATTAACAATGGAAACTGAGCCATTATCATTTTGTAAGGAGCACTGCCAGATGTAACACCCAGAGGTATTTTAACTTTCTTCTCATTTGTTGTATTTGTTCACTAATCTATATTTGAAAGTCACTGTCACATTCAAAATTCTGTCATGGGCAAAAAGGAAGACATCACATGCATAAAGGTAAGAATTGCTGTTAGTTTAATAAAAATTTTAACAATTTAATCCAAATACACTATACAGTCATTATTAGTCTGGTTATAACAGTACTAAACTTTCATAATCCAAGCTATAGACTCTCACTGGTAATACCGTCATTGTTATAAAAAGATCTCCTGATGTCCATCCTTTTACTCTGGAGTTACTCTCGCCCTTCCTACGCTTGTCCGGGCTCTACGTCTCCCTTCCCCAGGGAGAAGGGGGTTTGTATCAGGGTCACCACTCCCGCAAGTCTTTCGCTGGGAGAAACATGATGTTCATGGTGGAAGTTTCTTCCTCCTTGGTCTTTGGGTCCACCTGGGTTTGGGTTTATGTTTTCTCCCTTGTCTTCCCCACTGGCTCCTTCTGGGGCCCCACAAGCGAGGCGGCAGGTCCCCCCGCCCATGACACAAAGGGCTGTTATTGCTCCCACCCTGTTGGCGCGACAGTCATGTGAGCATGGGGAGGGGGAACCGGCTACAACCAGCTACAACCAGCTCCAACTGGTTCCACCCGGCCAAGGCTGCTCTGGCTCCCTGAGAGAGACCTGTCCTGCCCCTGCGAGCACAAGACTTATATATACTGACTGCTATACAGTCTCACTTGTGTAAGATGCATTCACCATTCACACATTTTAGGCACCTTAGGTAAGGACAGATGACAGTCACTACCACCATCACCTTGTACTCTCTCTCTCTCAGGGAATTTCCCCCCTGCCTTATTCATGTTAACCCTTTTGATTTCTTTTTTCTTCATCTAGTCATTTTATCTGTCTGATTTTTTTTATGTGTCTCCTTTGATATTGCATCCGTCACCATCTTTTTTTTTTTAATCTTTCCCTGTAAGGAAAAGATGATACAAAAAGCTCAGCTGTTTAACAGTTTTGGTGGTAGCTGTCATGGTCGCGGGACTATTGTATGCGGGCCTAGGGAATGAATGAGTGAATGACGTATCCTCCAGGGCATGAAGCTAACCTCATCCCAATTCATCATTATTTAAACTTTATCTACATTTTCAGCATAGGTGCTGTGTGGAATTTCTACTCTGCATGGACTTTTTAATCCTCCACACTGTTGTTCATAATATTAACTCTAAACAATAGTTAATCTTATTTATACAGTGTGTGTCCTTCTTATCTTTTCCTTCTTTCTCATCTCCTGTTGTTCATTGAGTCCATTTTTAAAGTATTCCCATGTTTCCACTGAAAGACTTAACATATTTATAACTACCATAAAGTATTAAATAATAAGGATTTTTTATTATACAGCATTAAACTGCGAGAAATTCTTTATCTTCACATACAGGCAAAAGTGTTAACATTGGAGTATATTACTACTCATATCTATGTCAGAGATATTGCTATAAAAATTCTCTGAAGTTTTAATATCTGTTTGTTATCATAAAACCTTCCTCTAATTCCCAAATGAAAGAAAGAAAAAGCAACATTCTTACAGTGTCTTGAAAACAGCGAAATGAAGTCATGCATATCCCAAATTATAGTTCTAATCTGAGGAATGAGAGTGATTTTGAGTTTTGAGTGATTCTTACACATTTAAATTTGAGAACTTAAACAACAAATCAAAGACATTTCTTAGTGAAGAAACTCCATCCTGTTGAGAAAGGGAATACGAAATGTTTCCTCCTGATGAATGCACATTTTGTAAAGACTGAATGAATATATTATTTGTATAGAAATGTTTCAGATACTAAGAATTATATAAGATGAAAGCATTAATAGTGTGTTATGCAGTAAACACAGACTTGCTTTGATAATAATAGCTCAAACCACCTCTAGCACTATATTTGATGAAATACAGAATTATGTTAATATAACAAATAGAGTGCACTTTTGAATTTATCAGCAACATCAAAAGCAAAGGAAGAGTTCACTGTGTGGATCATTCTTCCACCAAACCTTTAAGCTGTCTGCTATAGATTCCTGTATAACACTTTATAATTCCAAGGTTTAAAATAGGTTATGTTGCAGAAATTGTAAATTGTTTAGGAAAAGAAGTTTATTTAAAAAATGAGAAGTACTGTTTTAATCTAAAACCTATGTGCAAAGTTCAGGAAGGCTCAAAAAATAAAGTTAAAAAGAAATGAGAAAAATCCACAAGCTTTGAGTTTATTTTTTATTATCAACCTATATCAGTAGATCTAATTTTTTTAACATTTTCCACTAATGAGCATAATTCACACACATATTACTTCTGAAGAATTTAATTAATTGCCTGAAATGTTAATCAGACATTGTCAGTGCCATTAAGTTTTTTTATTTGTGTTACTTAGAGATACATGATTTTTTTTTTTTTTGTAAATTTCCTAATGCTGTGATTAAAGCTGCTTTAAAATTATTTATTAAGTCTTTAGTTTTATTTATTGGCAGAAAATCATAGTGGTGATGCACAGACCCTTGAATTATGAAGTTTATATGCATATATTATTCAAGTGTAATACAAATACAGGTTGTGAAGTTTGCAAATTGTCAGCTACCTTGTGGCATGATCTTTTTGAGTGGAAGTTTATTCTTGTAACAAATAAATGGGTTGAGAATTTAAAGAGGAGATTTATTAATGCATTTTTTCTCACTTCATACAGAAATTAATCACTAGTCTGAGCTCTAAGAGACGAGTTCAGATTTTTAAGATTTCTTCCTGTCTTTTTCTGATTTTTCCCATCCATAGTTACTATGACAGCAACTGAAGTCCTCTGCACACTGTGCCAGTTCTGTGTGGATACAGCAGTAAGACCTTAGACCATTGTAAGATTTACATGTGATCCTTTTTTTTTATCATGTCAAACACTTTTTCTTCCAGAAAATAAATATCTTCAGTGAAATATGGAAGATTTCTAGTGATGCCAGGAGTTGCACATAGATTACCATGTTGCCAATTTCCATTAATTTTCTCAAGACATTCTCACTGTTTGTTTTTTCTATTAAAAAACCCTTTTAATTCTCTGAGGTAATGGTATACATCTCTCTATATAATGTAATATATTAAAATATTTTAACAAGTGGTTAATCTTTAAGATAGTCTGTCCTCATGGTTACATCTATATTTGCAAATAAAACAGGCCAGATAAAGTTTACTGGCACTTAAAGAATTTATGCACTCCTGGCATAAGGACAATTCTGAATAGAAACATTAGAAATTATAATTTTGAATTGACACATGTAAAAATTTCCAATTTCAGTTTAGCTATCTAAATCATGTTTTGAAAACTGTTCCTTGGTGATTAATCCATGTGAAATTATTTCATCCCAAAAGAGGACAGTAATATTTGGATTCCAGAATTTTTATGTATTTAATTTATTTATTATTATTATTATTTTGAATATTGTTGTTCATATGAGACTTGAAAAATGGATTCTTTAAGATACCATTTTCCATTCAGATCTTCAAACATCATATATTTCAAAATTTCAATCGCTATGCATTAGAATTCACTGAAAGTGATATATTTTTGTGGTTGCATAAGTAGCATCAGATGTTAGCTTCCGTGTAGTTTACAAAGATTATCTTTAACATGTAGAAGATTTATAGCTTTAACAACTTTACCATATTAATGTGCATATTTTAATTAAAATTCTAAATGAAGAGGATATAAGTTAAATTCCCTTTAAAAAGTTTAAAAATATTTTTTCCAACACCTGATAGATCCCTTCTTTTTATAAACTGCATTTGTACAGATTAAAACCTCCTTATTTCCTAATTTTGTGGAATTATGAATACTGAGGAAATATTTGGTTCAAAAGTGTTTTTTTTTCTTTCACAATGTGAAATTGTCTCTCCCTGTCTTTCCCTTTCTTAATGCACTTAGATTTAATGAGATTTCAAAGGTTGGTAGGCCAAGTAGAAGTCTGTCAACCCCTTTTGCTCTTCCTAGATGAGGAAAGCAAATTATTTACAGACTGAACATTTAAAGACGTGCATTCAGTGAGGGTCAAATAGGAAAGGAGAAGAAGTTAACTTTTTATTGACACAGAAGGAAACTATCATTGTTTTCACAAAATTTAGGTAATATTTAATTTAAAAAAAGAATTCAAACTGAGTTTGTAACCATTTTGTCCTAAAAGTTGTTACCTTTATTAATAGACACACAGGTAAATATGCCTCCCTTCCCTTGCTTTCTACAAAACAGCTGTGCACTTACAAATGCTGTTAAAGTAATGGGAAACTCAAGGTAACAACAATGAAAAATATTCTGCATAATAATGATCGCATATAGCAATATACACCACTGTGACACTGAATGATTCTTTATGAGTGTATGCATGAACTAATTTATTTTTTAGATATGTGTTTGGCAAAGTATGCCTATCTAGTACTCTGACCTTTTAATACCACTTTGTTTTAGTTTCCTCTTCTTGTTTCAAGGATGCACAGCATTACTGATTGACATCTTGTTCTGCAAAGTCTGTAAGATTCTTTTGGACATAAGACAGAAAATCTAAAAAACCCCACCCAAAACAAAAAACCCATAGAACAACAACAACAACATAAAGACAGAGTAAGAGCTGGGCTGGAACCTCTATGAAAAAATGATCAGTTCTTGGAATGTGCTGCTGTACATTATACAGATTCATAAATTTTCCTAGAACTTGTGTGGGTCTCAGTCCCACAGTCAGTTCTTCTCCAATATATTTTCTCTTTGTTAAAGAGCAATCATAGTGGTAGCATTTTAACCAGGTGTTACTGGCAAGCCAGAGATTCATGGATAAGTTTCAACAAAGAATTTTCAAATAAAGGAAGTCTATTAAAATTCAATACTTTTTGAAAAATCCAGCTTTTATAGTAATGTATTCCAATGACTATCTGCTTGGTAGATTTAATGTGTTCTAATCCTTGAACTGACAGCACATATCAATTGTTTAATGAAAGCTTATCTTGTCAGGAAAATTTGATTTTTCTCATTAATTTTAACACTGTTGACTTCTTCCAGAAGCTCCATTTATTGCTTAATTCCTAGTAACAAAACTTTTTTTTTTTAAGTTAGTCATAAATTCAGATCTACATACAAACAAGAAACAGTTTTCTTCAAACTCAGATCTGCACTCAGAATTGTCACTCCTCTTGCAAATACTAAAAATAAAGCAAAAATGGATATATATTTCTGGTTTTAGGATAAATTAAGAGAACATTTCACATCTTGGTGGGTCCTGGTGGATACCAAATTGAACAGGAGCCAGCAATGTGCTCTTGCCACAAAGAAGGCTAATGCTATCCTGTGCTGCCTTAAGAGGAATGATCCCTCCCCCCTATTCAGTACTGCCGAGGCCACACCTGGAGTACTGTGTCCAGTTCCAGGCTCCCCAGTACAAGGGAGACATGGACATAATGGAGAGAGTCCAGTGAAGGGCCACAAATATAACTAAGGGTCGGGAGCACCTTACATATGAGGAAAGGCTGAGAGAGCTGGGACTGTTTAGCCTAGAGAAAAGGCGGCTCAGGGGGATCTTTTAAATGTATATAAATACCTGAAGGGAAGGTGCAAAGAGCTAGGCTCTTTTCAGTGGTGCACAGTGACAGGACCAGAGGCAATGGGCACAAACTGAAACACAGGAGGCTCCCTCTGAACATCAGGAAACACTTTTTCACTGTGAAGGTGTCTGAGCACTGGCACAGGTTGCCCAGGGAGGCTGTGGAGTCTCCCTCCTTGGAGATATTCAGAAGCTGTGTGGACATGGTCCAGGGCATCCAGCTGTACGTGCCCCTGCTAGAAGGGGGAGTTGGACCAGATGACCTCCAGAAGTCCCTTCCAACTTCAACCACTTTGTGATTCTTTGATGCTATGAACTAAGGTAGGTTCTTTCCATAAGGGGAAGTATTTCCGGAGATAGCCAAACTTAACATATATGTCTAAACTAAATATAAAATATTTGTCGTCTTATTATTTCCTGGGACTGAGCAAGCAGATGAGGCTGTATGATGATTCCATTCCAGAATAAGATATGGGTGCACACCATTCCCCATCAGAGTCTACTTTGCACCCGAAAGAAAACACCCAAATATGGACAAGAAGAGAATCTCTATATGTTCCAGCAGATTTCTTAGATGTCAACCTAACTGGGAGACTTGCATGTAGGCCTCCCTGTGGAGTAAAGATGTCTCAAGGGACTTTACAAGAGTAAAGATGTCTCATAGTGTAGGAAGAGTCCATAGAATTAGAACTGCCTCTCATAACAACAACAACATTCACCCACCAAGATGTGAAATGCTCTCTTAATTTATCCTAAAACCAGAAATATATATCCATTTTTGCTTTATTTTTAGTATTTGCAAGAGGAGTGACAATTCTGAGTGCAGATCTGAGTTTGAAGAAAACTGTTTCTTGTTTGTATGTAGATCTGAATTTATGACTAACTTAAGGAGCTGCCAAGTCCTACTGAGATCAGAGTCAACCGCCCATTTTTCTTTCTCCTTAAACATTTTGAATTTCAAGAAACTGTCCTGAGTTGCCAAACCCTGTCAGAAAGACAATAGATCTTGAATATCTTTCGCTCATAGTCCTTGCAGAAATTCAGCAAGAGCAATGATACTGCAAGTATTTCAAATTCTTTTTCTTCCCTGAGAAAAGAGGGGGCTTTTGAAAAATTTAAAGGGGAAGTGTGACATACTATCATATACATTCCACTTCAAGCAGTAAAAAATTATGTCATTGATTGTAGCAGAAGTAAAATGGATTAATTTTAACTTGGACTACCTGATGATAACTCTTTACTGAAACATTATTATTACCTGCATATGTTTCAGAGCTATTGCTTATGTCATGGAACTAAACACAGCCTCACCCCCGTCCCCCAGTGCCCCCTCAGTCTCTTATGCAACAGCTTTTGCTATAAGAAAAAATTAATTTTAATGCTATCTCTGCTGGAATCCTCTCCCTGCTGCTGTGACATTGCTTTAATTTAACATCATCTTCAAATCATAGGAGCGCTGGGGTATATGAGGGAAATCTGGTAGCACAAATTGTGTTCATCCTGTTCAAGAGAGCAGTTCTTTCATCTGAGTTAACCAGGCTTAATTCAACACATCTCGTATAAAGTCCCCCACTGTCTGAACATGCGTAAGGTCCTGGGGGAGGCTTTTCAGCATGACATGGTTAGTATTTCAAAATAGACTTTTTCACCCTCTAGAATCAAAACGCATCAGCAGTGTCTGACCATTAAAATATAATTGATGAAAAAGTGCCAGTATTTAAAACATCTATAGCTTAATCTTGGTGGGATCCAAATGGTGCTATTGACCTACAGTAATCTCAGATGTGTGCTTGTTTTCAAGAGGTCCACAGTACTTTTTCCAGCACCACAGTATGAGGCTTTTCAAAGACAGACATAAATATATCCTTTTTTAAACCAACAACTCAAAGGTGTAGAACACTATTCTTTCTTGCTTTTTCTGAAATATATTAAAGTAAAAGCTAGATTTTCAGGAAGCCAAACTTCTATTTACAAACTTAAAAGAAGCAGCCAATATAACTCATATTGCAGTAACTTTCTTCTTAGAAGAATTTAGTGGGTATTGAAAATCTGGTCTCTGGATGGAATGTTTTAAACTGAAATAAGAATGACTAAATGTGTGTCTGGGGAAATACAGAGCAATATACTGATTTGTACCTAGGCTGCAAACTAAGCATAATTCATCTATAGTATTTCAAGGGACTAGCTTCTTTTCTGAAATGTTAGATTTAGTGATTATCTTTCCACATTAGTTCAGAAAAAAAATCACTTATAATAAATGATACTGAGCTGCTAATGAAAAATAGGCAAAGGCAACATGAAAAGAATTAGTTCAGTTACACTTAGACTCCATCTATGCTAACTAAACAAATGTGTCTTATATGATAAAGACTGTAAGCAGATCTAAGCAAATACTTTTATTCTCAGCATTTCATTTAACTCTGCTTTCAGAGCAATCCCTAACTCAATCAGTTTTCATGCTATTTACTAACTTGTTAATATCATTATTTTGCGTTGCATGACTGCAAAAGTCATCAAATGCAAAAGAAGAACCTAATATTTTTCAAGGCTCATGACAGTATTTTCCCCCTTAGTTTTGCTGCTGTTAGTTACAATAAACTACATTTAAATATAGAAAAAAATCTTTTTTTTTTATTTCAAATCCCTGTTTTTTTGAAGTACTACCTTCAAAAGATACTACTTCAGATAATAGGTAAAAAGTTGTTTCATTGTTGTAATACAAAGAAGTGCATCACTTCTGAGGTGTTTGTAAGTTTAATTGATATCTGAATAGCTATTCTCTCAAAGGTTTTTTTTTATGCTTCTTGAATAGCCTTTTGCATAGTCTTTCTCCAGATTTCTGAAGGGGAAATTCAACTGGTAACTGCTCAGCAGCAGTAATTTGTGACAGACAAATGATCTGGCATGGAGGGTAAGAAGGCTCAACTGCAGAAGGGGTTAAACTGGCTGGCAGCAGGAATGCCAGAGACAGAATGACTCCCTGTAGGGAGTGAAGTCCCTCCCGGTGATGAGATAAGAAACAGAGACAGCATAGTCTTGTAGCAATCCTGGAATGGGAGCACTCAGGCTACTTTTGGGCAGCAGATCTGGGCTGGGGGAGGACCCAAGGCCAGGTTGAGGTGCCTGTGCCAAAGCTCACAGGGTTGGTGTTGGTGCAAGTCTATATAAGGAATCAGCTCATGACGCATCTTTGCAGACTCCATGTAGAACCACTTATGGTGGTAGGACTGTTCATAGAATCATAGAATCATAGAACCATAGAATCATTAAGGTTGGAAAAGACCTCTAAGATCATCGTGTCCAACCGTCAACCCAACACACCATGTCCACTAAACCATGTCCCTAAGCGCCTCATCTACACGTCTTTTAAATACTTACAGGGATGGTGACTCCACCACTTCCCTGGGCAGCCTGTTCCAAGGCCTGACCACTCTTTCAGTAAAGAAATTTCTCCTAATGTCCAATCTAAACCTCCCTTGGCACAACTTGAGGCCATTTCCTCTTGTCCTATCGCTTGTTACTTGGGAGAAGAGACCAACACCCACCTCACTACAACCTCCTTTCAGGTAGTTGTAGAGCACGATGAGGTCTCCCCTCAGCCTCCTCTTCTCCAGACTAAACAACCCCAGTTCCCTCAGCCGCTCCTCATAAGGCTTGTGCTCCAGGCCCTTCACCAGCTTCGTTGCCCTTCTCTGGACACACTCCAGCACCTCAATGTCCTTCTTGTAGTGAGGGGCCCAAAACTGAACACAGTATTTGAGGTGTGGCCTCACCAGTGCCGAGTACAGGGGCACGATCACCTCCCTGCTCCTGCTGGCCACACTATTCCTAATACAGGCCAGGATGCCGTTGGCCTTCTTGGCCACCTGAGCACACTGACGGCTCATGTTCAGCCGGCTGTCAATCAGCACCCCCAGGTCCTTTTCCTCCGGGCAGCTTTCCAACCACTCTTCCCCAAGCCTGTAGCGTTGCCTGGGGTTGTTGTGGCCGAAGTGCAGGACCCGGCACTTGGCCTTGTTGAATCTCATACAGTTGACCTCGGCCCATCGACGCAGCCTGTCCAGGTCCCTCTGCAGAGCCTTCCTACCCTCCAGCAGATCAACACTCCCGCCCAGCTTGGTGTCGTCTGCAAACTTACTGAGGGAGCACTTGATCCCCTCATCCAGATCGCTGATAAAGATATTGAACAGGACTGGCCCCAGTATTGAGCCCTGGGGAACACCGCTTGTGACCGGCCGCCAACTGGATTTAACTCTGTTCACTCACTCTCTGGGCTCGGCTGTCCAGCCAGTTTTTTACCCAGCAAAGAGTACACCTGTCTAAGCCGTGAGCTGCCAGTTTCTCTAGGAGAATGCTGTCTGTTTAAACTCACGATTTTCAGAATATGTAACTTTTTCTGTTTGTTAGTATATTTTAAAATAATTTTGTCTCTGATTGCTTGCCTAAAAAAAAAAAGAAAAAAAAAAAGATAAATTCTCCTGTGTAATTCCATGAATCCAAAATTAATTTTCCAATATTGTGGCAATAAAAGCCTGAGTGACATCTCTGAGTTCTTATCTTCTGTGCCTTTGATAGTCTTATGAGGTTTTTTTTTCCTAAATCACTACAAAAATTCAAATAAATTATGTCTACCAGGTGACTTGTATCCAAACACCTCCAAGGAAATCAGACATGTTAGAAAGGCAATAATCTCTTTCAGAAACTATGCTTGTCTAATTAATGTGGATTTGTCATATGTTCTACAATATTATTTTTAACCTCTAATAGATAAATAAAAAGAAAGCAATTACCAACAGATATAGATGCACAAATTTAGATTAGAAAGTTCAGATTTCAAGAAATCTTACTTCATAAAACTATATTTGTATTTACAGCATTTAAAAAAAAATGGAAACTACTGTGTATTCATAGGAGCTGCCAAGTATTTATATCTTCTGAAGGTCATGGTCATGTAAGGAAATTATACCTGGCCCTGAATTTTTCATGTTTGCCCCCATGTTTCCCATTGTCCTGATTTAAGAAAATTACATTTCATTTTTTTCTGGCTGCGGCCAGATACTTTTCTTAGATGCTTAATTCTGTTCAGGCATTACATAGAGAACCTAGAGGGTATATTCACATGGCCTATAAGCATAGAAATCTGTTAGGTGTCTAGATTTATTAAAAAGTTGTACGACCCTAGTTAAAGCTTCTCCAACCTCCAGGTAACAGAATACTTAAACTAATTCTAGAGTCAGCAGACACCCACAGCACGTGTTTTGCACCCATCTACTGACTTAAATCTGTGTTCATGTAATTTATCATTATACAAGTTTTTTTTCCACTGCTCAATGTTCAGGGACAGGAGGTTGTTTCTTGGGATAACCTCCAAATATACAGGTCTCATAGCTCAGGATTACCTTCTTGGTTTGATTCTAGAGGTAAGCACAAATGAAAATTTGTATCATGAAAATTGTCTCAGACATAGAAGCAGCAGTCAGAGGTAGATGCAAAATGGTCATTATAAACGTGACAATAACAAAAATAACTGAGGTAAGATGCATATGCAAACTAATTTCACAAAATCACATGTACATACTGATACATATTTTGTAGTTATGCCACGGTTTCTGTTCTCAAGTCTGTTGGCTGAATAAAAGCAAAAAATCTGAGCACAAAGGAAATTGGAGCTTTTTTCTTTAAATCAAGCTCTAGTTTTCCAGGGAATTATGGAGAAACTGTCCAACCTCTAATTTTGATTTCCTTCTTTGGCTTCTCTTTTATAGATAGCAATCCATTAGTGTCTTCACTATGCAGAAGGAGCTGCATTTTTGAAAGGCATGGTTAACCTATGATGCTAGTATTTTGAATTTTAGTTCTTTCAGAACTCTCAGATGGGTACCCTCTGGTCCCAGCGACTCACTGTACTTGAATTTTTCATACTTGTCCTAAGTTTCCTCTTACTGTACTTCAACTTCCTTTGTTGCTGTGCTCTCATTGTCTGTGAAAAGTGTCTGTAAAAGGAACTTAGAACTAAAGTGAGCAGAAGGATGTAGGAATATAAGCTTGGTGCCATATGCCTGGAAACAGAGAACCGTTTATTGTCTGAAACTTCCTATACAGCATATTTAAATGGCTAGACTTCTCATGACAGGACGACTGGCACTTATTCACAGATGTTGATGGCCAGGCTGTACATAGCTGATGTATCTGAGCTGTGTGTAGGAGTTGGAACACTATGTCCATAGTTTGCTGTGGACAAAAGGTAAACAATGTACATGTAGAGCAAAAAATTGATTGTTAGTGTGTTTAATGTTTTAACAGTTAAATAGTCCAAAAAATCTAATTCAGAAAAACCTCATTAAGAGTTAAATCTATTATAAAAAGCTGTTTAGTATCTATCCTTTTTCCCTGTTTATTATGTTCACCTTCCAAAGTTCCTTTCAGTCCCAAGGTTGACAGTGCTCTCTTCCTCATGAAGAACGGGTCTGTGGCAGTTACAGTGAGCTGCCAGCATCCCGTGGCCCTCACTGCAAGGTTGAAGATGACTATGGTGGAGTTTTTTGCCCTCTTGGCTGGGGCCCCACTTGGGACTTGGTGGGTATGTTTGTCTCCTGCCCTGGAGGTACCTTCTGGGGGCGCTGCAGGGGAGGCGCACCCCATGACACAAAGGGCTGTTGTTCCACCCACCCTGGGCCTGGTTACCCCTGGCCAGCCAGTAGCGCTCCCCAAGCTAGTGGCAGATCCCGCTGGGCAGCAACAGTCACGTGAGTGTGGGGAGGGCGCTCCAATTCGTAACGGGAGCTGCACTGAAAGGTAGTTCAGGTCTTGTTCACTTTTCCCTCACCCATCAATCTGGGTTAATAAATAACTAATTAAACACCAACTTTGGAGCTGCAGTGCTCTTTGAAGTTCTTTTGATATCCCCCAAATCTTGAATTTATAGGGCATAGATAGCCTCAACACGATTAATGTTTTACAGCCTGTTTCAAAGGTCCTCAAAAACATGTAGATGCCCAACTTACAGAAGTCCCCAGAAGGTTTAGAAGGAACAGCACCCAATTTCTGAATATGTGTGGAATTTAAGTGTGCCTTTGGAGATCCGTAGGACCTTTTCAGAACTTGAGAAGTTTTTTCCACATCCAGATGAATGTTACAATCCAATGGGAAAGAAACAGGTAAAGATAGGGAATTCAAAGGTTAACCTGACACAGAGTGCTTTTTTTGTGTGTTTTGTTTTCTGAAACTGGGATTTTGAGACATGTAGACAAAAGGTAACAGGAAGATTTATGATTTGCAGAAACAATCCAGAAATCCACCTAAATAATATTTCAGGTGAACAAGTTCTTATTTGTATGAGGTCTTAACAATGAAGCTTAAGGTTTTACCTTAAACTAGTTTTTGTTACTCCTTAGCTAACATACATGTCTCTACAACTCTTTAGAGTTATCAATATATCGGCAGCAACATTGATGTTTCAGTAACTTCTATAACTCTATAAATAAAATATTTCTACCTTAATTGCCAGGGTATTTTTGGTTAGATGTTATTAGTATCATTTAATTTGCTTTCTCATTTCAAATGTGAACTGAACATAGTAGTTTGACTTATTTACACTCTTCACTGAAATTATTTCATTTGCCTTATTAAAAATACCTTTTTGAAAACCCTTCTTTAACTTTAAAAATTATATGTGTGTATATATATATTTCTGGGTTTACCATTCCAGAGATGAGGAAATTTAATGCATAGTTTGGCAGATGATTATAAATTCTGAAGGAAAAAAAAAAAACTAAAAATCATTCATCCATAGCTTTTAAAAAAAGAAAGAAATTGAAAGAATATATGCTTTGTTTGTTTGTTTGTATTTTGGGTTTTTTTGTTGTCATGAATGAGTGGTTTAAGGCCGCTTAAAGAATCACTGTCAAAGGTATTAGCAAAAGTGATTTTAATAGAAATTTATAAAAGTGCGACTCAACAGAATTTGATGGCAAGATTCATTCTATCACTTATTACATGGATTAAGCATACAAAGGAAAATTGTGTTAGAATTGAGTTGGAATGATTTATACAGAGACCAAGGATGAAAAGGGTAACGGATACCATCCCGTTGAGTCACGAGTTTCAGAGAAGACCCCCTTGCTTTCAAAACTGCTGATGAAGCTTAGGTGTGGCTGGATCCAAACTTAGTCTCAGCCTTGAACAACAGTTTGTATCTAATACAAAAAGGGTAAGAAGACCTTCCTGTTGAGTCACGAGATTCAGAGAAGACTCCCTTGCTTTCTAAATTCCTTCTCAGAGAGGAGTCTAGGTGCAGCTGGATCTACCCTTAGTCTCAGACTTGGTCAACAGTTTATATCGAATAGGAGGGATATATGGAATAAGGAATACAAAGAATAGGGAGATCCTCCCGTTGAGTCACAAGATTCAGAGAAGACTCCCTTGCTTTCTAAAGTCCTTCTCAGAGAGGAGTCTAGGTGTGGCTGGATCTACCCCTAGTCCCAGACTTGGTCAATGGTTTATATCGAAGGGATTAGATGTATGTAGCAACAATCTAAAATACATTCATAATTTTAAGCTGGGTCACAAGATTTTAGCAGCACTTAATCATTGACTAATTTAACATTTGCAAAGTGAGTTAACAGAGTCTACTACAATCACTACAGTGACTTACTATTGGTTATCTAAATCAATTCATACATACATGCACACAAGGCCCCAAAGCTAGATAAAGGTACCTGTTAAAAATTCCCCTTGAGTCTCATGAAATACTCATGTTAAATGTCTTGGCATTTCTCAATGGACAAAGAGTTGAGCCCTGAATTGTGTCTTGGCTGAGGAGTGTTTCAGCCCAGGTCTCTATGGTCCTCCGAATATTGCAAACTCAAGAGTTCGCAAGCTCTGAGAGGCATCCCACTCGGAGGGAGATTCTGCGTGCAGCCCGCTGTGGTCCAGGAGAGCTCAAAAGGTCTCACTTCAGACCACTGTTTATAGGTTCGCAAGATGATTGGCTTTAGTCATCAGTAAATTTCCATCCTGGACATAATCCGGAACAATCCGGGATGGTAACAATGGTATCGTTCCACAGTAAAAATGATATTATTCCACTTGAGCTACGATCCAGGTAGGGGATGTTTCAGGGCTGTCAGGGATGATGAATTATCCCCGCTCTCATTCCCTACCTTGGCCAGGCAACAGGAGTTCATGGTATGGTCAGTGTCGCTCCCCACCTTAGCTGTGCGAGAGTGCCTGGTACGGTCAAGGGATGCTTAACCGCCCAAATCATTACACAAAGGCTAAGGCCTAACAGGAGTTCCTGAGATTGTAGAGTGGTCCAGGGGAGGGGGGGAAATGCACCACCACATTTGTTCATCAATAACCATCAGATGATTTTATCTGAAAACACAGCTGGAGAAGATAGGTCCATATTTTGCATAATAGTCTAATGATAGAAATTTTCTTCTAAGTACTACTTACTGTAGTAAGTATGCACATTTATAATGCCCTAGAAACATCTGAAGTTTAGTAGGCTGTTCCTGGGAGAAAAGAGACTTTTGAGTTGAGCTAAATAGTGTGAGTTTCATCCCAGCAGCTGTATATCTTAATCACTTTGTCCTTTCTCTTATAACAGGAGACACCTGAATGGATTTGAGTATAATCCATTGTCTCTGTTTCATATCCAGAATTAGTTTTTGTCTTCTAGTGAAAGTTCATATACTGAGAAAGAAAGAGAGAGTCATGGATAAAAACAAAGGAGCAAGCATAATAGGATGTGCAGAATACTATGCACTTATCTTTGTCTTTAAGGACCTTCCTTTCTGTGTTCCTCCTCTGTGTAGATTTCTGTCCTTTCCCCAACTGCAAAAAAGATATAGGTAAATGATTGTACTATAAGGCCTTTAATAAGTTGCCTCATAAGAAAAAGAAAAAAAAAAAAAAAGAAGAAGAAAAAAAAGAGACAGGTATTTATATCTCAGTAGACCTTTTCTTCAACTGAATGTTCACTAATGTGTGGCAAGTATAGCACTGAACATGTCTCAAAAGACAACCTCAGTGTTGCAGTACAATGAAAGTGGGTCAAAGTGGCACAGGGTATTTCAGTATGAATTTCTTTACTTCTCTAATTAATATCTGACTGACCAAAGACCTCTGCCATAAAGTAATACTTTTCCAAACTTGTTACTGCTCTAACAAGAATTGAAAAGATGAACACGGCTGAAATAACCAGCATACAATAATTTTAACTAGTAAGGACTTATGTACAGAATGTGAGTGAATAAAGTTGGAAAAGCCATAGGTTACTCAGCCTATCCATTATATCATTAGACATTCACATATTGCTGATGGATAAGGTGTTCTTCCATATTTTTTTTTAACGAATGGGTTACAAAGCTGAAGAAATAATTTGAAGCTACTTTGTTGGACAAGAATCCAGCAGGTTTCAAATAGAATATAGCCAGAATAGATCCAGCTGTATAATGATATTTAGAGTTATTATGTAACCAGAGAGTGAAAGGAAATAGTATTTTGTGAAGTGCAAATAAGTCTGAAAGAGTGAATAAGGAAGCCATTTATTCTTGATACTTAAAGTGTCTCTATTAGATACAGTAGGACTATCAAGTAAATCATAAAGCACATGTAAGAAAGTGGTGCTAGAAATTATCATCAACATGAAAATACTGGTGTTACTGAGATAGTTTCTTCCTGAGCTACATGATTTTTTTTCATAATAATGGGTAATTAAAAGTATTAGTGTTCTAAAAATTCAGATCTGTAAGATATCTTAGAACTTCTTCTACTGCAACTTGAGTCTAGACAAAAAACATTGATATTATTTACCTGATACATTAATGTTAACATAGATTTTCAAATTAAATACTTCTTTTATTTCATGAAAATTGTTGCTAAGGTGTTTAAATTCTCCTATCGTTCTTGTCCATACCCTCTCTTTTCTAAGCTGGGGAATTCAGATATCTGTTGCCGAACTAAGATCACCTAAGTGTCACAAAAAAGTGTATCCTAGAATCATAGAATCATAGAATAGTTTGGGTTGGAAGAGACCTTTAAAGGTCATCTAGTCCAACCCCCCTGTCAGGGGCAGGGACCTCTTCAACTAGATCAGGTTGCTCAGAGCCCTGTCCAACCTGACCTTGAATGTTCCCAAGGATGGGGCATCTACCAGCTTTCTGGGCAACCTGTTCCAGTGTTTCACCACCCTCACTGTAAAAAATTTCTTCCTTACACCTAGTCTGAATCTACCCTCTTTTAGTTTAAAACCATTCCCCCTTGTCCTGTTGCAACAGGCCCTGCTAAAAAGTCTGTCCCCATCTTTCTTATAAACCCTCTTTAAGGACTGAAAGGCTGCAATAAGGTCTTCCAGAAGCCTTCTCTTCTCCGGGCTAAATAACCCCAACTCTCTCAGCCTTTCTTCATAGGAGACACGTTCCGCACCCCTGATCATTTCCGTGACCCTCCTCTGGACCCACTCCAACAAGTCCATGTCTGTCTTGTGCTGAGAGCTCCAGAGCTGAATGCAGTACTCCAGGTGGGGTCTCACCAGAGCAGAGCAGAGGGGCAGAATCACCTCCCTTGACCTGTTGGCGATGCTTCTTTTGATGCAGCCCAGCATACAGTTGGTCTTCTGGGCTGCAAGCGCATATTGCTGGCTCATGTCTACCTTTTCGTCCACCAATACCCCCAAGTCCTCAGCAGGGCTGTTTTCAATCCCTTCATCCCCCAGCCTGTATTGATACTGGGGGTTGCCCCAACCCAGGTGCAGGATCCTGCCCTTGGCCTTGTTGAACCTCATGAGGTTCACACGGGCCGTCTTCTTGAGCTTTTCCAGGTCTCTCTGGATGGCATCCTATCCCTCAGGTGTGTTGACCGCATCACTCAGCTTGATGTCACCTGCAAACTTGCTGAGCGTGCACTTGATCCCACTGTCTATGTCATTGAATCCTGGGGAGTTTGATCGAAAAGTATGCCTCTGTGCCTAACTAGCACATACAAACAGCACTGAATTCAGTACAAAATCCAAAAAGGTGATGAAATTTAATCAAAATTTGACTGCTGAGTGAATTACTATGTATTTCTCATTTTATACTGTTTTCTCAGAACTATGTTGTAAATCTGGTAATATCCCAGTGATAATGATGTTATAACTAATAGACATTAATAACAGTTATTTAGTTAAAAAAACATTGCATAGATATCTTCCAATAGACCATTATGTTCGTAAACTTTCAGTGACCCTAGTCCAAGAATATATGCATGACTAGTTTCAGCTAATATAAAACTAGTTATGTTATCAGGAAGCTATATCTTGAAGGTTAGTGAAGAAACATACGGACCTGTAGAGAGACTCCCAAGAGTCTGAACACATTATTAAAGCCAAGGCCTTAAAATTGCAGGCATAGAATGATACCAGAAATTCTATGGATATATGACACAAACGGCCAACTACTAGTCACTAAGGAAATCCAAAGAAATCCAAAGAAGTATGGACTTGAGAGCTGGGTAGGACTAGTTCTAGGGCACAACTTGAACATGTATAGAATTGTATACCAAACCTATTGCAGCTGTGCATAATTGATTGTATAAGCAGAAATGTCCTTAAACTGTATAAAAGACTGCAGTGAACGAACTAGCTGCACAGGCACCTGGCTTCATAATTAGATATACTGAGTGTGATCATTCTCATGCCTTATACTGCCAAATAGGTACCTAGGTTTGGTCTTGTAACCCATTCCTAAAACATGACTGTAATTTGCATGGAACAGCAAGAACACTTATTCTAGAGCTAATGACATCGTTCAGTGTTCTCTTCATTCTGAGGTCATCGAGACTGCCTTTTAACACAATCACAGGGCCCAACAAAGCAGATTAAAGGCAAGAAAGTGTCCAGCTTGTTATCTTTCTGTTTAAGTTAGACTATTGATTTTGCACAGAACTCCCCCTTTAAGTATCTATTGACTTCTTCCATCTGTTGTGATGCCTCTTGTGCCCCCTGCTATATTAACAGACTCTTTTCTTTCAAGAAAAAAGAAATTTAGAGACATAAAGTTTTCCACTTCTGGAGCCAGATCTGTAGTAATAAGTAGCAGTGGAAAAGACTAATTCATGAAGACACTTAGGTTGGATTTGAATATTGCAAAAGAGGCAATTTTGAAGGCTTTGGGAATGATCTGTGGTATTAATAGAAAGAATGAAATGTACTAAATATAGAAGGAATGCTTTGGGGAAAAACATTCTAAAAACAATCCAAAAGATGCCTTAATACACCAATCAACAATCTAAAGGTAAACCAAATAGAATCATAGAATCATAGAGTCATTTATGTTGGAAAAGACCTTTAAGATCATCAAGTCCAACTGTAAATCTAACATTGCCAAGTTCACATTAAACCATGCCACATGTGTTTTAAATACCTTCAGGGAGGCTGACTCAACCACTTCCCTGGGCAGCCTGTTCCAGTGCTTAATAAGCCTTTTGGAAATGAAATTTTTGCTAATATCCAATCCAAACCTGGCGCAACTTGAGGCCATTTCCTCTTGTCCTATGCTTTGCTACTTGGGAGAAGAGACCGACACCCACCTTGCAACAAACTCCTTTCAGGTAGTTGTAGAGAGCGATGAGGACTCCCCTCAGCCTCCTTTTCTCCAGACTAAACAACCCGAATATTTTGGAAAACCCTTGTTGGTTTATTTTTGTATTGGTCTGCCTGCATGTCACGAATAGGTGGTTTTAAGGCCACATAAAGAATCACTGGCAAAGGTATTGGCAAAGGGTGATTTTAATAGAAATTTATAGAAACGTGACTTAACAGAATTTGATGGCAAGGTTCATTCTATTACTTATTACATGGATTAAGTATACATAGGGGAAAATCATATTAGTATCGTGTTGGAATGATTTGTACAGAGATGAAGGATAAAAGGGTAAAAGGGGGATCCTCCCGTTGAGTCACAAGGTTCAGAAAAGATCCGACTGGACCCAAACTTAGTCTCAACTAGGACAACGGTTTCTGTCTAATACAAAAAGAGATAGGAAGGCCCTCCCGTTGGGTCATGAGGTTCAGGGTAGACCCCTTTGCTTTCTAAACTCTTTCTCAGAGAGGAGCCTAGGTGCGGCTGGATCTACCCTTAGTCTCAGACCTGGGCAACGGTTTATGACTAAAGGGTTAAGGGTTTTAGCGGCAACTTAGAGTCTTACAACACTTAAACATTAATCAATTTGACAGCTATACAAAGAATTAGTCAAGTTACTACAAATACTAAAACAACTTAACTACATATTATACTTGTTAGTAACTGTACAGATAAGCGCACAAAAAGATCTAGATCAATCAATATATGCATATGAATATGGTACCAAAGCTAAATGAAAGGCCTAGAATTAGCTAATTTATAACGGTACACCTGTTAAAAATTCCCCTCGGTCCTGTGAAATACTCACGTAAAATGCTTTGGCATTTCTCAATGGGTGAAGAGTTGAGCCCCGAGGAGTGTTTCAGCCCAAATCCCGGTGATCCTCTGAGTATCGCAAATTCGAGTTTGCGAACCCTGAGAGGCGTCTCACTCAGAGCGAGATTCTGGATGCAGCCTGCTGCAGTCTAGGAGAGCTCAAAGGGTCTCACTTGGTACCGCTGTTTAGAGGTTTGCAAGATGATTGGCTTTAGTCATCAGTAAATTTCCATTTTGGCTACTATCCAAGGTGGTCCAGGGTAGTAATTATGGTATTGTTTCACTATAACAATGGTATTGTTCCACTTGAGCTATGATCCAGGTAGGGAAAGCTTCAGAGCTGTCAGAGATGCCGAATTATCTCTTGTTTCTGTTCCCTACCTTGATCATGTAGCTAGTGTCCCTGGTACGATCAGTGTCATTCCCCACCTTAGCCATGCAAGAGCGCTTGGTACGGCCAAGGGACGCTTAACCGCCCAACTCATACACAATGGCTAAAGCTTAACAGAACGTTCTGAGATCGTATCGTAGCCCAGAGGAAAAGAGGGGGGCAGAGGAATGCACCATGACACTGCAATGAAAGCAGTATAGGTGGATTAAAAATCTAAAAAAAACAGTTTAGTTTTGCAAGGCTGTGATGCAATGAATTAAATACTGTGGGTTTTGTTTTTCCTTTTAATGCATTTGTCACTGCCTTTGCCATTCTCTAATGCTTGCCTGAATCCTAAATGTTCCAGTATATATATAAAACATGTTTATGCTATATTGGAAGGAAAATAAAGATTCTATTCCTTAGATCACAAAAATAATTTATTTAATATTTATGAAGGTCTCACCTAAATTCTGATCATGAAGAGGTTTCATCTGGGGCTTGTTCTAATTGTGCTCATTTACTAAATCCATGATTATTTTTAATAAAAAGTAAGAAGACTACTTATTTCCCTTTTCTTTAAATTGCATTAGCAATCAAGATTCAGCAAAATGTATGGTTGAAATCCTTATGGGAGAAGGTTTTAATTTGTTTTAATCTGAGTGGTAGTTATTGAGCATTTTAATGAATATTGAGGTTGCCATCTTAAAATTTGGCACTGAGTGCTGAGAACTGAACTGAAAAATTCCAGTTTAGTACTTATGTTACTTACAATTGAATTGGAAAAACATGTATTGTAAAATAGAGTTCAAAGCACTAAGGGGGAAAAAAACAAAGTACTAAGCCAAAGACAGAAAATAGGATGGTCTAATAATAGGGATATCTCAACCTCCATGTAGAGAAACTTGTTATGTGGCATTTTAAAGTAAGAAACTTCATGAAACTTCATGCCTTGAATCCTCTCTGAGTAAGAAACCTGGGTCACAAATTTGAGTATAGGAGCACAAATTTCCCTTTTATTCTAGAAGATGACATGTGAGAGAGGAAATCACCTTTCATCTGGATATTATAATATTTGTCAAGAAATTAGAAACTCTATTCCAGGTATGAAAGTGTTCAGAACTAATTTGGGATAAATTTGTTTAAGACTCATTGTTTTGTACAGGTAGTGGTAATAATTGATACTGAGTAAGAATTAACCATGCCAAAGTATATTGTTAATGAACGTCAGTCCAGTCAGTGTTGTTTTGAAAGCTGAAACAGATCTCATTGTAAGTCTTCTAAACATTTTCATAAGAGTTATCTCTAATTCCCTAACTGACTTATACATATATAAATATATATTCAGTTGTAACAGGGGTTTTCTTACTTGCTAAACCTGTTGATAGTCACCCACTGTCCAAACAAATGGATAGCAGAGATGATGCAAGCAATGTCAAATCTCAGTAGTAGGGTAATTTCTCAATACAGTGACTTTACCAATACATCTTCTGAGCTGTAGAGAAAGTGCTTTATCCATGCTGTCCTGTCTTATTTCTTTTTAGTCTGTTTTATTAATGCTACCCAACACCATTATCTCTATACCTTTTAGACGACTTATGACAGGACTCCAGTTGGACAGAGCTTTGAGGGTGTTTGTCCTACACTTTTTTCATAGAATCATAGAATCATTAAGGTTGGAAAAGACCTCTAAGATCATCGAGTCAAACCATCAACCCAACACCACCATGTTCCACTACACCATGTCCCTAAGCACCTCATCTACACGTCTTTTAAATACTTCCAGGGATGGTGACTCCACCACTTCCCTGGGCAGCCTGTTCCAAGGCCTGACCACTCTTACAGTGAAGAAATTTTTCCTAATGTTCAATCTAAACCTCCCTTGGCGCAACTCGAGGCCATTTCCTCTTGTCCTATCGCTAGCTACTAGGCAGAAGAGACCAACACCTACCTCGCTACACCCTCCTTTCAGGTAGTTGTAGAGTGCGATGAGGTCTCCCCTTAGCCTCCTCTTCTCCAGACTAAACAGTCCCAGTTCCCTCAGCCGCTCCTCATAAGACTTGTGCTCCAGACCCTTCACCAGCTTCATTGCCCTTCTCTGGACACGCTCCAGCACCTCAATGTCCTTCTTGTAGTGAGGGGCCTAAAACTGAACACAGTATTCGAGGTGCGGCCTCACCAGTGCCGAGTACAGGGGCATCATCACTTCCCTACTCCTGCTGGCCACACTAATTCTGATACAGGCCAGGATGCCGTTGGCCTTCTTGGCCACCTGAGCACACTGCTGGCTCATGTTCAGCCGGCTGTCAACCAGCACGCCCAGGTCTTTTTCCTCCGGGCAGCTTTCCAGCCACTCTTCCCCAAACCTGTAGCGTTGCATGGGGTTGTTGTGGCCCAAGTGCAGGATCCAGCACTTGGCCTTGTTGAACCTCATACAGTTGGCCTCAGCCCATCGATCCAGCCTGTCCAGGTCCCTCTGCAGAGCCTTCCTACCCTCCAGCAGATCAACACTCCCGCCCAACTTGGTGTCGTCTGCAAACTTACTGAGGGAGCACTCAATCCCCTCATCCAGATCATGGATAAAGATATTGAACAAGACCGGCCCCAGTATTGAGCCCTGGGGAACACCGCTTGTGACCGGCCGCCAACTGGATTTAACTCTGTTCACTCACTCTCTGGGCTCGGCTGTCCAGCCAGTTTTTTACCCAGCAAAGAGTACACCTGTCTAAGCCATGAGCTGCCAGTTTCTCTAGGAGAATGCCGTGGGAGACAGTGTCAAAGGCTTTACTGAAGTCCAGGTAGGCCTTTTCCTCATCCACTAGACAGGTCACCTGCTCATAGAAGGAGATCAGGTTGGTCAAGCAGGACCTGCCTTCCATGAACCCGTGCTGGCTGGGCCTGATCCCCTGGTTGTCCCAGACATGGCTTGTGAGCGCCCTCAAGACGAACTGCTCCATAATCTTCCCTGTCACCGAGGTCAGGCTGACCGGCCTGTAGTTCCCCAGATCCTCCTTCCGGACCTTCTTGTAGATGGGCGTCACATTGGCAAGCCTCCAGTCATCCAGGACCTCCCCTCTTAACCAGGACTGCTGGTAAATGATGGAGAGTGGCTTAGCAAGATCCTCCGCCAGCTCCCTCAGTACTCTCGGGTGGATCCCACCTGACGCCATAGACTTGTGAGCATCCAGGTGGTGTAGCAGGTCATTAACTGCTTCCTCTTGGATTATGGGGGGTTTATTCTGCTCGCCGTCCCTGTCTTCCATCTTAGGGGGCTGAGTACCCTGAGGATAACTGCTCTGACTATTAAAGACTGAGGCAAAGAAGGTGTTAAGTACCTCAGCCTTATCCTCATCCTTGTTCCCCCCCACATCCAGTAAAGGATGGAGATTCTCCTTGGCTCTCCTTTTGTCATTAATATAGTTTTAAAAACATTTTTTGTTGTCTCTTATGACAGTGGCCAGGTTGAGTTCTAGCTGGGCTTTTGTCTTTCTAATTTCCACTCTGCACAACCTAACGAGATCCCTGTATTCTTCTTGAGTTGCCTGCCCCTTCTTCCAAAGGTGATAAACTCTCCTTTTTTTCCTGAGTCCCAGCCAGTGCTCCCTGTTCAGCCAGGCCAGTCGTCTTTCCTGCCTGTTCTTATGGCACATGGGGACAGCCTTTTTATTTCTTTGTATACTTTTATAACAAATTTATCAGACAGAGTCAGAAAATAATACAGAGTCGAAACACAGATTTGAGTAAAATATAAACAGAAATACTTTACTTTTAAATATAAAAATCTGAAAGTGACTAAGTAAGACACTATGGAAAGAAAAATGTTTTATAAATTACCCTCCATTTATCCAAGATGTCCTACTAAGTTAGAACTTTCTTCCAGTTTTGGTTTTATTCAATTCAATGATTACCATAGTTTACTTTTATCCCTAGGAAACAATTTTTTTAGTCATCTTCAAGTCTGGGCTGTGCATGTTCCCTAACTCTCTTAGTAACATCTCCTTCGGTTTCAGGTGCTGTCTGTGATCCTTTATCCTGCCACATCTTGCAGTTACTGGAAACTGCTCTACTTAAGGATGCCCAAGAGTTCTCCAGGAAATGACAAATCTCCTGTTCTTCCAGGTACTCATTACTTATACTCCTTGTTTTTTTTAAAGGAAAACAGCACAGAAAATGAGAGAAAAGAAAAAAAAAGAAAAAAAAAATCAAACCAAACCAGACAGTCCATCACAATTCCAGTTATGTTTACTATTCTTTTTCCCTGAAAATAGAAATGTACACTTTCATGCTCTGTGCTGTTGTCCAGTTTTCTCTGTTTTGTCATCTTTCACGCTACGCTTAAGTATCTTAAGCTATTCCATTTTTTCTTCTTTGCATAAACATCTAAATATGTTAGCTGTGTCTTACTGACCACACCTAATTCTCTGGCTGTGTTAAGCACAGTCTTTTCACTGTCTGTATTGCTGATTTGAATACTTTTTCAATCAATATTAGTACTTTCTCTTAGTACTTCTTCTGCCAACTCTGTGACATTCCTTTTTGCATTGATATATTTTCCAATTTAAGAAAAGAAGTTAGTTATTACAGAAAATTTAAAGAATTGCACTTCATCCCAGTTAAGCAGCTGTCTCATTTTAAATGTTTGGTTTGTAATGCCTCTAACATTATTTCATTCATATCAATAGACTGACACCAGAAAACCTATAGTTTTGTTACATTAATATTACATAGTGTTAAAAGCATGTTCCTGGAGCTCATTCCATTCAGCAAAAGGCTTTCACCATGGTATTCACCCCTCTAATTGTAATTGACAGAACAGTTTCCTGATTTCCATTATGTCACAGAAGACTAGGTATGAGCAATTTGTTACTTTAAACATGATCGGAACACCTTTAATTGTAATTGGCAGGACAACCTTAGTAAAATTTATCCCAGTGAAATAGTTTGGGCAGATACATTTGTTATGATAGTGAGAGGCATGACTTATGTGCACCCACACGCAAATAAACTAAAAAAAGATTCCCTAAGATCTCATACATCATAAAGTATCTGGATATTCCTGTAGCTTCAGGTCTAAAACTTGGTGAATAAAGTTTCATTCAATTAAATGCATTTTGTACTAATATATGGCAAGAGAGAGACACAGACTTCCTCTTTTGCTTGTGAAGTCTAATTTCAATGATGTATTCTGATAAATGTACATATTATCTTAATGCAATAAATATAATATGTAATAAGCTTTTGAAGTAATTTTTATATATTCAGTTCCAAATT
Organism: Calonectris borealis; assembly: GCF_964195595.1. NCBI lineage: Eukaryota > Metazoa > Chordata > Aves > Procellariiformes > Procellariidae > Calonectris > Calonectris borealis. Next base: position 167,148,063 of record NC_134312.1, read on the forward strand.
GTGACAGAATAAACAAGCATGTTATTTTTCAAAAAAAATTGAAGAACTTCTTTTTGGAAATACAATTGTCCCCTCTATTAAAATTTTCCAGAATTCTGGTGCCATGATTGTTGTCTTGTCACAGTGTAAGTCCTAACTGACAGTGGAATTAATGGGCTTGGTACTGAAACATGTTTATACTTAATTTTAAGGAGTGACATGACCTCCCTCCTACAGGGGAGGCAATGTGGCCTGGAAGAAAATATCAGGCCGGTCTTCACAAGAGTCCCAGATGTATGGTGTATGGTCCTGTGTCTGGGCCATAGGGTCCCCCCTGTTACATCTTAGTCACTCCTGAAGTCTCTCTGGGATTGCTTCTGTATGGGAGCTTGTCTAGGGTCTCTCTTGGGGTCTCAAACAACTTGAGACACTGTCAGTTATAGGATTGGGTAGAGATCAGCTCATCCAGATTCCCATGGTGCTGAACAACTGGCTGTGGTTGTTGCAGTGACTCACAGCCTGCCCCTCTCAAAGGTTGTCTGTACAGGTCATTTACCCTTAAATTACTCCCCTATTCTTGTCTACTCCTTTTTAACTAAAGTTTAAGAAGCCCCAACTCAAGCCAACTGCCACAGGTCTTAACTTACTCACATTGAAAAAAACCCCAATCAGTCTGATTTTTTACTTTTTTGTCCATTTCCCTCTAGGATGCCAATGTGATTAAACCTTGCTAAAAGCAATTCTTTTTCCCTGCTATATCTTTACCAAAAGAATGCAATTTGTGACTTTCCTCATAAAAAAGTCTTAAGTCTTCATAGCCATCACATGTCATCTTGTTTCTATTCTGTTGACCTGCTGTCTTTGCTTCACATCTTGTAAAAATTCATGTGTTACCTTAATGCATTGAGTGAGTATTGCACCTTATAAAAAATAGCAAAATAATTGTAAATATCACAACTTGAAAATAAATACAAGATTTTCTCTTCATGTGGGCACTTTCAGAGAACAAAAACAAAACAAAAAAACAACCAAAAAAAAACTTCAGTAAAAAGTATAGCTCCTTGATTCTGTGGCCATTCCTTGCCCTGATGTCATTTCGACTGATTGTTAGTCAACTCTAGATTGTGTTATTGGCATAAGTTCCTCAGAGGGCATTAATGAGGATGTATTGGATAGTGTAGAATCTGAGCATGACAAGAATGGAATGGAATAAAAGGTGGAGATTGTATTGAGTCTGGCTGGGATGGAGTTAACTTTCTTCACATCAGTTAACTTAACTGATGCTGTGTTTTGGATTTATGACTAAAACAGCGTTGGTAATGCACCAGTGATTTCGTTGTTGCTGAACACTGCTTGCAGAGTGACAAGGTTTTCTCTTTTTCCCAAGCTACCCCCTCATAGACTAGGCTGGGGGTAGACAAGAAGTTGGGAGGGAACAGAGCTGGGACAGTTGACCCCAACTGACCAAAGGGATATTGCATACCATATGATGTCATAATCAGAAACAAAAAAAGGGTGTTTTTTGTTTTTCACGGTGGCTGTTGCTCAGAGACTGCCTGAATGTTGGTCTTCTTGTGGGAGATGATGAATGATTGCCTCTGTGTCACTTTTTGTCTTAGATTTTTTTTGTTTGCTCTTTCCTTCACATATTAAACTGTCTTTGCCTTAACCCATGAGTTTTCTTGCTTTTGCCCCTTTTCTCTCCCGGACCTGCTGGGGAAGAGAGGACTGAGCAAGTGACTATGTCAGTGCTTGGCTGCTGGCCGAGGTCATTCGAACACAGTAGTATTATGAAGCATTTTGAAAAACATAAAGAAATTTAAACTTCTGTGGGAAATGGTCCAATCACTTCAGCTCCTCCTTCATGAATCATCTTACCAGAGAAGTTAACTGTATAGAACTACAGTTCTGATAATTCATAAATTAGATAGTTTTGAAACATCGGTGATCCTGAGTTATTAATGAATTTTAAAATGTTCAATGCTATCAATGCTATAGTGGGAATATAATAGTAATTTGAATTTTGACCTTGATATGTTTTTGTCATTATATCCTTAGCTCTGCTGAGGTAGAGGAGAAATAGAAGTAATCCTGAGCTAGCCTTCTGTAAATTATCTTTACTACATAAATGTCACTGAAAGAAACTTTTGTTATAAAACTTTTTCCTCCTTTTGTCACCAATTAAAGATAACAAACACATCCGCTAAAATCAAACGAGTCCCTGTTGAAGTTATCACAATAATTTTTATAGTTTTAGCTTGTGCATTACACAGTGTTACAATGAAACATTCTGCACTAGGCAAAGCATTGCCAGTAGGTCAAGGAAGGTGATCCTTCCCCTCTATTCAGCACTGGTGAGGTCACACCTGGAGGACTGTGCCCTGGTGTGGGCTCCTCAGTACAAGAGAGGCATCGATATATTGGAGAGAGTCCAGAGAAGAGACACAAAGATGATTAAGGCCTAAGAGTATCCCCTAACTGAGGAAAGGATGAGATGTCTGAAACTCTCTAGCCTGGAGAAGAGAAGGCTCACGGGGAATCTCATCAATGTGTATAACTGAAAGGAGGGTGCAAAGACAATGGTGCCATGCTTTCAGTGGTGCCCAGTGACAGGACAAGACTCAATGAGCACAAACTGAAGCACAGGAGCCTCCCTCTGAACATCAGGAAACACTTCTTTTACTGTGGGGGTGACTGAGCATGGGAACAGGTTGTGGAGTCTCCCCCTTGGAAATATTCAAAAGCTGTCTGGACACGGTCTTGGGCAGCCTGCTCTAGGTGGCCCTGCTTGAGCAGGGGGAGTTGGACCAGATGACCTCCAGAGGTCCCTTCCAACGTCATCTGTTCTGTGATTCTGTGAAAGATATTGAAGACACATAATATAAATTATATTGGTGACAGTAATAAGTTGACAGGAATAATAGTTCTAGGTTCAGAACTACTTGAAATACTAGGCCGTAAAACATAATACATATTCTCAACCTCAGTACTTAATGCTACGATCACATGACATTCTTTTCACACGATTGCCATGTTATTAATGCACCGGGTGAATAGTGTTCCTGGAGCGTATCGCAGTTGCATACTGGGTTACTCCCTTTTCTGTAATATGTCTGGTTCTTTTTTCACAGATTTTTGTGGTGAAAATGAAGCAAAAAAATAATAGAAAAAGAAAGAATGTCCTTCTGTTTAAGAAGACTGAATTAGACCTTGAAGAAATTAATACAATCACATTTTGTTAAATGGAGTTCTTTTCTGAGGCTGGTGAATCAACATTTTCATAAATACTCACTTATTATATATTCCTTATATTGTGAATATCCAATAGAAGACACCAAGAGTCAAATTTACAGACATGGTGATGGCTCACAATTGTGACTAAATATACTTTGAACATGTGAATTTCTATATGAAAATTCTACATGATCAGAAAAAAATCAGAGCTTCTCTGATTCAAATTCAGCACTAAGATTAGCGGACATCTGATAGCTTTTTCTTCACACTCTCTGAGCCTTTTATCCATACAGATGAAGACCGTAGTACTATTTAGTTTCATAAAGATGTTGTTGAGATCAATTCAGCATTTAGATGCTATGGTTAGAACACCTTAGTAACGTTCTCTAAGAGATTAATTATTAGGAGATTAATTAATTATTTGGAGATTAATAATTTTAGATTCAATGAAAAATTTGGGTCACGTAAAGAATAATCCTTGGGGCCAACTGAGAAGAATAAAGGGAAATACAAATAAATTTTCCTTCCATGAATATAGCTTCGGTGTGGGTAAAAACCAGTGTGGAGTCATGTAATTAAAAACTGAATGATAATGTACATGTAAGAGAGCACCAAATTAAGTTACTTCAGTTTAGTTCTGACATTTTGAGAATACTAAGGGCAGTTCCAGTGCAGAGTATCACAAAATTCTAGGAATTATAATTGCTAAGCATCTGGAACTGCAAAATATCAGAGTTCAAAAATTACAAAGATTTCAAAACCAAATTTTAAGAAAAAAATATGCCTGATGTTGATTTATGATTTATTTTTTCATTTGTCATTTCATAACAAAATGTAATGACTGATTTTATTTTGATTTTTAAATTAGTAAGACTATTGTATTAAAATGAGAGGACTGGATAACATACATAATCAACATATATATTTGAATTGTATGGGTTATAAGCTAGACAGAAACACCTGCAGCGCTTCTTGAGGTTTTCAGTGTTTTATTTTGTTTGAGTGATCTGCTTCTTGTAAAGGACAATGTATAGCTTTTATCTTCAGGACGGAATAAGGAAGTCATAACTGGGGGTTTCTAAAATTTCATATATTTTGATAGTACTTTCTGCAACACAAATGCAGCAGTTTGTTTTTTATGCCATCCTGTATAGTCTTGAATGTTTTACAGAGAAATTGTTACAGCAAAGAAGAAAAGATCTTTTTGGCATTTGTAAGAGTCTGTATGTCCTACAAGGAAGGAGATTACCTTTTTCTGAAGACTACATTATACTTCTTCCATTATCTCAGTAGCCTGTGGATATTAACTAACAGACTGAGTTTAAACAAGAAGTTTTCTATTTGATCCATAGAGGATAATTTTTTCTATAACTAATCCAATGGATATCGACCATAAACAAACTGAAAGGCACTGCATTAATATAAATAATAATATTTTGAATACTTGCTTTGGCACATAAAACAATTCTTCATTCTTCAAGTGTTCTACTGCCTTAAGTGTTCCAAAAAGAAATCACTCTTCTAAGTGAAAAAATTGAACCGATAAAAAACCAAGCTACGGTCCATATCTTTGCAGATTTGGGAAAAGATGTCTTCTGACAAAAACTTAGTTCAAAGAATAGAAATAAAGGCTGCTTTGAATCCTACTGATGTGTCCCTAATTCTCCATGTCTTCAAAGTGCCTGGAGGAAGTCCAATAAAACATCAGGATCTGCCATTAAATGAATATTCTAAGTCAGTCATGAGGAAATGGAATTGGTGGATGCACCAGGAAGCGTGTAACCAGCACCTCTTAATTGTAATGATATTTCACAATTTACTCTCACGACCTTTACAAGTGATTTGAGACATTCTAATTTTGTTCTGCCTGGAAGCAGTTTCATTTTAGTCAATAAATTCCATGAGATTCCCTAACGTAGGGTTCAAATTGAATCTTAATTACCAAGCTGATCTGATAGATGACAAAACTTCAACTTTTCTGAAATGTTTTATAGTATGGGATACTCTGCTTTGAATTCTACATGTTGAAAAATCCCTTAAAACTCAATTACAGCCTAACTTTTGAGTCACTCACACTTTTGCTCTGACACTATAGTCATAAGTTTAATAGTATATACTTAATAGAAAAGAATATTAAAATGCTGGTTTACTCAGTCGTAGTCTTTCTTTTTCTCTCTCCTGCTCTTCATTCTTTTTGTGGCTGTATGTAAATATTAACATGAATGCTAATCAACCACTACGTAATGTGTTTCCTTCCAAAGATAACAAAATACTATATAAATTTTACAAAGAAGTATACACTGATTACTGAAGTTCATTTACCACTAGAACCGTATAGGGTAAGTAACAACTTACAACAAGTGTATATTTAATAAAAAGTAAAAATAAACAAGCATATGATACAGTGCATCTTAGATAATTTTTCTGTGTATTAAGATTAATCTATACAAGATCCTGGTTCTGTTCCTTGGTGATTTAGATGATCATTGTCCTGGTTTCGGCTGGGATAGGGTTAAATTTCTTCCTAGTGCTGTGTTTTGGATTTAGTATGAGGAGAATGTTGATAACACACTGATGTTTTCAGTTGTTGCTAAGTGCCCTCCTAGTCCAAGGACAGCTCCCATGCCTACTGACTGAGCTAGGTACACAAGATGGGAGGGAACATAATCAGGACAGCCAGCCCAGCTGGCCAATGGGGTATTCCATACCATGTGACGTCATGCTCAGTATATGAAGGGTAGGCGTGATCCAGGAAGTACCGATCGCTACTTGGTTATCGGTCAGCGCGGGTGGTGAGCAATTGCATTGTGCATCACTCATTTTGTATATTCTATCATTATCATTATTATTTTCCCTTATTTTTCCCTGTTCTATTAAACTGTCTTTATCTCAACCCACGAGTTTTTCTCACTCTTACCCTTCCAATTCTCTCCCCGTCCTGCTGGGGGTGGGGGGAGTGAGTGAGCGGCTGCGTGGTATTTGGCTGCCTGCCAGGTTAAACCACGACATCATCTCCTTTTCCAATTTTTTTCTTTCTGTTCTTCTAACTTATCTGTTACTCTATAAGCACCTAAATGCCATGCAAAAAATATTTTCTTATATCTTGCCAGGGACTTCATCATATCCAGTAGAGACAATCAACCTTTACTTTGCATTCCTTTTCACTTGTTTCACTGGTCTTCAGAATATTTTTTTTTTTCATTCTAATTTGTGTAACACTAAATTAGTTCAAGACAAGTAATGCATTTTTTGTTAAGAGTTCAGATGTTTATTGATTTTCTTCCCTTAAAATATTATTTGACAGAAATATCTTGGGGACACCATTAACATCTAAATAACAATATTTTCTGCTGATTCTTTAAAATATTTCTTATTTATGATATGCTGTATAAGATTTTAAGAATCTTCATCTTCAATTTTAGTTATATTTGAGCTGTATAGAGAAGAATTGTTGAAATATAACTATATAATAACAGGTAATTGCTGAAAGCAACAAAATAAACCAGGCAGTTTAGCGTAATAAGGGAGAGTTACAGTAGATCAAATTTCTTCCTCTGGAGACATGGTCTTTGCTTTATAGAAGCAGCTTAAAATTGTGCTGATTTTTATTCGTAACCAATACCATTTTGAGTTTATGTCTGTTGCAATATCTGCTGCTGTCATTAGCAATTTTCATAGGCTTTAATTAAAAAAAAAACCAAACAACTAATGTCCTGAAATTTTATTTACTTTGTTATAATTTGTTGTTCAATATTATAAATCTCTTTTGGATCTGAGTTAGTATTTTGTTCTCACTAATGTCCTCAGCTTCTCCAGATTAAGGATATGCTATGATTTCCATTAGCTTGTTACTAATTCATTCTTTCTTATCATTCAAGTGTAGATCTAGCCCTTAGCATCGTACCCTTGAAGGTATCCCTGGGAACCACTATTCATTCCATAAGTTGAAATATATTTATCCCTTTGCTACAGTCTTTTAGCTGTATTTCAGTCCATGTGAGATTATCTGCATACATGTAACTTAAATTAATTTTGACTCTTTGCCACTCTGGAGAGAGAAGGTCTTTAAAATGAACTGCTTGGGGATTTGAAATACGGCTTACAGAACCCAGAACTACTGTCTTCAGTTGTCCCCTGCTGTTCTCCAGAGATCTGAAGTCAACCCACGCACTCTAAAGCACCGTTTTCAACCATCTCAGCCAATTAGAGGAATAATTCCTCTGCTTGCTCTTATCTTGGTCACGCATGTTGCTCTACAAAGTTTTTCTCCAAACAACAGGTATTTAACTCTCTCTGATTCATGGTTGGTACACCTATATCGTCAGGGCAAATGACACACACTGCATTCCTGAATCTAATTCCACTGGTCGTTCACACCAAAGCCTGGGAACGGTTCTGTTACTGCAGGGGCTGCCCTGGTATCCAATATGGACAGAACCATGTGCATGAAATTATATGGTTAATGATAAAGTTCAGCTTTTAGATAAACATAATAAACAATTAAAAAAGCCTCTCTTTTACTTTAAAGTTTTCTGTGGTCTAATGGTATTAGGTATATGGTTAGTTATGCTGTGCACTTTGATAAGCATTTTCCCTTTTAAATAATAATTTATTTTTCTGATGCGGAACAGAGATTCCATGGCAATAAAACAGTTTGAAGCAGAAAACGTATAGGCAGAAAACACAGGTGGTCTGATTTCACAAAGTCTCAAAATTAATAGGTAGAAGAACAGCATGTGTAAAGCAGGGCCTGAAGAATTTTATTTCATTTAAAACAGCATATAAACATGCAAGCAGTACTTCAAATATCAGTGGGTCACCTCACATCCAACAAAATATGTAAAGTCTCACAATTTTACTATAAAGGTTTTATTACTGAAATATTAAGTAAACGCAAAAAGACTTCTAATGTCTCTACTTGAATGTAAAGCACTAGCTGAAAAGACAGGGTTGAAATCCCAGTCTCACTGAAATCAGAGATGCCTTTATTCATTGTCATTCTGTAAGATGAGGATGGGCATGACTTGCCGTTCATTAAATACACCTGAAGTCCCAAACATGTCACTAATTTTTCTCTTGCATGTGTCTCTCTTCCTTATCTTTATTCTCCTCTTTCCCTTTCCCTCTTTTATTTTCTAGTCATTTAGTCTGTCTTAACCAGCCAAGATTGTCTCTTTTACAGTATTGTTGTGAGTACATGATGTGGGAGACACCTCACAGCAATGTTATGCACAGTCTGACTCTTATACAAGTTATCAGTGTCTCAAAAGTCTGACTTGGAGTAAGACTCATCAGTCTATATTCTGTACCAGGCTTCTTCCATTATCAAAGAGCAGTTTGTGTCAAAATTTGAAATAGCATTTTCCTTTCTGAGTTTTCTGGGAAATAATAAGAGGAAACAATTTCAAGGAAACAGTAAGAGGAACACTACTATATATATGTCTCTCTCAACATATATGCATGTTGTTAGATTTTTTTTTCCCCCAGAATTGGCAATGGTTAATGAAACCTTTAATAATTATTGATTGTCAAATTAAATTTTATCCTTATTGGGGTGGGTTGACAAAAGCTAACAGCCAAGCACTACCCCCTGCCCAGCAGGACGGGGAAGAGGATGGGAAGACCACAAGTGAGAAAACTCATGGGTCCAGGCAAAGACAGTTAATGGATGAAGGAAAGAAAAAAAAAAAAGAAAGTGACACACAGGCTCACCAACTCCCACAAGCACATTGATGCCCAGCCAGTCTCTGAGCAATGGCCACTGTGGGAGACAACTCCCTCCCTCCCCCACTTCTTCTTCTGCTGTTTTAGGTTTTATTGCTGAGCATGACATCGTATGTTATAGAATATCCCTTTGGACAATTCAGGTCAGCTGTCCCAGCTCCATCCCCTGACAGCTTCTTGCCCAGCCCCAGCATGCTCTCTGAGAAAAAGAGAAAACCTTGACACTGAGCAAGAACTCTTCAGCAATAGTCAAAACATTGGTGTGTTATCAACACTGTTTTAGCCACAAATCCAAAAACATGGCTGCCATGAAGAAAGTTAACTCCATCTCAGCCAGACTCAGTACGCTTATAACTACTTCTCATTGAAAGCAAAAAGCAAATGGGCTAAAGAATGTTATTGTAGTGAAAGTGTTATTTCAGGTTTTATATTTTCAGTAATCTTGTTCCTCTCCTCTCCATGTATCTGATAAGAAGGTTTTTTTTATTGATGATATTTTGTTATAAAAAGCATGCAGCCTATTTTTTTTAATCCAAATTTCATGTCTTAGTTAACTGTTAGAGTTTATCAGCAGCATGGTCACATCCTCATTCATTTATTCTTTTGAATTATGTGAATTAGTCTACAACATATCTTTATAATTAAACTCAAGATAACTTTTATTAAGTGTGTTCTTAGAAGTAATAAAATAGGTAGTCCAGAAAAATATTTCAGAACCACAACCAGGTAAGATCACTTCTGTACTTTGAGTTAAATGTGTGGCAGGGTGTATTTATATCACTCTCAAGAAACTTAATTGAATCCAACAGTTTCATATTAAATATTATTTCAAACATTTTTATTTTTATACTTGGAAGACTGTGAACTACAGGTCATTACTGTGGAAAGCCTTTGCTATTGCCTATGAAATGTGAAAATAACTGAAGTGCAGAGAGGAATTGATAATGTTTAGCTTTTCCATACTACATAAAGTAAAATTAATAAAGACTTAATACTGTTTTTCATGTACGAATGAAAGAAAAATTGCATTTAGAAAACATAAAACTTCTACAAATTAAGTATGTGCTGTTTGCTACAAAACATATTTTTATGAAAAACAAAACAACAAAAAAACCAAACCCCAAACCTTTGAAATGAGATAGGTATCAGACTTCCATAAAAAAGCTTGAGTAGTCAGCTATGAGATAAGACCAGGTTTCTCAGAGTTTTATGCAGCTGGGTCTTGACAACTTTCAAGGATGAAGACTGCAAGGGCTCTCTGGACAACCTATTCCACTGCTTGATTGTCCTCATAGTGAAAACATTTTGGTTCAACTGAGTCTCATAATCTTTCCCCTTACATGTTTTTCTCTCTTTTATATCAGAAAAATACATAAAATGACCATTAAATTTGTAGATACAGAATTTTTCAGCAATGAAAGTAGTTTCTCATGGGGTATTACTGTTACTATGCCACTCCATGATCTTCTTTCTTATTGTAAGTGTCATCAGCACAATTCATAAGAAAATCAGAGACCTTTACAGAAAATGAAATGAGATTATAGGAGCTGAAACTGAATGTAGGTGCTATCAATGAGGATTAATAAGATTTTGGGGATTGACATTAGCTCCCTATCATTTTTAATTTAGATGTCTGAAAAAATGGATGTCAGCATGAGGCTTTCCTAAAGTCCTGTTGTACTTGATGGAGATATATCCAACTAATGAGGCAGTTGCCTAAACATACACATGTAGGGCCATTTTTGGTACTATGGAATATCCTGTCTGGTGTCTCTTTCACTTCAGAAGGGCAACTTGCATTTGGATTCAGTTGGCAAAGGCCACAGTGACTGTGTAATTACTAGCAAGTCACAGCAATGTTATGAGGAGATGATAAAGTAGATTAAGGGTCATAATTTCAAACTCTGAGTAGCAAATCTGATTTTTCCAAATATAATACTCAGATAACCTGATTAAATTTAAAAGTTTAAATTTAAATATGTGAAGCAACCATTTGTTTCATTTACATTATTCTTTTGAATTTTCATCTCTGAAACATCTCTGTTTTTACAAACTTCGTATACTCTGGATGTTAGCATTACTTATTCATTATTGCTGTCAGGGAGTTCTGAGTCTTGAGTCCACCCATATAAGCCTTAATTGCCCTGACCAGTGTCACCTAAAAATACCTTTTGCCCATGGGCCCAGGAGCTTCTTTTAAGCTCAGGGACTGCATTGCTTTTAGTAAGGTCATTACTCTTGCCTATGCTATGGACAGTCTTGGCTATGGCTCATCTCATGGAGCAGTCCTGCTATTGCTGTTCCCTCTCAGTTAAGTAGATCCTCAAAAAAGAGGACAATTAAGCGAAAAGATTTTAAAGGATTCAAAAAAGCAAGAATGGAGAACCTGTCAAAAGTAAAAATGGACTCTTCATAGAAGATTTTGAGACCTACAAGTAACACACAGACTGCATGGGATTTAGCTTTCACGAGCTTAAGGAACTTGTTTCAGTCATTCACACATAAACATCTAATGATATCTCAAATAACCTCAAACATCTAGAGCACAAGCATAGGGATGAAAGACATGACCCAGGATCTACGATGGATTTTCACCTTCCTGGAGCAACAGCTGAACATAAAAAGCATATCCTAGAACACATCAAGAACCTCTGTATAGACAACTCTGAAGACTCGTGGTGTACACAGTGTAAGTGGCTACAAGTGAGTTAGCTGTATAAACTTCCATGGAGATGGGCTAATCAATGCACTCAATTGATTCATCTCACCCTAAAATAAACAGTTATTTTAAAACAAATGAGTAGCTCTCCATTGACTGTACTGACTATGAGATCAATTCATTTGTCAAACATAAGTGTCTGGTGTAATTTGAAACTCCTTAGGTTATCTGAGAAATCTGCACGAGGCTTACAGTTATGACAGAGGACTTAATGAGACCCATGCCCATCTGAATCAGTAGCTGAAGGACAGGTGGGTAGGTATAGGAAATCTCAAATGGCAGCGTACACCTATACTTAGGGAACTGAGTTGCCCTAGATCTCTACCAGCCATAATGGTGACTTCGACGCCTTAGAGTGTGATACAGTTTAAATCCCATTTTAATGATCCACCTGACATCCAATTTCCACTCTACAAAGGCACAAGCATCGCATATGTCTTGTGTCATACTTGCAACCTCAGATATAAATCTCAGTAGACAGTGCCTCTCAAGGGACTTGTTTCCACAATTTGTTTACATGTAGGAATAATCAGGTAGATAGTGTGCATAGTTTGGAAATTAACCCCATCCCTATGTCTACGTGATGTGAATCCCCTTATGTAGCATGTAGAACATGTCAAACATACAAGTAGTAACAGGCTAATAGATCTGGCTTCTTTGCCTCCTGTACCAGCTGTTCCACGAAACATACGATACATAAGAAGCATAGTGTATTTCTCAGAGATGAACAGATGGGAAGTGGGAAGTGTGAGTGAAAGAGATTTAGTTCTGAACAATATCATACTGGATATTCCCACATTCTTTAATTTTATTTTGATCTATGAGGTTGCAAAACTCAAACAGCAAGATTGAGAATCTGCATCTTTCTATACAGTGTATAATGAACATAATAAACAAATATTGCAAAATTGTGATGTTACATAGGAAAAAAAAGTTAATATTCTATTTATACCTCAAAGTGTACTTCAGCTGTATCTAATATATCAAATTAGATCATTTAAGTCTAAGTGTTTTATTAAAAAATATACAGGTCACTACGTGATATTTTCAATACAATAAGTTTCATGGGTACAAATTAAAGTTATTATTGTTAATTAAGATTTACCTTTATTTTAACAGGGTTTTTTTGGTGTGTTGTTTTTTTTTTTTTTTTCTGCTGAAGCCAAGCAGATGGTTAGATAAGGATTTCAAACAGGGAATATGAGTATGTTTTTCACAGTCCCTGAATTTTCCGTATTTTATAAATAAAATACCTTGGAAGTTGAACCAAGTCTGGTCCCAGATTATTCTCTTCATGTTGAGCTACAAAGTAACTTTAGGAGAATTTCATCTAACCTAAAATTACATGCCCAGAATTCAGATATCTTAGACGGCATTATTCACCCTGGTGTAATTTAGCAGCCACTGTAGTTGATTCTTCAGTTCTAGAAAGCTGTTTTACGGGTGAGTAATTTCAATCTCTTGATGTTCTTACTGGCTATAAAGTAATTGTTTTTTTTAAATACTAATGCATTTGAATTGCACTGCATTTATGCAACTTGAAATAGTCTAAATGTTAGTATCTAAATTTCCATTAAGATAAAATAAATCTACTCACTGCAGTCAATGAGGTCTAGAAGTCAATCCAGATCACTTTGAAGTAGAAAGAAAGATAGGGCTGGATTCAGCTGCCCACAGATAGTCATGAAATGCTGTTTGAGACATGTGGCTAGTAAGTTTGACATTGCATGTACAGTAGATTCATGTCCTTCTGGACAAGTAAGAAAAGGCCCAGTGAGGTATCCCAGATATTACAAGGTGAAGCCTACCCCCAGTCTTGGTGAGAACTTGACTGTATATACCCAGCTCTAAATCAGATGATCATGATAAGCATTGGGAAAATATGAAAAACACAGGTAATTGGTATGAGGTAGGCCTTCCCCAAAACTCTGGACTTCATCTGCTCTGCTTTAATGGTCTAGGTATTCCCAGGAAAGAGACGAACAAGCATAGATGAACTGTTAATAACTTTGCATCCATGTAACACATCAGTGACCCAGGTAACAACTGCAGTAATTTGGGACCAAGGAATGATTTGGCATGGAGGGCAAGAAGGCCTAGCTACAAGAAGGGGTTAAACCAGCTGGAAGCAGGAATGCCAGAGACAGAATTACTCCTTGCAAGTTTCCCTTGGTGATGAGATAAGAAACAGCCTCAGTATTCTCTTGTAGCCATCCTGGAATGGGAGCACCCAGTGGCTACATTAGGGCAGTAGAACTGGGTTGGGGGATGGACCCAAGGCCAGGCTGAGGTGCCCTATGCAACTGCACTCAGGGTTTGTGCTGGTGCAAGAGTATATAAGGAATTTGCTTGTGACGCATCTTTGCAGACTCCATGTAGAACCGCTTATTATGGTAGGACTCTGCCCAATGCATTGTTCATTAATTTTTTCTTTTATGTTTAAGCACATAATGTGTTTAATTCACCTCCAGGGCTACCATAAAAATTCCCTAACACAATAGTCTTGTGGGGTGGAGGGAATACCTCCAAGGCTGAACAACACTATGCTGAAGGATGAACCCAAGCTGGAACTGCTGCTTTTAAAGCCAGGACACAAGCGAGGGCTCAGTTCTTGATCAGCTGGAGCGAGAGAGAGTCCTGCTCCCCCGAGCCTGAGCCCATGGCTTACCTGGATTTGTGTCCTGGTTTCGGCTGGGGTAGAGTTAAATTTCTTCCTAGTGCTGTGTTTTGGATTTAGTATGAGAAGAATTTTGAGAACACACTGATGTTTTCAGTTGTTGCTAAGTGCCCTGCTAGTTAAGGACATTCAGCTTAAAAAAAAAAAACAAAACAAAACAAACAAACATTGGAAGGGAGCACAGCCAGGACAGCTAGCCCAGCTGGCCAACGGGATATTCCATACTATGTGGCGTCATGCTCCGTCTATGAATGGTAGGCGTGATCCAGGAAGTACCGATCGCTACTTGGTTATCGGTCAGTGCGGGTGGTGAGCAATTGCATTGTGCATCACTCATTTTGTATATTCTATCATTATTATTATTATTATTTTCCCTTTTCTGTTCTATTAAACTGTCTTTATCTCAACCCACGAGTTTTTCTCACTCTTACCCTTCCGATTATCTCCCTGTCCCACTGGGGGGGTGGGGGGAATGAGCGAGCGGCTGCGTGGTATTTGGCTGCCTGATGGGTTAAACCACGACAATTTGTCATTGAGCAGTGAGCACATGTTCTGTACAGAGTGTGCATGTGTGTCCGTGTCTGTGTTTGTGTCATAGATTTGAAATTGCTTTTCACTCTCTGTACACATTCCACTTAGCAAATAAATCTTCCATGTTATGTCACCGAGTGATGTTTTGGGGCTACCTCTCCCTAAATTCTTGTGACACTCAGGGTTTCTCTGATGGCCCTTGATACCTCTCTTGCAGACAACTAAATTAAATCTCTTGGTTAACAAGCTGACTTGCTCTGACTGTTTTTATTAAAGATAAGGTTAAGTCTCTCACACACAGGTTTCTTATATTATTTGAAATATCCTGGGGTATCTTACCCGGTATCCAGTTGTCAGCCCAGAAGATTAAGATCTCTCTGAACTCCAGTGTAATAGTTTATAGACCCACGCAGATGATTTAAATCATTATGGGGTATCAGGAGGCATTTCTGTTTGGTTAACTGAATCTCTGTGTCTTCATCTGCTGCAAGAGGAGTTTAGAGATAGCTTCTTTGCATATAAAAAGATTGTTGACACCTAAATTTATGTGCCTGAATCTCAGATTTAATCCCAAACTTAAAGTTTAATTCCTTTTATTCCTGTTACTCCTTTTTTTTTTTTTTCCCCCTCCTATTACTATTAAGGATTTTTCCTACCCTTTTGGAGCTAGTTTTCTACAAGGAGAATAATACAAGTATTATGGACCTAAGCCTTTCAGTGAACAAGCCCCTAGACTCCAAATTATTATTATTATTTTTAAATACATTCATATGATATAGGCTATTTTAATGATACTATGTATACATTAAAAATTATGATTTATATTCACTGTGTGCACATTCTCAGTGTTGTACCACAGTTGCTTCATTCTGGTACTAAGAGATGCAGAATGTTTTGGTGATGTTCTAATGGAAAAACATTTTCTCTTCTTGATCTCTTTTAGCTTCCACTGGCATTTCTTTGTCTTGGGTGCAACCCATCAAAAGAAATTGCTCAACACACTTATTAATAACAGTAACAGTATGCCTAATATGATTCGATTAGCACAATCTAGTAGACTTATCCTGTGACTGCTTCAGGAAACTTGTCATTGAATTTTAGTTGATAACCTTAAAGACTCTGTGAAAGTTATTCAAAAGGTCTGATTAGATTTTTTTTTTTTTTTGAATATTTAAATACATTCATTATGGGTCTATCTTTTGTTTTTCTTTACCTCAGAAATTTTGAAAACAGAAGCAAAAATACAAAACAAAAGAAAGAAGCTGATTCCCAGGAAAAGATAGTAATGAGTAAAAACAGTTTTCAGATTTAAATCTTGCTTGATGATACTAGCTTTTACACACTCTTGAAACTTGTTTGCACTGAAATGGGCAAAGAATAAAGAGCAGATATAGAAAACAAATAGAATTAATAAGGCTCTCAGTAAAGATTTTGGCGTTGTATTTCTTGCCAGTTACCACTTACAGACAAACACATGTGATCTCAGATGCTATTTGAAAATGGATTGTGGAATAGGAAAGATATTTTGTCTATAGCAATGGTCAATGACAAAGTTTTAATGAAGCAGTAATGAAGTCTGAAAAGGACAAGACAGGGAATGAAAATGGGTAAGGATATGGGTCAGAAATAAAGAAGGCAGCAAAGCTTTATAACATATTTCCCTATGCAGGCAAGGTGCTCATTGAAATTAACTGGGGAAAAAAAAAAATGTTTCGCTAAACAGGCACACAAGTTGAAAATAGGTAGGTGGTAAAAAAATGTTTACGCTTGTCCATGATGTGATAGTTTTTTGTCAGACCGAGCTAGAAAACACCACTATAAAAGACTGTGTGGTCCAGGAGAAATCTCTGCTGTTTGAATCTGACATTTAAATGCCAGCCATCCACACCTCCCTGCTTGGAGGGAGAGTTGGTGGAGAGTGAAATCATGGAAAAAAGTAGTGAAAGAAGGAGCTGTGCCAGGAATGAAATATGAGCTGTTCAGACATAATTTGCTCTGGAATCTGCCACTACCTTGGTTTTGTGAAGATGTATTTCTCCACTAAATTTAAGCATAGCCTGCAGAACTACAGTCTTTCTATTTAAGATCCAAACTCAAACGTTTTTAGCACAGCTGATCAATACCGCAATAGAAAATGTTAAAGTTCTTAAATGGATTAAGCTGTCTATCATTACTCAACATATTTGCAATGACCAAAACTTCTTGACTTTTACTGAAATTTTCTGTCTGTCCAGCTTGCAGTAAAAAACACTTTCAATGCCGCCCTCTTACATTCTTCCCCTGCCCTTTCCCCTCAGAACACTCTGTTCCAGTACATCAAAACTAGTTTCTAAATGATTATCAAAGGCCTTGACAGCTACATGTCTCACTACATACATGCTTTTATATTTTATCTGTTATTTCAGTCAACTCATCATATTTATCAACAGTGTCTGCTTTAGTAGTTCATTCACCTGCTGCTTCTTCTCTCATATGTGCACATCATTTGTTATTACTGGATACCTTCCTAAGTGTAAACTTTCTTTCTGTAAAACCTCATGGGTTAGGAGCGATGAGATCTCAAACCTTTTGCAGTAAAAGCGAATGATAAAATACAAATCTTTTGAGATTTCATATTTATCAGCATAAATAAATAGAGGAAATCAAAGACCCTATTGGTAAGGGGGGGGGGGAAATATCCGCATGAAAATTCAGTATCATAGATGTCATTGCTCTAAAGAATTAATATCCAGAAGTGTGAGAAAATGAAAATATATCTAAACATTTAACTTGTAAAAATAGAGAACAAGGTAACTTATCAGTATCGTGGGGATTTGGTCCAGAAACTCAAAGAGCCACTTCAGAAGCTGCCAGAATTCCCTTAAAAATTATATTCTGGAAGCATCTTCTCTCTGTGATACCTTGAGTGCTAAAGAAAAAGAAGGTATTAATATAATAGTAATAGCCTTAAAATAATACATGCTTTCAATATGCTTATCAGAATAGAGAAATTATTTCTAAGTGTTAAAAGTAAAGCATCCTATCCTCCACAGATTTAACTGTTGGTGAGACTATGTTTCCTTTACATCCTAAATGTTTCAAAAAATCCATGCTGCTTCCTTTTATGCTTCTGTCTGTGTTCTGCAGCCTTTGTAAAATTTTCTTCAAAGGACAGAAAAATGAATGATGCTCCTGATGGGCAGTCACTGAACTCAGAATCACACACTACTCCTGTGCCAGCATTACAAATCCATGGTACTTCTGAGCATTACCAACCTGTTCAATTTTTCATCCCATTACACTACATTTTCTCAAAAACATAACCTTTTTCCTAATCTATTTGCTTTATCATCGTTCTAGCCAGTGTGGAAAATAATACTGAATTGAATTCCAAAGTAGAATGGGAATTGCTTATGTTGACCGAGAAGGTAAAAGCTGTGATTGTCTATTGTTGGAAGAAGAACACCGCAGAAGTTAAAATAAGAACAGGTCAAGTGTGTTTGGAATTTAGAATCAACATTTAGAAATCTTTTTTAAGGTTGCATTTTCCAGTAATAAATTATTTAATTGGGTTTCAGAAGTCATGGATTTCAACTACAGTTCTATCAGTTGCTTGTTTGGGTGACCAGGCAATCAGGGTGATGAAATAAACTCTATTTTAATAACATTAATATCTACAAATAAAAACACAAAATAAGAGTTAGGTAATTTTTCTTTGACTGATATTTTAATGCAACTAATATATTTTCATTACAACTAGTAGAAATCATAACATTTGAGCAGTGATTGTCTCATAAATATCTAGAATTCTGTTTTCCTCTTATAAAGATGGAAATAAATTTAAAAGGAATTTAAGGTTTCATTAGCTGACAACAATTTTTCTCTAATGCAGTGAATCTTTTAAAAAAAACCCTGGGTTTTGTTTGATTTTGTTTTCTCAGTGGTTGTTATGATCATTTCATTCTTTCTGCAACATTTCTGATTTCATAGGGAATCACTTCCAGTAAGTATGTCTTGAAATAGCTATAGTAAGTAAAACTTTTCACATCTCAAAATATTCAGTGGCTCTTCAAAAGAAAAGTATGCTCTTCTGAATAGAAATTTCACATAGACTTGAAAGAGCTCAAGGGGACAGAATGGATATTACTGGAGCAACTTTTACTCACTCAGTGGTGAGTGAATCTTACAGACAGGCTTGTGTCAAATGTTAGAAAATGCAAGCAAATCATCAATGACAAGAGAGAAAGAGCACATCAGATGTAATGAAAACAAAGACAGGAAAATGCTTGACAAACTCTTGTAATATTTAGATCTCAGGGGCAGGGGGAGAAGAACTCCTCTAGGGATGACTGTGATCTTTATTCAGACAAATTTTCCACCTAACTTGATACAGATTTTGCCTGTAAATTTATTTTAGTTTATAACATAGAGCTCTGAATTAGTACACCTTATAATGTTACAACTTCCGCTAATATACTTTTTTCCCTTTCTTCAGCTAATATAGAATTGTAACAACAGCTGCTCTCTCTTTTGCATTAGATACAGCACATAGATTTCTGCCTATACTATGATATTTGCAGAAAGTATTAAAATATGTTTAATGATAGCTAATGAAGATAGTATACCTAGTTCTGAAAAAAACAGCATCCTCAAGTGGTATGAAATTTTTATGTTGGGAGAAAAAACACCTGGAAAAAAAAATCAGTATTATTTTGGGATTTTCTAATGGTATTCTCCAGGAAAATTTATAAATATATGCATACCATAGAAATAGGTAGCGGAGCTAGGAAATAATACAACTACAGCATCAGTAGTAAAATCTTAACATTTGCAGAGACCTAAAAAACGTTTTAGTGAAGGCATAATTAGTTCATTCATGAACATTGATTACAATCCTTTGTGGTTTTATTCTGAATCATACCATCATTTCCAGTACTGCACTGATCCATCTGACACTGTTTTCCTTTTGATGGTGCCCTGATGTTGTGTACATAAATATATTTTTAAAAAAGATAACTGGGTTACTAGCCAGTTACTACCGTAATCCAGAGGGATCTTTGAGTGGGAACAAACTTAACCTTTACAGAAGTTGCAGAATGTGGAGATTTACTGTAGATACGTGTAAGTAAAAACAACATAAACCAAAACAAACCCACCAAAAGTGAACAGGTGAAAAACTGTAGCATTGAGTTCAACAGACTTTTCTCTTGGCTAGTTCAGGCCATAGATTTCAATGAGGTGGAACCTGAAATTAGACTACTATAGTGTTTCTTAAGCTTATGAACAAATACTGTGACTTATAGAAGTTCTATATGCTTGCCAGCTCAGACAATTCCTATCCAAAAAACAATGGTGTTAAGAATTTTTAAAAAATAACTCATTTTACTTAGGATATTCAAATGGATTGATGACCAGAAATATAGTGTATGGGAATGCTTAGAGTTAATATTAGTCATTAAGTCTATTGGATCAAACATCCAATGTTTGATCCTTGATGACATCCTTGTCTCTAAATTGGAGAGACATGGATTTGTCGGATGGACCACTTGGTGGATAAGGAATTGGCTGGATGGTTGCACTCAAACTGTTGTGGTCAACGGCTACATGTCCAAGCAGAGACCAGTGATGAGTGGCCTTCCTCAGGGGTCACTGTTTAACATCTTTGTCAGCAACATGGACAGTACACCCTCAGCAAGTTTGCTGATGACACCAGGCTATGTGGTGCGATCAACACCCTGCAGGGAAGGGATGCCATCCAGAGGGACCTTGACAGGCTTGAGAGGGCGTGTACAAACCTCATTAAGTTCATCAAGGCCAAGTGCAAGGTCCTGCATTTGGGTTGGGGCAATCCCAAGCACAAATACAGGCTGGGTGGAGAATGGATTGAGAACAGCCCTGAGGAGGACGTGGGGGTGTGGGTTGATGAGCTCAACATGACCCAGCAATGTGTGCTTGCAGCCCAGAAAGCCAACTGTGTCCTGGGCTGTATCAAAAGAATTGTGACCAGCAGGTCGAGGGAGGCGATTCTCCCTCTCTACTCTGCTCTGGTGAGACCCCACCTGAAGAACTGCATTCAGCTCTGGGGTCCCCAGCATAAGAAGGACATGGACCTGTTGGTGCAAGTCCAGAGGAGGGCCATGAAGATGATCAGAGGGCTGGATCACCTCTCTTATGAGGAAAGGCTGAGAGAGTTGAGGTTGTTTAGCCTGGAGAAGAAAAGGCTCTGGGGACATCTTATAGCAGCCTTCCAATACCTAAAGGGGGCCTACAAGAAAGCTGGAGAGGGACTTCTTACAAGGGCATGTAGTGATAGGACAAGGGGTAAGAGGGTAGATTTAGATTAGATATAAGGAAGAAACTCTTTACTATGAGGGTTTACCATAGAGCAGGTTCCCCAGGGAAGTTGTGGATGCCCCCTCCCTGGAAGTGTTCAAGGCCAGGTTGGATGGGGCTTTGAGCAACCTGGTCTAGTGGAAGGTGTCCCTGCCCATGGCAGGGGGGTTGGAACTAGATGATCTTTAATGTGCCTTCCAACCTAAACCATTCTATGAGCCTATGATTCTATGATGAAATTGATTTTGCACTCCTTCCATTCCAAATTTAACAATTCCTTTTAATAATATTAAAAGGTAAACAAACAAACAATCAAACAAAGTAGTAAGAGTTATTTACTTCATTGATGTTCCTTTGTACCAATCTCAGGGGAGAAATCGGTAGCCCAGCTCAAGTGCATCTACACCAATGCACGCAGCATGGGCGGCAAACAGGAGGAACTGGAAGTCATTGTGCAGCGGGGTAGCTATGACTTAGTCAACATCACGGAAACATGGTGGGATGAGTCTCACAATTGGAGTGCTGCAATGGATGGCTATAAGCTCTTCAGAAGGGACAGGAGAGGAAGGAGAGGCGGTGGGGTAGCCCTGTATGTTAGGGAGTGCTTTGACTGTTTAGAGCTCAATGGTAGTGATGATAAGCTTGAGTGCTTGTAGGTAAGGATGAGGGGGAAGGCCAACAAGGCAGATATCCTGCTGGGAGTCTGTTATCGACCACCTAACCAGGATGAGGAGGCAGATGAAATATTCTACCAGAGGCTGGCAGAAGTCTCACAGTCTCTAGCCCTTGTTCTCGTCGGGGACTTCAACTTCCTGGACGTCTGCTGGAAATACCATACGGCAGAGAGGAAACAGTCGAGGAGGTTCTTGGAGTGTGTGGAAAATAACTTCCTGGCACAGCTGGTAAGCGAGCCCACCAGGGGCGGTGCCTTGCTTGACCTGCTGTTCACAAACAGAGAAGAACTGGTGGGACATGTGGTGGTCAGAGGCCGGCTTGGGCTTAGCGACCATGAAATGATAGAATTCTCAATACTTGCTGAAGTAAGAAGGGGGGTCAGCAAAACCACTACCATGGACTTCTGGAGGGCGGACTTTGGCCTGCTCAGGACACTGGTTGAGAGAGTCCCTTGGGAGACAGTCCTGAAGGGCAAAGGGGTCCAGCAAGGCTGGACGTTCTTCAGGAAGGAAGTCTTAAAGGCACAGGAGCGGGCTGTCCCCATGTGCCGCAAGAAGAACGGGCGGGGAAGACGACTGGCCTGGCTGAACGGGGAGCTCTGGCTGGGACTCAGGAAAAAAAGGAGAGTTTATCACCTCTGGAAGAAGGGGCAGGCAACTCAAGAAGAGTACAGGGATCTCGCTAGGTCGTGCAGAGAGGAAATTAGAAAGGCAAAAGCCCAGCTAGAACTCAACCTCGCCACTGTCGTGAGAGACAACAAAAAATGCTTTTACAAGTATGTTAATGACAAAAGGAGAGCCAAGGAGAATCTCCATCCTCTATTGGATGCGGGGGGGAACGTTGCCACCAAGGGTGAGGATAAGGCTGAGGTACTTAACGCTTTCTTTGCCTCAGTCTTTAATAGTCAGAGTAGTTATTCTCAGGATACTCAGCCCCCTGAGCAGGAAGATAGGGACGGCGAGCTGGATAAACCCCCCATAATCCAAGAGGAAGCAGTTTACAACCTGCTATGCCACCTGGACACTCACAGGTCTATGGGATGGGATCCACCCGAGGGCACTGAGGGAGTTGGTGAAGGAGCTTGCCAAGCCACTCTCCATGGCTTGCCAATGTGATGCCCATCTACAAGAAGGGCAAGAAGGA
The DNA here is from genome assembly GCF_964195595.1 of Calonectris borealis. Classification (NCBI taxonomy): domain Eukaryota; kingdom Metazoa; phylum Chordata; class Aves; order Procellariiformes; family Procellariidae; genus Calonectris; species Calonectris borealis. The sequence continues at coordinate 167,171,057 of NC_134312.1, forward strand.
GGATCTGAGGAACCACAGGCTGGTCAGCCTGACCTCGGTGACAGGGAAGATTACGGAGCGGTTGGTTTTCAGGGTGCTCACGAGCCATGTCTGGGACAACCAGGGGATCAGGCCCAGACAGCACAGGTTCATGGAAGGCAGGTCCTGCTTGACCAACCTGATCTCCTTCTATGACAAAGTGACCTGCCTAGTGGATGAGGGAAAGGCTGTGGATGTGGTCTACCTGGACTTCAGTAAAGCCTTTGACACTGTCTCCCACAGCATTCTCCTAGAGAAGCTCGCAGCTCACGGCTTAGACAGGTACACTATTCACTGGGTCAAAACCTGGCTGGACGGCCGGGCCCAGAGAGTTGTGGTCAACGGAGTTAAATCCAGTTGGCGGTCGGTCACGAGCGGTGTTCCCCAGGGCTCAGTACTGGGGCCGGTCCTGTTCAATATCTTTATCAACAATCTGGACGAGGGGATCGAGTGCTCCCTCAGTAAGTTTGCAGACGACACCAAGTTGGGCGGGAGTGTTGATCTGCTGGATGGTAGGAAGGCTCTGCAGAGGGACCTGGACAGGCTGGATTGATGGGCTGAGGCCAACTCTATGAGGTTCAACAAGGCCAAGTGCCGGGTCCTGCACTTCGGCCACAACAACCCCAGGCAACGCTACAGGTTTGGGGAAGAGTGGCTGGAAAGCTGCCCGGAGGAAAAAGACCTGGGCGTGCTGGTTGACAGCCGGCTGAACATGAGCCAGCAGTGTGCCCAGGTGGCCAAGAAGGCCAACGGCATCCTGGCCTGTATCAGAAATAGTGTGGCCAGCAGGAGCAGGGAGGTGATTGTGTCCCTGTACTCGGCACTGGTGAGGCCGCACCTCGAATACTATGTTCAGGTTTGGGCCTCTCACTACAAGAAGGACATGGAGGTGCTGGAGCGTGTCCAGAGAAGGGCAACGAAGCTGGTGAAGGGTCTGGAGAACAAGTCTTATGAGGAGCGGCTGAGGGAAATGGGACTGTTTAGCCTGGAGAAGAGGAGGCTAAGGGGAGACCTCATCGCGCTCTACAACTACCTGAAAGGAGGTTGTAGCGAGGTGGGAGTTGGTCTCTTCTGCCAATGAACTGGCAATAGGACGAGAGGAAATGGTTTCAAGTTGCACCAAGGGAGGTTTAGGCTGGACATTAGGAGAAATTTCTTTACTGAAAGAGTGGTCAGGCCTTGAAACAGGCTGCCCAGGGAAGTGGTGGAGTCACCATCCCTGGAAGTATTTAAAAGACGTGTAGATGAGGCGCTTAGGGACATGGTGTAGTGGGCATGGTGCTGTTGGGTTGATGGTTGCACTCGATGATCTTAGAGGTCTTTTCCAACCTTAATGATTCTATGATTCTATGATTCTAAGTTTCTGGTGCAAATATTCAATATTTCATCATTAGAAATAAAAAGTTGGCCGGGTTTATCAAATAAATTCTGATGCTTAATTTATGCATGCAAGTTTGAAATTCAGTTGATAATTTTAAAAAGGAAATACTTTAGCTTCTGAAATATTTTAGTGCTATCTTAATAACAAGAAATGTTAATTTGATTACTACTCTATGTAAGAATTCGTCCATGTAATCATATGTCTTGAAAACAAACATAAACCCTGAAACTTAATATATTCAAACTTCAAGTAAATTTTACTTTTTATTGATATAAATGACTCACTAAAGAGATCTATTCCATGATCTATGAACTGATCAAAATAAATTTTTAAAACTTGTATGAACAGGTTGTTTTGGTGTTTTTTTCATTTTGTCATTATCCGTGTTCATTCTACCAGCCTTCGTCAGCTGGTGTAACTCTCTTGGTAACGTGATTTGGGTTAGGCTTTCTCATGTGCACTGACACTTTTCTCCCCTCACACAACATTTATCAAAATATGTGTATAATGTACCATAGAAACACCATTAAACACCTTAGAAAATTTAACTCCAGGAAGTACCAATATTACTCCATTATTACTTCTGAGATTTTTCTTACCACTAGCTGATGGAAATTTCAAGAAAATCTAAATAAATCCAAGATCATACAAGCAACTCTGAAATCCCAATCTGTTTTTGTTAAAGAGATTAAAGTAAAGGCTGCATAAATATATGGTAACTTATATGGTAAGAAGGTGAAACAATGGGGTAGATAGATAGTATGAAAAGTAACCACAAGGTAGGTGGAAGAAGCAGTAAAAAGAATAAAAAAGGAGTTTTATCATACCGCTGTCTGTCATCTGAAGTTAAAGTCACGCGGTAACAATATTCACTTATTTGTCCCTTCTATTATTCTCATTCATGTCAGCTCCAATGTCATTTACAAGAGACTGCAGGCAGACAGTTGGGTTTCTTTTTACCTCCTCCTCCTGGCATTGAAGGATTTTGAAAAGACAGCAAAGGTTTCCCTCTTTTCTCGTTGTCTGTGCTGCTGAAACTCTCACCTGCACGGTACCTGTCAGTGAAGGTCGTAGGTGACTTACACTGCATCCTAGCTCTTAACAGCAGTATATACTAGAGGCATATCAACATGGAGAAGCCAAGATACTACAGGGCTTACAAAGATATTTAGTAGAAGAGAAAATTTAATGGAAGAAAAGAAGATGGAAATATTGTGAGAAAATGGTATTTATAGAAGACAGACAGGTAATAAATAAAAGGGGAAACTAATAGAAAAAGAAAAACAACAACAAAACCAGAAAAAGCAAGTCAGATTGGCTCAGGAGAGGGAATGAAAGGCTGCTAGAACAAGGGAAAAGTGAATTTTGTCTGTCACACAGTAAAGAGACTAAGGATTCTTCTATTTCCCCCCCACCCTGGTTCTGTTACTGGCTGCAAAGCAAACTTTAAAAATCACATTATTTTTCAGGACGGTCTCCGGACTGGACACAAGCATAATGTTGTTGTTTTTCTGCTTACCATTTGATCACATAACTGTCACTCTTACAGCCTGTTTCTGTCATCAGGGTAATCCCCTGGGTGTGCTGCAATGCACAAACTGTGCTCTGTGAGAGATAATATAGTTGGAAGACATGCTGTGTCTGTGCTTAAGCCTGCACTTCACAGAATGGATGATGTTGGAAAGGACTTCTGCAGGTCATCTTGTCCACCCCTGCCCCCCTTCCCCCCGGTCACTCGAGCACAGTCAGCTAAAGCAGGTTGCCCAGGACCTTGTCCAGTTGGACACTGAGTATCTCCAAAGATGGAGACTCCACAACCTCTCTGGGTGACCTGTTCCAGTGTTTGACCACCCTCATAGTAAGAAAGTGTTTTCTTGTGTTCAGATGGAAATTCATGTGTTTTAATTTGTGTCCATTGACTCTTGTCCTGTCACTGGGCACTACAGCAAAGAGTCTGACTACCTTGTTTTCATTCCCTCCCATCAAGTATTTATATACATTGAAAAGATCCCTCTGAGCCTTCTCTTCTCTAGGCTGAAGAATCCCAGCTTTCTCAGCCTCTCCTCATTTGAAAGATGTTCCAGATGCTCCAGATAAGCCATTTGAAGGCTCACTGACTGAATATCATTTGATGTTGGTTTGGACAATAGTTAGGACTGCTCAAATTATTTTTTTTTTTCTTTTTTTTTCATTTTGGGTTTTGTTGTTTGGTGGGGTTTTTTTTTGTTTGTTTGTTTTATAAGCAGGCTTATTCAGAAATTGATTGTTCATTTCCCATGCTTGAAATCCCAAAGATAGCACTTGAGACTCTCTAAAGAACTTTGCAACTGGGATTCCTAGAGAGAACAAACTCCTGAAGTTTATCTTGTTACTGAAAGCAATCATAGCATTAAATGAGATGAGCAGTGAAAATAAATTGTAACTTTTGTCATTCTCACTATATAGGATTGCAGTTCCCAACATCATACCATTAGAGCTAACCATGTAGGTTTTTGTCGTGGTTTAACCTGGCAGGCAGCCAAATACCACGCAGCCGCTCACTCACTCCCCCCACCCCTAGCGGGACGGGGAGAGAATCAGAATGGTAAGAGTGAGAAAAACTCGTGGGTTGAGATAAAGACAGTTTAATAGAACAGGAAAAAAAAAGGGAAAATAATAATGATAATGATAATGATAAAATATACAAAATGAGTGATGCACAATGCAATTGCTCACCACCCGCGCTGACCGATAACCAAGTAGCTATCGGTACTTCCTGGATCACGCCTATCCTTCATATACTGCGCATGACGTCACATGGTATGGAATACCCCATTAGCCAGCTGGGCTGGCTGTCCTGATTATGTTCCCTCCCATCTTGTGTACCTAGCTCAGTCAGTAGGCACGGGAGCTGTCCTTGGACTAGGAGGGCACTTAGCAACAACTGAAAACATCAGTGTGTTATCAACATTCTCCTCGTACTAAATCCAAAACACAGCACTAGGAAGAAATTTAACCCTATCCCAGCCGAAACCAGGACAGTTTTTAATAACAAATCTTCAGTAAAAAAAATAACTGAGCATTTAAACTGAAAATGCAAGAAACTGTTTTTCTTTTAACACAGTTTGAATAGTTCCTTTATGCTATCAAATTCAGAGGTACTTCCTTTTCAAAAGAGCTGGAACCAGATATTTGAATACTCAGTATATTCATCTGAGGCCATATTTTTCAGTAAAAGTCTGTAACTAGCGAGGAATTTGAATTTAACAAGACCTAGTACTTAGAGTACTTAGAGTGTTGTCTTGAGCACATTCATAAATCTGTCCTAAACATTTTATCTTACTGACTGAATGACATAATCTGTGTGCAGCAGTGACGTTTAAGCATATATGCATTTCTAATCTTACCCGACACATCAAAATTAATATTCTCACATTTATACAGCAGAACACTATTTTTTTTCTAGTGCTAAATTTAAGTACTCAGTAGAATTTTTCTGCATGTAAGTTTAGTCACATATACAAAAATTAAACAAAGTATAAGATGTAAAACATAAAACCCGAAGAAAAGTTATTAGGAGTGGAATGGAGGAGGACAAATGTAATAGTATAAGAAGTGCATAGTTCTGTATACAAAACACCTCAAAAATTATATGGTCTGAGCTCATTTGAAGAACTTTTAAAAACATTCCAGTAAAAATATTTTTTAAGAGCAAGATGTTACATAAAATTGAAAATTGGCATGGAAAAGCAATCATTACTTTAGCACAGGAAGTATTTGGAAATGTACACTGTTGTGCTTCATTACACAACTAGGGAAAAGATACATAGGATCAGTGCTGATGTCCTTTGGCTGTAGTGAATGAATGATTTATTAGAGAATCACACCTATGAGAGAGTGAGAGTCAGAAAGATTACGTGTCACATGTATCATGTCATAGTTGCACTTCACCTACCTCATCCTACTGCACAGTTTATAACTGAAAACTTAACTGATGAATAATGTTGTAAAAAGTTGCAGTAAAATAAAATTAAAATTGCCAAATTTTTGCTATCAAACTAGTGTAAAAATAAGGAAATGAATCACAGAATATATAATTCACGAAGTGAATTACAATCCAAATAAGTGAAAATGTTCATTCAGTTATATTCTGTGGCATCACAGTAAATAAAAAATTAACAAAACAAACCAAACCTAAAAAAGTGTAAAACCTGAACTAACTAAATGTATGTATTGTTTTCCAATATTGAAATGCAATTAGAGCTTTTATTTCACAGAAAAGAGAAATTACATAAGCAATTGTAAATCAAATTGGCACTTAACGCTGTTTTCAACTATCTTTTCATCAAAAAATTAATATGCATTTTGTTTGTGGTTCATGAACTCCAATTTATACTTTTCAAATCTTTCAGTAGAATAATTACAAGGGTAATTTATAATAAACTATATCATTCTTCTGTCAAATAAGCTATTCAAACTCAGCATTTGTATGAAAGACTCTCATTCATCTTACCTAGGTTTTTTAATGCTTCTGAATACCAACAATAACAAATTTTAAAGACAATGCATGAACAGGTGTTCTTAGACCAACTTTATCACAAGCTAGAACATCCAGCCACACAGCAACCTACCAAAATTTGCTAGTACAAGTTTGAGAACATATATTGTGAAGTCTGACTAAGCTAAATATCAAGGAGAAAGATTAGAAAAAGCAAGTTTCCACTTCAGATTATAAAATAATATTCTGTCTTGTTGGTCTACCACTTTTTGCTCCCTTTTTGTGATTGTAGTAAAAAGATACAGCTGTGGGTATATACGGTTTTCTAAAACAAGTTAACAAATCAAAATATATGAATCAATGTTGTGATCAAGTAGCACGACATTTTTCATTATGAGAAAAATCTCAAATAATGGGTTTACTTTATAGATAATCTACAGTATAAATGGCAGTATATACTTTCAAAATCCTTTTTAAATTGGTGGAGAGAATTAGGAATTTCAGTAGCAAGATTCTGTGATCTATGTAGGTATTTTTCTAAGAGTAAATTTCTCTTTAGAAGTGTAAGTTTTTCTCTATTGACTGTAAAATTAAGTTCAAACAAATAGTTCAAATGTAGATTTTTCTTTGGTGCAATTTTGTCTTGTTTTGTAAATCTACACTTGTTTTAGAAATTGTCATTTCTCCCTGATACTATTTCCAAACTTAGTCAAATGTTTAAGAATAGTTCAGCTTTGCCTTTCCTTTATTCATTCTGTCCCTTGTGAATTTTACTCCCACATCATCATTGCTAAAATACTTTAATACTGTCTTCTTTCTATTTTACCTCTTCCATTGAGCAGAATTATATTCTATTGTATCTTTACTTTTAACAGTTCTTTTTTCTCTTTCTTTTTCCTGTTCAAGTTTAAACCTTGCTTAATAGGTTAAAAACCAATAACCACTACAAATAATTAACATATATCTATATAAATATTTCAGCTTAAAGGCATTGCTCATTGACTATTATTGTAATTTAAACTCGATGGCATCTAAACATGTCTTGTGAAATAGACAAGCCCTTGCTTGTCACAGCATAAAGAAATTTCAGCATTATGTCTGATTCCTTATTTAACCTTTATTACAAGAAAATATCAGTAGCTGACAATCTTTCCATCTACATTTGCCAAGGAACAGAAATGATAATTTTCCAGGCAAAGAGAGTTATTTTTCATTGTATCATATTAATTTTTTTCTCTTATGTTATTTTTGTTGTGATACAAAGTATGACAGGGAGGATCTTATTGATTTCCTTCCTCAGTGGCATGGAAATAAGAGGGGAAGAGCAAGCAGAGAGAAAAAAAATATTATGTTTTCTACCCTTCCATTTTTTTGCTTTGTGTGCCAGACGTTTTGGCTGCATCCCTCAGAAATCATGATTTCTCAGCTATTTATTTATTTAGTTGTTTGTTTATTTAAATTTGTCTTCTCCTTAGGAGACCTGCCTTATCTTTCGGTTTCTTTCACTGTCTAGGTCTAAACTGATAACAAAAGAGGTCCAAAAACCATTAAGCAGCACTGATTGCCTTGGAGCTATTTTGCTTAAGGATAGCACCCCTTGTATCAGATTGGAATTGTCCTAAACAGAGCCAGGGAACAAAAAAATACTAAACATTGCTCATGGTCAGTGATCTAGCAACTAAGCTTATGCTCTTTTACTTTGCAGTAAAAGTACAGTATCTTCCCCCTTTTTTTTCATGTCAAGAGACATCATTTGTGGTATTCTAGCAAATGTATTTTCCGATGCATATCTGCTATTCCTGTCTTCCTCGTACTATCTTGCCCATTGTCATTCAGCATTCAGCGACAACGTTTTTCACATTTGTCTTGGTCATATTTGAGGTTTATTTCAATGATTTTCAGCATCAATCACCTCCTACAACTTGCTTTATCAGGAAACAGAACAAAACAAAGTGTCTATTTTAATATCCAGATATTTTTCACATGTCCATATTGAACATCTGCAGAAACTTCTACATATCTACATATAGACAAAACATAGTGTGGGTTTACTAAAGAACACAATTATTTGTTTTAATTTAACTAGAATTTACTTTTGAATTAATATTTGGATCCTATAGCTTCTATAGCTATAGAGAGGCAGTATGTAAGTCATTATCTCAGTTCAGTTTGTTTCTGGGTATCACCTTTGTATGTGCAGGTTAATTTATCTCCTCTTCTTCTCCCTCACCCTCAATCTTTTTTTTTTTGTGAGTATTAGAGACAGTATTTTAAAAGCTTCTAATACTAGCTAGAAAATTACTTTAAATAATACATACTAGAGAAATATGTTTTTCGGAATGCTATTTTTCAGCTCCTCTTTCACCATCTAGCTATGATGTCAAATCAGCCTAAAGGTCTGTTATTTTGCCAGATTTTCTAAGTCAAAAACTACTCTGGATTTTGTTGACATGATGCAGTGTTACCCAAACAGCTTTCTACAAGCCCTTTATTTATGTACGCTTGCCATTTTTGAATATGTCTGTCAGCTAATCCTTCATGCATGAAAACAAAAAAGGCACTAAACTGAGTGAGTTAATACTAATTTTAGTCAGCAAAGTGGAAGAATTAGTGTATTAAATATATAATACATTCTTTAAACCAAGAGATGATCTGACCTTCATATTTTTAATATACATATTTCAGTTGCCAGATCCAGTTTTGAGATTAGTCAGTATTTCCCACCCATTGGTCTCTATGACCCTTAAGAAGTATTTTCCATTTAAATATCCAATTTAAATTTACACATCAATTATTGTAAGTTTATAGACTTCTATTTTTGTTGTTAAGATGACAAAGGAAAAAGCCAATTTAATGTCACAATATTGAGAGGGATAACACAGAATTTGAAGTACCAATTAGACCTTAAGTTTAGAAAGAGAAGAAGTGCTTCTACGTTGATAGTTTTTCTGTTTTGAGTTCAGTTACTCCTGAATTACGTTAGATGAAATTATATCAGCCTCAATTTGTAATGACAACCGCCAATTTTATCCCTTTGTATAATCTTTATTGTACAATCAAAAATAGAGGCTCAATTTCTAATTTCCTTTTGTTTTTGCCTAAAAGGTAATACTAAACTTCAGCTATACGGTGTATACTTGAACTCCACTTATTAATTGAGTTCATTTCTATTTAGGTAGCTCAACTGTGCTGACACAAACAGAGTACACTTTGTTCAGATATATTTTGACATTACAGGAATCCAGAAAAAGATTAATTTATTTTTTTATATAGTTCACTTTTTTGGAGTTGAACTTCCTATATGTATTTTAAATTTATTAAATGGACAAAGAGATATCAGAGTATAACTGAAAAGAAAAGCAAACAAACAAAACCAAAGCCAAAACAAAACAAAAAACTATTCAGAACAAGCTGACTTCTTAAAATACTATTACATAAACTTTTACAAGGTTAGATGAACATCTCCAAAGACATTATCCAAAGACAAAGGCAATTATAGTTGAAAATAATCTGCAATCTATAAGAAGTAATTTTGCTGAGAATAAACCAGTTAAATTCTTCCTCTAGAGAGTTACTAGCAAAAATTGGACTTTGTCAAGGATGTTTGAGGTTAGAGTCAGTCAATCAAAATCTTTTTTTCTAAGTAAATTCTTGCATTTTTAATCATAGACCTTGACATCACAGTACTTAGAAAACTGCAACTCAGTCCACATCTCATTACTTTGGTAGAAGTGAAGAATAGTAACCCCCTCCCACACTTAACTATGTATTTTTTAGGTTTTGCTGGAAGTTCTATAGATAGTGTTTGTTCATATTTAAATTTTTAATTTTTTAAATTTTTAGTCTAAACTAGTTTAAACTTTTTGTGTGACTAAAGACTAAAACGACTTATCAAGGTAGGTATGCATCCAACATGTGGATTGCATTATTTCTTGAAGTAATTTTCATGAGATGGACTCTACCACATGACAACTATTAGCAGAACTATGAAGTGCCTAGGATTTAGACAGATAACATCAGCTCAGATGAATCTCACCCTGTGTCCTGGTTTTGGCTGGGATGGAGTTGATTTTCTTCCTATTAACTGGTATAGTGCTGTGTTTTGGATGTAGTGTGAGAATAATGTTGATGACACGCTGATGTTTTGGTTGTTGCTAGGTAATGTTTACGCTACTCAAGGACTTTTCATCTTCCCATGCCCTGCCAGGCGTGCAGGGGGCTGGGAGGGAGTGTGGCCAGGGCGGCTGGCCCAGCTGGCCAATAGGCTATTCCATACCATATGATGTCATGCTCAGCATATAAGGCTGGGTGAAGAAGAAGGAGGGGGGGCGTTCGGAGTGATGGCGTGTGTCTTCCCAAGTAACCGTTACGCGTGATGGAGCCCTGCTTTCCTGGCGATGGCTGAACACCCGCCTGCCGATGGGAAGTGGTGAATGAATTCCTTGTTTCGCTTTGCTTGCGTGCGGGGCTTTTGCTTTCCCTATTAAACTGTCTTTATCTCAACCCACGAGTTTTTCTCACTCTTACCCTTCCGATTCTCTCCCCGTCCCGCTGGGGGTGGGGGGAGTAAGTGAGCGGCTGCGTGGTATTTGGCTGCTGCCAGGTTAAACCACGACACCCTGGCAGGTTTTGGTTAGGGACCAATCAATGTACATAAGTAAAAAATTTGATTCCAGGATATATAGCTCATTATAATTCATCCCTACCTAAATAATATGATCAAACCAATGTTTTATTAATATCTAAATATGAAAAGGTATTTGCACTTATATTCTCACTTAACTCTGAGAAAAACAAATAATTTTAAAACAGTCAAAAATATGAAGTGTGTTCAAAATTAAGAAGGTTTTAAGAGTTTTTGTTTGTTTGTTTTGTTTGTTTGTTTTTGTTTGTTTGTTTGTTTGTTTTTGTAATATGATATTTTGGTTTGTTCTTTCAAAGTTTTAGAGTTCTTAAATTTACCTAGAATTTACTTTTAAATCTAGCATCAAACACTAATTACCTTGGTCAAGTTCTTTGTGGTTTAAATTACATGAAGCAATTTTTTAAAAATCTTTTGTTAAATTATTCTTTTCTGTACCAGCAATTACAATGTATAAACAAACAAACAAACAAAGAGAAAGATATGTATAACAATGAAACCACTCTTACATTTGCTGTCAAGGAATTTATGGGATTAGAAATCAGTTTTAAGGAGTTACCACTACAGTTCAATTTTAATAGTTTTTTCTTTTTGCTTCATTTATACATTTCTTTTGACTTTAGGATTATGGAGATTTAAATAAAAAATGTATTTTTAAAAATCTTAAACAATAAAAACAACAAAGTAAGAGGCAGCAAAAAGTCAGATCCATTGTAAAAGCATAAATTAAATTCTAATTTAGTTAGTTTAATGTATGCCAGTCTTTTGCCCTTTTAATTTTTATCTTCAGAGTTGTGACTAGAGCAATTAGCCCCAAAGATTATTTATTTCATTCCTTTAAAAAGTTAAAGTAGATTTCTCTTTTCATTGTTTTCTTGTTATACCTATACTGGTTAGATATTTGCCTGATGTCATTGTCTGGGATCTCAGAGACACACTGCTGTACTAGAAACTTCTTAGACAATGAGGATGACTGTAGACATAAGGGAGTTAAGCACCTAAATTTACAAGACACTTACCTTCTAACGTGTACTCAATATGAATCTCAGAATAAAATCTTGAACAACCAGACAGCTGTAGAAAGCAATAAACATAGGAATACACATGAAATTCTGTTACTCTCTGCTGTGTTCTTCTAGGGGACCTGACCTCCCCGAGCTTCTAAAGGTGGTCACAAATCTTCTTTAGTTCATAGAAGTAACACACTCTATAGCTTACTCTGTAATTAGAGAGTAATTGTTCTTCTTAATTCTCAGAACATTTTTTTCCACAAATGTATACCCAGTACTTTATGACTTGAAGAATAAAGAGGTCCTCTAAAAATAAAATAAAATAAAATAAAATTTAAAAATAAACTCTCTAGAAGATTCTGCACATATATTTCTTGTGGAAGGAGTGAACTCCAGCCCAAGTAAATAGATCTATCCCATGCGTACAAACATAGGGTCAATACTCACAAATGGAAATTAATCATGTCCTATCATTTTAGTAACCCAACATAAAAATTAAGATTCTCAAAACCTCTATTTCTGAAACTTCCTAAAGGGAAAAGCACCTATGTCCCATAACTTCATTTTTAAAAAGTTTTAGTGTGTCTTAAAATCCATTGTCAGAAGAGACATAGATTAAAAGAAGCTAATATAAGACAGTTTATAAAAATTAAAACATATCCAAATGTTTGATATGAGAGTGGAAGTCTGTAGCTAAGGACATTTCTCAGAGGTTTATCCTGGTACTGGAATTCAGTAATACCAGTATAGTTGATATCGTAATACTGGTATAGTCGTAATGTTAGTGCTTTGACAAGTGTAGTGTATATAGCCCTAACTGCAAAGAATTGTGAACATGAAAGATGAAAATAATGAATTTTATAGACCTGTGCAGTTGTCTAAAAAATAAAGTCAACTGAAGAAGAAATAATACAATTCCCTACACTTACAGAGGAAGAATAAACTGTCTAAACAAAGGTTTGAAACCTAAGCTTATCGGGTACTTTTGTAGAAAAATATTTCAGTGTTAAGAATGAAAGCAAAGTCTGTAAGTGCGCTAAGACTGCACTGCTTGAGAAGGCAACTTCATCAGGATTTATAAATAGGAGCATTGTCTCTAATTAATATGAAGTGAGATTCATTGGACCAAATGCAAATATTTACATTGTAGACATCTGTATCTGAGTAGTCATCTGATACATCTGTCGTGGTTTAACCTGGCAGGCAGCCAAATACCACGCAGCCGCTCACTCACTCCCCCCGCCCCCCCAGTGGGACGGGGAGAGAATCGGAAGGGTAAGAGTGAGAAAAACTCGTGGGTTGAGATAAAGACAGTTTAATAGAACAGAAAAGGGAGAATAATGATAATAAATAATGATAGAATATACAAAATGAGTGATGCACAATGCAATTGCTCACCACCCGCGCTGACCGATAACCAAGTAGCGATCGGTACTTCCTGGATCACGCCTACCCTTCATATACTGAGCATGACGTCACATGGTATGGAATACCCCATTGGCCAGCTGGGCTGGCTGTCCTGATTATGTTCCCTCCCATCTTGTGTACCTAGCTCAGTCACTAGGCACGGGAGCTGTCCTTGGACTAGGAGGGCACTTAGCAACAACTGAAAACATCAGTGTGTTATCAACATTCTCCTCATACTAAATCGAAAACACAGCACTAGGAAGAAATTTAACCCTATCCCAGCCGAAACCAGGACAGTATCCACCCCTTATTCCATACCATTTACGTCATGCTTAGGTCTCACATTTTTTCGATACCTTTCAATTAATCACCACTATCTTTTTTATATATATACATATATAATACATATAAATACATATATACATATAATACATATACATACATATATATACATAAATATATATAAATGTCCATTGAGTTCTTTTAGTCCACAACTTTGGGCTCCATCTGTCATAACAGTCTTTCAGGGCCAGAAAGATGGTGTGTGGTGTTGGGCTGTTGCATCCTGAAGCCAGTTCTCATTTCGGTACTGCTGCACTCGTCCAGTTCTATCATCGTTGCACTTTGCTCGGTTTCATCGGAGTTAGTTCATTCTTCACTGATCTGGGTGATTTTTCACTGCTATACCATTGATAGTAACCATAGAAATAATGATATACAATATCATATAACAATTGACATCATAAAATTCAGTTCATTGGCTATTTTCACCCAAAATCAAATCCCCTTGAGGTACACACCGGACTTGCCCATCCTTTCGCATCACCCACCAAGTGCACCCAGGTCCTTGAGCAAAAGCAATCCCATGGATGGGTTTTCCCTTGCCAGAGGCAGGAGTAACCCAGACTGTCTTCCCCAGCATATTTCTTATGTGCACGACAGGGACTTTATCTCCATCTACAGTACGTAAGAGTCTTGATTGGGCAGGGCCAACTCGATTAACAGACCCCTTAGTGTTGACTAACCAGGTGGCTTTTGCTAAATGTGTGTCCCAATGCTTGAATGTCCCACCACCCATTGCCCTCAGTGTTGTCTTTAGCAGCCCGTTGTATCGTTTGATTTTCCCGGAGGCTGGTGCGTGATAGGGGATGTGATAGACCCACTCAATGCCGTGCTCTTTGGCCCAGGTGTTTATGAGGGTGTTTCGGAAATGAGTCCCGTTGTCTGACTCAATTCTTTCTGGGGTGCCATGTCGCCATAGGACTTGCTTTTCAAGGCCCAGGATGGTGTTCCGGGCAGTGGCATGGGGCACAGGGTATGTTTCTAGCCAGCCGGTGGTTGCTTCCACCATGGTGAGCACATAGCGCTTGCCGTGCCGGGTTTGTGGGAGTGTGATATAATCAATCTGCCAGGCCTCCCCATATTTGTATTTCAGCCATCGTCCCCCATACCAAAGAGGCTTTACTCGCTTGGCTTGTTTGATTGCAGCGCACGTTTCACATTCATGGATAACCTGTGCAATAGTGTCCATGGTTAAGTCCACCCCTCGATCACGAGCCCATCTATATGTTGCATCTCTTCCTTGATGGCCTGAGGCATCATGGGCCCACCGAGCTATAAATTATTCACCCTTATGTTGCCAGTCCAGATCCACCTGAGCCACTTCAATCTTAGCAGCCTGGTCCACCTGCTGGTTGTTTTGATGTTCTTCAGTGGCCCGACTCTTGGGTACGTGAGCATCTACGTGACGTACTTTTACAACCAGGTTCTCTACTCGGGCAGGAATATCTTGCCACAATGCGGCAGCCCAGATGGGTTTACCTCTGCGCTGCCAGTTGTTCTGCTTCCACTGCTGCAACCACCCTCACAGGGCATTTGCCACCATCCATGAGTCAGTATAGAGATAGAGTACTGGCCATTTTTCTCGTTCAGCAATGTCCAAGGCCAGCTGGATGGCTTTCACCTCTGCAAACTGGCTCGATTCACCTTCTCCTTCAGCAGTTTCTGCAACTTGGCGTATAGGACTCCATACAGCAGCTTTCCACCTCCGATGCTTTCCCACAAGGCGACAGGACCCATCAGTGAACAGGGCATATTGCTTCTCGTTTTCTGGTAGTTTGTTATACAGTGGGGCTTCTTCAGCACGTGTCACCTCCTCCTCTGAGGATATTCCAAAATCTTTGCCTTCTGGCCAGTTCGTGATCACCTCCAAGATTCCTGGGCGACTGGGGTTTCCTATTCGGGCCTGTTGTGTGATCAGTGCGACCCAGTTACTCCACGTAGCATCGGTTGCATGATGTGTAGAGGGGACCCTCCCTTTGAACATCCAGCCCAGCACCGGCAGTCGGGGTGCCAGGAGGAGCTGTGCTTCAGTACCAACCACTTCCGAAGCAGCTCGAATCCCTTCATATGCTGCCAATATCTCCTTCTCAGTTGGAGTGTAGCGGGCCTCGGATCCTCTGTACCCCCGACTCCAGAACCCTAAGGGTCGACCTCGAGTCTCCCCTGGTGCTTTCTGCCAGAGGCTCCAGGTAGGGCCATTCTCCCCGGCTGCAGTGTAATGCACATTCTTCACATCTTGTCCTGCCCGGACTGGCCCAAGGGCTACTGCATGAACTATCTCCCGTTTAATTTGTTCAAAGGCTTGTTGTTGCTCAGGGCCCCATTTGAAGTCATTCTTCTTCCTGGTCACTTGATAGAGAGGGCTTACAATCAGGCTGTAATCTGGAATATGCATCCTCTAAAAGCCCACAACGCCTAAGAAAGCTTGTGTTTCCCTTTTGCTAGTTGGTGGGGACATGGCTGTTATTTTGTTGATCACATCCATTGGGATCTGACGACGTCCGTCTTGCCATTTTATTCCTAAAAACTGGATCTCCTGTGCAGGTCCCTTGACCTTACTTTGTTTTATGGCAAAACCGGCTTCCAGAAGGATTTGAATTATTCTCTCCCCTTTCTCAAAAACTTCTTCTGCTGTGTTGCCCCACACGATGATGTCATCAATGTATTGCAGGTGTTCTGGAGCCTCACCCTGTTCCAGTGCGGTGTGAATTAGTCCATGGCAAATGGTAGGGCTGTGTTTCCACCCCTGGGGCAGTCGGTTCCAGGTGTACTGGACGCCCCTCCAAGTGAAAGCAAACTGTGGCCTGCACTCTGCTGCCAAAGGGATGGAGAAGAAGGCATTAGCAATGTCAATTGTGGCGTACCACTTGGCTGCCTTTGACTCCAGTTCGTATTGAAGTTCTAGCATGTCCGGCACGGCAGCACTCAGTGGCGGCGTGACTTCGTTCAGGCCATGGTAGTCTACTGTTAGTCTCCACTCTCCATTGGACTTTTGCACTGGCCATATGGGACTGTTGAAGGGTGAGCGAGTCTTGCTGATCACTCCTTGGCACTCCAATCGACGAATCAGCTCATGGATAGGGATCAGGGAATCTCGGCTGGTGCGGTATTGTCGCCGATGCACTGTTGTGGTAGCGATTGGTACCTGTTGTTCTTCAACCCTCAACAACCCCACAACAGAAGGGTCCTTCGAGAGACCAGGCAAGGTGGACAGCTGTTTAATTTCCTCCATCTCCAGGGCAGCTATACCAAAAGCCCACCGGTACCCTTTTGGGTCCTTGAAATACCCTCTCCTGAGATAGTCCATGCCAAGGATGCACGGAGCCTCTGGGCCAGTCACAATGGGGTGCTTCTGCCACTCGTTCCCGGTTAGGCTCACTTCGGCCTCCAATACAGTTAACTCTTGGGATCCCCCTGTCACTCCAGAAATACAAATGGGTTCTGCCCCTTTATAGCTTGATGGCATTAAGGTACACTGTGCACCAGTGTCTATGAGAGCCTTATACTCCTGTGGGTCTGATGTGCCAGGCCATCGAATCCACACAGTCCAGTAAACCCGGTTGTCCCTTTCCTCCACCTGGCCGGAGGCAGGGCCCCTCTAGTTCTGGTCATAGTATCCGCTTCTCACTTCTTGCAAACGTGAGTCAAGAATTCCTTCATTACAGTCCAAAGTAAGATCAGCCCTTCTACTCTGTCTGGGGAACTGTTCACTGGAAACTGGACCATAGTGAGACAGGTTTTTCCTGACAACTGGAGCAGCATGTTTCCTGGGAGAACCCCCTTGTGTGATTGTTTTTCCTTGCAACTCACGTACACGTGCCTCTAGGGTCAAGGTAGGTTTTCCATCCCACTGCCTCATGTCCTCTCCGTGGTCACGCAGGTAAAACCACAGGGTGCCCCGTGGTGTGTACTTTCGATATCCTCTCTCTTGAGGAGAAAAACACTGACTCCTAATGGCTGAGATACTGGTCCGTACAGGTGGAGAATAGAACCTATCGTCTTTGAGTTGCTGGACCTCTCGGGATAGTTTCTCTACAGCCGAGACAAGGGAGGAGGAGATAGTTTCTTCAAAATCCCGAAGTCTGCTAACCACCTCATCCACCATTGGTGCTTCTTCCTCTTTCCAGCACAGTACTGCCAACGAACTGGCATACGATGCTGGTGCGCTCCGTACCAACTTCCGCCACATGGGTCGGGTGCACTGGACGTCATCTGGATCTTTGGGCGTTTGGTTGTCGTTCAGGTCACTATAAACCACCTCCAGCACGCCTAGTTCTCTCAGGTACTGGATACCTCTCTCCATAGTGGTCCATTTGCCTAGGCGATATATAACATCTTCCCTGAAGGGATACCTTTCCTTTACGCCTGACAGCAGTCGCCTCCAGAGGCTGAGGACCTGTGTCCCTTTTCCGATTGCTTTGTCAATACCCGCTTCCCTAGCAAGGGATCCCAGCTGTTTGGCCTCCTTCCCCTCTAATTCCAGGCTACTGGCCCCATTATCCCAGCATCGGAGCAGCCAGGTAACAATATGCTCGCCTGGACGACGGCTGAAATCTTTCCGCATGTCTCGCAGCTCACTCAGGGATAGGGATCGGGTGGTTTCCGTCTCGTTTATGAGTTCTTCCTCTTCCTCCTCCTCTCCTCGTGATGTCCCTGCTCTTTCATCATCCCTTTCTAAACGACCTGATCTCCGCTTCCAAGATTTCCTCTTCTGTACAGGGGCAACGGATACCAGCAAGGGTTGGTCCTCTGGTTCAGCTGTAGTGCCTGTTGCTGGGGTTTGGGTAGCTGCAGTGCTTCTCATGGGGGTTGGAGTAATTGTAGTGCCTGTTGCCGGAGCTTGAGTGGCTGCAGTGCTTGTCGCAGGGGTTGGAGAAGCTACGGTGACTGTTGCCGGGGTTTGAGTAGCCACAGGGGTTGTCATGGGGGTTGGAGTAGCCGCAGTGCCTGTCGTGGGGTTTTGAGTAGCCACCGTGTCTGTAGCTGCCCCCGAGACTCACCGCTCCGCCCGCCCCGATGAGGCACCGCTGCTTGCCCTCCCTCTTTTCTTGTTCCTGAGGGTTGATCTCTGGACAGTATTCCTGAATAGTTGTTTAACCCTAAACAAGGCCTGAACCACATTCAGGAGACATAGCAATATGAACATGCTTGTTTGAACATCCCAAGGATATTCAAAATTCTCAGGGAATATTGTGGACATCTTTGTGAAGAGGATAGAAGAAAAAGGAGTTTCTGACGATATGGAAGGGAAGATGAACAAGTGGGAGAGAGTATCCCATCCCGTCTCCCCCTTAAATTCATTCTCCGAGGAGAAGCAAGTGCAATTACCAATAATTTCTAAGAGGTGGTTCCCAAGGTACAGAAATGACGGCAGTGCCGAATACAGATACCAGATTAGACTTACGACCGATGATTTTATCACCTCATAAAACAGCAACAAAATTATAATCTTGGCCCAGTTCCGAATAATGATAAACAGCACAAACGGGAACATATACTGCAAGCAAGGTATTACATGACCCAACATTGAGAGCCAGCCCCACAACTTTGACAGCCAATACATCAACATTGTGACCAATCAATATAATGGATGCTTATAACAATTTTGCCTTAACATACTTTGGTCAGATCTATCGTTATCTCAACCCTTCGAGCCCCACGTTGGGTGCCAAAAAGGACTGTCGTGGTTTAACTTGGCAGGCAGCCAAATACCACGCAGCTGCTCACTCACTCCCCCCGCCCCCCCAGTGGGACGGGGAGAGAATCGGAAGGGTAAGAGTGAGAAAAACTCGTGGGTTGAGATAAAGACAGTTTAATAGAACAGAAAAGGGAGAATAGTGATAATAAATAATGATAGAATATACAAAATGAGTGATGCACAATGCAATTGCTCACCACCCGCGCTGACCGATAACCAAGTAGCGATCGGCACTTCCTGGATCACGCCTACCCTTCATATACTGAGCATGACGTCACATGGTATGGAATACCCCATTGGCCAGCTGGGCTGGCTGTCCTGATTATGTTCCCTCCCATCTTGTGTACCTAGCTCAGTCAGTAGGCACGGGAGCTGTCCTTGGACTAGGAGGGCACTTAGCAACAACTGAAAACATCAGTGTGTTATCAACATTCTCCTCATACTAAATCCAAAACACAGCACTAGGAAGAAATTTAACCCTATCCCTGCCGAAACTAGGACAGTATCCCTGTATACTTAATTCAGATAAACAGTCACTTTTAGGGTGTTATTCATTTGACCTATTATAGATATCGGTTATAGATAAAGATTTAAACTTTCCATAAAAGGTGCATATTTTTCCCCATTTAGATGAATGATTTAAGGATAGCTGATTCTGTCTTTAAGTTGGAGGGACTAGCCTAATGCTCTGTTGTCCCAAATTCATTTGTGTATGAACAAATCACTTAAATTTTTTGCAGCCCTGAGTCTGTTTCAGGTCTGTCTCACATCTGTCTTACTGGATTCCTGAAAGAAGATATTTTTCTTCCATTGCATAGACTTGCCCCCAAAGAGTGGACATCCTCAGATTATGTCTAGTCAGTTCTCAAAAAGCAGTCAAGGTGAGCCCTTCTTAGTTTTACCCAGACTCCTGGACCAAAGTTTATCTCCAGACTTCCTGTGAGTTATATACTCATAAGTTAGTCATCAGCCTAATGGATATTCTAGAGTGTGAATTCCTTAACAAGTCCTTTAAAACTGTATGAAATTCATGGCATAATTAAATATTCATATTCCAGAGTAAGAATGACTCCATATCCACCTAGCACATTCAGCTAATTAGAGATCTGAGATTTAATATTTCCCTGAAAAAATTACTTCCAGAAATTATTTTATAAAAAGTGAAGCAGCTTTAACAAGATAGATATTATGTGTCCTAAAATGTCATGTCATCTCCTGGTTAGAGCCTTTAGGGTTTGTGTACTTGTCGTGGTTTAACCTGGCAGGCAGCCAAATACCACGCAGCCGCTTGCTCACTCCCCACCCCCTTCAGCAGGGCAGGGAGAGAATTGGAAGGGTGAGAGTGAGAAAAAAACCTCGTGGGTTGAGATAAAGATAGTTTAATAGAACAGAAAAGAGAGAATAATAATAATACTAATAATAATATATATAAAATGAGTGATGCACAATGCAATTGCTCACCACCCGCGCTGACCGATAACCAAGTAGCGATCGGTACTTCCTGGATCACGCCCACCATTCATATACTGAGCATGAAATCACATGGTATGGAATAGCCCATTGGCCAGCTGGGCTAGCTGTCCTGGCTGTGTTCCCTCCTCCCAGTCTAGCTTGGTAGCTTCCTGGAGGGTAGTTGTCCTTGACAAGATACTTAGCAACAACTGAAAATATCAGTGTGTTATCAATATTCTTCTTATACTAAATCCAAAACACAGGAAGAAATTTAACTCTATCCCAGCCGAAACCAGGACAGTACTCTTATTCTAGCTAGATTCTTACTGGTCCTGAAATTATTATTATAGAATCATAAAATTTCAATAACAGATTCTCATCATCTCCTCAATCACTTGTGTTGTTAAAGTTGTCATCAATGCACTCCAGAAAACTGTTGGGTTGCTTGTGCCTTGGCTGTGTTGCGATTCCAGAAGATATGGTGGTTGGAAGAGACCTTTAAAGGCCATCTAGTCCAACCCTCCTGCAATGAGCAGAGTCATCTTCAACTAGATCAGGTTGCTCAGAGCCCCGTCCAACCTGACCTTGAATGTTTCCAGGGAAGGGGCATCTACCAACTCTCTGGGCAACATGTGCCAGTGTCTCATCACCCTCATTGTAAAAAATGTCTTCTTTCTATCTAGTCTGAATCTGGCCTCTTTAAGTTTAAAATCATTACCTCTTGTCCTATCACTACAGGCCCTAAAGGATCTGTGAACGTGATGCTTACTCCAGTTGCCTGAGGAAGACCTCAGCTATTTCGTCTTCCTGATCACGTGGTCTGTAGCAGACACCCACCACAGCATTACTCATGCTGATCTTCCCACTAATCATGACTTATAACCTCTGAGTGGGGTCCTCATTTGTCTCTAGACAGAACTCCATGAATTTCCACTGTTGTCTCACATAAAAGACAGCGCCCTCCCTTTACTGTCCCAGGCTGTACTTCCAAAAGAGTCTGTATCATCTGTCCACTGCGGCACTCCGATCGTGTGAGTGATCCCATCATGTCTCTGTGATCCCAGTGAGATCATAACCCCGCAACTGCACACAGACCTCTAATTCTCCTCCCCCCACCCCAATCTGCATGTGTTAGTGTGTTGGCACTTCAGAGAGGTACCATATCATGCTCGTTTCCCAGAGAAGGTATGAGAGCTTCCTCTGTTATGCTGTCCTATAGATACTTCCTTATTTGGGCACATACACTTGAGTTGAGTCCCCTTCAGCCCTCTTTTATTGAATAGGAGATCTCTCTTCTCCACATCACCCTGTACCCTTTGCTTGCCAACTTGGTCCACTACTTCCTCAGCTGATTTTGCGTCATCATCCTCCACCTGCTTTGTTCCTAGTTTAAAGTTTTCTCCTTACCAGGCTGCTGGTAATGGTTTTCCCTATTGAACAGGTGGATCCTGTATCTTCCGAGCAGACCTCAGTCCTCAAAGACCTTCCTGTGATTGTAAAAAACAAATCTCTGTTGTTGACACCAGCTGTGCAAACATTTGTTGACCCTCAGGATGTGTCTACTCCTCCTCAAGCCCTTCAGCTGCAGCATCAGGTTCAAGGGGAAAACTGCCCTTGATCCTTGCCCCTGGAGCCATGTAGCCTCACATGCTCCAGGTCTCCCTTGGTATTATTGTTGGTGCCCACATGGAAGAGTAGCAGGGTGTAACAGCCCAAGGGTCAGACGAGTTTCAGCAGCCTTCCCACAATGTCCTGAGTTTAAGACTCTGGCAAGCAGCAAACTTCCTAGACAGCAGGTAAGGCCAGCAGATATGGGTCTCCATCTCCTGCCGCAGGGAATCTCCCACTACTGTCACTCACCACTTCCTTCTAGTGCTACTGTGTGGCTCAAACTCAGCTGGCTCAAATACTTTGTTGGACACAGATCCCAGCCCCTCATGTGCAACCAGGGCACTGGACCTCATCTGTAGATGCAAATCTGCAGTTGATGCTTATTGTATTTTAGAGTGGGAAAAGAGATAGGGTTCTTTTCATAAATAATGATTGGTCTAACTTAAAAACCTCTCACGTATTCAGATTTAGGAAACTGTATCACATGTGGTTGCAGCCTATACCTTACGCATCTGGGTCCACTAATTTCACTTTTGCCAGTTTAGACTGCCCCCGTTTTGCCCTTGAGCATCTCATTCATAGATGTACATTTTTCTCAGCATGTATATAAGTAATAAAGAAACCTAACATCAAGCTAAATAACCACTAAATAACAGGATATTTACATGTTTCCGTGTTGAACCTTAGAAATTCCTGCTTGCAGTTTTATGGCTTAATATGTAGTATTAATCAGACATGTTATTAAATTAATTTGCAATCATCAGCGATATCATTTTAAATCAACTATATCTTTGTAATTAGCATAAATTGCAGGGTTTAAGTAGCAGGGGGCTACAGGGGTGACCTGTGTGAGAGGAGACTGTGAACTACCAAGCGACAGTTACATCCAGTTCCAGACAGCTCTGACACTGTTGTGAGCAGCCCATCATGCACTAAAACTTCAGACCATCAGAGAAGCACACAACACCCCTTACTCAGACATACTTGAGAAATAAATTGGAAACTGCTAGGGGCTGGCGACACACTACACACTTCTGGAGGTGCTGCTGGAATGACATTCTGGAAGAGACATCTGAAGCCAAAAGGATCACATACATCCCTAATGGGACTAAGTCTGTGGATGAGCATGCTGGGGCAAGGACACCCCTGAGGGACTGTGGCCATGGGCAATCTACATCAGGGCAGGGATACCCCTGAGGGACCGCAGCAGAGGAAAACTTGCAGATGTAAAGATCAGCAGAAAGACGCAACTGGCAGAAGTTATTACACACACAACCCCAGCCTTCAATGCCAGTCAACAGCTCACTGAAGGAATTGGGACCTAGTGAGTGTAACTCAGGGTGAAAGTCAGAGAAGCTGAGACTAGGAAGAGAGAGGATAGGTGTTTGGCTTAACCTGAGTCTGGAGAAGGGAAAGGAAAAGGGGTTTTTGCAATTATTTAATTGTTTATGTTCTCTTTTTTCTCAGTAACAAAATCAGTGATCAGAAGCTTGTGTGAATCAGCAATAAATTAAATAATAATTCCCCAAGTCAAGAACATTTTGCCTACAACAATATTACACATAAATCAAGATTTCACAGAACTCTTTCAGGGAGCACCTCTGTGATTTTTGGAATATTGTGATGAAACAGTGATCTGCATTCTTCTGGTGCTCAAAGAAACAGGAGTCAGATTAATTCCAAGTCTTTCGAATCAAGAAATCTCAAATAAACATAACACCCCGTTCACCTTAAGCATCTGGCCTTAAAAAAATTTGAAAAGTAACTCACTTACTCTATTAAATTTCTGTGTGTCTGTAATATTGTTCAAAATCAAATGTTGATAAGTAAAGTTGAAGTTTAATCTGTGTTATACAACTCAAATTCTCCTACTAACTTCACCAGAAGAATAACTTTTTTTGCACTGATTTGAGACAAGCTGCAAGACAAAAATATTGTATTTCCCATTAGCTAATTGTTAGCTATTAAAAGACCCTTTGGAAGTACATGGCAAAAGTAAAAAATATTTTTGCTTTTTTTCTTCTTCTGCTTCTTCTTTTTTTTTTTTTTTTTTCCTCTTTTATTCCCTTAACAAAGATTCAAAACAGATGACACATTGGCTCAAAAATAAATGTCATGGTACTCAACAGAATGCAAAAACTTCTAAATTCAATCCCAAGTACACTCTTAGGCTACCTGTTTCTTAGATAACTCATTTTTCTCATTGTTTTACAGGTCATGAAGATTATGAAAAAAAACAAAGGGTACTAGCAAAATCTGTCCTCCATGTGATTATGTAATTCTTGTTTGTTGTTTTATTTTCATTCATACATTTTGAGCATTTATCATGATATTAAAAAGATTTGCATCATCGATGCATATGTATCAATTAAATAAGTTGTAGCAGCAAAATATTAAGACAAAGTCATCTTCTAAATATCTGAGAATACCAAAAAAGCTAATTGCTCAAACTATTACAAATGATTTCCCAAAAATGTTTCAAATATATATGATCCTAAGGAAAACAAGAGTGATGGTAATAAGATAATCAAACGATGTGGCAACCTGTCCTCTTTTCAAGGACAGTATGTCTGATAAGTAGATCCAAAATCAAACATTGCATAGTTTGGTTTTGGATGCAAAAAACAATTGTGACATATGCCTGAAGAGTCTGTCTGATTTTTGTACTCCAGTTTTATTTATACAGGTTGTCATATCGGAAGGCTTCACTGAATTGGAACTGAATTACCATGTTATTATAAATATTATCACAAACCTCAATGCCACTTGCAGTTATCTGTAAGGAAATTTCAACTCATAGGGATTTTCTGGAAATTTCTATTGAAATATATGTTTCAAAAGAAGCAAAAATGTGATATCTGTCAAATTAAAATACCATAAAATTAAATGAAATACATGTGACTTTTTTTTGGTTTAGTTTGTTTTTTTTTCCATTATGCAGTGAATCTTTTTTAGTATCTTCATTAGGAGTTAATTCAGGTATGTAACATTCACCATTCTCTTTAAGTCAAACTACATGTCTTTATGAAATATTATCATATACTGTGGAAACTCAGAAAGCATGTGGAATATCTGGAGATATATAATACAACAGAACCTTTCCACTCCTCAAGGAAATATAGCTAAGCACATGAAAGAACTTACAGATCTACGATATTCCGGTTTTGTTCAGATCATAGTTTATGCATACCAGCTGTTCTCAGA
Organism: Calonectris borealis; assembly: GCF_964195595.1. Classification (NCBI taxonomy): domain Eukaryota; kingdom Metazoa; phylum Chordata; class Aves; order Procellariiformes; family Procellariidae; genus Calonectris; species Calonectris borealis. The sequence goes on from NC_134312.1 coordinate 167,196,299, forward strand.
CTGATGGTTGAAAAGAGGACATTCAGGAAAGGAGAGGAAGCCAAGTGGTCATGAAATACAACTTTTGGTTGGGGAATGAAAGAAGCCCCCCAAAATCCCCTTAATAATCACATCTGCTCTACTTTCTTTCTAGTAGACATATAAAACATGCAATATTTATTTTCAGCCAACTGCAACAGAGTATGAATGGGTTAAAAAACTATGGCTGTAATTGAGTGTTCATGAGAGAAAAATTAGATTAGTAAGGTACAAAACAAGCTGAGCTGAGGAGCAAAAGATGTTCTCGTTGATGCACCAGTAATTTGGGCAAATCTATAATAAACCTTTGAAAGGAGGCTTGAACAAGTCAGCTAATGCCCAAGATCTCTTGGTTCATCATTGCATATCTGAGGAGTTTCACTTTGGGTGGGAGAGTTTATTCACCCAGAGGATTACTGTAGTGGAAGACTGAAGTAACTGATGGTAGCAAGAAGAAATGTTTGCCTTTTTCCTGTTAGGGACCTCTCTCAGTCTCTACCACCTTTCAAATAGGATAGAGGGTGGCCTTGCAAAGACATCAGTCAGTACTCTCAGCACCTTTGCCTGTCAGGTCTATGGATCAGAAAAATATCTCTGTAGAGCATAGCTTCTTACACAATTAGAATTAATCTAGAAAAGAATATTAACATTCTAACAAACCAAATAACAACAAGAATCATGGCCAAGCCTAGAAATATTAGTTTCTTTCCTCTTTATCCAGTCTCCTCAATGTCAGCAAGAATCACATGATAATATTTCTATGGTTAATTCCATGTCTGCGGCTGTCATTTTTTTGCTTTCTCATTGAGAACTACTTACAAAAATTAATCCATATCATATTTGACTCTCTTCTCTCTGCTCAGGTACTGTGAATTGCTAATGAAAAGAGATACAAGCAGAAACAGAGAGCTCGGTATTTTAATATCATCTGAATTTCTCATAATGTAATGAATTTTTCTTCAATCTCTGTTTTATTTTCTGATGCAATAGCTTCTTATGCTTCAACTTCATTCACTCTTTCTCCAGAATAAGTTCTAATAAGAAATTACTGTTCAGAGCATAGCAATTTATTTTTTGTTTTAAATTGAAGATTTTTTCAGGAGATTGTATGCATTAGTGTAATGAAAGAAAAACTCATTCTTTGGAAATGTATATTCCATGCATCTGAGGCTCAATATGAAACATAATCAGAATGTTAGGACTCCAAGGTCAATTGGTTAGGTTATTAGTAAAAGCAAATAACATTTTATGTATGGAAAACACATAATTTGCTTTGAGAAAAAATGCATAATGCTTATCTCATATCAGAGATCTACCACAAACATCGATGCTCAAGGATGATCATTTATATTCCCACTTTCATGTCAGTGTATTGAAGCTACTGTCAGACACTGAAACCCACGTATTGTAAAGCATCATCTTGCCGGTTTGATCGTGGCATGAGCATTGCCTTATTTGCATCAGGTAGAAATAATTCTGTTAGCTCAGGGGAACATAAAATGTTCATGACAAGTGGATGATTTTCTAAAGAGGATTGGGGGAGGAGATAGTAGAGACTCACAGAAATGCCAAAAGTGGTAGTCTCTGCCTGAGTGCTGTAATGAGAAAGTTGGGATAATCCTTTCACCAGCACATATGGAATTTATCTGTAAACTACTAGTTGTTTCAATGACTTTCCTTGTTAATTTTAAGCAACCTTGTTTTTTTTTCCTTTTTTTCTCTCTAAACACACTATCCTCTAGTCTGCAAGCAAATAATTTACATTCATGAGATATGCATTGACATTAATCATTCGCCTCTGATATCTCTAAAACCCTTGGTTCATTATGACTGTAAAACCGAAGGAATGTTACAAACTTTAAATTAGTCTTATCTAAACAGAAAACATTGTTTTCTTGTGGTATAATACCTTAAAACATATTGAAGGAAGTCAAGGTATTGTAACAGAGATCCCCACGGTACAGGTGCAAGAGAATAGCAGAAGGATGATGAGTCTTTAGAAGCCAAAATTACATGAAGCTTAACATTTATAAAGTAGACGTAGCACCTCCTATTCTCAACATTCCTAGTTCCTTCTCTGATACCTTCCATGGGAATAACCTTCCTTCCCACAGAAATCAGCTAAGCATCTTTGTAAAACTAACCAGAGATGTTTTTAACTCTCTCTACTATAAAAATATAGCTTTCTTGCTTAACTAATATATTTTTATATAGGAAGGAATACTTGTATCACTAATACACAGTACACCAGTTATGTCTTTAGCAAATGATCAAACAGTTCAAGACTGTGATCATAATCTATGCATAATTGTCAGGCTGACTAGAAAGTATAAAGAGCTAATCATCTAATAATCATCTAATATATCATCTGATAAGGTGTGTGAGGGTTTTTGTATCATAATCAGATATTTATGGCTAGGTTTACTTTAACTGTGGTATAATTCTTATTCAAAGTATTTTCAACATAAACCCCTCTAGTATTACATCTCATGCAGAACATTTTTGGTTACCATGTCCCTTACAGCTATCCCACTAGCAGTGATAATTCTAAAACCCTTAGTGTAAGGGGCTTTCTTTACCTGTTATAAACAGGTAAAGGAGTTCTATACAGAGAGGGGATGAACTACAAGGAACAATGTCCTCACAGTACTTATACAGGCAGGTGAGGATCTGTTTTTTTCAACGTTCACTATTTTTTATTTCTCTGCAAGTTTTCTTTATCGCCCTGCAACACACTTAACTCTGATTATATAAATAAAAGAACTGTAAAATTGAAATTGCTTTTAACATTATCCCATTCAAAATGTTCAGTAGGTTTCCAAATATCTACAAGGTTGGAAACATGAGCACCTTAAAAGTGACATCATTTAAACCATAATAAACATTTCCAGGAGAAAAAAAAAAGATAAATAAAATCTACATGTAATTCTTAATTCTTTAATGATTACCAACCTCAACATAATCTTAGTTAATTGTTCTGGTAACATGCTTTGCCCTTTTTTCCATTTCAACAAAATAATTTAAATGTGAATGTGACTTTAATGTGGAGTTCTTTGCTTGGCCATGACTAGTTCTCTTGCTTTCATTAGCTGACTGATATATGTACCAGCATTTAAGGTTATAATTTTATGTATATATTTATACAAGCTAAATATGAAATAGTTTTCATTCATTGATCCATGGACACCAAATTTAACAGATTATCTTTTTCTCTCCATTGTCAGCTCTCACTCTCTTTTTCAGAAATTGTATTGCCAAGCTGCAGAAGTTTCATTTTATCAGATACAATAGTCCACAGAGTTCCACAAATATATACAAAAATACTTCCATCATTTGTCTGTCCCTTTCCTTTATATTTATGTCTTTTCTCAAACACTTTATACACTTTAGTGATTCTTTTTTCCTTAGAGGTTTCTGAAAAGACAGGTGAGAACTTTTTCAGAAACATGTTAGAACGCAATCTGGCCACTGTCATAAGAGACAACAAAAAATGTTTTTACAAATATATTAATGACAAAAAGAGAGCCAAGGAGAATCTCCATCCTTTATTGGATGCGGGGGGGAACATTGCCACCAAGGATGAGGAAAAGGCTGAGGTACTTAATGCCTTCTTTGCCTCAGTCTTTAATAGTCAGAGCAGTTGTCCTCAGGGTATTCAGCTCCCTGAGCTGGAGGAAAGGGACGGAGAGCAGGATAAACCCCCCATAATCCAAGAGGAAGCAGTTAACAACCTGCTACGCCACCTGGACACTGACAAGTCTATAGGGCCAGATGGGATCCACCCAAGAGTACTGAGGGAGCTGGTGGAGGAGCTTGCCAAGCCGCTCTCCATCATTTATCAGCAGTCCTGGTTAACAGGAGAGGTCCTGGACGATTGGAGGCTTGCCAATGTGACGCCCATTTACAAGAAGGTCCGGAAGGAGGATCTGGGGAACTACAGGTCTGTCAGCCTGACCTCGGTGACAGGGAAGATTATGGAGCGGTTGGTTTTCAGGGTGCTCATGAGCCATGTGCAGGACAACCAGGGGATCAGGCCCAGCCAGCACGGGTTCATGGAAGGCAGGTCCTGCTTGACCAACCTGATCTCCTTCTATGAGCAGGTGACCCGCCTCGTGGATGAGGGAAAGGCTGTGGATGTGGTCTACCTGGACTTCAGTAAAGCCTTTGACACTGTCTCCCACGGCATTCTCTTAGAGAAGCTCGCAGCTCACGGCTTAGACAGGTACACTCTCCGTTGGGTCAAAAACTGGCTGGATGGCCGAGCCCAGAGAGTTGTGGTCAACGGAGTTAAATCCAGTTGGCGGCCGGTCACAAGCGGTATTCCCCAGGGCTCAGTATTGGGGCCAGTATTGTTCAATATCTTTATCAACAATCTGGATGAGGGGATTGAGTGTTCCCTCAGTAAGTTTGCAGACGACACCAAGTTGGGTGGGAGTGTTGATCTGCTCAAGGGTAAGAAGGCTCTGCAGAGGGACCTGGACAGGCTGGATCCATGGGCTGAGGCCAACTGTATGAGATTCAACAAGGCCAAGTGCTGGGTCCTGCACTTTGGCCACAACAACCCCAGGCAAGGCTATAGGCTTGGGGAAGAGTGGCTGGAAAGCTGCCCGGAGGAAAAAGACTTGGGCATGCTAGTTGACAGCCAGCTGAACATGAGCCGGCAAGTGCCCAGGTGGCTAAGAAGGCCAATGGCATCCTGGCCTGTATCAGAAATAGTGTGGCCAGCAGGACTAGGGAGGTGATCATGCCCCTGTACTCGGCACCGGTGAGACCGCACCTCGAATACTATGTTCAGGTTTGGGCCCCTCACTACAAGAAGGACATGGAGGTGCTGGAGCGTGTCCAGAGAAGGGCAACGAAGCTGGTGAAGGGTCCAGAGAACAAGTCTTATGAGGAGCGGCTGAGGGAACTGGGTCTGTTTAGCCTGGAGAAGAGGAGGCTGAGGGGAGACCTCATCGCGTTCTACAGCTACCTGAAAGGAGGTTTTAGTGAGGTGGGTATTGGTCTCTTCTCCCAAGCAACAAGCGATAGGACGAGAGGAAATGGCCTCAAGTTGCGCCAAGGGAGGTTTAGATTGGATATTAGGAAAAATTTCTCTACTAAAAGAGTGGTCAGGCCTTGGAACAGGCTGCCCAGGGAAGTGGTTGAGTCACCATTCCTGGAAGTATTTAAAAGATGTGTAGATGAGGCGCTTAGGGACATGGTTTAGTGGGCATGTTGGTGTTGGGTTTGCGGTTGGACTCGATGATCTTAGAGGTCTTTTCCAATCTTAATGATTTTATGATTTGATGATTGTATGATTCTATGTTTTCGTAGGGAAACGTATGAAGTAATTCAGAATTAAATATGTTTTCAAAGGAAATTTTTCAAAGGTTAAAGTTATTCTAGATTTGATTAAGTTGCTTTAATCTATAAAGAAATATTGCTATCACAAACCCAGTTTGAGATTCTTTAGTGGGGGATTAAAGAAAGTGCTTTTGAAATTAAGATGGATACAGACTTTTCATGTTAAACATTTGATAAATCTGTGGATGTTAATTACATGCTTGTTAGAGAATAAATTTGAAAGGTTTTCTACTTCTTGAATTTCTCTGGTTACATTTGGGTCTCTGTTTCCAAGTTTTAAAAATGTTAGACTTCTATTCAACTACCAGTTTTCTAAACTACCTTTAGCCTCATACATATTTTCCTTGTACGTAACGGAAAATGATTTTCCATTCTCTTTTGAAAGGATTGTGTTGTGAATGTACACAAGAATGTCAAAGGAAACATACTATTCTATGTGAATAAGTTTGTATTTTGTAATAGCATCTTAGATTTGGGAAAAGCAAAACTTTTTTTTTTTTTTATTAAAGCTTTTCTTCTTTTATATTTCACATGCTTATGTCTTTCCCCAAAAAAATTAAGACTAAATGAAGAGTAAAAATCATATATGCATTTAATTTATTATATCAAAGTATTTTAGTAACTCAAGAACCAGACCCACTGTAGTAATTCAAACATTGAAGTGGAATGAATTCTGAAATTAAGATAGTTCAAGGATATACAACTGAAGAAAAAAGAACAGTCTGTACTGTTATAAAGAAACATATCTATCTTTAGAAGTTAGTTTGGTAGTTACATTAAAGCTGAAATCTTAATTTACTTTAGCAAGAACACACAGTTTCTTAAGTTCTAAATGCATTCATCCACCTACAGAATATTAGCACAAGATATTAATGACAAAAAGATTCTGAGGGGAACTCTGGCTGTCCTCAACTCTTAGGTTTTCCTTGAATTTTCACTCCAGAAAAACAAAAACAAAAATAAAAAACCAAGGACCTGGCAACCCATCAAACCTACTGGCCTCCTAATTGTACTCTATATACTTGCGTCTTCATTGATTATTTCCCACTGCCATATTAGAACACATGCTGACCAATATCTGTGATGAAATTCTTTCATCTCTGCCTTTTTTTGGACAACTGGATAATCTCTCATGTCTCTCTTCCATCAAACACTATCAAAGGGTCAGTGCTCCTTTACCTCTGACATTGAATTTGTTGTCAGTAGTGGATATGTCTCCAGATTATTTGGAGTCTACTTTTTCATAAATCTACTTCCTATCTTTGCCTTGTGATAATAACCTATAACATAGATCACACAGATATTCAGAGGCTTTGGAGAACAAGTACTTTTGAGAGTTACAAACTCACCATTTTTGGATCTATAGAGAAGTTTTGAATCTCCAACTTGATGCTGCGGCAAGTGCTGAACACATACTCCTGTGCTATTATACCGCATGACAGGTTGCTACTATGGCTGCTATCACTAGCAGATGAACTGGAGGATGAAAGGAAGAGGGAAAACACAAAGAAGCAGTGGTGGCAGCAGGTGCTGCTTCCCAGTTTTCCATCAGTTTTCATTGGCAGCAATAGCCACCTCCCGGATGTTGTAGGGACTCTTTGGCACTTGCTGCCTAGGCAGCTGTCCTCTATTTTCTCAGGAGAGGAAAGAAATTAGGCTGTACAGAAAGGTCTGTTGAAAAATGGAAGAAATCACTAATGCCATTTATAACTCAATTTGCCAGGAAATTATATATTTCTAAGTCCGAAAAAACAGCGGGAGGAAGAAACAGCTTGTGTCACCTAAACTAATTCGGAAGTGAAAATCCACTGCAACGGAGTAATGGATCAGCCGCAAATCACAGAAGTCTGTGATATAAACGGTGACAGACCTCAACTCTCGTATGGTCTAATGCTTGTATTCTGACTACATGTCTCTTTCTTTTTCATGGTCTGTGAAGTGACTATTATGACTCCATTATGAAACTACATATATAAACGAAAAACACGAAGTAGTGACAGTATATTTTCTGACTGAAAGAAAAAATAAATACCCACAAAAATTTTACTCCATTTTTAGAATCATTTTCAATATGGTCATGTTTGTTAAGAACATTTTAAATAGTCAAAAATATTTGAAAGTAATAAAGTTTATATTAAAAATTTGAGATTGAGATAATTTGAGAGAATGGATAATGGGGTGACAGATATTATCTTGTACAGGAAGAAATTACCAAGGACTACAGAAGTCACAAAAAAACTAGTAAAAATAGCCTAAGGAGCCAATCGAGATTTCAAGGAAACACTATATCCCTGCAACAAATTCTGTTGCAGAGCATTGCAAGCTATACTGCTAAACTCAGCATAAAAGGTAAGTTAATAATCTAAATTTCAACAAATATAAAGATAGCAGCATTGCAACAATGTGAAAGTGTTCTTACATATACCTAAAACCTGATATGATTTAGACTTTGTTTCTGTATTCTAAAGGTGTTAAATTCATAACAGTAACAAAAAATAATAAGATGTTCATTACCTGAAGGCTGTACCTTTTAATTTAACTATGTTCAGTTAAGTGGAATTCACCGCATATACATATATGAGATACACATTGGCAGAATGAAAAATAATTACAATGTTAAAGATTTACAAACATTTATTTGCATTTTATTAATGATCTAACAATAAAAAAATAGATGTGTAAGTAAAAGATCACAAACAATTTTGTCAGTTGAAATGTTTCAAAATAAGAATAGTGATTACTTGAAAATAACATTTGGAGACATTATGAATCCATCAACATATTGTTTTGAAGCAGTAAAAATTTGCTTAACAGAATTACTGTTGCATAGCAAGCAGTCATAAAACTGAAAGAACCTTTGCATCCAGCACAGAACATCAAATGCTGATACTGACAGCAGCAGAAAAGGCAAACTGAAGTGCTTTTATCTCAGACATGAACACCAGCTGCCGTAACACAGAAATGAAAGTAACTGCACAGTCTACAAGGGGATGTGTCAACTGGCAAGATCTGAAAACACTAATTTGACTGGGAAGTCAAGTGGTGAAAGTTTTCCAATTTTCTGAGCCAATCACACACTGGCTTTACTCCTACATATATTTTTAGTATATAGTGTATCATTCAAAAATTGTCTTGAAATCTATTTTTATCAGAAGCAGACTAGTATTTATGAAACCTTTAAACATTCTTCCTAAAAACAGTTCTAATTTAAAGGCTAGTGTACACAAAGGCAGCTTCAGAATAAGAATAAAAAATGTCTGATAAGCTTTCTTGTAAGTAAGAATATTAAAAGAAAAGAAAACACAATCAGATGCAGGGATTTGCTGAACTCTATAAAACTTAAGACTATTTATTTCTTAGTAGCAATACTTTCCCAATAATTCAGTCCATTTGTTTTAAAATTCTCTGCTTTGTAACTGCTTCTGAAACACTAACTTCCTTTGAAATCTTCAAGGGATTGACCTGCAAAGAAATACAAGTGACTCACATCTATGCCATGGTTTTAAGTAAAACAAATAGAACCACAGAGAATGCACTCAACTCCTGCCTTAAATTTTGATACACTTACATTGATTTGGCATTTACTTTTCTGATTTCTGACACTGAACTTGCAAACCATTATGCACATTTTATCATTGCTGAAACCTGAACAGAATTTTCGAACTGGTCTCTGTATCTCATTATATGTCCTATGATCTTGGCTCAAGAAACCATGTTCTAGGGAAAGAAAAAAAACCCAAACATCTCAATCAAAGAAAAGATTTTGAACACACAACAGTTAAATAAGAAATGTGCAAAAGAATCCATGTTTTAAAAGTTTTATTGAAGGTGAAGATCTGGGTCACCTTGTAAGCAAAGGTAGACATTAGAATGTATCAAATTGCTTTCATCCTAAAACATTTTTTTAAATTTTATTTTATTTTGTTTTATTTTGTTTTATTTCATTTTGTTTTATTTTAATTTTCATTTAACAGTTATTTTATTTAAAAGTTTGACACTTTTTTTTCAGGTTGGTGAAAGGGGAAAAAATCCATAAAGCAACGAATAAAACTATCACGAAACATACTTTAAAAAAACCACTTCTTCCTTTGTTTTTACATTTTAGTTGTAGCTTCCTTAGAAACATAGAAGGAGAATGAATTAAGATGAAAAATTATGACAACCTCATAGCATTTGACATTGGAAAATTTTAGCTTTTAAGAAATACGTGTAAAGTTGCAGTGATGTGAACAATAATTTGTTCATGACAGACAAATATTGGCCCTGCAGAATAAAATAAGAAGAGTGCTATCAATAAAATAAAACAATGGCATCTCTTTATTTGGTGTGGCAAGTTGAGGGAATAGCAATGAACTCACACTGATGTGGTAATTTTTAATTTTTATCTAAAACAAAAGGAAGTTTTCATTTATGTTGCATCTTGCAGCTTAATGCATTTGCTATGTGTAGGAATGAGAGCAGAAGAAGAGAAAAGCAAAATAAATATTGCTTCTGCACACATCTTTCATGTCATTTCACATAGTATCAGTCAAAATGACACAAAGATTAAAGAATCAAACTGAGGAGGAATAGGTGCTGTCATCACATACACTTTTCTGAAATTCAAAACATTCATCAATAAGTCAGTGTTAACTATAGGCGATTTGACTGTTTCTTTCCCGGGTCTTGCTCGTTAACTCATGTTGAACTTTTGAATTCCTTAGACAAAGAGACAAATGAAATAGCTTCTAATTCCCTTAGGAAATACCCAGGTTGCATGGCAAAACCTTTTAACAGTCAAGAATTCTAAAAGAAATGTCATAGTCTTCTGCAATCTAAGCTAAAATTCCTTCAAGCCCTGCACATCAATATTGAAAAAAATAGAGGAGCTATTTCTAAAAACTTGATTCGTAATGCTGTATCTCAGCTACAAAGAAAAATAAATAAAATACTAATAAACTTAGAACTCAAGCAAATTAAGAAAAAGGGTAATATTCACTGAACAGTTTCTTAATTAGATTGAGTTCGGCAGATCTAAAGCTGAATTCAATGCAATATGTTACTAACAAGGTGTCAGGCTAAATTTCTTGAAAGTGACTGAGAAATTTACAAGAACTACTGCTACATAAGATTCCTGCCAATGTATCTTACAGACCCACAGTAATAATGGTTAGATTCTGAATACAGAAATATTTTGAGATAACTTTATTTACAAGTGATAAAAAGGATTGTTCAATCCATAGGGAGCAAGAAAAAGTGATGTAGCAGGCAGACGGAGGGCAGACACAGACAGAAAGGTCAGAGCATAACAAGGGCAGAGAATTCAAGGGCAAGTGTGGCTGATGGCTGTAAATGTTGCATCAGGGTCAGAGGAGAAGACTCTACTCGAGATATTAATATCCTATTAGTATCCTAAATGTCAAAGGTAGTCACCAATGTGGTTGTGCATTGCTGTTGCTCTTGTTAGTAGTGTTAGGCAGCTGTCAGCTGCTATGCCATGTGAGATTCAGAAGTGACCATGGTGCCCATATTTTTTTTCTCATCAGTCTGAATGTTTTCTGGTGTATCAAGTCACTCTTTGCAATCCCTCATATGCTGCTGAAAGGTTCTCCTTCCTCCTTTTCATTTTTTTCACCTGCAATCTTGTTACTGGATTTGTCTTAAGAAATAATTTTACTTGACCATATGTCTTATACTACGGAATTATTAGGTAAACCAACAATGAATTATGGGTAGAACTTTATTCGGTTTATGATATGGGTGAATTTTATCCTATTAGAACAAAAGACATCACAGTACATAAACAAGAATCTCAAATTTAATGAGATATAACAGACTGGGACAGGATGAATGAAAAAGTCTTGGCAGTTAAGATTTCAGGAGTATACTTGTAACTCCCAGACCAGTCACTTGCTTCACCAGCTGTCTGGCCTTGAATTGTGTCACAGAATATCTAGTATAAAATGTTATGTACTAACTTGTCCTTAAGAATGATATTTCAACCCGGGCTAATTCCTGCAATGAAAAACAATGTACTTTCCATGAAAGTAGGACAGATTACCCAAGTTACTAAGATGTCTTCACTGGAACATATGATTTTTTAGTTTCTGGAAATTGTATTTAGCTGAGCAGATATAGGTATACACCTATATTTTCAGCTGGTTGTCTAGACTTCTTTTAAAATCATTTGAAAGATATAGTCATGTTTAGTTCATGAATCATGTCATCTCAAGATAGACTTATAAAAGAGGTAGATGAAAGTGCCTGGTTTTCTCACTGACAATTAAAGACGACTAGTTCTATCTGCAGATATCTGAAGTTAGGTGAGATGAATCCTATTTAGTTTCCTACAGAGGACTGAGTCACGCTTTCATGTTTTCTTGATGTTATTACAAAAAGCTGCTGTTATTTCTTCTATTCTACACACTATTTGCTGCAGCTGTAGTACAACTAGCACCTAGAGGATTAGCTCTTGTTTATTAGAGCAAGAATCTGACATGCGAGTGCTCATTTTTGAAGCTCCTTTTCTTGCAAATTCTGACCAGGAATCAATTTGAACATGTCTCCTTCAAACCAGGATAATGCTGAAAGCACTGGAATGTACCTCTCGGAGAGTTTTAGTTGTGGTTGGATAATTAATAAAATATTCATTTAGCTAACAGAGGTGAAAAAATATCTACCAGACAAAATAAAAGTGAAAAAAACCCCAAACCAAAAAAAGCATTATCGGTTATCCCAGAATTAAGGATTCCTCAAAAAATTTTAAGGTAATGGCTCAAATTTCATCTCAACAATTTGTAGTTCATCATAGAGAGATGTCACTGAGAACAGTTCCAAGAGCACAGAATGGGACCGCATGGGAATCCAATACTCTACATGGCAGGATAGATGGCATAGTAAATACGTTTAAATCCTCTGTTTAAGTCACTCATAACAGTTCTGAACAGTGACTTCCTAATTTGAAAACAAATTGAGTGTCCAATTTTCAGTGTAATTGGTTGCCCTGAGTGTAGGTTAATTATTTTGTCTTTGCCAAAAAATTCCATCTCTTTAAAAGTTCATGTACAATTTTCTGCAAGGTTAGGGTTTCAAACAATACACAGTTTCCAATATAAGATCACTTAACTGGAAAATTTCACAATTATTTCTAGGATTAGGAAAATCTTTTTTGAAAAGGGTAGATCAGATATAGTAATTTTTTATGTGGATTAATGCATGGAACAAGGAACATGAATACGTTTCATTTCATCCTTTGTGAACATCAATTTTCTTCATTTTAAGTTGCCTGGCTTCATTCGTTAATAAAATGACCTCTTTAAGACAGATTTGTTACCACACAGGTGGTTCACATGGAGATTATAACTGGTCATCATATTTTCTAATTTTTTATTTTATCCAGTGTTCATATATTCATATATATCACATAATTATTGAAAAACAAAACAAAATGAAACAAAGCTAACTGCAACATTAACATTATTTAAAATGTCTGTGTTGCATTCAGCACTCTTCTGAATACTAAATTTCTTCTACCTGTTCTATTACAGCCAGCTCAGACAAATGATCTGGCAGCACATGATGGTGTTAGTGTAATCAGGCACTTAGCAACACTGATATCAGATGCTGGCATCCTTTGTTTTGAAACAGCATTTGATCTAGAGTGAACTAGCTGTACTTGCAGATTTAGTGCAGTAATGGAAAAAATTATGGGTCTTAGATTGCACCTGGAAATTGTATGTCCTCTAAGAAAAGCTAAAAACTAAACATCTCATACCTTGTCTAGCAGAATTTTGGTATCACTGATGAGAAAGGCATTGTCTTGCCTATCTTAACTTCTAATTACTTAGTGGAAAATGTTTGATGTTTGTGGTGGTGCATTCATACCCCCCTTCCTCCCTGGGCCACTTGTTGGTCTGGGCCTCCTGTTGATCTCAAAAATTTCCATGAAACCTCGGCCTTGGTGTATTGAGTCTGGCAGCTGAGCGCTCCTTGACTGTATCAGAAACTCTGCATAGCTGAGGCTGGGAACATACTCCTACTGTCTGGCCTGGGTGTCCAGCAGAACAACACTGAAACCTTGAGAATTCTTTAGTAATTACCACTTGGGACTGTGGCCAGGATGGAAATTTACGGATGACTAAAGCCAACCATCTTGCGAACCTATAAACGGTGGTCCTAAGTGAGGCCCTTTGAGCTCTCCTGGACCGCAGCAGCTGCACCCAGCATCTCCCTCTGAGTGGGACGCCTCTCAGAGCTTGCGATCTTTCAGGCCTGCAATATTCGGAGGACCACTGGGTCCTGGGTGAGTCCCTTTCGAAGCTCAACCCTTCGTCCGTTGAGAGGGAATGCCTAGACATTCGACGTGAATATTTCTTCACTGAAATGGAAGGGAATTTTTAACAGGTATACCTTCTGTATATTTTTATATATATATATGTTTCTCTGTATGTGTGAACTAATAGTAAGCATAATCTGTAATTAAGTTGTGATTGTAGTAGACTTACTAACCTACTTTGCAAATATTGAATAGTTAATGATTAGGCGTTACTAAAGTTTGTTAATGATTAGTTGATAATTAAGTGTTGCTAAATTGTGAATGAAACCTAGACTGTCCCCGAAATATAAACCCTTAGATGATTTTCCCTTATATGTTTCACCCATGTAATAAGTAATAGAGTGAACCTTGCCATCGAATTCTATTAGGTCGCACCTTTATAAATCTCTATTAAAATCACTTTCTGCTAATTTCTTTGACGGTGATTCTTTAAGCGGCCTCTAAACCACTCTCTCGCGACAATGCTCCAGTGTGGGGTTTTTTTGGTTGGCTGGTTGGGGTTTTTGCTGTTGTTCTTTTCCCCAGCTGTATCACTTGTATATTAAAGATAAAAAAGGAGTTAGGAATGAATTTATTATCAAACTAAGGTAATTGGCTGGGACTTATCACAGGTAAAGATGGTAAACAGTAACACAGCACTCAACATTTTTCTTCATGTTGACCTGTTAAGAATATATATTTAGAAAAGGTAGAACACAAACCGCTTGCTTTGATTTTAGAGGTAGGAAATGTTAGATGGAACCACAATACTCGTTATGAGCAGAACAGATACGAGAAAATTTTTAATTTTTTTTTTTTGTATTTTTTCTTTTATTTATGTTTTCTGTACAGCAGTACAAACACTCATGCACATAGGGAACAAACTAACTTTGTATGAACAAACATAGATTTGAAATTTTTTGCTTTTTCAATGTCTGCCTTTGAAATGAAATAAATTTTAATATGTGATTTTTTCATGTAACTTTTCAATATATTGTTTTGGGTTAATTTCTTTTGTTTGTAAAGTACTTTTCAACAATTTTAAGGATCCACAACTTCAGTAATTCCTTCCTTTTCTGCTTAATATTCAGCAATTTTATTCCAATAAATTGGTGCCCAGTGAACAACTTACATCAGCAGTGAGTAGGAATAGAGATCTCCTAGAAAGTGTGGTTGTCACTGGGTTGTCTTTTAGATGTAAATAAGTGGAAGTAGCCACCTGTCCGCATTGTTCTTTCTTCCTCAGATATCTTGCTCTGTCACAGGTCATGCTGTCTGTTCCTTTGTTTCCCACTCAGTACCTGGGTCAGGTAGACATAGGCCTAGCCTTCGAAAGATTGCATATTACTTGCCTCAGCATATTCCTAGTCTAAGAAAGACTGTACATTATTATTATTAAAGCATGCTGCAAAAATTCTCCTAAATGATTCAAAAAACAGCAGGATGATGGCAATTTTCAACAGTTTATGCCTCATCAAAACCTGAGCACAATCTCTTGAACAAAGGAAAGGTACTTTATGCAAGTTTTGCTTTTGCTGAATTTAAAGGATTTGTTACAAAAAGACCCAACAGGCTGTCAAGCAGTCTCAGACAATATCACAAAAATATTTTATAATGCCTGTGTTCTCCAAAATATGTTAGGGCAATATAAGTTCATGGGTTAGTTCCAGTTATACCTGTTCATGAAAGGTTTACTCATCAAAAAAGAGTTAATTTTCTGTGTAAGAGTACTTCCATGAGTACAACCCTGTGTGACGGCACCTGTCAGGGAGGACACAGCCAGCCCTGCTCCCAACCCAAGGGAGCTGCCAGCCTGCACTGCGCCCTGGCCCCTCGGAGGCAATTAATCTCCACCTTTTCAGGTACCTATTTTTGGATAGGATTCTTCCCAACATTAATCTGGAACTGAATCTCATAATTTGTGCCTAAACTAGATGATGGAAAGGGACAACTTTTCAGAGAGCAGGCAATGTAGGTCTGTGTAAAACACCTTACGTTACCATATTGACAGGACAATTGGACTCAAATGGACCTCCTGCTTCTCTGGCTGAGATCTTAAAAAATATTTTGGAAAGTGAACTATTTGCTATTTTAAAGACAGATAGCAGTAAATGTGTTTCCTTGGTAGGATGGCTTAAATAATTTTATTACATTTGTTTACATTTGTTTATTTTCATTTTTCAGGATTTTCCAATGATTTTTTTTTTTTTTTTTTTTTACTCCCAGTTCCTCAAGTTATGTGAGTGTCTAAGAACATAAATACTGTATTATTCAAGTGGTGTTTCATGTTTTTTTTTTAAAAAGAACCCTAAACAATTCAACACCAGAAACATATGATAAAATACCTAAAGCACAATGAAATTAAAATCTTGTGGCTATAGTCCTCCCCAAACAGGTTTGTTACTATTTATCAATATGACTATATGCAGCTCATATACTTGCTATATTTATGTTATCTCCAACCTGGACTAGGCTGTAGAAAAAAGTCCACATCCCAGAAAACTTATGTGAAGATAGGGTAGATGGCTAGAAATAGAAATTTAAATTAAATTATATTCCTATATACAATTATATATAATATATACAATTTTTATATATATATAAAATATAAGACTAACTTTCTGGACAACTGTTGTATCTCTGAAATTATTCTAGAAATAACATGAAAATTGAGCAAAGGTAGTTTTGCTGAATAAAGCTGTTTAGCTGAAGATCACCGGCTGCATCAGAATTTTTCAAAATTCTACAGAACTATATTAAAAGTTATATATAAGATAAGACAGAAGTAGTGTTCCTGCTGAATGAATGATTGTGCACTGTACTACAGTGGTAAAGCTTGGACCTCATTTTCCAATACGTTGTCCTTAACACTAACGTGCCTTGAAAGGGCTTACATTATTGTAAACCAGAAATCAGATCATCCATAGAAAAAATGGGATGGGGGAGCTAGCTGGGACTAGCTTCAACTATTTTTAAAATAAGTGTGTGCTTATAATTGTTAAACTTCTATACTGAAAGGCAATTATAAATATTTGTTACCAATTTTAGGACCGTGAGGAGGTAGACAGACTTTAAACACTCAAGACAAAGCCTCTTCCTCTGCAGTTCTTAGATGCCAAGAGCTTATATTGGCATGGAATAATAGCTCATTGTAGTCCATTTCAAAGGCACCTGAGTTAACTTTGAATAGGTAATTTGAGTAAAGAAAGTAGCACAGTTATAGCAGTATGATATTCCATCCAGGATGAGAAAACCTTAATTCAAGAGAGCTCTGTAGCCATATGTAATAAGAGGTATAAGGAACCTGTTTCCTATGTGTATAATGACAATATTTAGACAGAAATAAAGGACAGCAATATGGAAATGAGATATAATGCTTTACTTAAAAAGGCATTTTAAAGAAACACTTTTCCCCCCAGCATATCCCTTTTTTTTCCAAAAGAGTACATTTCAGCTTCTCTCCAATACATAATTCTGTTCTTTTATGCTTCAAGGGTTTTTTTATTTAAAATGGTAATTGTGAAAAGCTCTCAGGAGAATATTAGCTTTTCAGCCTACTTATTAAAATTTACCTGCATATGGGAGAGTATTCCTGGTTTTGTCTGTTACATTTCAGGTATGTATAAAACCAGCGCATGAAATTATCTTTTAAGTCTTCAATCAAATCAGAACAAGATAAAGTGCAAGTGGAAGCAACCAGAACATCTGAAACAGAAAACAGAGGCTTGATCATTTAGAAAGAGAAAATCATCCCCATTCCCCCCAAGAAAACTTATCAAAACACTGAGATTACTTCAAATATCTGTTTACAGTTCAGCAAATCATATTCTGGAAACACATTTCTCTTAAGTGCCAGTCACCAAGCCTCTCTGTGACTCCCCCTCCACAACAGGCTAGGGAGACAAAGTAAGATGAAAAAGCTCATGGGTTGAGTTAGGAATGGCAAGATCACTCACCAAGTACCATGACGGGCAAAACAGACTTGACTTGGGGGATTAATTTAATTTATTGCCAATTAATAACAAAGTAAACAAGTAAGAAATAAAAAAATAATCCTAAAAGCACCTTCCCCCCACCCCTCCCTTCTTCTCAGGCTCAATTTCACTCCCAAGTCTTCTACTTTCTCCTTCTCTTCTACCTTCTTCTTCTACCCCAAGTGGCACAGGGTGATGGAGAATGAGGGTTGCGGTCAGTTCATAACACTTTGTCTCTGCCGCTCCTTCCTCCTCATATTCTTCTCTTGCCCCAGTGTGGGGTCCCACCCATGGAAGACAGTCCTCCACAAACTTCTCCAATGTGGGTCCTTCCCAAGGCTGCAATTCTTCAAGAACTGGCCCAGCGTTGGTCCTTACCATGGGGTACAGTCCTTCAGGAACAGACTGCTCCAGCGTGGGTCTCCCACAGGGTCACAGGTCCTGCCAGAAAAACTGCTCCTATGTGGGTTTCTCTGCATGAGTCACAGTTCGTATCAGGTGCATTCTCCAGTGTGGGCTCTCCACGGGCTGCAGCTTCCTTCAGGGCATATCCACCTACTCCACTGTGGGGTCCTTCATGGGCTGCAAGGGGACAACCTGCGTCACAATGGTCTTCTCCAGCGGCTGCAGGGGAATCTCTGCTCTAGCGCCTGGAGCACCTCCTCCCTCTTCTTCCTCAATGACCTTGGTGTCTGCAGGGCTGTTTCTCTCACATTTTCTCACTCCTCTCTCACAGCTGCCACACAGCATTTTTCACCCTTTCTGAAATATTACCACAGAGGTGGCACCAATGTCTCTGATGGGCTCAGCTTTGGGCAGCGGTGGGTCTGTTTTGGAGGTGGCTGAAGTTGCCTCTACCCAACACGGAGATAGCTTCTGGTGTCTTCTCTGCAGCCCTCTGCTACAAAAACCTTGCCATGTGAACCAAATCATAGAATCATTGAATCATTAAGGTTGGAAAAGACCTCTAAGATCATCGTGTCCAACCGTCAACCCAACATACCATGCCCACTACACCACGTCCCTAAGGGACTCATCTACACATCTTTTAAATACCTCCAGGGATGGTGACTCCACCACTTCCCTGGGCAGCCTGTTCCAAGGCCTGACCACTCTTTCAGTAAAGAAATTTCTCCTAATGTCCAATCTAAACCTCCCTTGGCACAACTTGAGGCCATTTCCTCTCGTCCTATCGCTAGTTGCTTGGGAGAAGAGACCAACACCCACCTCGCTACAACCTCCTTCCAGGTAGTTGTAGAGCGCGATGAGGTCTCCCCTCAGCCTCCTCTTCTCCAGGCTAAACAACCCCAGTTCCCTCAGCATCTCCTCTTAAGACTTGTGCTCCAGACCCTTCACCAGCTTCGTTGCCCTCCTCTGGACACGCACCAGCACCTCTATGCCCTTCCTGTAGTGAGGGGCCCAAACCTGAACACAGTATTCGAGGTGCGGCCTCACCAGTGCCGAGTACAGGGGCATGATCACCTCCCTAGTCCTGCTGGCCACACTATTTCTGATACAGGCCAGGATGCCATTGGCCTTCTTAGCCACCTGGGCACTTGCCGGCTCATGTTCAGCTGGCTGTCAACTAGCATGCCCAAGTCTTTTTCCTCCGGGCAGCTTTCCAGCCACTCTTCCCCAAGCCTATAGCCTTGCCTGGGGTTGTTGTGGCCAAAGTGCAGGACCCAGCACTTGGCCTTGTTGAACCTCATACAGTTGGCCTCAGCCCATCAACCCAGCCTGTCCAGGTCCCTCTGCAGAGCCTTCCTACTCTCGAGCAGATCAACACTCCCGCCCAACTTGGTGTCATCTGCAAACTTACTGAGGGAGCACTCGATCCCCTCCATCCAGATCGTTGATAAAGATATTGAACAGGACCGGCCCCAGTACTGAGCCCTGGGGAACACCGCTCGTGACCGACCGCCGACTGGATTTAACTCCGTTGACCACAACTCTCTGGGCCCAGCCGTCCAGCCAGGTTTTGACCCAGTGAAGAGTGTACCTGTCTAAGCCGTGAGCCGCCAGCTTCTCTAAGAGAATGCTGTGGGAGACAGTGTCAAAGGCTTTACTGAAGTCCAGGTAGACCACATCCACAGCCTTTCCCTCATCCACGAGGCGGGTCACCTGCTCATAGAAGGAGATCAGGTTGGTCAAGCAGGACCTGCCTTCCATGAACCTGTGCTGGCTGGGCCTGATCCCCTGGTTGTCCCGCACATGGCTCGTGAGCACCCTCAAAACCAACCGCTCCATGATCTTCCCCGGCACCGAGGTCAGGCTGACCAGCCTGTAGTTCCCCGGATCCTCCTTCTGGCCCTTCTTATAGATGGGCGTCACATTGGCGAGCCTCCAGTCTTCCGGGACTTCCCCAGTTAACCAGGACTCCTGGTAAATGATGGAGAGTGGTTCGGCAAGCTCCTCCGCCAGCTCCCTCAGTACCCTCGGGTGGATCCCATCCGGCCCCATAGACTTGTGAGCGTCCAGGTGGCATAGCAGGTCATTAACTTCTTGCTCTTGAATTATGGGGGGTTTATCCTGCTCATCGTCCTTGTCTTCCCACTCAGGGGGCTGAGTACCCTGAGGATAACCGCTCTGACTACTAAAGACTGAGGCAAAGAAGGCGTTGAGTACCTCAGCCTTATCCTCATCCTTGGTGGCAACGTTCCCCCCCGCATCCAATAAAGGATGGAGATTCTCCTTGGCTCTCCTTTTGTCATTAATATACTTGTAAAAGCATTTTTTGTTGTCTCTCACGACAGTGACCAGGTTGAGTTCTAGCTGGGCTTTTGCCTTTCTAATTTCCTCTCTGCACGAGCTAACGTGATCCCTGTACTCTTCCTGAGTTGCCTGCCCCTTCTTCCACAAGTGATAAACTCTCCTTACTTTTCCTGAGTCCCAGCCAGAGCTCCCCGTTCAGCCAGGCCGGTCATCTTCCCCGCCCGTTCTTCTTGCGGCACATGGGGACAGCCCGCTCCTGCGCCTTTAAGATTTCCTTCTTGAAGAATGTCCAGCCTTCCCAAGGGACCCTCTCGACCAGTGTCCTGAGCAGGCCAAAGTCCACCCTCCAGAAGTCCATGGTAATGGTTTTGCTGGCCCCCCTCTTCTCCAAGTATCGAGAATTCTACCATTTCATGGTCAGCAAGCCCAAGATGGCCTCCGACCACCACATCTCCCACCAGTCCTTCTCTGTTTGTGAACAGCAGGTCAAGCGAGGCACCGCCCCTAGTGGGCTCGCTTGCCAGCTGCATCAGGAAGTTATCCTCCACACACTCCAGGAACCTCCTCGACTGTTTCCTCTCTGCCGTGTGGTATTTCCAGCAGACGTCCGGAAAGTTGAAGTCCCCGACGAGAACAAGGGCTAGAGACTGTGAGACTTCTGCCAGCCTCTGGTAGAATATTTCATCTGCCTCCTCATCCTGGCTAGGTGGTCTATAACAGACTCGCAGCAGGATATCAGCCTTGTTGGCCTTCCCTCTCATCCTTACCCACAAGCACTCGACCTCGTCATCACTACCATTGAGCTCTAGACAGTCGAAGCACTCCCTAACATACAGGGCTACCCCACTGCCTCTCCTTCCTCTCCTGTCCCTTCTGAAGAGCTTATAGCCATCCATTGCAGCACTCCAATCGTGCGACTCATCCCACCATGTTTCCGTGATGTCGACTAAGTCATAGCTACCCCGCTGCACAATGGCTTCCAGCTCCTCCTGTTTGCCGCCCATGCTGCGTGCATTGGTGTAGATGCACTTGAGCTGGGCTGACAATTTCTTCACTGACATTGGCGTGCCGCCCCTAGGCTCTTCTCTAGTGAGCCTGGTTTTATCCCCTTCCCCCTTCGAAGCTAGTTTAAAGCCCTCTCGATGAGCCCGGCCAACTCACATGCGAGAATCCTTTTCTCCCTGTGAGACAGCTGAACTCCGTCCGTCGCCAGAAGGCCCGGTGCCGTGTAAACCTCCTCGTGGTCAAAGAAGCCAAAATTCTGCCGATGGCACCAGCCCCTAAGCCACATCTTGATCCGATGAGTTTTCCTGTTCCTTTCGGTGTTCCGCCCTGCCACTAAAGGGATCGAGGAAAACACTACCTGTGCTCCCGATCCTCCCACCAGTCACCCCAGTGCCCTGGAGTCCCTTTTGATCCCTTCGGGACTTCTCTCTGCAACCTCCTCACTGCCAGCCTGTATAACCAGTAGTGGGTAGTAATCGGAGGCCTGCACGAGACTAGGGAGCTTCCTAGTAATGTCCTTCACCCAGGCCCCAGGGAGGCAGCAGACTTCCCTGTGGGATGGGTCTGGCCGGCAAATTGGGCCCTCTGTCCCCCTCAGAAGGGAATCACCTATGACAATTACCCTCCTTTTTTTCTTAGCGGAGGCAGTCGTAATTTATGGGGCTGGCTACCTCGCCTCGGGCAACCCCCTGGATGGGCCTTCATCTGCGTCCTCATTCGTCTGGCCCTCAAGTTCCAGAGCCTCATATCTGTTGTGTAGGGGCAACTGGGAAGGTTGAGGTGAGGGAGGCCGGGCGGGGCTTCGGCTGGCACCCCGAGCAGGGACCTGTGTCCATTCCCCTCCGTCGCCTGGGTCTCCTCCTTCTGCCTGGCAGCAAGAGGGCAGGGGTTCCTCCGCTTCTTGCGGAGCCTCCGTGTGCTGCCCTTGCCTCAGGGATGGTAGGGTGCGGCTCCATCAATCTATCTCCCTCTCACACTCCCTGATACTCCTTAGCCTCTCCACTTCCTCTTTCAGCTCTGCCACCAGGCTGAGCAGATCCACCTGGTCACAGCGCACACAGGCGTTGTCTCTGCTGCCCTCCTGTACAAGGGACAGCCTCAGGCACTCCCTGCAGCTGGAGACCTGGACAGATGTGTGTTTGCACAGGGGCTCCGTCTGGGTCGCCACGTTTCTCCTGGCGATGGCTTTCGGCCGAGTGGATACCATGGCCAGGTCCTCTTCTGGGAGGACGACGACCACGAGTTGAGCCTCTAGAGCCTGGAGGGGGGCTGCGCCCTGCTCGCACGCCCTGCCCTGTGCCAACTGCCGCGCAAACTGCCGCGCCACGCCCTTCTGACGTGCCACGCCCTGTTTGCCCGCTCTGTTCGCCGCGCTCCGGGTCGCTCGCGCTCCCTGGGGGCTGCTCTTGTACCTGAGGGGGTTTGGCCGCCGTCCCTCCTGTCCCCGCCCGCGCTGAGTCAGAGCTGCCGCTCGTCAGGAGCTCGCTCCTCCGGCTCGGGGGAGGGGGGCTGGGGCACCCTCTCGCTCCCTGCGCTTTTGCCTTCGCGGTTTTTGCCGCGGTTTTGCCGCTTCAGGAAGGGTCCCCCGGCGCGATCCTCCGCTCCGGAGCTCTTCGCCTCGGGGCTTCGAGGTTAAATACAGTGCCTCATGGACTAAGATGTCCATGAGTACATTGTAGACAAAAGTTAGTGGAGGTCTGTGCCACCTGATGCGTTTTGGACAACTTACATTCATTATCAAATGATTGTTCTTCAACTCTTTTTATAATTTAACTGTTGGTGAATGAATTATAACCAAAATCAGACCACTGTAATTCTTACATACTATAATTAAAAACCTACAGCACAGTGTGAAAGACATACAAACATTGTTCAAACCCTAAGAGTCTCTCTCTGCCATACCCAGGTTAATCATCTTGCAATAATTTAACAATAACAGTCAGGTGGTTAACAGAAGTAATTTTCAATACATGACTTCTTTTAAAAGAAGATCTTTAGAAGTACAAAGTACCACAGTGTGACACTTCAGGCTCACAGTTCCATCGATACAAGATTATAAATTATCTCATTTACTTCTGAAATCTCATCAGGTTAACAAGATGATAGAAACTTGTTTTACACATCTTTAAGCTCAATGATGATTTATTTATAGTATACGTTCTTGGTTTTATTATGCAGCAATTGAGTAATACAGTAAATCATCTAGAATGAAATATTCTTTCACTTTCCATTAACTTTTATACAAAAGGATATTTCTTATATTTTCCTTTAGCATTATCAGCTGCAAAAGAAGGTAAACTGTCAAAAGTTTGCCTCCATTAATTTTGTACACACTTTGTTTTCTTGAAATATTTCTTGCAGACAATTAAATAGTCCTTTATATATGTGTAGTAATCTATAGCTATCAGAAACACTTAGATATTTCCGCAGTTCAAGACATCAGTTACTATCAAGGCAACATACACCACTTTCAATCAAGTCTTATCTGTTTCTCAAATGGAAGAGAACAGGCACATTGTCAGCACTAGAAAAGAGAGAACAGTCCCAGTACATCTCCTTTACTTTCATTGCAAGCTATAAAAATAGGAAGACCATTTTGGTGACTCAGTCTAATTCCTACCCTAAAATGTACTGGCTCTTCACTGAGACTTCCAAAGTAAGGAGAAAAGACTTCAAGACTCTATTTAAAGCCAGTTAAAGTCATGTCACAGCATTTAATAAATGGTAGGATTATTTTATTTCATAAATACTTGAGATCTGTAATATAACAATTATATTAACTTTACTACAATCAAATAGAATGTAATGTATTTTGCACACATGAATAACATTTGGAGTTAGTAGGTTTTTTCTTTTCCCTTTTGGGACAGCACTTGGTGGAGGAACAGAAAAGCAGGACTGGTAATCCAGTTATTACTTGAGGAATTTACACTGTACTATGACTAAGCTTCAGCACCACTCAATGAATTCTACTGGCAGATCAAGGCTGAATCTGTTCATTGTCCTTGAAATTAAACAAATCATGGGTGTTAGATTGTGGTTTACTTCGAAATACGTTGCATCACTCCTGGTCCTTGCTATGTGATATTCCTTTCACTACAAGAATTATAAGCAGCTCAAAAATTACGAATCAGATATTAGCTAGTGTAAAATTGCATAGCAGTGTCAACAAATAAAGGATCTGGTTATTTGTTTCCTAAATCTATTTGTTTTCTTAAACTGTTGTAAATAGTGGATCTATAAAGATAAGGTTCTCTTAAAGTGGAACTAATATTTTTAATTTGGACATACAGAATTCAGATAGACCTTAATTATAAGTACATAATTACTTGTGAAGCAGCACTGAATATTAATTAACAGATATTCTATAAATATTTCAGCACATTTCCATGGTTATTTGATTTTTTACATCTTTTTCTTATGTAAGCAAAGTATTGTTAGTACCACTAACTGATACATAGAATCATGTAAATGATTAAATTGCTGTAGTGTACATAAAGTCTACCACTTTTGTCATAGTTAAAGAGTGAGCAAGGGGTCTGAAGAACTAAATCACATGATGCATTATCACTTTACTTTCAGAATTAGGATGTCAAACTGACAGATACTACAAATCTGCAACTGTATATCTGAAAAAGATCCCGGGTTCAGCTCACCAGACTTCAGACATCTAACTAAAACACCTGAAATTGTGTTCCAGGAAGGCATTCATGACCTAAGGAGGGAGGTCATGAAAGTACACTCTACAATTAGCCTGGAGAGAATAGTTCATACAGAGTTCACTTTAATTCACATAGAGTTACTACGCAGAAATAAGCTGCTCCAGCCTAATACTCGGAGGGAGCAAAATTAGATTCCTGCCATGAATCACCTTTGGGATAAACCCATGTCTCTTCATTGACTAAAGAGATTATTTTGAGTGATGCCTAAATTCTTAAGAACAACATTAGCTTTTTGTAAATATTCCATTAGTTGCCTTAAGTTCCTACTAAAGTCAAGTAAAAACACAGACATCTCGAGAGTCCATTTCAACCTTACCAATTTTAGGATGAGTGGTCCTCTAAAAATACACATCGCTGTCCATTGTCATCTTTCTTAAATGAAGTGCCTTACTTTTAGACAGATAAAGCTGGGCATAGCAAATTCTTTCCTAGCCACTAAGGTTCCAAAGATCTGTTTGCAAAAGGATCAGAAAGTTAGATGTGTGAAATCTGGGCCACTTAAGCAAAGTTCAGGCACAAACTGAGGTCCAAGACCTTAAACCTAAGGAATATGAAATATGAATTCTAAACTAAGGTATTATTACACTATCATATTTAACATAATGTAATAAAATAATTACATAATATTTTATATATTTTAGTTTTCTAAAAATAATACAATTCAGCAGTTCCACTGTATATTTTTTCCATACAAAGTCTTTTATCTTCCATAAGCAAATATCTTGTATTTCTTTTTCAATGAGGAAAGTTTTCAACTTTTTTATATATCATACATAACTCATATGCTTCATTTTCAGATATTGGCATAAGTTAGGTTAGGACAATGACATCCTTATTTGTATCTGTTCTTCTGTTTCCATATATGTATCTAGAAGCTAGATAACATAACACAGGGATTTTTTTTTTTTTAGCCCCTGGTTCCACAGTGGATTATAATTATGTGTGAAATTATTTATAGATACAGTTAATCTGACTTGAATATCTAAGTACCTGGCTTATAGGTGCATTCAGTTGTATAAATGACTAAATTACATGAACTAAGCTTATAAATAATAGTTGCCATAAAACTGCCTGCATTTATTTGCACCTGCAAAATTTGTGGTTTCAAAAAAGGCCCTCTCTTGGCTAGTCTCAAGATAATGTCCATAATGTAATATTTTTCTCCCAAATAATGCACATACTAATCTAGATGTTACTATGCACTAAAATAAAGATTGAATTTGACCTAGTAAAAAGGTTCTAATGACAAGAAAGACAATACAATAAGGCATATTTCTTTGAATTAGCAGATCCTTTCCAATATTTTTTCCATCTGAAAAACGTCTTTCTAGAAACTGTCTAGAAATAAATAATACAGTATAAAATCCAACATTAAAAAGCTGTCTTCAACTCAGAATTCTCAAAGTTTTGTGGCCATTTTACAATTTTGATACTATTTCTAGAAATATTTATTTTCATGTTGTTACTCTAGGTAATTACAATCATAGCAAAACCTCTAGTGAGAATAATGCCTTTCAATTTGTCTGTGCATTGCCTGGCAAATTATGATGTAATAATAGTAATAACAACAATAACAGTACTAATGAACATCTACCCCTTTCAATGAGCACCACCCAGTCTTCATGATGACTGTAGCATTGCCTTACAGAAGATGGTACTTGTTAATTTAACAGTAATGTAATAGATATTCAAATTTGTAAATTCTTTCTATTGCTTTTTTTTTATTATTATTCTTTATCATGGTTGTTATTAATCACGTCAAAACACTAAAATCTATAGGCTTTTTTCTTTTCTTTAAGGAAAATTTATTTTCTGTGATAAGAGTAGTTTTACGTAAAAACAGCAACAGAATAGTTGAGGTGGAAAAGCACCTTTGGAAATCATCTACTCCAACTCCACTGCAATACTTCAAAGCAGGGCCAACTACAGCAGGTTGCCCAGGTCCGTGTCCAGTCGACTTTTGAGTATCTCCAGGGATGGAGACTCCACAACCTCTATGGGCAACCTGTGCCAGTGTTTGGCCACCCTCACAGTAAAAAACAAAAGTGTTTTCTTATATTGAAGTGGAATTTCCTGTATCTTGTGTGTGGCTGTTGCCTCTTATCCTATCACTGGGCACCATTGAGAAGGGTCTGGCTCCATCTTCTTCATTCCCTTCCATCAGGTATTTATACACATGGATAAGATATTCCCCCATTTGCTTGAAGGAGGCTAACGACTGATGGCTGATTAGCGGAAGCTTTTTACTTTTTATTGTTCAATCAGAGGCATAAGTGTAGTACTAAGTGTGCAATTGGCTTGTGAGAAAAGCACTAACGAGAAGGTATGGACAGTATTCTTTATAACACTTAGAAGTTTGCTCATTACCCCGTTCTTTAAAGATATGTATTGGAGTTTTCACGCTGAAAATTATCTTTGTACTTTTAGAATGGTAGTGGAGAATAAGTTTCATTTGGACTTATTACTATGTTATTAATTTTATTTTCTGAGTAAACACCCATGAAAAGTGGATATGTAATGCTTTTTATGCTTTCTTTTTTATGTTTTTATTTTTCATCTTTAAATGAAGCATTTTGTAATCAGTTTGACTGATTCTCATATATAGTGTTCTCATCCTGCTATAAAGTTCTTATGGAATTAGCACAGAGGAACATTTCAGTAAAACATTTTCTTTAATTTAAAGTAATCAAAATAACTTTAAAGATTACTTTTTACATGTTTT
The DNA here is from genome assembly GCF_964195595.1 of Calonectris borealis. Lineage (NCBI taxonomy): Eukaryota > Metazoa > Chordata > Aves > Procellariiformes > Procellariidae > Calonectris > Calonectris borealis. The sequence continues at coordinate 167,224,091 of NC_134312.1, forward strand.
GCCAAGTGCATCGCAATATGTTTCATGTATATGGTACTAAATACTTAGATAATACAAAGTTGTCATTGTTATGATTCTCATGCAGGATCTCAGGGCAAATTTTGGGTTTGTAGTCAAAAGCCGTGCCCTTCATCCGACGTGCTATGCTGTCTCAATTGTATCAGTATTCTGATGGGATTCTCACACGCATAATGGGCAAGAGCTTTGCTCCGGACTGTTTACAGTGATTTTTCTGTACTTCATCTTTCACTGTTAGCATAACCTGTAGAAGAGAAATTCGTAAGCCTTTTTTTTTTGACTACCATCTTATACGTGTCATTATAATTAAGTTCTTAGTTGTTCTTTTGGGCATGGTTCATTCACTGAAAGATGTTAAACAAAACATGGTATACACTCATAAGCACATATTTGTCTTTTTTTTTTTTTTCTTTTTTAAACTGTTTGGGAGAACAGTACTTGAGAAATATTTAAACTACTGAATTCCTTCAGTGTTACAGAGTGTTATAGGTGAAGTGTGCTTTGGGCTTATTTTTTTCCAAGAAGTGATCAGATGTTTATTGTGAACATTTTTAAGCTGAGGGCTTTTGATCTGTTAAAGGTCTCTGATGATTATGAAAGAATTTGTCACCACTGAGTTCGCAGTAGCTCTCCAACTGCCTATCTGCAATTTCTGGTAAAGTTATTGGACTGTCTTTGTAACACTCCTGTTCTTATTCCATGTTGATTTCTTTTGGTCAGTGTCCCAATAGTAGCTGCTGGTAATTTTAAATATCAAAAGCTAAGGTAACATGCAACTCAGCTGATTAATTTCAAAAGAACTTGTTTACAACTAAAATAAATTCAGTTTAGAGGGTGTTCCATTCATGGAAAAACTTAAGCTTGTGTTTATGCTGATGCTTATTAAAGAGAGCACTTCACTGCCAACAGCATAAAATACATGAATTGTGTCTTCTTGTACTGGAGCACTGTTGCTTCCATTATGTAGCCATTGTAAGATGCTCTGATGAAGAAGTCATGCTGTCCTGATTTTTCAAGTATAACATTTAAATTTCTAAGCTGACCACCAACAGCTGTACTTTCTGCATGGATGATTAACATGGGAGGATATAAAACTGCTGGGAAATCCAATCTGCTGTCAGGAAGTACAAGGTATCATGGGGCATGTTTCATGTGAACCTTGCTAGTTTTACATTAACAAAATCCACCTAAAAATGTTGTTACTAATGTTTTAATGGTTAAAATGAATAATGCTGGCTGAAAGGGCATCTCTGCTCCTACCGTCTGTAACTTAACTGAGTGTGCTATTATTTTAACTTCTGTTACTAAGCCAGTACCTTCTTGAGGTTTCTGTCACTAGCCAATAGCCATAAACTGGATTACCCACTGTATCAATGTTATATGGCATTTATCCAGCCACATGCTTATGTAATCCTTACCAAATTACTTCTCTATTAGAAAGTAAAATAGGTTAACAGTATGATAATGAAATCCTAGAGCTTTGCAGGTTGGTGGGGGTTTTTTGTTGGGTTTGTTTTTTTTTTTTGCTATCCACCATTTAACTCTTTTTCATGTCTCTCCTTACCTTTGGATAAATAGAGATAAGAGTTATTATTTAGTGTCTGGCATAAAGGTTAATTTTTAAGAAAAGCATGCATTGCCTGATTCAAAGGTCAAAGTCTTGGGAGAGTCTTCCTGAGACACCAAGCCCCTCTCCTGTCATTACATAATCATTACATGATATTTTTATCTAATTTCTCAGATTTACAAGCCCAATTAAAAGAACCTCTCTGTTTCCTGCAGCCACCTTTCTTCCTTAAAAGGCTGGTTCAGACTTTTTTCTGACATCATTCCTCGTCAGAACTGTAACTAACATATAACATTTTTTCTTCATCTATGCTTTCTAGGTAACTACCTTTTGTTGACTGTGAATACCCTTATAAATTAACAGGGAAGACAAGGAATATCATACTACCCAATACTTCTTTTTTTTCCCCCTTTTCTATCAGCATTTTCTGTTGTTCTTGTCTTGGGACAACAGGAGTTTCAACTGCTCATAAGCTACAGGTTCTACTTATCTGCCTAAATAAGAGTTAAATATATATATATATGTTTGTTTATTTTTGCTTTATTCATTGCTTCTAAATCTAAGTATTACACTTTTGTAAAAATCTGCATTTTAATAAAAATAAACATATGGTTAATATTTACAAGATGGGAAGGATTTTGTCAGTAGAGGGTGAGGAGGTAAAGTTCACAAAATTCAAATGGTTTGCGTCTACTAAGAGTCTTATACCAAGAAACAACAACCACAAAGCATCATGTGAAATTCCTGAAGCTCAAAGAAAATTAAATTTTCTCATTTCTGATTTCTGTTATGATATTTGAGTGTCTGACTAAAGTAAAAGAAAGATGAACTCTTTTTTAAACTCTGTGTTTGAACTCTTACAGTTTCAAAGGCTGTTTGCCAGATCTAGATGTATGCAGGATCTATAAAAATCATGTCCTGTTAACAAATTCTCATACAAATAAATTGAAATGCCCTTAATCAACAGTGTTTTGTTAGTAATTGGGGAATGATCCAATAAGCTTTGGATGGTTTTCCAAAAATGTAGGAGGGAATTCAACGTCTTGTTAATTTGAGGTATATTTTGTGTACTACTGAGACTATTATTCATCAGCATCATACAGATGATATTCTCAGATATAAGAGTAATTTTAATTAAGTACATCAGCCACAAAAATCTGCACAATATATCTTATTAATATATATTCACATTTGACTCATTTGTGTAGTTTATCAAAAATCACTTTGCCTATTTTTTAGCTTAAGTGTAGCAAAAAGACAAATTTTTAATGTAACATTTTTTACATAGTAATAGAATATAATTTTAATGACAGTGCTATCATCCCTATCTATATCCTTTAGAAAAAGAGTTAAATGAAAAAGAGAAGAATGTAATAAAATATTTAATGACAGATTTCAGTTACAAAGAAGGTGAAATACATTGAAAATATTACAGTATATATTTATTAGGACTATGAGAAAAATCAGAGAAGTTTCTTATTCAGGAATCTAACCGAATACTTATAGTGAGATTATTATTGTCAAACAGGAATACTAAAAGTAATAAAGTTTTGTTGGGTAATGAAATACAATTCAAGGGAAAATTATTGGATGGCCTGAAGGCAAGAATTGGGCTTCATGACAAAATATTAAAATGGACAGAGTACATCTTTTTCCTGGCATGAAACAATAATCTTTCTTGTGGCAAATTAAACATATTGATCTGCTTCTGAAGGGGAAATACCTTTTCTGACAGTATTCTTACTCTGGATTAATAGGAAGTAAGGTTCTGGTCTTTTGGTCCTCACAGAACATCTCCACATCCTAAGTGAGTGCTCTAAAATCTGTACTTAAAAAACATGTACCTTATTAATAATACATAATCTGGATAACTCACTACCCCACCCCAAATTGTTTTAAAGGACCTTGGTCTGTAAAATTCCCTTCTGAAGTCTCTTAATATGATCTTGACCATATCAGGTATGCTTACTGAGGTATAACTCAAGATTTGAGTCCCTGATTCTTCACAACAGGAATTTGGGTTTGTTTTCCGTTTCTCCTCAAAGCCTATGGGGATAGGAGTGAATCATGTTTTCATGTCCCCTTTTTCTATAAAGAAAATAAATTACTGTTGTACACCCTTAGTGGTTCACAGTATGATCCAGAAGAAGTTCTTGGTGTGTTAGTTCAGACATAGTTTTCGCTCTCCTTTGCTAGGGAGACTAGTCTCAGAGTTTAAGTTTCTTAAGCAGTGTAACTATCCATCAGATTTTGTTCAGACTGTGACTAGAAGATCCACTAGGATCTAAAAAATATTTCCACAATAACAAAGACACAGCAATCATGTCAAAAAAGTCTGCCAGAATTTAGAAATCATTTCCAGAGGAGACTATGATGATTTATTAGACAGATATCTAAATATAAATCAGCACTGAATGCACAATATCATTTCTCTTTTATTTGCTTTCCAAGTTTGTGATGGAAAGAAAGCTTACGTTTGAGTGACAGTTAAGATATTTAATGTTGGTATAAAGGAAAAATACTATTCAGGAATATTTTAATAAGCTTATCATCCAAATATGCCCTCTTATTATATTTTGAAAATCCAGGACAATTAACACTTTTTTTTAAAAAAATACATTAAATGAAAAAGAGACAAAAAAGTATCAAGTACGGACTAAGTTACTACAAATTATTTTAACTAGTTGCCAGATTTACTAGGGTCTTTAAATGATATTAAGACTATTAAGTTTGATGGTGTCTGTTTAAAATATATAATTTTAACAAATGCAGTTCTTGAGCCATTTTGCTTCCTAATTATAAAGCTCTAAATGTCCTTCTGACTTAAAGCTGTGGGGGAAGGATGGAGCTTAAACCATATTGATCTACATGTCACTGTTAATCATGTTAAATTCAAAGGAAGACAGGAGGACTGGTCGTCTTTCTGAACAGCATACATATGGGTCACAGAAGATGCAACCCCTGAATTTTTCTTAAGGTATGAGAAGGTTTGGACTTGAGCCTGTTCAACTTCAGTATTTATCATATTCCTGTGATCAGAATGTACAAAAAAGGATGATGATAAAATCCTTAGTAATACATTCATTAATCCAGGGGTTATCCCTTTCTCTTACAATCCCCTCAAGCATTGCTTCTGTCTGAATTTTAAACATGGTGATCTTGGAGTCTGACCTAAGTCACACATTTTAAATTCAGTATATCCTGAATAATTCATAGTATTGATGTGCATTGGTGTTTAAAATAAAACAGGTAATGCTTAGGGTCATGGACCTCCTCTTCATAAATACATTGGGATTGCGTAAAAGTTAGTTGGGGACTCTGATACCCAGACAGAAGAGCAGCCAGTTCTAATTCCTGAGCTGCTCACTTTTAGCCTGAATCAAACTTCAGTGAACATTGCCTTGGTGTTGTGGATGTGCTTGATCATTTACCTTCTAAGCTTGCATATCAGGTGCAGTAGTGTTAATGTTAATCTTAATCAACATTAATCTCCAAAGTGTTATCATCCTGTGTATAGCCCTCACCCAGAACTGGGTTAAAAGACCAGTTAATAAGAAACCAGAATGATGAAGCTAGTGAGTGGGTGTTTGATTGGGGGAGATCAAGATGTATATGTTTTAATTTAAGAACACTATGGTGATAGATAGTTTAGTTTGTTGTGGATTCTATATTGCTCGCTTCTGTAATTTTAAACAATGAAGACTTGTTGCTTAGAAGTTAGGTAACTAACAGGTGTGTGTTTTAGAAGTAGTGATAATTAATTTTAGCTATGGAAACTATAAACAAACGTGGTCCAAGCATGGCTCAGGGACAAATTGCGACCCTATAAGGTAAAGAGGAAATAAGTTCATGAAGAGTTCACTACCCTGCCGACCACCAGAGACCACCCAAGACCCCCAAGAAGACCCTAAAGGCTTTAGTGCGCATGTGTTTAAGATGATGTAATATTATAATTAGTTCTCAGAAACTTAAAATATGTATGAGAAGCATGGATATAAACAGAAAGGTGATTAGACCGTGTGTGCTTGATTTGTGGCAAGTCCACCGAGCACCCAGGCCTGAATAAAACAATATCTCTCCTGAGCGTGTGGAATTGGTTACTTGCACGCCGGGCACGAATCCGCTTTTCGGACAACAGTTTTTGGCGACCCAGATGGGACAGCTGTGAAGCCTTATCCGGATCGACTCGCCAGCTCTCGGTGGGGAGACCCTGCTCTCCGGACTCCAGCGCGCACCGACCTTTTGATCGGGGACTCCGTGAGTATTCTCCCCAACCAGAGCAGGTGAGCGACTCAACGGTGCAACGCTAAGGTAAATGAGATATTGTTCTGGAGTATAAAACTGTGCATGCATTTGGTAAGGAATTGTGGCCACAGGTAAAGAGGTATATTCATATGCGTTTGACAGTGACGACTGGAGTATATGAAGTTGTAGGCGCCAGGGGTAAACCGGTATATTCATATGCGTTTGACAGTGACGACTGGAGTATATGAAGTTGTGGTAAAGAACGTTCTTTTTTGGTAAAGATATGGGAGCTCAACCAGCAAAAGTAACACCTTGTTCCCCCTTAGGATGCATCATTAAACATTGGGGAAAATTTGGGGGTGATCCTTTGAGAAAGGATAAATTAATTGAATATTGTACTAAATGGTGGCCAATGTATAAATTAGAAGATGAGGAAAAATGGCCAGAATTGGGAACCTTGCAATATAATACTATTTTACAATTAATGTTATGAGGTACCTTATGTAATTTGTTTTTTTTTCTTTGAGAAATGATCATGAAATTTGGAAAAAATGTGAACTTTTAGATTTAGATTTTAATGTGATGATGATGATGATGGAAAATAAGGAACCAAAAGTGCATTGTTGTTCTGCTTGTAGCATAGGAAAATGATGTTTAAAACTAGGAGAAGAAGAGGAAGATACACAAATGTTAGTACCACCAAATGAAAATGAAACTTCTGAAACCGAAGCAAGAAGAAGCAATACTTTTAGTCCGATAGCTGGCAGGACTAGAACCCAGCAAGGGTCTGTATTGTTAGCACCCCTTCGCCAGGCAGCGGGCCCAAGGGGGGAGCCAGTATTTGTGAAAGTACCATTTACAACTTCTGATTTAATGAATTGGAAAGAGTTAGCAGGATCATATAGAAAGAATTCTGAAAAGGAGTATAGACCTTTTCAAACAGTTATTGAAAATCATAATCCAAATTGGCAAGATATTAAAATCCTTACTCCTGAAGAAAAGAGGGTAATATTAGAAAAAGCAAATATAGAAAATGAGAGAATAAATGCAAAAGAAGATCCTGCTCATTTTATGCTAACTCAAGACCCAAATTGTAATCCTAATAGTAATGATGGGAAACTGATGATTAAACATTATCAACAATTAATTTTGTATGGAGTAAAGAATGGAATACCCTGCCCAAAGAATTTGGCGAAATTGACTCAAATAATTCAAGGAAAAACAGAGGACCCATCCACCTTTTATGAATGATTATGTGAGGCAGCTAGGAAATGGACAGACTTAGATCCTGAGAGTGATAAAAATAGAGCAATATTTACTACTTTGTTTGTAAGGCAAGCTGCTCCAGATATTCAAAAGAAATTGCAGAAAGTGGATGAAATTACAGGAATGACTATATTATAATAATAGGGAAGAGGAGGAAAAGAAAAATCAGGAAAAAGAAAAAATAAAAGACAGGAAACAAAAAGCTGCTATTTTAGCAGCTGCTTTTGTAAATGCCCAAGGATCAGCTGGAGGAAGAGGTAGAAGATATTTGAGAGGTAGAGGTAGAGGGTATTTGAGAGGAAAAGGCAGAGGAGGTAGAGATATGTTTAAACAATATACCCCATTAGGATTTAATCAATGTGCTGTATGTAAGAAACAAGGACAATGGAAGAGTGAGTGTCCAGAGAACAAAGGAGCAGTCGTGACTCAGTCACAGCAAATACCACCTGAAGCTGATTTACTTATGATGGTAGGAGATTCTGAATGATAGGGACCGGGGGTAGAAAATGATATTTTCCCAGCTGAGCCCCTGGTTCCAGTAAAGCTGGGAGATGAAGTAGTCGACTTTTTAGTAGATACTGGAGCAAAATATTCTGTTATAAATACATGTAAAGGACCAATGAGTAAATTTAATGTATCTATTGTTGGGGTCACGGGAAAGAAGGAGATAAGGCCTTTTTTTTGAAACCTTTAAAATATAAAATTGGACGAAAAACATTGATGCATGAATTTTTATATATACCGGAATGCACCATGCCTCTCTTAGGACGGGATTTATTGAATAAATTGGGAGCACAAATCACCTTTAAAAAGAAGAATCCAAGTTCATTTTCCTGAAGCTAATGCCTGGCAAGCCCAAGTTTATTTATTACAGACAAACACAGATGAATCTGAAGAAATTCCAGAAGAGATTAAAGATGCAGTTTACCCTTTTGTTTGGGCAACAGAGAAACCAGGAAGAGCGAAAAATGTGGAACTGGTAAAAGTTGAATTGAAAACAGGAGCTCGACCGGTAAGAAAGAAACAATATCCTATTAGTATAGAAGCCAGAAAAGGTTTGGAACCAATAATAAATAATTTTCTTAAATACGGACTTTTAAGAGAATGTCAATCTGATTATAATACTCCTGTCCTTCCAGTGAAAAAGCCACATAACCAAGGATATAGGCTGGTTCAAGATTTAAGAACGATAAACCAGTTAGTGGTGGACATTCATCCAATAGTCCCTAATCCATATACGCTGTTAACAACTATCAATGAATCAAATGCATATTTCTCTGTTATAGATTTGAAAGATGCTTTCTTTTGTATACCTCTGGAAGAAAACAGCCAAAAGATTTTTGCCTTTGAATGAGAAGATCCGTCGACTGGGAGGAGGACTCAGGTCTGCTCAACCGTGCTGCCACAAGGGTTTAAAAATAGCCCAACCATCTTTGGAGCAGCTCTGAATAAGGAACTGGAACAGTGGTCCGGTAAGGAAGATCAAATCACCCTCCTTCAATATGTTAATAACATCCTATTGGGAGCAGATACTACTGAGATCTGCAAAGAAAAGACCGTTAGCCTCCTAAACTTTTTAGGAATGGCTGGCTACAGGGTGTCAGAGAAGAAAGCACAAATTGCAAAACCAACTGTAATTTATTTAGGATTTGAGATTTCCCAAGGACAGCGAAGATTGGGAAATGGTAGAAAAGAAGCCATTTGCAAGATGGCACCCCCTCAATCCAAAAGAGAGTTGAGAGGATTTCTAGGAAGGGCTGGATGGTGTCGCTTTTGGATTCCAAATTATGGTTTGATGGCAAAACCATTGTATGAGGCAACCAAAGGCCCTGAAGAAAATCCTGCCTCTTTAATGCCAAGTGAAAAAGAGAGTGATCTTAACCATGATTGTTTATAAGTCATTGAACAGGTATATGCCAGCAGGCCAGATCTGAAAGGTGTCCCTCTCCAAACTCCGGATGAAGAATTATTTACTGATGGAAGCAGCTTTGTTGTAAAAGGAGAAAGGAGGGCTGGCTATGCCGTGGTAACTTTAACTGAAGATCGAGAAGTAAAAGCATTACCTCCAATACCTCCGCCCAGAAAGCAGAAATTATAGCCCTCACAAAAGCCTTAAATTTGGCTAAAGGTAAAAGAGTCAACATCTATACAGATTCTAAATATGCTTTTGGAGTTGTGCATGCTCATGGAGCAATATGGAAGGAGTGAAGACTTTTATCTGCTAGCGGTACCCCTATAAAATATGGAACAGAGATTTTGAATTTATTGGAAGCAGTACAGAAGCCTAAAGAAGTTGCGGTGATTCATTGTAAAGCTCATCAAAAAGAGGACTCAAAAGTAATACAAGGAAATCGAAAAGCAGATGAGGCTGCTAAACGTGTAGCATTAAATACTATGATTTATGTTTTAATTCCATCAAAAGAAATTCAAGTGGAATCCCCAAATTATAATGAGAAAGAAAATAAATTAGCTATGTTATTACATCGTAAGAAGAATGATCAAGGATGGTGGATAACTTCACATGGACAATGTATAGTAACCCCTGAAATTATGAAGAAATTAATGGTCAAAAACCATGCTGAAACACATATGGGAGCAGAGGCAATGGTGGAATCAGTAAGACGATATGCGATAGGAACCAAAATGTTATTGATTGCTAAAAGTGTGAGTAATAAATGTGAGATTTGTCTTAGGAACAATCCGAAAATACAAATCCGACCCCCTCCTGGAGAGGTAAAAAGAGGCATAACTTCCAGTGAGTATTGGCAAATAGATTTTTCAGAGTTACCGCGATGTAACCAATACCGATATCTATTGATATTGGTAGATACCTTCTCTGGATGGCCAGAAGCTTTCCCGTGTCGAACCAACAAGGCAAAAGAGGTTGTAAAACATTTGTTGAAAGAAATAATTCCAAGGTTTGGAGTCCCTTTAGGAATATCCTCAGACAGAGGTCCACATTTTGTAGCAGAGGTTGTTAAAAACATGAGTAAGACATTAGGGATTAAGTGGGATCTCCATACCCCTTGGAGACCTCAATCTAGTGGGCAGGTGAAAAGGATGAATCAAACATTGAAAAGACAAATTTCTAAAATATGTCAGGAAGCTCAATTGAAGTGGATCGAAGCCTTCCCACTTGCCTTGTTGAGAATTAGGGTGACCCCTAGAGCTAAAGAAAAAGTGAGTCCATTTGAAATTTTATATGAAAAACCTTATAGTGTTAATTTGACAGGACGATCAGAACAAATGCATGTAATAGGAGAAAAAGTATTAACTGAATATCTTTTATCTTTGAGTAAGGTGTTGAATTCTTTGCATAAGTATGTCTTTTTGAAGACACCTTTACCTCTTGAATTTCCAGTACACTCATTTAATCCAGGGGATCAAGTTTATTTGCGAACGTGGAAGGACGACCCTCTTGGAGAAAAGTGGAAAGGACCTTTCCAGGTGCTGTTAACAACAAACACTGCTGTGAAACTGGAAGGAATAGATTCTTGGATTCATTATACGAGGATTAAGAAAATTCCACCTGGACTGTGGACATCTGTATTTAAGGAACCATTGAAGTTAACTTTGCGGCGTGTTCAATGAGATATTAGAGATGCTGCTAAATTAGTGTAACAATTTGATTATTGAACAGAATTAGAGAGAGAGGGAAGATGTGGAATGTGTTGTTGTTAATAATAACGATCAGTCAGATTGATTTTCAATTTTTGTTATAGAAATCGAAATATCTGGGAATTTTTAGCCCGAGAAGTAACCAACATGTCTTCCTTTTGTATTGCAGCCAAAAATTCTGTGGGAGAGATGTATAGTTCTTGTTTGGTAAGAAAAGATATAAATTATACCTCCCAAGCACTTTTGACTATTGGTATGGAAAGGACACAAATAAGAGAAGCCACACTTGAAAACAGGGCTGCAATTGACTATTTACTTTTAAGACACAATCATGGCTGTGAAGAATTTAAAGGAATGTGTTGTTTTAATTTGAGTGATAATTCACAGTTAGTAGAGAAGAAAATCCAACAATTAAAAGATTTGGCATATGGGTTTAAAGAACAGGAAGGATTAGATTTTTCTTGGTTGTTCTCGTGGCTTCCAAATTTAAATTGGCTTAGACAATTATTTTTGTTTGTGGTACTGATTGTTATTTTAATTATGATTACATGTTGTATGATTTAATTTGTATCTTTTTGTAGAAAATAAGTATTATGAGACTCATGATGCTTAACATCATAAGTCTCAAAGGGGGGAATTGTTAATGTTAATCTTAATCAACATTAATCTTCAAAGTGTTATCATCCTGTGTATAGCCCTCACCCAGAACTGGGTTAAAAGACCAGTTAATAAGAAACCAGAATGATGAAGCTAGTGAGTGGGTGTTTGATTGGGGGAGATCAAGATGTATATGTTTTAATTTAAGAACACTATGGTGATAGATAGTTTAGTTTGTTGTGGATTCTATATTGCTCGCTTCTGTAATTTTAAACAATGAAGACTTGTTGCTTAGAAGTTAGGTAACTAACAGGTGTGTGTTTTAGAAGTAGTGATAATTAATTTTAGCTATGGAAACTATAAACAAACGTGGTCCAAGCATGGCTCAGGGACAAATTGCGACCCTATAAGGTAAAGAGGAAATAAGTTCATGAAGAGTTCACTACCCTGCCGACCACCAGAGACCACCCAAGACCCCCAAGAAGACCCTAAAGGCTTTAGTGCGCATGTGTTTAAGATGATGTAATATTATAATTAGTTCTCAGAAACTTAAAATATGTATGAGAAGCATGGATATAAACAGAAAGGTGATTAGACCGTGTGTGCTTGATTTGTGGCAAGTCCACCGAGCACCCAGGCCTGAATAAAACAATATCTCTCCTGAGCGTGTGGAATTGGTTACTTGCACGCCGGGCACGAATCCGCTTTTCGGACAACAGTAACATTTATTCATTATTCTGGTCATCTGAAATAACTATAAGAAAAGTAATGATGAAGCCTTGGAAATTGCATTTTCATCTGCATATGAAATATCATGGGAATTATGATATGCAAAAAACAAATTGTAGACAGAATTTTCCCAGCACATGAAGTCCACTGAATCTGTACCAGTGGCATCAGGTTGATGTTGACTAATAAAAAGTTTTGCTTGTGGTTATATAGTACATATATTTTTGAAATGATGTCTTTATCAGACAAACCCATCGCTCTCAGTGAAACCATACTACATAAAAAGTGAGACAGGACATATGTGTAAAGTAATATAGAAATAATTTTAAAGTTGTTTTTTGTAACAGTATGTGTAAGGAAAGGGCATCCGCTCCCTTAAGGTTATCTGATCAAGGACCTTGCCAAAATAGGATAATAAGGAAAAGGGGGAAGCAAAACATACAGAGGCAAAAACCTGATAACGGAGACAATGCCAAGAAACAAACTTGGTCAGATACATCAATTGATAAGGGTGTGTGGAGTGTGAGCGTGATGTCAGCAAGATCATCTGATTGAGGACCATGTAAAAATGGCATGATACGGAGAAGCGGGAGGCAATAAACAAAGCATAGAGAGACACAAACCTGACAACCGACAATGGAGACAATGAAACCCTGTCAGTTACACGAATTGATGGGCTACCAACAAACTGCGGGAATCACTTCAGAGAGGGCCAGCATGGATTTTGCAGCCGATAAGGATACCAACCTCGGGGTCCAGGATGTTGATTTAGTTGGAGTGTGCAAACTGTAGAGGCAATGTGCAGGGGAAAGGGGGAGCAGGGAGCAACAGAGAGGGGTAGAGAGAAGGGGCTATAGAAGGGGCCAGTTGTGTGTAAAATGGGGCCAGTCAGTACGCGTGTCTGATCACTGCAGTCTCTCCTGTCTTCTTACATCTTCTTATTAAATCTTTTCTTTACTATCTCTCTGCATAATCTCACTCTCTATCCCGTGTGTGTGTGTGCGTGTGTGTACTGCAAGGACTCAGTGCCAGCTGCTAGTGAGACCTGAGTGTGTGTGAGTGAAATTTGGGGGCAGCTACTGGAGTCAGACCGGGAGTGTGGGTGCCTCTGACCTATGGTGTCAGCTACTGCAGCCCGCGGGGGTCTTTAACCCCCAGCCATTGGGGTGGGAATGGTGTGTGTCCCAAAACCAGCTACTGGGAGGGACCGGGGTGAGTGAGGTGAGTGAGGGGCTCAGCGTCGGCAGCTGGAGCGGGACCACAGGTCACAGCCCCTGTGCCTGGTGCTGGCTGCTGTGGGGGTGTGAGTCTGTACCTTCCCCAAAGCGGGTGTGCATGGGGAGCGTGTGTGTGTATTCACTGGCAATCTTCAAGCTGGACTAGATGGCGAGTTGAGGAGGCATCGGGGTGGGTAAAAGCGATCAGGACCTGGGCAGGGTTGCCAGGTGCGCAGAAGGGCCATGACAGTACTGGGGGGATCCGTGAATGCATGTGTGCTTGTGACCCTGGGGAGTGTGGGGTGTGCGCTGCACCAGTGACCTCCTGCCTCTGCCAGCCCAAGAGGAGGAGGGGATGTGGCTGTCTGGGCTTGTGTCTGATGTGAGTCCTGTACGTGGGTGCCGTTGAAGTCAGCACCTTGTCTGTGGCAGTCTTGTGACCAGCCATGCCATTGTCCTCTGTGTGGGTGTGTGTGTGGTTTTGTTCATCTTTTTTTTTTACAATATGATTTTATTTCCATATATAAAATAAAAACTGAGGTTAAATGATGTATTATAAGTGATGTCCTAAGACAACTACTTTTATTTTTTTGGCATATGCACCATATATTTTTTAACGACAGTTGAAGAAGTAAAAACAATACCTACATTGCAAATTTTATCACCACCTGTTTTGTGAAATGAATTTAGAGAGTAATAATAAAAGAACAATCCCAAACTTGGTCCAATATCAGCAATGGAGGTAAGCAGCATGGAAAAGAGGTTTGGCTACATACAGTAAGGTAGCTTAAAGCTCAGCTTTGCAATAGCTAGATCATACTGCTTCTCTGTGTAAGCCAATCTTCCTACACTTTGTTAAAATAGCACAAGACTCCTAATGCAGTTGATTCTCAGCATAAACTAGAAACATATTTTCACTTTTTCATGTTTTGCTCCTACAGGGACTGGAAGCAAATATTGGTGACGTAAAGGCCTCCTGGTTGTTTTCTATCATTTCTCGGCAATTGTGTGCTACCCTCTTTTCTTACTTATGCAGTTTCTCTTCCCCACCCCTGCAAAAAAAGACTGAGGACTGCAGAGCTGTCAAAAATTGATGCACACTGTCATAACCATTTTGTACCAGCTTGTCATGATTACGTACATTATTTAATGACTAACAGTTCTTATATGTGAAAATACTTTTTGACTTCACCAGGAAACAAGGAACTCTATCTATTTAGAGTAATAGCATGTCAGTTGTGGTATTTTTTCCAACAGATATTGTGCTTTAGAAGCATATGTGGATTATATCTTGAAGTATGAGAAGTAATTGTTCCTTTACCTTTCTTCTTTTTTTTTTTTTTTTTTTTTTTTTTTTTTTTTTGTTTGAGAAGCAGGGAAAATGACTATAAATGAGAATAAAGTGGTATTCAGGAAGATAAAATTCAAGGGGAGGCTGATCACTCTTTTTTACTCCAGAAATGGCAATCCTGTTTAAATAATAATAATTTTTAAAAAGTAAAACAGCAAATTTGAACAAACGGAAGAAATGAATGAAAATATTACATTCAATCAACTATGCACAAAACATAAACCAACCTGAAACATTAAAGGTAAGGAAACAAAAACCTTCTGTGGCAACAAAATTATTCCACAATTTGTTATGGCAAGTTTCTATCTTTCTCTCTCTTAAAAGTTCAATAACATCTGCTATCAGGAGATAGGCACAAGTGTGAACAGGCTATACTTTGACCTGATTTGACTGTTCCTCCATTTCCTAATTGAAGAATGATTGTCCTATCAGCCTTCTTAAAAGCTAAATAATTCTAAAAGTAGAAGATACACAAGACCTAAAAAGTTTTCAGATAGTATGATCAGCCTAAACAAAGAAACATAAAATTATTGATGTCTGAGTTAACCATTAGAACAAAACTGACATTCTTCACTATTCAGATAATATGAAATGAAAGATGATTTCTTACATTTTTTTCTGCTAGAATTTTTGCTGCAGAACAAAGTATTTAATACACAGTTCTTCCTTTAAAGTAGTATAGTGTAAGAGGAAAAAAAGAAAAGAAAAAGCTAACTTTAATTTCTTTATCTAAGTCAAAGGGGAAAAGAAAAAAAAAAGGTAGATATCTGCATGTAGAACAAGTAAAAAGACCATACTGGGAAATCAGTCCTAGCAATCTGAAAATGCTCTGAGTCTCTCACTATTTTTATTTTCTTAATTTTTCAAAATACCACTACCTAAATCTCAGGGTGAATATACAAAGCATATCAATATCCAGTCCACATTATATGAGATAGAATTACATAACTTACATTTTTTAAATGAATTGCTCTTCATTAAGACTGAACCTTACCTGTAATTTCCTGTTTACTCCTTCAGGCCCATCTTTTTTCCTGTCCTCAGATTCGTGCTTCCTGCTGTGCTTTCTGGAGTGATGCTCCCCATGTGCTGAGGTTCAGAATGCTCTCTGCATCATTCCAGGGAAAAAAGTTTGCATTTTTTTGCCCCACCAGAATTCATTAAACCTTTTAAGGCTTGAGAGGTACCAAACTTCCAGCAACTGTTTTTTTTTTTTTCCATTAGACACTGACAAGTAAGGACTGACATAAACAATACATTATTTTTATGTAATATGTCTCAAAAAACATAAGCTCTCTATTACTAGCTTATGCAAACTTAAACATGATAACAGATTTTCTTTGTATGTTTTAAAAAAATCTCCTAGATGATTGCAACTGACAGCTCACAGACCAACGTAGCTAATGTTTTAATGTTTGCTATTTCTAATTTCCTTATTTTGTTCATTTGACAATATTTCATTTCTATTAAAGCTCTATTTTATTTTTAAACAAGACAGAGGATGTAAACCCCTTCATTTTTTGTTGCTTCCTCTCTTCTTCTTTTCTCCTCCAAATTAATAACAAAAATATATTTATACATAAAGGAATTGAAATAATTTATTGAAAAATGTTTAATTTAAAACTGTATTATTAATTTAGTGTCTGAGCATACGCAGGAGTCGTTAAAAATTTTAATCACTAAAACATCAACAACAAAAAAATCAAAACCAAAACTCAAAGAAACATGCAAAATCGGGAGTGGAATAACATAGTTCTTTGTAACTACACATGCAATGGTTACAGATAGGAAGTTGACTTTTTTCCTAGGAAAACTTTGGAAAAATATTTCAGATTAATACTGTGATCTGCCATGCACTTATTACTATTCTGTGTGCCCACAGCCTTTTAGCAGGGTGTTTTGGATTTTTGTTTGTTTGTTTGTTTGAACGATGTGGCGACATAACATAGAATACAAAAATCTTAAAAAGAAAATAATTTAAAGTTTTAAAGAGTTTGCAGTAGAGCAGAAACATCCCTTATCATTCACCAGGGTTAAAGAAAGAAAAAGAAAAGAAAAAAAAAAGGATAGTTTATCCTCCTGTCTGTGGGTATTTCAATTATGAGAGCTGGAACCAACTGCTGTTTTGTACCAGATCTGAATAAGTAATGCTAATATCGAGACAGAATCATTTCATATTCCTTCAATGTCTCTCTACAGTCTTAGTCAAAAAAATGATATGGATTACAGACCTTCACTGTTAAGACTGTCTATTATTGCTTTCACTCTGTACTGATAAAAAGATATTATATTTTAACTTCTTCATTACCAACAGGACCTGGAGGTATGAGTATAATAAAGTATATGTTAATGCCATGTGTATGTCATGCTTTACTTTTTTTTGGTTTTGTTTTTTTTTTTAAATCTTGTACTTACCACAGATTTTAAGTGGATTTCCTAGAGAAATGGAAATTCCTATCAATCAATTTTACATAATTTGGCAGAGAAACAGAGATGTTAATATTGGTGATTTTCTTCTTCCTTCATAAAAATTGTGGGCCCACTAAAGTAAAGACCACCTAACTGAGCAGAGACTACATAATAAGCCCCACATATTTGACACCAAAAATCCCAAAAGAAGACATGATAGCTTTATATTTCACTGGACAGTCATGAATCCAACTACCAAAGAAAATGTTCTGGGATAGCAGATTTGTTTTACTGCTCATGGACCTAGTTATTTAGAGTGAGTGTTATCTCATCCTTGGTATTAAAACAAAATTTTAAAATTTTGAGATGAAGTGAGAGAATCCAGCTGCAGTTATACAGCTAGATGTTCAAGTAACAGCTCCAAGCTCCAAAATCAATGCATACAGACTTATTTTGGTCATTAGCTGACTTTTGGATGCTCAGTAAAGCTCTTTGTAGAATCGGTTTAGGTAATTTGTTTTGATCTTTGACATTATGTTGGCGGTTATCAAGTAACATATGGAGTCTTGGGGACTCTCCAGTGACTTAGATAATAAAAGAGAAAAATTAGCAAGCTTCAGGTGACATCTGGGAGTGGAGAGATCATTTTGTGCACTACACTACAGTAGTCTACTATAAACCTAACAATTATAAGATGAAAATTCTTGTCTATATTAAGGTCTGGTACTTATGTAAGCAGAAAGCAATTAAGCTCCTGAGAAGCCTAGCTAATTAAAAGTGTAGTTATTTGCAAAAGAGGAAAAAAGAGTGTAGGATAGTACACATGATGTTGGGGTTTTTTGGGGTTGTTGCTTTTTTTTTTTTTTTTTTTTTTTTTTTTTTTTGCTAATAGTATAATAAAACGATAAACCTTGTAATGCATTAACCTCTTAGATTAAAACATGTATAAAGTGGGTTTTTAATCATGAAGCATTCTGTTATAACTTTTATGAGGTCAGGATGTGTTAATTCCGAACACTGAGATATATCCAAAGTTGAGTTCTGGCAACATTGTAACCTTTCTGACGCTATTAGTGAAGATGTGATGAAAATACAATGTTAAACCAATGAAAACGTGTTGAGATGTGTTATAGGATATGTGAGTCTGTTCACTAAGACAGACTATATAAAATAGATGGAATATAAGAAGAAAATATCCATTCTTAATTATTTTCTCCAAGTTTCTGACATCTGCCATTCATCTTGTGCCTGAAGAAAACAAAGAAAAGGTATTAGAGATAACTTTTTCACTAAACTTTTCCTGTTCATGCGTTCACTTGAATCTTTTACTTTATATCTAACCTTGTAAGGAATGTGGTTACACAGGGAAGAAATACAGATTTTCCTCAGAATTACTCTGTTCCCCTAGAGAGAGAAAGAGATAGGAAGAAAATTTTTGATTAGAAGACTCCAAAGACATATGTTAGAAAGGAGTTGCCTTTTATTCTACACGGTGAAAAAACTGTTTTCTAGGAAGGTCAAGGAATTTAGCAGGTTTCACACATCTACTATATGACTACTGATAAATCAGAGCTCAGTGATAACAGCCATAAACATGAGAACTGGAAGATTCAGGTAAATCAGCAGCACTTCACCTGAATCATGATGAATATACGCCATATCTGTAGGGGAGATGGGTCTCAGGCTATATGGTACTCTGAATCCAGAAAGCACATGACATTTTTAAAATGCTGAGTTGAAGGTAACTGTGGAGCTAGAACTGAAAGTCTGAACTGTATTAGTCTATTAGTGATGGGAATCTGAGAAACCTGGAACATAGTATTATTTAATAGTCTACTCAGTCCCTGAGGAGCCTGCATGACACACCTGTGTTTCTATTATTTCACCGTGCTCTGTGCAACACCATCGGATACAGATATTCAAACCCTGGTCAGAATGAGCATCCAGAAAAGTAAATCTGAACATTTAAAAACAACAACAACAACAACAACAAAACCTGAGGTGGACATTGTGAAATCAATTCTCTCCATCCTATTGTGTCCCATTTCTACTCTCCAAATGGTGTTTGTCTGAAATTTATTTGAAGTGCCAGTAGGGTGTATAGGCAACACCTATACCTGAAACTGAGAGTCTTATGGCACTCTTAGTAGGTTAACTCTGCACAGCCCTTTCTTTTCTGAAAGCTTGAAAGGCATGAATTTGAACACGTGTTTGTGAGGAAAGATAGGTTGAGACTAAGACATGTTACAGGTAGTATAAAACTTTGTAATCCTTAGCAGCCTTCAAACTCCTGGAGAACAAACTCAAGAATAGCAGAGAAAGGAGTGTTGAAATATTACCATTTCCCATTGACCTGCGACATTCAGTCACACAAGAGCTCCCTCAGAGGAACCCCTTTTCCTTCCGTGGTGGCACAAAGAACAGTGACACAGCAATAGGTTTGGGAGGGGGGCAGGGTATCTGCTGACCTGTGACTTGGAACAAAAAACCACTCAAAAAGCCGTCTCAGCTAGAAACAGTAAGTTCAAGATTGCCATGCAAAAGTGTAAGCATGCAAATACAGTGCAATAGTAACAAGTGTTTCTCAAATAGGGCAGTAACTGCCCTGTTACTCTAACCCTGAAGGGAGGGCTGCTGGCCTGCAGAGGAGCTGTGCAGCCTTGTGAGTGCCCTCCCGTGCCTTCAGCAATAGTGGGAAGCACAGACGGAGAGGGCTGGCAGTGGACAGACAACCTTGGGAACAGCTTGTTTGCAGAAGTCCCCTTAAAGAATAATACAGTAAATCCTCCTTTCGGATTGCAAGGTTTCCTGTTTCCTCTGCAAATGGGGCCAACAGGCTGGGAAGTTACTGTTTGACCAATGAAGCATACTTTCAGGAGCTGGCTTTGTTGTGCAAACATGTAAGTGTTTAACCACTTATTATCTGGAATCAATAAACAGCAATATTGATGAGAATCTATGTTTTCCGGGTTTGTTGTGTCACTTTTCAGAGTGAGTAAGCATCCTAACCAGTGAATTGACATCCTCTCTCTGTCTTTATTATGCCAACTGATGAAAATATGGAGAAAAAAATCTTGGGATATCATGTCATTTATACTAACACATTTATACTATGCAAGATGTAACGGATCTAACTGACAAAAATGTTTGCAGGTTTTATTTTTAGTTTGCTGACAATTGCCAGCAACAGCCCCAACATCAGTTGCCTATTTACGACAAGCTCCATCATATTGTGACTGTTGCAGAGAACACCAATCCTTGACAATAATACCACAGCTTTAATTAATTCAATTTAATTTCCTGTATGAGATCATTCTAATATGTGTGGATAAACCACTGACAGTTTTCATATGTCTTTTGAATACCCCATTAAATAACAATAAGGAAATAATAATCTGGGATCAGTTTACAAAACTGTTAAGGTCAATGATAAGACTTCCATTGACTTCAAAAACTTTTGAAGAAGGTCTGTATTATACCATAAATATACATATTATACCATACATATACACCATAAAGCACATGCTTATCATTTTGGGTTTGGCTTTGATATTATGCTCTATCATATGTAGTTTAATGTGAATATAAGATAAGTGAATAAAAATGATGTTTATGTTCTTTTACTGTGCCTATTTAAAGCCCCATTAAAGATCTGTTGTAGCTGTTGATGGTGAAAGGTCAAATACAGCACAGGCTGAATTTCACTTTCTCAGAGTTTTGTTAAAAAGAAACGAAGGCTAAGCTTGCATGAAGGGTCTCCCTTCACAATGCAGCTTGCACTGAAGAATGTTCAGTGTCAGGTATTGGGACAACATCAGCAGGAAGATCCACTCAGCTTTCAGAGGGGCTTCAGGTTCCTCAAGGCTTCTTTTCTCAATTATTTTTGCCTTGGATATTCCACCAACTGCATTTTTTCACTTTTAGAAAATTCAATCTAACACTTTCCTCATTTCTGCTTAATGAGAACGCTGTTTAATTTTGTAGTGCATGCTTTTCTCCAAACCATTTTTCTCTGTATGGCACCATTGCCAGAAGACCAGTCATATCTGTGATTATAATTTTTTTCAGCCTTTTTTTTTTAATTTTGGCCCTCTTAGCTGCTATTGTGTTCACACTGATCCATGCAAAATTTAACTAAAATCATATTTTCTTTTGCATTCAGGACTTCATAGAGTTCATTTGTTATTCATCATCTTTTTTTTTTTTCTTTTCTGTTTTTATTACTCCCCTTCTCCCCCTGCCTCCCCCCAAATTAGTGCACTGCTAATCATATCCTTTGTGCTTTCCTAAAATCTCAGTAGGACTTATGGAATGCATCCCCCTATCATTTATACTCTGTATTTCCATGAACGTCTTCTACTGTAAGCTGGAATAGTCCTAGGAAAACTACAAATATCCAACCCTCATCTAAAAAAGTCAGCTGGAAGGGAACGCTGATAGTTATGGTAGTAAATTTAGAATTACTTAACAACAATGTCTGTAAACATTAAAAATAACACATTCTTTAAATTTTCCCAATATTCATGGTAGGAAATTTGTCTTTCTATTTATATGTAAATTTCCTGCTAAAATTCTGTTAAATAGAGTGCTGTATTTACTGTAAATACTGTAAAATACAGTAAAGGGTGATATAGTATTCAAGGATAGGGGAGCAGAAATCAGTGTTTATACCGGTGACATGATATGTTTATTTCTATGAAACAAGAAAACCCCAAAATATTGATACTTAGTGAAAGGTAATAAGGGGGTTTTTCTGAAGGAATGCAATCTTACTTCATATTTACTTGTAATGTTAAAGAGAAACAAGTAAAGAGAGGCTGTAATTTATTTTGGTTTTTATTGCATGCAGGAACTATAACCCAGGATATAGTAAAAAAAAAAAAAGTGAATGTAATAGCCTCACAACCAATTTTCCAGTGTTTTCTGAAAAGGTTAATAGCACATATGCTAAGTCGTGAAATACAAATCAGATGGGAAAGGGGTGGATCTGTGCACTAAAAGCACTGAGACAATAATCATTTTTTTGCATAACTACTCAAAGAAATACACTTGTAAAATCTGTGGCAAGATGTGACTCTGAGCAAACTAGCACTTTCATATGTGAAAGCTATGTGGTGTTTGGGCCAGGTAATTTTCTACTGAATCAGAATTATGGATCTAAGTCTTGTTAATTGTCCTAACAAACAGATACATAATGCTAATATTAAGGCACTTTTATGGTTATCAATTTTGTTATGCTTAATGAAAATTCCTAAACAAATTCTAGTCTTTAAGAAACATAGTGTTATCTAGAAAAAAGACCTTCAGTGCTAGATAGATGATACTTAAATGTATAATTTTTGTGGCATGCAATATAACTGAATGTATAATTTTGTAAGAAGCTTTTTAAAAAGTAGAAATAAACATTCTGGTCTGCCTAGCTTGTGCCTAAATTTTGTCTGCCTACTGTACCAGATACCCTAAGCAACAGTAGAATTCTCTTCACACAGATTTGATTTCTCTGTAAGTGCTTATAACAACTATCTTACATAGGAAGTCAAATTACATTAAGTGGCACCAACTGATGTAAAGAGGTCCATTTCTTTTCCTACCACATACAAAAATAAAATAAAATCTAAAGCTAAGCAATTAGTTGAGACTAGCCATCTTTAAATAGTTAAGCTTTGGGAAAAGGAACTCATTTTCACATATGCTTAGTAGTAGGATGTCTTTCATCACACGATAAATGCCTAAAAACAAATCTATAGCTGTAGTTTACTTGGAATTCTGTATTTGATAAAGGTATTCTGGCCAAAAAAAATCTACCTATCTTGTTCTTTTCCTATAAGAAAAAATAATAATTGCATCTAAGACAAATAGAATGAACTATAAGCGTTTTAACATGGATTCTTATGTTTAAGTAGGATATAGGCCAGTCTCATCTTAAGCTTACTTTCTGGGACACTGTATCTATTTCCACTGTGCTAAATGGGCCTAAAAAAATAGGAGTTGATCCATGACTTACATTGCTAGCGAACACTTAAAACTAAGAAATCAGTTCTACTCCAAATTGCCTTTATAGTCACCAGAAAGGGGTAGATAACTTTGTAAGCTTCCAAAAGAAAAAAAAAAAAAAAACTTTGATTAATTCAGGTAAGAATGTCAGGTGAATAGGATCCTCCCCATGATATTTTTTAAAATGTCTCCATTGATTAAACAGTGAAGATGAAGGAAACTTTTAAAAGCAATGTAATTTGAAAAGATAGCTACAGTTTTCATGCAGGTTAGGTGTTTAAATTAGATTGGATCTCATTTCTCTTTTCTATTTCAGAAACTTATTTTGTATTCTTTTTACATTACATTATACATGGCAACATATTTAAATATTTTCACACTATCTAACCAGATCCTTGGGAAACTAATATTATCACAGCTGTGGTCCACAGATATGACTTTTTTTAGATAAGAAGTTATTTCACTCATTATTTAGCTGAAAGAAAAATCTCAGTTGCACTGCAAATTAAAATTTGAAGTCTTAATTTATTTTCTCAGTTTAGCAGTTATTTAAAAAAAAAAAAAAAGGAAAAAACTTCTACAGCATATTCCTACTATTTGTAAGCTCTGGATCAGGCTAAGGTTGTCAAAAAAACCCCAAACCTATAAAAGATACAGATTAATTCTCAGGAAATAATACAACTCTTTTCATCCCCTTGTTTCTGATATATACTTATGACTGTCATTTTAAAATGCTGGCAACTTAGAAAAGACGTTGAGTACACAGTTCTTTTACAACATCAGTTAACTATGAAGTGGTAACCAAAGAGACAAACAGAATATTAGAAATTATTATTATGCAATGGACAGTGACAAAACAAAAAACATTATTATGCAACTGAATAAATCCATGTGTCACCTCTGTCTTTACTATGTATAATTTTGGCCACTTCAATAATAAAAAGAAAAAACAATAAAAAAAAAATTAAGAAAAGTGTAGCAACAAACAACATTTTGATGATCATTCTTCAACTGAAGAGGATTCTTCAGATTAAATAAGAGATGTCTGAGGTTTACATGATATATGCTTATAAAATCAAGAACTTTATACAGGAGAACCAGAGATCAGTGTATATGTTATGTCATACCGTGAAAGAACTTGAGGGTATTACATGATTGAAGATTAAAACCAATGTGAATCATTTTTCATGTGTATCACCTGCATAATTTTCTTCTGGAACATTTTGCCAGAGGTGTCATAGATATGAACAGTGTGAATCTTTGAAAAAGGTAAGACAAATACATGAAATATAAGTCAGTCAGGAGTTTCCTATCATCATATAGATGATAACAGGGGTTCTAACAAATCATATGATTCAGGATGTCCCCGAACAACTTACTCAAAAAAAATGAGATTGTCTTGATTTACTCCTCCGTAAAGACACTATAAGACCTCCATCAAGATTTTCTCTGACCTGATTCTTAGGCTTAAACTAAGACCATATACGAATATTGCTGAATATTTTCTTACACGCAATAGTGACCACTATGTCTCTGAACTAGTATGTGAATGTTACTTAACCGTAAAAAAAGACCACTGTCCAACATGGTATTGCTCATACTTGTCTGAAGAGAAATGCTACACATCATCCTTTCCTATAAGTACAGCAATTCAAAATATAAGAGCTTTCTTGGAGGGCTCTTCATTTGCCGTGTTTATTACTGGGCAGTAAATGATAAATGTCTCCTGTCTCCTCCACCATGTAGTACTGCAAGATTGTACCTGCCAGTTTGGACTACCAAGAGGAAGTTTATTTCATATTTTATATAAATTCTTTTACACATGATTCTCTTTATATGCCAGACAGCAGTTCTCATGCATGTTAAGTCTTAGGAGCAACATGCAAACAAATAGCTACTCTGTTATTAAGTTTTTAATTGTACTATATTTTGTCCTTTGAATACTTCTTTCAGATATTTATGAAAGTTATTGCTATTTGGTTTCTTTTTCTGCTTCTTTTCAGTGGTTCTTAAACTCTGAAAAGAATTACTTATACAGGACTGTAGGTTATAACAAGATCTCTCATTTATTTCTTCTCTTACACAATAAAAGAATGTACAAAAGACTACTTTCACTCTGTTTTTGTAAATGTGATAACTTATGACATCCTCACGGTGAGCTAGCATGTTCTCTGCCCTTGGAAGGTTCAATGAACATTATATATCCCTACCAAGCATCCTCCATGTCACTTTATTTTTCTATTTATTTTTTCAATAGTTTTGCTAGTTTTGATTTGACTGGACAGACATTCAAGCAGAATGTTTTAATCCTTATTCTATGTGACTGAGTTAAGATATTTACATCTCACCATCCTTCCACATTGTTGTTTTAGGACAATGTTTTCTCAGATATAGTTCTGGAGGTGAAAGCTAATATATAGAAATTATAAAGATTGTTACATTCTTAGACAAAAGCTTTCATTGTTATGCATCTGGTCTTTTTAATGGAAGATTGTGTTTGCTGGAGAGTTTGACCTGTTTTAAGGGAGAGGTTCATCACTCCGTCATGTTGCTAGAAATTCTGGCAGATGACAAAAATGCTAGACAAAACAAAGTACACACAAAAGCTACTCAGTCTTACTGTTTTTTATGTCTGTCTTCTGTCTATTCTTTCTTCTCATTAATTCCACATACATTTTTCTGTTCATTCATCCAGATGTAATATTAACTGTTCCCTTTTCCAAGATACCCTTGAATTTCAGTTACCAGTCTCTCTTAGTACTCCTGACCTTTCTCTGCTATGTACACACAATAGAAGAAAAGGCACTTTTGGATGAGAAGTCTTTCCAAATGTAATGTTAATTTTCCTACAGTTACATGTCATTTTTTTAAGAGGCTTCCCTAAAGCATTTACAAAGTAGGCTACAAAACTGCAGTAGAAGAACGACTTTGTGAACTCTTTTACTCTTTCCCCACCCCCCCAGACCCTTCTAGTTTGCTTAATTTCCACAAATCGGGTATGTCATTTACTAATTATCCTTCTATTGCTACTAATTATTTATTTATTTTAGCTTCTTTCAATATAAACTTCCTCAAGTAAAATACTGTGGTGAGTTAACCTTGGCTGGCTGCCAGGTGACCAGCAAGGATACAATTCTGTATCATATTTGCTGGCTCAGTTATATGTTCTCCACTGTTTTTAGCAGTAGACTACTAGATAACTTTTTAGGTTAAAAACCAAACAAATAAACTAATAATATTTATACTACTAGTCTTGCAACCTCTGGTACAGATTATTTCACCAATTGGGAATTTAGTATGTTGCAAATTCCAATGAATCCAATGCCTCTGTAAGCCCAGAAGAACAAATAGCAAAAAGACAGATAAAAAACAGATGAGATATCAGTAGGGGTCGTCAATAGGGGTGTTGGACTAGATGACATTTAAAGGTCCCTTCCAACCCAAACTATTCTATGATTCTATGATTTAGAAAGGTCCATCTAAACTTAGCATTGAGAAGCTTTTTTGCAGACAGACAATTTTCCAGGATATATTAGTTCACATGAAGTCTATTGTGTATGTAAGAAACAGCTGTGACTCAGGTAAATGTTGAGAAGCCTTTCTGGAAATAAAATATAGATATACTAGGGAATTGTGAGAAACTCTAGGATACAAGTTGCCCTTCTTCAAAACTTGAGAAAATTAACTTGTGCATCTAATTTCTAATAGAATTTACAACACTATCACCGAGAAATGGTAAGAAAATATTTCCTGAGATACTACATGACAAATCACACACATAGGTCTGAAGCCACACAGACAGTTCCCATTCATCATAAAGCACAGATCTGCATAGACTGTGAAGGTGACAACAGTATGTTATGTGAAATGTGGCCTGAGACCTAGACACTGAGGCTAGGATTGACTTTACCTCAGCTTTGATCAATTTAAAGTGAAGCATCTAGTCTAGCTTTTTTACTAGATTCCCTTCAAAATCAGTGAATTGCCTGGCCAATCTTGTGACTTCGAATGCGTTCAGTTTCCCACTAGAGTCACCTCTCTCTCCAATAGCTACAAAAGGGCCTAGATTGGTATAGTTCAGAATCCTAAATTTTTTCCTTTATTTTAGTTGTTTGAAAGCAAATTCTGCCTTGGAAGTATTACATCCACATGCTTAGGTCAGACAGCCCAGCAGTGAAAAGATCCAGGTAGCATAGCTGTAAAGTAATTGTGCTATGCATCCAGCATAGCTGTTTTACGGGCTCAGTCAGAGCTGAATGATTTAAAATGGTGCCTTTAATTTTTGGCTAACCTTTGATAGTGGAGCTGCAGGTATTTTTTCCAAAGTCCAGAATAGTAAGTCAAGTTTGACATTCTCAGAGTTCATAATAAAACCATAAAGAAGCCGTAAGTGTGGCCAGTTTGCTCAAAGAAAGAAGTTTTTCATTCTTGTTTGTGACATCAACTTCCTAATAACAAGGTAATACTCCACTACACAGCATTTGTTACAGCCACAGTTATTTCTGGCTTCTCACATACTAACAAATTATCATGCAGCATGAAATATATTAGAAGGGCTAAGGCCAGAACAGAACAGGAAGGTGAAGCAGAGAAGCTAGTCATTCGTGACCTGAACACAGTGATCTGGGTCAAAATGATACGGAGATTACAGGCAGTTTAAAAAAAAAAAAAAAAAAAAAGATGTAGCATCTGCTGAAACATGAACACTTAGTCAAAAGAAGGAATAAAATATCGCTCAGGAAGAATAAACTCCTACTCCAGACCTACATGATCTCAAAACTAAAGATTTGACTGTTTGCTCTGTCCTTCAATCTATCCTGTTGGAGTGAGGAGCACAGTGGTGAGATAGCCCAGGGCAAGGCTCTAGGTGACCGGAACAATTCGAGCAACACTAGGGACCTCCTCTGGTTTTTGATGAGTGGCTAAATATTTGGATGTGTTCTTTTCCTTTGCCCTTGATCCTTTACAAACATTTGTACCTGGTTTTCATTGATCATGCCTTCCCCACTATTGTCTCTTCATTTTTATTTCCACAATATTAATGTTATAGCTAACTAAAGTATTCACTACCCACAGAATTACTTCGACATGCCTTCTGCTATGATATTCACTTTGCTGCATATTTTAATGCCAAGCAAATTGCCCAGGGTGATATAAAAAGGAGGGATCTCATAATCAACAAAAGAGGGCTGAAAGGGGCCCACCTCAAGTGTATGCACACAAATAAGGAAAGATCTATAACACAGACGGGGGAAGCTCTCATACCTTCTCTGGGAAATAAGCACCACTGGAGTGCCTTGAGCACAACTGGAGTGCCTGTATATTAATGCGTGCACACAGGGAACAAACAGGAGGAACTAGAGGTCTGTCTGCAGTTGCAAGAAATCTCACTTGGATGACAGAAACATGGTGGGATAGCTCACACAACTGCAGTGCTGCAGTGGATAGGCTCTTTCGGAAGGACAGCCTGGGATGGTGAAGCGGGAAAGTTGTCATTTCTGTGAGAGAGTGGCAGGAATGCATGGAGCTCTGTCTTGGGGTCGCATGAGGAGCCAGCTGAGAGCTTATGGGTCAGGATTACTGGAAAGACCAGCATGGGTGATAATGTGGTGAATGTCTGCTACGGATCACATGAGAAGGAAGAAGTAGCTGAAACTAAACAAATGGAAGAAGCCTCATGTTAGCAGACCATGGTGTTCACAAAGGACTTGAACCACCTCCATATCTGCTACAAGGGCAACATACTAGGGCACAAGCAACCCAGGAGATTTCTGGAGTGCATTGATGACAACTTTCTGACACAGGTGATCGAGGAACTAATGATGGGTAATGCTTTCCTAAACCTGATACTTACAAACGAGAAAGAACTGGTTGGGGTCAGCCTTGGCTGCACTAACTGTGAGATGGTGGAGTTCAGGGTCCCGAGAGGAGGAAGCAAGGCAACTAGTAGGATCACAACACTGGCCTTAAGGAGAGTAAACTTTGGCCTCTTCAGAGATCTGCTTGGAAGAATCCCAGGGGACAGGGTCCTGAAAAGAAGGTGTCCAGGAGAGCTGGTTGATTTTCAAAGATTGCCATCTCCAAGCTCAAGAATGGTCCATCCTAATGAGCAGGATATCAAGTAGACGTGGCAGGAAGCTTGCATGGATGAACAACCAGCTCCTGACAAAATTAGGATACATGCAAAGGGTGAAGGCAGAGTCAGGTGACGCAGGGAGACCATAGAGCCATAGAGTCTGAGCATGCAGGTGGCTGGAGCAGGACTGCGGGTCACGTGCCCACGTGCCTGGTGCCAGCTGCTGGGGATGAGTATCTGTATCTTCCCCAAATTGTGTGTGTGGGAGGTGCGTCCACTAGCAAACTTCAAGCTGGACCAGCCAGCAAGTAGAGGGGCTTTAGATCCAGGCGGGGTTATCAGGTGGGTGGAGGGTCCATGCTCGTATTTAGGGGGATCCACAAGTGTGTGATGACTGTGGCACAAGTGTGTGAGTGCCGCGTGTTTTCAGCGAGCACCGAGCTGGACCAGCCAGCAAGTTGGGGGGCCACTGGAGTGGGTAAAAGGGGCCACGATCCGGGCAGGATTGCCAGCCAGGCCGAGGGGCCGTGCTGGTGCTTGGAGGATCCACAAATGTGCATGTGCTTGTGAACCTGGAGAGTGTCATGTGTTTGCTGTACTAGTGACCTGCTGCGTCTGCCAGCCCAAGAGGAAGAGGGGACGTGGCTGTCTGGACTTGTGTCTGATGTGAGTCCTGTCTGTGAGTGCTTTTGAAGGCAGCATCTTGTCTGTGGCAGTCTGTGTCACTGGCCGTGTCCGTGTCCTTTGTGTGTGTATATGTGTGTCTGTGTGTGTGTTTGTCTGTCTGTGTGTCTCTGGGATAGTGTTTAGCTTCACTACTAGTTGAACCTGCAAAAGGGAAAGCAGTAGGCACGTCCCTCAGCCTGGGCAGAGACCCCAGGTCCCCAGGCACTGGGCTGGGGCCAACAGTTGGGTCAGAGAGGTCCTAATCCCTAGATCTGCTGGAGGAGGTGGCAACGCTCTTAATATCCTTCACACCTCTCTCCATAATCTTTGAAATTTCATGGTGATTGGGGGAAGTTCCCAAGCCCTGGGAAAAAGGAAATGTCACTTCTTTCTTCAAGAGGGGAAAGGAGGAAGATCCAGGGAACTACAAGCCAGTCAACTTGATCTCGATCTCAAAAAAAGTGATGGAGCAAACACTCCTGGAAACCATTTTCAAAAATCTGTAGAATAATACAATGAAGGACAAGAAGGTGATTGGGAATAGCCACCATGGATTTTTGAAGGTCAAATCATGCCTGACTAGCCTGATTGCCTTCCACAAAGAAATAACTGGCTCCATGGACAAGGAAAGAGCAGTGGATGTTTTTACCTTGGCTTTGGTAAGGCTTTCAACACTGCCATCAGTAACATCCTTCTAGGCAAAATGAAGAAGTATGGACAAGATAAATGGACAGTGATGTGGACTGACTAGTAGCTGAACTGTTGGTCTTAAATGGTTGTGGTCAGCAGCACAAAGTCCAGCTGGAGGCCAGTCACTGCTGGTGTACCTCAGTGTTTGA
Source organism: Calonectris borealis (assembly GCF_964195595.1). Lineage (NCBI taxonomy): Eukaryota > Metazoa > Chordata > Aves > Procellariiformes > Procellariidae > Calonectris > Calonectris borealis. The sequence continues at coordinate 167,254,683 of NC_134312.1, forward strand.
CACTAGAACCAGTACTCTTGAATTGCTTCACCAATGACCTGGTAATCACAGAATCATAGAATCATTAAGGTTGGAAAAGACCTCTAAGATCATCGAGTCCAACCATCAACTCAACATCACCATGCCCACTAAACCATGTCCCTAAGCGCCTCATCTACATGTCTTTTAAATACTTCCAGGGATGGTGACTCAACCACTTCCCTGGGCAGCCTGTTCCAAGGCTTGACCACTCTTTCAGTAAAGAAATTTTTCTGTTACAGCATGCACGCTCAACACATTTGCAGCTGATACAAGACTGGTGGAGTGATTGATACACCAGATGGGGTGTACTGCTATTAGAAGGACCTTTACAAGCTGGAGAAATGGGCCAACAGGAAGACTGAGGGGGATCTTATCAATGTGTACAAATGTCTGATGGGAGCATGTAAAGACTCTTGGTGGTGCCCAGTGACAGGATGACAGTCAGTGTGCATAAACTGAAATGCAGGAAATTCCACTTCAACATAAGAAAAAAACTTTTTTTTTTTTATGGTAAGGGTGACCAAGCACTGGCACAGGTTGCCCAGAGACGTTGTAGAGTCTCCATCCTTGGAAATATTCAGAACTTGACTGGACACACTCCTAAGAAACCTGCTCTAATTGACTTTGTTCTGAGCAGGGGTTTGGACTAGCTGGTCTCCAGAGGTCCCTTCCAACCTAAACCATACTGTAGATATATTATACAATTGTACAGCCTCTAAGTCTACCTTCTCTACAGAGAATAAGTGGTTTGGTGGACCATAATAATTCTGAGAATGATTGCATTGAAGACTATAGCATTCACTGTACATCCTATTATACAACACTGTGAACCACTCAAGACCATGGAAATGGATTCCTTACAGTCACGGAGTAGTTCACCAGTCTAATCTATGAGAGGGATGCAAAAATCCTAAGAGAATTGCATTAATGATCCACTCTGAATGGTGTACTGTTTTTGGTCACAAAGCACAACCAGAAACTTTCATTCTGAATTACTTTTCTTTTTCTGGTGAGAGGAAAACAGAAAAACAAAGCAAAGGAAATCAAGTCTCCCGGGGAAACCACATTGCGTGTCTTTTCAATAGCATGGTGCATTTGAATTGAGCATGAAATAGCTGTGTTTTTTTCAGGAAAAAAGTGAGATGCAAATAAAAAAAGGAAATAAAACAATAGTTGTATATACAACACTCACAAAATGAAAGAAAATTATTTAGACAGAGGAGATCAGAAGAAAACAATATCTTTTTGTCTCATTCCAGACATTGTTTATTGGCTGTTGATTCTTTCTTTGTTTCTTTCTACTTTTCCTTGTGTTTCTTTCCCAAAGATGTAGGGTTATGTCAGATATATCTGTCACAGATATATGTGGGATATCATGTGACAATTTACTATGTGCATGAGGAAGAGTGAATTGACAAAAGAGGTTTCCTAACTACTGTTTATTATTATTATTATTATTATTAAATTGCCTTCTAATAGAATAAAATCCAGTGATTGCTACTACATCGTAACTTTTTTCCTCTGGTTTATTGTTAGTCCCAGTGCTAATCTGCTGTGAAAATCTCTGTTTTAGCAAGCTAGGCTATTTTATTTTATTTTTAAAAAAACTCTAGGCTTTATTTAAACAAACAAACAAACACAACTAGGTGTTATTTTATTTATTTCTGATTTTACAGTGTCTGGAAAGGTGCCCGAAGATGAACCTATAGTTTTGGGCAATACCATCTTTGTTCCTGTTGTAATAGAACTATAAAGAAGCAATTATTCCTATGAAACTACTTTTGATTCCTTCAGTCTTAAGAGAAATGGTGGTATGACTGAAGAAAATTCCAGAAATGGTCAGTGAGTGAGTGAGAGGAATGAAGTTACTGAGTTATGGGTTATCCCTTTTATGGGGTAGCACAGAGTGCTAGAAGATGAATTTGCTAAAGGGAAGATTTATAATGCTAATATCCAGACAGAAAAGACAACATATTAAAAAATGTTTCTCAGTACTTAAAAGTTAGCTTGTAAACTTATTCTCTGATTAATCAAACCACTAGACAAAATGGAAGTAGTATTGACTACTTAGATTGGGAAGGTGGATCCTTAGCCTCAGATAGAAAGTTTGCTGGTATGACTTGTGAAATGAACCATGTGAAGATAGAAACTAACAGAAAGGAACCAAACAATAGTGTTTAGGTCAGTAGAAGATGTAAGAAAGTAATGAAGAAACACACTCATCGGAGATACTGAAATGAAGGAACAAGACAACATGTAGTCACAGGAATTAATTTTTTTAGAAAGTAAATTTTGCTATCAGGATAAAATAGAATGCAACTGTAAATTGGTGGGGTCACCTTAACTTGCATCACATGACATTTTGGCAGTTAAAAGCCTACCTATGGTCCCACTTAATAACCCAGTATATCTTCTTTCTAGCTTTACTTAAACTTGTAGGCTGCTTCTTAGCTTTATTGCTTTTCCAGACCAAATTCTCAGCAGCATTTAAGTGTGGAAGTTCTGGAAGAATAGATATGTCCTACAGTATAAGCTCCCTTGCAGTGTAAGAACACCATTGGGGACATTAGCAGAACACACAATAAGCCTTGCATAAACATTTGCCTCTTAGACTAAATTAATTTAGCTTCTGATCAAGTATGTTGATTTACTAATGAAGACACCTCTGTAAAAGGGGGAAAAAAAAACCAAAACAAATCAAACAAATCCAAACCACCACCACCACAACAAAAAACACAAAAGAAAGAATGCTAGCTTGAAGGGACATGATGGGATTAAACAAAAGTATTTATAAGAAGATACAAAAATGAAGAGAGATGGTCCCCACACCAAATAAAAGCATTAAAAAAAAAAAAAAATGGCCTGAATACAGCATTAATCGACTAATAAAGCAAGAAAGCAATAAACAAAATTTTGACTGAGGGGCAGTATTTAATACAGGAGAGCCACTTTTTCTGGGGCACTCTAGAATCCTATATGAGTCAGCACCAAATGTATGCAGCTCTTAGTATAAATACTGTAAAAATAAGCACCTTTATAGCTAGAAATGGCTGTAATGGATGTAACTGGGTGCCTCCACACAAGTCTCCATTAGAACCAAAATGGTTTTGAGCAAGTACATAGGCTACAGGAACAGACTTGCTTGAAGAAAAGAGTACCTAGTCTGTCTTTGATCAGAGACCCATCCTCAGCTGTGTTGAATGAATGGCACAACCACATGCTTTGTAAAGACTAACACAACACATTCAACACAATGAAATTAAATGAACTTCCCTACTGCATTTAACAAAGACTTTTGAATGCATAGTAGTGCTAAAATGCCTTCTTTAAAATACCTTTACAAAGATTAGGAAACAATCAGCTTAACATGTCACCACCAGTTGTCACCATTTAAGGGTGGCAGTCTAATGTGCATATATACATACTTGAAATTAAAGTGTTATTTAAATAAGTGATGAACAATACACAAAGCACTTGTTTGTCACCAATTAATTATTATGTTCTTCAAAACTAATAATCAGGCAATCAGTTGCCAGAAAAATCAATAACTGTGTCAAAACTATCAATTTTCCAATCAGGAAATTCACTTTAACACTTCAATTTGTTTGTCTGTTTGCTCTTCTCTGATTACCTGAAAGGCCTACTCCAGGATAAATCACTGAGTTTGTTTTTGCTTTGCCCAATGTGTGATGAATCCCAATGACCTTCTGAAGAGATTTGAAATGTTTGTTTACAGTTTCTCCCAAAGACAAGTATTCTTTTCAGGAACTTTGCCTCGTTAGTTCTTTTAGATCTGCCTCTTCAGCTTAACCAACAGGTTAACCATACTCTGTTGGATATAGACAACGTATCTTTTGCACTTTCTACATAAAAGAACAGACCTTTTCTTGCAAAATAACCACAGAAAGCAGATCCTGTCCAATGTTGTTTTGTTTTGGCTTGATTTGTTCTGCTTTGTTTGAGATTTTGGGGCTGGAGTGGAAAATATCCCTATCTTGTATTCAATATGTATAATTAGCACTCCAGTGTCCTTTGTCCCTTTTCCTCTTCAAACCTTTTGTATCTTTTGAGATTCAATTATTTCTTAAGGTGCGATTTATATGACCTGATGTTGACATCTAAGCTTCTTTATAGATAATAAGGAGAAATAAGCACTTCAAAGGTGGGATTCATCTGTCTTCTTTTCACTGTATCCTTTTACAAATTGGATATAAACATCTACAGAAATTCCATAGATAGCTGAGGGGTAATAGCAATGACATCCAAAAGTTCCCAAGAGTTGGGGATATGCTGTTCAGCATATTCCTATGCTCCAAATGTTGTTTATCTTCTTCCTGCTTTTACCAGTCATCTTTCTTCTGTATTCAACAAAATGTTCTGCTTATTTGCAGCCCCTTGCTCTTATCTTTTGTTCTTTATCTTGCAAATTCTGTTACTTGGGTCACTTTTTGACATGTTTTCCCATTTATTCTGCATGAACTACATGAACTTTTGCCCCTTTGGTGGTCACATTACCCATATACTTGCATAAAATTCTTATATGTGGCTATGCCACAGTGTTACAAGATACTTACATAGTGGTTTGGATTACACTATTTTAGTAGATTATATTGGGTTTAAAGCAAATTTGTTCTATCCTGATTATTGTAATTATAATTTATAGATATGACAGGCATCTGGTTTTGCTACATATGATCTATTTTCCTTGATTCTCTCAGGATTTTAAACTCCACAGTAAATACGCTGGCGCATCTACTTCTGCCCCAGCCTTCCCCTCTTACTGGAGGGACTGGGATCTTCATCTGCTGGGGACAGTTACTGCAGCTGATGTTGGAGACTGAGCTGTGGCACATAACTGCTGAAGATTGCTGAAGCCAGTAGCCCCATAGATGCAAGGCTATGGTGGCTCCATGTCTGCAGGTTCAGCCACCTGCAAGACTGAGTATGAATTTCTGATAGAAGCATACACACATATACATAATACGAATATACAGCATGCCACACAGAGTAATACAGACAGAGAACATTGCCTTTACCAGCCCTTGCACTTTACAACTTTACACAGCACTCACACAGACAGGAACAGTATGGACTGCTGTCCTGGTTTCAGCTGGGATAGGGTTAAATTTCTTCCTAGTGCTGTGTTTTGGATTTAGTACGAGAAGAATGTTGATAACACACTGATGTTTTCAGTTGTTGCTAAGTGCCCTCCTAGTCCAAGGACAGCTCCCGTGCCTACTGACTGAGCTAGGTACACAAGATGGGAGGGAACATAATCAGGACAGCCAGTCCAGCTGGCTAATGGGGTATTCCATACCATGTGACGTCATGCTCAGTATATAAATGGTAGGCGTGATCCAGGAAGTAGCGATCGCTACTTGGTTATCGGTCAGCGCGGGTGGTGAGCAATTGCATTGTGCATCACTCATTTTGTATATTCTATCATTATTTATTATCATTATTTTCCCTTTTCTGTTCTATTAAACTGTCTTTATCTCAACCCACGAGTTTTTCTCACTCTTACCCTTCCGATTCTCTCCCTGTCCCGCTGGGGGGGCGGGGGGAGTGAGCGAGCGGCTGCGTGGTATTTGGCTGCCTGCCAGGTTAAACCACGACAACTGCCTGACTGTTTTTTTCTGTCCAGCTGATCAGGTGATGCAAACTGAGTTCTGTTAGTGGACTATATATATATTTGTGTGTATATGCACATGCACACACACTCATATCTCACAATAGCTGGCCTTAGACAATCAACTTATCCACCAGCTGGCCTCAGTTCCCCCTGGTCTGTCCAGGTGCTGGTGGTTGGACCCACAAACCTGGAGATTCGCATCCCCACTCCATTTGCTTAGATCTCTTAGCTTATTTGCTGGCTGTTCTAGCTTGAAGTTCACTCATGTTCACACATACTCAGAGTAGAGGGTGCATCCACACAGAAGATAAGTAGAAACAGGCTCTAATGAGAATAAGGCTCAGTCAAACAAGTGTGCAGACCAACAAGCCATTAGCACTCTACAGGCCCATTTTATCCCTTTTCCTCTATTTTCCTAACACTTTTTCCTCTCTGATTTCACCTTAATCCCTCCCTTTCCCTGTCTTTGCTCCTTCCTTTCAACATATCCCACAAGAAGCCACTCACATTCCTGTAATTTCTGCTTAAAAACACCCCATAAGAAGTTATGCACATTTCAAAAATGCTTCCTCACCTGCATCGTGTAATGAGTCCTATAGCCCCATAGGAAATAACCCCTTTGGTCTGCAAAGCAATTTGGAGAGAGCTTGTTTGCCTGGCCCCTCCCAGGGGGTCTCACGCTGGTTACAACCATCTCAGCATTCTCCTCAATGGCCCTGGGAGCAGCCAGATCAGGGAGCTCCCTTTTCACAGATGAGGTGACTGGCATTCCCCTGTTCCCTCTGTACTCTGTGTTTTGGTTGATTACCCTTCATCCATGCAGCCCAGCAGTCACCACCATCATTGCAGAGTCTTGAGGAGAGATTCTGGCCCCCTGTGCACCCCGGCTGCACTGACTGCTGGGAAAAGTGTTGTACTTATGTTAATGGCCTCAGTTTGCCATGGAAATGTATGGTCTAGTATAGTTATATATCATAGTATATTACAGACATTATTGCCAAAGTGTTCGTGATAGAGAATATCATCCCAGGGAAAATGTTCTTGATACATAGATGTCCCAGTGGAAGAAGGGACAGTTTTCTTTAAATTGTGTATTTTTCTGAAGGATTTGCTTATAATTCATGTTTCACAGTCTATTTATTGTACTGATTGTTGCAGTTTATATCAAAAAACTAATTTAAAATAAAAGTTACTTAATGCATATAGAAGATCCTTCTATCTCTAATTCATCTTTCTGAGTGAAAATTAACATAATTCTAACACAAAACCAACAAAAAATGTTCTACTGAAACTGATAGTTGTGCATACATAATTATGATTTTCAGCTTTAGGAAACAGTTTAATATACAGTGCAAATAAGTATTACTTTCACAGACATGGAAATAGTCTTTTTGCAGTAAATGAAAAGGAAGATTTTCATGCTCCATCAATAAGCTTAATAAACCAGCCATATTGGAAATATTGCAGAACTTTTTTCTTTGGGGATATTCACAAGAATCTGCTCTTTGAACAGCAACAACAATACCTGGAAGTAGATGTGTTAGTCTGAGTTTCTTTTAATAAGGATCTGAAAATTGTTTAGTTGAAAATCCAGCTATATCAGATTGACAAGAACAAATATGATTGGTGAGAGTAAGATAGTCATTCAGTTTGTCTTATAAAACACGGTCATAATTTGCTTTCAGCTTTTGACAGACATCATTCTGAAGATTCGATTGTCTACCTGCAATGTCAACAGTTGTTTTGAAGATGTTATCCACTGGATTTAAGTTATAGGCCATTGATCACAGAGTTTGGATATCAGTTTTGAGTCAAAACTTGAAAAGGGCTTTTGTTCTTTGAAGTTGCTGCTGAGGCCCTGAAGGGACAGAAGAAAGAGGTGAAGAATGATTTTACGCAGAAGGAGACCAGAGGAGGGTTTTCCCTTCACTTTTGAGAGAACATAAAATCATAAAGCAAACAAAGGGACAGATTACTTAGACTGGTAAGTATGTAAAGACATACTTAGATTAGATTTTTCCAATGATTATGATTACAAGAATGATTACAAGTATTTAAGGTATTATGAACGTCATATTACTTCTTTAAAAATGTGTAAAACAATGAAGTGATTACTTGGACAATCTTTAGTCACAAAGAAGAATTTTGGTTTTATTTGAATGTATAAAACTTTGAAACATATTATGACATCCATACGCACGAGTAATTTCTTACCGCACAAAATATGACAAACATCAAAGAATAAAATATGATATATTGTAGTGCTGAGGATGTGTTCCATTCAACTTTTTTTTTTTCTTTTCATTAAAGTTTGTCTGTTATGTTATAAAATTTATTATTTTCACTTCTTCAAAAACTGCTATGCAATATTTATTTTAAAATTTCAAAATCCAGCAGATGAAATTTTGTATTTTCATGTATATGTAGAGGAAAGAAAAGAAACAATATCTTATGATGAACATACACATGATAGGAAATGTATGAGGGAACTGTCTAGCAGGTGTAACCAAGGTGATATTTTTAAATTAACAGTTATTTTTAAATTAAATTAATTTTAAATTAACTAGATAGAGATGTATAGTCCTATTGAATAGACAAACCTGAAAAAGTTAAGAATCTTTGTCTGCTGTCAGAAGTAAGGAGGTAAATACATTGAAGGAAGTCTTCATCCGAAAAAAACAAATTGAGAAAAGGCAGAATTATGGACCAAATTATGTGTCACAAACTTAAAGTCATATATTCCTCTCATCTATAAAACAGAAAGTAAAATGACACAAGAAAGAAAACACCCCATAGATTTACAGGAGAGCGATTTCTTGGTTCTCTATAGACTTTTGGTGCTTGTGCTGGGTTGACCTTGGCCAGCTGCCAAACCCCCACCCACCTGCTCTGTCACTCCCCCTCCTCAACAAGACAGGGGGAGAAAACAAGATGGAAAAGACAGGCAGCTCACTTGCCAGTTACTGTCACAGGTAAAACAGACTCGAATTGGGGAAGATTAATTTAATTTATTGCCAATTAAAGATGAGTTGGATGGTGAGAAAGACAGACAGACAAAAACCGAAACACCTTCCCCCCCACACCTTTTCCCCAGGCTCAACTTCACTTCTTCATGCCCAATACCTCTACCTCCTTCCCTCAGCCCTGGGTGGCACAGGAGGCGTGAGGAATGGGGGGTTGTGTTCAGGACATAACAGCTCCTCTCTGCTGCTCCTTCCTCCTCACACTGTCACCCTGCTCCAGTGTGGGTCCTCTCCATGGCCTGCAGTCCTTAAGGATAAACTTGCTTCAGCATGGGTCCTCCATGCGCCACAGTGTGGATATCTGCTCCACTGTGGTCTTCTCCAGGGGCTGCAGGGGAATCTCTTCTCTGGCGCCTGGACCACTTCCTCTCCCTCCTTCTTCACTGACCTTGGTGTCTGCAGGATTGTTTCTCACACTTTTTTTCTCCTCACTCCTCACACACTGCTGCACAGCATTTTTCCCTTTTTTAAATACGTTTTCCCTGAGGCACCACCAGCTTGGCTGAGGGGCTCAGCTGTGTCCTGTGGTGGGTCTGTTGGAGCCAGCTGGAACCATCTGTGACTGGCACGGGTCAATCCTTGGCCTCTCCTCACAGAGGCCACCCCCAAAGCTCCCTCACTGCCAAAACTTTGACACCTACACCTAATACTGTGCTGTAGGAGAGAAAGTAGTGAGCATATGCGGGACACTCTGTGATCTGCTTTCCAAAACACAGACCTATTAGTGGACATTCTCTGTGCTTGCAGACTTTCTCAGGCAGGGAAGGAAGAAAAGGACAGGTGTCATTCTACAAATAAAGACAAAAAAGTTTTGTGAGAAATGTGTCTCTTTAAATGAGCACATGCATTGAGTGGCTACTCCCAGAAGTCAAAGATGGGGTAATATACTCAGTAATACTTGACTTCATATCATGAATTCTCTTTGGCTATGTTTTTCCTGTCTTGTGTCTATTATTACCAAGTGTTTAAAAGCCTTCTAGCAGGGTGAGTACTGTATAATTCCATATATGAAAGATAAGATTTATTGTTAAAATAAGTTGTTTCCCCAGAATTGAACACTAGCTTCTCTTGAACAATCACCATTAGATATGACTTCTGTGATTAGCCAAACCATTGTAAATTATTATTACTGATAAAATTATGGAAATTTATGAAAATTAATATTTTATCTTTCAGCATTTCACCCAAACATTATTTGTTTAGATCAATGTAATTTCATACTCCACATTTTCACTCTGATTTTCATGAACCTGAAATTTGTACTGAAAGTCAGTCAAATTATTATATGCAAGTAGTCTAGTACACTTATTCATGGAGGCATGTAGATTCGTGTTCTGTATGATGCTCACTGCAACTCTGTGATAAATGAATGTGAGGCTTTCCGTTTTCAAGATTTTTTTAATAGTCTGAATTTGCCAGCCTGCTAAATCAAATAATTCTAAGCAAACAGATTCTCTAACAGAAACAGTTGTCTGAAAATCCTTTTCAACTGAAAAGAAACAAAAAAATCCTGCAAAGGATTGTTCCTCAGCTACAAGTAAAAATTCCATGAAATAATTTTCTATTAAAATGTCATGTTATAGCAAATTACAGGATGTTTTTCTTTTTGTTAAATTTGCTTCTATTTAAGTGCATGCACAGACTGACTGCAGAATTTTTATCAAAAAAGCTATTCAACAATGTATTGTTAGTAACTGTAGAAAATCTCTTTTTTTTAAAGTGATAGCTAAAAAAAATTATTAAAACCTGCTCCAGTGTAGACTCCTCTGCACGGGCCACATGTCCTGCCAGGAGCCTGCTCCTGTGTGGGCTCTCCTCGGGCTGCAGCTTCCTTCAGGGCATACACACCTCCTCCAGCATGGGGTCCTCCACAGGCTGCAGGGCTGATATCTGCTCCACCTTGGTCCTCCATGTGCTGCAGGGGCACAGCCTGCATCACCACCACCCTCCTTCTTCTCTGACCGTGGTGTCTGCAGGGCTGTTTCTCTCACTTTTTCTCGCTTCTCTCTCAAAGCTGCCACTCAGCGTTTTTTACCCTTTCTGAAATATGTTATAACAGAGGTGTTACCAACGCTGTTCATTGGCTCAGGTTTGACCAGCGATGGGTCTGTCTTAAAGCCAGGTGAAACTGGCTCTGACTGACATGGTGGCAGCTTCTGGTGTCTCCTCACAGAAGCCACCCCTGCAGCCCCCTTCCCCTCCACCGCTACCAAAACCTTAGCGCATAAAACCCAATACGCCCTGTGAGTTAACATTTTTATAAGTCTCCTTCACTTTCCTTTTCCTTAGTCTCCAATCCCTTTGCTAGCAGCTCTAGCCCTGGTTGCCTACATGAAATCTTAATATGTTCTTTAAATCAGGGGACACTTTCACTTCCTTTTTTTCTGTAGAAACCAGGCACGCTGTAACGAGAAGGGTTTGGTTGGGGTTTTTTTGAGGGGAAAAGCACCGGAATTTTTCTTTTATTTTTAGGAAAAATGAGCTAATAATGTCTTGACATATGATTTGAAGTTTCTGAATGTTGAATTAATGGTATGCAAAAAATATGTTTTTAAGCATTTTCTAATATTTCTCAAGTGGGCACTTATCAAAAGCATAATTTTAGTGTCCAAATCTCAGGCAGGATAATCTAGTCTTCCTCAAGAAAATCCTAAATTTTTCTATAGAGGATGTCTCCATTGAGATTCATTCCAAGTCTTTGAAAACGATGGACTGAAATATCCTCCATATAAAACTTAGCCATACTTAGCTCCATAAGGAAAATATAGAAAATATGAAACTAGGAATATAATGTTGGCCCTATCTCCTAGTCTGTTTCACAGAAGAAGTGCCTAATGGGGCAGAAGAAAGGAAAAGAGAGTAATGACAGTCCTCTGACACATTCTCTTCTTCCCTTGCTCTTCCTTTACATAAATAGCCGATAGCTTGACCAATTGCTCAACGGGCATAAACTTTGGAGTTTAGTCTTCTTTGGTGTAAAATATACTCTGCCGTTCTGTTGATGGCTATAGCGTAACCAGAAGTGCAAGTCGTGGATGGCACGGTAAAAGGGAACCTGACTCACATTTTGCCAGAGGAAGAAGTAGGATCTCATTTCCCTGAAAGATGTAAGCATATTAAGTTTACCTTTCACAGTCTATAGAACTGGCAGGTAACAGGAAAATCCTAAGTCTGTTCTTCCCTGTCCCCCACCTCTATAAGAATGACTTTATCATGACTGAAGCCTCAATCCTGTTTGCCTGTTCACTGTCACCCTTCCATACCTACCAGTATAAAGAAGTGGGGAAGCAATGTGGGACAAGCTATTGCAATGTAACCCAGAAACACCCTGCGAACTGAAGAAATCCTGTGCTGTCCCTCAAACTGAAGAGGGCTTGTATTTCATGTGGAATAAACACTCACATCAGTTATCTCTTGTGAAAAATATTGGCACCAAAACTATGTTTTCAGCCTTCTTAAGGCACTAAGCATTTTTTAGGAGTTATTCACTGCAGCCTGTGCTGCAAAAAAGCTAAGTGATAGGTAGTTCTGTAGCCAGAACAGATACCTCCGAGCATGAATGTATGCCTGTTGTTACATTCCTAGGAGATTTTCTTGTTAAATGGCGAAGAACTTAAATAGTCTAGTCCCCTACAGGTTAGTCAGCATTAGAAAATAAGCAGATTGGAATACTTGAGGGGAATCAGGACAATTTGGCACTTAAGTCCTTGCACTGGCAGGATTTTCATGGATTAGATTCTTTTCCCCTTTCATGTGAAAACCTTTCTACCTTGCAGGCATATTCCTATATTAGACCTGTGTTTCTAGCCAAAATCTCTAAAATTTGGTGATGACTAATAACCTATTGGTTTTTATGACTACAGAATTAACCAGTTGACATAGTTCACGCTTTTATAAAGGTGCTTTATAAGAATTATTTTGAAGCAAAATCAAATATGAGAAAATTAAAACTGCAATAAAATTCTATTGTTTTGACTTTTGAGAACTTAAAGTTTTTAAAAGTATATTCATGACTAAAAATAGTAGGTTACAGATGAAGTATCATGTAAACTATAATTTAAATATATTGAATTTCACAGAAGTGTTAGTTAGCATCTATTTAATAAAGAGAAAATAATCTGTATGCTGTCTATTTTGTAGTAGGTATTGATTCCAGTTTCAGTGAATCAGAACAGAATCAATGAAAAAAATATATTGATATTTTCTTTTATATAGAAGTTTTTGATGTTCAAGGAAGGATGAAGTAGAATATTAAAACAAATGAGAACAGAATTTTTAAAAATTCACTCTTAATAGAAAAAGAAACATATCTTGGCAATAATGATTCAGTCTTATGGAATTTCTCCTTTATGCAGTCATAGATGATGTTACCAAAAGAAATTACATAATACTTTTGATTGCAGCCATCAGAGTGGTCATATTGAATGGAAGTAATCTAACCAAATGTAGAGCAAATATATCAATAAATCAAATATGTTAAAATGTGGATCTCTACATCTGAGTTAATCATCTTAGATTCTCCTTATAGCAAATGGAAACAAAGACAAACTTACAGATTGCCAGTCATCTCATCCTACTATAGATTATTTAAGTAAGTCAAATAAATTGTGCCTCATTTCTCTTCATTAGCTACAAAGACAGCCTACAATGAGTAGCTCAAATGTAGATATCTCTATGTTGATATCTAAGGGTTGATTCAGTTGCTAAATATAGATATCTAATGCTATTTAAGATGCCATAGGATGCTGAAGACATCTGCATAAAGTTGGCAGATATGACAAAAGACCTGTCTTCTAGTTTAGTAGCTGGAGGTAAGGAGAGATAAAGTAGTGCATCTCAAATGGTAATAAATGCAAATGTTTAGGCAATTGAATCAAGTTCTCAAAATTAGGCAAGTTGAATCCCAACGCTTCTGTCTTAAAAAAAAAAAAAAAAAGGTAAGACTGTAGATAGTTTCATAAATCAAATATCCAGATAAAAGGACTTTGATTGCAACTCTTTTTGCCTTTCTAAAAGCTGGGAGTGGGTTTTTGTTGAAGACTGAGTTATCTAAAAGTACCTCAAGGTGTACACGTCAGCTAGGGTCTAAACATAAACTGTAGTCAATGGAAATGTACTTCAGTAGAGCCTAGTGAGTTATTCAGCTCATCCTGAAGTAGGCCCTTAGGATTTCATTCTGTTGCCCCACACAGGTATCTGGTACCTTCCAAGACAACAGGCTTACTCAAAATAATTCATACACAGCCAGCTACTTTAAACCCAGGCATACAGGAAGCGTGTGTGCCCTTCTGGAAAGGCAACTGAAAGCCTGGCAAGATGCCTCGGAACAAGTCAAATGACAATAGACGCCTGTGTGGGGCCAAATGACGCCCTCAATGACAAGTTAGTGGGCCCTCCTCATTTGTGAAAAAGAAGAAGAGGGAAGGGGGAAGACAGAATAAGAGAAGGAAAAGGGAAAGGAACCAGAGAAAGAAAAAAGGTATGGTACAATACAGTTATTGGTATAACAGACTAGATGTTTCAAGATCTGATTCGTAGTGTTTCTTTGCACATTTAGTGCTTTCAACTCAATCACTCTTCTCCTGAAATGACACTTCTGGAAAAAAAAAAAAACAAACAAACATAAAAAACCCCAAAACCAAACCAACATAAACCTTTTTTTCTATTTATTTTTTCTGAGAAGGATTTGTTCTTTAAGACCGTTGTCATTTTCTGTTTGTTTCTTTTTTTTTTTTTTAATAATCTTTGTTCTAAAAATATTTGCATGTTTTCTAGAATATGGATTTCTTCTGTTAACCTGGGGTTTTAATTATTTTATGAGGATGGGCTTTTTCTGTTTCATTTGTATTATATTAGAAAGCTGAATGCACTTCACACTTCATGGTATATGTTCACAGTCACAAAAGTTTCTTCATGGAAGGATTTGTGATTCAAAACATATTCAAAATTCATAGAAAAGTTGAAAAGAATTTAGAAAGGGTCTGATTCACTGAGGAAGCATGAGTAAGAAATATAAGTTGTAAAGATGCACCTCTATTTCTCCAACTGCATTCTGCCATGTCCAAAGTTAAGAACAGAAGGATTTCTATCTTGTATCTGCTCCATAGAATTTGTTCCATCTAGATCAAAGTCACAGGAAAAAAAACTTTTAATATAAATATGTGGCTCTTGTTCGTAGTCAAGAGATAATGTCAACTTTTTTCATTATATCTTAGTAGCTCTGATAGCTGAATAGTGGGGCAGGGTATAGGTTTTTTGTCCCTTTCAAAATAATAGGGGAGAACAGGTTTTTTTAAATTATTTTAGCTTTTGTAAAGAGTACAAAGGATACACACCAAATCTACAAAATATATTTATTTCACCTTTTAATCAAAAAGTAGGAGTGATAGAATAAGGTGAGAGCATCCAAGGGTATGTTTCTAAACTCACTGAAAACTCTGCAATTTGTAATATTCTAATAAAAATTCATGACTGAGAAATACTTAGACATTCTGCTCTTCTTTCTACTTTCAGAATTTCATTTTTTATTAAAATTGATAATGGCTCATTATTATTTGTGCATATATTATAAACACAAATATTAGATATATGTTTTCAGAATGTGCTGGAACAAGAAAAGATGAAGTAAAACTCCTACTTACTCAAATTACTACCAATAATTTCTTGCAGATTTCCTTTGTCTGAGATCCTTGGTGACTTCATAAATAATCCACACAACATGAATCTTTTTGTGTAAGATTTACTCAGTCTCAGGTGTACACTGTCCTACATTTCTACGAGGAGATCACCCACAAGGAGTAGGATTAATGTAAGCTAGTAAAAAGAAAACAATGTGATAAAGAATAAAATATCAGCAAATAATATATATCCCTTATTCCCCAGAATAAGTTATTTATTTTCATTAAGGGAATTTCCCAACATCTCTGAAGAATTGAAGGATTTTTTTTTGCTACCAAATTTAAATTGCTACCAATTTAAGTTTTTGCTACTAAATGCAAAATAGACTTATGCAAAGAACTAAAATTGCTTTCCTTTGAAATGCCAAGTTTTATAATTATTAATGCCCTTAACACTTGAAACTTTACTAATCTTCTTTGATTAGGAGTTGTGTTTCAGATGTATAAGCACTGTAATAATAGTTTCACAGGAAAAACAACATCCTCACTGAGCTGACTTGATTTTGTTTGTCATTTTCAAACAAGTTTCAAATTACTGGACCACAGTTTTATACTTGTTTTTATAGATAATATAAATTTTGGCTGTAATGAAAATGTCAATGGAAATTAATATGGGCATCTGTTTTCTGGCAGGTTTGAAATAATGATTTTTTTTAGTGAAACATTATTTTGATTATTATAAAAATCATAATGTTTAACAAATTTTACATCGGTTTTATAGGTAGTATGGATCAAATAATTAGTGCTCCTTTTAAAATTTCTTTTTGATGTTCCTATTACTGTCAAATAGTTTAACAAAGCTCTGTTGTCACATATTCTTTATAATTTCCCAGATTATATGTCCTTGAGTGTCTAATCTGTTTCTTTTCTCGCAGGACTATAAGTTGCTGCAGCTAAACATTTTATGATGAGGCAAGTACAAAATGAGGTGAAATTATCTGAATGAGACTGACTGTGTGTCAGTGATGATCATTATCTAGCAGGTGAATAGGGAGAGAGCCCAGACATTTGGGCTATGCTAGCTGTTACCATATCGTTAAATGAAGTTAATTTTGAGAATTGCAAGATATTGTCCTTAGAAAGCAAATATTTTTTACTTCCGAAGCTTCACATGATGGTTTCAGTTAGCTTTTTATTATGATGACTGCAAACATAGATATCTACAAGCATTCTGGCATCTGCCTGGAATATTGTTAACATCCAAGAAAAAGTGTTTTGGTTTTACAACTCATTTAACAATTAATACAGATTTATGCTAATAGGTATATTTTACCTAAACAGTCATTTCACA
Source organism: Calonectris borealis (assembly GCF_964195595.1). Classification (NCBI taxonomy): domain Eukaryota; kingdom Metazoa; phylum Chordata; class Aves; order Procellariiformes; family Procellariidae; genus Calonectris; species Calonectris borealis. The sequence continues at coordinate 167,271,327 of NC_134312.1, forward strand.
GTTAACACAAAAGATTTGGTTGTTTGCAATTTTTTGTGTCTCAGACAAAAAAGTGATATAACTAGGAATCTGTTGTCTTAATGAACTTTACAGTGATTTAGGTTCCTATGGTATTCCTCAAAACTGATGTGAATTCTTACACTGATTAGAAAATACTACATGGAATACTTACTGCTTCAATGTTTTCTCTATATTCAAAATATTTTCATAAACACCAATAATTGATACAAATTAAAATGTTCTTTTCCCTGTTATAGATTCAACAAGTTGGCCTTAATTTGAAAGTGTTGGGAATGTATGTCTGCTCCATCTCATTTACAATACTTTTAAAGGTAAAATGACACAGTCAAAATGTCCTTTGGGGGTAGGGGTCTGGTGGGATGAGAGCAGGAAAGAAGAGTAGAAAAAAGAGGAGAGTTTATGGAGAAATTGCACCTCTTCCACCAACTCTAGAAAGCTTAGCAAAAAAGTGGTTAATTAATGAAAAGTGAAAGAATGTTTAAGCACAATTTTTCCTAACACTATTTTAAAAATTAGTAAATCAACAAGGTTTAAAGTAAATCTCTCTACAGATGGGTAGGAAATAAGAGGAATATATTAACATTACTGAATGCCTCTGGTGGCTGTGAACTTTTAAAAATATTGCACTGACGGTGTTTAAAACAAGATTCTATTCAGCATATTGGCATAAAAAATGTGATGTCTTCTGAAAAGGAAATCTAGAGACTTTATAAAGGACTTCTTTTACAAAAAGTATGTAATTTGGCAGATTTTTTTTTTTTTTTGGAAATGCTAAATAGCGAGTTAGATAGTTAAATGACAAAGGGAGAATTAAATTATTCAATATTCTATAAAATTTGGTAAACTTTATCCTATTTCCCAAATGAAATGCATACAGCCATGCAAGCTTAATGCATCTATAAATTCCCCATGCAAAGACACCAGTGTAACCCTTGAAAATAAAGACTTCACAAGTGGTGATTCAATACTTCAGTAATTTAAGAAACTTTAGTTTCAATTCTTGTAAGAGAACAGTTCAGTGGAAATCCACACCTGAAATACGAAATGAAACATTTGTAAAAGCTCATGTTAACACATATGCTTCTAATTAGCCATTATGAGGTAAAACAATGAAATCCCACAGATTTATGCAATGTGAACAAAACAAAAGGAAAAGGAAGTTTCTGAAATCTTGAGTTATCTCATGATTCCTTCATACAAAATGATGTGCCAAATTAAAGTATGGCAATGTATTAGTGAACATAATACTAAGAAACCACCAGAAGAAAAGAAACTTTAGGCCTATGTCACAGTATGTGAGGAATGAGGAAGTGTCTTCAGACAGAAGCTATGTCTATGTGTTTTTTTGTCCCGGGTCAAAGATATTTTTTCCAAACATCATACATGAGATCTGCTGTTAATAATCGGTGCGATTTGTAGAAATAGAGATCATGAGTTTCAGTGTATGGATGATCAGGAAAACTAAGGCATTCTTTGTATAAAAAATACAAATATCTGGTTTGCTTGTAATAGGAAAGAAGAGGTAACAAATGAGAATGGACGAGATCAGAAACAAAACTGAGGATCCTTTGCTGCCACTTAGGCAGAGTGCTAAATATCAGCACTGATATTTAGGAAGGCAAATTGGAAAATACAATGCCAAACCTTAACCTGCTTAGTTATGTAGAATACCAATCATGCTGATGTTTTCTACTGAAAACTTCCTCAGATGCTTATTCTTAGAATCACTGTACCATGGATGAAGTGATCACCTGTCGTGGTTTAACCCCAGCCAGCAAAAATAAACGCCACGCAGCCGCTCGATCACCCCCCCTCCCGGTGGGATGGGGGAGAGAATCGGGAGGGCACAAGTAGGAAAGCTCCCGGGTTGAGATAAAAACAGTTTAATAATTGAAATAAAACTAAGTAGAACAGTAATAATAACAGTGAGAACAACAATAACAGAATACACAAAGCAGGCAATGCACAACAGAACCGCTCGCCGACCGCCGACCGCGTGTCACGAACGGGGGGGGCGAGCCCCCCCCCACACCTGGTTTTTATACTGAGCATGATGTCACATGGTATAGAATACCCCATTGGCCAGCTGGGTCCACCACCCCGGCTGTGCTCCCCCCTCCCGGTGCAAGCATCACCCAGCAACAGCCAAAGCATCAATGGGCCATCAACGCTCCTTTCACACCGAACCCAAAACACAGCACGCCCCCCAGGCTACTGGGAAGAAAGTTAACCCTGTCCCAGCTGGAACCAGGACATCACCTAAGAGTTCAAGCTCACTGAAATCCTCAGAGGAGGCATCCTCCCAACTAAATTTCATAGAGGTCTTGACTCGCTCTGGATAATTGTAGCACAATGCATATAGGTGGTTAAATGTCTACTGCTTCTCTAATAAGTCTGTGGCTGGATAGCTCATTAGAAAACAATGATGGGGTTGGATGGGTTGGATACGTTTGTCCCATGCAGCAGCTGTTGTTATGGGTCAGGATTCCCGCTGCTTCCCAGTTGTAGCTGAGTAACTATGTGCACATCATGCAGAATGTGAGAAGATGGAAAGGAAGAGGAGGTAGGTTCAGATAACACATCTTTATTGTCCTAAACTGAATTAAAATATTCAAAATAATCAAAATACACATCCTAAAATATATAAACTGCTATTTTGTATTCAACAAACAGATGTGGATAATCCTTATTCAACCTGAGCAGCCAGAGGTGTCCCAAAACTTTCTGAAAGGAACTGTATCACGAATCTCAAAAAAGTTCACATCTTTCCAACAAGATATTTTATTTTTTATTGTGTTTGCCAACTATATAGTTGAAGGAAACTGATTTTGAAAGTTCATTTGGGAGTTGAACAAGGTCTTAATTATGTAACTAGTTTATGTCTAAATTTAAGGGGCCCAATCTGCCAGTTTCACTAAATAAATTGCCTAAGTTCATAAGCACTTTCCTATCTTTGCTAACTTTTATAGGACATAAGATACCCTTTTCAGGATTTTTTTTTAAAAATAGTTTCCTAAAATATAGATTCAAATAGGCCTCTAGGTTAGGCAGATGTTTCCCTCAGTTTAAAATGAAATGACTGAAGCTGAGATCATGGCAAGACAGATGCCATGTGGTTGTATGATTTTGAAAATATTTGTGCTTTCAAATATCCTGCCACTATTCCAGATTTCTGAATCAACTGTTGATGGGGTCAAGAAAACTGAAGTAAAAAAAAAAAAAAAAAATACGGATAGGAAATGATGAAAAGGAAAAAAAAAAAAGAAAAAAACAAAACAAAACAAAACCGCTCACAAATATATAAATATGTTCATTTACGTGACATGGGTTTCAATTTTGACAGCTAGCCATGATGTTACACTGTTCAGTAAATTTTTTTAAAGGAGAGAAAGATATCCCTTGTTCACAATGGAAATTTTCGCAAAAATTACAATAGAAAATTGATTTTCTTTTATTTCACATAAGTTTCAGTCTTCGTTGAAGTGAATTTATTTATTCTTGAGGACTTATGCACTAGGACAAACGTATCTCATTTAATTTTACGTAATGCTTTTATCTGCATCAGATGTGATGAAAGATGATTTCCTCAGTGTGCATTGTTCTGATACCAGCAGATGGAAAGCATTATATTTTAGCTAACTTCTAAGCTCTAAAACCACACCTTCATTTCCATAGTAATTATATCACTCCTTCTAATGTTGCCATTCAGGCAGTTTGATTGCAGGAGAGAATGTTATCTTGTCCCCTACCAGAGCTTGTCAGAAAGTTAAGTAAAGATAGGAAAAGCCTAACAGTTATATTTTTAAGGTGTAACATCACATTTGTTTACCTATAAATCATTTCAGTAAACAAAATGAACAAAAACATCAGTGTTTTCTTAAATAGGATAATTCCCCACTTAAATTCCAATTTTTCTACAGTTGTGTATATCTGGATGACTTCTGGTAATATACTTACTTACATATCTCAATAACAATTCAACATAAAATACCACCTGCTCTTTTAGATAAACCTTCTGTTTTCCTCTTTGAATGCAGCCACATATGGTAAATTAGATTAATATGGAAAGTAATAAATTCTGTATTAAAATATAAGATCAAAATGTGGAACTTCACAATGGATTAGTAATGTACTTATTTTTGTTTATTTCTTTATGAGAGGATTTGTTAGAAGCATTTTAATGTCCTGTTTTGGGCATGTTTATTTAAGCAGTAAGGTTGAACTCTCTTTTCATATCAACGGTCACAGTATTAGCAGATTTTTTTAAAAAAATTAAAAAATCCCCAAAACTTCACCTTTCTGAAAATTAATTGCCTCAAATGGGAAAAAAAAAAAAACAGTAAAAAAAGAAAAACAAACAACAAAAAAACCCAAAATCAAACCAACCAAACAAAACCAGTGCCTAAGGTCATATAAAGGAAAAAGAAGTAATGGTCCTATTGATCTCAGGAGGTGGTTTGTGGACTGTAGAACCTTTCCCTCTTTAAAATGTTCAGGGTAATTTTGTCTGTGCAGAAATAGTTTTCTGTTGTTATTGTTTGTTTTTCAAGCTGTGGCTCTTTGTGTGCAAACACTCGTGGAGGACCACTCAATTTCTTTAAGAAAGGAGATCTGCTCCTTCCTTACCTGTTGCCTGGCAACTGGGAGCTAAATCCTGACTTCTCCATCCCCAGCAAACCCCCACGACTGCACTGCGGGGAAATGGCTTTTTATGAGGGCAACTTTACCATTTTTCACCCTCAGCTTCAGGAGCTGTCAAGTGTATGGGATTCAACTAAGACATTCTTCAGCGAAACTACAGGTCTTTTTACTAAAAATGCTACTTCTTCCCCACTGTGAAGCAAAATGGCTGAAAACGAAGGTGAAATAATCCAACTTTTAGTGCCTTGATTTTTAATCTTGCCTGTTTACACAGACATGCTGTTCAGGTTAGTTATTTCAGATTCTTTCATATCAAACACAGAACTGAGTATAATGTCAATAATTTATAAACCTTAACATAAAAATTCCCGGAAACATGTAATTTTTACTGGCTCCTTAGACGACAGTGTTTGTCTGCATGTTTATTAGGATTTTCTTCCTTCAGTCATTCATAACTCTATACTGCTATTGAGATAAGAAGTGGGACTTTTATGTCAAGATGCCCCTTTCATCCATAAACATTCTGAGTTTGCGAAAAAAACGAACAGTCTGTACCATCAAAAAAAGGGAGTTGGCAGTAGATTTATGAAAACCTTTAGCATAAGTTAAAAGCGCAGCAGGTGACTCCTGCACACTGTACTTCTGTCTGAAACAGTTCTGGGCCTACATCCTACAGCCAGGGTTGCTTCTGAATAACAATGACCTCTCTCCAGCGTAGATACTTTGAAAAGGATCAGAGGAAAGGAAAGGAAAGGAAAGGAAAGGAAAGGAAAGGAAAGGAAAGGAAAGGAAAGGAAAGGAAAGGAAAGGAAAGGAAAGGAAAGGAAAGGAAAGGAAAGGAAAGGAAAGGAAAGGAAAGGAAAGGAAAGGAAAGGAAAGGAAAGGAAAGGAAAGGAAAGGAAAGGAAAGGAAAGGAAAGGAAAGGAAAGGAAAGGAAAGGAAAGGAAAGGAAAGGAAAGGAAAGGAAAGGAAAGGAAAGGAAAGGAAAGGAAAGGAAAGGAAAGGAAAGGAAAGGAAAGGAAAGGAAAGGAAAGGAAAGGAAAGGAAAGGAGGAAAGGAAAGGAAAGGAAAGGAAAGGAAAGGAAAGGAAAGGAAAGGAAAGGAAAGGAAAGGAAAGGAAAGGAAAAGGAAAGGAAAGGAAAGGAAAGGAAAGGAAAGGAAAGGAAAGGAAAGGAAAGGAAAGGAAAGGAAAGGAAAGGAAAGGAAAGGAAAGGAAAGGAAAGGAAAGGAAAGGAAAGGAAAGAAAGGAAAGGAAAGGAAAGGAAAGGAAGGAAAGGAAAGGAAAGGAAAGGAAAGGAAAGGAAAGGAAAGGAAAGGAAAGGAAAGGAAAGGAAAGGAAAGGAAAGGAAAGGAAAGGAAAGGAAAGGAAAGGAAAGGAAAGGAAAGGAAAGGAAAGGGGAAGTTTGCAAATCCCTTTTTGAACCTTCATTCATTAAATTTAGAACTTTACATCACTGTGTTTCTTGCTTCTTGTATTGTGCCATTTCTTGTTTAAATGTTTCTATTCCTTTACAATATCATTGAAGTCCCTGGCTGTTGCCTATACACTGTGCACCCAAAGATCCAAACAGCAATGAAGCTAAATCACAAGCTGATATTAGAGTTTCTAACCTTAATTTTAATAATTAGGGATTTACTAAAACAGTTCCTTCAAGTACATTGTCAACTGGAAGTTAGTGGTTAATCATATTTGTGATTTATTATTAAAATCTCTTTTTTAACTGAAGGGCCTTTCACATGGATTTTGTAGGTCATATGGATCAAATAATCAGTGCTCCTTTTTCAATTTGTTTTTTATGTTTCTATTACCATCAAATAATTTACAAACAAATCTGATGTAGAAAATCACATTATGCATACCAGTTGTATGGGATCCTGTAGTCTTTGTTTAGTCATTCTCTATTGGACTAAAAAAGCATGAGTTTATTTACAGACATAGTAAGTAGAGTACAATGTTGTGGGTTTTTTTCTTAAACTGTAAAGTTTTTAATTATTTCTAATGACATTAATAGGTGTTTAGTCTACTTATTGTTTTAGTAATATATGGAAAAACTGCAGCATATAAGATACATATTTAAAGTTACTAAGAAAAATTACAATATTCTTGAAGAAAAAACACAAAAAATACTAATATTAATTCTAGCGTGTAACAAGTATAATCCTGAGAGATATATACATTTACTCCACAGTACTTTAAAGTTACAGCCTTGTTCTCCTCCTTATTTCTTATAAACTCGTATGAAGATTCAATATGGCATGCCATTTATTTATATGGTACCATGTTCCAATTCAAGACTTTAAAATCTAACCTCCTGGCTGATCAAACTAGAAACAAGACATATCTGTTTTCCGTAGGGACACGTCTAATAAGTAAATCAGTAAGCCTAAAGGTTCTTACCTGCCTACTGTAATAGTCTGTTTGGTTGTGCATTTTTAACAGTTTTCTCACATTGAAAATCATATTTCATGCTACACTTCAGACTAAGCAAGCTTGTAGAACAGTTGCTGAAAACCTTCTACTTCAATATAAGCATAACCATTTTGTTCTTATTACAGCTATATAAATCTACCTTCTGCTTAGCCACCTGTAGAAAATTGCACCTGGAGTTATGCAGAATGTTTGCACTGAACCTTGAAGACATGTACCCTGAGACCCAGCTTGAAATTCAAAGTGTATCTAGTCTTTGACCGAGAAAGTTTGTAAATAGTCAGTAATTGAAGCCTTAAAGGTGTTTGGTCAAACAACAACAGCAACAAAAAACCAGGGGTGCACCTCTGAGGGCAAGAAAGAGGGAGCATATCCTGTCTTTGTGCCAACTAGATTGCTCTTGCAAAAACTATTACCGCTTTTGCACAAGGAGAGGCTGTTTTCTCTTTTTTTTTTTTCTTTTTTTTCCCCTTTCTTTTCTGTATTGGTCTTCACTGTATGGATCAGTAACTGGAAGTGTTCATAGAGACTTGGAGTCTCCAACAACAGCCCAGTACCTGGTCTCATAACAGAAACAAAGTCAAAACAGAAAGTCAGAGAAAGTGGCCAAGAAGCAAGGGGTGTGTGTCAGCTTCACCGTCACATGCTCTTTCTTGGTTAGACAGCTTTCCACTTGGTAGAGTGGCTTTCCACAGCATGAGGGAGTGATAGTCTCATTGAACTTTCATTTTCATTTTTGCTTTCATTTCTCACATCTTTAGCTTAGGCAGGGTTGCCTATGATGTCTAAATAGCATGATTTGAAAGAAGAGGGCCAATCAAGAGATTGTCACAGCAATAGCATGACCTAGGAAAAGAAGCTGTTTACCTTTGTTCTTTCAAAGTATTGGGCAAGTGATAGCTGAGTGGTTTCCTCCTATAAAATTATGAATGGATGTCTCTCTGAGGAGACACAGTGGCTGAGTGGCTTCTCTATTCCTTCAATACAGGGTAGGAGAACATCAAAGTTCATTAAATTAAAAATTATTACTTCTGTGTCTAGTGCTTCATCTGTAGGTTTAAGGTTGAGATAGTTATACCTTTTTATCCTTTCAAGATTGTATTACTGAGTTATAATGCTTAGCTGCTTGCATAATATTGCATATTTCACCCAGTGATAGGTAAAGTTACCTCTGAAAGACAACTGCTAGATTTTGACTCCTGAGGCTTCTCTGTTTTGGCATGTACTCCCATACACTGTAGACAGCAAAGACTCAGAGTGTGAAAGGTGATGCTTAGATCCGTAAACATTGATCCTACAGGAAGACAGCCATTTTACCTGGATGTTCAAAGTTGGTTTGTAAGGCAAATTCAGACTGTCATGGCAAGCAGGTGACATTATGTATTCAGGTGTCATCCTGAAATCAACAAACTGAAATTACTATCATGTCATTGTCATGCCTTCATAGAAAATAATTTCAGGCTTGTAAAGGGAAAGCTGACTAAATAAACATGGTATGATGAGATTTAGTGCGTTTGCTGAATCTTGTCTAAAGGTGATTATAGAATAATCTGAAATGCTACAGGAGCAGCTATGTTAGGGAATTCTGGGAGCTGCTCACCATATTTTGAAAAGATAAGGTGATATGTGAATCAAGAGGAATCAACATTGTTTTTTTAAAACATGGGTTGTTTATAACTTGAGGGCCAGACGAACGAGGACGAAGATGAAGGCCCATCCAGGGGGTTGCTCGAGGAGAGGCAGCCAGCCCCACAAATTACGACTGCCTCCGCTAAGAAAAAAAGGAGGGTAATTGTCATTGGTGATTCCCTTCTGAGGGGGACCGAGGGCCCAATTTGTCGGCCGGACCCATCCCACAGGGAAGTCTGCTGCCTCCCTGGGGCCCGGGTGAAGGACATTACTAGGAAACTCCCTAGTCTCGTGCAGGCCTCCGATTACTACCCACTACTGGTTATACAGGCTGGCAGTGAGGAGGTTGCAGGGAGAAGTCCCGAAGGGATCAAAAGGGACTTCAGGGCGCTGGGGCGACTGGTAGGAGGATCGGGAGCACAGGTAGTGTTTTCCTCGATCCCTTTAGTGGCAGGGCAGAACACCGAAAGGAACAGGAAAACTCATCAGATCAACACGTGGCTCAGGGGCTGGTGCCATCGACAGAATTTTGGCTTCTTTGACCACGGGGAGGTTTACATGGCACCGGGCCTGCTGGCGACGGACGGAGTTCAGCTGTCTCGCAGGGGGAAAAGGATTCTCGCGTGTGAGTTGGCCGGGCTCATCGAGAGGGCTTTAAACTAGATTCGAAGGGGGACGGGGATAAAACCAGGCTCTCTAGAGAAGAGCCTAGGGTCCGCACGCCATTGTTGGGGGAGAAATCGGCAGCCCAGCTCAAGTGCATCTATACCAATGCACGCAGCATGGGCGGCAAACAGGAGGAGCTGGAAGCCATTGTGCAACGGGGTAGCTATGACTTAGTCGCCATCACGGAAACATGGTGGGATGAGTCGCACGATTGGAGTGCTGCAATGGACGGCTATAAGCTTTTCAGAAGGAACAGGCGAGGAAGGAGAGGCGGTGGAGTAGCCCTGTATGTTAGGGAATGCTTCGACTGTCTAGAGCTCGATGGTAGTGATGACGAGGTTGAGTGCTTGTGGGTAAGGATGAGGGGGAAGGCCAACAAGGCAGATATCCTGCTGGGAGTCTGTTATAGACCACCTGGCCAGGAAGAGGAGGCAGACGAAATATTCTACCAGAGGCTGGCAGAAGTCTCCCAGTCGCTAGCCCTTGTTCTTGTGGGGGACTTCAACTTTCCGGATGTCTGCTGGAAATACCACACGGCAGAGAGGAAACAGTCGAGGAGGTTCCTGGAGTGTGTGGAGGATAACTTCCTGACGCAGCTGGTAAGCGAGCCCACCAGGGGAGATGCCTCGCTTGACCTGCTGTTCACGAACAGAGAAGGGCTGGTGGGAGATGTGGTGGTTGGAGGCCGGCTTGGGCTTAGCGACCATGAAATGGTAGAATTTTCGATACTTGGTGAAGTAAAGAGGGGGGCCAGCAAAACCGCTACCATGGACTTCCGGCGGGCGGACTTTGGCCTGCTCAGGACACTGGTCGAGAGGGTCCCTTGGGAGACGGTCCTGAAGGGCAAAGGGGTCCAGGAAGGCTGGACGTTCTTCAAGAAGGAAGTCTTAAAGGCGCAGGAGCGGGCTGTCCCCATGTGCCGCAAGAAGAACGGGCGGGGAAGGCGACCGGCCTGGTTGAACGGGGAGCTCTGGCTGGGACTCAGGGAAAAAAGGAGAGTTTATCACTTGTGGAGGAAGGGTCAGGCAACTCAAGAAGAGTACAGGGATCACGTTAGCTCGTGCAGAGAGGAAATTAGAAAGGCAAAAGCCCAGCTAGAACTCAACCTGGCCACTGTCGTGAGAGACAACAAAAAATGCTTTTATAAGTATGTTAATGACAAAAGGAGAGCCAAGGAGAATCTCCATCCTCTATTGGATGCGGGGGGGAACGTTGCCACCAAGGACGAGGAAAAGGCTGAGGTACTCAACGCCTTCTTTGCCTCAGTCTTTAGTAGTCAGAATGGTTATCCTCAGGGTACTCAGCCCCCTGAGCTGGAAGACAGGGACGACGAGCAGGATAAACCCCCCATAATTCAAGAGGATGAAGTTCATGACCTGCTATGCCACCTGGACGTTCACAAGTCTATGGGGCCGGATGGGATCCACCCGAGGGTTCTGAGGGAGCTGGCGGAGGAGCTTGCCGAGCCGCTCTCCATCATTTACCAGCAGTCCTGGTGAACTGGGGAGGTCCCGGACGACTGGAGGCTCGCCAATGTGACTCCCATCTACAAGAAGGGCCGGAAGGAGGATCCGGGGAACTACAGGCCGGTCAGCCTGACCTCGGTGCCGGGGAAGATCATGGAGTGGTTGGTTTTGAGGGCGCTCACGAGCCATGTCCGGGACAGCCAGGGGATCAGGCCCAGCCAGCACGGGTTCATGGAAGGCAGGTCCTGCTTGACCAACCTGATCTCCTTCTATGACCAGGTGACTCGCCTAGTGGATGAGGGAAAGGCAGTGGATGTGGTCTACTTGGACTTCAGTAAGGCCTTTGACACTGTCTCCCACAGTATTCTCCTAGAGAAGCTGGCGGCTCACGGCCTAGACAGGTACACTCTTCGCTGGGTAAAAAACTGGCTGGACGGCTGAGCCCAGAGAGTTGTGGTGAACGGAGTTAAATCCAGTTGGCGGCCGGTCACGAGCGGTGTTCCCCAGGGCTCAGTACTGGGGCCGGTCCTGTTCAATATCTTCATCAATGATCTGGACGAGGGGATCGAGTGCTCCCTCAGTAAGTTTGCAGACGACACCAAGTTGGGTGGGAGTGTTGATCTGCTGGAGGGTAGGAAGGCTCTGCAGAGGGACCTGGACAGGCTGGATCGATGGGCCGAGGCCAACTGTATGAGGTTCAACAAGGCCAAGTGCCGGGTCCTGCACTTCGGCCACAACAACCCCAGGCAACGCTACAGGCTTGGGGAAGAGTGGCTGGAAAGCTGCCCGGAGGAAAAGGACCTGGGGGTACTGGTTGACAGCCAGCTGAACATGAGCCGGCAGTGTGCTCAGGTGGCCAAGAAGGCCAACGGCATCCTGGCCTGTATCAGAAATAGTGTGGCCAGCAGGAATAGGGAGGTGATCGTGCCCCTGTACTCGGCACTGGTGAGGCCGCACCTCGAATACTGTGTTCAGTTTTGGGCCCCTCACTACAAGAAGGACATGGAGGTGCTGGAGCGTGTCCAGAGGAGGGCAACGAAGCTGGTGAAGGGCCTGGAGCACAAGTCTTATGAGGAGCGGCTGAGGGAACTGGGGTTGTTTAGCCTGGAGAAGAGGAGGCTGAGGGGAGACCTCATCGCGCTCTACAACTACCTGAAAGGAGGGTGTAGCGAGGTGGGTGTTGGTCTCTTCTCCCAAGTAACTAGCGATAGGACGAGAGGAAATGGCCTCAAGTTGCGCCAAGGGAGGTTTAGATTGAACATTAGGAAAAATTTCTTTACTGAAAGAGTGGTCAGGCCTTGGAACAGGCTGCCCAGGGAAGTGGTGGAGTCACCATCCCTGGAGGTATTTAAAAGACGTGTAGATGAGGCCCTTAGGGACATGGTGTAGTGGGCATGGTGGTGTTGGGTTGACGGTTGGACACGATGATCTTAGAGGTCTTTTCCAACCTGTATGATTCTATGATTCTATGATTCTAACTTTCAATAGAAACAAAATAATTCAACTTAAATAGGGTATACTGTTCTATCTCTTGGCAGCAAGGATATTTTTGTTCATACTAATGAGGAAACTACTGATCACAGTAGTTTGGTCCTTTCTGTCTAACTGAACTTTCTTGCTCATTTTTCACCAGTTGATATATTTTCTCCTAAGTATTTTGTTAGTAAATGAAATGTGATTTGGCAGAATGGGTCTTTCTTTTTTCCCTCTTTCTCTTAGCTCTAAATAAGAAAACTTTTGTTCCTGCCATGGTACTGCATCTTTTGTATATTTTATTTCCTTCCATGATAAAAAACTGGATAACAAACAGCCCTCTTGTTTGTGTTGACTACATAAGTAATTGCATTGTTCAGACAAAAAGGGTGCAAGGTACCCTTTTTGGGTAAGGATCAGATGACAAAATTAGCATGCAGAATAACAAATATCACCAAAAAGCTGACACCTTAAACAAGTTATTGAGCTTCACTTAATAACTATTGGTTAAACTAGATCAAGAGCACCCTGGTCTGCATTAGGCAGGGTGTTTCCTGCAGGCCAAGGGAGGTGATCCTTCCCCTCTACTCAGCGCTGGTGATGCCACAGCTGGAGTACTGAGTCCAGATCTGGGTTCCCCAGTACAAGCAAGCAAGCAAGCAAGCAAGCAAGTAGGCAAGCAAAGGAAGGAAGTAAGCAAGCAAGTAAACACAAAAATTATCTCAAAAAGTAGAGACTATGAATTGCTTTGAAAGTCAAAAACTGAGGACAGTAAACTGTTGTGACTATGGTACAAGATTACTAACAGCAGATACATTGATAGGTGTCATTCAAAAGAACATTTGAAAAACAACCCTGTAATAGGAAAGGCATCCTGTAGACTTTCATTTACTCATTTCTTCTAAAAAAAAAACAAACCAGAAAAAAACCTAAATTACTTCACTACTCAAAAAAGTGTGATTATTTCCTATATAGTCACGAAAGCTTACATACTTTTGTCTAGCAATTCAAAATAATGAAACTCCATGTAATAAATACAAAATCAAAATACAGTATAATAAAAATGAAAAACTTAACAGTTATTCAAATATTTTAGCTATTTAAAAATTGAAGCATATTATTTTGACTGAAACCGTTGGCCTTGCAACATTTATTCATTCAAATAGCTCCACTGAATTTTGCAGGACTAATATCCCCTCTTCCAAAAAAAAAAAACCCAAATCCAAAACATTCCTAATTATAAAGTAGTGCACATCAGTCTAAATGGACATTTCAGTGCTTTGTTATTTTTAGATGGAACAGTGGGATAGATTGGAAGATTACAATTCAGCTATTTTTCATTGACTGGAAAAGTGTAGAACCATAGCACAGAAATAATTTTATTTGATGTGACTCCATTTGAACCTTTCCTGAAAATTGTCACAGATTAATTTAGGGTAGGATAGATGCAAGAACAGAACTACACTAACCAGTGATATATCATGTCCTTCATTGTCTATTCCTCTCCAGGCCTGTTTACATCCCCATCGCAGACCCAAGAGAACAGGGCACTTGCTCGGTCCAAGATGTGTCCAAATCCAATAGGCTTCATATGGAATTCTGTATTTTATTAGTCAGGAGTTTAATGCTGATTTTAGAAAAGGTAGAATTAGTCTGTGGATAAACACTTTGAAAATTCCAATCTTAATAGCGGTATAAAAAATCTTGAGATATGTACATACTACATATTTTTTAAATCCTCAATATTCTGTGTATTTAAAGTCTGTACAACTGCAATTATTTTTCACTCAGATTGCATGATTTTGTGAGTATACACACATACCTTGTTCTACTAAAATTTGTAACTTCATTTGTTTTTTTACTCGTATCGTTATGCTTAGAAAGAATATTACGTTACCAAATGTCAATGTCAAATAGAAATGCTCTATTCTGTGCTGTTTTCATGCTCTGTAATGTTTTGGGTGAAAATATAGCATTCTATATAGTGTACATAATTTAAGCATAGTAGCATTTACCTAATACTCCTTGTAGTTCTTTGGAAATACAAAATTAAATGTTGTAGGTAGAAACCGCTAACACTTATCTTGGAAAATGAAAAATAGATTTTCTACATACATACATCTACAAAGTATAAATTGTATCCCAGAGGCAAGAGTTCTACAGTACTGTCTAAGCCACATTAAGGGCCTTAATGTTGACATTTCATTCTGTTAAATATCCAGACTTCACATTCTGTGCTGGTAATGATACAGCGCGCTCTTGGTAAATGAGGCAAAAAAGCTGCTTCATATTCTCCCATGTCAAAAGTGAAGAAATACAATCTTTTCTGCAACTTGGAGAACTGCTAGTCCTAAATGACATTAACTATTAAGAAAGCAGTTTGGGATTTTAACTGTAATACTTGTGTTGAATCTGTTGGCACTCATAAAGAGAAGTGCTAAGGAGTTTTTAAAAAAACCAACCAAACAAACCCCAAATCATTTCCTTTTAATTGTTGCATAATTGAAAACAGAAAACTTAAAAAAAATTGACAATAAAATCCACTATAATAGTATTATGTTCTTATGAAAGAGAATACACAAAAACTTAGGTGTTTGTTTGTAGAAAAACAAAACAAACCAGAAGAAAAGTCCCCTTTTGATGACCTCTGGAGGTCATTTCAGCCAACCTCCCTACTCAAGCAAGGCCACCTAGAGCCAATTGCCCAGGACCATGTCTAGATGGCTTTTGAATATCTCCAAGGCACAAGACTCCACAACCTCTCTGGGCAACCTGTGTCAGTATACTTGGTCACCCTCACAGTGACAAAGTGCTTCCTGATGTTCAGAGGGAGCCTCCTGTGTTTCAGTTTGTGTCCTTTGTCTCTGGTCCTGTCACTGGGCATCACTGAAAAGAGCCTGTCTCCATCCTCTTTGCACCCTCCCTTCATGTATTTAGATACATTGATGACATCCCCCCTGAACCTTCTCTTCTCCAGGTTAAACAGTCCCAGATGCCTCAGCTTCTCCTCACAGGAGAGATGCTCCAGACCCTTAGTCACCTTAGTGGAAATTCTTTTGGACTCTTTCCAGTATGTCCATGTCTCTTTTGTACTGGGGGGCCCAGAACTGGACACAGTACTCCAAGTGTGCCTCACCTGTGCTGAGTGGACGGGAAGGATCCCCTCCCTCGACCTGCTGGCAACACTCCTCCTCATGCAGCCCACAATACCATTAACCGTCTTTGCCACAAGGGCACATTGCTGGCTCATGTTCAACTTGATATCCACCAGGACCTCCAGGTCCTTTTCTGAAAAGCTGTTTTCCAACCAGTCAGCCACCAGCATATATTGGTACATGGCGTTATTCCTCCCTGGGGGCAGGACATTGCTCTTCCCTTTGTTGAACTGCATGAGCTTCCTGTCACGAAGTTCCTGTATCTCACTCCTGGCCCTCTTCCTAACAGTTCTTCTTTGCAAAGGAGTTTACAGTGGGCTCAGCCAGATAAAATCTCCAATGGAGGGTGCGCTCAGGGTTCCACCAGAAACCCTGCACAGTTTGGATGCCTGATTATCTTCTATGGAGTTTGCACACTTAAATTAAACAATTTTGATAAATTTATGATTGTTAATATGTTTTCCACCTTAAGTTTTGTTTTTTTGAACGAAAACACCCAGAAACGTTCACCAGTGAAGAAATCCATATGTTCTTCAAGGAAATATGTAAGGGCATTTTAAAAATAGATTGGGTAATTATGAATTAGTGTTATAACTTTATTATGATTATACTAGGGTTAGATATGTAAATTATTCATGAATTCCTCTCCAGTACTAGAAATGTTAGGCAATATATTAAAACTGACTGCATTTACAAATAATGAACAAACAATTTCACAAACAAATTTTTTCTAATGTTATTTAAATAGATCAGCTATTTGTTTTCTACTTCAATAAAGTTTCTCTGCTTAAAATGTACTTCTAAGTTGTTTATATGAATATCTTTTCCAGATGAAAAGTTTTCTTAAGCATGATTAGAATAAACTTTAAAATAACTGCATTTTCTGGGATAAATGCTTTTATAATTCTTTGGAATTTTGAAACAGATGTTTTTATCTCTGAAGAAGGGATTAAAATACCCATTATTGACATCTAGATTGATTATTAGATGTGTCCTAGAAAGCCAGTCTTTGGAAAGATGCTCTTTTTTCACAGATTTTTCCTGACAGAATAAATGTTACTCCATATCATCCATTTCTTAGAAACACTGAACGGCTGAGGTGGGAACACACCTCTGGAGCTTGTCTAGTCCAACTTTCCTACTCAAAGCAGGGTCAGCTAGAGCAGGTTGCACAGGGCCATGTCATCAGATTTTTAATATCTCCAGGGATGGAGACTCCACAGCCCCTCTGGGCAACCTGCGTCAATGCTTGACCACCCTCATAGTGAGAGACTTTTTCCTTCATATAAGGAAGTTCAAATTTCCCACGTTCCAACTTGTGTCCCTCAACTCCTGTCCTCCCACTATGCATCTCTCAAAAGTGTCAGGCTCTGTATTCCCTGTAACTGCCATTCCTATTTGGTAGTCATAGACAGCAATAACATCTCCCTTGCTCCATCTTTTCTTATGCCTCAAAACCCCACATATTCTCTCAGGCTCTCCTCAAATTTCCTGTGCTCCAGCACCCTGACCATCTTCATGACCCGTTTAGTAATGGGTTGTTCTAAAATGCCCATATCTTTCTTGTACTGGGGAGCACAGCACTGGACCCAGCACTCCAGACCAATCCCGCCAGGACTGAGTAGGGTGGAAGGATCACCTCTCACATGCTGGTAATACTTTTCCTAATGCAGACCAGGAAGCTGTCTGCCTTCTTTACCTCAAGGGCATGTTGATGGCTCACAGGCAATTTGTTGTTCACAAGTACCCTCAGGGCTTTCACCAAGATGCTTTCCATCTGATTGGCACCCAAACAGTCCTGGCATATGGGGTTATTCCTCCCCAGGTGCTAGGACTTTGCATTTCCCTTTGCTGATCTTCATGATGTTCCTGTTTGCCCATTTCTCCACGAGAGGAAAAGGTTCAGAAATAAACATTTCTTCACTATGGTAGCTTCCTATGTGAAAGTAACACATCAGAGCTTTTTCCAACTAGTCCGGTTTGGAACACTGTTCAAAAAAAGAAAGAAAAGTACCATACTGTTTATAGGTTATGTTGTTAATAAGGCAGTCAAAGACAAAAGGGGATATGCTATAGCTGATGAAAGTAATCTTCATTCTTCTCTGGCCAGCTTCAGGACTTATGCTTACCATGTTAAGCAGGCAGGATATCTGTTCACTCAGATGTATAAAACTAATTCCTCTTCAGTGTCTACACAAAGCCTAGGCTTTAACATGCTCACTTATTAATTTGGAGATGCAATACTGCATTTTGAACTTACAAACATCATCCTTTACTCTTACATCAGTTTTATGTTGTCATGCAGCACAAATGTAAATGGATTTTATAAGTGAAAACCTGAGATGAAAGATTGTGAGAATCAAGTCCTGTGCTTTCAAATTCAGCTCAAATTCTTTTTTATTTCTCATATATCTGGCAAACTAAACATATACAACTGTAGGATTAAACATAAATATCTCTCAAATAATGGAAACACTGGGATAATTTGTTTACTTCTGCTGATCTATTAGCATGAAACATAAAAAGCTACTAAAACCTTGCTGAAGTCAAATGTAGAGCTTAAATGAAGAGTTTTGTAATTAATTTGAATCAACTGTGCAGATGCTATGCTTGGGATTAAATTGCAAGCAAGAGGGGAGAGCAAGCTTGTAGGGAAAGTTCCCAGACCTAAAAGAAGAAATAATTACTTTATAATGATATTATGACTAAGCAAGAATTTTGCAATAGTTGGGGAAATCTGCATACCTTGAAACTGGAGTATATGGAGTATTGGAATTCCAGGTAAAAACTGAAAATCCCTAAAAAAGTCAAGCTGACTTGTACCTCACAAGGCAAGTTACAATAAATGAAAATTGTTCTTTAGTTACAAAATATGTAAAGATAAAAACAAACAAACAAACAAAAAGAACCCACCAGGGCATTTATGCACTGTGGATGAGAGAGATTATGGATAACCTAGACCTAAAAAGTAAAGACATATTGATATGAATAGATATGATGCCAAATTTAAAGAAAACTCAGCTTGGACACATAGGTAATTTTGGTTTCAGAATTCTGAAAAAAAGAACTGACATCGCAGATCTATTGATGAGAATCACTATGTCTGTTGGTTCTCAAATGACTGTTATACTTCCAGTGTAACAGGTTTTACTAGAAATGGAGGAAAAGTTACCTAGGCAAATGCAAGCCTATTAGTCCAGTCTTACTATTAAGCAAAGTTTTAGATTAAAATTAAGAGGGAGAAAAATACAGAATATTCAAATTGAAGATGAATGAAGGACAGAATAAACTCCATCATGAGTATTCCAAAGGCAGGCTGTGCCAGGCAAGCCAAATCCAAATATTTCTCTTGGATAAGATTTTAATTTCTTTTAACATAGGAAATGTGGTAAATCCTGAGCATGTGAACTTTAGTAGATATTGTCTTACTTGTAGATATTTTATATAAAATGCTGAAAGTGCTGATTAGTATAAGAGGTGAGTGAAGAAATTAAGTGAGGGGAATAAATGGAGGAAGCTACCTGAATTTTTTCTTAAGGATCAGTTTTGGGATTGATTGAATTTTTCTTTAATAGTCTTGGCAGAAGAATTGGAAGCGCTGAAGGAATTTGCTGAAGATGGGTTTGCTGAAGAGATTTGATCAATATATAAGAGGATTGAATGTCATAGGAAGAACTGGATGATCTCAAGGGTGGGAGGAATAGAAAAAAAATGGAAATTTAACAACACAGAAAGGAAGGTCATGCATTAGGGGACAAATAAACAATTCTGTTACAAGCTCAGAATTTTTCTTTAAGAAATGACTAAGAAATTGCTGTATCAGCTGATCCTCTCTGAGACGTGGGAATACTTCCCAGTTTCTGAAACCTTCTGCATGCCATAGAATACATTGCAATCACAAGTCAAGACATTGTTTACATAATGCAACTAAGAAAGATAAAAGTACCCATCTAGGCCATACCAAACAAGTTATTTCCTGTAACACTAAATGACTAATAATGACATCGTGTAAGTTACAAATGCAGTCTCCATAATAATATATATAATTCTGATTGCATTTGTTATAAAAGTGAATTTGAATTGTTGTAGATCCAGAAAAGGAATACTCTTTGATCAGAAGAATGAAAAATGTTCAAGTGGAGATAAAATCATCTTAATGTGCTTAATTTAGCGATTTAAAATTTGAAAGGGGATATAATGGGTGTCTTTAAATATGCATGGCATAATCTCCAGTGACAAAGAATTCCTATTTAGGGTAAAAAACCTTGTTGATACAAGGATGTTTCAGTATATACTGGTTTGGAATACATTTATACAGGAAATTAAAAGAAAGCTTCGAAACAATGAATGTGAAAATAACCCACTACTAGATGTAGAAAGGACAAAACAACTTATATTAAAATGCAGATTGCCATTTCACCAGCAGTGATTTCTTCCCTTAACTGGCATATAACTGGATTTAAGGTCATAAGAGATTCCTTCTGGTCCCCTATATTCCTGCATAGAAAAGAAAAAATATGACTGCCATGGAAGAGGAGAAGTAAGATTAAGGAAAACAGTTCTATGTGGATTGGAGCTGCTTTTATTAAAACCATTCTCTCTCTGCAGTTTCCTCTTTTACTACGCATGTATACAGCAAATAATCATCTTAGTAAGAGTTTTCAGTAGTCTCCTGTACTCATTTGCAGGGCAGGATGGAAAAAACCAATATATTTTATTTCTTAGAAGTTATAGTCAAGAGGAAGAGAATTTAGTTTGCACTGAAAAGTTAATTCAAAAAATTCCCAAGCTTGTAAGGCTAAACTCTGCAACCCTAATAATGGTTTTGTTTTCATAGAATCATACATTTATTAAGGTTGGAAAAGAACGTTAAGATCATCCAGTCCAACCGTCAACCCAATACCACCATGCCCACTACACCACGTCCCTAAGCGCCTCATCTACACATCTTTTAAATACTTCCAGGGATGGTGACTCAACCACTTCCCTGGGCAGCCTGCTCCAAGGCCTGACCACTCTTACAGTAAAGAAATTTTTCCTAATGTCCAATTCAAACCTCCCTTGGCACAACTTGAGGCCATTTCCTCTCGTCCTATTGCTAATTGCTTGGGAGAAGAGACCAACACCCACCTCACTACAACCTCCTTTCAGGTAGTTGTAGAGCACGATGAGGTCTCCCCTCAGCCTCCTCTTCTCCAGACTAAACAGTCCCAGTTCCCTCAGCATCTCCTCTTAAGACTTGTGCTCCAGACCCTTCACCAGCTTCGTTGCCCTTCTCTGGACACACTCCAGCACCTCAATGTCCTTCTTGTAGTGAGGGGCCCAAACCTGAACACAGTATTCGAGGTGCGGCCTCACCAGTGCCGAGTACAGAGGCATGATCTCTTCCCTACTCCTGCTGGCCACAGTATTTCTGATACAGGCGCGGATGCCATTGGCCTTCTTGGCCACCTGGGCACGCTGCCGGCTCCTGTTCAGCCGTCTGTCAATCAGCACCCCCAGGTCCTTTTCCTCTGGGCAGCTTTCCAGCCACTCTTCCCCAAGCCTGTAGAGTTACATGGGGTTGTTGTGACCCAAGTGCGGGACCTGGCACTTGGCCTTGTTGAACCTCATACAATTGGCCTTGGTCCATCAATCCAGCCTGTCCAGGTCCCTCTGCAGAGCCTTCCTACCCTCCAGCAGATCAACGCTCCCGCCCAACTTGGTGTCGTCTGCAAACTTACTGAGGGAGCACTCAATCCCCTCATCCAGATCATTGTTAAAGATATTGAACAAGACCAGCCCCAAAACTGAGCCCTGGGTAACACCACTTGTGACCAGCCGCCAACTGGATTTAACTCCATTCACCACAACTCTCTGGGCTCGGCCATCCGGTCAGTTTTTTACCCAGCGAAGAGTGTACCTGTCTAAGCTATGAGCCGCCAGTTTCTCCAGGAGAATGCTGTGGGAGAATGCTGATGGGCATCACATTGGCAAGCTTCCAGTTGTCCTGTTAACCAGGGTTGCTGATAAATGATGGAGAGTGGTGTGGCAAGCTCCTCTGTTAGCTCCCTCAGTACTCTCGGATGGATCCCATCTGGCCCCATAGACTTGTGAGTGTCCAGGTGGTGTAGCAGGTCATTAACTGCTTCCTCTTGGATTATGGGGGGTTTATTCTGCTCACCATTCCTTTCTTCCAGCTCAGGGGGCTGAATACTCTGAGGATAACTGGTCTGACTATTAAAGATTGAGGCAGAGAAGGCATTAAGTACCTCAGCCTCTTCCTCATCCTTGGTGGCAATGTTCCCCCCGCCACATCCAATAAAGGGTAGACATTCTCCTTGGCTCTCTTTTTGTCACTAATATATTTGTAAAAAACATTTTTTGTTGTCTCTTACGACAGTGGTCAGTTTGCGTTCTAGCTGGGCTTTTGCTTTTCTCATTTCTTCTCTGCATGACCTAATGGAATCCCTGTACTCTTTTTGAGTTGCCTGCTCCTTCTTCCACAAGTGGTAAACTCTCTTTTTTCTGAGACCCAGCAAGAGCTCCCTGTTCAGCCAGGCCGGTCGTCTTCCCCACCCGTTCTTCTTATGGCACATGGGGATAGCCTGCTCCTGCACCTTTAAGATTTCCTTCCTGAAGAATGTTCCTGGACCCCTTTGCCCTTCAGGACTGTCTCCCAAGGGACTCTCTCAACCAGTGTCCTGAACAGGCCAAAGTCTGCCCTCCGCCAGTCCATGGTAGTGGTTTTGCTGACCCTCCTCCTTACTTCACCAAGAATCAAGTATTCTATCATTTCATTGTCGTTAAGCCCAAGATGGCCTCTGGCCCCCACATCTCCAACCAGTCCTTCTCTGTTTGTAAACAGCAGGTCAAGCGAGGCACCTCCCTTGGTAGGCTCACTTACCAGCTGTGCCAGTAAGTTATCTTCCACAAACTCCAGGAACCTCCTCGACTATTTCCTCTCTGCCGTGTGGTATTTCCAGCAGACGTCCAATAAGTTGAAGTCCCCCATGAGAACAAGGGCTAGCGATTGTGAGACTTCTGCCAGCCACTTGTAGAATGCTTCATCTGCCTCTTCATCCTGGTTGGGTGGTCTATAAAAGACTCCCAGCAGGATATCTGCCTTGTTGGCCTTCCCCCTCATCCTTATGCATAAGCACTCGACTTTATCATGGCAATCGTTGAGCTCTATACAATCGAAACACTCCCTAACATCCAGAGCCACCCCACTGCCTCTCCTTCCTTGCCTGACCCTTCTGAAGAGCGTATAGCCATCCATTGCAGCACTGCTGTCATGAGAGGCATCCCGCCATGTTTCCGTGATGGCGACTAAGTCATAGCTATCCTGCTGCACAATGGCTTCCAGCTCCTCCTGTTTGCCACCCATGCTGCATGCATGGTGTAGATGCACTTGAGCTGGGCTATTGATTTCACCCCCAACATTGGTGTGCCACCCCTAGGCTCATCTCTAATTAGCCTGGTTTTATCCCCTTCCCTTCAAATCTAGTTTAAAACCTTCTCGATGAGCCCTGCCAACTCATGAGCGAGAATCCTTTTCCCCCTGTGAGATAGCTGAATTCCATCTGTTGCCAGCAGGCCCGGTGCCGTGTAAACCTCCCCATGATCAAAAAAGCCAAAATTCCGCCGATAGCACCAGCCCCTAAGCCACGTGTTAATCATCAGGTGTGTTTTCCTGTTCCTTTCAGGCATTCTTCCCTGCCACTGAAGGGATTGAGGAAAACACCTCCTGCGCTCCTGATCCTTCCACCAATCGCCCCAGTGCCCTGAAGTCCCTTTTGATCGCTTTTGGACTTCTCTCCGCAATCTCATTACTCCCAACCTGCATAACAAATAGCGGGTAATAATCAGAGGGCCATACCAGACCAGTGAGATTCCTAGTAACGTCTCTAACCCAGGCCCCAGGGAAGCAGCAGACTTCCCTGTGGGATGGGTCTGGTCCGCATATTGTGCCCTCTGTTCCCCTCAGAAGGGAATCACCTACAACAACTACCCTCCTTTTTTTTTGTTTTATTTTGTTTTAAAACATTTTGTGTATATCTAATATGCATATATTCATATATTAAATATGTGTATTTATATCATGCAGATTTTTGGCAGTTCAGTAGATTTTATTATTGAAAATATTATAACAGTATCAAGCAGACAGATGCACATAGGAAATAAGACAGCTGGGCGACTGGAGTTGAAGTACATCTAAGGCAGGATAGATACCACCCCCTCATTTTCTATATCAATTAAACCTTGGAAGCATAGATTAGAAAACAGCACAGTATGTATCATGGTTTTGTAATGTCAGGGTTGCAAGTATAACAAAGCCTGAAATTTCCCTGTAGTTTTGCTAGTTTTATATGTTTTGCAAGCTGTGCTTTATCCAAAGGAACATACTCATTTTTAAGATTGCTTTCTACATAAAATGGTGTAGTGTATCATAAGTTAGGATATGATTAGGGAAAATGAGCATATAACGCAGAACTAATTATAAAGACAAAAATATTAAATGACTTCTTTTAAGTACAAATGAATCTCAAGCAAAGAGAGAACTTTACAATATTCAGCCAACTAACACTCATTATGTTCAATAAATGATGAAACAGCTAAGGCTAAGAAACACTTGCCGAGTAATTATGCTCCTTTTTTACACACAATAGAGTTGGAAATAATCAGTCTAAAAACTATCTAATAACTCAGTACTGCATGAAGTGTGGCTCCCTGATACTATTTGCTGTCTTCATAAAATGCAGCTTTTCAAAACTGAAATCCTCAAACCTGCTTAAGCTCTTTAAGTGTACATTTGCACTGTTTGGAATATTGTCTTTTAAGGGACAAAACAGTTTTGATAATTGCAGTTCTGTATAGAGATTTCTCCATTATATATCAATGTTATATATCAGTGACTAAAGTAAAAAGTCAAGAAGAAGAATATTTCAATGATTTTTTACACCTAAATATGAAAAATATTGAAAAACTAAATTAAATAAAAAATATTCCATGAAAGATGGAATTGATCTCCTCATTTCTACCAAGTATATTAACCATTTTATCCAGATTATGTGATTAAGCAAGCATGATTCAACAAATAAGCAAGCAAATTTATTTAAAGTAGTCTTTAAAAAAAAAAAATTACATAGCAAAGTTGTTATTCCAATTCCCATGTCCAACAACATTTCATCCCATAACACAATGTGTCATAAATTAAAAATTAAATATAATGTCAATGTTTCTAAGTGTGAATCAGGCTTCATACCTATCTATGAAAAGATTCACAATTTTGAGTAAAGCACATACAATTTGCTCTTAGCGGTATTTAAATGATGAAAATTCTCCTTCTTAAAATACTCGTGTGCTAAAAATATGCACAAGTTGACAAAAAAGAAGATGCTTCTGTTAAGGTCAATTCTCTAATTCAGATATTTGCTTTATACTAACATACGTAGTTTTTATCTACAGAACGCTCCTCATTCTGTGCCCATTAAAGACCTTGGCTGAAAATATGAATCAGACTGGACACTTACTGGATCAGATTGTTACGGCTGAATGTAGGTGTTCCCAACTAAACTCTGGAGGTGGTTGGAAGAAACTGGGGAGCTGGGGAGAGAAAGACAGAAAGCAACCAAGGAAGAGAAAAAGAGCAGAACTAGAAGTCTGAACGCTATAAACGATGACAGCAAATGTTGCTCAGGAATACTCTCTTGTATCCCACCTGGCTAAGGTGTTACAAAATGGAGCAGGGATGAGGGAATCTGAGGAAGACAAAAGGTCTTGTGGGTGAGCTGGAACCTTTCCTAGAGAACATGATTGTATCTCTCTATTTGCTCTTCAGATGTCTTATACTGGCAAGTCATTAAATCACAGATATTCATTAACCTTATGCTCGTTTTCTCTGTGCTCAACAAGAAACATCATAAGACTAAATATGCAGGAGTTTTTAGCCAGCACAGTTTGATGATATCCTTTGAAATATCAGTCGCTGTAAAAATGTGTAGTACTTTAAAAATGTAGGTCCTCTGTATCTCCTAAAATTGGTAGTCAATTTTTTGCTTTCCTTTCCTTTTACTGTGGCTCAGCAGCTGAAAATAGGAAAATGCAGAATATTGTTTAGTATTAAAGGAGTATTTTGAGCATACAATGTTCTTTGTAAAGCTGTCAAATACAATACCAAAACTACTGCTGTAATAACCTTGCAGAAATGAATACTTTTCCTTTCAGAAATTATGGGTTTGAACAGCTTTCATTATATGTTGCAGTTTGACAACATCATAAGTATGGAGAATAGAACTCAATATAAAATATTTTTACTTTCATGGAAAGAGGGAGGCATATGATCACATTATTGAAGACTATTTTACAGTGGGCTGCTTTCATGTATCATTTCCTCATTTTTCAGTTGTTGAGATATACTACCTAAACAGTCTTGTAACCTTTACTGTTGATGATGTTGCTCTATAAGATTGAAAATTCTTGAAGTAAATTAAGAGTTTTTCAGAAAGGAAATTATAAGTTTTTGTTGTTCGTTTTTTTTTTTTTTTAAGTGAAACCTAATTAAATAATTTCTAAACAGAAGAGAAAATTCCAAATCCTTTTGAAGTCAATGGCACAATTTGACTTCAACAAGGCAAGAATTTCCTCCAAGGACTTCCTCCTCCTAGCTAAGTATGAACACATTTGAAAAGTTCTATGAGACTGAGCTTGCAATCTTGCAAATGTATGCTACCAAGTGTAATGCTTATTTCAACAGCCAGCGAGAGACCCAGATTTTCAAAGGTAGTTAGATATCTAGCTACTAGTAAAACGTCTGGGACTTGCAACCTATGTCATTGATAAATACAGGAACAATTCTTCTACTAACAGCAATGCAGTCTGTCACTATCAAAACCTCACACAGGTTCACTTGAGTTAAATTTTCCCGAGTTATTTTCTTTGCCCTAAAAAAGCAGAGACAGTGGCAGACAATGGCAGTACACATGCCAGCACCAAGCCTGGCATCACAATTGATGAAAGAAAGTACATTGGGCCCATGCTGTAGACCTTAATTATGTGCATGGAGGACAGAACGGGCCTGAATTAACCAAAAAGCCACAGTATTAGTTAAAGTGAAACCAGTTTCCATAAACTAAGTTGAACAATGCTTTGAAGAACATTTTTTTTTAAAAAAAGGTATGCTTAATATGGTATGAAGGCTTGCAAAGTTTTGAATAGTTTGTAATGTTTAGAAAATTTTAGGTTAATGCATGAAGCAGCTTGACATAAAGAAAATACTGAACTGTGTTTGTATTCTTGTGAGATGAGATTTATGAACTTCACTGTTGTTATAGTAAAGGAAACTTTTGAGCGAAGTCAAAACTGCCCAAACATCCAAAAATGTACATTTGGTTTGTAAAACTGCTTGTGTACAGCATGTTCACTGAGCTCTCCAAGCTAAGGCAAAACCAGTACTAGCTAGTAATTATGCGGATCTGTCACTAAACCTGATCTAAATACAAGTACAATTTTAGGAGTTTTCTGATGAAGGGCCTGGAGCACAAGTCTTATGAGGAGCGGCTGAGGGAACTGGGGTTGTTTAGTCTGGAGAAGAGGAGGCTGAGGGGAGACCTCTACAATCGTGCTCTACAACTACCTGAATGGAGGTTGTAGTGAGGTGGATGTTGGTCTCTTCTGCCAAGTAACTAGCGACAGGACAAGAGGAAATGGCCTCAAGTTGCGCCCGGGGACATTTAGGCTGGACATTAGGAGAAATATCTTTACTGAAAGAGTGGTCAGGCCTTGGAACAGGCTGCCCAGGGAAGTGGTAGAGTCACCATCCTTGTAAGTATTTAAAAGACATATAGATGAGGTGCTTAGGGACACGGTGTAGTGGGCATGGTGGTGTTGGGTTGACAGTTGGACTTGATGATCTTAGAGGTCTTTTCCAACCTTAATGATTCTATGATTCTATGATTCTATGAAAGTAACTGGTATGTTCACCCAGCTTTATTATGTGTGAGATGGGATTTCAAATCACAGACGTAGCATATTTCTACAGCTTTATATTAATTCCATTAAGTTCAGTAGCCCTATTTTAGTGACTAACTTAATAGCTCATGATAGACAAAGTTCAATTTTGTTAGGGAAGCTCAAAGTCAGTTTCAAGTCCTAGAGCTATGTTCTGAGCCTGATTCTCTGCCGACTTTCACCTTAGTTATTTATTCGCTTGCAAATTAGACCATTTACATATACTTAGTATGAATGCAAATGACTATATAATGTGCACAGCAGAAGAGAATAAAACCCCTTGTGTTTTCTTTATTATTTTTTTTTTTAAAACTGTCTCACAACAGGGTAAAATAAATCTCTTAAGAGTATCCACTATTTTAGAAGAAATTTATAATTCTAATCTTTTTATTTAAGTTCAAAATCTCTCCATTAATATTTAGAATAATGTGGTTAAAATATTTCTATTACACATAGAAATATCTTGTACATGGACTAAACGTAAGATAAGAACTAATATGGCTTGAACTGCCATAACAGAAATTTTGGTTAGATACTAGGAAAGAGTTCTCAACTCTCTGCATGGAATAGATTGCCTAAGAAAACATTGGGGTCTTCTTTAGTGGAGAGTTTGAAAAACAGGTTAAACAAAAATGATAGAAATTGATTATGGATAGTTGATTCTATCATGGTTCAGGGAGATGGACTAGATAGACTCCTAAGGTCTTAAGTTTTTCAGTGTTTTTCCAAGATTTTTTTTTGTGTATGTATATATGTATAATTATATACAGTTTTCCAGCTTCTTCTACAGATAGAGCTTAGGTGCAAGCAATCTAGGTTGCTTTATTTACTTTTCATTTTGTTTTTACCATACCTCAGAATATTTCATGTTCTGGAATTGTGCTCGTTTCTGAGGCAGCCTTTAAGAGAAACGTGCACAAATAGCATGTTCTTATAACTAACAATATCTATGGGGAGAAAAAAAAGAAAAGCTCTAGTAATTGTCTTTGTTTCTTTAAAGTAGGAATCTTGGTTCTGCTGGACTGGGGAAGAAAAACTGGTCTTTTTACAGTACCTTCCTCCTCTTTTTAAGGGTTCAGAATAAGGTTATCAGATCAAATGTCATAAGAATGAGACTCCAAAGAAATTTCAGGACAAACAAAACATGAAAAGGAAATAATTTTTTCCGTTATATTAATACCCTGTGATTCAAATTCATACTCTGAAATATGATGAGATATCACTGTCACAGGGAAAAATGGCTCTATTCATAGAGTTTATGACAAATCAGGATCAAAGCAGTTTATGGTTTTTTTCAACATTATGCAATTAACTGGCAATCAGTAGTTCACACCTTCAGGATCATTATCAACAATACAACAGATAAGACACAATACTAAATAATTCCAAGTATAAATATATACCCACATATTAATAAAAACCCTTCTATAACTAATACCAAGAAATTTTTTACACACACAGCTATGCACGTGTACATATATACGTGCACACATGCACACACCTTGCTCCCCTTCTCCCCCTGAGCCATGGGAACCATTATCACCCCCTTACCAGCTTCATCTGTGCCCCTGCTGCTCCTGACACCACACCAACACATCTGCCACCAAGGAGGTCCCCTGGGAGGTTCAACACCCCCCCCAAATGTATAATTTTTACTTTTGTTGTAGCTCATACGCAATCGGTTAGAGCTAGAGAGATGGTTAAAGCTTACCACAATTAAACTCATGAATTCATAAAGGAATGGTGGCATATACCGTTAGATGAATACATGTCAATATTTAGTCAGCTTTCAAACTGTAAAAGAATAGAAAAAATAAACTGGATATTGAAAGAAACATTCAATAACTTGTAATAATAAAATAGGTGAGATATTCACAGATACTTCAAAAGTTTTATATTTTGTGCCATATACTAATTTAACTTTTACTCATCTGTCTCTACTACCCCCCCAAATAAAAATAATTTTTTTAAAAAAGCAAAAGCCACATCACTGAAATAACTTTAAATGTCACTCTGGATAGTATCTAGTATGTAATTGTCCTGGTTTCAGCTGGGATAGGGTTAGTTTTCTTCCTAGTGGCTGGTAAAAGTGCTGTGTTTTAGATTTAGGATGAGAATAATGTTGATAACACACTGATGTTTTAGTTGTTGCTATGTGGTGTTTACACTGGTCAAGGACTTTTCAGCTTCCCACGCTCTGATAGTTGCACAAGAAGCTGGGAGGGAGCACAGCCAAGACAGCTAACCCAACTGACCAACGGGGTATTCCGTACCACATGACATCATGCTCAGTACATAAACTGGGGGTTTGATGGGGGAGGGGCGATCACTGCTTAGGGTTGGGTTGGGCATTGGTCGGTGGGTGCTGAGCAATTGCATTGTGTATCACTCATTTTGTATATTCTATCATCATCATCATCATCATCATTATTATTACTATTATTATTATTATTATTATTTTCCCTTCCTTTTCTGTTCTATTAAGCTGTTTTTATCTCAACCCACAAATTTACTTTTTTTCTTTTCCCAATTCTCTCCCTTATCCCACCGGGGGCCTAGGGGGGGAGTGAGCGAGTGGCTGTGTGGTGTTTGGCTGCCGGGTTAAACCACAACAGTAAGGCATAAAGACAAACAAACTACAACATCAGAACTTCTATGAAATTCATTCAGTATATCATATGTATGATATCTTAACCTGTGAAGATTAGTATAATCCATATTCATAAACTGAACTTCAAGAGAGTAAAGACCGGTAATTTTTTTTTTCTTCTTCCCACCCCCCACCTTTTCCTTGATTTTCTTTCTGTAAGATATTATACAGGCACATAGCTACTATACTCTGTGGAGAATGGTCTCCCTATAATTCTTTCAAACTTCATTTTGGAATTGAATATAGTAAAGAATAATTTTTAGAATCTGCCATGCCTTACAGACCAAAGTTTTATAAGTCTTAATATTTGTATACTAATGATGCTTGAAGACTGTTACTTTAACAGTATAATTTGCTATCTTTAGTTCATCCCTGGCTGTTTTCATACCAGCTGAGCTCCTAAGGTCCCGTCCAGCCTGAATGACTGCCTGAATTCTGTGGGCTGACTTTTCTGCAAGCCTCATTGCAAATGTCTTACATACAACTGTTGCTGCTGTCCTGCTGTCACATTTGGATCAGCATCATTCTGAAACACATATTTATTTTAGCAGATGCTCTGCTGGTTTCAAAGGGATTAGCCTCAGGATTCTTCTGAAATTTGTGGAAATAAGCCAACTATACTTTAAGATAAGTATTCAGATGGTATTTCAGTCCTGCCAATTCCTACCGTAACATAAAATATATGGAAAGCACACTCCCTTTGCGTAATTGACACATTTCTACATTTCTATGTTCAGTTCAAATTTGTAAATATGATACTGAAAGTTTCTGGTTTCATATCTCTATTCTGCAGTAAATGAGAAGCTATATTATTTCTCTCCCTTTTCATCTTGTGATTTTATTATCTTCAGATAATACACTGAATATATTTTAGAATGTTAGAACATTCCATTTTGAAAAATACTCAATAAATCCTCAGATATATGGCTTGATTCAATATTATATGGGAAATCCACCAGTAAAGAACATTCAACAAATTACAAAAAAAAAAAAAAGAACATTCATCCAGAAGGTTTTACAATAGCCAGCAGAAATATTTCTGTATGTGAAAGTTCTGGCTGATGATACCATTATTTACAGAGAATGACCACATAACAAGAACATGTAACACTTCTATAGTGATTTTGAAGAATTGTATACCTTCTATACAAGTGTAAATCTACATACTTTGATTTACATTTATATATGCATATAAATGTAAGGTAGGTCGATACTTAGAACAGAAAGCTCACCTCTGAGCAAGTGAGCATATCCCTAAAATTCTGGAACAAAATGTAAGAAAATCTGTCATAATTTCACATTGCAAATTATTGAAGAGGCTTTTTGTAAGAAAAACACAAGAAGCTGAACTAGATTTATGATAAATACTGTTGGAAGCATCAGTCGATACATTGGCGGGCAGAGCTGCCATTCAGAGATACCTTGGCAGCCTGGAGGAATGAGCTGACAGGAACCTCTTGAATTTCAAGAAGGACAAATAGAAAGCCTTCCCCTTGAAAGAAAGACCCCCTTTATGAACCATTCAGTAACTGTAAAAAAGCTTAAAGAAAGCTTAAAGAAAGTATCAACCTCATGATTCACTGAAGATTACTGTAGTTTTGTATGTAATTTGCATATTAAAGTTATTTTCTGACTCTATTAACGATATCCTAAACTCTGAATGAGCTTACATTCTCCTCATTACGTGAGCTCCCTTTCTGCAGCTCAACACTACTGGATATATTCATAATGAGCAGTGGACGATAACACCAAGGACAAACTTTACATGATTATACAGCTTCTTGCTAGCTTTTTACCTCTAAATTCTCAATGATCTTCACCACTTTTACAGATGAGTATGTGTTAACTTGTCTTACTTAAAAAGTAAAAAAAAAAAACCACAATACGACCACTAACAGCCAAAAAGTGACCTTGAAAATAAGAACCTGTCTACACAGAAACTATGATAATGATATAGGGTAATTAAATTACATAAGAACTTTATGTGGGTATTCTCATTTAGTTTCAGAATAAACTTAATATGATTTAATTTCACCTATTTTGAAAATGAATTAAGGTAAATCATATTAAGGCCATTAATAGGAAAAAAAAAGGTCCATAAAGGGGTTAAGTCAGTCCAATTAATTAATTTTCAAAGTTCATTAGAATTAACTTCATGATCTGCTGGTATTCAGGAAAGCTGTGAGCATCACTGTAGTGATACAATATAATGATAGATAGTAGCTGGTTAAAAAAATTCCAGTATCCTTACAAGTTATAAGAAAGTTATGGTTTAGAATGAAGTTTTTCTAAATATTGGTCACAATGATAAGAATATTCAACCTATTAAAAGCATGCAAATATATTTCAGCAGTAGAACTTTAACAGTAAAACTAAGAATCTGTTACTGAATAGTTTTTTAAAAGCTAATTCTTTAACTTCATTAATACAAAGATGTAATAATGTAGAGAATATTTAAAATAGTCTCAGAGTTTCTAAATATTCTGATGATTCAAATGTAATTGAAATAACTTATAAATGAGGACAATGCATATTCTATCTGAAAGAAAAAAAAAAGAAAAAAAAAAGAAAAAGATCATACTTTCAATGTCCTCACATAAATACTCCGAAGCAATGTTGTATTTATATTTTTAATGATTTGATTATGAATAGAGTGATCTCAGGTGAATAGTAGTTTTGCTTACAAATGAATAATATATACAATAGTAGTTAAATTATATTATAAACATATTAGATTATAACATTATAAAACATAAAAAACATGTCAAAATTTTATTTTTTCAGTCCTGTCAATGCTGCAACCATTAGGAAATAAAACAAATAAAATGTGTTTCTTTTTAAAAGATGAGTTAAACCTTGTTAAATTACTTTCAAAACACATCAGTTCAAAATTAAACAGGCATTAGATTTTGTTCAATTCATCCACAACTAAATTCCTTTGGGTAGTGAGTTAAGCTTACTGGATATAAGATCACATAAATTTTGAATGAGAATATCATGAGAAGGAATTTAATAAGATTTCATTAATGCACCTTCAGATCACAACTTTAGTGGAGTCGATTATACCTCCCAAATATTCCGACTACAGGCAAATCTTTACTTAAAAGATACATTGCTTACTCATAAAAGGTTGTAGCATTTGATTATGAACATGAGTCGTCAGTGTGCCCAGGTGTCCAAGAAGGCCAACGGCATCCTGGCCTGTATCAGAAATAGTGTGGCCAGCAAGACTAGGGAAGTGATCGTGCCCCTGTACTCGGCACTGGTGAGGCCGCACCTCAAATACTGTGTTCCGTTCTGGGCCCCTCACTATAAGAAGGACATTGAGGTGCTGGAGCGTGTCCAGAGAAGGGCAACGAAGCTGATGAAGGGTCTGGAGCACAAGTCTTATGAGGAGCGGCTGAGGGAACTGGGGTTGTTTAGTCTGGAGAAGAGGAGGCTGAGGGGAGACCTTATCATGCTCTACAACTACCTGGAAGAAGGTTGTAGTGAGGTGGGTGTTGGTCTCTTCTCCCAAGCAACTAGCGATAGGACGAGAGGAAATGGCCTCAAGTTGTGCCAAGGGAGGTTTGAATTAGACACTAGGAAAAATTTCTTTACTGAAAGAGTGGTCAGGCCTTGGAACAGGCTGCCCAGGGAAGTGGTTGAGTCACCATCCCTGGAAGTATTTAAAAGATGTGTAGATGTGGCGCTTAGGGACATGGTGTAGTGGGCATGGTGGTGTTGAGCTGACTGTTGGACTCAATGATCTTAGAGGTCATTTACAACCTTAATGATTCTATGATTCTATGATTATAGTGACCAACATGTTATTACTCCTTTTAATTTCTGATAAATTAAAATATTTGCACAATTAAAAATGCTGTAAGAGAATTTACTCTATTTTTTTTGCTTATTCTTTCATATTCAGAACACATTAGTTTCTAAATAGTTACTCCAGAGTTACAACATCCACAAGATGGGATTAGAATACTGCTACAAGCTTTTAGGACATTTGTTACTGAAAAATGAAAGAATCCTTTAACAGATAAATACATGAAGCTAGATCCAAGCATGACGTGAGCATCACACCAGTAAGTTAGAATAGAATCATGCCAAAGGAATCCAA
Source organism: Calonectris borealis (assembly GCF_964195595.1). NCBI lineage: Eukaryota > Metazoa > Chordata > Aves > Procellariiformes > Procellariidae > Calonectris > Calonectris borealis. The sequence goes on from NC_134312.1 coordinate 167,305,555, forward strand.
ACTAGTGTTAAGATCTCTTTTTCCTCTGAAAACTCATCGTAGAGATACCACTCACTCACATCCAATGTCTTCCAGCAATGCTTTTTAATCCTTTACTGAGGAACTATAACTTTTTTCTTTTCTTCCAAGATGCATGTAAAAGCCCCATTGTACATGTACTATACAGTACTATATGGCATATTCAATCATAAATTTCTTACATGCTTTTCTGAGATTTCTTATGGGTAATCTACAGCCAGAAGCCCAAAAGCCAGAAGCTGAAACTGTCATACCATGCAGTAGAAGAAAGCAGCAATGTATTTTTGTTTGCAAGTTTTCATGGTATAAAACAACTAATTGGATTATCTTAAGGAGTAAACAGTCTTGCTCATCAGAAATGGAATATTTTAATCATGGATCTTTAATAAAGAGATTTTTAAATTATTATTATTTTAAAATAATGGATATGACTCAATTTAAATCATTAATTCAAATGTTATTCAAAGACATTGGCTTTCCTTATACCTCTATATTAATATCCTGGGCTGCTAAGTACTATCTTGATAGTGTTGAAATAGATTTTTAGATGTATTGTTGATGGGAGGCTGGACAGGAATCTATAGGACCCTCAACTCTCTCATTATCTGCTATCAAGCTTTTTGTAGATACCAGCCTCCTTCATACCCATTTTCATGGTAGCTTTAAGACAGTCAAGTTGTCTGGCCATAATAGTTTAACAGTTTTATGTCTGTACTGCTCAGCAGCGTTTTTTATTTTAAATTCTTATAACTTCTTTCAGGTTTTCAGTTCATAGCTTCATCCAGTGTATCCTAATTCTTCCCTTCCATTAAGCCTCTTTCTTCCACTTGCAGTTTAATACTCACCTTCTATAAGATGCCTAGTTTCAGAAATGTTGTTTCATCTTTTCCTAGGAGAGGCTGCTGCTGTTTTTCTCCTTTGGAGACAGCATCTGGAAGGAGATAACATTTCATTTTATTGTCAATAATACATGAAACAAACAACCACAAGCCTTCATCAGAGTCTGGAGGAGTTTAAGTTAGGAATTGAAAAACTGACAAAAACTACCACTCGACAACCAAAAAAAGTGAATTTCTTTAAAAGAATAGGAGAAACAAGTGTATTTTTTGAGAAATGGAAATAGCATTAAGTGGTATATGCAAAGGAGGATATATTGTTTCATTTCAGGACTTAACTGATGAGATGTTTTGTCTTCCCATGGATTGAAAGCAAAAGTAAAAGGTAAAAAATTTTTTGCCCACTTAAAGAAGTCATTAAATTACATTTTCAAATTCTGTAAGGATAAAGATCTTTGCAATTGAATGTTGTTATCACTGTTTAACTATTTTTCCCTTCAGTCAGGTATACAAAAGGATCTTTATATGCAATGATAATCGGATAGGGCATTGTGTGACTTGTAAGTTTTTTGTAATGAAAAAAGACATATTTTTTGAAATCTGAATATAAATTACATAGTACTTGCTTAGCTTATTGTTTTGTTTATTTTTCTGACTCCACTAATTTTACATTTCTGTAAAATATTTCACTATTAAATAATCAAAGTGCTACAGAAAATTTACTTGGCATTATTACAGATAGCCAGCAGTTTTTTAAATTACAACTTTACAAGTTATCTTTTTCATTAGTATTATCTTTAATTCTTTTCAGGCACTGAGACACAGGCATACAGTGCCCTTTAGTCAGCTTCTGTGATTGGCTATATTTCCTATGTTGAAACACCTGTGTTCCTGTTTTGGTAAATGCAAGGGTAATGATTTTTGATACAAGGGTAATCATACTGCTGTCATATTTCTATGTATTTAGGTAGAAGTAAGCTTTTTTACTGGAGTCAAATTGTCTTGGAAACGGAGTTAAACTGTCTTCCAAGGCACAGTCATTAGTTCAATATATCTTCACTTTTATTTATATATATATTTAAAAATTTTAGAGGATTTTTTGCTTACACTTCTTTTCAAGTTTCTTACCGTAACATTTCTTCAGCTTTTTAACAAAACATCCACTTACACACACAGGTGGTACTAAACTTCATGAAATACTCTTTCCTTTTGGGAAAAAAAAAAAGAGTAACGTAACAAAGGCTCTTAACCTTTTGAAATTGTTATAGTTATGGTTTTGTCACAGTTTTTATGACCACCAGCCCCCCATCCCGACTCAAAAAAACAAAAAGAAAAATTCCAAAAATTATTTAATATATATTCTAAATAAATACAAAAGTATTTGCCCGTTACTGTTGTTTGCTTATGCCAAGAATTTGGTGGCACTGTAATCTTTGCTAACATTAACATGCACTGAAATTGACATCATGAAGGTACAGAATAGGATATAAGCAATTAATCTTTAATTTCAATTAAAGTCAAACCTTTTATGTAGTAACTGAGAGAATTAAATATATCCAGGGGTTTCTAAAGAGGCATTTGTCTCCATTAAAGAAAGATCCAGAAGGTTTTCATTTTGTGCAGCTGAACAATGAACTGGTGATGATTATATATCTGATGATTTTTTTGGCAAGTCACTAAAGTTATTATCCTCCTACCTGCATCAAAATTAGCTACTTGCAAGGATTCATTAATTGTGCAGAATGATTACTTGAATAATCATGATCTTAAGTATGGCCATGAAATTGCAACTTCCTTTGTATTTCATAAAGAGAGAGAGAAAATTGTTAAGAAAAATAACACCATGGATAATTTACCAACTTTGATCACATAAAGGTGATTCCATAGTTAAAATTATGTTGAGTATTTAACTTCAAGTAGAATTAAAATTCTTGGGTTTTACTTTAATAATTAAATTAACTTTTGAATTTACAAACATTACTAATTCTGAAAGTACGGAATTTTCAGAGACTCCTTTGGAGGCTGTTTCAAGACTTCTTAACCTATGGAGGAATTTATCTAACAAAGTAGATATCTGCTATTTCTCTTTTTCTGAAGAAATATGCACTTAGAGGCCATAAGTAATCTCATCCAAAAGCTGGCTAAGACACAGCAGGTTAATCATTCTCTAGGATTGCCTGGCTATGACTATGGTAACAATTTCAGATGTGCATATCCGTGGGCTGAATGTAATTGTTCATACAAAAGCATCAAAGAGGTTTTGAGATATATCAGCACATCACTCCTGAGAGAGGCTTTCTGTAGAACCTATACCAAATCTATCAGCCTTATGTGGCTCTTCCAGAGAATCAAAAAGTAGCTGGAATGTCTCTGTTCAATGTATATTTCATTTAAGTTTTCACATTAAAATCCCTAATTTAGGTTTCTGATCATGAGCTTGATCTCAGGCCTCCCGCTATTGTCCTTACAGATCTTATCAATCTGAAGAATAGACTTTAGAGAGCAAATCAGCTAATCAAATGCAGATGTCTACTTCTGTTTTAGGGTGAACTGAAAAGCTGACCAAACTTGCTTACGTAAAGATACCTACATGTGGACAACAATTTTTTTTTAACTTCTAGGCTGAATCAAATCCTCTGGATTGTGTACAATCCCTAAACATAAACATTTGGTGCTATTTGGTATCTATTGCTTCCAGCTGGTGTCTCAGAACACTTTGCCCTGCTCAAGTCACAGGTTGAGACAGTCCCTTGGGAGACAGTCCTGAAGGGCAAAGGGGTCCAGCAAGGCTGGACATTCTTCAAGAAGGAAAGTCTTAAAGGTGCAGGAGCAGGCTGTCCCCATGTGCCATAAGAAGAACGGGCGGGGAAGACGACCGGCCTGGCTGAACGGGGAGCTTTTGCTGGGACTCAGGAAAAAAAGGAGAGTTTACCATTTGTGAAAGAAGGGACAGGCAATTCAAGAAGAGTACAGGCACCTCGTTAGGTCATGCAGAGAGGGAAAAGCAAAAGGCAAAAGCCCAGCTAGAACACAAACTGACCACTGTCGTAAGAGACAACAAAAAATGTTTTTACAAATATATTAATGACAAAAGAAGAGCCAAGGAGAGTCTCCATCCTTTATTGGATGTGGCGGGGAACATTGCCACCAAGGATGAGGAAGAGGCTGAGGTACTTAATGCCTTCTTTGCCTCAGTCTTTAATAGTCAGACCAGTTATCCTCAGAGTATTCAGCCCCCTGAGCTGGAAGAAAGGGATGGTGAGCAGAATAAATCCCCCATAATCCAAGAGGAAGCAGTTAATGACCTGCTACACCATCTGGACACTCACAAGTCTATGGGGCCAGATGGGATCCACCCGAGGGTACTGAGGGAGCTGGCGGAGGAGCTTGCCAAGCCATTCTCCATCATTTACCAGCAGTCCTGGTTAACTGGGGAGGTCCTGGACGACTGGAGGCTTGCCAATTACGCCCATCTACAAGAAGGACCGGAAGGAGGATCTGGGGAACTACAGGCCGGTCAGCCTGACCTCGGTGCTGGAGAAGATCATGGAGCAGTTCACCTTCAGGGCGCTCACAAGGCATGTGCGAAACAACCAGGGGATCAGGCCCAGCCAGCACAGGTTCATGGAAGGCAGGTCCTGTTTGACCAACCTGATCTCCTTCTATGACCAGGTGACCCAACTAGTGGATGAGGGAAAGGCTGTAGATGTGGTCTACCTGGACTTCAGTAAAGCCTTTGACACTGTCTCCCATGGCATTCTCCTAGAGAAGCTGGCAGCTCATGGCTTAGCAGGTACACTCTTTGCTGGGTAAAAAACTGGCTGGACGGCCGAGCCCAGAGAGTTGTGGTGAATGGAGTGAAATCCAGTTGGCAGCTGGTCACGAGCGGTGTTCCACAGGGCTCAGGACTGGGGCCGGTGTTGTTCAATATCTTTATCAATGATCTGGATGAGGGGATTGAGTGCTCCCTCAGCAAGTTTGCAGATGATACCAAGTTGGGTGGGAGTGCTGATCTTCTTGAGGGTAGGAAGGCTCTGCAGAGGGATCTGGACAGGCTGGATCAATGGGCCAAGGCCAACTGTATGAGGTTCAACAAGGCCAAGTGCCGGGTCCTGCACTTAGGTCACAACAACCCCATGCAACATTACAGGCTTGGGGAAGAGTGGCTGGAAAGCTGCCCACAGGAAAAAGACCTGGGGGTACTGGTTGACAGCCAGCTGAACATGTGCTGGCAGTGTGCCCAGGTGGCCAAGAAGGCCAATGGCATCCGCGCCTGTATCAGAAATACTGTGGCCAGCAGGAGTAGGGAGGTGATCGTGCCCCTGTACTCGGCACTGGTGAGGCCACACCTCAAATACTGTGTTCAGGTTTGGGCCCCTCACTACAAGAAGGACATTGAGGTGCTGGAGTGTGTCCAGAGAAGGGCAACGAAGCTGATGAAGGGTCTGGAGCACAAGTCTTATGAGGAGCAGCTGAGGGAACTGGGGTTGTTTAGTCTGGAGAAGAGGAGGCTGAAGGGAGACCTTATCATGCTCTACAACTGCCTGAAAGGAGGTTGTAGTGAGGTGGGTATTGGTCTCTTCTCCCAAGCAACTAGCGATAGGACGAGAGGAAATGGCCTCAAGTTGTGCCAAGGGAGGTTTGGATTGGACATTAGGAAAAATTTCTTTACTGAAAGAGTGGTCAGGGAAGTGGTTGAGTCACCATCCCTGGAAGTATTTAAAAGATGTGTAGATGTGGCACTTAGGGACATGGTTTAGTGGGCATGGTGGTGTTGAGCTGATGGTTGGACTCAATGATCTTAGAGGTCTTTTCCAACCTTAATGATTCTATGATTCTATGATTCTATGATGCTAAGTCACTTGCAGGCCCTGTGTCTTCTCTATGGGATCTGTGTTTATGTTTCAGATACGTATTGCATGTCGGATGGCACTGGATAGATAAGATTAGGCAGCTGAATACATATAATTTATCTATTATGATGGTTAGGTACTGGGAAGAGGGGATTACCTTACTGCAATGTGGAGAATCATTCAAGATTCTTGACCCCATAGCACTTATCTGGGGAAATTTAGTATTTCCCATTTATTAATCATATATTCTGTAAAGACAGTGAATAGGAAACACTGATACTCAGAATATATGAATAATGTCAGAATTATTTGTATCCAGAAACGTCTCCATTGTCTGAAGTTTATAACCAAGTCTTCTGAGGATAGGCTTGTGATCGAATAACAGGGGAAAAATTCAAACTTCGTTGGCTGTGAAAGAACTTGCTAAAGAAGCTGGAGAATGGCATTTAGACCTGCCTTATAATGAAGGAATCAGATTGCATTGACTCACCGCCAGCAACTTGTCATAGCCTTAAAGAAAGCACTTAATTGTGATGGTGCTGTTTTCTGTCCTTCCGGATGAAACTGAAACATTCTGCATAGAGGAATAAAAATAATTCTCACTAGTTCATTGATGAGCCACTTTGCTGGCAGGGGAGCAGGAAGGATCTAGACCCTGATCCATAGTCATGCTACTCTTCACGTACATCAAGTACATGAAGGGACAGGATGCCATCCAGAGGGACCTGGACAAGCTCGAGAAGTGGGCCCATGTGAACCTCATGAGGTTCAACAAGGCCAAGGGCAAGGTCCTGCAAGGTCCTGGGTCAGGACAACCCCCGGTATCAGTACAGGCTGAGGCATCAAGGGATTGAGAGCAGCCCTGCTGAAAAGAACTTGGAGGTATTGGTGGATGAGCCAACAATGTGCACTTGCAGCCCAGAAGGCCAACCATATCCTGGGCTGCATCAAAAGAAGCGTGGCCAGCAGGTCGAGGGAGGTGATTCTGCCCCTCTACTCTGCTCTGGTGAGACCCCACCTGCAGTACTGCATCCAGCTCTGGAGCCCTCTGCACAAGAAAGACATAGACCTGTTGGAGCGGGTCCAGAGGAGGGCCACAGAAATGATCAGGGGGATGGAACGCCTCTCCTATGAAGAAAGGCTGAGAGAGTTGGGGTTGTTGAGCCTGGAGAAGAGAAGGTTCTGGGGAGACCTTATTGCAGCCTTTCAGTCCTTAAAGGGGGCTTATAAGAAAGATGGGGACAGACTTTTTAGCAGGGCCTGTTGCTACAGGACAAGGGGGAATGGTTTTAAACTAAAAGAAGGTAGATTTAGACTAGATATAAGGAAGAAATTTTTTACAATGAGGGTGGTGAAACACTGGCACAGGTTGCCCAGAGAGGTGGTAGATGCCCCATCCCTGGAATCGTTCAAGGTCAGGTTGGACAGGACTCTGAGCAACCTGGTCTAGTTGAAGATGTCCTTGCCCATGGCAGCAGGGTTGGACTAGATGACCTTTAAAGATCCCTTCCAATCCAAACTATGCTATGATTCTGTCTTTTTTTTTTTTCCCCCCTAAAAGAAATATATACAAATTCTTGAAACATGATGAAAATACAGGTAATTCCTTAGCTCCTCACAGGATTTTATTCACGTCATTGACTCCTCTTTGAATTTATTTTTCTATTTCCATAAATCATACATTCTTTACCTCATGATGATTTGACTTCAACAACAATGAGAGAAGAATTACCGGTTACCACAAAAATTATTCTAGCAAACTTGGAAACTAGGTCCTGGATTCCAAGCTTCTTTGTTCTAGTACTCAGATCTCCAACAATCTTATGTTATCATCATAACATTATTATGCAAAGGGCAGATAACATCACTTCTGGCTATATTTCAAAATAAAAAATCTCTCCAGATACTGTGACTGAGGCATAATTAAACATATAATATGAAGGGAAATGAATTATTTTGAATGTCCTAAGTGAGGAGGTACTAGTCAACCCAGGAAACCTGTGCTATCAACAGAAGCAAAGGCAGAGCAGAGAAGCAATCAGTACTGTGATAATTTTTTGCTTGTTCTTGTTTTGTTTAAGTATTTTTTAATTTATGGAAACAAAATCAAAGTAGGTCAAAATATTCCCTAAATCTAAAGGAGGAAACACCTAAAAGAAACATTTTCTAGTCAGGGCAACATTTGATAATCAAGGTAACTACAAAGAAAAGACCAGAAAGACTGAGAAGACTGAAAAGATGAAGGCTGCTGGAGTGCTTTCAAAGACAAAAGAAATCTTGAGGGAGGTGTCTGAAAGAGAATTGTTTGTTCTTAAATTAAAGAACTATTGTCTTCTTATCAAAATAAAGGCTTGTGTAACACACTTCTTAATGTCAGTCACCAGACTCTCATTTTCATTTTTTAGTCAAAAAGTAAAAGTCCCAAGCCAGCAACAAGGAAGTACTTCCACAGAAATGAAAGTGAGCTTGTTTTAATCACAATACTTAATCCATTTGGGGTATTTTCTGTTATTCAGATGGTTGATATAAGTTAAGCTAGCAGGTATTGATCATTGATTTTGGAGTCTCAGTCCATTATATCTATTTTGTGTTGATGTCTGTAAAAGAAAAGTTTTTATTAGTTAGAATTGGAAGGAGACCAACTCCACAAAGCTCAATATAACCATGCTTATATGGGAGGGGTAGTATTATGTACAATTTATGGGACCTAGCCTGCAAGCCATATTAAAATCTATTTATAGCAAACAACAGGGAGATGCAAACCACATAGATATGCTTATGTGTTCAACATGGACCTTTCTTTGCCATGCAGTCACTCTGATGGAAAGAAGAAGTATCGTTTTTGGGCATGTCTCAGGATAATTCTGAGGTAATAGAAGGGCCGGGTAGAAGGAATTTCTACTACATCTTCTTCTAACCTTTGTTTCAGACAGGCATCAATTCAGTGATATTTAATAGAAAAGTCATTTGAAGTTTTCCGAGGATCAAGCATTTGCGGGTCAGAGAATGAATTTCATGATCACTGACTACTAGAAATAAATGTTCTAATCTAAGCTGAATTTAAAAGTTAACAGAGTGTTTGTGGGAGAAATACAAATGCATGTGCTGCCTTTTTTTTTTTTTTTTTTTTAAGTTAGAAGGTCATTTTTCCATAAAATTGATTTAGGGCCTATAGGCCAAATACACTGAAATAAATTTTATACTTTCTTTTGGACTAAAGTAAAAATTAACATATGAATGGAGTAGGCTTTATTCAAAGTTACTGTTCCTTAATTCCCCTTCAATTAATTGTTTTTTGTACGGTCCTGTAGAGGATTGTACAATGCATTGTTTCACTATCATTGCATACAATGATGATATTGTATTTACATCTGAATACAAATATTCCACAAATTGCTCTACCACAAAATACCTGATATAGCAAGACCTATGAAACTAAGACATAATGGTGAAAGATTCATGTTCTTCTGTTTACACTTATATATCCATTTTTATTTTATCTCCAGATAAGTTGTTATCCATTTAAATTGTTGCTTATCAGATTAGATTAGGAATATTTAGAATTATTTAACCCTTGCTATCTATTCTTTGAGAAATCAAGCTAAAATTCTTGGAAAGAGTCACAGTTGACTTATTGAGAATTCAAGATTTTGTGCCAACATATTTGAATCTTATAATTAAAAATGTTGCCTGTGTTTAGGTTTCAGTCTTTCTTCAGAGAAATTTCTGAAAAATATATTTCCATTTTCTGTATAATAAACTCCAGAATTCCTTTATGATTTGCTATTCTATTTAGACATATATTTTCCTGAAAAGGATCCTTGATTAGCACTCTAGTTTACGTTTTTTATGTTTCCTCATAATTTCTCTTTTAGTAGTTATTTTATGCAGTGGACCATCATTATTTTGAGATGTGTTGAAGAGCAGAAGTGGCATTTACATTTGAAGAGCATGTCTATAACCAGTTCCAGATACCTACTGCATTGGCTAAAATAACAGATAGGTTACTATGAAAGAAAAGCCTGCAGAAACACTTGTTCCTTCCTTTAATCTATTTGAACAAGATTAACATAAAATAGTTCATATTAGTGTCAAGCTCAGAGTTTTATTTTATTACTTTCTGCATTAATTTGATGGTTTGGTAATTTGAACTTATTGACTTGTTGATTCAGTCTTTAACATGAACTTATTTTGACTTTAGTACTATTGCGTCTTTAATTAACTTAATAAAGTTACGGTAAACTACAACAACTAAATGTTTCCTCTGATGTGTTTTGCTACCAGATCCATTTCAATACAATCCATAAACAACATGGAGAACTTCTTTTTTTGGTTCCATGGTGTGGTGGTGCATCGTGACACATGGAAACCTGGACTGTGAGTCGTAATGAAAGTTCAGAGGTAAATAAGACATCCTAAAGCCATTTTGACTTGTTGATTAGCATCTGAATATTAGATCTACAAGAAGATTTCATATCAGAACAATCACACTGTGCAATACTGTACTCAGGGATCCTTGAGTCCTCTAATGAAACCTGTAGCCTGGCACCAAGTAGGTAAACTCTATGTACACAGAGAGAGTGGGCAGTGCTTGAGAATGCAATCAGAAGAACCAGAATGTGCATCAAGAAATTGTCTCTAATAGGCCATTGTTAATTGTATAGATACTTACTTTATGTTAAAAAGTAGTTGCCTGTGTCAGACCTGGACTAACACTTGTCAGGTACCAACCCAAACTGTAACTGTCAAGATATTCTTCCAATGATGAGCCTCTTCTTTAAAATGTATTCTTCCAGTGATGGTCCACTTCTTGGACCATTACCCCTGCTGTTCTTCTGTGTGGGCACCAATGATATTGCCGGGGGAGCATATCAAGAGTGATGGCATGGAGGCAAAAGTTGAGGGTATGGAGGACCTCTATTCTGCCAGGGAGGTGGAAAGGCTTATGGAGGAGTGGCCAGACCCTGTGGGTCAGCAACAGGTTGCACAGCTGTAGTTGACAGCAGCAACTTAGCTTTTACAACCATGGAACTGCCTTTGAGGACTGCTAGGAAGAGACAGGATCCACCTGGCCAAGTAGGGGAAAAGCATTTTTGCCAACAGGGTGGCTGACATGGGGAGGAGGGCTTGAAAGGAGGAGCGATATAGATAGGAGATGACAACCCATACAGTAGTGAGGAAGTGGTGGACTGTATTGGCAAACAAAGGGTCAGGGTGATGTGGACAAGAGAAACTTTATATTCAACAAAATAAGGCTGAAGGGGGCCTACCTCAAGTGTATGTGCATAAATAAGAAATTGTTGAGAGGTCATCATGATGGCAGAAGCTCTCACAGTTTTTCTGGGAACACATCACCACTGCATGCCACTCTGAAATCCCTCTGTACTAATGCACAACGCATAGGGAATGTTATGAATTAGGAATTAGATGTCTGTGAACAGTTGCAGGGCAATGACCTCATTGGGATTACAGAGACATGGTAGGATAGCTCACACAACTGGAATGCTGCAATAGACGGATATAGGCTTTTTACAAAGGACAGGCAGAAAGACAGCAGGGAGACAGGCCCTTTATGTGAGAAAGCAGTAGGAATGTGTGAAGCTTTACCTAGGGATGGGATGATAAACCAGGTAAAAGTTTATGGGTCAGCATTAGCGCACAGACCAATGTGGGTGCCATCATGATGGGTGTCTGCTAAAGACTGCCTGCTCAGGAAGAAGATGGCGCCTTCTTCCAACAACTGGAAGAAGTCTCACATTCACAGTTCCTGATCCTTAGAGGGGACTTTTACCATGCTTAAATCTGCTGGAGGGACAAGACAGCAGGGTATGGGGGACCAGTCCTGGCCAGCAGCCAAAGGCCTACCCAGCTGCTCTCTCACTTATGTTTCTTAACAGAACAGGGGGAGAAAATAGGATGAGAAAACTCATGGGTCAAGATAAAGACAGGGAGACTACTTACCAGTTACCACCACAGGCAAAACAGACTCAACTTTGGAAAAATTAATTTAATTTCTTGCTAATTAAAATAAATTTGAATAGTAAAAACCAGATTAAAATTTGAAAAACACCACCTTCCATCCACCCCATTTCAATGCTTCATACCCAATTCCTTTCTCCCCACACACTCCCTGAGAGATGCAGGGGAATGGGGAATGGCATTGTGGTCGGTCCGTAGCAGCTCCTCTCTGATGCTCTTTCCTCCTCACATTTTTCCTCTGCTCCAGGGTGGGTCCTCTCCACAGGTTTCAGCTCTTCAGGAAAAAAATCTGCTACAGCATGGGCTCTCCATGGGCCACAATTTCTTCAGCAAATATCCAGCTACTGGAGCGCAGGGTCCTCCATTGGCTGCAGCACAGATATCTGCTCCACCGTGACCTCTCCCATGGGCTGCAGGGGAATATCTGCTCCAGAACCATGGAGCACCATCTCCTCCTCCTTATTCTCTGACATTGGTGTTCACAGGATTGTTTCTCACTTTTTTATCTCCTCCTCTGCCTGTGTGGCATTTTTGTCCCTTCTTAAATATATTTTTACAGAGGTGTCAGCAACTTTGTTGATTGTCTCAGCTTTGGCCTGTGATGGGTCTGTTGCAGAGCTGGCTGGAACTGGCTCTGCAACAGGGCAGCCTCTGATCTCTTCTCATAGAGGCCACCTCTGTAGCTCCCACCCCTGCAGCCCCTTCTGCTACCAAAATCTTGCCATGTAAACCCAATACACAAGGCAAAGCAATCTAGGATGTTTCTAGTATAATATTGATGACAATTTCCTGACACAAAGAATTTAGATGATTGAGGAGCTGACAAAAGAAGACACTATGCTAGACCTGTTATTCACAAACAAGAAAGAACTGTTTGGTGATGGGAAGGTTAAAGGCAGCGTTGGCTCTAGTGATTGAGATACATGGTGGAGTTCAGGATTGTGAGAGAGAGGAGGAAAATAAATAGCAGAGTGCGTTAAGGGACATTCTTTAAAGAATCCCAGGGGATATGGTCCTGGAGAGAAGAGGGATCCAGGAGAGCTGGTTGATTTTCAAGGATCACCTGTTCAAGCTCAAGAATGGTCCACCCCAGTGAGCAAGAAACCAAGCAAAGGTGGTAGGAAACCTGCATGGATTAACAAGGATCTCCTGATTAAACTCAAATATTAAAAGGAATCATAAAAGAGATGGAGGAGGATATAGGTGACCCAGGAGGAATACAGAGACACTATCTGTGCATGCATGGATGGGTTAGAAAAGCCAAAACCCATCTGGAGTTGAATTTGGTGAGGGTTGTGAAGGGCAACAAGAAGGGCTTCTACAAGTACACATGCAGCAAAAGGAGGCCTGGGAAAAATGTGGATCCATTGCTGAATGGAGCAGGGACCCTGGTGGTAAAGGACATGGAAAAGAGCAAAGTAATCAATGCCTTCTTCATCTTGATCTTTACTGGTAAGACTAGCCTTCAGGCCCCTGAGAGCAGAGGGAAAGTCTGGAGCAAGGAAGACTTGCCCTCACTGGAGAAAGATCAGGTTAGGGAACGTTTAAACAAACTGGACATAAACAAGTCCATGGGGTCAGACAGGATGCACCCATGAGTGTTGAGGGAGCTGGCTGATGTCACTGCAAACCACTCTCTTTGAAAGGTGGTCACTGGGGGAGGTTCCTCATGTCTGGAAGAAAATAAATGCCAATTCTATCTTCAAGAAAGGCAAGAAGGAAGCTTCAGGGAACTACAGGCCAGTGAGCATCACTTTGATTCTGAGAGGAGGCCCATTCCAATCTCAGTTACTCTATGATTATGTGACTCTTCTTTAAAGGCTTTAAGTTAGTGAATTACTCAGAGCAGTGCAGTTATTGAACTAATAACCTTTTAGCCTGAAAAAATTAAGCTCTCAAGAAATACTTAGTTCAGGAAATAATTATTCAGAAAGGGAAATAGATATCATAGTTTTAACAATTAAAGCTTGGGAGCAACATTTTCGTCACTCAACATTCTGAAATTCTGGCTGTAAAGAGAAATGTACTCTTGCTCATGAGAAATCTCAAGGTGAAAAAATGGAACTAGTTGGAAGCGGTTGCTTCAAGAACTATGCAGCAACTGAATATTTTTCTCCAGCATCACAGTTTTGGAAACAGTCACATTCCACACATACCTATTTTGAGAATGTGTATTCCTTTTTGGTAGCTCCAGCTATAAGCAGGTCTCTCATATATTTGTCTTTCAGCTGTAGGAGAAAGGATGCAGAATAGCTCTGCCACATCACTGCTATTTTAGTTGTTTCACAAGTATGATTATCAAGCCTTCCTCTCCTGAAACATATGATTGTGTGATACTTTATTGTAGTTACACATTCTTTGTTCCTTCCCCTTGTTGGTTAAAATAACATTGTCCACTATTTTCTCTTCTGTTTTTGTCAACTTTCTTCAAACTCTTTCTTTATTTTCTATTCTCCCTTGAGATATGACATCTCAAAGAATTTCAAATTGTTTGGTTAAGTTTTAGGTCTTTTTACCTTTGTATTGAGTTCTTTACATCCTTCTCTGTGTTACAGTATTTTTGTTTGCTTATTCTCTTTTAATAACATTTGAATGTTTTTACATGTGATCCAAAATGTTATGAACTAAACAGTTCACTATATACTGGTTTTATCTCTGTCAAGATTTTGTGTCTGTTTTTAACAATATTGATAAAATCTGAAAGTCCACTTGTCTTAATTGATATAAGACTTCCTGGTTGAACTAAAGGTTGTTCGTTTAAAAGTGTGAAACACATTACTGTAAAGGTCCCACAGACCTCTTGTCTCTCATTCTGTAAGGAATCAAAATGCTACATTTTAGTGAGCTCAGCTTAGTTGCTGAGGCACATATTTTAAGACACGAAAGCCTATTTCATATAATTTCGTAGAGCAGCATTCAAACATGGGTATCAAAATTTCTAAATATTTGTTCTGATGTGATTGAACAATGGCAATTTGTCTCCTGGCTGGCTCTCCCTAGGGCAGCACAACTCATTTGTCTGTGTCAGCATATGCTATTGTAGAGTGTAATGTTTGCTTTACTTTCAGGAACTGGTAGTAGTGGTTTATTTGGCTTTACAAAGGGTACAGGGAGAGATTCAGGGAATAAATTAATAATGATAAGGTAAATTGTTATTTTTTAACAATGGCACCTTAACAATTTTCTTGAAAATCTAGTGCACTAACCTCAGACTGATCATTTTGGAAAATACGTTTTAATTATGAGCATTTATTTTAATTGTTTGAGATTAAATGTTTTGCTGTAAGGTTATGAGCCACATCCTGGGAAGCAGAACCTCATCACATAACCGTTACATGGGAAGACAAAAGTCATAACCCCAAACATTCCCCCTTCCTCCTTCTTTCTCCCAGCTTTTATTGCTGAGCACAATGTGTATGGTATAGGATACCCCTTTGGTCAGTTGGGGTCAGCTGTCCCAGACGTGTCCCCTCCCAGCTTCTTGTGCACCCCCAGCCTACTCGCTGGAGGGGGCATAGTGGGAAAAATAAAAGGCAAATATTGTTCACCAATAACAAAAACACTGTTGTGTTATCAACACTGTTTTAGTAACATATCCAAAACACAGCACCATATGGGCTGCTATGAAGAAAACTGTTTCCATCTCAGCCATACCTAGTACATCAGCTTATTCTAAAATCGGCATGAAGGTTGAGACTCAGCTGTACAAACATAAGTATGTAGTGACATTTAAAATACCTGAGCTCATCATGAGTGACCTTCTATATGCTGTTTAGAATGCTGAATGTCTCTCCGAGGCTCTCAGCTAGCGCTGTGCAGATATCTTTGATACCTTATAACATCTGAAATTTCACCAGATGCGCATTAGGTAATTTAATCCCACTACAAAGGTACCCATTTTAGTAGGCTGATCAAAAGGTGGTTTTAGAACACTCCAGAAACACAGTAGAAAGGCGAGTCATGGATCTTACTTCTTAGACATCCTTCTACCTCCTTACTTTATCGATCAGTTATAAGTACTCTGCAGACTAGTTGCATATAGCTGAGAGCTTTAGGTTATGAGAAGAATATAGTTGTGTTAATGAAGTGACCCTCACTATAATTTTAAGTTTAATATTAGTAACTTTATCATGATGACTTTTTTTTTTTTTTAATATTTCCTTTAAAAAATGTGGTCTCATTCAGAAAATCAATGTATATATTTTCTTAAATTCAGGAGTCATTTCAGAGATTTTTTAGCTGATTTATAAACTATGTTTCCTTAACAAATGATTCAGCTTGCCTCCAAATGTTTATTCTGTATCAGAAGAAGAATGTTAAACTTATTCTGACATACATGGTCAAAATGATGTTATGTCATGTGCTTAGTTGCTCTCTATGGAACATTCAGACAATACAATTTTAATTTTAGTGTCTATTTATTATTATTTGTCAGAGTTTTAAGAATACAAGACAAAAAGAGACTTCTTGTTATACATGCGAATTCAATATAACAAAATAACGTGGAGAAAAAAATCTACCAAACCTCTTGTTTGCTATGATTTTGCAATTTAAAAAATAGTTTTGCATCAAGCCAATATTGGGAGCATTTTATTTCAGCTTAGGAATTATGTTTTATTCATTAAGGGCTGATTTACATACAGTGAAAACACAAAGCAAAAAGCAAAATACCCATGAGGTAATCCTTCTTTCTTGAATGCAGTCTGATTAAGAGCAATGGAGAAACAAACAAAGAATATAGATAGGAATTAGAGAATTTGAATATTTTATATAATTAGGGATTCATGTCATGTCTTCCTTTTAGTCTGATAAAAAATAATGACTACTGAAATAATATCACAAGATATTTGGTTGAACAGAGTGTCTTAATGTAACATTAATTTCTTTGCTTTCCACTTCCTAGAAGATGAACAGTTTACAGATGGAGACAATATGATGGTTCAGGCTAGGCTTTGGATCCTGGGCTTCTTGTACTGGATACATATGACTGAGTAATGAATCATTAAGTCTACTACTCTAGCTGATAAAAATACAGGGATATGGACTCAGACACAAATGTCACCAGCTGTTACATGTTAGCAGCCTCAGAAGGAATGAAGAAAATGATGGTAAGTTAAATAAACAAGTAAATAAATGAATATAACAGAGAAGCAGTAGAAATTAAAGCAGTGTGATTAAGTTCCCACTTCCTGGATGGGACACTTGGAAGCCTGATTTAAATCTCCAGGAGTATCTGAGGTCTTTAGGAGTTGCATTCTACAAGCTGTTATACTAAGCAAAGGATGCTCATGAGGGCTATTTCTGAAATCCAGCTCTTCTCCCAGGTATGGTAGAATTCTTCAGTAGAAACATGAGTAGAAGCAACAAAACTAGTCCATGACATGGTTGTTGCTGACCTTCCCTCCCTCCTTTCTTTCCCCAATACACACTCCTACATTCTCTTGGATCTTATCTGGAGCTCTTGGTTTGTGGACCAAGCAAAGGAGAAGGCATGTGTTTGGGTGGACACTGGCCAGCAGCTAAGTACCCACACAGCTGCTTGCTCATTCCTCTACCCCCAGCAGGATGAGGGAGAGAACAGGAAGAGCAAAAATGAGAAAACTTGTGGGTTGAGACAAAGACAATTCAAGAAATGAAGGAAAAAGAAAAAAATATGAAAAAAACAAAGAAGTGATGCAAAGATAATTACTCACTGCCTCCCACAAGCAGACTGATACCCAGCCAGCCTCTGAGCAACAGCTACCTTGGAAGACAAACACTCTCCTTCCTCCCCCTCCTTTTTTTTTTTTTTTTTTTAATTGCTGAATATGATGTTATATGGTATAGAATACCCCATTGATCAATTCATGTCAGCTGTCCTGGCAGTGTCCCCTCCCAATTTCTTGCCCACCCCCAGCCTAATCTCTGGAAGGGGGCAGAGTGAGAAACAGAGAAAGTCTTGATGCTATGAAAGCACTGTTCCAAATATTAATAATCTTAATTTAATTATAATTAATAATAACAAAACATTGGTGTGTTATCAACCCTATTTTAGTCACAAATCCAAAACACGTCTTGCTATGAAGAAAGTTAACTCCATCCAAGCCAGACCCAGCACAGTTTGAAATCTATATTCTCTTAATGCTGAAGAAATTTGAATCCAATTAAAGTATTTCTTTCATCAGTCATTCCTGTCATCTTTCTATTGATTGACTTATAAGGATAATCTCTAACTTACCTTTTTGAGTGCTAAGCTGCCATGCAGCTGTGAATGCAACGGTTGCAGGGCTAGATGAACATTAAGCATGAGTGTGGTTCCAGACTGATGAAATAGGAAACTGTTTTCTAGATTGTTACATATCCACTGCCTAGCATATGTGTATAAATAGTCCTACAAAGACTGTTTCCTACAATGTTATTTATTGACTGCTTAATGTAAGTGCAAAAATAGTACTAGGAAGAAAATAAAATAATTTGGATTGAATTGCTTTTAGTCTCTTGTATTCAAATCTGCCAAAAATATGAACTTCATGAAGTAGAAGGCAATATAATTCACTTGGCTATGAAGAGGGGCATTCTAGTCTCTGGTCTAAAGACGGCTTATGTGGTTTTTTTCCTATACTTTAAAAAAAAAAAAAGTTACAGAAGGAAAGGACAAGATCAAGGACTTAGGTTGTTTTCAGAAGAATGCCAGCATCATTAGGTTATAGAGTTACGTTTTCTTTTGTTTGATGTCTCTAGATCAATTAATTTTGCACACTTTGTTACTCATAGCTAAGAAACCACAAGGAAGTTGAAGCATCACTCCTTACACTAATAATAGTATTCACACCTTAACAGAGCATCAACCAGAGGCTAGACAGAATGATAGCACTAGAGCATCTCAGGTGCCTATTTTGAGGCAAGTGAATTGAACTTTTAGCTAATTAATGATTAAACTATTAAATAAACAATTGGACATTGAAAAATGCATTGAAAAATATTTAAAATTCAGTTTTCTAAACACAGATGACTTAAGACAATTTATATGTTGTAGATTATCACACCTGGCTTCTCCTTGACCCCTATTTTAATATGCTAGGCAACTGCATACCACTATTAATAGTTCTACTAACTGAAGAGTATGTTTGTAAATATTAACTATATTGGAGCTAAACATGGATTAAGGGATTTGAATTAAATCTTTTCTTTTGGAGTCAGAATCCAAAATTTACTTTGTTCAAGAATTAGATCTTGATCTAAATTAGATCAATTTAGATACCTAAAGCTGGATATCTGGTGCTGCTTGATATTTCAGTGGCTATTCTCCTGGACCTTCAGCTGTCAATCTGGAAGTTTGTATGTCTTCTGTGTCATAATTTTCAGCCTCCTGCAGGTATCTCAAATGTAATGAAATATCTCATATATCACTATGAGGTACTTAAGTCAAAGAAAGAAGAACAGAAAGACAAGATAAGAAGATATGCTGTATTTCATTGTAAATTATGTGACAAAATTATTTCCTGTATGCTGACTTTATCATTTTCACACCTGCAGAGTTTAGTTAGCCAACTTTCACTATGATACTGCCATGATGTATTCTTATTTGCACTTAAGTGTTTATATTTGCCAGAGATCATGTAAGAGGTCCTTAGACTGCAGCACCTAAAATGAGATAATTAGCTATATTTAGGCATATGAATCCCACATTTATATTCCAGTTACCATCAAAAGAGGGAAATAGCCACTTACACTTTTCTTTTCCTTTCATTGTAGACTTTGAAAGTTATATTAGTTTAATGCTGTCCTACAGGCTTTCCTAAAGGCTTTATATTACTATTATAGCAGCAGAAGTATATCACATTTCAATACTTAGAAAACATTCAACATGGTTGCAGAAAATGAGCATCAAATTACTCTGACATCTTTTTTGCATGAATATTCACTGAAAGTGAAAATTGTGCAGTCAGAGAAGTATATAGACAAAAATTCTACATAACTCATGACTATTAATATGAAACTTCTGTGGGCTTTTTTTTGTCATTTAAATGAGGAGCAAGATAATTTTATGTGTAGAAAACATTAGTAACATTGATCTTCGGAAATAAAACAAGTTTTGAACCATTTGTGTTTGCCACTAAAAGATCCCACAACCAGTACAGTAAAGTTTCCAGATCTTCACTGAATGCTTAATAGATAAAAATTTTCCTGAGGTTTTCTGTCTCTATCATTCCATGTTTGCCAATTTTATGAAGTGTTTTCTTAAATCCCAGTGCTTCCAGAATTTCTGGGGAACATGATTTCTAGGGATAATACCTTCTACAGCTACAAAAGAGTGAACTTTGAGTTCTTTTTGAACAATTGGATAATGAGGTGGGTTTTTTTTATGTTTTGAAAGACTTTTTTTTTCCCCAAATTGCTAAAACCTTAAAAATTCAACTTGATCCTTTCAATGACCCACAGGTGTGAGCAATAAAGATCTGCCTTGGGCCTTGACTTATTAGATATAGCTTCAGAGGAAGGCTGGGGCTGTGATTGTCTTTAAGTATCCCTCCTTTGCCCACCATAATCAGAAATTGTTATAAGCCCTTATTATATGTCTTTTTTTTCCCTGTATACAGTCTACCTCCAAAATTGTAGGGGTGGGATCCTGTTCAGAACTAAACTGGCCAAAACTTAGATGTTTACATGTAAGTAAGTTTTTAATATTCTAGTGTCATACGAGATGTCTTAGAATATCCGAGACATACACACAAGTCTAGGAGAGATGGCACAGGACAGAAAGGATAGTCCAGGCACTGTGCAACAGGAGGGACAAGTGAACGCTAAGCAGAATATTCAAAAGTGGGTATCTTGGGTCATTAAGTCAACACTCAATGTAGACCTTGTTGCAATTGAATGAGTAAACTGAACTGCAACACACCGTCTTATCAAACTGTGCTGGTTTTGGCTGGGATAGAGTTAATTTTGTTCACAGCAGCTAGTATGGGCCTATGTTTTGGACTTCTGTTGGAAACAGTGTTGATAATACAGGGATGTTTTCATTTTGGCTGAAAGTGTTTACACGGAGTCAAGGCCTTCTCATATGCTCTACCGACTGAGAAGGCTGGAGATACACAAGAAGCTGGGACGGGGCACAGCCAGGGCAACTGACTGAAAGTGGCCAATGGGATATTCCATACCCTATGACATCATGCTCAGTATATAAACTAAGGGAAAGCTAGCTGGAGGGCCACTGCTCAGGGACTGGCTGGGCATCGGTCTGCAGGTGGTGAGCAATTTTGTTTTTTTTTTTTTTTTTTTATTTGCATCACTTGTCTTTCTTGGGTTTTATTTCTCTCCCTTCTTGTTATCTTTCTTTTCATTACTTCTTCTTCTTCTTCTTCTTCTTCTTCTTCTTCTTCTTCTTCTTCTTCTTCTTCTTCTTCTTCTTCTTCTTCTTCTTCTTCTTCTTCTTCTTCTTCTTCTTCTTCTTCTTGTTGTTCTTCTTCTTGTTGTTCTTCTTCTTGTTGTTCTTCTTCTTCTTCTTCTTGTTCTTCTTCTTCTTCTTCTTCTTCTTGTTCTTCTTCTTCTTCTTCTTCTTCTTCTTCTTCTTCTTGTTCTTCTTCTTGTTATAATAATATTTTATTTCAATTATTAAACTGTTCTTATCTCAACCCATAAGTGTTGTCATTTTTACTCTTCCGATTTTCTCCCCCATCCCACTGGGGGATGGGAACGAGTGAGCAGCTGTGTGGTGTTTAGCTGCCTGCTGGGTTAAACGACAACACAAACTTAATCTTAACCCTAACTGGTTTCTTTAAACTTTTGAAGAAAGTTTTGCACTTCATTCTGTTGGTTATATACTCTTTTAATTTTCAGGAACGTAAGCGTTAGCAGAAAGACAATAGCGAGAAGGACTGCATTCTTTATACTTCCTTGTTACTGTAGATGGCATTGCCTGTCTCCAAATAGCTGTCCTTGGCAGAAAACATTAAATGCCTCACCATACATAAGTTATATAACTGAAGTTCTTCTGATTATACATGTTTCTAGAGTTGGTTTATCACCCACAAGTTAAATACAGGATGCAGGGAATGATTGTGGAGGTGATTGAATTATTTATATTTTTCAAATATATTGATAAAGGAAATAAAAGAAGTGACCATTAGCTGTCTCCACATAAGGAGCTGATTGCACTCAGAAAATGGATATACAGTCAACTGGACATACATGAAGTTCATTTCTTTGGTTCACCTAGCGTATGGGAACATGCTGTGTTTTAGTATTTCTGTTCAGAGGATTTTGGTTTCATTTCAAACCCCATTATTTGTGTGCTTGGAAATATTGTAGAATAAAATTGTCAGTATCATTCTGAGTACTGTTTTCCTCTTCAAGATAAATATCTATATTCTTGCAAAAAAGTTTTGTACAGGGGCTTTTCAGTCTTAATTCTTGATCATGTATTAGCTAGGTGACACTACTTATGTAAGATACTTCATTCAAGACAAAAGTGCATAAAACAATAAAACAAGATTGACAAATACATGAATGATACTAATTAGACTCTAAAACATCTCAATGTTCCATAAACAAACACTTTTTTTGATTAAGTTTCTACAGTCATCACTATTTCAATAGAGCATTTAGAAATTATTAATAAATATGTGATGTAAATATTTTATTATTTTTTAGTATTTATTAGTTTTAGGTGGAAAATAACTAATGAATGATGGAATAGCAAGTATTCTATTAAGAAACTGACATTTCCGAATAAATTTGCAATAGCTACTGCAGGTATCTGTTTCACCCACAGATATAAAACCTTCAGAATAATTCACATTTCATTTCTAATCAATTTAGTGAATATTTTTCCCACATATCAATAATTAATTCTGATGATACTGTGGAATGAATTATAAGTAAAAGTTGAACCAGCAATAGTATAAATATTAAAACCCATATGAAAATATTATGCACATTTAGTGCTGTTTTATTGAAAATCCTTAGACAACTCATTATACTATTGAGAGTTGTGCTTTAGAAATAAATAATTAAATATAAGCTTCCAGAAAAAGTGTCCTTCATTCCAAAAAGTTGTGTTTTCTTTTAGTACATTCACAAAATTGTTCACAGCCACAGTATCACTTGTTAAGATGCCTGCATTTGGTAACAAATAACCAAGGATATTTGCACCACCAAAGGTACAGAAGGTTATCTGGAGCTTCCATCCTGTAATCTAAATCAGTCCCTAGTGATCTGATAAAGTATTGAAAATAATATGCGACACGCTCTTCACACATGTAAAATTCTTGTGCACTATTTTGAGAAACACCTCATATGGGAGATTCTTGATCTTGCGGGAATGTCTTAGCTTTTTCTCCTTTGGTAGGACAGTCTCCCTGCCACTATGGAAGTGCTAGTGCAGTTGCTATTGCTGTCTATAGCCACAAGTATCTCAGGAAAATCCCTCGCGTTTTGAAGTATTCACTTTTTCTTCCTTCACTCAACTGCAACAAAGAAACATTAGTAAATGCAACGATGCCTTGGAACTCAGTTTGACTTTTTATATCCACTGAGCTGTCATAGCACTTCTTGGCAGATGCTGCTATTTTCAAATAGCAGGAAAAGATTCATATTAGCCCAAAAATCTCCTATTGGCAGAAGGGCTAGAGGTGTCTATCAGAAAGCTTTCCATCAAGCAGAATGTTTTTTGTTTGACCATGACTGGAAAGATAACTACAGAGAAGTATTAACATTTTTTTCCTCTCTGTAAATCTACCATTAGTCTATTGTGATTTTTTTATATCATCATCCCTCAAGTGTAGTGGCCTTATGAGATGCACCTGTTGCAGTATCAGCGAGGCTCAGGAGCAAGCAAATAAAAGAAACGCTTCAGGGGGATATCAGTGTGAAGCTGCTGAAGTCAAGCAGGATAAAATGCTGTGGAGTAAATGTGCCCTGTGTACCTGGGGAAGTATGGCATATTGCACCTGTAGTAGAATATAGAAGCACTCACAGAGTGACATTTTTAGCATCGCTCTAAAATACTAAAGCAGCTGACTGATCATGCAGTGGAAATGTAAGTAGTATTCCTCAGAAGCATTTAAGAGTTCTTGTGCTGATGTCAGGGTTGAGAATCTTCTGCTTGCAATTTCTGAAAGATATCAGTGTACTTGGAAATGCAACTGCCATAGATTTTCCTTGATGACATGTCCATAAGTTTTGTTCTGTGATTCAGTAATGACTGAATCATTCATAAGAAATGATTTTTTCCTTCTGCAAGGCTTCTGTCATGGTTTAACCTGGAAGGCAGCCAAATACCATGCAGCCGCTCGCTCACCCCCTCCCCCCAGTGGGACAGGGAGAGAATCGGAAGGGTAAGAGTGAGAAAAACTTGTGGGTTGAGATAAAGACAGTTTAATAGAACAGAAAAGGGAAAATAATAATAATAAGATGATGATGATGATGATGATGATGATGATGATGATAGAATATACAAAAATGAGTGATGCACAATGCAATTGCTCACCACCCATGCTGACTGATAACCAAGTAGCGATCGGTACTTCCTGGAACACGCCTACCATTCATATACTGAGCATGACATCACATGGTATGGAATATCCCATTGGCCAGCTGGGCCAGCTGCCCCGGCTTTGCTCCCCCCCAGCGCCTGTCTTGGTTTGGTTTGGTTTTTTAAGCTGAATGTCCTTGACTAGCGGGGTACTTAGCAACAACTGAAAACATCAGTGCATTATCAACATTCTTCTCATACTAAATCAAAACACAGCACTAGGAAGAAATTTAACTCTATCCCAGCCGAAACCCGGACAGCTTCATATGGTGTTACAACAGCTTGAAAGCTTGTTCACTTCATGCCATAAATTATCATCTGATAAAGTATCAGCTGATAAATTATCAGCTGACAAAGTATGGGTTAGATAAGTGGAGAGTGAGGTGGGCTGAAAACTGACTGGGCTCATAGCATAGTGATCAGTGTTTCAAAGTCCAGGTGGAGGCCAGTCACTGTTGGGGTACCCCAGGGGTCAGAACTAGACCAAGTACTGTGTAACATCTTTGTTAATGACCTGGATGATATGACAAGTTCATCCTCAGCAAGTTTTCAGACAATACAAAACTGGGAGGAATGGCCAGAAGGAGCTACACCCAGACAAGAATCTCTTGAACTTCAAAAAAGGGAACTGCAGAGTCCTGCCTCTGGGGAATAATAATCACTGGCACCAGTACATCCTGGGGGACAACTAGCTGGAAAATAACTTTGCAGAGAAGGACCTAGGAGTCCTGGTGGACAACAAATTGAAGATGAGCCAGCAATGCTCACTTGTGGCAAGGAAGTGCAAAACCATGCCAGGCTGCACTGGAAGGAGCATTATCAGGTTGAGGGAGGTGGTCCTTCCCCTCTACTCAGCACTGGCGAGGCCATATCTGGAGTACATTGTGCAGGTCTGGGCTCCCCCGTATAAGAAAGACGTGGACATACCAGAGCAAGTCCAGCAAAGGGCCATGTAGATTATTAAGGGCTTGGAACATCTTACATATGGGGAGAAGCTGAGAGAGCTGAGACTCTTCATCCTGGGCAAAAGAAAGCTCAAGGTGATCTTATTAACATGTGTAAATACCTGATGGGAAGAAATTAAGAAGATGGAGCCAGACTCTTCTCCATAGTGCCCAGTGACAGGACAAGAGGCAATGGGCACAAGTTGACACACAAGAAATTTCATTTGAACATAAGAAAAACTTTTGCTATGAGAGTGGTTGAACACTGGAACAGGTTGCCTAAACAGGTTGTGGAGTCTCCATCCTCGGTGATATTCAAAACCAGACTGAATACAGTTCTGAGCAACTTGCTCTACCTGGTCCTGCTTTGAGCCCAGGTTTGGACTAGACGCCTTCCAACCTCAATCATTCTGCAATTCTGTGATTCTGAGAGTATACTGTGGAAACAGAATCATCACTTTTTAGGTTCCTTTACTTGTCCACACATGACTGTCAGGAAAGATGGACCAAGAGGGAGCTCCCACAGTAGAGCACTAGAAATCTATTTCTGAGCCACTAAATCAAAAGCCTGTTCTTGACATCCCTGCTATTCAGAAAACTTTACAAATGCATTCAATATATTGCAGCTTTTTCATCAAACAAATCTGAATTTTAAAAAACATCCAAGTGCCAACAGATTAAGCTTTAGAGCCAACCTTATGGATAGATCTTTGTTTACTTTCCTCCAGAATAACATTTTACAAGCATCTACACGATGCACAATCACAAGTCATAAACTACTGAGAAAAAGGTCAAGCAATGCAGTTTTTTAAAGATAATACTAGGATAGTTGAAATGTTTCAGATCACTGTTCTTTCTGAACAGTAATGCACAAAATAGAAGACAACACAAAAATAACAAAAAAGCCTAGCTATTCTATCAAATCTATTTCAAAAAATAGTTAGCCAGCCTCGTAAATGTTAATTCCTAATATGTTCATTATACTAATAATAGCATTTAATTATATGTATTTGCCATGTTGAAACTAGACATTTATACTCATTTTCTGTTTCAGCAAAGGTAAACTACTACTCAACAAGTAGATCCCAACTAAGGCCGGTTTTATCAAAAGGAAGTTTATTAACTAAAGCAAAAATATACTGAGTCTCATAGCAAGTAATACTTAAACCAGAATTTGATACTGAAGAAAGAGTCTAAAAGTAAACAAACAAATAAAAAAAAAACACCAAACAAAACCCTGCTTAACTATAAAACACTGTATAGCTGTATAGTCATTTCTTCTGTTAGTGCTCAGTGTATAAGTTCTCAAATCCATTTCCTCTTAGTTTCTACTCTGAAAAAAATACAAAAACCTCTGTGTTTTAAGAAGAAGGGATCTTTATCTTCTGAACAGCAATAACTAATTTCTGCAAAGTTCACTTTCTGTAACTATCAAAACTTTTTCAGTTGAGAAAGAATATCAGCTCTGTATCACATGACTATTATATTGACTACATGTTTACAATAACCACATGGTTAATTAAATAATAAATAAATAAGGTAGTTATAATTAAATTATAAACAAAAAGATAATTAAGTAATAAAAGTTTAAGAACATTTGATGTTGACGCTAAAAATTGCTAAAAGAACAAGTACATATATTTTTAAAACATTTGGTTTAAATGCTTTGTAGCTTTAGTCAATGCTATTTACAGTGAAACCTCTCTTAAGCAAAATTCCTATAAATCTGAATTTTATTTGAATACAGAATAGGGTATTAAAATCAAAAGTATTTTCTTACTAGTCTTTTCTAGTAAGTTTTTTCTTTCCCAGAAAAAGAAAAAGTCAGCAATAATAGTTTCAACCTCCTCCATATGCCTTAGTTGTGCATTTCTATTGCTTAACATTTGTCTTCACACTAAAAAACTCACACTACCAACAACAAGAAAAACAGTCATTTACATTTAGATATTTTGTAATTAAGTTATTTTAATAATATATCAACAGCTGTTCAACTGTGTTACAACCCTAAAGCTATAGCATTAATTTTTAACTGTAGATATTACCAATTGTTAATATGATGTAAATTATAATAATCCTTTCAGAATCATTAGTTACAGCCTTACGGGTTTCACAGAGTATTAATTTACCATGGAGATATGATTTTGTTTTGGTTTGTACTCTTAGTAAAGCTGTGGTCTGAACAGTGCAGAAATATGCTGAAGGTGTCCCATAGTTATTACAATGGAAGGTAGCAAAATACATATGGGCAGAACATGACTGCTTAATACTTTGAAATAATTTCTTGTATACAAAAAAATGTGTTAGAGAAGCAGCAGCAGAAGTGCTTGAATAACCTTAATTTGTCTCTCTTATAGTTATGCATTATGATACAAGCTCAGGTAGTTTTCCCCATGGAGGACTCTTTCTTCATTCAGAAAGATCAGCTGTGCAACATTGTGACTTCTTGCTGTGCACTGTATGGCTCAATGCCATGTATATTGCAAAGTGCTTCAGGACATGCTGTAAGGTAGATTCATTCATTTCCCTGAGTTTTCTATGATGACCTTCTCTACTGTGTCTGACTGCTTTAGAAATATTAGTAAAATTATTTCCTCAAGCTCTTTCTTGAACTTTGTATTTTTACAGAATGAGGCATGCTTGGATGGGGGTCTACATGTCCACTCAGTTGGATGCTAGACTGAGATGCCAGACTGTTATTTTTTCCACTCTGCCTAGTATTGCATACATTTTTAATATGCATTCAAACCACACGTTCTGGAGAATCTATTTGCATCTATCTCTGCAGATAATGCACCATTAGTTTAGAGATCTGAAAGAAATATCACTGTTAAAGCATCAATTAAAAACTGTGTAGGTTATAAGGTACCAGTGCAGCTTAAACGGGCACACATATTTGAATGGCTATGTGGTAAAATGGATTGGGGAACTGATCTAAATAACTAAAATAACTGAAAAAGAAACAAATTTTGTATTAAATTCAGATAGTTTCCCATCCTAGTTCTCTACAAATGAAGAGACTGCACAAATGTTTGACATGATTCAAGACACTGGGTGTCAAGTACTTACATGTTACTCTGAACTTGGTGTTTAGTGCATCAGGAAAATAACAACTACACAAAACTGCAGTGGAAACTTCTCAAGCATTTCTTTCAGTACTATGATGATGCCAAATAAAGAAAAAAAAAATGTTAGAATGTGAAAGATGAAATTTTGGCAGTTTGATATCACCTAGTGAATAGATAGTTTAGGTGAAATTGCATACTCCTAATTTACTGATAAACTTACAACCTAAAAAATGGGAAGAATGAACCTCAAATATCTGAAGGTTCCAATATTAATATATTGATCCTTTCTAGTTATCATATAAGGAGATTCAGGAAAGTTTAGTGACACCAGTTAAGAGCTTGCTAGTTCATCCAAAGATGAACAAGTTTTTGAGTTCAGAAAAAATCCTCAGTGAAATGAGAGAAGAGATGCTTACTTGGATCAATTACTTGATTGATAAATTGCTGAGCCTCCAGAGAGACAGGCTGCTTCATTTAGCAAAAATTTTCTATGAAAATTATTTATGGAATCAAATTTCTAAAAAAATTATTTTGTAGAAGTGAAATTGTTAATGAAACTAATAAACACCATCACATGAAAAGTTCTTCAGGCACAAGGAAATAAGTGAAGCAAATCAGGAAATCACTACTTATTGCTTAAAAAAAAACCCCACACATTCATAGAATCAAATAATCACAGAACAGTTGAAGCTGGAATTTACCTCTGGAGATCCCTTAATGCAACCACCCTGCTCAGAACAAGGTCAAAGTCAACTAGAGCAGGTCGCTCAGAGCTGTGACCAGTCAGATCTCAAATACCTCCAGCAATGGGGATGCCACAACTTCTCTGAGCAACACTTTTCAGAGTTAAATTATTCTCACACCATAAAAGAGATTTTTCTAATGTTTAAATGAATTTCTTATGTTTCAGTTGCTGCCCTTTACCTCTTGTTCCTTCTCTAGATACCTCTGAGAAGAGTTTGGCTTCATCTTCTTTACTCTCCTCATCAGATATCCATACATATTGATAAGATTCCCCTGAGCCTTCCCTTCTCTAGACTCTCCCAGCTCTCTCAGCCTCTCTTCATATGACAGATGCTCCAAGCCTTTAATTATCTTCATGGACATTTTCTAGACTCATTCCTGTATGTCCATGTCTCTCTTGTACTGGGTAGTCCAGAACTGGATGCAGTACTCCAGGTATGTCTCACTAGTGCTGCACGGAAGTTAAAGATCACCTCCCTTGACCTGCTAGCAACACTCATCCTAGTGCAGCTGGGATGCCATTGGCTGCTTTTGCTGCAAGGGTGCATTGCTGGGTCATGTTCAACTTGCTGTCCACCAGGACCTCCTTTTCTGCCAAGCTGCTTTTCAGCTGGTTAGCCACCCGTGTGTGTTGGCACATGGGTTTATTCCTCCCCAGGGGCAGGAATTTGCAGTTCCCTTTGTTGAACTTCATGAGGTTCCTGTTGACCCATCTCTCCAGCCTGTTGAGGTCCCTCTGAATAGCAGCAGAAGGATCTGTTGTATTTCTGTACCTCCTGGTACGTCAGATCTTGGCACTGGATGCAAAATATTGATTTGCCAGAATTCAGAAAATATTGCAATTCAGAACTTTTTTATGGATATCTTAACTCTTATTATGGTAGATTTAGACTTTGAGGGATATACAAAGTAGTTGAAGTATATAGGCTTTATGCACATATACTGAATCATCTGGAATATAAATAATATCATGAAAATTTACAATGACAGAAGAGGAACTTTCATACCGTGAAACAACTTCAACATTGTAAACAGTTTTCCCTGTTAGTAATAATTGGGGAATGTAGTATGACACAAATCTGACACAAGCCCTGGATATTTAATTTTAATGACATTTCTCTAAAGGCTATATAGATTATCTTCCTCCAGGTTTGGCTCCCTCTGCAGTCTGCCAACACTATCCTCAAGCACCTGATCATGCCTTCTGCTATACCTGAAGACTTGCAACATCCACTTTCATTTTCATTATGAAACAGCATTTTGAGAGCATGCAACAGGAACAGGAAGCAACAGATAAAGTTTAATGGTCATTTTTTTGAGATGGAGAAGAGATAGAAGCAGGGTCACTCAGAGATGATTACAGGGACTGATTTCATTCAACATCTTTATAAATGACTTGGAGAAGAGAGCACTGTTATGTGCAATTTTACAGATGATAAAAAGGTCACGATAGGAGTTATATTGCAAAGAAGTGATTTAGGGGTCCTAATTGGCATATCTTTGGTATTAGATTAATGCCCAGTGGCAGCCAACAAAACCAAAATAGATTTGTGTTCATCAGAAGGGATACTGAGAAGAAGAATAAGGGGTTCACTTCGTTGTTAAAATTTCTGTGTGCCCACACCCTGAGTAGTGTGTGTTGTTCTGGTCTCTGCACCATAAGAAATATATAGTAAAGACAGAGAAAGTGCAGAAAAGGGATATCAATCAATCAATCGATCAAGGCATCTATCTTTTGAGAGATTAAAGGGCTCGAAAACACAAAGATAGTAAAGAAAATTGAACAGTTATTCATCAAATCCCACCATACCAGGACTAAGAAGCATTCAGTGAAACTAGCAAGAAATTGGTATAATACAGGTCTTCTAAGATACTTCTTTGAAGAGCTGGTAGTAAACTTTTGGAACTTGCTGTCACAGTAGTTTGCAGAGTTAGACCCTACCAGCAATTTCAGAAGTATTAACCAAATTGATGGCCAATAAAAACCCAGCAATTTCCTATAGGTATCATTCTTCTGCAAGAACGAAGGTTATTTTCAGCATTACTTTGCATCTTATAATAGTATAGGAACTACTCTATGTAGCCTTACCTGCAAATGAAGAAAGATTGATAACTGATCTGGAGAAATATAAATAAATAAAACATCAATATTTGATTCAACAGATCAGAATCTGAAGAATTTCAGGATAAACTAATGAATAAATAATATGTCTTTCTTCTCTTTGATTGCTCTGCTTCACCTTCAACATATGTTCATAACACTAAGAGATCTTATTACTTAATATCACAAGTAGTAAGTAGGATTTAAGTGTGGTCAGTCTCATTAATGTAGCTCAATTTATATGCCAGAACAGCCATTTGTGATTTTCGAGACTAAGTTGGAGTGTCAGGCAAAATATGAATGACTAGGAAGTTCAAGCTCCAATATGAGCTCAAACAGTGAACCATGATAGTAGTGTAGGTATAGCTTGAGGGATTATTTTCTTTGGGTTTCTCTTCCTTTTTCCTCAGCTCTGTTCTTTTTTTTTTTTTTTTCACAATATTAAAGTAAAAGAAACCAAAGTTGTAACACAGGAGGATTGCAACGTTCCTTTTGTATTCATCAACAGGTACACCAGCCCTCAAAAATACGATTGACAAAAGTGGGAAGAGTTCATAGCCAGTGCTCCTTACATCCTGGAAATGCCTTGGTTGGTAGAGATCATTTGAGGCTATTTGTAATCAGCATTCCTATCACACTTTCATCTCCTTCAAGTATTGATAATGAAGATAGAGAAACCAAAGATACCTGGTCACAGCTCAAAGAAGGAGGGGGCACCGATATGATTTGGCTTTAAAACTGTTTAATTTTATCCTAGAATAGGAGATTAGAACCAGCACAGTTCTTTTGTTGAGAGAACGTAAATGTAGTTAACTTGTCATTAAGAACTTTGGGAAATATATAAAATACCTGAAAGGTATCTTCATCAGAAACTATCACTTTTCATCTAACAAAAGGTGTCTTCTACAAATTATTACTGTAGCTGAAAATAATACAATAACTTATGCAACAAAATAATCGATAAGCATGAAAACAGCATTCAGTAATTTGCTCAATACTTTAGACAATGAAACAATACAAATCATGTATTTGCAAATACTTGTCTTCTGTACTGGATGCCTCATTTGGCTATAAACCTACTACTTCATAACTAGAAATACAATTTTTTGTTTATTTAAAAGCTGACAGTGATTATTCTTTATCTAGATAAATATTTGGTATGCAAAGGGAATATTGGAGAAAAAATCCATCTTATTTATTTGTGTTTCAGTGTTTTTCATCGATTAAGTCCCTACTTAACAGGTGGCTGATTCCCAAACAAGGAACAGGACATATCACACGATCAATTATGATGAATCAATCATGATATATGTCAATCGTGATAACATATCGCTATTTATAGCAATCATGTTCACTATAAAGAGCATATAGTAAACACATAGCCAAAAAGTAGCTGATTCATGAAATTGAAACTGAAATAATGAAATAAATTATCTGAAATGAGTAATTTAATTTAGCTACATCTGCCATATTTGGTTTAGAGTGGCCATCCTTTTTGAGGGAAGCTAATAATTTTCCAGCCATCTGCATTTGTTGTCAAGGAATAGAATGGGAAAAATAAAAGAAAATACTTACTTTTCAGTACATTAACTTGGACTATTTGTGAAGAGCTAATGTACTTAGCTTTTGCCTTTATTTGAAGAATTATTGAAGACTAATATTTGTATAAACAGGCAGCAAGCATTTTGTATTACAGCTTTTTGTTTCACTTTGACTAAAATTTACTTACTTAGGTCTTGAAGTTTGGTTTCTAAATGTAAAAAGAGACTAATATATAACAGTACCGTGATTAATAAACCACCCCTGACTATTATATACTTCTATATTCCAGTAAAGTACCTATAATCCAGAATTGCAACATATAAATTGGAAAACACCTGCCTGGATTTATTCACTTAGATGGATAATTAAGTTGTACTAATTCTTTTCACATGCAAATGATACGTGTTTCTGAATTGCATCAGTAAAGAAGTAAAGGGTGGTAGTGTTAGGTATTTTTAAAAAGGATGGAAACAGAACTACAAAATATAATCTGTCCTAAACCGCTGTCCTAAATGTGTAGTACATAAGTAATACTTCTAATGGTTGTGTCTGGTTTTAAGTGACTAGATTTCTTTGATACACTACATAAGGGTTTCAATGACCAAGACTTTCATTGAAAATAAATTATTACCCTCTGGAGTACAGATGCGAGCACTTTTTTATAAAATAATTTAAGTATTTTGAAGATGATAATGGAGAGACGGGATCATCTTATAAAATGCAACTTGACAGTGATATAACCTAGGAATAAGAGTGGTTTGTCTGGACAAGAAATTTGAAACTGTCCAAAACCAGCAGTGGGATTTAAAAAGAAATTTCACTCTGTATGTAAGTACTAGACTCAGAGAAAAGGGATTATGTGAACATTTTTGAAAAGATAGCGAGACATAGCTAAACATGTACACCCAGTTACTTTCAGTGTTCTATAGCAATAAGTCTGACAGTAAATATTCCTTCTTGTAATGTACAATTTAACTTTATCTTATGCATCCAGACAATTACTTAAGTTAATGCTATCAGGTAGTAAAAATGTATGTGATAGTAATAAATGTAATAGATATTAATGAACAATGAGTACAATTACAAAGTTTTTCTCATTATAAAGTTTGTCAACTATAAAGATTGTCAAATAGTTATCTTCTGCATTTGCTTTCCAAGAAATATAACTTTCTTAATCTTTAATAATGTCTTAGTATTTTTCATAGGGAAAAAATCCATTAACAAATAGACATTTTCTATTCCAAATTTAGTAATTATGATAAGGAAAAAAACACTAATTTCAGTGGGCCAGGAATGTATGCTTATACTTCAGTGACATAAAATTTTTAGTTGAGGCAGCCACAAAGAACTTCTTTTTCCCCTTTTGACTATTATACTTTTAGAAATCTGTTAAGAAAGAATTTTGTCAGGTGAAAGGCCTCAATTTTATTTTTCTGGTGAAAGTGAAATGTGAGAGATGTCTTGTCATCACACAAAACCATATAAGAATCAATTAAAAATCCCACTGCAGGTGTCTGTATTCACAAACAGATACATTTTCCTTCAAATTGAAAGAGGCATGAACAATATTAACATAACCATTAGCAGCTTCAAGTTCGGGATTTTGCTACTTCTGTTTTGCTTGCAAAAGACTGTTCATAAAATTTTGAAGGAGGTTCTTAGTCTTCCATATCTTGTAGATAATATGTAACGGTAAAAAAATCCCTCAGTACTACCCATTAAGTGCATGAAGAATATAGAAATCAATATGAGTGGGTGGACAGGAGAAAACCATATAATATGACTGTCTAGATTTGCTCTTATGAGGACATAAGCAACCATGGGTTCAATTGCCTTAAGACCCTCCATCCAAACAGCAGATTTTGGAAAAAGAGCACCAAATCCTGAACTGCTACTCTAATTTAATTATACTATGGCTGAGATGTATTTACTTATTACGTGGCATGTATCAGTTTTCCTCTGTGCAGGTCTTCCTTTTACACATTTAAATGTTTATCATGAGCTTCAGCAAAAAGGATTTTTCTCCATACCTTTTTATTCCTTTTTGCTTCATTTAAAGTAAATCTTTAGATGTCATGTAATGAGAATAATTCTCTGTGTTAGCTGTGGCAGTAGAATACAGTCTTTATCCAACTGACACAATTAAGCTTTGCTCCCTATGCTTTTGCCCCCTTGCCCTCCCCCATTCATTCACTTTGCTAAAGTGTTAAGGAGAAAGCTGTGGCAAAAGACGAGGTTAGTGTTTATGTCACTATGTCACTGTACAACTCTTCATTGCTACCCTTAATACTTACTCAAGAATTGATCTACTTTTCTAATCGTAAAGGGCAGATTAACTTCCCAGCTAGACAGCATGAATATTTTCTGTGCCTTTTCATGCAACTATTTTTTCTTCCTCATTACCACTGAACTTTTTGAGTCTTACTCATACAGCTTTTGATGTGCTGAATTTCAGCCGTTGAGTGTCTGTTAGAAAGCCAGAAGCAGCTTTTTGATTTGCTGCCCAGTGTTAACCCACCAGGGGCTGCAATGGACCATGTACCAGCTGGGAATTGCTGGGAGCATATGCCAGTTGGAATTCTATCCAAAATGCCTATTTCAATGAGACAAGCCTGTTGCATATTTCTCTGTAGTTTAGCCAGCCGCTGGAATTAATGATCTTCTATGACCTTGTAGTCTCAAAAATGCTCTGTTATGACAAATTATGATTATAGCCTCTGGTTTTGTAATATAAACATTGGTAAGTCTTCTCTTAAGCAAGAAAACTTCTTCATTATAACAATTGATCAAAATGTTATTGACTAGAAAAATAGTAAGAAGGAAGGAATTATTCAGAAACACTAACCGAGAAACTGTTAACATTGTCATATTTTGAGAAACAAAATATTGCCTAGGTAATCATTTCTGAGTAACCTTTTCTGAATAGAATCTGTTGACATTTTCTGATGACTGAAGTTCTTGATTTTCTGAGAACTTCATACATATTCTTCTGGAAGTCATCAGACATGCAACTGTCCTGAAATATGACTTTATTTTCACCTTTCTGAACTATGGTCCTTTTTCCGCAGATTATCTTCATAGTAATAATCAAGGTCCTAAAAAATATGAAAATAGAAAATATTTATTTATTTGTACCTGAGAGGGATTAATTTTGTCAGAAGTGGTAGCATTTTAGATATTTGAGAAGTAGTATTTTTAGAAAAAAATGATATGAAAAGATGCATAGCAATTTTAGTCTCTCAGCAGCAGCTGTTTTTAATGTATTATAATGATCTGCAACTGCTGCAGTCTACCATTTTTTACTCTATTATGGCAGTTAGTTAGCCTTGATAATGCAAGAATATGCCAACTGCAGAATTTCTATCACCTGTTGTTTTGTTGCTTATTATAAGTAGAAAATATAAGGAATTAGCAAAGGTCCATAAGCTCAGGAAAATGGTATTGAAATTGTCAGAAGAACACTTCGTTCAAAACATTTGCAAACAGAACTGAGAAGAACCCAGGCTAAAAGACCAATAATATTGTCACCAATGACTAATGCACATCTTATTCAATTCAGGCAAATAGATTTCAGCTTGCAAATTTAAATCGATGCAGTGCTGTTAATTTTAATGAATTAGTCCCCATTTTTGCTGATGCAAACATTATCTCAGATTCTGTAATTTACCACCTATAAGCCAAACTATGCCCAGAGATCCTGTTTCACTGTGATTCATTGAATGTGTTATTGCTTTTGTGTAGTTTTAGACCAAAGCTTAGCTAGTTTCAGAAAATTTTGAAGATTTAATTT
This sequence comes from Calonectris borealis, assembly GCF_964195595.1. Lineage (NCBI taxonomy): Eukaryota > Metazoa > Chordata > Aves > Procellariiformes > Procellariidae > Calonectris > Calonectris borealis. The sequence goes on from NC_134312.1 coordinate 167,341,944, forward strand.
GGAGTAAAATATAGTCTTATAAACAGTAAACAGTCTTATAAAGTAAATAGTCTTACAAACTGAAATATAGTCTTATAACAGCAGTTTCGATTTTCTAGTGAAACCACTGGAACACTGTTGTGGTTTAACCCCAGCCGGCAACTAAGCACCACACAGCCACTCACTCACTCTCCCCCGGTGGGATGGGGGAGAGAATCAGAAGAGTAAAAGTGAGAAAACTCATGGGTTGAGATAAAGACAGCTTAATAGGTAAAGAAAAAGCCACACACGTAAGCAAAGCAAAGCAAGGAATTCAATCACTACTTCCCATTGACAGGCAGGTGTTCAGCCATCTCCAGGAAAGCAGGGCTCCATCACACTTAACGGTTACTTAGGAAGACAAACGCCATCACTCCGAACGTCCTCCTTCCTTCTTCTTCCCCCAGCCTTATATGCTGAGCGTGACGTCATACGGTATGGAATAAGCCTTGGGTCAGTTAGGGTCCCCTCTCAACTTCTTGTGCACCCCCAGCGTATTTGCTGGTGGGGTGGTGTGAGAAGCAGAAAAGGCCTTGACTCTGTGCAAGCACTGCTCAGCAGGAACTAAAACATCCCTGTGTGTTATAAACCCTGTTTCCAGCACAAATCCAAAACATAGCTACATACTAGCTACATACCAGCTACAATGGAGAAAATTAACTCTACCCCAGCCAAAACCAGCACAAACACATTGAAAATTTTTATTAGTTTCCTGGTTCTTTGTCAGTAAAAAATACATAAATATGTTTTACAACAATATCTTGTTAAAGTGACTAAACATATATATATATAAAAATATTTTCTCTATTTCTGATTTCAAGACCTGATGCACTTTGTTTTTTACTTTATGGGGTTTATGTGGTAAGATTTTGGTAGCGGGGGGAAGGCTGCATGGGTGGCTACCGTGAGAAGATGCCAGAAGCTGCCCTCATGTCAGACAAAGACAGTTCCAGCCAGTTCCAACATGGACCCACAGCTGGCCAAAGCTGAGCCAATCAATGACATTGGTAATGCCTCTGTGATAATGTATTTAAGAAGGGGAAAAAATTGCTGCGCAATAGCAGCTGGGAGAGACGAGAGAGAATATGTGAGAGAAACAACTCTGCAGACACCAAGGTCAGTGAAGAAGGAGGGGGAGGAGGTGCTCCAGGTGCCAGAGCAGAGATTCCCCTGCAGCCCATGGTGAAGACTATGGTGAAGCAGGTTGTCCCCACGTAGTCCATGGAGGTCCATGGTGGAGCAGATATCCACCTGCACCCATGGAGGGCCCCATGCCGGAGCAGGTGGATGTGCCTTGAAGGAAGCTCTGACCCTGGAAAGGAGCCCGCACTGGAGCAGTTTTTCTGGCAGGACCTGTGGCCCTGTGGGGGACCCACACTGGAGCAGTCTGTTCCTGAAGGACTGCACCCTGTGGAAAGGACCCATGCTGGAGCAGTTCATGAAGAACTGCAGCCCGTGGGAAGATCCATGTTGGAAAAGTTCATGAAGAACTGTCTCCCATGGGTGGGACCCCACGCTGGAGCAGGGGAAGAGCATGAGGATGAAAGAGTGGCAGAGACAAAGTGTTATGAATTAACTGTAACCCCCATTCCCCATCCCCCTGTGCTACTTGGGGGAAAGGAAGTAGAGAATTTGGGAGTGAAGCTGAGCCCACAAAGAAGGGAGGGGTGAGGGGAAGGTGTTTTTTAAATTTGTTCTTATTTCTCATTATCCTACTCTCTTATTAACTGGCAATAAATTAATTTCCCCAAGTCAAGTCTGTTTTGCCCATATTGCTGAGGTAATTGCTGAGTGTCCTTATCTCAACTCATGAGCTTTTCATTGTATTTTCTCTCCCTATCCTGTTGAGGAGGGGGAGTGATAAAGCAGCTTGGTGGGCACCTGACAATCAGCCAAGGTCAACCTGCCACATTTACAAACAAAACGTTATTTCCCTTGTAGCACAACTTTATTATTATTGTTGTTATCATTATTGTTATTGTTATTATTATTGTTATTTTATTATTGAAAGAACATCTGATCTAAGTTTTGTCTGGCCAATATTTTGATGGAGAGCTCAGCCATAACTGTAAATCCAAGAACTGACCAGTGTGAGAGCAACAGTTACTGTAATGATCAAGAATGCTTGGAAGCATCTAATTTCAAGGCAGTGTAATGTTTCCTGAGGCAGAAAGAAGGACTTTTTTTTTAATGTGCAAAAGGCACATCTTTTGTACCTGTTCAGTCAACAACAGCCAAAATTACATTACGTGCCATTACTAAGCAAACCACATACAGGAAAAAAAAAGATAGTTGAAAGTCATAGGCATCACCAAGGTGAGAGACAAGAGATTTCAATCATAAGTGAGGTCATCCTGACCGACCTGAATTTCTATTAGAGATACTTCATGTGTTTCATGATCCAGTCAATCCTTTGCTGTCTAATTGCAGACCACAAATTAAAAAATGAGCTTTTACAGTGCAGACCAGGAAATTAATCTGTAAAATTTTAAGCTTGCCTTTGTTTTTTCAAATAGCTAATTTATGTCTTCTTTTCCTCATCGTTTGCATGTACATGAGAAAAAAACCATAATCATTTCCTAATGGTAACCATCAAGCTGTTACTGAATTATTTAGTGGAGTTTTATGCTATGCAGTAGTTCCTAAGGGATACAGTCTATGGACTATCTCTTCATAAGTGAAGAAAAGGAAAGCAAGATATAAGAAAAATGTGATAAAAGCACAGCTTCAGCATGAACTGGAAGAATACAATTATTTTGTTTGTTAGATGTCTTCTCCTGAGAAGGATGGGGCCTATTTTCTCATGGAGCCTGAGGTGGTGCTGAACAGCTACATGTAGGCAATTGAGATTTTTGGCTTCAGTAAAATACCCATAGGTAGGTGTGGGCATTGAAGATGCTTTACTCTGAGATGCAGTAAGACCTATGTATGTTTAAACAGAAATTGTGGCAAGACTTTTGCGAGAAGTTTGTCTTCTTCTATGCATATCATTCTCACCTGGATGATTAATTGCAGCTTCTCTCAGTCATGATTGCCACAGATCCATGGGTTTTCTTCCTGGAGGCTGCAGACTTTCTGAAGGACATTGAGTGCGTGATCTTCTCTCTTTGTTATCATTATATCCTGCTATGGAATTTATATTAGGAAAACTTCCACTTTAATTTTGTTCAGGTTGTAATAACAAGGGTTAATTAAAAGACATTTTCTCATTTCAAAATCAGAGCAATGGTATATTATAATTTACCTATGTGGAAACAGGTATTTCAGGGGGGAAAAAAAGGAAAAGTTAACATATAAGCTAAAACCAGATAAGATTTGTTCTGATTTTTGTTCAGTTCCAATGCAAATACTTGTGTACGTGTAATTACATGAATGTACAAACTTACACATTTCCATTCGTTCATTCATTCACACACACTTCCATTCAATCATTCATTACATTGCCTGTCACAAACTTCTTCTGTGACGGACTGATCTGGTTTCGGCTGGGATAGAGTTAATTTTCTTCCTAGTAGCTGGTGTAGTGCTGTGTTTTGGATTTAGTATGAGAATAATGTTGATAACACACTGATGTTTTAGTTGTTGCTAAGTAGTGTTTACCCTAGTCAAGGACTTTTCAGCTTCCCATGCTCTGCCAGGTGCACAAGAATCTGGGAAGGAGCATAGCCAGGACAGCTAACCCAACTGGCCAACGGGGTATTCCATACCATATGATGTCATGCTCAGCATATAAAGCTGGGGGAAGAAGAAGGACATGGGGGATGTTCAGAGTGATGGCGTTAGGCCTGATGGAGGCCTGCTTTCCTGGAGATGGCTGAACATCTGCCTGCCTATGGGAAGCAGTGAATGCATTCCTTGTTTTGCTTTCCTTGCATGCACAGCTTTTGCTTTCCATATTAAACTGTCTTCATCTCAACCCACGAGTTTTCTCACTTTTACTCTTCTGATTCTCTCCCCCATCCCACTGAGCGGGGGAGTGAGTGAGTGGCTGTGTGGTGCTTAGTTGCTGGCTAGGGTTAAACCATGACCACAGACATAATTATTTATTCAACAAAAATGGACTCAACACAATTTTCTATTTGAAAATTCTCCTGGAATTTCAAGAATGTGTTTTTTTCCCTAACCATGTGGTCTATATTTAAAATACAATAATTCATATATATATGAATTCCAAAGCTTTTACTTTTACAAAATTTGCTCTTCAGTGACTTGAGAGTGCATGATACAAGCCTGTTTATTTTAAACACATATCAATATTCACAAATCTATTTAATTCCAAATATTTTTGTCTTTGTCAATTCACATTTAATATTAGAATTTGTCCATTGATAGCTATAAAAAGCAAATGACAGACATGTATTTAGTATATTGAAAAATCCTCAGTCAAATATGAATGTAAAAAAAAAAAAGATATAACATATTCCATGTTACACTGGAACTATATGAGCTCTTATTACTTTATTAGTTTTTTTATTTTACATTTAACCCCTGTTATTTTGTTGCTGTTGTTTCTAAGAAATGAATGTGAGATAAATAACAAGGAGTCACTGGATTCCTTCTTTTTCATAGTTACAGTTACAACAGGTTTCACAGGTTACACTTAGACCTGCAACTCTAAGTCAGTAGGAACAATTTTAGATCATACAATAACACACGCCTTGTCCACAGCCACAAAACCCACTTACTTCCTATATTATACCCACATGCTGCTGAATTATTATTTAAATTCTGCCCTAGTAGTCTTTATGATATTACTTAATGTTTTGAAACATAGTAAATCCCACAAACACATATATAACTCCAACTTCAGGGTATGCTTTCTGACAAAAATCCCTTAAACAGTTGCTTTCACAATTGCCTAAATTCATTCACCTCTGACTTTCTAGTTTAATGAAGCCTACATTTCTTTAGGCAGTGAAACAACATGGAGTTTCAGAATTAATGAATTTAAAAGAATTTAGTCCTTTTAAAAGTAGATGTTCTACAAGTCTAGCAAAAATCTTAAGACTGATGTAAATAGGTTTATTCACACAACATTTTTATAATAATTATTTTCATTCTGGATTGAAAATAGAAGTGGAAGGCATATTTTCACATTTTATAGCTTGTCATACAGAACATATAGATTCCATTTTTTCACATTTCATGCTTCACTTCTTGCAAAGCTCAACACAGCATCACGTCTATCCTAAACAATAAAAGGCTTCCAACCTTTTAGAAAATTTAAATTGTCTGAAATGTCAATGGATGCCTATATATAAGCAACTGAATCTCACACTACCAATTAGACTGAACTGAACGTGTTGAATACAAGACGAACTTAGACAACAAAGGTGGTTTTAAACATAGGCATTTTTTTTTTTCAGATGCCATGAGGTACATGATACTTCCACAAAAGAACTAGTAGGTGTAGGACAAGGAAATATGGGAAACCTACATCTGTCTGGACTTACTTCAGGAGACCAGGCAGGGTATCTCAAACGACACCAGACAACTGTATTTTGATAAGAATACAGCCTCTACATACAGGCAAAATGAAATCCAATTTGTATGTACAAATTTTATTCATGTGTATCCTCTGTTGTTTCATTTTTTCAATGTTTATGGCCATAAGGGTAATCTCTACTTCTAGCTTGCAATAGGAGATTGCTGATTTTTAGGTGCCAACTGACTAAGAACTGTTAAACTGACATTGTCGAGTTCACTCCTTTGTCACTTTAATTCCAAATTGATTCTGAGTCAAAAGAGCTGAGGGCATTATTTTCCAAGACACTTCATTCTGCTTTAAGACTAACACAAAATCTGATGTTGTAGGTATCTGTGGTAATAACGGTCTGACATGATTAATCTTAATTTCTCCCTTCCTAATATTGAATTGAGAAATACACCCTGAGATTGACTGCCTGTCATGCATGCATTATATGGTGAAATCTAAATGAGCAGATATCCATATGAAGACTTTTAATGACTACTGTTGAGCTTTAAGGGAAGTAAAGAACACATCAGGAGCAAAGGTTGAATTCATATCAGTCTGTGAGGATGAATTTGTCTGAAAGTTCCCAAAGTTATTTCACTGACTACAAAATCTAAAATAACTCTTCACAGCCATATGTAAGAAAAAATATTTTCCCTTTTCCACTGTGTCCATGAGTACCGCTTCTTTTTCCAAAACAGTTTTAACTTGCAATTCACAATGTAGTTATTGAAGAAGCTGATCAAACTTCTGATTGCTGTTTACTCACAGACACTTTGGCAGTCTTCCACAGCCAAACATGCACACATGAAGGTATCCACATGTGAGGCAAATACCTAACACCAAATGCCTAACATGATATTCGTTGATGTTATGGTTAATGAAAAGGTAGTCAAGAAAATTGCCATGGCTTAATCCAATTGATTAAGTATAAGTTTCCGATGCCATTTGAGATGTCCTATAGACAGCTCTCCACCTGCCTGTCCTAAAGAGTTTCATGTTCACCAGCCCTCTCAAGTAGTTTAGAGTATTTCAAAGAACACTAAACATTTGTACAGGCAGACGTTTCTTCTTAGGACCAGTCTCACCATTTTCTTAATTCATAGAGTTAGCACCTTATATACCTTACAATTCTGCATTTCTAAAGAAAATGGATAATTTGCTCAAATTGGAAGTAATCAAATAAGATATTATTTAGCCAACTGAGCAAAAAAATTATTTGATCTGTCACATACATCAGTCCCAACATCCATTCCAGTTTGAATCATAATAATTTCTACATATTTCATGACATAATCAGCCATTCTCTGTATGTGCAGTTTGTGTAAAGCTGCACATACCAAGTAATACTGAGGTGCTGATTGCTGTTTGCCATTCTGCAGATTGCTTCAGTGTTGCTCTTTTGAAGGCGCCAGTAACTGTGCAATCCACCTCTCCTAAACTCACATTTCTTCACAGTTCTTAATCAAATGATTTTGATAGGAGGGACACAAATCAGATGTCATCTAGATAGTTTATTATCTTCCCCGGCCTTTTAATAGATGGGGTTTAACTTTAGGGACAGGGAAACTTTGAATGATAAGCATTTAGATATTCATCCGTTTAAGTCTATGTGCCAAGGATAAGCTATTTATTAAAGAGTAGGTATGTGTCAAAAGCTCATGCTGGCAATTTTTAAAATTTTTTGACAATGTTAACATTTTGTAAATTATACAGTGTGTACTCAGCTGCTGGCCACAGGCACGGCTCTCATTTGACATTTTTGCTAAGTTCCACCTCCTTTGTGTTTATAAATATATGTATGTATGTGTGCATGCATATGTACGTGCATATATGCATGTATGTGTGTCTGCATGTATCTATAACATTTATTCCTATGTGAATATTTTCAGTCATTTTTCAACATAGGTTTCTATGACCTGTAAAGATTTTTACATAAAAAACAAATCTTCATGAGATCAATTATCTTGCTGATGCTTGAAATAATCTATCCCAAAGTAAGTTTTTTATAACTCAATATGGAAGTCATAGTCATATTCTCTTTTTATTTTCTTTTTTTTTCAAATTATTCTCATTGGACAATGAGCTTGATAGGAAGGCAACAGAGAGACAGCACCTTTGCTGGAAAATTTCTCAAGAAAATAATGATAAAATAATGTAAAAAGTAAGAAACGTTTCATGTTATATTTTTGTGTAATTTTAATTAATGACTAGTTTAAAGTGTCTGTTGTTTTTCTGTGAATCGTAGTCCAAATAATTACATCATATTTATGTTAATTATCTTTCCTTCCAACTGTCCTGGATTCCCTGCTGTAGGATGTCTCTGTAGGGCTTTCCCATTCCCTGAACTGATGTTTTACCAGCACTCATTTTCCTCTTCAATTTGAGGGACATCTTTTATCTAACTTAATCCCTTCCCTGACTCTTACTTCTGCAGGAGCATCTCTTGACTAGTACTGACACTGGCCATCTGTAGATATAGTAAAAGACCAAAGGCAAAATCACATATTTTTCCTTAGCACTCCAAGCTGTTAAACAGAGACATTTACCACTTAACTTACATTACCATTAAAAGAAAGAAATTTAATATTGCAGCTACTGCTTTACTTATTTGCAACATTTAGAATTCTTTTTAAATCCATTTATTCAACATGGTTACTTTGCTAAAACTGTATTGAAGGAAACTTCTATTAGTTTTTGATTTTGATGAGTGTGGTCTGACACCCTTCTTATAGCCACAAACAACTGCAATGGTGTAAAATTTTGGGGTACAATTTGACAGCCTATTGAGGCACACTGTTGGTTTACAAGATACAGTTCAATCAATATTTATGTGAAATTTTTCATGCCTGATATTTTAACATAGTACGGTCCAAGGAATAAGGAATACTAAAGTATACATTGTGAACTCTCTTTTATTTGCAAAACCTAATGGCTCTAATGGGTAGATGAAATACATTCCAGATCTACATTAACAAGCATTCCAGATCTACATTAACAAGCATTTTTTCATATAAACTAATCTTAATGCTGAAGGAACAATGTCTATTTTTTAGAGACTAGCTACAACAAAGTACTTTGACAGTACTTCTCCATAGCACCTCAATAAAAACAAGCAAACAAACAACTATAATAAAAACAAGCAGGTAAACAAGTAAAAACAACACAAAAGTACTAATCCATTTTATTTATCACACGCACAGTTTTTAAAAATTTTGTTATCATATTGCCGATGTACAGTAACTAAGGTTTAGATTCAGCAATGTATTTAAACAAATAAATAATTTGCATCATACCTATCAAAACCCAAAAAGATATTTAAGCTTCAGGTTCATTTTTAGGTTCCTAAAAGTTTTCATTGAAAATTTGAGTATATAAATATGAGTTGAAAATTCAAAAAATTTTGTGGAACATGGGTGTAGTTTTCTAGAGGTAGTCTTTAACATTATTCACATTCCTAATACAGGCACTCGCTCAGCTAAATGCCTACATGAAATGCAAATAAGAACAGCTCAGTAATGCAGGCAGACATCTGTGTTTCTCTGTATTCATATGTGTGTGTATACATGACTGGATATTTACATATCCGACCTATGCCTAGTACTCACTGCATATTTGCGTACATTTATGTTATGTGTTTGTGTATACACATGTATATATGTGCATACGCAGAATCACAATATTGCAGAATCACATGATGGCTGAGGTCAGAAAGGACCTCCAGAGCTCATCTGGTCCAACCCCCTTCTCAAGCAGGGTCACCTAGAGCCAGTTACCCAGGACCATGTCCAGTCAGCTTTTGAATATCTCCAAGGAGGGAGACTCCACAGTCTCTCTGGGCCACCTGTGCCAGTGCTCAGTCGCCCTCACAGTAAAAAAGTGTTTCCTGATGACCCGAGGGACCCTCCTGTGTTTCAGTTTGTGCCCATTGCCTCTGGATCTGTCATTGGGTGCCACTGAAAAGAGCCTGGCTCCCTCTCAACTTGGTGTCCACTAGGACTCCCCAGATCCTTTTCTGCAAAGCTGTTTTCCAGCGGGGTGGCCCCCAGCATGTACTAGTGCATGGAGTTATTCTCCCTCAGGTGCAGGACTTTGCAATTCCTTTTGCCGTACTTCATGAGGTTCCTGTGAGCCCATTTCTCCAGCCTGTTGAGATCTCTCCAGATGACAGCACAAACTTCTGGTGTATCAGCCACTCCTCCCAGTTTTGTGTCATCAGCAAACATGTTGAGGCCAGATCATTAAGGAAGATGTTGAACAGGACTGGACCCAGTATTGATCCCTGGAGTACACTGCTAGTTATTAGCCTCCAAATGGACCTTGTGTCACTGATCTCCACCCTCTGGGCCCAGCCAGAGCAAAACCTGTACTGTGCCTGCTTCACACTCCTTGCTAAATTAGAACAGATAAACAAAATAAATGAAGAAGCCTATTTGAACATATTCTTCTTTCACATTGGTAGGAATGTAAGAAAAGCATGATAAGACAATCTTACAAGTTTATATGGATAGATATACAGTGGTACAAAAAAAAAGATATAAAATTAAAAATGGGTAATAGAAAGGGGTAAAAGCATAGAGGTACAGCTCACAGTGTGTCAGAACATTTTCTTACATTATTCTGATGCGAGAAAATAATATAAGAACTGCAGGAAAGTCATTAGAAAAGATGATAGAAAAAGGGAGAAAATAGTTCTGTTGTCTAAGGTCAAATCATTTTTGTTCCTTCCTTCTCATTAGTCCCTCTGTACCTGTGTTGTGATAAACTTCTGTTTTCAGACTATACTCTGCTCCGTCTTCTGAAAAAAGAGATTAAAACATGCATTTTCTCCTCAGGATGGTGCCTTAATCAAAAGATCACCAGAATATTCTCTCATTTGTTTATCCTCTCTCATTTGTTCCTTTCCTCAACAAAAGAAATGAAAGACCAAGGTTCAATACCTTATATACTTATGAAAATCCAACCCCCAAATTCCTACAAATATGCCTTTTCACTATGGCATATTCAGATATGAGATATGGAATGGAAGAGTCAGATAATTTTTTTGAATATTCTCCTTTCCATGTGAAGTAGATACACATCACATATTGAAATTATCAAAAGTATTATATTTTTTTTCCTGCATACCTCACTGCCTCCACCTCTTCTCAATCAAATTGTTGATACTTTTGCTGAAATATAAGTGACTAAATTTGCAGTGAGTGACACACCTGGAGGATACATTTATACGTAGTCAGATGATGAGGGCAGACACAATCATGTGCCAGGTGATGCCTTTCTTTTGGTCGTGTGATAGAAAATATGTTTACCGTTATCATATAAAGTGATATAAAGTGTCATAAAAAAAAACCAAACAAAAACTTAGAGGAATTAACATGTTCCCTTGGTATGAGAAATCATTGCCAGAGTAAAAGGCTGATGAACAAAAAAATGCTAAATGTGTGATGAAACACAACACTGAACTGTAAAAATTTTATGTGAAAGCTTTCCAAGGACTAATAAGGTGAAGAGCCAAAGGGCTGGTGTTTCTCAAGGATATCAGTAACTGGCAAGCTAATGGATGTTAAATCCACAAATCAGGGTAAAAGGAGAAGCAAAAAGGTGTAATATAGCAAGAATCCTGTAACTCAGATCATACCTAAAGGGCAGGGAGGTGGGAGGAAGCTGCTCGTTTGAGCAAACAAAGGCTTCAGAATTGTACGCAAGGTGAACAATAACAAAACCTTATGAGAGAGCTTTTCCAACACTTAGAAGCAACTGATGTGCCCGTACAACTTCCACTTCTAATCACATTATTGAGACTGGACTCCCAATTACTGCTGCAACTCTGTAACTAGGAATGAAGGACTTGTATGTTAATGTTATGTGTGGTTTTGCCTGTGTGTACCTATATTGATAAACTGAACAGAAAGGTTTCTGAAAATTTTATTGCCGGATTATATCTCACCGCAAGATATCATGATATTTTAAATTTTGCAGCAAATAACTTGATCACATGAAGGAGATGATACACACAGGTAGGCTTTGCACACCCAGCTGGGCAATGGTGTTTCGGCCTACCACAGACACATGATAAAAAAACACTTCCCTGTGAACCAACATGTAGTACTTGCTGTCTTACACTGCATCACATTTTAGGATGGAATGAATCATGCTCTGAAAGTACCTATGTGCCTTTATTAGTTATGTAAGGAAACACTTTTACTTAATCTAGGTGCTTAATTTTCAGACAACTAAAGTCAAGTGGTATGAATCCTACCCTAAGTGCTCGAGGGAATTTTAAGGTACAACAGTGATATGCCTTCAGAAGTATCGACTGTGATGCACTCTCAAGAGAGATGAAAACTGAAGGAAGATTTTGAAGAATTTTAGATGCCTGATTTCAGCCTAAGTCCCACAGTGTACCTAATAATTCATTTTGGATCTTGTGTTACTCTTTTTCTGTGATGTAAGAAATGTGGATTCTTACAGTCTTCAGCCTTTTACATTTTGCTGAATGTTACACTGTTCAGTGACACAGCATGGTACAGCAGTTTGCATTGTGCCTCTTTTCTTACTGTAAGATTGTGGTGAAGACATTTCCTTCCTGCCTCTCATAAGAAATTGGTTTCAATGGATACATTAATTTATATCAATTGGGATCTGTTTGACAACTAATTCGCTTTTTGTTTGAAAGAATTTCACATACATTGTGGAGTTTTTTAGGGCTTATCCCCACTTCAATTTTAAACTCTGTGTTAAAGCACCAAGTTGTTGTGATTTCAGTCCCTTCCAGAAGAGCCTAAGAAATGGTCACTTTTAGCATAAGAACTTACTATTTGCAACATATCCTCCAGTGTGGATACATCTGAAAAGGGGATGTAGTAAGTTTTATTTAGTTAATGACTTCACAACATTTCAGTTGAGACTCATCTACATAAATTGCAGATGTCTGTGTCTGAATTTGTCACCTTCAGCTCTCCTGAATAGTTAATGGAAAGAACTCATATCCTTTTTGCTATATATAATTATGAACTATAAAAATAATACTTATTTCATATCCATTTAATCAATAGACATTATTGATGTGTGTTATTTACATATTTTACATACATTTTATTATAGATGGGAAGCATTACTGTCCAGTTCAAGCTACAGTAGAAATCTCAGACCATGAACACCCTGGACAATATGGGTACAAGGCATGAATCGCAAAAATGTGTTTTGCCCTAGAGAGCATAGTGGGAGAAGATGTCTCTGACACCGCCATTTAGCCATCTGCATTCTGTCCCTGATTCTGCAGTTACTGCCAAGCACATTCCCATGTATATTACCAATGGCTACGGCTTTGCATTTTTTAACTAGCAGTCATTTTCTTTTTTTTATACAATAGTTTAACTGTTCCTGCCTGGTTTCCTGTAGCAGCTGCCCCTGCATCTTCTCTGAATGCCAAGACTGATTCAAAACAGAGCCAAAGAAGTGGTTTCTGCTTCTTGTTCCTTCTCCTTTTTTCTAGTTTATTTTCTTAGCTGTTCCAAAGGCATTTAACTTTCATTTACATAGATTTGAGCAAGAGAACATGATGTTCCAGTTTGCTCACTTCCCACAGATGAAAAAATAAAGAAGCGTTTGTCTTTACAGATTGTTTGCTTTTCATCATACTAGATGCAAGGAAAATGCAATACACCCACAAGCATATGCACATACACTGTCACCTTGGAGATTCAGTATTGTAAGTGGGAGAGCAATCATGTACTGAAATCCAGATAATACACTCGGCCAGTGCCACTCTGACATTTTAAGTGTACATATTGGATGTGATTTTTACTGCTAATTACATGGGCTTTATGAATTCCTGTATCATCTCCTTTCCACTGAAACTGAATGAAGGGAACCATACAGCCCTTTCACATCCTATAAGAGAGATTCAGATTGAAGTAAACAGTGGGAAACATGTCCTTTTTTTGCACCACATTGTCCCTATAAGGTTTTGAGCTCGCATGGAGCACACTAGCGCTCCACTGCATCACCTCTGTGTTCTCACTTCTTTTGCCTTCAACCATCAAAAGCGAGACCCTTATCAGAAGAATAAAGTCACAACACATCAGAGATAGGAGGTAAACAGGAGGGGGAAAAGCAGAGCTGAATGGAGTAAAGAGTCAGCAAAAGCAGCATGAACAAAACTTGCTAGAGGCAACTGCTTACCTGAACCACAACTACATGACACAGTCCTAAACTTGGGGAAAATTATCATCTCCAGTAGGATTTCTTGCAAAGAAATCACTCTGTTTTCATCTATAAAAATAAATTCCTGCCATTTCTAGCACTGAGGTCAAATTACCTGAACAGCCCATTATTAAACTCTCTTACTCTGCAAAACAAGATAACCACATGGCAACAACCCTTTTAACAGTAGTCCTCATCCTGTGTTAAATCCTGAACTGTTCCCAGATGGATGTTTGGGAGAACGCTTGTTGGCATAAGCTAAATATCTTCTAGGGATCTTTTCCAGCAATATAACCAGAAAAATAGTAACCTTCCAATGCCTGGGAACTGCCTGTCAGTCTTCAATTTATTAGAATCTGCATAGGTTTTCTTTTAGTTTCCCCATCACATGGGTGTAGCATATGAATCAGGTCTATTGTAATCCTAGGGGCAGCTGTATTTTTGCCTTATAACTTACTATATGTCTATGCCAGTATAGTGCTACACAAAACTAGTCCCGTGCTACACAAAGAGGCTCAGTTGTTTCTGAAATAATTTAACTATAGAACCAAAAGAAGCAAAAACTGTGATATCCTTACATTGTACTGACAGAGTATATGCTATTTGGTCTGAGCCAGTTAGCTAAGCCAAAAAACAGAACTAGGCCTGCAGTTCTGTGCCAGAACCTGACCTCCTGTTTGTCCAAGGCCCTCCTCTGAACCCTGCAGATATATTGCCTCAGCAGGACGAAGGGAATTTCTATCACTTTGTACTGCTGTGTGTAGCACTGGCGTTCCTTCTGACCTCTAAGGTCCAAAATTTGCAGTCCAACCAGTATGTGGAAGATGAGTGGGGAAGAAATGTAGGTAGAGTTACACGTATCTTTTGATTCCTAGATTTGTATTTTATTCTGTGTTAAGCTTTCTTTCTTTCTTTCTTTCTTTCTTCCTTTCTTCCTTCTTTCTTTCCTTCCTTCTTTCCTCCCTTCCTTCCTTCCTTCCTTCCTTCCCTCCCTCCTTTCTCTCTTTCTTTCTTTTTTTCTTTCTTTCTTTGTTGTTATTGTGTGGTGTGGTTTTCTTTCTTTTTTTTTTTTTTCCTTCTGGTAGTTATATTCTTCCTTAATTTTTGTACTGATAAAATCATCATTGCTTTGCTGGTTTTTTTCAGCATTGTGACTTTAGTCTTCATGTTCCATTTAATTGTTGCAACTAAAAGGTTAGAAGCTCCTTCTCTAACAAACTACAGCATTTTGGGAGGAAGAACAATATTTTCTCGGTGCAAAATGGGAAAATAAACTTTGCAAAATTGTTTTTCACCCAATTACACTCCTCAACAATGCAGGTGATTTTGAAAAATTTCCTCTTTCTTCAAAAATTGTAGGTTTTGGTAATTTACTGATAATGTTTTACTTATAATAACCCATTTACAACATGATGATTAATTTCTTTCCAGCAAATATGTGAGAGTCATGATAGGAGTGAAAACTGTTTTTTTATCAAAATAATTTTATGTTTAAACTGCATTCAGAGAATTTATATATTCTATTTTTGCAACATTAATTTCTAAGCAACTGCAAACACACAGAGAACAGTTGATCGAAATGTAACATTAAAGGTCTTTCATTAGAGGGATTTTTATCAATCCTGTATATACATCATGCATAGAAAAAAAAAAGTCTCTGTCTTATTTTTGCAGTGACAACACCCACAAGGATATCATTAAGAAGTTATATTTGAGGTACAGATGTTTACAGAAATGCCATATGTATTCTTATACTCTAGGTTCATCTAGAATTTTCCATCATATTATCAGGTTAGCCAAAAAAGTTTTAATAAGTATTCAAGAGTTCACCTACTAATGTTGATATATTTTTAATCATGTTCTCTGTTCCAGTATTTAAACACACTGTTCTTTGGTTGATTAATTGATTGTTCTCATCCTTAAGAGGCTTCTTGATCACAGAATCCCTAATTTCAGTTTGGAATATGGTACCTTTAAATAGCCTCCTACTGCCTTACCCATACCACTGTATCTTTTCCTCCTAGTTGTCTTTCACAGTCTGGTATATTAGATCCTTGTAAATTCACAGAAGATAGACTGAAAAACAGTAAGCTGAATAATAATATAAAAGCTTGAGACTGTGAGAGATTTCTTTCCTAATTCTATGCTGCTGGCATCCAATTATAATACGGTTAGCACACTAAACATATAACAGTGTAGAGCAACAAATTTAAAACAAAAAAACACTTTTGACCAAAAATTATATTGCACGGAAGTTCTTGTCATGCACATATTATAAGAGAGTTATTTTTATATGGAATATATTCAGAAATATTCAGACCTTTAGTGGTGGGGTTTTTTTGTTTGTTTGCTTGTTTATTTTGTTTTGGGTTTTGTTTGGTTTTGGTTTTGGTTTTGTTTTTTTTTCCTTTAAAGATGCCTTTTATTTATTTATCCAGAGATATTTTAGAAATACAGGATACAGAACAGGAAGGAGACTCAGAGACTATTGAGTTCACACATCTAACCTTGGAAGGAAAACACATTATTTAATTAAATGGCTATGTATGTATTTATGATAAAAACAACAACAAAACACAGTATATAATATAGGAAATTAGGCTGAGCCCTGTCTGTTTTATTTCATTTAAAAACATGTCCTGAAACTTTTATACATAATAAGAGAATGAACTTGGTACTAATTAGTTCAGGTACTACAATTAACTTAATTATCTTCTATGATTATAAGGTAGTCATACTAGCTTTATTAAATTTGACATTAGAAGATGTCATTTTCAAGGTTTTAAAACATTTTCCATCTTGAAAATGTTATTAAGGACACATTTTGAGAGAAGGGTAATTTATTATCATTTGTTATATTTAAACTAGAGGATGGGTAAACTCAGAGGACTAAGTTCTTTATTGCATCTATGTAGTTTGTCACACCTGACAGGTGAAAGTTCAGAAGTAAAGTTGTCCTCTTTTTTTTTTTGCTATATATAGCTGGGACCTAAATTATATGTATCATGTATACTGGTAAACTGGTGTTAAGGTCATTGGTCAAGGATGTATGGAAACCCAGTAAAAAATCCAAGGGACAATTTACCACTGGGAGAAATTCCAATTTATAATTTATGTTGTAGTATTAGCTTTATCGCTCTTCAATATCTGCTTTCAAATTTGCACATAGAATGTATTGATTCAAAAGAACTTAACAGCCTTACATAAATATTTAGCTTGTATAGTTAATGCAGAGAATATAAGAGCAACATAATGAAAAAAAATTTAAGCTTAAGAACAGTCTTTTGTCTGTAATATACAATACATGCTTTTCACTTGGAGTGACATACTACGTCCTAGAGACATATTGTACATCATAGGAAAGAACAGACTTTATGACATAGTAGGGGTGTAATTATTGATAAAAGTATTTGGATGAAAAGAGTTTATTTTCTAACTTAAATATAATTAAAGGATATGCCAAACCAAAATAGAAAATTGCATGGATGAGATTACTCAACAACCAAATTATACTTCTATTTTTTGTTTGCTGAATACCTTAAATATAAAACTTTCACAGAAGATGAGATGGAACTTCTTATAATTTTCTACTCATATTCACTTCCTTTTTTTTCTGATTTGTTAATTTCCTTCAGAACTCTGGATTATTGTTTAAAACTGTTGTGACTTAACTGATTTGGTTCTGAGACACACATCAGTAGAGAAAATTTCAAGTAATTGGAAGAAAAGAGGCCTTTTTCCAGGATTTTTGTTTCCATGTTAAGATGAACTTTGAGTAGATATTTCCATCAGAATTTTCTCCAGTCAGAAGAAAGCATTAGCTGATTTCTAAAAAATTACTTTATTTATATCCTTAGGAATGTAAGCATACTACACTGAAACTCCTATAAATATTTCAAGAAAAAAGTTAGAATTCTGATCAAATTTCAACATTTGCTTATCTTATATTAGTAGAAAAATTACAATGATTTCTGGAGGAATTAATGTGTTTCCAAAGCATTTACCTAATCAGGACTATTTCTTTTTTTTTTTATTTATTTTGCCTTTTGCCTTTCAGCCCATTTTGCAAGGTCCTAAATCTAGAAATCATTTCAAATGAACACATAAATATAGATTTAATGTGTGACAGAATTTTTATTCAGTATAGTTGAAACTGTCTGTTCACAGGTCTGATTCCCCTCCTTTTTCCTGAGTCTGGTTCTTCTTTTGGTGCAGATCTGTAAAAAGAACTTTACTAGAAAAAAATATTTTAACAAAATCTGTTTTTTTTTCTTTTAGAAAGATACTTTTCTGGCAATTAATTCTGAATAATAACAGTATATTAAAAATAATTTCATCCTTTGTCACTTAATGATTTAATCTGTTCTATAACTCTGTATATAAATAAACCAAAATGTTGGAAAACTAGAAAAACTGAATCATAACAAATAAGAGAGAGTTTTCTGTTTGATATTTCTGTACAAATTTTGTTCTTGAGTTACAGGCAATGAGCCCTCCTTGTTTAATAAATGCATCCTGTTTTTTATACATTTTTAAATTAAAGTAACTTACTCATTTTAACGTAAGGCTTTTTTTTTTTTTTTTTTTTTCTGTTTTGTACTGTGGTCTAGGTCTAACAAAGCACTTAGGAGCATAAAGTATCACTTAGTTGCAACAGGAGATAAAACTTTAGAGAGCAATGCAAGAAAACAGCTGTTTATGGTATTTCCCGTTGTCTGGGTTAAACATCACAGTGCCCCAAGCATTGGTTGTTCTGAATGCTCGATGCTTACATCAGCATTGTGAATTAGATTCTTAGAGCTCTCTGAGTAAATTTTAGGCACTGTTGGCTGTTGCAGCATCAGGTGCCCTAGTGGAGCTGGGCCTCTTTGATTAACTTGGCCAACAGTGTCTTCTTGTGAACAAAACATATTCCCTGTTAAGGAACTGCAAAGGTCCTTTCGATCCTCAGTGCTCCTGAGGGAACGATAGCTTTCAGGTTCCAGCCAATTAGCAATCTGCTGCTACGCTCAAATTACTTTAGTGCAAGAGCAAACAGAGACAGCTGACCTCCAAAATACACAACTGTTAAAAACACTCTAAGACTTCTGGTAGGTGGAAGCAGGATTTTCCCTTCATAGTACTAGACAGGCATGCACTTTAATTTACACATAAAAACTTTATGTAGAATACACAAAAAAAAATATGTAGGATTATAGGAGGAAACACAGGATCCATATTGCTGCATGTGTAAAACAAAAACCACTAGCTCAGGCTTTATACTTATGTCAAACATAATCATTTTATTCTATTAACATTCATTTTAAAATAGCTGAATTTCAAAGATTTCTAAAAATATTTTTGTTTATTAAGACAAACATAAAGACATAAATAAAATGAATATTTATCTCTCAGAAATGACACTTCAAATATAGTTATTTCCTTCAAAAATTTTAGTTAATTTTTTGGGGGGGGTTTAAGCAGTGCTATAAATATTTGAAAAAAAATGCTAAGAAAACAGGTCAGGTTTTAAATAGTTCCAGAAAATACAGCTGTGGAGCCAGCCGATCAAAACAAATTTACTCTATTTCAAAACAAGGACTGGGATTCATTTCACTTAATTTTAAGACTCTAATACTTTGCCGCTACTGAGGATGATATTCAAATAACCAAACATTGACATTTTCACTGTAGCTGGTCACAGTAGTCTTCCTTTACAGTCAGTGGAGAAAAATATTTGGGGAGCTGGGGGAAGGAGGAGAAGTATGAGTCAGCTGATATTTTTACAGTGCTTAAGCTGGCATAAAAGGAAACGTATCTTAGATGTGATGTGTTTCCCTCCATTGTGTGGAACTATGAGGACAGCGAAATCATCAAATTCAAATCAATGAGGTGGATATGTTTGATATTCAGTCTTCCTCTGAAAAGGTCAGGAGGCAAAAAAAACCCCAGCACTCTGTGTATGAAAACAGATGAGGAAGAGAAATTACCATACCTACCATCCACATTGACAGCACATGCTTATTTTAGATTTACATGCCCCAACTTAGGCACTTGCATTAGGGAAGGTCAATCTCATCCATGATTACAATAAATTTAGCAATAATCCATTAATTACTCATTTACCTACATGATCATCTGGTTGGTAAGCTTCTTCTAGTAGCCTCAGGAATTTTTTGTCCACATCTTTTAAAGGCATTGCATAGTTTGATATAAGAAATGTAGCCCAAATTCCTTGAGTGTACTTATGGATGCTAGTGCTCTTCTGAAGCTCTATCTTTTTACCACCATAACTTGGTTTCAGCATTGTTCAATGGCTGAGGTCAGGCCTCTTTAGAATTGTCTCAATTATGCTGTTGTCTTTTACAGCTTCAGCAAAGATTCCTCTTTACTAAGACTTCCCTCAACAGTGTGAGATTTTTACTGTTGAGAAACAGTATTGTAATCTTCTAAGGGTGTTTGCCCACTATTAAAAAAAAGTAAATCCTTTCTTGTTTGCTATTGAGCAGGTTCTGAGTTAGCATACATTTACAATGACTCAGGGGAAGGTGGGTGATATGAAAGTAAGTATCTATGGAGTAGATACCTTGTCCTGAGACAACCACCCTAAGTATCCTTTACAGAGAGATGGAGAGAAATACACAGTTTTAAGACATAGTTCATCTAATCTGAAGTAGACATCTGAAAACATCATGAACTATGTCATAAAGTGCCCATCCATCCACTGTCAATAAGAACTAACCAATTTACACAGATGTTTTCATTACAGATGTCTAATTTTAGATGAGCTGTTTCTGTGAAACTTATAAGGAAAATAAATAAATAAATATTTTAAATTATGTTTCTTGTTCATTTCCATATATATGATAAAAAGCTGTTATTCTCCTTGAAACTTCCATTCAGCTAGATTTCTAGAAAAGTATTGATCAGTTTCATCTCCAACAAACAACACAAGACCAGTTAGTGTATAGGACATCTTATTAAACACACCAATAGACCTTTTGTGCAATATAATATTGGAAAGGCAGGCAGTCATTCTCGGTCTGGGTCCCATCACTTCCCACCATAATTATAAATGCAAATCTGTACTATGAGTATTATGTTTTTTCAGCTTAAAGTAAGCATCACACTTTAAACATATTTAGGTGAATCTCATTTCAATAACATTTCTCATTCTTCAGTTTACTCCAACCTTGCAATTATAACTCTTCTTGCTGTACCAAGATTTCTTTGTAGCGAGATTCACTTTGTACCAAGGTTTCAGCTACTGCTTTCATTTTTCATTTGGTTTCTTCTTATCATCCCAAAGTTTCATTAGTTTTATTTATGTAGTAATTGCAGTTCCTCAAACACGTATGCTTTGATTTGTTATTAACTTTATCTTTTCAGGCTGACTTTCTCCAAATTAGCAGGCTCAGCACTGCTGGCACTGAGCAGCTTAAATAAACAAGAGAGCTCTGTGGATGGGTTTTCCTTGGACTGCTAACATATGGTAGCTCATCTTCACTCTTCCAACCTTCAAGACATGCAGCTTATACTGTCAAATATAAATTAAGCTCACTATTAAGTGCTCATTGTTTCAAAACAACAAATGATAACATACTCTGAGAATGTTTAGGGGGAGGGGATTTGCTTGGTTCCATTGTGCCCAAATGAAAGAAAAAAAAAAAAAGAAAAAGAAAAAAACCAGCAACCTTGTTCTGAAGTGGAACTAAGAAAAGCATCCAGCATAAATCACTTCTAGGTATCCTTCATCTGATGCTTCTCATTATTGCACAAGGGATTGTAAGGCACAGAAAAAGAAGGTCAGAGAATACTCATCCCACAATCTTTTATTTTTCCATAACCTTCAGTGGATGGTTCAGATTAAGGATTTTTTCAATGGCTAGGATGGTTTAGAAAAGCATTATGTTCAAATCACAGGGTTGTCACCTGCCATGTTATGGCATACTCTAGCTACGAGAAATTCACTCTTGCCACAAGATGATACTGAAGAAAAACCCTTTAGGGAAAGGGGAAAAAAATGCACCTATATATTCTGATGGACGAAAACCAGGACTTTACAGTAATCCAAGAAAATTTCTTGGGGCATTAGGACATCAAATACAAAGAGCTGTTTTAGTAAAATTGGGGCACATGGTCCCCTGTGACATATTTAAAAGATTCCTGTAACTTTAGAATAGATGGCTACTTTTATGACGTGCAAAAAACTTAGTGACTATAGATGAATAACATATTTTATTTTACAACTAGAAAACATAATGAAAAGCCAAATGTATCTTTTTTTTCCCCCTGCTCCCTAATGACACGATTGCTTAAAATGAATAAATTTTGTACAGTAATACAAGAATTATTAGTAGACTAATTAATATGCAGCTCGTAAGAAAAAATAATTATCTTGGCTTTCTCAAATTCAGATGCTTCCAAAACCTTGGTATCTTTTTTTTTTTTTTAACTATTTTTTTTTTTTTTGGTAGCTATTTCTTTAATAAGTTGAAAAAAAAACGTAAAAGTTGAAGGCCTAATCCTTCATTTACTTTGCTAAATTTTCTGTTGAATGCAATGGGAGCTTTAGCTAGGAAGGAATAATAAGATCAAGACCTCATTATCCATGGATTAACATTTCTGTCATTTTAATACGTGCAGAAACATTTAATTTATTATCTGACATGTGCCATACAAATCTGGAGCAGTCACATTACAGTACATCACTGAAGGTGGGTAAAGAAATGGCTCGCTAATACCAGATCCAATTCCTGTGCTACCCTCCCAAAAAGACATGGTTCAAATTGCTTCAAATCCAAGTATCTATATCATTATATTAATGACCTGATACAAAAATACACACATAAGTATATATGTCCGTGTATTCATTCATAGACCCTAGAAAAACAGATACAAAATAAAGATTACATTTTCTCTTTACATTCATTGCCCAAGTATTTGTTGAAGGATTACGTGTGAAGTCCAGCACAAGAGACCATGGTGAGAAGAAATAAAGCTCTGTTCTGCCCCTCTCCACGGTGACAGGGCCCTGGCAGGGGCAGGGCTGGTTTCTCTCAGAGAGCCAAGGTGGCCTTGGCTGGTCGGAGCCCGTTCGAGCAACAACAGCCCTTTGTGTCTCAGGGCAAAGAGAGAACCTTCCGCCTCCCCCGTGAGCCCCCCTGAAGGATTTGGTGGGGGAGAAATGCACGCCCAGAGGCCTGAGCAGGACCTCTGGCCAAGGGGGCTGCACCTGCTGTGGGCACCCCACTTCTCTCAACGAGGTCTGTGAGGCCCTGGTGAGGGAGTCATGGTCACAACCCCAAGCCCAGCGTCTTTGAGGATAATGACATTGGTGACCTTCAGGCCCAGAGGGAGTATTTTGTGGACCATTTTTGAGGCCCATTTGAGTATTTTATCTGCATTATTAGTGAGTTTTTTCTATACTGACAGTTTAAACTATTAGACAGTTAAAACATTAACTGGACTAACAGCAAAGCTGTAGCCCCGTATGTGTCTGTGTGGACTGTTCCCTTTCGCCCACAGCAAGTCTGAGGCTGCTGCTGTGCCCCTTCTGTACAGCCTTTCTATGGTACCTCCCCATAGCATCACATTTCCTCCCGCACCCACCATGCAGACAGAGACTTGAATCATTTCTCTGTTCAGCATTATCTTCTGCTGCTGTAGGTCCCCACTAACCCTACAGGGCCGTATAACCACAGAAAGACCCCATAGCTCCACAGGATAATTCATCTTGCCTAAATTTGGATATTAGTCCCTGTCCCAAAGTCCCTGTCTCTTTCTAGTCATTATATGCAGTTTAAATGACCATTTCTGATATAAAGGTCTATACAAATGTCTGAACCTGGCTGAAATTAATTCAATGCTTTTGGTTTTGTCAGAGCTAGTCATATAGGTTTCTACAGCCAATGGAAAGAGGCAGATACATTTCAAAGGAAAATTACCTATGCAGTTATCTCAGGACTGAACCAAATTACCATCAGATAGTCCTAACAGCCTGTATTGACTAACCTAAATTAGACACCAATATTTTCTAAGGCTAAATTTAGATGATATAAATCCTACCATATGGCTGTGTTTGGAAAGCTGCTAGAACATTCATACTAGTCACTAAGGTGTATAATTATTTTCGCACTGTGAGAGTTGGTTCTTTCTCTCAGCTTCTCCAGAGAGGGACGACAAGAAACTGGGAGGAAGTCCATGTCAACAGTTCTAAACAAGGAGGAAGAGAACAATTGCCCTAAATGGGCTGATATCTCAGACTGTACGGAAAGCATTATAGGAGACAGGTGAACTGAACTCCAGAAATGAAAATAAGAAAAAGTAAGCTCATGAAAATTGAAGGAATATATCAAGAATGGGTTAAAAGGGAACAAAGAGTAAAGAAGTGATAGAAGACAGATTCAGTAGGTTAGGAAACAAAATTAATGTAAAGGGAAAAGAGGAACATACGTGGGGAAAAAAGAATGTGCTGAAATGTGTAGAACACCACAGTGAATGTTTAATGGATTGATTTCATGGTCTACTTGTGCCTAAAATATTAGTGTAAAACTGTTATACTTGACTTCTCCAATTATTTACATTTTCTTGTGCAGACATTTTCAAGTGCAGACCAGATTCAAATAAGTAAACCTGTATTGTGTCATGTTTCATCCATCATATTTCTATAGATTACATCCTAATCACTCTAAAGCTCCCTCTTGTGCAGGTTTCTAGAAACGTGTTTGACCTTTAATTAAATACTTTTTCTCAAGGCAAATTAGTTTTGTTAGTCTCTTGAGTACTTCCTTCAGACGGATTCCATAGAATAGTGTATTGTATCAAAAAAACCCTCAATAAAGTAAACTAAAATACAGTTTTTCTCTTTCTTAGACTGTAGAAAAAACCTCTATTTTTCAACTCCTGTGAGGAAAACCATTTTTGTTTCCTTTAGCGGTTATTTTCTGACTTTTAGCGATACTTGCTCCTGGTTTTCTTTAAATATTTCATGTTATTACACCACATATATATATATATTTATTTAGCTGTTCTCTGTTATCTTTTCTCACATGGTCTCAAACAGCTCACTATATCCAAGTATTTTACCTTTAGGCCCTTTTATTTCCTTTTTACAAATTGCCTTTCTGCTAGTTTCTCTAAAACACTTTTCCTCACGTAAGTCTCGTCCTTGTTCCATTTCAAAGATTACATTCTATCTCTCATCTTTGGACTAATTTCTGTCATCTCCTTAGAGTGTGTGGCTGTGTTACAGTTTGTCGTTTCCATATTGTTCTGGTTTAAATCTTCAGGTCTTGTGTTCAGTTGAATATTATAACTAGAGCTGCATGAAATTCAGTTCACATGCATATAATTTGTTTTCATTTTCATTCCCCTATGTTTTCCTGCTTTACATTTTACAAATCCTAAATGTAAACACAGATGAAAATCACTAAGTTTTCCACAATTTTCAATAAAATTATATATAATTTTCAAAATCTGAGAGTATTTTTTAACTGGCTTAGTTTTACTTCCTTGTTTGTGGTGAAGTAATTTCCTACTAAGCTTTGTCCCTGATGGCAAATAAAACCACAAGCTAAACCCCACTTTATAGCAAGGAATAGAAGGAAACATTTCTAGAATCCAGGAAAAAGAACCCTTCAGGTCCTACAGATATTCTCTAATGACTTGAAAGTGTTTTGATTTTTTTTTTTAAATAGTGTTAAGACAAGTCAGAAAATGTATGTGTAATCCTGCTTTACCATCGAAGGAATTATCAATTACTTCATGAAAAAATTATGAATGATTTTTTAGTATGATCCCAGTCCACAAAAGAAAACAAAAGCTGGTATTTGAATGCATGTTTTGTGATACAGTGGAGGCTCAATTCAATTACTTAAACATAGCCCCCAACAGTCATCTTAGATGCTGCAGGTTATATTAGACATCTATATAGAACTGGTATATATGAGATGTATATGGTAGCTGACGAAGAGTTTTGCCATGCTGGGTATCCAAACGCCAAGAAAGATGCTCTAGGATATCTCAGAAGACAATAATTGTCTGAATCAAGCTTTAGAATGAGATTCAATATCTGACTGCAGGCGGTTTATAATACGTATATCCAAACACATCAGAAAAATGTAAATATAATCTCTTCACAAAGTAGAGGCCTATGCACTGCTGTTAAAAGCTGTAGCACATTTTGAAGTTCCAGGAATGTTTCATGCTTCATTTACTTTAAATGTTTTACATTAATTTTTGTAGTACTGTTAAGGTTAATAGTGTCTTTAGATGAAAAACAAAGATAACACAACAGGAAGTGGAGATATTCAAAAACAGGGCAAATGGACAACAAAGATTTCAGTAACAGTGTCTGAACTGGGTGTGTTTTAAGAAAAGGAAATCAAGAAAAAAAAGGAAATGAGAAATGAAACATACTATATATAGTTACAAAAAATGATGATGCTGTTATGAATAAAACAGAAATTTTTTCTTTTTTTTTTTTTTTGTCAGGGAAAAATATTCATTTTTGGCTGGAAATCCTGAAAAAAAGAAGTACAATATTTTCAATATGATAGAACAATTTAGTTTAAAAAAAAAAACAAACCCATAACAAAAATTAAAATTATTTATAACTTCCAAATACCACTAGGTTACTTGCTGTTTATTCTGATTATCATTCTAGTGTGATCCTGTCTACTTTCCAGTGGCTTAGAAAAAACAAAGTCACTGGAATGACATTATAGACATGAGCTCTTTTACTAAAGGATGCTACGTACTCAGCTCCATTCCTACTGTTGTTTCTGTTTTCCTTACAGAAAGAACTCCACTGTTCTTCCATAGTTAGGAACAAAATTAGTCATCATCCTCCCCCCTGAAACAATTTAACTTAGTAGGATGGAAAAAAGACATCAGCATTCCCCATTTTGTTCACATAAAAACTGCTTTACAGTGGAACAAAACAAAATACTGTGAACTGTTTGGTAAAGAAAACAGATCAGAATGACATTGAAAACACATTTTATTTTCTTTCTCTAAGATTGTTATTGTTTCCCCATGCAATTAATTTATTTCTTGCACTACTAAATAGTATATAAAATTGCAGATGTTTCATTTTGGGGGTTTGTTTTATTTATTTATTTACCCTTATATTCTGTATTTTCATTTTTCTTCAGAATGGAAAGCATTTAATCTGTCAGTCAGAAGTAACACTGGCAAAGATTGAGTGTAGCATTTATTAACACTAGAGAGTGGGGAATTGCAGGATATCTGATGTACCCGTTGAGTAGTTAAAGGACAGCTTTCACACAGGATAAGAAAGCAGTGATGCGATGGCCCTCACTTTTATGGTCACATGACCCCTTGGGCCTAGAAGTTCCTCACCTTTTCCAGTCATATGACAGGCTTACCCTGTCTCCCTTTGCTCTTGGGGGCTGCCATTTTTGACACTGTCATATACCATGTGACCCCAGAATGCCCAGTAATTGGATGACAGCTAAAGCCACACCTTCTAGTTTACCACTGAAGTAAGCCCCTCCTATAGCCCAACAGGGTAAGCCATTTTGTCACAGCTGTCATTTTGTCACATCTATACTCCATGTGATGTAAGAATGTCCAGTGATTCCTTGGTCATTTCTATAAGCACAGGAAGCCCTCATCCATCTACCTATCCATCTGTATGTTTATATATAGCCACATGTAAATATTTCTATATATAAAAATGGCTGTGCAATTATGCATAGTTATATCTATACATATATAGAAAAAATACATATATATACTTATTAATATCTGTGGTATGTAGAAAATACTGGGTTTTAAAAAATAATGAAATTAATAAAGTCATAAAATCATTGCCTACTATAATGGAAAGCCACAACAAAAAGGCAAAGTCACAGGATCAGGTGTATATAGGGACAATGAGGAAAAGTCCCAAAAAGCTTCTTGAAAAAGAAAAAGATTTAAAAGAGAGAGACACACGTCATACTCCTAGAAGGAAAGCCAACCCAAACTCCTTAGAAGAGAAGGTTCAAATGGCATCAAGCAGCAGTCTCATGAGGACAAGAAGAAAAGGAACAACAAACCTTGTGGGATGGTGCAAAATAAATGGCAAATGCAGAGAAAGAGGCCCTCTTCTGCTGCTAGAAAAGGAGATACATTTTAACAAGGATGGAACTCATTCCATGTGGTTTGGAAGAATGTGCTAAATTCAAACTGGATTTGTTTGGAGTGAACCTGATGCAGACCAGCATCAAGGAAAGCCTCCTTTCATCTGTCACAGAGTCTGCACCCCTGAGCACATTCTTAGTTGGGAATGGGAAGGATTATACAGGAACAACACTCTGCTGTACATTTGCTGCAAGACTGGTAAAGCGGATGAGTCCGACCTGAGTGACAGAGATATACTCATGGGTCCAGGCAACTATCTGTCGGCAACTATTTTCATCCAGCTGGATGCCACACTGGGGAACTGATTTATAAGCCAAAGCAACGATTCTTACTTATATTGTGCATTAATCAAGTTGCTTCCCAGTTGCAGCCAAGACACAATGTCCACACACTTTTGCATGGGCTTGTTTTATAAAGACAGCCAGGCAGCAGGAATTGATCAGGCTGGATAGCACCTTTAATCAGGTTTAGGCAACACTCAGCTCCGAAGGTCCAGGGTAGCAGGCTTGAACATTATTCTGTTTTTCCAAGAAAAGGTTTTGTATGGATTGCATGGATGTAAAGTTTAAGTTGTTACTCAGCAAAGACAGGGTTTTTTTTATGAGCTCACCAGCAGCAAGGCTGTATAAAGTGGTTATCACCTTTCCCTCACTGTGGTGAAGAAAGTGCAGGTAGCATCTGATTTTGAGAACAGCTGCTGTATAAGGGAATACGTACAGCTCTTACAGATGATTGGCAGCTATATGAAAGATCACCTCCTGATTTTTTTCCGGGAAGCGTTTGCCTGTGGGCTGTACTCTGCCTTTGACAAGTCTCTAGACCAAGAATGTGCTGATCATTGTTTCCTGACTAAAACAGGGAACCTGAGAGCAGAAATAAATTTTTCAGGGACTTTAATCACCACTGTTCACACAATCATGTATGGTCAGTTCACCTCTTCATACTTCTGAGTGATCCTTTTTTTCTCCCTCCTCCATATGTAAATAGTTGGATTTTGTGTCAGAAAAAAAGGCCAGTTCTTTGCCTAAAAGCCTTTACATGCCTAGAAGAATTTACACAGACAGATACCCATATGGAGGCTCAGTAACATCTTCAAATGCTTCTTAAAAGAACCCAGTCCTGCCAAGATTTCATGTGTCCAGTTAGGGACACAAGCTAGTTCTTAAATAACTCCAAGCATTTTGCATTTGATTGGAGGTGTGGCTCTTTTTAACCCTGAAAAAAATGTACAGGATGCTAAGCTTCCTGTGATTCACATGCTTAATAAAAACTTTTTCAATTTCACCACCCTTATACACACAGTTCATCAAATCATTGATCACAACCATGTTTATTTTATAAGGGTAAATAAGATAGTTATCACTAAAACTCTCAGGTAATTCCTCCCCAGATTTGATAAAAGGATATTTATAGAGGTGATTAAGTAGTTGCCAGCAACACCCATAACACCATATAGCCTTGTCAGGCAAAACAAAGAAGAGATTGGTGTTATCCAGTTTTGTCTCCAACCATGGGCGATGCATGCCCATTATCAAAAGCTGTAGGGGAGGTTATTAACATTTCCATTCAACATAGGCATTTTAAGAGTACTTTAGTGTGTGTGTTTTCTCTGCTGAAATATGTATTACTTGGGCAACATAGAATCATAGAATCATTAAGGTTGGAAAAGACCTCTAAGATCATTGAGTCCAACCATCAACTCAATATACCATGCCCACTAAACCATGTCCCTAAGCGCCTCATCTACACGTCTTTTAAATACTTCCAGGGATGGTGACTCCACCACTTCCCTGGGCAGCCTGTTCCAAGGCCTGACCACTCTTACAGTAAAGAAATTTCTCCTAATGTCCAATCTAAACCTCCCTTGGCGCAACTTGAGGCCATTTCCTCTTGTCCTATCGCTAGTTACTTGGCAGAAGAGACCAACACCCACCTCGCTACAACCTCCTTTCAGGCAGTTGTAGAGCACGATGAGGTCTCCCTTCAGCCTCCTCTTCTCCAGACCAAACAGTCCCATTTCCCTCAGCTGCTCCTCATAAGACTTGTGCTCCAGGCCCTTCACCAGCTTCGTTGCCCTTCTCTGGACATGCTTAAGCACCTCCATGTCCTTCTGGTAGTGAGGGGCCCAAAACTGAACACAGTATTGGAGAGGTGGCCTCACCAGTGCCGAGTACAGGGGCACAATCCCTTCCCTAGCCCTGCTGGCCACAGTATTTCTGATACAGGCCAGGATGCCATTGGCCTTCTTGGCCACCTGGGCACACTGCCGGCTCATGTTCAGCCGGAACATGCTTGTGATAGCTTAACTAAATAGGTAAAAAAAGATGCTGTTAGAACAGTTGCTCTCGGTTTTCTGGGACTTTCACATGACTTAGCATTTACTGACATTAGCACTGTGCTGCTGCCTTTGGTGGCTGCTTTATCAAAAATTGTAACATTTGAAAAAAAGTTCTATATTCATCATTTCAGATAGCACCCTGTAATCTGATTACAACAAAGAGATGCCTCAGATACCTGCTATATCTACAAAAGATGTAGGGGAGGCTATTTATTAACTTTTCCTTTCAACATAAGTTCCCTCAACACCTCAAAAATTATCTTTTCTCTGTTCTTTTTGTTTACGGAGATTTATTTAACTTTCACACAACAGTTCCTCCTGGACTTCTGGTTAGCCATAGGATTTGGGACGTGGTGACACAAACTCCGTAAAGTTCTCATCCAATGTCAGCTAGCTCATCAGCTTGCCTAAATAGTTCCTGAGCAGACAGTTCAAGTCATCTTGACAAGTCATGAATATCACACGTCATGATAAAGGCAACAATCTTGAAGGGCATCTATGAAATCAGAAAGCTGTAAGAGTGCACACGCAATGGTGAAGCATGCTATAAAAATGTTAGTTTTGCATTCCAGGGTCATGCGTCCTTTGCCGTGCTTCCACAAGACAGTGGCCACATTCTCATCAACAAATTCAAAGAGGGTGAATAAACCAAATAAAAGAGGTAACTATACAGATTGTCTGTTTTTATTATGATGGTGCTGTTGGGAAAATTGGATCCATGAAAAAAATCCCACAGAGAATTTTAAAACAAGTTTGACAAGTTCGTGTTTTGTGGGGATTTTCTTTATACATTCAGACTGCAAAGCAAAGCCTTCTTTCTGCCTGCAATCATTGATGAATTAGGCTTTTTTGTCAGCATCTGTGTACCAGGCTGGGTAACGCGAAGCATTCTGTTTCTGGTGGAGGTACGGGTTTATATAATCTAAAAAAAAACCCCAAACCAAAACCCAAAAAACCAAACTGTTTTTACTCCATTCAAAATGCAAAACTTCATAGATTTTACAAACCCTGTATGCCTCCTCCAGAGCCTTGTTTAGCTCAACATTATTACATGTATCCATGTATCATGTCTGTAGATACAGTACCTCTGAAGGGTTTCAGCACAGGTGCAGTACAAGAAGAATAGCTTGCCATTTACCCTGACAGAAACCACGGGGAAAAGCCCATAAAGTGGATACACTTTTACTTGTAGTGTACCAAAACAGGCTGTCGACGTGTCAAATTGTCAAGAACAACTACAGGGTGCCCAGGAGGGTATTGTTTTATTTTGCTGCTGAAGGACTAGAGGCTAGTAAAATTTTAGGAATGAACTTTTCATCAGGGGGTGTTTTTTAACATAAGCAGACTACTGTTGTTTTGCTACTAAAAAGAGCATCTCTGGGATTCAGCAATGTAGGCATTTTGTTTCTAAAAACTCTTCAAGCTCCCCATCTGATTTTGTTAGAGTGGTCCATTCATGCTCCTGCATAGATGTAATATTAAAGCTCACACTTTTTACATACTCTAATGTGGTCCAGGGTAACATTTGGTACAGCTGTGACAAAAATACCTATTGAAAACTCTTAGCACTTATCTACATCCTCTCCGCTGAGCAGCACAGGGGGATGGAGAATGGGGGCTTGTGGTCAGTTTACGACGGTTTGTCTCTGCTGCTCCTTCCCCCTCACATTTTTGCCCTGCTCCAGCGTGGGGTCCCTCCCACAGGAGACAGTCCTTCAAGAACTCCTCCACCGTGGTCTTTCCACAGGTTGCAGGGGAATCTCTGCTCATGCGCCTGAAGCCCCTCCTCCACCTCCTTCTTCACTGACCTTGGTGTCTGCAGGGCTGTTTCTCACATTTTTTTCCTTCCCTCCTCTCTCTCGGGCACAATTTAACCTTTCTTAAGTATGTTTTCCCCTAGTGTTTCTCACTCTTTTTTCTCCTCTCCCTCTGCCTGTGTGGCATTTTTTGCCTTTTCATTTGCTTTCCCCAAGGTGCCACCATCTTGGCTGCTGGGCTCAGCTGTGCCTTGCAGTGTGTCCACTTGAACGGGCTGTGTCTGGCACAGGGCAGCCCCTGGCCTCTTCTCACAGAGTCCATCCCTGCAGCCCTCTCGCTACCAACACCTGGGCACCTGCACCCAGTACAGGTATTGAGCAGAGGAGACAAACATCTCTTTATCTTCCTCAGTGATAGGCATCTGGAGGGGCAGGAGTGCTACAGTGTTTACAGAACATAAAATGGCACACAACCATACAAGCAGAGACCAGTGTAAGATACTAAAAGGGATCTATAGACTGATCTAGCTGCATGTTTCTTTCTCATAGAATACATTACAAATCAGCACCATAATCTCATTCCTGTATAGTCTACAGACAGAGTCCTGTCTCTCAAAGTTTTCACTTCCTGTTGGCAGTAACTTGGTTCTTTTTCCAGGTCAACAACCTTCTCCTTATTAGATGTGGGCTATGCAAAAAATTGCTTCCCCTCCCCAAGCATAATGCTGTCCACTCCACAATATTCTGGTTGTCAATGAGGGCCTGCATAGTTTTGATTTTCCACAGTATTGAAAAAATGGGGGAAATAACCTTTTCAGACCTCAAATCCCAGTGCTTAAGAAAAGCTGCTTAGTTTCATAGGTAAAAAATGTAAAGCCTATGAAACACTCAGGGGTGGGGACTTCCACACATGTGAATTCATCGTCTTGCATCCTTAGTTGCATATCCATCTTTTTCTTTCAAAAGCCGGTGTCCCGATCCAATATCAGGGGAGGTTTCAATGTGATCCCAAGAGTGAGATTAAGACACAAACGAGGTCAAATGCCGTATGTCTTAAACAACTTTTATTATCAAAAGTAAAAGTTAGTAGCGATACTGTATGTCCTAAACAAATTCTATTATCAAAAGTAAAAGTTAGTAGCGATAGGATAGATTAGAACAAAGATAGAAATCAAGCAAGCATTTGGGATAGAGTTGCAAGAATAGTCACCACCATGGACCCGCGACGCGTCAGAGTCCAAGTCTTTTGGTGCTTCAGTAGTGAGTGGTCACTCTGGGGTCCGTGGTGGGCGATCTCTCCTGGGATCTCCCTGGGATCCCTGGGATCAGTGGTGGTTGATCGCACTGGGGGTCGTCTTGTCAGTCCCCTTTATTCCTGTTTGGGGGCTGCAGTTTCCATGGCAATGGTACGTTGCCACATTCCTAGACAACATGGAGTCTTGCTCAGAGCGTATCCCCTGCAAACTGGAGGCCTCAGTGGCCTTGCAGCTGCTCTTATCTTTGAGGCAGATGTTTTATAGTTCTTAGGTAAGCAGACAAATGTTTTATAGTTCAGTTTCTCCCACTTTGGAGCGGCTCTTAGATAAGCAATCCTTGAGACAAATGCCAGGACTCACTGACAAATGTTTCAGTTCCTTACAGCCAGCTAACCAAATAACAGTCAGCACAGCCTTTGGTGTTACATGCTTATGAAACTGTAACCCCAAACTTTGTGTCCATAAACAGTCCAATAAAGTCCACAAGACATGTTCCCTTCAAACTCTCATCCTCCTTCAGCTTTCCTTTTCATTCCTCCTTTTTCATCCCATCATGGTTCTGGTGCTAAGTCCAGAGCAAAAATGTAATTCAGAACATGTGTCCCATTTTACACATATGTTCCATGTCACAGAAAGTATGGCCTTTCACTATTTCCAGATTTTTGATGATGGGCATGAACCACTTGGGCTTTTTTATATTTAAGATCGATTCATAGCACATACCATTTTGCCAGCCTTTATATTCATGAAGCTTTTCCACGTAGGCTTTGTAAGTCTCACATAAAATCTTAGACAATCTATTTGTTTTTTAATTGCCAGTGCCTTCTCCCACTGTAAACATTCCCCAGACCTGCATGGCAGACGGTAGTCTGCACAGTCTGGCAACAGGCAGGCACAGCAGTAGTATTTACATTTGTGAAATTAATTGTACAATGTCTGACAAAGCTCACAAAAATTTCTTGCCCCAAATAACCTTAATAATATAATAAAATTCAATTTGGAAAACACTGTCATTTAGCTAAAACATCCCCCAGTCTTTTTTTAAGATCAGCTAAGATAACAGCACATATATTATTATAAAGAATATCTTCAAACAGTGGAATAATATTGTGCACTGACCACCCTAGTTTGTCATGCAGCTCTTTTGCAGTGTTTGCTAGTTCTGCGTCTGTCAGATCCCTTAGCACTGTAAGACTTCCAGCAGAGCAGAGTTTATTTGCCTTCTTATTTAGATCAGTTAAATATCTTCACTCCTAAAATTTCAGAATGGAGAATGAATCTAGGGTTCTGTGTATCCAATCTCCAACTGTTTTTACAGGCAACCAGGTGGAAAGTTTGATTGAAACAAATCTCCCTTTTACTTTGTAGAAGATTACTGATCCAGCCTAAAAATTTCTCTGTGTTCACACTGCTTAAATTCATTTGGAGAGAATGTAGAGAGTCATGCATGCTGATGGCTTCAAGACAGAACTCAACATAAGCACGAGGTTCAAACAGCTTGTGTAAATCTTAAAAAAAAAAAATTGATCTCGTCTACATACAAACAATTTAGAAGCTTCGTATAGAAAGCTTCTAAATTAACAAATCAGTCCAAATTAACAAATCAGCATCCGTCTACATATTTCCTAGTCTTGAACCTCTAGTTTGGCAGTCCCACTGCTGCACATTCTCTAAGCCACGTATTGGACTGCCTCCACTTCCACCTCCCCTGCAGCATTTGATGGTGAGGGTAAAGCTAGGTATTTGAGAAGTCCTGGGTATAGCAAAAGTCTGCACCACATAATGGTATTACAAGCAGTAAGTTCACTCACAACTATGGTCAAATGGTGTTCCTGCCACCACCCACCATCTCCATGTGGCACTTACCTCAGTCTCCTCTTCCCAAACCCCTGGCCCATGCATAATTTCTTCTGAAGAATATAATTGTTTTCAGGATACCCCTGGGGATTTTCCTGTACAAGCTCACATGGTGTCTTTTTGTTCTGGCTTTCCATGATAATAGGCAATGATGCCTATAACCTGCAGCACAGTACAAAGCCCAAAGGCTGCCCCGATAATGCTGTACAGTCACCCTAGAGGTTTGGGACTGGGTGACAGGGGCCTCTTGATCAGACTTTCAGGACTGTTCTCCTCTTTGCATAGCACAGGGATTCAGTGGTTGTTTCTTGGTTGGCCTCACAGGAGAGATCCCTTGACTCACAAACATGTTCAGCTTTGTTCATGTTCCTCCACCCTCTTCGGGGCACGCTGCCCCCCTTAAGCTCTACACCCCCTCACTCCA
Organism: Calonectris borealis; assembly: GCF_964195595.1. Taxonomy (NCBI): domain Eukaryota; kingdom Metazoa; phylum Chordata; class Aves; order Procellariiformes; family Procellariidae; genus Calonectris; species Calonectris borealis. The sequence goes on from NC_134312.1 coordinate 167,377,402, forward strand.
ATGTGTTAGGAATTATTCAAGCCTTTTGAAGTAGTAAGACCAAGCTGTCTTTTCATTTTACTTTCTTTCCATTCACATGTAAACTTAATTTATTTAATTATTTCAGTTTAAATAATATTTTTATATCTAATATATAAAATTTTGAATATGTATAGTAATTTATATTATTATTTTGTATTACTATTTGTAGAAATAGTTATTAAAAGTTTATCTTTATATATCTTTATATTTATATATCTTTATTTATAGGAAAATTTATTAAAAGTTTATATTTACAAATAAATGTATGCATTTATACACAGTGTTCATCCTTTTTCTGTATACACTTATATACATTTATAGATTTATACAACCAATATAAATGATTCTATATAATTAAACAAATATATATCCTGCATCTCATATTTATAAGGGCTTCCTGAGCCTTCTGAAGCAACCAAGCGATCACACGGTATTCTTAGATCACATGGGGTATACATGTGACAAAATGGCAGCACACTGCTGGGCTATGGGAGTGGCTGCTTGGCCTTGATGTACTTCTGTGCTAATCAAGAACATGTGGCTTCAGTTACCATCCAATCATTAGGCATTCAGGATCACATGGGGCAAAGAGAGGAAGGTAAGCCTGTCATGTGATGGCAAAGGGGAGTAACTTCCAGGCCCAGTGACTGGAAATGAGGGATGGGGCTTCCACTGGGCATGAGAAACGTGGCATATAGCTCCTACTGCTTATTTTGCATAACAGTTGCCCTCCAACAGCTGCTTTTGGGTAAACAGATTTTAAAATGTTTTATGTTGCTCCTGCAACTGGTTTACAGCTGTATATGCCTCCGTTATACATTGTGATTTCTTCTTCTGGTATCAAGTTGTGTAATGTTTCAGAGTAATATTTTAGCGAACCAAGAATGAATGGAAATGGACAGTTTCAGAAGTTCTTTTTTAATGAAAAGGATATTAAAATGTTCATTTTCAAGAATTGTTTAATCATAATTTTCTGTATCAAATGTTTCTGCTGGTTTATGAAAATTCTCTTCCTATCATTTACCCTAGTTAGCAGATTCATTTTCTAACCATTAGTTTGTCCTGCTGTGATTGAAATATAACTCTATATTCTAAACATCTTTCTAACAGTGGTGATTTCTGAAAGAAAATTTAATAAGGATGTATAAAATAAGGGGGTTTATATGTTTAAATGTATTTATTAAGGTAATTAGTCATAACATACATTATGAAAAATAATATACACAAAATCTACCACACTAAAGACTTTTTTTTTATAGCTTCTATAGCTATTTTGAGCTGTGATGAGAGGTTTGCAAACAGTAATGAATTGGGCCAATGAACAAGCTTTCTGTTTCCTAAGCTGTATGGATAATGATATGATTTAATGAATGACACATGTGTCTGAAAATGTTAACTTTTTTAGGTTTTGTCTTTTAAGTGTAACCAACCCCCTACAGTGTAATCTGAAAGCTTGTGTGAGATGCATAAACCCTTTTACAATTCATGATCAGTTATATGCCTCTGAATTCAATCTGGAACAATGGCTGAGTGAGAAACCACCTATAGGTAACCAATAGGTGCTACACAGAGGCACAGTCTTACCTTCCTATCCTTTCATAGAAGAATCAGAAAGGCATTTTCAGATTGGCATACAATTATGCAACCTGTTCTCCCTCTTACGAACTGAATGAAAAGGTGCCGTTTTTGGTTCCCAGATAGCTCCGATTCTGGCTGTGCTTTCACCTCCCCAGTGACATTCTTCTCTGTTGTCCAGCTTAGCAAAGATTTTGTCTGGTACTTCTTCCTTTTCACCAAAAATAAAATATTTCTTGTTCTATGGATTTGAGACAGTCTGAGAATTAATCAAACTGAGGATTCAGCTTCACATGTGTCCTGGTTTCAGCTGGGATAGAGTTAAATTTCTTCCTAGTGCTGTGTTTTGGAATTAGTATGAGAAGAATGTTGATAACACACTGATGTTTTCAGTTGTTGCTAAGTATCTTGTGAAGGACAACTACCCTCCAGGAAGCTACCAAGCTAGACTGGGAGGAGGGAACACAGCCAGGACAGCTAGCCCAGCTGGCCAAAGGGGTATTCCATACCATGTGACGTAATGCTCAGTATATGAACGGTAGGCGTGATCCAGGAAGTACCGATTGCTACTTGGTTATGGGTCAGCACGGGTGGTGAGCAATTGCATTGTGCATCACTCATTTTTTTATATATATATATATAAAAAAATTATTATTATTGTTGTTATTATTATTATTATTATTATTTTCTCTTTTCTGTTCTATTAAACTGTCTTTATCTCAACCCACGATTTTTTTTTTCTCACTCTCACCCTTCCGAGGGGGGGGAGTGAGCGAGCAGCTGCGTGGTATTTGGCTGCCTGCCAGGTTAAACCACGACAACACAAATCTATAATGAAAAAATGAAAATGAAACAAGTACTTTCCCCAACCCTGTTAATATTTCCACAAGATCTGGACACATGCTCAGCAATGTCCTGTTAGTCAGGTTCTTTCTTTTGACACTTTGTGCACCAGGATCAAACTCTGCGATTGCATTTGATTTCTGAATTCTGACCTAGTTGCTTCATAGTAGATAGACCAGAAGTAGCATTTAGCACAGAGTTCAGATCAAAAATACTAAATACTTAATTATTCAGAAACCTGGAAGAAAATGCAGGGTCCAGAGATCAGACTGAATACTATCTGGAATAGCTATTTATGTCATACAGACTGATCCTGAAATAGTAAGATAAATGTTTTGGTTGTCTGAGAGACAATGCAATGATGCCAGATGAGCTCTGATGACACTTCCTGGTGCCAGGTGCCTGTCATGTATAGTGGAGTGGCCAGCTACTGAATTTCTCTCTCTTAATTCAGTTCCAAGCAATGAATTGCTAATTGCACATTCTGTGTCCTGTATTGTAAATGAGTGCCTATGGATGAAAATATACTGCAAATGTGTGGAAAAAGATACGGATGGGAATTTTTGGAGGCTGGTTAAGTAGTGTTCTAGCGAGCTGAAGAGATGGAGGAAATGTTCTAGAGAACATTACCACTATGACACAAGTGCCATGTATTATAGTTCAAAACCAGCAGATGTGTCTGCAGTAACATCCCACATTGCTTACATTCTGAAACGATATACTGCCATTCTGAAATATCTGCTGTTGCTGATCTGCCTACACACCAGAAAGGTAAAAACAGTAGTTACCTGCATGTGCTAGGAGCTGATAATCCTTTAAAACAGGTGATCATACTTGGCCTAACAAAGTGATATTTACATCTCAAACAAGTAAAGCAAAAGTAACTAGTAAAAATACAGAGACTGGTGATATAACCTGTCTACAATTAGGCACCTTCTAAAGCTGTTTGAGCTGCATTGGCATATCCTGTCTGTCTTCTAACTGCCACTGCCAGAGGAAATGATCTCACATATGTTTTGTGTCATAACTGCCAGCCCCATATGGATAGCTCAGGTACTTGCCTAAACAGTCACTAGGTAACTATGTTTAGACAATTAAATTTTATTCACTGTCCCTTAAGAAAAAAAAGGAAATAGCTTTCAGACATTAAATGTTTTTACATCTCCTGAACAAATTCAGAAACTCAATTAATGATCACAGCTGACATAATACACAAATAAGGGGTTATTTTTAATAAATGCAACCTCAAGTAGATTTTATACAGAAAGACTGCCTGGCAGATAGGTCACAGGAAAAATCTATAGCAATTCAGCTGGAGAAAGAGTAAGAAACCTTTTTGATTAAATCTTAATGCAAATTGATTAAATTTTAATGGAAATGATATTTTTTCTTTTTTGTTACTTCACATGTGTCTAAGAACCGTTGTAACTGTGTAGTCTACTCTGGATTTTGTTCATTTTACCCTATCTAGACATGAATGACTTCAAAGCAGCTGGAGAACAGCAACTCCTTTCTAATCTAGTGGTAGGACTTTTATAAAATGGACCCTAACAATATAAAATGAGTCATTACTTCTCTCAATTTTCTAGAATATCCAAATAAAAACAGAGTAAGTTACAATAAAATATCTTGGGTGATGAACATATCTGCCATAACATGCACCAAGAGTGGAAGAGGTGTTTTCCAGTACTGATGATAATCAAACTATGTACTACACAGCAAGATATAGGGAATACACTTTGATCCCAAGTTTCACCAGTCTGCTTGTCATTAACTTTATCCTGAACAATAAAATTTTACTAACAGCAGAATTAGTAATGCGTCATACATAATTTATGCAGCGACACTCAAGTATAAATCATAGAATCATAGAGTCATATAATCACAGAATGGTTTGAGTTGGAAGGGACCTTTAAAGATCATCTAGTCCAATCCCCCTGCCGTGGGCAGGGACATTTTCAACTAGACCAGGTTGCTTAAAGCCTCATCCAGCCTGACGTTGAACATTTCCAGGGATGGGGCATCCACAACTTCTCTGGGCAACCTGTTCCAGTGTCTCACCACTGTCATCATAAAAAATTTCTTCCTTATGTCCAACCTAAATTTACCTACCCTCTTTCAGTTTAAAAACTCTGCCCCTTGTCCTGTCACTATAGGCCTTGGTAAAATGTCTTTCTTCATCTTTCTTATAAGACCCCTTTATGTATTGAAAGGCTGCAATAAGGTCTCCCTGGAGCCCTCTCTTCTCCAGGCTGAACAACCTCAAATTTCTCATAAATAACATGAGATAGACTGGTAATGCAATAAGAAATGAAGGTGTGGCTAAGGTGCAAAGATAAGAAAGCTGTTAGGTTCTTTCTGAAGAAGTGCATAAGTCAACTTGAATCAAGATTTACTGTTGATGTTTGCTGTAAGGACTGTACCTGTGTGTGTATCTTTGTGTCCCCTGTTCCCTCCAGCCTGTAGTTTGTCTGCCAGAGAAGCAAGCGACTCCAGAGCTGAGTTAGACAATAAACCAACAGATAGTTGAAGTAGATAGCACAGAGGGCTTGCACTTGAGTCTGAAGAGAAGTCAGAGATGTCATGTTAATTGAGACAAGTACTAAGAAATGCTGGACGCACAGATAATGTCTGAACTCTTACTTTCTTCGAATCAAAGCTACTCAGTAGGATAAGAATTCATCTTACCTAATTCAGATGTCTACTTTATATTTTGAATTGTCTTCATCAGCTGTACAAGAAATCTAGGATGAAAAGCTCTGATGTAGGCATCTTTCCTATATTTGCATCTGGTCAGGTGAATCCCATCTGATGTTCCTCTCCATTTCCAGTCCTGTGTTTTTTTAACAATAAGAATTTACCTTAAAACTCATTGATCTTTGGTAGAAGCATGTCCTTTTAGCTCAATGGGTTAGCAGTTAATTAGTCACTTAGGAAGTGGGATATCTAGACATTCCCCTGTCCAATAACACATTCTGAGAAAATATTTCATCTGCCAACCTGAAGGGCATTCAAGGCGGGGGGCATTCTGCTGGTGCTCTTGTGCTGAAACCCTTTCATTGTCTACCTAGCAGTGGACCTAAAAGGGCAGAAGACAATTCCTCTGGAGGTCGTCAAGTCCAAGCCCCTGCTTAGAGCAGGGTCAACTAGAGCAAGTTGCTCAGGACCATGTCCAGTTGGGTTTTGAAAATCTCCAAGGAAAGAGACTGTGCAACCTCTCCGGCTAATTTGCTCCAGTATTTGACCACCCTCACAGTGATTTTTTTTTCTTTACGTTTAAAGAAATTTTTCTGTATTTCTGTTTGTGCCTATTGTCTCTTGTCCTTTCACTGGACACCACTGGCTTCTTTATTCCGCTCTCCATTTATATTTAAAATATTTATAAATATATTAATAAAATAAATATATAAGCATATAATATTTATCTATGTGTTATATACACAAGATACCGCCTGAGCCGTTTCTTTTCCAGGCAAACCAATGCCAGTTCTCTCAGCCTCTCTTCATATATCAGATACTCCAGTCCCTTAACCATCTTCATAGCTCTTTGCTGTATTTGCTCCAGTATGTTTCTGTCTTTCTGGTACTGGGGAAACCAGAGCTGGACCCAGTACTCTAGTTGTGGTCTCACCAGTGCTGAGTAGATAGGCAAGATCACCTCCCTCGGCCTGCTGGAGATTATCGTCCTAATGCAGCTCAAGAGGCTGTCAGTCTTCTTTGCTGCATAGGCACTTGTAGTTCATGCTCAGCTTATTGTCCGCTAGGACCCTCAGGTTCTTTTCTGCCAACCTGCCTTCCAGCCAGTTATTCTTCCCTGGATGACTGATTTTGTGTTTCTCGTTGTTGAAATTCATGAGTTTCCTCTCTGCCCATTTCTCCAGCCTGTCAAGATCCCGCTGCATGTTGCCTCTACTATTTGGTGTATGAACTGATCCTTCTAATTTTGTATCATCCACAAACTTGCTGAGGATGCACTCTGTCTCATCATCCAGGTTGTTAATGGGGATGTTGAACAACTTTGAGCCCACTATCTTTTCAATCCATTTTACAGTCAACTTATCTAGTCTGTACTTCATCAGTTTGTCAATGAGGATGTTATGGGAAATAGTGTCAAAAACCTTAATAAGTTGAGAAAAACAACAGACACCCATCCACCAAGTCAGTCATCTCATTGCAGAAAGATAATGCGGGGGTTAAGCATGACTTCACCTTCATAAATCTGTGCGGACTACTCCCAAGCACTTTCTTGTCCTTCATGTGTCTTAAAACAGTATCCAGTATTAGTTGCCTCATCACCTTTGCAGGAATCAAGGTGATAAGGAGCCTGTAATTCCCTGGATCTTCCTTCTTGCCTTTCTTGAAGATAGGATTTTCTTCTAGACCTGAAGAACCTCCCCCAGTCACCATGACCTTTCAAAGATAATTGAGAGTGGGCTTGCAGTGACATCAGCCAGCTCCCTCAGCACTCATGGGTGCATCCTGTCTGGCCCCATGGACTTGTTTATGACCAGTTTGTCTAAGTGTTCCCTAACCTGATCCTTCTCCAGTGAGGGCAAGTCTTCCTTACTCCGGACTTTCCCTCTGCTCTCAGGGGCCTGGGACTCCTGAAGGCTGGTCTTACTAGTAAAGATCGAGATGAAGAAGGCATTGATTACTTTGCTCTTTTCCATGTCCTTTACCACCAGGGTCCCTGCTCCATTCAGCAATGGATCCACATTTTTCCCAGGCCTCCTTTTGCTGCATGTATACTTGTAGAAGCCCTTCTTGTTGCCCTTCACAACCCTCACCAGATTCAAGTCCAGATGGGTTTTGGCTTTTCTAATCCATTCATGCATGCTCAGATAGTGCATCTATTTTCCTCCTGGGTCACCTGTCCCTGCTTTAACCTCCTTTATGCTTCCTTTTAATGCTTTTGTTTAATCGGGAGTTCTGTGTTCATCCATGCAGGCCCATTGTTATGGTCCTGGTTTTTGCCCTGTTCTGTCCTCTTAGGGTCCTGAACTCCACCATCTCATGGTCACTGCAGCCTAGACTGTCCCTGACCCTCACATTTCCAAACAGTTCTTCCTTGTTTGTAAGTATGAGGTCCAGCAAAGCACATCTCCCCATTGGCTCACTGATCACCTATGTTAGGAATTTTTCATCAATGTGCTGCAGAAAACTCTGGCGTTTCTTTTGCCCTGCTGTATAGTCCCTTCAGCAGATATTGGGGTGGTTGAAGTTCCCCATGAGGACCAGAGCATGTAAGGCTTCTTCCAGTTGTCTAAAGAAGGCCTCAGCTACTTCTTCCTGATCAGATGGTCTAGAGCAAACACCCACCACATCACCCACGCTGGTCTGCTTGCTAATCCTAACCCATAAATTCTTAGGTGGTTTCTCACCCACGTCCAGACAGAGCTCCATGCATTCCTGCTGCTCTCGCATAAAGGACGCTTCCTTGCTTCCACTATTGCAGTCTGTCTTCCCTAAATAGCCTGTAACCATTCATTGCAACAGTCCAGTCATGTGAACTACCTGTGATCTGAATGAAACCATAGCCCTTCAACTGCGTAGGGTCTTCTCATTCCTCCTGTTTGTTCCCCATGGAGCATGCATCAGTGTACAGGCAATTCATAGAGGCATAGAGAAATGCTGATTTCCTAGAAGCCGCATGGGAGTATTCCCCATAATGTTGTCTCATAGGCAGTTCCCTATTTATATGCATACACTTGCAGTGACCACACTCAGCCCTGTTCTGTTGATTATGAGGTTCCTCTTTTGCATATGACCCACATCCTCTGTTTGCCAACTCTATCCACCACTTTATCACATAATTTTTGGTCATCCTCTCCTCTCCCAGTTTAAAGGAACTGGACAGCCTGTTGCAAAAATACTTTTGCCTCGCTTCATCAGTTAGATCACATCTCTTCCATGCAATTGTCATAGAATTCAAAACCCTGGTTTTGATACCAGCTGCACACCAATTCTTGTCCCACAGGATCCATCCACTCCTTCTCAAGCTCTTCACCCGCACTGGCAGAATGGAGGAGAAAACCGCCTGGGCCCCTACGCCCTTGATCATCACTCTCAGAGCCACACTTGATACTTTCCAGGTCATCCCTAACAGTATAATTGATGCCTATGTGGAAAAGCAGTAGCAGGTAATAGTTTGAATACTGGATGAGCCCTGTCATTCCCTCATCAACAACTCAGGTGTGAACCTCCAGCAACCAGAAAACCTCCCTAGATGACAGATCAGGTTGGCAGATGGGAAACCCCGTTGCCTGCAGCAGGGTGTCTCCTGGTGCTCCTGTGTGGCTCAGATGCTTCTTTTTATGGTGCTCTCAGTACCTTAACAACTATGAGGGCAGTGAATCTATTCTGAGGGTGCAAGTCTTCAGGTGTAGCAGAAGGCATCCTCCTGGTGCCAGCCTCCAGTCTCTGCCATCATGGAAGTTTCCACTTGCCACCCTGACAGGCACAGACTCCGCCTGCCCCTCTGCTACAGTTGGAGGTTTGAGCTCTTGAAGCTGCAGTATCTCAGAGAAGAGCCATTCAATTGGTTTCTTTTCATCTCAAATGCTGCTCAGTCTGCTGACCTCTTCCCACAGCTCTTTCATTTGGTGGCACAGCACCTTGACAACTGTACAGCTGCTACAAGCTGTTATACCATCTGGCCTAACCTCAGTGAGATGTTCCAGGCACTCCCTGCAGCTTGAGATTTGTAGACTTGAATCCTCCTTCTGAAGATTTGTCTGGGTCAAGCCTCAGGTGTCTCAGGGACAGTAGCTCTAACAGCTGCTGGGAACTGTGCCCTGTCACCTGTGGCATGTCACCACCACAACTGAGGACATGTACGTTGGTTAGCACAGAGCTGCTGGCTCCTTCTTTGTGTCTTTCTGCACAAACTGCTGCATGTGTTAGCTGCCTCAGTTAGCTGCACACACACTGCTTTGCTGAATGGAAAAGGAAGCATAGCAAGACTGCAGCACTTACTCCAAAATGAGATACCCTGAATGTAATTATTTAAAAATTAAGCACATGAGCCCAGCCCGTCATTCAAAATGACTGACTTAAGTGCCTAGCTTAACTTCTGAAGCAGTCTGTAGACTGTGTTAAAAGATTCCAAAGGGTAGAACTGAACCTAAAACTGCATCTCATAGGTAGCTAGTTACAAATGCTAGGCGGATATTTTTGCTTCCTCTTTTCCTGATTTCTTGACATTCTTTTCAGCATAGTTATCCCCTGAAATGCAAAAGTTGGCATATGATCTCTTTTTATATCACTTCTAAAAAAAAGTACAGGAAGAGATAATCGTTACCAGAAATTACTGATCTTATTCAGAGAATGAGAGCTGCAAGTTCAGTTTTACCCTTACCTGAAACGATGGTGTTCTGTTCAGGCCAAAGGTATTTTTTTCAGGTATTTGTGTTTGGTTTTTTTTTATCAAGTGAGTGTTTAGTGAAAACTGCATATACTCTTCTGCTACTAGGCAACCTAATTTCAGGGAACACCCTATGCAGATGTAAAAAAGTAGACAACTGAATAAATTTGCTTTTTGCTATAGGAAGTTTGCATTCTTGGATTTGTATTGATAAAATTTCATCAAAAGTTACAAAGGGTACCACCATCTAACATATTAAGCCACTACACATAATAATGTTTTGTGGTCCATTGGTTAGTACACTCTCTTGTGAATGGCATGGTTTCATTTTTCCGTGGCTTACCAAAAGATGGGTACCCAACATAGTTTGTCTGGCAAACATCCTCACAACTAGCATATTACAAAAAACTATTTGTATTAGAAATTCTTGGAGAAAATTGTCAATATTTAACCAAGCAGTTAAGTGGAATTCACAAAAGTGTCTTATCTTTAGCTTGTAATAACTTTCAGTGTGTTTCTATGCAGGTGTGGACACTGAGGAACTTTCAGCACCTGAATGGAGTCATCTAACAATTCTAAATGTTTCTGCAGTGTTTGGTGCTAATGGCAAATAGACTTTCTGATTCACTTTTTTGTACTAAGAATTTTACACCTTTCCTATTTCAAATTGTAAAGTTGAAACTTTAGATTTCACACCTAATGGACAGATAAATTGATTTTAAAACAATATAGTAAATTCCCTACATGCAATCTGTGACACAACCACAAAGGTTTCTGTGAGATTAGTTTTGAGATTACTGTTTCTAGCTTCTATTGAAGCTTCTGCCTTGTTGAAGATGATTACTCTGCAAAGATTTCAGTACTGTAGTCTAAATTTCTTTTGTCATAAGTGCACACATTTTACCTGTCCAGTTAGTATTCCATGATCCATAGAAATTGTTTTTTTGGTTCTTTTCTCTTGCTCTCAATTTCCCTTCTACATCCTACTTCCATATTAGTGGAAAGCAATTTGAAGGACAAAAATATCTGCAGTCCCCAAAGTTTATAATTAGGGATGTGGATGCATCATCTTTTCCTCCTTGCTAAGGTTGGAATGAAGAACTGCATTGTGAAACTAGGTTGTTATAAAGAGAATGGGGCAGTTAGACACTTCAGAAATGGATGTCAAAATGCATAGTGGATGAAAAGGTAGGCTTAGTGGAACGAGTAGTAACCAACAGGCAGCTAACCCAGGGCTCTTAACAGGAGTTTGTCTTCAGCTCCACCCTTCCCCACCTATTTGATGCTACAGGCAGGTGCCTCTTTCTGCTCAGAGTCCACTCCTCGAGGCAAATGTCCAGAATTGTTTCATGAATTTATCAGGATGTGATGTGCTTTTATATTTAGAACATGTACCTCAAACAGAAAGACTATGGGTTTAGAGCTGTCATTGAGGAAGTGGAACATCTAAATTGAGGCTGCTCAGCCTGAGGGATTCAAACCGGAATGGTTTGCATATGTCCTAGGTACCAACCTCAAGAAGAAAATACTCACCACTTTTCTCTCATATCAGTGTTCACGCCATTATAATCAGAGAAAACAAGCTAGCAAAGAAAAGCTTAATCCTACCTCCTAGAGGCTAGAATACTTTGATGGGAATCCATTTATCTAATGTAAATGGTTGTTGATTAAACTGAGACATTAAATCTGTGCAAGGACTAAAATATAGGGTTCTTCTTTTCTATTCAGTTACACTGTTCAGCAGGTTTGCTCATTTTCTGGAGCCCACTAAGGATAACTTGTGGTAGTTTTGAGCTTTTCAAAGTGGGATAGTGCTAGACACAAAAGGCCAAGGTTTCTGCTGCATCTTCCCATTCCAATAAAGTATCTTGTCAATGGATCACAGAATCTGTGAGTGAGAGAAGGAGGTAGCCTCCTGCGCTGTATATTATAGACCCAAATATGAAAAATATATGTTTAGTCTCACTGTAATAAGATTCCACCCATTAAGAACATCATGAACAATGGGGAAATATATTTTCAAACCACATTTTTATTAATGTTTCTCACTCAATAGACCCGGGATTTGGGGGATTTTCTTCTCCTGTTTTATTTGTCTTCTTTAGGCTTATTATTATAATTCAGAAATCTTTAATTTGGGGATTAAGAACACTTGAATCTTTTCTACCATTCTTATTTGCAGTTAATTTTTAAAATCAGATTGCACCAAAAGGTTGAGGCCATCTCAGGGTTTCATTACACAAGAGCATACTGTTTGAAGCAGAAATGAATGAAGGTGGTTTTCTGTGTTTCTTGGTTAGTCGGTTGATTCGTTTTTAATTACCCATCACAGGGAGGGAATCCTTGAGAAGAAGACAAAATAAAAAATCAGCACTATAAGTATGGCAAGTATGGTAATGTCTCAGTTATAAAGTATTGTCTGTTGTAAGCCAAAGCTTTTGAGAGTAATATTTGCTAAGAGAACTTCCCCAAAAGTCTGTCAAAATGTCACAGTTTTATAGTTTATTAGAAAAGTTCCCTGTTCATTTTTGGAGATACAATTCTGTGAAAGACATCTACTATTTACAAGAATTATGAGAATACCCTGATCACATTTGCCACATTATGGGGATAGAACATCTAGTATTTATTGCGTTTTTCAGTCAGTTTTAGTACTGGATAACAATGAAAGGATAACGTTTTTTTTTTCTTTTAATAATAAATCTATCGGATGTCTAAAATTACTTGAAATACTTTAAAAATCATATAAATGTAAGAACTTAAAGGGAAAACTTATTATATATTAGACAGATTAATCAATATCTTTTCCACCTGCTTAAGTTAGCTTCCTTATCCTTCTCCACTGGCATACTGTAGAGTGTTTTCAGAACTGCACCACCTTTCATTTTACCGTTTAAAAAAAGTTCATTGTTGCCTGTCCTTCTCCTTTGGAAAGAACAAAGAGTTCTGAAGACAGCCTCTGAACTCCCTTGCTTTCTGTCTAAAACCGCTTGAAAAAAAACCCTTGTACTGTATTTACAGAGATATCACATAATCAACAAGTTATGAAGTTATTTTGTTTAACTTCAGCATTTCTTAATTAACATGACTGCTTTGCTTCTTTTATTATGAGTTTCTAAAGACCCAGCAGTAATATTCTGTAAATAGTATATCTTTAAAAATATTCACTTAATAATTACTTTAATAGATTCATAAGATTAATACTAACAGAAGCTTAAATAAAGATAAACAAAAATGTTACAGATTCTGATTGTATATGGAACACAAATTTTTAGTAACATTTGTTGCATGCACACTGTAAATATGTGGGAACTTTTCTGAAGTCTGTCAGAAAAAATATTAATGATTTAAATGAATAACTTTTCTTTAGAAAAGTTTTAATAAGGAAGGGTACAAAAAGGTTGTGATGCCATGAAAGTTTATGAAACTGAAAACAAGTAACTAAAGCAAAAGTAGCCTTTATTTAGTAACACCTCTTGTTTCCTGGGTGGAAAGACTGGCTGCTCTTCCCTTGAGGGTAGAGTGAGTGCACAAGCATACACTTTTGGAGCACTATACATCAAAATATATATCTCTAGGACTTCTCTGTCATGAACAGGCAAATCTTTCCTCTGGAATGTTTCATAGAGGTCTTTACTGTATTGTTGATGATTGCATTATCTTAATTAGAGTAACTGTGATTAGCTTTGCTTGAGTATGTTATGGATCAGACCCTAACACAGTCTCCCAAACTGATCTCAGGAATCACAGTAATTGGAAATGTATAGGAGAATACCCTTCAGTCAGGAAGAAAATTTTAATTTGGTATAGCATTTGCTTGTTTGAAAGTTGAAAGCTTCAGCCTCTGGGTATGTGTCATGAGGGCATTCTCCACTGTGCCAAGTCTCAAATTATTAAATCAAGTGACTATTTCACCCTGCACAAATTCTCATTTGCAACCTAGATTTCTTCCAGATGCTCTTCCATGCATCTAGTATTCTGATCACTGAAGGAGTCAATAACTATGACAGTTGTATCAGCTTTGTATCTGCGTGAGTTAAGGCATCTGGGCAAGATGCCTTTCCTGGCACCTGAGGCTGAGCAAGGGAATCTGTTAATTGATGACAGCAGTCAGGAAAAAAATGTGAAGCAGCTGGATAGTGCAGTTGTGACTGCTGCTCTCCCGCCTCTAATGTTCTAATGGGGAAGAGAGACAGCACATTTTGACAACTGCGAAGAGGGTAACTAACTTTTTGCTTCCTGGACTACTGAGCAATATATGCTTGTATCATTATAATTACAGTTGGATTTCCTTGAGATAAAATAACACAACAGTAGAATGCAGCAATGTACCTGCAGGTCAGTAAAGCCTTTCATTTTGTTTTGTTTTGGTTTGGTTTTTTGTTTATTTGTTTTGTTCAATAAAAGTTTAACTGGATTTTTCTCACTTGGTATGGAAGGCAATGAGAAGAAAGAGAACTGGGTGTCAGAGAAGGAAAAAAACAACATAGATGTTTAAACTAATTGTTTGGTTAGCTGTTTAAGGAACAAACAAACAAACATATCTGTAATGAGTACCTTTAAGCTCCAGCTTTCTGAACTGTTTATTAAAAGCGTAAGTAGAGCAGAGAGAGCAGATAACTTGCTCTTTTCTCTAAGTCACTTAAATTTTGCCTCTGAGAGTTGCTGTGCTGTGTAGTCCAATTTTTCTTAATTTTAGTCCGAGGACCCCATGTTGTACATAAGATGTGAGAAAGCAGAACATGAAACAATTGTCAAAATCCCCAAAAAATAAAAATAGCAAACCTATATGCACAGTATCCCAAATATGCAATAACTGATATTGGGAGAAATAAAATTATGAATACATGTATTTTGACATTTTCTATTTATTTTTTATAGATACTTAGAATCATAGAATAATTTAGATTGAAGGGACCTCTGAAGATCATCTAGTCCAAAACCCTGCTCAAAAGTTGAGTCTTGAACACCTCAAGGATGGAGATTCTTCAACTCCACAAGACAATTTTTTCCAGTGTTTGACCACCCTTGTGGTAATTTTTTTTTCCCAATATCTAGTGGGAATTTTCAATATTGCACCTTGTGTCTGTTGCCCCTCATCTTATTACTGTGCATCTCTAAGAAGACTGTGCTTCCATCTTTTCTGTATCCTCCAATCAGATAGTTGTAGACAGGAAAATCTTCCTCAAGCTGTGTCCTCTCCGGGCTGAACAAACTGAGCTCTCTCAGACATTCCTCATATGTTCTGTGCATCATCCCCAAAAACATCTTGTTGGCTCCCCTGGGCTCACTCTAGTATGTCAATCTCTCTTGTACTTAGCACATTGGATGCAGTACTCCATATTTGGTCTTACAAGTGCCACGTAAAGAGAAAGGACCACTTTGCTGGACCTTTTGACCAAAATCCTACTGATACAGCTCAGGACTTTGTTGGCCATCTTTACAACCAGAGCACACTGCTGTCTCATGTTCCTTTTGCTGTCCACCAGGACTGACAGGTTTCTTCCTGCAAAGCTGTTTCCCAGACAGTCACCTTCAGCCTATAAAGTGATATGGGGTTGTTCCTCTCCCTGTGCAAGACTTTGCATTTTCCTTTGTTGAACTTCATGAGTCTCCTGTCAGACCATTTCTCTGGACTGTTGATGTCCTCCTGAATTGCAGCCCCTTGCACAGCACTAGTCATCTTATCATAGAAAGCAATGAAGTTAGTCAGGCATGATTTTCCTTGGCTGCTTCCAATCACTTTTTTTGTCCTTCATGTGTTTCAAAATATCTTCCAGGAGGATTTGCACCATAACATTCCCAGGGACTGAGCTGACTGGCCATAGTTACTTGGATCCTTCTTCCCCTTCTTGTAGATGGGTATGATGTCTACCTTTTTTTTTTTCCCAGCTAACAGGAACCTGTCTTGATTGCTATGACCTGGCAAAGATAATAAACAGTAACCTTGCAGTGGCATTGGCCAGCTCCTTCCCTGTACCTGTGGATGCATCCATCAGGTCCCATGGACCTTCTGCATATTCAAGCGGGCTAAGTGATCCCTAACTCTTTTCTTCCTCTACTATGGGTACTGCTCACTCCCACAGACTCTGATAGGCAGACCTGACTGGCCCAAAGGCAAGTCTTGCCAGGGAAAACTAAGGCAAAAAAAGACATTGATTACCTCAGCCATATTCCTTGTCAGTATCCCCTTGCCTCATTAAGCAATGGGCCCACACTGTACTTAAGCTTCCTTTTGCTGCCAATGTAGCAATAAAGAAATTAGTTATAAATAAGAGTCATTGTGGAAGGATACACATCAGCAATGAAAAACTATCTGTCTGTGCTTGGTAGTCTAGGAGGAGCATAATATACACTCTGTGGGAGGGTGTTGCGAACGCAAGTATATAGCCTGAGAATGAGACAAGGTGCACTGGAATGTCAGTAGGAAAAAAGAGTTTGGCTTGAATTTTCCCATTTTTTAAATTTTATCATCAAAAGACCTTCAGCATCCTGAGCAAGTACAGATTGTTAGAAGTCTGTTTCCAGCATTCTCCAAGCTATTCTATAGAAGGTAAGTGCTTCTAACTCAGAGTATTTTTAAAAAAGAATTAGCCTTCACAATTACTGGATAGAGGCAGTTGACAGGCAATTGCTTTGCTAACAATAGACATTTAATTCTGGGTGCTGGAATGTCTGACTTAAATCAGATTTTTACTTCCATTGGTATTTGGGACAAATTAAAAAATAGTAACTTAATTTACCTGAAAATGAGGATAATGTTTGAAAGATAAGCGTACAAAACCGTTAGACACAAAGAGAGTCTTTAAAACTCCTTATCCTTTTTAGTAGAGGAAAATAAGTAATATAATTCCCTTTATTAAAACAAAACAAAACAAAAAAGAGCAGCTGAAAGCACTATACAAACAAAATGAACATAGAAAAGCACTTGACATTTTTGGCAAACACATACAAAGCTAGAGTTAGGGGAAATAAAAATCTGAGAGACCAAATATATAATCCTTTCTCACAGATTCTTTTTCAAGAGCAACAACAAACATCTAAGTTATCATGGCCAACCAAAATGTTTGCAGATAATTCCTTTGACTCCATATATATCTCTGACCCAAGAAGTTTTTTTCTGAGCAACCGAGTATTATACACGGAAAGAGATTCAGAAAGTGTATACAAATTTCTCATGGATATCTCAACATTATTAAACCAGAAAATAAAATTATTCTGGAATAAGATTTCTCCAATAATTATGGTTTTTTTGTAAATGCATATGGAAAATTGAATAGCTCTTCTTGGTATTTGTTTATATTGCAAACATAGTGTATGACATTAAGGGCCTCTCTCCAACAGTTTGGCAGCAAGAGTTTGTGAATACAACCTCTTGCCCCGCAGGGCAAACCCCCACAAGAGTTCGGCTGCCTGCACCACTGATACAGTGCAGCTTTGCAACCTTGGATCTGACTGCTAGGAAAGGGCAGTGTGAAAAAAGGTGAGAGAAGCCTCATCAAGGGCCTATTCCCATGCACTCAGGAGCTGCATCTAAGTTCTAGATCTTAGCCTTGGTCCCTGCCTGAGCTACATTGCAAGTACTTCTGTGCCTGGCCATGTACCTCACTCATCCTCACCCTGATCTGCCAACTTGTTTTCCCAGTTTGACCTCAGATCTGCCTGATCACTTCATACTTCTCTGGTGATCTGGACTCCTGACTGAATACGGTTATTCTTCCATCAGCCAAATGAGTAAACATCCAAAATCTTCTGAAGCTATGTAGCCAAATCCTGCCAAGAATCCAGTAGGCAATGAGTACAGAAGATCCTTTGCAAGTTAATGTAGTCATAATTAGCACAGGAAAAATTAAAAATACTTGCAAAATAGAAACCTGGGTCCTCAAGAGACCATTTAGAATATTCCCTGACTCCAAAGCAGTAGCAACTACACTATTTGTAAATTGTTCTTATTTTACCGAGTTTGAAATTTGTTCTATTTCAGACCTAAAGAAGCATTGTCAGTTTGAAGGCTTGTCTATTTTTGCAGCCGAATAGCAGAAATTGCTTCTCCCTGCAAATAGTCTCACTTGAGTAATTACTAGTAGATATTTATGCATTCTGTTTGCAAATTTCTTCTGTGTGTATAATCCGTAACTTCTCTAAGCAGTATCCACAGCCTTCATTATTCTTGTCACTGTAAGTTTTGCTTAATTTCTAATTACAGTTCATAACTGACATGGAAAACAATATAATCTACATAATGTTCAGCTGTGTATCTTCTATGCTGCCTGACAAGAGCTCTGTCCTAGCAAGACTAATGGAGAAGAATCACTGGAGTGTACTAGTGTGACAGTCCTTCTTCCTTCTGCTGTTAGGCACATTACAGTAAATAATAAGTAGCATCACAGCTTATAAAACTAAGTTATGAACCACTTCCTCACAGGATGCCTGTGGCCTAGATGCCATAGACATCAATAAAAGTGTATTTTCTTGAATATTTTTTGCATATTTTACCCAGTGATTCAAACTTATGAATCATGGAGCTCAAAAAGAGAAATCTACTCATGTATGGAACAAAGTAACGGTAGATTGATCCAACGACATTTTGAAACTACATTCACCACCACTAGCTTACTGCAGGAGTATATTGTACAAAGGAAGATATTTTGACAGCAAGAAGAGTATTTATTCATAGCAGACTTACCTTACTACCACAAGCTGTGGGAGATGATTATCTTCGGTACATAAGAATTGATTTTTCAGAAACATTGAAGTCATTGCTCACAGAATATAAATTATCCTTACCACAGCTACCTTAGAGTGGTCCTGTCAACAGAAACTAGCATCTGAATTCAGCATGAATTAAGCATGTAATCTCATGTTTTGACCACGGTGGAATATGTAATTTTAAAAATATTATTGCTAATAAAATCTGTAAAAATATTGTTGCTTTCCTTATTTTTGTATACATTATGGCTTCTATTTTTTAATCTTCTATATCTTGCTCAAGTCCTACATCATATTCTTCTTTGTGTTTGCAAGTAGTTCTCAACCTGCCTTCTTGTCCTGTCTTCACAATAGTACCCGAGTGCCTTTCTGCTCCTATATTTTGAGCAAAGGTCTGCACGTTTCTAATTTTTCTTACCATTATTACTCTTTCTGCATATTTTTCCTGTTAGAATGCTGTATGTTCTCTGAAGTATGAAGAAACTGTGCTGGGAATACTACATGACAAAATAGAAAAGAAGCTACTTATCTGAACGTTGTTCAGTATAAAACTGGGGTGCTGGATTGAATTCCCTTTGTGATATCCCTTTCTAGGAACCTCAGTATTGGTTTGGACTCTTCTCTGTCCCACACAAATACAGAATATAGGCTATTGCCATGTTTCATTCCAATATATTAAGTTCTTGTACCTTGTGAAAGGGGAATTACATGAAAAGGGTCCTTT
Organism: Calonectris borealis; assembly: GCF_964195595.1. Classification (NCBI taxonomy): domain Eukaryota; kingdom Metazoa; phylum Chordata; class Aves; order Procellariiformes; family Procellariidae; genus Calonectris; species Calonectris borealis. The sequence continues at coordinate 167,396,637 of NC_134312.1, forward strand.
CCAAACATATTGTTATTTCATTTCTACTAAACATCTGATTGCTAGAATTAGATTTGAATGTCATGTATTTACAGGAAGACTGACCATTCAAAATCCTTGAGACTTCTTGTGGGTTTACCTTCACTGTATGCCAGGTGCCCACCAAGCTGCTCTATCACTCCCCTTCCTCAGCTGGTCAGGGGAGAGAAAATATGACAAAAGGATCGTGCATCGAGATAAGGATAGGGAGATCACTCACCAATTACCATCACAGGCAAAACAGACTCGACTTAGGGAAATTAATTTAATTTATTACTAATCAAATCAGAGTAGGATAATGAGAAATAAAAACAAATCTTAAAACACCTTCCCCCAATCCTCCCTCTTCCCAGGCTCAACTTCACTCCTGGCATCTCTACCTCCACCCCCCTCCCCGAGCGGCACAGGGGGATGGGGAATGGTGGTTGCGCTCAGTTCATTACATGTTGTCTCTGCTGCTCCTTCTCCCTCACACTTTTCACCTGTTCCAGCATGGGGTCCCACACATGGGAGACAGACCTCGACGAACTTCTCCAGCATGGGTCTTTCCCACAGTTGCAGTTCTTCATGAACTGCTCCAGCATGTGTCCTTTCCACGGGCTACAGTCCTTCAGGAACAGACTGCTCCAGCGTGGGTCCCCCAGGGGGCCACAGGTCCTGCCAGGAGCCTGCTCCAGCGTGGGCTCTCCACAGGGTCACAGCCTTCTGGCTCATCCACCTGCTCTGGCATGGGGTCCTCCATGGGCTGCAGGTAGATATCTCCTTCACCGTGAACTTCCATGGGCTGCAGGGGAACAACCTGCCTCACCATGATCTTCACCATGGGCTGCAGGGGAACCTCTGCTCTGGTGCCTGGAGCACCTCCTGCCCCTCCTTCTTCACCGACCTTGGTGTCTGCAGAATTGTTTCTCCCACATATTCTCACCCATTTCTCCCAGCTGCTGTTATGCAGTATTTTTTTCCCTTTCTTAAATATGTTATCACAGAAGCGCTACCACTGTCGCTGACTGGCTCAGCCTTGGCCAGCAGTGGGTCCGTCTTGGATGTGGCTGACTCTGGCTCTATCGGACATGGGGGAAGCTTCTGGCATCTTCTCACAGAAGCCACACTTGCAGCCCGCCCGCTACCAAAGCCTTGCCACCTGCAAACCCAGTACAAGACTGCACTGTTATTTCTTGTTACATAACTGGTTCAACTGTCTTACATACTATGTGTGCATAAAAGATTCTCAAGCTTTTTTTCCCCTAATAGGTTGTATAATGTTAATTTTGTTAAATACATATAAAGTTGTCAGACACCTGGTTTGGCTGCACTCAGGGACGGCTCAGACAATAGTGCAGGAGTCCAGCCTTGACAAAAGCTCTCTGAGAAAGCTCTGCTAAGAAGACTCAGTGTGGTATTTCCCTCTCATCCCCTACTTTCACTCTGGAGCCATTTTTAAGCTGAAACTCTTGCCCTTTGTCCAGGCTTGAGATACATTGCAGCTGCATCACAACCATGTCCATGCCTGACTATGGATCTTGTGTGATCCAGACCCCAACCCACAGGCTGACATCCTGGCCTGACCTTGGTCCTGTTGCATCACAACAGGGTGTTGTGGACCTGCCTGGTGATCACAGGTCTGTGCCTGGCCCTTGTTACCTTCGACGGTCCTACACTGCTCTTCTTGTTCAGATACCACTAGACTGGACCCTTGTTGGTAAGTTGCTACCTTGACAGCCTTGCTGTCACTTTTGGTTACCAGCTCCCCTTTCCTTGTAGGGCAGCCCACCCTCTCTATTCCCTATCATACGGAATAAGTGGACTGTGGATAATGTCTATTACAATATTGCTACTTGTCACTGATTTAAATACAATCAGGAGTTAATTCTGGGTGTTTATATGTGACTCTTGAAAGACAAGAGGTTCTTAAGACGCAATATTGACATACTACAAATGTTCCATAAGTCATCCAGCAATGCAGTTTATGCAGTTCTGCAGGGATAAGCTTAACATGTTTTGGGGTGGACTTTGCCTCTGGATTCAGGTACCTCAGGCTTAGTTCAGTTAGTTGCAGGTAGACATCTAGTATCATTTTAGATGATCTTGCATGTCCCTTCTGACGTTCAGTTGGTAGTTGAGAAGGAAATGGATCTCTTATAGGTACTCCATCATCTGACACGTGTGGATATCACAGATACCCAAGAACGTCTCAGATGGAATATTGATGTTTAGGCTTCTAAATCAAGCCACTCACTTTAGAAGTAGACTTAATTTTAGATTAAGATGTCCAAGTTCAGATGACTGTATGCATTGATTAGAATGGGAAATGAGACATCTAACTTTTTTTAAGATAACTTTATTGTAGGCTACATTTTGGTGTCTGATTTAGGAGCTGAATTTCAAACCTCAGATCACATTATAGAGAATATACGTATAAATGAGTACTCTAAAACGTCAAAATTCTTTTCTGCATGTCAAAAACTTTAATGCAGTAAGCATTGTTATACCCTACTATAAAACTAAAACTTGTAAGTAATTATTTAAATTCTAATGATGGATATAATGTTTAAAAACAGACATGAAGTGGCTCCAACACATATGACAACATACAAAATAGATGGGAAATCCAGAAAAACTAAAAAAGTCGAAAGAGTGAGGAAGATAAGAAAGATTTGAATGTGAACAATGGTTTAGTCTATGTGCTGTATAGAGGCTGCTCACCTGCTAGCCCGAGAAAATATTTATTCTAATATTTTTTATTATCTAAAAAGAAATGAAACTATCATGACAGATTTGTACATGTCTGCCAGAATATGTGGACTTTCATATACACTGTCGATATAGCTAAAGACTGTGTGCTGCGCTTTGAATATTGCAGACCAACAGATTAAAGAATATTGTATTATCATCCTGAGGTAGTAACAATGAAGCAATCAATACTGACTTCTTTTTGCTTTTCCAAGCAAAAAATTACTTCTTTAAGTATTTGCACTATAAGAAGTAGTCTGGCTGAAGGAACCTGATTCTTCTCTTTCAGGTTCCTGTGAGATGGAACCTTCCAATTAACCTTTGCACCAGAGCTGTGCTGCTCACAGTTGTTCAGAAGCACAGTTGAAATGGAAAGTCTCACTTGGAGAACAAATAAGAGATGCATAAAACTCAGAATCAGAGAGGTGGTAGATGCCCCATCCCTGGAAACATTCAAGGTCAGGTTGGATGGGGCTCTGAGCAACCTGATCTACTTGAAGATGTTCCTGCCCACAGCAGGGAGTTGGACTAGATGACCTTTAAAGGTCCCTTCCAACCCAAACTATTCTATGATTCTGTGATTTTCCCATTTGTGCATTACACTGTCAAGAACGCATAACTTTCAAAAGAGCAATATGGCTGATGAAACTTCTTCTTAAAGTTTTGCCAGGGTTTCTCCTCATTCCAGTGATAGGACATAGACTCTGTTTTGACTTTCCTTTTTCTTTGGTAACTAGAATCTTACAGAGCTTTACTTGCCACTCTTAACATTATTATGTATCTAGCCTTCTCACAAGTAAGCACAGAAAAATGAGTGTTGTAATGTCTCTTCCAACAACCCAGTCTTTAAGCATTCACCTGAGTGCTCTTATCATCTGCTTTAAAACTTTTTATTGTTCAGCTATGTAGTTTTACATTGCTGAGTGGTGCTCAAAAATCATTTTCTTCCATTGCAATTGCACTGGTTAGTATAGATGGTAAAAAAAATAAAAATACTGCTTTAATTTTAAAGAACAGTGTGTCGACCAGATATTTTCTTGCAAGTCAATGCTTGAAAAACATTTATTTGGAAACAACATTTATTAAAAAAAATTTTAAGTTTCTTTCATGTGTTTCTGTCCCAATCCAATGTTGGGGGAGGTTTCGATACAATCCCGGGAGCAAGATTAAGACACAAACGAGGTCAAATGCCGCCAATTTCGAATGTCCTAAACAACTTTTATTTTCGAAAGTTAAACTTATTAGCGATAGGATAGATTAGAACAAAGATAGAAATTAAGCAAGCATTCGGGATAGAGTTGCAAAAATAGTCACCACCATGGATCTGCAGCGTCCAAGTCCTTCAGTGTTTCAGAGGTCGCGCGGAGGCCGGCGCCAGGCAGTCACGCCAGGGCTTGTCTGGGCGGCCCCCTTTATCCTCACTCAAGGGCTGCAGTTTCCTTGCAACGTACTTGCACGTTGCTACATTCACACTCTTCACGCGGCTAGCACGTGGCTGCACATGCGCACACGCTCCTCACGACTGCGGCTAGCACAGGGTTTCTCGTGACCTTCAGTTGACCCCAACCGAACCCTGCACACAGCGCAGCCCCTGCAAACCAGAGGTCTCCATGGCCCCGCAGTTGCTCCCATACTATTCTTCGCTTAGACAAGCAATCTTTGAGACAAATGTTTTACAGTTCAGTCCCTTACAGTTTCAGACAACAAAAAAGTGTTTCAGTTACTGTGAATTTATTATGAAGGTTTTTTTTTTTTATTTTCCAGAGAGGACACAATTACTCTTGCTACATGTGTTGCTGTTATATTCTAGCATTTTTCTAGTCACATACACTCTTTTTGTCTTGTCTGTAAATTAGGATATTTAAAGGAGACTAACCTACTTGAGAATCTATGTATTGACTGTAAAGAAAAGTATGCTTTATATATTTCTGCTACACTGAAATTATTTGACTTAATTTTCAGAATATTAATTTGTATTTTCTATTCTACCATTTTAAAAATATTACATTACTAGCTAATCTATGATTAATATAAACTTTCCTAATTCCAGTGTTTATTCTGAGGGCAACATCTTGTGTTAATAAGTAAAATGGCCCAGAAATGCTCTTTACTCTAAAGTCAAGTGGCTCAGCTTGACATAAGTATCTATTGTAGTAATACAGTATATGCAAAACAGTGGCTTTGTCCCAAGCGAATGTTAATTGACATTCACCCTATCGTGGATCACATCCTGCAGTGCTTCTCGAGCACATCACACTTGCCATGCTCTCACTTCACCTACCTCACTCATGGCCCGTCCACAGGCACAAAGACACACTCTGTACATCATACACCAAGTCAAGCTCAGAACATGGTTTACGTCACCATCCTCCCACTGATATCTCACACCCATGACTGCTGTCACCACTACAACTTTTGGTTATTTCTGCCTGTTGTGCTGCCAGCACAACCTTGTCATCTGTACCTTTCCCGTTACTAGCTAGGCACCTAAATGTCCTCCATTCTCTATGCCAACAACCGTGGTATTTACACAAGTATAGCTCTCACGCTTTATTATAAAATAAACTGTCTTTATTTTGAAGAAAACTCACAAGACAGATAAGCTAAACAAGAAAAAACAAACAAACAAACAGCTAATAAATAAATTAACAAACAAATAAATCAGCCTGGGAAGTATTGAAGGACTTAAAGAGCATTTACTAAAGGACTTATTTCTGAGCTTCTGACCATCTAAACTAAAGGGTTTCTGATCATCACTCGGTGTGGTACTAGGAGGAGTAGTGCTGGAGTGCTGAATCTCAAGTAGAAGAGGCAGGACTGGTTCCTCCATCTTGTTCTGCTGGATATGAGCCGGCTTCTGTTCCTCCTCCCCAGGTACAGCCTGCAGTGAGACTGATCACAAATCCTCAACCACTACATGCTCTCTGTACAAACATGGCCAACCACCAGCAGGTTAAGAAAGAGAGGTGCGAAAGCTGAGCCTTTATGACCACCATATACACACAAAAAGTGCTCACATACACACGAACAACACAAATGGCCTGATCCTGTTCTAACCACCTATTCAGTCTCAAAGCTTGCTAGCGGATCAAACTCACATGTACACACACACGCAAACACACACGCACACAAGTCCCTCTCGTAGCTGCTTCAGTCTTATGGTCTCCCCAGTAGCTGACCCTCCCTTTATGCTATTTGCTGGTAGCTTCAGCTTAAAGTTCACTACCATCTCACACAGAGAGCACACACACACATAAGTAGTTAGGAAGATAGTTTAAGGAGAAGATAGAACAGGTTGTGGTGATCAGGTACAGGGCTCAGCCAGACGTGTACTTGCCAGTTCCTTGCTGAAATGCTACTGCCCCATTTTATCCTTCCTTCTCTCCAATTTACCATGCTTATTTCTATGTGATCTACCTTCATCCATCTTTTGACCCTTCCTCTAAATATCCCATAATAATATTTGTATCTCTCCACAATCTTCTTAAAACATGTCAGAAGAAGTTTTACACAGTCCCTCAAGCCCCCTCAAATGTCTCTTAAAGATTTTTTTTCTTTCTATGAGACCCATGATAATCTTGTTGCAAAGTTCTGGCTGAACATCTCCAAGGTTACACTTGAGTGGCCCTTCAGTCAGCAACCTTAGAGCTATGGTCCTTATTATTGTCTCTGTTTTTTCCCGTTCGTGAAGGTTTGTGTGTTTGGTTTATTGTTTTTCTTATCCTTAAGGAAATATCCTAATAAATCAGATTTTCTTACATTCCACATATCGTGTATTTGCACAAAAGTGAGGTCTTCTGAGATAGTGTTGGACCTGATCAGAGACTGTCACAAAGAGCAGTTTTGAGAGATTCATAGAGAGCTCAAGCAAAGCATGCAGAAGACCAAATCTGACAAAGAAAGGGTACAGATGATGAGGGTCTAGTGCCTAGACCATGACTTGAAGTATTTGTTATATCAGTATATATGTAGCCAAAGAGTCAAGAATGACCATCCAGTCCAGAAAGAGTCAAACACTTTGGTCCGGGCCTGACCATCTTCCTCTCTCCAACCCGAAGAATGATAGACTGTAAGGGTATTTGGAAGCTGAGAACATCCAGTTATAACATCCCTTAACACACTCTGGTCTTCAAAAGTGTTTCAGGTAACATTAGAAGGAAAGACATCTTCAGTCAGCCCTCATTTCTGAATATAAATAAGTTCATACAACAATCTTGGTATTCTCAGTCTTGAGAGTATTATTATTTAGCTATCATTTGGATTTTAGAGGAGGGTAAATCCTCCTGGAACATGACAACATAGGTCTGGAATGTGATTGCATGAGATCTTGTATTTCAATTCATATTCTCTCAGGTTGTATCACATATGTTGACACCATAATTTTTTGTCTGATGATGAACAAAAAGACACTCTAGATTATTTTTTCAATATTTAGGTAATCTATATTTTTTTTTGCTAGAATATGTTCCAAAAGCAATGGATCTTCACATACTTTCTAACTTTTACATATTCAAAATTGTTATCTGTTCACCTCTAAATTGTCTAATAATTTATCTATCATAGCTTATAAACAACGGTCATAATGCTTGTGACAAGGTTTATCTTTCCTAATTTTAGCCATCTTTATCTACATTTGAGCTGGTCACACTATCAGGAAAACTTAGGGTGAATTGCAGATATAGGTGTCTATAATGTAGTTACAAACATGCAGATAAATCATATCCTTTCTATTTCTGTAGTATAGATCAATCATTGATTCATATTTAACGTAGTCTACTATAACATCCTACATCATGATCTCTATCCAGCTGCTATTTTATATACTGACATTAAGTTTATAAATTAAAGCATAGTTCTCTTTATACTGAAATTTATTGATCTCAGATATTTTTCTTTGTATTTTGATTATTTTGAAGTCTAAGTCTGTCCCCCAGTGGTATTCATTATGTAACACAAATAGATTAAGAATGTTAAGACACACAAGGGATCAAAACAAGTTTGACTTTACAATCCCAAAATGTTTCCAACTCACCTAATCTGGTGTAATCTGCATATATGACAAACATATTCTCTGTTTTATTATACAGAAAATTAATAAAGCAATTGAACGGTACTCAATGCAAGAGAAAGCCTTGCTGTACTCTTGCCAGACTACTTGTATCTTCCCAAACTGACAACAAATAATTTGATAACTACTCTTTGAGTATTTCTTTGAGTATTTCTATCCCTTTTGTTTAGTTTTGTACCTCCCCAGTAATTTCCTAACTTCCAATTTCTTAATGCTTATGAGAATATCATGTGAAATTATCTCAAAACTCTGTACCAGTCCTCTTAAATCAAACTGATTTCAACAGTCATCGGGCTGTTTTGGAAATATCATTTTTGTATATTCCAAAATCTGATGTCTTTCCTTTTACATTTTGCTACTGACAATCCCACACTTGTTCTTAAATACAGGTTTTATACTACATTGTAATTTGAGATTAGTTAATGGTGTTGGGTGAACTAGAGGGCTTCTCAGTACATTGAAAATTATTTATCATTGATTATTTTTTTGCTGATTGTGTGGTACAAATTGTTCGCTAGGTGTTTTTTGAATGCAAGTAGGAAGAAAAAGTGGAACTGAGAGCAGTCTGAAAGTGCCATACAATTTTTAATTTATGATGACAACATTTTGATTAGCATTTTAATACCTTAGTATTCTTTCCAAGCAGTCAGTGTTTAATGAAATGAAATAACTTGAACGCACTTCATAATCTCTGAAAAAAGTATATATAATGTTCTTTTTCTGATTTCTTCTTGACCCCTCTTTTCAAGGATATTGAAAGGAAAACACTTGAATAGATAGAGTTTTCAAATCTTGTTACAACACCAAAGGCTGATAATTTTGTCCCACATAAGGGAGATATGGCTTGGGAAAATGCCTCAAGATCCTGTCCTCACCTCAGGCAAATATTCCTGTAGAGTTAAAAGTAAAGTGATCCATTTTCCCCCTTATTATGTCTCCTATTACCAACAAAATACACTGGTTTATGTTCATATCAGCCTGACTGAATGACAGAAATATTGTATAATGCTGCTAATGGTACCTAGTTAATGGAGGGTAATGGAGCAGAAAATATGTTCATTACTGAAAAGGTGGAGAAGAGATGCTTTTATATCGTTAGCCTAGAAAATCCCAAATGACTAAAAGTATTTGGCTGTAGAGTACAGGCAAAGTTTTTAGGATGTTGGCACCACACAATGACTTACTTAAAAATGCCCTTTCCCCTTTTACTTCTCTACCTGGCTTAAAGTTTTAGAATCACTAAATTTTGTACTTCCTTTTGTGAAGATGTTTACCATTCCACTCTAGAGCAAGACTTAAAACTCTTGTTTATAATGAAAACCTGTATACAAATATGCTTAGTCTTGTTTTAGACTTTTGTAATGTACCATGTTTAACATTGGCATTTATTACAATTATAATAAAATTTTAAAACCTAATACTACATTTAAGATTCATTCAATATCAATCTGTGGAAAAAGTAGAACATTTCCCATATTTTCTTCTATTATAGAACATTTTTGCTCTTATATAATATTTTCTACCTGTATCATTTATAATAAAAATAAATTTACTTCCTAAATCTAGTAAACATAAAATATTGGCTTCCTTCATGCATGTGTAAAGGAAGAAAAATATTTTTATTGGGTTAAAAATGGAAAAAAACCCTCTCATCTTAAAAAAGTGTAATTAAGCATGTAATATAGTCTTATTATATTGTACATTAAAAAACCAATATAATTTGGCAAATTTCTGAAGCCTAATTTCTGCTCTCATTGACTTAATTTTGAATAGGAATACGGCCTATGAGCATTTTGACTGATAGTTTGGCCATTTTATGCAAGTAATACTAAAAGTCAAAGGCAGCAGTTTTTTATACAACCTGTCTTTAAAAAACAAAAGTGAAATATGAAAAAATGCACAGAAAAATATTTTAAGTGTTGTATGATCTTGAGGTCCAAAGCCTCCTGAACATTTCCTGGATTTATAAATGTTGTTTTCTATAAATCCTTGTTCTTCAGCACCAAAATGAAGTACAGTGTTTCAAGGACTTCTCAGGCTTTTTATCTTCCCAAAATTCATTCACACAATTCAACAGAAACCTTTCAAAAAATTGGTCATTTATCCAATATTTTTTCCAAGATTAATTCAGTAGGAAATTCTGTCTGAAAAAAATACTACAGGCACTCTACTTTTAGCAGGTAAAACACAGGTATGATATCTGAGTTATTTCCTATTTGTCCATATATTCTGGTTCAGCAAATAGAAGAAAAACACATATTGAAAATGAAAACAATGAATAGATACTTCATTTTTTGTAAAGATCTCTGAATTGTAGAGGTATGGTAAAAAAAGCTAGGTGAAAACCTCTCACTATTCCAGAAAAAAAACTGTAGGAATTTACTTTCTTCCCAGTAGGGAAAGACCTAGAACTTAACAAGACCAACTTTGAGCTAAAAGGAACTAACCGCAATTGGATACAAGGAAGACCATTCTCAGAATTTTATGGCTAAGTATCTGATTTAACTTAAGATGTGTAATAATAACTTCATTTTGCTAAACCCTGTTAACATGCTTGTGTGTGAGAGAGAAAGAGACTGCATCCGACTGGTGCAATACCATGATACCAGCAGTCAGGGTTCAGTTTCTTTTATTCAATGAGAGGCAATCTGTCTCTTTTGTGTATGCCTGTCAATTAATTTGCATGAATTTCCAGCCTCGATGGAACTTATTACTTATCACTTGAGTGTTCAAGTTGATTTTCTCTTTTCATATTAGAATATTCAGTTAATTCCTTTTTGCTGGCTGTCAATCATACTTTATCTATAGATGAATAAATTCAGCCTTTTAAGTAACATGCCAAGTGTTTTGTTTTTTTTTTTTTTTTCCTTCTGGATTCAGGGAATTACAAATAATGTATTTAACAAGAATATTTCCTGCCATTAATGGCAACTCGTATCTCATACTACTGATTAAAATTTATAAAGTATCTTTACTTGCAAAAACCAAATTATTCTTTTTGTCACCACAAAAGGGGATGAACAAGCACCAGAAAATTTCAGTCATAAGCAGTTACAATTAAACATAAGCAATTACTTCTAGGAATCTCTTGTTACACATTATATCTTCACTGGAGTAAGGGTGGTAACTGACAGCTCTTTCTGAGAGTTCTGGGAGTAACGCATCAAGTCAGGCAAGTACCATGCTTTGAAATACACACAGTTCGCAAATCACTGTAATAGAAATGAGAACGCATTAAAAAACCAAGCAAAAATTTAATTTATTTTTAACTTCTGTTGCTGGACTGTAAATTTTACTATTGATTATTTTACTACTGAGTAAAAGTAATGTGTATATTTAAACAAACCTTAATTAAAGGAGTTAAGATTGACACAATTCCTAATCCTGCTCATATTCTTTAACTGCCCAGTGCCCTTATAAAGAGCTGTTATCTTTATATAGTTCAGGTTTCAGTGCATACTGAAATAATTTTGAGAACGTATCTTTTAGGAATTTATAAAATCAGATTAATTTAATGAATTTACTTTCTCATTAACCATATCAGTATGTATAAATCACTACTAAGCTGATATGTAAAGTTGTACAGATTATTATTTATTACGAATTGTTTCCACAACAGCGAACAGCAGGGGGAGAGAAAAGAAGGAGAAAACAAATGAAAATGAAAGTTGGTTTGAAAATATTTTTCTCTGGAAAATTAGAAAAAATAATATTTTAGACTGAGCTTTGTTTTCGGTTTTTAACATGAGTTTAAGACCTGTATTATCTGATTGCAGGCAATTTTACAAAAGTAGTTTAAAAAAAAATGTTTAGCTTAGAAAATTTTGGAATCTTTTTGGGCTTTATTTTTCAGTGCTCGGTGTCCTGTTCCTAAAATCTACATCTAACAATATTCATACAAGCATGTATGTTGGCCTTCTTTAGCTGACAAGATTTCTGCCACATATCATCGGTACCGTCTGGAAGTAGATGTATAAATGATAGTTTTTTCTTCTAAGAGAATAAAGGCATGCTAGGCAGATATCAGAGCTATGACATGGGTGTTTGTAGAAGTGAGTGCTAGTTCCACGGAGGCATTGTAGATAAATAGTGTTTTTTTGGAGTTGTGCTTGATAAATTGAACAAAAATGTAATGCTGAAGCCTATGCAATCTGCAACCCATTTCAGGAGCAAGAACTTTATGGTGTTCCTGGCTAATGTCAGCAGAAAGCTTAATGGTGGCTCCAACTCTCATTTTGTGTCTGCATTAAGAATGAAGTCTGAATATGTGGACACCAAATGTAAAACATTTTGTTGCTTCTGCCTAATTCTGTTTCTTCTCTAGCTTCATATGGACCTCCCCTTCGGAAATCTTTGAGGTTATTTTGTTGTGTGGTTGAAATCACAAGATGACTTGATAAATTAAGACAATTGTCTGAATATTAATATCCTTTCTTGATGGCAGGCAACCAACACAGAAACTCCAGCAGATATTTTAGAATTGGGCTGCTTGGTATCACCTTGCTCCTGAGAGTTTGGGGGGCAGCTGATGGTGGTGATATCCTGGTTGAGTGATACCATCCATTAAGCTACATTCTACAGAACACAGAACTGTGCCAGAGCCAGTGCAGAGAGGATAATATCCCCAGAGTAGGGCATTTAGGCTCACCAATATTCATGTGAATATCAGTAAAACAAAGGGAAATTCTATGCAATTCTGTGAGGTAAAAGTTAAAGAGTGCCTTTTGATACAATGGATATTTTTTTCAGGCTTTTCATGTTCATTTCAAGTATCTGTTAAATCATACTGTTAAAACAGGAATATTAAGGGTCATTATTCACAGAATCACAAAATGATTGAGGTTGGAAGGGACCTCTTGAGATCATCTGGTCCAACACCCTTGCTCAGGTAGGGTCACTTAGATTAGGTGTCCCAGGACCATGTCCTTGCAGCTTTTGAGTATCTCCACAGATGGAGACTCCATAACCTCTCTGGGAAACCTATTTCAGTGTTTGATGATCCTCAGATAAAGAAAGTATTTTCTTGTGTTCAGATGGAATTTATTTGGTTTAATTTGTGCCAGCTGCATCCTGTCCTTTCATTAGGCTCTACCAAGAAGAGCCTGTTTCCCTTGTCTTCATTTTCTTCCACTTGATATTTATACATTGATGAGATCCCCTGAGTCTTCTCTTCTTCAGTCTGAACAGTCCCAGGTCTCTCTGCCTCTCCTCATATGAAAGATACTCCAGTCCCTTAATAATTTTTGTAGCCCAGTGCTAGATTTGCCCCAATAAGTTCATACCTTTGTTGTTCTGGGCAGCCCAGAACTGGACACACTACTCCAGATGTGGTCTCACCAGTGCTGAATAGAGAGGAAGGATCACCCCCCGTGACCTGCTGGTCTTCCTAATGCAGCCCAGGAGGCTGTTAGCCTTTTTTTTCTGCAAGGACATATTGCTGGCTCATATTCATCTCAGTGTCGACCACGACCTGAAGGTCGTCCTTGGCAAATCTACTTTCCAGCCAGTCAGCCCCCAGCGTGTACTGATGCCTGAGGTTATTCCTCCCCAGATGCTGAACTTTGCATTTCTCCTTGTTCAAAATCATGACTTTCCTCTCTGCCTATTTATCCAACCTGTCAAGGTCCCCCTTAGAGGCTGGGAGTGCCTCTGATTCCTTTCAACCAAACCAATAAGCATTATAACCTCCAACATCTGATCCTCAGATCAAAGAGGATATTAGACCGTTAAAAGATGTTGTATCTGCAGATGAATGTGGAGAATAGTAAGTAGGAAGTAGGAAGTTGTCGTGGTTTAACCTGGCAGGCAGCCAAATACCACGCAGCCGCTCACTCACTCCCCCCCACCCCCAGCGGGACGGGGAGAGAATCGGAAGGGTAAGAGTGAGAAAAACTCGTGGGTTGAGATAAAGACAGTTTAATAGAACAGAGAAAGGGAAAATAATAATGATAATGATAGAATATACAAAATGAGTGATGCACAATGCAATTGTTCACCACCCGCGCTGACCGATAACCAAGTAGCGATCGGTACTTCCTGGATCACGCCTACCGTTCATATACTGAGCATGACGTCACATGGTATGGAATACCCCATTAGCCAGCTGGGCTGGCTGTCCTGATTATGTTCCCTCCCATCTTGTGTACCTAGCTCAGTCAGTAGGCACGGGAGCTGTCCTTGGACTAGGAGGGCACTTAGCAACAACTGAAAACATCAGTGTGTTATCAACATTCTCCTCATACTAAATCCAAAACACAGCATTAGGAAGAAATGTAACCCTATCCCAGCCGAAACCAGGACAGAAGTGAAAAACAAAGTCTAGGAAATGTTTAGGAGGCAATGGAAAAGAGACAAAAATTGCAATGTCTTTTCCTAAAATGTCAGTAAGTGTTGAAGGGAATAGATAAAACAGAAAAGAAAGGGAATTTTCATTTTGTGATTTTCATTTGTTTCTTTGCCTTCTATGTACTTTTTGGTTGTTAACTAAATGAAGCTATATTTTGAAAAGAGTCAGATTTATAGAGAGTGGTAATGTATTTTTAGAGCAAATAGTATGATTGGAGAGAAATGACCCACTGTCTGAAATAAAGAATGATCAGATTCAACTGAAGTGAAGGTTGGGAGGAACTGCTCTGTTTTAATAAGTCAATTGATTATTATTTTACAGTAATTCAGGTGTCCTCTTTTCAGGTTATTTTAAGCAACTAATGTGAGAAGCTCTGACTGTGATTTAGTACAGTTGTTGGGAGCTTCATTGTAAAGGATACTGAAATGATGTAAAGAACAGCTTCCCCAGTTCTGCCATGACATCAAGTGTTTTTATTACAGTTGTCGATTAGGGCTGGCTACTAAAACCTCTGACTGGCTGGTTTAGTTTAGGATGGATTTATTTTTGAAATATCTATTGTTTACATACATAATTTTTTTATTTATTTGAAGAGATGGAAGGAAAAAGGAGCTCCTGGAACAGTCGATGGCATCTCATTTGGGTTGATAAAGGTATATTATCAGGTCTCTCTGACCTATTTGGAGCAAGGATTCAAATCAGCATCTCCGGTGTTGCAAATAGACCTCAGAGCTCTGTGCTCTAGCAATTTGGACATAATATGTATATTCTTCTTTCTTGTATTTAATTAATTAAAAGTTCAATTTGATGATTGGAATTCATTCACCCTTGTTTCACTGCTTCAAATTTATGTGTCTAAGTCTATCTTTTCACTCTAGGCTCCTCTTCAGTGAAAAGATCATAATAGGCTCCTAAGAGGTACTTATTCTTTTCTAATACCTTTAAGGGAACCTGTGTGCTGGTTTTGGCTGGGGTAGAGTTAATTTTCTTCATAGTAGCTAATATGAGACTATGTTTTGGATTTGTGACTAAAACAGTGTTGATAATACAGGGATGTTTTCATTATTGATGAGCAGTGCTTACACAGAGTCAAGGCCTTTTCTACTTCTCACACCACCCCACCAGCGAGGAGGCTGGAGGTGCACAAGAAGCTGGGAGGGGACGCAGCTGGGACAGGTGACCTCAACTGACCAAAGGGATATTCCATACCATATGATGTCATGCTTAGCATGTATATGGGGGAAGAAGAAGGAAGGGGGGGACGTTCGGAGTGATGGCATTTGTCTTCCCAAGTAACGGTTAAGCGTGATGGACCCCTGCTTTCCTGGAGATGGCTGAACACCTGCCTGCCGTTGGGAAGCAGTGAATGAATTCCTTGTTTTGCTTTGCTTGCATGCACGGCTTTTGCTTTGCCTATTAAACTGTCTTTGTCTCAAATCACGAGTTTTCTCACTTTTACTCTTCTGATTCTCTCCCCCATCCCACTGTGGGGGAGTGAGCGAGTGGCTGTGTGGTGCTTAGTTGCTGGCTAGGGTTAAACCACAACGTGTTTACATTACTTTATTAAATTATTAGCTTCTTGATTTTGTTATATTTTAACATAAATCAATACTACCAATCTGTTATTGTATAATGATGACTACCATTATCTAATAATTGTACAATCAGTATAACAGTATACGGAATTAATGATTTGCTTTAATATGAATATTAAATAGAAGCAGATGTTAATCCCTTTTACAATGATGCAGTATGTGTTATTTCAGTCTCAATCTGAATGCACATAAACCTTTTTCTATTGAAAGATGCATTTAATGCCGAGTTCAAAATTATCTGCCATGGGACAAATGGTAATTAACTTCAAATCAGCAAAGACTGGTTTTTAGCTTCTATAATCTCACTTGAACAGACGATTTTATAAATTTGCACAAATGTGTTGACCACCTAGAGTGACACTAAACTGGACTTGATATGATGTAATAAAGGATCTGGATTGTCCTCTTTTCTTCTGCTTATTTTGAGCCTTTCTGGTACCTTTAATATTTTACTCCATTTACAGTGTTTTCTGCTTTAATATTTTGAAGTTAGTTACAGTCCACCTAAATCTCACCGAGGGAGAAAAATTTCCCTTAAAATCCATCTGCTGGGCTGGTTGCTGTGCAGAATTGTCTAACTGTGGGAAGCACTCATTGTAGACTGTGAATTTCCTGGCCTCTCAGCTTCTTTTTTCTGGATAGCAGAATTGTTCTGAAAAACTGATGATTGCATGAAGTTCTCTGGAGATTGAGGTTAATGCACTTAAGTCACCCAAGAAGTCAGAATATTTGGATTTGGTCATGATATTCATCCTGAATTATCATTGTGGCAGTGTTCTCAATCAAAAATGGAAATTAAACCAAGAAGTCTACATTTTAGATTCTAATACCTTGTAAAAGCTGAATTTGTATATTTCTTTGGTGAGCATCCTGACAAATCAGCAAATTTATATCCTGTGATCTCTCTCTTCTGTTGAAGCTGAGACATTACTGAGGGCAAATCTGTCTGTGTCTTGAGAGGATGAGGATAGCCAACATACCCTATACTGTCCACAGAAGAGGTATGAAATGGACTAGATAACTCCTTGCCGATTTCATACAGGTTTGTTGAAACGTCAGAACTCAACAGCTTTTCCTAGGTCTGGTAACGTGCCTTGGGAACTCCTGGCTGAGAACAAAATGTTCACCAGCCTCTCTTGCCTGGGTCTCTCTTCCCTTCCTCTTCCCTTTCTTCATTTCCTCTTAAGAATGGCTCTCCCTTTGCAGACTTCATTTCTCTCTGCTTCTGTCTCCAGAAAATGTACATGTTTTCTTTAGTCAAATCAAATCTTTCTTTCTCTGCAATTGAAAACTAGGTAAGCTGTCCCAATAAGGGGCCAGGATTCCATGTTAATTGATTTTTTTCGTGCTCATTAAATCACTATAAATCCAAATAAAAAGTAGTGAATGTGATAAAAGCTAAACCCAATTCCACCTGCAACTTTTGCAATCACTTTTTAAACTATCTGTGAAGTTTGTGATTCAACATATTTTCCTATCTGGCTATAGACCACTGATTTGTCTGTCCTCATCTGTACAGTTCCTTTTACCATTGAGAAATCATTATAACATTATTAAAATTCTGATGCTCATTAGTTTCATTATCTTGCAATCATGTGGAATGTTTTGGAGGAGACAGGATTAAAATTATATCAAATGTTCCTTGAAATTAAAATTGATTACAATAATAAAAATTCTCTGTTGTCCTTTCTCCCCCTCCTCCCCTTAATGTTTAAAGCTGTGTAAATCATATAGTGTGATTTTTCAGTGGTACTCTCCCCTAGTGACTCTAGCTTTCTACAGACAAATACTGTTAGAGACCATTTATACAAACTTTGCTGTGAGCCCTCGTTAAACATGATACGGCGGGCTTGAAGGAACTGTAATAGTTGGGAACAGAGCTATGTAGAAAGCTCCTGCATACCTGGGTTTGGTTTTGCTACATTCACGGAGGCTGTGAATAGTTTCTATCTTCCAGGGCATAGTAATATCCTGAGTAGAAGGTTCTTCCTGTGACTGGTTTCCTGTGGAAACTTTCGGATGCAAGCAATAGATATACATTTAGCCATTAAGGTTTAATTCCAGATAAATAAAGTGTAAAATGAAAACAGGGATTTAATCATTCTCAACCAGTGGAACTATTGGTGAAGTCAATAGATGGAAAGTCAATGGCGGGTGTATTGTCAAGCCTGAAATCATAATGAATTCAATAAAACTTCCAGTTTTCCAGAGGAAAAACATAAAATCTGTATCAAGCAGGCATATCTGAAAAGACTAAAGAAACAGTTATGGTAAAGTACAGTATAGTAAAATATTTACAGAAAGCTTAAACTCTTCTACAGTCAATTTTGGTTTATAGAGGGTTAGGGCAGGGAAGGTGGCTGAGATAATCTGAAAAAAACAAAGGAAAATGTAACATAAAATGTTCAAAATCTAGTATACTGAGTTTTGATGAATTAAATTGATATGAAATACGAAGTTGAAACCTAACAAAAAAGTGTATTGCATATTAAATGGCACCGTACATATTCCACAGTTGACCATAAAAAAGTTTTGTAGTGCTCATAGTGGTGAAAGTTTGAAGGAATAAGACTTTTGACAGGCCTAGCTGATTGGAAATTATGTAGACTGGGAAAGTAGAAGTGGAAGTGATTTGTTTTTGACATAGAAGTGTAGCAGGTAATAAAAGTCTTGTGATACATGAATATGTTGTACTATTACATGAAAAAAATTTTGAGAGTAGACTGTTTTAACACCAAAGATAAGCTAAGAAATTAGGAAAATTACTGTAGTAATAAAGGAAGTTGATGGAGAATATTTAAGGTCTTTGTGACCCTGATAATGTTACAAGTATAGAAGTGATGTGAGTGTAAAGAAATTGTGATTTAGCTAATCACAGCCAATGAACTAATATCCCAAAAGTATTTTGATATATTCCTAAGCATGTATATTAGACAATTTTTTTTTAAAGTACTAAACTCCCCCCCAATTCATTTTAACATACCTAAAATAATTAACTCAATAAACAATATGCAAGGATCTCTGAAAATTTGGTTTAATTTTTTGCTTCTTAGCAAAACCAAGCTTCTTAAATGATGTTGGGCAAATAATTTTTTTTTCCCATTCCCCATCTACACATTTAGTAAACTGACTATTTGTACTCTTCAGAGCTGTTTTGAGCATAAGCTGCTATAAACTCTATTTCTTAGTTAAATTAACAAAAATGTTCATTCAACCAAATGCCTCTCTGAAGTTTACAGTATTATGCAAAATAAAATAGTATCAATATATTTAAATAAATTCATATATTACATTGTGGCCTAAATTTTTAATCATCAAACTCCATTCACTTCAGAAGGGATCTTTTTTACAGAGAAATCTAACAGTTTCAAATAGGAAAAGAATTGCCATTGAACAGCTGTTGAGCAGATCATATGAAATGGAGAGAGTCTGGTGTCCCCTTCGGGCATGTACATAAAATCACGCAGACCTTTGAAAACCAGTAAAAAGAAATAAGAATTAAGGCACGTCTGAAAACGGTGGGAATTTTTAATCTGACATAGTATTTTAATGGAGATCCTATAAGTAATGGGGCTGTCAGCTTCACATTTTCTGTCCAATTGTTTTATTTTTTAATTAAAAAAAAAAAAGCAAATAAAAAGGAAAATATGAAGCTGTCTTAAGTTTTTCCAGTACATTTGAATTATTGATAGAAGACAGATAAATGTAAAAAAAAAAAAACAAAAACAAACCTAGTATAACAGAGAAAAAGGAAGGAGAGAGACAAGAGCAAACTTTAGTCATAGGCTTTCCATTTGAAAAAAATATATTTCACAGGACATGGATCAGAAAGATAAAGTTCCTGGCATGGTATATGCTTGCCAGAAGCTCAGGGATGAGGATTCAAGTTCATTTAATGACTCTACAAATAGAATTAATAACTTGCAGATAATTCTAGTTGAAACAGAAAGCCACTATAAATCTTCGAAGAATGTATTAATAGGCTGTCTCTTAACACTGAAGGCTAAAATATGAGCTGAGGAGTTTTGAACACGCTGTAATTTGGGGATAACTGTACCCAGCAGACTGTTACAGAGAGAATTACAATAATCTGTTCTTGCAGCTAATAAGATGTGAAATACATAAATAAAATGGACAAAAAAAAAAAAGAAATAAAATAGTAAAAGGCATAGTAGCCCTCATAAAATCTGCAATAGAAAGACTCAAGTCAAAGGCATTTACTGCAGATCATAGAATCATAGAATCATTAAGGTTGGAAAAGACCTCTAAGATCATCGAGTCCAACCATCAACTCAACACCACCATGCCCACTAAAGACATAACAGTCTTTCACGGCAGGAGAGATGGTGTGTGGTGTTGGATTCTTGCATGCTGAAGCCAGTTCTGGTTCCATCACCACTGCGCTTCTCCAGTTCTGTCATCGCTCGGTTTCATCAAAGTTCATGCTTCATTACTCTGGGTGATTCTTACTGCAATACCATTGATATGACATATAGCAACCATAGAAGTGCCAGCATACAATATCATATAACAATTAACATCATACAATTCAGTTCATTGGCTATTTTCACCCAAAATCAAATCCCCTTGAGGTATACATCGGACTTCCCCATTCTTTCGCATTATCCACCAACTGCACCCAGGTCCTTGAGCAAAAGCAATCCCACGGATGGGTTTTCCCTTGCCAGAGGCAGGAGTAACCCAGACTGTCTTCCCCAGCATATTTCTCATATGCACGACAGGCACTTTATCCCCCTCTACAGTATGTAAAAGTTTTGATTGGGCAGGGCCAGCTTGAGTGACAGATCCCCTAATGTTGACTAACCAGGTGGCTATTGCTAAGTGTGTATCCCAATGCTTGAATGTCCCACCACCCGTTGCTCTCAGCGTAGTCCTTAGCAGTCCATTGTATCATGTGATTTTCCCAGAGGCTGGTGCATGGTAGGGGATGTGATAGACCCACTCAATGCCATGCTCTTTGGCCCAGGTGTCTATGAGGGTGTTTCAGAAATGAGTCCTGTTGTCTGACTCAATTCTTTTTGGAGTGCCATGTTGCCATAGGACTTCCTTTTCAAGGCCCAGGATAGTGTTCCGGGTGGTGGCATGGGGCACAGGTTATGTTTCCAGCCATCCGGTGTTTGCTTCCACCATGGTGAGCACATAGCACTTGCCTTGGTGGGTTTCTGGGAGTGTGATATAATCAATCTGCCAGGCCTCCCCATATTTATATCTCAACCATAATCCTCTGTACCAGAGAGTCTTTACTCGCTTGACTTGCTTGATTGCAGCGCATGTTTCACATTCATGGATAACCTGTGCAGTAGTGTCCATGGTTAAGTCCACCCCTCTATCACGAGCCCATCTATATGTTGCATCTCCTCCTCGATGGCCTGAGGTGTCGTGGGCCCACCGAGCTATAAATAATTCACCCTTATGTTGCCAGTCCAGATCCACCTGAGCCACTTCAATCTTAGCAGCCTGGTCCACCTGCTGGTTGTTTTGATGTTCTTCAGTGGCCTGACTCTTGGGTACGTGAGCATCTACATGACGTACTTTTTCAACCAGGTTCTCTACTAGGGCAGCAATATCTTGCCACAGTGCAGCAACCCAGATGGATTTACCTCTGCGTTGCCAGTTGTTCTGCTTCCACTGCTGCAACCACCCCCACAGGGCATTTGCCACCATCCATGAGTCAGTATAGAGATAAAGTACTGGCCATTTTTCTCGTTCAGCAATGTCCAAGGCCAGCTGGATGGCTTTCACCTCTGCAAACTGGCTCGATTCACCTTCTCCTTCAGTAGTTTCTGCAACTTGGCATATAGGACTCCATACAGCAGCTTTCCACCTTCGATGCTTTCCCACAAGGCGACAGGACCCATCAGTGAACAGGGCATATTGCTTCTCGTTTTCTGGTAGTTTGTTATACAGTGGGGCCTCTTCAGCACACGTCACCTCCTCCTCTGAGGATATTCCAAAATCTTTGCCTTCTGGCCAGTTCGTGATCACCTCCAAGATTCCTGGGCGACTGGGGTTTCCTATTCAGGCCCGTTGTGTGATCAGTGCGACCCACTTACTCCACGTAGCATCGGTTGCATGATGTGTGTAGGGGACCTTCCCTTTGAACATCCAGCCCAGCACCGGCAGTCGGGGTGCCAGGAGGAGCTGTGCTTCAGTACCAACCACTTCCGAAGCAGCTCGAACCCCTTCATATGCTGCCAATATCTCCTTCTCAGTTGGAGTGTAGCGGGCCTCCGATCCTCTGTATCCCCGACTCCAGAACCCTAAGGATCGACCTCGAGTCTCCCCTGGTGCTTTCTGCCAGAGGCTCCAGGTAGGACCATTCTCCCCGGCTGCGGTGTAGAGCACATTCTTTACATCTTGTCCTGCCCGGACTGGCCCAAGGGCTACTGCATGAACTATCTCCCGTTTAATTTGTTCAAAGGCTTGTTGTTGCTCAGGGCCCCATTTGAAGTCGTTCTTCTTCCGAGTCACTTGATAGAGGGGTCTTACAATCAGGCTGTAATCTGGAATATGTATTCTCCAAAAGCCCACCACGCCTAAGAAAGCTTGTGTTTCCTTTTTGCTAGTTGGTGGAGACCGGCTTTTATTTTGTTGGTCACATCCATTGGGTTCTGACGACGTCCATCTTGCCATTTTATTCCTAAACACTGGATCTCCTGTGCAGGTCTCTTTACTTCATTTTGGTTTATGGCAAAACCGGCCTTCAGAAGGATTTGGATTATTTTCTTGCCTTTCTAAAAAATTTCTTCTGCTGTGTTGCCCCACACAATGATGTCATCAGTGTATTGCAGGTGTTCTGGAGCCTCACCCTGTTCCAGTGCGGTGTGGATCAGTCCATGGCAAATGGTAGGGCTGTGTTTCCACCCCTGGGGCAGTTGGTTCCAGGTGTACTGGACGCCCCTCCAAGTGAAAGCAATCTGTGGCCTGCACTCTGCTGCCAAAGGGATGGAGAAGAAGGCATTAGCAATGTCAATTGTGGCATACCACTTGGCTGCCTTTGACTCCAGTTCGTATTGAAGTTCTAGCATGTCCGGCACGGCAGCACTCAGTGGTGGCGTGACTTCGTTCAGGCCATAGTAGATTAACTATGTAGTAGATTAACAGATTAACTCCACTGTTAATCTCCACTCTCCATTGGACTTTCGCACTGGCCATATGGGACTGTTAAAGGGTCTTGCTGATCACTCCTTGGCTCTCCAGTCGACGAATCAGCTCATGGATGGGAATCAGGGAATCTCGGTTGGTGCAATATTGCCGCTGGTGCACTGTTGTGGTGGCGATTGGCACCTGTTTTTCTTCGACCCTCAGCAACCCCACAACAGAAGGGTTCTTTGAGAGACCAGGCAAAACATCCCTAATCATTGCAGAGCACAAATACACTTCCAGATTTAACTTCAGCTCCTTCATGAACTGCTCAGCTCCAGTTTTGAATTGCTCAGAATTTCTCATACTGTCAGCAGTTCACCAGTTATGTTTCTCAGATTAGTGTACTCGCAGAGAGATTATCTTATTTTTATTTATTTTAATTAATTTAATTTGAAACTGGAATAGTGTCTTTTTTTGATGGCTACTGAATCAATACTGTACTGAAATACAGACATCTGCTTTGAGTTGCCTTAGCTCTCTAAACTCAGAAATTCAAAGCTCCAATCATGCCGGTTATTTCACAGTGATATGATTACTTCTACTCAGGTAGAACAAGATGCCTGGTCTCCAAATACCAAACCAGAGAAAGTATTGTCGTGGTTTAACCCCAGCCAGCAAAAATAAACGCCACGCAGCCGCTCAATCACCCCCCCCCCGTGGGATGGGGGAGAGAATCGGGAGGGCGCAAGTAGGAAAAGCTCCCGGGTTGAGATAAAAACAGTTTAATAATTGAAATAAAACTAAGTAGAACAGTAATAATAACAATGAGAACAACAACAATAACAGAATACACAAAGCAGGCAATGCACAACGCAACGGCTCACCGACCGCCGACCGCGTGTCACGAACGGGGGGGCGAGCCCCCCCCCACACCTGGTTTTTATACTGAGCATGATGTCACATGGTATAGAATACCCCATTGGCCAGCTGGGTCCACCACCCTGGCTGTGCTCCCCTCTCCCGGTGCAAGCATCACCCAGCAACAGCCAAAGCATCAATGGGCCATCAACGCTCCTTTCACACCGAACCCAAAACACAGCACACCCCCCAAGCTACTGGGAAGAAAGTTAACCCTGTCCCAGCTGGAACCAGGACAAGTATGTAAGCAAATATATATTTCTTTTTCATTGCTAGTGTATACAGCTTTACAGAATATTATTATGATATAGAGGAAAAGATTTTTATTTAATTGTGATTTATCCTCATATGTTGTGAAGTACAAGAAAACATTTGATAAATTTTGAATTGCTGAAGAAATTCTTAAATAGACATCTAAGAGTCTTGACAAATCACCCTCTGGAGATGTCCATTTCTCTTAACCAACTACAAAGAAGTCCAGGATAATTGTGATTTAAAAGTCTTACTCACTGATGTATAAAGTAGGAAAGCTGAATCCCACTTCATCCCTTTGTGTTACATGCGTATTTAGGCTTCCATACACACCCCCGCCCCGACACACAAAGAAAGAAAAACAAATAAAAGAAGAAATCAAAGATATTTAAAGCGTACCTTCAAGAATGAATTTACAGATTATTCAAAATATTTCTGTCTTGGATCCTTGAGGATTTTTTTCTTGCAGCTTCTATTTCTAGGCACATATTAACATGCTACATACTGCATGTGCTCAGAGCAGATGCAGAATTCCTTTTCTCTTGTTCCAAATCAGGCAAAAACTTATGCAATCCCATTAGTGTGTCACTGAGCCTAAGTTATTATGCTTTATTTCTTAGCACTTAAATGTGTTTTTTTTTTCCTTTGGATACCACCTTCAGAACAAAGGTTGAGAACTGACATCCCTGAAGATTTGAGATGAAATCCTGAGGCCTTTTGAATCTCTGTTGACTTTATTATGGGTCTAGATTTCTCTTTTGCACTTTAAAAACTATTTAGAAGTATATATACTTGAGACAAATACTGAGATTGTTGCTGAAATGGAGAGGAGGGTGCTGAAATGAAGAAAAATGTAGCATTCATAATTTTAGTTTCTTCTAAAACATGTCGTATTCAAGGTAAAACATATCATTATGCAAATCCAAGCCCAGTCTTTATTCCTGACATACTGTTAGAATTTTAATACCATATGCAAAAGAGAAATATGAAATAAAACCAGGAATTAAACTGTTAAAACACCACACACACAACTGAAAAAGAGAGAAAAGCAAAACAGATTCATAAACAGAAAAGAAGGTTCAAAGGTTTTCAGCATTAAATTCTATGCTAATGATGAACTGAACATATTTTTCCATTCTGAATGTAAAACAATCATAAAATAAGACTTGAATAGCAAACTTTCTGCTAGATGAAATTATATGCATCCTATGTAATTATAGTTTGTAAAGAAATCCACGTGATTACAATCTGAGAACTTTAAGGACATCATTTATGTTTGTCAGATTTATAAAAAAGACCCCTATAATATGATAATCGATTTTTTCTTCGATCTTTTCAGAATGACACAGTGAAGAAGATGCTAAAATATAAGTAGTCAAAAAGTCTTGGTATAGAAAGAGATATTAGAAATTCAACACTTTATTCCAGTTATTGGAATTCAGCATGATTAACAAACACAAAATTCAAATAACACACATTAGTTTTGTTTAACACGGGATACTGAATAAGGGCTTCAATTTTGTTTTATTTTATTTTCTTATAACTGACTGAATAAATATAGCATTTCAAGTACAGTAATTTACTCATGTAAATGTGCCATGGATCACTAACCCATCTTGCATTCTAACACCAGTGTCTGGGAAGTAATTGAAATCAGAATGCCACAGGGGTGCTCTAATATGCCAGGTTTTCAATTATTCTGGCCTTTTAAAGTCAATTAGGTCTACTTTTAGGGGAAAATGCACATGCATGTGGATTCTGGTGCCCATTTGGGTAGACAGCTTTGGGAATGGCATGGAAGTGCACACACAAAATTTAAAGAGCAGGGAAGGGAGGGGAGAGGAGAGAAAGGAAAGGAGGGAAGGGAAGGGAAAGGAAGGAAAGGGAAGGGAAAGGAAGGGAAGGCAAGGCAAAGCAAGGCAAGGCAAGGCAAGGCAAGGCAAGGCAAGGGGAACTGAAAGAAATGGGGATTATTCAATAATGAGTTAACATAGACAGATTTTTAAAATTACTTGCATTTCATTTTAGCAAATTTTAGCAAAGCTTTGGATACTGTTTCTCACAGTATCTTTTTGGGCAAAACATCCAGTACACAGCTAGACAATTGCTAGCGAGCAATTGGCTGGCGGGTCGGGCTCAAAGAGTTATAGTAAATGGGGTTTCATCAGGCTGGTAGCCAGTCACCAGTGGGGTTCCCCAGGGCTCAATTTTAGGGCCAGTGCTCTTAAATGTTTTTATAAATTATGTGGATGCAGGAATTGAACGTACATTGAGTAAGTTTGCTGATGATACTAAACTAGGAAGAGCTGTGGACTCCCTCGAGGATAGAGAGGCCTTACAGAGAGATCTGGATAGATGAAAGTGCTGGGCAATCACCAACCATATGAAATTTAACAAGGGAAAGTGCTGGATTCTCTACCTGGGATGGGGTAAGCCTGGTTATACGTACAAATTGGGGGATGAGAGGCTGGAGAGCAGCCCTGCAGAAAGGGATCTGGGAGTTTGGGTTGATGGCAGGTTAAATATGAGTCAACAGTGTGCCCTGACAGACAAAAGAGCCAACCGTGTCCTGGGGTGCAACAAGCACAGCATAGCTGGCTGGTCGAGGGAGGTGATTGTCCCACTCTACACTGCACTGGTGCGGCCCCACCCCAAACACTGTGTGCAGTTTTGGGTGCCTAAATATAAGAAGGACATCAAACTATTAGAGTGTGTCCAGAGGAGGGTGACCAAGTCGGTGAAAAGTCTTGAAGGCAAAACTTATGAGGGACTGAGGTCACTTGGCTTGTTCAGCTTAGAGAACAGAAGGCTCACAACATCTCAGTCTATAACTTCCTCCAGGGGGGCAGCAGAGGAGAAGGTGCTGATCTCCTCTTTCTGGTGACCAGCGATAGGACACGAGGAAATGGAATGAAGCTGCGTGAGGAGAAGTTCAGATTGGAAATCAGGAAAAGGTTCTTCACTGAGAGAGTGGTTGGTCCCTGGAACCGGCTCCCCAGGGAAGCGGACATGGAACCAAGCCTGTCAGAGTTCAAGGAGCATTTGGACAGTGCTCTTAGCCATATGGTTTAGTTTTAGGTAGTCCTATGAGGAGCAGAGAGTTGGACTCGATGATCCTTATGCATCACTTCCAACTTGAGATATTCTATGATTCTATGATTCATAGGTGATCAGGTTTAGTGTGGTATACAGAGTTTGTTGTTTACAGATATAAGAAGAGTTTGTTGGAGCTGTGCTTATGATATTTTGTCTTTCTCCTAAATCCCCAGCTTCTGGAGTTTCCTTGAGAATCGTAGGAAGATTATTAGCTCATATGCAAGTTTTTTACTCTTAAACTGCGATGTGCAGTGTGAAACCCTTCAGACCTCATAACCAGAAGAGTAAAGGTAAGTGGGTCTGCTTCTTTGCTTACAATATCCTGATTTGGGGGAAGAGGAAGGGGAAGGGAAGCTTTGGGTTCTCAGTGATGAGCCTTATAGTCTTGGCACATGAAATTGGATTCTGAGCAATCTATATATATGTGTGTGTGTGTGTGTTTATCTTTCCTAATAATTCAACTTGCCTGTTGCAAATTATTGCTAATGAAGAAATGAGAAGAGAATTTTCTCTTTAATGAATGGATGAAGACAATAAAAAGGTACTTCAGTGACTGTGATAAAGAAACCAAGAACTATCATTCTCTGGGCTGAAAATTAGTTATGAGAGAATTAGGTCTCTGAAATTTTTGGAATTTCATGTTGTTAGTAATAAGAACTACAGAAGGAAAAAAATACTGAAAGAGCTGGAAAGGAAATAAGGATCAAATTATAAATAGAGAAAAAAAGGGGAAAGGGAAGAACTTGGTGGACATCAGTGGATATCTTTGCACATTGATTGTAAAACAATCTGTGTGTTTTCTCTGTTAGAAATGTTGCAAACATGGCATTTGAATTTAACATAAGTTAGTTGAATCTTATTCAAAATGTATATTTAAAACAACTTCTGAGCAGTGCACTGAGATGCTTTCTTTTTGTACCTGTTTATGTTTATGTGTCTACAGCTCCATTGGGTGCTGGAATATCTGTTAAAAAGCAGAATGTAAACATTAGCCTATTTCAGTAAAAGTGGAGGTGGTTTTAGAAATTCTTTGCCTGCAATATATTCAGTAAAAGAGAATGTTCTCAGTTTGGGGTTTTGTATTTTTTTTTTTCCCTCCTTTGTTGAAAAATAAGTGGGTACCAAAATAAACTCTTGGGAGAGTGATGAAATGTCGGGGTTTTTTTTTCTTTGAAAATTTCATTTTTATGGTGAAGTACTCCTTGAAAACTTCTCTGCATTATTTGTGGGAAAATATCAAGGCCATCCCTAAAACACGGAATAAATGTTTTTTTCTTTTCACAAATATTGAAAAAATATGGAAGGGGAATTGATATTTATTTAAACTTATCATAACATCATAACTGATTTTCCAGTACTACAAAATATTTATGGTCTTTTTCTTTAGAAAATGGAGTACAGAGTGGGCTGCAGTGACTTTCACAGTGACAAGAGTAGATGTAGTTTCATTCTGCTCTAACGCTATGAGGACAATAGACAGACAGGAAAGACTTGATTACTAGTATTTGTAAAATATTTCAGATCACTGATTATCTCATGCACCATGGCAATCTGGATTCTCAAACAATTTCTTCTCATTCCTGTAGCAGATTGCTACCAATACCATTTGTCTTGCTGAGGCTGTGAATTAGATGGTCTGTAATGATTTTCAAGTACTCAGGGGTAACTCCCACAGAACTCAGTATTTAAATTATTAGAATAGGTTTAATTTTAGTTCTGAAGATGGTCCATAGTCCTTACTTTGAATAACTGCTCCACCGAATAAGACAGTGTAATGATTATCACTATTTTCTTGCCGTTTCACAGACAAATGGAGAGTAAAAGGCTCCTCTTTCATATTCAAAGGAGAAAGATGGAGAGAAAAAGGCTGTGGAAAGTTATGACAAAGAGTAAAGAAAAAAATACATGGAGGCCAAGAACTGGCATTGAGAAAGTGAGGGTGGGAAAAAGTGAATGAGAGCACAGAAATGGTCTCAGAAGGAATGCGTAGTGAAAATAAGACGTAGATAAAACAAAGGCTAAAGGAGGAAGGAACAATGATAAAAGCAAAGACGAGGACAGTAGCATGTATTTAGGCAGGATCTAGGGAAGAGAGGAGAGAACTTAAACAGCATGAACTGACGGTACAAGAATCCAGCATTTCTACAAATCAGACCACAAGATCAATTTCAAGTTGATTCTCCAGAATATGTAGTATACTTTTTTTTTTAAATGTATGATGTTTTTCTTGCAGCAGGGAGGAAGCAAAAGTAGAACTAGCATTCTTCAGGGCAGCTTTAAACAGGGTAACTCAGGAGATATTTCTGTCTGCTCTACAGATCCCTGCCTCAGGCAATACAAGCCTTTAACATTCTCCCTCTTCTTAAAAGAGAGATTGTCCCACATATAATAACCTTATTCGGTACGCTGATTTAATGTATTTCAAGATTTATGTCATAATGAGATGGGCTTTAATGAAGAAAATGTGGCTGTGTAATTAACAGTTGTCCACACTTTAGGATCCTGAAGAAATAGAAAAGTATTTATGGAACAGCTATTGGTATCATTAAAACATTTGGAAACGTATCCTAAAGACTCAAGAAGTTCAGTTTCTGTAGTTTTCAGAATAATGTTTGGTGAATTTGGTGATCATGTATAAATACTAAAGGAACAAAAAGTGTAGGAGATTCTACACTAACAGCAAGATACAGCAAGATTCAATGACTAGAAGATGAAGTGGAAAAAATTAAACTATAAAAAACATCACAATCTTACAATGAGAGTAAATAATTGAAGCAATAAAAATCGTAGTAAGTTTTTGTTAAATTTAACCTAACATTTGCAAGATCCCAGGGGATGGAGGATCATGTTGGTCCATGCCTTACAAACACATCTTAGATTTATCAAACTGATTTATCAGAGATTTCTGATATATCAATATGATAAAAAATGGCTCGAATTATAAGCATTAAAATAAAACAAGATCCTGTTGTTTTACTAATCAGTGCATCTGCTGCTATTTCACACTTTGAAATACAATTTTCACATTGCTTTTTTGCTGAGGCTAGGACTGTGTGTACCAACACAGCCACATATAACAATAGCAGTGCCATGCTTCTCATTCTAATTTAGGAATTACGGAGTGGTATTGGATGAAAATTGTACAAAATTTATAATCATAATGCGTATGAATCACTTTAATGCTGGGCGTAGAAAAATTCATAGGTTTGAATCATTTTTTTTGCATAAAAGCTCACCATTATTTCAAATAGCTTCTTTTGGCAAGTGCACTAGGGTAAGTCAAACAAGTAGTAAAGAGGTATTTAAAATCCATAAAATAAAAACAAACAAACAAACAAACAAACAAAAAACAACACCAAAACAACTAAATACTTATTTTCCCATTATGTTTTCTAGCCTACAGATGGCACTCTGCTGAGGCCTATGCTGTGGCAGGAAAATAGTAGAGCACTGCCATCTTTCCATCCTTGATCAGTGCCTGGTGGTCAGAGAAAAGCTGGAAGAGCTTGGTGCCATTTATTGCTGAAATACAAGGATACTGACAACTTTCTAACACGGATAAATGTCTTGAATCGCACTGTTTCTATCAGGCTATTTGTGATATCTCTCTGCCCGTATTTTCTTATAGGAGGCATTATTGTATTAAAAAAGTATTTGTCTTCTTATCATAACAAACTCCTGTGACTTGAGTTGTTTGCTAACCTTACTTCTTGTCTGCTCTATGCCTTTGTTTTTTTATGATGATCTCTTACCTTCCATGAAATTCACTCCAATATCTGCCCAGCTTTTCAGTCATTGCCAAGAGTAATACTGTTTGAAATATTTTATTACCAGAACTTCTTAAAACGTATGTACTTAACTTCACAAAGGAATTTTCTCTGCTACCAGAGATGCTGTATTACTTGAAACTGGTATTGTCCTGTTTCACCTCACATTAAGGACAATAAGCCTTGGTTGTTTTCAATTTTAGGAAGAACTTTGCATTCGGAGTATTTCCTGGTCTCCTTTTCAACTTTAGTAACATTTACAAAGAATTGTCTACACTACAATATTGACAACTCTAATAGACTAAATTAATGAAAACAAAGCAGTAAGAGTTGCATCTTTCATTAAAGATAGATGTAAATGTTGTATTCTCATAATAGTAGGGAAAATGAGTTAACTGCACACTACAGGTTAAAAAAGCAATATAAATTAAAAAAAAATCCACATTCTTTCTTATTATTTCTATACAGATGACAATTTCCTATATCAATATGTTTTTGGTGGCTTGACTCAGAATATGAAAAGCAGATGTTGGCATTGTTCAATGCTTATAAATAGCATATTAGATACTGGGATTGTATAACTATATATGATTATTAAGGTCATTTTCAGGCAACACCAACCTTACAGGTAATTTTTTTTGAGATTCTACTTCAATAACAGCCAATTGAAAAATAAATATAATAAAATAATTTGCTTTATTGAAGACATTTGTTCTGCTTGTATACCAATACTCCCCTAAAGGTGTATTGCTGAAAGTTTGTAGAGTGTTCAGAGGTAAAATTGGGTTGATCAAAACCAGTCAAGTTTCAAGTGTGGTGCCAGTGTTTCTCTAATTAGTATGAATAAAATACTTACCTTACCTTTTGTTTTTTACTATGTAATTTCAATTTTAACTTTTCCCTTTTAATTTTACTAACACTGCAAAAATTACAAAATAATACATAGAAGTATATATTAATATTAGGTATATGCTAGAGTCCTGAAGCATTAAATTAATCTTTCTGGCAGACAATCAATTCCCAGACGTCCAAAATAAACAATTTGAAATCTACTCTGAGTCAAAACTCTTCACTGCTAATTCTAGGTTTCATACTGTTCCCAACTTCCTGTCTCTAAGGGGCAAAACCAATAAAGTTTATGAAATCAGACAGTTAATAAATTGCTCACAACATAATTTTGACTTTCAAATGTGGATGTGATTGAGCCTTTATCCTGAGCTTTCAATTTAACACAGAACAAATGCAAAGAAAATCAGAAAGTTAGCCATAAGATGAAGGTTCAAATTTTTCCTTATCAATGAAACAATAAAGCTCACTGATGTGACTGAGAGGAATAATTACCTGTAAACCAAAAAGAAAAAGAACTGCTATGTAATAAAAATCAAATACTTTTAGAGTTTGTTTTTCTGTTGTTGTTTGTTTGTTTGTTTGTTTAGTTCCAAAATCAGAGGAAAGAAGATATCACTATACAAAAATTCATACATTTTGGAGTAGTTTTGCTCTGGAACTACCCATTCTTTTTTCTTATATTCACGGTACTAGTTAATAATTTTTGAATTGGTGTATTTAATAAAGAAATATTCTGTTATTAATCAAATGCAAAGGGGGCAGGAACAGACCAATTAAAAAAATTATTTCATATTTTTATTAACTTTCAGAGAAAAAAAGAAAAAACCCACAAGAACAATTCTTACTGCTTTTTTTGGGGGGGGGGGGAAAAAAAAACAAAACCAAAAAACCCAACCCAACCCAAACCAAAAGAAAACCCCTTAGAAACTAAGTAATCCTAGTATATCTCTCAAAATATCAAGATATTACATAAGACCTACTGTATTTTGATCAGCTCTAACTTTTTCTTTTGAATAGCAGCTTGTAAATTTAGGTGATTTAATCCAGAAGGAATGTAGATTATATTCCCTCTTTACCTTGTTTAAGCAAATATCCTTCTTATTGTTTATTTGGGAGGAGAAATTATTGTTTCTTTAAGGGAGGGAACTGAAGGAGGTAAATTATTTGCAAACACACAAAATCCTTACAGTGCAACAGTTTTTTACTTTTTTTGCCACTTCTAGTCAGTTTTCCTCTCTCCACAACCTTTTTATACTTATGCAAATTATCTCAGCTTTGTTCAGAAAGTTTTCTCTGTCTTCTTACTTTTTCTGTAAAAAAAGTCACCAAATTTACACAGCAGCATGGGGACTTCAGAGCTGAAGCCATGTTAAATGTTACTTGTCACAGAAAAAAAAAAATGCAGATATTGCTGATATGTGGCCTCAGGGGGCATGAAAGTCTGTGGTGCCACAGGGTACTTTTGGATAATGACAAGTGAACTTGGGATGCTATATGTAAGGTGCAAGCTACCCCGCATTGCCTGTAAGAGCGTGGCCTACCTACGCACTGGTATTCAGGGTTTCTTTGCAATATGACCCGGTGGACAAAGTCTAGTAAACAAAATCAAGATGAAATTAGAAAAACTCCTGCAGCTTATCACAGACTTTCTGTCTTGAGACCTCTTCCCTATAGACAAATTTGGTTAAATCCATCTGGCAGCTTCCAAAGGTATAATAGAAGTGTGAAGTACAGATATACACTGAAGATTGAATGAAGACATTAGTCTAGTTGGCTAAAAGTTGGTCATAAATAGTTATATTCTGTAGAATATTGACTAAAGTACGTTGCCAACCCACTCATTTTCTTTCCTGGATTTATTTTGTAACCAGAAAACTAAACTATTTAATTTTAGACTGTATTTGACAAGAAAAGGATCTTTCATGCTTCTATTGCCAAAATACAATAAAACAGTTTGACAATTGCAAAATTTCTGGCTATTGTTATTCTACAATGTGATGACATGGAAGAAGATATATGAACAGTTCAGCTGCTGTTCAAGCCAGCAATATTTTTTCTCAGTTTCCAATTAAATGTAACTGCAAAATATAATCCGTTCAAATATTTTAAGAGTCTGACTTGGTTAAAAGAAAATCTGGATTAAATGGCCCTAAGTTACAGAATGACATTGTATACATTAAAATACTAAGCCTGTTTAAGTGGAACTAACTCATTAAGTCATAACCATGCATTTAGAATCCTGTTTTAATTGTCCTGAGTCTATGCACCCTCTTTTTTTCTTGTTAATAGTCCATGGCTCTGCTTCCTTCTGCAGTGCTTGCTTAAAAATCCAAAGGTCTTTCCTGTTCAAACTAAAGATCAATAGTCCTTTCCAGTTCTATAGTATTCAAACAGATGAGGACAAAGAGATCCTCAAAGAACCTCCTAACAGATTGTGCTTTCCTTTGGGAAGCAATTATTTTGTCCTCAGAGCTTTTAGTATACTGTTTCATTCTTCCCCTACTATATTACTTGTAGTTTAATGTTTCTGTAAATGTCATAAAACAATACTGACCAATTGTCACAATCTTAAAAATTCAGGTAGACCAAAATATATTTCCAGTTTAAAAGTTTGTAGGTGGCTATAATATATATACAAAAAAATATATACACATATACATATTATATATATATATACACATATTTTCAATGAGTTATGAATATTTACATAGCACATTTAGGAGCATTCAAAGACCCAGAAATTAAGCTACTAACATTAATAAGTAGAAAATGGGAACTAACCTATGAATGCAATCTTTGATAAGAGATGGGTAATATAGAGCTGAAGTAATGCTTAACACTTCTGAAACAGTGTCTAGAGGCATCTGTCTTTCCATTAAAACTGTAAGATGTTTAAGCTAATGTATACTCCTAAATAAGCTGATCAAAGCCAAGCTTATGAATCATAAACATACCATGGCATGGTGGTTTTCTGAAATGTATAAAAATTTGGACAAATATCCATAAATTAAATAGTGAGAGTATAATCAATAAGGACTGAGACTAGCTCCTCTCTTCACTATTTAGGAAAGATTAGAATAATAGAGAATAAACTGTGATTTTCACATATGTAATTACTTCTGTATTCACTTTTTAGATGGTATTAACATGTTATGTTTTCTACAATAAACCTCATGAAAAGGTGAGTATTCAGATCTCATTTATTCATTTTATAACTGCAAAGGAACAAAATGTGAGAGCATTTCTGTTACTTTAAAATAAATAGTAAGACTGTGATATTTAATTCATAACTAATTTTTTTTTTCTAAATTGGAGGATTTTTCATGGATTTGCTTTTTCAAATTAATTGGATATGGCACTTCACTGTGCTGCATTTCTAAAGAAAAATCCCGACAAAACCATAAAACAAAAAAAGAGGAAAAATAATGAGAAATAGAAAAGAAAGACAGTATGCATATTAAATTGTTTTAATCTCTACAGTCAATAAAGAATAAGGTAGTGAAATTGATGGTAATAAGTCATAAACATTTGAAGTGTAATTTAAGTTTCAGAGAAAATGTATGCTACAGTTAAAGACAGTTTATCATTAAAAATATCATAAACAGAAGCTTACATTCAGCTTAAGACTAAAGCTTTCAAACTCTATACATAGTGCATATATACAGAATGAGTACTACAGAATCAGTCCTCTCATTGATATCATATGTTATTCAATGTATAAATATGATTATTGACATAAGCTCAATATAAATCTTCAGCTCTTTTTGCTTACCTACCAAATGGAACTCCTATGCTGTCCGCAGGGAATAGACATCTGGATGAAAAGCAACAGCTGAAAGTTCAGCACCAGAGGAGACAAATGTTTGATGGACTGAAAGAAGCACTTGGGATGAGATATCAGATAATTTCTAACAAAAGGGACTATATTTGTCGATAATTAAAAAAACCACAAGTCATTTTTTTCTGTTTCATGTTGTGTAGCAGGAGCCTATACTTTTAGAGAATTAAAGAAATACTTTTGTCTGTTTGGATACTTTTTTGCCTTGAAGTCTTCTCATGTCCAAAACATTCTGTCTAGGGATGAACACGAAGCTACTAGGAATATTTTAGTGCAATTTAGAATTCCTCTCCCTCTTTGTTTCTAGACCTCTCACCCTCTTCTGTATTGTGATGAAACCTAAATCTGTATCTTTGGCAACTACAATTCATCTTTCCCTTTCTATGCTATCTTTCCTCATGAGTATTAATTACTGACACTTTCACCTTGGCAGTCGGTTTAAAAGCCTATTTCATTCATGGAGGTCTGAGCTAGTTCATGTCTTTTCCATAAGACAGTCTGTTTACAAACTTAAACAGGATATTTTAAAATAATCTATAATATTAACTTTACTCTACCTGCTCCCCCTTCTTTTGCTTTCACTCACCCTTTTTGCCAGTGGGATTGCCTGCCATATAGAAGTCACAGCTCTAACAGCTTATGCTGGAGGCCAGCTTCAGGCTGCACAGCTGGGTTTGCATCTCTCTTCACATTACCTGAGGGCACAGTATCACAAACACAACACACATTTTTCAACATTTGGTGATGCCATCAGCATCTTTTCGCAATGCTTTAGGAAAATCTTATAGTTACAATGAGTATTGTGCTCTGGCTTGCTGAGTTTATAAATGCGATTATCTTTTAAGCTGAAGCTCTTGTCTCCAGAGGCCATCTACCATCCATCAATGTGCTGAAATGTTCCCTACAGCTATAACATAGTAGGACCATTGCAGAATTTGTCTTGTTTATGTAATTTCCAGTTCTTCTGTCATGTTGAAAAGATGAGAGTGTTTTGTTCTTGTAAAGAGGCTGAAAATTTGATCCAGGCTAATCTCCTTCAGTGGGCTAAGATCAAAATTATGAATGCCAGAGAAATGTTCAGGATTCCTTGCTAGTTCAAAATGTATACCATTTTTGGAGCTAAATTTCTATGCTAACATATTTCAACCCTGTGTACAAATTTTATTACAAAACATTATTCTTTAAAAGGTTATCTTCATTTCACATTGTCTTATCTGTCAGTGAAGGTTGTTCAGAGGTTTACTTTAATTTTAACTGAAAAGAAAGAATGAAAGAAGTTTTACTCATTGTTACTGTATTCACAAGGCATTTAGGAAGAATTTGATGATCAAGAACATGTCTTCAAATGTTTTTCTCCCTTTTGTATTCTTAATCGATCTCAGTGCACAAACATTAATCAGGGAATACAAAAACTGCAATCAAGATTGAAAAGGCATTGTTTACAGTGTTTGTGAGATGTTAGCATCTCTCAAGAGCCTAATGATTTCTACTGAGATCCAAAACTCTTAAAGAGATAGTACTGTAGCAAATTCACAGCAGGAAGAATTCACTTGCTTAAAGAGAAAGCATGGACATTTAGACTCCCCAGGAAAAAAAAAACTGTACAGAACAAAAAAACAACAATAATCATCAGCTAAACTTACAATGAATCACTCAATAGCATTCACTGGTCATTTGCATGTCAGCTCAGAGAGAAATAATTTGGAAAATTTGTACATGAGAAAATGTAATATTTTTATCAAATAAGGTTTTAAAGCTTTTTCTCATGTTCACTAGCAATTGGCAAGCAATAGGCAAATTTGTTAAATGAATAAAATAATTGTGTCTTCTTTTAAGAGAGAAAAGTCACAGAAGTTATATTTCAGCTTTTTCATGTTTATTACCTTTTAATAATATTTATATTTATAATGCAAATAATACAATCATAGTCATGAAAACATAGTGGATTTGCAAAGAATTACCATATAATTACACCCTAGATATCTAAGCCTGAGGTAGCCTTCTTAGGATGACTTCATAGACATACATGCTTTAAAACGGCAGTTCTGCTTCTCTGTTGTATATAACTTTCTTAACAGAAGAATTATACATAAGGGATGCATCTTTCATTTGGAAACAAAAGGATCTCAGACTTAGTAACTCAGATCTAGAATTTAGGATGGGATTTGATTGCCAAAATGTAAGTACCTAGTGATTTTTATTAATCTTTATGCCATCTGTGACACCCACAGAGCACTGGCAGGTAAGATGGGATACCTGCACTCATTTACAGAGGTAGATTAAAGCCAAGATGAATATCCTGTGGTTTCTGAGAAGGCATCATATGTTTTGTTACAACGTCTTTTTGGGTCAGTTTGTTGGGACATCTTTAGCCACGCGCAAAGAGATACAAGCAAGTAGGGTATGCACAACTTGCATGTACAAAGCAGTTATTCATTGGTTATTGCACACAAAAGATATCAAGGATTTAGCAAGCTGTCAGGCTGAGCACCAGTATGCTTACCACCCCAGTGAGGTGCCCCAAGAGCCTATCTAGTTATGAATGAGTATAATTGCAAAATACACTTATCTAGTTCCGATTCGGACTACATTATCTTATTTGGAGTGAGATTGTTTTCAGTATACCAAGGATAAAATAAGTGTGTTGTTTTTTCCTGCAGTCTGTAGGCAACATGTATTTGATGTTCTCTACATGGTAAAATTAGTTTCACCTAATTTAAGCCTTTAAAGTGCCATTATATACATCATACCTAGTTCCCTCAGCTTCTTGCAGAGTCAATGGAAAGTAATAAACCTAAAAACCTAAACAGATTCAAGGGTCATTTCAGACAGCGTTGAGCAGCCAAGGAATCTGGAAAGGGCTAGTAAGTATGAAAATGATCCTCTGAGACACTCAGAGACATAATCTGAAGTGCAGCTGGAAAATGCATGGGATATCTCGCGCTTCCTAAAATGACCATGTCCAGGCTCTTGAATCCCACATACTGTGCCCTAAAAGAGTTTTATTTCTTTCCATTGTCTATAAGTGCCACTTAACACAACTGGTTTTATTGTTCTCATACAAATTTAGCAGAACAAAACCCTCCCAGAGTTTCGAAGTACAGTATGCGCATATATCAGGTTACCAAATATGAAGACAGGAACATAGTTTTGTCATGAATTTAAAGAAGCACGTAGTCTGAGAATGGTTATCTTCATTTAAAATATATTGAACCTCTCTAGAAGGAGCCTGAAGACTCTACCCTTTAAAAATAATGACTAAATGTAACATAGCTGTCATAGATGTTGAATTTCTTATTTTCATAGTTTAAAAAATGCATGAAAGAAGAAGGTGAATTACTGTAAAATTACATTTACTTACTGTGTTAATGAAAATAGCACCTAAAGGAAAAGTGTCTGAAGAAAAATGTTGTATCCCATTACTATTTGTTCTTGTTCTAAGGTCTTAAGGCTAGATCCACAGAAGAAGATCACTGATTTTGTGCCTTGTATAACCATTCAGAGGTTAAGCAAACATGTACTATTATGTACCTGCCACTAGGAACTTAATCCAAAATGTGATTGTGGAAAACTGTGTTCATCTGGTGCCTAACTCTGGAGAGAGATAAGATGCTTAAATTTCATCCAGTAAAATTCCTCAAAGCTTATGTATTTGTTTCTGTGCATACTGAAAACTGCAAGGGTCCAAGAGAGATGTCTGTCATGTCCAAACTTCTACAGAATGACTACGAGTCCGGAACAATATATCTATCTCCACTAGTGAAAGGTCTAGGCAGATTTATGTCTGATAAACTAATACTTGTAAAATAGAAATGAAACATAGAAAATCATCCCAACTGGTTCCGAGGCCACATCTTACATTTTTCCTGGGTGAATGTTCCCCATCTTTAGTATGTCAAACAGGGGCATTCTTTGGGAAGGATCCCAGTGAAACGATTGTTCTGCACAAAACAACTAAGTTGAACCTAAGAGATATTATTGAAATTGTTATGAAACAGTTGAGATCTTTGGCTATGAGAGCAAAATCCCAGCACTAAAAGCTGTGTCTCACCTTTTTGAAAGAATTTCCTTCCTATTTGGCTGTATATTTGTACTTATGACATTTCGCACCCTCTTTTTGAATTAATAATTTTTTTTTTTTAATTACAGAGTGAACTTCAGAGTCTCTCATAAGAATATTCTTCTGTCTGATAGTGGGAGGTTTTGAATGGAATGGTTTAAGTCAATCTTTTTGGTGGAAATAAGGGCTCAGAAGCAGCACCTGTAGCTGGGTTTTTCACTGCCTGAGGGAGTGCTCTAGCCACTGAGCTGTTACGCAGTATTGGTTTTCCAGGCTAATTTTGTAAATAGTTTACAAAAAAGAACAAGTTTAGCTAAAATGCAAGTAAAGGGAGAGAGGATGGTACCCTTCTAGAGGTCAAAATCAGGCATATAAATAATGAAAGATATTTGGCTTACATCCCAGCTTAATAGCATTAACCATTGGGTAGTGTTGGTGTCTCCTCTCTAACACATTGCATGCTGTGAATCCTATTTTGAAATTTCATACTTCCCTGCTCATTCAAAATTAAATTAGCTAATTCTAGTCTATGATGTTGCCCTGAAAATGGGTAACTCCAACATGTAAGTCCTTGTGAGGATTAAGCTGTTAAATGTAAAAAATGATTGAAAAAAACCCCAAAAAAGTCATTAGGTGGCATGCATGATTTGCATTTAGATTTATTAATCGTATACTTTACTGTTCAGTATTGTAAATTATTTTCACTAGTGTTAGAACTGTGTATTTGTGTACATATTCAGAATCAGTTAGGAAATTAGAGATTGCTGAGATAGGAGTTTTTAGAAGACTGATAAATCAGTCCACTGTTAAATATGAAGTGACATTTTAGTAAATTAACAGAACACTTCCTGATAGTGCTTAGTTCTTAATCTTTTTTAATCATCTCTATGTATGCACTACATATGCAAAACTACAAAATTCAGTAATTAAAAGAAATCAAACATACGTACAATGTGTTAAAAAATGAAATAGAAGTTCTACTTCTGGTATTAGACTTACTGGTGTGTAATTATTTTCTCTACAAATATCAAAGAAAACTCAACAAACCTCTACCAAATCAGCATGACTTTTAAATGTATTCAGCACCAATTTATAATTCTCTGCAAATTGAGTATATTTGATATTTCTTATTCAAATTCTTGTTTAACAGACTTTGGGTTTGAATCTGTGAAGAAATTAACAACTTCTCAGTTGTTTTTTCTACTTTTTTTTTTTTTTCCTCTAGCCTTCTCTTGGATGCAATTAATATTTTCCAATGGAAACATTTTATGAGGCTGTATTAGTTTTCATTTTCATGCATCAAAAATTTTCATCATAGAACGTTTCTTAGCCACCTCCATTTGAGAAAAAAAAAAAAAGCTAACCTCTTTTGTGAAACGGGGGGAACACTTTTACATAGGTGGATGTCTTCTGAGGATAATAAGCACTGTTTTTAAAGTTAAGTAGCTAGATGATAGAAGTTATGGCAGTTGGTTTGTTTGATTGATTGACTGATTGATTGATTTGTTTTTGTTTAAGCTGACCACAACATACATTTCTAAGGGAACTACTGAAAAAACCATGATTAAGCTGCAACTGGCAGAGACAATGCTGAAGACATGGCAATTGATGATCCCACCAATACCTGTTCATATCTAGCTCAAACCATTTGTCACAAGGGTTGGGAAAAAAAAAGAGTGTAGATGCTTAGGGGCTCTTTTATCTAGTGAATAGTTATCAGAAGACCTCTAAGATGGTTAGTGGTCTCGACCATGTGCCACTGAGGAAAAGCCATAGAAGCTCAATTTGTCTGGCCTGTAGAGAGAATGCGAAGGGGAGATCTAAGTGCTGTCTTCAAATATCAAATGGGACATTTATACAGAAAATGGAGCCAGACTTTTTCCAGAGATGCACAATAAAAGGGCAAAAGGCATCTGACACAAGTTGCTGCAGGAGAAGTTCTAACTAAATGTAAGGGGAAAAAGCACTCCTGAGAGTGTGGGCATCCACTGGAACAGGATGCCCATAGAGGCTGTCAATCTTGCATTCTTGGAGACATTCAAAACTTGACTAGACAAGACTCTGAGCAACGTGCTCTAACTTGGAAATTATCCCTGCTTCAGGCAAGGAATTGGATTAGAAGAGGTCTATGGATTGCAAATTAGTGGGTTTGGGACCGCTTAAAGAATCACCGGCAAAGGTATCAGCAAGAAGTGATTTTAATAGAGATCTATAAAAGCGCAACTTAACAGAATTCGATAGCAAGGTTCACTCTATTACTCATTACACGGATTAAGTATACACAGAGAAAATCGTGTCAGAGTTGTGTTGGAATGATTTATAGAAAGACCAAGAACAAAAAGGGTAAGGAAAACCCTCCCGTTGAGTCACGAGGTTCAGAGTAGACCCCCTTGCTCTCTAAACTCCTTCTCAGAGAGGAGTCTAGGTATGGCTGGATCTACCCCTAGCCTCAGACCTGGGCAATGGTTTTATATCTAGTAGGAGGAATATAAAGAATAGGGAAATTCTCCTGTTGAGTCATGAGGTTCAGAGTAGACCCCCTTGCTCTCTAAACTCCTTCTCAGAGAGAAGTCTAGATGCGGCTGGACCTACCCTTAATCTCAGACCTGGGAAACAATTTATGCCTAAGGGATTATATGTGTTTAGTAGCAATTTAAAGTTCATTCACAGTTTTGAGGTAAATCATAAGATTCTAATAACACTTAATCATTAACAAATTTGTCAGTTACAAAGTGAGGTAGTCAAGTTTACTACAACTACTAAAGCAACTTAACTGCAGATTGTGCTTATCATTGATTGTCATATATGGTACCAAAGCTAGATAAGTTTAAAAAGGCCTAAAGCTAGATAAATTTATAAAGGTATAAATTCCCCTCGAGTCTCGTGAAATACTCACGTTAAATGCCTTCGCATTTCTCAACAGGCGAAGGGTTGAGCCCCGAGAAGTGTCTCAGCTAAGGAGTGTTTCAGCCCAGGTCCCAACAGTCCTCTGAATATCACAAACTCAAGAGTTCGCGAGCTCTGAGATTTGTCCCACTCAGAGGGACATTCTGGGCGCAGCCCATTGCAGTCCAGGAGAGCTCAAAGGGTCTCACTAAGGACCACTGTTTATAGGGTCGTCAGATAATTGGCTTTAGTCATCTGTGATAATTCCCAGGATTTCAACAACAATGGTGCCATTCCACTCAAGTTACCACTCAGATCCCCAAGTTTGTCCCCTACTTGGGTTAGGTAACGAAAGTTCTGGTACGGTCAGTGCCATTCCTCACTTCAGCCATGCAAGAGTTCAGGGAACAGTCAAGGGATGCTTCACTTCCAACTCATTACAGGAGGGCCAAAGTTTATCAGGAGTTTCTGAGATCATAGAGTGACCCTGGGAAAAAGCGGGGAAGGAATGCACCACCACAGGGTTCTTTCAAACATAAATTGTTTTATGATCTCTGATCTTCAAAGAATTTACAACATTCAACTTCAGAGCTTCTAC
Source organism: Calonectris borealis (assembly GCF_964195595.1). Lineage (NCBI taxonomy): Eukaryota > Metazoa > Chordata > Aves > Procellariiformes > Procellariidae > Calonectris > Calonectris borealis. The sequence continues at coordinate 167,439,765 of NC_134312.1, forward strand.
TGCAGAAGTAAGAGGTTAAGCTATTTTTCAGAAGAAAAATAGTCGTTCAAATAGTGGTGATAAGATTTGCTCCAAACCACATTACAAAACTATAGTAGGACAGGAAAGTGAATACATACCCTTTTTAAAATGAAATTAGTTCTAGAGTGAAGATGTCAATACTCCATCATTACCAATGCAAGAGTCTGCACAGTATAACTGAAGTAGAGCTTTGTGATGCTTATAAATTATAAGTGCAATAATCAGAATGTAATCAGTATGAGCTTGCCTTAAAACCAAGCATAGGTGAGCTAAAATAATGTCACCCACAACAATATGTAAGTACCTTATCACACTGTGATTGTGTAGTCAAACACAATGAATGAGCGTAACATGCAAGTGTGTGAGTAGTGTGACCACCAAAGGGGTGAAGATTGCAGTTGCATTTAGGAGGCATTGGAAAATATGTAAGCATTGACCCAGGTAACAGAAATTGCAAGACAAAACACAAAGAATAAGATTAAAAAAAGTGACTGCAAATAGGCAGGAAGTCCTGCCAAACACACTGAGAAGTATAACTGGCAACATTTGCAAATAAAGAATAACAAAGGAAAGTCCTATCTCTGTATGAGCCTGTTCAGGGAAGCACTCATAGGTATAGATCATAGAAGTTTCCATTTCATCTTTTCCAGGATTCATCTTTGGATATTTCATGCATTTAATAACATATCTTTAAAAACACTGACTGAAAACAATTCAGGTGAAACAATTCTTCAAGTTAAGTGTAACTTCACCCTAATGCAGTTTGCACAAAATTGTAAGAAGGGAGAAAACTAGAAGAAAGACTGTTGGGGTTGTCGTGGTTTAACCTGGCAGGCAGCCAAATACCACGCAGCCGCTCACTCACTCACGCCACATGGGTCACGTGCACTGGACGTCATCTGGATCTTTGGGTGTTCGGGCGTCATCTGGGTCACTATAAACCACCTCCAGCACGCCTAGTTCTCTCAGGTACTGGATACCTCTCTCCATAGTGGTCCATTTGCTTAGGCGATATATAACATCTTCCTTGAAGGGATACCTTTCCTTTACGCCTGACAGCAGTCGCCTCCAGAGGCTGAGGACCTGTGTCCCTTTTCCCATTGCTTTGTCAATACCCGCTTCCCTAGCAAGGGATCCCAGCTGTTTGGCCTCCTTCCCCTCTAATTCCAGGCTACTGGCCCCATTATCCCAGCATCGGAGCAGCCAGGTAACAATATGCTCGCCTGGACGACGGTTGAAATATTTCCGCATATCTCGCAGCTCACTCAGGGATAGGGATTGGGTGGTTTCCGTCTCGTTTATGAGTTCTTCCTCTTCCTCCTCCTCTCCTCGTGATGTCCCTGCTCTTTCATCATCCCTTTCTAAACGACCTGCTCTCCGCTTCCAAGATTTCCTCTTCTGTACAGGGGCAACGGATACCAGCAAGGGTTGGTCCTCTGGTTCAGCTGTAGTGCCTGTTGCTGGGGTTTGGGTAGCTGCAGTGCTTGTCATGGGGGTTGGAGTAATTGTAGTGCCTGTTGCCGGAGCTTGAGTGGCTGCAGTGCTTGTCGCAGGGGTTGGAGAAGCTACGGTGACTGTTGCCGGGGTTTGAGTAGCCACAGGGGTTGTCATGGGGGTTGGAGTAGCCGCAGTGCCTGTCGTGGGGTTTTGAGTAGCCACCGTGTCTGTAGCCGCCCCCGAGACTCGCTGCTCCGCCCGCCCCGATGAGTCACCGCTGCTTGCCCTCCCTCTTTTCTTGTTCCTGAGGGTTGATCTCTGGACGGTATTCCTGAATAGTTGTTTAACCCTAAACAAGGCCTGAACCACATTCAGGAGACATAGCAATATGAACATGCTTGTTTGAACATCCCAAGGATATTCAAAATTCTCAGGGAATATTGTGGACATCTTGGTGAAGAGGATAGAAGAAAAAGGAGTTTCTGACGATATGGAAGGAAAGATGAACAAGTGGGAGAGAGTGTCCCATCCCGTCTCCCCCTTAAATTCATTCTCCGAGGAGGAACAAGTGCAATTACCAATAATTTCTAAGAGGTGGTTCCCGAGGTACAGAAATGACGGCAGTGCTGAGTACAGATACCAGATTAGACTTACGACCAACGATTTTATCACCTCATAAAACAGCAACAAAATTATAATCTTGGCCCAGTTCCGAATAATGATAAACAGCACAAACGGGAACATATACTGCAAGCAAGGTATTACATGACCCAACATTGAGAGCCAGCCCCACAACTTTGACAGCCAATACATCAACATTGTGACCAATCAATATAATGGATGCTTATAACAATTTTGCCTTAACACACTTTGGTCAGATCTATCGTTATCTCAACCCTTCGAGCCCCACGTTGGGTGCCAAAAAGGACTGTCGTGGTTTAACCTGGCAGGCAGCCAAATACCACGCAGCCGCTCACTCACTCCCCCCGCCCCCCCAGTGGGACGGGGAGAGAATCGGAAGGGTAAGAGTGAGAAAAACTCGTGGGTTGAGATAAAGACAGTTTAATAGAACAGAAAAGGGAGAATAATGATAATAAATAATGATAGAATATACAAAATGAGTGAGGCACAATGCAATTGCTCACCACCCGCGCTGACCGATAACCAAGTAGCGATCGGCACTTCCTGGATCACGCCTACCGTTCATATACTGAGCATGACGTCACATGGTATGGAATACCCCATTGGCCAGCTGGGCTGGCTGTCCTGATTATGTTCCCTCCCATCTTGTGTACCTAGCTCAGTCAGTAGGCACGGGAGCTGTCCTTGGACTAGGAGGGCACTTAGCAACAACTGAAAACATCAGTGTGTTATCAACATTCTCCTCATACTAAATCCAAAACACAGCACTAGGAAGAAATTTAACCCTATCCCTGCCGAAACGAGGACAAGCAAGCGCAGGGTTTCAGTAGCAAGAGAGCTCCTGTGGAAAGTAGTTGTTGTAGACTATAACAGGAGCATAACTGACTGGCTTAGATGATTACGTGAGGAAAATCATGACCAATGCATTCTAATTGATCTTGTATAAATATTATCTCTCATCTTAGTGTTCTCTTCTCTTCCTAATATATTCACATTGCCTCCAGATATGTTTATGAAACATAATAGTATTCCCTCTCCCAATCTTTGTTTTGCAAGGATAACTCAGTAAAGCTCTTTAATCTACCCTCAACAAAATACACTGTCTTTTCCTCTAGCTTTATTGGTAGCCACTCTCGGCATTTGTCTGACTTCAAATTCCTCTTTTTTAAAAATTTTTAATTTTTTAATAAATTTTTAAGAATTTTTTAATGTAGACCAGAAATAGAAAAAGTCTTCTCAGGGTCATTGAATTCTGCATCTGTGATAATCTATGTCTCTTCAACACTAGCAGTTCTCCAAACTGTTATGTCATCTTCAGATTCCATAAAAATCCATTTCCTTATGCTTCAAGCTCACTAAGTTAAAATACTCAGCAGGATTATAATAGTCTCTTAATCCTGATAACGCATCTTTCAATAAAAATTATAATACTCGTATTGCCACCCTACCCTTGGCTAGTCTTTTCTTCTAAATCTATTAATACACTGTAGAGTATTGACTTAAATTACTGAGCTATTTGGTCAGCTCTTTTTCTCTCTTCCTGAATATACATACAATGTTCACTATTTTTTATTCATCATTGTCACCCCAATTGACAATTCATTTAAAATCCTTCTAATAGACTTGAAATTTAATATATTTGTTCTTTTAGTGTTCTAGATGTAGATTATCTGAAGGTCCCAGTTTCCCTGTGTATTGTGTTTGCGTGGCAAGGTTTTGGTAGTGGGGGGGCTACAGGTGTGGCTTCTGTGAGAAGATGCCAGAAGCTTCCCCCATGTCTGATAAAGCCAGTGTCAGCCGGTTCCAAGATGGACCCGCCGCCGGCCAAGGCTGAGCCCATCAGGATAGTAGTAGTGCCTCTGAGATAACATATTTAAGAAGGAGAAAAAAACTGCTGCACAACAGCAGTGAGAAGAGGGGAGTGAGAATATGTGAGAGAAACAACTTTGCAGACACCAAGGTCAGTGAAGAAGGAGGGGGAGGAGGTGCTCCAGGTGCGGAGCAGAGATTCCTCTGCAGCCCATGGTGAAGACCATGGTGAAGCTCGTTGTCCCCTGCAGCCCATGGAGGTTCTCATGCCGGAGCAAGTGGATGTGCCCCAAAGTAGACTGTGACCCCATGGAGATCCCATGCTGGAGCAGGCTCCTGGCAGGACCTGTGGCCCTGTGAGAGGAACCCATGCTGGACAGGCCTTCTTGCAGGACCTGTGGCCTCGTGAGGGACTCAATCTGGAGCAGTCCATTCCTAAAGGACTGTACCCCATGGAAAGGACCTATGTTGGAGCAGTTTGTGAAGAACTGCAACCCGTGGGAAGGACCCATGCTGAAGAAGTTTGTGGAGGTCTGTCTGTGGGAAGGACCCATATTGGAGAAGTTCGTGGATGACTGTCTTCCTTGAGAGGGACCCCATGCTGGAGCAGGGGAAGAGTGTGAAGAGGAAAGAGTGGCAGAATCAACGTGTGATGAACTGACTGCAACCCCCATTCCCCATCCCCCTGCGCCGCACAGGGATAAGAGGTAGAGAAATTGGGAGTGAAGTTGAGTGTGGGAAGAAGGGAAGGGTGGGGGGAAGGTGTTTTAAGATCTGTTTTTATTTGTCATTACCCTACTCTGATGTGATTGGCAATGAATTAAATTAATTTCCCTAAGTGGAGTGTGTTTTGCCCGTGATGGTAACTGCTGAGTGATCTCCCTGTCCTTATCTTTAGCCTTTTTTTATATTTTATCTCCCCTGTCCAGGTGAGGAGGAGAGTAACAGAATGACTTGGTGGGCACCTGGCATCCAGCCAAGGTCAACCCACCACACCCAGCAATAAGAGATTTACATTTTTTGTTCACCTCATATAAGACAGATTTTATTGCTTAAACTGTACATTCTTCAGAAAAGCTATCAATCAGTGCATTGATAATCTATATTTATAATCTAGGCTAGTGCATTTAAATCTAAACCTAAAATTTTGAATACCCATCAATCTGGGGGGCAATACTAACTAACATTATCCTTAATTTTTATCTCATTATTCATAAAGAGTAACTCACTTCCAATACTAACTAAGATTATCCTTAATTTTTATCTCATTATTCATAAAGAGTAACTCACTTCTGTCCTCATTTTCTTTACAAAGTCTTTAAGAAGAGTTGGTATTTACATTTTCTTTGCAAAGTCAATCTCCACCAGACTCTTGGCCATTTCACTTGCTTCCTGAACTTTTTAACTTTCATAACACATAGAATCATAGAATCATAGAATCATAAAGGTTGGAAAAGACCTCTAAGATCATTGAGTCCAACCATCAACTCAACACCACCATACCCAGTAAACCATGTCCCTAAGCACCTCATCTACATATCTTTTAAATACTTCCAGGGATGGTGACTCAACCACTTCCCTGGGCAGCCTGTTCCAAGGCTTGACCACTCTTTCAGTAAAGGAATTTTTCCTTAATGTCCAATCTAAACCTCCCTTGGAGCAACTTGAGGCCATTTCCTCTCATCCTATTGCTAGTTACTTGGGAGAAGACACCAACACTCACCTTGTCCCGATCCAATATCGGGGGAGGTTTTATGTGATCCCAAGAGCGAGATTAAGACACAAACGAGGTCAAATGCCGTATGTCTTAAACAACTTTTATTATCAAAAGTAAAAGTTATTAGCGATACTGTATGTCCTAAACAACTTCTATTACCAAAAGTAAAAGTTAGTAGCGATAGGATAGATTAGAACAAAGATAGATATCAAGCAAGCATTTGGGATAGAGTTGCAAGAATAGTCACCACCATGGATCCGCAACATCTCGGAGTCCAAGTCTTTTGGTGCTTTGGTAGTGAGCAGTCGCTCCGGGGTCCGCGGTGGGTGATCTCCCTGGGGTCGGCGGTGGTCGATCGCAGCGGGGGTCGTCTTGTCAGTCCCCTTTATTCCTGTTTGGGGGCTGCAGTTTCCACGGCAACGGTACGTTGCCACATTCCTAGACAACATGGAGTCTTGTTCAAAGCACATCCCCTGGAAACCGGAGGCCTCAGTGGCCTTGCAGCTGCTCTTCTTAGATAAGCAATCTTTGAGACAAATGTTCTACAGTTCAGTCTCTCACACACTTCACTACAACCTCCTTTCAGATAGTTGGAGAGCGCGATGAGGTCTCCTCTCAGCCTCCTCTTCTCCAGACTAAACTGTTCCCTCCGCTACTCCTCATAAAACTTGTGCTCCAGACCCTTCACCAGCTTCATTGCCCTTCTCTGGACACACTCCAGCACCTCCATGTCCTTCTTGTAGTGAGGGGCCCAAAACTGAACACAGGATTCGAGGTGCGGCCTCACCAGTGCCGAGTGCAGGGGCACGATCACCTCCCCACTCCTGCTGGTCACACTATTTCTGATACAGGCCAGGATGCCGTTGGCCTTCTTGGCCACCTGGGCACACCGCCGCCTCATGTTCAGCTGGCTGTCAACCAGCACCCCCAGGTCCTTTTCCTCTGGGCAGCTTTCCAGCCACTCTTCCCCAAGCCTGTAGCGTTGCATGGGGTTATTGTGACCCAAGTGCAGGACCCAGCACTTGGCCTTGTTGAACCTCATACAATTGGCCTCAGCCCATCGATGTAGCCTGTCCAGGTCCCTCTGCAGAGTCTTCCTACCCTCCAGCAGATCAACACTCCCACCCAACTTGGTGTCTGCAAACTTACTGAGGGAGCACTCAATCCTCTCATCCAGGTCACTGATAAAGATATTGAACAGGACTGGCCCCAGTACTGAGCCCTGGGGAACACCGCTCGTGACCGGCCGCCAACTGGATTTAACCCCATTCACCCCAACTCTCTGACCTATATAGGGGTGAGAAATCTAAAATTCAGAAAATTAAGAAAAAGGTGGGGTAGATACCAGAAGTTTGGCTGCTCTTGCTGTCTTTCTCCATGCCCTTCTTTCCCAGCATTAGCTACTGTCCCAGACACTCTCACCACTGGTCCTGTTGGTAGCAGCAAACCAAGCTTTTCAAAGCTCTGCTGTGTAGCTAAAGCAACTCCTTTAATTGCCCCTATTTGAGTATAAAATAACACTAAATCTCATTTCAAAAGTGTAAGAGTGACTTAATCTTTTGGTAGCTGGAAGGCTCATTAAGCTTTTCTGGTGTAAACTAAAACTGAAGTGTGCATTGCTACACCTACAGTAGTGTAAATTTCTACTTGTCAAATAATTATGACCTTCCTCCATATTTCTACTGGTAAAAAAAAAGCATTTTTTTTTTTTTCCCCTAGAATGGTAGCAGCAGGCTTATGTTGACAGTGTTAGGTTTGTTTGTTTGTATTTTTTTTTTTTAATATTTTTACAGTTTTTCTACAATTCCTTTGCAAAGGAAAACAGGTTTTTAAATGTGATGAAGGCCTTAATAAATTTTTGTCTTTTTTTTTTTTTTGTCTGTCCAGCACTATGTAACTGTCCTCTATAAAGAATTATATAGTAACCAGAGATTTTTACAATTCTGCATGAGTTTGTCTTCAAAAGATAGTTTCTGGACTAAATTCTACATTAAAGATGCAACAATGAATTAGAGAGGATTTAATTTACTGGGAACTTTTAAAATTTAAACTGGGCTTACTAAGAAAGAAACACAAATAGGAATAATGCAACTTAGGGCCAGTCTGTTACAGTTAATATCATACCTAATTTATATAAATCATTTAAGTAAAGACAACAAAGTGGCAAGTTTAGATCTAGGAAAAGGATGGATGTTCCTTCTGACCATGTCTTCCCTAGAAGATTTATTATCATACTCCCAAAAACAATAGAAGAAAGGGAAGATACGGAAGAAAAGCAAAATCTCTAATGTGCTAACTGCACGTATCCAAAAGATTTCAGAAACACTTATCTCCATTCCACTCTTTGAGAAATGAAACTTGAGATCTGTAAATTGAAACAAAGCAGGAAAGCTTAAAAGCAGTGCAGCACTTTTTCACTCAGTGGCCTTGGAATAATGAAAGGTTGAAACCAGTGATCATCTGTCTCCATAATTTCAGTCACAATTGGCAAACACAATTTAGAAACTGCTAGGAAGTGAAATTGATCTCACTCCCTGAGAAAGGAGTATCCATCTCTTACAATTTCTTTACCCCACTACCACGACAAAGAAATTCAACCACATTTGTGGCTATCCTTATGAACTCCCTGCAACTTGTATGTCAACACACTTTTAAGTGATTTTCATCTACCTGAAACCACAGTTTAAAAAGTATGAAACCTAGCTAAGAGAAACACCACAAAAAGTACATGCAATTGACTATGAGGTTAGAGTTGTTAAAAGCTTGTGAGTATCAATACAGCACATTTTGACGACATTGAAAACCTGACTTGTAGTATTATTTAGTAATTTTTAGCACTGAATGATATTTTTTGCTTCCAGCATGATAAAACTGAACCAGAGACAAGAAGTATGCATTCTATTGGAAACCGAGCAGCTTTTGAAAAACACTTGTTTATTTCCAAATAACCTAATTGAAAGAAAACTTTCAACTGATTGTTTCATTTTCCTGCTAAAAAGTAAGGAGGTTTGCATTAATGTGCTCGAAAGAGGAAAAATACAAAAATATAGAGTCCTATGTATATACTACTGAGAAAGACCATGTTTTAAACTTTGTTTAAGATTCTCCCACACTACTTATTATAGCACTTCGTTTTCAGCTGTTTAGCATTACAAACTGTTTATCTACACAAGCTACAATTTTCAGTGTCTGATGTCTGCCTAAAGAAAATGGTGGCAGAAAATTTTAGTTGATGTTTTCAAGCCAGCATAAAAGTTCTTTTACAAATGAAAAAAGCTGGGGAAGGTATGGGTAGCACCAACACTGAGAACGTGGTTAGGAGTCGGGTTGGTGGAATACGTTCCAGGGCAAAGCAAAGACAATGCTTTCTCCATGCCCCAGTGTTCCCATGTAGCATAAAAGGCTGGGTAGGCTGACAGAGGACTCAGACAGAAGTCTAGCGTATGCAGCTCTGTCTCAAAATCTGTAACACCATAAACAGCAAGGACTTGCAGCCTATGAAACATGAGGTCAAAGGCACTTTCTGCGTTAAATAGAAGCTAACTATATGTGGTGGGTTAACCTTGGCTGGCCACCAGGTGTCCACCATGCTGCCCTATCATTCCCCTCCTCAGCAGGACAGGGGGAGAAAATAGGGTGAAAAAAACCTCATGATTTGAGATAAAGGCAGTTTAATAAAGAAAAGTAAAGGCCGCGTGCAGAAGCAAAGGAAACAAACAAACAAACAAAAATTATCTTTTACTTCCCTTAAGCAGGTGATGTCCTGGGAAGTAGGGCCTCAGGACCTAGCGGTTGCTTCATAAGACAAACACCTTAATAACAAATGCCCCCCTCCCTTTCTCTTGGTTTTTTTTGCTGAGCATGACATCATATGGTATGGAATATCCCTTCGGTTAGTCTGGGTCAGCTGTCCTGGTTGTTTCCCCTCCCAGCTTCTTGCCCACGCACAGCCTAGTGGCCTTTGGTGGGGGGGAGGGAGTTGGAGAGACAATCTTGATGCTGTGCTAGCACTGCTTAGCAGTAGCCAAGACATTGGTGTGTTATCAACACTGTTCTAGCTACAAATACAAAGCACAGCACTATGAGGGCAGCTGTTGGGGAAAGTTAACTCCATCCCAATCAGACCCATTCACTACATATAAAGAGCCGAAAGTTAGATGTCTAATTCTGAGCTATTGTATTGGGTTTTTGTGGCAAGGTTATGGTAGTGACAGGGCTACAGGGGTGGCTTCTGTGAGCAAATGCTAGAAGCTTCCCCTATGTCCAACAGAGACAATGCCAGCCAGCTCCAAGACAGACCTGTCACTGGCCAAAACTGAGCCAATCAGTGATCGTGGTAGCACCTCTGTGATAACATATTTAAGAATATGCAACAGCAGCAGCAAAGAGAGAGGAGTGAGAATATGTGAGAGAAACACCAAGGTCAGTGAAGAAGGAGGGGGAGGAGGTGCTCCAGGCGCCAGAGCAGAGATTCTTCTGCAGCCCGTGGTGAAGACCATGATGAGGCAGTTTGCCCCCTGCAGCCCATGGAGGTTAATGGTGGAGCAGATATCCACCTGCAGCCCGTGGAGCACCCCATGCTGGAGCAGGTGGATGCACCCAAAGGAGGCTGTGACCCCATGGAGAGCCCACTCTGGAGCAGATTTGCTGGCAGGACTTGTGACCCGGTGGGGAACCACACAGGAACAGTCTGTTCCTGAAGGACTGTAACCTGTGGAAAGGACACATGGAAAGCACCCATGCTGGAGCAGTTTGTGAAGAACTGCAGCCCGTGGGGAGGACCCATGTTGGAGAAGTTCGTGGAGGTCTGTCTCCCGTGGGTGGGACCCCACACTGGAACAGGGGAAGAGTGTGAAGACGAAGGAGTGGCAGAGACAACGTGTGATGAACTGACCACAACCCTAATTCCCCATCCCCCTGTGCCACACAGGGGTAAGAGGTAAAGAAATTGGGAGTGAAGTTGAGCCTGTGAAGAAGGGAGGGGTGGGGGGAAGGTGTTTTAAGATCTGTTTTTATTTGTCATTACCCTACTCTGATGTGATTGGCAATGAATTAAATTAATTTCCCAGAGTGGAGTCTGTTTTGCCTGTGACGGTAGTTGGTGAGTGATCTCTCCCTGTCTTTAGCTTGACCCACAAGCCTTTTGTTATATTTTATCTCCCCTGTCCAGTTGAGGAGAGGGAGTGATAGAGCGGGTTGGTGGGCACCCTGTATCCAGCCAGGGTCAACCCGCCACAGCTATTCACACTGGGGTTTTTGGTAGCAAAGGTAAGGGAATAGGCAAGTCTAAAGCATGACTCATGCAGCCTGTCTCAGGATGAGTTGATTCATTCTCCAGATAACCTTTCAGATGTTCAGGTTGTGGGAAATGAATTTCACCTGTGTGCTTGTGAACAATTAGAGCCGATATAATGACTGTACTGTAAATTTTACTTTAACTTACTAAAGCTAACGTTCATGTTGAGTCACATTTTGACATTTTCTGTCTCATTGCTTTTGTTGATAACTTTGTTACTGTTTATGATGCTATTTCTGATGGCAGAAGTTTAGGTTGTGGATCCAAATTTTGCTTGAGATTCAAAGGAGATGTTAATTTAATTACAGTAAAAGTACAGTAAAGTAAGCATATGTCCCTCCCCCCACCACATTTTTTTTATCCCTTAATAGAAAAATGACATTTCAATTGAAAGAAAATGAAGTGGAGGTTACCAATGCAACAATCGAAAGTTAGAGAAAAATTTGGAAAGGTATCTTGTGTAAAATCATGGTTGACAAATGTCTGGGTTTCCCTTGGTATGGATTTTTCCATCCATGAATCTGAAACTGTCAGTGTGCTAAAGAACAAGTTGGCCATTTTTCTGACATTTCACAGGTAGGCAATACCCCTAGGTTACTACACTGACCAAGTTTTCTGATACTGATGGCCAAAGTTCACGTGCAGATTCAGTCTGACTTGTCCCAGTGAACCAAATTTAATGTGTGACAAATACTAGTTTGCACATGTGTAGGAAAGTTAATCATATCAAACTCAGCAATAAAATGCAAATATATTGGACTCAGTAAATACCCACAGTGTTTCTGACATGTCTCTGAAGTGAGATCCAGTTCTACATGCCTCAGTTTGGGAGTCGACTATGATTATTCAGCCTTAGGAACTTACTTTGATTTGAGATGTCCTTTTATTATAATGGAAGACATTGTATTACAGTATTGAGGAAAACAGCAGGAGACAGAGGAAAAGATAGTGTAACACTTTAATAAATTATATGAACATACGTACATATACACACACAGAGATATAAATGTGTTCTATTTACATTGCACAAATATAATACACATAGTAAGATTTCCCTGGTCTGATAACTTGCATTGATGTGTAACATGCCTGTTCTTCGAATCAGCTAAAACTGATTAGCAAGGTGCACTCTTCTTTGGCAGCAGGCACAAGGTCTGAATTGTTCTTTTTTTCTCTTTTTCTCTTTCTCTCTTTTGCAGCAAATCATTCTGATAGTGTCCTGGTTTCGGCTGGGATAGGGTTACATTTCTTCCTAGTGCTGTGTTTTGGATTTAGTATGAGGAGAATGTTGATAACACACTGATGTTTTCAGTTGTTGCTCAGTGCCCTCCTAGTCCAAGGACAGCTCCCATGCCTACTGACTGAGCTAGGGACACAAGATGGGAGGGAGCACAGCCAGGACAGCCAGTCCAGCTGGCTAATGAGGTATTCCATACCATGGGACGTCATGCTCAGTATATGAATGGTAGGTGTGATCCAGGAAGTACCGATCGCTACTTGGTTATCAGTCAGCGCGGGTGGTGAGCAATTGCATTGTGCCTCACTCATTTTGTATATTCTATCATTATTATTTCTGTTCTATTAAACTGTCTTTATCTCAACTCACGAGTTTTTCTCACTCTTACCCTTCCGATTCTCTCCCCGTCTCGCTGGGGGGGCAGGGGGAGTGAGTGAGCGGCTGCGTGGTATTTTGCTGCCTGCCAGGTTAAACCACGACAGATAGTTATATAGTTATATATATGTATAATATAATATGCTATAAATGCCTGAATACTGGTTTACCACAACAATTTTGCGTGTTTATTTTTTCATATCCACTAATTGTAAGCTTGATGATTTGGGGTGGACATTGATCACTAACATAAACATTATTTGAGATACGCATGATAAAGAGTTTAAATGTTTGTGGTAACTCTGTGTTTGACAACATTAAGAAATGTTAAAACAGGGGCCTGAAGAAAGGAAAACATCTGCTTCTTCCTCTTAAATTATTATACATAGATATACATATATATACATGTACTCACATATTAATAAATAGTAATTGCTGGTTGCTTTGTCTGATTGCTTTTCTGCTTTATACATGCATGGTCAACACACTTCTTATGACTACCAGTATTGCTCAGATCAGTGGTCCTAGCTCGTAGCATTAACTGGAGATCTGAAACACCCATGCTGAATTTCACCTACTGTGGAACAACTCTGCTTCCCTGCAACCATCTCAGCCTTACTCATGCAAAAGGTATGCAGGAGCCGTTACATGTCCAGATACTACTGTAAATGTACTGTATGGGGCATGCTTATTACTCTGACATTTTCACGTTTGTACTTAAATACTTCTACCTATTTAAGCAGGATCTCAGCCTCCTTCTATCACCAGGATAGGTGGTATTCTAGGTGCTGATGACAATGTATCGGGAATGTAATTTGTAGGACCCATGTTTTTTTACCAGGAGCTGAGAAGTATCCAGTGGATAGAAGAAAAGGAAGAAAAAACAAGGAGAGTTTCCTGAAAGAAAAAATTCTATATTGTGGTACTTTATTTTCTTTCCAAAACATTTCCAATGTGACATTAAAAACAAACAAACTAACAAACAAATATACAAAAAAAAAAAAAAGGAAGATAGCACTTTTACAGCTGTCTTCTAATTGCAAGTTGACAAAACATGAAGACATTTCACTGGGCTGGGGTGGGTGGAGGGAGCCGGAGCTGTAGAATCCCTTTGCTATACTGAGTGGGAGCTCAATTAAATTGTGTTAGCATGTTTAACATTGATTGAGGTGACGTAAGTTATTCCACATAGCCTCCAGTTACCAACCCAGGGCATGGAGCTGTTGTATGTCCTGTGTCATATGTGTTTACCCTTTATGGATATCTCAGATGTTTCATTCGTCTGTGTGTGGACACTTATATCAAAGACTAGCTTTCCCTTGATTATATCTACACACTTAGTATACATAGATTTGAACATTTAAATTTGAGTGTCTAAGTCTAGAGCTGAAATCTGTCCTTGGGGCTTAGTTTAGCTGCCTGAATATAAGTGTCTAAAGAAAATTTATAAAGCATTTTGATACTTTGAACTATAGGCAAAACATAAGAAAATTAATATTTTAAATATTTTTTATTTCAATGCTAGTGTGAGCATTGTACAATGTATAAAATACAGACAGTATTTTTGAAATTAATGTTGCTAGGCCTTTTAACAGACAATTGTGTGTTGTTTTTTTTTTTTTTAAATTTATTTATTTATTTTACACAAGATTTATCTTGTGTATTTCCTTCATGTTATCTCATTTGGTTTACTTTAACACTGCAGAATTTTAATTTATTGAAGAATGGAATCAGGGAACAGGTGAGTTTGGAAGACAACTTTAGAGATAATCTGGTCCAACCCCTATGCTCAGAGGATGGTCAGCTAAAGCAGGTTTCCCAGGACCATGGGAAACCAGTCAGGTTTTCAATATTTCCAAGGATGGATTCTTCACAACGACACTTCTCAACTTGTTCCAGTGATCAATCCCTCTTACATAAAAATAAAAGAAAATAGAATAATAATAAAAAATATTCTTATGTTTAAATGCTATTTCCTGTATTTTAATTTGTGCCATTGCCTTTTGGATTCTCGTTGGGCACCACTGAGAAGAATCTGGCTCTGTCTTCTTCACTCCCCTCCGCCATCAGGTATTAATATGCATATTGGTATGATCTTCCTGAGCCTTCTTTTCTCCAGGCTGAACGAGCCCAGGTCTCTCAGACTTTCCCTGTAGGAGATGCTCCAGTCACTTCCTCACCTTCGTGGCCCTTTGTTGGACTGCCTCCATTATGTTTATGTCTCTTTTGTACTGAGGAGCCCAGAACTGGACACAGTGCTCCAGGTGTGGCCTCACCAGTGCTGAGTAGAGGGGAAGCAACATCTCCCTCAACCTGCTGGCAACACTCCTGCTATTGCAGCCCAGGATATCATTAGCTTTCTTTGCCACAAGGGCACATTTCTGGCTCGTGTTCAACTTGGTGTCCATCAGGACCATGTCCATATGGCTTTTGAATATCTCCAAGGATGGAAACTCCACAACCTCTCTGGGCAACCTGTGCCAGTGCTCAGTCACCCTCAGAGTAAAAAAGCGTTTCCTGATGATCAGAGGGAACCTCCTGTGTTTTAATTTGTGCCCATTGCCTCTTCTCTTGTCACTGGGCACCACCTGGCTCCATCTTCTTTGCACCCTCCCTTCAGGTATTTATATACATTGATAAGATCTACCACCCGCCCCCGAGCTTTCTTTTCTCCAGGCTGAACATTCCCGTCTCTCTCAGCCTTTCCTAATCCCTTAATCATCTTTGTGTTCTTCCCTCCAGTATGTCTATTTCTTTCTTGTACTGGGGAACCCAGAACTGGGTCCACTATTCCAGATGTCATCTCACTAGTGCTGGGTAGACAGAAAGGACCACCTCCATCAGCCTGCTGGCAGCACTCTTCCTAAGGCAGCCCAAGGTGCTGTTGGCCTTCTTTCCTGCATTGCGGGCTCATTTTCAACATGTCATCCACCAGGACCTCCAAGTCCTTTCCTGACTGGCTGCTTCCCACCTGGTGGGCCCCCAGCCTGTCCCCATGCATGGGTTTTTTCTTCTCCAAAGGCAGGATTTTGCTGTTTCCCCTTGCTGAACTTCATGACATTCCTGTTGACCTATTTCTCTAGTCTATCTCGGTGCCTCTGAATGGCAGCACACGTATCTGCCGTATCAACTACTCCTCCCAGTTTTATATTGTCTGTAAACTTGCTGAGAAAGAATGCACTCCACAAATCTCATGGGTTGTTTGTGCCCTGCTTTGTTGCCCTTCCAGGAGATATTGGAGTGATTCAAGTCCCCTGTGAGGATGAAGATTTGTAAATGTAAGGCTTCTTCCAGTTATCCAATGAGGGTTTAATCTACTGCTTCCTGATGAGGCATTCTAAGCAGACCCCCACTACAATGTCACCCATGTTGGTCTTCCTGCTAATCCTGACCCCTAAACTCTCAGTTGGCTTCTCGTCTGTCCTCAGGCAAAGCTCCACTGCTGTCTCCCATAAAGGGCAACTCTCCCTCTTTGCCGTCCTGCCAGTTCTTCCTGAGGAGCCTGTGTCTATCCATCACAGCACTGCAGTCATATGAGCTATCCCACCACACCATCTTGATCCACTGTTTCAATATTGCTTATGTTTCTCCTGTGGGTATGGCTTTTGATTAGGCAAGGAATATAAGCCTGTTCTCTCTATCTGCAGGTTAGTTGTTTCTATCACACCAGCTTTCTTCCTCATACTAGTAAATTTTCTAATCAGAAGACTAAAAGCACTGACTAATATTAATAATGATAATAATTGTGAAGCTTTTTTCATGTCAGTAATTTTATCTTTCAACATATGTTTTAAATTATTATAAATATTATTTTATAGAGAATAATAAAAGTGGTTTATATATTTCTGTATATATTTATGTATGTATTTGATTTTCCAATCTTTATCATTTGTTCTTTTGGTAAACTACCCTAATATTGTTATTGGCAACAATTACTCAACATTTGTTTTATTTAAATTAAAAATTCCCCTCTCATTTGTTCCTTTGCCAAAACATTTGCTAGCAAGGAACTGCATTTATCTTTCAATTTCCACTGTAATATTAATCCTCTAATGACTGAACAAAGTCAGGGGAAACTGTAGACTGGATGTGCACAGCAACATCAACCATAGTCTTCTCCAATGTCCCTTGTCAATTAACTAAAGGCAGGGAATTTACATTAGACACTAAGAGTTGGATACGTTTCTATCAATAGGTGCCTGATGAGTGATTCCTAGAAGGCTGCAGTTACTTGTCTTTTCCAGGAAAGCCATTAATGGATGGATCAGTAATGGAATAATATGAGCAAAGAACACAAGTCCAGAATATATGTTCAGTAATCTTACAGATAGAAATCATTAGGTGACCCTGAAAAAAGGGTGTGATTTAATTTGAATAACTTACCATAATAATCACTTGGGGGGGGTGGGGGAGGGGAAAGAAAGGAAAAAAAAAAAGAAAATAAAAATATATTTAATGTATGTGTGCTTAGAGAAACCATTATTTTCTCTTAAATGATTCCTGCTAAAAGATGGCATATTGGGAAGACAGCAATATTTTGGGGACCTACAATCCCGCAGATTTTTTTGTACAACATGACTACAGATCCTAGCCAACTCTATCAAAAAATGTCATACATATAGTCTACATGTTGCACAGAGATAGTTTTTATGGTTTCTTCTCTTTCCCTTTTTGTAGGCTTACCTGCACTGTAGATAGAGATTATCAACATTTGCTAGTCACACATGTATCAATAGTAAGTCTACCTGCTTCCTCCAGTAACTTTCTTTCAGGACCAGTAAACTAATAACATTGAAAAGAAATTTATATAATGTTATAAGGAGCTATTCTTTGTGGGAATTCCCAATTTCAACATGTCATAACATGCAATAACCAATAGAAGAACAATCAAACAAAAAAACCCACAAACTATTACAGATCTCAATTCCAGGCATTAATTTTTACCCCTTCTCCCCAGTAAATAATACATCAGTCACTGTGTCTTTCATTATTGGTTCTCAACCCACATCTTCAGTCTCACAAAACTCTTACCCCACCCCACCTCCAAAATGTGTCCTTGTCTGTTGTTTACTGCCTTTGTCTTAAAAAGTACAGAAATATTTTCTGTAGCAACAACTATGAATACTAATACTTAAATAAAATAAAATAATGAGTTTACTTTTCAAGTATTTATTTCTTATAAAATGGACAAAATAATTTCTTAGCTGCTTAGCGGTTTAAGTAACACCTTCTGCTGTTCCTTGATGTTTGCAGTTTGACTTATTCAGCAGCAATTACAGTGCCCTGTCCTCATCTCACATTGCAAAAGAAGCAGAAGAAAACAATCCCTCCGGTTTTGGTTTTGATTTTTTTTCATTTACCCTTGGATCATCTGGTGACTCTCAGTTTGGAACCTGGATACTAAATAGTAGTAGACTGATATTTGGGTCAATGAATATACAATGGACATCAGGCTACAAGGAAAAATGAACAAAATAACTAAAAAAAAAAGTCTTTGATAGCAATTAATTAATATGTCTGGTCACCTTTAACATCTGAATAAATAGAAGTAGGATGAGAAGACACTAAATATAAACCAGAGGGAAAAGAACAATGAAGACAAAAATGTATCTGTTGTTATAATCAAGTCAAGTAAAAGAAATCAGTTAGCATGGAGCCATAATCTTGGAAATGTTCTCTGTCATGATGAAAAAGCAGTAGAGATGGTGCTGCCAAAAGAAAAATGAAAGTAAAGCCAACTACCAGAAATATTTATGGAGAACTAGCCAAATTTTACAGGTTGATATTGAGAAGTAAAGTACTACAGTTGTATTAGTCTAAGATTCACTGAATCAAAGGAAAGTCAAGTGCTACATATTTTCATAAGTGCTACGGAGTATTAATTTAAAGAGGTCTAAAGGTATGTAAATGTTAAGATAATTACTAAAGAGAACAACCCCTCACAAATTAGCTCAGGAAGCTCTTTGTTAATGTAGAGTTCTTACAGATTAAGATTATGTAATATAGTTAGTGTTCATTCAACCTCATTTTTAGAAGCTATTAAGGAACTGATCTTTCCCTGATTAGCTTTAACTATACAGAAAATACAAAATAGAGAAACCTAAATGTGATTTTAATTAACAGAAGGCCTAGTCACAAGAGAGGCCAGACTGAAGAATACAACATGGCACTGAAACTTTTATTTTTTCATAATATTTGCATTACAGATAATGAAACACACCCTTATTTGATGGCTGTTGTTTAACTACATTGATGCAAGTTCACATTTTCTTGCCATCGGGTATTTTCCTCAACAACATTGATAAATTTAGTATTAGCTTATTTACAACAATAACCCAAGTTAATTTCCTCAGTCAATTACTCAATTAGTATCTTCATTTAATTCATTAATCTATGTCACTTCATTAAAAGGAAAGCTATGACTTATTTCAATGTTGTGCAAAATTCAATATGCTAAGAGTACCTACATTTTAGAAGAGTTAAGTATCTTAAATTAACAGCAAATTTCAGCACTGCTGCTGTTACAGAAATTAATTATAATTACTAATCTCTACTGCATGTGACTTGCAGTTTTATTTACTACACATGAGAGAATTTTAAATATTTGCCATAAGAATATTTTCTTGTAACAACCATTTCTACCTCCATCTTCTTAATTTTCTTTTAGATTCTTATGTTATTCTGTGTAATTTAGCACCCTAAAACACTAACTAATCAGCTGATGTCTCCCTTCAAAAAACTAAAACTTTTAAAACAGTCTATTTGTTTGATTGCCAACTGACCATGTTGTGATTCCCTTGATATACCTCTTCCTGCATAGAAATACTATACATGTAGTTAGCAGTTGCCCATTGTTACAAATGAGTGGTTTTGAGGCCACTTAAAGAATCACTGGCAAAGGTATCAGCAAAAAGTGACTTTAATAGAAATCTATAAAAGCACAACTTAACAGAATTCGATGGCAAGGTTCACTCTATTACTCATTACATGGATTAAGTATACACAGGGAAAATCATGTCAGAATTATGTTGGAATGGTTTATAGAAAGACCAAGAACAAAAAGGCTAAGGAAGACCCTCCCATTGAGTCACAAGGTCCAGAGCAGACCCCCTTACTTTCTAAACTCCTTCTCAGAGAGGAGTCTAGGTATGGCTGGATCTACCCCTAGTCTCAGACCTGGTCAATGGTTTATGCCTAAGGTTATATATGTTTAGCAGCGACCTAAAGTTCATTCACAGTTTTAAGGTAGATTGTAAGATTTTGACAACACTTAATCATTGACTAATTTAACAGTTACAAAGCGAGTTAATCAAGTTTACTACAGTGACTTGATTACAGATTATGCTTATTACTGGTTATCTAAATCAAAACACACAGACACACACACACACAAAAGATCTAGGTCAATTCACACATAAGGGCCCAGGTTATATAAATTTATAAATGCCTAAAGCTAGATAAATTTATAAAGTTATACCTGTTAGAAATTCCCCTTGAGTCTCGTGAAATTCTCACGTTAAACGCCTTCTCATTTCTCAATGGGCAAAGGGTCGAGCCCCAAGGAGTGTCTCGGACAAGGAGTGTTTCAGCCCAGGTCCCGATGGTCCTCCGAATATCACAAACTTGAGAGTGAGTGGTGATCCATCCAGAGGGAAATTCTGGGCGCAGCCCACTGCGGTCCAGCAGAGCTCAAATGGTCTCTCTTGGGACCGCTGTTTATAGGTTTGCAAGATGATTGGCTTTAGTCATCGGTAAATTTTCATCCTGGCTACTATCCGGGGTGATCCAGGATAGTGATGATGGTATTGTTCCATGGTAACAATAGTATCATTCCATCTGAGCTGCAATCCAGGTGGGGAATGCTTCAGGGCTGTCAGAGATAATGAATTATCCCCTGCTCTCGTTCCCTACCCTGATCAGGTAGCCGGTGTTCCTGGTACGATCGGTGTCGCTCCCCACCTTAGCCATGCAAGAGTGCCTGGTACGGTCAAGGGACGCTCAACCACCTAACTCATTACACAATGGCTAAGGCCTAACAGGAGTTCCTGAGATCGTAGAGTGGTCCAGGGGAAGGGGGAAATGCACCACCACAATCCACCCCGCAACTAAAGTCAATCCATCTGTCTCTCACAGAGCGGTGGTGTGGTCGCCTTTTGCCTCCATGCCTATAAACAGATCAATGCCATATTCAACTGCAATTTGGTTGGTTTACCTAATCATTATCGTTTTGTTAAATATGATTAAGCAATGTTATATATGCGAGGAGGTTTACCTGTCTAGCCATCCTCTACACTCTAACGTATAGAACAATGTTCAACAACAAGCATAATATAACAGAAATTAGTAAAATTATGATGGGATGTAAAATTCGATTCGAAGTCCCTGTTGCTGTTCATGACCATCCAGATAACCAGTGACGTTCTCCATCTTTCTTCACTCTTTCTAGGACATGGTGTATCTTCTCTGTATCATGATGGACGGTAATCAGAGTTCTTTTTCCGTTGTTTCAAATTCGTTGTAGTACTTGATTCAGGTCATCATGTTGCAACAGCTTTCTCACCAATGTGAGATTCATTCCAATGGGGGTAGGTAGTAAATCTTGATAGGATGTGTAGTTTGATTGTAGCAATTAGTGGGTTGTGACAGGAGCTAAATAGTTAAAGTCACATCCCATAATTTTGGTAAAATTACAAATACAGATATTTGAGTTATTATATGTCTCCACAGTGGTGTTGTCTATAAGTATAGAATCACAAAGAGTTCTTATACAAACACATCCATTTCCAACATATATAAGTACAGTTTCAGGAGTTTCATTAGGGTGTGTTTCAAAATGACAAATATTTTGTTCAGTGTCAAGACAAATGTCTTGGGCCTTAATGGTATTGCCTTCAACAAATAAATCCTTGTTGTTCCCATACAACACATGCATCCACATCAATAGTTTGCCATTTATCTCCATTTTGTTGGGCCCATACTCTATGTTCTAATGGATAGAGTACCACTCCATTGTGGTTTAATCCTAGTGCAATGACTGGGTATATGGTGTATATCGAAGCATTTCTTATTGTCAAGACAAAAGCTGTCACTTCGCTATCAGTGGGGTTAAAAGTGAAATTAACTAGATGCCACCAGGATTGGAATTCCCTTTCAAATTTAGTTCCATTATCCCAAATTACCTTTTGAATTTCAGTGGGCAAAGTGCCCTCATCACCTTCCCTTATAATTGCTGCCACGGTAGCTTGTACCCACAATTGAGCTTGTATGCAGCTAAGGGCTAGAGAAACATTATTTTGAGTTATGCCAAATGCACCTACAATCAATTGGTGGTCTTTTTCACAAATTCATTCCCACTTGGATAAAAATGACTATAAGCCATTGACTAGTTCCTAATTTTGTCAAAGAAGATCATAACGGATGTTCTAATTTATGCAAATCACTTGTTGCTGAACTTATCTTATTTACTAAAACTTCAGCGTCTATGCTGTTCAGTATTCCTAGTCCCATTCCCAGGATGCCAGTCACATCTCTCCTTGATCGTTTTGGAGAGGTGAAGGTTCATTCATGCAACCACGCCAACCATCCTGTATAAGATGTATCCAGGAATGGGTTTAATTGCAGAGATATTAACTTGTATTGATAGTTCCACTTGTTTAAGGGACCATGATGGATTAAATAGCACTTGTTGTTGTCCTATATTTTTAATTATGTAGGGACCAGTGTTATAAACATGAGGAGACAATTTGATAGGATGTTGGGTTGGTGAATATGATTGTTTGATATCAATTTTTAATTGAAAGCCTTGGCGGGAATGAGAGTTGGAGTCTGTCCAGAGACACATTACAAGTGCTGGATGGGATATAGTAAAAGTATATCAACATTCGGGTTTAAATGAACGGGTATGTATGTTGCCTTTTCCTTCAACATTGTTTATAACAATGTGTAAGGTTGCTGTGATACATTTAGTGTGATTCTCAATTCGCCGTCCTATGGAAATGATGTCTCCTTTGGTTCCCTTTAAGGATGGAGTTTGTTGATTTTTACTCTCATCTTCAGTGATCCATTCCTGCCTATGAAAGGTGATGTTATTGTGTAGTGCTGTTGCAGATAAATTCAGGTTAGGTGTAGGTGCGTCAGCAAGTACGTATGCATCAACCCATGGCCACCCTGTCATACACGAATTCCACATGTTGCTCTCAACAATCATAAAATCAAACAATAATTCTACATCACGTTTACCCCAGAAGCACAATGCGAGTATGGGTTGTGTAAAAGTGAAATTGTGCCAACAGTTTGGTTCTGGAATTTTATAGCAAGATTTTTCGTTATTTCTGGGTTTAGAAAACTCAGTGTGATATATTTTAATTTTGGTGGGCTTTCTGTGGGTAGATCCATTGATTGTTCGGCACCCTATTTTTGTTTTTATTTTATCCCTGGTGTGACTTGAAGTTAATATTTGATAAATGCTGTTATTATTGTGAGATATCTCAATTCCTTTTGGGTATAGTGTTTCCCATTTCTATTCATCCTTTAGATATGCCTCGTTTTCATGTATAACCAAAATAACAAGGTTTAGGTTTGCCTTATCTTTTGGTGGGTTCCATTGCTTCCACTATAATTTAGTAATGCATGGTCCCAAAGATTTTGTCTGAGTTGGGAGGATTATACTTATCCCGACTAAGAGGAAAAGCAAAATTGGGTTAGGAGCATGCTGTCGTTGTTCCTGTTGCCATGGATATGGATTCATTTTCTCCTGTTAAAGAAAAAGAAAGAAAATGTTTCGGTGGGGAAGGCTGAACGGGCTACCCCTTTTAGAAAGAAGGAAAAATCCATCTAGTACTGATTTTGTGTTTTCTGTCGCTGCTATCAGTAGCTTCCCAGGCAAGTGGGCCACAGGGTTTAGTTAGAGTCATAAACACAGTTCCAATTTGTGGTGAATTTACCATAACCGTTTGTCCTGGCTGCAATGTTATCGGACGTTTTCTTTTATCGCAAGGGGAGTATTAGGCTCAGCTTTTGCAAAGAATGCTCGGCTTACAGGGCTCCCAGTGGGTCCATATCAATTATTTAGTTGATGAAGTACTTTGGAAAGTCGAATATCCCACTGGGGTTCGTGTGGCTTAAGGCTCTTTTTTAATAAGCCATTAGCTCTTTCTACTATACCATTTGATTGAGGATAGTAGGGGGTATGGAATACCCATTGAATTTCCTCCTGTTTTGCCCATTCTTGCACTTCCTTGCATGTGAAGTGCAAGCCATTATCACTTTAGATAGTATCAGGAGTAAGTAGACTTGAAAACCAAGAAGATAGTCCTCGTACTGTATTTCGTCCATCCGTTTTTCGACACTCGGTCGCCATCAGCAAGACAGAGACTATTTCTACTCCTGTGAGAATATATTGGTATCCTGCAGAAGATTTGAATGACCCCGTGTAATCAATTTGCCATGTAGACCATAAAGTTTTTCCTTGATTGATATGTAGGGGTGGTGCTTTAGTAGGATGATCTGTTTTCAATTTTAATCTACACTAAGGGCATTCTGTGAGAATAACTTCACAAGTTTTTCTATCCAGGGGCCAACCCTTACTCTGTGCAGCAAAATAAAGTCTTCTTTACCTGTGTGACTTAATTTCTGATGTAGTCATTCTCCCAATCGATACCACTCAGAATTTAAGGAGTTTCCAATTCTTATCTTCCTAATTTTTGTCAATTCATCTACTTTATGGTTCCAGTTTGTGGCTGGCTTATTATCTTTGGTGTGAGCTTTCACCCATCGCGTCTTGAATGGACTTTTTCTGGCCATATCCAGTAATGGTGGCCAATCTTGAGTTCTCCAAACTGGAGATTTGTTTACTTCCCAATTTAAGATTTCCCGTTGACCAAGCCATTGTGTGGCACCTGCCTACGCGGCATAGGAGTCGACACAGATAACTTTTGCTCCATTTTGTGCTGCTAGGACAACTGCCCTTAATTCTCCTACTTGTGCACTACCTTCACCTTCTTCTACAATTTTTTCGCCAGTATTGATGTTTAATGCAGCAGCTTTGTATTGCCATTTACCATCTATCCTTTTTGCTGAGTCATCAGTAAACCAAATGTTTTCTGTTGGTGTTCCCTCAGTGAGGGGGTGTGCATTTAAAATTGGTGAGCGTTTGAAAGGTTGTTGTAATATCAGTGGGTCTGCATTTATAGGCATCTGTAATTTGGAAACTTTAGTATGTCCTTCAGTTAATTTTATTTGTGTTAAATATTGAGAAATAGTCTTCTTTTCAGTTATGGAAATAATATTGAATTCAGATGTCTAAACCAATAATGGAAGCAGTCTTCTAATTGGAAAGCACAACCCCCAAGTTCCTGGAACCAAGAGATCTTCAGCTTATTTATTCTAAACAGAGAAGCATATATTTTACAAGAGAAAGAAATATTTTAACATCCTGAGATGTTTTTACTATGATTGTTTATTCAGAAAAAGCAAGAAAAAAGAGAGAGTAAAGGGGGAAAAAAAAAAAAGAAGATAGAAATGCAGGAGGACCTGTAATTCGTTCACTTGTCAACTGCTTACTCATACTGTTAACAGCATGATCTTGCTGCTTTTATCTAATAAACCCTCAATGCCTCTCTTGTCTAACAGGAACTGAAGCCCTTCAGCTATAAGTGCTTGAGAGCTAAGTTCCCCTGTTGTGACTATTTTTGCCATCTCCTAGGATATCTGGAGGTATCTAGCTTAGGGTCAAGTAGAAACTTAATTAATATTTTGACATTGTAGTTCTTTTCATATGTGTATGAATGAAAAAGTGAACCAACAGTCTCTGTAGTGAGAATAATTCTACATCACCACTATAGTTTATTAAACTAAAGAATAAAATCAAGTGACATAATTTCTTCCTAGAAAAATAAATCTTCCCCCAAAAGCAAACAAACTGTCTGGACTTTGAGAATTTTACAAATACGTAATACTAGTCTCAAAAAAATAAACAAACAAACAAAAAAAGGCTAACATTGTGATGCCCCTTGTGGTAGTAAAGGCTTTCTTATTCAAGGAATTATTTCAGCAATCTTGATCAAAAACGTAAAGGGAAGACTTTGCATTTTGTAAAATAGTGTTTAAAAAACAAATATGTCCTACTTTTTGGATACCCTTTCTTAAACTGTGATATAAATTCATGGAGTTGAGAAACTAACCTAACCTAATTAACCTAACTAAACCCACAAAAAGCAATAAAAACCACAGAAAGAAACAATGTTACTATATGATTAGTGTATTTTGCCAGAGTGTTCTGAAATGGTAGTTTCTCTGGAGTTGCACTCCATGGTATTCTTCTGGAGGTCTTCATGGATGGAAGCCATTGGAGGAAAAATCCTGTAGGTAAGTCTCTAAGAGCAAGGTTTCAGTAAATGCAGCCCATTGAACGGTCAGGGTCAAAGCCTAGAATCCTGTTTGTCAAATAAATGGCAGAAAGCCAACTGGAGGAAAGAGAAAGATACCTTCTGATGTATCTTACTATATGTACGTATTAAGGATTATGAACTTATGTCATTATTTGCATTTTATCTTCATCTGTCTTGCATTAAATGAGATTTAATACAGCTGATAACAACCAGGAATCCCTTACCTATGGGATTCTTGAGCAGCTTGAAAAGTGCCTTAATCTTTCAGTGTTTCCACCCAGATATCTAAAGGATAACAATAAGGATGCCTATTGTAGCTATGCAGTGCATAGAAGAATAAAGTAAGAGGTTAAATCACCTCCAGTGTAGATGGATGGAAATGAAGTCCCCCTCTGCAAAGTGCTCTTTCTAGAGCGGCTGTAGTGCTTCACAGGGCAGAGGCAAATGACATTTGTAGGCAGCCTGAATAGAAAAAACAATATGAATACGTGAAGCTGGACCCTTATACTAGATTTTGGGTTGCTCTTTGGTCTTATCAATCCAGGTATATCACATAGCCAAAATGTAATGTGTCACACCTATAATTTATGTGGAAGCATTGGAGTGTATAATGTAACTCTACAACAAACCATTCATGGGTGTACTGGAGTGAGTCTAGCAAAGTGCCACAAACGTGATGAAGGGACCAGAGTGTCTCTCCTGTAAGAAAAGGCTGAAAAATCTGGGACTGTTTAACTGAGAGAAGAGAAAGTTCAGGGGGATCTCAAAAATACTCATAAAGACCTGATTGGGGGGGAGCAAAAAAGCTGTAGCCAGACTCTGCTCAGTGGTATCTAGTGATAAGGCAAGAGGCAAGGGGCTCAAACTGACACACAGGAAATCATGTTAAAACAAAATAAATAACATTTTTACTGTGAGGGTGACCAACCATTGGATCAGGTTGCCCAGAGATCTTCTGGAGTCTCCACCCATGGAGACATTCAAAACCCAACTGGATATGTCTCTGGTCAGCTTTAGCTGAACCTGCTTGAGCAAGAGGTTGGAGTAGACGAGCTAAAGGGGTCACTTCCAACCTCAGCTGTTCTGCGATTCCACGTTTCTGTGAAAAATGTTAAAGAGAACTGAATATATGTTGAGTAAAACAAAACAAAATTTCAGATCCACTTTTTGTTCAGAGTTTGAAAATAAAGCTGTAAATCCGGAGTAATTCCAGGGTCTCTATGGGGGAAGTTTTCCAACTTTTATAACCAAAATAACTATCTTTTATTTTTAATTTAAATTTTTCAGGAAGTTCGCATTCTCTCTGTGTCCTTACTTTTAATTCTGTAAGGACAAGGAAATAAAACAAACTTTAAAATATTTTCATTCACTAAATAAAAATGCTGGTCTAAATATCTTCTAATTTTATCGTATTTGTAGTAAAACAGAATACTTTTAATGACAATTTTTTGCAATATTTATTCGCAGGTACATTAATATAAACAAATTAACTTATATGACTATTCATTAGCTTGTCACCTCTTATAAATTGTCAAAATGTCAGGAAATGTCAACCTGGCTAGCTTTTCTCATATGCCACAAATGCCATAACAATCCCCTTCCTGTGTTCAAAAAACCCCATTTTGATCTCTATTATGAACATCCTTTTCTTCCTTCCCTTATTGGTGCTGGAAGCTGCTCAATACTGTTCTTACTTAAAGCTTTCAGCCCGGTTGTCCTTACACACTCTGTCTTTTATTTCTAGTCACATTGATTAAGTGTTTTTGGTGATACACAATGTTTGCCAGCCTGGTGCATAGTACCTCTGAACACACACTGAAAGTTCAATTAAATGAGAATGAAGTGTTAAAATAGTTTGAAATATTTCATAGTGCATTACTTTATTTTGATCCTGTATGTGTTAAATATACAGTAAGTCTGTCTTCGCTGAAACTAGACCAGTAATGTGATGAGGATAAGGCTCTGAAGCATAGCAATTAATGAAATACAAATTTGCAAGAAAAGAAAGATCAGTTTAAGGTTTTGCAGTCAGTTTGCAGTCCACCCACCCACCCACACTAATGTAGTGGTAAGGGAGACAGACGAAACAGAGGGAGTTACAAGCCTGTCATTTCTAGCAACAACCTTATTGCGTGGTAAGTAGAGGACATTTTTACTGACTGCTTATGTGACTAGAATTGAAAGCTTCACAGGAAAAGAATGTGTTCATTCACTTAACTTTATGGAACACCTAAATATTCTGTCTATGCAACATCAAATTATATTCGCCACCAAAACCAGTGACTCATTCCAATCTTCTTTCTTTTCCTGTGATCAAATAATAATCTCACTACATATGCAAAAAATTCATCTTCAGAAGAATTACCTACATGACCATTGCCTTTTCTTTTTCTTCAAGACATGGTGGAGATCAAAAGATCATTTTTATAAAGAAGGTTTACATAAAACCCGTACTAAAGAGAAACAAAAGAAAACCTCTCCAGCTACTCATTTCCCACACAAACTCACAGGCTGCTATACAGGTTAGCCTGCAAAAGCATTTTTTTTTTCCTTTTTCTTTTTTTTTTTTTTTGTTGCTGTTTTCTGTGTACTGTGGTAAAGCCGAGAAGCAGTTCTTCCCATTGAGATAAATATTTTGCAAGTGGGAAGTGTTCTGCAGATGTCTGAAATAAGAAACAAGTAAACAGACAAAACAATGCGAACAATGTTAAATGTGAGATAACTATGGATATCACCATAAGCTTATATTGTGGACAGCTGTGCACTAACCTAGCCCATCCTGCAAGCTTCCAGCCAGGGAGTCGATAATGATCCTAAAGTCTCAGCTCAGGAATAGCCCTCAGTTTACTTACTCTCACCTCAAAGCTTAGGTGGGGAGAGTGAACTGCTCTTTGCATATGATTGCATTGGTATGTCCTGATGTGGTTTGACTAACCATAAGCATCTACTAATTGACTACAAATGTCTAGTGCAATTTCAAATTAATTGCAGAATACATAAACCCTGAAGACAGATTATTTGCAAACCATGGATGTAGAAGTATAAAACACAGCGATTTGAGCTCTATTTTCTGTTGTTGGAAAACAGAAAACTTCCTGATCCAAAGCAAAAGGCTAACACAGATGAAAACTAAGAAATAGTTTTCATAGGAAGATATTTCGCATCCATAATGTCCAGATTCTTTGGCATGATTAAGCTCCTGTTCGGTATTTCCCAAATACATTCTGTGTCTTCTCAGATTTTCATTCCTTGTTACACAGCTCACATGATATTATACAGCTTCATTGTTCCTTTTTCTACAGGGCTCTGCTTGATCCAAAACAGTTCAGCATAGATCCCCAATGATTGGTAATATTTGTATTAACAATTCACTTTCTTCCCCACTTCTGTCTCTCGAGTAAACGTCTGAGAATTTGTCATAGTAATCTTGTAAAAAGGGAGAGGAGAGCTTGAATACATAATAGCACATTAAAATTCAAAACCCTTAAAAAATGTTGACATGGATTCAATTGTTACATGGCTGCACTGTTTATAAGCATGTTTGCCAATGCCCATGTGGATCATGCATTCCAAAGAATGGAGAAAATACAGGAAAAAGCACCATCTGAAAATACTTTGACTGTGAGAAATGGGACAAAGCAGATGTTACTTGTCTGACATTCATGTCTACATAATATGATCAGAGACAACCCTATGTACAGCTTAATCCTGGATAATATAGAAAGTGTCAGGAGTCTTGTTTTGAGTGCTAGCTCAGCATGTCCTAAGGGCACTGGGCTCTGTATAGAGAATTGCACATATGCAGGACACTTCGGAATGAAGGTAAGCAGTCGCATACACATTGCCTGTACAATTCTTTGTATGAATCCTTTTCGTTCCTTACTTCTTTTAGAGATAGGAAACAGTTAACAGTGCTGATACTTAAAGAATTTTTGTCTTCTGAGGTGGTCCAATACCTTTTGAAGGAGGTTCAGCAAAATCCATCCATTGCACTGCACTGAATTTTCCAGATTACTTTAACACTTCTGAGACCTACAGAAAAAAGAAGATTTTTTTGAAGAGAAAACAGATTCTGGGATGCAAAATACATGATAAATATGACATCCAAAGGGCACAGCACTATGAAACAGTACAGCCTAGCCTATTCAAGTGCATAATAGTATTGTACTGCTAAAAATGAGACTGCCCTGATTTTCAAAAACAAATAAGGTTCATATATCTCCCCATTTCCATTCTTTCTCATGAAATGATTCAACAATGAATTCAAAGTTGTTTAGATATTCCTAATGTGTATTTTTTTTTCCTTTCACATGTTTGGGCTTCATTTAAATGTATGGCTTGCTTATGGAATAATGGACATTTTATATAAATTATTGACAATTACACTTTATCTGAATTCTTCTCCAATATTGTGCATGAGTGTGGGTCTGGGGGATGATTAAGGGATTTCTGTTCTGTATATGTAAATTCCTTAAATGACTATTAGGAAAGAAATCAAATCCTTAAAGCAACATTCTCATATAATCATAGGGTCATAGAATTATAGAATAGTTTGGGTTGGAAGGGACCTTTAAAGGTCATCTAGTCCAATCCCCTTTCCATGGGCAGGGACATCTTCAACTAGATCAGGTTGCTCAGAGCCCTGTCCAACCTGACCTTGAATACTTCCAGGGATGGGGCATCTGCCATCTCTCTGGGCAACCTGTGCCAGTGTTTCACCACCCTCATTGTAAAAAATTTCTTCCTTATACCTAGTCTGAATCTACTCTCGTTTAGTTTAAAACCATTCCCCCTTGTCCTATTCAACAGGCCCTGCTAAAAAGTTTGTCCCCATCTTTCTTGTAGGCCCCATTTAAGTATTGAAAGGCTGCAATAAGGTCTCCCCAGAGCCTTCTCTTCTCCAGGCTGAACAACCCCAACTTTCTCAGCCTTTCTTCATAGGAGAGGCGTTCCATCCCTCTGATCGTTTTTGTGGCCCTGCTCTGGCCCTGCTCCAAGAAGTCCATGTCTTTCTTGTGCTGAGGGCTCCAGAGCTGGATGCAGTACTGCAGGTGGGTCTCACCAGAGCAGAGTTGAGGAGCAGAATCACCTCCCTCTACTTGCTGGCCACGCTTCTTTTGATGCAGCCCAGGATATGGTTGGCCTTGTGGGCTACGACCACACGTTGCAGGCTCATGTCCAGCTTTTCATCCACCAATACCCCCAATAATATTAGGATTTATTGTCTTGGACTTGAATCTTTACACTGACTTTCATACCAGATTTATGGATGTCACTGGCTTTATTGCTTTTGTCTTTTTAGAATCCAAACACTTAAATATACAGTTATACACATGCACTCAAAAATTTTTTCCTCACTCTTCAGGTGCTGCATGTTACTCTATTCCTCCCTCTGTAGAACTAAATTAATGGCAACTTAAGGAGATTGAATTTTATGATCCAGAAGTCTGGCACGGACCAGGTCAGACAAAATAAGTCAATTTTAGAACTGCATTGAAAACGAGGAAAACTATGCCGGGAAGGGAGGGAAAATAAAAAGGAGGTATGGGAATTTCCAGAAGAGCAAGCATTAAAAAAAAAAAAAAGGAAAGAAATAAAGGAAAATAAGAGATATAAATAATTTCAGCAAATAAGAAATGTGAATACACTTTTCATATTGGTCAAAGTACTTAGGCTAAACATGTAAACATATTTTCAGAAATGTTGTATAAAATTTAATCTTTTCATAGAAAAGCTTACTAAACATTAGGGGTCCATTAGACACAACATCAAAAATAAAGACAAGCTACTTTTTAAGATTAAAAAGATTAAATAAGCATCATAGCTTAAACTAACCAGTTGTGAGTTAACAATAACCCTAGAGAGTAAAATATTTTTTTTATAATTCAGTTGACATGTCTGTGCCTTTTGAAATTCTAGTTGCTGGAGAAAAATCCATAATATAATTATAGGTCATTTACATAAGGATTCCCAGGGGCTAGCTGGTGTTACAAGAAGTTTCAATAAACTTTTAAAACAGAGTTAATTTCTGTTCTGACATGTGAAAAATCACAAAATTTATAATGAGAAAATCTGGATGTCAGTTATGCCTTTGTATATGCAGAGTAATTCCATCAAAGTCAGTCATCCTGAGCAGAATTTACTTGAGAGAGTATCCCAAGGACTAACATGCTCTTGGTAGATTCATGGACGAAGAACGTGAAGTTAAGTATAACAGATGTAACATTCAGTGTAACAGATGATACTGATTATTTTTTAGAATAATCTGACAATAATAAAAAGAATGTTTGTAAAGGAGTTATTTGCACTGAGGCTAGATTGTGCTCCAGTTTACACACAAACCATCTACAACACGTGGAAAACTGTAATGTATGGGAAACATGAAAGAGCTCTTTGCATGCTGGTCTCTAAATACTAGAGGTGGCTGAGCAAAGACACTGAGGGTAACTTGCTGTCGCAGCAGCCTTGGGGCCAGACACTATTTAGTCACGTAAATGTGGCGTTGTGCCCAAGCTAATAAATCTGAACAACTGCCATGCAAATGTCTTCTGCTATGCTATGTTATATAGACTTGCTGCCACAGCCCAGCATTCACTCAGGGTTCTCTGCATTCAACATGATGGCACATTCTAGGCATGTCTATGCTGAAAGATTTTTGTTTATTGCAACTACTCACTTTGGGCCTCCTTTCAAAATACATTTTAATACAGACTTCAATTCACTCTTCTTTTAGGCAGGGCTTATTTATTATGCTTACAGTAAATACAGCAGGACTTATAATTACATACTTACATCCTATTGATTTCAAATAATATTTTCAATAACGATGTTTTCCTAAGCTGGTGCTGATTTCTGTTAGGTAGATTCATTTTCTGTTTACAAAAGAATAGTCTCTATTGCACTTTGGTTGGAAACATTTAGAAATCTATTTGTATAGAAAATTTTAAAACACTTGGAATCAGCAAATATTTTGCTGAATGCTGCCTTTGTTATTACTGAAGGTCTTTCTAGCTATAATAATGTAATTTCCCGATTATAGCCAACAGAACTCAGAGTTTCTATTAAAAAGAGAAATCAATCACAAACATTTTTTTTTAACCCTCTCTGCTCTCATCATGTACTAAGAAGGCATTCACAAAGAAATGTAGACATTTTAATCCCCCTTAAAAAACTGTATAGTCTCTTTAAATTACTTCACAAAAGCTCAATACTGGACTGTACATGATCTATACACATACTTAAAATATAGAACAATCTGACAATTATATCATTTCTCTTTTTGCTTTTCTTTCTTTGTTTACTTAAATTAATGCATTTACACTCTGAGGTATAACATATGTATACTAGGGGAGGCTACACAGATGTCATGTGAGTACCATGAAGCATTGTTAGGAAAGAATATTTTTTTGTTTTAAATGCTTATTCATGTTTCGTGTTAATTTAGAAATGAAACATGCTTCAGAGTTCATCCTATTATTAAATTGATTTTGTTAATAGAGAATTCTTTTCACATCAGCATCTCCCAAAATGGTAAAATTAGCTTTACAAATGGAAATAACTGATAAATATCTGAGTGGAAGTGGGTTTGGGTTTAACTACTTGAAAGTACTAAAAAGCTTTGAAAGAATGAGGAATTATAAATTCTTGCTGGGCTATTCACAACATGCGTTTCTGTTTATAGTAACAATAGCTAGCAAAGATAAATTCAGTAGTCTTATGCATGTACCAGTAGAGACCTGTATACAATATTTGTGCATAATTCAGGGCATTCTAAATGTAAATGAAAGAGTCTGTAGTAATTTATGTGGTTCAAATTGTCAAATTTACTTTTTTATATACATACATATGCATACACATACATATGGATATTTGTGTGTGTGTGCGTGTATATCTATATACAGTTCATAAAAGAATTACCACTTAGAAAAGATCTTATGTGAACTTAAAGTACAGCAATCCTAAAACAATGTGGGGCCTTGACTGTTTTTACTGTATATGGTTATACCAAATCTGAACTTCATCACTTTTCTCACGTACAGATGCACCATGCACCTAACTGATCCTTACTTTTAATGACTGCTAATGTGACCTGTAACACACCTTTTTTCCTAGAATTTCAGGAGTAAGTTTCATCCTTTCTAACCTCCTAAGCATGAATGAGTCTATTTCCAAAAGTGTGTTTGGTCCCTGACACTATGCTTTATAAATTGCATTAGATAGAGCAGCAACCAGTTATAACTGTAGAGATCCAAAAGTTCAACATACATCCATGATCTAGCTGTACTCACCTCTTTTTGCAGTCAACGTTAGACAATGAAATGTGATCAATCTTAGGATGAGATTAATCATCCTTTTGAGGTGCCTGTGTCATTGCAAATTTTCATTGTTTACAGAGAGGCTTGTGTGACTAGCTCAGAGTCAGAAGACACATTTTCTGATGTTTACATTAAAGTAGATAAATCCGCATGCTTTTTGGAATAATTATCTCAATTTTTTCCATCTTTTTTTTTTAAAATACCTATAGAAAGCAACAAAATAAATAGCTTTTCTTTTTCAATTTGTTGGTAAACTAGAACAAAGATATGCACAGCTTTGGTGTGGACATACTGTAATGGTACTTACCCAGCACAGATTTATAGCTAAAGAGTCTACCTGGTGTTTTACATTACTTGAGTTTTTATTACCAGTCCAGATTGAGTGCCTCTGCACACCTCTGGCAGAAGAATTATTTTCAGACTTATCCTGCTAGATGAATCAGATGTCACAGACATCAAAACAAGAAGACAGAAAGATTAAATAATAGCTAAATAAAAGTATTAGATGATGTGATATCATGAATGTGTGTTTCGATAACCAGATGTCAACCTCAAGGCATTGTCAGTTCCCCTACAGAAGTTGTATCTGTACAAATTAAGAAACTCTAACTTGGCCTTTGAGTTATAACAAATGTGTCTTATATTTTTTCAGATTTTCTACAAATATCTGTATGCTTTTTTATGCATAGAAGTCCTACATTTCCTGTTCTGAATTTGATAGAAAATGTACAAGAAAATAACCATAAGCTTGCTAGTTCTTCATTATTTTGTAAATGTTATCCTTTAGATAAAATATATATAGCAGTTCATTATAAAACCACCTGATAATCACTACAGCAGTTTTGAACAGGCAAAGTCTATGTACATTTAAAGTGGAAATAGCTTTAAAACTACAGGGAACACTAAGAAACATGGTTTTGGTTAAGAGTTTTCTGACTATTTTGTCAGTATAAATTGATGAAAAACCTGTTTTGGAATTTAGGGCCACAGATTACATTTCCAAGCTAAGAGCCAAAGAAAAATAAGCCTAGACAAATAATCTGGGAACGAGGACCTGAAATGTTAAAAAGACATTGACCAGGGAATACAGAAGAATCACATAATTTTTCAGGTCAAGCGACATGTACATACTCCATTTCTTATGATTTTTTTTAAATAAAGAATACTTGGTTAAAAATTCCCTTACAACATTGCAAAATCCTTCCATGCATTCTTTCAGTTCTCTTACCATAATGTGAGAGTGATCATATTTCTTCATCAAATTATAGGACACGTAAATTTACTAATGTCTTTAAGACACTCTGATAATATAGTGACATCTTCTGTTAAAGTGTTTGTAAAGAAGAAAATCTCCAACCTGCAAGGCTGCAAAATCTATTGAATTGAGCTTCATTCTTTATACTGACTTCAGCGAGCACTTCCCTGCACTACTGCTAGATAATGTTGAACAAATCACAACCAAATAATTTGTTCATTCAAAATGTCACCTAAGCAATGGGCATTGTGCTGTTGATTTTACAGCTTAGTTGAAAATTCTATTGCTTAGGCAAAAATTCTACTGAATCACTAAGATGTGACATCTTTCTAACATAACCATACTATTTAAGAAGTTTAATATTTATAAGGCATATGTCAGTTCTTTCCCATTTTTGTCATCCAGACAGAAAAGTAGTTGGAGGTGCAAAATGCTTTTGCAATTTCATTAGAAAACTTGAAATGGAGACAGAAGTAGCTTCATAGACAGTTGTATTATTCTGGACAAAACAGTGAAATCTTAAATTACTGTCTAATTTAATTATACATGGAAATATTTTCTCAGTAAAATTGTAGTCTTCTAAATATTAATTAGAAATTATTGTCAAAAGTTCATAGTGAAACTAATCTTTATTAAATGTTTTGTTGGAAATATTGCAAGTCTATGGAGTTGTAATTAAGTAATAGAGTAAGGAATTGACTAGTTGAAGTCATCAGTTTTGAAGAACTAACCTATAAATCACTTTGCATTAGTTCAAATTCCAATGCAACTGAAACTATAGGAACAGAACACTAACTGGACACAAAATGACTATAACTTTATAGTATATGATAGTCTTTTTCAAGGAATCACTGATGTGGTACCTATTAAAGGTAGAACAGAACTAGAAGTTTGCTGCAAGACTCATGTCTGAGACTCTGTTGGATCATGTATAATTCCAAGGCACCGAGTCTAAGAAAAAGAGTGCCCTTCATTTATCTTTTAGTAGAAACTGCTTTTAAATTAGACAGGTAAGAGTTCATTTACTTTGGATTTTGCTGGTTTTTGGTTTTGTTTTTTTTTGTTTTGTTTTTGTTTTTTTTTTTTAAGAAACAGTCCCATCCAAAACAGATTTGCCTTTATGTTGCTTGGCAGTTAAGATCAGTTTCAGGGTTATACCAATAAAATCAAAACCTTCGGTTTAGAAATCTTCCCTTTCTACTATGGGTTCATTCCATTTAGAGATGTTGTCTCTGAACAGACATTTTCTATTTCCCCTTGGTGATAGCTATGTTTGAAATCACTTCTTGATGCATTTTAAAAGAGCAACACACTCATTAGTAAGCTATCACTTCCAGAATGTTTGATGAGATAGACCTCAAATACACTGTATAACAAGTTTTATCAATCAGAAGGGGTAAAAAATTACAGATTCCCATGATTTAAATTTCTTACACAGTATTTCACAAAAAGTCTTGTACTGTGCTTTAGGTATCCCAGTGCTTTAGCCTTAGTAATGTTAAGGACCTACCTATCTGGAACTCTATTTCTTTGAAGCCGTTGCAGCAGTTTTCTTTCTTATGCTCATATGGTTGTTCTCATAATCTCACGCCTGATAGCATGGGCAGTTTTTCATGGGAAACATCTACCACTGGTGTGAGACCTCTCTCTCTGCCTCCTCTCCCTCTTTATCTTTTGTTTTGTAGATTCTATTTTATGTTAAAGGAAATCAAATGCAATATACAATAAAGAAAGTAATAGTCATTTAAACACTTGTTAAATATTATTCAATACAGTATATGCATAGATGCTTAAAGACCAATGAAAGTGCAACACTTGCATCTGATTGGTATACTCTAGTCAGAACTAAGAACATCACACCTAAGACCAGCCAATAGAATTTGAACAGGCTTCAATGAAAACTGTGCAATATTAAGGGAGAAGCATGGCAAAAAATTCATCATTTTCTTCCTCGCCACTGCTTCGTTGGAGAGAGCCACCAGAGTGCTCATCTGGGACCCATCTCTGCTCTTCCTGGCTGGTAACCGGAAAGAGTTTTCCCTTTATTTTTCCCTTTCCCTTTCCCTTTTTTTCTTCCTTCCTCCCTCCTCCCTCTCTCCATCTGTCTCCCTCTCTCTCCTTCTTTTTTTTTTTTCTTTTTTCCCAAGAATAACTTTAATAATTTAATCACTAGAATCATATGTATGCTACCAGCTATGTATCCCACTAATAAATCTGTGCATGTGAAACTGTCTGAAACTCCTCTGTGCAGCAACGTGTATTACCTACAGGAAGATACTAATTTTCAAACCTCGTCATCCTGTGTTTTCCAGCAGATATAAAAAAATAGTGTTTTTACATTCTAAAATTCACCAAAAGAAGCTTAAGGACCTTTAAGGATCTTAGCAGTATAAATACCATCCTGGTATAAGATACTAACTTGTTATGATGCTAAATGACATCTAAACATGGGGAATTATATGAATACACCTTTTCTCATAAAAAGATGGAACAACTTGTTTTTCAGCACCCTTCCAAAGAGGGAGTAGTCATATTAATTTTTCACACCTGATAATTCCTTCGATAGCAGCAATAATTACAACATCAGCCCTCAGTATTCACTGAGAGGTAAGAGAAGAAAGAGTCATGGTATTACAGCTGCCTATCTCTATCAGCCCTGAGGAGGCTGTGTATAAAGGAAAATTAAACTTACCAGCTCATTTGCTCTTAATTTAATAATTTTGGTCATTGTAATTCTTCTGATTGTATTCTTTCTTTGAAATGCTTCCATTTAGTATCATCAAACTTCACTTTCTTACAATGATTTGCTGTCATTCATTCTTGTTTTCTCCCCTTATATCATCCAGACATTCAAAAGTTTTA
Source organism: Calonectris borealis (assembly GCF_964195595.1). NCBI lineage: Eukaryota > Metazoa > Chordata > Aves > Procellariiformes > Procellariidae > Calonectris > Calonectris borealis. Next base: position 167,478,119 of record NC_134312.1, read on the forward strand.
CTGTATTTCTTAAACGCTTCATATTTATTTACATAATAGTACCTCTAATATTTACAACTGTCTCTGATTCATATTTCCTCCCTGCTATTTGTCCTTTCTTTTTATCAGTGTGACCATTTTTATTGATATTATCTTATCTAGAAGAGAAAATGAATTCTAAAATTTCTCAGCTTTATTGTCCTTACACAATAATTCAAGAGACAGAGTATTTCTGGGATGTCAGTTGAAGTTTATTTGAAAGTTGTAAGTTTTAACCTGAATCAATCTATTCATGCATTCATCTTGCTTTTTGTTGCTTGGTTGGTTGAAGTTTATTATTTTTCCCAAGGTCGCAGCCCTTTCTGTTCAAGGAAAAAAACTTACAGCTTGAACATTTCAAGCTTTGTGTGTCTGTGTGATAGGACAGAGATTTTCAAACATTTTCTAATTGCCATTACTTTATCTTCTCAATGTCAAACCTTTTCCTGCTGGGCAAAGCAAAATGATTTGTATACAGTATTCTTCTACTTAAGATCAAATTGCAGGTATTCTATTGCCTAAGAAAGCATCCAGAATTTTCATGCATATCACCTATGAATGTTTTAGAAAAATTCCCATACTTCAAGTTTCAAGGGAGCTAAACACAGTATTTTTCTCTCTTTTCTTAAAAACTGTCCCCTTCACCTTGACACAGAATTTGATAAAAATTACAGTAAGGACAGTCAGGCTCTATTGTTCTCACATTCCACATAGATATTTTTAGTTCTACATTTGGATTAATGAATCTCAGTTTAAATGTTTGCAGTGTTGACATGTGTATCTGAGCTACTTATCTCAGACTTCCTTTATAAAGAGAAGATAAGCAGCTTTAGTACACAACTGACCTGATTAACTTAAGAAATTTACTCTATGATGACATAAATTGTACCCCAAATGAGTCTCTCTCTTTCTGTCTAGAAAGAAGCTTAGCCTTCTTGGACTTGGATGTAAACATATAAGATTTGCTTAATTTTCCCTCATAGGTTTTATCTGAGATGTCATAAAGCATCTAAAAGGTCCAGGTGGGGATAGTATATAGGATACAGGATTTAGAAGACACACAAGACCTTCCAAAGCAGCAGCTAGAAGTCAGGTGGGAAATATTAAAATATTGCAATGATACTAGACCCTTAGGAGTGGGCAACTGAACTAAGCATATGACAGATAAATTCAGTCCCTAATGTGGAATCTGCATAAGGACAGATGAAGAAAGAATAGTAATTTACTTACTCTGGTTACAATTCTTAGAAATTTTTTCAGCAAATTCCACAATTTACCTTTCATCCCTGTCTCCTCCATGTCTCTATAGGTAATTTTGACAAGGGAATAGGTTCAGGCTTCTGTTTTTAATTCCTGAAGGTCCAGTTGCACAACAGTGTATGTTGTGCAAGATATGGCCATGACGAGTATGTATATTCTAAGATTTCAGGCCATACTGATTAGATTCATATGAATGATGATCAGGAAATGTTACTGAAGCAGCTGACCACATAACAGTTTACAGCCATAAAAGCAATGAATTACAAACTGTATCTCTCCAGTAACAGTTTGAGCTTAGGTTGTAAGTAATGAAACAGCATGTTGTAGTTTAACCCCACAGGCAGCCAAACACCACACAGCCACTCGCTCACTCCCCCCACCCCTGCAGTGGGATGGGGGAGAGAATCGGAAAAAAAAAATCATGGATTGAGATAAAGACAGTTTAATAGAACAGAAAAGGAAGGGAAAATGATAATAATAATAGTGATAGTGATAATAATATCAATAATGATAGAATATACAAAATGAGTGATGCACAATGTAATTGCTCACCACCTGCCGAGCAATGCCCAAACAGCGATCGCTACTTCCTGGACCACGCCTATTATTTATATAGTGAGCATGACATATGGTATGGAATACCCCGTTGGCCAGCTGGGCCAACTGTCCTGGCTATGCTCCCTTCCAGCTTCTTGTGCACCTGTCAGAGCATGGGAAGCTGAAAAGTCCTTGACTAGCAGGGTACCCGGCAACAACTAAAACCATCATTGTTCTCATACTAAATCCAAAACACAGCACTAGGAAGAAATTTAACTCTATCCCAGCCAAAACCAGGACAGAGCAGTAACGGTGGTTTCAAGACTTTCATTCCCAATTTGAGGTCTATTTTGCGAAGGAAACACTTGATACAAGCAGTGGAAGACTTTCCCACATTTACCTTTAATCAAGGGAAAGATGTCTAGGTGTATTTCAGAGATGCATTTGATTGCTTAGCTGTTTAAGTTCCCCTCTGAGTGAAGAGAGAGCTGGGGTTTGGTTAGGTTGTGCAGAATTAAGTACTGGATGCTGCCTGAGGTGCTCTAGAATTTCCCCCGTAGCCTCCAGAAGCTGCCCCAAGAGGGATCAGGTTTCTCACAGGTTTTGTCTCATACCTGCAAACCTCATTCAGATGTCTCCAATGCCATAAGGCTCCTCAAATAACATTAGACATTTATGAATGGGCAATTGAGTTATGTTCTGGCAAATACAGTCACTGAAGCTTAAGGAATGACCCTAAATTAAGTATTTATTTTAGGATGCGCTAAAAAGCTGTCCAGACCTCAGTGACTGCATTGACAAGGTCTCACTTGGCTTTAAAGGGAGCCTATACATCTAGTTTTATTACTGACACCTGCATTTCAAGTCTGAGCCTGGAGCTGAATCCTACTTTTACACTTTTCAATCAACAGAGACACACACAAGCATTGTCACAGCTTTTCTTTATTTCTTAACGTTTATACAATCCTTCATAACTAGCCATTAATTTTTTCTCACTTGAAAACAAAAATTTGTCTACCCTATCTCCTTGTTTTCAATTTAATTTAAGATTCTTCTGCCTTTTGTTTTGTGTTTTTGCCATATTCTCCTCACCCCATTCTGTTATGGTACCATGCCTCTGTTTATTTTTTAATGACTATATAAATCCAGACCTATGCAGTGAGTTAATATCAACATAGGTGTAGTAACAAAAAAGTCTTTTTGTTCATAGTATTACAGCTTCTTGACAATGCTTCTATTCAAGATTAATTTTTCAGAGTCCCAAGAAAGAATTTTTTTCCCCACTAAAACTACAATAGAAATGATCAAGTAATTGACAGCTTTATGTACCTGTGGAGATGTGAGTAGGTTGGACCACAGTTTTTTAAAGACAGCACATAACTCTTGGGTACATTATTTCCTAATGCAGTGGAAAGATTTTATGATTTTTCCTTTATTCCCCTATAAGAGAATTTTTAAGGTGTTATAGGAATAACTGGGAAGCATCACTAGATATCCATATTTCCTGTTTAAAATAAACATTTTTTTACCAACACAGGAGCTTCTTAATAGCATTTTCTGACTCAATGACTCATATATTATTTTTTTTCTCTCTTCTTTGTTGTTGACCGTCTTGCACCTATATTGAGGACAGAAGGATTGTCATTTGAAATAATTTGAAATGACCATAGGCTTTTAGACAGGCAACTTTGGAATATGAGTTGGGAACATAATGTTTCATATCAAGGTAGAATAGATTGTTCAGTCTACTGTGACACACTGAATAAATTGCTTTGCAATGAAGCTACAAATAAAAGCATATCAGAATTTTTCCCTTCTACTCTCCTTTTAGTTAAAGCAAAAAGACATCTTTTATATAAATATATATATACACACATTTGTTTATATAGAAAATACATGGGTTTTTAAATCTAAGTTTTGATTTTTCCACTTTCATCAAGAATGAAATCCATTGTATTCTGATACCCATTATATAAATCTGTTTTGTCATGTGATATTGTTGTACTTAAAACAAATTTAAAATCATGTGCAAAAACATCAAACCAGCACTAAGATTTTTTTTAGACATACTATTGTAAGTATCTCAGTTTTTATGTGTCCAGACTAAAATTATATTAGTTTTTTGAAAGTACTGGTCATCCAATAGTATCAACCCTCTTGGAGTGGAAATAAAATATGTTTAGGTGGGGTGATACTGGTCTTTTAAAATTGGATATCTTAGATTAAATCTTCAGCTTTTGGCTACCTGATAGATTGGGAAACAGAAATGTCTGTCTTTGACAAAAGTTTTACGCACAGGAGCTGGCTGGCCAGATCAACATCTCCAAATGTATGTTCATCACTTGAACGACCTCAGGACCAGGTAATATCCGAGTTTCTAAACCCACTTGTATTAACAGGCAACTTCAAAGAGGTTGAAATTGAAGCTAAGCTATCAACAAGCTGACATTCATATCACCATGCTCTATTTTTCCATAATACAATAACTCTCATTAAATTTAATTCTAATTTAGATTATTTTGTTTTAGAGTTTCTGGTGAATGGATATTAGAATGCTACAAGTAAGATCCACTGTTTTCCTTGTAACTCAAAACATTTTTATAATGTGAGGTTATGACAAAAGTGGTTACCAGGTTTTATGTATTTATTTTAATAAAGATAGATATGAAAATAAAAATGTTTGTACAAGCAAATGCCAATGGAAAAATGTTGGAAAATATAGTAAGAAATGCATTAAAACAATTAAAATGTTTAGAAGAATTTTTAAAAAAAGGCATTTGAATTAGTAATATAATGTGGCAATGCACAGCATTAAGTTTTAGGTAGTACTAATATGTAGTAAAACAATTTAAAAAGAAAAAATAACACTTTTAACTGTGAATTGTATTGTATTGTTTCACCTAGTAGATCTTTGTTTCATCATGAACTGAACACATATTCCTGTTAAGCCATTCTTATTTCAGTTTGTTATGAATAAGCTTTGTTTTTCAACACTAAATTCTGCTGTATAATGCTAAATAATAGAGGCTATGCTATATACATTGAAAGGTCTGGATTATTCACTTGTAAATTGTGCTGTCACTAATACCTTGCATGGGTAAATCTTAATTCCAGCTGTTTAATGAATTATTTAAATCTAACCTCATTTGTATTTCAGAATAATATGCAATGTATTAAGAATGTTACTTATCACTAAACTTCTTTTTCCCCTAGAGTCTTTCTTTTCAACTATATATTAAAGCATATTAGAAATTAATTATGAGAACATTAGTTATATATCTGCTTGGAAATGGAATATAAATGTGGAGTTTATAGCAGTAGGTCTACCCATACAGTAACTTCCATAAGCTGTCTCAGCACAGTTTTTGAAAGTTACTTATACAAAACTTAAAAAAAAAAAAAAAACAGATGTTTTACTTATATAAAAAAATGCAGAAGTACTGAAGCCAGTCACTATTTTTCATGTATAAGAAAAAAATACCACACATTAATTTTCCATCATATCTTTAAAAAGTCATCATTTAAGTAGGTGTTCTGAAATTGTACCTTTTTTAAAAGCCTGTAGAAAATTTCTGTTTCTTTTGGATTTGAAAATATAACTCATAACCTGTAAAGAAATGTCAACAGAGTCTCTGTGCCTTGAAGGCTTATATGATGTTTCTGAAAAGCTCTGACTCAGTAAATGAATTTTTATGCATAACATCAGTTCTGAAGTGGGTTATGATGCTAATTTAAAAATGTAACAAACATGATGAATTATCAGCATCTTTAAATTGGGAAAGGCTGGAAAACAAATTACTGAAATTGCCATAGAATAGAATCATAGAATCATAGAATCATAGAATCATAGAATCATTAAGGTTGGAAAAGACCTCTAAGATCACCGAGTCCAACCATCAACCCAACACACCATGCCCACTAAACCATGTGCCTAAGGGCCTCATCTACACGTCTTTTAAATACTTCCAGGGATGGTGACTCAACCACTTCTCTCGGCAGCCTGTTCCAAGGCCTGACCACTCTTTCAGTAAAGAAATTTTTCCTAATGTCCAATCTAAACGTCCCTTGGCACAACTTGAGGCTATTTCCTCTTGTCCTATCGCTAGTTACTTGGCAGAAGAGACCAACACCCACCTCGCTACAACCTCCTTTCAGGTAGTTGTAGAGCACGATGACGTCTCCCCTCAGCCTCCTCTTCTCCAGACTAAACAACCCCAGTTCCCTCAGCCGCTCCTCATAAGACTTGTGCTCCAGGCCCTTTGTTGTCCGAAAAGCGGATTCGTGCCTGGCGTGCAGGTAACCAATTCCACACGCTCAGGAGAGATATTGTTTTATTCAGGCCTGGGTGCTCAGTGGACTTGCCACAAATCAAGCACACCTGGTCTAGTCACCTTTCTGTTTATATCCATGCTTCTCATACATATTTTAAATTTCCTTGTTACATATTCATTACATTTCCGAGAACTAATTATAATATTGCATCATCTTAAACACATGCGCACTAAAGCCTTTAGGGTCTTCTTGGGGGTCTCGGGTGGTCTCTGGTGGTCGGCAGGGCAGTGAACTCTTCATGAACTTATTTCCTCTTTACCTTATAGGGTCGCAATTTGTCCCTGAGCCATGCTTGGACCACGTCTGTTTATAGTTTCCATAGCTAAAATTAATTATCACTACTTCTAAAACACACACCTGTTAGTTACCTAACTTCTAAGCAACCAGTCTTCATTGTTTAAAATTACAGAAGCGAACAACATAGAATCCACAACAAACCAAACCATCCATCACCATAGTGCTCTTAAATTAAAACACATACATCTTGATCTCCTCCAATCAAACACTCACTCACTAGTTTCATCATTCTGGTTTCTTATTAACTGGTCTTTTAACCCAGTTCTGGGTGAGGGCTATACACAGGATGATAACACTTTGAAGATTAAAGTTGATTAAGATTAACATTAACACCTTCACCACCTTTGTTGCCCTTCTCTGGACACACTCCAGCACCTCCATGTCCTTCTTGTAGTGAGGGGCCCAAAACTGAACACAGGATTCGAGGTGCGGCCTCACCAGTGCTGAGTACAGGGGCACCGTCACCTCCCTACTCCTGCTGCCCACACTATTTCTGGTGCAGGCCAGGATGCCATTGGCCTTCTGGGCCACCTGGGCGCATTGCCGGGTCATGTTCAGCCGCCTGTCAACCAGCATGCCCAGGTCCTTTTCCTCTGGGCAGCTTTCCAGACACTCTTCCCCAAGTCTGTAGCATTGCATTGGGTTGTTGTGATCCAAGTGCAGGACCTGGCACTTGGCCTTGTTGAACCTCATACAGTTGGCCTCAGCCCATATGGCCATCCTAGCAAAATCCAATGAAATTTATGAGGTCTAGAATTTGTATAAAAACATGTACTAACTACTTTTTTTCAGTGTGTACACTATTTATTGTAGAAGCCACTTGGAAAAAGGTGGGAGTCTATTCCCTTTACATATTTCATATCCTTCTTAATTTTCTGTAAAAGAGGAACAACATTCCTCTAGGCATCCCATAGTTAAAAGGAAGTGAGGAACAATTCTGCATGACTCAATGCACCAAAGGTTTGATATGCTCTCCTTTTTTGACTAAAAGACACTTTACGTTTTAACCTCTCATAAGTATGAAATTTTATGACTTGAATCTGGTCATCGGTGCACATATTTAATTTAAAACTTTCTTTTTTAAGAAAACAAATTTTTAATAAACCATTTCAAATAGTTATTAAATTGGAAAAGTACCTATCAGACAGTTTTGTACCTGAAACAGTGTTTTAGATATTTCATAAATTTTAGGTAAGGGACATTTTGCTGACTTTTCTGATTAAGCTGCTTCTAGCAAATAACAAACCCACCCATACACCACATTACTTCATTCTCACCACAGTAATGAAATCTGAGAAGTGCACATGGGCAGCCAATTTCAGCACCCCTCAGAGAGTTCATGATTAAAAAATAGCCTATGACTGTACTTTTGTCTATAGCAGTACTACGAAAATTCACCCTAAATCTCTAACATTACTATTTACTTACATCTGACACATCTAAAGCCCTTCTCCAAGGTATTGTGCCTTTGAGAGACCCCTAACTATTTCAGTTAAAGAAACTGATGATATCTGCAAAATAAACCATGTCTTGTCATTGCTGGCTGCCCCTGACAGCTGGCCTTGTTATGGTTTCTAGTTTGGCTTTTATCTTCCAGTTGTGCTGTTTTCATTGTTCAGCTAAACATAAAACTGCGTAAAAGTAAGCTAAAACTTTTATAATTCAAGTATTTCTCCATCAGAACTGATCTGGAAGAGAGATGATTGAAAATTAATTGGCCATAGAAATCCACCTGCAATTTTCCCACCTAAATTTAGACACTTTAACGAGGGTTTTTATAAGTTAGGGTCTAACCATCCTACGCTCATTTTTCAGTCAGTGGCTCCCCCACAAGTGTGCCAGTCACCTAAGAGCTGAAACACTCCCTTAGAAGGGATCCACAAAGTATTGGTAACTAAATGACTTATTCATATGCTACCTACACAGAAGTAAATTTAGGTGGGATACACCTGCAAGACAAGGCATCACAGGAATACACTTTGCCATGCAACTAGTTCTAGAAATATTGACTGTGTATACACCAATATGACTTTAAATGAATTAGCTTACATTCCCAAGTCCTGGGATGACCATCACACCTTTGTGCCCCAACCCAGTGTCACAATGTCCATTAAATTTGTCCAGGTAGTGTAAAATATTCTAACATGTGCCATCCACATTATCCCCATAGAAAAATTGCTGCTGTATTCCTAATTATCTTCTAAAAGTAAAGTGGATCAAATACATGTTATTTTAAACAAAAATCGCAGCAAACAGAACTAAAAAAGAATCTGCAATATAACTGTAGAGTAGCTATTCCACTGATACGAAACTGTATTATCTGAAATATTTTTATTCTGAATTGCTGTAAACTAGGCTGGCATGCTCCTAGTCAAATCTCAAATCCTGATTACTCATTGCAATGACCTTTGTAGCCCTAGGACTTTGGTCTTGAGTACTACGCCCATATTTCCAGAAAGCTGGAGTTCAAACACTCAATTTAAATTTCCAGTGAATTAGTGACCTTTATATGTGCTTTCAAACCACTCAGACTTACTTGTTTGGCTTTTGAGAATAGGTTAAACCGCATATCCAGACATAGCTTTTGTTTCTTCATCTCCAAGAACTATAATGTTAAACTGAAACCTTGAGAGAAATTGAAGGCAAAACAAAGGAAGAAAGGAACAAAGCCTTTTAGGCCTGAGAGTCGTGAGGCTGTGATTATGTAAGAATACAGTAATTGTAAAAATCTACTGAATGACCTTGTAAACTTGGTTTACTCTTTTACATGCAAGTTTTGCCTTCAGAAAAATCATAATACTTACCTTCTTGCAGAGTTGTGAACATCATTTACTCCTAATTAAAAACAATCAAAACCAAATACATACAGAACGTAAAGATCAAAAGAGCACTCAGATTTCCCTCACTCCGAGGAAATCCAATATTTTTGAGATAAGGTTTTGTATGAAGTTTTGCTTAGATACTCCTCCCATAAATTCTTCAGATAGCTTTAAAACTATTGAGTGAACAGCATTAAAACATCAGCATATGTTATGTTGTTGTATCTGACACCTGCATACTAATGTGGCAACTCCTAATGTATAAAATAAAGTTACAATTAAATAAAATTAATCATGGCATATTTCAATGCACAAGAGCATAGAACTGTAGCTGTGCTAAAATGTTATTCACCCACGCTGTCTACATCAACAGATAGCTCAGTGCAGGAGGAGCCGATGGGGAGTGTAAAGCAGTCCAGTGCAGAGGAAATGACATTGGCACTATGCACGTTGCAGGGAGGTTGGCTTCAGATTTTGGGAGGATTACTTAGTAAATAATGGAACTATCAGATAAGATGGATATAGACTCATCTATGGTCCTGGTAGCTTGTGGGTCTGGTTAACTTTACACCCATCCTGAAGAGTAAAATTGATGTTTTTTTTTTCTAAAAAAACCTAAAATTACTGTTCTAATTTAGACTCAGTAAGGAGCTTATTCTGTCTGATGACAAAATCCTGGCGTTCTGCTTACAGAGAAAGTAGATATGAAAGATTTAACTCAGAACTCATTGAGTATTCTCAATACAGCATTAATTCCAATTAAATTTAGTGTGACACTGTGAAAGTGTCAGTAATAGAACTGCTGGAGGTTTGTGTTTTTTTCAAACTCTGTAGTAACAGCAACTAAAGGTCGAATTACTGATCCAATATCAGATGCCTCAGCTGTCTCCCACATGGCCAACATATTTAATTATAGGTGATAATTGACAAGAGATTGATTTCACCTACAGAAATGTTCTGTATAAATAAGTGTTGAAAGAAAACATGCAGAGAAATAAAAATAATTGTGGGAGCTGAGTCTAGGACAAAACAACCATTATTCATCAGATTCCAGGTTTCTGATAAAATCAGATAGTGGTTCTAGTAACATACAAAATATTTGACAATAACAGATAACTATCATGTATTTAGTTTTCTTTTTGCAAAACAATGTTACTTTTAGAGAAGATTCCATATTTGGCCAATATATTTTACATTTTTTTTTACTTTTTTTTTTCTTATGTTTCTTTCAAGAGGTTACAGTTTACCTTTCCTACCTTTCTTCACAGTGTACTGTTTCAGACAAATGACTTTTGGTTTATTTTCTAACTCTGCCAAGACAGAAGACACACTGCAGTCCCTTGCAGTATGTTAATATACTAAAGATCTCTTTCAATAATTCTATAAAACATTTAGATATCATTATACTTCTTGGGGCATGAAAACTTTTCCTAAATTACCTTCTAATAAACTAATGACTTACATTAAAAAAAAACAAACAAACACAAAACCCAAAAAACCCAACCAAAACCCAACCCAACAAAAAAACCTAATAATACGTTCCAGCAAAAAATTATGAAGGATGAAAGGTATTGACAGAATTACTGGTTCTGAAATTGCATGGAATGACAATATTTTCTTGGACATGGATTATATCTATATTTTGAATTAAAAAAAAAAAACAACATAAAACCTAACAGTCCCTGTCAATCTGCCCAGAGGTCAAAATTCTTTCCTGACCCCAAATCTGACAGATTAACTTTGAGCATGTGAAGAAGTCATAACAACCAGAAAACTGTTGTTTAAGACACACAAATCTGTCGGGCATATGTGTGAGTTTCTTAGTCTCTGCTGTTATTTTTCCATGTCTTTTTTTACACATGGTACAAGCAAATGGAATTATTCATATAGTTCCCACAATAACTTTCTTCATGGTTGTCTGTGGTGTGGGTGAATCTTATCAAAGTTTTCATTTGGGTTTTTTGGGGGTTTGGGTTTGGAGTTGTTGCTCAATATGGAGTTGTTCAGTTTTATTGTTATATTTCTTTCTTTTTTCACTTTGAATCTTCTTTTAATTATTACTTAAAAGTATATTTGAATTTTCTTGAAAAAAAATTTGAAATATCTAAATAACCAAAATATGAATCCCTCTGATATGGAGCTCCCAAAATACTTAATTTTCAATCCTGTCTGTGGAATATCTGCAAATAAGTAGAAGAATAGAGAATAAGTAGAAAAGAAAGTTATAATGGGATGTGTGAAATAACAGGAGAATTGTATTCTTCACTTCTGCAGTGCTGATCTCCCATAGTCATTCCTCTTTATCCCAGTAGTTCTTCTGTCTCTGGTTACTTCAGCTTCTACAACAGATTATCTGGTTCATTTAAGTAAACTATAAGTACCAAAACTTTTGGAGGGAGCTAGTTATCTGAGATATGGGATGTTTCTTGGGAGCATGATATATAGCTCCTCAGCTACCCAGGGGCTGATTTATTGCCTCAAGGAATATGAAGCCTGCACTACTGTGGCGTATGGAGCTTTTAGGTTTGGAAGATCCCTCTTACGCCACCAAAATTAATGTTGCCATTTTGGTTTTGTAGATTTCATTTTTATCTTCTTAACTGTGTTCCGTAGATGTACATATGTCCACATAGGCATACCTGTATTTTATATACTAATGTAAAAAAATGCTTATCATTTGGTTGTAGGTTTCATCACATAATGATAAGAGAACTACGTGCTTTTATTTGGATAATTTCTGAACACTATGACCTTCCCTTCTCCTTTCTTTTACATTAAAACTAAATGGCCAAAAGAGCTAATAAGATAGAAAGCAAAATCTAATTTTGCTTTTGGTAAAAATAATGGCTATTTTAATTTTCCTTTAAGACTTTATTTTCATTTAGATTTTATACTGTAGCAATTCATAATGATCAATTGCTAAAAGACAGCTTCTTGAAGGTCCATTAGAATTGCACAAATGAAAATGTCTAGTTAAACAAAGATTAAGAATTAAATAAAATTACAAACATAAACAAATTTAAGTTCTTTATACACTAAAAAGCACTTAGACATTGTAGATATTTAACCATTTTGCAACAGAAAGTCAGTGGGATAAAAACGTCATGAAATATAAATGTAAAGTTTTGACCATTAATATAGATTGCGGTTTTAGTCAATTCCACTGAAGCATCTTTCCCAGATGGTGGAACAAGATTCAAATTTACCTTTAGCCTTTCTTGAAACTCTTTCCACTTTGCTTATTTCCTTATTCCATAAGAAGCCCATACAGTAGAGCTCCTTATATATAAATTTCACCAGTCTTGACTTTTGTTATTTTCCTGTTAGCTATATATCTTAAGAGTCATTGGCCCATGGGGGATGGGTGTAACTATGACAGACAATATCTTTATAAGCAAGGAATATGTTAGACCTTCATAGACTCACCAATTTCTCTCCCTCTTTCGTTTAGCAAGACAAGCTGTGAGATACCAAATAATCTGTGTTCCTGTGTAAAACAGGAACAGGTTACCTTTTTTTTTTTTAAAAAAAAAAAACATAATTTATTCTACCATCAAGTATTATATGTTTTTTGTGGTACTCTTTTGTTTGTTTCTAAACCTTTCCTGTTGAAAAGGTACAATATTTTCTGGAAATAAAACTTAAATTCACACTCCCTGGACAAGTAAAAATCTCACTTTATTGGCCATTTACTGAGTAAAGCACTATGATTAAGCCTTTATTATAATAAATCCATATTTCAACTTAAATAGAAAGCAACATTTATTAGGGAATTGGTTTGGTGTAGGGAATTGCATTGGAATCTGATTTGATAGGAAGAATCTTTATGCACCTTCTTTGCCGTGGTCTTTACTGTTAAGACTTGCCTTCAGGAATCCCAGGCCCCTGAAGTCAGAGGGAGAGTCTGGAGCAAGGAAGACTTAACCTCAGTAGAGGAGGACCATGACAGAGAATATTTAAACAGATTGGACACACACTAGCACTAGGGACCTGATGGGATGCAGCCATGAGTGCTGAGGAAGCTGCCTGATGTCACAATGGTACCACTCTCAATAATCTTTGAAAGATCGTGGCAACCGGGAGGAGATCCCTGAGGACTAGAAGAAAGGAAATGCCACTCCCCTCTTCCAGAACATCAATGCGTGGGATCTGGGCAACTACAGGCTGGACATCTGACAGAAAGGTGATGGAAAAAATCTTCCTGGAAGGCATTTCCAAACATGTAAAGGAAGGATTTACAAAGGGAAAATTATGACTGACAAACTCAACAACCTTCTACAATGAAATGGCTAGCAAGGTAGGTGAGGGAAGAGTAGTGGATGTTACTTATCTTGATTTTAGCCAGGTATTCAACATTGTCTCCCATAAAATCCTCATAGACAAACTCATGATATATGGGCTAGGTAAGTTGACAGTGTTCTGGATTGGAAACTGGCTAAACTGTTGGGCTCAAACTGTCATTCAGCTGCAGGCCACTCACTAGTGCCTTGGGGGGTCAATACTGGGACCATCAATGATTTGAATAATAGGACAAAGTGGACCCTCAGCAAGTTTCAGATGATTGTTACAAAACTGGGAGGAATGTTTGATACATCAGATGGTTGTGCCATTAAGAAAGACAGGCTCAAGAAACTCATGAAGTTCAACAAAGGCAAATTCCAAGTCTTGCATCTTGGAGGTGCATCCCATGGAGGATAACCCCAGGGACAAGTACATATTGGGGGTTAACTGGCTGGAAAGCAGCTTTGCAGGACCACTGGATGTCCTGGTGGACAGGAAGTGGAACACGAGCTTGCAATGTGACAATAGCCAAAAGGTAAACAGTCTCCTGGGCTGCATTAAGAGGATTGTTTCCAGGAGGTGATTCTTTCCCTCTATTCAGCACTGGTGAGGCCACAGCTGGAGTACTGTGTCCAGTTTTGGGCTCCCCAGAAAAAGAGAGATATTGACATACTGGAGAGGGTCCAACATAGGGCCACAAAGATGATGAAGGAACTGGAGCATTTGGGATACAAGGAGAGACTGAGGGACCTGGGAACGTGTGCAACAAAAGTCTGAGGGGAGTGTTTTCAATAAATCAATCAATAAATATCTGATGGGAAGGTGTTAAGAAGATGCAGCCAGACTCTTGTCAGTGGTTCCCAGTGACAGGAAAAGAAATAATAGGCACAAACTAAAACACAGGAAGTTCTACTTGAATGTAAGAAAAATCTTTTACATTGTGAGGGTAGTTAAACACTGGAACAGGTTGCCCAGAGACATTCTGGAATCACAATCCTTGGAGATATTCAGATCCAAACTGGATATAACCCTGAGCAACTTACTGCAGCTGATTCTGCTCTGAGCAGCGTGGTTAGAAAAGCTGATCTCCAGAGGTCCCTTCCAACCTCACAGATTCTGTGATTTTGTGAGATATAATACTAAATGAAAATGTCTACCTTTATGCTCCCAAATTGCAGAAAAGTGTAATTTTATGCCTCTCAGACAGGGAAGTTGTAAGGATTTGGAGCCTTACACTGTCTGTAATAGAGAGCTGGAAGATAAGAAGTTTGTCCTGGTTTCAGCTGGGATAGAGTTAAATTTCTTCCTAGTGCTGTGTTTTGGATTTAGTATGAGGAGAATGTTGATAACACACTGATGTTTTCAGTTGTTGCTAAGTGCCCTCCTAGTCCAAGGACAGCTCCCATGCCTACTGACTGAGCTAGGTACACAAGATGGGAGGGAACATAATCAGGACAGCCAGCCCAGCTGGCCAATGGGGTATTCCATACCATGTGACGTCATGCTCAGTATATGAAGGGTAGGCGTGATCCAGGAAGTACCGATCGCTACTTGGTTATCGGTCAGCGCGGGTGGTGAGCAATTGCATTGTGCATCACTCATTTTGTATATTCTATTATTATTATTATTATTATTATTATTATTATTATTATTATTATTATTTTCCCTTTTCTGTTCTATTAAACTGTCTTTACCTCAACCCACGAGTTTTTCTCACTCTTACCCTTCTGATTCTCTCCCCGTCCCACTGGGGGGGCGGGGGGAATGAGCGAGTGGCTGTGTGGGGTTTGGCTACCTGCCAGGTTAAACCACAACAAAGTTGTGTGTGTAAATAGAGTTCTTTGGTTCCTCAAGTCCTACACCCATAATTACCTTCCCTTAGTGAAGTAAGCATGAAAACTTCTTCAGCCCAGACCCTGTCAAATTTTCTGGCCTTTATGTTTCATCCATTTTGATTTTTGCAACTGAATATATACACACAAGTTAGGAAGTTAGAGATCACTTGATGGGAGTGTTTAAAAGACATGTAAAGTACAATTAGCAAAAGGGCTGTGGCCTGTTACTATGAATGGTAATACTATTTTACTGAGTTGCTGAATATAAAAAAGTTCATGTAGTTATATTAATATGATTATTTTGGGGTTCAGAACAATCAAATGTCAAATCTCATTGGCACGCTTCTATTTTTATGGATGAAACAGGCCTTTCTTTTTACCTGTAAGTTTTTAAAATTGTGGAAAATAAAATGGACAGAAGTCAGTTGACTTAAAAAATATGTACCATGTGGTATATCAAGCACTACATTTAGGAATAAGTAAATATGCAGATAAAGAATGGGGAACAACACACTAGCCAGCTGCTTTGTAGACAAGGAGCTCTGAGTTACAGTTAACACACATATGCATGAGGCAATAGTAACATACTCTCTCAAAAAGTCAGTAGTAATACACTGATAATTATATTGGCTCTTTCTGCAACATTTCTGTGATTGATGGGAGCATCAATCAGAGATCCAAAACTCAGTTTGTTACCAAAGCTTTTACATAGGTTTTCTTTAGCTCGGGCAGTTTGGCAAGCATCATAGTTGTTGCCTATTTCTTGTCAAACTAGCAGCAGAGATAAACTGCTGTCCTTGGGCTTTAAGTTTGGACTTCCCTTTTACACAACAGTAATTCCATTTTATTTTATAATACACTTCAGAATTAGCTGCATCTTATTCTCATGTTTAAAACATTTAATCTTACTTCTAACACCTGTATGACACAACTACTTTCATCACTGTTTGGAAATCTTCAAGACTAGTTAAATCTGTTGAATTACAAGCATTTTGTTTTTACTGGTCTTCACTTCTAGGTATTTAAGCCAGTTTCAATCTCAGCACAGAGGTGTACATCAGGACAATGTAATCAGTTTAAGAAACTTCCGTTTTCTATTTTGTTAATTCTTGCCAAGTGGCATATACAGAAGGCACACAGAACAATGCTTTCTCTTTACATTATATTAGAAAGGCTGCAATAGGAGTGGTACTTAGACTGGCACTACCTGTCAAGGAGACTGTTAGAATCTACAATGAAAAGTACAATGAAAATGAATGAAAAATATGTTGAGATAGCTTTATTTGTTTAATCTATAAAACAGAGAGCTGATAGTAGAAATAAAAACAGTCATATATGTCATAAAGACGTCAATGATGGATTGCTACATAGAAGGGGACAGGAATCAATTATCTTAAATGGCAACACTAAATTTTGGTTAACCAGTAGGGAAAGGAAGAACAAACCATAGTTTTCCTTACTTTGAAAACAGTTGTTCACCAAAAACAATGAGCTAAGAAAGTTGTAGTTCCCAGCACAGATACTGGATAAATGTCTTTCTAGAATGATGTGTACATGCCTGGTTTAAAGTTGGGCAAGATGACTGCTTTAGATGGCCTAGATATCACTGCTAACATGTTTTCTATGTTCAAGTGCAATCTTCCTAAGTCAGGGTAAATTTGTTAGGTTCACAAATTTCACAGAATATTACCTATGTGAAGCTACAAGACGGACATTGAGGTGCTGGAGCATGTCCAGAGAAGAGCAATGAAGCTGGTGAAGGGCCTGGAGCACAAGTCTTATGAGGAGTGGCTGAGGGAACTGGGGTTGTTTAGCCTGGAGAAGAGGAGGCTGAGGGGAGACCTCATCGCGCTCTACAACTACCTGAAAGGAGGTTGTAGCGAGATGGATGTTGGTCTCTTCTGCCAAGTAACTAGCGATAGGACGAGAGGAAATGGCCTCAAGTTGCACCAGGGGAGGTTTAGACTGGACATTAGGAAAAATTTCTTTACTGAAAGAGTGGTCAGGCCTTGGAACAGGCTGCCGAGAGAAGTGGTTGAGTCACCATCCCTGGAAGTATTTAAAAGACGTGTAGATGTGGCGCTTAGGGACATGGTGTAGTGGGCATGCTGGTGTTGAGTTGATGGTTGGACTGGATGATCTTAGAGGTCTTTTCCAACCTTAATGATTCTACAAGCACAGTAGTAATTTACAGATGAATTGTATTTTATTAAGTAACTCATGTGAAGGCAGGGCAAAACCTAGCCAGCGAAAGCAGAAGCAAACTTACAGAGGTTACCAGAATATCATTTAATGTATTTTATTTGAAAACATGAATATACACATAGACATGTGACTAGACATATGTCTTCCAAATATGTCTGTAATATCTATACAAAGTGCACAGTGTAAATGCAACCAAGGACAATATGCATCTTTAGTGTAGAATTTTCTAATGCCTCTTGCTTGCCATCTGTCATGCAAAATGGTGGTAAAGGAAAAAAGAGTTCCCAAACTTCAGTTTGTTAAGAGAAGCTTTTATTATGAGTCTTTAAAACATAAACATTTAGGAAATGCTGATGAGTATTTTTCAAGTAATTTGCAGAAAGTATATTTCTGAAATGCTTTAAAATGATAACATGGTTATAGCTGAAATTCTCCACAAGGTTTAGGACTCTAGTATTGTTAGCTCGACACCGAAAACACAAACTGTTCTTGTTCCAGATCACTTGCAAGTGAAGTTAGAGAAGTGAGGCAGCTGATAGATGAAGAGAAACACAGAACATAGAAAAGAGACCTGCAGAACCCTCCTAACAACACAGAGGAAGAAATCAGAGAATTTTAAAGAATTAGGAAACCAAGAGAATCCGAACAATGAAGAGGGAGAATGTAATTGATTGTCCCACAGGTGATTAAAAGATTACAAAGAATGAAAATTACATCATTTTCTGATCTATAGCTAAGACATTGTGAGAGATTTCAGTGAGTTCTAATTCAGCTGGTACTCCTATTTCTCAAGCATACAAGATACTTTTTAATTTTAGCATTTTGAATAACTAAAATGAAGAAAGAATATATGTATTTGCTGAACTGAGACTCAAACAGACAAATTACCTTTAATGAGGTTGTTTTGCTAAAGAAGATGCATTTCATTAGGGACTGATTAAAATTTGATGTCTACATGACATTTCAGGATGATCAGAGAGAAAAAAAGAATTAGAGCTGCCTTACTCAAGAAAATATTTTCCTTATTTTCTGTCTACTGCATGTAGCAAAAGCTTCGAAAAATAAATCAAAAACATTTCTTCAATGTTCCTCTTTTGGGGAGGGTTTAAACTAAAAATATTGTATAATATCAGAAAAGAAAAAAAATACCTTTCAAAATGGTTTACTGGTAATTTGCAAAGCTTCCTGTAAATAATATCAATATTTCTGTAAGAAAAGTTGATGTGCATACACATACACACTACAAAAATGGAGCATTAATCTCAGGGGAAGACAGATCATCTTTAAAGAATCCAATTGGTTTTTCCATAATTAAATGCTTCCTTTTATGCAGAAAAATAAACCAATAGTTCCAAAAACTGATCAGATTTTATTTATATATCAACACAGTTTGCAACATAGTAATTAGGCAATGTCTTCTCTATTAAAAATTTAAAAAATTATGAAGGTTTCTTCTTGAATTTAAAATCATACAATATTTGCAAATATTGTTCTGAAATATATATATTTTTAAAACTATATACATTATTTAATTTTAAATAGGCTATATAAAAAGCAAACAACTCTGTGAAGTTTGAAAAGGACTATTGCATTATAAATCAGGTAATCATCTGAAGCTTTCTTAGCTAGGTATAAGTATGTTTTCAAGCCCTATTAAACTTAGTAACACAGGTTAATAACCAGCCACAGTTATGATAGATATTTTCTCTATTAGAATAGTACCTGAGGGCTAAATCTAGTGCCACTGAGTTAATTCAAACTTTTAGTAATGACATAAATGGAGCGTGATTTAGCTTTTAATGTTGTATGAATATAGCTTAAAAAACCAGTAAAATCTCAAGGAATGAACACAGGAACAGGGAGCTCTCATTCATATGCGTAGCTGGCATGCTCTGTTGTTTTGTTAATTCATGTAGTCTTTGTTACATTGACCTCCATCTTTTTGTATGTCTAAATGTGATACTATAATTCAAAACCATAATTTATTTACATTCTGTCCAATTTATGTACACAGAACATTAGCATAAACTCTAATTATGAATATGGGCATAATCGTTGCAATAAAAATTTCAAATTTCAATGCTATAACATAAAATGAAAATGCTTTTCACCTAAACAAATCTCCTATTAAGGCAAACTTTGCAGTTACTCTGAAGAGCTGCTATCAGAAGGAGGGAATCTAGCTCTACCCCAGCAATGCCTAGAGCTTTCTGATTAAAGTCTTCTGGAAAATGGGAGTTTGCATGCAACCCCCCTCCAAGCTTAAGAGGGCTTAGAGACAAGTCTCTGCTGCCTGAAGAATTACAATAAATAAGAGATATTATTTAAAGAACAGCAGTTGTCACTGCCCTCAGGAGACTGCCCACTGTTCTGAATTCATGGAGACAGAGGCACCTGCTCTCCAGATTTATCCTCTCACTGCATGTGCTTGTGGTTTTCTGTCTCCTGCTCTGGATGTCTCCACATTACTCTCAGAAACACTGAATTGCGCTACTGGGTGCCTAGAACTTCTGGATAGCTTTGGCAGGCACCTCCCACCACCAATTGGTACTACCCAGACACCCCAGCTTAAACTTTCTGATTCAAGTTGTTTGACCAAAGAACCTATTTTTAAGACCTATTTTAAACCTAAAATGTCCAGAGAAGAAGGTGTGCTTGCCACTTGTCATATTTCCAGGCCAGTTTTCAAATCCTTGTAGGCCAGAAATTAAACTTCTATATTAGGAGCTTTTTTTTCCCAATGATCCTAGAAAAATTCTGACTTGAGTAGTCAATATCAATATGTATAAAAGGATCAGGAGCTCTTTTTGTGAAACACCTCAGCAAATGTATTAGTCATATGCCACGTAGTGGTTATAAACACATGCAAGGACCCACAAGTTTACATTACTTGTATCAACATAGATGCAATAGTTCAATATTAACACAACAAAATTAAGTAGTGAGAAATAGACAATAAAGATTCTGGATTTTCTGCAACATTAAGTAGATTTAATTTAACATGCTTCATTTTGCTGTCTTATTTTCCTTATTAAAAGCAAACCAGCATGAAAAATTATTTAATAGATCCCAGTTCAGCAAAGTCCCATTTACACAAAAGCTTAAACACATTTATTCTACAAAATGTTTAAGCAGATAGTAATATATCCCTATAATAGGGTAAGTGTCAATGTTATTTACTCTATGGATTTACTGTATAGGGCAATATATTCATTATTATGCTGTATATAATGAATACCTATTGCACTTTCATAGTAACTTACACTATTATGTTAAATGCACCATTTTTTAACTGTGTGTGGAAACTGTTTCTAGAAAAGTTACTGACTGCATTCTCCTGATACATATGACTTGACTTGTTTACTCACTCTGTTAAATATTTTGTATGCTGTAGTATGACTCTCTAGCTTTTTGGTATGGACATTTACAACATGCACACTAAATCTTTAGAAAATTATGTTTATACATTTATAGATAAATTTAACACATTTGAATTTATAGCACACACTGTATTCAAATTTTTAAGGTGTAAATACTTTAGACAATATTTTGTCCCAATATATATGAAGGTGGTTCTGCTACCACATTTCTTTTAAGCAGGACTAGACTCTTCTACTTTTAGGGTTTGTCTATTTTTTTCTAAAAATATATAATTAATTAAAGAATATCCAGTTCATTTGTGAACTGAAAATCCTTGTAACTCCTTAGTTACTAAATTAATTGTTAGCATTCCTCTTAACCCTCTAATATTAAAACCTGATAAACGTACTCTGTTATACCAGGCTTCTTGATATGAATTTACTGTTGTATTAACTATTAAAAGAGCACTAGGATGAATACTTCAAGAATGAATGTTGCTTATGACTGCATGTTCCCATGGAGTAGTGAGTAAGGGGAAAGTCAAACTGCAATTTTTGCTTTAAACTAGCTTCATGACAGAGGTCATGACATTGACATAAAGACGAACTACTAAATCACTTCTTGTCTTTCCCTTTGCTCACTTCTTCAGGACAACATGTACTTATAGCTAGACATTCATCTTGGGATTTGTGTCAGAGTAGTTTTACAGGAGGAAGGTGGGAGGCTTAGGTGAGAAGCTAAGGACTGCAAGATTACTTTTCCTGTGGGTATCTCACTGTCACATTTCAGTTTTACTTGACTCTAGACATGTTATTATCAGAATTATTGCGGTTCCTGTAAAAAATGAAGCATTATCTTTTCCCTTATATTTGACACAATATTCAGATCTGGGTTTAAAAAAAAAAAAAAAAACAACAACCAACCAACCAAAGAGAAAGGCAAATTAAAAAAAAAAAAAAAGAAAACAAACACAAAAACCACACAAATCAAAAAAGAACACCAAACAAACATTGAGCTTATTTCTGGAGAGAGGGAGAATTAAGGGATAATTTACAAATTAAAGAAGATGGAAATGATAGTAAAAACCCAAAGGTCAACAGAACATTAACATGAAATCACATAATGAAATGTTAGGAAGTTTCACAATTCATACTCCTTCTACCCTGTGACTATATAGTGAGCTCATCTGTTATTACTTCTTTGATGATCCACTTCTCTACAGAATATCAATTTAGTTTTCTGTTGACAAAACCCAGTAAATTTTGGTCAGGGCTCTGCATGTGTCAGCAGCTCCCTGGGGCTGGAGGCTGGAAGCAGTGGGGGCTCCCCACAAGGCCATAATGGCTGGGCCGTGTGGCCAGGGCCTGTCCCACTGCCCCAGCCTTCCCAGTGGACAGGTCAAGGATGGGATGGGACATTAGCCCACAGGTCGCTGCCAAGGTCCAGGTCCAGACCAACAGGGTCCATGGCCAGTCATAAACATTGCTGTGACACTACTGCTCAGGTGGGCACCAAAAGTGAGATCTCCAGCTTAAAAGCAGTTCTCCAAAGAAGGGGCAGCCATTGCTCAGGCATCTTCCACGTTTCTTCATAAAAGCTTTTCTCACTAAAGGAGTTGAGTTTGGACTCAGCCAACAAATTCATGGAAGATGGGAGTGGACTCAAGGTCCTAACAAATTTTTGATCTTGACTTATTTTCCGTGGAAACCTGTTACTTTCCTCCAACCTTTTATTTTTATAAAAGATCATATAAATATACAAAGATACTTTCAGAAAAGTTAGGAGACAACACTAGCTTCACACAAAACCAAGAAAGAAGTAAAATGTAAAGTAAATTTAAAATACTCTAAAAGCCTCAGTCCTAAAAACTTAATTCATGGTTCTGTTGTGTATAATTTACTTATATTGGGAATAAAAGAACTCTGATATGAATCAAATTTATTTGTAGGAGTCAAATGCCCACATTCAACTTAATGTAAATGGACAGACAAGTTGATATGCACTTATAATACCTATCCATTTTAAAAGTGTTTTTCAGTGTTGCAGACAGATGATTTCTCTTTGCTTACGTGTATATTTTAGTATGATTGGAGTATCTTTTGTTCTCCCGTTAGAAGACTATGTCCAATCAGTTTGTTCTTTTATTGTGTTCCCCTTTCAAAATGTATGTGTATTTCTACTATTCCTTGTTCTCTAAGGGTTTGCCATGTTCAGTCTAACAAAACAAAGAGTGGCTAAGACTGTTGTCCATAAATACATCAGGAAGGTAAACACAGGTAATGTCCTGCATCTGCCTTTCAATTGTGTTACCTGGGACAAGAAATAGCCAGCCACAAAATACTGTGGTGGGGTTGGCCTTGGACTTTAGCCAGACGCCCACCTAACCCCTCTCTCACTTTCACTCCCCAACAGGACAGGGAGAGAAAATAAGATGGAAAATTTGTAGATCGAGGTAAAGACAGGGAGATCACTTACTGCTTACCATCATGGGAAAAACAGACTTGCCTTGGGACACTGGGATGCCTGGATCCCCATAGGTGGTGGGAGTGCTGTGAGTCTCCCAGATTCCAGGGTCCCCAGGTAACCTGGGTCCCCATGTGTAGTGGGGATGGCACAGGTAGGCCCAGATGTCTGAGTGTCCCCATGGGTGCTAGTGTCTAACATGGGGCAGCCCTGGCCTTTTCTCACAGAGGCTACCCCTGCAGCCCCTTGCTGCCAACACCTGGATATCTACACCCAATTTCAAATATAGATTAAGACTCTGAGGTCTAATACTCACCAAAGTGCAGACCTGCTTCAGCCTTTCAGTTGTGTTAACTGGGGCCAGAAACAGCCAGTTTTTAAACAGGGTTGATGAGTTTATACAGAGAATTGTGCAATAATACTGCCTGTGGCAGAGTCAGCTGTACTGTATTACAAAGGCTGATATTTTTTTAAACAAGCTCCAGTTGGCAGGAGCATTAAGACATAACTGCCATGTTACTCCACAGGGTAGACACTGGAAGGCAAACAAACAGGTAGATCAGATTAAAAAACAGGTGGTGCTTGCAATTCTAAATTATTACTTTTAATTCCTTCCTTTGTCCAGTCATAAATACCCAGAATATTAAGTACAAGATACTGCCTTTCACTTTCTGTATATGAATTAACATATTTATCAGTAAGAATGATAAAGATTTTCTTAAATGTGTGTCACAGAAGGAGTGAGAGAGATGCACTTCACTCGTAAGAGAGAAGCAGCAATATGTTTATTGATGTAAGACAGTGAGTTAACAAAGTTCAATGGTAAATATGACAGTAGTTTAACACAATTCAATGGCAAGGTACACTTGATTATTTACTACATAGAGGACAGGGTCAGACAAAACTGTCAGGGAGACCCTCCCATTGAGTCATGAGGTTCAGAAAGGACCCCCTTGCTTTCTAAATTCCTTCCCTTAGAGGAGTCTAGGTGCAGCTAGATCCAAACTTAGTCCCAGACTTTGTCAACGGTTTATGTCTAAAGGATTATATGTGTGCGTAATCAACCCTTTATAACACTTAGCTAAGATTTCAAAGTTTCAGCATGCTATTAGTCACTTACCAAGAATCTGTTGAGGCAAGGAATCTCTCAACCTCAAGGAGTAACCCTGAGAGGCATCCCTACTCAAGGGGAGATCCTGGCGTGCAGCCCGCTGCCGTGCAGGAGAGCTCAAAGGGCTCTTGGGCTGGCCACTATTTATGGGGGTAAGATGATTGACTCATAGTCATATTTACATACCAACTGCAGATGACATGCCGACTGCAGACGTTAGTTTCTTCCAGATTTGGCTTGAGTCGGACATTGACCGCACTGTGGTTAAGTGAATGCATTGCCTATTGTGTTGTTATCTGTTTCCCCCGAATCCACTTTGAGCTGGATGCATCCACCACGACCAGACACATCCATCTCTGTCGACACAGGTGGTTATTGCTTGAGCAGGGTTACGAAAAAAGGTCAGGTCAGGGGCAGGGGGAGCACACCGTCAGAGTGTGATTTACTTTGATACAAAAAAAAAAATTGGAAAAAGTTCATAACAACCCTTATCATATAAAAATATATTGTACTTTACTGAACAATATAAAGTGTCCTTCCTACAACATACTTCTCTATAGAGTTGTCTGGAAATCAGGGTTTATGCTGTGTGAAATTTTCTGGTTGGTTTATGTATATATTTATGACCTGAATCAAACCAAGAAATATATCCCAAGAAATGGAAGATGCTCACACCTCAGGGGAACTTTCTTTCTTATCAGACTCATTTCATGCTAGCTGCATCCATGGAATTCTAAAGTACGTGGACTATTTCGATGAGAAAACAAAAAATTACCATGAGAAAGTCAAACACTGACTGTGTTACCCAAAGAGGCTGTGAGATCTCTATCCTCGGAGGTGTTCAGGACTCAACTACACAAGTTCCTGAACAACCTGATCTACTCAGACCTTCTTTGAAGAAGTAGGACTACTTGGTTTATGGAGATCCATTGTAAAAGGAATATTGGCTAAGGAATTTTTTTGTAATGACCATAAAAATGTCATGCAAGGGACTGTCCATTAGGTATTTGGGACATATTGCAATGTAAAAACTGAAATTAAGTGTGACTGTTTGTCAGTTATTATGCCATCTGGATGGAAGAATTAAGACAAAAATGAAGCTCAACTACCAATAAACTGTTTCTGTAAGTCTACAGCCACCGTTCTATGACTATTTTAGCCACAATAAAAGGTTTCCCAGAAACAGCTAGGTGCTTTTCTCTTCTGAATGGAGAAAGATGACTGTTGTCCCTAATAATCTTTTGTATCTCTTATCTCTTTGCTTAAATATTGCCAAAAGTTGTGTTGCAACATTTCACTGTCTAAAAACCATCTTATCTATGACAACAGAAATTCATTTTTTAGTTTGTTCATTCAGTGCTCTTAATTCCTATATTTTGTGTTATGTTGTTATAATCTGTGAGTTGTGCTATGATTGCTTTTTCCTTTCCACAGAAAAACACAATTAACATTAACTTTTCAAATGCACACATACTTAAATTGCAAGCAAGCTCTCATCACAGCTGTTGTTTTCATCTAAAATCAGTATAAAACATTTTCTTTCAGAGCTTCAGCTTTTTGCACTTCATTTCATGTGGAAGGGAAAACGGTTGATTTTTTTATTCAGTAAAAGTTGATTTAAGAAAAAGACATTCACATTATTATGCACTATAATTGAAACATAAGCTTTCTTCCTAGAGTCCCTGGACCCTTACCTTTTTACCCTAATAAAACATTAATTTATAACAATTGTCACAGCAAAAAGATCGATTACCACACAGTGATGCCTATTTTATCCTAGATACCTATTTTCTAATGGAAAGATTGCTCTTTCATGGAGCCATGGGACCTAATTTTCAATTAAAGTATATTATTGATAATATATAATTACTGGTTTATGAAAACAGCAACACTATTAGTCCCCACTCTCCCTTTTTTTAATTGAGGTTAGATTTTAGACTAAGTAGAACATTGCTAGTTCTTTTTCCAAAATTTGTACCTCAGACCCTGACTGATGGTCTTCTTCAAGATGTAGCGAAACATGCACTTAATTTTGAAGTTGGTGACAAATATATCTTTAAAGATATGTAATTGTTTAAACGCAATTCTTAATTTGATCGGGAATGTTTTAGATTAAGTAAAAAAAAAGAAAAGCAAGGAGAAACAGAACATGGTAAGATTTAACATTGTTATTTACACAGAATGCAGTACATGTTAAAATTCCCTTATTATTCATTAACCTTGGTAAACCTACATGTGTAATTTAAGTTCAACATCTGTTTACATATTTTTGAAGTTTGAGGCTAACTACAAAAATTACAGATATGCTGATTTAGCAGTTAAATCTCTAAGTTAAGATGACAGAGTATAGTTTATAATTTTCAGAGGCAAATCCCTTAGAAATGTCTGAATACTGCAAAATGCATTTTAATAAACACATTCTTCAACACACGCTGAACGAAAGTATAATTTTTGTAAACTCTCTCCTCTAAAAAATTACGCTTAGGTAAAGTTAATTATGCAGTTTGTATTTGTCATAAATTGTACTAATGTACAGACGGTTCCAGTGCTTCCTTAGCATCACCTCAGAAATACATTAATATCTTCCTATAATTAATAACAAGGCAAAGAAAGAAGAACAAATTTTCTAGGTCATTAGTTATTAGCACAGTCAGAAGATAAAACCTTTGAAACCCTTAACAAATATTTAGATACATTTGTTCAGTGTATTTCCTATCACAACACAATTCTTCTTGAGACATACATAAAGTATTACATCAGGAAGTCTTCTTCCCCCTCTGTTTTCTGCCTCCCTATAGTTTAAAATCAATTTTGTATATTTCTGCCTATCAGTTTAAAAAAAAGATGACATTTTTCCCTCTGTTTATTTCCAGAATGTAAAGAGATATTAACAACAGTTTTCATTTAAAACCAAAAACATCTTCAATGCCTTGAAATCTCATTTCCTGTTCTGTTCTGGTCATGCACATCTTAATAATCCCACATATCTCTTACAGCTTTAAATTTGTCCGAATTTAAGAAATCAAGAGAAAAACTATATATATATATATATAGCTTTTACTGTTTGAAGGTAGAAACAAGAGAGAACACAATTTCCGGTGTCTGCTGAAAGGGAAGACAAGGAAAAAAAAGGCTTCCTTTTTTACTCCTCTATGGCTAAAATCTACCCCTACTGAACGCCACATAAGCTTTTCCATTGATTTCACTTCTTCACTACCCTACAGTATTCCCTAAAGCCGGTCAGTGCTCCCTGGAATAAGGCAGAGGTCTCACATTGAAATTATTGAGATCTTTGGAAGGAAGGAAGCATTTGGACAGAATCCAGTCACTGTCTTTTTTCTGTTTCTGGTGAAATCTGTTCTGACCAACTAAAGGATCTGAAGTGGTGAAAGGGGGACTTTCTGCAAGATGTCTCACTAAGAACTCTTAGACAGTCCTAGTAACTAATAATGAGTGGAGAAACATCTGATGGAAAACTGCACCATATAGGGAGCCTTACAGGAAACCATTTTTTGCTTAAAGATACTGTGCTTTTTATTAATTCAAGCCTCCAAAAGGAAACAACAATATCTATGAATGCAATCTTTTTATCTGCAAAAAATTTCATGCTTAACAACAAATTTGATATTGTCTTTCTTGCTTTAAAAATTCTTTAAAGGATCAAAATAGAAGAAACAGCATTTCTAATTAAGTCCTTAAGGAATACAGATTAGACAGTTCCAAAAGACTTCTAAACAGTCCTACAAGCAAGCACCAGGCAGCACAGGAAAAACAAACGAGTTATGGGATCAGCCAAGAGGAATAGTCTGTCATTCAAAATGTCTGTCTTTCACACATTCAATTGTGTGTTATGGCTATCTGACCTTTGATGTTATGATATAAACATCATATAGTAATTGCTAAACAATTCTTATATGGAAATTACAGCGCACATGCACAGCTCTGTTTCTTTCCATTGTCTGTAAAGGATTTTGAGGTGACTAGTTCAGCTGTAAACTATTACAGGGCTGAAGTTAGGAAACATGAGTCCCAACCTTAGTGAATAACTGAAAACAAAAACATCCAAAGGAAAAAGAAAAAAACAAACAACTGACATTATAATGTGGCATTGTGCTCACTAAGCAACATCAATAGTTGCATATTGTATTTGGGATCCTGTGACATTAATGGCAGTGGGCATGAGATTCAGAAGTACGTATTTACAGACATTTGAATGACTGGATTTGGATAAATTATGATTCCGAGTCAGAGATCCTTGTTCTGAGCAGGTCCCAGAAATATTAATTGCAATTTGATTAATTTTTTAATTATTATATATTTTGAATATCTCTGAAAACATGACTGCTGTCCTTGAAACACAAACTGACAATGTTACAAAGTCTTGTCTCATATTCTACATCTTTCCGGTGTGTTTTGTTTTCCTATTTTCATTTTAAAATTATACAGAATTATGTGTGTACAAACTGCCCATTACCTGATGTGTTATATGGGTTTGCTTCTCCACTCTTCTTTAGCATACTAAATGATTGAACCATAATCATTAATCAGTATCACATAAAGTTTTAAACATCTGTGGAAAATGATGTATCTTTATGAAGATTCCTGTGTATGATACATCACACCTGGTTATGTCAGCACACATTATATTGAATTATTGGATTTGTGTTCATTAAATTGAATTGTTTTTAAAATCATAAAATCATTAAGGTTGGAAAAGACCTCTAAGATCATCGAGTCCAAAAAGTTCTCACCATTTTTTTCTCCATGCTCTTTTTTTAAGCTTTGTCCCGGAATGTCTCTAAAAATTCGTATTCTTTCTAGCAATTCTGAAATGCTAGCATACTTTGTTTCTAAGTTATTTTATCCTTTTTCTGTAAGTAACTTTTCCCTTAAATAGATTTAGACATTTTTCCACGGATTTGCCTTTCTGCTTTGTTAGTCTAACAACTCTCATAATATTACTGCCAGCAGAATAGAAAAACAGAAGAATTTTTAACATAAATATCTCTAGGCATGTTGTTTCACTTCTAAGTTAGGAGCATATGCTCTCTATTTAATTGCTGCAGAGAAATAGATGCTACTTGAGCACGACTCAGCATCAAAGCTCTGGAACAGAGTCTCATCTGATCACCCAGAGTAGGGGACTGCTGGAGAACATAACAAATGCCTCCGTATCATGCATCTGACCTTTTTTTCCAAAGAAAACTGGAAGCAGAGGAGGAGGAGTTTTGCATTCAGATGTCAGTGTACACAGAACTGGGGTGCGTATCTGGATGCGCAACATGGGAATAAATCCTATGTTTCATACATCAGAACTGACTTTAAAAAAAACTAAGAAAGATTCCTAAACTAGATGGCATAAATATACTTTTATCTAGTATGTCCTTCCAAGCACTCAGAGACACATAAATATTTTATCTGTTTCCACTGTGATTCTGAGAGAGTTTAAAGACCAATCACACTCACCTTCAGTCTGTACAAGACATGTACAAACCTGTACAAATAATGAGAGACTGTACATGTGTACCTGAATCAATGTTTATCACACTAAAAATTTTCTCATGGACAAAAAGGGAACACATCTTTTATGCAGACTCAAGAATTTATTGGTAGTCTAAGTAATGTTTTAACAGTCTAATCAAAATAAAACAAGCAGCTATCATTAATCTAATTACAATGATATTAACATTTTTTATTCAAATTGTTAAATTATTCCCAATTCCCATTAATAATTCAGTTAAAAGTATTGTCCACACAGACTTTCTAGCATCTTCCCCTGTTCTTTGTCAGACCAGTTATCCTCCGGGTATTCAGCCCCCTGAGCTGGAAGACAGGGACAGAGAGCAGAATAAACCCCCCATAATCCAAGAGGAAGAAGTTAATGACCTGCTATGCCACCTGGATGCTCACAAGCCTAAGGGGCCGGATGGGATCCACCCGAGAGTACTGAGGGAGCTGGTGGAGGAGCTTGCCAAGCCACTCTCCATCATTTACCAGCAGTCATGGTTAACAGGGGAGGTCCCGGACGACTGGAGGCTTGCGAATGTGACGCCCATCTACAAGAAGGGCCGGAGGGAGGATCCGGGGAACTACAGGCTGGTCAGCCTGACCTCGGTGCCAGCGAAGATTATGGAGCGGTTCGTCTTGAGGGCGCTCACAAGCCATGTCTGGAACAACCAGGGGATCAGGCCCAGCCAGCATGGGTTGATAAAAGGCAGGTCCTGCTTGACCAACCTGATCTCCTTCTATGACAAGGTGACCTGCTTAGTGGATGAGAGAAAGGCTGTGGATGTGGTCTACCTGGACTTCAGTAAAGCCTTTGACACTGTCTCCCACAGCATTCTCCTGGAGAAGCTGGCGACTCACAGTTTAGACAGGTACATCTTCGCTGGGTAAAAAAGTGGCTGGATGGTCGAGCCCAGAGAGTTGTGGTGGTGAACGGAGTTAAATCCAGTTGGCGGCCGGTCATGAGCGGTGTTCCCCAGGGCTCAGTTTTGGGGTCAGTCCTGTTCAATATCTTTATCAATGATCTGGATGAGGGGATTGAGTGCTTCCTCAGTAAGTTTGCAGATGACACCAAGTTGGGTGGGAGTGTTGATCTGCTGGAGGGTAGGAAGGCTCTGCAGAGGCACCTGGACAGGCTGGATTGATGGGCCGAGGCCAGTTTCTCATATGTGTTAGTTTCTGGTTTTTCTCGATGCAATGTGTCTAAAAAAATGTGAAGATTGTTTTGCAATTCAGTAGAAGAGTGTTTTTATAGAATGAAAGCAAGGATATGTCTTCTGTGTTGGGGACAGCCTTAGGGCACATGGGAATGCTTGAACAGGAAAAAAAAAAAACAAAACAGAAGCCAACAGACACATCTACACACTCAAAATGAATCTATAATGTTTAGTGTTGCCAGATTATTGTATTAGATTCCCCATAGTCTAATTCAGTTGAGAGTTACAAGATTCATACAAAATACATACCTTATAAGTAAAGCTGTTGAAATTTTCATTTCCTTTCAGATCTTTTGTCCAAAAATACCACCAAAACCCCAACACCATACCCTAAGTTTCTCTTAATAAGGCTCAGAATCTGAAAACTTCTTTTTTTTAAATATGAAGTTTTAAAGGAGAATACTATATGTGTTTCCATAGACTCCTAAATGCATTTTTTCTTCATATATATTCGGAAACCATATTGAAGTATTCAACCCTACATATTCTTTTGCATTTGAGCATTCCTTTCAGTAGTGGTTTCATTGGTTTATGCTTTAAAACAGGAAAAAAATGTAAATACCTCTCTTTTTCAGAAGTTCTTCATAATTTATATTCTTTTTTGTATTTCATGATTTTGTGACAGAAGTGAACTCAATTTTTTAGTAGTTTCACACTCCTTTGTGTGACCCAGTTTGCATCCTTAAACTAAATTTTCAGTTGTGAATTATTTTTAATTGATCGTAATATAGAAGAGGCTTTTCAACACCTGTCAGTACTGGTCAACACGTATCCCATTAACTTCAGTGTAAATACAATTATAACAAGGCTGGTTGTGGGTTTGAAAACAGCACCTGTAAAGTTTTATTGCCTTTTTAAAAAAAACTGTTAGAGTAAAGTAAGTGGTCTCTACAAAGGTTGTTAAGGAAAGAAGAAATAACCTGAAAATAGAAAAAATAAATCTAATAAAATCCAATATAATATTTGAGATTCAAATGACAACAGGGAAGATTTACAGGAAAACAGAAAAAAGTACTGGTGTAGGAACTGTGGTTTTGTTTTGGGTTTTTTGTTTGGGATTTCTCTGCCTGATGCAATTTCTTTTTTTTTATAGCACAGACTGTCACTATAATATAAAGCCTCTGTTAGTTTTGACAGCAATAAGTCAGCGATACTTCACACTTTCCTTTGGGGACAGATTCATTGAACAGTTACTGGAGGCATTCAGACACCCGCAGTAAAAGTCACAACATTACTAACAGCAATATATAGCTTAATAATACCCTATTTTTCACTTAGAAAATTACCATACTTTAAAACAAATATTCCACCATAGGGAATTTTATTAGCACTGGTGAATACAAATACCAGCAGCAGTACTCTGAGAGTATATGAGTAATGAGAAAGGCCATAAGACACCATCTATGATATTGGACTTCATATATTATGCCGTAAGCTCTATTCGTACCAAATATGTGCATTGTGACTTTGGGATAACCAGAGATAAACTTAAGACTGCAATGGAACTTCCATTATAACTCAGACATTTTGGTTTTTAATTCTGCTATCAGAATTACTTCTAAAATAGACTTGAAATATTTTTTTTCATCAACTTCACTTTGGGATATCAAAAAAAAAAAAACTTCCAGGTTTTGCCTGACTGTAAATTTTTTATTTATTTATTTATTTCCTGGTAAAGCTGTATGAAATCTATTTTTCATTTTTTTGTAAATTGGTATGAGTTCATTTCAGTAAATATGAAGAACTGGATTGCTTGTTGGACTGTACATAAACTGGCAATAAAGACAGATATAAATCCCCTTTTGTGCTTCTGCTCCTGAGCAAGAACATGCACCCAAATATGGTATTGCTTTCAGTTGCCCACTGAAGAAGAAAGTACAGGGTGGAGCCAATAATTCATAAACAGGAGCTGGCATATTGAATTGCAAGCTGGTGCTGGAGCAAGCCAGCAGATTTTAATTCAGCTCTTGTCCTGGAGAAAAGCATGATTTTATCTTATGGAGCTGCCTAAGCTGTTTTTAAAGTAACAAAACTGCGTATTTCTCTTGTTTTGGAGTCCATATGAAAGTGAGTTTCAATAGAAATTACATTTTTATTAAAATGGTTGAGGCTGGGATTCTTCTGCCATAATGCAGTGTTGTGGTTTAAAACTGGTAGGCAGCTAAGCACTACACAGCTGCTCGCTCACTCCCCCACAGTGGCATGGGGGAGAGAATCGGAAGAGTAAAAGTGAGAAAACTCATGGGTTGAGATAAAGACAGTTTAATAGGTAAAGCAAAAGCTGCACACTCAAGCAAAGCAAAATACGGAATTCCTTCACTACTTCCCATCAGCAGGCAGTTGTTCAGACATCTCCAGGAAAGCAGGGCTCTATCACATGTAAGAGTTACTTGGGAAGACAAATGCCATAACTCTAATTGCCCCCACACACTTCCTCCTTCTTCCCCCAGCTTTTATTGCTAAGCACAATATCATATGGTATGGAATATTCCTTTGGTGAGCTGTCCTGTCTCTGTCCCCTCCCAACTTCTTCTGCACCCCAAGCCTACTTGCTGGTGAGGAAGCACAGTAAGTAGAAAAGGCCTTGACGCTGTGTAAGCACTGCTTAATAATGGCTAAAACATGGGTGCATTATCAACACTGTTTTCATCACAAATCCAAAACATAGCACTGTACAAGCTACTATGAAAAAAATTAACTCTATCCCAGCCAAAACCAGTAAAACCTCCACCTCTTATTCCATACCATTTATGTCACGCTCTGGTCCTACACTATCCAATTTATCCTCATTAGCCACTTACCCCCTTCCCATCCTTAGATATATACACAGACATCATTCCATTAGTCTGTGGACCACATCTGTAAAATGTCCATGAAATGTCCACAATATGTCCATTGAGCTAATTTAGTCCATGACTTTGGCTCCGTCTGTTAAGGTGGTCAATAAGGACAGGATAATTGGTGTGCTGCATTGGATTGTTGCACACCAAAGCCAGCTCAGGTTGTGTCACCACTGCACTTGCCCAGTACCTTACAAGATTAATTCTTCATTGTTTCAGATGACTCCTGCTGTAATATCTCTGACATATAGCAGCCTCAGCAGTGGCTACATACAATGTCATATAACACTGGCATTATACAGCAATGGCATCATACAACTGAAATCATGGGTTATTTTCACCCAAGATTAAATCTCCTTGGGGTACATATCTGACTTCCCCATCCTTACACATTACCTGCCACGTACAGCCTGGTCCTTGAGGAAAAGCAGTCCCATGTATGGGTTTGCCTTTTCGTGAGGAAGCAATAACCCAGATTGTCTCTCCCAGCCAATTCCTTATGTGCACTACAGGGACTTCATCTGCTTTCACAGCACATAGGAGTTTCAATTGGGCAGGGCCTAGTAGATTGGCAGATAGCCAAGGGGCTTCTTAAATTTATATCCCAATGCTTGAATGTCCCACCACCCATTCCTCGCAGCATAGTTTTTAACAATATCTATTGTATCGTTTGATTTTCCCAGAGGCTGGTGCATGATAGGGGATGTGATATACCCACTCAATGCCATGCTCCTTGGCCTAGGTGTCTATGAGGGTGTTTTGGAAATGGGTCCCGCTGTCTGACTCAATTCTTTCTGGGGTGCCATGTCACCATAAGACTTGCTTTTCAAGGCCCACGATAGGGTTCTGGGTGATGGCACGGGGTACGGGATACGTTTCCAGCCATCCTGTGGTTGCTTCCATCATGGTGAGCACATAGCGCTTGCCTTGGCAGGTTTGTGGGAGTGTGATATAATCAATCTGCCAGGCTTCCCCATATGTGTATTTCAACCATCATCCTCCATACTAGAGAGACTTTAACCACTTGGCTTGCTTGATTGTAGCACGTTTCACATTCATGGATAACCTGTGCAATAGCGTCCACAGTCAAGTCCACCCCTCGATCAGGAGCCCATCTATACGTTGCATCTTTTGCTTGATGGCCTGAGGTGTCATGGGCCCACCGAGCTATAAATAATTCACCCTTATGTTGCCAGTCCAGATCCACCTGAGCCACTTCAATCTTAGCAGCCTGGTCCACCTCCTGATTGTTTTGATGTGGCATGGCTCTTGGGCATGTAAGCATCTACATGACATACCATTACAGGAACGTTTTCTACCCAGGTAGCAAGTGATAGAATCATAGAATCATTTAGGTTGGAAAAGACCTTTAAGATCATTGAGTCCAATCGCAAACATAACACTGCCAAGTCCACCACTAAACCATGTACCTAAGTGCCACATCTATATGTCTTTTAAATATTTCCATGGATGGTGACTCCACCACTTCCCTAGGCAGCCTCTTCCAATGCTTGACAATCCTTTCGATGAAACAATTTTTCCCAATGTCCAATCTAAACCTCCCCTGGCACAAATTGAGGCAGTTTCCTCTTGTCCTATTGCTTGTACTTGGGAGAAGAGATCGACACCCACCTTGCTACAACCTCCTTTTAGGTAGATGTAGGGAGTGATAAGGTCTCCCCTCAGCCTCCTTTTCTCCAGGCTAAACAGTCCCAGTTGCCTCAGCCACTCCTCAGAAGACTTGTTCTTTAGACCCTTCATCAGCTTCATTGCCCTTGTTTGGAGGCACTCCAGCACCTCAATGTCTTTCTTGTACTGAGGGGCCCAAAACTGAACACAGTATTCGAGGTGCAGCCTCACCAGTGCCGAGTACAGGGGCACAATCACCTCCCTGCTCCAGCTAGCCACACTATTTCTAATACAGGCCAGAATGCCGTTGGCCTTCTTGGCCACCTGGGCACACTGCCGGCTCGTGTTCAGCTGGCTGTCAACCAGCACTCCCAGGTCCTTTTCCTCTGGGCAGCTTTCCAGCCACTCTTCCCCAAGCCTGTAGCATTGCACAGGGTTGTTGTGACCTAAGTGCAGGACCCAACAGTTAGCCTTGTTGAATCTCATACACTTGGCCTCGGCCCATCAATCCAGCTTGTCCAGATCCCTCTGTAGCATGTTTCTACCCTCCAGCAGATCAACACTCCCGCCCAACTTGGTGTTGTCTGCAAACTTACTCAGGGTGCACATGATCACCTTGTCCAGATCATTGATAAATATATTAAACAGAACTGGCCCCAGAACTGAGCCCTGGGGAATACCACTTGTGACTGGCCACCAACTGGATTTAACTCCATTCACCACAACTCTTTGGGCCCAGCCGTCCAGCCACTTTTTTACCCAGCGAAGAGTACACCCGTCCAAGCCATAAGCAGCCAGTTTCTCCAGGAGAATGTTGTGGGAAACAATGTCAAAGGCTTTACTAAAATCTAGGTAAACAACATCCACAGCCTTTCCCTCATCCACTAAGTGGATCACCTTGTCATAGAAGGAGATCAGGTTCGTCAAGCAGGACCTGCCTTTGATAAACTCATGCTGACTAGGCCTGATCCTCTGGTTGTCCCCCACATGGTTTATGAGCACTCTCAAGATGAACCGCTCCATAATCTTCCCCAGCACCGAGGTCAGGCTGACCGGCCTGTAGTTCCCTGGATCCTCCTTCCAGCCCTTTTTGTAGAAGGGCACCACATTTGCTAACTTCCAGTCAACTGGGACCTCCCTGGTTAACCAGGACTGCTGATAAATGATTGAAAGTGGCTTGGTGAGCATTTCTGCCAGCTCTTTCAGTATCCTTGGGTGGATCCCATCCGGCCCCTTAGACTTGTGTGTGTGTCTAAGTGGTGTAGCAGGTCGCTAACCATTTCCCCTTGGATTATGGGGGCTTCATGCTGCTCCCTGTCCCTGTCTTCCAGCTCAGGCTGGGTACGCAGAGAACAACTGGTCTTACTATTAAAGACTGAGGCAAAGAAGGCATTAAGTACCTCAGCCTTTTCCTCATCCTTTGTCACTGTGTTTCCCCCCATATCCAATAAAGGATGGAGATTCTCCTTAGCCCTCCTTTTGTTGCTAATGTATTTATAGGAACATTTTTATTGTCTTTTACAGCAGTAGCCACATTAAGTCCTAGTTGGATTTTGGCCCTTCTAATTTTCTCCCTGCATAACTTCACAACATCCTTGTAGTCCTCCTGAGTTTCCTGCCCCTTCTTCCAAAAGTCATGAACTCTCCTTTTTTTCTGGAGTTTCAGCCAAAGCTCTCTGTTTAGCCAGGACGGTCTTCTTCCCTGCCAGCTCGCCTTTCGACACACGGGACAGCTTGCTCCTGTACCTTTAAGATTTCCTTCTTGAAGAATGTCCATCCTTCCTGGACTCCTTTGCCCTTCAGGACTACCTCCCAAGAGGCTCTGTCAACCAGGCCCCTAAACAGGCCAAAGTTTGCCCTCTGGAAGTCCAAGGTAGCAGTTCTGCTGACCTCCCCCTTACTTCTCCAAGAATCAAAAGTGCTATCATTTCATGATTGCTATGCCCAAGACAGCCTCCAGCCATCACATTACCCACAAGTCCTTCTCTGTTCATAAACAAGAGGTCCAGCGGGACATCTTCCCTAGTTGGCTCACTCACCAGCTGTGTAAGGAAGTTATCTTCCACACACTCCAGGAACCTCCTAGACTGTTTCCACTCTGCTATATTGTATTTCCAGCAGACATCTGGTAAGTTGAGAACAAGAGCTAGTGATCATAAGACTTCTCCCAGTTGCTTATAGAATATTTAATCTGTCTCTTCATCCTGGTTGGGTGTTCTATAACAGACTCCCGCCATGAAAGGCCTTGTTGGCCTTTCCCCCGATTCTTACCCATAAACACTCAACCCTTTTGTCACCATCATCAAGCTCTAGACACTCAAAACACTCCCTAACATACAGGGCTACCCCACTGTCTCTCCTTCCTTGCCTATTCCTTCTGAAGAGTTTATAGCCATCCATTGCAGCACTCCAGTAGTACAATTCATCCCACTATGTTTCTGTGTTTGCAACTATATCATAGTTTTCCTGCTGCACAACAGCTTCCATTTTCTCCTGTTTGTTGCCCATGCTGTGTGCATTGGTGTAGATGCACTTCAGTTGGGCTATTGATCCCACCACCTTTTTTTGAGGAGAAGCTCTAATTCATATGTGACCATTCTCAGGCACTTCTGTGGTTTCTAACATATCAATAACCCTTGCATCTTTGCTGCCACATGGATCTCCATCCCCTACTTCCAATGAGATGGCAGACCAGAGGACCTCGCTAGCACACCGTCCCTCAAACATTGGCATGCTGCCCCCAGACTTATCTCTAGTGAGCCTGATTTTATCCCTTTCCCCCTTCAAATCTAGTTTATAGATCTTTCAATGAGCCCTGCTAACTCTGGTGCAAAGATCCTTTTCCCCCTTTGAGACAGGCGTACCCCATCTGTAGCCAGCAGACCTGGTGTCGTGTAGACCGACCCATGATCAAAAAACCCAAAATTCTGCCCATGACACCAGGATCGGAGTCAGGTATTGATCTCTGGCTCTTCCTGTTTCTTCCCTCATCATTCCCTGCAACTGGAAGGACAGAGGAGAACACTACTTGTGCTCCTGATCCCTTAACTTGTCGTCCCAGGGCCCTGAAGTCTCTCTTGATTGCCCTCGGATTTCTTGTTGCAACTTCATCGCTGCCTACCTTCAAGGGCACCAGGGAAGATGGGGTAGTCACAGAGGTGACGCTCCTGCTGTGCTCAGCAGGAACTTGTGGCCATTGCCCTATCCCTTAAGTCCCTGTGTTCAGCCAGCTGGAGAGAGGACAGGGAATCCTCCGTATCGTGTGTCCTGTCTGCCTGTCGGGCCTGTCCCAGGTAAGATAGGGTGTGATTCCAGCAGTCTCTCTCTCTCTCATACTCCCTAATACTCCTCAACCTACTCACCTCCTCCCAGAACTCTGTCACTAAGCGGGGGAGTTCCTCTGCCTGGGCGCATCTCCCACGGGTGTGCTCACTGCTGCCAGCCGGTACTGGTGTAAGAGCAGGGCACAGCTGCAGCCTGGCACTGGGG
Source organism: Calonectris borealis (assembly GCF_964195595.1). NCBI lineage: Eukaryota > Metazoa > Chordata > Aves > Procellariiformes > Procellariidae > Calonectris > Calonectris borealis. The sequence continues at coordinate 167,517,317 of NC_134312.1, forward strand.
CGGCAGCGGGTTCCCACCGGAGCTCTGTCTGGGAAGCTGCATCAGTCCTGGTGGGTGCAGAGCTTAGAGGGGCCATGGCTTTCTGCTGTGTGAGTACCGTTGCTCCCGGGTCAAGCTGGAAGACCTTCAGCACCCTTCCTGCTGCACCACGCCCTGTTTGCCCAGCCTGTTCGCAGCATTCCTGGTCGCTAGCGCTCCCCAAGGGCTTCTTTTATACAAATGGGGGGTGCTTGGCCGTTGTTGCTGCTGGCCCTGCCTAGATCTTCTCAGCCACTGTGGCACGAGCTGTGGGCTCTTGGCACCTCTCTCGGCTCCCCTGAGCTTTCCCCAGTTCAGGAAACCCCACTGTGCACTGCGTCAGAGTGCTCTACTGTGGATTGTGCCAGCACCGGAGCTGCTCACCTCGGCGACTGGGTCAAGTCAATAGGACAAGAGGAAACAGTCTCAGGTTGCACCATGGGAGGTTTAGATTGGATATTAGGAAAAATTTCTTCACTGAAAGGGTTGTCAAGCATTGGAAGAGGCTGCTCAGGGAACTGGTTAAGTCACCATCCCTGGAGGTATTTAAAAGATGTGTTGACGTGGTGCTTACAGACATGGTTTAGAGGTGGACTTGATGATCTTAAGGGTCTTTTCCACCCTAAATGATTCTATGATTCTACTTTTCACATTCACAGATAATCTATGCAATGGTGTCAATGGTCAAGTCCACCCCTCAGTCACAAGCCCATCTGTACGTTGCTTCTCTTCCTAGGTGTCCTGATGTGTCAGGGGCCCACCAAGATATAAATAGCTCACCCCCATCCAGGTCCACCTGAGCCATTTTATTTAGATTAGATGGAATAGAATATTTCAGATCAGGAAGGGATCTACAATGATCATCTAGTCCAACTGCCTGACCAATTTGGGGCTGACCAAAAGTTAAAGCATGCTGTTAAGGGCATTGTTTAAATGCAAGTTCTATCAGCCTCGTCCACCTGCTTGTTGTTTTGATGTTCTTCTGTGGCCAGACTCTTGGGTATGTGAGTATCTACGTGACGTACTTTTACAACCAGGTTCTCCTGGGCAGCAATATCTTGCCACAATGCAGCAGCCCAGATGGGTTTACCTCTGCGCTGCCAGTTGTTCTGCTTCCATTGCTGCAACTACCCCCACAGTGCATTTGACACCATCCATGAGTCGGTATAGATAAAGAGTACTGGCCATTTTTCTCATTCAGCAATATCCAAAGCCAGGTGGATGGCTTTCACTTCTGCAAACTGGCCCAATTCACCTATTTCTTCAACAATTTCTGTGACTTGACATGCAGGACTCCACACAGCAGCTTTCCACCTCTGGTGCTTTCCCACAATATGACAGGATGCATCAGTAAACAAGGCGCATTTCTTCTCATTTCCTGGTATTTTTTAATACAGTGGGGCCTTTTCGGCACAAGTTATGTCATCTGGTGATGCATCAAAATTTGTCTTCTAGCCACTCCTTGATCATTTCCAGGATTCTTGGCAGTCAGGGTTTCCCATTCAAGCCCATTGCATAATCAGTGCGACCCACTTACTCCATGTTGTGTCAGTTGCATGATGAGCAAAGGGGAGCCTCCCTTTGAACATCTAGCCCAGCATAGTTCTTTGAAACTGTTCTTCATTCTTCAAAACCAATACAATAGGTTATTAAGTGAATTCCTGGATTTTCAAGAGTATGAAATGAATCTTTAACTGGCTTTAAGATTGGATTCTCAGACACATACCTAAAAAAAGGCACTCAAATTACTGATATCGTGAACTAGAAGACAATTAAATTATTTCAATTTATATTAATAATGATAAGTATAACATTCCTTTCTAGATATAATATTCATAATACATTATGTTTGTTATATGAAATCATAAGGCAGAATCCAAACAACAGATTATAGACGTTTATACTTTTAGGTATTTCTCTTCATAGAATATTACATGGAGACTAAACACTTCCAAAGGACAATTTATTTCACCCAAAATAAGGCTATAGAGTACATTGTACCCTAAGCTGGATTATTTCTTACAAAGATATCAGTAAGCAATTCAAATGCAGGCATCTGTTTTGCACATGGCAAAACCTGTGTGCCATTCTTAGCACAAATCATGTTTTCATCAGTGTCATAGGACAAATAATACTCTGGAATTTAAAGACTGGTTTGAATTTAAAGATCTGAGAGATAGGCAGTTGAATCAATAACAATCAATAACAATAGATAACAAACATACATTATACTACCCTTCATTACATAGTTGGATTATTGTGTTAACCTTATTACTAAAACTGCAATTATACACAAACAAAACCTAACCTAACACTTGCAATGGCAGCACACATGGTCATACAGACACAAAGGACTCTGGCACTTTCACACTTTGACACATTAACTACAATGCCATCACCCTTCTAGCCACCAAAGACCCAGTGTGGCAGAGCGAGGGACATCAGGGTTGCTCTGGGAGGGTACTCAGGCTGATGGTAGTGGGTACCTGCCACCCACTGTGGTCTGCTCCCTTTCTGGTGCTGACCATGGTGTAGACTCACAGCTTCTTTGCTATGGGTGCACAGCAAAGCAGGGTCATCTTCTTCCTGTCTCTGGCTTGTGGTCTGGCCCCGGGATGGGTGTCCTCTAGGGTGTCTGGAGGAATGTGCTGAAACCCAGCCTGCCACGGCTTGTGCTGGCCTTGGTGACCTCATGTGGATCATCTTGCCAGGATTTGATCCAGTTATTATCCATTTCCAGCAGTCTGTGCATTAGTGGTGTTAATTTCAATGAGCATAGCTCAACAGTTACTTTCCTTTCTCCACCCATCTTCTTAAAGAAGTTTACATATTTATTTCTGTCAGATTTCAGCACCAATGGAAAGCCATGCAGACTCCTCCACAACCAGTATCCATGCAAAAGATGCATTCCTGTGTTCCGAATTTAATACATAGCTATAAAATAACAAAGGGACACATAACACATTTATGCAAACTATTTAAAAATACATTTTGCACATGGAAAGGAAAATTTTAAGACTTTTTATCCCCTATACCCACAACTGAAGTTAATAGAAGTTTTCCTAGTGTAAAATGGAGGCATTACATTAATTTCAGTACAGCTTTTCTAGATTTGTAACACTGTAATCTACAAAGAATCTATTGCTTAGAAATTTGCAATAAAATCCATCTAAAAATCCTTTTTTATTGAAGGATAAACAACATAAAACTTATTTACCTTTTTAGATCTTGACTTCTTTTTTTAATCAAAATTTTAAGCTTCCACAATCATACTAGTTAAACTTTAAAGTACCATTCTACAAATCAAAATCTCTAAAAGTATTCATATACAGAAAGACTGACAATAAGACAAGAAAAATATGTAACAAAATGCTATAAAGAAGATGTATTTGATAAAGACGCCCCTTGAAAATGTTGACTCATTAAATCTGTGTTTTATCTAAACTTATGGTTATAATTTAATTTATGTGGTGGGTTAACCTTGGCCAACAAACTCCCACCAGCTGCTCACTCCCTCCCCCTCCTCAGTGGGAACAGGGAAGAAAACAGGAAAAAAACAGGAACAGGAAAGATCATCGCTTGAATAAAGATAAAATCAGGGAGATAAAGTCAGGGAGATCACTTACCAACCACCATCACAGGCAAAACAGACTCAACATGGGGAAAATTAATTTATTGCCAATTAAGCAAGACTTGGGTAGCAACAAACAAAAAGATAACCATTAAACCAGTACCTTTCCTCCCCCTATTCCCAGGCTTAACTTCACATCTTCATCCCCAACTCCTCTACTTCCTCCTCTCCAGTTCATAACACTTCCTCTCTGCCATTCCTTCCTCATACTTTTCACCAGGATTGGCTGGGCTCTCCACAGGGAGCAGGTAATATCTGCTCCACCATGGAGCTCTTCCTCCTCCTCCTCCTCCTCCTCTTCAGGCCTTGGTTTTCCATCTGCTCTTTCTCACTCTTTTTGTTCCACCATCCTCTCTCTCTGTGGCATTTTTATCCTTTCTTAAACATGTTTTCCCCCAGGTGCCACCATCTTGGTTGAGGGACTCCACTATGTCCTGTGGTAGGTCTATCAGAGCCAGCTGGAACTGGCTGTGTCCAACATGGGGCAGCCCTGGCCTCTCCTCACAGAGGCCACCTCTGCAGCCCCCTCCTACCAAAACTTTGGCACCTATACCCAATACACTTTAATTCAGCAAGTCTTTGCTGATTTCATAAAGGGCAAGGCAACCTTCTCCTCTACTGTTTTTTCTTGCAGTTTCCTTTGGTCCTCATTATTTTTTGTTCAGTCATGTAGTGAAAGGAAACCGGAAATTTATGGAATTTAAAGACTATCGTCTCCACCCCCACACAGTAGGAGAGAGGAGAGCAGGCCAGAGACTAGTACTACTGCATTTAATGGCAGCATAGACTTACTTCAAATTAAAATAATGAAATGCTAAATTTTAATGTGGCAACTCTTCAGCATCATTGAATAAAGACAGATAAGAAGTATTCTTTCCACATGACTAAGTAGATCTTTCTGATATCATTCATCATTCACCTTGTTTATTCTTTCCTAATTATTCCATAGGATGATCATCTTGTAAGAACTCTCAATTCACATACCATGTATCATCTGGCTTGTGGCTCCTTTTCTCTCTCCTTACTAGGTAATGAAAATTTACATGCATTTATCAAACACAGAACTTCTAAATGCCATGGAAACATTTCAGATCCAGTAAAAGAACTTCATGCCATTCATATTTTCCATTGGAAAGAACAGTAATGAGATATGCACACTATGCCTATGATTAATACGTAGCAGACGGAAAACCCTGCATCACAGTTTTAAACACAGGAAAGAAATACTGAAAGTTCTAATGAAAGAATTGAAGACAGGGACTCAGAGGCTGATGAATAGAAGATATTTCTAAGACAAATCACCTTTTTAAAGAAAAAAGTACATAATAAAATGACATTATTTTTCATCATAGAATTATAAAAATAAAGCTTTTTATCTTCACTAAACTGAGAGTGCTATAGAACTCAAACCAGGATACAATGAAGTCACCAGTTTTCTATATGGTAGATCTAGTCCATTTGTTCATAAACCTGCCTGTTGAGTTTGTTATTCAATTTTCTTTCATGTGCAACCTCTTCAAAAGCCAAACCAAAGAAAAATCCTCCCTCTGAATCTCCACAGTATTTGGTGTCATGCAGACAGAGAACAAAAAGACCTCAAGACAATCTGTAACTAGCATATAAAACAAGAGACAACAACTGAGTGGATTAAAAAAAAGAATGCAAGCAAACCCCCAAACAGTTATTAATCCATAGCTTATGCAGCAATCATAAGACACCAATTGTCTAACTGTTAGCAACTGTTTTGAAGAGATTGCAACAACAGAGGAGTCTCTGGGGGAACGTGAAGGAAAATAGTAGGCTACATACCAGCTGATAGTCTTGATTGGCAGGAGTGCTGCTCAAGGGGCTGAAAAGCTGTTCATGTTGGCATTCTTGATCAGCATTTCTCAAAAAGAAAACAAGTTTTCCTGATACGTAATGCATCTTGAAAGACATGTGGCAGTACACAAGCCTAAAGAGCTTCTGTATTAATGTTAAAGTTTCATAACACTAAGTAATTGGTAAGAAATTTACAATAACAGCAATAGCAATATAGTTTCTAGTAGGCTTATAATACAAATTAGGTACATATTGTTGTAGTGTTGTATGATTTATTCGTGCAAGTTGAACATGGTTACATAGCTCACTCTTGACAAAGCCATAGATTACTTATGTAGTTCATTGCATATTATACATATAAAATCTCTCTCACATCACACATCAAGCATGAATTATGAGATATAACAATTTCAGGAAACAGTTTTTGTGCTTATGAGATTAATACTCCTTAGCATCATGTGTCTCCAACAAAATCTAGTAACTGAAGTGTTTTTAAAAAATGGCCTTGTAATGCCTGGAACAGTTCAACTAGGCACTATACAATACCATTCCAGTATGAACAGACTTGCACTATAGATAATTTTCTACAAGAAGCTTTGTTAATAAAGGTAAGAATACAGGGTAAGAGAAAATACAGTTTTGCCTTCAAACTTCACTTGATGATCATTTCTATCAGAAATAGCTCTTTTTCATCTGTTAGAATCATAGAATCATGGAACCATTAAGGATGGAAAAGGCCTCTAAGATCATCGAGTCCAATCGTCAACCCAACACTGCCATGCCCACTACACCATGTCCCTAAGCGCCTCATCTACACGTCTTTTAAATACTTCCAGGGATGGTGACTCAACCACTTCCCTGGGCAGCCTCTTCCAAGGCCTGACCACTCTTTCAGTAAAGATATTTCTCCTAATGCCCAGTCTAAACCTCCCTTGGCACAACTTGAGGCCATTTCCTCTTGTCCTATCGCTAGTTACTTGGCAGAAGAGACCAACACCCACCTCGCTACAACCTCCTTTCAGCGATGAGGTCTCCCCTCAGCCTCCCCTTCTCCAGATTAAACAACCCCAGTTCCCTCAGCTGCTCCTCATAAGAATTGTGCTCCAGGCCCTTCACCAGCTTGGTTGCCCTTCTCTGGACACGCTCCAGCACCTCCATGTCCTTCTTGTAGTGAGGGGCCCAAAACTGAACACAGTATTCGAGGTGCAACCTCACCAGTGCCAAGTACAGGGGCACAATCACCTCCCTAGTCCTGCTGGCCACACTATTTCTGATACAGGTCAGGATGCCATTGGCCTTCTTGGCCACCTGGGCACAATGCCAGCTCGTGTTCAGCCAGCTGTCAATCAGCATGCCCAGGTCCTTTTCCTCTGGGCAGCTTTCCAGCCACTCTTCCCCAAACCAGTGTTGTGCACCTTAAAAGTCTTGACTGTAAGTTTGCTACTCAGGATGATCAGGAACTCTTCCTGATCAATACTTCCAAATACTTCCAAAAAAGCAGAGACATGTGGGTTTGAATATGCTTTCTGAAGTATTGCAGACTAAAAAGTATTCCTTCTTTAATTATAATGATTTTTAATGACTGAATATTCATGAGAAAAAATTTCATGAATTGGGCAATAAAACTTGGTTAATGTTAAATGTGCAATATTTTTTTTTTTCAGTAGGGAATATACGTTTTTAAATACTTTGTTCTATTAAGCATCATCCTAGATAATGAACCAATTACCAGTCATATTTAATCTCAGGGATATTTGTTTTCATTAAAAAAACAGATTTAAAGAAATTCATTTGTAATGGCAAGTGCAGCTCAGCATTTTAATGTTAAAGACTGTGAGGGAAGAGTTATTTATTTGAAATCGAGTTTGTTTGTGTGATTTAATAATTAATAGAAGAAGAGGATATCAACTTTAATCTTCAAAATCCTCCAGGGGAGAATATTAATGTAAATCATCATTATGATGCACAAAAGTGTTTGCAATATGGTTGAAATGAAGTTCATTATAATCCCTTTGTGTAAGGACAGATTTCCCAATAAATCTGTATATGTCACTAAATAAAAAAAGAATTATGCAAACACATAAAAAATAGGTAGATATTTGTGTTAAACATTTATTTCTTAATGAGATTTCAATCTACTTTTCTTCAGGCTGTTTGCTGATTCCTATTGTCTTCATATTTTATATATTTCTGATATTTATTTTCCATTTTTGCAGTGTAATTTTTATTTCCTTACAGTTTCAGTTTGAATGCAATTTCAGAAATTTGTGGCAAGAACAGATTTAGGAGGTAGGAATCAGTTTTTGTTCTGCTGTGTTCAACTTTCATTAATGATAAAGAAAGTCAAATGGCCAAATCTAAAGAGAAACTATGGCCAATAATCCAGATATTTTGGAATCACAGGGGTCCAACTTTGATTTAAAAACAAAAAACCAAACAAAACCTACTTACCTGAAGTTAATGGAAATTTAATGTTTCATAAAAGAAACAAAAAAAAGCAAAACAAAACTGATTTTCAGAGATCATCCTCCTTATACTGTGGGGTTTTGTATATTAGATTACTTCCGTTCTCTTCCATATCTTTTGTATTGAACTGTTTCTAGTATTATGCATGCATGATTCTAATTTTCTTCAGGTAGAAAAGTTGGTATTTATAATTTTTTAATAAATATATATGGTTTATAATAGAGGTTAAAAATGTTTTGGTAGTAAACATCGGTTTTTCCTTCTGATTTTTTAATCATAATCTGACCAAAGAGTTTTTGTTTTAAAATTACTACATTTTAAAAAGAGCAAAACAAATCTTAAAAATACTGTTATTAACTGTAAAGCATCTTTCTTTGGGGCTTTGTAGGAGTGGCAACAATCAGGTTTACAGGGATACACAGAGCTGTATGTCTGTAAAGCACAGAAGTTCTGGGTTACTTCTATTTAAAAAGAAACTAAAATATAATTAAGAGAAAATAATAATATTAACTTCACTTTTGCATCTACAGAATGAAAAATGACTGAGTCAAAAATCATTGATTTGGCTTGGCTCTGTACCTAACTAATGGAAAGGATAATGTATTTTAAATAAACAAATGAAAACAATAAAAGAATTCAGAAATGATCTGCAAAAAATAATTTATTTATCTGAATCACATCCAAGAAGACAGACAAGGTCTATAAGAGTCTTTTTAAACAATGAAATGTTGTAATACTTCTGAGTGCCCAGATTAAAATCTAAAATCTGGCTTATAGTTGAAAGAAAGTTTGATGTTATTATTAAAACCAGAAAAGAAAAAAAAAAGGAAAAGAAAAAAAAAAGTTTAAAAACTCTGTTTCAAAAGTTCCTCCATAGGAATGTATTTCTAGATTTTTTTTTTTACTGATTAAAGAGTTTCCTGTAGAATTTGGAGTGTGTATGCTTTGTTGTTCAAAGAATATTTTCCATCTCATGTTTTTCTATTCAGTTTGTCAAATTTCTGCAAATGTTTGACTTTCTCTGACAACTAATAAAAAAAAAAAAAAGGAATACATGTCCATTCCACAATGGTAGATTAAAAAAAATATTTTCAGAAGAGTTTGCCCAGACCATTATTCAGAAGTGAGGTAGATCACAAAATTTCTGAAAAACTCCAGGACACATGTTTATGACAGAAATCTGACCAACAAAGTTAATATACCTAAGTGTTGAATGATTATGCTCTCACAGAATTTCACAAACACTGGATGTTTTAATTATGTGTAAAATATCAATCAAATGCTATTTTATTGTGCAAGTTATAGCATCTTATATAGATCATATCAGGCAGAAGATTAGTTAGTGACTAACTTTAAGCTTTAAATCTTAACTATTTCCATTAGTCTCAAAAAGGCATCCTTTCATCAACATATTCATATTAAGCTGCTAAAATGTGAGGCATGATAAGTGGTGACTGGTAGGAAGTTAACTGGTGAAAAACATGGTATAACAGAATTTTTCATTTGCTTAAACAATCTTTCATCCCAGCTTCTTAAGTACTTAAGAAAATATATTTTTTCTCTGTCTATTTTGAGGAAGGAGAAAGGATAATGGATATATAAGGACAAGGGATATATTTGACATTTACAATTTATTTCCATCAAGTGAGTACTTGAGTTATTCAGCAGTGAAAGTGTACTTTTTGGTTTTCTATTGCTTCTAATTATTTTCATTTGCCAGTTTCATCATATATTTTACAACATTTTCCAGAAAGACTAGAGAAGAACATAGTAGAACAGGGTTTAGATTGCTTTATTTTTGAAGATGTTTTTTTGCTTATTGAAAACAATGGTGTTTCCTAAGAGAATGAAAATTACAGTTTCAAATGCATAATCTAAATTCAATAGATAACATTCTTTAAAGAGATTATGATCTTTACACAGGTTTCTACTCTATGTTCATATAAATTTCACTTACAAGTAATTAAACAGGCTGGGCCTAATGTTCTTTTTTATTCACCTCAGCTCCTATGTATGCTGTTGACTCATTCTATGATATCCTTGTTTCCTAGCTAAGGGCTTCAAACTACATTTGCTAATACTCCCCTCAGCTCCTAGAGAGGTTTTTCTTATTACTTTGCTGCTCCTGCTATCATTTGCCTTTGAATAAAACATGTTTGGTGCAAACATTTCATAACTGTACTCATTCTACACTTATCTCTTCCTACTTCTTCTTTACTCAGTTCTTTAATTCAAGCAGTTTTTCTTTCTTTTCCTGCTCTCCCTCCTACACACCCAAAATATGTGCTCACTCTTTCTCTCTCCTCTCTTACTCTCTCCAAATTCACCAAACAGGCAACAGAGATTTGTTTTGGGTTGGTTTGGGTATTTTTAGGAGTGAAATTTTTTGTTACATCAATTGTTTGTAATCATTACTTTGGTTAACTGCCCTATCAATTTCAAAATAAATAAACTCACTAGTGCCATTAAAATCTCAGTTTTGGTTTTCAGTTTTTTGTTTTGGTCTGGTTTTTTTGGCATGTTAAGATTTATTTCTGAGCCTATTTATAATTACTGTGCTCATTAGAAATTCTGACCTGCTTCCAAATGAAGAGCAGATGTTTACACACTGTCCTGGCAAGAGTCTTATCATTTATGCAGCTCTAGATAGATAAACAAGCCTCAAAGCATGAGATATGAGACTTTACTTAATTAACTTTGCTTTATTTTTCTTACATGTAATAGAATACATGATGAGTTATTTACTATTTTTATTGGTCATATAAATCTAATCTATTGTTTTGGTTAAATTTCTAAAATTTTTATTAAAACAAAAGGGGGTGGATAGTATTCAATTTTTTAATTATTTAGGAGATTTGGAAAGGATATATTCATTGACAGTATTAATGATATTGCAGTAAAGATTAAAACAAAAAATGGCATACTATTACTCTAAGCAACAGTATTTGAGAGAATTTTAATAATACATTTAATATCTGTATATATATTAATATAACTATATATTAATATATATTACCTATATATTAATTTCATTTTTTTCTTTTCTCATCCCCTTCCCACTGACTTTGAAGAAAAAGTGAAACTTAGAACTCCTACACCACTTGCAGCAAATTTAATTGTGAAAGACAAAAAAATGATTTTTCTTTCCCAAATATTGGTCTGATAAAAAAATAAGCTTTTAAAAAGTTACAGTCTTTTTCTACAAATTTTTCATAGAAAATGGTAATTTTTCCAATCAACTCTGCTGTGCAGTCTTTAAAAATGCTGTATATAAAACCAAACCAAATCTTGATAATACTAGTTTTTCTTTTTCTTTTTTTTTTTTTAACTGAAAATGTTATTATCTGTTCTTAAATGTAGTAACATGTAGCTTTTTAAGGAAGACAATAAACCAAAGATGACTAGTATTTTATAGGAAGTAGTTTTGTTTCAAGAGAAGCTGTGAAATAATAACCTCCAGCAAGGCCAATGAGAAGGACTATACTGAAATATAAAGAGAATTCTTTCTTCAAAATGTAGAAAAATAAAAGGGTAAATGCTTAATGTGTTTAGGTAATCTTTGGTACCTGGCTCCTTCATTGAATTTCAGAATCATATAGTTGTAATTCACGGTCTGTACATTGGGTATAGACCACTTAACCTGAACCAAGTAGGATCAAAACCAGAGCAGCCTAAGCAGGGATGCACAGCTTAACCACCAGGGAAAATGGAGATTGTCCTATACCGTCCCATATTCTGCTTCTTTAACCCTCAGATGGCAGAGCAGAAACATTGGAACTTGCTACCCAATGCTTGGGAGCCAGAACAAAAGGCTAAGGCCTATGTCTCCACTTTCAAAATCTCAGTTTAATGACAGTTTAATGTTTCTGGGGGTTTTTGTGACCAGAGATGTAGGAAGAAAAGGTAAATTCACAGGGTTACTCAGAGCCCACACAAGTATTCTGAATCACAGGCTAATGGTCTGAAACTTGCCATTGTTCTATATAGGGTGTGTACGGAGCCCAGCATCCTAATTTAGACACCTAAGTTAAATGCTTAAAATTTTGCAATGTAATTACACTTCAGTAAACTAGTCTAGTCTCTAATCTCTCCTCAGCTTGATTTATTTTTCAGTCCCACTAAAACTCTCTTAATTGTCTCCACATATCTTAGAGACCCCAAAATCTAGCATAAAATTCTGAAGATCTTGAAGGAACTGAATCAAATCATTTTGTACTTAAAAGGAAATATAAGGAAGAAATAACAAAGATCACTGGATGCAAAATAAAAAATAGAATCCCTTATAATAATAAAATTACCTTGTTACATTCTCAGTTATGCTACCCTGTTTCTGGGTTGGTTTTTTTAATGGTGTACATGTGACAGGATTTGTAGCAGCCAAAGTTGCAGTCTGCTTCTGACATCAACAGAAAATATATTAATTTTTGCTAAACCAAAAGAAGAAATTTAAGTTTTACAATTAAATGAATCCAAAATAGTTAATTTTTTGAGACGTGAAAGAGTCCGAACATGAAAACTCTCTAAACAGAAAATTAGCTTAGAGATTTCACCATAGTAGCATGACATATTTCTGGATTACTTTTTTCCAAAACATTTGTTACTCTCCTTCTGTAAAATATCAGATGGACACAATAATCAGGCAATCTGAACAATAATGTCTTCTTTGACAAGGGTTTTGGAGTGATGATTTACATCTAGATGAGCAGTATTTTTGTAGCAGTGTTGGTCTCTACCATGTATTATGTCAAATTGCAAATCCAATGCTTCTGATATCTAAGCAGTGGTGACACAAGGTGTTGCTGAACTTTGTGTAACTTAAAATTTCAACTGCACAGATGCCTGCCTAGAACACTGGGATTTGTAAATGATTACACCTATTAGTCACAGATGTTTGAGATCGTGTACATTTTTCCTGATAAAAAGAATTGGTAACAAACTCTGTAAGGTCTATAGAGGCAATGTATTATAGTCTACTGGACTAGCAAAGCTAGAATTGCTATTGTAGTAATAAGCTTTGTGCTAACTCCTCAAGGCTTCAAGATTAGGACTTGTCAGGCTGCTTTGTCTGAACTTGGGCTGGCCTGGGCTTGTCTGGAGTTTTGTTTTGGCCTGTTTAGTTACAACAGCTACTTCCACAATGAACAGCTGAATATTACATTATTTCTTTTAGGTTTTGTTTACTTTTTTATTGTTGTGTTACAAACATATGATAACTTTGTCATAGATTTTAAACTAATAGTAAAAAAAACCAGTTATTCTCTGTAGCATGAACTGCCTACGATGCCAGGATAAAATTGTAACTTAGAGAGTACAGGTATATGATGACAGCAAAGGCCTTCAAAGCAGGGGCATGGGATAATGTCAGAGGCCTCAGGCCTCTAAATAACTCACTAGTGGTCAATTACTGGTCACTGAAGGAATCCAGCTTAGGGATCTTGGTAATGATGATTTTAGGGGTAACAAAGAGAACAAAGAACAAGTATCCAATATATACAGAAACACACCATGCATAATATATGTGCATGTTAGGTGGAACTGCAAACCACTGAAGAATGAACAAGAGACAGAATGTGTTAGAAAATATATTAAAATAGTCCCAAAAAAATTCTATAGTAAGGAAGAAGACCTCACTATCACCATTGCACTCCTCCCTGAGAAGGACTCAGTATGCTGATGATCCATTAGAACTCATCACATCTTCTTGAAGACTCAAGTGTCAACCTAAGTATGCAAAACAATATTGGGAGCGTGAGCATAACAGAGAAAATGATTTTAACTTTATTGTTATTAAGATTTTTTTTTCTGTAATAGCGTTCTTTATTTTCCTTCTTTTTCTGTGATAATTGGATCTAAGCAAATTATATGCATATATATATAAAATTAGGCTATTAAGATTTCAGTTGACTACTAATAAATTCTTGTCTTTGCATATGAAGTGTGTTCCTTTGGCCCCATTGGATAAGTCAATCTAGGCTGCTAAAATTTAGCTGCAGCTATATATACTTGCATGCTGAGCGGATCATAATTAAAAATGAGGCCAAGCCAGAATATAAAAACTCATAATGCATCTGCTCTGTGATTGTTGTGATAATTTATATCCATAATCAATAGGCTAGTTAAGAGTGCTGGACTTCTATGTTTACTGGAAGCAATAACCAATAAGGCTATAGGGAACTGAAAACAGTGTCATCTCACTTCTAGGTCGTATGGCTGAAGTGACTAAGGAAAATTACTAAGATAGAACAGAAGGAAAAGAATTTTAAGAAAATTATTAAAAATCCTTATAATTAATCACTGCTGTATTGCAGTCTATTTGAATTTATCTTTTTAACAGATCTTTACATACATATATACATTATGCTATTAATGTTAGGACCATCACCGAGACTTCTAGATGATCATAGAGTGTAATGAATCTAATTGTGTGATAAGCTATATCATATATATATCATTGTTTTGGTTAGTAATGATGACAGTAATTGTAATTATTATTCTTAGTTATAGCATTCTTAGGACCTTTAAAACAGCTAAATTGACACTGATGTTTGAAAGTTTTCCATTATACCCTGATGCATAATTTTTATTTTCATACATCAACATAACATTTTAATGTAACAGTACAAAATGAAAACTTGCAACAGATTTTGTCCATAGTGTGCTATGAGATAGAATTTATAATTATGAATACATTTTTTTTTTTGCCTACATCTCCCCATCCTAATCTTCTCTATGAAGAAAGGACTATCTCAGTGTGCCCGTTCTATTTCTGATGTGACCCAGGCAACACTTCCAACTGTGAAGGACTGAGGCATTAAGCAAGAACAAAATGAAGTGAGTGAATTGTGACTGCCGAGTAACAATAGGGTATTCAGCTGTTCAGAAAGGCACTAGTCATTAATTAAATAGTTGGCCATCATGTCTTGATTTACACCATCTCTCCAGAGTGCATAATGTTGCATGCCTAAATATTTATACAGTTATAGGCAGAATCAATCGTTTGCATAAACTACAGATAAGCAGAGAGATATTATCATTCTGTAGTTATCAATAATCTGCAGGTAAACCATTCGTAAAAGTTGACAAAGCATCTTCTTTTTGTCAGGGATTGCATATCCAAAACCAGTTTATTTTAGACTGATTTCAGCTTAATCTTGCACTTCAATTTCTGCATATAGGAATAAAATAACTAGCAATTGCTTGTAGTATAAGACGACTATACATTTGTGTTGCATTCTTAAAGAAATAAATACTCTGGATGTTCAATAAAATAATTTCATGTGAAACTGAACTTATGGTGATTTTTACGTGTTTCAATATGTATCTGTTTAAGAGAAGCACTGGCATTTATAGTACTAACTTGCTGAAAAAAATATACTATCTTATTTGACTACTGATAGAAAAATATTGTGCCATCTTATGCTAAATGTAATATACATGAAACAAGCTATATCAAATAATACCAAGATTGATCATGTTTTTCCACACAGGCCAACAATGGATAAGTAGAGAAAACTGTAAGTACATAATGAGTTAATTCCAGAACACTATTCCAATACTCAGTAATTTATAATTCAAGACAGAACCCCAAATAGATTCTTGTGGAACTCCACCTTTAACTAGCCTTCTTTCATTGATGACATTAATTACTACCCTTGCTTACTTCTTTCAGAAATTTATCTATTGCATTGAACATTTCCTATTATCCCATGGGACTTTTTTTTTCAAATTTCCCAGTTACCTCAATTTTCATAGGAATAATTGAGTTTATTGGGATCAGTTTCAGGACTTAACTAAAGCCAGTTATTGCCTTAACAGTACTATTTTTGTGTAGAAGGGATTGAGGACAGACTAGATGGCGGAAGACTGAATGCAGATGGTCATGAATCTCAGGGGAAGTATAGATATTTAGTATAGATAAAATTTAGTCTAGATACTGCTTTTCTACGTAGAAAAGGTCAATCCTCAGGAATATGTCTAGAGCTGTAACCGTCTTTCTCTTGTTTTGTCTTTTTTTCATTTCCCTTATTTTTCTTATATTAATCCTAGCTATCTTTTCTGTGTGTTAGCTAAAAAATAATTGGTTTATACTTTTAAGATGCATTTATCCTGCTTGCTGTATGTCTTTGAGCATAGCTAAAGACATGATAACTCAGTGGGGGATTGTAATGGAGTTCTTTTCTTTCTTCCTGAAACTCAACTAAAAAGCTAATACTCTAAATGCTAGAGTTGATAAACTGGTCCTAAAATGAATTCTTAGTTGCTACACGAAAAATTTCTACCTGAAGACTGGAAATCCACATGTTAAGTCCTCTAGGCTAATTATGGTTTCAATGATCTATAGCTTTATTGAAAAGGTTTATCAGTCTTCCATTAACATCTTCTTAAGTTTATATTTGCACTAATGTAGTCTTTCCTAAATTTGCTACAACAAAGAGCTTCTTCTAATAATAATTAGTATTTATATCTAGGGGTAACTCCAAAAAATGTCTTCAAACAATTATGCTCACAGGCTAAGTTCATTTTTTAAGTCCTCTGGAAATTTTTAACACTGGGTACAGCTACCTGGATAAACATTTACAATGTGAGTTTGAGAATGTACATATTCAAATTCATACCTTGTTTTGCAGCAAGACAAGGCTCCCTCATGACCTTCTAAAATGATGAGTTCTTAGATACATACAAAGTACAAATTACATCTGGAAAAAAACAGTCTTCAGTGTTGCACAGTTCTGGATGCAGAACAGGTAGTGAAAGTGAATTGTTAAAATCTAAAAGGGATTCAACATGGCATAAAACACAAGGTCTGGATGTTGACTAAAGGCATTTGACTTGATGTCAACACAAAGCTCAAATTCAGTCATTTCAAGGCATATATCAGTGTTGGCATACCATAGTTTTAGTACTATCGCTGAATAGTGTTGAAGCATAATATCACAAAAATCAGATTTATTTAACTAAGCTTTTAACTGTAGTCAAAATTCATTCCTGCATGCCAGCCATAGGGTAATATGATATCCACGAAACTATCAGGATGAAGCAGATCAATGGTACCGTGTTCAGCATTAGTTTTATCAAGTGATATCATCTACATTGTTTTGTATAAAGACAAGTGTTAAGTGAAAAAATCTACAATCATATTCTTTCTTAATGTATATAAAACAGAATACTTGTTAAGATATTATTTTTGCTAGGCGTAATACAATTTTATGAAAGGAAGACAGTCACCTAGGATTCCTTCAGGATTGAGAAAGAATAGTAAAGGAAAAAGTTTTGTATTATGTCTTCAGTACCTCCCTGAGAATAAAGTGTTTCCTTTAGGACATTTATAGCATCTGTTAACATACAATACCACATGGTGCATTCACATAATAATTTTATACTCATTTCAGTCATGGAAATTTACCTACTGTCATGTCGCATTCGGAAATGATCATGTGATGAGACTGTTCCTCCATTTCTCCAGATTGCTAGCCCTAAGGTTCTTACGTGATCAAATCTAATTTTGTAATGAAATAACCACATCCCTAAGATGTTTTAGTTTTTCATGGTATACATCCATAGGTTTATGCAAATGGTGTCCCTGGTTACTTCATTCAGAAATCTAAACCAACTAAAAAGAACCCCTTACATATTTTTTTTTTGTTATACAGACTTAAGACTATTATCCTTCCCACCAAAGTTTTATGCTATAGGGTAATATAATACCAGCATAATTAGAGCATATAAAGAACTAGAGAATATAAATAATATATTATATATGTAGCCAATACAGAATCATAGAATCACAGAAGAGTTTGGGTTGGAAAGGACATTTAAAAGTCATCTAGTCCAACCCCCCTACAATGAGCAGGGACATCTTCAACTAGATCAGGTTGCTCAGAGCCCCGTCCAACATGACCTTGAACAATTCCAGGGATGGGGCATCTGCCACGTCTCTGGGCAACCTGTTCCAGTGTCTCACCACCCTCACTGTAAAAAATTTCTTCCTTATATCTAGTCTAAATCTACCCTCTTTTAGTTTAAAACCATTCCCCCTTGTCCTATTCAACAGGCCCTGCTAAAAAGTCTGTCCCCATCTTTCTTATAAGCCCCTTGTAAGTACTGAAAGGCTGCAGTAAGGTCTCCCCGGAGCCTTCTCTTTTCCAGGCTGAATAACCCCAACTCTCTCAGCCTTTCTTCACAGGAGAGGTGTTCCACCCCTCTGATCATTTTTGTGACCCTCCTCTGGACCTGCTCCAACAGGTCCATGTCTCTCCTGTGTTGAGGGCTCCAGAGCTGGACGCAGTACTCGAGGTGGGGTCTCACCAGAGCAGAGTAGAGGGGCAGAATCACCTCCCTCGACCTGCTGGCCACGCTTCTTTTGATGCAGCCCAGGATATGGTTGGCCTTCTGGGCTGCGAGCGCACATTGTCGGCTCATGTGCAGCTTTTTGTCCACCAGTACCCCCAAGTCCTTCTCGGCAGGGCTGCTCCTAATCCCTTCATCCCCTAGCCTGTATTGATACCAAGGATTGCCCCAACCCAGGTGCAGGACCTTACAGTTGGCCTTGTTGAATGTCGTGAGGTTCACACAGGCCCACTTCTCGAGCTTGTCCAGGTCCCTCTGGATGGCATCCCATCCCTCAGGCATGTCAAGCGCACCACTCACCTTGATGTTGTCTGCAAACTTGCTGAGGGTGCATTCGATCCCACTGTCTATGTCATCGATGAAGATATTAAACGATACTGGTACCAATTCAGACTCCTGAGGGACACTACTTGTCACTGATCGCCATCTGGACATTGAGTCGTTGACCACTATTTTCTGGATGTGACTATCCAGCCAATTCCTTATCCACTGAATAGTCCATCCATCAAATCCATCTCTTTCCAATTTAGAAAGAAGGATGTTGTGGGGACCCTGTCAAAAGCCTTACAGAAATCCAAATAGATGACGTCCGTAGCTCTTCCCATGTCCACTGATGTAGTCACTCCATCCTAGAAGGCCATTAGGTTCGTCAGGCAAGACTGGCCCTGGATGAAGCCCTGCTGGCTGTCTCAAATCACCTCCCTGTCTTCTATATGCCTTAGCATAGCTTCTAGAAGCATCTGTTTCATGATCTTGCCAGGCACAGAGGTGAGGCTGACAGGTCGGTAGTTCCCAGGGTCCTCCTTTCTACCCTTTCTAAAAATGGGTGCAATGTTTCCCTTTTTCCAGTCACTGGGGACTTCACCTGACTGCCATGATTTTGCAAATATCATGGAGAGTGGCTTGGCAACTACATCAACCAATTCCCTCAGGACTCTGGGATGCATCTCATCAGGTCCCACAGACTTATGTATGTTCAGGTTCCTCAGGTGATCTTGAAAGGGTTTAAGGTGGAAGACTGATATATGCCTTGAAATGACTGAATTTGAGCTTTGTGTCTTCCACCTTAAACCCATTCATTGATCAATGTTTAAGCATTGTAACACTCTAAGTTGCTGCTAAAAAACCCTTAACCCTTCAGTCATAAACCGTTGCCCAGGTCTGAGACTAAGGGTAGATCCCGCCGCACCTAGGCTCCTTTTTGAGAAGGAGTTTAGAAAACAAAGGGGTCTACTCTGAACCTCGTGACCTAACAGGAGGTCCTTCCTATCCCTTTCTGTATTAGACATAAACTGCTGTCCAAGTCTGAGACTAAGATTGGGTCCAGTTGGATCTCTTCTGAACTTCGAGACTCAATGGGAGGGTCCCCCTTTTACCTTTTACCTTTTACCTTTTTACCCTTTTACTCTTAATGTCTGTACAAATCATTCCAATACAATTCTAATACGATTTTCCTCTATTACTTAATCCATGTAATAAGTAATAGAGTGAACCTTGCCATCAAATTCTGTTAAGTCACGTTTCTATAAATTTCTATTAAAATCACCCTTTGCCAATATCTTGCCAGTGATTCTTTACGCGGCCTTAAAACCACCCATTTGTGACAAACCCATAGCACTTAACAGGCTGCATCCTGTGGTAGAGAGGTGGAAGATGTCTTTGTGAAGCTGTTGTCTATCATCTTTGACACATAATGGAGATTGGGGAGGTCCCTAATAATTGTAGGAGGGCAACTGTTGTACCATCTTCAAAAAAGACCAAAAGAACAATCCAGAAAACTATAGGCCAGTCAGCTTCACTTTGGTCTGTGAGGAAAATCATGGAACAACTCCTTATGGAACACATTTCTGGGCATATGAAGGAGAAAAGCATGATTAGGAATAGCCAGCATGGATTTACCAAGGGTAAATCATGCCTGATTAAACTGATGATTTCTGTGATAAAATAACTAGGTTTAAGGGCAATTGGAGAGTAGTGGATGCCATTTATCTCAGCTTTAGTAAGGTTTTCAGCACTGTCTACCACAATATTCTTGTATCCATGTTGGTATTTTATGGTCTGGATGGGCAGACAAGCAGATGTGTAAAAAACTGATTAGATGGTTGGGCTCAGAGTGTAGTGGTAGTAGAGACCAGTAACAAGAGGTGTACCACAGAGGTCTGTACTGGGACCTGTCCTGTTTAACATCTTTATCAATGACCTGGAGGAGGTGTTACAGTGCATGCTCATCAATTTTGCAATTAAACCAAACTGAAGGACTATTTGAGACACTGGAGGATAGTGCTCTCTCCTCTAGAGGGAGCTAGATATGCTGGAGGAATTGGCTGACAGGAACCTTATGAAATACAACGAGGACACATACAAAGACCTGCTCCTGGGAAGGAAAACCTCTAGCAGCATTACAGGCGGGGGACTGACAGGCTAGGGAGCAGCTCAGGGGAAAAATACTCTGGTGGGCCTGGCAACAGGTAGGCCAAGAGCATCTGAGGCTGTATGAATCAGAGTATAGGCAACTGGCTGAGGCAAGTGATTTCTTCTTGCACTCAGCACTCATTAGACCACATCTAGGTTCTTGTGTGCAGTTTTGGGACCTCCAGCACAGGAAAGACTTATAAACAGAGGCAAGTTCAGTGGAGGGCCACCAAGATGGTAAAGGATGGAGTAGTTGCTCTGTATGTGTTGCAAATGAGTGGTTTAGAGGCTGCTTAAAGAATCACCATCAAAGGTATTAGCAGAATGTGATTTTAATAGTAATTTATAAAAGTGTGATTTAACACAATTCGATGGCAAGGTTCACTCTATTACTTACTACATGGATAAAGTATACAAAGTAAAATCATGTTATAATTGAGCTAGAATGATTTGTACAGAGGACAAAAAGGGTAAGGGAGACTCTCTGGCTGAGTCGTGAGGTTCAGAGAAGACCTGCCTGGATCTGTTCTTAGTCCCAGACTTGGTCAATGGTTTATGTCTAAGGGATTATATGTGTTTAGCAGCAGTCTAAGGTTCATTCACAGTTTTAAGGTGGATCACAAGATTTTAGCAGCACTGAATTATTAACTAATTTAATATTTACAAAGTAAGTTAGTAGAGTCTACTACAATCACGACAGTGACTTAATTAGAGATTAGGCTATGCTTACTATTAGTTCACACACACACAGAGACAGAAATATATATAAATGTACAAAAGGTACCTGCTAAAAATTCCCTTCGAGTTCGGTGAAGAAATATTCACGTAAAATGTCTCGGCATTTCTCAATGGGCGAGGGTTGAGCCTCGAGGAGTGAAGAGTTTCAGCTCAGGCCCTGTTGGATGACGGTCCTCCGAATATCGCAGACTCGAGAGGTCGCGAGCTCTGAGAGGCGTCCCACTCAGAGGGAGATGCTCGGCGCAGCCTGCTGAGGTCCAGGAGAGCTCAGAGGGTCTCACTTAGGACCGCTGTTTATAGGTTCGCAAGATGATTGGCTTTAGTCATCCATAAATTTTCATCCCAGCCACAGTCCCAGGTGGCAGTTACTAAAAACTTCTGAAGGTTTCAGCGTTGTTCCACTTGAGCTATGACTCAGAAAAAGGTAACAGGGGATGACACCTGGGCCAGGCAGTAGTCTTACATTCCCAGCCTCAGCTATGCAGAGTTTCTGATACTGTCAAGGAGCTCTCAACTACCAGACTCGGTACATCAAGGCCAAGATTTCATGGGAATTTCTGACATCAACAAGCAGCCCAGACCAACAAGTGGCCCAGGAGAAAGGTGGGAGGAAATGCACCACCACAGTATGAAGAGCCTAAGAGATGAGGGTTTGTTCAACCTGGACAAAGGACAGCTGAGGAGGGACCTAACTATAGTTTCTGGTATCTGTGGGGAGGTCATCAAGGGAACAGATCCAGGCTCCTCACAATGGCATATGGCAGGAGGATGAAAGAAAACAGGCATAAATTGAAAGAAGTGATATTCAGGCTAGATGTAAAGAATACCTTCTTCACCTTGAGGACAGCTGAGCAATGGAGCAGTTTGCTCAGAAAGGATGTGCAGTCTCTGTCCTTCGAAGCTTTCAAGACACAACTAGACCAATCAAGCTCTGAGCTACCTTGTCTGACCTCAGAGCTGACCTTCTTTAGAGCAGGAGATGAGCTAGAGGCCTCCTGAGATACCTTTCTACTTGAATTATCCTATAGTCTTATGATTCTAAGTCTTTATCTAAAGCTTCTTAATTCTTGATTCAACAGACATGAAGGGACACTGGAATCACAGAGCTTAGAATCTGAATCCCTAGCACTCTGATAAGTTCCTTTTGGAACTGTGGACTTTAAGAACTATCAAAATCAATAATAAAATGGTGGTTTGTATTTACGGACTTTGAAATTTTCACATTAAATTTCAAAGATAGGGTAGTCTTGATCAAGAGACTTGGACCTTCATTCATCTCTCTTGAAATGCAACATCATTTTATTACTCTTTCCTAATGAAAATAATAAAAAAAGCCTAATTAATTCAAAGGTCTAGTTACCTTTCTTATGCATGTGTTTTATTGCAGTCATACAATTGCTGTTCAATCAAAAGCAAGAAAAGGATGCTGAAAACTTATGCATTGACATCAAAGTGTCAGGGAGCAGAAAGGTCTGGCTGCTCACCTGCAATGAGGAGCCAGGCACCATGAGGATACCAGGTGTCGTGGTTTAACCTGGCAGCAGTCAAATACCACGCAGCCGCTCGCTCACCCCCCCTGCCGGGTGGGATGGGGGAGAGAATCAGAAGGGTAAAAGTGAGAAAAACTCGTGGGTTGAGATAAAGACAGTTTAATAGGGAAAGCAAAAGCCGCGCACGCAAGCAAAGCAAAACAAGGAATTCATTCACCACTTCCCATCGGCAGGCAGGTGTTCAGCCGTCGCCAGGAAAGCAGGGCTTCATCACGTGTAACGGTTACTTGGGAAGACAAACGCCATCACTCCGAACGTCCCCCCCTCCTTCTTCTTCACCCAGCCTTATATGCTGAGCATGATGTCATATGGTATGGAATAGCCTATTGGCCAGCTGGGCCAGCCACCCTGGCCACACTCCCTCCCAGCCCCCTGCACATCTAGCAGGGCATGGGAAGATGAAAAGTCCTTGACTAGCGTAAACAATACCTAGCAACAACCAAAACATCAGCGTGTCATCAACATTATTCTCACACTACATCCAAAACACAGCACTATACCAGTTAATAGGAAGAAAATCAACTCCATCCCAGCCAAAACCAGGACACCAGGGCAAGCTATGCCATCTCCAACAGGCACCATCCCACAGGTCCTGAGGGTATTGGGCAGAGCTGGGGCCAGTAATAGTGTCCACGAGAAGCTCCCAACATTTCAAATGGTGAGCCAGGACCAAGACTTGGCTGGTGGATCCTGTCAGGAGCAGGCAGGAGATGGGGCCAGAGACTAACTACACTATAGGTCCATGGGGCCTGTACAGGGGACAAGCTATCCAAAGTGCTGGGCTAAAGGCCAGAGATGGGGCTGGGAACGCACACACCATGGTGTCACTGGGGCTGGGGCTGGGTAACCAGAGTTGAGCCAAAATGGGGCTCCTGAGATCCTTGTAAAGGGGTGCAGTGGAATTCCAGGTGATGCTGGTAAAGGACAGTAAGGTCTACTGGAGTCCTCATGGTCCTTGCACAAAGAACATGCCTAGATATCAGACCATGATGTTATATGACACATTCATGTTCCCCTAAGTGATCTTTTGTACTGCTGCATAGTTCTTGACAAGATATTAAGTTTGTTATGAAGGAAACAAGAACTTAGCAGGAAGAGAGGAAAAAGCTGAGGAGGTGGAAAGGGAATGATGGAGAGGATGATGGTACAGTGCATATTCAGATCTCATCCCCAGATCTCATCCACAGGATGTGGAACACATTAGGTGTATACAGACAACTATTTGAAAAATGATACCTAACTTCAAATACAGGCAGAAGATTATGTTTTTTAAGTTCATAGTTTAAACAATGTTTGTAAAACAAGGTGATATTTTACCTAATTGCTTAGATGTATAGGCAAGTTGAAGTTCTGGGAGCATTCGATAGTATGAGAGCCACAGAGGTCACAGTAACATTGAAATGGAGTAAAGTTCAAAGAATATACTCAGTGTGAGGATGTAGTCACATGAAAGAAGGAAAGAATGGGATGAGAAGAAAATCAATGAATGTCTCAGATATCTGAACAAAACTTCAGTCTTTTTCTGGTACTCAGGAATGCACTCCTTTTCTTTTATGTTTTCAATGAATTTCCCACAGTATCTCAGATCTCATTGGAATTATGGAGGCATTTATTTCAGTCAGAGAAAAGTGAAAGAGGGAGAATGAATAGCTAACCTTTAAAAAGGTTATACATCCATTTAAAAGCTATTTATGCTGCCAGTTTTACTTAGTCTGCACATGCTTCACCACCCTTGTCATGCTATGCACTTCATAACCTCACATTAAATTTTCCAGGCTTTCCTGGTCTGATAGCTACTGGTATTCATTTGCCTAAATATCTCCTAATTGCTTCCAGTCAAAGAATAGAGTTCCTGCATAAAATTACTATGCAAGTAACTGATCAAGAAAGTAGAAAGGCAAACAAAATCAGTCCAATGAAAATCAGTTTAGATTTAAACCCTTCGTATCAGACACTTGAAAAAGACAGGCTTATAGACATGTTCAGGCTTAGAGTACATAGCATCAAGCCTGGTGAGGGGAACCAGACACAGCCCCGGGGTTTTCAGGCAGGACCATAGTGAGGAGGCTGGGCTGACATCAAGCCAGGAAAACAGTCCACAGGTCAGGATCAATGGGATCAAGTACTGCTGCAGCTGAGCTGGAGATCACCAAGTCTACAACACAGCTTAGATAACAACTGAAGACCCAGACTGAAATGGGTCTCCTGGGCCCATGGGTGGGATGTGTAGGTGGAGGCCCCAGATGAGGCTAATCAGGGACATTTATGTTTGTTTGTGCTCTCAGGAAAACCTACATTTCTCCTTTGTCTCTAACCTAAACCTTAAAATCACAGAATTTCTCAACTGGTGTTCTATACACATGGCAATATACATATACTTCTTTTTTTTTTTTTTTTTTTTTTTTAAGAATAATATATATTTACCCAAACCTTAGGGGGAAAAAAAAAAGGAAAAGGTCAATTTTGTTACATACTTTATCAACAACTGTGTTAAAGATGAAGCACTGCCAACAACTTTTAGTATATTTTATTAACATTTCTTTCTAGATAAATGTTATTTGTTCTGAATTTATGGTCTAATCTATAAATTTTCTTACAAGTACTTTATGCCAAACTACAAAAATCAAATAGGCCTAAAATGAAAATAAGTTTTAATATAGTCTGCTCCTATTGGCTCTGTCTAACTTCTAATGCAAGAGGAACAGGAATTAATCCTTAACCCTAGGGAAACGGCTTGCATCCACTGCTTGAACTGGCTTGTATACACACTTCAAAGATTTCCCTTTACAGAGCAGGCTGGCAGTGCCCCTGTTACTACAGCAATGTCCTGAATCCAAAATGGTTCCACACATAATTATGATTTTTGTGCCTTTCCCAGTTTACTTTGCTATCTTGCCAGTATGATGCTTAAGAAGGACTCAGCTGATGATACACTAGAAGAAACTGAATGGCTGTGCGTGCTTGGAAGATTCCAGACTTCAATAAAAATAAGTATGTACTATCAAATTGCACAACTATATGATGCCAATTTCCATGGTAAGTCTTCTCATTCACTTCCACACTTGCTGTCTTTATGACATAGCTTGCTGGAAGTGGTAAGACAACTTCCTGAACACCCAAATGATTATGCATGCATTTAAAGTTCAACAAGATGAATTCTAAATTAATTATGTAATTAATTAGCTGCTTCTAGTACATTATCTGTAAGACAAACACCACTGGTTGGGTGATACCACTCAACACAGCTTTGGTTTGGTGCTTTACTGAGTGAATAAAGTCATAGTTTCTCAAATTTGTTCAACTTTAATGTAAACACATCCTAGCACGTCTGAGGAAAACAGTTCTGCGTGACAGATGAGAATGAATAGCAACAAACAGTGTATAATCAATTTTTATTGCCTAGAGCCATATTTTTCACACAAGGCAGTCCTTTGGAAGTTTGTGTGGTAATCTTAAAGCTCAGAGAGGGTAAGCTTGTTTTTGATCCTGCAAATTCTGGTAGCATTCCAGAGTTTAACGTTTAAATGTAAAATTAAACCCACAATCATTATTGGTATCAAAATGGTCTTTAGTGTATTCAGGTAACAGTTTGAAACTGCCACTTTTCTTTGAGCAAAAGGATTAGATTAGAATGCACTTCACATCAGAAGGCTAATTTTTTTCAAATGTAGTAATTTAAAATGGAATTTTATATTATATTATATATCTTTTTGTCTGTTTATGTATTTTTTCTATTGTCCTGAATCTTCCCAAACCTTTTCCTTTAGAAGTTTTTTTTTAAACACATAAAAAGTATACATGTCAAAGGAATTTTAAATTATTTTATCACTTGTTTCTTGTCTCACACAGAATAATAGAAGATTCTGTAGATAATGACATTCTGTACAAAATCCAAAATTCTTGTGGCATCCTGATAGCTCATAGAGCCTTATAATTCTGCAAGTTTTGAATACATATGTAATTTCTTTATAGCTATCCCATGTATCTATTTATAATTTCATGTCATAGTAAATAAAATTGGGGAAATTTCTCTATTTCCTGCTTCACTCTTCTCCAAGAATAGGTAGTATTTTATAGAATAAGTGGAATCCCAGATCTAGTCACTTTTTACCTTTTGAATTGTAAATTATTTAGGGCAATATTAGTTCAAATGCCAACAATTCTCCAGCAACATTATTCAAGGCTTTCTGTTTTACACAAGTTCATTGAAAGTTTATATAAAGCATAGTTCAGTATCACAATTTTGTAACTGATTTCATGCAAATCAAAAAGTATTTTAGATATAAAATAATGTTCTTAAAATCATGTATATTTTTGAACTATTTTTAACTAGTGCTTTTTTTAATCAATATCTTTCTTTGTCAGCACTATTCAAATGAAGTTACACATTACACAGTCAGTTCTTCTGCAATATATGTGTCTGTTTATGATTTAGTGTATCTAAGAAAAGAGTGGCAGTAGTTGTTGACTACATAATTGTCAATGTAATAATAATAATTATTATGTTGACATAATAAACATGGAAGGGATATCCTGCACAGATTATTTACAGTTGTAGTAAATTTTCTAGACTCAAGATTACCTTGGACACAGAAAATGTCATTTACGTAAAGCTTATAGAAGTGAAGGACAGAGCACCAGAAGAAAGCATATAGAAACTGTGTCAATTTAAGAAAAAAATCAGGGGTGTTGAAACACTTAGTGAAGGCTACACAGTAAACTGGACTACTTTTTATATTATTTAGGATCAGGGCAGTTACATCAATGGAACAGTTTAATTATCTTATTGCTTTTATAATCTCCTGGGAGCACTGATGGAGGGGAAAAAAAACCAAGAACACAGAAACCATGAATTACCTTTTATCTTGTGACTGTCACTTGCATTCTGAAATACAGAAAATACAAATATTTGAAACATCAGATGTTGATAATATGTCAAATTCTTATATACAGTTATTTATTTTGAGAGTGGCACAATAAGGGAAATGCAATAAAATTAATTTTCAGAGAATAAATAATACAGGACTTGACAGGACGCTGAAAGGTTTCTATCTCCCTAAGGCAGGATAAGCTATACCTAACCTATTTCAATTACTTCTGATGGTTAACTTGGTTTGACTTTTGAGCGTGGAGATGAAATTTGATCTTGAGACTGAGTAACATGCTTAGATTTTGAAACACTTGAGAATCAAAAGAATAGCCTAGGAGAATCTGATCAAAACATGACATGTTCTTGCTACTGAAATACAAAACCAGCATTACAGAGCATCATCATCAAAATATTATTTTCAGCCACTTATAAACGCTAAAGAACTCTAAAAATTTCTCAAAAAAAGAAAAAGTATAAAATAAAACTATATGGAAAAGGAATATGTAGTACCACATTTGTGTATGACTCAGTAATTTTTACTGTCAGAAAAGACATCACAAATGAAGGATCTGTACCAAATCATTAAGAGATGAGACTTTAAACCACATTATCTGCCATGTCACTAAGATGTTTCCTGACTACTATCACAAAAAGTTTACTTGTCAGAAAAGCTGTTCAGTGCTTTCAAGAAAATAGTTCATTTTTTTGCCATGTCATACTATGCATTAATATGAACTCACTGGAAGACATCTTTATTAATGTAAATTTAAAATAAAATACCACAGATTAGGACAGTGCCATACAAAAGCAACCTAAGCATCAGTCCTTATGATTAACACAACGTAAAAAATGCATGGTAACTGTAACGTTCATTATAACCTTGACTCAGACTCTGGGTTTAATGAAGTAATTTTGCTTATCTAGGTTTTCATGTTCTTAACAGAAACAACCTATACATCACTGGAGACAGTGTTAGAATGAATACTTAGGTTTCAGCCAGTAGAACACTATATTTAAATAGTTGTAAAATCTCATTAGAACTGATATAGATGGTGTTAATTTTTAAATAAAGGTTGAATTGAGACAGTGATGAAATATACACACTTCACACTGGAAGAGTTTGGAATGTGGTAATGGATAGTCTAAGTGTATCCCTCAACTGTGATAAAGCAGCTGATTAAAAATAAAAAGATGGAAATTAAGACAAAATGGGCAAATAAGTTATACATGAACAAGCTTAAAGGAAGCTGTGGAAACCAGCTAAATGTAGAGAAAGGTATCTAAGAAAGAAAAGTAAAAGAGAATGATAAAGGCAGGTTTTATGTATTGCAGAATCTAAAAATATATATATATATATATAGTGTTCTTTTCCTCACAAAGTAAAGAAGTCAAAGGATTGGGAGGATGAGTCCCAGACGGAAGGAAGTGCTACAGCTGTCAGAGAATCTACTGGCTTTCCCAGTATAATTTAATCTTTATTACCTTAAGAAAGTGCAATACAGATATTCAATGAAGTTTTTAAACAAACAAAAATCTTTTTAATCTTGAAATTTAAAATAGATTTAAAGAAGATTATTTCAGGTCCTCACATGTCAGGACCGGGAAAAAAAAAACCTCATTTCATGATGTCTGTATCATTCAAACATCAAAATAAGTTAGTGTTGGTGCATGACAATGATATTTTTAAAGACCTCATCTAAACTTCCCCACCCCCCGCTCCCCCGCCCCATGGCTTTGTACGACATATAAGCCAGGTCTTTTGTATAGAAGAGAAGAATGCAAAGCAAATGCAGATGGACATGGAGTTCTCAGGGAGTTTTTCAAATATCATTGTCCAGATTTTTGTATTTAACAGGTCTATGACTTCTGCAGTATTTTTAATTTGCTTTGATTTGTTCAGTTCAGATATTATAAAATGCAAAACACAAACAAAACCACTTTATATATCACCTGATTATATAAACATCAGTGAAAGTATAAGCTTAATTATGGCACAGGTTATTTCTGATGTTTAGTTAAACGTACGTTCCTCACTTCAAATGGCACTGTGATCCATCAAATGAAATTACAATAGATATGGAAGAAAGTTTTATTCCTTAATGTAGACAGCACCTTGGTGTTAATGCTGTTGAAAGAATTTCTGAAGCCATATGAAGTTAAGAATAGAGTGACACATTGAGCTCCTTGGAGTGAATTAAAATCCTGGACATAGCATTTTCAATAATGTAAATACAATTGATACTTAATATAAACTTGTTTGATCTCTTCCTTCCTTTATCTTTCTTCATTCCATGGAACTGACCACAGTTCTGGTGCAGTTACCCTTTCCTGTTGTCCTGCCACTATCTTTTTGACGCCTGTGTATCTGATTGCTCTCTGACCCTTCCATTCAACTGCATATTAGCATTCACTGCTAATATAAAAATTCCACAAATAAACACATAAACAGCCACAATTTCTTGGCAGTTTATGGCTGAGCTTTAGTTAAATATATACAAAATATATTACATGTAATGCATTATATAATCTCTGTTGAGTGACTTTTCAGTCTTGATTCAGACAGTGTGTTCATACCATTAGTAAGACCAAAGAAATCATGGACCAGGTTTCTAAGATAGAAAGTGGTCTCAGAACACCCCTCTTACACTATAAAGGCAAAATTATGTATTTCAATGCTATGACTAAATTGAAATAATCTGAGATAGTGGTGTGAGTCTCAGGAATGAATACGTTTAAATACAACGTATTTGAGAAAGTAAGGTAATATTACCTTCAATTGAAAGAGGACCAATATCTGCACATCAAGAAAAACAAGGATACCGATGTACAAAAGGTATATAATAGTACTGTAGTCACTGGAAAGAGGAACAGTGAAAAAGAGTAAACAAGTAAAAATTATACAAAAGAACTGACACTATAAAAACACAAAGAAATAGAAGAAACAGCAATATCTATAGAGTGTGCTTAATACACATGCTGTTATGTATATATATGATATGTATACATATATATACATATATATATATACATATATATGTTCACATATATTTACATATACATATATATACAAGATGGCTCAATCCATTTGTCTACATTCATATGGTTTATATTTGTCCGTTTCTTCAGGAAACATGGATGTTGCTTGAAGTGTTTCCTACTAAAGAAATTATGTATTCTGGGATATAGGACTAAAGGATATTTTTTAGGACCATACTCAGAAACCCCAGCAACAGTTCCTCAAACATAACCCTTTTTGGAGTTCAGCTATGTAAAAAGGAGATTAAGGCTATGAATATATCTTTAAAAAAATTAAATTTGTTTTCTGCTTGTTTTTAATCTTGTCATACAGATGCTGTTGATCTCAAGTTTCTTTATTAGACTGGTTTATTTCCGTTACAGCATCTGTTTTACTCCCCTCCCGCCCCCACTACCACCCCGGTGCCCTGGTTGTAAATCCAAAACTGTATGTTGTCTTAGAAGTCATTAAAGCAATTTTAAAGTAAATCTGATATTTGACAAGCAGTTGCACTGTGACTCTCCCTCAAGACTGGAGTGACATTTTGAATTGCTTGGAGTGAGTTAAAATTCTGGACACAGCATTTTCAATAACTGCAGCTTAGGTAGCATTTTCTTAGACATCCATATAAGACTGAACCTCTTACAGCGCTGGTGGTTACTGCAGACCAGCAGTCTCTGAAAACACTGGCCAGTTTTTTATTTGTACTAAATTTACAGAGTTGTAGAAAGTCATGGTGAATATTTTTACATAAAGATTTTTAAAGGTTGTTTAAAAAGTAATGTTCCATTTCAAAAAGGTTTGAAAATAACCTTTCAAATTCAGAACTTTACTCCTTCACCATTGTGTGATAAAATCTAATGGTTTTGACTGTCAGAGAGGAAGAAAACTGTGACAAGTTTTTACATTCATAAAGAGAGATAAAAATGCTTTTGTTGCTTAAAATATTTAAAATTTCATTCCTGTTTGTCTGATTTTACTGCCTAAACAGATAGGGATCTAATTTTTATTTCTTAATTTTTTTCACCTGGTTACACATCTCAGCTCTGGAGCGTAAAAAAAAAAAAAAAAGAAAAAGGTGTCAGAGAAGACATTTTAAAACTTTGCTGTAGTGTAAAACACAAACTCAGTCTGAGGGAGATAAAAGTTCTGAAAACAAATCATAAATACGTTTCTTCTGTGTGACAGGTAGAGTAGAGGATGGGAATTACCATGGTGCTGTTGGTATATTTCAGGTGAACTAGTCAATGAAATACTATAACAATTCAAGTATTTTGGCTTTATTGCAAAAAAGCAATAGACTGAAATTATTGGCATAGATAGGCTCCTGCCCAGCGAGCTGGCCAGACTCACATCTCTATTGTAGCTGTTCCTTAGATGGACCAGAAATGAAAACAGAAAAGCGTTGGTACTATGCAATTACCTCAGCCCTTCTTCCTTTCCTTTGATGCCCCTGAGAATTCCCGTTTTACCTGTTTGTATAGATCATTTATCTACTGTTTCACAGCTAATAACCATCTCCTAACTTTTTAATGACCATCTCTTCCATACACACGTCATCTCATTAAGGCAATCCTTGTTGTTACATTTCCCTATGGACATGCAGGAATCTCAAACTGAAGTAACAACTGCTGTTAATTAGGCTAAACCATTAGCTAAATAGAAGAGGAATTTCTGAGGAAGTTACACCTTACAAACTCTTAGAGCCCAGAGGGAATCCTTCAGTTGTCACTTTACAATGAACTGATTCTTCACTCTCCTTCTTCACCACAATTGGAAAACTTAAATGTTAGCAACAAACAGTCTAAAAGATCAGGAAAAACTGAATACAATTTTGAAACATCAGTAGGGCTTCACAATGCTTCTATGCAAATTGGTTCTTTTACATTGTGCTATTTTATTGATGTGACTTCTATGGCCTTAAACTTTTGCTGTCTATCATTAGATTTTTATCTTATAAAACAATGTAATTTCTGATATTTGAATAACAAGACTTGTTACAAGTAGAAATTTGAATATTTCTGAATAATTACTGGAATTATAATAAGACTTTGTGCTTTTCCCCTTCTCGTAACGTGAGACAGCGTTATTTGGGCAATGATTAAATTAATAAACTGAGGACTGTGGAGGAGACGGGTGTGTTTCTTCCACTTTCCTCATGTTAATTCTTTGATCTCCTACTACTATATATACCGTTATTCAAAAGTACCAGGGGTGAAAGTGTAGCAAGGGTATAGCTTGATTGTGCAAGCGTATCAGCAAATAAAACCTAAGCAAAACGTAAAGCTAGAACACATGAACACAAATCAAAAGAGCTTCACAGTGTTCAGTAACAATGAAGCAGCTTTGAAAAGTTGCCAGAAGAACTTACAAACTGTGGCATAAATACCTGTGTCCTTACTGCAAGGCTAACACAGAAATGGCAGAAATACAATATGCGTGTCAGTGAATAAATTGTCCTTGGCTAACAGAGTTTTTCTAAAGCTTTGATAGAGTGCTTCAGAAAATAACAACATATGATGAAACTATGCAATGCCAAAAGAGTAGGTATGTACATGTAATACCAGGGGAAAATAATCATAGTCTTCCACTTAACATTTGCTCTGTTCATTTATAGTGATACTGCAATTTCAGTGATGCAACAAACATTGGGGTTTTTTTTTTGTTGGGTTGAGAGGAGGGGGTTGAGGGCTACTTGTGGACTGTTATTAGAAATATAATTTTTCCACTTATTCTTGTTGAACATAGCAATGTCTGTTTCCATATTCTTCTTGATGGGTGTTTTAACACTCATTTTTATTAAGGGAGGTTGCTATTTTTTTCTTTAAAAAATTTTTAAAAAGCAAACATAACTATAAAATTACTCTTAATTAATTATACCTTGTTCTCCTCATATTTTTCAGCCTGAAAAAAGGAAAAAGACCGAGCAGGACACCCAGATAGAGGATCCCTGACAGTTCATGCTGCCTCAATGTGAGCTCACTCACTAGCTTTGTTCTGAACTACTGCAGCTGCCTTTCTCCAAAAAGTGTCTGTATAGATGGGACTACCCCAAAATAGCACAGACATAAGCCAATCAGTGCCACATGGCCTTGGAGCAGATGTCTGGCCTTTTTATTTACCATTGCAGACACATCTTAATGGACGTTCATGCTTTCTTTTTAGGGAAGATCTGATCCATTAGCATTAATATCCTGGGGAAAACAAATTTACCAGGAAACATGGAAAATAATCCTTACACACAGAAAATAGAAATTGGGAAGAAAACTCTCCCTACCACCCTATCCAAATAACATTTCACTAAAAGATTTCATCTGCAAAGCAATATAGCACCCTCCAAGCTTCAGAAGAGAGAGACTTTTCAAATGTTATGTGACATGTAATTCTCTTAACTTTGGAATTTGCTCCACTGTACATTCGTCAGGTGTTCCAGAAAGTCTGTGCAACCTGAATGTCTCACCAGGTTTGTAAATCAGATATTTTTAGGTGGTAAAAAGAAAGTCCTTTATAGTGCGGAGAATGGGGAAGGGCCTTGCCAGTTGGTGGAGGCAAAAGTGATTAGTGGTAGATTTTTTCCATCCAAAGACACTCTTTTCTAAAAAAAGAAAAAAGAAGAGTGGGCTATGGAGAAAACCATCTTTCCTTTAAAAGTGCATGGGAAATAAGTTTTTAAATTGCAGTTTTGGAAAGGAGGATTCTAAGATTATATCTGCAGAGATACATATTTCCTTATGAATATCAACTTTCTAAGGAAAACTTTATCTGTCCTTGCTGTTGAGGAGCTGGCACTGAGGTTCTCTTTTTTAGATCCTTTATTACATAAGCTTCCCTCAGCTACTTTATTTGTGCTGCATAATAGTTTTCCATTTGTCGGTTTCTATGCCAGAAGCTCTTACTCTTTTTAGAGCTTATTTAATGGCCAGTATCTTTCTGTGGTATTTCTTCAGGTGTAGATACCATCTCTGTAAACCTTATTATTGATTACTTTGTCACTGAAACTCTTTGGTTGCAGAACAGAAGAAATAGTGTCACTTAAAAAAGAAAGATAAAGAGAGGCTTTAGTACAAGAGTGAGGTAGTGATGTAGGGTGGGTCATGGCAAAGGTGAAGAAGCAGATTACAGCAGAGGTGGAAAAGGGTAGGGAAATGAAACATATGGTGGGTTACAGGACCAAGGAGGGACCAATGTGGGCAGTAGCACTGTGAGAGGAAGATAATTTACATCTTTTTGGAACTTTCATGAAGCATCATCCATAAAAACCTGAGGGAAAAAAAAATTCTTCATGAATGTTTGTAATTCTGAGAGATACAAAAAATTGCAAATGCTGTTGCTCCTTTGTCTAAAATAATTTCTCATTCACTTTGGTTGCAATCCAGAGCTTATTTGGTTTTAAGTCTTGAATTAGACATATTACCATCTTAAATGCAAACTGACAAATGTCACAGCATAATATAATAATAAACTTTAATTTGAGGGCATCTATGCCTGTGGGCATCTGACAATAGTAAGTTGTAAATGAAAATATAATGAAATGTACTCAGCTAATATTCCTTCTTATATCAATCTTTTTATGCCTTTGAGACAAAATTTAAATCAATACAATAGGAGAGAGAAATATTGCAAGATTTGATTGGATTATTCCCAGTATTTTTAATAAGAAAACTAAATTCTGCCTGTATCACAACATGTGGGCTTTTTATTTCAAAAAAATTTAAAATATAATTGTAGCACTAAGTAAGACATAATCACCTAGATTTTACACTGCTAAAATCTGTGAAATCCATAATATATTTTAGTCACACTGGGATATTAATAATCGTTTATTCTACAATAAAAATTACAATTAGAAGGAAACTTCAAACAATATATAATTGAAAAATTCAGAACCGAGAAATGCTTAATGTCAAGACAAATAATGCTTTGTAACATTATCCTAATGGAAAATATCAGCATAGTGATGACTTTCTTGTCTTCTCAAATAGAAACCATAATCATTGATTTAGAGTCCCAGTTCACTATAGATTACAAATTACAAATAAAATACATTTATATGTCATAGCAGATGCGGTAATAATCATAGATATTGAATAAAGTGGTTGTTCCTCAGAGCTGTTCTCAGTTTCAGTTGTGAACATCTTCCAAGTAAAACCATTCATCTAAATTTTTATTATGATAGTGCTACCACTTTCCCCAAACTATACATTTATATAGCTGGTACTTGTACTTCTTTGCAGGCCTAATGGGCTTGGCATCTGAGGAAGTTGAATTTCAGGTTTCTCTGAAAAGCAAGATGAAGTGAATCAGGTTCTCCAAAGTAAACTGAGATTTATTTTGTAAAAAGATACAGGGTTCTCAAAAAAAGAAGATTCTATCAAACATACATTTGCCATTCCTTCTATAAGTCTCTATAGAGAATGAGTTGGCCTTAATTTCCCCCATGTTTTTCAAATTCAGTATTCCTTCCTGCAGAATCTAGTATTGGGGAAGGTATTAATCTTAAAAAGATGAGGAAGTCCTGGACTTGCCTTTTAGTCAATCTTAATGCTATCTAATGTTGCATGAGTCATGCCCCTGAGTTGAGATTTTTTTGCCCCCGTTGATCATAAACTGAGTCTAGAATGGTGAGTTCAGGCATAAATATTCGCATTCTACATGCTAAATATGAAAAATGCCACTCATTTTTCTGCCAGGAAACAAAGTCTTCAGCTAAGGATTTAGGTGAACAGATCAATGGAAAGCAGACACATCTGCTGAAGGAAGCTGCAAGCGAACCTTTCCTTCAAGAGAAGATCATCAATGACTGCTTAGTGGCCTGTGTGAAACTGACACCCCGTGATGAAGGTGCCTCACCACTGCCCAAGGGGAGGAGGGGAATGTATTGGTTCTGACCAGGAAACTGTTGCATGTTGATAAGTTAGTGATCCACACACCAGATAACCCGAGTAGGGGCAGACCTGCTCTGTGCTGTGCTGTCCTGCATGTCCATTGTGGCTTTCAGGCTGTACTGTGTTGCACGAATCACCTGGCTGCAGGATAACTTCAGCCAGCTTATCGTAACAGAGAAACCTGCAAGCAGTTACCACTTGGTACGCGTGATTTACACCCTCTACATGACTTTGCCTTCATCTAAAAGAGCAGCAATAAGTTCTCACGTGAAAATCCTTTAGGAATAGTTGCTTTCTTGCAATAAAATTATATAATAGCTAGAAAGACCAAAAGAGAGAGTTTCTTTCCACAAAGAGAATCTGTGCAGCACACTGTGGGAAAATCCATCTGGGCTCAGTCCAGCGCTGCACATCTGGAGGATGCACTTGTCTGGATGAAGTCAACATATAAAACCACTGTATACTGTGATCCGTAAGTGAAACCAGTTTGGGAGCATATCCAAGCAATAAGATGCCTTCCAACAAGTGAGGGCCAAAAGTAGTGCAGGCAACATTCTTGGCCCCTGTCTAAACTGATGATAGGGTAAAAAATGTCCTCTATGCCGCCTCAGAAGATAGAATCTTCTAGAACATATGGCAAAAGAACCCTGAAGAAATCCAAGTCCAGCCACTGGGATTTTGGAGCCACAGCTATTGGGGATCAAAAACTAACTATATTTAAAAAAACCCAACAAACCCCAAAATCAAAAAACAACAAAAAATATTAAAAAAAACCCCCACTATTAAAAAGCTATCTAATTAAAGTGTTTTGATAACTAGGTCCATTTAGTCTCCACACTGAGAATTTTGTCACGAACTGTGACATCCTGAACCAAAAGTTTTGGGTTTGTATTTATCAGGTTTTGTTAGTGTTTTTTTTTTGTTAGGGGTTTTTCTGTTTGTTTGGTTAGTTGGTTTTTTTACATGACTGTTGCTGAATAATATATAAAGGAGGGAATGTGACAAAAAAGGAACTTGAATTCCAATGACTGATAGCAACACTGCTTTTGCCAAAATCAGTTGGCTCTATTACTCAGTACAGCCATATCAGAATTAATTCAAAATTTCCTCTGTAGTCTTTTAATCGCAAATGAGAGAGCCTGAATCCTAATCAGTTGGTGTATCAGAAGCTAGTTCTAAAACACACTGAAATTCCCTTTCCCTTAACTCACAGAGGTTTGCCTGAGGACCTGTAGATCATACAGAATAAATAGAGCAGGGAGGGAAATACATTTTTTTTTTAAATGATGGTAGGTAGTGCTGGATCTTGAGTTACTCATATTCTTCTCAGTATGACAGTGCATGATTCTTAGTGCAGTATTCTTAGGAAAATAGCTAATTAATATAAAATTTAATATTATGAGAAAAAAGGTTGAAGCAAATTGAAAATTAAATACAATTTATTTTCTGTAAGATGCAGTTGAAAAGTTTTTTTAATTTGACATGCAAATGAAATGGACCAATGCATACTTTTCTTTGCCTATAACATCTAAATCCAAAGCAGTTTTTACTTTTCTTTCTTTCTTTCTTTATATATATAAATCATGTACAAATAGGCATGATTACAACTTGTTGCAAATAGCCATAATGGAGATCTATTTCACAGAAAGTAATAAAATAAACAATCAGGGAAATAGATTAAACCTGTGAATAAAGTGATGACATACATACTATATGGCTTCTGAGAAGCTATCCTGTAAATAAAAAAGATTGAATTATAGCCAGTTAACAGAGACATTTAATCTACACTGATTTGATTTAATTTTCTTTAAAATCTTGCATGCTAAAACTGCTTGACCACTTTTTTTCCCTCTTTAAATGAAAATTTTTAAGCTATAAAAAAGTATTAGAAAATAAAAAGACATCATCTTGCATTTCAGAGCTACATCCTGAAAATAATTAAAGTATGAAAAGGCAATATTCCATATATTTGAAGCACAGAAATTAAAACCCACATGTAATAAAATCCAGCTGTTCACTGGAATGTAGGTGTCACATGGAACCCTTATAAAGGTTTAATGCTTACTCTCCAAGGAGCTTTACAAATCACTGGATAGTAGAGGCTACAAATTTGCTTAATTCTACACGGTTCAATCTAAAATTAGATACTGTTTGGGTAATAAAAATATAGCCATGAAGAAGAGTGTTTTCATCTCAGAATAATGTTTCAACATTAAGATTTCATAGAATATATAGCCTTAACTTCTAAGTAATATCTACAGAAGTTAACAGCTTACTTTGAATACTTTATTACACACACAAAGAAAAAAAATTTATACTGAAATTTCAGCTTTTATTAAAAAATAGAGTCCCTTGTTTCATTAAACATTTTTAAGGGGAGCAAAACTTTTGACTCATACTTATATCTTGATGTATCTACTACTAGCACAGTAACAGTGGAGATGCAACTCTGCGATGTTTAGGCAATCTCTGTTAATATTATAAACCATATAAGTGTTTGTAATCTGAAGAACTACACTCTGAAAGGATTTTTGGGATGGATCCAAGAGACAAATTAGCTCCTGAATTTTCTTCCTTCCCCCACATGAAAGAAAATAATAGCACCGTTGTCTTTTTGGGCGTATTTCACTGGCCCTTTTTTCTACTAAAGAATTGTTAGACGCCAGGTTTGCGGGTGATTCCAAGCTGAGTGGTGTGATTGATACTCTAGAGGGAAGGAATGCCATCCAGAGGGACCCTGACAGGCTAGAGAGGTAGGCCCGTGCAAAATTCATGAAGTTCAACAAGCTCAGTGTAAGGTCCTGCACCTGGGTCAGGGCAATCCCAAACATGGATCCAGGCTGGGCGATGAGTGGACCGAGAGCAGCCCTGCAAAGAAGAACTTGGGATTACTGGTGGATGAAAAACTGAATATGAGCCAGCAATGTGCGCTCAGAGCCCAGAAGGCCAACTGGATCCTGGGCTACATCAAAAGAAGCATGGCCACAGGTCAAGGGAGGTGATTCTGCCCCTCTATTCTGCTCTCGTGAGACCCCACCTGGAGTACTGCATCCAGCTCTGGAGTCTTCAGTTCAGGAAAGACAGGGACCTGTTGGAGTGGGTCCAGAGGAGGACCACAAAATGGTCAGAGGGATGGAACACCTCTCCTATGGAAAAAGGCTGAGAGAGTTGGGGTTGTTCAGCCTAGAAAAGAGAAGGTTCCGGTGAGACCAATACTTAAAGGGGACCTACAGGAAAAATGGGGAGAGATTCTTTATAAGGGAGTGTACTGATAGGATGAGGGGTAATGGTTTTAAACTAAAAGAAGGTAGATTTAGATTAGATCTTAGGAAGAAATTCTTTACTCTGAGGGTGGTGAGACACTGGAACAGGTTGCCCAGAGAAGTTGTGGATGCCCCATCATTGGAAGTGTTCAAGGTCAGGTAGGATGGGGCTCTGAGCAACCTGACCTAGTGAAAGATGTCCCTGCCCATGGCAGGATACTCAGCCCCCTGAGCTGGAAGAAAGGGACGGAGAGCAGGATAAACCCCCCATAATCCAAGATGAAGCAGTTAACGACCTGCTATACCACCTGGATGCTCAAAAGTCTATGGGGTCAGACGGGATCCAGCCGAGGGTACTGAGGGAGCTGGCGGAGGAGCTTGCCAAGCCACTCTCCATCATTTATCAGCAGCCCTGGTTAACAGGGGAGGTCCTCGATGACTGGAAGCTTGCCAATGTGACGCCCATCTACAAGAAGGGCCGGAAGGAGGATCTGGGGAACTACAGGCCGGTCAACCTGACCTCGGTGCCAGGGAATATTATGGAGCGGTTTGTCTTGAGGGTGCTCACGAGCCATGTGCGGGACAACCAGGGGATCAGGCCCAGCCAGCACGGGTTCATGGAAAGCAGGTCCTGCTTGACCAACCTGATCTCCTTCTATGACCAGGTGGCCTGCCTAGTGGATGAGGGAAAGGCTGTGGATGTGGTCTACCTGGACTTCAGTAAAGCCTTTGACACTGTCTCCCACAGCATTCTCCTAGAGAAGCTGGCGGCTCAAGGCTTAGACAGGTGTACTCTTTGCTGGGTAAAAAACTGACTGGACGGCCGAGCCCAGAGAGTTGTGGTCAATGGAGTTAAATCCAGTTGGCGGCTGGTCACGAGCGGTGTTCCCCAGGGCTCAGTACTGGGGCCGGTGTTGTTCAATATCTTTATCAATGATCTGGATGAGGGGATCGAGTGCTCCCTCAGTAAGTTTGCAGACGACACCAAGTTGGGCAGGAGTGTTGATCTGCTCGAGGGTAGGAAGGCTCTGCAGAGGGACCTGGACAGGCTGGATCAATGGACTGAGGCCAACTGTATGAGATTCAACAAGGCCAAGTGCCAGGTCCTGCAACTGGGTCACAACCACCCCAGGCAACGCTACAGGCTTGGGGGAGAGTGGCTGGAAAGCTGCCCAGAGGAAAAGGACCTGGGCGTGTTGGTTGACAGCCAGCTGAACATGAGCTGGCAGTGTGCCTAGGTGGCCAAGAAGGCCAATGGCATCCTGGCCTGTATTAGAAATAGCGTGGCCAGCAGGAGCAGGGAGGTGATCGTGCCCCTGTACTCGGCACTGGTGAGGTCACACCTCGAATACTGTGTTCAGTTTTGGGCCCCTCACTACAAGAAAGACATTGAGGTGCTGGAGCATGTCCAGAGAAGGGCAACGAAGCTGGTGAAGGGTCCAGAGAACAAGTCTTATGAGGAGCGGCAGAGGTAACTAGGACTGTTTAGCCTGGAGAAGAGGAGTCTGAGGGGAGACCTCATCACGCTCTACAACTACCTGAAACGAGGTTGTAGCGAGGTGGGTGTTGGTCTCTTTTCCCAAGTAACTAGCGATAGGACAAGAGGAAATGGCCTCAAGTTGCGCCAAGGGAGGTTTAGATTGGACATTAGGAGAAATTTCTTTACTGAAAGAGTGGTCAAGCCTTGGAAGAGGCTGCCCAGGGAAGTGGAAGTTCTACCATCCCTGGAAGTATTTAAAAGACGTGTAGATGAGGTGCTTAGGGACATGGTTTAGTGGGCATGATGGTGTTGGGTTGACGGTTGGACTCGATGATCTTAGAGGTCTTTTCTAACCTTAATGATTCTATGATTTTATGATTCTAACTAGGTGATCTTTATGGTCCCTTCCAACCCAAACCATTCTATGATTCTATGGTTCTATGATTCTGTAATTCTGTGATTCTCTGATTCTATGGTTCTATGGTTCTATGAAGACAGGACTAAATTGATGAATAACCACTGAATATCTAAACTAGATTAAAAGGGTGACTTTTGAGGTCATTACCTACAGGAGCAACCCACGGAAATTTACTCTGAAGAACAGTTCATCTTAATGTCGAAGTAATATAACTTATTATTGAGGGGGGATTATATTTTGGTATTGCATTTATTGTTTTCAAGTAAAATTTTTCCTATTGTTGGTAAACAACATGGTTTCATTAATAATTAATTATTACAAA
Source organism: Calonectris borealis (assembly GCF_964195595.1). Lineage (NCBI taxonomy): Eukaryota > Metazoa > Chordata > Aves > Procellariiformes > Procellariidae > Calonectris > Calonectris borealis. Next base: position 167,559,554 of record NC_134312.1, read on the forward strand.
GACTGAGGAAAGGCAGTCTCATGCCTAGGTAACCAAGACCCAGAAAATGAAAATATAAAGTCAAATCAAAGAATTCATGGAAAACACTAAGTCATGGCAATCAGTATAGCCAACTAAGATCATGGTATAATAGCCTCAGCTACATCTGGAGAGCTGACTTTATTTTAAGGTGTAGTTAAGGATGTTTATTAGAGGTTTTGTAAATGTCAGTCTTTAGGAAAACAGAAAGGTAATTTAAAAAAATGTCAGGATGTACTTAATTGGAATATGTATCCAATTTATTAAGTCTGAAAAGCATTTTCCAAACATTAAACCTCATAAAATGCATTGCTAAACAGAAAAAAAAGGCCTCCAAATGGATATCAATGCATGTGCCTAACAAGAATTTGACCTTGTATGAGTTTGTAATAGGAACTGTAAAATAAGGACATTATACAGATACTTACAATTTCTTTTATTTGCTACATGTATTATCATAATGCAGCTGATAGCAGTCTTGGAAGGAAGAAGGATATGGTTTCTGAAGTTCCAATTTACAATACATCACTTCCTATAGATGCATGAAAAGCATAAACTTGCATTTTCTTAGATTCAAGAAGTCACTTCTAAAATAACATTAATTTATATTTTCTTCTTCCATAACTATTCAGTCACTCTCTGTAAACATATCTGTGATGCATATTAGAGATTTTGATCACCAGTTATTACAGTGTTGACAAAATCAGCAACTCCCTATGGAATAACTCAAAACAATTTCATTGAGTCTAAAAGTAAGATAGAGTCATCAGACAGCTCATGAGAATATCTTCCTAGGATGTTCATTTGCTTGAAGAAAGAAACCTATGATGTAGTCATCTTCATCAGGATGAGGGGAGCCACATATTGACAGGTGACTTTTTCCCTTTATTATAAATCCATCCTATAGTAACAAGCTCAGATGTCTGCAATAGAGACATGTACATTTAGTAAGATGAAACCTACCCCCATATCCATACTATGGCAAAATGTGCCTGAACTGAATCTGCTTTATTCCTTTGTCTTTTTGACCGTGGCAAGTCTCATGGCAAAATGTTTTTTTTAAAAAACTGAGATAGATAGCTCAAAGCTTACGTCCTCTATAAGCCAGCATTGTCCTTACTGAAAACAATTCTTAGATGAACCAAGCATTGATTTTACTCATGGCCTGTCTCATTGTCCTGTAGGAGCAAATGCACATCATCATGAGTTCTTCTTTTGTTTTATCACTCATTAATATTACCTGAGTATCCTTACTTGTGGGGAAAAAAAAAAAAACACAACCCAAAACTAAACTGCAGACTCAGATATTTTCCAGAATTAATGACTTTATCACTTTTCAACTTGATGATCTCACAAATTCAAATACAATACAAAATAAAACTGGTCTATGGTCTAAACTGCTTTTCTTGATGTGCCAGTAAGCAATATTTTTTTTAATCCCATGGCTCCTTCTTACTCTACTTCCCCAACAACATCCTGCTGACTTTCTACTGACTTTAACAGTTGAAGCCAAGAGTATGACTTAACACATCTAAATCACTTCATGGAAATCTTACATATTAAATTGGATATCTAAAGCTACAACATTTAAAACTCCTTTTAAGGTCAATATAGAAAAACTGATACCTCCAAAACTGGTTCATCTAAATTTACAAGAGACGCTTTTAACAGTTGATGCATCAGTCAACCTTTTATGTGCCTATTTCTCCCTATTGATTATATTAGAAAAATAAAATCACAGGCTCAAACTTAAGTCTGAGATGGCTAGAGTTAGGGAAGATAAGCCTTGCATCCTGAAAGGGATTATGATTCTTTAATGCTTTCCCACCCCAACTCCCTCACCTTGATCGAAGGGAGAAGGGGCAGAAGAAAGGATGAACAGTTTTCAGGAAAGAGAGAGGCTGTGGGCTTCACAAAATAATTTGAAAGAAACAAGCTTTTCAGCTTGACTAAAAGAAGATTCAATAGATGAAGTGGGCAGTTCTGACCTAAACACTGCATAGGAAAGTCATAATTTCAAAATAATTTTTTGTGGCTTAACTGAACAAGGAACAGACGAAACAGAAACTGATTCAAGACAGGACTTGATTTAGGATTTTCTTCTTTATGACCTGTATTTCATTCTGAGAACAGAACACAAGCCAAACTGCAAATACAATTTGTCAAATTGTTTTCTTTCTTTGTGTGTGAGCATATAAATATTGCATTCTTTTGTAGGCTGCTAATGGAATTTTCCTGTAATGTCTGCCTTGAATTAGAAGAGTTAGTTTTCTTAATTATAGATATGTCAGTCTACAACCACAATTTTATGAGTCATTAAAATATTGTAGAAACTTCCATAATTCCCTCTTCTTTTTGTAGTCAAGCTACAATATACTAGGTTAATAAAACTGGTTGATCTCTTGCTCTCAGAATTCATTACAAGCTGCTTTCTATTGTGATTATGAAAGAACAGTTTTGAGACCTAATGTGCTGAAAAGTTTCAACTTTAGATTGAAAATAAACAAAAAAATATTCTGATACTCATGGAGGTATTGTCTTCACCCATTTTGAGGGAATACTCAGACTTTGAAATCTACTCAGATATAAGCTTTATTAAAAAAAAAAATTGTTAAAATCTGTGATTTTACTGAATATTAAAAGGTAAGAGAAAACAATTGATAAAGATTACCAGCTATCTTTTTTTTTTTTCTTTTTCTTTTTTTCCCCTTAAGGTCATCTGACATGCCTTTTTAGCTTGGCCTGGAAATATGTGTGTTTGCACAGATATTTTTCTGTCATTCTGTGTATGTCTGTTTGTCCTCTTTCATGCATAAATTCAGTAGACGATGCATCAGCTTCTGCAATTACTATTTTTCTTTTTCTGTATAGAAATCCCTTGTGTCCTGTAACTAAGTTGATTTTAAAATCTTGGAGTAAGCCTATGTTTGGTAAGTGCCACTTGGATTCAGTTCCAGATTCAGACACCTTAAATTAAGTGCGGGCAATTTGGACAACTACATGTGAGTTAGGTATCCAATCACCCACTATATGGAATGGAAATAAGGGTCCAGTTCGATTGGTAAACCAGCTGAAGCACAACAGGGATTTAAACTTTAGTCTTCTTATTTCAGTTTAGTGACTATTTGTGTAACTATTTCTTTATTCTCGAAGCAGAAGCATAAATCCAGGCTCCTAACTACAGTATTTTTATCATTACATTCAACCCTTGTTTGTATTGCATCTGTGTTTCTGTGCCTAGAAATATCACTCTCTCATATAAAATGCAAAAAGAACAGAAACCCTTCTCCTCCCTTTTTGTGGAATTTTTGCCCTTTCTTAAACACGCTTTCCCCGCGGTGCCACCATCTTAGCTGCAGGGCTCAGCCGTGCCCTGCGGTGGTTGGGTTGGAGCCAGCTGGAACTGGCTGTGTCCGGCCCGAGGCAGCCCCAGCCTCTCCTCATAGAGGCCGCCCTGCAGCCCCCTGCTACGAAAACCTTTGCACCTGCACCCAACACAGCATCACAATGGAATTTTAACCTGCTCTCCATTAAACAACACCTAAGTAGAAATTTCCTGTGACAAGAGGACCGGGCAGCATCCACTCTAATTAGAAAACACAAAGAAAGAGTCCTATCACTTTCAGAAGGGAAAGAGATGTTTCCTCCTCTTGTATTCCAGCTGAGGACAGCAATGGCATTTGGAGTCACATGAGTACATTTATAGAAAAAGCTACAATTCACATTTACAAATGATATGAACATTGATCCACATTAAGGCAGGGTCACAAGGTGTTTGTGAATAAATGCTGTCTGCTTTGAGGATTTGTTCTGACTACAAAAAATGGGACAATTCTGACAATAGGATTACACTTACACATTTTGGGTATTCTTTAGTTTAAATTGTGTTTGTGTACTTAGAAGAAAGAACAATGTGCATGACTGTATCCCTGCTATCATCTTCTAAATTTTTTGTTGTTGGAGAAGGGACATGATAAGATTTTAAAACTGTGGAAGCTCCTTGAGGATGTAGGACCTCATTCTAGTCCTGGAACTTGGTGAATGCTCTCAGTATGCCTAGGATAGATGCTTTCTCCCATCTGCTCCCTTCATTCTGTCTCTTTTGGTTTTTCTTATGTAGAAAATATTCTCTTCAACTTTTGCCCTTTCTAACTGAATACAGATGTATTCTTACTGCTGGCTGTTTGTTCCTTCCAAAATTTAACAATATCTGTGTAATGTTCTCATTAATAAAATATCTAAAGCCCTGATGATCTTAAAGTGCAGTCAGCGAATTGTTGGATTTTTCTTTTTTTCATACTCCTCTTTCCCTATAGGTATGTTTGTATAGTAATCAAGATCTTGGCTTGACCTATTCATGTGTTTGGTTTTAGTTTTTGTAACATACCTGCTGTGTTTTGCCCTGTTAAAGAAAGCAAGGTCAAATTGTGCACATACTCAGACTCAGAAGTGTTGTAGTCTGTGCTGATCCTTAGCTTCTGAGGAAATGGATGTCCATCAGGCACTGACGCCAGTTACCTGTCTTACATGACCTCAACCTCCAATCTGACATCAACGTGACCTCAGTGCTCTCTGCTCAGCACAGCTGAATGTACATTGTGAACACCTGAACATGACCTGACTGTTGCAGGTGAAGAACAAGTGCCTAATACATTCATAGTTGTTAGCTTATGCACAGTAGTATAACATGAATTAAATTTTCCAGAAGGCTAAGGCCATAAAGAGGTAACTATGACTAATGCTAGTCATCATCCATTGGGATGCATCTGAATCTGTTTAGCCAGTCAGATTATATAAAATATTTATCATGCTGTTGCTATGTTACCTCATTTTATGTACTAGTATGGAATTCAGAAATATACTCAGATTGCAGATAAAATTTGTGTGAGGCTTTCTGCTAAAGGAAACTGTACCAGTGCTGTAAGTTATTTTCACTGTTCCCTAATGCAATTCATTTTCACTCAAACTAAGTATGGAAACCTATACTGCTTATTTTTTTCATTTTTCAAAGTTCATAATGATGCAACATCTTAGACACTTTACACCCTAAAGACACCTTTCCTTATCTAAGGAAAGAACAGGTTTTTAAGAATTCCAACAAGGAAGGTCCTGTAGTATAAATGTCTCCTACATCTTCAGCCATTAACAACCTAGGAAAATTGAGACTCATATATTCTTCTGGTACCTCTGTCTTTTGCATGTCAGGATAATGATGTGTCATGATCAGCAATGTCATGTGCTGCTGATATGCAAGCAGAGAAGCTTACATATTTCCTGTTTTTACTCATTCATCACTGCTACTCAATTTATTTCTGTATCATGCCCTCATCTGAATCAAGATAGCTGAATATAAACAATCTGTAGGACTGTAGTGGTATATCTTGATGCAGAAAACAACATCCTTTGTCATCACTCAACTGTTTCCAGAAGATCATTTTATTTTGAAGAAGCTAAGACAACATGTAGAAAGGGAGCAATAGATGATCTTTCTCATCTGTTATCATGTTATCATACTGATAACATTATTTGTGTATACTTTGTCCAAGAATAAATACAGTTAGAGAAAACAAATAATCAAAAAAACCACTTTAAGTTCTAAGGAATATCCATAGAGTAGTGCAGAAAAATGACGCATAGTGACATTTTACAATGTAGAGATAGCAAACTGATTAGGAGGAAAAAAAAAAGTTTTAAAAAATTTTAAAAGTAGGAAGAACTGGTAAAAACAGTTCTTGCAGTGAAGAAATAAACTTGGAAATGCATTCAGACACAAGAAGGATTTTTCACCAAGTGTAGACAGCTGCATAGTAGACATTTACATTTGAGGTAGTGTATTGGTTTTAGCTAGGATAAAGTTAATTTTCTTCATAGTAGCTTGCATGGTGTTACGTTTTGAATATGTCATGAAAACACTGTTGATAACACACCCATGTTCTAGTTATTGCTGAGGAGGTGCTTACACAGTGTCAAGGCCTTTTCTACTTCTTACTCTTCCTCGTCAGTGAATAGGGCGGGGATGCACAAGAAGTTGGGAGGGGACAGAGCTGGGACAGCTGACCCCAACTGACCGAAGGGATATCCCATACCATATGATGTCATGCTCAGCAATAAAAGCTGAAGGGGGAAGAAGGAGGAAGGAAGGGGGGGTATTCGGAGTGATAGCATTTTTCTTCCCAAGTAACCATTATGCGTGATGGAGCCCTGCTTTTCTGGAGATGGTTGAATACCTGCCTGCCAATGGGAACTAGTGAAAGTAGTGAAGTACTGAAAGAATTTCTTACTTTGCTTTGCTGGTGTGCAGCTTTTGTCTTTACCTCAGCCCACAAGTTTTCTCACTTTTACCCTCTGATTCCCATCCCACTGCGGGGAGGGAGTGAGCAGCTGTGTGGGGCTTGGCTGCCTACTGAGGTTAAACCACAACAGGTAGTCACTCCAGCCTCTCATAGAGACAATGGAAAGGAGCAGATATTTGTCTGTGATTCAAGGCAGATGCATACCTTTGTTCTGATGAATGATGCCTTCACTGACTATGAACAAAGTGGCCGGTTCAGATGAGGACAATAAATCTTGGCAAAATGAACTCTAACCAGGCATGAAAACAAGAGCACTCAGGAGAGTAAAGCAAACACTATGCATGGAGCTTTGTTAACTGTTTTGAGTTCAGTTCTTCTCAGGTTAGCTCTAATTAACTATGATTTATTCAATTATATCCAAGCAATAAATTTAGCTCTTGAAATATTGTCAATGCTGGCATGGCCAATATTTCCCTTATCTAAAAATGTTGACCTTTCTGAACTTTCTGTTTCTGTGTTGTTTCAATTCAACGTCATTGTAGTTTGCTCCATATTGCAACTATTGTTTCTGAAAAAATGATTGACCTGCATATAAGCATTCTAAATATTCATGATTTTGGTATAACAATGTGAAAATAAAAATTTACACTGACAAAGTTATAAGTAATTTCTACAGAACTATATGATTAAGTGCCTGACGAGCCACAAAGAGGACAATAAGAATATACTGTCAGGTCAGGTCAATATTTCTCAGTGGTTCATAGAGGTTAATGAGGAATGAACAGAATATATTTTGTAATCAGTGCACAAGAGTTTGGTTCAATGCCACTCATTCTCATTATTGAAGAAGAGAATAGTAATATTATATTGATGTTAATACAAGGGGAGAACATGTCTCCTGAAGATCATTATGATTAAAGAGTGGGTACACTAAGTTCTGTGACAAGTTTGTTTGCTGCGGAGTAAAATGAGACCAGCTGGTATAATTACAACTTCTGCCTAACACAAGTGCACTGATCTTAAATGGTGTAAGCATTCCCACTTAGCTTCCTTTATACATATATTTATTAACATGTAATTTTGTTCATCATCCTCTATGTCACTCTTTTAAAAATGGAAACCAATAACATCTCTCTGTTTATCCTTTTTGTCTTAGGCAAAAAGGAGCTTTAATCTTTGCTTTTAATATCTTGTTTTGCAAGATTGAAGAATGATGGTAATAACATTAACCAGAAAGAGTACACAAACGGTCTCTGAGAATTCTGGCATAGTGTCAATAGCTCAATAGGATCAATGCAAGGGTGAGGCAGTAAAATAAACAGATAATCTTCAGCTTTGAAACATTGGAAGCCACCGAGGCGAAGGGCTCCGGAGCGGAGGATCGCGCCGGGGGACCCTTCCTGAAGCGGCAAAACCGCGGCAAAAACCGCGAAGGCAAAAGCGCAGGGAGCGAGAGGGTGCCCCAGCCCCGCCCCCCTCCCCCGAGCCGGAGGAGCGAGCTCCTGACGAGCGGCAGCTCTGACTCAGCGTGGGCGGGGACAGGAGGGACGGCGGCCAAACCCCCTCAGGTACGAGAGCCGCCCCCAGGGAGCGCGAGCGACCCGGAGCGCGGCGAACAGGGCGTGGCGCGTCAGAAGGGCGTGGCGCGGCAGTTTGCGCGGCAGTTGGCACAGGGCAGGGCGTGCCAGCAGGGCGCAGCCCCCCTCCAGGCTCCAGAGGCTAGCTCAACTCGTGGTTGTCGCCCTCCCAGAAGAGGACCTGGCCATGGTTTCCACTCGGCCGAAAGCCATCGCCAGGAGAAACGTGGCGACCCAGACGGAGCCCCTACGCAAACACACATCTTTCCAGGTCTCCGGCTGCAGGGAGTGCCTGAGGCTGTCCCTTGTACAGGAGGGCAGCAGAGACGATGCCTGTGTGCGCTGCAACCAGGTGGATGACCTGCTCAGCCTGGTGGCAGAGCTGAAAGAGGAAGTGGAGAGGCTAAGGAGTATCAGGGAGTGTGAGAGGGAGATAGATTGGTGGAGCCGCACCCTACCGTCCCTGAGGCAAGGGCAGCACACGGAGGCTCCGCAAGAAGCGGAGGAACCCCTGCCCTCTTGCCACCAGGCGGAAGGAGGAGACCCGGCGGTGGAGGGGAATGGACACAGGTCCCTGCTCGGGGTGCCAGGCGAAGCCCCGCCTGGCCTCCCTCACCTCAACCCTCCCAGCTGCCCCTACACAACAGATATGGGGCTCTGGAACTTGAGGGCCAGACGAACGAGGACGCAGATGAAGGCCCATCCAGGGGGTTGCCCGAGGCGAGGTAGCCAGCCCCACAAATTACGACTGCCTCCGCTAAGAAAAAAAGGAGGGTAATTGTCATTGGTGATTCCCTTCTGAGGGAGACGGAGGGCCCAATTTGTCAGCCAGACCCATCCCACAGGGAAGTCTGCTGCCTCCCTGGGGCCCGGGTGAAGGACATTACTAGGAAGCTCCCTAGTCTCATGCAGGCCTCCGATTACTACCCACTACTGGTTATACAGGCTGGCAGTGAGGAGGTTGCAGAGAGAAGTCCCGAAGGGATCAAAAGAGACTCCAGGGCACTGGGGTGACTGGTGGGAGGATCGGGAGCACAGGTAGTGTTTTCCTTGATCCCTTTAGTGGCAGGGCGGAACACCGAAAGGAACAGGAAAACTCATCGGATCAAGATGTGGCTTAGGGGCTGGTGCCATCGGCAGAATTTTGGCTTCTTTGACCACGGGGAGGTTTACACGGCACCGGGCCTGCTGGCGGCGGACGGAGTTCAGCTGTCTCACAGGGGGAAAAGGATTTTCGCGTATGACTTGGCCGGGCTCATCGAGAGGGCTTTAAACTAGCTTCGAAGGGGGAAGGGGATAAAACCAGGCTCACTAGAGAAGAGCCTAGGGGCGGCACGCCAATGTCGGGGGAGAAATCGGCAGCCCAGCTCAAGTGCATCTATACCAATGCACGCAGCATGGGCGGCAAACAGGAGGAGCTGGAAGCCATTGTGCAGCGGGGTAGCTATGACTTAGTCGCCATCACGGAAACATGGTGGGATGAGTCTCACGATTGGAGTGCTGCAATGGATGGCTATAAGCTCTTCAGAAGGGACAGGAGAGGAAGGAGAGGCGGTGGGGTAGCCCTGTATGTTAGGGAATGCTTCGACTGTCTAGAGCTCAATGGTAGTGATGACAAGGTCAAGTGCTTGTGGGTAAGGATGAGGGGGAAGGCCAACAAGGTAGATGTCCTGCTGGGAATCTGTTATAGACCACCTAGCCAGGATGAGGAGGCAGATGAAATATTCTACCAGAGGCTGGCAGAAGTCTCACAGTCTCTAGCCCTTGTTCTCGTCGGGGATTTCAACTTTCCGGACGTCTGCTGGAAATACCACACGGCAGAGAGGAAACAGTTGAGGAGGTTCCTGGAGTGTGTGGAGGATAACTTCCTGACGCAGCTGGTAAGCGAGCCCACTAGGGGAGATGCCTCGCTTGACCTGCTGTTCACGAACAGAGAAGGACTGGTGGGAGATGTGGTGGTCGGAGGCCGGCTTGGGCTTAGCGACCATGAAATGGTAGAATTCTCGATACTTGGTGAAGTAAGGAGGGGGGCCAGCAAAACCATTACCATGGACTTCCGGAGGGCAGACTTTGGCCTGCTCAGGTCACTGGTCGAGAGGGTCCCTTGGGAGACAGTCCTGAAGGGCAAAGGGGTCCAGGAAGGCTGGACGTTCTTCAAGAAGGAAGTCTTAAAGGCACAGGAGCGGGCTGTCCCCATGTGCCGCAAGAAGAACGGGCGGGGAAGGCGACCTCCCTGGCTGAATGGGGAGCTCTGGCTGGGACTCGGGAAAAAAAGGAGAGTTTACCACTTGTGGAAGAAGGGGCAGGCAACTCAGGAAGAGTACAGGGATCTCGTTAGGTCGTGCAGAGAGGAAATTAGAAAGGCAAAAGCCCGGCTAGAACTCAACCTGGCCACTGTCGTGAGAGACAACAAAAAATGCTTTTATAAGTATGTTAATGACAAAAGGAGAGCCAAGGAGAATCTCCATCCTCTACTGGATGCGGGGGGGGAACGTTGCCACCAAGGATGAGGAAAAGGCTGAGGTACTCAACGCCTTCTTTGCCTCAGTCTTTGGTAGTCAGAGTGGTTATCCTCAGGGTACTCAGCCCCCTGAGCTGGAAGACAGGGACGACGAGCAGGATAAACCCCCCATAATTCATGAGGAAGAAGTTAATGACCTGCTATGCCACCTGGACGCTCACAAGTCTATGGGGCCGGATGGGATTCACCCGAGGGTTCTGAGGGAGCTGGCGGAGGAGCTTGCTGAGCCACACTCCATCATTTACCAGCAGTCCTGGTTAACTGGGGAAGTCCCGGAAGACTGGAGGCTCGCCAATGTGACGCCGATCTATAAGAAGGGCCAGAAGGAGGATCCGGGGAACTACAGGCCCATCAGCCTGACCTCGGTGCCGGGGAAGATCATGGAGCGGTTGGTTTTGAGGGTGCTCATGAGCCATGTCTGGAACAACCAGGGGATCAGGCCCAGCCAGCACGGGTTCATGGAAGGCAGGTCCTATTTGACCAACCTGATCTCCTTCTATGACCAGGTGACCCGCCTAGTGGATGAGGGAAAGGCTGTGGATGTGGTCTACCTGGACTTCAGTAAAGCCTTTGACACTGTCTCCCACAGCATTCTCCTAGAGAAGCTGGCAGCTCACGGCCTAGACAGGTACACTCTTCGCTGGGTAAAAAACTGGCTGGACGGCCGAGCCCAGAGAGTTGTGGTCAATGGAGTTAAATCCAGTTGGCGGCTGGTCACGAGCGGTGTTCCCCAGGGCTCAGTACTGGGGCCGGTGTTGTTCAATATCTTTATCAATGATCTGGACGAGGGGATCGAGTGCTCCCTCAGTAAGTTTGCAGACGACACCAAGTTGGGCGGGAGTGTTGATCTGCTCGAGGGTAGGAAGGCTCTGCAGAGGGACCTGGACAGGCTGGATTGATGGGCTGAGGCCAACTGTATGAGATTCAACAAGGCCAAGTGCCGGGTCCTGTACTTCAGCCACAACAACCCCATGCAACGCTACAGGCTTGGGGAAGAGTGGCTGGAAAGCTGCCTGGAGGAAAAGGACCTGGGGGTGCTGATTGACAGCCAGCTGAACATGAGCTGGCAGTGTGCCTAGGTGGCCAAGAAGGCCAATGGCATCCTGGCCTGTATTAGAAATAGTGTGGCCAGCAGGAGCAGGGAGGTGATTGTGCCCCTGTACTCGGCACTGGTGAGGTCACACCTCGAATACTGTGTTCAGTTTTGGGCCCCTCACTACAAGAAAGACATTGAGGTGCTGGAGCATGTCCAGAGAAGGGCAACGAAGCTGGTGAAGGGTCCAGAGAACAAGTCTTATGAGGAGCGGCAGAGGTAACTAGGACTGTTTAGCCTGGAGAAGAGGAGTCTGAGGGGAGACCTCATCACGCTCTACAACTACCTGAAAGGAGGTTGTAGTGAGGTGGGTGTTGGTCTCTTTTCCCAAGTAACTAACGATAGGACGAGAGGAAATGGCCTCAAGTTGCGCCAAGGGAGGTTTAGATTGGACATTAGGAGAAATTTCTTTACTGAAAGAGTGATCAGGCCTTGGAACAGGCTGCCCAGGGAAGTGGTGGAGTCACCATCCCTGGAAGTATTTAAAAGATGTGTAGATGAGGCCCTTAGGGACATGGTTTAGTGGACATGGTGTGTTGGGTTGACAGTTGGACACGATGATCTTAGAGGTTTTTTCCAACCTGTATGATTCTATGATTCTATGATTATTGTAGCTTCCTACTGTATTTGTAATTTCACCAAAATCATAGGATGTTACTTCAACTATTCAGCCCCTGACACAACTCATCAGATGCTACAATCAAACTACACACCCTATCAAAATTTACTACCTACCCCCATTGGAATGAACCTCACATTGGTGTGAAAACTGTTGCAACACGATGACCTGAACCAAGTACTACAATGAATTCAAAATCATGGACAAAAGACTCTAATTACTGTCCATCATGATACAGAAGAAATACACCGTGTCTTAGAAAGAGTGAAGAAAGATGGAGAACATCATTGGTGGGACACTTTATTTGGATGGTCGCTGACTGCAACGCAGACTTTAAATTGAATTTTACACCCCATTGTAATTTTACTAATTTCTGTTATATTATGCTTGTTGTTGAACATTGTTCTGTAGGTCAGTGTGGAAAACAGCCAGACAAGTAACACTGTTATCAAAACGTCCTCGCACATATAAGATTGTTCTATCACATTTAACAAAATCTTAATAATCAAAGAAACCGACCAAAAATTTCCCTCAATTACAATTGGAATATGGCATTGATCTGTTTATAGGCACAGAGGCAAAAGGCGACCACACCGCCACTCTGTGAGGGACAGATGGATTGACTTTAGTCATGGGGTGGATTGTGGTGGTGCATTTCCCCACCACCACTTTCCTCTGGGCTACGATATGATCTCAGAACCTTCTGTTAAGCTTTAGCTTTAGTTGTGTATGAGTTGGATGGTTAAGCATCTCTTGGCCGTACCAAGCACTCTTGCATGGCTAAGGTGGGGAACGACACTGATCGTACCAGGGACACTAGCTACATGATCAAGGTAGGGAACAGAAACAAGAGATAATCCGTCATCTCTGACAGCTCTGAAGCTTTCCCTACCTGGATCATAGCTCAAGTGGAACAATACCATTGTTATAGTGAAACAATACCATAATTACTACCCTGGACCACCTCGGATAGTAGCCAAAATGGAAATTTACTGATGACTAAAGCCAATCATCTTGCAAACCTATAAACAGTGGTACCAAGTGAGGCCCTTTGAGCTCTTCTGGACTGCAGCGGGCTGCATCCAGAACCTCCCTCTGAGTGGGACGCTTCTCAGAGTCCGCAAACTCAAATTTGCGATACTCGGAGGATCCCTGAGATTTTGGGCTGAGACGCTCCTCGGGGCTCAACTCTTCACCCGTTGGGAAATAGCAAAGCATTTAACGTGAGTATTTCACGGGACTTGAGGGGAATTTTTAACAGGTGTACCTTTATAAATTAGCTAACTCTAGGCCTTTCATTTAGCTTTGGTACCATATTCATGTGCATATATATATATATGTATTGATTGATCTAGATATTTTGCGCACTTACAGTTATAATCTGTAGTTATATATATATTAATTGATTTAGATCTTTTTGTGCGCTTATCTATATAGTTACTAAGTATAACATGTAGTTAAGTTGTTTTAACCTTTGTAGTATTTGTAGCAACCTGACTAATTCTTTGTGCAGCTGTCAAATTGATCAATGTTTAAGCATTGTAAGACTCTAAATTGTTGCTAAAACCCTTAACCCTTTAGTCATAAAGGTTTGTCCAGGTCTGAGACTAAGGGTAGATCCAGCCGCACCTAGGCTCCTTTTTGAGAAGGAGTTTAGAAAACAAAAGGGTCTACTCTGAACCTCGTGACCCAATGGGAGATCCTTCCTATCCCTTTCTGTATTAGACATAAACTGTTGTCCAAGTCTGAGACTAAGATTGGGTCCAGTTGGATCTCTTCTGAACCTTGAGACTCAACGGGAGGGTTCCCCTTTTACTTTTTATCTTTTACCTTTTTACCGTTTTACCTTTTCACCCTTTTAGTCTTAATCTCTATACAAATCATTCCAACACAATTCTAATACGATTTTCCTCTATTACTTAATCCATGTAATAAGTAATAGAGTGAACCTTGCCATCAAATTCTGTTAAGTCACGTTTCTGTAAATTTCTATTAAAATCACCCTATGTAATAAGTAATAGAGTGAACCTTGCCATCAAATTCTGTAAAGTCACGTTTCTATAAATTTCTATTAAAATCACCCTTTGCCAATATCTTTGCCAGTGATTCTTTATGCAGCCTTAAAACCACCCATTCGTGACACCTACAAAACTTCGAGAAACTGATGTCCTCAAATAAACGTATTAATACCAGTAGACTCTGAGTGCTAGTGTTTTAATTTGAAGTTACAGGGAACTTTTGAAGGGAATTTGAACAAAGGTATTGCCTGAGGACTGCAGGAAGATGACGACCATATGACCTCTGGAGGTCCCTTACAACCTAAATTATTCAATGATCCTATAAGGAATACCATCAATAACATATCATGAAGGAGAATCATGACAAATACTGACAAAACATCTCTGCTACACTCAAAGGTCTCATTCAGTACATTTGAGCTGTTGAAAGAGTAGGAAATTCTTGGTTTGCTCTCCACTTAGGAAAGACTACAAAAACAAAGAAAAGAAACAACATTAATATTCGAGCACGATTTTTCTTTTTTTCATCTTAGTTTGACACAAGTTTTCACCCAACACACATATTTACTGAGCGCCTACCGCTGCTATTCTGCCTTTTCTTGATGCTGAGGTTTGGAGGTTCACAAAAAAGAAAGTCTCCAGCAGCACACTGGTAGCCTGGGCATTCATACTACTTCACAGTAACTGATAGTTCATCCTCTTCAAGCTTCACTCCTCTGGTCCTTCAGAGAAATTGGCTGGAGGGAAAATCAGCTCAAGCTCAACCCATACATCCTTTGTCCTGAGGGAAACAAAAGTAAGGCAATATTGGCAAGTCGTTTTATTGCTGTTCCCTCAGGGATCCTGTTCGCCCAGTCACTGCTGTTTGTGATGTTGGATGATTTGGCATCTCCTGAAATCTCTTCCTATCTCTTCCCCTGTCACAAAAAAATTCTAGACCCTTTTTCCCATCACGTTTGTGTCGCTAAGTTATAGGTGATTTTGTCTTGTCTGAGTAAATGAAGTTTTGTTTTTCTTATACGTTTGTGACATATTTCTGATTTAAACGCAGATTTTTGACTGTTGTCCATTACCCTGTGCCTTCCTAGTACATGTGTTGTGTGGAGTGTTACAGAAGGGATCATGGCCTGCAAGGTTTTCATGACACTTCATGAGCTGTCAGTGTGCCTCAGAAAGACTATCTTGTGCTGGGAAGAAAAGGTGCAGATTTCTCTTGTGCAGGGTGGGAGGAAGGAAATAATTTTTTTAACTGACTTTGGAGCAGAATGTGTGAGCTCTTAGAGGCTAGAAAAGTGTGGTCTTCTCTTCATAGGGCACTTCAGCCAGAAGCTAAGGCACAGGGCCAATGGATCATTTCTCCTAGGAACTGTAAACAAAAGGAAATGAAAAGAGGACAGAAGTTTTTGTTTCATCAAGGGAGAAGCTTGGTTTTCTTTGGCAGGAGTGGTAAAAACCTACTTTCTGATCTTCTGTGCCTAATTAGCTGGAACTGCCTCCTTAGCCCTTATGAAGTTGTTTTAGTCCCCCAGAGAGAGGACAGACAGACTTCAGCATTTTGCCACCATCTCCTATAGACCTGCAGAGCAAGCAAAGCTTTCCTCATTCTCCCTCTTGTTTTCTCCTGCTTGGCATGCTGCAGCCATTTTACTAATACACTTTTCCCCAGCTAACTGCTTGGTCCTGTAAGAAAGCTGTCTTCTCCTGCTGAGACAGCATTCTCAGGCACACACCACTATGCAGAAAAGGTCAAAAAAGACAAAGAGAACCAGGGAACACACAGTCAGAGTTAGTATGTCTGTGCAAAGACTGGTAGGTATAATATAATGAGGCTATGAAGAGGGAAAAGGAAGGGGGGAGCAAATTAGAGAGGCAGGTGTTGGCAATCTGTTGCCTTTTATTCACCCTATGACATTTGCCACTGATAAACAATTACATTTCTCCAGTACCATTTAGTCCAATCTTGGATATCTAGTGTTTCTGTGTACCCCCTTTGAAAGGGTACAGAAGATGTGGTAGGTACCACTGCTTTTTTATTTCTGTCAGGATGGATAGTCTCACTTTCAGCATCACAGGATTTGAGCAGAGAACAGAAAGCACACATAACTGATGCAGTTGGGAATATGGTTTTCTACCATGTTACACAAGTCATGTCACAGAATCTTAGAATAATTTGGGTTGGAAGGCACCTCTACAGGTCATCTGGTCAAAGCCCACCCACCGAAAGTGGAGACTGAACGATCTCTCTGGGCAGCCTCTCTAGTGTTTGACCATTTTTGTGGTGAAAAAGTTTTTCCTGCTATCTAATTGAAATTTCCATTGTTACAATTGCCTCTTGTCCTTCTGTACACCTCCAAAAAGATGCTAGCTCCATCTTCTCCATACAACAGATAGACAGATATCTTCCATCATGCTTTTTTTTGAGGCTGAATAAACCCATTTCCCCAAGTCTGTCTTGATACATCAAGTGCTTCAGTCTTCAAGTTGGGTCACCAAGCTCTCCGCTGGACTCACTCTCATACATCAAAGCTTTTATTTTACTGAGAAACCCATACCTGGGCCCAGCTTTCCAGGTATGGCCTCAGCAATGCTGAGTAGAGGGGAAGAATCACCTCTTTCAACATTATCAACACTCTTCCTAATAGAGTCCAGGAATCTGCTGGCCTTCTTTTATGCGAGGACACTGTCCTGATTCATGCTTAGCTTGTTATCCACCAAGAACCCGAGATGTTTTCTAAAAAAGTGCTTTCCATGCAGTTGGTGCCAGTTTGTTATTCTGTCCAAGATGCAAGACTTTGCATTTGCTTTTGTTGACCTTTGTTGATTTTGTTTGCGTTTGGTCTTATTTGTCACCTGGTGGTCAGTCAACCAAAAGCACTTTCAATGTCTGTGTCACATGTGATCAGAGTTCAGCTAAATCAAACACAAGCTCCACTGATGTCCAGTTATGGCCTAATAACTCAGCAGGTATGCAACATCTGTAATGATGAAAACCTGAACACTGAAAGTCTACCTGTGAGAATAAAGGTTCTGGCGTTGTAAGGCCAAAGCTGGAATTTCAGAAATTCAGGCTTCAGGTGTCCTTTCTGTGAAGCCTCCATTAATGTCCATTAATCTACCAATTTGTTCCACCATGGTGAGCATATAATCAAGTAATAAGCATATAATAGCATAACTTACAGAATTATACATATGATGTGTACCCTAGCCCCAAAGTGTAGGAATGCCCAGAGAATAAAGGCAATCAAGATCTCATCAACATTTAATGCTCCAGGAACAGGACTTGGAGGATGATGCAGAGACTGTGATTATTACTTCACTCATGGCAGTCTTGATCATTCCAGACTGGTTTCTTGTTATGTGGATGTTCACCAATACTAAGACTTTACCATTAACAGTGTAGTGATCTAGCTGTGTATGGAATGCTATTGCAAAATGAAATACATACTTTATTGTGTTCACAAGTGATGACAATAAAACTGTGTAGAATACTAGCAAAAAATAGAAGGGGAGAACTTTTTCCTTAAAGGAAAAATTAATTGAATCCCATATATCTGGGATTCACTCATGGTTCTTCCTAGGGAGGAACTCATTTACATTCATATTTCCTTGTTTATTTGAACATGTTGAGATTACCTTTGATTAGTGTATGCTGTGAAGAGATTCTGGAGAATGCCAATAAATTGAAGGGCATACTTATCTCCAATAGCCATTCAAATTTTGAAATCCATTAAGTAAGCTTTGATTTCCCCTTGGTATTTTAATACACAGAACAGTGTATTTTAATTCAATTTTTCCACTTAAGCATCAGAAACGTACTACTCCAGCTGTATTTTATGCAGTTCTTTAAAGAGCTTCACTAGAAAATACTTCTTCAAATTTGTATCTTTTTTGCATACCCAGTTTTCCTGGCCATATGTACTGGTTTCGGCTGGGATAGAGTTAATTTTCTTCGTAGTAGTTTCTATGCTGCTATGTTTTGCATTTGTGAGAAAAACAATGTTGATAAGACACCTACGTTTTAGTTATTGATAAGCAATGGTTACACAGTGTCAAGGCCTTTTCTGCTTCTCAGACTGTCCCACCAGCGAGTAGGCTGGGGGTGCATAAGAATTTGAGAGGAAACACAACTGGGGTAGCTGACCTGAACTGACCAAAGGGATATCCCATACCATATGACATCATGCTCCACATATAAGGCTGGGGGAAGGAGAAAGGGGGGACGTTCAGAGTGATGACGTTCATCTTCCCAAGTAACAATTATGCATGATGGAGCCCTGCTTTCCTGGAGATGGCTGAACACCTGCCTGCCAATGGGAAGTAGGGAATGAATTCCTTGTTTTGCTTTGCTTGCGTGCGCAGCTTTTGCTTTCCCTATTAAACTGTGTTTATCTCAATCCATGAGTTTTCTCACTCTTACCCTTCCCATTCTCTCCCCCATCCCACTGGGGGGGGGGAGTGAGTGAGCAGCTGTGGTGGGGCTTACTGGGGCTAAACTACACTACCATACTAAAACTTCATTTATATTATTTTTAAGGTGGATAGGAATTGTATATAACTATATTAATTGAGTCTATCACTTTAGATTTTTAATGGGTAGGGCACCATTTTATAGCAAGTTTAAATTACTAAATTGGAACACCTACTCTTCCAGTCTAACCATTCACTGCTAGGCTAATGAAGGCCGCCTTCTTATAGGAATAGATCCCTGGAAAAGTTTTTGTAGCTTATTTCTCTGGTATGTTTTGGGAAATACACTAAAAATAGAAAAAAAAAATGGTTAAAAAAGAGAAAAGTACAACACAATAGTCTTCAAATATATAAAAGGCTGCATCAAAGCATCAAAGGAACAGGAAATAACTTGCTCTCCATAGTGAATAGGACAGAAATTAACAAGGTAAGATGCAGTAAGCCAGAATTAAATTGTATAAAAAACTTTAATAGAAATAACAGTCAAGCACTGGAATGGTCTGCTTTAAAACACTGTTTAGAAGGGGTTTTTTTACTTTTAAAGAAGAGATAAAACAAAATTAAAATTACTTAGGTGGATGTGATCCAGCACTGGTTTAGGAAAATAATAACCTTTCACGCTTGTTTAGATGTTTAGCTCCATTTTTTTTTTTCTGAAGATTTGTATGTCTGCTAAAATGTATATGTCAGTGGGTGGAAATACAGCTTTAGAAATGAAAACCTGTTTTCAGACACTAAGTAGTTTATGTTAAGGAATGTGAAACCTTTTTAAGCTAAGAACTTACATCTGTACTTACATAAAGAATATTAAGCTTTGGATCATAAAAAAAGATAGAGGAAGCCCTACCATCTCATACCCTGCATCTGCAAACCCGTATAAAAAAGGTGGGTTTTTTTAATTTAAAATATCTAAGTCAAATACTGACTGTTATTCCCTTTGGATAGATGTATACAAATGACAAACAGATGGAAACAGTGGATGTAGTTGTTTTTATAAACATTGTATTTGATGAAAAAATTACATGTTCTCTGACATCCTAAATATCATTTTTCAAAACCACAATGCTGAATTTAATTAAGCGCTTATAGAGGAAAATAAAATGTATCGGAATAGCTACGTTTGAAATTAAACATTTGATTGACTGTGTGCTTTGCGATGAAATTTCAGTTTCAAGCGGATGTCAAAACTACAAAAATATTACTCATGCTTCCATTTTATTTGTGACACATCTATTCGATATACTCAATATTAGCAACTCCAAAAATTCAAAACTCTGAGTCAGCCTTACCAAAAACAGAAGGTTGGCTCAGTGTTCTTTACTTGAAATACAGAACAAAACTCTGACTAGTGGGAGATAAAAGTTGTTGTGGTCTTAAGCTTCTTTAGAGTGTTTTTAGAGTTAAAGAGAGTTCTCAATGGCAGTCTTTGCTTTCAAGTTCTACCTAGTCCTCAATATTAGTGAGTGTGTGGTGGGTTGACCGTGGATGGCTGCCAGACCCCCACCCAGCCACTCTCTCACTCCCCCTCCTCAGCAGGGTAAGGGGGAGAAAATACAATGAGGAACCTTGTGGGTAGAGATCACTCAACCTAATTGTGAGGGTCAAGTCCTGTCCAGGACAGGGAGATTACTCACCAATTACCATCACAGAAAAAACAGATTTTGCTTGAGGAACTGTTAAATTAGTCAGTGATTAAGTGCTGTCAAAATCTTATGATCTACCTTAAAACTGTGAATGAACTTTAGGTCACTGCTAAACATATATAACCCCTTAGGCATAAACTGTTGGCCAAGTATGAGACTAAGTGTAGATCCAGCCACATCTAGACTCCTCTCTGAGAAGTTTAGAAAGCAGGGGGGTCTACTCTGAATCTCAACAGGAGATTCTTTCTTACCCTTTTTGTTCTCAATCTTTCTATAAATCATTCCAACAAAATTCTGACATGATTTTCCCTGTGAATACTTAATCCATGTAATGAGTAATAGAGTGAACCTTGCCATCGAATTCTGTTAACTTGCACTTTTATAGATTTCTATGAAAATCACCTTTTGCTGATACCTTCGCCAGTGATTCTTTAAGTGGCCTCAAAACCACTCATTTGCAACACAGGGAGACAACTTGCATCACCATGGTCTTCTCCAAGGGTTTCAGAGAAATCTCTGCTCTGGTGCCTGGAAGCACTGCCTCCCCCCTCCTTCTTCACTGTCTTTGGTACTTGCAGGGCTATTTCTTTCACATTTTCTCACTTCTCGCTTACACAGCTGCTGCACAGTGTTTTTCACTCTTTCTTAAACATGTTACCACAGAGGCACCACCAGTGTCACTGACGGACTCAGCTTTGGTCAGTGGCGGGTCCATCGTGGAGCCAGCTGAAACTGGCTCTGTCTGACATAGGGGCAGTTTCTGGTGTCTTCTTACAGAAGCCACCCCTGCAGCCCCCCATCCCCCCTACCAAAACCTTGCCATGTAAACCCAATACAGAGTGATATTTCTGTCCATCTATCCTTGTATCATAGGGTGTGCAAGACTGTATACAGGAGATGACTCAGGCTGCCCTACAGCGAAGAAAGCCTCCTCTGGACAAGGTAACCTGTTTCAGATATTTTTACTTTCTGTTCTTACAGAGGGCTGAAACAGTGAGAATCTTATATCATCCCCTTTTTTTAACAGTGAATTTTTACCCTATTTTTAATACATTTATGATGCAAACTGATTTTTTCAAGAAGTAAAAAAAAAAAAAAAAAATTGAACAATAATATTATTTTATCAACATGACTGTTAGAATTGGTTATCGATAAAGCTGCATTGTTTCTGTTCAGATCTTCCAAACTAGTCTAATTCTGGAAGGAGAGAATGAGACAAAACCATAGTGTATAATGAAGAACAAAAAGTACTGCATTTTAATTAGATACCATTTTATTGTTATTTCTATTGGAAAAGAAACTCAGTTAAGATCTATAAGAATGCCCAGAGAATAAAATTATTTTCCTCTCTGTAGAGCTTGCATCCACACTTTACAGATTCAGCACAGTGAAATGATGTGAGTCTATGGCAAGAACACTATCTCTGGTCAGAAAAAGCATCTGACTCATGGTTCAAAGTGTCAGGTTTCTCTTGTATAAAGCCAAGTTACAGTGAGTGGCTATAAATATATATCTAGTACCAAGTAAAATAATTAACATAATTGTCCTCTTGAAATGTACTGATGAGGACTGCTCAAATAATTAATGTTAATTGCTGTTAATAATCCACTTCAGACAGACACCTTTCACTAAGGTAAAACACTTTGAAATAACAGTTAAATCAGTCTTTGTTTATTCATGGTAAAAAAGACCGTTAACCACAAGAAATCCTCTTGTTTTCTTTCCTTCTCAGTTGGTATCACATTCTGGTACAGAATCCATCAATGAAAGATTATGTCAGTTGACTGTATAATTTTTTTTTTCTTCTAAAGACTCGTCATTAATAAAGGTTTAAGTACATAAAAGCAAAGGTAGAATTGAAATAGTTAACTTAAAAATTTCTTAAATTGAAAAGTTTAATTTCTCATCCTTAATGTAAAGTATTTTAAGTTTTATAAAAGGTATTATGAAAGTATTGTAGTACCTCTTATGCTTTTATATGGGAACTTGATTTGTATTGTTTTATTCCAGTTGTAGTGGTAGGATCATGGTGAAATTATTTGAAAGGGAGAATAAGATTGTCTTGACTTTGAACTATCAAAAGAGAGCAAGAGAATATTTATGTATTAAGTAATGTGAGCAAGCATAATTTTTTAAAGATTAGATTTGTCATGATGTAGTGGATATAGTTTGTTAAGATTTGTTGCTTAAAAGTTAGGTAACTAGCAGATGTTGTGTCTGTAGGTATGCAGATAAATAGTGTATCTTGGAAGCATTGTTAAGAAAGGAACAGTGAAGAGACATGAGATTCTTTGGTTGAAATGATGTACATGGGTTAGGAATGCTTCATGAATAGATAGGCCGGACATTCAATAGATAAAAGAACCTTGAAACTTGGTACTCTATGTAATTAGATGGAGAAGCTAACCTTGTAGGGTAGATAGGGAAGGTATACTGGAATAAGCTAGCTTGTTACAAGTGAAAAACATGTAAACCAAGCCAAGGGATAGATGGAGCATGCATAAAGACTGCGTTCAACCAGAGGGCACTGTGATGAAGACCATCGACGACCACCAGAGGACCCGAAAGACCACCGAAGAGCACAAGGGCGCATGCATCAGAGACTTTTGCATATGTTAATGAATTCCGGGAAATGACATGAATATTTAGATTATTTCTCAGAAATGTAATGAATATGTATATTCTAATTGTATTTAACCCCTATGGTTAAGTGATTTGGCACGCACACTAGGTGGAGCGATCCCCTGTGCGTCCAGCACTGCAATAAAGAATACCTGCTTTCTAAAACTCTAAATTGAGTCTTGGAGAGTTTGTCAGAGACTTCTTCATTTCAGTCAGTTGAATTCAGTATACATGTTGTCAAATAATAGATATATGAATGATAAACAACAAATAGCTATTGAATATCTTTAAGAAAATAGTTAACTAGGAACATTATTAACAAATAAAGCTACTTTTTTTTCCCCAAAAAAACCATTAAGGCTTTTCTTACTCATTAAAATCCATAGAGAAATGTCTCCTTAGCGTCACTGAGTGTAAATGAGTTAATGATGGTGAACTTAGGCTCTGTACTGTGTTGTGTCTGAGTGAATTTAACATCTTCCATGAAAGATTTTAAACTATCAGGGCCAGTTGCAGGTGTTTTGGTGTATGCTTTGTGGGAGGTGATTGGGTATATTTAACAGATAAGTAAAATTCTCCTCCTTTGTCAGGTACTTACTAGTTCACTAGCCTACAAAAGTGAACTGAGTGTCTTGCTATTTGGCAGAACCAGGGCTCTGAACGGAAACCATCTTTCTTACACGCTCTGGAGTTAGCTAGTTATCTAGCCTTTATTTTGAGGATTGTGATTTTAGATGGAGTTTCTATGTATCATCTAGAAATCCTCAGATTTGTCTACATTGGAGAAAGTGTGCTTTCTGCTGGAAGGAGATGTGTGCATCCACATTTCAAATGGGTACTCTAGAAAGCAAACTGTTGGGCAACTTCAGGTGACTGAGAAGAGAAACCAAGAAATGACTTTAAGAGCATGAGTAGTGTAGAGTGTGGGCCTGCTGGCTCCAAATACAAGACCAGCTTTCATCTTCCAGATCACTAAATCTTTAATAGGAAAGTCCGAAAGGACTCAGAGTCCTAAAAAAGGACTTCCCATAATTTTGACATGGAATACTTTAAACATAAAATGTTGATCAGTTTATTTGTCTATAAACCTAGTTTCCTGCTATTCAGTATATCAACGGTTGCCAGCAGTTTGGCAGAATTAAAAAGGCCTAAACCCAGATGGGATTCATATACGTGAGATTGGATTCAAGATGCCTAACTCATGTCATTTGGAAATTAGGGATGGATTTCACATCATCTAACTTTAGATCGTTACCCATGTGGATGTTTACATTTGAGTGCGTGCCTTTTATCATCAATGGAGAAAAATAAAGATTTTTATGTCTATGATATGTCTGACAAATAAGACATCAACATTAAGGGTGTCTAAATGAAAGCCGTCAGGTAGGAATCAAAAAGTCCCTAGAGGGCTGGAACTTCAGAGACTTCTTGAAGTGCTTCTTATCTACACATGGAACATAAAGCAACTTATTTAAGAGTGGGTTTTTCAAGACCATGCAGCATTCATTTTTGATTTTGGAGCACTCTTTCCCAGGACAACTGTAATCATCTTTTACTGTATACAAATAATGAAACTTCACTAGCATACTTTAGGGGAAAAAACCCAGTCAATTTCAAAATCTCGTTTGAAGAGAGATTCTTCATAATGGGTTGATTAACTTGGGTTAATTAATTTCACTGATAAGAATGTACACTTTGAGTCTGAATTAGTCTATCTTTAATTTTGAGTCATTGGATCTTGTAACATTTTTTCTTCTCTTAAATTAAACCTAAGATGTTTTTTTTAATCGAATTTCCCTATCACTATTCATAAAGATATGATAATTTCAAATTCCTGCTAATCTGTTCTAATCCTTTTTTTCATACCTAAATATTGTAAATTTTGGAAAGCCATGAATGGTCATGAAAAAATTAATAAGCTTTTCAAGAAGCAAGAAGGAAGATTATGATTCTGGACAGATAGAGTGAACCTAGAAGAGCTTGTTGATGCTCATTCCTGAGAAGGTGTTAACGGAAAGTGACAGGGTGGCATGTTACAGTGACCGATTACAAGCGTTAGCAGGTGCTGGAAATCAGTGGGAGGGCATTAGAAGTGGGTCACAGGTACAGCGATGACAAGATAAAGCAGGATCAGAGAGAGTATAACAACATGTCTCCACATGGCCCCTGATATAAGGTGAGAAGAGCGGGAGGATGCCTGTGAGAAGAGTGAGAGGTCTCCTCTACTTGCTGAGGACTCCCACTCTCCTCTCCTGGTGAGGAGAGTGTTTGGAGAAACCAGTAGAATCAAAGCATTTGTGTCCTAGTAGTGGCCCAGGGACTTTGTAATTGAAATTGTTCCATTTTACATAAACAATAAAAACATTTTTTGCCTAGAAAATATATATATAAAGAGAGTAATATATATAAAATAATATATAGTAATATATACAGTAATATATGTGTAGTAATATATTTATAATAATGCCCAAATAAAGAATATTTTGCTCTAATAAATACTGAAAGTCTACTTTATATAAAATAGAAGAATTTCAGCCAAACAAAAAAAATGTTGAGGAAAGATTCCTCACAAATATACTATAATCTGGGATTTAGAAGATCTGGAGTGAAATGCCTGATCTAGTTAATAAAACTGGGGTCTTGAAACAGGATTTTTTTTTTATATTCCATGTAAGCGCTCTCCTCAGAGAAATACTGCATATAAAGAATAAGGATATCAGCTTTTAGTGTGTAACCTAGGTGGATAGACATATTTTAACACTAACAATCACTTAAGATTTCCAAATTTGAGAACTGCAATAATTAAGGGCCACATCAATCATTCCTGTCAGAACTTGTGTGTCCATACATAAGCCCTGAAGAAGAAAGTTATATGCATCCAGAAAAGGTGCAATTTTGATCCATCATTGCTTATGAATAATTTTTTCTTAAATTGAAACAGACACATTAGATGTTAAAAAACTTAAACAGCAAAATTCCTTTTTTTTTTTAATTAAACTTGCCATTTCATTAAAAATATCATGGTTTTTTTGGTATAGAGTTTTTTCCTAGAGGCACAAGTTTACTAATGATTTATTATATTTACCTGTTGAGTTCTGAGTTAGTCATTGCCTTATTTTGCTAGAAATAAATATCAGGCTGACAGTTCTAAAACTACCTGGGCTTTTTTTTTTTGCAAGTTTTTAATATTAAAAAAATACTCATTTGTTTCCTCGGGGCCCTCAGTGTTCTTCCAGTCTTATTGAAAATATATACTGATATTTTAAAGAGTTTCTTGGCTGAACTATTACATATGTATGTACAGGAGGCTGCACCTGCTGATTTAAAAAAAACCAAACAGACTTCGCTTTCTACTCCTTAAAACATTCTACTGCTTGAATAGATTTATTTTCATTATACGGCTTGACACAGCAGAGAAAAATACAACAGGTGAAATGATAATTATTAATGAAGACATAAGAAAAGAGACTGTAAAAATAATCTAGCCCACAAATACAAAGAAATGACTTGTTAATAGAAGAAAAATAAGTTGGAAAAGTAGTGACAACACTTGTTAATAGGTTCTTGTAGAGGACATGGGACAGTAATGAAAGACAGACAGATACCACACCCCAAGCTTAATGGATGAAGAAGTTGATGGTAGAATCAAGGATTAGGTAAACAAAAGCTCTGATATAAGAATAAAAGTTCTGCCTTCATCCATCTGGATAAGTACAACTCATTGAAGTTGAGCTGCTTGCAAAGCTTTGAAAAATGAGGGATATCTCTAAAGAAAATAATAATTGGAGTCTTCAATGTCTGAGTGATAGTTAAACTTATTGGGAAGGAGAGGAAACTGCTAAATATACAATGTAGATAACACACACTCTTTCCACTACAGGAGTACTTTGATCTAAGAATATTGAGAGGTACCCAAGTAAACTTTCTGCTTAATATTATCATACATTTGTTAACTTCTAAGTCCTTTAAACTGTAACACTTTACAGGACTTGGAAGGATTTCTGTTTCTTTCCTGATTTTCTGAAGATCAAAAATACTTCCTATCCCTTTCACTGACACACACAGAGATGGTTCTGGCAGTGACAGGAAACTATGTGGACCACGCGGCCAAGTGTCCTTTGAGTCCTCAGGAAGCCTTCAGAAAAATCACTTTAATGATCCATTGCTCAAACATCAGTTCAGCTAAGTGACACATACTTCTGTGTTTTGTAATAAAAGATCAGTGTTCTCAAGTTACAAAATATTTAACCCCCAAAAATCACATGTGCTCGTGTATTTCCAGCCTACATGCACTCAGGTGATCACTTTGTAACCTCAAATTGCCCCAAGCAATACTAGTCTGCTAGGTTTTTTAGGGTTTTTTTGGGGTAAATTATCACTAAAATGAAGCCCATATTTATTTAGTAAAGAATCAGAAAGCCCTTCACCACTAAACTGTATTTTACTTTTAGATAATTTATACAGAATTATGACTATTGTAATTTTATCAATACCAATATCTTATAGCTGTGTAAAAAAATCAATGTGTCATAACTAAAATTGATAAGTACAGCTTCACTGTACCAATTTGAATTAAGTAATGTAAGTAACATCAACAAGTTGCATATCTGATATTAAAATGCAGTTTTGGAAACTGGAAAAAAAAAAAAAAAAGAAGAAAAAAAGTAACGGTTCACTTACTCACTTACTCTCCCTGGACCAGTTGGAAGACTATTTTTTTTATATCACTTGATTTTCAAAACAGCAAAGAGACTACATAAACTATAATTTGATAGGAGAATGTCTATATGTGTGTAAGTATGCATGTTTGCATGTATACATATGTAACACAACAAAGTAACAAAAGAAATTTGGTGAGAGTTTTGCTAAAGACTTAAATTCTACATAGGATTTCATATCAAAATATTTCCCTTTTTTGCTTATTTGTGCTGATCAGATGATTGTCAGCAATGATACTGTCAACTTTCAAAATGTGTTGCACTAAAGTGCATTTTTCAGTCTTGCAAAAGAGAAACAAGTAATGACAGAACTTATAAGGACTGGGGACTTCTCGAAGAGACATATGATCATCAGCCACCTGACACTGACACTTTGCCTTTTTCCTAAGGTTTGGCTTCCAGATCTTTTAGAGTTTGAACCTGAGAAGGATTTGAAGTATGGATGATTTTTGGTCCCTAGACCTGTGCTAGTTTTCTGAATGCCATATAAAAGCTGCCTGTACACCATCTTCACCATTCATGCACTAGCTTGCTGACTGTTTTTTAAATTTCTAAAGTGAGATTTTTTTACAGATTCGTTTTGTGTATGTGCAGTACCTTGGCCATCTATCTTCACCATTTTCTGCTCTTTTAGCTTCAGCTTCGGTTGAATGCCTTTACAGCTATGCTTGGAAATCTGTATGCTAGAAAGCAACTAATGATAAAAATGCTTCTTAGGGAAGTGTCATGATGACTTGGGTGCTCTTTTCCATATCTGTTTCTCAATTCATGAAAAAAAATGTTCTAAACAACATGAAAAAGTACGAAAAATGTTTAAAACCAAGCAGAGTAACAAAATTTACTGCAACTCCTAACAACTGTGAAATGCTGAAGACTATGTGTTGAACTGCTAAAGACCATGAAATAGAAATTTGACATGAATATAAACTTTCCTTTTCTTTTGGGGCACAAAATTTTACAGAGGTTGCAGGGCTTTCCCAAATTGATTTTAGTAACTAGCTTTTCAGTTTTCTGGAGCAATTAGAATGAATACTACAGAAAACATGTTCCTAAATGGTCAAAAGGAAATGCTATTAGATTGTCAACAGGAATGCTATTAGATTATGTTGTTCATTTCATCCTTATCTTGTACTGGCTTTGATGAGCTTAATTAAAGTACAAGGTATTTATGTTAATGTGATACTTTGATACATATCAAATTAAATTTAATAACTAATAATTCATTATTGTATTAGGTTCTTTATGAAGTCAGCATTACATTAACAATGAAAACAATTTGCAATTAACAGTTTATTTTTCTGTTTGGAAGTGTTGGTGAATATAGAAGATTTGCATCTGTATGTGATGAAGTTGTTTTTTGTATGATGCTGGATTTAAAAAACATACCTTTTTAGTTTTTTATAAATAGACATATATTTATAAGTTTGAGGGTGGGTTTGGGTTTCTTTTTGGGGGGTGAGATTTTTTTTTTCTCATCATCATACCAATTGTCTTGTACTATTCCATTTCTAGAAACAGTCTTGCTCGTAAATGGTATCCACTAGAGGAAAAAAAAAAGACCAAAAAAGACCAAAAAAGAAAAAAAGAAAAAAATCCAATATATCAGATATCAACTTTTAAAATTCAGCTACTTGCTCTCAATTTGTATACATTACTTGGTCAGCTGAAATAATCCATATAATGAATGACTAGTCTGTCAGTCACAACATCCTGATAAAGTAGATAAATAGACACTACAATCAAAATGCTTTTGATAAGAAGTCTACACATGGGTTCAGATATTTCTATTTTGGAGTCTTTCATTCTAGTATTTCATAAAACCAGACTTTTTAGGCTCATAAAATCAATTATCTTTTTGTTTTCAGTTTTTTCTTTACATCACTAATCTCGGACCTATGATATTTACTTTTTTTTTTTTTTTAATGAATTATGTGGTATGTAGTTCTTCTAATTAAAAATATGAAACTGACCTATGAACAGAATTAAAAATTTATGTCTGATTATCTAATTCTTTATTACTTGCATCTTCTATCTTCTTTACGAAATGTGCCCATTGAGCTAAATATTCTGGTGAAGTAAAGACATAGAAATGTAAGCTCCAGTATGTTAATAAACACTGTCCACATGGCAATTTTCACAAGTTCTCTCCCACCCTCCCCAAAGAACATTATTTGAAGTTCTGTGACTGTACTCCTCTGGAACACAATTTTCTTAGAAACACTCCCCCAAGTGTACTTAAAATTTCCATCTATTGTGGTGAGCTCAATACTAAATTCCTATTTCATATTTAGATACTATTTGCAGAACTTTCAGGTTCTTGTATTGTTTCTTTTAGATCATCAATTTTCAGTGTAAAAGATGAAAATATCTATCCATTTCTTTTTTCAAGGTGTCCTGGTTTCGGCTGGGATAGGGTTAAATTTCTTCCTAGTGCTGTGTTTTGGATTTAGTATGAGGAGAATGTTGATAACACACTGATGTTTTCAGTTGTTGCTCAGTGCCCTCCTAGTCCAAGGACAGCTCCCGTGCCTACTGACTGAGCTAGGTACACAAGATGGGAGGGAACATAATCAGGACAGCCAGCCTAGCTGGCTAATGGGGTATTCCATACCATGTGACGTCATGCTCAGTATATGAAGGGTAGGTGTGTCCAGGAAGTACTGATCGCTACTTGGTTATCGGTCAGCGCAGGTCGTGAGCAATTGCCTTGTGCATCACTCATTTTGTATATTCTATCATTATTTATTATTATTATTATTTTCCCTTTTTCTGTTCTATTAAACTGTCTTTATCTGAACCCACAAGTTTTTCTCACTCTTACCCTTCCGATTCTCTCCCCGTCCCACTGGGGTGGGGCGGGGGAGTGAGTGAGCGGCTGCGTGGTATTTGGCTGCCTGCCAGATTAAACCATGACACAAGGCTGTGAGTGTTCTCCAAGGTTCCTGAGAACTAAAAAATTGGCTCCTAAATTTTTTTTTAAAGGCACACTTATAGTTAATATAACATGCTGTAAACTTAGTCTTTGTGTCAAGAAGCATTATCACACTTTAAAAGTAGCTTGGAAGGGTCTTGTGCCATAAACTTTTTGGTGGGAAACCAAATATCTTGATCAATCTCTACTGCTCTCCAGTACTAAAAATTGTTGCTTTTCACCTTTTCTAATAAAGACTTACAAAGAACTTACATTATGTAATCCTTCTTATTTTTTTTTCTTTCCTTTTTTAATTGCTTTATGTTCTTGTTACCCTGGTGATTGCAATCACCAGCAGTTGTCTCTCTTGCCCTGATGGTAGTACAGTTTCAAGGTAAGTGCAAAAGGCATTTACACATTCTGTTTCACTGATATATGATGCCTTCATCATAAAATGTTTATTTATGAGCTACATCATCACACTGAACTAATGCAAGGGAAAAATAGGTACCCCGATTTTAATTGTCAGACCCTTATGAATAACACATTATATATATAATAATTGATAAACATGTTAAGTTCATTCCTGTATGGACAAAATTTCAAAAGTTCATTTGCATTTCATCTAAAGTAATGAGGACATCCAGCTAAGTCATAATAGATGAGAACTATTATACTATTATCAAAAACAAAGTAAGAGAGTCTGTTGTTCGAAAACAAACCCATAGAGCTTGTGAAGGTGCTTTTAAGATAGTGAATTTAAAAGATTAGAGAAAACACCTTAAGGTTTTCCTCCACCTTTGCACTTTCTTTATAACTTATAAAAGATTCTTTCTAATTGTTCTTAATTCAGTTTTACCCATTATAATTACTGTCGTTTCCATTAATGTCTTACGCTTATTATTTTGTATACAACATTCTAAAGTGTTAGGTTTTCTAGTTGAGTTAAAGCATCCGTGATATGATAGCTAACACTGCAAAATGATGTCGTAGATAAAGAGAACAAAATGCAGGTACAAAATATCATTAGTATTGTATTTTTATGTGCATTCTAATAAACATAAGAGGGCCAGGAGTGAGTTGAAACACCAGACCTTTGACAGGCTACCCTGCTAAATATTAGTTCAGTCTTCATCTCTGTTTCAGATCACTCCAAATAGCTTCTCCATGACAGATCTGCTCTAGGGCAAGCTAATTTTGAATGGACCTGATTTGGTCTGTACCACAGGGCCAGAGAATCCCCATGATTCTTCTCTTGTATAGTGGCAGGGGCACTTCTCATCAGGTTTAATATTTCTGACAGTCCTTCAAAACATAATTAGAAAAAATGTTTTGCTAATCTGGTAAAAAAAAAAGCCAAACAAGTTCCATTACAACTGGAGAGAAACTATAAAGGCTAAATATTAACTAGAACCTCAAAATCACACATTTTCTTCTATTTGAATACTTTTGGGGACATCCATTAAAGACAGATCATCTTTATTTCTCCTTGCTCCTGTCATCATAATCCTGACAAACAGAATTTGGGGCAGATATGTCCAGATTTATTATAGTCTTAAAAGAGTCGTGTTTAGTTTTACTTGATCATGAATAATGAGTATTATGCTGTATTTTAACCCCAGTTATAAAGTATTAGAAAATACCACTAGTAACTTGTGTTTGTATAGAACATAAAGGTCTCAGTGTGAAAAACCTCATTTAGGAATTTCAGCTAGCAGGATAAGGCCTCCTGCCTTATAATTTTTTAGGACTTAGCCAAGCACCAACACAGCTGCAAACTGACCATTCTTACTGAATAGGAAGGCAATAATTGCATGTCCATGATAGGATCTATATAATTCTTAAAGATAGGTTTTGGTTATAAAAGAAAGCAGTTTTCCAAATTCCAATAGCATTCCATGAAAGTAACTCTATGGGGCTACATAGGACCTGGGTCCGAATCCAGGAAACCATGAATGTCTCACCTCTTTAACTGAACTATGTAAGATGAGAGAAAAATCTTTGGAGCTAATATAAATTCCAGATGAATATTAATATATTTTCATTCTTATTTATGAATTTTCCAGCTGGAAACCTTCCTGTCATAAGGTTTCAAATGTTAACAAGAAAACACTGATAATTTAATACTAAATATTTTTGTAGGCACAGGTAGAAAAAAATCTGTTTTGTTTAAGCCAAATTTGAGGCTTGACATTTCTTTGGTCTTATATGGGCACAAACCAAAACAGAACAAAACTAAACAAACCAAAACAAAAAGAAGTTTTCACAGTTTTTGCTTTGTTTTGTTGGGTTTTTAGGTGAAAATGAAATTTTTACCATCTCTGTTTTTGCATAGAAACCTAACACTACTTTCAGATAGGTGAAGGTGTATGCATAAAGTGGGACTCTTTGGTTAATACACAAAATTAGGACACTAATCTTGAATATAAAGCAATCTGTTGAAGCTCTTCTGGAAAATATGAAACGGTGCTTTTCAGCTCAGACTACTCTGACTTGAATGGGCAAGGATTCACGTGTATCCCTTGTATTTTAACTGATAGAACAACTATTCCTCTCTGAAATGAAACATTTTATGCCCAAATATTTCTTGGCAAAATTAACTTGTCTCCATAAAACATTTTAATCTGGAAAAAATAATTAATTAATTGAGGAAATAAAGTTGAGCAATGTCAAAATATTTAACTCCCTTTTCAGTTCTATTGTATTTTTTTTTAACTCTGTCTTGGCTTGAATGCTTGATATTTTCCAAATATTTTTTCTTAAATATTAAGCATAAGTAATCATTTTGTGATTTATCTTATGTTATTTTGGGCATTGATGAAGTAAATATTTCAACTCAATTATGTTAAAATACAAACTTTTCTTTTTTGGAAAATAAATCAACTTCCTTGTTCCTCAAAATTTTCACCATTTTACTGTGCTATGAAAGACTTTAATGAAAAGAGAATCAGATGATGAAACTACAGCATTTTTGACTAATCCTACTGCTCATACAAAACTACATATAAAGTCATAGAATAATTTTGAAACCAATTATATAATCACAGAATGGTTGAGGTTGGAAGGAACTTCTGGAGGTCATCTGATCCCACCCTCTGCTCAAGCAGGATCACCTAACAGTCAGCTGCCTAGGACTATGTCCAGAAAAAGTGAAAGGAAAAAACATCCACAAAACTTCACAGGATACATTTCCTTCTTTCTCAATGCAAAATGCCATTTGATTTTTTTGCTCGTTTCATAAAGTACAGGTTTTTAAATCTTTCTGCACAAGATAAAGTCTTTATGAAAGTAGAAGCAAGAGTTTTGCTATGTATTTCAAACAAGCAGAAGAGATAGGTTTTTGGTTTTTTTCAATTGTTAATTTCACTTAATATATATGTGTTTTTTACCTGCTCTTAGTTTGTTCCATATTTGTATTCTAACATTAATATTCTCCAGATGCAATGACTTCACTTATTAGCACTGACTGCATTGTAAAAATGTATACACAACTCTCATTTAACTGCCTCAAGACTAAACTCAGAAATGTCTTTGGGAGCAACAGAGCCACTTAAAAAATAAGAAAACTTGAATTTATTTTAATAGTTGAACATGGCAGAACTGGTTATCAGGGACCTGATTCCATCTCAGATTAATTGAGATGCTTAAACTGGCAATAACTAAAGTTTGAAAAAGTCTCTAGGCTTCTTCTGTAGTCAATGAAGGCAGTGAATTATCTTAAGAAAGCAATCATCAGCTTCTTACATGGGCTAAATTGTTCTTTTTTTTTTTTTTTTCCTTTCTCTTGATTGAACAGTAAAGGAGCCCAAGGGTTCATTAACTTAATTTAGGTTAGCTTAATCTAACCTGAAAATTAACTTTATGAACAAGGTATATACCATACCTAAATTAGATATATACAGTAATATAAAATCAATTTGGCTATGTGGATACTATGTCTATTCTAGCAAATTAAATAGGGCCAAGGCCCATTCTCCAGCCCTGGGGAAAATGGCATAGCACTGTTCATACCCATTTTACTAAACTTTCTTCTCATAAAGAATTTGTCTATGTCATCTGTTGCAAGTGACCTCTAACTCCTGATACCTGTGAAACAACGACCAGGAATTACCAGGGAATAAGTGATCCCTGGAGAGACCAAATCTGAGTTATGGACCATGTTAACAATTTACAGCTTGGACACTCACACCTGAGGAGTGGCTTGTTATTTTAACAGTATACACATAACTTTCAGGCCTATTTCTTAAATATTAATCTGGGACTACATATGATGCAAATTTTCTTAATGAAAGCCTGTGATTTCCAAACTTGCAATCTTTTTTCAACATTTTTCTTCGTAAAATCAAGTTCAGTTCCTCCACTCAAAATATAAAAATATTCGACATGGGGTGGAGAGTGGGGCCCTGAGACAGAGATATACAAACTGAACTCAGTGTCTCTCTATTTCCCTTTTATCCACCACCCTGGCATGAACACTTAAAATACCCTTTTAGGAGAATGCACTAAGAGTTCTAATTTGGATGGATATTAATTAGGATGTTCTCCTTGTAGCTTTTTTATTATAATGTGACAATTTAATAGTCAGAAGAGATTTGAATAGACAAACAATTATACAAGGACAATTTCAGTTACGTGTGCAGGGATATCTTTGGTAACCTTGAGGATTTGGTTTTGCAACTACCATAATTACAGGGTTTGTAAGTAAGAATTTTTTTAGTTTCTTTCTATACTGCAATTTTTGTGAAAAAATTTTGTCCTTTCAGCTATAACTTACTGTGTGTTGAGGTGGCTTCCTACATATTCGTGAGTTTAAGTATCCCAATTTCCATTATTTATCATGATTTTCATTAAGTTATTAAAAGAAAAAAAGATTAGTAGTGTATCTTTATTATCATAACTCAAAAATACATAAGAAAAAATTATGGGTTGAACAAGAACATAAAGTTTTTGAATAATTTACGTAAATTTCAATGTAGTGGTACTAGCAACTAGTATTTACTCTTAACAAATACTAGTCAATTCTGATGTTATATTTCCCTTAGCTTCCTTTCTCTTAGTAAGTAAGATTCCAGGTTTAATATTTTTATACCTGTGTGCCTTTAAGGGTATGGAATTGGAGATCTCAAAAAAAAAACCCAGATGTTCCTTATTCTTTGTATCATTAATCTTATATCTTATCCAGCAATTAAGTGATTGCAAAAAGTAAAATTCAGTTGAAAATCCTCAGACCTGTCCTCAAAGCTGTAATTCTGTTCTTCCCTCTTCCTCTTTCTTCCTCTACTTTCTCCTGACTTTTGTCCTGTGTCCCTCAACATGTTTGTTTTTAAAAATTAATCTACTCCTGTTTTCTTGACTTTTGCATAACACACAAGCCCCTGCCCTTCAAACTATTGTGAGGACAGATTTAAAAGTTTCCAAATCTCTGATGGAATGGTTTCTCATAATATTTGAAGTAAGTTATGCTTTTAGTCATAAAGAAAAGATCAAAAATATAAAAATGTTGTAAACTAGAATTTGGTTTGTAAAGGAACGAAGTTCAGGATCTAACTCTCTGATAGCAGTAGACTAGAATTAGGTACTTAGGAGCTTTGAGTCCTTGGTTTGATATCCTGTAATCTCACGTTTTTACTACTCATTACAACTATCCCAGTTAATGAACCACAAATTTACACTGTAAATCTTGATGTTATGAGAAAAATTTTCACTATCTTAGTGTACAAACTTTGCCTCCCTTGAGATTTCTGGCAATCAATTCAACTTGTCTTTGCAACACAATTTTAGGGAACATTTTATTTACTCATTTTATAGACAGTGAAAGTTTAGAGGAGTAAAGAAGGAAGGAAAGGGGAAACTATTCTTTTCGTGTGATAAAATTAATTACTGTTAATTGTTGAAACGTTATGAAGGTTAAAAAAATATTCATTGAGTTGTCTTTTGTATGTAATGTTTCCTCTTATCTTTGCATTAATTCAGTAGATTAGTTTATTTCAAAACAGGCATTACAGGATGAAGACAAGAGATAAGTTGCTGAAAGACCTCCCAGAAGTCCATTACAGCTGAATTTTTTCCTAGTATTATGCAGTCTCTGTGGTCACAAAAGTGTACAGACTCTTACCTCTTTGGAGTAATTTATTTATTCAAAGTAATCTTAATATTTTTGGTAGGATTTAAAAGAGAAAATACTAAGCTGCTCTTTCTCTAAGGGTGTGTGAGTGTTTGTGTGTCTGTGCACATGACAACTTTGATAACTGACTGTTAATTTAAAATATTTCATTACTTATTTCATCAGGAAGAAAGACTCCTTTTTTTTCTAGAATTACTGGTAAAATAAACTAAGCAGCATTATATCTTCCAAAGAGAAACACCTCTGAAAAAAAATTGAATAATCCATTGAATTAAAACTTGCAAAATGCTTCTTAAGATGTGTGAGATAATGTAGGTATTATAAGTTCCAAATAATAAGAAAACACAAATAAAGAACCCAGAAAAGTTAGCATAGGTTTGGTAACAGTCATGGAGGACAAAACCATTTATGTGAAGATGATGTATAAATTAAAAAAACAGCCTTTCTAAAGTACTATGAAAACCGAATTTATCTGCCAAACATCTATAGTCACCACAACTACATCTCAGGTATTGTAGAATCCCTTTACACTCAGTGGAGAGATATAGTTACTTTAGGGCTGTCTGTATTAATAACTTAAACTGTACTGGAACGTGAAATGAGTCTTTGGCATGCTTTTGTTCCATACATTGAGCACTCACTGGGGCAGTTCTCATGGAGGTTCAGAACATCCTCAGGATGTTACCTAAAAGCAGTCTAGAGAGGGCCTCGCAGCTTTGGAGGGAAAAAGATTTTAAGAGATGTTACAAGTGGCCACCACCTCCTGCAAATCCAGGGCCTGGGGATTCCTCCTGCTCTGCCACTGGAGCCCACACCCCCAGTCTGACTCCAGTAGCTGGCATCAGTCCCACTGGTCCCCCCAGTAGCTGGCACTTAGTCTTTGCAGCATGCACACACATGTGATAGAGAGTGAGATTACACAGAGAGATAGTTGAGAAGAGGTTTAATAAGAAGATACAAGAAGACAGGACAGACCGCGGTGATCAGGTGCAGGGGTTGGTCAGACAAGTGTACTAAGGAGCCATGGTTTACATGTAACCGCCTCCTTTTATAGCATTTTCTGTCTGTTCATTGCTCTGCTCCTCCCCATCCACTTACCCTAGACATTCCTTTGTACATTTTGCATAGCCCACTGAAGTCCCTTGAATATCCCAAATCCTATTATTCCTCTTCTTTTCCCCTTCTTATCAGTTACAAAGTCCACATGACCCTCTCCAAAGCTGTGCCTGGAGTTTCTTAAAGGCCCATCAATTAGTAAATGGAGAAGTTTGATCTTTCCAGTGTCTCTGTTGACTCTTTTTTACCAAGTTTTTGTCTCTGTGTGTTCTTATTTATTGCTCCATCCCTTTACTTATCACCTTTGCATTGAAAAGGTCCTTTATCAGATAACCTGAAGGAAGCAGAAGCTTTCAATTCCACACACCCTTGCAAGAGAGTTTAGTAGAACAAGACTGGCTTTGGTATGCCAGTTGACCTCTGTGCCCGCAAATGTTTCTGGGTATATGTAATATATTATTAATTTACTAGCCTGCAAGTGCTATTCATGAGAGAATTAAGATATTCAAACAATAGGTACATCTAATAGATATTTAATAAGTTATATAAGATGTGTATTTATATACCTCATACAAATAATAATTCAGATTGCTTATACACGAAATATAATTATTTCTCTCCATTGATTATAAAAGGAGCCTACAGAATATTTAATTCAGAAATGTACTTCTACAGTATAGACATCTAAATTTAACCAAGAGTTATCATACCCTGAAGTTGTGTTTATACCAGTAAAAATCTGCCCAGCAGCACTCATGAGCCCTGAGGCTACCTGTCACTGGATGGCCCATATCTGTTCTTATGTACTGTTTTAGTCTCCAAGGTAAGATTTGCTACGAACTGCCTATGATGCGTGGTCCCAGGAGTGCTCCAGTCCCTGGAATCACCCTGGAATTGCACCAGTGAGAGGCAATTGCAAGAAGAAGAACCATCCTTAACAGTAAAGACGGCCATACTCCAGCACCTGGGAAAGGCCTCTCACACTTTAGTTTGCCAGTAGAGACACAGCTTGAGACATCATACGATAATGAAGACTGAGTCAATTCTGTCTCTCCTTCTTTCCTTTATAGAATAGTAATAACTAAAAAAACCCTGTTATATCTCTAAATTTACCAATTCTATTCATATTACAGACTTCCTTAAAAGGCATTTTTTCTAATAGTCTGCATGTCGTGGTTTAACCTGGCAGGCAGCCAAATACCACGCAGCCGCTCGCTCACTCCCCCCGCCCCCGCAGTGGGACAGGGAGAGAATCGGAAGGGTAAGAGTGAGAAAAACTCGTGGGTTGAGATAAAGACAGTTTAATAGAACAGAAAAGGGAAAATAATAGTAATAATAATAAATAATGATAGAATATACAAAATGAGTGATACACAATGCAATTGCTCACCACCCGCACTGACCGATAACCAAGTAGCGATCGGTACTTCCTGGATCACGCCTACCCTTCATATACTGAGCATAACGTCACATGGTATGGAATACCCCATTAGCCAGCTGGGCTGGCTGTCCTGATTATGTTCCCTCCCATCTTGTGTACCTAGCTCAGTCAGTAGGCATGGGAGCTGTCCTTGGACTAGGAGTGCACTTAGCAACAACTGAAAATATCAGTGTGTTATCAACATTCTCCTCATATTAAATCCAAAACACAGCACTAGGAAGAAATTTAACGCTATCCCGGCCGAAACCAGGACACTGCACTACATTCTGAAGATGCACATATCAAAGGCTAATTCTTAGGACATATCTTATTACATTTATAATGTTAACATTCTGCAAGCTTTGCATACAATTAAAATGTGATAAAACAGAGAGTGAAACTGGGAATTGAATACTTACATTGACATCTTTCTATACCAATGTTATTTCTAGGGGAACTTTGTTCAAGGTGTCACAGTATTACTGTCTTCAATTTTTCTTCTGTGTAGCTGCCAATGAAAACCTTAGTGTATTACCAATTTGAAGCATTAGATTCTAATGCATAACCTACTGCCTATGTTTATATTTGGAAAATGCTTCAGTATAATCTAAAATAGGATATTAAAAGCAAATTTATTTTAACAAGTTTATTCTGCTTACGGAATGCCAGTTTACCCTCTTGTGTAAAGAATGAAATCCTGACAATCCTGAATAGTTGGAATAGTTTCTACTAAAGGTCAGATTTTGGAAGTTATCCTCTCTCTGAGTACTTCCATGGATGTCTCTGGGGCTATTTGCAGAATACACACTAGTCTAAGTTAACAAGGAAAAAGAATCTGGCTTCAGTATATTTTTAGTTGTTTCTACAATACTTTCCACACCTTGCCTAAATAGACAAATTGGAAAAATTAATTAAAATATATTAAAATACGCAAGTCTAGAATAATTTCTTATTAGAAATAGTTGATATTCTGTAATCAAACTGAATCCACCATGTGGGTAGTTAGGATCAGGCGGCCGGAAGATATCGCGCTGTACGGAAAGATAGGACCCCCTCCCCTAATAGCCAGTAGCATTTAGGTGTGAAGTAAGCAGGCGGAAATGACGTCGTAAACCCAAGGTATATAACACCGTGTTATCTACCAATAAACGCCATTTGCCGTCCACCACATTGGTGTCTGCGAGTTGATGGCCCGAGCGCCCCGGGGAGGGGGGTCGCCGTGCCGTTCCTGAACCAGGTCGCCACGCCGTACGAAGGCGACAAGTGGTGCCGAAACCCGGGAAAGCCCACCTGGAATCGGGTGAACGGTGGCCGGAGCGGCAGGACCAGCCCGGCGGGGAGGACGCTCCCGGACCAACAAGGAGGATGGAAGCTCTTGTGAAGGTCGTATCGCAAATACATAAGCAGTGGGGTATTGATTGTAGGCCCAAAGATTTTACCCTCGCCGTTGCGAGGCTTTTACACATTGGGACCATTGACCAGCCGGTCGATATCCTTCACCCTGAAGTGTGGGATAAATGTACTAAAGCGTTAGCCGAGGAGACGATGTCCTCGGGTTGTGGGAAAACCCTTAAGTCGTGGGGGAAAGTCGTACAGGCTCTGCAGAAGGCAATACAAGAACAGGAGACTTGGAGGGCGGCAAAGAACTGTTTGCTGGCCATCCCGAAATTGGGAGTCGGGGCAGCCACGCAGACTTTGCACCCCTTAGATGGTGATGATTCTGCCGAGCCTAAAGATCTGAAAGAGGGCGCCATGTCCCCTCAATCCCTGAACCCTGACCCGCTTACGGAGGCGCAAGAGAGAGCTAAATCCTTCTGGGGAGGGCTGGCTGAGGAAGCCAGGGGCGTTACGAAAAGGATGGAGTCTGAGGAAGCCCGGGCTAAACCACCACCCTATACGCCCCAAGATGGCGCCGAGCACAAAGGGGATGGGCGGGCCGAAGATGCCCGCGGCGGGAACTGGGAGGAGGCGCTAGCATTAACAAGCGCACATGAACAAAAAGGGGAGGAGAACGAGAAGAAGAAAGGCGGCGGGAGTGGCCAGGAGGAGGAGGGGAGCGTGAGCGAAGGGCGGAAAGCCAATCAGAGTGACCATCTGAAAAAATGCCCTCAGAGGGCAGACACCCCCCCGAGCAAAGGGTGGGGCGAACCAGCAAGGAGGGGCGGGCCAAGAGGGAGGGAATGGCTCGCCCATAGGAGAAGCGGGCGGGGCTGGAGCCCGACAAAAAGGTATCAGAAACCGGAAGCAGCCGGTCAGTCGAGTTCCGGCTCCGGATCAGACACTAGCTGGGACGAGTGGCTCGTGACTGATCCAAGCTCAGAGGAGGAGGAAATGGGAGTACACACAGTCAAAAGCCAAAACACTTTCATCCAAAATAAAAACAAAAACCTCCCCCTCACCGACTGGAGGAAAATAAAGACTGTGTGTGCCGAGTGGGTTCCATCAGCCAGGCTAGCGTTCCCGGTCCGAGTGACGGACGGGGGACAGAGGGTTTACTCGCCAGTAAACCCTAAAGATATACAAGCGATCGTTAAGTCGATTGCAGATAAAGGCCTTAATTCTGCCATGGTCTCCACCCTCATAGATGGTGTCTTTGGGGGAGACGATATGCTCCCGTTCGATATAAAACAAACTTGTAGATTGATTTTTGATGGGGCAGGGATGATCGTTTTTAAACAAGAATGGGAGGACAACTGTGCGAGACAATTAGCCCAAGTGGCCGGGGCGGATCACCCGCTGCATGGTTCCAGCCTGCAGCGCCTGATGGGTACAGACCCCACCATGATTACCCCCCAGGCGCAGGCCCAGGGCCTGCGGGCCCATGAAATTATGACAACTACCCGCGCGGCTAGAGAAGCCATTCGCACCGCTTCTAAAGTTATTGCCAAGCCGTCGCCGTGGTCCACAATTAAGCAAAATGAAAGCGAGAGCTTTACGCAGTTTGTGGATCGCCTTCAGGCAGCGGTCGACTCCTCGTCCCTGCCCGCGGAGGCGAAAGGCCCGGTTGTTGCAGATTGCTTACGTCAGCAGTGTAATTCGGCAACCAAAGAGATCCTACGATCACTGCCAGTGGGGTCAAATATCGCAGACATGATCAAGCATGTCACAAAGGAAGAGCACTTAGCCCCAATTCAGGTAGCTGTTCGCACTGCGATAGCTAATGTGATGACATGTTTTAATTGTGGTCAGGTGGGCCACGTGGCGGCAAACTGCCCTCGGTTGGGGAACCTGCCCACAGCGCTCCCCCCGCGCCAAAATCGACCGAGAGGACCGTGTTGGGCCTGTGGAAAGAAAGGGCATTTCGCCAAAGACTGCAGATCTAAAAAGCAGGGAAATGGGAAGGGGAGAGGGCACTCGGGCCGCGCACAGCCCTCTCCCACTTGGGACATAATGCGGCCCAGTTATGCCAACCCCGGATGGGGCACAACACCCCCGAACCCGCTGCCCCCTCGAGACACGACCAACTTTATGGCTCAACCGACGATCCATCCGAACCAGTCCCTACCTCAAGGGCAGCAACAACCATCTCCTGGGGGCGAGACCCCAGGGTGGCCCTGGCTGTAAAATGCGATAGCCCGCCAGTAGTGTGGGGCATCTGTTCCCTCTATAATACCCTAGATGACACCACCATTAGTGTCCCCTTTTTGATTGACACCGGAGCAGATGTTACAGTTATTCCCGAGACAAACTGGCCCCCGCATTGGAAATTAGAAAACGCCCCCATGGTGGGTGGAGTCGGGGGGTTAACCCGGGCTCGGAAAAGTGCTCAACTAACAGCAATCACGCTTCACACTGAAAAAGGGCCGGAGAAAACCATTACCCTCTTCCCATATGTTATGTCAGGAGTCCCACCCCTGCTGGGAAGGGACGCTCTAGCCCTTTTGAAAGCCAAGGTGACAAATTTATTGTGAGGGCCACTGCCGCACACCCACTTCCACCTATTAAACTGACGTGGAAATCGTCCGACCCAGTGTGGGTCGAGCAGTGGCCCCTGTCAAAGCCTCGAGTGGACGCTCTTCTTAACCTAGTTGACCGCGAGTTACAGCGAGGTCATATAGAGCCTTCCACTAGCCCATGGAACACCCCAGTTTTTGTAATACCCAAACGAACTGGCGAGGGGTTTCGTCTCCTCCATGACCTGCGCGAAGTAAACAAGAAAATTCAACCAATGGGTCCCGTCCAAACACTGCTGCCCATGAACTCTATGATACCAGAAGGACAACCGTGTGCCGTCCTTGATATTAAAGATTGTTTCTTTTCAATACCACTGCATGAGGAGGATAAAGAGCGGTTTGCTTTTTCTGTAGTGTTCCCAAACAGCTCACGCCCTAACCTACGTTTCCAGTGGAAAGTGCTGCCTCAAGGAATGATCAACTCGCCTACTATCTGCCAAATTATAGTGGACCGCGCAGTAGCACCGGTTCGGCACAATGATCCAACTGCGACTATCATTCAATACATGGATGATATTCTAATCGCCGCGCCGACAGAGAATCAGGTGAACCAGCTAGTAACAGCGGTTTCGGAAACTTTAAAAACGAACGGGTTCGAAATCGCAGGCGCGAAAGTTAAAAGGGGACCATGTGTAACTTTCCTGGGGGTGGGGATCACCAGTTCTTACGTAACCCCCCCCCCCAAATAAAAATCCGTCGGAACATCAAAACACTCCATGATATGCAGCAATTGGTGGGATCCTTGCAGTGGCTCCGTAACATTGTCCTGATCCCTCCTGAAATCATGGCCCCCCTATACGATCTCCTGAAAGGAAAAAACCCCTGGGACCAAAAAGCTCTGACGACGGAAGCAATGAACTCTCTCGACTTTATCGACCAACAGGTATCGTCGAGCACGCTCGCCAGGTGGAACCCAGGTGTACCGCTTGATCTGTATGTACATTTCACGGAGGGCGGGGGAGTAGGGGCATTAGCCCAGGGGCCCCCTGAAAAGGCTCGACCAATACAATGGATAGTCCTGGGAAAACCGTCACGTGCATTCTCTCCAGGAGTCGAGTGCCTTGGTAATCTCATCATGAAAGGCAGAAAACTCGCCCTAAGACACCTAGGCATCGAACCCGCCAGAATATACCTACCCTTCCGCAAGCAGCTCCCAAAGCAATCAGTAGCGATGTCAGAGTATCTAGCTATAGCTCTTGTTGGGTTTGGCGGAGAAGTCCGGTATGCTACAAAGCCCCCCTGGACTCAAATGCTAGCCATTGTCGACATCGACCTCCCACAGAAGATCATGGACCGACCCCAACAGGGACCAACGGTCTTTACAGATGCATCCTCAACAACCTCAACCGCGG
This sequence comes from Calonectris borealis, assembly GCF_964195595.1. NCBI lineage: Eukaryota > Metazoa > Chordata > Aves > Procellariiformes > Procellariidae > Calonectris > Calonectris borealis. The sequence goes on from NC_134312.1 coordinate 167,603,959, forward strand.
CGGCAGTATGGCAATCTGGAGAAAAATGGCACTGCATTAAAATGACCGACTGTGCGCTTTCAGCCCAGCAGCTAGAAGCGATGGCCGTAGTGCTGGCGTGTGGACTATTCCCAGAGGAACATCTCAATATCGTGACCGATTCGATGTTCGTGGCCAAACTTTGCTTGGCCATGGCGGGGCCCAGCGTGTCAACATCCACAACAGCCCTGATGCTGGAAGAAGCACTTTTTTCTCGAAAGGGCACCATATCGGTCATCCACGTTAACAGCCACGACCCAATCAAAGGGTTTTTCCAAACCGGTAATGACAAAGCAGACGCCGCAGCGAAAGGGTTGTGGACGCTAAGGAACGCCCGTCAGCTACACGAGTCTCTCCACATCGGAGCTAAAGCGCTAGCGAAGAGATGCGGAATCTCGGTCACTGACGCAAAACATGTAGTAGCCACATGTCCCCACTGTCAGAAAACACCACTGTGGTCCAGTGGAGTCAACCCCAGAGGTCTCAAAGCCTCCGAATTGTGGCAAACAGATTTCACGCTCTGTCAGTTGCTAAAACCCCGAGCGTGGCTAGCAGTAACTGTAGATACATATAGCGGAATGATCGTAGCCACACAACACCTTAGAACCAACTCCAAAGCAACCATCCAACATTGGTTAACAGTTATGGCGTGGCTTGGCATTCCTAAGCAGATCAAAACAGACAACGGTCCGAATTTTGTCTCCAAATCAGTTCAGGCATTTGCTTTGAAATGGGGTATTACCCTGACACACGGCATTCCGTATAATAGCACGGGACAGGCCATAGTCAAACGAGCGAATCACACTCTAAAGTCTAAATTAGAGGTACTGGCAAAAACAGAAGGTTTCACCAGCGCCATTCCCCCGGGAGACCAAGCACGCCTGTTAGCAACTGCTCTTTTAGCACTAAATCAATTTCCTAGGGGGGAAGAGAAAAATAGCCCCACCCAAAAACATTGGGCCACTCGGGCGCTAGACGAAGGCCCGTTGGTCATAGTCAGAAATGAGCTAGGAGAATGGGAACAAGGGTGGAGGCTAGTCCTTACAGGGCGAGGATATGCCGCGGTCAAAAGAGATGGAACAGTTAAGTGGTGTCCGCTTAAGTCCATCAAACCAGACCTCCAGAATAAAACTAATAAAAATTGTGAGTTTTTCTCCACAGAACCGGATTATCGGACGCCCTCGTAATCCGTATGCTCCGGTAGCAGGAGAAGACGACAAATCAGCAAACGTCCTGCCCACACCTGAGAGTTCCGCACCAGCAGAATCCGGACAACGGCGACACAACCCCCATAAGCAGAGGCTACAATGTTTACACCCACAATGTATAATCTTCATTGTAGGGCTCGTCACTATAGGACAAGCAGCATCAGAACACCATCCTCATCGTCCATTTAAATGGTCCCTCATTCGAGTTGAAGATCAGCACGTTATCGCTACTCAGATTACATCAAGTGCACCGAGCTTCACTACCATTCTGTGTCAGCTTGTCCCGATGAACCCGTGCTGGGAATACTCAGAATTTTATATGTGCCCCAGCTCTAATCCTGGGAAAGGTTATTGTAACTACCCTGATCAATATTTTTGCGGTCATTGGGGATGTGAGACCATAGCCCCTACTTGGATACCGGGTGACGGTAAGGATAAATACCTGAAAGTCCGGTGGGGCCCGTATAAGTGTTCCATACACCTGGCAGAAGCAACCCGTCCAAAATGGCAAATCGCTCGCCGGGGACATGCCCCGGTACAAGGGCCAAAACGACCGCATCACCAAGCTTGCTCATTCTTCTTTCTAAATGTTACCAACCCCCAAGAAGACGCTTGGCTTCTTGGGAAAATGTGGGGAGTAAGGTATCTAGAATCAGGGTCAGACAGAGGTGGTTTTATCCTCATAAAAAAGGAGATTGTTCCGAAAGATCCACTGCCAGCAGGCCCCAACCGAGTAATTAAGCCTAACCCGGTTCCTCACCCAAAAATACCTGACCCGACAATACCTGCACCATTGCCACATAGTACTGTAAGTAGTACCGAACATATTGTACACACCACCAGACTTACTGCACAGACCGCCGTAATTTCTGACCAACATTCTCTCTGGAAAATGATGCAAGCTAGCTATCAGCTGCTGAACAAAACTAACCCCAATCTTACGGAGCATTGTTGGTTGTGTTACGGAATACGGCCACCCTTTTACGAGGCTGTAGGAGTAAATAACAAGCCCATGCGAGTAAATGGTTCAAATCCAGCCCAGTGCACATGGGACATAGAAAAACAAGGGATTACATTAGTAGAAGTAGTAGGAAGCGGCGTGTGTGTGGGTAAAGTCCCAAACCACAAAAAACAACTATGTGTTAATGAGACACAGGATAAAACTCCTGCAAAGTGGTTAATACCGGCCGACAATACCAAGTGGGTTTGTCCTATTATGGGAGTTACACCCTGTTTGTCGTTGGACAAATTTGATGAATCCTTGGAATATTGTGTCCAGGTAGCTATAATCCCTAAAATCTTTTACCATTCCGAAGACTTTGTCTATGACTCACAGATTACCCCAGCACACCATCTGTCAAAACGGGAACTCTTTACAGCACTAACAGTAGCCACTCTAATGATCATGGCAGGCACGGGAGTGGGTACAGGAGTAGCATCCTTAGTGCAACAAAATAAAGAATTCAGTGCCTTGAGAATGGCAGTAGATGAGGACTTAGCTAGAATCGAACAATCAATAAGTGCGTTAGAAAGTTCAATTAGATCACTATCAGAAGTAGTGCTACAAAATCGGAGAGGGTTAGACCTAGTGTTCTTACAACAAGGAGGAGTATGCGCTGCGCTGAGAGAAGAATGCTGTGTATATGCCGACCACACTGGAATAGTGAGAGACACCATGGCCAAATTGCGAGAAGGACTGGAAAAACGAAAAAGGGAACGAGAGGCGCAACAAAATTGGTTCGCATCATGGTTTAACCATTCACCGTGGCTTGCCACCCTGATATCTACCCTGGTAGGGCCAGTAGTAACAATCATAATAGCATTGATCTTCGGACCCTGTATATTGAATAAGCTCGTGTCGTTTGCCAAGAGCCGGCTAGAACAAGTTAACATCATGATGATAGAACGCCGGCAATTGCTCTAAGAATATTCTTGCTTAGAATTTTTTACCTACCTCTAGTTCTACCTCTAATTGCCCTGTTATTCCTTGTTACACCCTAGTTATCCCTTGTATTAGCGTGCCTTATATTTTCTATTCAAGTTTATAGTATATATTTCAACGTTTTTTACCCAAGATTATGATATATATCTTTTTAAGATTTTTACATTTAGCTAGTTTCATTAGGCATAGGGAGGGGGGAAATGTGGGTAGTTAGGATCAGGCGGCCGGAAGATATCGCGCTGTACGGAAAGATAGGACCCCCTCCCCTAATAGCCAGTAGCATTTAGGTGTGAAGTAAGCAGGCGGAAATGACGTCGTAAACCCAAGGTATATAACACCGTGTTATCTACCAATAAACGCCATTTGCCGTCCACCACATTGGTGTCTGCGAGTTGATGGCCCGAGCGCCCCGGGGAGGGGGGTCGCCGTGCCGTTCCTGAACCAGGTCGCCACGCCGTACGAAGGCGACACCACCAACACACAACAGACTGTAGGTATTGTAGTCATCTATGCAGCATGCACCTGTCATCTTTTAACTCTTCACCACAGAATCAGCCATGTCGTATGATATATTTCTTGTAAGTTCAAAAATAAATTATTGATAACATAGAGCAAGATTTTTCTACAACCTATCATCGAACTCATTTTCTGAGAAAGCACCACAAAATAGTTACATTTATTGAGCTGGTATCATGTTTTACTGTGTCTTTCCGTTTTGCTGATGAGCTTGCACAGTGCAGTGAGTAAGGATTTGTTTGTCATTATCATCACCTGTAAATAAATGATACCTTAAATCCTATCTGAGGTGCAATTTCTTTGACGGATATAAATGCTCAGTGGTAGAGTAGAACAAAGTATGATCCTAAGTATGTTACAGTTTCTTGTCCAGTGATTTATAACAGCCATGCCAAATGAAGTTTATACCAACACATGTTTATCTTTCCAAACTCATTTAGCTTCTATGACATGCCAAAATAATCTATCATCTCTTCTACTGTGTTATATTAAAATTGAAATTTATTGTTCATTTCTTCTTTTCTCTTTTGCAGACAATGCAGTAAGCTCCAAAGATCAAGTGCAGAATAATGTAAGGATGATACGGTTATACAACTTTCAAGTCCAAGAAGCTCAGCAAAAATGTTGATGCATCTAAGATAATAACGGAAAATCATAATAAAGAGTATTGCTGTTCTCCTTGACAATTTAATGATCAAAGCTTACAAAATGACTGATTCAAATTCAGCTGTCGTTCCTTAACATTAACTCCATACAGTTAAGATCACAGTGTATAGAGGACAGAAAAAAGAGGAATGTCTGCCATAATTTGGCTGTAATATATTACAGAATGTGTTATTCTCTTTTACATACATCATATACTAAATCTGCCATAAAGATCATGATTCACTGGTAAAGGACATTTACTTGTATTTTTAGTTGAAGTTGCTTTGACCATGGTATTCTGAAACATTTCACTATCTTTTGTAACCATGGCTCCTATTAATAGCCCATACACAGCTAAATCCAGGATTAGGTATGGTGGACAGTAGTACGTCTACATTCTGAGGCACTTTTCATATGTTTATAGCATTCAATTTTACAAATTAATATTTTTTGCAAAGTAATAAATTCTGTGCTCAAAAAAACTGATTATTTTAGAAAACAGACAATAGTAATCTCTTAAATGTGAATGAATACTCTCCAGTCTCATAGGTACAAAAGAATGGCAATAGTTGATCAGTTAAAAATTCATCTGACATTGTCTAATAGTGGGATGCTGTGGTGGGTTGACTCTGGCCAGCAGCTAACCACCCACCCAGGAACTCATTCACTCAGAAGGATGGGGGAGAGAATCGGACAGGCAAAAGCTGAAGACTCACAGGTCAAGGTAACAACAGTTTAATAGATGAAGCGAAACTACACATGCAAGCAAAGCCTTTTTCTCTCCCCTCTCCCCGGCTCCTCTGCCAAAACAAAGGGGAAAAAAAATCCATTTAAAATAGCGAAAACATTGTGGGGAGAGAAACCCACAGATTCCTGTGGTTCAAGCTGACTGCTACAGGCCAGCAATGGCACGGAAGCCAGAAAGCCACATTAGTGTGGTGTTAGGTCGAAGGCAACATGCTCTGCAGGGAAATACATAATCACAAACATCTGCAGAACTAAATATATAAATATTGTGAAAACTCTCATCAGAATTAGAGATATAAATAGTTCTTTCATTGCTTCCATTTACTGAGTATGACTAAGTGATCTTTCTGTCAGAGAGATTCTGAAAGATGGAGGGAATTCAGAGGAGTGATGGTTTACTTTATATGACAAGTTAAATACAAGTAACGGACCTGATTAACTGGTAAAGGATTTGTCCAGAAACAAAGGAGAAGCAAATCATGTCAGTTTCATCCAGCACAGTAAGTTGTTAAACCACCATCTTTTCTTTGAATTCCCTTCAAATTTGCCATATTATTTGTATTTTAGTTATCATACAGAGAAGTGAAAGTAATTCAAACTCCAACAGGAATCATAACAGAAATCTTTACTCAGGAGCCTCAGCTGTGTCTATGCCTGAAGCTAGGTAAGATAAATATAACACATCTTTGACATACATTGAAGATTACATACAAAAATGCACATGAGCTTATTCCTTTTATTTCTGATCTTTAAACTTCAATGTAATCATTGCATGTTTATTGTTTTTTTTTTTAATGAAGGGTGTTTCTTTCACTTGTAATTTTGCACTAATCTCAATTTGAAATACATGCCAGAACTTAAAACAGTCTTTTGATACCTCTAAAGCTTCTACATCCATGTCCAAATATCTTAACCTGCCATAGCGGGCTTTTTTTAAAAGTAAAATGAAAACCAGGAATTTGGTTTGATCCTATTACTTGTCAGATGAGATTAAATCACATGCAGACTCTGAACATCATTAAAGTCAGAATGAATTATCCTATCAAAATTCTTAGGATCAAAGTAGCTTAACCTTAGCAGCAGCTGAAAAAAATGCAATTGGACCACTACAGCTAATTTTTTATAAAGGGTACTACACTACATCAAAACAGATAACAAAATTGTTGTGCTGACTGTACAATATAGGAAAGGAAACTTCTTGCTATTTTTAAAACAAATACATTTTCCACTAGTAGTGTACTATCTTAGGTCAGCACAAATAGTGACAATTTAAATATGTACTTTTAAGGGTAGACATTTTTGTTACACTTCTGAAGTATTTTGAGCTCCTGTTACTCTGAGATACTATAGTTATGGTGATGGTGATAAAAAAAAAGGACAATTATGATGCCAAGAAAAAATGAACAATGTAAATACTATGTATTAATAGTGTTAGTAGAAGGTAGCAAGTCTCATAATAAGCTAAACAGCAATACATCTGAAATCTGGATATTTGTTTCCAGGAAATTTTGTTATTGTAGTTTTGGTTTGTTTTATACATGGATTTGAACAGGCAGAGGTGGAAAATATCACAAAATTAGTAATGTCATCCAATTTCTCTTTGTTTGAGGAAGAAATTACTATATTTCATGTATTCACCACCAGATAGTAGTAACCAGTTTTCAGATAATATTTGTAATTATATCTAATTGCCAGTCATTCATTAAAATAAAATATTGCTTGTGTTGAATCCAATTGTTCATTTTATGTGAAGGTTTGGAATTGCTGAGGAGAAAGGACAAACTGTCCTTCATGTGACAAAAGCTTTCTAAATCACAAAGCCTTAGGTGAAAAAAGAGAAGAGGTGGGTTTAAAACATCTATGACTCAATTCATTTGTCTAAACATAGGTGTCTCAATCAACTTAAGATTTCCTCGTATAGACCCAACTGGCTTCAACCAGCTACTTCAGGAAGACCCTGGTATTCCATAGGTATTCTGACATAAATTTCAGACTCATGCAAATGTTTAAACACTCTAGCATGTTTCAATAGCATTACTTATCCAGATTTAAATTGAGTCCCAGGTGTCTGTCACAAAACACACAGTCAATACTTCCAATAGTGTCCTATACAACCCAACATAGAGAATATACCAAAGGTAGGATTCAGATACTTCACTATAGGTTTTTGTACTATTTGAGATAACCTAAGATATCCCACAGATCTTTATCTGCAAGTTCCCAGAAAGGTAGTTCCTAGGTCATGTTTACCAGCTCCACATTCTGAAAAGCATTAGGATGCATTAAATTGGATGGATGTCAGTGTTTGGCCAACAGCATTCCTCCCTATATTTCTGAGGTGTAACTTGGAATAAATCAAATGATTTATAGCCTAGAGTTGGGTATAGTTGTTATCAAATTCCGTTTTTAATAATATAAAAAAATAGAGTGCTAGAAGGTATATGAGGAAACTGAATAGTATACTCCTTATGAGAAGATATAAAGATATATTTGTAGATGACCCCTGTATCTTTTTGCCTCACTTATTCTTGACAATCTTTGAAGAGTGAGATTTTATAAGCTCCCTAAGTACTCTGTTGTCATGCTTAAGTCCTCATTCAGAAAATCTTTGTTTTACATTGTCTTTCTTTAATTTCTAACCTTAATCTGGGTAAAAGTAAAATATTGTTGTCTTATCTCAGTGAACAAGAAGAACATTTTATAACTTTTCCCTATTTGCAATTTATTTTTTAAAAAGTTGTCACCTTTTCACACCGTTATTTCCTGTCTTTTTTGCTGCTTTCCTCCTTTAATATCTCCTGCCCAACAAGATAAATTCCATCAATGATTCATCATGCATGTGGCTTTCTAAACTTTTGATGATTCTTTTGTTTCTCTTTAGGACTCAACAATTTACTAGGATCTCTTTACAATGTAGTGCTGAAACATATAATATTGCAGCTAAATATATATCAATATCATGTAAATATTTCACTATTAAACTTTATATTTAATATGCCTATTAATGTTAAAATAAGATTATTTGTTCTATTTTGCATTGACGTTACATTCTTGACTCTTTTGATCTGAGGTCTACTAGCATCCAGAAATGTAAAGCCTTTTGGCCACAATGTTTTCTACTATTTATGCATTTTCTTATAATACTTTATTTTATTTTCATTGATTTATTTTTTGTCACTTTCTTGAGTTATGATCTTATCCCTGAAAAGTACTTTTGATTTCTTCCAATTTTTTCTCATCACTTGCCATCATTTGTCATCATTTGTCCTGATTGAATCTTCTGTCATTCTTTTATGAAAAATATTTAGTGAAAGTATTTTAGAGAACTAGGCCTTGTTCCCATTGTGTAAATTTAATTCCCTAATTTAAATATATAAAAAAATATAATTCCATGTGCTTCTATAAGTTCCTTTTCTGAGCAGACAAGGTGAAGGTAGAGACAAGAAAGTCTAAATAGCATATTGTCCTGGTTCCGGCTGGGACAGAGTTAACTTTCTTCCCAGTAGCTTGGGGGGTGTGCTGTGTTTTGGGTTTGGTGTGAAAGGAGCGTTGATGGCCCATTGATGCTTTGGCTGTTGCTGGGTGATGCTTGCACCGGGAGGGGGGAGCACAGCCAGGGTGGTGGACCCAGCTGGCCAATGGGGTATTCTATACCATGTGACATCATGCTCAAAAACCGGGGGGGGCGGGGGGCTCGCCCCCAGTTCGTGACTCGCGGTCGGCGGTCGGCGAGCAGTTGCGTTGTGCATTGCCTGCTTTGTGTATTCTGTTGTTGTTGTTGTTCTCATTGTTATTATTACTGTTCTACTTAGTTTTATTTCAATTATTAAACTGTTTTTATCTCAACCCGGGAGCTTTCTTACTTGTGCCCTCCCGATCCTCTCCCCCATCCCACCGGAGGGGGGGGTGATCGAGCGGCTGCGTGGGGTTTATTTTTGCTGGCTGGGGTTAAACCACGACACATATATTATTTTTAGCAGAGATTATGCTCACACAGAGAGAAGAGTTCTTTGAACAACTCAGTAAATGAGAATGGGGTAACCTAACAAGTTACATAGACAATTAAAATATATTATCGTACCTGATCACATTATGCACACTGAACAGTGGTACTGGTGATAAATACTTGCCAGCAGGACTTTAAACAAGATTTATCTCCCCATAGAAGAAATAGCATGGTCAGGGTGTATGGGTAGTTCTTTGAGTCATTCAATTCATTTCCAAGTCATTCATGCAAACTCTTTAAAATGATCTGTTAATTCCTTAAACTCACATCTCAGATTTCAACCTATACAGATATTTAGTTACTAAAAATAAAATGGAGGATGAAAAATTAATTATATTTAAAGAATACCAGAAAACTTTTGTTCTCTGTCTGTTCTTTCTGTTAATCTTCTTTTAATTTATTCATTTATCTTTAGCCTCTGTAGATATATTACTAATCACCTTGACAATGTAGAAATTTTATAATGTTACAACTTAATCGTAGGAATAATGCTAATTTAGTATTTGCATGAGAAAAATATGAAGGCAGCAAAAATAGTGTTTTGGTTTTTTTAAAAAAAAAAAAACTTCTAAAAAGGCATAATTGTTTTGTCAGCAATAAAAAGAAGAAACCTGATACTGATTTAACTTGTTATGTCAAATACTGGAAATCACTTTATTAAAGTTTATGAAATTAAGTTGCATTGGTCTCACAATAATTAAAACTGGATTTTTTAATTACATTTTGCTGTGATTTCATAAGAATTCAAAATGAAACTTGATCCTAATCTAATCTAAGAATTTTTTAGGAAGTTTTCAGGATGAAAATGTGTTTATATTTTATCTTCCTTTTGGAAGCTTTATGGGAGGGGAGAAACCTTATTGCTACCCATAATAAACAAACTATTATAGATGGTGAAGTATTTACTCTCTTTGTAATTAACATACTATTTTTGCTAATCAATGTGATCAAATATATAAGCCCATGATTGAAATTAAGACCTGAATACAACAAATTGTATCAATAGATTAAGTACTGTTTCATGTAGATATTTTGTGAGTGGCTGTATAGAATATTTCAGAAATAAATATTTTGATATTACTTACTCCAAAATGTTATAAAATATGCATTTATTGCATCCCATAACTAAATAGCATCTTACTCTCTGTTGTTTTGTTTCTCCTTTGTTATGTTTCACAAAGTGATTTGAAAACTGTCAAAAGCATAATGATAATGCAAGGCACCCGCTTTATGCAGCCATGGGTAAATGACTCAGGAGGTAGTAAATGGTCAGGAGATAATAAGTATCATACAGGATATTCTTGCACATGTGTAGTCATTTATGATTGAAAGACCCCACTAATAAACTCCTGTCTAACAAAATAACATGACAAGACATTGTAGTGCTTCACAACCTTTGATAAGACTTAGCAAAAACTCTTAGCTAAGCACTATAGAACAATTCTCAGTGAAGGTTGCAACATAATCCAAGTATGTAATAGATAGCACCAATGGGTATTGATCGGACAAGTTCTATTTTGAAAATAATCATTAAATTTTGCTCATTGGGCAAGTTCTGGGGGGTAAGATTCAGTCTTGTTATGTATTCAAAACCAACGACTTCTGAATATAAACAGCCCAAACTCAGAGACAGAGCTCACTGCAGCTGTATAAACATAAAAGCCTAGTGCTATGGGAGAAATCCAGCAGTGTCTTTCCTGGCACCCAGCTGTCAGACCAGGACTTTAGTCCACTACAGGTCCACTGGCCCCACAGAAATGTCATGGATATTCCAGGATACCTATCTCAGGTGTTACTGAGGGCCTATGTTTTGGCAACTGAATCAAAGCCCTAAATTACAGAAGAGAACTCATATATATAAGAGGTCCAATAAGTCATTTAAAAGATAAAAAAGGAGGGAAAATGTGGAGAATCATGAGAAAAAAAAAGAGTTGGTTTCAGATCCAGATTCAGACACTTACTTTTCAGTGCTTACAATGCAGCTGTCTAAATGTGAGCTATGTTACTAAGCTCACACAACAATTAATGAAAATCTTGTTTCTAGAGTTAATGGAAGCGTGGGAAGCTGAATATTCAGCTTAACCAGAACAAGATACATCTGATCAATTGAATAACTCTAGGCTCCACTAAATAGCGGCAGGGTTCATTTCCTGAGTATAGACATTTACTGCTTTTTTAGATGTTAGAGTATCAGAGAAAGCTGCATAAAGCTGGCAGATATGAGACCTGACAAGTGGAGGGCAGATGGGGGACCTTAATGTCTCTTAAATGGAATCAGTAGATGACTGTTTTTAGACAGTAGTTCACATGTAGACGTCTACATTTAGGTGCCTTCATTTAGGTGTTTACAATCTTCTTGTGTCAACCAAAACTATAGTAGCTGTAAACTTACCATGTGATAAATAAATAAATCCTAAATAAATCCTTCTGAAAGAAAAGTGTAAAGTCATATCCACGGAAACTTAAAACTACCATCTTACTTGTTCTATATTTCTTTTCTTAATTCCATCTCTCTGGCAACATCTTAAATATTCCATCTGACAATCTACAAACAGGTTCTTTGCTTTTATTGCAACATGTGTAAGGTAGAGTAAGCATCCATTTTATTATTGTTTTTAATAAGTTATGTAAAAAGGAATATTTGGGATATATATATAAAAATGCAATTATTCTGTATGTAACTTTTCACTGACAACACTAAAAAAAAGAATAATTATTATATGAATTTAATTCTTTTTTTCTATTTTTTCTTTCAACAGTTACACAAATTGAGTGAGTAAGGTAAATTTGAGCATGGAATCTGTGTATCATCTTACAGACTTTCTGTAATTCCAGTAAATGAGACACAGAGCAATGCTGCAGAGTTTTATCCTTACCAATAAGATCTGGCAGTACTAATGTGGCTAGTGGCCAAATAAAAGCATGAATGTTCTTTGAGAGATTAATAAAATTGTCATGCCTACCAGAAGACAGGTGAATGTCCCAAGCATTTAACACTTTTTAGAATTAAAGACCTTGCCAACTCCTTATCACTTTATATATAATTGCCTTGATTTACATTAAGAAGAAAGACAAGTATTTTTGTTTCACATTTGCACAGATAAAAGTTGAATAAATGCATTTTTAATTTATAATCGATCTTCTTCAGTCTATTTCTGTTTGATATTTGTTCAGAGATTTATTTGAATCTTTAACGATTCAAGACTAGTAGCATCATCTTTGTGTACCAGCCAATAGCGCAATTTATAATGTATGAATAAGTCTCATCACTTCAATATGATAAACTCTCATTTATGGTCTCTTTTATAGTCTTTGACACTCACAATTAATTTAATAAAAAGCTGAGATAAGACTTTTATTTTTAGTTATGTAAGAAGCAATTGAATGTTTTCATCTATTTGATATATGTATAAATACCTACATAACACTGCAGAGAAGAATACTGTTTCAATCAATTCACTGGTCTGAGAGTCAGAAAAAAATAATGTGTGGAGTTTCTAGTTTTTTGTAGTCCTTTTAATAACCTTAGGCATATTGCTTAAGACAGGGTTCCCAAAGTGTTGTAGGATTGTCACAGCAAAATGAATCCTGCTGAGGCCCTAGGTGTTCCTGTTTTTTATATGTACTCCCTAGGATGATTACTACAGTGCTTACTATTGGTGCTGCTACAATTGTCAGTGATATTTAAGTGCAGGAAATTTTGATATTTAGGTGTGGGAACATTTCATAAAGGGACTTAGCAATTTAATACTTAGTATTTAGATGTTCTTAATGCATATTATCTAATCTAACTCCAGATATTTCTCATGTAGACAAAAATTACAGCAAAACTAGTCTCTCTAAGTACATTTTATAGTCAACACACTCCGTAAACATAAGTGCTTAGTATAATTTTAGACAGACTACGGTGTCTGAGATATTTATATGAGCCAAGCAGATATCACAGAGGACCCTAAGGGAGATCCAAATCCTACAAAATGACAGATGGAAGCCAGAGAGTTACCATAGGGCATCTCAGATGACATTAGATGCCTAAGTGTGGGCAACTGGATTAGGTACAAAGAAAAATAGGAAGGTTAGGGTATCATTCACGTGACCTTTGAGACCTCTACATTAAGATGAGGTGAATCTTACCATCTGTCTACTGGCAGAACCCATCAGTTTCCCATGGAGAATGTGGACAGAGTTAAACATTCATGGCAGTGTATTCAAAAGCGGGGAGCACAACTCTTAAGATGGTGCAAGAGGTATACTTGCCTAAGCCACAATCAAGCACCGTGAACTAAAACATAAGGCTTACTGTAGGGCTGTCCCCAAATTGGGAAAAGATGGATGAAAGTATTTGTGAAGATTTCAATAGCTCAAGATGTAGTTAAACAGTAGTTTAAGATTATACCTGCATTGTAATAATTGCAATTAATGTAGACATAAGTTTGGCACAGATACTGACAGCAATGCAGCTCAAACAATACAGAACTCAGGATGGTCTTACAGCCAAAGTATTTCTTCCCATCCCTTTGTGAGGGAGTTTTATGGGCCATGAAAAAGCCTTTCTTGCTCTGCTGTCAGTATGTGGTGTCCTAGTGTTACTTTCCTAGAAAACAGTCATCTCAGAAACCACTAAAGGCATAGGAAGATGCTTAAGATTGCACATAGTGAAGTTAATTACATGCTTCATTCTGAACTAGAGCTAAATATAATTTTTTACTCAAGATTCTCAGCTACAGCTCCTCTGAAAAAGTCAGACATCACAGTCGTGCTGGCCCTTTCAGAAAAAAAGTAAAGAAACAAGACAGTAATGGAGATCAACAACCCTCAGACATTTCCAAGAAGAGAGGTTTAGAGAAATAAAGCAACACTCGCACTAATGTAGCCAGGAAGTCTCTGAGAGTCTGTAATTCCTGGAGACGGCTGCTCCCCAGGAAGACACACCGGTATATTCAATATAACAATGTTTTTGGGGTGCTGTGGCTTACCAGAGTCATTTTGGAAGCAGCAGTTGGAACATGGAGGCTAAATATACAGCATCCTGTCAGCTTCTTAATATATTGTGTGCTTCAAGAGAAAACCATAGTACACTGAAAATATTTCATAAGTGGAATAAAAATGGAATAAAAAAAGTTTCAAAGCTGCAAAACTGTCATTACACTTGCCTAATTCTCTGAATACACAGTGAAAATGACACTTAAAATAATGGAACCTACTGTAGTTAGTGCTTTTCCTCCTGACAGTCATATTTGTCATTAGTTATAGCCTGCTGTTTTATATTACAGAACAATTGTCCTTTCCTGTAATAGGTAATACGTCGACTACCACACAGAAGAAATAGAACTATCAAACAAAGAATATGATTCATTGTAAAAATACTGTAAATACATCATAGCTTTACTAGCAGATATTGGTTAGAAAACAGTATGTGCAATTAAAGTGCCAAATCTTGTAGCCTCCTCTTGTTCATAGATAATATTCTCTATTAAGTCAATGAAAGGTCTATGGAAATAATTATACTGAGTACTATGGTAAAATTATAAGCCTTGAAAACCACACTTTGCTTTGCTTTAATCAGACCACTTCACTTAGTGTAGTATGTTAAGAAGACGTCTGAGTATATGACTAATGTCTACCTGGCAGTACAGTATCTATTTTCATTCAGGAATTTGCTTCATAGAATTAAACCAGCTGCTTTACACAGGGGTAGGATTTATCACACCCAGATTTAGCACTACAAAAAAAGTAGGCATGTAATCTAACCTAGGAGCCTCAAATCCTTACCTGGTCAAAGGTCAAGGAAAGATTGCTCCAGAGGGAAAGACAAACCACTTATTTTAAACAACTGTCTTAACAGTGGAAGTGTCATCTATATGGGACCAACTTTTGCCATTTTTACTCAGAAGTCCATGCAACCGTATACCTAAATTTCAAATATCTGAGTAACGAGTAACCATGATATCAAAATATTCCAATCTCAATAGCCTTGCTGGCTTCTACTTTTACAAGCTTGTGCAGAAGACAAATAACCTTTCCAGCATAGGTACTGAAAATGTCACACACACTAAACTTGTATTATACAAGCAGTAAAGCAGTCCCAGAAATAAAAGGGGGGCAAAAAAAAAAAAGAAAAAAGAAGAAAAAAAAAAAGGTTTGATTCATCTTATACAAATGTGCATGTTTGTGTGTAAATTTTTTAAGCTGTTAGTACTAAAATAATGAAGTAAACTTAGTTGCCAAAGTCAAATCATAACTACAAAATGTGAAACAACTTAGTAACTGTTGTACAGAATACCAACTCTTTATTCCAATAGATATTTCTCACTTGTATTTTACCTCTCTGACCTTAAAAAAAAAAAAAAAAATATAAAGTTTGTAAGTTTGCCAGGCAACTGATAGCAATTAGCATAATTAGCTCCAGATGGATATGTATACAAAGAAAAAACTTTGTTTAATTTTTATTAAAATTACCAAAAATCATTTAAACATTGATGTCCAGAATTTTAAAACCTCAGCATTTATTCAAATTTGTGTGTCTCCAGATGTTTTCCAGCTGGTCTTTGCAGAAGTCACTAGGATAACAGTTACGTTATGACACATGAACCTGTCTTGCTACTGATTACCTAAGGACCATGAATTGCAGTGTTGACAAGCCATTTTGTTTATACAGAGAAGAAAAGTAAAGGAAATAAAACAAAAACCTTAGATTTAACAAATTCGAGTGGTTTTTTTCAGAATTCTTAGAAAATATTTCTCCTATCTACTTTTTTTTTTTTGCTTTTGAAATGAAACTGTGTACATCTTCAAAGTAAAAGTGTGCAGAACAGTTGGTATCATAGTAATTCTGGCATTTTTCCAAGTAAGCTTCCTGCATGTTCGAAAATAACCTTCATTCAGCCTAAATGCTGAGCTAAATATTAGTCTTAAAATATACAAGTAAAAATGAGATATTCAATACACTGACAGATCTTCAGAATACTTTTAATGTAATCTGTTGCATCCCATTAATTTAATCCTGTTTAATCTAGGACAGTCAGACATTTCCTCGATAATTTGCATTCATTAACAATACTGTTTATACATAGGGCATTTCTGCTTTGTGTCCTTATAGAAGAAGTATTTCTTCATCATGTAGTGCAATGGTATCATGTTATCCATATACAATTTTTTTTGATAAAAAGATAAACTAAACTAAGGCTAAAGTAAAAACTTCAACCTGACTGTAAATTAGTTATGCATAAAAAGATATCAGAAAGTTCTGTGTATCACAATTCATTAATGTTGTAAAATGAATGTTAAAGTGTATGACTTTATTAGCTGTACATATATTCCAATAGCATTTCAAGATAATCTACATTTTCTGTCTTGCTTTCAATTTTATCAGGATAGAATGTTTTGGGCTTTTTATTCCTCTAAGAATATGAACTCCCTCTTTCAGGCAGACTGAAATTGATGTACAAAATGTGATATTAATGTTTATTACAGTTGTATTGGTCACCTCTTCATTTTTCCTATTGACAGACAAGTTATGATTTACCAGTAATGACAGGAGGGACTATATGCCACATACAGTTAAAAGGTAATTTTTACTACATAGAAAATGCTGACATTTTAATCCAGTCTTGAGAAGCACCCAGAAACCATTTTCTGCAGGAAAAAGAATATCCAGAAAAGGTTTAAAATTTTTGTTCAGTGTTATAAATGTTTTATTTCTAGGGAAAAACACTAAATGCATAATAGTAACAATAATATTATGTAAAATTTAACATTAGTAGGTATTAACTAAAAAAATCCACTAGCAAATGAAGCTAATGGATATTGTTCTTTACTGATTTAGATGTTAAATGGGTTCCTCTGAAATATGTCTATGTTTCTATAACTGTTCTCAAAAGGAAGGCTTCTCTGCTGAGAATCTTTTAGCCAGTTCCATATAGTGCCAAAAAGCGTACTAGAGCTCACTGTGGTGACCAGCTCTTGCTTTTTTCCCAGTCCAGTCATTGATAACAAAAATTTATGTAGCTTCATTTTGTTCTTTTAGAGACAGACCTAAATTCTTTGTATATACACATTTTAAATTCAAAAGGTCTTGTATAAAAACTAGTTGATTTTTATAGTTGTCTTCAACCATGCTTAACTTAAGCATCAACATATGTTTTTGGTATATAGTGAAGCAGACATTCCAAGGAAAGTATCTAGGTCTTTTTCTGGAGTAAACAGAGAGAGATGGGCACCTCCGAATGCTCCCAGCAACACTGAGTCCAATTAATCTTGCATAATGGGTAGGATCCCATTGAGAAGTCTTCAAAGACATCTGATCTTTTCCACTATGTAAGGATCTGAGGTATATAGGTTAGGAAAATCAAGTTATTAGATACATAAAATGTAATTTTAAATTTAGATCTTGATTGAGCAAGACTAGATCATTTTTCACCACAGTGGAAAAGTGTTTCCTGATATTCAGATGGAACCTGCTATGTTTCAGTTTGTGCCTGTTGCCTCTGATCCTGTCACTGGGCACCAATGGAAAGAGCCTGTCTCTGTCGTCTTTGCACCCTCCCTTCAGGTATTTAGATACATTGATGAGATCCCCCCTGAACCTTTCTTCTCCATGCTGAACAGTCCTAGAACTTTCAGCCTTTCCACACATGACAGATGCTCCAGTCCATTAATCATCCTTGTGGCCCTTTTCTGGACTCGCTACAGTATGTCAATGTCTCTCTTGTACTAGGGAGCCCAGAACTGGACACAGGACTTGAGGTGTGGCCTCAACAGTGCTGACTAGAGGGGAAGGATCACCTCTCTTGACCTGCTGGCAATGCTTTGCCTAGTGCAGCTGAGGATACCATTAGACTTTTTTGCAGCAAGGGCACATTGCTGGCTGATGTTCAACGTGGTGTCCACCAGGAGCCCCAGGTTCTGTTCCAACAAGCTGCTTTCCAGTTGAGTGGCCCCAAGCATATATTGGTGTATGGGGTTGTTCCTCCCCAGGTGCAGGACTTTGCACTTCTCCTTGTGTCCTGGTTTCGACTGGGATAGACTTAAATTTCTTCCTAGTGCTCTGTTTTGGATTCAGTATGAGAAGAATGTTGATAACACACTGATGTTTTCAGTTGTTGCTAAGTACCCTGCTAGTCAAGGACATTCAGCTCCAGAAAACAAAACAAAACAAAACAAGCGTTGAGAGGGAGCAGAGCCAGGACAGCTAGCCCAGCTGGCCAACGCGGTATTCCATACCATGTGACGTCATGCTCAGTATATGAATGGTAGGCGTGTTCCAGGAAGTAGCGATCGCTACTTGGTTATCGGTCAGCGCGGGTGGTGAGCAATTGCATTGTGCATCACTCATTTTGTATAGTCTATCATTATCGTTATTATTTTCCCTTTTCTGTTCTATTAAACTGTCTTTATCTCAACCCACGAGTTTTTCTCACTCTTACCCTTCTGATTGTCTCCCCGTCCCACTGGAGGTGGGGGGAGTGAGTGAGCGGCTGCGTGGTATTTGGCTGCCTGCCAGGTTAAACCACGACAGTCCTTTTTGGCGCCCAACATGGGGCTTGAAGGGTTGAGATAATGACACATCTGACCCGAGCAGGTTAAAACAAATTTGTTATAAACATTCATTATATCAATTTAGTAGTCGCTGGTCACAATGTTCGTTTATTTGCTCTCAGAGTTTTTGGATCTGTTCTGGGAGTTTTGGTATGTAGAACCTTACCGGCTGTCTATACTGCTGATTGTCAGTATTTATGTGGGGTTTGCCATCTCTGGGAAATGGATTAAGGTCATCCCTTTGCTATACTGTGTGACACTGGTTCATGTTATGATAAAATTATTGATCAGGAGCCTGTACTCAGCACTGCCATCATTCCTGTTCTTTGGGAGCTATCTTTTGGAAACTGTTAATAATTACACTTTTTACCCCTTCTCCTCGGAGAGCCAGTTTACAGGGGAGACAACTTCCTTTACCTTCCCCTTCTCCTCCAGGCTGATTACAATAGCTCTTGAGGATTTTGAATATCCTTGGGATGTTCAAACCAGCGTATTCCTATTGCTATGTCTCCTGAATGTGTTTCAGGCCTTGTTTAAGGTTAAACAACTGTTTAACAATACCACCCAGAGATCTGCCCTGAGGCTGGATAGTTATGAGTGGCAGAGTGTGTGGGGTAGCATGGGCAAGTACCTAGGACAGTGGTCACCTCCAATGTTTTGGAACTTCACCTCTGAACAAGTGCAGAATCCTGAAAAACTAGTAAAATATTTGGAAAACGTATGCTGTCACCCTGGCAATTCCAGAGAGACCCAGATTACTGCAACGTGCTGGGGCCTGGCCCATGCCTACCGAGCCCTGTTCAACACTATTCAGAACCCTGAAGAGGGAGAGAAGGTCTCCAGATCTGATGACAAAACGACAGGCACTGCGGCTACTCCAACCCCTGCAAAGGGCACTACAGTTGAACCAGAGGACCAACCGTCGCTGGTATCTGTAGCCCCTGTACAGAAGAAGAAATCTTGTAAGTGGAAGACAAGCCGTTTAGAAAGGGATGATGGAAGAGCAGAGCCATCACGAGGAGGGCAGGAGGAAGAGGAAGAACTCATAAACGAGACGGAAACCACCCGATCCCTATCCCTGAATGAGTTGCGAGATATGCGGAAAGATTTCAGCCGACGTCCAGGCGAGCATATTGTTACCTGGCTGCTCCGATGCTGGGATAATGGGGCCAGTAGCCTGGAATTAGAGGGGAAGGAGGCCAAACAGCTGGGCTCCCTTTCTAGGGAAGGGGGCATTGACAAAGCAATTGGAAAAAGGACACAGGCCTTCAGCCTCTGGAGGCGACTGCTATCAGGCGTAAAGGAAAGGTATCCCTTCAGGGAAGATGTTATATATCGCCCAAGCAAATGGACCACTCTGGAGAGAGGTATCCAGTACTTGAGAGAATTAGGCATGCTGGAGGTAGTTTATAGTGACCTGGACAACAACCAACACCCAAAGGTCCATATGAAGTCCAGTGCACGCGACCCATGTGGCGGAAGTTGGTACAGAGCGCACCAGCGTCGTATGCCAGTTCATTGGCAATACTGTGCTGGAAAGAGGAAGAAGCACCAACGGTGGATGATGTGGTTAGCAGACTCCGGGATTTCAAAGAAACTGTCTCCTCCTCCCTGTGGAGAAACTGTCCCGGAAGGTTCAGCAACTCAAAGAGGATATGTCCTATTCTCCACTTGTATGGACTAGTATCTCAACCATTAGGAATCAATGTTGTTCTACTCAAGGGAGAGGAAGTACACACCACAGGGCACCCAGTGGTTTTACCTGCATGACCACGGAGACGACATGAGGCAGTGGGATAGCAAACCTACCTTGACCCTACAGGCACGGGTACGTGAGTTCAAGGAAAAACAATGACACAAGGGAGATCTCCCAGGAAAAATGCTGCTCCAGTTTTCAGGAAAAACCTGTCTCATGACAGTCGAGTTTCCAGTGAACAGTTCCCCAGACAGAGTAGAAGGGCTGATCTTACGTTGGATTGTAATTGCAATGAAGAAATTCTCGACTCACTTCTGCAAGAAGTGAGAGATGGACAATATGACTATGACAATATGACAGAACTAGAGGGGCCCTGCTTCAGTCAGGTGGAAGAACGGGACAACCAGGTTTACGGGACTGTGTGGATTCGATGGCCTGGCACATCAGACCCACAGGAGTATAAGGCTTTCGTAGACACCGGTGCACAGTGTACACTGATGTCATCAAGCTATAAAGGGGCAGAACCCATCTGGATTGACAGGGGGATCCCAAGAGCTAACTGTATTAGAGGCTGAAATGAGCCTGACTGGGAATGAGTGGCAGAAGCACCCCATTGTGACTGGCCCAGAGGCTCCGTGCATCCTTGGCATAGACTACCTCAAGAGAGGGTATTTCAGGACCCAAAAGGGTACTAGTGGGCTTTTGGTATAGCTGCCCTGGAGACGGAGGAAATTAAACAGCTGTCCACCTTGCCTGGTCTCTCGGAGGACCCTTCTGTGGTGGGGTTGCTGGGGGTTGAAGAACAAGAAGTACCAATCGCTACCACAACAGTGCACCGGCGGCAATACCACACCAACCGAGACTCTCTGATCCCCATCCATGAGCTGATTCGTCAACTGGAGAGCCAAGGAGTGATCAGCAAGACTCACTAACCCTTCAACAGTCCCGTATGGCCAGGGCGAAAGTCCAATGGAGAGTGGAGACTAACAGTAGACTAGCGTGGCCTGAACGAAGTCACTCCGCCACTGAGTGCTGCCGTGCCGGACATGCTAGAACTCCAATACGAAGTGGAGTCAAAGGCACCCAAGTGGTACGCCCCAATTGACATCGCCAATGCGTTCTTCTCAATCCCTTTGGCAGCAGAGTGCAGGCCACAGTTTGCTTTCACTTGGAGGGGCGTCCAGTACACCTGGAACCGACTGCCCCAGGGGTGGAAACACAGCCCTACCATTTGCCATGGACTGATCCACACCGCACTGGAACAGGGTGAGGCTCCTGAAAATCTGCAATACATTGATGACACCATCGCATGGGGCAACACAGCAGAAGAAGTTTTTGAGAAAGGGAGGAGAATAGTCCAAATCCTTCTGAAATCTGGTTTTGCTATAAAACATAGTAAGGTCAAGGGACCTGCACAGGAGATTCAGTTTTTAGGAATAAAATGGTAAGATGGACATCGTCAGATCCCAATG
Organism: Calonectris borealis; assembly: GCF_964195595.1. NCBI lineage: Eukaryota > Metazoa > Chordata > Aves > Procellariiformes > Procellariidae > Calonectris > Calonectris borealis. Next base: position 167,625,746 of record NC_134312.1, read on the forward strand.
GATGTGATCAACAAAATAACAGCCATGACCCCACCAATTAGCAAAAAGGAAACACAAGCTTTCTAAGGCGTTGTGGGTTTTTGGAGAATGCATATTCCAAATTACAGCCTGATTGTAAGCCCTCTCTATCAAGTCACCAGGAAGAAGAACGATTTCAAATGGGGCCCTGAGCAACAACAAGCCTTTGAACAAATTAAACGGGAGATAGTTCAGGCAGTAGCCCTTGGGCCAGTCCGGGCAGGACAAGATGTGAAGAATGTGCTCTACACCGCAGCCGGGGAGAATGGCCCTACCTGGAGCCTCTGGCAGAAAGCACCAGGGGAGACTCGAGGTCGACCCTTAGGGTTCTGGAGTTGGGGATACAGAGGATCGGAGGCCCGCTACACTCCACTTGAGAAGGAGATCTTGGAAGCATATGAAGGGGTTCAAGCTGCTTCGGAAGTGGTTGGTACTGAAGCACAGCTCCTCCTGGCACCCCGACTGCCAGTGCTGGGCTGGATGTTCAAAGGGAGGGTCCCCTCTACACATCACGCAACCGATGCTACGTGGAGTAAGTGGTTCGCACTGATCACACAACGGGCCCGAATAGGAAACCCCAGTTGCCCAGGAAACTTGGAAGTGATCATGAACTGACCATAAGCAAAGCTTTTGGAATATCCACAGAGGAGGAGGGGACGCGTGCTGAAGAGGCCCCACTGTATAACAAGCTACCAGAAAACAAGAAGCAATATGCCCTGTTCACTGATGGGTCCTGTTGCCTTGTGGGAAAGCATCGGAGGTGGAAAGCTGCTGTATGGAGTCCTATACGCCAAGTTGCAGAAACTGCTGAAGGAGAAGGTGAATCGAGTCAGTTTGCAGAGGTGAAAGCCGTCCAGCTGGCCTTGGACATTGCTGAACAAGAAAAATGGCCAGTACTCTATCTCTATACTGACTCATGGATGGTGGCAAATGCCCTGTGGGGGTGGTTGCAGCAGTGGAAGCAGAATAACTGGCAGCGCAGAGGTAAACCCATCTGGGCTGCTGCATTGTGGCAAGATATTGCTGCCCGGGTAGAGAACCTGGTTATAAAAGTACGTCACGTAGATGCTCACGTACCCAAGAGTCGGTCCACTAAGAACACCAAAACAACCAGCAGGTGGACCAGGCTGCTAAGGTCGAAATAGCTGAGGTGGATCTGGACTGGCAACATAAGGGTGAATTATTTATAGCTTGGTGGGCCCATGACACCTCAGGCCATCAAGGAAAAGATGCAACATATAGATGGGCTCGTGATTGACCATGGATGCTATTGCACAGGTTATCCATGAATGTGAAACGTGCGCTGCCAAGAAAGCTAAGCGAATAAAGCCTCTTTGGTATGGGGGACAATGGTTGAAATACAAATATGGGGAAGCTTGGCAGATTGATTATATCACACTCCCACAAACCCGCCACAGCAAGCGCTATGTGCTCACCATGGTGGAAGCAACCACAGGATGGCTGGAAACGTATCCTGTGCCCCATGCCACCACCAGGAACACCGTCCTGGGCCTTGAAAAGGAAGTCCTATGGGAACATGGCACTCCAGAAAGAATTGAGTCAGACAATGGGACTCATTTCCAAAACACCCTCATAGACACCTGGGCCAAAGAACATGGCATTGAGTGGGTCTATCACATCCCCTACCATGCACCAGCCTCTGGGAAAATCAAACAATACAATGGACTGCTAAAGACTACACTGAGGGCAATGGGTGGGTGGGACATTCAAGCATTGGGATACACATTTAGCAAAAGCCACCTGATTAGTCAACACTGGGGGATCTGTCACTCAAGCTGGCCTTGCCCAATCAAGACTCTTACGTACTGTAGATGGAGATAAAGTCCCTGTCGTGCACATAAGAAATATGCTGGGGAAGACAGTCTGGGTTACTCCTGCCTCTGGCAAGGGAAAACCCATCCGTGGGATTGCTTTTGCTCAAGGACCTGGGTGCGCTTAGTGGGTAATGCGAAAGAATGGGGAGGTCCGGTGTGTACTGCAAGGGGATTTGATTTTGGATGAGAATAGCCAATGAACTGAGTTGTATGATGTTAAATGTTATATGATATTGTATATCATTATTTCTATGGTTGCTATCAATGTTATAGCAGTAAAAATTGCCGAGATTAATGAAGAATGAGCTAACTCTGATGAAACCAAGCAAAGTGCAACGATGATAAACCGGACAAGCGCAGCAATACTGGAAATCAGAACTGGCTTCAGGATGCAACAGCCCAACACTACACACCATCTCTTCGGCCCTAAAAGACTGTTATGACCAATGGAGCCCGAAGCCATGGACTAAATGAACTCAATGGACATTTTAAAGAGGTGGCCCATGGACTAAGGGAATGATATCTTTGTATTTATATATATATAGAGAGAGAGAGATAGACAAGAAATGTGGTGGTGATTAATTGGAATGTATTGGGGAAAAAAACCCTGAGACTTAGGCATGACATGAATGGTATAGAATAAGAGGTGGATACTGTCCTGGTTTCAGCTGGGGTAGAGTTAAATTTCTTCCTAGTGCTGTGTTTTGGATTTAGTATGAGAATAATTTTGAGAACAAACTGATGTTTTCAGTTGTTTCTAAGTACCCTGCTAGTCAAGGACATTCAGCTCAAGAAAAAAACCAAACCAAACCAAAACAAAACAAGCGTTGAGAGGGAGCAGAGCCAGGACAGCTAGCCCAGCTGGCCAATGGGGTATTCCATACCATGTGACGTCATGCTCAGTATATGAATGGTAGGCGTGTTCCAGGAAGTAGCGATCGCTACTTGGTTATCGGTCAGCGCGGGTGGTGAGCAATTGCATTGTGCATCACTCATTTTGTATATTTTATCATTATTTATTATTATTATCATTATTTTCCCTTTTCTGTTCTATTAAACTGTCTTTATCTCAACCCACAAGTTTTTCTCACTCTTACCCTTCTGATTCTCTCCCTGTCCCACTAGGGGGGGTGGGGGGAGTGAGTGAGCGGCTGCACGGTATTTGGCTGACTGCAATGTTAAACCACGACATCTTGTTGATCTTCATGAGGCACATGACAGTACAGAACACCACTCATGTAACTTGACTTCATTTACTTAAATAGATAAATTTCCTTGTCTACCTCATTATTAGTTCCAGGAGATGATTTTCCAGACAGTAGTGGGATTTGCTTACCTGTAATGACAAAATGGTGGAACCTGTGACTTTGTTTAATGTCCTGATACCTTCCCACTTGGATACTTTGAAAAAATAATATATTTGTCCAAGTCCTTCATTATTCTAGACTGAATATAGCTTTACTCTATAGGGGGACTGTGATGCTTTTCAGCTGACAGGGAGTTCTGCACCCCAGTGGAGGGTTACTGCACAGACACAGAGTACTACTTTTGCAATTGTGCTGCTGAGCTTGGTGTTGGCATGTGCACTGTTGGCTTTCATGCTTAAGGCAAAGAAAATAGCTCAGAAGGACTTTACTGAAGTGCTCCCTGGTACAGTTCTGATGGGGACAGTCTCCATTGTCCTGAGAGAAAGAACCACTCCCAATTAATCTGGAACTGTCAATTTATACATACTAAAGCTATCAGTGTACTTCCTTCTTGCTCTATAATGCTCTAGTCCCTGAAAAGGGACTAAAAACTTTATGACTTCTTAATTCTCCTGAGTTTCTGACTTGAAGTCTAACATTAACTTACGGTGTTATATACCAAAAGCAGCTTCTTTTACTTACTGAGTCTCATTGATAGTGACATATGTTTCAAGATGGCTTTTTCTCTTCTGGATCCTTATTTGTTGTGAAACGAAGAAGTCTTTGACAAACTCTCCAAGACTCAATTTAGAGTTTTAGAAAGCAGGTATTCTTTATTGCAGCGCTGGATGCACAGGGGATCGCTCCACCTAGTGTGCGTGCCAAATCACTTAACCATAGGGGTTAAATGCAGTTAGAGTATACATATTAATTACATTTCCGAGAAATAATCTAAATATTCATTATTTCCCAGAATTCATTAGCATATGCAAATGTCCCTGATGCATGCGTCCTTGTGCTCTTTAGTGGTCTTTCAGGGTCCTCTGGTGGTCGTCGATAGTCTTCATCACAGTGCCCTCTGGTTGAACTCAGTCTTCACGCATGCTCCGTTAGTCCCTTGGCTTAGTTTACATGTTTTTCACTTGTAACAAGCTAACTCATTCCAGTATACCTTCCCTATCAACCCTACAAGGTTAGCTTCTCCATCTAATTAACGTAAAGTACCAAGTTTCAAGGTTCTTTTATCTATTGAATGTCCGGCCTATCTATTCATGAAGCATTCCTAACCCATCTACATCATTCGAACCAAGGAATCTCATGTCTCTTCACTGTTCCTTTCCTTCCTTATAAGGTTGTTCTGTTTCCGTGGTTACTGCTTACTGGAGCCTAACAATCCTTTCAAGATACACAATTTATCTACATACCTACAAACACAACACCTGTTAGTTACCTAACTTTAAAAAACAAATCTAAAAAACTATATCCCCTACATCAATTTGAGACTTATGATATTGCTCCCTATCAGTTGGAAAATAAAAACCCTTCTTTATGATTCAAGCATTGAATTAATAATGAAATTATGCCATTGTTCAAATAGATCACTGCATAAATATTCCATAAAAATAGTACAAAATAAAAAAATCCTTTGTTTCAAGAACCTTGTCGTGGTTTAACCTGGCAGGCAGCCAAATACCACGCAGCCGCTTACTCACTCCCTCCACCCCCAGCGGGACGGGGAGAGAATCGGAAGGGTAAGAGTGAGAAAAACTCGTGGGTTGAGATAAAGACAGTTTAATAGAACAGGGAAAAAAAGGGAAAATAATAATGATAATGATAAAATATACAAAATGAGTGATGCACAATGCAATTGCTCACCACCCGCGCTGACTGATAACCAAGTAGCGATCGGTACTTCCTGGATCACGCCTACCCTTCATATACTGAGCATGACGTCACATGGTATGGAATACCCCATTAGCCAGCTGGGCTGGCTGTCCTGATTATGTTCCCTCCCATCTTGTGTACCTAGCTCAGTCAGTAGGCACGGGAGCTGTCCTTGGACTAGGAGGACGCTTAGCAACAACTGAAAACATCAGTGTGTTATCAACATTCTCCTCGTACTAAATCCAAAACACAGCACTAGGAAGAAATTTAACCCTATCCCAGCTGAAACCAGGACAAACCTGAAGAGTAGGTTATGAATTTTTATGCCTTCTCTCTTCCAGTACTTAGAAGTGGTAGCAAATGCACATTTTAACTCAAATTTCTCATTCTTATATCTTTATTGTAGATACATAATTTACTTGAATTGTGAAGCTGTTTGAAAGACAATATTGTTAATTTTTCCCTTGGATCCTTGTAAAAAATTGAAATGTATTACAGTTACAAAAATCTTTTTCCCCACCAAGTTATCATTGTTACTTGTTAAACTACAACTTTCAGCCTTAGGTATCACTGCTAGCTCATTTCATATTCTGCTGTCATTTATATATAACACACTTCAGTGAATGTATTTGCTGTAAACAGCTTGTAGCAAAAATTATCTTCCTTTTCCTGCCTTATACAATGATTAATAAAGAATACATTATTTTAATTATTATTTTGATGGGGAAAGTGATATGTGGATGGGTATTTGGACCAATAATTTTGAAATGATAAAGGATTAAAATCTTCTGATTCTCCAAGCTCAGAACAAAATAATTGTATTCATAGAGATTTTCAATGGTTATTTCTAAAATACTTTATATTACCATTTTTTAAAGTTTCTCTGTAAGGGTTCCACAGAAGGAGTGGGTAGAAGGAAGGAGAAAAGGCAGCACCACCAACAGACTGTTAAATACACCTAGTCCATATTAACAGATATTGGGGGCATGCTAAGCACAGGAGACATTGTAATAGTATGGAGATTAAACTGCTTTTCCAAGCAGTTTATTTTAAATGCATTAACTGAATTATTAGTATTAAAAATATATTTCAATTCTGGGAAAATGTTTGGACCATTAATGCAGCTAATTGCCATATTATTGCTCATGAACAAGTGAAAAATATTGGCTAAAATACACAGAAAAAAACCCGACCTTAGAAAAATTAAACACTAAAGCACAAAAAATCCCAGAATAGATCAATATAGAATAAGTGATCATATCCAGAAAAGAAAATCAGCAGATTAGCAAATTTCAGAAGACTATTTATAAGTTTAGGAAATCTGTACCAAATTCTTTGTTACGAAAGAATTTTGTTTACCTGAAGTGCAAAACCCAAGTTCTTGGAATAATTGGTTAAATTAATGCTATTTTCTTTTTATAACTAAAAAACCAGATGTGAATCAAATTTTTAAAATCGTTCCATTATTGTAGGAGATTAAAGAAAAATGTAAGAACTGCTATGTGTCCTGAGTATGGGGAAATTAGAGCTCTGGAAGGGTAAAAAATATCTCTCTCTCTCATTCTCTCACTTTGTATAAGTATGTATGTACATATGCATATGCATACATAAGCATGTACATAAATACACACACATATACACACATAGACATGTAGGTGTGTATATATATATCAGTTTTAACTTTCATATTACCTAGAAATTGCTGGTTTCTATAGTGAGTGATTACATCATAGTAATTTATGTAAGTTATTTGCTAGATCCAGATCGATGTTCACATTGACTTTTAAAGATGTTGAAGCCACAAATTGTGTTGATACCACATCATCAATTCATGTACAATGGATTTAATTTGAACATTAAATTTGGAATTCAGAAAAAGAAGAAAGGTAGTGAAAAAATTTTACAAAGTCACTATTTCAATTATTGTCTGAAAAAATCTTGCAAGAGGATTTCTTAAATTGTTTACTAAAAATTGACTCAGTACCTTAATTTCATATAGGAGAAAAAAAAAAAAAAAGTGAAATGCTTTTTGCCAGGTAGTTTAACGGCATCATGCACTGAAGGAGGAAAAGTCAGGTATAAAAATAGAAACATAATGCCAAATTCAAGTAAAATATGAAACATATTACAAAGACACACACAAGTATATATACGTATATACATGTAAGAGTAAATCACAGTTCCACAATTTTACTTCTGTCTATAGGAAATGTTGGGATCCAGTCAGGTTATAAGCAACTGTTTTTGTTTTCGTTTGGTTTGGTTTTTTTAACTGCAAAAGTGGTAAGAACTTTGAAATAGCAAGTAACAAACATTTAAACAAAAAACCCCAACCAATCAACCACCCAAACAAACAAACAAATCGGACAAGAAAAGTAATTTCTAGCACTAGCAAATTCAAGAGATGGATGGCTAGTAGAGGATTTCCCTGTTGTGAAAGTCAGGTATAGCCCTGCTTTTTTTTGTTTTGCAATTGCAAGATATTTTGTGCTTTGCACATATGTTATTACACCAATATTATGGAGAACAGGAAGAAGGCCACCTGTTGTATTCTTCTGTAGCTGAAACAACAGGCTGATGTGTGGGCAGGGAGAAGGCTTGAATCTGATCCTTTTTCAATATGCCAAACAAAGCAGGAATAAAAAAAGACAATAGACATGGTAAGGTTATTACAGCTTTCTATGTGGTCCATAGAAAAAACAGGAACAAAGGCTGAACTACAACTTCCAGATGCTTTTAGTGTTGACTTTCCTCCCTGGGAAATGAATGTAGATGTTGTTCTCTTACTTTCTGTAGTTTTCATGCTATTTTAAAAGGGATAAGAGCCATTTAGAAATCGGTGCGATTAGCTGTTTAGCTTGGATGGTCTCAAAGCATTTTTGTCTATTTGTTAATAATTTAAATGAAAAGCATTTTCTAATTCTAGATAGCAAGCATTATTCAAAAAATTGCAAAAGAATTCATTAGCTTATTATTCATGGTACTATACTGCTGACATAGATTATATAATTTATAGATAGATTATATAATTTACAATTTCTGTTAGATCATTCTATACTCTTTGCCAAAATTCTCTCATTCACTAAAATGTAATATTCTATATATTTATTCAGAGCCTTTTTTATCTTTTTTTTTTTAAAGAATCTCCACGTATTGCCACATATTTCTCATCTTAGTTGACATATCATTTGCTGTTGCTAATGGCAATATTCTAAGTAAGTCAGAAGTTAACACTAATATATCTGAAGTAGCATTGTCATCTTTTCCTGATGATAGTAATATAATAATTCCCCCAGGGTTTATTATGTCTCTTACTGCTATGTTAGATCAGGGTTTCATGTCCTTACTCAATGAAATATCCACATATATTATAAACTGATAAACATGCAATTCAGAACAATACCAGATCCAGAATGCAAAATATATTTTTTCAAATATAGTTTTTGAAAAGGATTTACCATTTATAGATTTTTACTATTTTAAGAAATTAATCCATTCTTTATTTTTTCACAGCTATAAAGATACGTTGTGTTTCTCTGTTAAAGTCAGTATGTAACCTTATACGCTAAAGAATGGCTATTAGATTGATTAGATAAAGCCCAGCTCTGGTCAAGGATGAAATATCTTCCTCTTTTTTTTGTTTCACAGAAGGTAAGTAAAAATCCCCCATCTGTTGAATATTTGGTTTTTGGAAAGCAGAAGTTAAAACATATGGAATTTTTTTTTTTTTTTTAAAATAGGTTTTGAATTCAAGAAACTGGAGTCTGCATTTTACAAATCAGGGACAATAACAATGATTCTTGGGAATTATGAATGTCCAGCACAAACAGATACTTAAAACATTGCAGTTGCTCTCCACAGATCTTATTAGTACTGTACTTTGCTTTGCTTTCACAACAAAAGTAATAAATTGTGGTGGATTGACCCTGGCTGGATGCCAGGTGCCCACCAAAGCCTCTCTATCACTCCCCCTCCTCAGCTGGTCAGGGGAGAGAAAATATAAAGAAAGACTCGTGGATCGAAATAAGGACACAGAGATCACTCACCAGTTACTGTCGTGGGCAAAACAGACTTGACTTGGGGAAATTAATTTAATTTATTATTAATCAAATCAGAGTAGGATAATGAGAAATAAAAACTAAATCTTAAAACATACCCCCCCCAGCTTCTTCTCGGGCTCAACGTCACTCCCGACTTCTCTACCTCCTCCCCTCCAGCAGCGCAGGGGGATAGGGAATGGGGGTTGCAGTCGGTTCATCACATGTTGTCTCTGCTGCTCCTTCCTCCTCAGGGGGAAGACTCCTCACACTCTTCCCCTGCTCCAGCGTGGGGTCCCTCCCACGGGAGACAGTCCTCCATGAACTTTTCCAATGTGAGTGCTTCCCATGGGCTACAGTTCTTCATGAACTGCTTCAGCATAGGTCCCCCGCAGGTTTATAGGTCCTGCCAGGACCCTGCTCCAGAGCCGGTTTCCCACAGGGTCACAGCCTTCTTTGGGCATCCACCTGCTCTGGCATGGGGTCCTCCACAGGCTGCAGGTGGATATCTGCTCCACCGTTAACCTCCATGGGCTGCAGCGGGACAGCCTGCCTCACCATGGTCTTCACCATGGGCTGCAGGGGAATCTCTGCTCTGGCGCCTGGAGCACCTCCCCCCCCTCCTTCTTCTCTGACCTTGGTGTCTGCAGGGCTGTTTCTCTCACATATTCTCACTCCTCTCTCTCTGCTGTTGCTGTTGAGCAGCAGGCTTTTTTCCCCCCTTCTTAAATATGTTAACACAGAGGCACCACAACCGTCGCTGACTGGCTCGGCCTTGGCCAGCGGTGGGTCCGTCTTGGATGCAGCTGACACTAGCTCTATCGGACATGAGGGAAGCTTCTAGCAACTTCTCACAGAAGCCACCCCTGTAGCCCTCCACCCCTGTAGGTGGGGGGGGGGGGGGTCGCCCCCAGTTCGTGACACGTGGTCGGCGGTCGGTGAGCAGTTGCATTGTGCATTGCCTGCTTTGTATATTCTGTTATTGTTGTTGTTCTCATTGTTATTATTACTGTTCTACTTAGTTTTATTTCAATTATTAAACTGTTCTTATCTCAACCCGGGAGCTTTCCTACTTGTTCCCTCACGATTCTCTCCCCCATCCCACTGGAGGGGGGGGTGAGCGAGCAGCTGTGTGGGGTTTATTAGCTGGGTGGGGTTAAACCACGACAGTCCTTTTTGGCGCCCAACGTGGGGCAGCAAAGGGTTGAGATACCAACAGATTAATTAAAGCATATTAAGGAATTTATATCTGGTAACATATTAATTTGTTCTGCACCATGCTCTTGTTTTTACTGTACCTGTTAAAAATTGGAGTTGGGTTTTGTAGTCTGCTGTGCTCTGCCGTGATTAATGATGTTTTGCCTGGGAGATTTGTTACTAAAACGCTGGCATTGGGGGTTATTTGGTATTTGGGATTCGTAATGAAACCATTACTGTATTACGGGTACCACCTCATGGAGACCATTAACAATTATACCTTTTCCTCTGAGAGATTTTTTATGGAGGAAATAATAGAGAATGGCACCCTCGCTACCTTCCTCTATGATGTCATCTCCTTTGTTAAAATAACTTGCCAGTACCTTGAACATCCCTGGGTAGTTAAGATACATCTATTGGTACTCCTTGGGAATATTGTTTTGGTTTTATCCAAGGTTAGTAAGCAATTTAAGAATGTCATCCACAGATCTGCCCCAAGGCTGGATAGTTATGAGTGGCAGGGCGAGTGGGATAGCATGGGCAAATGCCTAGGGCGATGGGCACCCCCAGTGTTCTGGAACTTTACCCCTGAACAAGTGCAGAGCCCTGAAAAATTAGTAGAATATTTGGAAGAAGTATGCTGTCACCCTGGCCATTCTAGGGAGACACAAATCACTACAATGTGCTGGGGCCTGGCCCACGCCTACCGAGCCCTATTTAACACCACTCAGAAACCCCAAGGGGAAAGAAACGTCTCTGCAGCTGATGACAAAGCAACAGGCCCTGCGGCTACCCTACCCCCCATGGCAGGCACGGCAGCTACTCCACTCCCTGCAACAGGGAACCAACCCATGCCGGTATCAGTTGCCCCTATACAAAAAAGAAAATGCACAAGAAAATCAGCTCGTCTAGTAAGGGATGAAGATGAACCAGGGACATCACGAGAACAGGAGGAGGAGGAGGCAGAACCCGTAAATGAGATGGTGACCACCCGATCCCTGTCTCTGGGTGAGCTGCGAGATATGCGAAAAGACTTCAGCCATCGTCCAGGCGAGCACATCGTCACCTGGCTGCTCCGATGCTGGGATAACGGGGCCAGTAGCCTGGAATTAGAGGGTAGGGAAGCCAAGCAGCTGGGATCCCTTTCTAGGGAAGGGGGCATTGACAAAGCGATTGGACAAGGGGCACAAGTCCTCAGCCTCTGGAGGCGACTCCTGTCAGGTGTGAAGGAAAGGAATCCTATCAAGGAAGATGTTATATGCCACCCAGGCAAGTGGAGCACCATGGAGAGAGGTATCCAGTACCTGTGGGAATTAGCCATGCTGGAAGTGATTTATGATGACCTGAACAATGAGCAGTTATCCAAAGACCCAGATGAAGTCAAATGCATCCGACCCATGTGGCGGAAGTTTGTACAGAGCACATCAGCGTCACATGCAAACTCATTGGCAGTAATGACCTGGAGAGATGGAGAGGAACAAACAGTGGATGAATTGGCTGGCCAACTCCGGCAATATGAAGAAAGTCTCTCTTCTTCCCTACAGGCCTCTGTCTCTGCTGTGGAGAAACTGTCTCAGGAGGTCCAGCAACTCAAAGAGGATATGTCCTACTCCCCACCTGCACGGGCCAGTGTCTCAGCCATTAGGAGCAAGCGTCCCTCTGCTCAAGAGAGGAGACATCATGGGTACACACCCCGGGGCACCCTGTGGTTTTACCTGCGTGACCACGGAGAGGACATGAGGAAGTGGGATGGAAAACTTACCTCAGACCTACAGGCACGGGTACATGAGTTGCAAGGAAAAACAACCACAAAAGGGGGTTCTTCCAGGAAAACTGCTGCTCCAGTCTCTGGTGAGCAGTTCCCCAGACAGAGAAGAAGGGCTGATTCCACTTCCGACCTTAATAAAGGGACTTCTGATTCATACTTACAAGAAATGGACAGTGAATATGATGACCAGGACTAGAGGGGCCCTGCCTCCAGCCAGGTGGAGGAAAGGGACAACCGAGTTTACTGGACTCTGTGGATTCGATGGCCTGGCACATCAGACCCACAGGAGTATAAGGTTCTCGTAGACACCAGTGCACAGTGTACCCTGATGCCATCAAGCTATAAAGGGGCAGAACTCATTTGTATTTCTGGAGTGACAGGGGGATCCCAAGAGTTAACTGTGTTGGAGGCTGAAGTGAGCATAACCGCGAACGAGTGGCAGAAGCACCCCATTGTGACTGGCCCAGAGACTCCCTGCATCCTTGGCATAGACTATCTCAAGAGAGGGTATTTCAAGGACCCAAAAGGGTATCGGTGGGCTTTTGGTATAACTGCCTTGGAGACAGAGGAAATTAAACAGCTGTCCACCTTGTCCAGTCTCTCAGAGGATCCTCATGTTGTGGGGTTGTTGAAGGTCCAAGAACAACAGGTACCAATCTCTACCACAACAGTGCAAAGGCGACAATATCGCACCAACCAAGATTCCCTGATCCCCATCCATGAGCTGATTCGTCGACTGGAGAGCCAAGGAGTGATCAGCAAGACTCGCTCACCCTTCAACAGTCCCATATGGCCATGCGAAAGTCCAATGGAGAGTGGAGTCTAACAGTAGACTAGCGTGGCCTGAACGAAGTCACGCCACCACTGAGTGCTGCTGTGCTAGACGAATACGAACTGGAGTCAAAGACAGCCAAGTGGTACGCCACAATTGACATCGCCAATGCGTTCTTCTCAATCCCTTTGGCAGCAGAGTGCAGGCCACAGTTTGCTTTCACTTGGAGGGGCGTCCAGTACACCTGGAACCGACTGCCCCAGGGGTAGAAACACAGCCCTACCATTTGCCATGGACTGATCCACACCACACTGGAACAGAGTGAGGCTCCAGAACACCTGCAGTACATTGACGACATCATTGTATGGGGCAACACAGCAGAAGAAGTTTTTGACAAAGGGGAGAGAATAGTCCAAATCCTTCTGAAGGCTGGCTTTGCCATAAAACAAAGTAAGGTCAAGGGACCTGCACAGGAGATTCAGTTTTCAGGAATAAAATGGTAAGATGGACATCGTCAGATCCCAACGGATGTGATCAACAAAATAACAGCCATGTCTCCACCAACTAACAAAAAGGAAACACAAGCTTTCTTAGGCGTTGTGGGCTTTTGGAGAATGGATATTCCAGATTACAGCCTGATTGTAAGCCCTCTCTATCAAGTGACCAGGAAGAAGAACAACTTCAAATGGGGCCTTGAGCAACAACAAGCCTTTGAATAAATTAAACGGGAAATAGTTCATGCAGTAGCCCTTGGACCAGTCCGGCAGGACAAGATGTAAAGAATGTGCTCTACACCGCAGCCGGGGAGAATGGCCCTACCTGGAGCCTCTGGCAGAAAGCACCAGGGCAGACTCGAGGTCGACCCTTAGGGTTCTGGAGTCGGGGATACAGAGGATCCGAGGCCCACTACACTCCAACTGAGAAGGAGATATTGGCAGCATATGAAGGGATTGGAGCTGCTTCGGAAGTGGTTGGTACTGAAGCACAGCTCCTCCTGGCACCCCGACTGCCGGTGCTGGGCTGGATGTTCAAAGGGAGGGTCCCCTCTACACATCACGCAACCGATGCTACGTGGAGTAAGTGGGTCGCACTGATCACACAACGGGTCCAAATAGGAAACCCCAGTTGCCCAAGAATCTTGGAAGTGATCACGAGCTGGCCAGAAGGCAAAGATTTTGGAATATCCCCAGAGAAGGAGGTGATGCATGCTGAAGAGGCCCCACTGTATAACAAGCTACCAGAAAACAAGAAGCAATATGCCCTGTTCACTGATGGGTCCTGTTGCCTTGTGGGAAAGCATCGGAGGTGGAAAGCTGCTGTATGGAGGTCTATATGCCAGGTCGCAGAAACTGCTGAAGGAGAAGGTGAATCGAGTCAGTTTGCAGAGGTGAAAGCCATCCAGCTGGCCTTGGACATTGCTGAATGAGAAAAATGGCCAGTACTTTATCTCTATACTGACTCATGGATGGTGGCAAATGCCCTGTGGGGGTGGTTGCAGCAGTGGAAGCAGAACAACTGGCAACACAGATGTAAACCCATTTGGGCTGCTTCATTGTGGCAAGATATTGCTGCCATGGTAGAGAATCATAGAATCATAGAATCATTAAGGTTGGAAAAGACCTCTAAGATCATCGAGTCCAACCGTCAACCCAACACACCATGCCCACTATACCGTGTCCCTAAGCACCTCATCTACATGTCTTTTAAATACTTCCAGGGATGGTGACTCAACCACTTCCCTGGGCAGCCTCTTCCAAGGCCTGACCACTCTTTCAGTAAAGAAATTTCTCCTAATGTCTAATCTAAACCTCCCTTGGCACAACTTGAGGCCATTTCCTCTAGTCCTATCGCTAGTTGCTTGGGAGAAGAGACCACCTCACTACAACCTCCTTCCAGGTAGTTGTAGAGCGCGATGAGGTCTCCCCTCAGCCTCCTCTTCTCCAGACTAAACAACCCCAGTTCCCTCTGCTGCTCCTCACAAGAATTGTGCTCCAGGCCCTTCACCACCTTGGTTGCCGTTCTCTGGACACGCTCCAGCACCTCAATGTCTTTCTTGTAGTGAGGGGCCCAAAACTGAACACAGGATTCGAGGTGCGGCCTCACCAGTGCCGAGTACAGGGGCACCATCACCTCCCTACTCCTGCTGCCCACACTATTTCTGATATAGGGCAGGATGCCATTGGCCTTCTTGGCCACCTGGGCACACTGCCGGCTCATGTTCAGCCGGCTGTCAATCAGCACGCCCACGTCCTTTTCCTCTGGGCAGCTTTCCAGCCACTCTTCCCCAAGCCTGTAGCGTTGCATGGGGTTTTTGTGGCCTAAGTGCAGGACCTGGCACTTGGCCTTGTTAAACCTCATACAGTTGGCCTCAGCCCATGGATCCAGCCTGTCCAGGTCCCTCTGCAGAGCCTTCCTACCCTCGAGCAGATCAACACTCCCACCCAACTTGGTGTCGTCTGCAAATTTACTGAGGGAGCACTCGATCCCCTCACCCAGACCGTTGATAAAGATATTGAACAGGACCGGCCCCAGTACTGAGCCCTGGGGAACACCGCTCGTGACCGGCTGCCAACTGGATTTAACTCCGTTCACCACAACTCTCTGGGCTTGGCCGTCCAGCCATTTTTTTACCCAGCGAAGAGTGTACCTGTCTAAACCGTGAGCCGCCAGGTTCTCCAGGAGAATGGTGTGGGAGACAGTGTCAAAGGCTTTACTGAAGTCCAGGTAGACCACATCCACAGCCTTTCCCTCATCCACTAGGCGGGTCACCTAGTCATAGAAGGAGATCATGCTGGTCAAGCAGGACCTGCCTTCCATGAACCCGTGCTGGCTGGGCCTGATCCCCTGGTTGTCCCAGAACCTGACTGTAAAAGTACGTCACGTAGATGCTCACGAACCCAAGAGTCGGGCCACTGAGGAACACCAGAACAATCAGCAGGTGGACCAGGCTGCTAAGATCAAAGTAGCTGAGATGGATCTGGACTGGCAACATAAGGGTGAATTATTTATAGCTGGATGGGCCCATGACGCGTCAGGCCATCAAGGAAGAGACACAACATACAGATGGGCTCGTGATTGTGGGATGGACTTGACCGTGGACATTATTGCACAGGTTATCCATGAATGTGAAATATGCACTACAATCAAGCAAGCCAAGCGAGTAAAGCCTCTTTGGTATGGAGGACAATGGCTGAAATATAAATATGGGGAGACTTGGCAGATTGATTATATCACACTCCCACAAACCCGCCACAGCAAGCGCTATGTGCTCACCATGGTGGAAGCAACCACCGGATGGCTAGAAACATATCCTGTGCCCCATGCCACCACCCGGAACACCATCCTGGGCCTTGAAAAGCAAGTCTTATGGTGACAGAAAGAATTGAGTCAGACAATGGGACTCATTTCCAAAACACCCTCATAGACACCTGGGTCAAAAAGCATTGAGTGGGTCTATCACATCCCCTACCATGCACCAGCCTCTGGGAAAATCAAACAATACAATGGACTGCTAAAGACTACACTGAGAGCAATGGGTGGGTGGGACATTCAAGCATTGGGACACACATTTAGCAAAAGCCACCTGATTAGTCAACACTGGGGGATCTGTCACTCAAGCTGGCCCTGCCCAATCCAAACCCTTACGTACTGTAGATGGGGATAAAGTGCCTGTCGTGCATATGAGAAATATGCTGGGGAAGACAGTCTGGGTTACTCCTGCCTCTGGCAAAGGAAAACCCATTCGTGGGATTGCTTTTGCTCAAGGACATGGGTGCACTTGTTCGGTGATGCGAAAGGATGGGGAAGTCCGGTGTGTACCTCAAGGGGATTTGATTTTGGGTGAAAATAGCCAATGAATAGAATTGTATGACGTTAGTTACTATGTAATGCTGTATGTCATCAATTCTATGGTTACTATATGCCATATTAACAGTATTACAGTAAGAATCACCCAGATTAATGTAGAATGAACTCCAGTGAAGCTGAGCAAAGTGCAACGATGATAGAACCGGATGAGCGCCCAGAACTGGCCTCAGCATGCAGCAGTCCAACATCACACACCATGTCTCCTGCCCTGAAAGACTGTTATGACAGGTGGAACCCGAAGACATAGACTAAATGTACTCAACGGACATTTTAGAGGGATGGCCCATGGACTTAGGGAATGATATCTCTGTGTGTGTATATATCAAAATGCAGGAAAAGTGGTGATGACTAATTGGAATGTATGGGAAAATGTGAGACCTGGGCATGATGAAGATGGTATAGAATAAGGGGTGGATATTGTCCTGGTTCCAGCTGGGACAGGGTTAACTTTCTTCCCAGTAGCTTGGGGGGTGTGCTGTGTTTTGGGTTCGGTGTGAAAGGAGCGTTGATGGCCCATTGATGCTTTGGCTGTTGCTGGGTGGTGCTTGGGGTGGCGGGGTGGGGGAGCACAGCCGGGGTGGTGGACCCAGCTGGCCAATGGGGTATTCTATACCATGTGACATCATGCTCAGTATAAAAACCAGGTGTGGGAGAGGGGGGCTCACCCCCCTGTTCATAACATGCGGTCGGCGGTCCGTGAGCAGTTGCATTGTGCATTGCCTGCTTTATATATTCTGTTGTTGTTGTTGTTCTTATTGTTATTATTACTGTTTTACTTCATTTTATTTCAATTATTAAACTGTTTTTATCTCAACCTGGGAGTTTTCCTACTTGTGCCCTTCTGATTCTCTCCTCCATCCCACTGGAGGGGGGGGTGAGCGAGCAGCTGCGTGGGGTTTGTTTGCCAGCTGGGGTTAAACCACAACAGCATGTCTTTATTTTTCATGAATGGAGCCTGTAGTGACTAGCTCAACCTTACACATCTAATTTTTAGATGCCTAATTTGGGTGGTTTATTTGTTCCCAGATACATTTTTATCATTTAACATCTTCTGAGAACTTCGTGTAGATTATTTTCCTTCTTTCATGTTTGCCCTATGTATGGGCCAAAGAGTTTAAAGAGTAATGCATAAATGCCAGGTGTCAGGAGTAGGGATAGTAGACTTCTTTACATGCAAAGATAGTTACACTTGAGCAGGTTTTACACATCTTAGAAATAAGTAATCTTCAGCAGTGAGGTTAAGTTTACATCCATCCAGTGCCAGACTTCTAAAACATATGTAGATGGCTACTAGAGATTGAATTGTTTTCAGTAAAGATGCCCATGGCAGCAAGCTTGAGAACAACCCTAAGTATAGCCCTACTCCTCAATTTGACAGAAATACATTTTGCAAATCAAATGTAAGCACCGTGAAGCTGTAGCTGCTTAGTACTCTGTGTTGAATTTTCAGATTTTTTCATCTGTCTCACTGATCTTCCATTTATGAAAAGTAATCAATTGACTAGAAAAAAATGTATTAAAATTCTAATATTATTATCACTTTTATGGAATCCAGTGATATTCCTTTCTCACTAAATGAACCCTAGTTTAAACACTTTTCTTTTCAAGTGACCGTGCAAGATACTAGGAAGGGGTATCCTGTATAAAATGAAAGGTGAATTTGTAATATAAATTTAGAGATATCAGAAAAGTGATCAGTTTGAAGAAGGTGAAGAAGTCCATTATGAAAATTCTTGTTAAAAAATTTCTTCAAAATATTTCAAAATATTTAAGTAGATGTAAAGTCTGCTTGGTTTATTTTTAGGTACTAAAATACTGTTTACATTTTAAATAGAAATACTTTTCTGTCATAGCTGGGCAATTACATTATATTTATTTCGAGATCTTTAAGTCAAGAAGATAATTGAAATTTATTTTTTCCCCAAAGGAAGAACTTCACTTTTTATAAAATATAATTTTTCACTGCCTATGCTTGAGTTACTCTCTGCTCCCAGCTGACCATCCCTCATAGCATAGCCTGTACTTCCTGCTCTCTGACACAGCCCTAGTTCTGATAAAAGCTGTTCAGTGTGATTTATTTGTGAAGGTGAAAGGACTTTTCAGAATAATTATGTGGAGAACTATAACAGTATTTGGATCAGGGATAAGTTATAATGTAAGTTGACTTTAGAAATAAAAATTGCCACAAAATCTTAAGAAATATGTTGATATCTATAATCCTCACTGCTACACCTAAGTAGTACCTTCTTTAGCTGTTAATAATCAGTTATTACCTCACCACCCTGGCAAGGGTAAAAAGCAAAAGCTTTTAAGAGTATAGGTTGGAGTTCTGACAACTACGGCACAGATTAATAATGCTAAGTAGAATTTGGTTTGATACAGGATCTACCATTAGCTCCGTCAGCCTGAGTAATGTGTGTTGATCTTCTGATTTTATAAATCAAGAGATGTCTGTAATACCTCTTATAGTAGGACCAGACATCATATATTTTCAAATCATATCAAACCCTCCAAGCATAAGCTTGAACTAGAATCACTCATATTCCCCTCTCTGTCACAGACAACTTACACTACCTGCCTTTCTCCACTCTGTTACTTTGTATGCTCCCCAAAACAAAGACTCTAGGTCCTTTTCTCATTACTTGATCTTCTTCCATAACTCTGAGCTAGAAGTGTAGATGTGGATATTCAGTAAGAGGTCAAGTAAAATCAGCAGCTGATTTTATTACAGCATACCCGATTGAACTGGTCCAGATCGTAATTGAAACAGATTAATGGAAGTATAGGTTTCAATATGCAAAAACACATGGGTCTGTGGATCAGTGTTTTCTTTTCCCAATACTACTGATTTCATTTAATATAACTTTATTCACCTGTTTGACCAACATGAGTATGACTTTCCTTGGGTTTTTCAGAAATAAATGGGTGGACATGGTGATAATTTGAACATGTGAACACGTCAATGAGAAAAAAAAAAAAAGAAAACCAAACCCAAAATAACCGCTGTGCAAAAAGGTAGACATGGTAGGAGGAAAGAAAACCCAACAACTTTATGTATTTTTCTTGTCATTGTCCTTAATGACAAAGACATTTAATGTGTCAGGTGTCAGACATTTTCAGTTCCTTGCTACACTGAAAACCTCAGCTGTTTATGGCAGCAACCTGGGAATTAATCCTTCAGCCCTGTAAAGACCTAGCATGTGTGCTTTTTGTCTGTTTATCATTTTCTTTTTCCAGCTGACAGACATACAAGGCAGACAGGGAGAAACTCTCTTTCCCTTGCACACATATACAGATGCATCTGGGATACTCATCGTAACTCTGAGAGTTCTCTGCCTAGATTCACATTATCAGCATGTGGCAAAAAAAAGTAAAATGTGATAAACTGCATTCTCAGATCATGGAGGTAAAGCTTTCCGAAAGAAGGTGTACTTTCCGAAAGAAGGTGTATCAAGAACCCTGTTTAGACTCTTGCAAATAAACAAGGTGCTTGAAGGGGAAGGTGTCCTGGTAAACATTAAAGGATGTGACCTTTGACTGAAGTAAGTCCTACATATTTTATTATTTGGATGCCAAAAATAAATAAATAAAAGAAGGATCATCTGGAAAGTAAGTGATCCTATATAATGATATGAGTAGTTGATTTCTAAAATTCAAAGTACAGAGAGGAGGTTTATTTGCTTTTCAAGAACAGAAAATAAAGGGGGAGAGAAATTTGAAATCATAACTATCCCAGACACTTTAATAAAAATAAGCCTTTCACGATTTACGCAGTACAATTTGCAAATTACTGATTACAGTGAAATTTTCAAGCGAGAAAACCAGGACAAGAGCTGTAGGAGTGAATCAGTTCATAAAGGACAGAATGTTTAAACTCAAATTAGTGGAATATAACCCATTAAATATAGATTCCTAAAATAGGTACCATTTCATGATATTTTGAAAAAGTGGGAGAGGAGAGAGAGGCAGGACAGATGTGGCATCCAGTCTGCATCCAGTCTGTATGGAACTATACAGACAAGAGATGTCCTTAGCTCCAGTCAAGACTTACAGAGGAAACGCTTGTTTGGAAAATTTACGTATTCTTTGACCAAAATTCCTCCAGAGGGTTATCCAGTCGATTTTGGAGATTACTATTTTGTTTTCCATTTTTTGTCTGACAGCCTACCATAAATAGATAACTTCACATATTATGCTAATGTTGGCAAAAGCCTGGGTCTAACATGATAGATGGACATGGGCTGTACTCCAGAGCAGCATTTTACGTTAATCAATGGATTTGAAACCAAACCCAAAACCAAAACCAGTCACGGAATAAAGACCTGCCACCCCAAATCTTTCTCAGACTTGTAGTCATCTCTAGGTGAGCACAAGGCCTCTTTTTGTTTGTCCTTTGTTTTTGTACAAGAATGCGGAGCTATATTTGGACTAGTAAATTAAATGTGTCAAGGATTCCTCTCTGGGACTGAAGCCAACTGGCAGGCAAAAAGATTATGTCTACCATATTAAAGTTTCCCAATTTTCAGAAAAATTTGGACTGCTTCTTGGGAAGGGTTTCTGGCACATGACGATTCCCAAACCACTCCTGGGAACTGTTTAGGTTAATACTAATTGTCACAAACAACTCATGGTGGGGATGTTCTAATAATTTAAATATACAGACAATCAGTTTGCAGTTCCCATGAGTGTTCCCTGGATCTACCTAATTTACTGGTATAGATGAATACTTGCAGTCTTGGCTGCACAGTGGCACAGCTTCATGAGGCTGGAGAATGCTGTTCTGCAGGGTACCCTATGACCTAGTGAGTCCCATATGCACATACCTACATTCAGGTGTCTCCCTGGGAGCTAGGTTCTAAGTGTCTGTGACAGTAAATGAAAAGCAGACACTTAAGTCAGTTACTTAAACATTGACTTCTGAAACCACGTACATCAGGATATCCCAAATGGCCTCCGGTTATGACAAATCCATAGTTCTCTCACAGATACTGTGTCTTATCTGCCATCACTGCATGAAAGTCACAAATATACTAAAGCATCTGAAATGATACTACATGCCAACATTTAAATAACTGACTCACTAGAAACTCAGTTCAGGATATCCAGGTTATCTTCCTAAAGTATCCATAACACCTCTGTAAGTAAAGCAGGTATTATGCATGATTTATTGGATGCCTTCTGGACCAGTGGTTGGAAGCAGTTCAGCAGACCCTAGAACATCTTCAGTGGGTCTGGGCCTCTTTAGGTGACTGAAAGAACCCCGAATTTTGTCGCTTATAGGCTTCAATAATTCTGAAAAGCCCTTGATGCTGTTTGAAGACATGTGGGGCTTAGGTGCTTAAATCCTAAATGAGATGGATATTATATAGATTGGATACCAGTCTAATATTTAAAAGCATTTTTCCAAAAGTATTTTCAACTTCTTCATGATTTCTAATGGACTGTGTAAACACTTACTCCTGCTAGATCTGCTTCCTTCTCTTTTGTTATAACACAAGATTGAACAATAAGGAAGTGACTGCAAGTAGCACATTTATTTGCATTACATGAGATAGAAGCACTATCCCTAGTTTATGTTTACAACAAATGTACCATTTAAAGTGCAAACTTCAGTCTACAGAGACAACAGAATTTTCAGTCTACACAGACAACTTGAACATTTAATACTTCCTTGAATCTAGAACCAATTTTAAAAACTGAAACTTGCATTGCAACAATTATGGTTGTCATATCACTGCAAAAGATGATATTGCTGTTCAGATGTCATAGATGATTCATGTGTAGATGCATCTTGAAGATATATAGTGTTTACATCATTGTTATAGGTGGCTGGTATTTACTTTTTTGTAGAAGCTTCATTTCTATAAGCCCTTGAGTTTCATAGTCCCAAATCTGAAGAATATACAAATTTGTCTGTATTGTCCAGGTTTTACAGTGTTTTTACACCTCTTGCAGAGAGGATTCATTCTTCTGCAGATAGTAATGTCCAGAGTTTTTAACTTTCAGGTTTCTCATTAAGTTCCCTGATGTTACCTAAACATATCAGATGGACAAAGAAAGTGTCACAGTTAAGGCTTTCCCCAGCGGTAGCAGGGAAAACATGTTTACACAAAGTCTAAGATAGCTGATGGTGGTGGATGGTACTGACAGTAATAAAAATTTAGTTGTCACAATGGTTTATACTCAGGATGATTAAAACAGTGGAGTCAAGGAACAATCAAGTTCTATCACTTTCAACTACAGGGAAAAACCTAGGTATTTCAAACGTGTACCAAGGATGTATTAAAGATCACCTGTTATGGATTACAAAATTTAGATAAAACATTTGCTGGATAAGAAACACAGCAGAAATAAACTACCATAATTTTTGTTGTTGTTGGGTGTTTTTGTTGTTGTTTGTATTGCTAACAGGGATGAGTTGGTTGAGAATTTGAAGACGGAAGGTAACTTTAGTAAGAGCAACTATGAGTTTATGAACCTTAAAATGAGGAGAAGGAATATTAATAAACATAAAATACTGGTCTTCAAGGAGGCAGTCATAAGTAAACTCAGGAAATAGCAACAGAAATTACATGGGATTTAAGTGTAAGGTAAAAATTTTAAGGAGATCTGTCTTACATAAACAATATTTGAAGAGAAAGCACAAGACCAAATTATCCAAATGCATCAAAAGTATACAAATGCAACAAACTAGCAACTTGGCTAAGTCAAAATAGAAGAAGGACAGTTTCAAAGAATGAAAAGAGAGAAGCAATGGTGGGAGTAAATAAAGAATAGCATAACCATATAGCGGAAAAAAAAGATAAAATGAGACAAAATGTGTAAGAAATTGTTATATAAATACAGTCTAGTTTTCTACACAATGCGCTCCATACATGCATATTCACATGCACCTCTCCCACACTGTCTGCCCATGACAACTTCTCTTCTTCTTTTGGATCTTGAATAATTTCAAATTCAGTGAGTTTCAGAGTATGTCAGAGAAATGTCTCATATGTTCAGTTGTCTCTTCCTATTGGTATTTCTTGTTGAATAATAAAGTATCTTGTCATCCCCTACATCATGCTGAGAAAAATGTTATAGCTTTTGCAGAGGCAAAATTCTTGCAGTACAAAGTTCTACTTTGAGGTTTATGGAGAGAATTACATTGCTGAAAATTTCCATACTCCCCTAGGAGTCATTCTGACAAAATAGTTTTTCTGGTTTCATTTGACATAATATATAAAAAACAATTATAAGACAGATGCAGCTGAAAGATCTAAGAAAGTGATATATCAAAAAAATCCAACCCTAAAGCATCTATTTAAAGATGACACAAATTCAAAGAGAAGTATCTGCAAAGCTCTATTACATATTGTTTATTCCTTAAAAGTATATATTATTTGCTAAAATACCAGTTACCCACACCATTCATATACAAAGTAGAGGGAAAAAAAAAACAGCTACCCTGCATAAATGAAAGTTTTCAGATGTCAACGTAAACTTAAGGAACTTGTCTTTTAAGAAACAGAAAATGCAAGAAGAAGCAACCAGTGACTTCTGTACCACTTGGAAAAAGAAAAAATTCCCTACCCATCTTCGATCCATCTCTTGTCCTTAAACTTCCTGTTTCCTGTATATCCCTTTTCTGAGACACAAGAAAGTGTTCTGTCACCAAAGTGTATGCCCAATGCCTCTGATAACCTCTGCATCTATCCTAATTTTATATGGACTGTGTATGGTGAATATATAAGGACACGGGTTGTCTTGGAACTTACTGTACAGTAACAGAACTTTTAGAATGGATTATCGAGAGGCATGTGTGAAAATTTGAAAAAGTAATTTGTTAAGAGATGACTTTTGGGGTAAAAATTTACGTAACTCCCTGCTTTATTTGACAAAGACTAAATAAAAATAGTGAAGATTTTAACTTTCTTTTTGAAGGCTCGTAAACGATAGCTATAAATAAGAATCCATGTAATGTTATGGCACAAAATATAAATATTTACTCTAGCATGAGGTATTTATGTTTTGTAAATTATGCTATATATTTATGTCAAATTACATATTGCTGTCTTCAACATTGTGTTAACTACAGTTATGCAAAGTTTTGCAAAGTCTTGAAAGAATTTTTTCTTAATTTCTTAAGAACTGATAAAATGTGTCACCACTGAATAAATAACTTCACATGTAAACAAGATATGCTGATTGTGGGTTTGAGTTTCAATAAAATATATTCTGAATTCAATCAACTATAATGATAAATTTTGTAGAGTTCTGTACAAAATCAGTTTACTCTGCACCTAAAATAGTACCTTATGTTTACTGTGTACTTTCAAAAACAGAATAAATACGCAAATACAAAATGTAATTAAAAAAATAGAAAATGTAGCATTACAAGGATGGCTAAATGACTAGAGGTAACCTGCACAAAAAAATGATAGAATGGACTGAAACACAATTCTGCCCTTGCTGTTCTTTTTAACTAGATGGAAGAGGTCATTTCTTCACAAAGTCTTTTGGAGGCTCATATGCCATTCCTCTTTGAATGAAAATTGAAAGTGGAAGTGGGAGCCATTCTTAGTTGCTGGAAATAACATACAAGGTAGTATTAGAAATCGAGATATCAAGGAAAAAAAAGAATACATGAAGATCTGATAAAGCTTTGGTTCCTATGCATAAATATACCAGGAAACACCTAGATAATTTCAAAACAAACAAACAAAAAAATCTGCTTTCAGAAATTTATAGAAAAGTCTAGTTTTGAAAGGACCTCTGGGACCATCTGGCCCATCCTTCTGTTAGAAGGGGAGCCTCAGGTTATGCTGTCCATGGCATGGCTCTGTTATCTAAGGCATCAGAAATTTTGTGAAATTCATTCAACTTTTGATTTTTCATGGAATCATAGAATCATAGAATCATACAGGTTGGAAAAGACCTCTAAGATCATCGTGTCCAACCATCAACCCAACACACCATGCCCACTATACCGTGTCCCTAAGCACCTCATCTACATGTCTTTTAAATACTTCCAGGGATGGTGACTCAACCACTTCCCTGGGCAGCCTCTTCCAAGGCCTGACCACTCTTTCAGTAAAGAAATTTCTCCTAATGTCTAATCTAAACCTCCCTTGGCGCAACTTGAGGCCATTTCCTCTAGTCCTATCGCTAGTTACTTGGCAGAAGAGACCAACACCCACCTCACTGCAACCTCCTTTCAGGTAGTTGTAGAGCGCGATGAGGTCTCCCCTCAGCCTCCTCTTCTCCAGGCTAAACAGTCTCAGTTCCCTCAGCCGCTCCTCATAAGACTTGTGCTCCAGGCCCTTTACCAGCTTCGTTGCCCTCCTCTGGACACGCTCCAGCACCTCCATGTCCTTCTTGTAGTGAGGGGCCCAAAACTGAACACAGTATTCGAGGTGCGACCTCAGTATTCGAAGTGCATTTTACCTCAAGCAGCCTCAATTATTTGAGACAAACCTTTTTTCTTTTTTAATTTGTTTCTTTTTTTTCTCCAGCACACTGTAATGTCCTATGTACCTTGCAGAAGAGCTGAAGAACAATTTTCAGACTTGTTTTAAACTTAATTTAACAGACTAATTTAACATGTGTGGAATATAATAAGTGAAGAGGAGTTGGAAACAATAATGGGGTCCCATACTCACCCAGCACATATGCAGGTGGAATCTAGTTACAATTTTTGTCTTGTTTTGAACAAGTCAAAGAGGAATAATGTTCATGTTAACCAATTTAATTGATCTTTGCTATTTTCCATTCTGTTTTCTTAACATTTTAGTGTCCAAGTGATATCATCAGTTAATTCATTCTATTTGTGCCATAATATGAACATTTTCATTAACCTATTTGAACTTGGGGATATTAAACACACAAAAATAGTTACACGTTCAATCGAAATATTTTTCTGATAGTGTTAGTTAGTTAATAAATAACTGCGCTTTCCAAACTTGTTTTCATCCCACTTATATTAAGGAAGTTAAAAGAATTCAATGCTTGCTATAATTCACAATTGGTCATATATGATCTCTGCATTTAGGGTTCTTCACTGAATATTTCTTATAAACAGTTTTTTGGCAGTTATAGGAGAGTTGTACTTCCATTTGTATTGTGATCTAGGATTAAGCAATGCAACTCCTTTAACCTTTGCAGCAGCTCCAAAGAAGGTAATATGAGTTTCCACAAAACAAACCGAATGTGATTAACAAGTTACCTCCAAGATATTCTCACACACTTGCATAAATGTTTTTTCTATCTTCCTGAATGTTTGCTTTTACTCCCTCCTTTCCACCTTGTGATTTACTACAATGTCTACAGAATGGCATGTGTCATTAGTGTTATGTTTCTGTCTGCCGGGTAAAATAGACTGATAGATTCAATGCAGTCACCTCCAACATAATTCACAACATTAATATTATGTGCAATTTAATTGTCTAAATGAACTACTTTTTAATGTAAAACTAATGAGAAAGGATGAATTTTCTAAATAATGTATATGTTCTAGATGGACCGTGCCACTACAGACGGAGAATGTTCAGGCTGATAGCTGTGTTATAAAAGCTGCCCAGTTGAAAAGGATGGTAGCATTTGAGCCTGCTTCTTTCTGGTTTTGAGTGTCTGAATCTGCTAGATATTCCAGATGGTTGGAGGGTAAACAAAAGAGCTATTAACATCTTAAGAGATTGATTCATAATGTTGACATGGTGGTAGTTACTGTATTCAATTGTAGGTGTTAATAAAGCTTTCTAAATATTTCACAGTCAGGGACTTGGTGTACATCTGTTCAATGAATACTAACATCTGAAGACTTTAGACTGCAATACATTCTTCATAATATGCACTGTTACCTCCAGGTATAATTTAATAGATAAGGAAATTTCTTTGTCATATTTGCAAATTAAATATCATTACCTATTTAGAAGTGTAAATAATATAATATAAAAGATACATATCAGCTATTACTTCAACACTGCAAATAATTAAACTTTATCAGGATACTTACACATTCCAGCTTTCCTTCTGGAGAACACAACTCAGAAAGGCTTGCAGGGAACCTAATTTTCAGTAACTGCAGTGAAATTCTTCAGAGAAATAATCATCCTAAACCAAAACAGAAAACAATATCCCCGAGCCAGAGGCAAATATTGTAAAGTTTGCTTCTCTGCAAAAGAGTATGAGGGAATATGCTGCAATGAAAGACAGGTCTATTAATTAATTTCAGATAATATTAGTCTGTTTAGCTTGCTGCATGCCTCTACACATCATTTTCATTTGCAACTCTTTCAGAATCAAAATAGGGTATTTTTTCAAAGCATGAGTGTATATATATTTCTAAAATTGTCTTTCATTGATAACGTTTTGTATACTATCATTAAAATGTAAAATAGTCTTTTCATGTGACATGAGTTGACAGCTAATATCTCTTCATACAAATCCTTTGTTTTCAATCCACAGCACTGCAAAAAGATTATCCTAAACTGTAGGGGGATAATGACATTCAAACACAAACAGTTTGAGAGTCTTCATACTTGCTATTTACACTTTCTTATTTTTTACAAAATAAGATTCAAAGAAGTAACCAAGAATTTTAATTTTCAACCGAATACTGCATTTCCTCCCTTAAAAATAACAAAAAAACCCCAACCTAGATATGAGCTTTGGCTATTCTTTTTTTAATGTTCTCAATACTATTACCATAATGCAATTTGAATACTTTAACATTTGAAATATCACTGCTAGTGATAACAAAACATCTAGTTCAATAATATCAACATTTAACACAAAACTTAACGAAAATGGCAAATCACATAAAAGAATGCATACTTCTTGGGTCTGCCATAAATCACAGTAATTATGAGGAAATAAAAGAAAAATGGCATAACTGTAGTATTTTATTCTGTTCTTTTGTATGCAGATTTTTTTCACCAAAAAACTGTTGTTGCATATATCAGAAGCGTTCACTAAAGGCCATGGTCTTATTAACAGTGAGCAGTACTTACACCTCAAATGAGTATTTCATTCTGTGGGACTGAAGAAAAAATGGCATTCTATTTAATGGGAATATAATTAAAGGAATTTATTCCTCTGATCAGAAAACTGAGTAATTGTTACACAAACACACAAACACAAAAAAAAAACCAGCCCCCATTAGTTTTTCTTAGAAAATATTTAACTACAGAGCGCTATACTGTAACACTGAATTCTTGACTTTTCTTTCTCTTTTCATTTAAAAAGTGCCTGTAATTTGGGATAGGTTATAAAATGTAATAATCCAACATGGCTTTTCAGGTAATTACTGCAAGTATATCTTATTGTACTTTTCTGAAGAAACAGAAGGAATGGATTGTTCTTTTGAGAAATCAACCACATCATCCGTTAACCAATTGTCGTGGTTTAATGTGGCAGGCAGCCAAATACCACACAGCCGTTCACTCACTCCCCCCGCTCCCCCAGTGGGACGGGGAGAGAATCGGAAGGCTAAGAGTGAGAAAAACTCATGGGTTGAGATAAAGACAGTTTAATAGAACAGAAAAGGGAAAATAATAATGATAATGATAGAATATACAAAATGAGTGATGTACAATGCAATTGCTCACCACCCGCGCTGACCAATAACCAAGCAGTGATCGCCACTTCCTGGATCACACCTACCCTTCATATACTGAGCATGACGTCACATGGCATGGAATACCCTGTTGGCCAGCTGGGCTAGCTGTCCTGGCCATGTTCCCTCCCAGCCTCTGCTTGGTAGCATGGAAGCTGTCCTTGACAGGGTACTTAGCAACAACTGAAAACATCAGTGTGTTATCAACATTCTTCTCATACTAAATCCAAAACACAACACTAGGAAGAAATTTAACTCTATCCCAGCTGAAACCAGGACACCAATTAAACTTTTTAATTTCAAGAGGTTTTTTTGAAATTGCATTAGATAAATTTTATGATCATATAAATTTTCAAACCTGTAGGCTACAGAAGAAAGCAGTGACTCTAAACTTTCCCTTTCAAAAATCATTATAAAATACTCAGTTTCTCTGCCATGCTAATTCACCATCCATTCTATTACAGTAAGGATTCAGTTGTAGGAGCTGCCTCAGGCTTCTCAGCTGTGCAGACAAAACTGAATGAGAAACTCCTGAAAAGATGAGACTGTAAGGGGCAGGGAGTCTTCCTGTTGCCAGAGGTGGGAAAGGGAGAAGGAGCTGAACAAGCACACTGGGTATTAGGGAGCTGAGCCTACTGCTCTAGGTGAAGTAGGGTGGAAGGCGAAGAAGAATAAAGTGTCGGGGGAAAAAAAACATACTGGTCAACAACCCCAGGACCAGGTGCTTCCTTACATTTTATGCTATTCCCCTGGTGAGCAAAAGTGACAGCTATCAGCCTGGCTTTACATGGTTTCAGCATAGGTAAATTTGGCAGCCAATCTAGCTATTACGCTGTTCTCAGAGTGTCTATAATATCAGTGTCACTGTAGGTGTGGGTTATACAAATTGATATTTAGAATTGAATTAGGGTCTACAAATGGGTATATACTTACATTTAGGTAAGGGTGCATACCTGAGCTGTATGGCTAAGCTACCATTACAGTCAGAAGAAATCTGTTGTCTAAACACAGGCAGCTTCCTAAGATATTTGAAATATCTTTATAGAGCTGCACGATATGGAAGAGAACATATGAGAGAATTTTGCTGTACCTGAGTAGCAGCTTGGATCTTGATATCCTGGAGAATCTTAAATAATATTAGACATATACACTTAACAACTGAATTAAGCTCCTAGCTTGTCCAGCCAGTGGAGACTGAAAAATGATTCAACAGACCAAATGTATCTATTTTAAGATGAGCTGAACAGAATATTCTACTAGCTTCAAACTGAAGTGTTCCAGAAGGGTAAAGTTCTCCTGTAGTTCCCATGTCGTATCTGCCAAACCCATGCAAATGTCTTGGACACACTTTGGTATCGGGAATAGTACTAACAATTTAATCAAGCAACTGAATCAAATCCTGAGTTTTCTTTGATGAAAATGAGAGTCTAGACACTTGGAGTGGATGTACACACTTACATATAGAGGCCTACAACTGGATGTCTGAATCTGAATCTTATCTTTTACTATAACTTTAACTTCTATTATGCACAACAGAGTTCACCTCTGCATGAGCAACAGAGCCTACACAATAACAATGGTTTTTAATAAATTTGTGAAACCTGACTTAAAGGAAACAAATTACTTCAGGCTGAGTTCTTACCTCAGTACAGGTAAGAATATAATGTGAAAATCAGTAACAATACAAAAACCAACATACAGTCCACTAATAAATCAGATGTTTCTCTATCTATAATGTAATAAGAGAAGAGAAAAAAATTATGGAGAGGATCCACTTGTAGCACAAGAAGCTGTTGCTGAGGTATTATATGTGCCAGTATGGATGCTGGGATACCACATTGTTGGTAATACTAGAATGAAGTAAAAAATTCACTGAAGATGCTAGAATTTAAAGCAGAAATGACTGACACACCAAAGAAAGGTAAAAAGGAATATGATTGCTTAAGTTCATTCTTCTATACCGTTCTCTGCTTACCTTGGCCATTCCTGAAGTGGTAAGGTATGTGTGCAGACAGACAATCCTGACCTGTAGCTACACTAACAAGAATACTACATGAGAGATGGCAGAAAGAAGAAACATTACAGATAGCTGTCCTGGTTTCGGCTGGGATAGGGTTAAATTTCTTCCTAATGCTGTGTTTTGGATTTAGTATGAGGAGAATGTTGATAACACGCTGATGTTTTCAGTTGTTGCTAAGTGCCCTCCTAGTCCAAGGACAGCTCCCATGCCTACTGACTGAGCTAGGTACACAAGATGGGAGGGAACATAATCAGGACAGCCAGCCCAGCTGGCTAATGGGGTATTCCATACCATGTGACGTCATGCTCAGTATATGAAGGGTAGGCGTGATCCAGGAAGTACCGATCGCTACTTGGTTATCGGTCAGTGCGGGTGGTGAGCAATTGCATTGTGCATCACTCATTTTGTATATTTTATCATTATCATTATTATTTTCCCTTTTTTTCCCTGTTCTATTAAACTGTCTTTATCTCAACCCTTGAGTTTTTCTCACTCTTAGCCTTCCGATTCTCTCCCCGTCCCGCTGGGGGTGGGGGGAGTGAGTGAGCGGCTGCGTGGTATTTGGCTGCCTGCCAGGTTAAACCACGACAGTCCTTTTTGGCGCTCAACGTGGGGCTTGAAGGGTTGAGATAACGACACATCTGACCCGAACGGGTTAAAACAAATTTGTTATAAGCATTCATTATATCAGTTTAGTACTCGATGTTCACAATGTTGATTTATTTGCTCTCAGATTTTTTGGATCTGTTTTTGGAGTTGTGGTATATAGCACCTTACTGGCTGTCTATATTGCTGATTATCAGTTTGTATGTGGGGTTGGTCATCTCTGGGAAATGGATTAAGGTCATTGCTTTGCTATACTGTGTGACCTGGCTTTATGTTATGATAAAATTATTGGTCACGAGCCTGTACTCAGCACTGCCATCATTCCTGTTCTTCGGGAGCTATCTTTTGGAAACTATTAATAATTACAATTCTTACGTCTTCACCTCAGAGGATGAATTTAGGGGGGAGACAGGATGGGACACTTTCACCCACTTGTTCACCTTCCCTTCCATATCTTCAGAAACTCCTTTTTCTTCTATCCTCTTCATGAAGACATCCACAATATTCCCTGAGAATTTTGAGCATCCTTGGGATGTTCAAACAAGCATGATCATATTGCTATGTCTCCTGAATGTGGTTCAGGCCTTGTTTAGAGTTAAAGAACTATTCAGGAATACTGTCCAGAGATCAACCCCAGCAACAGACACGGTGACTACTCAAACCCCCACGACAGGCACTGTAGCTACTTCAACCCGCAAGACAACCACTGTGGCTACTCAAAACCCTGCGACAGGCACCGTGGCTACTTCAACCCCCACAACAACCACTATGGCTACTCAGACCCCGGCAACAGTCACTACAGTTACTCCAATCCCCACAACAGGCACTGCAGCTACCCAAACCCTAGCGACGGGTACTACAGCTGAACCAGAGGACCAACCGTCGCTGGTATCCGTCGCCCCTGTACAGAAGAAGAAATCTTTGAAGCGGAAGTCAAGTCGTGTAGAAAACGATGATGGAAAAGCAGGGCCATCACGAGGAGGGGAGGAGGAAGAGGAAGAACTCATAAACGAGACGGAAACCACCCAATCCTTATCCCTGAATGAGTTGCGAGATATGCGGAAAGATTTCGGCCGTCGTCCAGGCGAGCATATTGATACCTGGCTGCTCCGATGCTGGGATAATGGGGCCAGTAGCCTGGAATTAGAGGGGAAGGAGGCCAAACAGCTGGGATCCCTTGCTAGGGAAGCGGGTATTGACAAAGCAATTGGAAAAGGGACACAGGTCCTCAGCCTCTGGAGGCGACTGCTGTCAGGCGTAAAGGAAAGGTATCCCTTCAAGGAAGATGTTATATATCGCCTAGGCAAATGGACCACTATGGAGAGAGGTATCCAGTACCTGAGAGAACTAGGCGTGCTGGAGGTGGTTTATAGTGACCTGGACGACGTCCGAACACCCAAAGGTCCAGATGAAGTCCAGTGCACGCGACCCATGTGGCGGAAGTTGGTACAGAGCGCACCAGCATTGTATGCCAGTTCGTTGGCAGTACTGTGCTGGAAAGAGGAAGAAGCACCAACGGTGGATGAGGTGGTTAGCAGACTTCGGGATTTTGATGAAACTATCTCCTCCTCCCTTGTCTCGGCTGTGGAGAAACTGTCCCGGGAGGTCCAGCAATTCGAAGAGGATATGTCCTATTCTCCACCTGTACAGACCAGTATCTCAGCCATTAGGAGTCAGCGTTTTTCTCCTCAAGAGAGAGGATATAGAAAGTACACACCACGGGGCACCCTGTGGTTTTACCTGCGTGACCACGGAGAGGACATGAGGCAGTGGGATGGAAAACCTACCTTGACCCTAGAGGCACGTGTACATGAGTTGCAAGGAAAAACAATCACACAAGGGGGTTCTCCCAGGAAAAATGCTGCTCCAGTTGTCAGGAAAACCCTGTCTCACGACGGTCCAGTTTCCAGTGAACAGTTCCCTAGACAGAGTAGAAGGGCTGATCTTACTTTGAATTGTAATTGCAATGAAGAAATTCTTGACTCACGTTTGCAAGAAGTGAGAGATGGATACTATGACCAGAACTAGAGGGGCCCTGCCTCCAGCCAGGTGGAGGGAAGGGACAACCGGGTTTACTGGACTGTGTGGATTCAATGGCCTGGCACATCAGACCCACAGGAGTATAAGGCTCTAGTAGACACCGGTGGACAGTGTACCCTGATGCCATCAAGCTATAAAGGGGCAGAACCCATTTGTATTTCTGGAGTGACAGGGGGATCCCAAGAGTTAACTGTATTGGAGGTCGAAGTGAGCCTGACTGGGAATGAGTGGCAGAAGCACCCCATTGTGACTGGCCCAGAGGCTCCGTGCATCCTTGGTATAGACTACCTCAGGAGAGGGTATTTCAAGGACCCAAAAGGGTACTAGTGGGCTTTTGGTATAGCTGCCCTGGAGACGGAGGAAATTAAACAGCTGTCCACCTTGCCTGGTCTCTCGGAGGACCCTTCTGTGGTGGGGTTGCTGAGGGTTGAAGAACAAGAAGTACCAATCGCTACCACAACAGTGCACCGGCGGCAATACCACACCAACCGAGACTCTCTGATCCCCATCCATGAGCTGATTCGTCAACTGGAGAGCCAAGGAGTGATCAGCAAGACTCGATCACCCTTTAACAGTCCCATATGGCCAGGGCGAAAGTCCAATGGAGAGTGGAGACTAACAGTAGACTACCGTGGACTGAACGAAGTCACGCCATGTCGTGGTTTAACCCCAGCCAGCAAAAATAAACTCCACGCAGCCGCTCGATCACCCCCCCCCGGTGGGATGGGGGAGAGAATCGGGAGGGAACAAGTAGGAAAGCTCCCGGGTTGAGATAAAAACAGTTTAATAATTGAAATAAAACTAAGTAGAACAGTAATAATAACAATGAGAACAACAACAATAACAGAATACACAAAGTAGGATATGCACAACGCAAACGCTCACCGACCGCTGACCGCGTGTCACGAACGGGGGGGTGAGACCCCCACACACCTGGTTTTTATACTGAGCATGATGTCACATGGTATAGAATACCCCATTGGCCAGCTGAGTACACCACCCTGGCTGTGCTCCCCCCTCCAGGTGCAAGCATCACCCAGCAACAGCCAAAGCTCCTTTCACACCGAACCCAAAACACAGCTCACCCCCCAAGCTACCGGGAAGAAAGTTAACCCTGTCCCAGCTGGAACCAGGACAATATCCACCCCTTATTCTATACCATCTACATCATGCCCAGGTCTCACATTTTCCCATACATTCCAATTAGTCACCGCTACTTTTCCTGCCTTTTGATATATACACACACAGAGATATCATTCCCTTAGTCCATGACTTCGGGTTCCACCTGTCATAACAGTCTTGCCAGGCAGGAGAGATGGTGTGTGGTGTTGGGCTCTTGCATGCGGAGGCCAGTTCTGGGCGCTCGTCCGGTTCTATCATTGTTGCACCTTGCTCAGTTTCATCGGAGTTCATCCTACACTAATCTGGGTGATTCTTACTGTAATACTGTTAATATGGCATATGGTAACCATAGAAGTGATGACATACAGTACTATGTAATAACTAACATTGTACAATTCAGTTCATTGGCTATTTTCACCCAGAATTAAATCCCCCTGAGGTACACACTGGGCTTCCCCATCCTTTCTCATCACCCACCAAGTGCACCCAGGTCCCTGAGCAAAAGCAATCCCACGGATGGGTTTTCCCTTGCCAGAGGCAGGAGCAACCCAGACCGTCTTCCCCAGCATATTTCCCATATGCACGACAGGGACTTTATCCCCCTCTACAGTACGTAAGGGTTTGGATTGGGCAGGGCCAGCTAGAGTGACAGATCCCCTAGTGTTGACTAATCAGGTGGCCTTTGCTAAATGTGTATCCCAATGCTTGAATGTCCCACCACCCATTGCCCTCAGTGTTGTCTTTAACAGCCCGTTACATCGTTCAATTTTTCCGGAGGCTGGTGCATGGTAGGGGATGTGATAGACCCACTCAATGCCATGCTCTTTGGCCCAGGTGTCTATGAGGGCGTTTCGGAAGTGAGTCCCGTTGTCTGACTCAATTCTTTCTGGGGTGCCATGTCGCCATAGGACTTGTTTTTCAAGGCCCAGGATGGTGTTCCGGGCAGTGGCATGGGGCACAGGATATGTTTCCAGCCATCCTGTGGTTACTTCTACCATGGTGAGCACATAGCGTTTGCCCTGTCGGGTTTGTGGGATTGTGATATAATCAATCTGCCAGGCCTCCCCATGTTTACATTTCAACCATCGTCCTCCATACCAAAGAGGCTTTACTCGCTTGGCTTGCTTGATTGCAGCGCACGTTTCACATTCGTGGATAACCTGTGCAATAGCGTCCATGGTTAAGTCCACCCCTTGATCACGAGCCCATCTATATGTTGCATCTCTCCCTTGGTGGCCTAAAGTGTCATGGGCCCACCGAGCAATAAATAATTCACCTCTATGTTGCCAGTCCAGATCTACCTGAGCTACTTCGATCTTGGCAGCCTGATCCACCTGCTGGTTGTTTTGGTGCTCTTCACTGGCCCGACTCTTGGGTACGTGAGCATCTACATGACGTACTTTTATAGTCAGGTTCTCTACCCGGGCAGCAATATCTTGCCACAATGCGGCAGCCCGGATGGGTTTACCTCTGCGCTGCCAGTTGTTCTGCTTCCACTGCTGCAACCACCCCCACAGGGCATTTGCCACCATCCATGAGTCAGTATAGAGATAAAGTACTGACCATTTTTCTCGTTCAGCAATGTCCAAGGCCAGCTGGATGGCTTTCACCTCTGCAAACTGACTCGATTCACCTTCTCCTTCAGCAGTTTCTGCAACTTGGCGTATAGGACTCCATACAGCAGCCTTCCACCTCCGATGTTTTCCCACAAGTCGACAGGACCCATCAGTGAACAGGGCATATTGCTTCTCGTTTTCTGTAGTTTGTTATACAGTGGGGCCTCTTCAGCATGCATCACCTCGTCCTCTGGGGATATTCCAAAATCTTTGCCTTCTGGCCAGCTCGTGATCACCTCCAAGATTCCTGGGCAACTGGGGTTTCCTATTCGGGCCCGTTGTGTGATCAGCGCGACCCACTTACTCCACGTAGCATCGGTTGCGTGATGTGTAGAGGGGACCCTCCCTTTGAACATCCAGCCCAGCACCGGCAGTCGGGGTGCCAGGAGGAGCTGTGCTTCAGTACCAACCACTTCCGAAGCAGCTTGAACCCCTTCATATGCTGCCAATATCTCCTTCTCAGTTGGAGTGTAGCGGGCCTCGGATCCTCTGTATCCCCGACTCCAGAACCCTAAGGGTCGACCTCGAGTCTCCCCTGGTGCTTTCTGCCAGAGGCTCCAGGTAGGGCCATTCTCCCCGGCTGCGGTGTAGAGCACATTCTTTACATCTTGTCCTGCCCGGACTGGCCCAAGGGCTACTGCCTGAACTATTTCCCGTTTAATTTGTCAAAGGCTTGTCGTTGCTCAGGGCCCCATTTGAAGTCGTTCTTCTTCCTGGTAACGTGATAGAGAGGACTTATGATCTGACTGTAATTTGGAATATGCATTCTCCAAAAGCCCTCAACGCCTAAGAAAGCTTGCGTTTCCTTTTTGTTAGTTGGTGGGGACATGGCTGTTATTTTATTGATCACATCCGTTGGGATCTGACGACATGCATCTTGCCATTTTATTCCTAAAAACTGGATCTCCTGTGCAGGTCCCTTGACCTTACTTCGTTTTATTGCAAAGCCGGCCTTCAGAAGGATTTGGACTATTCTCTCCCCTTTCTCGAAAACTTCTTCTGCTGTGTTGCCCCACACAATGATGTCATCAATGTACTGCAGGTGCTCTGGAGCCTCACTCTGTTCCAGTGCGGTGTGGATCAGTCCATGGCAAATGGAAGGGCTGTGTTTCCACCCCTGGGGCAGTCGGTTCCAGGTGTATTGGACGCCCCTCCAAGTGAAAGCAAACTGTGGCCTGCACTCTGCCGCCAAAGGGATGGAAAAGAAGGCATTAGTGATATCAGTGGTGGCGTACCACTTGGCTGCCTTTGACTCCAGTTCGTATTGAAGTTCCAGCATGTCCGGCACGGCAGCACTCAGTGGCGGCGTGACTTCGTTCAGGCCACGGTAGTCTACTGTTAGCCTCCACTCTCCATTGGACTTTCGCACTGGCCATATGGGACTGTTGAAGGGTGAGCGAGTCTTGCTGATCACTCCTTGGCTCTCCAGTCGACGAATCAGCTTATGGATAGGGATCAGAGAGTCTCGGTTGGTGCGGTATTGCCGCCGGTGCACTGTTGTGGTAGCAATTGGTACTTGTTTTTCTTGGACCTTCAACAACCCCACAACAGAAGGGTCCTCCGAGAGACCGGGCAAGGTGGACAGCTGTTTAATTTCCTCCGTCTCCAGGGCAGCTATACCAAAAGCCCTCTAGTACCCTTTTGGGTCCTTGAAATACCCTCTCCTGAGGTAGTCTATACCAAGGATGCACGGAGCCTCTGGGCCAGTCACAATGGGGTGCTTCTGCCACTCGTTCCCGGTTAGACTCACTTCGGCCTCCAACACAGTTAACTCTTGGGATCCCCCTGTCACTCCAGAAATACAAATGGGTTCTGCCCCTTTATAGCTTGATGGCATCAGGGTACACTGTGCACCGGTGTCTACGAGAGCCTCATACTCCTGTGGCTCTGATGTGCCAGGCCATCGAATCCACACAGTCCAGTAAACCCGGTTGTCCCTTTCCTCCACCTGGCTGGAGGCAGGGCCCCTCTAGTCCTGGTCATCATATTCGCTATCCATTTCTTGTAAGTATGAGTCAGAAGTCCCTTTGTTAAGGTCGGAAGTGGACTCAGCCCTTCTTCTCTGTCTGGGGAACTGCTCACCAGAGACTGGAGCAGCCGTTTTCCTGGAAGAACCCCCTTTTGTGGTTGTTTACCCTTGCAACTCATGTACACGTGCCTGTAGGACTGAGGTAGGTTTTCCATCCCACTTCCTCATGTCCTCTCCGTGGTCACGCAGGTAAAACCACAGGGTGCCCCGGGGTGTGTACCCATGATGTCTCCTCTCTTGAGCAGAGGGACGCTTGCTCCTAATGGCTGAGACACTGGCCCATGCAGGTGGGGAGCAGGACATATCCTCTTTGAGTTGCTGGACCTCCTGAGACAGTTTCTCCACAGCAGAGACACAGGCCCATAGGGAGGAAGAGAGACTTTCTTCATATTGCCGGAGTTGGCCAGCCAGTTCATCCACTGTTTGTTCCTCTCCATCTCTCCAGGTCATTACTGCCAATGAGTTTGCATGTGACGCTGATGTGCTCTGTACAAACTTCCACCACATGGGTCAGGTGCATTTGACTTCATCTGGGTCTTTGGATAACTGCTCGTTGTTCAGGTCATCATAAATCACTTCCAGCACAGCTAATTCTCTCAGGTACTGGATACCTCTCTCCATGGTGGTCCACTTGCCTGGGTGGCATATAACATCTTCCTTGAAGGGATACCTTTCCTTCACACCTGGCAGGAGTCGCCTCCAGAGGCTGAGGACTTCTGCCCCTTGTCCAATTGCTTTGTCAATGCCCCCTTCCCTAGAAAGGGATCCCAGCTGCTTGGCTTCCCTACCCTCTAATTCCAGGCTACTGGCCCCGTTATCCCAGCATCGGAGCAGCCAGGTGACAATGTACTCGCCTGGACGACGGCTGAAGTCTTTTCACATATCTCGCAGCTCACCCAGAGACAGGGATCGGGTGGTCACCGTCTCATTTATGGGTTCTGCCTCCTCCTCCTCCTGTTCTCGTGATGGCCCTGGTTCATCTTCATCCCTTACTAGACAGGCTGATTTTCTTGTGCATTTTCTTTTTTGTATAGGGGCGACTGATACCGGCATGGGTTGGTTCTTTGACGCAGGGGGCGGAGTAGCTGCCGTGCCTGCCCTGGAGGGTGAGGGAGCCGCTGTGCTTGCAGTGGGGGGTGGAGTAGCCACAGGGCCTGTTGCTTTGTCATCAGCTGCAGAGACGTTTCTTTCCCCTTGGGGTTTCTGAGTGGTGTTAAATAGGGCTCGGTAGGCGTGGGCCAGGCCCCAGCACATTGTAGTGATTTGCGTCTCCCTAGAATGGCCAGGGTGACAGCATACTTCTTCCAAATATTCTACTAATTTTTCAGGGTTCTTCACTTGTTCAGGGGTAAAGTTCCAGAACACTGGGGGTGCCCATCGCCCTAGGCATTTGCCCATGCTATCCCAGTTGCCCTGCCACTCATAACTATCCAGCCTCGGGGCAGATCTGTGGATGACATTCTTAAATTGCTTACTAACCTTGGATAAAACCGCAACAATATTCCCAAGGAATACCAATAGATGTATCTTAACTACTCAGGGATGTTCAAGGTACTGGCAAGTTATTTTAACAAAGGAGATAACATCATAGAGGAAGGTAGCGAGGGTGCCATTCTCTATTTCCTCCATAAAAAATCTCTCGGAGGAAAAGGTATAATTGCTAATGGTCTCCATGAGGTGGTACCCGAAAGGCAGAAACGACTTCATTACGAATCCCAAATACCAAATAACCCCCAATGCCAGCGTTTTAGTAACAAATCTCCCAGGCAAAACATCATTAATCACGGCAGAGCACAACAGACTACAAAACCCAACTCCAATTTTTAACAGGTACAGTAAAAACAAGAGCATGGTGCAGAACAAATTAATATGTTACCAGATATAAATTCCTTAATATGCTCTAAATAATCTGTCGTTATCTCAACCCTTCGTGCCCCACGTTGGGCACCAAAAAGGACTGTCGTGGTTTAACGCCAGCCAGCAAAAATAAACTCCACGCAGCCACTCGATCACCCCACCCCGGTGGGATGGGGAGAGAATCGTGAGGGAATAAGTAGGAAAGCTCCCGGGTTGAGATAAGAACAGTTTAATAATTGAAATAAAACTAAGTAGAACAGTAATAATAACAATGAGAACAACAACAATAACAGAATACACAAAGCAGGATATGCACAACGCAACCACTCACCGACTGCCGACCGCGTGTCACGAACGGGGGGCGAGCCCCCCCACACACCTGGTTTTTATACTGAGCATGATGTCACATGGTATAGAATACCCCATTGGCCAGCTGGGTCCACCATTCTGGCTGTGCTCCCCACTCCCGGTGCAAGCATCACCCAGCAACAGCCAAAGCATCAAAGGGCCATCAACCCTCCTTTCACACCGAACCCAAAACACAGCACATCCTCCAAGCTACTGGGAAGAAAGTTAACCCTGTCCCAGCTGGAACCAGGACACGCCGCCACTGAGTGCTGCCATGCCGGACATGCTAGAACTTCAATACGAACTGGAGTCAAAGGTAGCCAAGTGGTATGCCACAACTGACATCGCTAATGCCTTCTTCTCTATCCCTTTGGCGACAGAGTGCAGGCCACAGTTTGCTTTCACTTGGAGGGGCGTCCAGTACCCCTGGAACCAACTGCCCCAGGGGTGGAAACACAGCCCTACCATTTGCCATGGACTGATCCACACCGCACTGGAACAGAGTGAGGCTCCAGAGCACCTGCAGTACATTGATGACATCATCGTATGGGGCAATACAGCAGAAGAAGTTTTTGAGAAAGGGAAGAAAATGATTCAAATCCTTCTGAAATCTGGTTTTGCCATAAAACAAAGTAAGGTCAAGGGACCTGCACAGGAGATCCAGTTTTTAGGAATAAAATGGCAAGATGCACGTCGTCAGATCCCAACGGATGTGATCAACAAAATAACAGCCATGTCCCCACCAACTAGCAAAAAGGAAACACAAGCTTTCTTAGGCGTTGTGGGTTTTTGGAGAATGCATATTCCAAATTACAGTCAGATCATAAGTCCTCTCTATCACGTGACCAGGAAGAAGAACAACTTCAAATGGGGCCCTGAGCAACGACAAGCCTTTGAACAAATTAAACAGGAGATAGTTCAGGCACTAGCCCTTGGGCCAGTCCGGGCAGGACAAGATGTGAAGAATGTGCTCTACACCGCAGCCAGGGAGAATGGCCCTACCTGGAGCCTCTGGCAGAAAGCACCAGGGGAGACTCGAGGTCGACCCTTAGGGTTCTGGAGTCGGGGATACAGAGGATCGGAGGCCCACTACACTCCAACTGAGAAGGAGATATTGGCAGCATATGAAGGGGTTCAAGCTGCTTCGGAAGTGGTTGGTACTGAAGCACAGCTCCTCCTGGCACCCCGACTGCCAGTGCTGGGCTGGATGTTCAAAGGGAGGGTCCCCTCTACACATCACGCAACCGATGCTACGTGGAGTAAGTGGTTCGCACTGATCACACAACGGGCCCGAATAGGAAACCCCAGTTACCCAGGAATCTTGGAAGTGATCACGAGCTGGCCAGAAGGCAAAGATTTTGGAATATCCCCAGAGAAGGAGGTGATGCGTGCTGAAGAGGCCCCACTGTATAATAAACTACCAGAAAGCGAGAAGCAATATGCCCTGTTCACTGATGGGTCCTGTCGCCTTGTGGGAAAGCATCGGAGGTGGAAAGCTGCTGTATGGAGTCCTATACGCCAGGTCGCAGAAACTGCTGAAGGAGAAGGTGAATCGAGCCAGTTTGCAGAGGTGAAAGTCATCCAGCTGGCCTTGGACATTGCCGAACGAGAAAAATGGCCAGTACTTTATCTCTATACTGACTCATGGATGGTGGCAAATGCCCTGTGGGGGTGGTTGCAACAGTGGAAGCAGAACAACTGGCAGCGCAGAGGTAAACCCATCTGGGCTGCCGCATTGTGGCAAGATATTGCTGCCTGGGTAGAGAACCTGACTGTAAAAGTACGTCATGTAGATGCTCATGTGCCCAAGAGTCAGGCCACTGAGGAACATCAAAATAACCAGCAGGTGGACCAGGCTGCTAAGATTGAAGTGGCCCAGGTGGATTTGGACTGGCAACATAAGGGTGAATTATTTGTCGCTCGGTGGGCCCATGATGCGTCAGGCCATCAAGGAAAAGATGCAACATATAGATGGGCTCGTGATCGAGGGGTGGACTTAACCATGGACTCTATTGCACAGGTTATCCACGAATGTGAAACTTGCGCTACAATCAAACAAGCCAAGCGAGTAAAGCCTCTTTGGTATGGGGGATGATGGTTGAAATATAAATATGGGGAGGCCTGGCAGATCATCGAGTCCAACTGTCAACCCAGCACCACCATGCCCACTAAACCATGTCCCTAAGCGCCTCATCTACACGTCCTTCAAATACTTCCAGGAATGGTGACTCAATCACTTCCCTGGGCAGCCTGTTCCAAGGTCTGACTACTCTTTCAGTAAGGAATTTTCTCCTAATGTCCAATCTAAACCTCCCTTGGTGCAACTTGAGGCCATTTCTCG
Source organism: Calonectris borealis (assembly GCF_964195595.1). Taxonomy (NCBI): domain Eukaryota; kingdom Metazoa; phylum Chordata; class Aves; order Procellariiformes; family Procellariidae; genus Calonectris; species Calonectris borealis. The sequence continues at coordinate 167,668,885 of NC_134312.1, forward strand.
TCCTATGACTGGTTACCTGGGAGAAGAGACCAACACCCACCTCGCTACAACCTCCTTTCAGGTAGTTGTAGAGCGCAATAAGGTCTCCCCTCAGCCTCCTCTTCTCCAGACTAAACAACCCCAGTTCCCTCAGCCGCTCCTCATAAGACTTGTTCTCCAGACCCTTCACCAGCTTTGTTGCCCTTCTCTGGACACGCTCTGGACTTGTTGCAGTAGGTGTGGAGAAAATAACAAGTTTCTTTTAATTCTCCATTTTTTGGCTCAGCAATTGTAGTTTTTCCAAGAGTGGCCCTGTCTGAACCATGCAGTTTGTTCTAAGCTTCAAAAGAGAATATGTGTGGCTGTCCCTGTACGTAGGATTTTATATGTGATCATCTCTCCTTGAAAAATTGTCCAGTCTTGTTAGTAAGGGACGGCCGAGCCCAGAGAGTTGTGGTCAACGGAGTTCAATTCAGTTGGCGACCGATCATGAGTGGTGTTCCCCAGGGCTCAATTTTGGGGATGGTCCTGTTCAATATCTTCATCAAAGATCTGGATGAGGGGATTGAGTGCTCCCTCATTAAGTTTGCAGACAACACCAAGTTGGGTGGGAGTGTTGATCTGCTCGAGGGTAGGAAGACTCTGCAGAGGGACCTGGACAGACTGGATCGATGGGCTGAGGCCAACTGTATGAGATTCAACAAGGCCAAATGCCGGGTCCTGCACTTCGGCCACAACAACCCCATGCAATGCTACAGGCTTGGGGAAGAGTGGCTGGAAAGCTGCCCAGAGGAAAAGGACCTGGGCGTGCTGATTGACAGCCAGCTGAACACGAGCCGGCAGTATGCCCAGGTGGCCAAGAAGGCCAATGGCATCCTGCCCTATATCAGAAATAGTGTGGCCAGCAGGAGTAAGGAGGTGATGGTGCCCCTGTACTCGGCACTGGTGAGGCCACACTTCAAATACTGTGTTCAGTTTTGGGCCCCTCACTACAAGAAGGACATGGAGGTGCTGGAGCGTGTCCAGAGGAGGGCAATGAAGCTGGTAAAGGGCCTGGAGCACAATTCTTGTGAGGAGCAGCAGAGGGAACTGGGGTTGTTTAGTCTGGAGAAGAGGAGGCTGAGGGGAGACCTCATCACGCTCTACAACTACCTGAAAGGAGGTTGTAGCGAGGTAGGTGTTGGTCTCTTCTGCCAAGTAACTAGCCATAAGACGAGAGAAAATAGCCTCAAGTTGCGCCAAGGGAGGTTTAAATTGGACGTTAGGAGAAATTTCTTTACTGAAAGAGTGGTCAGGCCTTGGAAGAGGCTGCCCAGGGAAGTGGCTGAGTCACCATCCCTGTAGGTATTTAAAAGACATGTAGATGAAGCGCTTAGGGACATGGTGTAGTGGGCGTGGTAGTGTTGGGTTGATGGTTGGACTTGATGATCTTAGAGGTCTTTTCCAACCTTAATGATTCTATGATTCTAATGTTGCCTGCAATTTTGCTCTCCTAGGTGTCTGGAAATTGATTTTTTTTTAATTATTTTTATCTTTAAAAAATAGGGTACCACATAAGTAAGTGCTCCTTTGAGAATAACCTACCAGTTGAGGCACTTCTCTTTAACGAAGTGTTCCTATAATGCCAGACTGACACTTCTGCACAGCCTCCCTAATACTTACTATGGCTGCTGAGCTAAACCAGCTTGATGATAATGATGCTTTGATCTTGGCAGCCAACCAAGTCCAAAATGCATTAACAGTTCAGCTCATCAGAGTCTATGTAAAGAAACAATGTCCTTGCACAGAATAAAGATCTTTATTGCCTCCTGATTTAGAGGAGTTACCCATTTGGGCATTTATCTGTGCCAGTTGTTCAGACATGTCATTATAACAAAAAAAAAAGATATCAGATGAGCATCACTAGCTTGGGCTGAGAGATATATATGTGTGTGTGTATATATGAGATGCTTTATTTTCTTTTTGATTTTATTATTACTGCAACTCTTTTGCTAGGTAATATTTAACCTTTGAGTATTTTTCAAATGAAAAACAAACTTGAAAAATGTTCTTGTTCAATACAAGGTGGCATTATGCAGATGATAATTAAAATAACCAAGTAGGAATTGACCTTCATAAATGAAAAGCAAAGTAAGTAACTGTCATGGAGTTATATCAAGTGTATAGATTTTACATGAGCTTAATATTATTTCAATCCTTTCAAGTTCTCTCCTCAATTCATAAAACCACAGTTTTTCAGTAGTGTCTGAAGGGGATAAACCAAGTCATTTAAACTCTGGTACTAAATTTCTTTTTCCAAAAATCACTGCACAGATTAAATAAGCTATTTGCTAAATTTGTTTGATTTTCAGATGGATTAAAAATACACAATACACAACTGTTTTCTTGTAGAAATACGTTTAGAGAGACAGAGAGAGAGAGAGTGAAGTGTCTTTGCTGATTATAAGTCTCCCTTATCACAGGAACCCTAGTTTGTATTTTGTTCACTGTATGGCATATACCATCTCTTAAGAAAAGAGCAACTGTTCTGTTATTTATTTTTATGTAGTGTATTGTACATTATGTTTCAACAACAGTGGCATGGCATCTTTCTTAACTTTCCACTGACTGTATTGAGAAATTCTTCTGAAATAAAATCTCCAAATAATGTGGGACTTGCCTCACTGCACATACACTCCATACACTGCACATCAGAGATGGGTCACATCCTGTTACAGTAACAGCTCATTGCTGAAGCAGAAGTGGAATAACATCAGTGGTGTTTAGCTGGAGTTACTAAAGCCTTTTAGATAGCTCATAACCCATTCTAAAGTGGCTCTGCTACATTCAGATAGATCTAGTGTTTTCAGCCTACATTTTGGTAACAGATATATGTACAAGGCTGTGTTTACAGAAGTACACTGTCTTTTCCTAGGACTGGTATAAAGGCAGAAAAGGGAGGTAAAATGCACCTGTTAAGTTTCTGTTAAGTTTCCTGTTCTGGATGATTGGAGTACCCAGACAGTTAGGTTAATTTCAGCATGCACTTGGCTGGCTGACAGAACATAGGCAGTGAGTATACCTCAGAATTAGTACTTCACCAGGTGAAGATATAGATCATAGAATCATACAATAGTTTGGATTGGAAGGGACCTTTAAAGGTCATCTAGTCCAACACCCCTGCAATGGGCAGGGACATCTTCAACTAGATCAGGTTGATCACAGCCCCGTCCAACCTGACCTTGAATGTTTCCAGGGATGGGTCATCTACCACCTCTCTGGGCAACCTGTGCCAGTGTTTCAGCACCCTCATCGTAAAAAATTTCTTCCTTATATCCAGTCTAAATCTACCCTCTTTTAGTTTAAAACCATTCCTCCTTGTCCTGTCGCAACAGGCCCTGCTAAAAAGCTTGTCCCTGTCTTTCTTATAAACCCCATTTAAGTATAGAAAGGTGACACTCAGGTCTCCCCAGAGCCTTCTCTTCTCCAGGCTGAACAACCCCAACTCTCTCAGCCTTTCCTCACAGGAGAGTTGTTCCACCACTCTGATCATTTTTGTGGCCCTCCTCTGAACCCGCTCCAACAGGTCCATGTCTCTCCTGTGTTGAGGCTTCCAGAGCTGGATGCATTATTCCAGGTGGGGTCTCACCAGAGCAGAGAGGGGCACAATCACCTCCCTCGACCTGCTGGCCATGCTTCTTTTGATGCAGTCCAGGATACAGTTGGCCTTCTGGGCTGCGAGCGCACATTGTCGGCTCATGTGCAGCTTTTTGTCCACCAGTAGCCCCAAGTCCTTCTCGGCAGTGGTGCTCTCAATCCCTTCATCCCCCAGCCTGTATTGATAGGGGGGTTGCCCCAACCCAGGTGCAGGACCTTGCACTTGGCCTTGTTGAATGTTGTGAGGTTCGCACGGGCTCACTTCTCGAGCTTGTCCAGGTCCCTCTGGATGGCATCCCATCCCTCAGGTGTGTCAACCACACCACTCAGCTTGGTGTCATATGCAAACTTGCTGAGGGTGCACTCAATCCCACTATGTCATTGATGAAGATATTGAACAGTACTGATTCCAATACGGACCCCTGCGGGACACCACTCTTCACCAACCTCCATCTGGAAATTGAGCCATTGACCACTACCCTCTGGATGCGATCATCCAACCAATTCCTTATCCACCGAGCAATACTCCCCCAGTCCCTGTCTTGCGGTCCATCCACTTGAAAGGTGCGAGAAGAGAGGTTGCCAGTGAAGGCTTGAAGAAAAAAGTTGTTGAGTACCTCAGCCTTCTCCTTGTCCATTGTTACCAGTTTGCCAGTCATGTTCATCGGAGGGGTACACTTTGTTTGACCTTCCTTTTCTGGCTGACATACCTATGGAAGCCCTTCTTATTATTCTTTGCATCCTTTGCCAAGTTCAGCTCCAGCCATACCTTGGCCTTCCTGACCCCATCCCTACACAACCGCGCAGCGTCCCTATACTCTTCCCAGGACACCTGTCCCTGCTTCCTTCTTGCCCTTTAGTTTGACCAGCAGATCCCAACTCATCCATGCCGGTCTCTTGCCTTCGTTGCCTGATTTCTTACCCCTGGGCATCGAGAGCTCTTGCGCTCTATGGAAAGTGTCCTTAAAGATCTGCCAGCTCTGTTCTGCTCCCTTGCCCCTGAGGGCAGTTTCCCAGGGGGTCCTACTGACTAACTCCTTGAACAGCTGGAATTTTGCTTTCCTAAAATTCAGGGTCCTGACTTTACTCTTACCCTGACCTGTATCCCTCAGGACTGTGAACTCTACCAGTGCATGATCACTACAGCCCAGGCTGCCTCCAATCTTGACGTCCCCAATTAGCTCACTTGCCTTTATGATCAACAGGCATTCATTCAAGCATGTTTGCACCACGCTTCTTCGCACAGTCTAAAATAGATGATGACATCTTTTGTGCTATGATTAGTAATTAGTTTTAAAATTTTAAAATTTAATTTTGTGTGTGTGTGTTTGGGGTTTTTTGTTTTTGTTTTTGGTTTTTTTTTGTAAATTATGAGTATCTGTAATTCCTGTTGATTGGCTTCCAACCACAGAAGAATTCTCATTTTAATGTTAGTCAATTACAAAGTAAGACCAACACATTTAATAGACGAATATTTTAAGCTTATATTGCTATATGATCTTACTTATGATTTGAGTCTCATTTGCAATGACATCTATTACATTCGATTCTCATTTGCAATGACATCTATTTCCACTGTTTTGAAAATGTAAGAAAACGAAAAGTGAGGGTAGATCTAGTATTTTTCCACTTCATTGCCATCTAAAGTACCTTTATTGTCCTTAAACCCTCTCAAACAGAAAGTTTTGTATTTGACAGGGCAAGATGCAGAGGCTTTTCCGTAACAGGGGGAATGGACTAGTGTAGGCCTATAAACACTATAAAATGCTCCAGATTTCTTGTGTCAGGAAGGCAAATTGCAAAGTGGAAGCAGGGGTAAAGACTCGTGTTTGGTGATGTACCTGCAAATTCTGTGTATCTTTAAATACGCAGAGAGAGAAAAAACGTGTCTCTGTGTGTGTGTACAGAAAATAGTAAAAAGTTACTATAGAAGCAGTTGTCTAAAAGAAGCTTTTTTTCAGCTGTCATGGACATATAATGCTGTATAAATTAATATGGACAATAATCACTTGGACAAGATAATGAAAACTATTCTTTCTGAATCAGAAGAGGAAAAGCTGCTGTGTTTCTAAGTGCATGAACAACACCAATCACATTATAAACTTAAAGGATTCAAACTGTTAACGTTCTTTTTTACAGCTTGTATGATCAGGGGAAAAAAAAGTCTTAATGGGAGCGTTTTAAATTCAGCTGACCTTTTATGTGTTTTTCTTTTTTGTTAAATGTATCCTATCAATAGGCAGGAGACAAAAAAAAGCTCAGCTATTTTCTGGTGGAAGGTAATAAAAAAAAGTTATTCTTGCAGAATTAATTTCCATGTATCAATGTTTTTGGATGCTAAGCAGCAAACAAGAGTTACAGATTGAGTCAATACATTCTGCTAATCCATATCCCATCCTATCAAATATGAAAAAACTCCCCCCCCAACCAGAAACTACTATCTGTTTATGATGGCAAAATTTAGTTAATTCTAGGATTATCCTTAAAACTAGTGCAGACTTTGATATAGGTCATACTGTCCCCTTCCATTTAGGGATGCTGCATTTGATTCATAAAATTCATATCTGCACAACCCCTATGAGATTAGTTGTATAATCATTACAGCTACATTGAGGTTAAACATCATAGAAAAAAAGATCTCTTTTCATAAATTCCTGGAGGTAAGGATTTCCTTTATGTTCAGGAAGATGACATAATATCCTGACAGTAACTCCAATGAATAATGACTCTTCTCTAAAAAATAACTACAAGAAAAAAAACCTCTAAATCTCAGCAAAACTTTACAAAATGTATTATAAAAGTATGCCTACTAGAAGTCATTGACAAAGCATCCATTTTTAAAATATTTCTTATAAATTAAACATCATAACTTTTTGGTCAACTGCACAAATATTCTTGATGCCCTGGAATTTGTTTATTTGCTTTTGATTGCCAATGGTATCAAATAAGAAATATGTGCAGAGAAAAATTATTTTGCCTATCAAATTTGAATCAAACAAAAGTGTATCAACTCTACCTTGAAGTCAAAAATAACTGTCAGGAAGCAAAATGAAAGCTGGAGAAAGAGATGTCAGGAAAGTGCCACCACTGTACTGCTTTCCATCTTAATCTGCTGAGGTTTTTCCATGTATGTCTTCAGAGTAATCAAGAGCAGCAAGAGGTAAAACCACTGGGTTATTCAAGAGAAAAATTCTTTTAATCAGATAAAAATGATAATATAATGCTGTATGGATTAATATGGACAATAATCACGCGGTGGTTTTGTGGTTCTGAAAGTCCACTGCATCTATAAAATGTCAGTGCAGCAGACAGTTTAGGTATATTCTCAAGGTACAGAGATTTTTAAGTCCATTCTTCTATAATTGTTTACAAGGAATACCTGCTAAATATAATTTAAGGCAAAAATGTTCACACTGAAGTTATTCATTGTACATTAGTTTTACTAAGAGTTAACACAGTATCAAAAGGAATCAGGTCAATAGCCTAAATTTCTCTTTCTTCCTGTTTCAGAAATAGAGGAACAGAAAAATATGCATTATTGCCATATTATTCATATGTATATTTGCATATAAAATGTCATTATTGAGGTATTCAGTAACAAAAGAATAATGACCTCTTATGTCTTAGAAAGATCAAGTCACTCAAAGTCAATATTTTTTACTTGTCTACCAGAAAGTCAAACATTTGAAGTACTAATATTATTTTTGCCAGTAAATTTTAACTTAATACAGACAAGTTACACTAATTGTTTTATTCAACAAACAAATAGAAAAAATATTTTTATGACACTTACTAGATTTTTCTTTGTTGTGGAGAGTAGCTAGTATTTATTCCAGTAACAGCACACTAGAGGGAAATAGAATTTTTTGTTTTTTTTTGGCTACACTGCTGATGAACACTGACTAGCAAAGTGGAATAGTCACAATAACAAAACATCAGATATTGATTATTACTGACTTTTCTTCTGGAACATCAAATGGACTGATTACCTGCAAATACCTGGGACTCATTGTTTGTATTACTTTGCTTACCGTGCAGTGGAACTGTGAAGGTTTTTATTTTATGTCACCAGACTTCTGCAGAAAAATAGAGTGAAAATGAAATGGGCTTGGGAATGTGAAAACAACAGGCAAAATTTTTTGATCTCTCAATGCTTTTTGGCTATAACAAAATATGATCTGAAAGAGGAAAGGGAGAGAAAAATAATGTATGAGACTGATGATTAGATATTGTGCTTTCTGAATAGGGCTAAGGTGTGCTCTTATGATCAACTGCAATCATGGAGAGATTTGCCCTCAGAATACTGAGTTACAATAAATACTGTCAGACTTCTGAATCACTATTACTTTCAGTGTGCTTCTCACATGCAGAAAGGAATAATCTAAGAATTATCTGGAACAGCAGCTGCATGTTCTTTTAATTTTTTTCCTGTTCTCTGCAAACCTGCAGAGGAGAAAACAAAGTTTCTTCTTTTGCAAGGAATGTAAATCCACTTCATCCCCCTTCTTCACAGTAGAATACCTGCACATCAGATTTTTCTACTCTCTCGTGCACTGTGAATTTAGAAGTACATAACCTCTGGACATCTGAAGGAGGCAGGAATCCTTGTGTTTTCTGCTCTTCTCATCCTATCTATGTTAGGGAAATTACAGCTCCAACCTTTAATATTTCTATTGCAGTTGTGTCCAAACGTTCAAGTCAGGATCAGTGGTTCTTTATGTTAGCTCTCCTGCAGAGCTATGAAAACTAAGCTTGTGGATAAAAAGCAATGACTTGACACATTGACTAAAATTATACTTGTACAGGGACGTTTTAAACATTGAAAAGGTTTCTTTTACTGTAAATGTCATCATACAGTTTAGATAGGGGAATTTATGTTTCCAATAATATTGTTTATTTATAAAAACCTGAAATAGATCAGCATTTACTAACATGCAAAATGTTTGAGATACCATTCCCTGGGAGATTGGAGTTTATATACATACATAGATACATATGTGGGCAGATAGATAGATAGATAGAAGGTATATTTCAATTTTTACACATAAAATGAAAATAATTTACAATATAAATAAGATGCAGTACCAAGAATTATCCTTGTTTGGAGTTTTGGATTATTTTTTTCAGAGGGAACCCAGTCTGTCTTCAGATATTGTTAGAAATGCTTCAAATAAATGATGAATGAATATCTGAATCACTTGGTATGCAGACAATGAAAATGCCCTTTCACTGTACACACACCAGAATTAATAACTTTTCTTTTCAAGGTACTGGATTATTTTGTCTATCAATTTCATATATTGATGTTTAGTCTCCTGGATGCTCATCTGTATAAAAAAAAGTAAATATGGATATCTTGGATTAAGTTTATTTGTTGGGTTTTGTTTTTTATTTTGGGGTTGTTTTGTTTGTTTGTTTTTTCATAAAATTGATCCTACGTAATGCATTTCATACTAATAAACTATCCTACATGACTACATCTTCATTACAATAAATGCTTTGGTGTACAATGATAACACAGTGTTTCTTACGGTGTATCACTCAGAAATAATAGTAACTATAGAAACAACCAATATTCTATCTAACACAAGTATATCAAACACAACAGTGGTCGTGGTCAAACACAAGTGTAAGTAGAAATAGAGTTTTGTGTTACATGCTGTTCATACTTGTGGTCACTCTAGGCCTCTCAAAAGCTAATTATTCAAAAACTCACTATGCAAACATTTAAGAACGTGAACTTGTATCTGCATTGTGGAAATTGCCTGTTGTTTTGATGCAATAAAGACAGCAAATAAGGGCTCTAAGATACATATTTTTTATATCAGACTGATAGTAGGTGAATTCTCTGCAATTTTAATTAATTAGTAGATTTGTTTGTGAGAAAGTTTATTTTTTTAATAAACATGTTCACTATTCCAAATTCACACTTTCAATCTTTTTTTTTAACGAATGAGTTCAGCTTCTAACACAGAGTAATTAAAATAGTCTGATATCTGACAATATGCTAAGCAAGCATTTGTATGAGTACATAAATCAACACTTTTCAATATACAGGACAAATAGGATTCACACTGGAGTTCCTATACTGATATCACTACATCTTTGTGTTCAGTGCTGGGGTCTCAGTTATATTTAGAAATCTTTCTGAGGTCCATTATTTTTTGTACATTTCTCAGAAGTCAACTCAGTAATTTGGAACCCTTCATCCTCAAAACATAGGATGTGTTGCTAAATGGAAAAGTCAAGCAATGCTATTTACTAGACTTTGAGATAACAGATACACAAATGCTAAAATCCAGTAATCAAAAAACATTTAGACACATTAACTGAAAAGAAATTCATGTAGTATTCTTATGTGGGATTCATCTGGCCAACTGTGTATGTCTAGCTCAAGAGTGCAACTCACTTCTTCCTAAAGTAGTCATCTAAAGATGCAATACACTCTAAAATGTTCTCATTTCTTTCTGTTGATTTTAAAAGGGTGACTAGCTTAGATTTACATATTACTACCATAGACAAATAAAATTAAGTAAGGTAATTATACTTGCATATACCTCTTCTACTAAGGGAAGTCCTTGAGATACCACTGAAAAGTGAGAAGTTATTCCTGGGAAGTATTGGGATACATTTTCCTAATACTTAAGGAACATTCAAGCACATGCAAGTGATCTTTGTTTGAGACTGGATAATGGGTCAGAGCTTCTTTATTCTATTTCTACCCTTGGTATAGAATGAGTTCTCTATGAAAGTTTTCAATAATTAATATTTCCCAGGCAAATACTTTCTGCAGACGCGTAGTGGCTGAAAAAGGTAAGAACAAAGAAGTACTGCTTTACGATTAGTTTTTCATGAGAAATAGAAGGGACTTGGGTATTTGTCCCAGTTTCGGCTGGGATAGGGTTAAATTTCTTCCTAGTGCTGTGTTTTGGATTTAGTATGAGGAGAATGTTGATAACACACTGATGTTTTCAGTTGTTGCTAAGTGCCCTCCTAGTCCAAGGACAGCTCCCATGCCTACTGACTGAGCTAGGTACACAAGATGGGAGGGAACATAATCAGGACAGCCAGCCCAGCTGGTCAATGGGGTATTCCACACCATGTGACATCATGCTCAGTATATGAATAATAGGCGTGATCCAGGAAGTACCGATTGCTACTTGGTTATCGGTCAGCACGGGTGGTGAGCAATTGCATTGTGCATCACTCATTTTGTATATTCTATCATTATTTATTATTATTATTTTCCCTTTTCTGTTCTATTAAACTGTCTTTACCTCAACCCACGAGCTTTTCTCACTCTTACCCTTCCGATTCTCTCCCTGTCCCACTGGGGTGGGGTGGGGGGAGTGAGTGAGCGGCTGCGTGGTATTTGGCTGCCTGCCAGATTAAACCACGACAGTATTTTTAAGGCTTTTTTGAAAACCTTATAAGCTGCAGTTCTATATGTATGCAACCTGTGCCTGCTTTTTTGGGGAAGCTGAAACTGAACATAAAATCTGCAACGGAGACAATATTTGACCTCCTGAGACTCTTCTTTCAAATTCAAGACAGGACAGGAAATCCAGTCTTTCTTAGTGTTTCAGAAAAAAAATATTGAAATTATGTGTGAGAATATCAGGGAGAAACTCATTGCAACATGTTCTGGTAAAAAGAAATGCACTAATCATGCAAAGAAGTATAATGGTTTTGGTTTGTTTTGTTCAATTTTTTAATGCCATAACTCTGTTGAACTCATCGGGGATGAACTCAAATGGATATTAGAGTAGATCTGAACACAGTTTGGCCCACAAGAGGTAACACACTTGTCTAGCTATTCATTTGAGACTATGAACCTCATTGTAATTTAAGAAGCTTTTTTTTTCTCTTATTTTCCCTGCATTCTCATTTGTTAAAAGTAGATTTATTTAGTATTGTACCATTTTCCCAGCATTTAGTATTCTTCTGAGACTATTGGTTTTGTACACATTAAAAAATACTTCAGAGCCGTTAAAGAAGGCATTGTCATCAGGGAAGATGCTGCTCATATTTAAAGCATGTGCTACTTCATTAGTTTTAGATTTTTGTTCTGCCACTGACAGATGGCCTCAGTTAAATGGATATATTCTCTCACTCAAATGTATATGTGTGTGTAAAAGAAAGGGAGAAACAATAAATATTGCTTTATTAAAAACAAATAAGGAAACTATAAGTTATCAGATCAGGACATCTGAAGAATAGCTGTTTTTTATCCTTAGCTTCAAAAAACAGAAATGTGTCATAGCTGTATTATCATTTACCAATATAGAGAGCAAGTTTGATAAAAACCATGTAACGAAGAGAGAACTGTAGTTTGATAATAGAGCTATGGCATGGATCCAGATTCTCAGGCACTTTGTTTTTCTGAGAAGGATTTGCTTAGTCACATTAAACAGTATTATCTGTTAAGATCAGATTATTTATAAGATCAGGTGTTAGTAAAGAATGATTGAAATGAACCTAGAAAGATTGCAGGAATAAAAGGAAACACATTTGAAACAAATAATGAAGAGGATTTGTCAGAGTTGCAAGAAGCAAGGGAGAAAGAGCAATGGAAGATTTTATTGTGAAGATAGAGTAAAAAGAGATTTGGAATATTTGAGAATAAGAGTGAAATGCAAGGTAGTGCAAAAGTAAGCAAGGAGAAAGCTGAAATGTAGGGGTATATGGGAGTTCCCAGCAACAAGATAAAGGGGGAGAAAATGGATGTAAAGTAAGGAGAAACAGTGAGAAAAGGGAGATAATGAATGTACAAAAACAAAGAAGGAACTGGAACAAGGACTGAAGAGAAGGCAGAAGGTTGTAGGAAGGAGACAAACTGTGCAAGAAAAGACTGATTAGTTAAGTATGTTTACCTAGCTAATTAAATAATTCTTGATATAGTTTCCAGTGTTCACTCAAGTCACCTACTTTCTTTTCATCACCTGCATTTGCCCTTTCTTAATTGCCTGGCTGTCACTGGTTAATAAAGGGGATTTTCAGAGACTGTATCTCAACTGGGCCATATCTTGATGACCTTTCTTAAAGACATTCTGATTCAGAAGTGGAATCTAAGAGCTTGTGTCTACTGTTCCGGCATGTGAACATATCAACAATGAACCACATACTAAAACTTGCTGGAATTTTCCAGAGATATTTAGGAAAATCTTTATTTAGCTTAATTTGAAATGTGTACGAAAGAGATATATATGATTTAAATAGGCTTGATCTATTTGCAACCAACATGCTTGAAGTAAGATTTGTTTTATCACACTTCAGACGTAAATTTAAGTGTTTAAATATAAGTAATGGCCTGGGATTGGAATTTTTAACTTCTGGTTTTGTATGTATAGTTAATACAGTCTGTGGAGACTGGAAAACTGTACAGTTCATAAACATAACTAAATTAGGTTTAGTGGAATGGTTACTCCCGATATACTAAAGGTACTCAAATGCAGACATCTAATCTCGAACTGAAAACACTCATAGGACTTGATGAAGTTTCTTAAGCAGCTCGTGAGATTTCTTAATGAACCCTGCCTGGCTTTCAGCTCCCACTTTAGAAGGGCTGGCCTTTTTCATGAGCCCTGTGTTATACTTTCCAGTCTTGTGCATGTGTCCTTGGATAACCTAGGGCATCTTAAATGTTGCCAGACATCAATGTTTAGGTAACTGAACCATCAGATATCTATGGCCTAAATGTCTTCATCTGAATTAATCACCAGGGCTTCCTTTATAATTAATGAAGGGAAATGGGCACTTCTAAGGAGCAATATACCTGACCTATTTTTAGGATGAGGTGAATTTTATTTTAAAAGAGCCTATTTCTTTTCACTCAGGATAACAGAAGCCTAGGGGAACTAGCCTGAATAGGGATGTACATTATAGAAGTCTAAATTTAGTTGAATGAGTCCTGTCCTGTCCTGTCATGTCGTATAGGGATCCTGTAAGGACAGGATGACTGCATATAAATGTTCAGTCATCAGATCAATTTCTTTTCAGTAGAATAGACAAACAAATATGCTAGGCAAACCAGTGGAAGAGATAATCAGATTAATCTATTTGTGATTTTGTGTTAGACAATAGCGGATACAGAGCAATTTTTCTTTTGAAAATCAGGTAGCACACAATTCACTAAAGTTACTAAATGAGAAATTGGAGTTTTTCCCTTTTTTAAGGAATACTCATAAGCAGTTTTAACAAGACAGAATTTCACCAGAGAAGAGAGTGATACCTCTTACTCATACCAAACCAACAGCAAAGCAGGTATTCAGGAAACTCATTTATAATGCCTCTACTCTGTCTGTGTCTAGGAGAATGCTCAAATGCTCATTTTACACTGTCGTGGTTTAACCTGGCAGGCAGCCAAACACCACACAGCCGCTCGCTCACTCTCCCCCACGCAGTGGGACTGGGAGAGAATTGGAAGGGTAAGAGTGAAAAAAACTCATGGGTTGAGAAAAAGACAGTTTAATAGAACAGAAAAGGAAGGGAAAATAATAATAATTAATAATAATAATAATAAAAAGAATATACAAAGCAAGCGATGCACGATGCAATTGCTCACCACCCGTGCTGACCAATAACCAAGTAGTGATCGCTACTTCCTGGAACATACCTACCATTCATATACTGAGCATGATATCACATGGTATGGAATACCTCGTTGGCCAGCTGGGCCAGCTGTCCCGGCTATGCTCCCTCCCAGTCTCTTGTGCACTTGGCAGAGCATGGAAGATGTCCTTGGCTAGTAGAGTACTTAACAACAACTAAAAACATCAGTGTGTTATCAACATTCTTCTCATACTAAATCCAAAACACAGCACTAGGAAGAAATTTAACTCCAGCCCAGCTGGAATCAGGACACACACTTTACCTTTAAATGTTAAAACGACCTCATTTTGGTTATGCTGATGTAAATTGTGCAGTTACCTTTTTGATGCATTTTATAGTACTTTGCATTACTAACTGGCAGATTAATAACAAGAGAAAGCTACTTAATACGACTGACTTAGATGTCAGAACTGAAACACTGAGCTCTATTTCATCCCTACAAAGTTTTACCTAGTGCTACCAAAATTCACAAGCTCTTTTTACACTACTGTTCTTCTAAACTGCTCACAACTTAGCTTCTATCTGGGATCTCCCAGGGAAGAATCAAACTCAGGTCCTGCTTAAAAATAGGACTCAACAGCAAGGTAAAACGGAAGTGGTTCTTTCATCTCTTCTGTTGAGACTTTTCTACACTTATAGTATAAATAAATGTTCATTGAAGCAAGGACATCATTTTACGATTCTTCTTAAAAAAACAAAACAAAACAAAACAAAACAAAACACAACAAGCAAAGCTAGAAAAAATTTATAGGTAAAAATAATAACATTGAAAAACCTTTGGTTCAAGATTGCAATAATTCTTTATTGAAATAAAAAGTACTGGTTTATGTTTCAGGATTTTTACAAATTTTTATATAGGAACACAAGTTCTAAAATATTTAGCTATAACAACTGAAGAATATCTTTCCTAGAATATTTCTTTACAAGATTTTTTTTTTTTTTTAGAATTTTTCTCAGTATTTTAATCTTCAGAATATTGAGAATTTAAAATAAGTGTGAAAAATTCAACATATGCCTGTGCTTTCCACAAGGGGATGGAAAAATATGTTAATATTTACATTGAAAGTTTTGAATTCATATGCATGGCTACAACCTATATGTACATATATTATATAAGAGTGCAGGCACATAAACTGCATGTGATTTATGAAGATGTTACACAAATACCTTTCAACCACAGGTCGTGCATACTAAATTTGTGTCCCCTAGAATGCAACTGGTCGTTCCGCCAAAGAAGCACTTTATGAAATCTCGTTTTCTTCTAAGAAGAACTTAATTAGCACTACAAACATAATCCTAAAATATACTCTTCCTTGCTTTATTGTTCCCTGTTAGTTTTGCGCAACTATGCTCAAAACAAAATATTCAGCAGTTAGGCACTGTTCAGAGTGGCAGTTCTAGGTGAATTTTTGTAACTAAACACGAACTTAAATTTCAAAAGCTGATTTTAAACAGCAGCAGCATTGTGTCTTACCCCTGGAACAGGGTTCACATCCAAGAATATTATTTTTCAGGAAAGTGACTGCAACAGTAAATTCAACAGCAAAGTTACCTCTAGCTAATGCTGTTTTCTTGCCCTGTAAATGTTGCATTCTTTTCCCACCTACTACCTTCTGCCTTTCAAGGAAACATGAAGAGGGACCCTAAATCATACTTTTCTAGATATCAGTGTTTGGTGTCTTCTCCTGCAGTAGAGAGAGGATATTTATCAATTTAAATAAGTTTGGGTTTTTTTTAATCTGGATATCCTATAGTCTAGGTAAGTGATCTCATAACCTTCTTACTGTGTAAAAGGCAGATATGAGCTATTAAACTCAACTTAGTGATGTATTAGATGCAGGAGCATAGATCAGACACTTTGAGTGGTTTAGGATTTTAAGCAAATTTTAGGTATCTAACCACTCATATTTTGGTCTTTTGGGCTTATAAATGGGTATGTATGCACCCATAGAGTGTGGAACTTTGCTGCCTAAAATTTGAGTATCTTATAGCAGCTCTGAGCACTGGTCAAACCAAGATATTAATTTTGGTATTTAATTGTCCTTGGCATTAGAGTAGAAGAAATTATTATGACCTCATTTAACTTTGGTTTCTGTTTTATCTAAAAGCTTTCAAAAACTGTATCTGAGATGAAGGTGCAGTAAACCAGTTCACTCGGTTTATGCCTTCCTCTCCCTTATTCTCTAGTTTTAATTAAAACCTAAACATTTGCAAAGTTTTTAAAAACTTGGCTTGGTTGCATCAAAATCTGAAAATAACATTTAGGTTAAAATAGGATAGGAATAACAGAATGTTTTAGCACTTCCTTGAGTAAGCTGTCATTATTTCCACAGTACTTATTTCATTGTGGGTTACCTATCTTTCTCATAGTGTTAATAGAGATGCTGAACTCTCTATTAAAACTGTTTTCACTATTTTCTCTAAATGACTACCTTCCATATTCATACCATCTCCATCCAAAATAGCTTTCACAAAAGTATATTGCATAGTTGCAGGTTTAATGTAATTAATTATATGAGAAGGGGCAGAGTCTGTATGCCCTCATCACCAGCATTTCTAGAATCAGCAGATCTCCAATATTATAATGGATTATGCTGGTGTTGAGAGGTTTTGTGCCATAATTCTGACATAATCTGTATTTTTTTATGGCATGACACTTCCTGTTTATGGTACATGATCTCTTTTAGCACGTATGTCGTACATTTACTCCTTTTCTACCAGGAATCAACAGTATAAAATAAAAATAAATAAAAATTTTTTCAAGTGGTAGAATGCATCCTGTTCCATTAACAAAATAAATGGCAGATATATTGTGTATTGCCTAGAAAATAAAATTAGCTACTTTTTGGTTAAAGAAGATGCACATTACTGTAAAGGGCTTCTGGTGTTTCTCCCACTGCTAATTGTTTCAATAAAATGTCTGCTCTTTACTAAGCAAAGCTCCTGAATTTACTGCTTATTTTAAATTTTGTTTGTTTTCCTTTAATATGATATTAATTAGTATTCCATTTGGCTTCTATTGCTTTTGCACTACTTTTAGGTTATTACCCTTGATTTTAAAGGAATACAAGTATTTAATTTTAAAAAATAATGATTTTATGAGAATTTTTTTTTTCTGAAACATAGGGAGCAGAAGATGATCTTATTTCACTTACTCTTTTGTTAAATATTAATAATTCACAACAGTTTTACACAATGTGATTAAATATTTGGTAAAACTTTGGTACAACAGAGCGTTTCATGTAAATTTAAAGAGTTTGTGCATCATTTCAGCATAGACTATCACTTTCGTTAAGAAGTAAGGAAATATTTTGTTGGCACAAAGCACAGGATCATAAATTGTTTTCTTCCATGGAATCTATTCCTTCCTTCTCTTGCACAAAACTCCAGGAAAGTTTCCTTTAAGTAGCAATGTCCGGTATTTTAATAATATTAGTTATGTTGACGCTAAGAAAACTAATTTCCTTTTTTTTTTCCTTACCTTCAGTTATTTTTAAAATGTTTTCCTTGCATCACTTTGAAATTTGAGGAAGAAGCTGTTATTCGGTATTTCTGAAATACCAGTGCTAACACCCTCACATTGAGTAAGGGTTATAGTCCATTTAAGATAGTACGCTATCAGCGTAAAGTCCTATTAGGTTAGCTGAGTAATATTTTTAATTTAAATTTAATTGACTTGTTTCTTTGAGACTATATTTATTATCTAAAATAAATACTGGAGAAAAAAGCCTCATATCAGTGGTATAACTCAAAGCGATCTGCTGAACCTACAGTGGAGGAGGAAACTCCTGTGAATATTTTTGTTAGAATACATAGCTGCCTTCAAGCTTTTATTTTTGTTTCTTACTTGTTTGCCTCGACGAGATTGGCAACATTCATTCTTACTGTAGATTAATGTTATATTCTTTATCTTGTTCATATTGGTTTAGTATATCAAATTTTGAACCACATTAACCAATCCACAAGGCAATCGCATGGTGATACAAGAGTTACAAAAAAAATTTTAGCTTCCTTTTCCTCTCTTCAGTGAAAAAGCTTCCAGAAATTTCTAAGCTGAGAACCTCAACTATCAAAGTGACCTAGTAAAAAACGTTGAATGTGTACTGTTTCCAAAGATATCAGCAGTGTTACAAATAGGAATATTCAGTTCTTTTAAAGTGAAGCTCTTTGTTTTCTGATATCTCAATTAATGAATACATGACTAATAATGGCACCTTGCAGGTTGCCCAGGGAGGTTGTGGAGTCTCCATCCTTGCAGGTATTAAAAATCTGTCTGGACATGGTCCTGGGCAACTGGCTGTAGGTGGCCGTACTTGAGGAGGGGGATTGGACCAGATGACCTCCGGAGGTCCCTTCCAACCTCAACCATTCTGTGATTCTGTGAAAAGGTTATATATAAAGATTACAGAAGGTGAAGTGATTTTCTGAAGGTCATTAGCACAGCTGGGATTAAAAGGGATGACTTTTGTATCCTAAACAGCTATCTGTATACCGAACTTCTAAATGTGAGTATCCAACAGTGGTTCCTGTTGTTGCTGGGGGGAGTATGTGTTTATATCCCCAACCTTGTTTTCCAGTAGTCAGCATTTTGGGGGATTTCCGCATGTTTTATCACTGTCTGTTTGGGCTGTCTTTGGTTTCAGCAGTTTTTGGAGAAGGATCCTGAGTTTTGGTAGTTCTCTGTGGGTTAATTTTATGTATTTAGACAGGGATAATTGGAGGAGGGTGGAGGGGGAGGGAAGGATAGTGTTAATAGCCCTTCCCACCCTAGCAGTTTTTTGTGGAATTATTCATTTGCTCATTTGTTTTGGGTTTGTTTTTGTTAAATCTGGACCCCTAGTACCAGCTGCTTCTGGAAACTTCCAGGATCTCCTACCAGTAATCACACCTGCCAGCCATTTCCTGATAGGCTGGTTCTTGCCCTGATAAGGCATGCTTCTCCCTATGGGATGCTGTGGCTGATGGGACATGGGAGATCCTGGGCCTGGCTGCTGAGTTTTATCTAAATAAAATACATGTTAAGTGTATTGCAAAAGCTGGTGCAAATGGCTTTGAACCTCTACTGACTTAATGTGAATTTAAGTAATTGGTTTTCTCTGAATTCTTTTCTTTTAGTCTTGAAGATTTTGTAAATGTTTTTGTATGCAAACAAAAAAAATAGCTTTACTGTTTTTCATATCACATGGTGCCATTTAAGAGATAGCACATGGTAATAGGCAACTGTGAGATATATTAGGGCACACAAGGTCAGAGGGTGAAATTAGATCACTAGTGACAGAGCGATGCTATAAGAAAGTGACCTCATCCAACAACTGCCAGTAACTAAACTGCATGGGTTTTAAAAAAAGCATTGGCAAGAATGTGTCCTTGTGATATTCATGTGGTAGTGTAGCAGTTTTACAGCTTTTAAGGACGGATAAAATTACTTCACAGCATTTTATCATACATTGAAAAAATTGCAAATGGTGTTTCTAGAGGACTAGCGTCTGCACATTTATGAATAAATGTCAGATGATTAGCATGAAACCATCACTATATTGATCACAGGCCACTCTCCTTGATTAAAAAACAGGCAACAAAGTAACATTGCAAAATGTAAAGACTGTAGCTTTGCACTAGTAAGTTGTCTGCATAAAGGTGAGATTGCTAAGCATCTAGACTGATCATTTGTCAAGGACTTTGTCCCAGTCACAGTTAAGTCAAAAGACTGATATTTAAATAGAAGGAGCTGACTCTCAAGTAAGCAATCCTCTTCCACAATGTCAGTTGCAGTAGCACAATTCCTGTCCAAGTATGAGAACTTTACCTGAGTAACAAGATTTCATGAAGGTGCTGGATTTTCTTTAAATATTTACTTTACAGTTTTCTGCTGCCTTTGACATTTCATGTTAAAAAATGGGAGATTTCTAATGTGTGAAACGGTGTTGTGATGTTTGTCATTAAATTAATAAATCTGGAATAACATTGTTCGTTATAATTAAAATAGTGAAAGTCCTGTGTCAACTGCTTTATCCGACATGGCTTAAATAGCAATGTTTGTATCCTCAGCTTTTAAACCAGCTGCAGATACAAGAAAATAATTATATAGTATGAAGTTCATTCTGTTCTGTGGTGAAATAGTCAATCTCTGATCATGATGATCCTTAGCATGACTAAGGAAAGTAAGTGGAATGTATTTCACCTTAGGGATCAAGACATAATACTATTCAAGTTCATTAAATATTCTGACATCTTGTCCAGCAAGTTTCTTTATGGCAGGAAATTCTTCATTCTTTATTGACAGCAAAGGGCAAAAGTGACAATATGTGACACTACAGATGTTGTTTTATTCATGAGAGGAAGTTATACTAATTAAACAATATTCACATGCTTAGAATAAAACCTGTACTTCAAACTCTGAAATTAGTTTTTGGACGCTAAAATTTTATTTGAGTTATGGGTTCTGAAGAGTAGAAGAACCTCCCCCCTACATTAAGAAAAAAAATTTAACACTAGAATGTGTAAAACATGAGTGCTGTTGTAAATTGCCCATGGATGCTTTAGACCAATGGTGGGATCCATGTCATCAATCCTTTTAACACTCTCATGTTGCTTTTTAAGACAAAATAGTGTGAAGAGTTTGGAAATGTCCTGGTTTTGGCTGGGTTGGAGTTGATTTTCTTCCTATTAACTGGTATAGTGCTGTGTTTTGGATGTAGTGTGAGAATAATGTTGATGACACGCTGATGTTTTGGTTGTTGCTAGGTATTGTTTACGCTAGTCAAGGACTTTTCATCTTCCCATGCCCTGCCAGATGTGCAGGGGGCTGGGAAGGAGCGTGGCCAGGATGGCTGGCCCAGCTGGTCAATGGGCTATTCCATACCATATGATGTCATGCTCAGCATATAAGGCTGGATGAAGACGAAGGAGGGGGGGATGTTCAGAGTGATGGCGTTTGTCTTCCCGAGTAACTGTTACGCATGATGGAGTCCTGCTTTCCTGGAAATGGCTGAACACCTGCCTGCTGATGGGAAGCAGTGAATGAATTCCTTGTTTTGCTTTGCTTGCGTGCGCGGCTTTTGCTTTCCCTATTAAACTGTCTTTATCTTGACCCATGAGTTTTCTCACTTTTACCCTTCTGATTTTCTCCCCCATCCCACCGGGGGGAGTGAGCGAGCGGCTGTGTGGTGCTCAGTTGCCAGCTGGGGTTAAACCACAACATGAAACCAAAACACTTTAATCACAAATACATACGATTTTATGGATTATGTTACTTCCCCTTTCTGTGGGAGAGATGTCACAATCCAGAAGAAAAGCTGGGCAGATCAGCACAGTCATTTCAGCTGTGCATTACGTAGTCCTGGAGGAGAGTTTTGGGGTTCCTTCAGAGTCCCTCAGTTCTCCTTTTTTCTGGGTTCCTGGATGAGTCTCTCCTTAGTTTCCTAGTTATAGAATTGGAAAGCGAATACTTCCTTGGTGACTAGTCCATTCAAATTGCACTAATGTTGTCTGATTTGCTGTCTCCTTTGTTGGTACTCAATGTCTGCTTGTTCAGAACACTTCTGAAAGTTTGCACTTCTTGATGAACAGCAGGTTGTTTGCATAGTTTGGCTGTCTATTTCCCTCGGCACACAAAAACTATTCAATGTTAGTTCTGTTGTTTGGGACAGGTGGTTAATCATATTTTGTCTAATTCTACTTAAACAAAAGGTTGGTTAGTTTGTCCTCTACAGCAAAAGTTCATGGGTTTATGCTAACAGGTAGGATTAGGCCCTGATGCACCTGAACAGGATTTATTCTGCTGACACAAAAATAACTGCACGGTATGGTGTGCATTTTGTGCTGCTAATCACTGTAGGACTTTGTTCTCTTGCAGCACTTGAGTGTTTCTGTGGCATTTTTTGATGTATTCACAATTTAGTCAGACTTCAAAATTTTCCGGATATATGGCTGCCAGAAAGTTAAACTAGGGAAATGCAATATGTGAAATCTTTCTGGAAAGAGTAAAATGTCACCACCTTCAAAGTACAGAATTTTCATTAGATTACATTGAACCAGTTTACTGAAATAGAAGAAAATAGCTATAGGTAATAGGCAGATTGACTTAATATCTAGGTTGCAGGAAATAGCAAAGGAGCCCATTTTATGAATTCATGGATTATGGAATAATTTCTTTTACATAGTTCTGGTTCTGTAAAAGTTAGGCATTTAGCCTCAGCACTCATTATTTAGCCTACCTCTATGGTTAACAGTGAGTTACCTTAACAAGATTCTTTTTTTTAGCATGAAATCTTACATACTCATATTGATCAGCTAATTCTATTTAGATACCTGAAATTATGTGAAATACCCTCTACTGTAATGACATACAAGGGATCTGGACTTAATAACCCAGGAGATCTTTTGTAAACATTTGTTACAAGGGGAGTGTCTCTAAGTGAAATCAGCAGTCTGGTCTGACTTGCAAGTGCCGTTGAAGAAAAATCAACAGTAGCTTGCAGATGGACTGAATAAAGCTGATTATGAAGCCTCCTTGTAGCATCCTAGGGTAAACAGGACCTTTATGTTGCGAATGAGTGGTTTAGAGGCTACCCAAAGAATCAAAGGTATTGGCAGAAAGTGATTTTAATAGAGATTTATAAAGATGTGGCTTAATAGAGTTCGATAGCAAGGTCCACTCTATTACTTACTACACAGAAGAAAAATCATGTTATGCTTAAGGGTTTATATCTTAGGGATTATATGTGTTTAGCAGCAGTCTAGGGTTCATTCACAGTTTTAGCAGCACTTAATCATTAACTAATTTAATATTTACGAGGTGTTAGTAGAGTTTACTACAGTCACAACTTAATTACAAATTATGCTTACTATTAGTTCACTCAGACAGAAATATATATATTTATATCTAAAAATGTACAAAAGGTACCTGTTAAAAATCCCCTCGAGTTCAGTAAGGAAATATTCACATGAAATGTCTCAACATTTCTCTCAACGGGCAAGGGTTGAGCATCAAGAAGTGAAGGGGTTCAGCCCAGGTCCCGTCATCAGCTTTCAGCAACAGTCCTCCGAATATTGCAGACCCAAGAGGTTGTGAGCTCTGAGAGGCAACCCCCTCAGAGGGAGATGCTGGGTGCAGCCTGCTGCGGTCCAGGAGAACTCAAAGGGCCTCACTTAGGACCACCGTTTATAGGTTCGCAAGATGATTGGCTTTAGTCATCTGTAAATTTCTATCCTGGCCACAGTCCCAGGTGGTAATTACTAAAGAATTCTCAAGGTTTCAGTGTTGTTCTATCTGACACCTGGGCCAGGCAGTGGCAGTAGGTTCCCAGCTCAGCTATGCAGAGTTTCTGATACAGTCAAGGAGCGCTCAACCGCCAGACTCAGTACACCAAGGCAGAGGTTTCATGGGAATTTCTGAGACTGACGAGCTGCCTAGGAGAGGCGAGGGGGAAATGCACCACCACACTTTACAGCTCTACAAATGTCTGCATGTCTGAGCTTCTTTAGATCTCTTCTTTGCCCATCAATGCTTACTTTATTTCCTTGGAAGTTCTCAAGCTCTTGAGCTGTACTTCAGTTCTAAACATTACCTACCACTTAATAGGCTGGGCTCAACATTTGGAGGTTGAATATAGTTTGTGCCAACTATGGGAGTATTTCCCCTTCCATATACAATTTGAAGTTGCATCTTTTAATTTCATTCACATATTTTCTTTGGGGAGATTAGTATTACCAGTGAAAGTGTAAAGTTTCATTTATTTTACCTATGATTATTGTGATTAACTAAAAAATATTAAAACATATTATGTGTTTCAGAATTAGCTGTGAAATACTGTTCATAACTTCTTGTCTTCCATATTAAGGTATTTCCAAAGCTATTTGGACTTATCTCTTTGATTTCCATATTTTTACTGTACTTCTGTGACCATGATCTCAAAGGCTATGAGTCCTACAGAATTGGTTCTTAGTGTATGAGTTTAATAAGTTTGTGTAATGTGGGCTTCTACACTATAAACGCTGTTGTTCCAGCAAGTTATTTTGAGAATCTATTAAATGCAGATTTCTGCAGTCTGTCTGTAGTACTTCTGATTAAAAAAACAACAAACAAACAAAAAACTTTGTGTAATTATGGCTTTTAAAGAACTCGCAGCTCATAAAGTGATACTTGTAATGTTAGACTAACATTTCATTTTGAAGGACTCCAGGGCTTCAGGACTCCAGTCTTTCATTTTGAAGAACTCAAGCTTTGCAAACTTGAACTTGTGTATGCAGTGTGATTGGTGATTATTTCAAACAGCAAAACAGCTCCTCCTCACATGCAGATTACATATTACTTAATGGCATACCAAAATGCTGTTACAGTAATCAATGGCAGGAAATACTGTTCAATGAAATTTAAGTTTTAGATGAAGAAAATATTCTTCCTCCTTTTCCTCCTCCACTTCTCAAACACTTCAGAATGTAAAATGTAAAAATATCAATATCTATGGTCTATGCAGATATTTCCAACTGCATGTCATCCTGGTTAGTATTGAGTCATGTTTATTATGTCAAGACAAGCTTCATTTAGTTTTATTAGTCCCCAATCCAACATCGTTAGTTGAGGTTGCAGAAAAAACCCGACCAAACAAAACAAAAAAAAACCCTTAATTTGGGTACAACTGTAGATTTCATAGCTTCATTCCAGCTAGGACAGAATAACTACCATAGAGGTAGGTAATTTAATAAAATATAGTTTTGTTTTAAGTTGTGAAAAAATGTTCATCAAACTAGCCTCAGAATCAAGGTGATTCTTGTATTTTGTTTAGTTCTAAAGAATGAGAATAAAATCCTGTGAAAAGAAGCCACAATAAGTGTTCAGGAGAAAACACTTGAATGAGAATTGTCAATAGATTTGATGTAGATCTGACAATAAATCTTGATTATGAGCAGAACTTAGGAAGTTTGCAGGACATGCATTTAGCTGGAATTGTATAATATACTGTCAATTTTCTTGATATGCATGCCTATCTTGTAAAAGGGGATGACCACAGCAAACATACTTCTGAAATTAACAGCCCACAATTACTTCCTCTGCCTTCACTAGCTGAGTTTGCACCACATCAGCACAGAACTGAATATTGTTTAGAGATGTATTGTTGTTCTGAAGCTATGCAAGGTTGTGTTTTGAACCTAAGAACTTCTTTAAAACATCAGAGTTCAATGTGTAATGCCAAGGGTATTCATATATGGTAATGCCAGTTTCCTTGATTACTTACTGTCATGTCCCTTGTTTGAGTCTATCAAGGGTGGTGCAACACTGTATTTTTGTGCTGCATATCTCAACATTCCAGTGAGTGTAGTAAGAAATTATATTTTTCTACTAAATCGTGTATTTTAGAATGTTTAATTTGCTACTACTTACAGGTATTAAGGCTTCTATTAAAACATGTAAATTAGCTAAAAATTATTTTCTCACTGCTTTTATCCTTTAGTTAATGACTTTGAATATAGAATCACAGAACCATAGAATAGTTTAGGTTCAAAAGAACCTTTGAAGGCCATCTAGTCCAACCCCCTGGAATGAGCAAGGACATCTTCAACTAGATCAAGTTGCTCAGAGCCCCGTTCAACCTGACCTTGAATGTTGCCAGGGGCATCTACCACCTCTCTAGGCAACCTGTTCCAGTGTTTCACCACCCTCATTGTAAAAAATTCCTTCCTTATATCTAGTTTAAATCTACCCTCTTTTAGTTTAAAACCATTCCCCCTTGTCCTGTTGCAACAGGCCCTGCTAAAAAATTTGCCGCCATCCTTCGTATAACCCCCCCTTTAAGTACTGACAGGCTGCAGTAAGGTCTCCCCGAAGCCTGCTCTTCTCCAGGCTGAATAACCCCAACTCTCTCAGCCTTTCTTCATAGGAGAGGTGTTCCATCCCCCTGATCATTTTCGTGGCTCTCCTCTGGACTCACTCCAACAGGTCCATGTCTCTCCTGTACTGAGGGCTCCAGAGCTGGATGCAGTACTCGAGGTGGGGACTCACCAGAGCAGAGTAGAGGGGCAAAATCACCTCCCTCGACCTGCTGGCCACGCTTCTTTTGATGCAGCCTAAGATACAGTTGGTCTTCTGGGCTGCAAGCCCACATTGCAGGCTCATGTCCAGCTTTTCAGTACCCCCAAGTCTTTCTCGGCAGGGCTGCTCTCAATCCCTTCATCCCCCAGCCTGTATTGATACCGGGGGTTGCCTTTGGCCTTATTGAACCTCATGAGGTTCACATGGCCCCACTTCTCGAGCTTGTCCAGGTCCTTCTGGATGGCATCCCATCCCTCAGGCATGTCGCCCACACTGCTCAGCTTGGTGTCATCTGCAAACTTGGTGAGGGTGCACTCGATCCCACTGTCTATGTCATTGATGAAGATCTTTAACAGTACCAGTCCCAACGCGGGCCCCTGCGGGACACCACTTGTCACCGATCTCCATCTGCATATTGAGCCGTTGACCACGACCCTCTGGACGCATCCATCCAACCAATTCCTCACCCACCAGACAGTCCACCCATCAAATCCACATCTCTCCAGTTTAGAGAAGAGGATGTTGTGGGGGACCGTGTCAAAGGCCTTACAGGGGTCCAGATAGATGACATCTGTAACCCTTCCCATGCCCACTGATGTAGTCACTCCATCACAGAAGGCCACTAGGTTGGTCAGGCAGTACTTGTCCTTGGTGAAGCCATGCTGGCTGTCTTGAATCACTTCCCTGTCCTCCATGTGCCTTAGCATAGCTTCCAGGAGGATCTGTTCCATGATCTTCCCAGACACAGAGGTGAGCCTGACTGGCCTGGAGTTCCTCAGGTCTTCCTTTTTTCCCTTTTCAAAAATGAGGATTATGTTCCCCCTTTTCTAGTCAGTGGGAGCTTCACTGGACTGCCATGACTTCTCAAATATGACGGATAGTGGCTTAGCAACTTCATTTGCAAGCTCCCTCAGGACCCACAGATGGACCTCATTGGGTCCCATGGACTTGTGCACCTTCAGGTTCCTTAGATGGTCTAGAACCTGATCTTCTCCTACAGTGGGAGGCTCTTCATTCTCCTAGTCCCTGCCTTTGCCTTTTGCAGCTTGGGTGGTGAGGCTTGAGCATTTGCTGGTGAAGACGAAGGCAAAAAAGTCATTGAATACCTCTGCCTTCTCCATATCCCAGGTAACCAGGTCTCCTGTTTTGTTCCACATTTTCCCTAGTCTTCCTTTTATCACCAACATACCTATAGAAGCTTTTCTTGTTGCCCTTGATGTCCCTGGCCAGATTTAATTTTATCAGGGCTTTAGCTTTCCTAACCTGATCCCTGGTTGCTCGGACAATTTCTCTGTATTCCTGTCCTTGCTTCCACCCTCTGTAGGCTTCCTTTTTGTGTTTGAGTATGTCCAGGAGCTCCTTGTTCATCCATGCAAACCTCCTTGTGTTTTTGCCCCATTTCCTCTTTGTTGGGATGCATCGCTCCTGAGCTTGGAGGAGCACATCAAGGGAGGTGATCCTTCTCTACTCAGCACTGGAGAGACGACATCTAGAGTGCTGTGCTCCTGGCCTGGGACCCCTAGTGCAAGAGAGACATGAGCGTACTGGAATTGGTCCAACAAAAGGCCATACCATTAGTGACTGGCCTCCAGTTGGCCTTTGTGCTCCTGACAGCAGTCCTTTGAATCCAGTAGTTTAGCCAGTTTTCA
This sequence comes from Calonectris borealis, assembly GCF_964195595.1. Taxonomy (NCBI): domain Eukaryota; kingdom Metazoa; phylum Chordata; class Aves; order Procellariiformes; family Procellariidae; genus Calonectris; species Calonectris borealis. The sequence goes on from NC_134312.1 coordinate 167,696,791, forward strand.
GTTTATTTATCTGTCCACTTATTTAGTCTGTGTGTTATCAATTTGTCAATGAGGATGTTATGGAAGACAGTGTCAAAAGCCTTGCTAATGGCAGGATAAACAGTATCGTCTTCTCTCTCCTCACCCAGCAAGCTAGTCATTTAATCATGGTTCTCAAGTTGGTAAAGTATGATTTCCCCCTCATAAATCCATGCTGATTTCTCCTGATCAACTTCTTATCCTTTATATGTTTGAGCAAGGTTTCCAGGATCATTTGCTTCATCAAATTCCCAGGGATCAAGGTGAAGCTGACCAGCCTGTAGTTTCCTAGGGACAGCAGTGACGTTTTCTTTCTTCCAGTCCTCAGGAACCTCTTCTGATTGTTATGACCTTTCAAAGATAATTGTGACTGGTCTTGTAGTGACATTGGCCGACTCCCTCAGCACTCAAGTCCCATAAACTTGTGTCTATCCAGTTTCTTTAAATGTTCCCTAACTTGATCCTCCTATACTGATGAAAAGTCGTCTTTGCTCCAGACTTTCCCATTGACCTCAGAGGTCTAGGATTCCTGAAGATCAGTCTCACCAGTAAAGACCAATGTGAAAAAGGCACAGCCTCAGCCTTTTCCATGACTTTTCCATTTGTCACCAAATCTTCTGCCCCATTCAGCAGTAGGTCCACATTTCCCTCATCTTTGTTTTGCTGCTGATACACCTATATCTAAGGTGTTCTTCTTGCCCTTCACATCCCTTGCCAGACTCTACAGCAGGTGAGTTTTGGTTTTCCTGATACCATACCTGACCACTCAGACAGTGTCTCTGTATTCCTCCTGGATGAGTTAACCCTTCATTGACCTCCTGTACGCTTCCTTTTATGTCTGAGTTTTGCCAAGAAATCCTTGTTCAGGCATGCAGGCCTTCTGCCACCTTTGCTTGACTTCCTGTATGTTGGGAGGAGGTAATGCTTGAAAAGCAACCATCTCTCCTGGACCCCAGTGCTTTCCAGGGCCATATCCCCTGGATTCTTCCCAGCAAGTTCCTGAACAGGCTGAAATCTGTTCTCCTGAAAGCCAGGGTCGTGATTTTGCCCTTTCCTATTTTCCTTCCCTTCAGGGTCCTGAATCACGCCCTTTCATAGTCACTATAGCAAGGCTGCACCCAACCTTCACATCCCTGACAAGTTCTTCCTTTTTTTGCAAGTATGTAGTCCAGGAGATCAAGTTCTCTTATTGGCTCTTTGATCTTTGGCAGGAAGTTGTTATCAATGTATTCCAAAAAACTCCTAGATTTCTTGTGCCATGCTGTGTTGCCCTCCCAGCAGATATTAAGATGGCTAAAATCTGAAATATTTATAATTTTACCTATTTTTTCAAATTACTTGGATTTTTTTTTTGATTATTTTATTTGTAAGCCAGGGATGTCATTTCACATTTTTTCATTAACATTTTGCTATTTAAAATTTGATATTATGGCTACAGTCATAATTATTATTTTACAGTGATTTTTTTTTTCCTGGTATTGAAAAGAAGCTTGTAGTGACTTGTGCACTTAAGGTTTGCTTTCCATTTCAAAATACTCTCCTCATTATTTTTTCTGCATGTATTCAAACTCTGTAGGTGTACATGATATAGTATCCAACAGTCCTACACCTTTCTGTTAGTGTGGTTTTCTGTGTGTTTAGTCATGCACTGAAAAGTATGTTCTCATTAAAAAAAATGAACTACTGAGTTTCACAGAAAAATTAATTTGTATGGATGCATTTGGGATAGCATTGGAAGCTTCAAATTGAATTTATTAATTTAGACAGTAGTCCAAAATGGTGAATTCATTGACGTATTATACAGCTTGCTTCTGTTGATGGGAAATACAGGGGTTTTTGTAACTTTCTGATTCTAACTTATAATAGCAAGGATTTCACCTAGTAATATGTCTAATCTGGACATGTAATTGCATGAAGTTTTCCCTGTCTTTCATTAAAGTCTATCTGCCAGTCAGATTCCATTATCCCACCACTTGTGTTTGCAGTGGAAGATGTAGGTGTCATTTTTCATACATCTATAGCTAAACTATGTGAAAATTAGAATTTTGAAATAGAAAGAAAATGTGAGAAAGGATTTGACTCTGATAAATATTGCTGATAGACATTACAGTAGCAGTAATATACTGACTTTTATCTTTAGCTCTAAGGAGATAATCTGTTACTTCGACAATTCAGTCTCAGTTCTAGGAATAAATAACATCACTTTCCTCGTAATCAACTTACATTTTCACTAGCTGCCCTAAAAAGGATTAACACATTTGTGATGCAAAAAAGAAAAATAAAGCTACTTTTAACTCTTATAAAATCTGAAGATGAATGCATTATGAAGAGTCTAAAGCCAAATGATTTATTAATGATGGCAAAATTATGTCTGCGACAGTTATTGCTTGTATGCTCAGGTACAGACTGCTCTGCTGCTTCATACTGCTTGTTAAATTTATCACCATTTCCCAATAAAGGATTTGGTTATAATTTTACCTAAATATCATTTTGTGATTATATATTTTAATTTAATTTACATCAGGCTGAGAACTCTGAAAGTTTTGGAAAGAAGTGATTCTCTTCTAACATTGACTTTCTCAATGTTTAACTAAATGACAGAAGAGAGATAGATGGCAGAAGAACAGTACAGACTTGTTAGCTATGGACTTTATCAAGAAATGCTGTTCAGACTGATAGTCTAATATGTTCATTTATAATGTTGTCAGAAAATGTCTAAGAGTACAGTTCAGTTCTGGACTGCAGATGCAAATGTTGTAGATGCTTACATGTAGACACAGAAATGAGTGTGTCAATATACAAGGAAGATGTCTATACATCTTCATATTGTAGTTATTGGAGAAACAGGCCTTGATTCATTCAAATCTGGTACCATTTGACATATTCTGGAACACTTTGTGTAGTTTTAGCTGTGACTCACGAAATCTGGATTTTCAATACATCTTGTATATCTACTAATTCTGTACAGGGGTCTCGGATACATTTAAGTGGATAGCTTAATTAACCATTCACTTTGACCAGATGGAGAAGATCTGTAAGGATGATCAGAGAAATTAAGAACACATTATATAAGCAACATTTAAAGATACTGCTTAGGGCATATGCACACCCATTAAGCAAGCCAGTCTCTTCAAAGATACAAAATATGTTAAAATAAATAGATTATAAGGTATTAGGTATCACCATATAGATAACTTTCCATTTTGGATATCTAGGTGTGTGTTTGTATATATATTTAAACTGTAAACACACACACATACACATGTAATATATAAAAAACTGTGAGGAGGTATTGTGTCTTTCTATAAAGTAACAAAACAGGTAAGCTGCTGGGGTAATGTAAAATTAAGCCAAAGGGCAGTACTGTGGTAAAACTGGATAGGAATATGCTTTTTAAAAAACTGTCATTAATTTGTTTTGTTTGTGTTACATAACATATGATGTGGATTTTTATAATTTGTTTGTATTTTTTTTTTATTCAAGCAAGTTTTCTCAAAACTTATTATTAATTCTAATGGCAATGCTAAACAATTTTTTACCTTGAGTATTCACGTATCTAATTTCCACTGAAATCAATACAAGTCATGTTCCCATTTATCTGATGTACCTATATGTTTGAGGAATGTAGATGGGAACTGAAGCCCAGAGGCTACAGCATGGGGATAATAGTATCACTTTATCTCAGAGACTTGTGAAAGGAGATGTATTAATGTTTATGAAGTACCCAGATGCTAAAGTGAGTGCCATAAAGATCCATAAGAAAATTAATAGTCCTGTCTTTAAACAAGACTCTGAATAGTGTAGAGCAAACAGTAATGCCTGGGGCCAGCTATAGAGTAGTGAAAAGAAAATATGATAGCTTCTCATTAAAAGGTCATAATCCAGCCTGCATGTGAATAGAAGCATATCTTCTCTTGGGGAGGGGATAAAAGAATAGGTGGTCATGTGATTAAAGAGCAAACTATACTGCATATATGTCAGGCAGAACAATTAAATTTTGTGCGTGTTCTGAATTCTGGCATTTTCTAACATTTCAATGTATGAAAGCATGACGTCAGTGGTGGTCTTTTTCAACAAAGGCTTGTTTTGTCTTTGCATTGCGTATGCACGCAGGAGGCTCTCAGGATCTTGGATGACTAGGATCTTGGGATAAGACCTTAAGAAAGAAATATTGCTTTAGAAGTCTCAGTGTAAAAGGCACAAAATCAACACCATACATAAAATATGAAAAGGCATCTTATTGCTATGTGCACTGTGATTCTTGTTATTTTGTCCTTTCCTGCTAAGAAGGAAGTAATTTTAACAGACATTATAGATCAAAACATAGTATCATAAACTGTATAAAAATAATTCACAGGTTTTTAGGTTCATATTCAGCAAAGTACTGAATCATCTGTTAATATATTAGTCTATATAGTTTTCAGAATCTGAAACTTAAATTCTAAAACTCAAGTGGTTAAACAGTAGCATATCATGATGTGTTTCTTATTTGTAGATCAACATACAATTTGGAGAAAAGCATTTGAAAAGCAAAGTGGTTAAACTTAAAAAAATAATTCTCCCTAGGAATAAGTTGAAAGCAAAACCAAGAAAAAGAGAGAGGTAATTTATCAAACAGTAAGAGCAAAAGAGACAGAATATATAGAGAGGGACAGTTAGTACTTCGTAATCATTTTTACTAAAAGTTTCAACAAATTTTGGCAAGAATTCTAAGTAGGATTTGCAAGTAAGCATAATGCCGTTATACTAACTTTTTTTTTTGAAGAGTACTTACTTTCCAACCAGCAGTCCAACTATGATCACATTATTGACTGATTCCTTGTTACTAACTCCCTTTATTTTATTTTGTCATCTTAAAATTTTATAAGCAGTGGTGTTTCATACTATGCCTTCAAGAGTTCTAAGTTTTGAATAACAGTGTTCAGAATATGTAACTAGAATACAGGCAACTGGGATACTTTTGCTGCTTTTGTCTTTAAATATTCACAACAAGAGATAAAACCTGTGCACAGAGAAGAAAGAGAAGGAGAGGAAACATATTATATTTATTAGACTGTCTTGCTTGATTTCTTTCTCTTTTTAATGTGCTGGAGGAACTCTGGTTGCAATGTTATGCCTTGTCATATTTTATTAGCCAGAGGCTTCTAATTCTGTTTTCTCTTTTTTAAAGCTGTCATTGGTTGATATAATATTTATTTTTCAGATCTTCATTAGATTTTTCCAGGCTAGGGAAAGTGTCATCTTTATGTTTCAAAGACACTGATTAAAAAAAATCATTGATTAAAAAAATCACTTCATTTCCTACATAAATTTTTATTTAATAAGACACATGCATTCTTAATTTTTTAATCATAAATCCTGCTGCTATTTAAATTGGTGCTAAGTCAAGAGTAATACTGTTGATATCTGTGGGTTTACCTTCTAATCAAAGTTAAGGTTGCACTTTTCAGGGTCAGACTTTTCACTGATTCATAGGTGTCAAACGGCAATGATTAATGCAGTTTACTGAGATCTGTTCAAATGTATTTCTATGTAATCTGCATGGCCTTATTATTATGGTAATAAGGTAATAACTTATGAATGGTAACTCATTACAGCACTTTTTTTTAGCAACACCCTCCATTTGGTAGTAATGCTTTGCACTATCTATAGACACTATTCCAAATATAATTCAAATTGTCAGTTCTGTTTTTCAAGAACCATGGTTTTGGATGAGTTTAATTAAAAGATGATGTTCATATCCCTAAATGGGAATTCCACCAACATAAATACTAAAATACAGTTAGCTGGTTTCCTTAATCCTATACCCTACAGCTAGAATAAACCTGTGGAACAAATAAGTAACGTGGTAGCTTCAAAAATTACTGTTAAATAAGTCTGTATAAAATATTTAGCAGACCTTAAAATCAAAGCACCAGACTGAGTGCACTACTGACAGTAAAGGGGTAAACTTTTTTTTTTTTCCCTGCTGATGTTGTGAAGTTCTGAGCAATGAAAAGAAGGCAGATAAGGTACTACTGGAAGTGGTTCCTTATAAATGTCAAATGATTGTCCTTTGAAACTACATTTAAGAAACCAAGAAAGGTTATTCAGTCAATGCATGATAAAAATGTTCCCTTAAAAGTGAAACAGCTAGACTTTCCATATTGTTTCCACATTTCCTGATATACCTTTTGGTTACAACCTTTAGAAATCACATAATTGATTCCCAGGAATGCCCATTTCAAAGCAAGTATCTATTTTATTGCAAGAAATAGTGTTTTAGAGAATTATTAGAATAATCTGGCCATACTTTAAAACATGCTGCTGAAGACAGAGGTACAGTTGTCATCAGCAAAAGTACCATTTGTGCTGAAATTATGTGAAACGTTCATACAGCAGTGAAATATCCTGCAGCTTGCTTAATTAAGTGTGGAACATTATGACCATTCTTAGTTCATGCTGCAGAACTGCAAGATTATCATACAGACAGGCTGGCACGTCTCTCATTAAACATCTACCGAAAGATATGTACTGAATTTTATGGTGGTTTGTGACTGCCTTATGAGAAACATTTTGAAATGTTTTGTAAGTACCTGTATGAGAACATACTAGTATTAAATACACCATTTAAACCTATTAATGGAGTGCTTCTTCAACACCACCAAATAAACCCAAAATATTATAAAAAATTAGTCAATGGACTGGAAGAATTAGGAATTAACACTTGTATTGTTAATTAAAATCTGTCCGTTTGAGTGTTTGAGGATTTTTTTTTCTTTTCTAAGGTGTATTACATGCATTATTTGCTATGAATTCTTAGTACTTGCCATTAATTTCTCTCTTTGTCAAAAAAAAAAAAATCTAAACAAATAAATGCAGACGTTGTTTCAAGCATGGGAAAGGTAAATGGAGGAAAGGCCAAACATATTGAAATTCTTAAAGGTTCTACTTTTTCCCAAAAATGTATGCACATAGTTACTTTATGGTCTGTGAATAGAATAAAGAGAAACTCTGGGTGCATGAAGTGTAGCAAAAGCATGAGTCTTGAAGGATACAAGTTTTAGTACTTTTTAAATTAATCTGGCAAGTAATTGCTAGGTATAGTGGATATCATTTCCCTACTGTATTCTTTAAATATTTTTTAAAATTATGTAGAATATTCACGTATTGGCCTAATGCACCTTTGTTTTAATGGTAATTGCTTTTTATAAGAATATGTTTCTATTTCTTTTATTTTATGATTAATTGTAGCAGATGATGCGATATTGTGTCTTTCAAAGTAATGATCAGCTAATAGGTTTCTCTTTGTGCTTTCCGGATAACGTATAGTTCCTAGGGGAGGAACTCAAATGGCGTGAAAGCTCTCCTATATACTCTTAATGAGCAGCTGGCTACTTTATTAAATATCCTGTGACTGCAGAAGAATACCACCATAGCTAGCTGCGTAACTGAAGAGAGACACTTACTTTTGTAGTCTTGGATCCAATTGCTTAAATGTTATTAAATGGAGAAAGACTGCTTAACAGTTTGAATGCAGTTGAATTTATGCCATCTCTTTATGTATGGATTTTGCAGCATATTGTGAAATTATCTTTAAATATGTATGCCTATATATTAGTTTCAGAAGGAGCTACAGGATGATTGATTATCTGGGAAAAGATGCTCCAGAATGAATTTAATCTAATTAGTTTATTGAAGAAAAAAAATTGAGGAGACTAATGATGTTCTGGTTTCAGCTGGGATAGAGTTAATTTTCTTCATAGTAGTTGGTATAGTGCTGTGTGTTGGATTAAGTATGAGAAGAATGTTCGTAACACACTGATGTTTTAGTTGTTGCTAAGTAGTGCTTATGCTAGTCAAGGACTTTTCAGCTTCCCATGCTTTGCCAAGTGCACAAGAGGCTGGGAGGGGGCACAGCCAGGACAGCTAACCCAAACTAGCCAACGAGGTATTCCATACCATGTGATGTCATGCTCAGGATATAAAACTGGGGGAAGAAGAAAGAAGGGGGGGGGCAATCAGAATGATGGCGTTTGTCTTTCCAAGTAACTGTTACGCATGATGGAGCCCTGCTTTCCTGGAGATAGCTGAACATCTGCCTGCCAATGGGAAGCAGGGAATGAATTCCTTGTTTTGCTTTGCTTGTGTGCATGGCTGTTGCTTTTGCGTATTAAGCTGTCTTTATCTCAACCCATGAGTTTTCTCACTTTTACTCTTCTGATTCTCTCTATCCCACCAGGCTGTGTGGGGCTTAGTTGCTGGCTGGGGTTAAACCACAACAAATGATAATTCATATTATAATACAAGGAAAATCCTAGCTTTTTAAGAAATAGGAAGATTCTGTGCTGCCATTTAAACATATTCAAAATAGAGGAAAGATGTAGCTATTTAACTGTGGAATTAGGTAAATGTTAGAATTTTTTTTTTTCCAAGGAATGCAGTGAATTACAAATTTTTCTAGAGGTTTTAGCTGATCTTCCATAACTTATCAGATATCATCTGGAGAAATTACATGGCCTTTGAAAGGGAACAGAATAATAAATGTACTTATCTCATATAGACTTCATATGAAGGACTCTCATATCCTTTAACAGCTACAACTGTTATCATAGTTGAAATTATACTAAACAACATATGAGTAGAGGTTTGGATGAATTGGTTGCTTTACACTGAAGGGATAAAAGGAATATTATTATTGAAAATCACACAACAGGCATGTTAGACATGAAACCCAACATTTCTTCTTTTTTAATTTGACCTGAAAACGTTACCTCAGAATTTTCCATAATTTAGAAATTGATCACTTGGAAAAATGGAATACAAGCCCCTTGTGAATCTTTGTGTTTGGAGCTAAGAATCCTAAGATCTTTTATTTTCTCCTTTCTGTTTCTGATTAACAGTAAACTCAACTGTATTTGTCATTGTATGTTCGCTCACATTGTTTTTATATTGTTCATTGTCTTATGGTTTGCTGATCTATAAACATGTTCGGTGTTGATTTCTTGGGTATCGGAGTGGGTATTTTAGATGACATTCATTTAAATGAACTGACTCATGGTAGCTCATGTTGTTGAGCTTGGGGTCAGAAGATCTTTAAGAAGAGAAACAATCCAAAACCAGCAAATTTAGTACTAACTTTGTTTTGTCTGTGCAGCACTGTAGATGTTCTTAGCAGGTTTCCCTGAAGTCTGGTTATTCTTTTCCTCTGAACTACACTTCAGAATTTAACTAAATAACCATTTCTTTGTAGAGAATTGAACTCCTACTTGGGTGTTATATATCAAATAAAATCTTCTTGTTAAGTTTATGAAAGTTATGAAAATTTGAGTTATAATGAAAATTTTTATGTTGTAATACTGGTCAATTTTTCATCCTAAAACATAATGCACTCTGTTTCTAAAGTTTTCATCTTTAATAATTAGCCACAAAGGTCTTAATTTTCAAATTCTGAAAGAATACCTATAACAATTGAATATGATTCCAGGTACATTACCAAAGATCCAAAGTTGGCTTGGGTTTTTTGGTTTTTTGGAGATGAGACGTTGGGGTTTTTTTTGGGGGGGAGAGGTGTGTCTTTGGTTCTGTTTTGGTTTTGATTTTGTTTTTTTCCTTTCTTCATGATTTCTGTAAAGGGCAGAATCAAGTAAACTTTTATGCAGTAAAATGAAAGAACGCATTGTGTAAAATGAGAAAAGATATGTAAATGAAGTGGATTAACTTAACATACTAAAATATCCTATTTAAATATAGTGTGCTTTAAAACTGATACTATAGGAAAAATGAAAAGGACAAATTTGCCTCCAAGTTTTGAGAGCCTAAAAGAAGTATGGTATGAAATTGAGTGTAGAGGAAGAGATATAACTGACAAAAGATCAAAGAGAGTGCTCACAGTTACTGCTTAATGCTTCACCTTCTTTTTAAAGATATTTTGCAGGGTTATGTGATCCCCCATTATTAGAGATATGTGTTAATTATAAACTGTTCTGAGTTGCAAAGAGGAAAAACTATGGAGAAGATGAAAGATGAAGGACAGATAATTACTTATGGATAATTTTTTAGAGGAAAATAGTAAAATTAACTATGTATAGCATGTGTATCTAGATATGTTTTATTTGTAGATATGTATTTGTACTGCAGATATTGAAGTTAACTTAATCCTATACCATAGTAATTTTTCCTACTAGGCTTCCAGTCCCCAGAAATCCAGTATGGAAAGAGTATAAAATATGTCAGGTTAGTTGTTTCCTTTGACTAATGGGATACAATTCCATTTAACTATTCTTTAATAAACTATAAACTAATCCAGGAGAAGCATTTGCAACTCTCCCCCCTTCTATTTCCTTGTCTTGCCTTGCCAGGAAAAAAAAAATTTTGCATTTACTGTGTAAAATGGAGTGAGCAAGACTGAAAATAATTTAATGATTAAGCTTCAGTTTGTTCCATTTCTTTATCCAACATGTATACATTTAAAACCATTGAAAAAATATGTCCTTTGAACAGGAGTCTGAAAAATCAAGTCTCGTATCTACACGATTACCTCTGACATCAGACAAGAAACTTATGCAATGACTTGTGTTTCTTCTCTTGTGGTGAATATTTTTATTTATTTCATGCAAATAAACAGCTTTAATATTAGGACTAAAGATGAGACTTTCCTACCCCAGAATTTCATGCAATGCATTGTGCAATGTGATATTATTGTTCTGCAAGTTGGGAGATAGGGGTATAAGTTTCCTGTAAAAAAAGGAGAACAGATCCTTTGTCATTCAAATCTTCCATAAATATTCCCATAATTGGAATTGTAGTTAGCAGGAATAAAAGTGATTTAACAAATCTTTGAAGTTAAAATCAGATTCTTTTCTCTTTCCAGAGAAATAGCTTTCCTGTTTCCTGATCTTGGAATACTAAGTGAAATGTAGCAGCCAAACACCAGTCCTCGATATCATCCCTAAAACTGTTGTCTGTTTGGTTGTTTAATTTGAATTCTCTAGTACTGAGTAAGGCAAAACAGCCTTCCCAAAGTAAGAAACAAAGTTCTTTGTATAGTCAGTAAATAGTTTTATAATTTTTTGTAATACTGTTTGTGATCCAGTCCTACTATTTCAGACATCCAGATACGAGTGATTTGAGGCAAATATAAAGTATTGTTGCTATACCATTAAGTTATATACTCAATTATTATAGTAGTAACTTCAAAGAGGAAACTCAGCATTGTGAAAAAACCTCATTCCTGCAGCACCTATATAAATACTAAATTCTTTATAAGTATTGGTTTCAGTAAGTAAAATCTCCTCTATTTATTTTTGTACTCCTTGTACATATTGTCAAGGCATTGTCCTTCATGAGACTGCAAAAAGATTGTAAAAAAACTTTTCCTGTGACAAAAAATAAGATATTTGCTTAGTAAAATGTCAATTACCTAAATCCAAGTGGACTTAAGTGTCCTTCGTTCTGTACTACAATTTTATCTGTCAGTTGGATAATATTAGGTTTTTGTTTGAAATATTTTCTTGACAATATCTTCAGGGCATGAAAGTTGTTCTCTGTTGTCTTTTATAAACAAACTTTTGTTATACTCTGCTTCAAAATGGACATTATGAAATGAGTTATTTGATTTTACAGCAATATGTTTGAATGTGGGCCGTCTCTTATTAACCCATACCTAAGCAGTTGTCAGTCCTTCACCCTTGTGCAGCTGATGCCTTTAAAAGGTGGAAAGTGTTTCTTCTCTCCTTATCTGTTTGCTGTGTTTTAACAGTCTTATTTTAATACAGATAGTCTTCTGAAAACTTGTTGTCTGAAGAATGCCCTTCTTGAAATACTCTTTTTCCATTTCTGTTACAGAACGGCTGATAGGTTATACTTGGATTGACAAATTAAATGACACTAAGACTGATTGTTGTGGGACAGCCTGCATTAATTTGTTGAACACTCTTGCTCTTCAAAACAGGGTGGTTGTACACAAATGTCTATTGGGAATAGTTCTTACTCTAAGTCAACTCTGAACTTGTGAAAAATATTGACTGGGAGAGTTGGCCTCAGCAAAATCTGACAGACACTCTTCTAACCTTTTAAGAGTGTGTGTGTGTATGCTCAAGCTCCTGTGGTGGGCAACGTTCCCTGTCAATGTTTTTCAGTGGTAGCTGATGACATGAATAAACAGGGTGGCATTTTCAAACACACATAGTTAAAGTGAGACACAGAACTTCGAAGATTTAGCCTGTTGTCAGTTGATTTTAAGAAGATAGATTTTCTCTTAGGAGAAGCTAAAATAGTTTTTGAAATATAGTCAAAAGCCCATGGACTATTTCTAAGGGGTGCATAAAAAGTCCAAAAAAAAGAGTAAGCTTCTTGTTACGAAAAATGCTTGTGGTTCCAGGTTGAAAACTACTGAACACAAGCATCAGGAGCCTGGATAGGAAAGGAAGAGGTTCTGGCTGAAATGCAAGACAGGCTCCATATGGGAGAACGCTTCAGAAGAGGAGGCAATATGACTATAGGTTTCTAAAGATACTTATGTTTTTAAGGAAGGATATCTAAATGATAACACAATAAGGTTGAGTTCCCATTTGGGGGATATTTGGGGGATGTTGCCTGTTCAAAACCAGATTTTGTTTGCAATCATATCTCATTAAGTATACTGTTTAAGGGGGGTGGGGAAAAGTACTAGTAAAACACACAGTTCTTGTGTTTGTGCATTTCAAAAGACTGACAGAGGTGCATCTATACTGTGCAGCATTTTATACTGGAAAGTTACTTGACATCCCACTGTGTACAGATTAACTGGAACTTCCAGTCTGTTACTTCAGACTAGGTAGTTTGCTTGGAAACCTGGTCACAGTTTGAAGGATGGTCAGCACATTGGCCTGGACATGGTATACATTATATATACAAGTGGGGGAGCTATCAAGTACTTCCTAATACAGTTTACACAGAAATGCCAAAAATGCTTGTCTTGAGATACATAAGGCTTTGCAGAGGTGGAGAAGTAGGATTTAGTTTGTCTTATAGCACAAAAAAAGTTTTCAGCATTCATCTCACAGTCCAAAGGGCAGGAGTCAGTGTGTTAGAACCCTTCAACAAAGAGCGACAGATAAAAACATGACTGTTTCACAAAATAAGCTTTCAGAAAAAAGAAAAAAAGATAAAGAGCTGGGAAGGTATTTTAATTACAAATAATTTTATAAATACCAATAAACTCTACTCTTAAATATTTTAATTCTATTTTTAAGAGTGTACAGTTATTTAAAACCCTTAAAAGGATGGGCTGTCGTTTAGCTAATGCAGAGATTTTGTTTTCCTGTAACACTTAATTAAAATATATCTGCAAGTGAAAAATGAAACCCATGGGATATTAAAATGCTGTAAATAAACCTGCACTAATGTACTTAGTATCTGATTTTGATACCACACACAAGATTAGTACAAAGGAAGTCTAATATGTAATGCCGTAATAAAATCAGATACCTAAGAGAAATGTAATATTTATAGCCATTAACAAAAAGTGCCTTTTCACGTGAAGAACTTCAAATGCTGAGCTATTTACTTAAGATATTGATCCAAATAATAATGACTTACAGTTGCTTTGTTCCAGGAATCAATGTGAGAAATGCAGTGAATAAGATAATTTTTTTTACCTTAGATTTATTCATAGGACACCTTAACTCTTTATATCTATCTAGTTACCTTTGAATTACAAAACTGTTTCTATAGAGAATGCTGACAGTGACTGAACCATCAGACATGATTTGTTATGACCTCAGTTATGAATAAATGTCACCATTAACATAATGTAGCATGCAATATATCACAAAGAAAACCCAATAGCAGAGACTAATCATAATACTGGTGTTATGATACTTACTAACATCTCCAGATGCTCTTAGAAGATATGTTTCAAAATCTGTTTAGTCAATAGAACTGGACACTTGCTGACATTCAGTGGCCTTTGGATCAGGCTCAACAGCTAAGGAGGACTTTGAATCTCACAGACTTACTTCAGCAATCTTCACTGTTACTGTTACTATTACTGCATCTGCACATTAGTTTTGTTCAGTATACAGCTTTCCAGTACTTGTTATGGCATTCCTCCCGTGAACCTGAATATCAAATCTAATTTTTCTGAGCAGAAAAATGTGGCTGGGAAATCTTCATCTTGATAAGAATAAAAAATTAAAAAATAATTTTAAAAAATCAGGTCTGTTTGAAACATATAGAGAGCAAACACTAGAAGGTAAATGTCTTCAAATCTTCTAAGATAAAGAGGTACAACAGGAGATAGTTTAGACAAAGAATGTTGCAGGTAAAATTTGGGAATACTTTTGAGGGAAGGAAAGCAATAGAAGCTATGTTTTTGTTTGAAAACAAAACAAAATGAAAATCTCAGTTAATGCTACTTAAGTCTTATGAACTGAAATCTGACTTTGGTTAAGAAAATTCATGTTATGAGAGGTCTTGTATTTTGTAAGCTCCATAGAGGTAAATTGACTTTTTAACAGAAAAGATCAGATTAAAAATCATATAAGTGACATGACTCCAAGAACACAAGTCAACTAGATTTGTACTTGACATACTAGCACATAGAAATCCAAGACAAAATGTAATTCTGGAAGACAGTTTGCTATCTATTTACATACAAGAATGAAAACTAAAATTAAGTATATTTCATTGCTTAACCTTATACAAAAGGAAACTTAAGCTTCTGCTGACATTTTGCTTCTAGTTGAAGTCCATTTTATTGAAGACAGAATTGTGTGAGTGAATTGATAAAATTCAAATTCTTTACACACATAAAATATTTAAGTGCACTTGGATTACCTGAGTAACATATACTGTATGACTATGTCTACTTTTATCTTTTTAAGATAGCTTCTCAATTACTTCATCAGTTTCTATGGTCTCTTTTAAATAGCAAATGAAGAATAAGAGGAACTGTCTCAAAGTTAAAGAAATGAGGTAACAAACACTTGCAGGCAGATAATATCCTTGGAAAGTTGTACGATTTGACAATATCCATATGCATATTCTCATATTACAAGATGCAGATAATCTTACCTGAGAAGCCAGTTTATTAATGCAAATAAACCATTTATTGAGAATTATAATATAAGCTTTTCTCCTTCTTTCACCCCACAAACTAGACAAAATATCCATTCTTTAAATTAGGAGATATTCCTCTAGATCTTAACAGATGTATGTGAAAGCTGTATAACTGCATTTTTTATGGGTCTCCAAATTCCTAT
Source organism: Calonectris borealis (assembly GCF_964195595.1). Classification (NCBI taxonomy): domain Eukaryota; kingdom Metazoa; phylum Chordata; class Aves; order Procellariiformes; family Procellariidae; genus Calonectris; species Calonectris borealis. Next base: position 167,712,033 of record NC_134312.1, read on the forward strand.
ATTAAATGAGATTGCCTCAGATCTCAGATTTATAAGCTTCCCATTTATGAAATTGATTCCTCATGAATTTTTCTCCTCAAAACATTTTTTTTCTATTTTTCACCTATGCTAATATTAAAATTGTTGTCATAGAATGGTAGCAAATATATGTTAGTATCACACTGAAATTAAACAAATCTATGATCACCAGTTCTTTCTTAGTGTTCGTTCAACTTGTGTTCTTACTTAAAATAGAACTGAAACTAGTGTTTTCTTCTCCATCACATTCACTTTATTTTCCTGTACTATAGATGTTACAGACATAAACAACACATAGTATGACATAATATTGAATAACAGTGTAATGTCTTGTATAGGTTTATAAAGAGCCAGTGTTCTATCCACTACCTCTATATTTGGAACGTGTTTTCAACAGCATATTTGTATTATATCATTCTCACTTCATCTTGTAGATAATCTGATTTAAACCATTTTGCGTTCACATTATCGAAGTTCTGTTATTTAGGGTAAGGCTCATCTATAGTAATCACCCTTTGTCTTTGGTTACTACAACTTGCTTCTACTGGGACTTCTTGGTTTCCTGCTAATACCTTTACCCTGGGACAATACTTTTATTCAGCTTCACTGGCATTTATTTGCCTCCTCACACTTACCAAATAAGTCCTCAAGCACTGGGGGAAAAAAAAAAAATCTGCCCCTCTGGTTTTCAGTTAGCACATAGCTGAAAATTAGAAGTAATATACCTAGACAAAATATGGATATGAACTAGAGAATGAGCATGATCGCTTTATTGCTTCCAAAGAAAGAAAAAAAAAAAAAACCTTGCTGATTGACCTTCTGTCTTATATTTTCCTACCCAGTACAAATGGCAGGATTATGGCTGTTTGAATTCTGTTTGCATTACTTGACTGAAGAGCAGGAGGGAAGAAAAAAAAAAAGGGCTGGCCAATACCAGTATCTTTGTAGAAATCAATGGCTTTTATCACTTAACTGTAAGTGATTAACAAGGTCTGCAGTGGTTTTGCCACAAGTTTGTCGTCTCCCTGAGAACAAACTATTTGAGCAGTGGATTCTTTTCACTTCAGATGGCTTAAACTGAAACATCTCTCTCTGAGTTACTAGTCCTAGTCTTCTGTTCTGTGAACAGAGAGATGATCCTGCAGAGGACAGTTCAAGTGAACTATGTTAGTTGGCTGCATCCGTGAGACAGAAGCAAAACAGATTTCATTAACTAACAATGATATGTTCTTTGAAGTGGTAGTATAGTTCTCATACTTCCAGGGTATGCTACTCAGGCAGGAGTGGAACTGATAACAATGGAGTTTTATCAACAGACAATTTGTTGCCAGTGCACATTACATTTATTCAGTCTTTCATTGTGAATGCTACAGCAGAACAAGACAGTAACTTTTAGAAGTCTTAAAAAAAAAAAAAAAAACAAACAAACAAAAAAAAAAACACTTCATTTCCAATAAAGTTTCCATAATGAAGAAGTTTTTGGAGAGTCTGCTTCAGTATCAGTATGTCCTTATTTAGTTACATCACCTGTATTGTAAAATACTCAAAGACTGTGTGCTATTAATATTTTTATCTGAGAAAGAAGAAAAAAGAGATAAGATTATGCAGATGTTTTTTGTTCTTCCAGGGAATTTTACTGGGAGAATATAATTAGTGTATTTACTCATCTACTGTTGTTATCTACTTCTGAAAGTACATATTATGTTGTTCACTGACACATGTAACATGCTCTAGAAAACATTTTAGGGTCAAGTCAGAAAATCTGACTATGCAGGTAACTAACTTGATGTAGCTCTTCTGGGCCTTAAGTTAGTTGTGGTACATGAAACAACTAGAGGAGAATGGACAGTGAACGGACAGTGACTTCTGTTTTGAACCTATCTCTAACTGGGAGTGAAGAAGATTAAGGTATATAGGAGTAGAAAAGAACTAAGAAACAGCTTAACTGAAAAAATTAGGTAAAATAGGAACAAGCAGATGTCATATGTGGTCCACTATAAGCTGTAGTGAGAATGTACAAGTTATTTTGAAGATTCAGAAAATTTTAGAGAGGTTCTGATAGTTGTAGTTACTAATCTCTAAAAAGATGCTGAACTGCAGACCACAAAAAAGAAAAATCTGTAGACATTATCAGGACTAGAAATTAGTCTGCTGCTTCTATCAGGCTGTTTCTGAACATTAGTTTCAAAAAGAGTACTTATTCCAACTATTTCCTGCAGGACAAATGATACCAATAGCTAGTGAAGAGGAGGATAATTGTATGATGTTGCACTGTGATTGGTATGTCTTCCAGTATAAGCTACATTACAATGGGTTTTCTCAGAAACTGAGATTACCTGTGGTGAGCAGGGGAAGAAGTTCCATTCTGTTACATACAGATTCATTCTGATTTTGCTATTTTCATTTCAGTGTTTTGTGATCGAAACCCACCTTAATCTGCATAAAGTTTTATAACATTATAATAAAATTATATATATAAAATTATATATATATATATAAAATATATATTTTTTATATATATATATATATAACATTTTGTAATGTTTTAGCCTGGGAGGGAAATAATTAATCGAGTGTCATAGTAAACGCATATTTCACTTAGGTCTACAGAATTGTGTCTAGTCTTTAAGAGAAATTAAAATGGGAAGAAATAAATCTTACCATTACCTACCAGTGACATCTCCAGATTGTCCCATAGGGGACATCTCCAGATTTTAGTAGAAGGAAAGGCTCTTTGTTCTCTTTTTCCCTCTACCATAAACTTAATCATTTCTTTTGATAGAAATTTTGTAGCATGAATGACTTAATGAACTATTTTCAGACACAAAATACTAAAATTTTTTTGTAATACACAAGAAATCACAATTCAGGCTTTATATGAGATAGAAGGGGTCACTCTGGGACAAATCTCTGGTGGATTAGTTTCAAAATAATCATTGAGCTTTAGCCATTTTTAGCTATGGCAGATATGTTTTAAAATGTACTGAGTGAATCAGCAATGTTCATATACATCACATCAATCAGCCCAGGGACTCAGAATTCAAAATTGGTGTTTGATGTTTACACAGAGAATCAAATAAGAAATGTACTTACTGTACTAATGGGCTTAATCTAAACTTCACTATTAAGAAGTCACACAATCTCATATAGACTGGGGAGACACTAAACTGGAATATAAATAATACTTGCTTTATAAATGTAATCAGTGGTGAGTAACAGAAGTATAGCACAGTAAATATGATGAAACAATATACTGTGTATCATAAAAACAAGAAGGTTTCTGTCTTATGTAAAATAGCTCAAAATTGAATTGATTTAATGAGTTTCAGAAGCTAAAACCATTATGCATTTTAATAAATATTGGGAAGATTTCACAGAATATATGTATGGCATATATGTATAAAAGAGCAACTATCATGAGACCCTTGCAGTTAATAACGAAACTGTTATGGCTATGTTGTGGTTTAACCCCAGTAGGCAGCTAAGCACCACACAGCTGCTCGCTCACTCCCCCCATCAGTGCGAAGGGGAAGAGAATCAAAAGAGTAAAAGTGCAAAAACTCGTGGGTTGAGATAAGACAGTTTAATAGCTAAAAAACGCTGTGTGCGCATGTAAAGCAAAATAAGGAATTCTTTCACTCCTTCCCTTTGGCAGGCAGGTGTTTAGCCATCATGCATAACTTAGAAAGACAAATGTCATCACTCCCCGCATCCCCCCCTTCCTTCTTCTTCCCCCAGCTTTTATTGCTGAGCATGATGTCATATGGTATAGGATATCCCTTTGGTCAGCTGGGGTCAGTTGTCCCAGCTGTGTCCCTTCCCAACTTCTTGTGCACCCCTAGTCTACTCACTGGTGGAGTGGTGTGTGGAGCAGAAAAGGCCTTGACTCTGTGTAAGCACTGCTCAGCAATAGCTAAACCATTGGTGTGTTATTAACACTGTTTTGGTCACAAATCCAAAACATAGAGTCACATGAGCTACTATGAAGAAAATTAACTCTATCCCAGCCAAAACCAGTACAAGCTGGAAGGATATAATTAATTGGAAAGATATGCTGTGATTATATACATTCAGAATTCACGTACAGATGCTTTACAGCAATTTTCAAGTTTGCTAGCTCCATCTGTATTCCAGTCCAGCTTGAAGTGAGACAGTTCCGAGATAGATGCTATTCTGGTGCATTACTGAAGCACTGAGAAAAATCTAGAACACCTTCAGCTATAGGCTACATAGCCTGTGCTCTGTATCTCATGGCACAAGCCTCTGCCATGCTGGCATGGTACATATTTTCACTGAAAGAAGTTCAATTTAATTTAATTTAAATCCCCAATTGTCTCTGATACATTTTCCTGCTTTGTTTTTCATATACATGTTCTCATGTTTTCTCTCTATATGCTTCCTTTGAGTCTAGTGTTCAACAACTTCTATAAGCAACTATAGTCTCTCATGTCACTCAGTCTTGAGCATTGTTGTACAGGTGATACAAGTATTTATTTTAAAAGAGAGATAGGATGGATGTAGATGCACCTAAATAACAAGAAGTAGTCATTAATTTTCTCAATTCTGCTTTGATACCTCTTATCTGTGCCTTTTTTTTGGAACCTGATACAGAAGTACACTGCCTTTATTATGCTGTAAACTAATCCTTTCTTTGGTGATAGCCGTGTTCAACCTTGGTTTAACACTGTTGACTTCAAATACATGACAGTAAGGGTGAATTAGGTTTATTATTCTGAATAACTATTTGAGACTGGGAAAACTGCCTATCACATGACATTAAAAATCAGATCTAGAAGGATTAGATTGTTAAGCAAAATAGAAAACAATTTCCATGTGTGCATGCAGTGAAGGCAGAAAGCCAAAGAACTCTGTTTAGCTAGCTCTAAGTGTAACCTTTAAATCTGCTGAGACTGTAAGGTGTAATATTAGATTTACTGTTGTGTTCTAGGAAGTTTTGTCTGCATTTCTAAATTTCTCATGCAACAAACTGGTTTGATTTAAGAGATACAATTATACATATAAGAGCTCTCTGTCTGATGAATTGGAGGGCTTTTCATGCAGAGCATCCAAATAATCAGAAATATAAATCACTGAAGTATATTCCTGCTCCCTGACAGGTAAAATCTGCAGCATGAGAGATCCTCTTAATTCAGCATAACGAGGTCTTCCATATGCTACCTACCTCATATCAGGCTTTTAAAGCCACTTGCTTTTTGAGCATTTCCTGATACTAATCATCTAATCTAACCAGTAAAATCTGCTTAACTCCTTGGTGCCAGAGGAATAAACCTGTCAGGAGACTCAGATCCAAAGAAAAATTCAGTCATCTCCCAGTTACATATCACAGAACTTAGTTTTCGGTTATCCAATCCCAAATAGAACCTGCTACCCAAAGGTGGTGCCTTGAGGTCCTCTGTACCATATACGACAATGCTGAACACCTCAGAGATAAAACATGAAAAAATCTTTGTATGCTAAGCATGGAAACAATCTAGAGCTATCCAAAGGGAAGACCTAAACACAGTGGTGTGTCTGCACTCTCATCTTTCTCTAGAGCTCAGGGGCTTGAATCAGGTCTACAAGGAGAGAATCTGTTCGCTTGCATACAAAATACATTTATAGTTACTAACTGAAGGAGTTAAGCAAGGCTGTTTCTAAAAGGTGATTTCTGAAGAAGACAGCAGTGGTTTCTTATTGTAAATCAACTCAGCATTTGAAATGCCCATGCTCAAAAGGAACATATATAGGTCTCCATCAGTTAGAGAAGCACATTTCCAAGGGAAAATTACATGATGTGTCATACTCAGAAAAAAAGAAAACAATCTCCCCCCCAAACCAACAACAACAACCAAAAAAACCCCCAAATTTGAAAATCTTAAGTCACTCTACCTTCCTTACAGAAAGATTGCCACTAGGGAGAAAGAATTAAAATATTAGTAAAGAAAAAATGTAATTATAATTTTGCATGCGTAGATTCAGCTACAAATTTGAGACATCCACGTCTAAATAAAGGCCTAGAATTCAGTTGCCTAGAAATAGGTGCCACTTAGTAGATCCTAAGGTATGCCACCTGGTCTCCTTTTTTCATTTTAGTAGGGCCAGAAGTGTTCCATATGTCCCTGTGAATACATGTGGATAGGTATCTAAGCTTCCATTACAGTCAACAGAGATCAGGATCATGATCTCTGGTCAGTCATTGGAACAGGTTCCCCAGGGAAGTGGTCACGGCACCAAGCCTGCCAGAGTTCAAGGAGCATCTGGATGACACTCTTAGTCATATCATTTAGTTTTAGGTAGTCCTGTGAGGAGCAGGGAGTTGGACTCGGTGATCTTTATGGGTCCCTTCCAACTTGAGATATTCTATGATTCTATGATCTAATTGCCTAAATATAGGTGATTAGTGCCCTTTGAGACTCCTTAAGTATCTGGACTATCCACATGGGATGGAAGACATCATACCAGATAAAACTGTGCCTCCTGGGGCATCAGCTGGAGGCCAGGTAGGGGTGAAGTAGATCATCTAAAATGCCACAAACATCTACAAAGGAACAGCTGAATTGAGTCCTTTACCAAAGTAAAGAACTAGAGGTGTGGACACCTAAATTTTGGTGTCCATAAATTTATCTGAAGATAAATGCCAGGAATCTGCTGTTTTCTTAGATAGGCTGTACTCAGCTGAAAAAGGGAAAACATTGTATTCTTTGACCTGGCCCCATGGAACTGTTAACAAATCTAAATTAGACTATTTTATTTTTAAAATTGTTATTGGTAATTTAAAATATTAGCCATAAAACCTTTCTTAGAAAAGGGGTGGAAAATTTATGCTTCCTCCTTTTTCATTGCTAGTGTTTCAACCATGGGGTGGCAGCATCATATTCTCCGGGGACACCTTATTGCAGCCTTTCTGTACCTGAAGGGGGCTTATAAGAAAGACAGAGAAAGACTTTTTACCAGGGCCTGTAGTCACAGGACAAGGGGTAATAGTTTTAAACAGGAAGAGGGTACATTTATATTGGCTATAAGGAAGAAATTTTTTATGATGAGGGTGGTGAAACTGGAACAGGTTAACCAGGGAAGTTGTGGCTGCTCCTTCACTGGAATTCATCAAGGTCAGGTAGGATGGGGCTTTGAGCAACCTGATCTAGTGGAAGATGTCCCTGCCCATGGCAAGGGGTTGGACTTAGATGATCTTTAAAGGTTCCTTCCAACTCAAACCATTCTATCATTCTATGATTCTCCCTTGCTCAGTCAGGTTTTTTTTTGTCTAAATAAGTTGTTTTCATCCTTTCTATCCCAAAGTGGTAACACTCAAACATGAGAGATGAAATAGTATTTCATCTGCCCAGCTATTTCATAAAAGGCAGATTTAGTTGGTATTGTCATTGTTGTTTTTCATCTGTGTGGTTAGTGTTCACAGTGCTGACATGCTCTTCTCTTAAGGAGAAGAACGAGTTTTCCCTTCACCAAATATACAGATTTCAAAATGGGTTAGTTAGCACTTAACTGCATAGGTTAAGACAGCAGTGGGAATTGCATCTGAAGTTCTTTGGATGATAAAGGTTGATATTGGCCATTATCACCTACCTATTTTCAGTTACCTCAGTAGTCTTTGCAAGCACCCCAAGCATAATATTAAAGTTTGACATTGGCCATGTATGTAGTAGATATACACTGTGATGAGTATAGTTATTATTTACAGTTTTGTCCTTAATGTAAGGGGTTAGTATTCTTAATATTCTTATTTCAAACTGTTACCTCACTATTCTTATTTTCTGAACTGTGTTTTTTGTGACATGCTGAGTCTTGGTCAATGGTATTACATAGAACTAAGGAATGCATAAGAATGTTCTTTAAACTTTCTGTTTCTATCTATCTTTCTGTAACTTTAAGAATGATTCTGAAGATATTTATGAAAATAAATTGGCCAATGTTGTAGATTACTTTGTCAAGTGTTATTAGTGCAGGGGAAAATAAAATATTAAAAAGTAAAATGCAGAAAACCAACTACAACTTACCTTCTTCTGATTATAATAAATTTAATTTTCTATGTTTAGAGAACTGATTTTAAATATTTTAATGGTGCAAGGTCTAAAATAATAATTACTTTTATGTTTACAATAAGTAGTTTTCCTTTTAGTTTTCCTGAGAAGAGGAAAACTATGAAAGATACTTCTTTCTGGGAAACCATTTGTCAGCAGTGTGTTTTTATTTTTCAATGTTTGAAAGGATTTTTGTTTTATTATCACTGAAAACATTGTTCATATGCTAAAGATGTAGACTTTTTCTCAGAAGCTTATTCTCTGTGTTATTGTGTGGAACAGTTGTATCTTTGATTTTCCAGTCACTAGCAGTACAAAGTTTGGTTGCAGGCAAGCAAACACATAACTGTTACTTGAAACGTTTGAATCACATTTGACATGAAGTATGACCATATATATTATATGTATAGTGATCAACATTTTTATGACCTTTTTTGTATAATTTGACAGATTTCTGACATTTTAATTGTCAGAAAAAATGCTATACAAATATTTGAAAATAATTTGAAAATTATGTTGCATTCATCAAGGCTTGATCTATGGTAATAAACTGAAGACGACCTTGTCCCAGATCTAAGTACACGTCTGTCAACTTTGTTAATTGTTAACACAGTCTCTGATGTTGTTTTAAGCTGTTCTCATTATTCTCCCTATAAGGACCAAATATGTTTCAGAACTTAGCACAGGTGGAAAGTATTCCTCATTGGAATTTGGAAATGATCACCCTGTTTTGGGAGCAAGAAACTTTAGACATATTAGTCCTGCAGGTGGTTGAACATAGAGAAGAACTTCCCACCTCTACAGCTATTTTTTTTTTTTTTTAAAGAATATCCTTTCAACCTTTATAATTTCTCTGATATTTTGAAGGAAACAAAAAAGATCATACTGATTATTTTCCTTGTGATTTATTTTTTGATTCTGATATTAGTGCAGATACAGATGGACAGTTTTTTTGGATGATAAGTTTTCTCTTAGATTTGTGCATCTCTAATTTTTTATTTAAATTAAGAATTTAAGCTCCAGCTTTGTAAGAAAATCTGTCTTTAGGATGGAGATTGCAGGAAGTGTTAATTTTCCTGTTGTTCTTTTCTCCTTTGATAACAGACATTTTTTAGCAGTATGTGCTAAAGGATGTCTTCAGGAATCCCACATCCCAGCGACTGGGGAAAGGTTGGAGCAAAGATGATATACCCTTAGTAGGTACATCCTGGGGGTCCTGGTAGACAGCAAGTTAAACATTAGACAACAATGTGCTCTTGCTGCAAAGAAGGCTAATAGTATCCAGGGCTGCATTAAGCAAAGCATTGCCAGCATGTCAGGGAGGCGATCCTTCTCCTCTACTCAGCACTCGAGAGGCCACATCTGGAGTCCTAGGTCCAGCTCTGGGCTCCTCGGTACGAGAGAGACAAGGACATACTGGAGATAGATAGTTCAATAAAGGGTCACTAAGATGACTGTCGTGGTTTAACCTGGCAGGCAGCCAAATACCACACAGCCGCTCGCTCATTCCCGCCCCCCCAGTGGGACGGGGAGAGAATCGGAAGGGTAAGAGTGAGAAAAACTTGTGAGATAAAGACAGTTTAATAGAACAGAAAAGGGAAAATAATAATAATAATGATAAAATATACAAAACGAATGATGCACAATGCAATTGCTCACCACCTGCGCTGACCGATAACCAAGTAACGATCGGCACTTCCTGGATCACACCTACCATTTATATACTGAGCATAACGTCACATGGTATGGAATACCCCGTTGGCCAGCTGGGCTAGCTGTTCTGGTTGTGTTCCTCCTCCCAGTCAAGCTTGGTAGCAGAGGGTAGTTGTCCTTGATAGGGTACTTAGCAACAACTGAAAACATCAGTGTGTTATCAACATTCTTCTCATACTGAATCCAAAACGCAGCACTAGGAAGAAATTTAACTCTATCCCAGCCGAAACCAGGACAATGTCTGAAGCATCTCTGCTATGAGGAAAGTCTGAGAGCTGGGACTGTTTAGCTTAGAGAAGGCTCAGGGGAAATCTTCTTATTGTATATAAATATCTGAAGGGAGGGTGCAAATAAGACACAACCAGGCTCTTTTCAGTGGTGCCCAGTGCCAAGACCAGAGGCGATGGGCACAAACTGGACACGGGAGGTTCCCTCTGAACATCAGGAAACACTTCTTTACTGTGACAGTGATGGAGCACTGAAATAGGTTTCCCAGAGACATTGTGGAGTCTCCATCCTTGGAGATATTCAAAAGCCATCTAGACATCGTCCAAGGCAACTGGCTCTAGGTAGCCTTCCTTGAGCAGAGGGATTGGATCAGATGACCTCCGGAGGTCCCTTTCAACCTCAACTTACTGTGATTCTGTGATTGATTCTGTGATGTGGTTTCCCTTTTTCTGGATCTAAAACAATTTCAGTTTTGTAGGTACAATATATGTCAGTGTTTACAATAGGCAGGTATCTTTTTGGACCTGTCTGACACTTCTGACTAAGCCTCTGGAAAAACTAAGAGCTGTTTCCCAGATCTAAGAGAAACTACTCCAGTTTGTCTTCTTTAATTTAAACACATAATCAGTGCTAACATTCTAAAAACCAAATCAAGACAAAACAAAACAAAAACCAACAGCAAAGGGACTATGGTCCTATAAAGTTACCTAGCAGTAATATAGTGTTTGTGATAATTACCTAGTAAATAATAAATTAGTATTACACTCCACTGCAGTTCCCCACCCTCCCCAGATAGAAGGAATTAACTATATGTAAAATGTTAATTATGTTACTTAATATACTCTTGAAAGCTGCATTGTTACTATTTAGTCTGTAATATGTAGATATAAGTAATGTACCTGGAAAATGTAGAGAAAGGAAGAGTTCAAATGAAGGGACAGAAATAAAACTGCCTCAGTGCACCATGATTTCCTCCAAAAGCTGTAGGCTCTCGCAAACTGAAAAAAAGACTGTCAAAGACTATATTGATTTGATACTTCAAAAGGTAATAGAGTGCATTCAGTGCAAATAAGAAGTCTGCCGGGGGATTTGTGGGCTGGAATATTTTCCATTAATTAAGTATACAGTCACTCATAAACCACCAGAAATATAGCTGGACATGATTTAATTCCTGAATACATTTACTTAATTAAATCTTGTTCAGTGTTACTTCCCCATAGAATCACTAATTTTGGTTCAGCTAGAGGTTAAAGTGATTTAGCATTCTAAGAAACATCTAAAAGAAAATAATTCCTTCTGATTTTAGAGGTACAGTGCATGTATTTTTTTTTTTTTAGGAGATTGCCAAATTTTAAACAGAAACATGGAAAATAAAAATAAAAATAATAATTTTAAAAAGGAGTAATAGATTCTCAAGACCGTGCCAGCCTTTGCTTTTGAGAACAATGTCTAGACATGAGAGAATGTCAGTGTCACAATAAAACGAGAGTGAAAAGTAAATCAATAAAGTCTATCCTTGGCCTTAGGAATTTGTGTAAAAAATATTCTAAGGGGAAAACAAAGCTGGATAGATGTGATCTATTCTGAATTTATCAATAGATAGATTTCTACTAAGAAACCTTAAATTGCCTTAAATACCTACATGTACCTCAACTGCCTAAAGTTACATATTAGAACATAATTGTCATCCTCCTGGGTAGAATGTTTTCCAGCTGTGTTCATGAATGATAAATAAGCATGTTTAGATAAATCATGTATTTACTGCTTGAGTGGAATTCCACCTGAGAGAAAGGAGATCCCACACCATTCTGAATGAAAATATTTCTACAACTTACCTACCGAATAGATGAACTGGAATTCACACAGTTAAATTTCATGAGTGTATGTTCATGGAAGCTGTTTAAGTGTCTTACTCGTCCAGCCTATGTAATAGTCCTGCAGTTGCATGGAGGACCATCTTCCTTTCCTCATAAAGTCTAGTTCTGGTACACAATCAATAATAAAAGTTGTAGAAAGCAGTACTGTTTCTGAAACTTGATATGCTGTTCCACTAACATAACATACTAAAACTGCATCAATCCCATGATATTGGCCTCTTTCTGCAGAAAATATCTTGCACATTCTACCGTTACATCTTATCTAAAAATTCAAAAAACTGCTCAATGAATATGTGCGACTGTATTTATTGAGATGGAAATGCATTGCCTCGATTTAAGGCATAACCACTGTACAATGCTACTTTTACAGAGCCAGACAATACTGTAACATAAATTTTATAGTATATATGAATATATATTTCATAGGTAAGTAAAGGTGTATGTGTGTGTGTGAAAACATGAAAATGAAGAGACTTAAGAATCTAGATATAATTATAAAACCTAGCTGGTTAAAAATCCAGAGGTATACTCTTGTGGCAGAACATATTCTTTGTATTACTCTTGATTTCAATAATTAGGAGAGAGAATTTTCAGTGTAGAAGTGAGCATAATTTTCTCTTCTACATAGTCCTTTCCTTTTTTCCTTTTTGTTTTCCCTTATTCTTATTTGCTTTCCCTTTCTGTTCTACAATCACTATAATAGCTGAGAACCACTTTAATCAGAGTGATTCTGTCATATACTTATAGTTTTGTTCTCTCCCTAGTGACAAAATATATATAGTGCAATGCACTGGATTTAAAAAAAAATAGACATATACTTTATGTTTGTTTATGTTACAGGAGGCAAGAAGAATCTGAGGTGAAAAGGTTAAGTTTTATGATGATCTTAATTTACTTACAGTTTTCATGCTCGTTTGTACATCAGAATAAAATCCAGGGAAATACTGTGGATGATATTTTCTGTTTTCATATAATGCTGTCTTATGGCAAGAAAAAAAAAAACAAAACCAAATAAAAGCAACCAAACAAAATAAAACACACCCCCTCACACAGTTAGTTTCCTTCATCTTGCCACTTTAGTCAGTCCTAAGAACGAAAGGTTAGACTACTGAGCTTCTTGAAGATGAAGACAAAGATCTTGAAATTATTTTAATATCTCTATCATATTTAGGCAGCAGAGAAAAAGTATGATACAATCCCTGTATGCAATTATTTGGTCAGGTTCAAATTATTTATTTCTTTGGTCCTTCGGCTGTGAGTTTCCTCACCCTTGGCATTCGTATGTACTTACTAAAAATATCGTAGGGAAGTATATGTAATTAACCAAAGAAATAATACCTTAACGATGTTACTAAAAGCATGAAAATAAACAACAGTTCTAAGAAAGTTCAAACAAACAAACAATGATAAACAGTTCTATGATGGATCTAAGATATATACCCTACTTACAACCCAAGTATGTCAGAAGCAAGAGGAACAGAAGGCTAGATGTGTTGTCCTTGGGTATAGGATGCTAAGCAGTACTAACCTGCTTTTCTTACATTAAATAATGTTCATATCAGTATTTAACAATATATGATATATAGGATCCTTAATAAAGTAGGAATACTGTAATTTACTAGTTACTATAGCTTCAACAACACAAATATCATAGTTATATCATGTTTACTGAATCTTATATTTTGTGATAAAAAGAAACTACTCATTTATAACATTCTGACTTGCATATTCACACTACCTTATGTAAACTGTGTCTTGCTAACTTCTTTTCTGTTACAAATACTGATCTTGTTTTGTTTGTGCAATTAAAACAGAAACAAAATCTAACTTGAATCGATTTCAGGACTTGTCCTCTTCTAATATAGCCTGTTCTCTAGCTAGGGGAAAACCAGTAACTCATACTTCCCATTTGTTCCTAGTAAAAGTTAAACTTTTCTTCATTTTTCATTTATCGTCTGGAATGCTTACTTTTCCTTTGATCATGATTTATCCAGACAATACTTAAGACAAGAGTACAAATCAGAACTTCTTGAGCATGAATGCTTCTAGGTAGGTATATCTGACCTTGCTATGTTCCATCTAAATAGTGGCAAAAGTGTAAGTAGTTGACAGCAACCAAAGAGGGAATAGAACGGGATTCTCTCTTGCAGGTAGGGATCTTAAAGTAAAGACGACTGACCTACCATGTACAATTCGTCAAAATATTTTCCTCTTCTTACAAACCTATATTCTGTCTTATATGAAAATAACATCAGCCAGCTATTCATCGTCTTTGGAAAGTTCTTGTCAAGATTCAGGGCAAGTTGATTAAAGTAATATACTCATATGTGGTAAAAAAGAGACATAGTTTTCTGTCTTCTGCAGTTGTCTGGCATTTATATTTGTGTTACCTCATTAATTAATTCATTAGGTAAATGTTAAGTAGCATCAAAGTTAAAATTAATCATCTAACACTCTGCAGTTAAAAAGTCTTTTAGAAACATAGTTTCCATTAGACATTATAAAATGTTTCTCTGAAAAGTGTTAACATTCATTCCCCTGTTTTCTTGCTGTGTCACCCATGTGAGAACATGTTAGTTTATGATTGATAATGATTAGTTGTTTGGAGAGATTCAGGAAGATGAGAATTAATACTTTCCTAAATTTGTTGACATAAGTCAATCATCCTGCATCATGCTAATACTATATCAGGTAGACATCCACACTAGATTTAGATTCTTATACAGTATACTATTTCTTTTCAATTAGAAGACCTTGAAGGTTGCCTTTGATTTGCTTCTTTATGACCATGTTTAAAGATGGAACATTAGGTACTGGATTGTACATGGTTAGAACTAATTTATGCAGTGTGAGTTTCTTTAGAGGTGACTGAACTATTACATGTTTGGTTGTATCTTCTTTGTGGATGTTATTGTTCTCTTTCTCAACGAGAATGTCAGAGGATGCAACAATTAACCAGAAAGTTTGTGAAGATCCATATCTGACTAAAACATATTAATAACTGTGCATTGAGATAAAATTTCTCTCTGTGTATGGACTGTTTTGGCTACAGCAATGACCATGACTGCTGACAGCAATTCTGACAACAGAAAAATATTAGGAAAAAATGTAAAAGGATGTAAATGAGCTGGGACAAATCACTATGCATATAGTTATCCTATGAAATCTGATCTTAAAATAAAATCAATGCTGTTACAAAAATGGTGTAGCCAGCTCAAGCAATTCACAAAAAGGTCTTCAGATTTGTTCTGTGAATACCCAGCTAACTTCCAAAATGCAGCTACACACACACTCAAAATCCAATTAAGAAAAGAAAAAAGAAAAAAAAAAAAAAAGAAAAAAATCATGGAATTAATTTATCAAGGCATATGCAGTGACCGCTTTAATATTTTATTGTTTAAATGAACAAGAAGTTCAAAAGGACAATTTATTTTTTACTATTTTATATAGCTTTATTTTGTAAAATTTCCATTGACAGCACTCAGGAAAACTGTAATAACTGAGAGGGACACAGAAAATTGAAAGTTTTCCTCTTACAGTAAAAATTATCCAGCATCTCACAGGCAGGCCTTAAGCAATCTAAAGAGTAGAATAGTAAGCACTACCTTACCTGAAAGTGCAAAAGGTGATACACCATTGCTATAAGTGATCTAGTTTTAAAAACACTTTCAAAAACATGCAAATATGTTTTTTCTTTCTCTTTACTTCCTGTGTTTGGAAAACAGATATCTGAGGGCTTGCTTGGACTTGAAAGATAGATATCTTTTTCTTAAGAACTATGTATTTCAAAATGTACAACTTATAGGGCAGAGGTTTGGAATTTTTTTCATTAACTTTTAAAAAGAAGTTATTTGAAATATCCCTGATATTTCAATTAGGTGTTTATTTTAAATGCTTTGTCTCAGACCCAGGTCAAATATGATAGATTCAGATATGCTGTCCTTTTCACACAGGAGATCATTTGCAAGGAAACCTGTTCAGCAAATATAACTTGAAAGACCTGAATGCATTGTAAGTAAAATGTCCTTGTGTAGAATAAATAAATTTATTACCAGGTACATACTCAAAATTAAATTTTATTAACTGAGCCATACAATAAATTAATCATGTTATTATTTTACACTATACTGCCAAGCTTTATTACACATAGATAAACATAGTTTCTTTGAGCTCTTTCATACATTAAAGACAATTTAGCTGGCAAGACATAAATTCTTCAACTTTTGTGCATACAGGAAAAAAGAAATGTCTGGAAGGAGGGAGAAAAAGCAACAATGGAATAAATGTCCAGTTATTTATATCATAAATGTGTCTTAATGGATGTGCCACCACTGAGATGTGCTCATTAGGGGGACAGTGCAATTCACTGATTAAAATCAGTAAAAATGTATTATCTGAGATTTTCATGGAATGTACATTTTAAGTGCAACTGATTAAATCAATTCCATCTTATAGAGATTGGTTTGTACATTCATCTCTGTTATGATTTTGATGAGTCAAAAGAGCCAGGAGCTAGGAAAATCTCTTCAGCTGGCTACAGAGTCCCTGTCATTTATTCATAGTTTCAGTACAAATGAACAGGAAGGTTCATTGCTGAAGTGCTACTGTTCCCAAGTTAAGATTAACTGAAGAAATATCTTTTGACTCTTACCATACTTCTAAAGTAGCAGAAGCAAAGTGCTAACATCTAAGCTTGCTGAAAGGATGCTTATCTGCATATAAGCTCTCTGCCTGCAAGACTTTTTGCCCTTCTGCAACTGGCAGGATAGTCCCTTTGAAACTCCAAGTTAGATTTCTCAATCTGGTAGCCTCACAGATGTAAAGTTGCTGTATCCATGTTCTCAGGTTCAACAAGTGCAAGGTTGACCACATATTCCCAATAGACACATATGGATGCACAAAAAATATGCACACATGACTGGCCACACGGATTAACTCAGGCAGAGAGTTAATGCCTTACCAACACCCCCATAAATACATTGCACTCACAAACATGAACAGCATGGTTGGCCTGATCCTGTTCCTGCTTTCCAGCTCATTAAGACTGGAGTCTGCTGGTGGAATATATCCACACAATATACAGCACACCCATGGATCTACCCAGTAGCTGTCCCAAGAAGCCCTAGTCTCCCACATTGGACATACAAGCCCCAGAGGTTTACAGTTCCACTCCAGTTACTACTACTTGGACCTCTTAGACTATTTGCCATCTGTTCCAGCTTGAAGCTCATTAGCATTATCATGTTTCCATTCAGAACAGAGTACATATTCACACAGAAGATCGTTAGTAATGGAATTTAATACAAATATAGATTGCATAGAGCTCATTGAAACCAGCGTGCTGACCAGCAACATGGACACTCAGCCAGCCCTTTTTATACTCCTCTCCCCCTATTTTCCCAAGCTTGTTCATCCCTGATCCACCTCGATCTCTCCCTTTTTTTGTCTTTACTCTTTGCCCTAAACATCCCTTAAGTCTTCCACATTCCCACAATGTCCTTAAAACATTCCCCAGTAAATTTTACAAAATTCTCAAATGTTCTTCCCCCTGTATGCCATAAGTCTGAAGCCCTTCTAGGCAATAATCCCTCTAGTCTGCAAGGTATTCTGGAATGAGAATCTTTTTGGTTGACTAATCCTGTGGGTTCTCACATCAGGGACAACAATCTTGTTCTCCTTTGTTATTCTTCGACAAGCTAATTCTGTATGGTCTGTTTGCCTTGATTAGGCTACTAAGGTTTCTCCCCCTGTCATTGTTTATCTGACCTTTACTGGCTCTTTCTATTTTATGCCTTTAATAATGTAACCTAAGACTATTTTTCTAAGGATTAACCTTAATCTGTAATAATCCTGAGGTTTAACTAAAAAAAAATTAAACCAGCCCACCAACAACCAACTAGTTTCTTTGTGAAAGAAATTAGTCAATACAGAAAGAGCCTCTGAGGAATTAATGCATCCATAATCTATATTAGCTGTCTTTTCAGGTTCCTATTAGGTTTGGCAGATTAGGTTTAATGTGATATTTCAATCCCTAAATCACCCTTTCTTTAAGTGTTGAGCTTGACAACCTTGGCATGGGTCCAAGGGGGAAGTTAATGTCACAGAATTGTCTGATCTGTATTCTGCAAATTTGGGGAATTATCCGTCTGAGGTATGAGACTTTAACTAAACATAGATATTTAATTTAGGATGTTATGAACTGTGCTGTGAAAGATGACCTAATGTTTTGTTTAGACAAATTCAAACACAAAAAGGAAGCCTACAGAGGGTGGAAGCAAGGACAGGTAGCCTGGGAGGAATACAGAGAAATTGTCCGAGCAACCAGGGATCAGATTAGGAAAGCTAAAGCCCTGATAGAATTAAATCTGTGCAGGGACGTCAAGGGCAACAAGAAAAGCTTCTATAGGTACGTTGGTGATAAAAGGAAGACTAGGGAAAATGTGGGCCGTCTCCGGAACAAAACAGGATACCTGGTTACCCGGGATATGGAGAAGGCAGAGGTATTCAATGACTTTTTTGCCTTCGTCTTCACCAGCAAATGCTCAAGCCTCACCACCCAAGCTGCAAAAGGCAAAGGCAGGGACTGGGAGAATGAAGAGCCTCCCACTGTAGGAGAAGATCAGGTTTGAGACCATCTAAGGAACCTGAAGGTGCACAAGTCCATGGGACCCAATGAGGTCCATCTGTGGGTCCTGAGGGAGCTTGCAAATGAAGTTGCTAAGCCACTATCCGTCATATTTGAGAAGTCATGGCAGTCCGGTGAAGTTCCCACTGACTAGAAAAGGGGAAACATAATCCTCATTTTTGAAAAGGGAAAAAAGGAAGACCTGAGGAACTCCAGGCCAGTCAGGCTCACCTCTGTGTCTGGGAAGATCATGGAACAGATCCTCCTGGAAGCTATGCTAAGGCACATGGAGGACAGGGAAGTGATTCAAGACAGCCAGCATGGCTTCACCAAGGACAAGTACTGCCTGACCAACCTAGTGGCCTTCTGTGATGGAGTGACTACATCAGTGGGCATGGGAAGGGTTACAGATGTCATCTATCTGGACCCCTGTAAGGCCTTTGACACGGTCCCCCACAACATCCTCTTCTCTAAACTGGAGAGATGTGGATTTGATGGGTGGACTGTCTGGTGGGTGAGGAATTGGTTGGATGGATGCGTCCAGAGGGTCATGGTCAACAGCTCAATGTCCAGATGGAGATCAGCGACAAGTGGTGTCCCGCAGGGGTCCGTATTGGGACCGGGACTGTCCCAATCCCAAGATCTTCATTAATGACATAGACAGTGGGATCGAGTGCACCCTCACCAAGTTTGCAGGTGACACCAAGCTGAGCAGTGTGGGCGACATGCCTGAGGGATGGGATGCCATCCAGAAGGACCTGAACAAGCTCGAGAAGTGGGCCCATTTGAACCAACAAGGCCAAGTGCAGGGTCCTGCATCTGGGTTGGGGCAACCTCTGGTATCAATACAAGCTGGGGGACATTGCAATAAACTCCTCCCCTTGCCCTGCTCCGGCTTGGACTTATCCACAGACTGCAGTCCCTTAGGGGTGTACCTGCTTCAAGTGGAGCCTTATCTGTGAGCCACAGTCTCTGCAGGATATAACTGCGGCAGCATAGACTTATTCACAGCCACAATCGCTTTGAGGTGCATCTGTTCCAGCAAGGCCACAATGCCTTCAGAGATACACCTGCTCCAGCATGGCCTTACCCACAGCCACAGGCCCTTCAGAAGTAAACCTGCTCCAACGTGGCCTCATGCAGAGCCACTGGCTCTTCAAAGTGTACATTCTCCAGCATCGACTTGACTTATCCTTGGGCCACAATCCCTTCAGAGGTATATCTACTGTGGCACAGACATATCCATGGCCACAGATACTTCGAGATGTACCTGCTCTGGCATGGGCTTAATTTGATCTTAGTATAATACAAAATTTTAGAACAAATCATAAAAGAAAGACCAACTGAAAAATAACAAGTAAATAGAAAATGTAACAAAATCCAAGATCTATTTATAAAAAAAAACCTTGATGTTTGAAGAAAAAAAATAAATAAAAAGAGGACAACAAGCAG
This sequence comes from Calonectris borealis, assembly GCF_964195595.1. NCBI lineage: Eukaryota > Metazoa > Chordata > Aves > Procellariiformes > Procellariidae > Calonectris > Calonectris borealis. The sequence continues at coordinate 167,731,985 of NC_134312.1, forward strand.
TTCTGCTAATTATGAGTCTCAGTGTTACAAGAGAGTACATTTACTAACTTTATTATTTGTTTCAACACAGAAGTTTTGAATGTGCAATATTAAGTAATAGTAGGTCATGGAAGTGGTTTACTTTAAGTAAATCTAACTGAAGTATCAAAGCTTGAGTAGACTCTCTCTAGTAAAATCAGCAGAGTAGGATATGGATTTCAAGGAGAATTTAGCCCACGCAACATTTGAATTTCTTTAAGTGTATATGTGGGTGTCCTTCTTTCAGTACGGTTATAAGAAATATAATTCAGAGTATTTTTATTGGAGACAGAGAAGTATGATTATTCTTGTAAAAGCAATTAGTGACATTTTATGTAAAAAATCACATATGTCCTAATCACTCCTTTCAATGAAAAAGTAATTGGAAGTGGAAAATGGATAGAATACTTCAAATTAATATGTAGGAATAGGTATCCCATCTTATTAGAAAAGACTAAAACACTCAGCCTATTTATCTCAGAAAAATAAAGGGGAAGACTTGTGATTACTATGTACAGATACATCAGTGGGTGAAAGCTAGAGCAGCAATGCATATAGAAAATGCTGGTTCAAGAACAAGTAGATTTAATCTGCTCTCAGATATATGTATGGAAGAAATTGAAAAAGAGATCTCAGCCATAAAAGAGGAATACTTTGATATTATTCTATAATAACCCTATTGAAGATAAGAAGTCTAACTAGTGAGAGTTTGATTAATTTATGAAGAGTTTTGTTCATAAATAAATAATAAAGTTTGCCAGACTGACCCTTCAATTTAGGAAAGCCAAAGCCAACCTGGAGCTGAATTTGGCAAGGGATGAGAAGGGCAACAAGAAAGGATTCTACAAGTAGAAAATCAGCAATAACAAGACTAGGGAAAACGGAGCAGGGAACCTGGTGACAAATGACATGGAAAAGGCTGAGGTACTCAATGACTTCTTTGCCTCAGTCTTTACTTGAAAGATTGGTCTTCAGAAATCCCAGGCCCCTGAGATGGGAGGGTGAGGAAGTCTGGAACAAGGAAGACTTGCCTTCGGAGGAGGAGGACTTGGTTAGGGAGCACTTGAATAAACTGGTTGTACATAAGTCCATGGGGCCTGGTGTGTTGCACCATGAGTATTGAGGGATCTGGCTGATGTCTTAGCGAGCCCACTCTCATTTATCTTTGAAAGATCATGGCATGGCATGAACACTGGAAGAGAGTAGATATCGCTCTCATCAATGAGATGGGGAAGAAGGAATATCTGGGGAACTAAAGCTCAGTCAGCCAGATCCTGGAAAGGTGAAAATCCTCCTGGAAAGTATTCCCAAACACATGAATAACAGGAAGGTGATTAGGAGTAGTCAGCATGGATTTATGAAGGGGAAGTCCTTGACCAAACTGTTAGCCTTCTACTATGAGGTGATTAGCCTGGTGGATGAGGGTATAGCAGTGGATGTGGTTTACCTTGATGTTAGAAAGGATTTTGACACTGTCTCCCATAACAGCATCATGGACAAGATTAAAAAGTACAGGTTAGATAAGTGAACAGTGACTTGGCTTGAACAGGGGCTGAATAGCTGGGCGCAGAGGGTTCTGATCAGTTACACAAAGTCTAGCTGGAGGCAAGTCATTAGTGGTGTACCCCAGGAGCCAATAACGGAGCCCATACTGTTTAATATGTTCTTTAACGAGCTGGATGATAGGACAGAGTGCACCCACAGCAAGCACTCAGATGATTCAAAACTGGGAGAATTGTCTGACAGAGCAGATGCTTGACCTGTCATTCTGAGCAACCTTGACAGGCTGGAGAAAGGGGCCAACAGGAACCTCATGAAGTTCCTGAAAAGGAAATGTAAAGTCTTGTTCCTGGGGAGAAATAACCCTATGCACCAAAACAGGCTGGGGGCCGACTGGCCGGAAAACAGCTTGACATAAAAGGACCTGGTGGTCGTGGTGGACAACAAGTTGAACATGAGCAATATGCCCTTGCAAGCAAAGGTCAATGGCTTCCAGAGCTGCATTAGGAAGAGCATCACCAGTGAGTTGAGGGAGGTGATCTTTCCACCCTAATCATCACTGGTGATCCTCTCCTGGAGTGCTGTTTCTAGGTCTGGGCTCCCCAGTACAAGAAAGATAGGGACTTACTGGAGCAAGTCCAACATGGGGTCATGAAGATGATGAAGGAAGTGGAGAATCTTTCATATGAGAAGGGGCTGAGGGAGCAGGTATTGTTAAGTTTGCTGAAAAGAAGGCTCAGTGAAGAGCTTATCAATATGTTTAAATACTTGATAGGAGGGAATGGAGAAGAGGGAGCCAGACTTTTCTTAGTAATGCCCACTGGCAGGACAAGAGGCAATGGACACAAATTAAAAGAACCATGAAATTAAATCTGAATAAAAAAAAGCACTTTTGGGTTTTGGTTTTTGTTGGGGTTTTTTTGGTTGGGTTTTTTTTTTTTTTTTTTTACTGTGAGGATGACTGAGCACTGAAACAGGTTGTCCAGAGAGGCTGTGAAGTCTCTATCTTTGGAGAAACTTAAAACCCAACTGAAAGTGGTCCTGGGTAATCTGCTTCAGCTGATCCTGCTTGGGCATGGGTGGTTGGACTAGATGGTCTCAAGAGGTCACATCCAGCCTCAATGATTCTATGATTCTGTGAACAGAAATTTTTTGTTAACTATGTAAATTTCCTGGGGGGAAGGAAATGAAACAAACTCTTTGACGTCTAAGACAGTTAAATCACTAGGTAGGATCTTTAAATCAGTATTCTAACTCTGTGTGCTGAGTGAAATAGAGAGAACTAATTTACTTTCTGAATCTGGATTTTTATATTTTACTGAAATGAAATTAGATATCTTTCAAAAATTGATATATAATATTGTCAGAGGAAAATACTGGATAGTATGTATCAAATACTTTTTCTGGGAAAGTACTTTTAAGGATTCACGTCTAGTGAAGTCTTTGAAAATGATCATGACAGAAGCTAGTGGCTATGCCAAACGTCATAGTAATGATCATTCAAGTGTGCCACATACAAAACTCTTGAGAGTAATATAATTATCTTGTAGCCCAAACTGAACTCATGCTAATCCCTAAACTTGCATATCTTTAAAATATGAGACTTCTTTACAACGAAAGCAATGCCCTGAAAATTAAGGCAAGAATGTTTGAGAATTTTGCAGGATGGTGGAAAAATATTACAGTTTTGACATGGTGTTAAAGGATGGCAATTGTCATAGGTACCAAACTGATTAATTTATATCATTAATAGATAGCTATTAAAAAAAAAAAAAAGATTATTTGAAAATTTAATGGAGTAAATATTGTTAAAGAATGTAGTTTGTTACTATCCTCGTGACTTTAATAGACGAAAGCAATATGAATTTGACCTCCCGGTTGTATCAAACCCCAATTTAACATTAAAACTGATGGCAACGGTTAATCTCAGTTTTTGCAAAACCTACGTACCGATATTAAGACATAATGTTAAATACACAAGTAATACGCTAAATTTCTAAATAAAATCTCCAATCATACTGCTGGACTGATGGAGATTTGACAAACACATTAAGATTTCTGAAAGTTAATTGCTTCTGAAAGTTAATTGCTACAATAGTGTTATTGTACTTAACAACCTCGGAAGAAGAGTCCTTTTGGAATTATTAGAATTCAAAATAAGATTCTTTACCAGGAATTTAGGGTGATACTCTGCCTAATCAGGCTCATAATTTTCATCCAGGAGCACAGAGTGAGACTATATTTAGTCCTTATCAAGGTTAAAAGTTTAAAGTTAATTTCTCCACTGTCTTGACTTATCCTGCTTTGGTTCACTTTGGCTATGCTTACATAGCAAGTAGTGTAAGTCAATAGATGCAGATCTGTAGAGTGAAGTAGCTGTTGCTAAGGACCCAACATCCATATTATGTACATTTGAAGGTTGTTTTTTTTTTCTTCTCTCTATCAGTAGCCTGGAGTCATGGTCTCAATACCTGTTGGCTGCTGATATGCGTAAGACTTTCTGTGATGCAAAGCAAAGCTCAGAAGGTGGGAGAAATCAGCTGATTTTCTTCATAAATGCACTGCTGATTTGCACAGAAACAGTAATGGCGAATCCACTGTAAAGTCTCAGGATTCACTAACTAGATTCCTTTTGGGTGAAACTACACTGGAAAGTGCAAGCCAGGAGGACATCTGTTGTGTCCCAATAGTCAGTCAGTCCTTTAGACCTCACTGGAACTAGTTCAAAGTAATACTCCCCGACATTCTGAAACACCAGTAGTGTGTATGTCACATTCTCACCAGCAGCTCTTCTGCTCTACCAATCCACTTTTATCAGTTTACACTAACTGCTAATGTAGACATAACTGTAGTGAATCAACTGTTCTCAAATAAAGGTCTGTTTTTCTTATGAAAGGTGCCTATTATTCCATTCAGGCTGTCGTGGTTTAACCCTAGCCAGCAACTAAACACCACACAGCCGCTTGCTCACTCCCCCCCACTCAGTGGGATGGGGGAAAGTATCGGGAGAGTAATAGTGAGAAAACTCATGGGTTGAGATAAAGACAGTTTAATAACTGAAATAAAATAAAGTAAAATCATAGTAGCAGTAGTAGTAGTAGTAATAATAATAACAATAACAATAACAATAATAATAATAATAATAGTAATAATAATAATAATAATGAAAGAATATACAAAGGAAGTGATGCACAATGCAATTGCTCACCACCCGCCGACCAATGCCCAACCAGTCCCTGAGCAGCGATCACTGCTCCCTAGCCAACCCCCCCCCATTTATATACTGAACATGATGTCATATGGTATGGAATACCCCATTGGACAGTTTGTGTCAGCTGTCCTGCTATGTTCCCTCCCAGCTTCTTGTGCACCTAGCAGAGCATGGGAAGCTGAAAAATCCTTGACTTAGTGTAAGCACCACTTAGCAACAACTAAAACATCAGTTATCAACCTTATTCTCATAATAAATCCAAACTACAGCACTATACCATCAACTAGGAAGAAAATTAACTCTGTTCCAGCCAAAACCTGAACAAAGGTTCATCTTTTCAGATTGTTAGATATGAAAATTCTGTGGTGGTGTCGTGTGAACAGAATCCCTGTGAATGTCTGTAAAAGCATCTATGTATTTTCATTTTCCCTGCAGGAAGCATGGGCATTCTGATTTCTAGATGCTTTATATCTCGATGTAAGTTAGGACAAAATAAATCCTAATACTTAGCTAATATTCTTTATTTATGGCCACTACTTTTAAGAGGCATATAAAATGAAGATATAAACTGAAAAAAAAAAGATATTTCTATGGATCTTGTTCTTCAGAAAGTCGGCAGTGACTTAAATTACTTAGCCATGCAAGTTACTCTGAAAAAAAAACAAGGAAAAGAAATGCCAAGAAATAAAACCTAGATTGTTTAAGAGAATGACCTTGCAATGAGATATCAGTTATACATGAAATCATGGCATCCAATGTTGTTATGAAAAAAACTTTCACATTAGCTCATTTATTATTTCTACTTTACTGAATTATTTTTCTTGAATCATGAGATACACATTTAGGTCATATTTTTTTGCTGGTGTAAAATGATTAAGGTAGATATAACTTCATTAAATTCAAGTAATTAAATCAGTTTATATCAGCCATGAATTTGTCTGTATGTTAAAAAAAAGAAGTCCTTTTTAGTTTAAGAATTCATTATATTGATTCTATAAAATTTGTTTAAAAATGAGTATAAAAGCATAGCAGGAAAAAGGATGAAATTATGATGTTATACAAAATAATGTATTGACTACAATTATAATTATGTTATATAACTCAACAAAATGTTTAATTGCACTCAAATTGTGTTTGTCTAAATTACATCTACAGGGCAAAAGGGAAGAAATATTGCCCTCTTTTTCCCTCTCATTTTTATTTCATAAGAAATACCGAATAACATCAAGTATGATTTTATAATATTCAGACATATTAGGAGTTAGATTTTATGTCCTGGGCATGCTTTTAGAATATTCAGAACCTTAGAAGAGGATCGATTTTATGTACTGGAAGTGCACTTTCCTTCTAATCAATGTATTTGTACAGTACTGTCGTTAATGGAAATTTGATGTAATTTTAAGAAGTGAATCATTGCACAAAACCCCTCCACTTGCAGCTGCAGTATCTGTTATTCAATCTTATGCGAAGCTCATCAACTAAAGTGCTGGGAGATGAATCTTCTAATTGATACTATAGTTTAACACATACTTAAATAATTTTGGGGTTTCTGGACAAATCTCCAATTGCTAACAGTTCCATTTCTAAATTTTATAATTATCAGATATCCTGCCCATTTTCTGTGTTCTTAAGATGGACATTTACATAACATTGCCTAATTAAATCTGAGCTGACTGGTTCTTTCTTTCCATTGCAATTGGCTTAGTCAGCCTTCTCCAACATTCCCAATTGTATAGTATTTATAGCCCTTTGTTAAAAGACACAGTATATTATTTCTGTACAATAGAAAACATATTCAGGTTTTTTTATTCCTCAGCACAACATCTAGTATTTTATCTTCACTGTTATCAAGAAATAAAATTATACTGGTAGGCAGACTAAAGTAAGCTACATTTTGCTCTGCTTGAACTGTTTTCAGATAGAAGTCCTTACGCTCAGCTAGTGCATTTGTGTGTGCTTTCTTGAGTGTAGTCCTGAGATAACTCTGAAATGTGTTCTGACCTTTCTGTATGGGATAAAATATTCTTACAAGGTGGTGCCAAGAGACTGTTGGTGTATACTGCATGGGACTGCATAAAGATTTGAGACATGACTTAGAGTCATATTTTATTTGCAGTTTTTAGAATTCAAGCCCCGCCCCAAAATCTCCATAAGACTCTAATGTTCTTACTAAATTTTACATGTAACCAACCGGGTTTATGTGTCCTTCCCGCAATATCTAATGCAGTACACAGACTGTCAAAAGCATTGTTGGGATTTCTGAAATGTAGAGACCTTAAGATTTACTTTTTCACAAAGGGATGAATTCTATCCTCTTTAATTAAAATGTGTCCATGTTGGGGACAGATCTGTAAGTGCTAGCTTGAAATCAAATACCTGAGACACTCTAGCTACAGCAGAATAGAATTATTTCAATCTGGACTGCTTCATGAACATTAATCAGACCATATAAAGAAAGTGCAGTGTATATATCTTTCCACTGGAAGAATATGAAGTCTTTTATGAGGCATTCAATCATAAAAATATTTATGTTCTCAAATAGTGTACATTAATCTGATATCTAGTTTTTGTAACGAGTATATATGCCTGTTCTCTCTAGATCAGAATAAGTTTGCAGGGCTATTAACACTTTTAAAAATGCAGTTAAGTTCTTAGTCTCAATGATACCTTGAGCAAAGGAATTGCTCAGACCAATGACAACCCTTCAAAACAATTTACAAACATTGATAAATCTTTTATTGCAGATAGATACTAAGCTTTGACTAAAGAACAAACAAGTAAAGACTTTATTTCAAGAAGTAAGGAAATGAGTTCATATGTTTCTGTGGTTTTTTGTTCTCTTTCTCCAGAAGACTTAAATTTGATAATTTTCAATGAAAACATCCAGGATGTAAAATAAAACATGAGATTTAGAGCAAGACATTTTTGGCAATATATGTAATATTTGTTCTCAACATAGGAAAATTTGGCCTCCTTTCTCATGTTAGCTTTGTCCCAGAATGGTCAGAAGTCTGTAGAAAAAGATATTTTTAATGTATTTTTTAAAAAATGTCTCAAAATCTAATTCTTTTCAGCTGCAGTGAAACCAGACTTTTCTCCTCTGTAAAGAGCAACAAAGTTTCATTCAAACTGCCTTTAACTTCAATTAGCAAAAATTACACTTATACTGTGGATTTTTCATCTTGTATTGTATTTTTTACAATACTGTTTCGTGTTAGACTTGTTTTTGATGGTAAAACAAGCTAATCAAAGCATAAAATATAAAAATAAAATAGCCAATTGAGAAAATTTCTTTTGGAACAACTCCTCCCCTTTTCAGGCAACTAGATCAAATTCCCTAGATCAGATTCTTCTCTCCTTTATTTTTTTCTTGCTTGCTTTTTGGATATTTTCAAGTAAAGCCAATCCATGACAATAATAATTATATGTTTCGGTGTCACAACTGTTTGTCTTATCTATCCTATCAAGGCAAAAAGAGTGAATATTGTTTTTCCGACTATTCATGCACTATTAACTTGTGTGTTGTCTGGATAGTGCTAGTTCATTACTTACATTTTTTGTTAAGATCATTGTGTAGTCATAATAAATAAATAAATAAACGGCTAAAATCTACCTCTCTGCATGTTCGTTGTGATGTTAGTAACTCAGTGGAATAAATTCTTGTGATATTTGAACATATAAGGGAGCAGCAGAAACTTTCACACTAGTGTGAACCTTGGTGTTATATAAATGACTGTAATAATTCCACTAGCAAAAATTCTAAACTTTGCATAAACTAAATTCTAAACTATGCAGTCTTAACATAACTCCAGATGAAAGTGAGATCAAAGCTCCGCAGGTGAAATTTACGGATTGTTTCAGAGTGAGGGAAATGGAAAGCGAATAATCTTGTTTTCCTTTTCACTTCCTTTTTATCTAGGAAGGACTTGTCATGAAACAAAAGTTGTATTTTCATTCTGTTCTCTTTAGCCAGGATTAAATCACATGGTAGGAAAATGTCATATGGTAGGTGTGGTGGTGCATTCCTTCCCCCCTCCTCTCTCCTGGGCCACTCTATGATCTCAGAAACTCCCGATGAACTTTGGCCTTTGTGTAATGAGCTGGGTGGTGAAGTGTCTCTGACTGTACCCAGAACTCTTGCATGGCTGAAGTGGGGTAACAACACTAACCATACCAGAACTTCTGTTACCTAACCCAGGTGGGGGATGAAATTGGGAATAACTCATCATCCCCTACACCTTTATCTGACTTGTAACCCAAGTGGAATGGTACCATTGTTGCTGAAACTACCACCTTGGACTGTGGCTAGAATAGAAGTTTACAGATGACTAAAGCCAATCATCTTCCAAACCCATAAACAGTGGTCCTAAGTGAGACCCTTTGAGCTCTCCTGGACCGCAGCAGGCTGCACCCAGAATCTCCCTCTGAGCGGGACGCCTCTCAGAGTTTGCAAACTCTCGAATTGTGATGTTCGGAGAACCGCCAGGACCTGGGCTGAAACACTCCTTGGCCGAGACACTCATCGGGCCCATTGAGAAATGCCAAGACACTTAACGTGAGTATTTCATGAGACTTGAGGGGAATTTTTAACAGGTATACCTTTATAAATTTATATAGCTTTGGGCCCTTAAATTTATCTAGCTTTGGGCCCTTATGTGTGAATTGATCTAGATCTGGTGTGCGTGTATGTGTGTTTGTGTGTATTTATTCAGATAACCAGTAATAAGCATAATCTGTAATCAAGTCACTTTAGTAATTGTAGTAAACTTGATCGGCTCACTTTGTAACAGTAATTGTAAATTAGTCAATGATTAAGTGCTGTCAAAATCTTATGATCTACCTTAAAACTGTGAATGAACTTTAAATTGCTGCTAAGCACATGTAATCTCTTAGGCATAAACCGTTGACCAGGTCTGAGACTAGGGGTAGATCCAGCCGCACCTAGACTCCTCTCCGAGAAGGAGTTTAGAGAGCAAGGGCGTCTACTCTGAATCTCATGACTCAATGGGAGGGTCTCCTTACTCCTTTTGTATTAAACACAAGCTGTTGTCCAAGTCTGAGACTAAGATTGGATCCAGCTGGATCTCCTCTGAACCTCGTGACTCAACGGGAGGGTCTTCCTTACCCTTCTGTCCTTGGTCTCTCCATAAATCATTCCAGCTCAATTTTGACACAATTTTCCCTGTGTATGCTTAATCCATGTAATAAGTAATAGAGTGAACCTTGCCATTGAATTCTGTTAAGTCGCGCTTTTATAAATTTCTATTAAAATCACTTTTGCTGATACTTTTGCCAGTGATTCTTTAAGTGGCCTTAAAACTACTCATTTGCGACAAACTGGCGTAGTCAGCAGGATCCTAAAGCAGTATTTCGTGACAGTAGGTGACTTCATGAAAATTTCATTTCATAGAGATCTGTACCAAATTACTTCAATGTGTTGACATCACACATACACACATATCTATCTTCTAATTCTCTTACCTAAATTGATCAAGTTTTTTTGGTCAAGTTTTTTACTAGTGGAAGATTTTACTAGACTTTTTATGCTCCACTGACTTGATATCTCCAATTTCTTTTTAAAATAAATGTATAGGTAGTTGATACTCGTGGAAATGCTGCAATATCATTTAATCATTTTTTTTACTGCAAAGTTTGTCAACTGTAATTACAATGGTCTTTCATCCCTCATTTTAAGGGTTATTGTTATTTGATGTCTGTTTACTTGCATACTGTCAAAAATCAATACATATGTGTTCCCTTGTATGTCAATAAAAAAACCCCAAAAGTTCAAAAGTAATGATACAATTCAATGATTGATGCTTTTGTAGGAAACAGGACATTCTACACTACCTTTGAAACTTGTTAACCTAGGAGCTGGTTTTTGGTCTGAATTTAAGACATCAGATGATTGTTATTTCAGGGCAAGCTCATGATGTAATTGTATGGATTTTATTTGCTTTCTCCCCCTTATTATTAAAAATTCTTCTATATGTTAGCTCTGTTTATTATTTTGTAGTAACAATCCGGCATAATCCTTGTTTTTTGAAAGGACTTTGGAATTTGTGAACGCTAAGGGACATCCAGTTGATTTGAACAGATAGTGCAGTCACTAGAAAGAGTTAAATGGCTGTTGCTTAAGACTCAATAGTAACTTCTTGAAGAAGCAGCAAAATATATTTCACAATCTGTTTCCTGTTGAGTAGTTCTGTGATACTGTGAAGAAACATCTGTGGATTTATTTGCTGGAATGGTTGCTGCCACCAAGAATTTCACTCAGTGTTTTATGAACATATAGAGTTTCTGGAGTTGATGTGTTCACTTGAAACTGTAGAGCTTTTTGCGGAAATTAAACTAATGAATGCTGACTTATAAATATGCTCTCAGATTTGCATATATTAATAAAATTAGACATAGGAGAGTGATAATTTAGTTTTGCGCTTAGCAACTGTGTAAAATTTAATATTACACAAGTCCCCAATGTTTTTGATTCCCACAGTCAATTACTGAGGTCAATATTTTTTTGGTTTATTGCTAGTAGATGATTTTTCCCAAAGGGATGAATTAGAAAAGAGAATCATATAATTAATATAAATTTGTTTTAAGTGATCAAATGATCTGTTAGAATGTTAGGAAAAGCATGATTAAACAATCTATTAGCCATAGAATGAATGATTATTTTAAAACAACAAAATTAATTATTATTTTAAAACACTTTTTAGATTAATTCCAGATAGTGAAGTTAATACTAGTTCACATCCAAAACTTTGTTCTGAATTTGAACATCTCAAAACCTGGAAAAAATAAAATGTAGGATTTTGGTTCAGACCGTTATGAAACAAGAATATCATTAGGAGTCACCTGAGTTTTCATTAGCTTTTCTAAGGCTTATTTTGTTTTGTAGAATAAAATGTAATGAAAACAATACACAATATTTTGATTTCAGTCTTAGAAAATTACTTTGTGTTGGGAATATCTTTCTTTCACAAATGTACTGTAATCTGAAAGTGACATTTGTGATGTGATTTAACACACCATATTATCAGTCCCGTGTGAATGTCTTGGATATCTTAGACAGTATTAGAGAGCACAGGATGTAAATGCACAGACAGCTGAACTGAATCCCTGGTCAACAAACTGATAAAGAGTCAAGGAAGACTGGAAATTCACTTCAGGAGAAATATTGCAGTTCTTTAATGCAATGCGTGCATGGAATTACAGTGCATAATGCAACACCCTGAGTATGAAAATGTCTTGAAGAATTTTAAAAATCTGCAAAGTTATTTCTTTTGTGTGTGTGTGTGTTTTCTAGTATGCAGGTTAAGTTCAAATGTTGCTTTTAAAATTTTCACATTGATGAAAAGAAAACATAATCTAAAGCAGTTGATGAAAATCATATACTAGGTAAATAGAATCTGTGAAGTAGCATCAGTCAAGAACAATTCTAGTGAAGGTAGCAGAGCTCCCTTTAGTTTACAATAGGCAACTAAGATCAGAATCTATCACAAACAGACACTCTCACTGATTTGTGATAACATCAAAGCTGGCAATCACTTTCTTATGTAATTCTGGATTTTAGGAGAGAAAAGTGTAGCATGTTTAGTGACAGCATAGTTGGATGGAAGGATCATACAAGTAAAGAACTATTTCCTGTAAGAATTCAATCACAAAATGGACACAATACACAGTAACACTAGAAAACTGTCTGATTCATAGGGTTATGATACCAATATTGTCCTGCCTCCATTATACTGCTGACAAGCTTAAAATCTGTTTCAAACCTACTGTAAACATATTTGTTTCAAAGTCTGTTAAAGGAGGTCAAAAGAAGAGATTTAAAAGTTTTTGTATGAAGTGAACTTTGGTGCAGACAAAGAATATGATGTGTTTTTACTGCATCTGCTAACATCTTAAAACTCCCATAGGCATTACAAACTACAATGTTAATGCAAAACTACTTTGTAGCAAAGCTAACTGAAACAGAAAAATTGAATTTGATCTGCACAAAAACAGTAATTCAATAATCAACTATGTTTTATCTGAACTTTGAGCTTGAATAAAAAGTTTGAATACAGCTTTTAAAAATCTGTTTCCCACAGTAGGCTGAACATTGTACGTTTCTTTAGATTGATGTGGTTAAGGAGATTCCTAAAAATTGCTAATGTTTAAGGAGTAGATGGAGACATTTACATTTTTACTTGGCTAGTTTTCTTTCTGTAAAATGTTTAGTTCTCTTTGGAAGAATAGAATGGCAAGAAAAGTTATAGGTTACCTCAAGAAAAGAAAGAAGCTGCTGTCAGGGCACCTCAAATACTGCTAGGTGTGTAAGCAGTTGTAATAGTCAATATAGTAATATAGTCTATGAAGTATTGGAAAAGTATTAATCGAAGTAAAATTATATTTGGTCACTTGAATGATTCTCTAGGATCCATTTAATGTGTTGACTAGGGATTCAGTTCAGCTGCCTGTGCATTTACATCCTGTGCTCTCTGATATTTTCTAAGATATCCAAGACATTTGCACAGGACTGATAATATGATACAGGATCTAGAGCAGAGGCAGCTGAAGGTGAGGTGAAATACTTTAGGTTGTCTGAAATGGCACAAGATACTAGATTTGCACAAATAAATTGAGCATAAGATTTATCTTGACTATCATGGGAATTTACATCTCAAGCACTGAATTTGGTGCCTAAACATGAGTCTCTTCATCTCTTACATACCCAAGGTTATTTGAGACACCTTGAGGTATGGCTGGCAGATATATTACAGATGCCCTACAGGTCACCTTAGTCCAGCTGAAGATGCAAGTCTGAGCTCAGACAGAATACCACTTATCATCCAAAAAAGCACTAGACACCTGTATTTAGGCAACTGAATAGATCACTGTATTTTGATGTCTGAGCTGAAATCCATTTCTATATTCAGGCACCTAAATATGAGTCTTATAACTTAGAGATAAGTTCCATTCATGTTGATTTTGGTGGAATTGATAATAGATGACCTGGACCTTCCCAGTGTCAGAAGGAGCAAATTCATGATATCAGACTTCCAGCACTCCTATTTATTTATTTACTTATGTGACCAAATTCTGGATTTCTTAGATGCTTGTTTCAGGTATATTAAGAACATGACCCTGACTGTATGAACAGCCTGTATGTTAATTAACACCTGACTGAAGAAATACAATCTTATAATATAATTTGGAGCATAAGTGGAAATCAGGTTTTGGTTGTTGACTCCTTTGTTTTAAACTATAATTTTAATAATTATTACTTCAGGAAGGCACATGGCAAATAATGGAAATTATTGAAACTATGGTGAAATTAGAAGCATTAAAACATTAAGCAGATTAACCATTGCAATAACAGTACGGGATGGGAGGAGAAGACTGCTCAGCTGACAAAAAAAAAAAAGAAAGAAAAAGTAACAGCCTTTGAGCAGAGTAGTGAAATGTAGAACAACTAAGTGAAATCAATTTTGTTTTTAATCCATGCAACTACTGATAAACGAGATCCTACGGCTTCCGAGATATAATTAATTACAATTACAGATCTGATAAAAAAGTCAATAATTACTTGCTGAAACATTTAAACAATCAGTCTCTCTTTTTAAAACTTCCAATGATCAACCTCTGTCTCATGCTTCAGGGACGTTTGCTGTCATGGCATGCCACATGCTGGAGTACTTTCATTGGTATCAACAATATCATGTAGGCTTAATTCTAAGTTATTGCAGTGGTGAACAAAGGCTCAAATGGCTAATTGTTTCATTAACAGTGAAATAAAATAGTATCTGTGATGAGATGCTTAACAAGAGAAAAACATCCTTTCCATCCTATTTGTACTGGAGGAAAATACCAATAATCACTGCATTATACTATGGAGCAGGTAGGCTGAATGGTGGTCTTTTTAACCCCAGTCCTGAGAGAACACATCATGACTGCATTCAGACATGTCAGGAAGGGACATTCAGGGTTGCCACCACTTGCCTCAGCAGTGATTCCTCTGGAATGAAACCTAAGCACGCAGTCATCGAGGGAGCTGAAGTACTCTCTATATAGTACCTGCTCTATAACATTGTGCTCTGTATGGTCTTGGCTCTAGGCGGCTTGGTGGTGAACACCTTCCTTTATTTGACCCCATTAAGTTTACTAGCATAGCCACATGGACCCTAATTCATCCATCAACAGGTGGACAGTATAGGCTGCTTATTTCTCCATGGGTATTCTGGCAGAGTTCACCTTCAGAGATGAGGTGTCCTTGGGTAGAGCCAGCAATTCATGGCCAGTTGGTGTCTCCCCTGAAAGCATGAAAATGCAGCTCAGGACAGCAGTCATACCCTCCTACAAAATGTCCTGCCCCTGGAAGTCAGGAAGACAACACCACTGATGTTATGAATTAACCCCACAAACATAAGTATTGGGATCTATCTTTCAGTCTTTCTTCTCCAGCTCTACAAGCCAAAGAAAAATAACTGTTCAGTAGAGGAAAAAACAGTATTAAAGATGTCCTTTATGAATCTTCTGTAATATAAAGACAGAGGAAAATTATTTTAATGTTTTCATGCAAGGCATAATATAAATTCTTTATTTTCTTTAAAAGCAAAACCAATTGGTAGCAGTTTATCTGCATAGGTACCTTATATATCTTTTCTCCTAATTTAGAGATCTGAATTAAGAAATTATTACAATTTCATAGTGCAAATGCATTAAATGAGTTTGAGATACTGGTCCTAGGTCTCTGTGAGTATATAGGTCCACAGCTGTATGGGTCTAGAAGTTCAAACAAAACAAATCTAGATTACACTTACTTCTTCTAGTATCTCAACTACATTGCCTTTTTTTTATCGTTATAGAATTACAGTTTTGAACAACATTACAAGACAAGAACAGATTTTTGAAAGAAAAATGTTGTGTTTAAATGAAAAGCATAGCACATCTTATGTGTATATATACATATATATAAAAGTACTTTTTTTTCATTCATTTCAGGTTTAGTGTCCTGTGAAGGTTGATAACAAATACAAGCTAAGATGAAAATGTTACCCTTAAAAGGTTTGGTCATGCAAAGAACAAAAAGAAACATAACCAGCATCTGAGATTATTTACATCTACCAAGTTTATAAACTTTTTGTAAGACAATTAACATGAAATTAATTTACTTTTAAATATTTTTCTTTGCATGTGGCAGTTACATTACTGTATCACAGATGATAGAGATGACACCAGTAAAATTTTATTTTGACCAGTTTCTTTGTAGAGGTAGCACAACTAGCAGATTAGCTGAAGATGAACAAGTATGTTATAACCAAGTTCACTGCTAGAAATATTGCTAATAATAACAAAAAGTGTACAAAAAATTGTGAAAATTGTGAAAATTGTTACTTGGTTTTAGTTTACATTGCAGTCAAGGGACACTGAATTTGGCTAGCTTTACGTTACTTTTCTGATTTAAAGTTCCCTAGAATTTTATTAGTTAACTGCAGTAATGAAATTGAAACTAGGAAAATTTTTTTTGCTTTCAACAGAGCTAGCATAATGACTTCTAAACCACAATCTCTGAGCCTGCATCTGTTCAAGGGCTTTGGTCCAGAGAGAGGAAACAAGTCTGTGGAAATCTTCACTGCTTTTTTCTTGGCTTTTGCTAGAAAAAAGAACCTTTAAGATATGCAGTCTCAGTGGTTACAGTCAAATATATATGCCAACCATGTTTTTTGATATTGGTCTTCAAGTCAGCATCAACTCTTGAGTTCTTGAGAAAAAAAAAGGAAAAAAAAGAGGATTGTTTGTTTTTATCAAAATATGCAATAGTAGGTAATATATGTCTATATTTAAGAAAGTAGATGAAGTTAAGTGTAATACCTAAATAGAGAACTGAAAATTATCATTAGCTCCTTGATTATCGGCCAGTAAGAAGAAAAGCAGTCAATCTTATGTTAGAAATTGTTATAATGTAGATATATAATAAAAATAAAAATATTTATACAATAATATAACATAAAATAAGAGATAATACCATTTTTGACATCATGAGATCATCCATTATTTTCATGTAATTAAGAGATCATTTGAGAAGTTCAGTTAAGAAGATTGTATGCTGAGAAGCTACACACACACGTATATATATAAAGTTGATAAATCTATATTACAGATATATTATTGATAAATAGAAGTGATATAATAAGTTATATTATGTCTTATTATATGAACAAAAATGTTTATTCCTGCAGCTGCCTAATTTTTCAAATTAAGTCAATGAGATTTTTTTATCAGACTCCACTTTGTGCTGTGAAGAAACAACTGTCATAACAAAATTAAAGGGTGGTGTTGCAATTACTGAAATTTTGCCAAGCAGACATATTAATTTAATTTATAATCAACTCTAACACTATGGGTGAATGGAAAATTTCAGGGATAAATTGATCTAGTGAAATATGGGTACAATTTTATATTCTTTAAACAGAAGTATCTTTTTTTAGATCCATTTGGCACTCACATAAAAAGCCTTGTTTTCAGTAGATTTCAACAGATACTTTAAATTGAGTATCAGTAATATTATTGCATAAATAATAGTACAAAGAAAATGCATTCTCTCACAAATACAATCCATGACAAGCATTAGACACACGAGTTTCATATAAAGTTATTCATTCAAAGCATTAACGTTATAAACATTGAGTGTTGCTGATGATTCTTATTATTATTAAAGGAAGGAGGAAAATCACTACAAAGAAATGAAGATATTACAGCATTTGGTGATTCACCTGTGGTAAATGGAGCATACATTTTCATCTCTCCAGACATGGAAATAGGTTTTGCGTTTTTTTTTGCCAAAGGCAGCTTACTGCAAACAGATCTACAATATATAGGACAGAGTTTTGGTGAATAGTCTGTGCAACTGGGATTTTAAAAATAAATTTAGATGTATACAACTGAGCTAGTCATCCAACTCTAGACAGTCGTATATGGAGATGCCCATATTTTTAAGTAAACCTCATCTCGTCATAAAGTAGATGTCTATTTCTGGTTGGATGAATCTTGTATCGAAAGTTCAGAGCTGAACAATGTCCACAGTGTAGACCTATAAAGTTAGCTGCAATTAATTCCATTCTGAGAGTCATCAAAATGATTAATTAGGTCATTGGTATGCATCAGGCTATAAAAAAACAGTTAATTTAAAATAATGTATTTTTCCTTGCAACAAGTTCCTGTGTATTTCATGAAGTGGCATGAATGAGACAATTTCTCAGCAGTCCAACTGACATTCATTTTCTCTTTTATAGGTTACTACTTGCCTCCTTTTCAAGGTCACAACATCCTTCTTCCTTTCTTACTGAATTCAAGCCTCTTCAGTGAACTTCTTTTTTATTGTCAAAATTATTACAAATATTATTATGCCCTGAGATATTTCTGACTATACCATTCATTAGATGATTATTAAAACCAATGGCACTGATTGTGTTTGCTTGCATTTCATTGCTTCTGTTGCAATGTGTGTAGTGGTTTAGAGACAGAAAGAACAAGTATCTAATATATACACTTCCATTTGATATTGTGTTCTGATAGTGTGTTTCATTATAATGAAGGAATATTTTTTGCTTTGGGGGAAATAGCTTTTATGCTTTGAAAAAGGACACCTTCCTCGGCAATAATAGAGCATTAACAAACAGGAGTACAAAAGCATTTTCGCAAAGAAGCAGCACTGATATATATCACAATTTTCTCAGGAAAACATCCTTGTGGTCTGAGAGGTAATTAGGGTAGGTAACTCATTGCAAGGAAGGAAACAGTGTTATCTAAATAATGGAAGATATTAAAAATCAGTAGTAGGCAATACTCCATTGAGATACAGTATGGTCAGCCTCCTTGTCTCCTTAAACTGTAGACTGACTTGAATTTCAATCAAGATAATTTTGAAATTTTTTTTACAGTATATACATCATGGGTCATGTTCTAAAGTGAAATATACAGTGTTGTAAGGTAAACACAATCTTTAAATTAAAAAGAAAACATGCAAATTGAAAAGTAAATTTACTTTTACATTTTTTAATATTCTCTGGGTAAGTAGTGTGGAAGTTCATGAAGAAGAAGGAAGGCCTAGAAAGAAAAACAGTAGAAGGCTGACAGGGTAAGTCTGCTTTTTATAAATTGTCTGTTACATTTTGTCTGCTCTCCATTGGTTTATCTCTGTGATACTTCAAGGTTCACAGTCTAATTTTTAACTATCCATCTAATCTTTGTGAATGCAAAGAGACTCTAAACTACAGAACTATATTGAAGAATCAGTTAGGAATAATGAATCCCTAAATTTTCATCTAAAATGTATTCATTTTTTTAGGGTTTTTTTTTCAATTTAAAAAAAAAAAACCACAACATGCCTCAAGAAATATCAGGAATAATTTATTTAAGTAATTACTCCTAAACCATATAATTTTCTTTTCAAGTACCTTTGTTCATAACTGCTATAAGTGACTTTAATTTTGTCTTCAGTGTTTTGATTCACATTCTCAGAACACAAAACCTTTTATAGCAGGTAGGAGCATTAAGTGAACCTTGCTTTTGTTATAAACACGTCAAATTCAAATATGTTTTGTTATAATTAGTTCTTAATTTATATATATATACACACACACATATATATATGTTCAATACATATTGCAAACTCCAACAGATCCATACTTTTTTTACAGCTCATGCAAGACTAAAAACATAATGGAGCCCTGATTGATTAGAATATCAACACACTCTTTTAATCAGGCAGTCAAGTTAATAAAAACACATCATGTCTGATTTCTGCATTTTGTCAGACTTCACTCAGTCAGAAACATAGCTTGCACTAGTTGTGAAGCCATTGTTTAATATCAGCATTGCTTCACTGTCTAGTACAGAAAAACTGCAAATAATTAGCAAATTATTTTCCAAAGGTTAAAACAGCATGCAGATTAAATATTAAGAAAAATAAAATATTTATCTTTTGTGATCAGGAATAAACTTTGTTATCTGGCACATATAGATGTATTAACATTGACTCATGGAGAAAATTTATGTATTTTAGATCTCCAAGAGAAGTTGGATTTTTATATCTCTACTACCAGTAAATAATCTTGGAGTTATATCTGCTGGAGCACAAACTAGTCTTTGTCTTACAGAATTGTGGCAATAACATTCACTGAGAGCAAGCAAAGATGCAAATAAGAGTCAAATCAAGCCTCAAAAATCCTAAAAGGTCTGTAATGTCATTCTCAAAGAACTTTTTAATGAGAAAAAAAAAGAAAATTACATTCAAATTCACTGTAGATATATGCCAGTATAGCAAAAATTTTGCTGCCTTTAAGTGACTGTAATCAAAAACAGGGATAGTGTTTACTTTTTCCAGATATGAAATGTCTGTTATTGCATTACTAGTTTCTGAGATAATGTATGTGAAATTATAAATCAAATGTTTTCTATGCTTAAAACAAAGAAACAGTCAAATGAATAAACAATTTCCTGGTTCGTTACTTGAAATTTAGGCTTCCAGCCTGTTGTCTCATTCTAAATTCTTATATGCCTAAGAGGTAGGCTTCACCTTTTGCAATTTTATTGTCTACGGTGTGAATAGCTGTATCTCAGCTTCCTTTACAATAAAAGGAAACAAATGAAAGTATTTGGCATGTAGCTAATTTAATTCCAGCATAGATGTCTAAAAGTTGGTATCTGCTAAGTGGTGTCCATCGAATGAAACAGGCAAAATGAAATGGACAAAATGATCTGATAGCATTACTGAGGGTTCAAATATGAACTGAATGGTATTCCATTTTTCATGTGCTAAAGATCATGTACTTTTAGTTCATGGCTCAGATGAATAAGAGATTATATGCCATTTATATGCATAATCACAAATGCAAATCAATTAATTTATTTCTATTTTTCTTCCTACTCCTACTTGCTCCCACTCTTAAAGAACTCTATTACAAACTTCCTGTCTCATTGTTTCTCACATAGTCAGGGTTCAGAGCACAGTAAGTACAACATTTATGATAACCTTGTCACTTGGAACTCTGATTTTGCCCCTTCATGACTCCTTGAATTGTCTTCAAAATACTAAAATCACAAGTTAGTATCAAAATACTGGAGAAAAAAGTTGCTAACAAATGAACAGCTCTGTCTCATAGTCTAATCTGTCAAAATTTCTTCTACATTCAGTGTTATTTGGGCTGAATAAACAGCATTGCAAAGACCCAAGAAGAGACAAAACAATCTTTAAAGGAGCATAGATTACTGAAAATGGGTAATCTAAAATTACCAGATGAATGAATAAAAGATATTACGGTCCTAAATATGCAGCTAAAACTATTTGATTTGCAGCTGCCTTGATAAATTCTAATTAAGCATCTGAAGACTCTCTAACATATTAGCATATCAATAGGAACATAATTAGATGTTCATTCTTTATGTAAACTTGTGTTTGTTACATGGCAACCTAATTTCACATTCATTATCCTAGCTTTAGTTTTTGTGTGTACTTTCACGTTCACTTCTTTACATGGACTCTTTAATGATAAAGCTAGAGTACCTATTATCAATAAAGCAAATATTATTGCCTATAAGTATATAAATATGTAGATACACCAAGTGATAGGTAGATCAAAGGACAGTGAAGTGCTGCTAGAGTTCCCTGAAATTTAAAGTGTCTCTGTAGTTAATGCTTTATGTCAGCAATAAATTACAAAGTTAATATTAATGAGGTATTCAAATAGAGGTTATGAGATGGAATAATGCATTGCTTTAGGATAATTTTTAAAAACAAAGGTATTTGATTAAAGTCCTGAAGAGATTGACAAGAAGAGTAACAGTATATTTTGGTTAATATCAGGAAAAAAAGAAAATTGTTACTAGAACATGAACACTGGCAGCAAAGAGAAGATGAAAAACTTGGCTGAGACAGAGTCACCATCTAGAAAGGTGGTAAGTAGGGTTAAAAAGAATGGTTGGAGTTAAAAATAATCAGCATTTTAATAATCAATATAGACTTCAAATCATATTCTCTTAAAGTCACTGAAAAACAGACTGGATTTTAGTATCATCCAGATAAAATTTGTAAATTTGAAAATGTTATCCTAACGTGTTGAAATAAATAAATAATCAAAGCTGTACTGGCACTTCTACATCAAAGCAGACATGTAATCCATGCGTCTAATCCCAGTTTGCAATAGTCTGTTTTTTAGAGATAATTTGCTGGTTTGGAACTCTGTGTACTATGAAAAATGAAAACCCAGTACATATTTGAATACCTTAACTATGGAAAATAACCTTGATTTTTATATTCTTTAGTAATCTGAAGAATTAATTTATGAAGTAAAATTCTATAGTTACTATTAAACATGCAGTTGTTCATGGAATCAAAATTATATATATTAGAGAAAAAAGGCAAAGAAGAAATATAAATAAGGATAAAATTGATTTATATTTGTATTTGGTATGGAGACACAAATATGATTGTGCATTTTTATATGCAAGCTTTTGTACTTGAAGTTTGCAAAGAAATTTGCAAACCTATAATTCTTTTTTGCCCATCATGAACAATAATGAGCTTCAGAAAAATATCTTAGTTTGATATGTGAAAAAGCCTGTTTCCCTATGAAAGGTGGGGCCTGAGTCTTCTCTTACTCGATACGAAACTGAAAGCAAGACAATGGAAGTAAAGTGATGTAACTTTACAATAGCAAGAGAACAGAAGGATATAATAATGTCTGTATTAGGAACAAACTTTTTCCCACTTAATTAATTAATGTCCATATGACTACACCAATAATTATAGATCTGAATAGTCCAATTATTTAAAATGAAAAATCTAAAACATTAAGTGATTTCAAGTAGTTGAACAATTTACATTCTAATTTTAAAGGCATTCTCCAGACCTCTTTGAATCCACTGGCTGCAATGTTTTCCCCTTTCCAGGAGCAGAAAAAATGAAAATCTGCATTCAAATTCCCTGAAATTGTTAAATAAAAAAAGAAAATTTGTCTCTTGTTTTTCAAAATGTCCTTTAGCCAGGAATAGAAAAGCAATATAAAATCTTATTTATAAGGTTTGCTAATGATTTGTTTTTAGAATTTTACGTTATTAGCTAAATTTTGATATATACCTCTTTCCATTAATAGAATTATCCACTGTAACACAAAGTAGGCGAGTCAGATAAAATTCGAAGTTAACGTTCTCTGCTTTCAGTTTTGATGGATTGTAATGAAGAACATTATTGATCCATTAAATTCCATGTATGCAATGAATAATGTTTAGAAACACATAATTCCTTAACAAAATTATTAGAGTTTAGATGTATTAGCTGAGTATTCTTAGAATCTAATAATCTGAGGAAGAAAGGACATTTTACTTCCTCTGTTAGGAAGACAGTAGTATCCCACACCAAAGAGATGTTAATGAGAATATAACAACCAAGGACATTTCTGTCTTGATTAGAGATGGTTTTCATTCAGTAATTTCAAAAGGTCTTATTGCTGTAGCACTAAATAATATTTGTTGATTCAGCATCACAAATATAGTACAAAACTGTAGAAAAATCTGTCCAAACTATCAATGCTGCATTGAAACATCAAAACTGACCTCCTGGTCAATGAAACATGTTCCATTATAGTATACATAAACCTTCTCAGTAATGCCAAGTCAATACAGATTTTAAATTCAGTCTGACTTCCAAATATGCCTTAACTGCTTATCTTGCCTAATAAAGAAAAAGAGAGCCTGAGCATGTATATGAAGTACATTTCTCCAAGCAATCCTGCAAAAATATTGTTATTGTAAACAATGGTCAAATTCCATATCAACTATTTAATTACTACCATGAAGTGGTAATGATCGGACCTTAAAGTGAAGCTAGCTAGTCAAGAGAAAAGTTTATTAATTTTTTTATTCTATCTTTTTCCCCATAAACTAGGGCCTAAGCTATAAATGAATCTAGCGTCACCTTTCCTTCGAAGTTATGTCATATTAAATACCAATAATTCATATTGCCACAGATCATAAAGTCAAAGTAGTACAGATATATATTGCAATAAAAACTCTATGAATAACTGTATTATATCATGGCAAATATGTACCAATGTTAGTGAAAATTAATTAAAATATTTATATATGTAGATAAATATAGTTTTTTGAGAGTAACGATATTTTGGGATACGTTGTCATGTACAGTAAGGCTTCTTTATACAGGATCAGTGTATTAACAAAACTGGAACTAAAGGGAGTCATTTAAATTCCAAAGAAAATATAGAAGAAAGAAAAAGGACTAGAGTCTGAACATTTTACTGTCAGGACGTGTGTTTAGGATGCAGTGTATCATATTAGCATAAAGGTACTAACTTATTTATCCATCAGTCCTGATAAAATTATATTAGATAGCCTTGATTTTTCAATGCTTTATATTGCAACATTTTCCTCATATCAGTTCCCCCCCGTATCACCACCTACCATTCACAGGTAGTACCAAATCCAAACCATAGCACCAAATCCAAACCATCCTTTTCAAATTTTATCAAGAACATTCATGGTTCAAGAAATTTGCAGCACCTTGTTGCAGCTGAAATCAGGTGTGCTCGACCTGGCAATGACAAAACAGTGATCAAATTTTAAAAATTAATTGTAACAGTAAATTTCACATTAGAAATCACCACAGTCAAAAATTGCAATTTCCTAGCTCCTTTGTAAAATTATGTAGACTTTCACAGTGCTCCCATTCTAAGATGGGTAGAAACAAGCAGTAAAGGTATTAATTCCTCTAGCAGTTCAATATATTCAGCACCTGGTCAATCAAGAGCAAGTATTAGCTAATAGACAGCAAAATACTGTCAAATCCTCTTAGCTAACTGGATGTCAGGCCATGCAAAAAGATGATGGGAGATAGTGGAAAATAAAGAAGGGGGAGAATGAGACCCAGCTTGTGAGTACCATGTACTATGTTCCTGGCTAGTTTTATGATAGCTATAATTTTGCAATATTGTAAAAGTGCATAAAGATTGGAGTTCAATATTTTCCTCTTAAGCAGATAATGAGAAAAGAGTTATTTTTTGCTACAGAAGAATGCAGTCCACAGCATCTACTGTTATTGACGTATATTCCACTGCATTTGTCTAAAAGCTGTACAAGTTCCAGAAGTTAAGCATAAAGAAGGATTTTTTGTCCAAGATAAACTAAAATAACTCAAGTGAAAGGCATTGTATGATACCTGACAATTAAATCTAGAAACACTTAGAATAAACATATGCTCTTCAAAGAGACAAAAACTAGTGTTTTCTTGTATATGCTAACGTACATTAACCATCATTACAAATATCTCTACCACACAATAGAGTGTATATAACACCTTACAAACTTTTTCCCATTAGCTGGCTTTTTGTGTGATGGATGGGAGGTGTAGTTACAGCCATTATACTTGTATCCAATATCCTAGTACATACTAGTTATAGCAGTTATAGTTTTTCAATTATTGAGAATTTCTCCAGAATTATTTTCTCATTAAAAAAAAAAAAAAATCAGCAAGAATAAAAGAATCTTCAAATTGTTTTGTGGTCTATAGGCAGGATTCAAGATTCCTAGTTTCTTAAGAACTTAAATGTAGTGCTTTTTTTTTTGCATCCATTTATATAAAAATACACGTTCACAATGTGCACATGCCCACATCTTTCTTGTAGCTCAGGAAGACAGAGGCAGAAGCAGGATCAAAATCTTACATTAAATATCATATCTACTAAATATATTCCAAATTCTGATTTCAGAATATATATCAACAATTCTGTGTTTGATTTGGTGTTGAATATGACTATTACAGATGTGAAATCCCTGACTACAGCTTAAGTATATGTTCTGTTCTCGTTCCCAACTTCTTTGTGGGATCATCCAAAGCTGAAGATGGTGTAATTATGAAACCATTATAGTATAACATGACAAATGTTTCACTGAAACCAGAAAGAGCTAGAAAAGTGCATCGTCCATCCACAACGTGTCTAAGAGAAAGTCATTCATTAGATGACTTAACACACATTTCCTTGTTCTCCCAGAAGAATCTGCTATAGTCAGGGTACAGAATTAGCCATGTTTATTTCATAAGTAATCATTCAATACTTACTTCTTACTTATGGTTAAGACTTTATTTTTTGCATGTTTCTCAAATGCTTCTCTGAAGACAAAATTGCTAGCTGCTTCTGTAGTATTTTTCATGGTAATAATCAGTATGAAATTTGAGTACTTCTCAGACATTCATTAATTAATTTTCACTGTATTGTGTAAGATGAAGTGTCCGATATCCTAATTTCACAGATGGCTGTCAGATATGAAGAAAGGAATGCCATAGGGAATAAATACTCACAAAATATAAATGTTCAGCCTGATGTGCTCTGGATCATATTTTAAGATCATGAGTATTTTAGCATCATATTTTGCAGTACTTTTTTTTTTCTTCTTTTTCTCTGCCCCACCCATGCACCTTCCAATAATTTTAGTCACTTCCTACAGGGACAAGCATTTCTGCATAATTCATCCCCACAATTAAGTCAGTCATATAAAGTAAGGGATGTTTAATAAATTACCACTTGTGAAATGAGAGGGTTAAGTGACTTGCCTACTGTGATGCAGAAGCTTTCCTATGGAAGAAGAGAATTTAGTTCTATATCTATTCCAGAAAGTATCATCTAAATTATTTTCTAATAGCATAGATTTCTTTCTATATAACCAATAATTTCATCTTGACATGTTTACATTTGTTCGAGTTCTCATTTTATTTAGCAGATTAAAAAAAAAAAAAAAAGATAGCTGTCTAGCAGGTGAAAGCCTTCCAGTTTAGCTGCTGAAGACTAAGTAACTTAACTTTTCTTTCTCAGCAACAGGACTGGAAGCCTCTTGCCAGTATCCTCTTTTGAAATCTTTGCCTTTCATTCAGACAAACTAGGGAAGATGCAGTGATCCTGACTGGAAGATTGTTGTATTTTGAGGAGCTAATGATCCACATAACAACTGACCTAAGCAGGCATGCACTGTACTATGCTGCACTGCACATATCACTTGACCTCCTGGACTGTGCTGTGCTGCACATATTCCTTCACAGAAGATGAACCCAGCTAGCTGGGAAGAGCCTGGGAACCGCACCCACTTGGCAACAGCAATAATGCCACTGGCCTATCTTTGTCTTTATCTTGAAGTGAAGCAATATGTCATGTAAACATCTTTTTGTACCACAGTTCTTTTCAGAAAATCCTATAAAACCTTTGAAGACCACAATACCCACAAACATCACCATGGACAGGATCTGTGCACCATGCTGTGGCTATACTAGAGGTCCATCTAATGCTGTATTAATTCAGGGTTCCCAGCATCAGAAGGGATGTATATAAAATAAGATTTTATAACTGGCTATTAATTTTTCTGGAAAGTTAATGGAACAGTTTTATTTCTTGAGAGAGTTGGTGCCTTTCCTGTAGCACCCAAAAGAAGCAGCACCTGCTGGTGCAAAACAGAAAAGGCAAAAGACAGGCAGACCATATGTTTTCTGAAATTAACTTTTTCTGAAAAATTTTTCCTTCTGAGAGAAAAACATAATTTATCATAATTTGCCATTTTTTCATTTTAAGATAAAAATTTTAATTTATTCAGTTGTTCAAAGAAACATTGGCCTTGCCTGCTTTAGTGATAAGACTATCTGTCTTCCTTTCTGCAGTCCCATAAATCATGCTTAGATAATAAAGTTGGCAGGAGCCAGAAATATAGGAAGATTGATAAATAATTGAGATTATAGATAAACAGTATTCTAAAGCTCAGTTTAAAACATCAAAGAATATGTATTCTTATATGAACCAATGTACCTGTGCATCTTATTTGTGGAATCTAATCCACGGAGCATCCACTAAGAAGAACATGGGGTCCTTCTTGTGTTTTAACCCATCAGGCAGCCAAACACCACACAGCCGCTTGCACACTCCACCCTATTCAGTGGGATGGGAGAGACAATCAGAAAAAACAAAAGGTAAAATTTGTGGATTGGGATAAAGACAGTTTAATAGATCAGAAAAGGAAGGGAAAATAATAATAATAATGATGATAGAATATACAAAATAAGTGATGCACAATGCAATTGCTTACTACCCGCTGACCGATGCCCAGCCAATTCCCGAGCAGCGGTCTCTGTTCCCCAGCCAACTCCTCCCAACTTATATGCTGAGCATGACGTCATATGGTATGGAATACCCTGTTGGCCAGTTTGGGTCAGCTGGCTATGCTCCTTCCCAGCTTCTTGTGCACTTGGCAGAGCATGGGAAGCTGAAAAGTCCTTCACTACAGTAAACACCACTTAGCAACAACTAAAACATCAGTGTGTTATCAACATTCTTCTCATACTAAATCCAAAACACAGCACTATACCAGCTACTAGGAAGAAAATTAACTCTATCTCAGCTGAAACCAGGACAGTATCCACCCCTTCTTATTCTATACCATCTACGCCATGCCCAGGTCTCACATTTTCAAATACATTTCAACTAATCAGCACCATTTTTCCTGTCCTTTGATATATATACACAGATATCATTCCCTTAGTCTATGGGCCATCCCTCTAAAATGTCCATTGAGTTCATTTAGTCCATGACTTTGGGCTCCATCTGTTGTAACAGTCTTTCAGGGCAGGAGAGATGATGTCTGGTGTTGTATTGTTGCATCCTGAAACAGTTCTGGTTCCATCACCACTGCGCTTCTCTGGTTCTGTCATCGCTGCATTTTGTTTGGTTTCATCAAAGTTCATGCTTCATTACTCTGGGTGATTCTTACTGCAATACCATTGATATGACATATCGCAACCATAGAAGTGCTGACATACGGTATTGTACAGCAATTAACATCATACCATTCAGTTCATTGGCTATTATCACCCAATATCAAATCCCCTTGAGGTACACATTGGGCTTCCCCATCCTCTCGCATTACCCACCAAGTGCACCCAGGTCCTTGAGCAAAAGCTATCCCATGAATGGGCTTTCATTTGTCCAAGGCGGGAGTAACCCAGTCTTCCCCAGCATACTTTTTATGTGCACTACAGGGACTTTATCCCCCTCTACGGTACGTAAAAGTTTTGATTGAGCAGGGCCAGCTCAACTGAAACATTCCCTCGTGTTGACTAGCCAGGTGGCTTTTGCTAAATGTGTATCCCAGTGTTTGAATGTCTGTCCTGGTTTCAGCTGGGATAGAGTTAACTTTCTTCCTAGTGCTGTGTTTTGGATTTAGTATGAGAAGAATGTTGATAACACACTGATGTTTTTAGTTGTTGCCAACTACCCTGCTAGTCAAGGACTTTTCAGCTTCCCATATTGTGCACAAGAAGCTGGGAGGGAGCATAGCCAGGACAGCTAATCCAAACTGGCTAACAGGATATTCCATACCATATGACTTCATGCTCAGTATATAAATAGGAAGTGTGGCCCAGGAAGTAGTGATCGCTGCTTGGTTATTGGTCAGCGGGTGGTGAGCAATTGCATTGTGCATCACTCATTTTGTATATTATATTATTGTTATTGTTACTGTTACTGTTACTGTTACTGTTATTTTCCTTTCCTTTTCTGTTCTATTAAACGGTTTTTATCTCAATCCACAAATTTTGCTTTTTTTTTTTGATTCTCTCCCCCATCTCACTGTGGGAAGGGAGTGAGCGAGCGGCTGTGTGGTTTTTGGCTACCTGCAGGGTTAAACCGCAACCATGTCCCACCACCCGTTGCTCTCACTGTAGTCTTTAGCAGTCCATTGTGTCGTTTGATTTCCCTGGAGGCTGGTGCATGGTAAGGGGTGTGATAGACCCACTCAATGCCATGCTCCTTGGCCCAGGTGTCTATGAGGGTGTTTCGGAAGTGAGTCCCGTTGTCTGACTCAATTCTTTCTGGGGTGCTATGTCACCATGAGACTTGCTTTTCAAGGCCCAGGATAATGGTCTGGGTGGTGGTATGGGGCACAGGGTATGTTTCCAGCCATCCTGTGGTTGCTTCCACCATGGTGAGCACATAGCGCTTGCATTGTCAGGTTTGTGGGAGTGTGATATAATCAATCTGCCAGGCCTCCCCATATTTATATTTCAACCATTGTCTTCCATACCAGAGAGGCTTTACTCGCGTGGCTTGCTTGACTGTAGCACGTTTCACATTCATGGACAACCTGTGCAGTAGTGTCCATGGTCAAGTCCACCCCTCGATCACAAGCCCATCTGTATGTTGTGTCTCTTCCTTGATGACCTGAGGTGTCGTGGGCCCACCGAGCTATAAATAATTCACCCTTATGTTGCCAGTCCAGATCCACCTGGGCCACTTCAATCTTAGCAGCCTGGTCCACCTGCTGGTTATTTTGATGTTCCTCAGTGGCCCGACTCTTGGGTACGTGAGCATCTACATGATGTACTTTTACAACCAGGTTCCCTACCCGGGCAGCAATATCTTGCCACAATGCGTCAGCCCAGATGGGTTTACCTCTGCGCTGCCAGTTGTTCTGCTTCCACTGCTGCAACCACCCTCACAAGGCATTTGCCACCATCCATGAGTCGGTATAGAGATAAAGTACCGGCCATTTTTCTTGTTCAGCAATGTCCAAGGCCAGCTGGATGGCTTTCACCTCTGCAAAATGTCTTGATTCACCTTCTCCTTCACGCCTGACAGGAGTCACCTCCAGGGGTTAAGGGCTTGTGCCCCTTTTCCAATCGCTTTGTCAATGCCCCTTTCCCTAGAAAGGGAGCCCAGCTGTTCGGCTTCCCTATCCTCTAATTCCAGGCTACTGGCCCCGTTATCCCAGCATCGGAGCTGCCAGGTGTCAATGTGCTCGCCTGGATGACGACTGAAATCTTTTCATATACCTCACAGCTCACTCATGGATAGGAATCGGGGGGTTATCATCTCATTTACAGGTTCTGCCTCTTCCTCCTCCTATTCTCGTGATGGCCCTGGTTCAACTTCATCCCTTAATAAGTGAGCTGATTTTCTTGTGTATTTCTTCTTCTGTATAGGGGCGACTCATACCGGCACAGGTTTGTTCTCCGGTTCAGCCACAGTGACTGTCACTGGGATTTGAGCAGCTGCAGTGCCTGTTGTGGGTGTTGTAGTAATCGCAGTGCCTGTCGCCAGGGTTGATCTCTGGATGGTATTCCTAAATAATTGTTTAACCCTAAACAAGACCTGAACCACATTCAGGAGACATAGCAATAGGAACATGCTTGTTTGAACATCCCAAAGATATTCAAAATTCTCAAGAACTGTTGTGGAGGGCTTCATGAAGAGGATAGAATAAAAAGGAGTTTCTGGAGAAGGTGAAGGTGTCGGGGAAAGTGTCCCTCCCTGTCTCCCCCATAGATTGGTACTCTGAGGAGAAAAGGTAAAGAGTGTAATCATTAATAGTTTCCGAGAGGTGGCTCCCGAGGCACAGATATGATGGCAATGCTGAGTATAAATACCCGATTAGACTCACGACCAATAACCTTATCATATCATAAAACAGTGTTACACACTGCAGCAAAATTATAACCCTGACCCAGCTCCGAGCGGTGATAAACAGCACAAGAGGGAATATATACTGCAAGTAAGGTATTACATAACACAATGTTGAGAGCCAGCATGACAAATTTGAAAGCCAATAAATCAACAATGTGACCAGCAACTATTAAACCAATATAGTGAATGCTTATAACAAATTTGCCTTAACACAATTTGGTCAGATCTGTCATTATCTCAACCCTCCGTGCCCCATGTTGGGTGCCAAAAAAGGACTGTTGTGGTTTAACATGGCAGGCAGCCAAATACCACACAGCCGCTCGCTCAGTCTGCCCCATCCAGTGGGATGGGAGACAGAATTGGGGAAAAAAAAAAAAGTTAAATTCATGGATTGAGATGAAGACAGTTTAATAGATTAGAAAAGGAAGGGAAAATAATAATAATGATGATAGAACATACAAAATAAGTGATGCACAATGCAATTGCTCACCACTTGCTGACTGATGCCCAGTCAGTCCCTGAGCAGTGATCGCTCATTTTAGATAGTTCCAAAGTGAGAATTTTAAATTCTGACCATGTTTCCCTAAAGACATACTCTGCATATAATAGATATTAATAGGGGGCAGTTCTATGGACAAGTTATGCAGAAGGAGAGATCTGATAATTATAGTAGGTTTTTCTGTCTTTATAAGCTAAAAAAAAAAAAAAAAAAAAATTACCTTAAATTGAGGTCTGGTCCTTTTAGCAAAAGCTTTTTTCAATATAGTATCTTCATTCACATAAATGAAGCTTGTCTTTCTATGTATTTATACCTTTTGGTTGACTTGTTAACTGAGTTGTAATTTTTATATGATCTCTTCTTATAGTTACATAATTCAGTTAAAATTGTTCTTCCTACTAGAAGCTCCATATGGCTTGTGGTAAATTGTCAGAGACTCAGAATCTCTGACTGGAAAAAAAAAAAAGTGTGTTTCTTTGTTCATTAATGTTTTCACCACGAATCAGCCATTCAAAAGTTCTCAAGTTCTGTTAGTCAAAAGCATCGATAATCAAAGATTGTTGGCAAGATCCGATGAAAGATATTAATCACAGATCATCCTGAAGATGTAGGGAGTCTGTACTGTAAAATGACTGTCTCGGGTAAGAAGGCAGAACTGGGAAAAGGTAAGATGCAGCAAGCAGGACTGGAAACAGGACAAAGAGTCACAGGGAAACACTTCTCAGTTCACCTAACGTAAACCAAATAATAATCAAAGAGGGTTATTGACTTGTTAATAACATGTAATTACGCCACAGTATTGGAACTACCCATTCAGGAACAACAACAACAATAGGACAGATAAACCACAGTTCTACATGCTTGCAAAACATTAATACACAACTAAAATTTTCTCATGACCCCTCTATAACCGCAAGATGTTTTAATTACATTCATATACTTGCAGTTACATGGGCGGACTTATAAGTGTACAGCCTCCCACTCCATCTCTTCCTCCTAGGCAGTAGGAGTTACCATGATGTGGCGGTGCATTCTGCTGCTTCTCCTGGGCCGCTTGTTAATCTCAGAAATTCCCATGAAACCTCGGCCTTGGTGCACTGAATCTGACGGTTGAGCGCTCCTTGACCGTATCGGAAACTCTGCATGGCTGGGAATGTACTCCCACTGCCTGGCCCAGGCGCCATCTTATCTGAGTTGTAGCTCAATTGTAACAACACTGAAACCTTAAGAATTTTAGTCACCACCGCCTTGGACTGTGACCAGGATGGAAATTTACAGATGACTAAAGTCAATCATCTTGCGCACCTATAAATGGTGGTCCTAAGTGAGACCCTTTGAGCTCTCCTGGACTGCGCCCGGCATCTCCCTCTGAGATGAATGCTCCTCAGAGCTTGCAAACTCTTGAGTTTGCAATAATCGGAGGACTGTCGCCGGCTGGCACGGGACCTGGGCTGCAATGCTCCTCAAGGTTCAACCCTTCGCCCATTGAGAAATGTCAAGACACTTTACGTGAGTGTTTCACTGAACTCGAGGGGGATTTTTAACAGTTATATTTTTGTATATTTATCCATCTTTGCATCTCCATGTGCGTGCGTGTGTGAATTGATGGAAGTACCTGGAAGTACCTAGCAAATATAGTCTGCTAAAATCTTATGATCTATCTTAAGATTGTGAATGAACCTTAGACTGCTGCTAAACACATATAATCCCTTAGACATATACCGTTGACCAAATCTGGGACTAGGGGTAGATCTAGCCAGGTCTACTCTGAACCTCGTGACTCAACGGGAGGGTCTTCCTTAACCTTTTTAATTCTTGGCCTCTGTATAAATCATCCCAACTCAATTTTAACACGATACCCTGGTTTTGGCTGGGATAGAGTTAATTTTCTTGCTAATAGCTGGTATAGTGCTGTGTTTTGGATTTAGTATGAGAATAATGTTGATAATACGCTGATGTTTTAGTTGTTGCTAAGTAGTGTTTACACAGCCAAGGACTCCTCAGTTTCCTATACTCTTTTCCTTTGTATGCTTCATCCATGTAGTAAGTGATAGAGTTCGACCTTGCCATCGAACTCTGCTAAGTCACGCTTTTCTAAATTTCTATTAAAATCACTTTCTGCTAATACCTTGGATAGCGATTCTTTGAGCAGACCTAAACCACTCATTCGTGACTCCTCTTCCTGGCTGTGGCGGTTTCCTTTGGTGCTGCACACCCCGCATATGTAGCCGAAACCCATGCATGGGTTTACCCATGTACTTGATGGGCCAGGCAAAAACTTTGCAAGTTTCACAGTTCAGTTCTTACTCCTATAGGAAATTGTCCAGATGGATTCTGACATTGACAAGCAGCTGAAACTCTGGGTTCTTCAGATGACTGTAGTCCTAAATGATGTTTGGCAAAACAGTCATGTTTATTTCATAAAGGTGTTCTCCAATGTTGAGCACTCATAATGTATCTTACTTCTTTGAATTCATTGGAAGAGCGTTACCTGCACCTGCTGGCTTCATTTCTTACAGCATGAAAAACATCCTATGATCTATAAAACTGCCTTCCTTTGTCAGCTATAACTGATGCCAGCCCATAGATTCTGAAGTTATTAGGATGGAAAAGGGGTATTCATAGTCAGAAATACATATAAACATATATACATACAGATGCTAACAGTGATTACATAAACCTTCTTTCTGTCAGGGTCCTGCAGGCACCATCAGGCCTGGCTGCCCCTGCCCAACCCCCCCGGAGCCACTGCCCACCCTGCCCACCGCCCAGGACCCACTTCAGCACTGCGGGGCATCAGCCCCTGCCCCAGTGACACCACAGCAGGGCCGGTCTCCATCTCCCCACAGCCCTGCCCTGCCCGGCCATGGGCCTTGCGAAGTTGGGCCCTGGCCCATCCTTGGCCCATCCCCATCCCCAGGGAGGTGCCTGATGCTCAGGGCTGGGGCTGCCCCCAGTGTCCCCTGGCTGCCCTGCTCCTGGCTGGGGTGGTAAGTAATTTCTTCCAGAATTTTTTTTTAGTTTGATTTTGACAAGTTTTAGTATAAAATCCAATAATTTCAAATATTCATATAATTTCCCAGAGAAGTAACATTTTTTAATTGATTCATACTTTTTTAAAGTTTCATGGGATATTAATTTAAATGATAATGTAGACACTTGTTTTAAATAACATTCCAATTTTTTGATGGATCTTAGGATATTATGCAGTTGTGTATTAATATATATCCTTAGCATTAACACAGCCTTGTCTGATATTCTATTTGACTGATATATTGCATTCATGTAAAAGTCAGGAAAATAACTGATAAGTACTGATGGAATTGTCTCTTGCTATATGGCAAGAGCTATTGCATTTATGGAATAAATATAAGAATGAAATTAAAGTTTGTGCTATAGTTATTACAGTCTACATACCAAGATTGTGTCTGTGTGCACATTCATATACTTCATCATTAGTTCTCAGGCTGGTTGAGAACTTCCCAGCTATCTAGTCATCTTCCTAGATGAGACAACGGACAATTACCTTGTCTCTAGCTTCACCAGCTGGTGGAGCTAGAGAAAAGGTGGTTGACAGAACTCCTAACTGCCTTCACAGCAAAGTATTTGACTAACTTACAAGAGGTCACCAGGTGTTAAATTCAGATAGTCCTAAAGCTTCCTCAAGGTTGCTCCTGAACTGTATACACTAATCGATAAACACCATTTTTATGCTTAAATGTGTTGATTCTGGATATACAATCTAGCCATCCCAGAGACTTTTCAGGGTGGTTCCTGCTGCAGAATTGACTAAATTATATTCAGTTAAGGTATTTCTAGACAGTCAATAGAAACTCTTCCTGCAGATGCAGAAATGATCATGTAGGACATTCTTTTTTACACAGTGAAAATAATTAGGAGGTATTTTGTACAGGGTTTAATATAATCAATAGCAACAGATCATGCATATGGTGTAGTAGTCACTAAGGACCATGAGACAGCTGTATATAAAAATTCAACAGGACAGCAGTTCAGGAAGTTTCACCTCACTGAGCCGAAGATGTTGTTGCAAGGACATCTGCAACACAGAATTCTGTTGCCATCCATGTGGTAACCTACCATCCTGCTTGTGTGATTTGATTCCCTAAATAAGTCTTACTTATGTAAAGATCCCAAAAAATTATTGATTTTTATCCAACACCCTGATCGTAAACGTCTGTGCAAAAAGTGATATTTCATACAGGAAATAATTTGTGTTAATATATTTCATGTTAACTGCATTGACCTAGTTCATTCCATTGGTTTGGTATAAATCCCCATGGCATTTTCGAACACCTGAAATTCACATCAAGGAATATGACAGATGATACCCTTGTAAACATGTTAATACTCTTGTCTATATGGAGAAAGGGAAGGTTGTGCCTTTTCTGGAAGAGCAAGTAGTATGGTTGGTATGGAAGCCGGGAGGACATTTCAAAACGCAGGTTTTCCTCAGGCAGAAGTGGAGATTAAGGACTTCTAATTCAGAAGAACAGGGAACAAAAGCACAGACAGGCTTCAGAAGTTCAAGAAGTAACCTCTTAGGGACAAAAGGAGACTATGCATAATTTGTTACCAGTCACTGAGTTGACTGAAATCAAGCCTGAAGGAAAGGGGCTGCAGAAAAGGAAACAGTGGAAAGCAGGAAAGTTTTATAAAAGCCCCTTTCTTTCCCCTCTTCTATTTATTGCACTTTATACTGCTAAATAAAAGAGGTTCAGGAAGCAACCTCAAGCACTAGGACCCATTTTTCCATTACTTAAATATTAGTGCAATTCTTGCTTCTGTTTTGGACCACTGCATCCACCTCTCTCCAAGTTAAGTCTCCTGTACAGAGGAATAGTCCTAAGCAATACTGACATGAACTACTTGGCTTTAGATCTACCAACTGGTCTCTCATCTTCTTTTGTTTAGTTCCGAGACATCTTAGTTTGTAATATAATAAAACTTGTTTTGTTGTGGTTTTAGGGGTTTTGTTGGGGTTTTTTTTAAAGGCCTTTGACCTTTTTTTCAGAGAGAAGAGAAGGGGTAGATATATCCACCTTTGATCTTTAGCCATTTTTGTGTCTAGGGAACTCTAACAGCGAGATTATGAACATGTCTGTGAACCGGGTTCAGAGTCACTGGTTGTCTCTAATGACACAAAAGTCAGTACAAATGGGAGGTAAGCACAATGCAAAAGCTCAAAGGAGTTGCATGTGAGCCAGATCAGATCCAAAAGGAGCATAACCATAATGGGGTAGTATTGTGTCTTATAGCTTCATCATTTACAAGTTCAGAAGCAAATTTTTAACCCTATACAGCTGAGTAATACCACATGATTCAAGAGTATCAGAAAGAATAATAAGTAAAAATAGGAAAATATTCTGCTCATTTTGGTAAAATGCAAACATTCAGCATTAGGATTTAAGAAAAAAAATAAAATCTAAGGCATATGTCTAAGAAATAGAATAGGTTATAAAATTTTATTGAGTTTACCAGAGGTAGATCACACCAGACTAACATTATATGTTTCAGTGATAAGAAAACTTATTTTTAGCTGTAGGAAATGTGGTAGATCACTTCTTTCTCCAAGACAGTGAAATATTTGCTGTAGTGTCACGTGGGATTGGAAAAGATAAGAATTAATGGACAGCTTGCAGAATGATTGATGGCTATCTTATAGGAAGATAGAAACAGGTAATACTGAAAGGGGAAATATAAGTCTAAAGTGAAAGAACTTTAGTAAATTAGTAAAAATCATCAGGTATTTCCCTGAATTACATTGGCATAAAAATTGGATATGTGCTAATGAAATTTGCTTCTGAGATAGGTTTGAAACTTGTTGTCTATATTTTTCAATACAGAATAGTGAGATACCATATATAAAGCACTTTGTAAACATGAGTGATAGAAATAAAATTAAATGCAACAATGCAAGTAGTAAAATTGTTGGTCAAGGGACTAATAACAAAAATGTCTGATACAAATTGGGACATTATTACTAAGTCATTTCAGGGAAACAAAATTGTTTAGCTTTAAAAATTTTATCAGAGTGTGACAAAGAGGTCAATTCAGTCATGAGGAAATAATCTGGAATCTGTTTTTTTCTCCAATGAGTTTAAACAGATAGCTGGGATTTTTGCCTCTCTTCAAAGTCTTACTGGACCTTTCTATAGAATACAGTATATAGTTCTAGTCATCCATGGTTCAAGAAGGATAAACTCAAACTTGGCTAGTAGAGAAAGACTAATAAGATGAAACTGAATTTTACAAAGAGAAAATAAAATAATTTGGCTTCTTCAGTACAGAAAAACAAATGCTAAGAGAGAATGTGATTGCTGTCTATAATATATAAAAATACTGTTTGAACTGATGGACAGCTTTGGTACAAATAGAAATAAATTATGTGGAAAAAAAACCCCGAACAAGTTAGAGCTTATCAGAAGATTCCTTCCAATTGAAGAAGTTCTGGAGCAGCCTTATGAAAGGACTTTTGAGACCTAAAAATAAGCTCCTTTTCAAATGCAGATCTGTAAGTGAATTTTTAAAAAATTCTGTCTTCTGTCACAGCAGAAGATCTGGTCCAATGGCCCAAAATCCCACTTCAAAGCTAAAATAATTGATAATACAAAGTACCTGACATAGTAGGAGGAGGCTTAAGCAATACTTCAAGCATAGGTCATGAGCTCCACTAGCTTCTTCATTTACATTAGTGTTTAATGATTTTGAAACAAAGTAATATCCAGAAGAATTTCATATCTGCTTGCTAAGAAAAGCAGTGAGAAAATGAGACTCTAAAATACATTTCTGTTTTCTTGACCCCAGACCTGACTTGAAATTATGTCCTCCACTGATTACCACTGTAATTGACACTGTGAGAAAACTCTTATTAATTTCCACTGGTGAAAAGATAGCCATGGGGCTTTAAAAAATCTCATCAATAATTTTGACTTAGATGAAAATCTGATACATGGATTGAGTTTGTTTCAACCACATTAGACCAAACACAGTTCTCCACAGCTTAGGAAGCAGCTGAGTAGCCAAATCTATGATTTATGGAAGCATACAGATACAAAAAATAATTTTACCTCAATACATCTTGTTAATCTGAAGTATTTTTAATCCAAATTTCATAAACGTTACACAAATCTTTCATGTCTATCATTCTACGATAGGAAAAATGTAGGAAAATGTGAAACACAGTTGAAATCAACATCAAAATTGAGTTTCTGAACAGATACCTCCAGTGCCATGTTAAATGTCTTTGATACCCAACAAATCTCCTTGGGGCTGATAGATATGACACCAGGCATACAGGAGATAGTTATTTCTAGAATGGCAGCTGGAGGACAGATAGGATGAAGTAAAGCATCTAATATAGCACAAAACATCTATATTTAGGTTCCCAGATTGCTTCTCAAATATCATTTTCTTTTAGGTCATTTCATCTTTTAAAAAATGTAATACAATATAGTTTTTGTTTTCTTTAGTAGAAGCCTGTCCTCATGCCCTTATGCAAATAGCTGAAAGCCACTGCAAAATTAGAAAAGGAATAACAGGAAAAAAAAAATCAACATTTTCTTGAAAAGAACACTTCCCAAAATAGTAATCACTAGAAAGGATATTATGTGCGATATATCATATCATGTTTTATACATAATGATACAATGAAATAATAAATAATATGTATTATTATCAATATGTAATATACCATGATATGATATACATGGTTGTATGAGATAGTAATATATGTATGCATATAATAACAGGAAAGAATATATCATATTAAATTGCTGCAATAGGTTTAATCTCCCCTAATTTTAAATGGCTAATCTGGTTGTTTACATCTTATTTTGGTACTGTTAGTTGCTTTCTAGTCACTGAAAGGAAGCAGATACTTTTTGAACTGGACTCATCTGACGTCCTGACTTGTGCCCTTGTAAGACGAATTTCTCTCCATAGAGGTAGTTCAGAGAATTAGCTCAGGTCATGGTATTTGCATTGTAGACTTCTGCATTTCGTCACGCATATCCCACTTCTAGCAGTCAGATCAATCCCACATTTTGTAATTACATTTCTTCTATTCTGTGCATTTTGTATTTGTGTACAAACTGTTTTTGTCCTCATTGCAGTCAATAAGCATTACTAAGTTCAGTGACACTGGACAGGCATCACTGAAGTTGTATCTTTTTTTAAATTTCCCTACATGAATTTCTTGTCGTGAATTTCCAATAGTCTGCCTCTTTCAAATGGATTAATACTGTGGAATTGCAGGTAATGAAAATCGCTCTGCTGAATGACACAAATATTAAAACCAACTGTCTGCACTTCACTAATATCAGCAGGGTCCCCCAGTTTAAATTTTGTTGAACTACTTCATGCCACTTCAAATTTTATTACAACTTGAACTTTCATTCCATAATTAATTACTTGAGCAACGTGAGTATGCCCTGGATACTGAAAGATTACATCCTGCTTTTCTACATCTTATTTCAGACACGGAGCTTTATTTTGCAGTACCAGGATGTACTGAAACCAATAGTTCTATCTAGATACAGATAATTTAGTTCTGAAATTTTAGTTCAAGTACAACATTAAAAATTAATTTATCTGTCTTTTTAGCTGTTTACAATTTAAAGAGACAGGTACACAGGAGACACCTGTGCTCTTCTGGGGCAGCAGCTAGAGGCTAGGAAAGTTACCCAAGAGTTTTTTCAAACGGTACTAGACATCTATGTTTAGGTACCTGAATCACACTCAGAATCTGAGCTAGCTGTTTGGTTGCTTTTATATCAATAGAAAGAGACAGACACTTCCTGGGAACTATTAATTCCACCTTAAAGAAGTTATCTAAGAGAGAGGGAATGACTTGCAACTCGGAGGTACTTGGAGGTACCAATCTCTCTCCATTGATTATAGTGAAAACACAGTTATTAACTTAGAGTAGGCAACTAATTTTTGAATAGCTAATTTCAGCTGAGATGTTTGTTAATCAAAAGAGACAAAAATATGTCTGTCAGTTACTGACTAGCAAGAAGAGGTAGCTCTGTAGAGATATACTAAATGTGAGAGACATCTGGAACCCCTCTGCCACAGAAGACAGAGTTTTGGTACTAGGGAGACAGAGGAATTATACTCGCACAATAATGTGGAGAATTTTACCTCTGCTTTCTATAAAGGGAGTAATGCAGTTGTCACATTGTAAAAGGAGGTAAAATCAGCCCCTGTGTTCTTCAGAACCTGGTTCGGTATCTATTTCTGCAAAAGTATGGATGAGATTCTGTGGTGAATAAACAAATGACAGATTTCTTTTTATTATGGAAATGCTTCCTATTATATTTTTTTTCCTTAAAATAGATATTCAACTTGCATTCAAGTGTTCAAGTGCCTAATGAATATCCAAAGAAAGAAATTTTCTGCAGCTGAAACAGACTCCAGAGGGAAACCCTCTCCATTAATTTTAGTCCATTTGGGGCCATTTTGACTATATGAGGCATTCAGGCATGTTCTTTCAGAAACCCATCACCAGTAGCACATGGAAAACTAAATCTTAGCCCTCTACCTTGGATTTAAACTCTACTGATAATCTTCATTATTTACTTGTTCTGATGTTGCTGTTTTAGATGTCTAATAAGGAAGAAAGATCCACATGTCCTGTTCCATCTTCTTCTCCATTTCTTATTGTACTGGTTCTGGCTGGGGTAGAGATACATTTCTTCACAGTAGCTTGTATGGGGCTATGTTTTAGATTTGTGCTGAAAATAGTGTTGATACACTGATGGCTTAGTGTCGTGGTTTGATCCGGCAGGCAGCCAAATACCACACAGCTGCTCACTCACATCCCCCGCCCCCCCAGTGGGACGGGGAGAGAATCAGAAGGGTAAGAGTGAGAAAAACTCATGGGTTGAGTTAAAGACAGTTTAATAGAACAGAAAAAGGGAAAATAATAATGATAATGATAAAATATACAAAATGAGTGATGCACAATGCAATTGCTCACCACCCGCGCTGACTGATAACCAAGTAGCAACTGGTACTTCATGGATCACGCCTACCCTTCATATACTGAGCATGACGTCACATGGTGTGGAATACCCCATTAGTCAGCTGGGCTGGCTGTCCTGATTATGTTCCCTCCCATCTTGTGTACCTAGCTCAGTCAGTAGGCACGGGAGGTGTCCTTGGACTAGGAGGGCACTTAGCAACAACTGAAAACATCAGTGTGTTATCAACATTCTCCTCATACTAAATCCAAAACACAGCACTAGGAAGAAATTTAACCCTATCCCAGCCGAAACCAGGACAGTATCCACCCCTTATTCTATACCATTTATGTTGTGCTTAGGTCTCACATTTTTTTGATACATTTCAATTAATCACCACTATCTTTTTTTTTATATATACATATATATATACGCACACACGGATATCATTCCCTTAGTCTATGGACTATCCCTTTAAAATGTCCACTCAAATGAGTTCATTTAGTCCATGACTTTGGGCTCCATCTGTCATAACAGTCTTTTAAGGCAGAAGAGGTGGTGTGTGGTGTTGGGCTGTTGCATCCTGAAGCCAGTTCTCATTTCAGTACTGCTGTGCTTGTCCAGTTCCATCATCGTTGCACTTTCCTCAGTTTCATTACAGTTAGTTCATTCTTCGTTAATCTGGGTCATTTTCACTGCTATACCATTGATAGCAACCATAAAAATAATGATATACAATATCATATAACAATTGACATCATAAAATTCAGTTCATTGGCTATTTTCACCCAAAATCAAGTCCCCTTGAGGTACACACTGGACTTCCCCATCCTTTCTCATCACCCACCAAGTGCACCCAGGTACTTGTGCAAAAGCAATCCCACGGATGGGTTTTCCCTTGCCAGAGGCAGGAGTAACCCAAACTGTCTTCCCCAGCATATTTCTTATGTGCACTACAGGGACTTTATCTCCATCTACAGTAAATGTGTATCCCAGTGCTTGAATGTCCCACCACCCATTGCTCTCAGCCCATTGTATCGTTCAATTTCCCTGGAGGCTGGTGCATGGTAGGGGATGTGATATACCCATTCAATGCCATGCGCTTTGGCCCAGGTGTCTATGAGGGTGTTTCGGAAATGAGTCCCATTGTCTGACTCAATTCTTTCTGGGGTGCCATGTCGCCATAGGACTTGCTTTTCAAGGCCCAGGATGGTGTTCCGGGCAGTGGCATGGGGCACGGGTTATGTTTCCATCCATTCGGTGGTTGCTTCCACCACGGTGAGCACGTAGCGCTTGCTGTGGCAGGTTTGTGGGAATGTGATATAATCAATCTGCCAGGCCTCCCCATATTTGTATTTCAGCCATCATCCTCCATACCAAAGAGGCTTTACTCGCTTGGCTTGCTTGATTGCAGTGCATGTTTCACATTCATGGACAACCTGTGCAATAGCGTCCATGGTCAAGTCCACCCCTCGATCACAAGCCCATCTATATGTTGCATCTCCTCCTTGATGGCCTGAGGTGTCATGGGCCCACCGAGCTATAAATAATTCACCCTTATGTTGCCAGTCCAGATCCACCTGAGCCACTTCAATCTTAGCAGCCTGGTCCACCTGCTGGTTGTTTTGGTGTTCAGTGGCCCGACTCTTGGGTACATGAGTATCTACGTGACGTACTTTTACAGCCAGGCTCTCTACTCAGACAGCAATATCTTGCCACAATGCGGCAGCCCAGATGGGTTTACCTCTGCGCTGCCAGTTGTTCTGCTTCCACTGCTGCAACCACCCTCACAAGGCATTTGCCACCATCCATGAGTCAGTATAGAGATAAAGTACTGGCCATTTTTCTCATTCAGCAATGTCCAAGGCCAGCTGGATGGCTTTCACCTCTGCAAACTGGCTCGATTCACCTTCTCCTTCAGCAGTTTCTGCAACCTGGCGTATAGGACTCCATTCAGCAGCTTTCCACCTCCGATGCTTTCCCACAAGATGACAGGACTCATCAATGAACAGGGCATATTGCTTCTCATTTTCTGGTAGTTTATTATACAGTGGGGCCTCTTCAGCACGTGTCACCTCCTCCTCTGGGGATATTCCGAAATCTTTGCCTTCTGGCCAGTTCGTGATCACTTCCAAGATTCCTGGGTGACTGGGGTTTCCTATTCGGGCCCGTTGTGTGATCAGTGCGACCCACTTACTCCACGTAGCATCGGTTGCATGATCTGTAGAGGGGACCCTTCCTTTGAACATCCAGCCCAGCACCAGCAGTCGGGGTGCCAGGAAGAGCTGTGCTTCAGTGCCAACCACTTCCGAAGCAGCTCGAATCCCTGCCTATGCTGCCAATATCTCCTTCTCAGTTGGAGTGTAGCGGGCCTCCGATCCTCTGTATCCCCGACTCCAGAACCCTAAGGG
The DNA here is from genome assembly GCF_964195595.1 of Calonectris borealis. Classification (NCBI taxonomy): domain Eukaryota; kingdom Metazoa; phylum Chordata; class Aves; order Procellariiformes; family Procellariidae; genus Calonectris; species Calonectris borealis. The sequence goes on from NC_134312.1 coordinate 167,776,102, forward strand.
TCGACCTCGAGTCTCCCCTGGTGCTTTCTGCCAGAGGCTCCAGGTAGGGCCATTCTCCCCGGCTGCGGTGTAGAGCACATTCTTTACATCTTGTCCTGCTCGGACTGGCCCAAGGGCTACTGCCTGAACTATCTCCTGTTTAATTTGTTCAAAGGCTTGTTGTTTCTCATGGCCCCACTTGAAGTCGTTCTTCTTCCTGGTGACTTGATAGAGAGGGCTTACAATCAGGCTGTAATCTGGAATATGCATTCTCCAAAAGCCCACCACGCCTAAGAAAGCTTGTGTTTCCTTCTTGCTAGTTGGTGGGGACATGGCTGTTATTTTGTTGATCACATCTGTTGGGATCTGATGACGTCCATCTTGCCATTTTATTCCTAAAAACTGGATCTCCTGTGCAGGTCCCTTGACCTTACTTTGTTTTATGGCAAAGCCAGATTTCAGAAGGATTTGAATTATTCTCTCCCCTTTCTCAAAAACTTCTTCTGCTGTGCTGCCCCATACAATGATGTCATCAATGTATTGCAGGTGTTCTGGAGCCTCACCCTGTTCCAGTGTGGTGTGGATCAGTCCATGGCAAATGGTAGGGCTGTGTTTCCACCCCTGGGGCAGTCGGTTCCAGGTGTACTGGACGCCCCTCCAAGAGACACCAAACTGTGGCCTGCACTCTGCCGCCAAAGGGATTGAGAAGAAGGCATTAGCAATGTCAATTGTGGCGTACCACTTGGCTGCCTTTGACTCCAGTTCGTATTGGAGTTCTAGCATGTCCGGCACGGCAGCACTCAGTTGTGGCGTGACTTTGTTTAGGCCACGGTAGTCTACTGTTAGTCTCCACTCTCCATTAGACTTTTGCAGTGGCCATATGGGACTGTTAAAGGGTGAGCGAGCCTTGCTGGTCACTCCTTGGCTCTCCAGTCAATGAATCATCTTATGGATGGAGATCGGGGAATCTCGGTTGGTGCGATATTGTTGCCGGTGCACTGTTGTGGTAGCGATTGGTACTTGTTGTTCTTCAACCCTCAGCAACCCCACCACAGAAGGATCCTCCGAGAGACCAGGCAAGGTGGACAGCTGTTTAATTTCCTCTGTCTCCAGGGCAGCTATACCAAAAGCCCACCGGTACACTTTTAGGTCCTTGAAATACCCTCTCCTGAGATAGTCTATGCCAAGGATGCAGGGAGTCTTTGGGCCAGTCACAATGGGGTGCTTTTGCCACTCATTCCCAGTCAGGCTCACTTCGACCTCCAATACAGTTAACTCTTGGGATCCCCCTGTCACTCCAGAAATACAGATGGGTTCTGCCCCTTTATAGCTTGATGGCATCAGGGTACACTGTGCACCGGTGTCTCCTAGAGCCTTATACTCCTGTGGGTCTGATGTGCCAGGCCATCGAATCCACACAGTCCAGTAAACTTGGTTGTCCCTTTCCTCCACCTGACTGGAGGCAGGGCCCCTCTAGTTCTGGTCATAGTATCCGTTTCTCACTTCTTGCAAACGCGAGTTAAGAATTCCTTTGTTATAATCCAAAGTAAGATCAGCCCTTCTACTCTGTCTGGGAAACTGTTCACTGGAAACTGGACCGTCGTGAGACAGGTTTTTTCTGGCAACTGGAGCAGCATTCTTCCTGAGAGAACCCCCTTGTGTGATTGTTTTTCCTTGCAACTCATGTACACGTGCCTCTAGGGTCAAGGTAGGTTTTCCATCCCACTGCCTCATGTCCTCTCCATGGTCACGCAGGTAAAACCACAGGGTGCCCCGTGGTGTGTACTTTCTATATCCTCTCTCTTGAGCAGAAGAATGCTGTCTCCTAATGACTGAGATACTGGTCCATACAGGTGGAGAATAGGACCTATTGTCTTTGAATTGCTGGACCTCCCGGGACAGTTTCTCCACAGCCGAGACAAGGGAGGAGGAGACAGTTTCTTCGTATTCCCAGAGATTGCTAACCATGTCATCTACCGTTGGTGCTTCTTTCTATTTCCAGCACAGTACTGCCAACGAACTGGCATACGACGCTGGTGCGCTCCGTACTAATTTCTGCCACATGGGTCGCGTGCATTGGACTTCATCTGGATCTTTGGGCGTTTGGTCATCATCCAGGTCACTATAAACTGCCTCCAGCACGCCTAGTTCTCTCAGGTACTGGATACCTCTCTCCATAGTGGTCCATTTGCCTAGGCGATATATAACATCTTCCTTGAAGGGATACCTTTCCTTCACGCCTGACAGCAGTCGCCTCCAGAGGCTGAAGGCTTGTGTCCCTTTTCCAATTGCTTTGTCAATGCCCCCTTCCCTAGCAAGGGATCCCAGCTGTTTGGCTTCTTTCCCCTCTAATTCCAGGCTACTGGCCCCATTATCCCAGCATCAGAGCAGCCAGGTAACAATATGCTCACCTGGACGATGGTTGAAATCTTTCCGCATATCTCGCAGCTCTCTCAGGGATAGGGATCGGGTGGTTTCCGTCTCGTTTATGAGTTCTTCCTCTTCCTCCTCCCCTCCTTGTGATGGCCCTGCTCTTCCATCATCCCTTTCTAAACGACCTGACCTCCGCTTCCAAGATTTCCTCTTCTGTACAGGGGCAATGGATACCAGCAAGGGTTGGTCCTCTGGTTCAGCTGTAGTGCCTGTTGCTGGGATTTGAGTAGCTGCAGTGCTTGTCATGGGGGTTGGAGTAACCGTAGTGACTGTTGCCGGAGTTTGAGTGGCTGCAGTGCCTGTTGCAGGGGTTGGAGAAGCTACGCTGATTGTTGCCGGGGTTTGAGTAGCCACAGGGGTTGTCGGGGTTGATCTCCCGCTGCCCGCTGCCCCCGGGACCCGCCGCTCTGCCCACCCCGACGAGGCAACGCTGATTGCTCTCCCTCTTTTCCTGTTCCTGAGGTTGATCTCTGGACAGTATTCCTGAATAGTTGTTTAACCCTAAACAAGGCCTGAACCACATTCAGGAGACAGAGCAAAATGAACATGCTTGTTTGAACATCCCAAGGTTATTCAAAATTCTCCGAGTATATTGTGGACATCTTCGTGAAGAGGATAGAAGAAAAAGGAGTTTCTGACGATATGGAAGGGAAGATGAACAAGTGAGAGAAAGTGTCCCATCCTGTCTCCCCCTTAAATTCATTCTCCGAGGAGAAAAAAGTGCAATTACTAATAGTTTCTAAGAGGTGGTTCCCAAGGTACAGAAATGATGGCAGTGCCGAATACAGATACCAGATTAGACTTACGACCAACGATTTTATCACATCATAAAACAGCAGCAAAATGATAATCTTGGCCCAGTTCTGACTAATGATAAAGAGCACAAAAGGGAACATATACTGCAAGCAAGGAATTACATGACCCAACATTGAGAGCCAGCCCCACAACTTCGACAGCCAATACATCAACATTGTGACCAATCAATATAATGAATTCTTATAACAATTTTGCCTTAACACACTTTGGTCAGATCTATCGTTATCTCAACCCTTCGAGCCCCACGTTGGGCGCCAAGAAGGACTGTCGTGGTTTAATCTCACAGGCAGCCAAATACCACGCAGCCGCTCACTCACTCCCCCCACCCCATCCCAGTGGGATGGGGAGAGAATCGGAAGGGTAAGAGTGAGAAAAACTCATGGGTTGAGTTAAAGACAGTTTAATAGAACAGAAAAAGGGAAAATAATAATGATAATGATAGAATATACAAAATGAGTGATGCACAATGCAATTGCTCACCATCCGTGCTGAACGATAACCAAGTAGCAACCGGTACTTCGTGGATCACGCCTACCGTTCATATACTGAGCATGATGTCACATGGTATGGAATATCCCATTAGCCAGCTGGGCTGGCTGTCCTGATTATGTTCCCTCCCATCTTGTGTACCTAGCTCAGTCAGTAGGCACGGGAGGTGTCCTTGGACTAGGAGGGTACTTAGCAACAACTGAAAACATCAGTGTGTTATCAACATTCTCCTCATACTAAATCCAAAACACAGCACTAGGAAGAAATTTAACCCTATCCCAGCCGAAACCAGGACATTTAGTTATTGCTCAGCAGTGCTTACATGAAGTCAAGGCCTTTCCTGCTCCTCACACTCCCCTGCCAGCGAGTAGGCTGGGTGTGCACAAGAAGTTTGAAGGGGACACAGCTGGGACAGCTGACCCCAACTGACCAAAGGAATATTCCATACCGTATAACGTCATGCTCAGCAATAAAACTGAGGGGGTGGAGGTTGACAGGGGCTGCCATTGCTGGGGGACTGGCTGGTCTTCTGTTGGTTGGTAGTGAGCAATTGTTTTCTTTTGCATATTTTGCTATTCTTGCATTTTATTTTCCTCTCTGTTGCTTTGTTTTGGTTTTTCCCTTACATTTTTTTTCTTTTTTTTAATTTAATTATTAAACTGTCTTTGTCTCAACCCACAAGTTTTCTCACTTTTATTCTTCCGATTCTCCCCCCCATACCACTCTGGGGAGTGAGTTAGCAGCTGTGTGGGGCTGTTAGCTGTTAGTTGCTAACCAGGTTAAACCACTTATAATAGTGTGGGTTTTTTGTTTGTTTGTTTGTTTTTTCATTATAAACACTTATAATGAAGTTCACAAATAATTATATTTTATATCTGAACTTCTCATTATTTTTTTAGGCATACTTTGATTTCTATAATAGTTACAGCTTCTTTTTCTCTTTGTCAAATGAAAATAGATCAATTTCCCTCTTTATTTATACAGTTTAAGTTTTTGCCCTTGATCCTGTAGCTTTCCATGGAGTAATAGTGGTGACATTGTTCCGAATGTTCCTGAAATATGACTGATCTTTCAGGTTAGTACAATTTTGTAATACAATCCTTAACTCTACCTTATACTCTTCGGAAACAATGAGAGAACATTTCTGACATAACATCCCTCAAATGGCAAAGAAAAGCTGTAGGTTGCCTGAAGGTCACTAAAGAGATGTTTCTGGTAGCCCTTGCTATTTTCTGTGCATATTAGGGTCACCCGTAAAACAGAAAATTAACCATTTTTGCAGTGTAAACAACATATGCAGTATGAATTGCACTAGGCAAGGCACTCCACATACAAGACTTTAATAAGAATATTAGCATTAGCATTGTAGGAGACCAAAGCAAGAAAGCAAGTGCACATAAGAAAAACATATATGCTCTTGAAATACATAGGGAAAAATAATTTTCTTGGATGGAGTTTTCCAAGCCCTCAGTGTTCCATAAAGACCTACATGGCAGCCACAAAATCCAATTTGAAAGAGAAGCTTTCTCATTTTGTTTGAGACTATAATGAAAGGGCAATTTATCAGTTGGTGTAAATGTCATTGACTTCAACTGAGACATAAGGCTTTATACAAAGCTAAGGAGGAAACCTTGAAAAAGAGCAATATTCCTTGAGATGGTTTGTTTTCCCTTTAATAGTGTTTATGTATTCTGTTCCTGCTGAACAGAATACTGCTGAATAGTGGCCTTGCATGTTGATCAACTTTTGCTTAATACACCTGAAATACATAAGTGAGGATAAAAAACCAGATGAATCCTTTCTGATATTTCCATATAGTTACTGTCATGTGGAAGAACAGGAAACAGACTCCTAACACTTTTCAATTAAACATAACTCTATATTAAAACCTGCTTCGAAAATATGTAGGTTTTGGGTCCTTGTGGATTACTACTATTTTAATATGAAAGGGGATATAGCTGCCCAAAGTTGTTTTGTGGAAATCTAGTCAATGGTGCTGCCCTACCAGAGCAATGTGGAAGCACTACATACACTGATGTTGTAATTTCTGTATTTATTTCTCAAAGTGACAGACAATCTTCTGCTGTGATGGTGGCAGAAATGATTGAGGGTTTCCACTCAGCCATGAATTTCAGGGAAAAAGAGCTCATTTGCACAACTTCATTCATGCATACTTAAAAATATCTGAGTGCTTCCAGCAAAGTGATATTGTTCCTATATAACAAATAATTCACCACTTAAATCTTCTTTGTATAAGGAAAGAATGGAGATGCAAAGTGTTTTCTTCCTTCTTCTAGTTTTCAGATTCTATCTGGTTATGATCACTGACTTTGAATGCGTAGATCATCTCTTCTCAGTTATAGGCTGCAGATTGTTCCACATCTAGTCAATTTGGTGGATCATGGCATCACTTACAAATTGTGTTAATTAATCCTCATGAAATTAATAGGTAAGTTCAAATACTGGAGGTGACAGCCTTCTATTACCCTTTAATAAGTATTCCAAATATTAGGAATTGTATTATGTTTATTGGTCATGCTCCAACAAAATTATTTCCTCTCTGTTTTATTCAATCACTGTATGATTTAACAAAAAGAAAACTTTTGATGTAGAAGGTGCATGCTGCTTTCACTTCTCATCATCAAATAAAAATGTAAACATATCCTATGTATAGGAATTCTAAAATATTTTTGGTAGAACAGGAACACAATTAGCTTTAAAGGAATATTTAAATTCTAAAGAATTATAACTTTTACATATTACATGTGATATGAAGCGGATTTTTTAAAAAGTTTTTCTATGTCAAGCGATTTATGTTTATCATCAAATTGGGATCAAAGCAAGTAACACCTTTTTTACTACAAGCTTTCCCTCCATTCCTCATTTGTCGATTCGCTATCAGGAGGTTCCCAAACAGGAGGTTGTTGGGGTTTGTAAGTGCCATTTAAATAATAATGCCTCCCACTGATCCTGTAAAGCATATTTATCACTTATAATGTGCTACAAAACTGTTGAGAAAACTCCATTCAGAAATTGAAATTATCTTCTTTGATCTCTTAGGAAGATAACCTACTCCAAATACAGCCAGGTGCTCAGAACAGAGTGGCAGACCTCAACGTCTTGCTTGTCAGTAAGTTGTTAACATTAGAACTACTTAACCTTCTGCCTGATGTTCTCTAGAACATTATCATAATTATCTAGCAAGGGATTATTGTTTTGATATGGGGGATGTCAAAACCAAATTTTAATGTGATACAGTGTTCCATTTTATTCTATTAGGTTGAGCTAAGAAATTTCTGAGGGCTTTTCTCAGCCTTCCCATTTATAGGATAGGACTGGAAACTACTCACTTAGAAAGACCTGAGATTTGTGTATTGCTGATGTAAGGCTGTAATATTTGTGAACATATAGAAACTTACTGATATGACAGGCAGAGACTGTAGACAAGACTATTTTTTTTTACACTTTTACTTACAGTCTCTGGGGCACTCAAATAGCTTGGATGTAACTAAAGAAAAAGAACAGTAGCAAAAGGCATGTGTCACAGGATGTCTACACCTTAGAGAGCTTTGAGCTGGATTTTACTGTCTCTTTTTTTTTAAATAAACAACCCCAAATATACGAAAAATGTTTGGATATCCAAAGCCTTTAATAACGAAGGTAATGACACAAAGTACAAGAGAAAGACTTTTGGAAAACAAAACAAACCAAACACACAAAAAAAAAAAAACAACAACATTATAAGTTTCTGAATGAGAAACATTAAAAAAATGAGTTTTGGAAACAAATCCCCTGTTTTCTTTCCAGATCATCTTCCTTCTTGCCAGACTTGGTGAATTCCTTGGTTAAACAAACTGTACACAGATTGTGCTTACAATGCTTTCTAGCTGATGTGCACATGATGTGCACATGATGTGTACATATGCCCATATGCATGTAAGTTCAGCTGGAGGGTTAAGAGAACAACACTGTGCAAAACAATAATAATATAGGTTATTTATTATTAATATAAAACTGACAAGACAAGAATATTTAGTTATATGTTGGAAAAGAGAGAGAGGAGAGAAAAAATCTGCTATCCTGTAAAGGATGTTGTAACTTTCTCTTGTTTACCACATTTCGTTCTTAGACTTGATTGACATTTGCCTGTCTGTCAGCTTGTGAATAGCCAGTAAAATTCCCCCTTTGGGCTTCTGTGCCCATGCACAAATGCACAATAAACAATTAAAACATTTATTGTACTCATTTTTCAACACAAAGAATCTACTTCATTCAACCTCTCGGTAAAAAGAAGGGTTGAAATATAGTTATACAATGATTTCTCATCACTCACTTCACAACAAAATCAGAGTTTAGATGGGGGACCTTCTGACTTCCCTGCTGAGTCAAAATTACCACATGGCCACCTCTGTAACTTTGGAGAGAGACAAGGGAATCCCTACTGAGAGCTATGGTACGGGCACTGTACACTCCCTGCTCTGCTGCACACCTCCAGCTCCTGGGCCTCGTGAGGCTGGGGTGGGTGTCCTTATTGCTTAGTGCCAGAGGGAAATAAGGCTTGGGAGACTTTCACTGAGGGTTCTACAGCTCTGTGGTGGATGAACCACAAAATTTCCACAGCAGGAGCCATTTCTGCGTCACATTTTCCTTGCTAGTCCTGCAAATACAGTAATACTGCTCCTGGTTGCAGGCCATGGGTTTTGTGCTGAGTTTGCAGGGTGTCAGAACTAAGGTTTGTCAGGCTTTTTCTGAACTTGACCTGCTGGGGGGGTTGTTTTCACTTGGTTTATCTGTAACAGCATTTTTTCTAATGATCAAGTATCTATGTCTGATTAATTTTGTTTATCAAAACAAAATTTTGGTTATCATGGTATCACCATAATTTTTCCAGCAGAAAGGAGTAGTTGCTCTGTGTAGAATGAAATATTTGTAACTCTAAAATACTGACATAATAGTATACAGGCATATAGAACTCATACAATAACAAAAGCCTTGAAAAGTGGGGACGCAAGATGCAGTGTGCATGTATAGGGCATCCATGGGATAACAAGAGAGGGGACAGAGGCTGGCACTGAAACTCCCAAAGCTGTAAGAACACCTAACATCAGTGAACTGCAGACCTGGGAACTGAACAAAATTAGGTTTTGGGTTAACAGAGAAAACAAACTACAGGTATCTAACATATGTAAACCAGCCACATATAATACATTCAGACATAATGTGAAGTTTCACACCAATGAAGAAAAAGCAAAAACATGTTAGCAAACATATAAAAATGCCAAATGTATCTTACAATGGGGAGGAAGAAATCATCTCCATCAACCTGATATTCTGCCATGTCAAAGGATTCAAGATGCTGATGACCCACCATCGCAATATTGAATACATATTAGGATTCCAAGGTGCAATGGAAGCAAGGCCATAACAGCAGAAATTGGGTAGCTACTAAGAAGTTTAACTGTACTGTTACTGCTGAGACTTTTTCCTGTTTCAATATTCTTTGCTTTGCTTTATTTCTTTTTCTATAATAATTAGATTTGGACTAATAATAAATCTTTGAAAGCTTGTCAATGAGAGAAATGGGATTGTTTTCTTCTCCATCTTTCCTCCTCACGCCTGCTGTTTTTATGCTTCTCACTCGTTATGAAAAGCGGGGAGGGGCTCATCTCCTTCCAATACTGTTTGTTACTGATTTTGCCGGCTAACAGCTCCAGCATGTTCATCAGGCCGCCCTTCCCATTTGGAGTCCTTTGTTCTTATCTTGTTCTTTGTTTTTCATCTGCAAATTCTGTTACCCCTCTCATACTTTCCCATGCTACTGAAGTACAACTACACAAGTCTTTGCTCTTTGGTGGTTACATTGCTCACATACTTACTTAAAATGCTTATACGTTGCATGTATAAGCTATGTCCTCACTGTTACAAAATACTTATATACTGTTGTTAATTACATTATTTTAGTATATTTAGTTATATTTACATTCAAGGTATGCCAGTTAATGCACTTGTAAGTGTTACAGGCTTCTGCTTTGGCTACAGGTGAAAAATACTTATTTTTCAGAAAAACAAAACAAACAAACAAACAATAAAACAGAAAAAGCCTGTATTTCTCATAATCTGTGTCTCAGCTTTCTGGGAGAGTATGTGAGGGTTGGTTTGCTGCTTTTTTTTTTCCCCCTTCATTTTCTTCCTGTTACAAAGTTCAGCTGATTAAACAAATTCCAGCTGAGCTGTTTTACAGAAAAGGGATATCTTTGCGATTGTATAATTTGCCCTGCTGTGATATGTAGAATGCATATTGGTGGGTTTGGAAATGTCTCTTGATTGCCGCAAGCAGCCTTCAATGACAAAGAAAAAGTTATTGAATTTTGCAGCACTTCCTATGACAAAGATGTGATTGATGAGAAGCAGATGTAAAGAGCTTAATGTAAGTCTATTTGATAAATGGGATCTCATTTCTTTCTCACCTGCTGAAATGTACAGAATTCAAAATTTTTTTCCTCTGTTGTAAAATATCTCAGAGAAATACTACTCAATCTCTTCTTAAAGAAGAATATTTCACATGCTTATTTAGTGATGAACCACAATGCTAAAATTCCTGGTTCATTTTGAACTTGCTTACAGAGAAACATATTTTATATATATACTGATATTCTGATGGGAATTCAATTCAAATTTTCTGCTTAATTTGTTTGTGTAAGTTTTCTATCTAGAACCATAAATCTGCACATTGCTGAAGACAGATAAAAATGACTGGACCCGTCTACTGCCTAAACCGGGTTAGTTGTACAAAGAACAGCACATTTGCACAAGACCCTGTAGCTAATCATGGAAAATTTTTATTTCCTACCCTTTACATCCATACCCTGTCTTTTTGGGGAGGAAAGTAGTCTGAACCAAATCTATACCTGCTATATATTTATGAGCAAAGTTGTGCTGACTGATCCATGTGGATGGAAAATCCAGATGGACAAATGACTCAAAAAGCATTATAGTCTGATTGTTCATGAACAGAAATGTTCATTAACGTTCATTAATTCATTAATGTTGTAATAAGAATTTATCCAGGAGGAAAGTCATTTGGTATATGACTAAAGACAAACTACTAAAGAGGTGAAAAATCAGCCCCCCCAAAATTCCAAACAATCTTAAAGTCTGCTTCTTGGTAAATTCTGTGGTTGAGGAGGGAGAGAGTTGATTGTTTGCTTGCTTACTTGCTTTTTTATTTTCTTCGACTGACACCTGCTAGTTATTTCATACAAGGCGGTTTTGTGTGTGGTTTTGTTGTTGTTGTTTTCCTGTGATATGACAGAGCATATATGCCCCTTATTCTGTAATTATATACTGGTAAATTATTTGAAACATGACTGAAAGCAGAAAAAGAAAAAAGAATAATAATCTTGGAAGATATGTGTCATAACATTATTCTCAAGGGACTGGCAGAAGAGCTGGAAAGGAGAAAGAAAATATAGAAGCCCAGGGCTGGAAGAGGAAAAAACTACTGCCAGTGGAATGAGAAGACAAAAAGGAGAAATAGAAGAAGCTTTGGAGGGAGGAGAAGGAGGAAAAGTATGCAATGCCTCCAGATAGAATACCAGGCTGCAGCTCTTGTGGGCCATTCTTGCGAAAGATAGAAATGAAAGCAGCAGAAACTGCTGGTCACTGACTTTAACTTAATTTCTGATCATTTAGTTTCTTTGATCATCCTAGAACCTTTTCTGGTATTTTCTTACATTCTTTGAAAATGAAGTATTGAACTTTACACATGCACATGTGGTTCATATTTCAACGTACTCTTCACACAGAGTGCTGAGCTACTGTTTTCCAAACATTGTCTACAATTACAAGATCTGTTACATGATTTATGGATGTTACCATTAAAGACTGTAATTATGTATATAGTTAGTTATTTTTTAGATGTGAATTGTTTTGGACTTATGAACAGTAAATTTTATTTTTATTTCATCATCTGCTCATTCAGAATGTGTGATTTTTCTGCCTCCTTGCTACAGCTTTCATTTTTACTTTGAGTGAATTAATTAATAATTAATCCTTTGAACAATGAAGGGATGCCATCCAGAGGGACCTTAACAGCCTTGAGGAGTGACTCCATGTGAACCTCATGAAGTTCAACAAGGCCATGTGCAACATCCTGCACCTGGGTCGCAGCAATGCCCCGTTTCAATACAGGCTGGGGGATGAACGGACTGAGAGCAGCCCTGCTGAGAAGGACTTGGGGATACTGGTGGACAAAAAGTTTGACGTGAGCCAGCAATGTGTGCTGGCAGCCCAGAAAGCCAATCATACCCTGGGATGCATAAAAAGCAGTGTGACCAGAAGGTTAAGGGAAGTGATTCTCTCCCTCTACTCTTCCCTCCCATGATCCCACCTGGAGTACTGCATCTAGTTCAGGGGCCCCTAGTACACGACAGACAAGGACCTGTTAGAACGGGTCCAAAAGAGGTCCACAAAAATGATCATAGGGTTCAAACACCTCTCTTATTAAGAAAGGATGAGAGAACTGCGGTTGTTCAGCATGGAGGAAAGACGACTCCGGGGATATCTTATTGTGGCCTTTCAATATTTAAAGGGTGCTTATAAGAAAGATGGAGAAAGGCTTTTTGCCAGGGCCTGTAGTAACAGGACAAGGAACAATGGTTTTAAACTGAAAGAGGATAGATTTAGACTAGACATAAGGAAGATTTTTTTTTTTTTTAATGAGGGTGGTGAGACACTAGAAGAGGTTACCCTGAGAAGTTGTGGATGCCCCATCATTGGAATTGTTCCAGGTCGGGTAGGATGGGGCTTTGAGCAACCTGATCTAGTGAAGGATGTCCCTGCCTGTGGCAGGGGGGTTGGAAGTGGGTGACCTTTAAATGTCCCTTCCAACCCAAACCATTCCATAATTCTATGATTCTATGACTATATTGATGCTGTTTGGCAATTTACTTAGGCCTTCCCTCTTACTAAATGATGGCTTTGGTTATTTAAGAACTTTTGGAAAGAAACTTACTCACAAGATGCATAAAATTTAGTTGTCAAGTTTTTAAAGCAAGTGTAAATTCTCTAGTTTTGATAAAACTTTCAAAAGTTTATGGGGGCTTTTTTTTTTTTTTTTTTTAAAGCAGTTTTACCATGTTGTGTTTAGCCATAATCATTGAATAATGGTATTCTTTATTATAATTTTTACCAATTTTCTTAATATGAGCTTAGGTTTACCATTTGCTTCTCCTGAGATATTCATTACAGCCTTGTTTGAAGTCTGATGTTTGATAGTTACTATATTTTCTTGCAGTAAAGGAACTGATCCAAACAGTATATTACATGAAAAAAATTAGTAGCTAAGTAGTTTTGTATTTGGCAAGTCAATGACTCCCATTGTTTTGTTGCTATTAAATTTATGTGAAGCCTCTGATTTGAGAAAGTGTTTCAGACTAGTAATAATGGGAAAATCTATATCGTCATCTACAGTCAATCTCAATGCAAATTTGTGTGACCTTACTCTCTATTTTCTAGTGTGTATAATTTGCTAGTGCATTTCAAGTTAGGATGCCAGTTAATAGAAGGAGACCTGCACCTGCAAATATCCAAGATCTGAGACACTGACCAAGGAAAGGGCCCAAGGTCTGGCCTTGGGTATTAGATGAGCTTAGAGACCCTGCTAATGTTCAAGCAGGGTGGGAAGGAGAAACCTCTGAGCCCCAGAAACCCACCGAATTCAGCTTCTGCTTTACACATTTATGCAGTGAAGATGCTTAGGAATCAAGACCCAGGAGTGAACAGGAGAACTGAATAATTTCACAGTGTAGGTATATCTGTTGTAGCAATAAAGCTGCTAATCAAAACCTGACTCTCAGCTTGCCATCTAGGAGCTCAGAAAGAGCACCTACACACTCCCTCCATTACAGCACACATAGCATATAGAAAATAATAGCACCATATTTTACAGCAGTATATCCATCTATTTCTCCAGAAAAGGAATTGTTGAAATGTGATATCTGTTTCCTAAGGAGAAGCTATCCAGATGAAGAAAGCTGCTCATTCTCTTTGAAATAAAAATATGTCAGATCTTGAAGAAATCCTTCTCAATAATTTACAGTAGCCCTATCCCATTTGAAAACCCTAATAATAAATTAATCATCTTTAAGGTGCAAATCAGTGATGCATTCAAGGACTGTTTTTGACTGAAGCATGTCTTCAGTAGTCCTCTGCTAGAATGCCCTGTGGGAACTGATGTCTACAAAAGTGTTCCCAATCCACTTGTGTTGGTCTTGTTTTTCTTCTTCAAGGCTATCTTTTTTTCCTGGTATTTGCTGGTTTCAAGCCTGTAGCATAAATCCTATTGGGTTCAGCTCCACCAGAAGCAGACTGCTTGCTCAGTAGACTACAACAACACCGGGTACTTTTTATCTGTCCAGGGACAGAGTTTTATTTTGACTATTCTGTATTTTGAGGGAAGAAGTATGGCAGTATTAATCTGAGCAAAAAAAAGCTTTAATGAAAATCTCACATGTTAAGCTTTCACACACACTACAAAATTGTATTTCTACTTTGTTCCATTTCCTCTGTTTTATATTGATGTTATCCAGAATTCAATTAATATTGCAAAAGGACTCTATTAACTTAAATAAACTTTTGGTTTGGGTTTGAGAATCAGGAGATGCCTGTAGTGAAATATGTCTTTTTTCTTTAATAAAATAGCAAACATGGCCTTAATTTCTATTATAAATTTCATCTCATGTATCATAAAGTTTTAATGCATTTCTTATTCCAAATTGATATAAAACCAAAAATAAGTTATCTTTTAAAATTATAGTGGAAAGTTTTCTTCTACTCAGTTTGTTCAAAATATATTTATAGTTAGTGTGTATAGCACCCTATATAACAACTAAACCAAAACCAAATCACCTTGAAGTTTCTGAAAGGAAAAAGTATTAACTTCTAATCATGTCAGAATTAATAAAAATCACACCTTTCTTTCTTCTATTTTAGATCAAATATTTCTATATAAGATGTATTGTAGTAACCTTTTCTGGTCATCAGAAGGGTGATCAGTGGTGAATTGCATTGTTAAATGAGATCTATGTTTGCTGACTTAACAGAATCAGTTAGTAAAAAAATATTTTAAAATATCTTTACCATGATACTGAAAATAAAAATCTGTTTCTTCTTGCACTAGCTAGTAATCTATAGAGGATTAAACACTGTAAAATTTAAGTGTAAAAATCGGAACAGGTGTTCTAATACATATTTCATTTTAAAAAAACCTGATTTTTGAAAATAACAACCTTTCTGTTTTTATAAAAGTATTTTGGTTTTAAGCAAAAAGAGGGCAATATATACTGTACAAGACTGGTTTGTTACAGTGTTTGCTCTCTAGGTCTTCCTGTAAATTATGTCTCCTGACACCTTCTTCAGGCAAGCCGAATATGTAGCTTAAGTCTTGACAAAGATTAAATCAAAATGACCAATACATTTTTCTTTAACAAAGCCCTAAACATAGACAAATCATAGACAAATCATAGAATCATACAGGTTGGAAAAGACCTCTAAGATCATCGTGTCCAACCGTCAACCCAACACACCATCCCACTAAACCATGTCCCTAAGGGCCTCATCTACACGTCTTTTAAATACCTCCAGGGATGGTGACTCCACCACTTCCCTGGGCAGCCTGTTCCAAGGCCTGACCACTCTTTCAGTAAAGAAATTTTTCCTAATGTTCAATCTAAACCTCCCTTGGCGCAACTTGAGGCCATTTCCTCTTGTCCTATCGCTAGTTACTTGGGAGAAGAGACCAACACCCGCCTCGCTACAACCTCCTTTCAGGTAGTTGTAGAGCGCGATGAGGTCTCCCCTCAGCCTCCTCTTCTCCAGGCTAAACAACCCCAGTTCCCTCAGCCGCTCCTCATAAGACTTGTGCTCCAGGCCCTTCACCAGCTTCGTTGCCCTCCTCTGGACACGCTCCAGCACCTCCATGTCCTTCTTGTAGTGAGGGGCCCAAAACTGAACACAGTATTCGAGGTGCGGCCTCACCAGTGCTGAGTACAGGGGCACGATCACCTCCCTACTCCTGCTGGCCACACTATTTCTGATACAGGCCAGGATGCCGTTGGCCTTCTTGGCCACCTGAGCACACTGCCGGCTCATGTTCAGCCGGCTGTCAACCAGTACCCCCAGGTCCTTTTCCTCTGGGCAGCTTTCCAGCCACTCTTGCCCAAGCCTGTAGCGTTGCCTGGGGTTGTTGTGGCCGAAGTGCAGGACCCGGCACTTGGCCTTGTTGAATCTCATACAGTTGGCCTCGGCCCATCGATCCAGCCTGTCCAGGTCCCTCTGCAGAGCCTTCCTACCCTCCAGCAGATCAACACTCCCGCCCAACATAATTCAAAGTATAAACAAATTCTGACTACATGACAGAAAACAATAGATTTACAATGGCAACAGACATTGAATTTAATTTACTTTTGGGACTGATAACATGTTACTACTCACAGCTTGACTAAACACTGTGACGGGCCTTATTTCTCTGTTCTTCATTGCTCCGTTAAAATAAAGTGCTACAAAGACCTCTATATAGAAAGGTCATTTACTATAACCCTTTCATTTGGCTAAAGTCTTACTAGTCTCTTAGTTCTAACTAGCCCATTCCTACAAATTTCCTATTTGTCTAGCTTATTTTAAACGATAAATCCATAAACGTTTTGTATGAAAATAAGACAATCTCATGCTTATCTCCCCTGTATTTTCACAATGGTGAGTATGACAGAAGTATAAATTTACCAAAGTTTTAGGCATGAGAGTTCATAATTTCATTAGTCCACACTTTGGCAACATTGTTGCTAAATTTGACCATGGGACTAGGATTTTGCCATTGCTAGTAAAAACCATCAGGCACTATATTGACTACATAGCGCTGTGTCTCAGGACTTTTCAGGGTTGTATCAGTCGCAGCTAATTTTAGGCTGCTTTAACACCTGTAGTGGTCAAGTGACTATTGCCTGACCTGCTTCAACTCAGTGAATGACACATACGGTAAGGGTCTGACAAAACTAGGTGGCCATTGTGTAAGAAACAAAAGGCCTTTGTGTCAAATAAGGCTGGAGAAGGCTGTTGTGCAAATTCCAGACATCAGTTGGGAAGCAAGGAGAAGTCTGACATAAGAGGGCAAATGCCCTGGTTTGAGCTAAGAGAAGGAGAAAGAAGCCACCACCATGATCAGCATATTCCTGTCAGAAAATACCCTGTATTGCTAATGTCATGTCACAACTCCCCACCCCTCTTTTTCTTTACAAAGACTGAGAAGTATTAACCTTAGATACAAGGCGCACTGAAAGGGTGTGCATAAGACCTGAGAAAAACTGTACACAGTTGTGACATCCCTGCTTAACAGTTCTGTCTGTAATATTAATGGTGTTTTTCAGCATTAATTAGATAATTTGAAATATTACGGTTTTAAAACTGCAACTGGACTAACAATAAATTCTTGGCTCCTTAAATACAATATGTTTCATTTTTGTCGTAGCAAGAATTTGACAGTACTTAAAGGTGAGATGAATAGGAACTTAATTCAGTTTCCCACCTTAACCATTGGTGTCATTTGAGTTGCCTAAGGAGCTGAGGCATCCATATATGGCCGAGAGTTATGAGAGGAGAAGCAAGAGATCAGGTGGGATACCATGCTATAGTTGAAAGAGCTCTGGACAGCCACTTCTAGGCAACTGAATCAAACCCTTTTGTGAAAGGTGTGGGCACACTTGGCTATTCCCACAGTTGATCTGACACATAAAAAAAGACAAAATCCCACTGGTTCACTCTCCATTTCAGTCAGGGTCTCTTGCTCCCTGTGTCAGAAAGTTCTGTAAAATGGGGTCATCAGCACTTTCTCTTTCAGGCATGTTTTAAAAGCAAGGAGTACTTCAGATTACTCTGAAGGAGTTGAAGATATGTAACTTGAGTGAAATGAAATGGGCTTGAGTAAAACACTTAAACTTTACATAAAATTTACATTATTTTGCATATCTCCAAGCAGTTGCACTTTGTGTGTAGGTAGGTACTCACCAAATGTCTTGACAGTTGCAGGTTGCCTCCTGAATTGCCTAACTTGCTACATGTCCAGGGTAGGAAGGCTACATAAGGGTATCTACAAGCTAGATGCTGCATTACCAAACACTGAGTAGCCCAACTCCATTTATTGCAATTAACTATTTACTATCAAACTGGTGATGCCCATATTTCAGAAAAACACCTGTAAATGTCCTTGTTTAAAATTCAGAGGTAATGTTAATACTTTCTGAAAACTTTAAGTATAAGAATGCTGAAGTAATTCTCCATAGCAAAGGAGTTAATTATAGGAATATGTGTTGTATAAAATTTTATCTGTCTAAGAATAACAAAATATTACAGACCAGAGGGTGATAGCAAAACAGACGCTATCTACCATCACCTGAATACATTTTCTCTTGTTAAAATTAATAGAAGCCTGTCCTGGTTCCGGCTGGGTCAGAGTTAACTTTCTTCCCAGTAGCTGGGGGGTGGTTCTGTGTTTTGGGTTTGGTATGAGAGGAAGTTGATGGCGCATTGATGTTTTGGTTGTTGCGGAGTGATACTTCCACCGGGGACTTTTCAGCCTCCCATGCTCTGCCAGGTGCACGGGAAGCTGGCGGGGGGAGCATAGCTGGCCAGCTGACCCAGCTGGCCAATGGGGTATTCCATACCATGTGACGTCATGCTCAGTATATAGTTAAGAGGCATGGTCCGGGAAGAGGGGGCTCTCATACTCGGGATGTGCGGGGTGTTGGTCAGCGGTCGGTGAGCGGTTGCATTGTGCATTATCTGCTTTATATATTCTATTATTGTTGTTATCATTGTTATTGTTACGGTTCTACTTTGTTTTATTTCAATTATTAACTGCTTTTATCTCAACCCGCGAGTTTTCCTACTTGTGCCCCCCCAATTCTC
The DNA here is from genome assembly GCF_964195595.1 of Calonectris borealis. Lineage (NCBI taxonomy): Eukaryota > Metazoa > Chordata > Aves > Procellariiformes > Procellariidae > Calonectris > Calonectris borealis. The sequence continues at coordinate 167,794,777 of NC_134312.1, forward strand.
TCCCCCATCCTACCAGAGTGGGGGGGTGAGTGAGTGGCTGGGCGGTGTTTGGTTGCTGGCTAGGGTTAAACCATGACAAAACCTTAAACAAAATAAAATCATTTTCCAAGACATAAAGAAAATAAAACCTGTATTAGGGCAGCATTTGATTATCATTTAAGATTTAATGCTAGGAATAAGTCTGTTACAGACATTTAGAATGATGTTTCTATTATTGTGAGTATCAGATCTGTGTACTGCAAGGCACTAATGGGATCCATATCAAATGTTGGCAGCTGAGCACATTTCTGTCAGCTTAGTCAAAGCACACTGTATAGAATTAATTCAAGGGATTTTTTGTTTGTGTGCTTGGTTTTGGTAATGCTTAAATTATCCCTACTACATAAATACAGGATCTGGCATACAGTCTGATTAGAACAGACAGACAATGCCTGATCCAAAATAAAACCTTCTCTTGCATAGTTAACTTGTCAAAATTTGAACAGACCTGAATCAGCAGAGTGAGATTATACTAAATCTGAGTGTTGCATCATGTGGCCTTGGTTTATATAGTCTCATGCCAGCAATGTTAAAGTCAGATTTGGTATGTTTGTTAGTGGACTATGAATATAGGATGCTTTTGCATAGCCATTTGTCCTTTGAAAATTAATATGATATCTGAGTCTTTTTGATCAACATGAGTAATTAAGCTTCAAAAGGAGTTATGGTTTACAGATACAGATTTGGTAAAGGTGATCAGGGGATTGTGGCTTTCCATCCCTTAACTCCCCACCTCCTCCTTTAGCCCTCCCATTGCTGCAGGACTTTCTACTGCACCCTACCCATTCTGTCCCATCCCATCCCACCCCATTTTTATAATGATTCATCTGGCCTTGGTTGCCAGATTGATAGCAACAATAAACTATGTATGAAAACACAATGACGGCTGACACCACAAACTAGTGTAAAGTGCAGTTTATAGGACACATTACCTATTGAATAGATTGTATGAGAACAAAAATAATGTGGGATAAATCTCTTTATTGTGAAAAAAATATGAGAACTTTCCATTCAGTATGGACCTAACAGTTTACCTTTTATCAGATCAACTATGTCACCTTTAATCAGTTGGCAAACTGGGAGCAAAATTGGATAGTGACTTGGTGCTACACATAACTAACTTGTCAGGTCTACTGTACTTACCTAGATCTCTGCTAGAATTCTATCCTAAACAAATACTGTGAAAAGCACAAAGCTAGCTATCACTGACTCAAAAGGAGAAATACAGGGCTTCGCTGGGATGAGATTTTTAAAACATTAAAACAATGTCAATACAAAAAAAATATGTATTTTAATTAAACATTGCTATGTGCCATTTGTTCAGTAAAAGAAAACTGATTTTTGAAACCCCTTATCATCATGCTTCTTGCAAGATGAAATGTTAAAATTCAATTGAAAAATGGGAGACATTGATTGGACAGAGTGATTAAATGAAAGTTGACAAGAGCATATATCATGTTAACTGCTTCTCTGTAACCAGGGTTAAATAAATCATAACTTTGAAGCAGTAAAGGTGATACATTATATTTGTCATTAATTAATTTTGTGAAGAACCTGCTCCCACTTCATACCGTAATGTTTTGAGAGGACATTTGCTACCATAAACCATGTTTCTTGTTACTCAAAATATTGTTTATAATGCAATTGAGTTGAAAATGCAAATGAAAAGTTTTGTAGGTCAGTTATAGAATAACTGTTTATTCTATATTTTTATATTCTGCTCAGTATTTCTTCTCTTTTCTCCTGCTAGAGTTTAGTTTTAAAGCTCAGTATTTATGAGAAGCCAAAATGTTTCTATTCAGAAAAATGAGCTGACTGTTTGGAAATGTTACATCTTCCTTAATTATTTTGTATTTATTTTATGTGATCTGTTTCTAATGATTTCAGAAATGTATACATTTTGAACTTTGAATCTGCTTATAAAGTAATCTGAAATTACAGGAAATGAGAGTATTATATATTTTTATATTGTTATTATGATCAAATGATTAATTTAATAATTATTTGGGAAGTGAATCCCAGGTTTTGTATTTAGAAAATTTTAACTGAAGACAATTTTTATTTCTTAAAACATTTTTGTAATTTAATGAAGACTTTTTTTTTAATACTATCAGAGTTCTGAGATTGAAATATAACATGTTCTGAAGGAAATGTGCAGTTTTGAAGTATTATCATACCTTTTTTCATAGGCTTTTTCCTGTGCGGTGAATCCACCTGCAGGTAGGTATCACTATGCTGTTTCATCACAATGGTTGTACCTGTGTCACCTTATTATGGGGATGCAGGAGGAATTCTAAGGCTCCTGAGCTGCCCCTCATGCCAGAGAATACCCTACAGATGATACAGTGTTGGTACAACTGGAGGACTGTAGAGGCTGTCTAGGGAACTGCACCATAGACAAAATCAATTGCTGTAGAATAAGACAAAACAAGCAGGAACAGAAAACCTTCTGGAGTGTAGCAGGAACAGAAAACCTTCTGGAGTGTATCTATATATATATATTTTTTATATATATTTTTTATATATATATATATATATATATAATGGTTCAGAAATCTCAGAAAAACCTAAGTGAGTATTCAAGAGGCAGTTACGTTGCAGTCTAGGTCATAGAATGATAGAATCATAGAATGGTTTGGGTTGGAAGGGACCTTTAAAGGTCATCTAGTTCCAATGCCCCTGCCATGGACAGGGACATCTTTCACTAGATCATGTTGCTCAAAGCCCCATCTAACCTGACCTTGAATACTTCCAGTGATGAGGCATCCACAACCTCTCAGGATAATCTGTTCCAGTGCCTCACCACCCTCATCATAAAAAATATCTTCCTTGTATCCATTCTAAATCTACCTTTTTTCAGTTTAAAACCCTTACCCCTTGTCCTATCACTACAGACTGTGGCAAAAAGTCTTTCTCCATCTTTCTTATAAGCCCCCTTTAAGTACTGGAAGGCGGCAACCAGGTTTCCTCAGAGCCTTCTTTTCTCCATGCTGAACAACCGCAACTCTCTCAGCCTTTCTTCAGAGGAGAGGTGTTCCAGCCTTCTGATAATTTTTGTGGCCCTCCTCTGGACCCGCTCCAACAGGTCCATGTCTGTCTTGTACTGGGGACCCCAGAGCTGGATGCAATACTCCAGGTGGGGTCTTACCAGAGCAGAGTAAAGGACCAGCTCCCTCAACCTGCTGGCCACGCTGCTTTTGATGCAGCCCAGGATACGGTGGGCTTTCTGGGCTGCAAGCACACACTGTTAGCTCATGTCCACCTTTTCATCCACCAGTATCCCTAAGTACTTCTTGCCAGGGCTGCTCTCAATCTATTCATCCCCCAGTCTGTATTGCTACTAGGGATTGCTGCGACCCAGGTGCAGGACCCTGCACTTGGCCTTGTTGAACTTCATGAGGTTTGTACGGGCCCACTCCTCAAGCCTGTTGAGGTCCCTCCGCATGGCATCCTTTCCCTCAATCATATCAACTGCACCACTCAGCTTGGTGTCATTCACAAACTCACTGAGGGTTCACTCAATCCTACTATCTATGTTATTAATAAAGATATTGAACAGTACTGGGCCCAAGACGGACTCCTCAACCACTTGCTACTTGTTTCCACCTGGATATTGAGCCATTGAATGCAACTCTTTGGATGTGGCTATCTGCATTTCAAATTTATGTCTGGAATTTTACCACATTTCTCTCATTAAAATTAATGAAAGATGTGTGTTATCCAGGCACTATTAAAATACTATTAATGACCAAAAGTAGAATATCTATTCTATGGAGAATTCTGTATAATATAATAAATGTAACTACCAACCTGCAAATTCTAAATCTTTGTTTTCTTGCTACACTTTAATTTTCTTCATAATGTGTAAATAACACTCATTTCAAGCAGTCATTAAATGCCTGACACTACTAAACCACCTTGTCTTTACCAGTTGTTTCTTACACTTCTGATGAATTCACAACTTTAGTATATATTACTCCTTCATTTCACTTGTATTGGCCCTTACGATTTTGTGATGGTTGCAGCTGCTTGTAAAAGGAAGGATTTTTTATCTCATGAAGTGTATAGATATTCTAAGAATTAAGAACTACATATGCAACAGAACAGCTTTGGTTCCAGTTGTCTGAACTAACAACCTAAAACAATTTCTCTATTGCAATGTCCGTGAGTTTGCCAAAGATATGCATGAAATTATGAGTGGGTAATCAAGCTTTTGGAAGTTACTCTTCCAAAGTATTTATTACTGAAATTTCAGCACATAAGAATTCTGGCATACGACAAGAAGGTAAAACTCGAAGAGCATACTGAGAAGTAGATAAGATGGATGACACGGGACTCCAGGTGGGATTCACTTTATCTAAAATAATTATTTTTAAAGTAATTTCTTGTCCTGGTTTCGGCTGGGATAGAGTTAAATCTCTTCCTAGGGCCCTGTTTTGGATTCAGTATGAGAAGAATGTTAATAACACACTGACGTTTTCAGCTGTTGCTAAGTACCTTGTCAAGGACAATTACTCTCTGCTACGAAGCTAGACTGGGAGGAAGGAACACAGCCAGGACAGCTAGCCCAGCTGGCCAACGGGGTATTCCATACCAAGTGACATCATGCTCAGTATATGAATGGTAGGCGTGATCCAGGAAGTACCGATCGCTACTTGGCTATTGGTCAGCGCGGGTGGTGAGCGATTGCATTGTGCATCACTCATTTTGTATATTCTATCATTATTATTATTATTTTCCCTTTTCTGTTCTATTAAACTGTCTTTATCTCAACCCACGAGTTTTTCTCACTCTTACCCTTCCGATTCTCTCCCTGTCCCACTGGGGGGGTGGGGGGAGTGAGTGAGCAGCTGTGTGGTATTTGGCTGCCTGCCAGGTTAAACCACACATTTCTCTAGTTTTATCAATTCATCTAAGCATCCTTCACAGCCAAAGCAAAGGATAAGTACTTTGAATGATGATATATCATACCCAAAACCTTGTCTCTAAGACAAATGACCTGATCTAGGAGCTGTACAGGAGGTAAGAAGGTGGTTTTACAACTTCCTTGCTTTCCCCATGCCCCTAAACTTTCCTTCCTCTTATTCCTCCCTTCCCAGTCTATTATTTCCAGTGACACAGTCTTATTTCTCTTATTTATAGGTAAAGGGAGCTCTCATCAGACACTTCTGAGTTGATCCAAGTCATAATTGTGCAAACCCATCCCTTTGTTTATTTTTTGTTTGTTTGTTTGCTTGCTTTTGCCCTTTAGTTTGTGTTACGCTGCGTTAGTGATTTTTACACTTAGGTCTGACAAAAACTAGAGCTACCACAAGATAAACAGTGAAAATGCACAGCAGAAATTGGGAGAATGGAAGGGAGATGAAGGGACTGTCTCATTTCAACTATTTGGAATACATTTTGAGATAGCTGAAGCTAGCTGACTTTAATTTTAGTCTTTTATCATTATGGTTGCTTATATTTTATATTCTGACAGTTATAGAAGTTTCATAATAAAAAAGTTATCATCATAAGGAAAAAGAAGGTAAAAGTTATGTATTTAACCTCACTAGAGTTTAAGTTAAACCTGTATTTCGTCCCACTGTGTGTATACAGAGCAAGCTTACACCACTAAAGGTCCAGAGCTCATGGTCTTGAGGTTTTGGTGTGTATTTTGAATGCAGTCCTGATAAAAAATACCCATATCTGATAGACATTGCTGGCTTACCTGTAAAAACATATGAAATGACACTTAACACTTCTGTAAAATAGGATGTAACGTGGCTTGAATGTGTACATGCAAAGTCTTTTTGAAGTTAATCTTTAAAATGCCTTCACAAACACTTGCCACTATTTTACTCTTTGGAAATTGTTCCCAAGGGGGGAAAAAAAAAGGAAATAAAGAAAAAGAAAAAAAGGCAAACCAAACAAAACCAAAAGATGATCATAAAGCACACTGGAAACCTAATTTAAAATTGCACTTGCTATGAAATTTATGTCTTCCTCCCTTCACGGCGAGGGAAATTTTCATTTGCCAATGTCAGTGGTGACTGGACTAGATGTTTAGACCCACACAGCCAGATCAGTACACAGAATTAAGCATTCCCACTTTGTTACTGCATTATAGTTACTGCTTAAAAGCATTTTATGTGAAGCCAAACCTTTGTGTTTCTTAAATTAATGTACTTCTCAGAACTTTTTATGTTGGAAAGGTTTTCAGTGCAGGATGCAATAGAGTTGACATAGCTAATAAGAGCTGATAGTATAATAAAATTCAGCTTACTCTTTTTCTTTCATTATTTTTGCCCATGTACAGTTCATTTCCATTTTAAAAACAATTCAGCCATTCTTTGGTAAGGCAGAGCATTACGAATATATTAAGTACTGCCCAAACAGGTGCAGAAATGAAGGATATAGAAGTTAAAATCAAGAAAGCTGTGAAGCAATGAGCTTTTATATAACAACTAACCAGGCACCATGTGTCATGAAATGGCTTGCCTAAAACACAATTTTCCCTTGGCAGCTAAATGTAAGGAAAGGCTTCTTAGGATGATAAATTGTTTAACAACTTTTGAGAGCAAGAGCTGTCTCTTCATATGGCACATCACGATTTTTATTTAGGATCTAACATTATTGTAATATAAACTAAAGAAGAAAAAAACACACCAAACCAAAAAAAACCCAACAAAACCTTCAAACACCTTTCTTAAACTATGCAGAGCTGAATTACTTCCTGAGGGATACAGAGAATAAACACCTTCTTCTAATGAATTCCCAGTGTATCAATTATATTTTTTATCCAACAAAAGTCTGTTTTGATTTTAAAATCATCACATAATTTTGCAGAAGACAAAGACATTGAAATTGGTAGGAGACCTCACAGGGAGTACAGCAGTAAAAGATATTTATTTAGGTATGCTTGCAGAAGAACTTCCAAATAATTTATTCTGCTGTGGATATAATATGAAAATGAGGTTAAAATAAAGGCTTATTTCTCTTTCCAAAACTTAGAACATTAATTTTTTTCAAGCATATGTGAAGTTTTCCATGGAATTAGGCTTTTGATTACAGAGCTTGCAAATTGCCGAGTTCATTACTATGTAAGGAAGTCAATTCGTAATGCTGGTGAGAGAAGATACCAATACCCATGTGTATTTGGAAGCATTACTTGAATTAGACCAGTTTTAATCTAATTAAATCTGCAAAAATAATTCTGTACTTGGTAGCATGTACAGATCAGTCAGTTTAACAAAGTACAGTACAGAAATTGTTTATGACTAAATCACACATAGTCATACAATTTTGCTCCTTTTCTTAATGCCCTGACATTAATTTTATGGACTTATGAGACTTCAGTTCAAATGGCTAATGAAAGAATATAAATACCATCATGAAAATGAAAGTATACTATACTGTTCATTAAAAAGGATGAAAGGTTTGCATATCCTACCATTTTTCATACACAGATCTCAGTCAAAAACAAAAACCTAAAAATCTGCCCACATCTCAGCCAACGTTTAATCAAAAAGACTGGGAAGACACAGGTTTACTATGAGATAGTTGGCATAACTCAACAGTCAATGTGAGATCCATCTAATTTCTGTAGCTATCTAAAAGCTTGCTGTCTAGTCTGAGCTGATCATGTACACTGTATCTTTTGCAATGGATTGCTCCAGTGACAATTGTCCCACATATTTTGCAAACTGACTTCAGAATGGGATGAATCAATCTCCCTAATGTCCTGTGTATCTCCACTGAGTACAGAGAGAGTCTGTATGATTAGACTAGAGAACTGGCTTTCAAACAGCTAAAAAATACAAGGTAAATCCTTTCCAAGTGTCTAGGTATCATGGCAATAGACAATATATCTATCGTCATGGCAATACATGAAGCCTGAGATTTGGGCATTCATATAATCTCTTTGAATTTGGTGGGCAGCAGTGCAACAGCTAAACTTAACTATGGTTAGGAAAGCTTGAATATATGGAAAATCAACACTGTAAAAAAGTCTGGGAAGTAATTGGCATTGAGGTCCAAACTGTTCCAAGGAGTTTCATAGCATGAGGACATAGAGCTGAAAGGGACCATTAGCTTTAAGTTCAGTCTTCTGCTGTTGCAGAAAACATCCTCTAAATATGTCACTTAGAACTTCAATCCTGGTTTGCTCCTGCCTGCATATGCATTCTAGGGAACCTTCTTTAGCATCTTTTCTTCATAATTTCAATAAAAGAACTTGCAGCCAGAGCCATAGTGTACTCGTCTATCTTTAATGTCCCAAACCCAAGTCCTAAGAAGTTACTATCAGGATTTACGTATTGGATCTAGTAGATGGAACTGCCAAGGGTCTATAAGGAGCCTATTCAATGGAACTGCCAAAGGCCTATGAGCATGGTAATTTCTAGGCAGTGTCTTAGAACTCCCCTTAGTTTTTCCTCTAAATATGTTAAACATGGCTAAATAAAGTCAGTGGTTTAGTTGGTTGTGGAGTCTCCATCCCTGGAGGTACTCAAAGCTCAAGTAGATACAATCCTGAGCAACCTGCTCTAGCTGACCTGAAGTTGGACCTAAAGATCTCAGAGCTCTCTTCCTACTCAATCATTTTGTGATTCTGTGATTCTATATTTATCTGCATAACTGTTTCCCAGTTAAAGAAATCAATGCGATTGAAAAATTTATGAACTGAAATCTTGGACCATACGGGACTGATCAAGAGTGTTCATTCCTCATGTTTATCCCCCAAAATCTGTCAACAATCTGTTCCCTAATGATTATACTTCATTGGACTTTTACCTCTGACTTTGCAATGAATAGAAATAGCTAATCAGAACAGGTGTGAAAAAAAAGGCCTATTTATTGACATCAGAGTCAGTCGCATCAATTATTTCTATTCAAATCTTTCAGGAACTGCAATGATATAATTCACTGAACCACCTAGAGTACTTTTTTGCATTTTGGGGAGGGGGGGAGGTTGTTTCTTCTATATATATATCTATATAGACACACACACAAATTTATTTCTTATAGCATAAGAAAGATGTTGGCTGTTACAGCATACCATATTCCATCACTGTCATTCTAGGCAACTTTCATATGCTATAAGAAAAAAAAATTAAAAAATAAAAAATGTCATTGCCCCTAAAGAATGAGCTGTAATTTTGTGCTCTGGTATGCTAATGTGGTCACTTTACGTTTGGGTCACTTCCACAGCCATACATTATCCTTTAGTTCATTGGCTATCATACAAGTACATAAGCTGCTGTTGAACTCCTAATATTAAATGTGTGGTTTTTGCTAAAGTAAAACTACTGACTTTATATATGTGCCTTTGATTAGCTCTTTTTCCTCAGCATTTCCCTTACAAATGAGAGGATATTCAGCATATTTCTGTATATAATTATACAGACAGATAATTCAAGGCTCATGCTGTACTTCAGTTCTATAGCTCTACATAATTGCTTTCAATCTAAGAATGCTGAAGGCCAATTAAATAGACAATTACTGAGGTTTTATTAGTTCAGTTACAGCTATGTAAGCTTTGAAATTTCCAAACTCTTGAAGAACTCAATATGCCTGAAAGTATGTTTAGAAATTTCCATGAACCTTGATTTATGTCTTTGTCTCTGGTAAAATAAACAATTTTATTTTAATTATGTACTTAAGGGGACAATGTCAATGTCAAGAACTGCTGAGAGGACCAGAGAAAGAAGACTATCTAGTAGCTAATAATCTTTCAGCACACTAAGGCACGATTTCAAAAGTATCTATACATTGTAGGAAAAAAAGGGACCAATGTGCTCGAGTCAAGTGGTATTCAAGAACACAAAGTGAAACTTAGGTACCTGTACTTTACAGATATGTCAGTTTTCAAAAACAGACTCCTCCAGGCAAGTGCATATCTGTTTCCACATATGAAGTGACCGAGTACTGACAATCTGTGTAGCTCAGCATCTACTTTATTTCTAAACCCTAAGAGAGTTCCTAAATTAGGAACTTTGCCATCCATTTCCTTGAGAGGTCAGTCCAGTAGGATTTTGGAGATCTTATATAATCCTCAAGATGAGGATGATACATGCAGCTCACCTGTTGCTTTATCCTATTTGCAACTGGTAGACTTTTAAACTTTTTTAGTTGAAAAGACAGATGAATGACACGATCACCACTGGTTTCCTCTGCACCTTCATCTAGAAATTACGTTCTTCCTTCTCACTCCCTTCATGTAGCTTTCCTACATGAATACCTTCAATCTTTCACTAAATGAACTAAGATGGAATTGTAAGTGGTTAAGTGTTCACAAAATAATGTTTGCATTCCACCAACTGTTTGCCTAGAGCTCAATCTGGAATGAAGAGAAGTAGCAATCTACATAGGGAAGGAAATCTCTATAGATAGAATGGCAGTTCCTTGAAGAGTAAAATACTTGAGGTGGATCTACCTGCCCCTTTTCCTTACAATGAGTATTCCAGTAACATCAACAAGTCTTTGAATTTCTACAGACTTTTATCAGAGTTTGAATTAGAACAAAGTAACTTTTGATGCAGAGAAAATTCTGTTCACCCAGCTGATAAGTATTTTTTGAAATAATTTGTAAACAGATCTTCCTGTTTCCTACAGTCTATATACAAAGACAGACTTGATTTTAGTCTGCCGGCTTTCACTGCCTTCTTGTTTGCAGCAAACTCCATTCAGTCCTCCCTGGGTCCTCAGGGCATGTCATTGTGTCTCTATGACATCTCTAGGCTAGCACTGAGTGTCTGGGTCTCCGCTGAGGCACCATCCTTGCAGCTTCTCTCATTTCTGTGTGAACCACCTGCACCCAGCTGAACATCCAGCTGAACATGCTTGTACCCCTCTGTTTCGTCCGTTGCAGATGGCAAAAAATAAAAACACTAAACGTTATAGCACATAAAAGAAAGAGTTCCCCATTCCTTCCCAATTTTGAGAAGTCTTGTTTATACAGAAGGTATTACAACAAACAAACTAATGAGATTTTAGGGTTCTACTTTTCCACAGAGAAGTCTTTCTTGTGCTTTACTGTTCACTCTCTTACACAAATCTAAACTAGATATGATCCACAACCATTCTTTTTTTCTTCCTAATGAAACAGCTTGATCAGCATATTTATAATTCAGACATCTGCTATAATAAAATGTTCTAGACAGAATTATTTTTTGGCTGTATTATTTGTTTATAGACTGTGTAGGGATTATGCTTGGTTTTAAGCAACAAACATAATAATCAAGAGTAAAAGTAGCTAGCTGGCATGTTCTGCTGAGACATACGTCTTGGAATTTTCCCTTATATTTAGTTGCAGTTGTCTTTTAAATAGAATTTTTTTTTTCTGAAATTTTCTTTGTATAAGATGACACTGCATTATCTTACCTTAAATTTTTACACAGAAGGATTTTGCAAGTTGTAAATTTATGGGGAAAAAAGAATGAACTGTTTTGTTAGCTGATTTTGATTCTGTAATGTTTCTTTCATTTTGGGTTGTTTTTTTTTTTCATGACCAGAACTGGCATAATGACTTCAGATAAAGACAATGGCAGTGCTTAGATATGTATTTTGAATTTCACAAAAATTAATTGCCTTATTCCTTTTTTTTAATCAAAAGTTGGAAAAGCTATATAAAACAGCTGTCCTTTCTGCTGAAAAATTACTATTGACAAGAATGTAATTGTCATTTTTCTTATGTTTTCCCAGAATTATGGTGCTACAAAATGGGACCAATTTTGAGGTTATTTCCTGTTCAGCAACTTAGAACATACAAAACAAAAAGAATTTTAAAATTTAATTTATTAAATACCTTTATGTTTATTACTAAAATTTAAACACATTTATCTTAAACTTCTTTGACTAAATTTCATCAAGGATTTGGAAAGGTCATTTTAAACACCTCTCTCTCTCTCTCTCTCTCTCTCTCTCTCTCTCATTGTCTGTTTCATGTGAAGATCGGGGAATGGTGAACTGCAAATATCAAAGATCTGTCAAAATTAACTAAGTCAGAACATACTGGTAGGATTCTTATTACTAATATTCTCATAGTAAATTCAGAAAGAAACTAAAATTAGATCACATGCCTTAATCACGTTCAGTGAACCTGAAAGAACGATTCACTTTTTTCTAATATTCTCCTTTTTTTCATTCACATCATCAGCTAAGGAGCATTATCTCTTATGAAATTTTGGCAGGAAGGATCAGGAAAAGGCTAAATGATAGAGTCTGCTCATCAAGCCAGAGCCCAAGTCTAACTCTTGGGTCTTGGCAGAGACAAAGTTACTTCAAGGTGGAGAGGGAAGCCAGAATCCTGAATGCTTGATTTCTCGTGTTCTGAAAATAATATACTTTCTTTTTAAGTATATTACCCAGCCCCTGGAAAATGGAAATGGGAGAGTACAAAATCAGAACTGTACTAGGCTTCATAAACATCATCCATACTGTGGGTATTTCAAGCCAAAGGATTTCTGGCCAAGCAAATTCCTTCGTCCTGTGAGACCATGGGGTTCAGCATGGCTCTATCAGAAAAAAAGATTTAATAAAAAAATGGACCTAGGAAAGCAGGCTGACAAAGTTTGCGATCCATATTTTGTGGTCTTCACTGAGTCACCAGTTCTTCATTTCTCAAGATTTAAAAGTAAGGGTTTTTCATTTTACTTTCTTCCTGACTCCCAAAAGTGAGTGTCTCCTTGACGTTTGACTTCTGGTTCAGGACTTTCTTCCTAAAAAGTTTTCAGAGCTCTCTTCTTGCAGCTTTATTTATAGTTCCTGTTCAATAGAGAAATAGTTTTAGATGTTTGACTAAGACAAGGATCCTAGCAGTTTGGGCTGATGCTTTGTTCAAGCACGGTAATAAAATTTCTTCGGCCATTAACAGAGCTGTATAGCCTACCTAACATTCAAGTATATTATTTATAACTGACATACTGTCTGCCTGCATAAGAAGCCTAGAGAGTGCATCTCCTGCTCTGATGTTTACTCTTCAATCTACAGAATGTATTTCATCAGTTAAAATAATGTAAGCTTTGCATATATAAACACCTCTGCAAAATGAACCATTCTATGAGTCAGGGAGATGTAAAGCCAATTTTCAGTGGCATGTAAAAGTTAAAGCTTATGTTATGAAAAACAATTTTAATACATTTTAAATGAGCTAGGTCAACCATGTTATCTGGTGTTACATACAGATCCAAAAAAAATAAGTATAGTGGAAAATATATTTGTTAAAACCACTGCCAAATTCAAGATGGGAAGATAGTTATAATCAGATCAACGTCAGGATTTGAAGAAGAGATAGACTTTTGCAATTTCCTAGTCCAATGAACACTTCTAAAAGTCAGAGTTAGGTTAATAATGTGATAGAGTGAGATATTATATCGCAGCATATTTCTGAAGTCTGCTGATCACATATTTTACAGGATGAGATTTTAACATTAGTTTTCTCTGTTTTACTGTATTAACACCCTTGAAAAGAGAAGTGTTTCTTCTTTTACAATGATAATTAAATTAAAGCAAATTTCTAGGTGATTTTTGAAAATAATACTAATATCCATACTGTAAAAAAATAGCTCAGGAATTATGTCACCATGTTACAGGTTGGAAGAATTGACACAAAAACTGGTTTTGTTGCTAAATTTATTTGTGATTTTGGTCAGATGGTTTAATTCTGAACCACTTCCTGGGATAATGATACTTCCATCTTCACTGGGAGAAGGTAAATAAATTAGAGAGTAAAAAAACTGTGACAAGAAGGATATTGTAAATAACTTTGAGAAAACTGGTGTTGTTTTTATCTAGAGATGACAAAAAATATTATTCTAGGTTCATGCATTTCGGACTCTTACTCTGTAATAGCTTATCACATGAAAAACGGACACGGTTGAAGATGTGAGAAAGTATGTGAGAAATTCAGAAGATCAGTGTTTGTTTTTCTTTGATGTATCTACTAACTGAATCCCCAAATCATTCTGCTCATTCTGGGCTAAATTTATGCATTATATTTATGAACAGGTCACCTTCCCCTTAAGGAGGGAACAAAAGCTGTATGAATTCTAAAGCTTACCTAGCAAATTCACAGGGAAGAGAAAATAAAAGTACTGGATGAAGGAGGAAAACAGTTACGGATATGACAGTTCTCCAGGTTACATTGTTCCTCCTGGGTTATCTCCAGCATTCCATGTGCATTTATTAGTTATTTATAATACAACCTTTTCCATCCAGAGGATGAATTATATCAGGCACACTACAAAATTATTTTTAAAAAATCTTCTATGAGGACAGTGATTCAGTCTATACCTTCTACATAAGCAAATCAATGTCTTGTAATATAAAAAGGACCCCATTCATTTGAAGCATTGTCGTGGTTTAGCCCCAGTCAGCAACTAAGCACCACACAGCCGCTCGCTCACTCCCCTTTGGTGGGATGGGGGAGAGAATTGGAAGGGTAAAAGTGAGAAAACTCATGGGTTGAGATAAAGACAGTTTAATAGGTAAAGCAAAAGCTGCGTGTGCAAGCAAAGCAAAGCAAGGAATTCATTCACTACTTCCCATCAGCAGGCAGTGTTCAGCCATCTCCAGGAAAGCAGGGCTCCATCACACTTAACGGTTACTTGGGAAGAATAAAACGCCATCAACTCCAAACGTCCCCCCCTTCCTTCTTCTTCCCCCATCTTTATATGCTGAGCATGACGTCATATGGTAGGGAATACCCTGTTGGCCAGTTGGGGTCAGCTGTCCTGACTATGCTCCCTCCCAGCTTCTTGTGCACCTGGCTGAGCATGGGAAGCTGAAAAGTCCTTGACTATGTAAACACTACTTAGCAACAACTAAAACATCAGTGTGTTATCAACATTACTCTCATACTAAATCAAAAACATAGCGCTATACCAGCTACTAGGAAAAAAATAAACTCTATCCCAGCCAAAACCAGGACAAGCATTAAGACTGCCAATATGAATCAATGTAGTTGATAATTTAACCATTTTGGTTATTTATTGAGTATTGTACTTTCCGTTGCTGCTGGTTCTTAGGGTACAGGACTTTAGCATCTCTCCTTGGATGATTAATATACATATTTTCTCTGCCCAAGAAAGAGAGAAACAGAAGCTATTTAAAACTATTGAAGGTGACAGTAGTTAAATGCTCTGTTCACTCTCTTGGATAAGAATTCTGGACAGCTAATTCCATTCAAGACATCCCTTGTCACAACAATAACTTTTCTTTCACATGAATCATAATAATTTTAACAGACTTCAACAATAAATAACTGGAAACAGTAAAACATTTGCTTTCCTGTGGTGAACAAAGCAGGAAATGTAACAATTGTTCCACACCAAAGAAATATTATTCCGTTTATCCAGCACTTTAGTTCAGAGACCTTTTGACTACATATGCCCATATTTCTGAAATGCCATCATGTTGAGGGGGGAAAAAAAAGCCATTCCTGATGCAAGTGGATGTATATCACTGCCTTCATCACATTTGTTTTTTCTTCCGTTTTTTTTGGTGTTAAAAGTCACACTTTCCATTCCTTTAATTTCCCATCCAACAAAAGTGCTCTCAATATAGCTGCAGGAGGACTACTAGTATGCATGTTTATACAAAGATAAAGAGATACATGCTTAAAACTCTCCCTTTTTAATGGCATTTCTCAAGGCTTTTGTTTGTGTTAAAAAGTAGTCAAAATCATCACAACGAGGTGGTATTCACGCAACCCACAAGGAAACTAAAATAAGAAATTATTGACTTGTCACACTTGATTTATTATTTGAATTAGCCTCACTCTCAAAAGGGTGGGAGACAGCACTGTTTTTTATTCTTCTGTTTAGTGTGACCAGAAAACTACACGCTGATGAACTGATCTGTTTACTGCAAAAACTTATTTAAATTATACTAACATAAAGTTAATAGACCCAATGATAGATATACTGCGGTGGGGTTGACCTGCTGGTTTTGTTTTCTTTTTCAGAGGACAGTCAGAGTAGGAAATACTTGAATCTTTTGAAGGAGTCAGTAACTATGCTAATCATGGTGATTCAGTCAAGGTGGTATCAAAGTTTCCAAACAAGTTCTCATGAAAGAAAAGGTAAGGTTCTAAGAAACAAATTACACAACTGAAGGCTCAGGTTTCTCAAAGGAAACAGGAATTCATGGAATCCTACAAAGATATACATTAATTTCTGGGCCATTTAGAGCATTCAAACACAAAAAGGACAAAATTTGCAGTTGATATAAAATTATGCAGGGTAGTCAAAAGTAAAACAAAATGCAATAGAATACTGAAGGATGTAATGATTTTGAATGCCTGAGTAACAAAATGAAAGATGAAATTCAATGCTGGTAAGTAATAATTAATTAACAGTGAAAAATATAACCGTAACATACAATAAAGATTTCAAATTTAGCTCTTATCACTTGATTTCCATATTGAGGAGTAAGAAATACTGAATACACAAGACTCTCAGCTTGAAAAAGAGCTAAATAAGGTGAGTTATGGCATAGGTCCATAAAATTATGAATACAGAAAAAATGAATAGGGAAACATTATTTACTATTTCTCCTAATGTAAAAACTTTTGATGCAATTACCAGATATCTTGCTTGAAATAAATAAAAGGAAGCACTTTTTACACATTATACTTAAATTGTGGAACTCATTTCCACCAAATAATGTGGACCCCAAAAGCATAAAAAAAGAATGGGATAAATTAATGAGGACTAGATCCATCAACAGTTAATAAGTACAATGGTATGAGTGAAACCTCCAGTTCCAGAAGTCCCTAACCTGCAAATTGCTGGAAAATCTGCGGATACACTAGTGTAATTTTTTAAAAAAAAAACTTTATTTTTTTAGTTTATTTCTTGGAATAATCCCTTAGCTAACCTTTTTTGCAACTATCAGACGGGGGGTTGGTTGACTGGCCAGACCTTTGAACTGACCCAGATTATATCTTTTTACATTCTTATGCATACTTCAATACATAACGTTCTTAGCAAATATGTTTTCTTAGTGTTCTTATGATATTTTTACAATATTTGCCTTATTTATAATAATTGTTTCTACGTCTCTTTCTATAAACTTGCATATATATCACAAGTCTGAATAAATGGAAACATTGTCTTAACTTGTTAGTGCAGTTAACTGAATGAACACTTAAGAATACATATTGTAAATAATGTCTCTCTTCCAGCTATCCAGTCATTCTTGAAAGAAAAATGAATGTATTTCTCATTCATAAGGATGGTTCAAACAGAATTCCCAGTAAACGGATTCTTCATAAAAACATCTCTAATTATTTCATTACCTGTTATTCTGCTATTCCAGGTCACCTAAGTTATCTACAAGATTGGTTTTGTTCTTTGAGGGATTTCACATAAGCTTTCCGCATTTCCAAGTGGCAGAAACCAGAATCTTTACTGCAATGTTAACTCTTTTCCACAGTGTATGCCGTGCCCTGGAGGACTACAAGAAACACCGGAGAGGCCACTTCAGATCTGGGGTAGCCAGCCACCCCATGGCTCTGTTATACATTATCTTCTGAACTCCGTTTATTGGAGGCAGAGAGGAGACAGAAGTACAGCTGACAATTTAATAAATGGCACTACCTTTTGCAGCTTGACCTGCTGTATTTCAGCCAGCTTTGCAATTCATTGCCCCTTACAATATATACCATTGGGCCCCAGCTAGGGCCCTAGTGCATCCACAATCCTCAAGGGCTTGGCTGCCAGTGCCCAAGGCTGGGTCTGACATGGGGCAGCTGGGTGACCTGGATCAGTCTGCAGGGGTGACAAAGAGGTGAGAGAAGCTTGATTTGCGCCTTCCGCCTCTGTGCTCAGAAGCTGCTTTCAAGCTCAGGCCCTGGTCCTCTGTCCTTGCCTGTGCTGTATTTCCCTTGAATACTTATGAAAGTCAAACAACTCAGCACTTTCCTACGATTAAAAATTAATACCTTCCACAAAAATAATTCTAAAAGAATCCACTAACACAGCGGCACTTTTCCCTCAGGTATTTTTTGTGTTTTCTGTATTGTGCGGGATTTCTCCAGCTTACCTTAATGTAGGGAGGAAGAAGCAGCAACAAAAATAAAAAAAAAAAACCAGTAAAATCAAGACTACAGAGATCTGCAAGTCTTAAAGAGTGCACTTCCTTCATATTCTGTACACATTGGCAAATATTAATTCCAGTTTCATATTCCCATCATCTTTAGTATGTATGCTAATTTTTTCAACTGTGCACTAGCACAGCATGATTTCTTTCTTTTATATATGAATCACACCCTCCCAAAGTCATCTGTTGCCTATAGCAGAGGTTACTTGAGCCATAATTTGCAGCACTGTATTCTGACCATAATTTTTCATCAATTTAAACACAGTAATTCTACTGTCTGAGAACTCTGATATCCCCATGACCTTTCGATCTTCTGCTCTTTATTGCCCATTCACTGCTGATTTCCATGCAATTTGGTACAGTTTAGACTTCATTATTCTACTTGATAGCTCTACTTCATTACATATTTTTTCTCCCATATTAAATGGAGATTTCATGTAACTCAAGTTTTGTCTGCAGTATGCAATTGTTTGCTATAGGCTGACTACAGTGTCTATGTATTTGAGAAGATGATTACAAAAAGCTAACTTCTTTTTCCTCATATCTTCCCCCAAAAAGAAAACACATGATGACAAATGAAGGACCAGAGGGAAGACTCTGGTAATACTTCCAAATATATTTATTTATTGTTCACATGCAGAGCAAAGCTGAAGGTCTAGGTAGTATCATTTACCTCCTCATGTTCATATGAAACAGGCTTGTGTTTCTTTCAAAGGGACTATTGCATAAGTGAGTGAACAACAATACAAATAAGGTTCAAAATTCTATTGAAAATTTTAAATAAAAGATCAGTAAATACTATATGAAGTGTTACATATAAATGTGGAGGGTAGAATAAAGTTAAAAACCCATGCAATTTAAATAAAATTAATCCAAGCATAATTATACTATTAATGTTTCATTCACTTTCAAAAAGGGCAAACTATTTGACAATCATTGAAATTAGTGCTCTTAACTCACAAAGGCACTTTCAGAATGTCTGCAGTAAGATGTATAGTATGCTACCTTGAAAACTTAAAAGAAAGACTGAACTAGTAAATATATATTTGTAATACACTCTTAGTGGTCTTGAATTGGGGATGTTTATTTCATTCCCAACTTTTAAGTGTTTAGGAACTGTAATCATAATTATGAACTGAGATATATTTGGGTACACAATACTTTCCCGTGCATATCTTCTTCCATGCCTTCCTCAAAAGAAAAAAGAAGATGATGACAAATATTATTTCCTGAGATGATACTATCTGGGAAAGAGAAAGGAACGATGAACACTTGAGCCCTTGCTATCTATTAAATTGTAACTCGGATGAGCTTAAATCCTAGAACTAGTCAGGTCTGGGCTTCACAGCTGAATGATTCAATCAGTAGCTTTCTAAAGTGCACCATGGTAATTAGCTCTTACATAAACTGTCTGTTCTGGAAAGAGTTTCACTTTAATCCACTCTATAAGGATCATAACATTTGAGGTGCTCTGTGTTTTTTTGTTGTTTGGTTTTTGCTTTTGGTTTGGGGTGGTTTTTTTTGACTCTTCAGCTTTTTAATTTCCCGTTGCCTTTAACTGGTATTAAAGGAAAGATATTTGGACAGGGGGTAATTGCCTAGTACTACAGTCATAGTAAATTATATAGCAACAAAATTTACCTCTTAAAATAATTCAATTTATAAAATATAGTGAAAACCTTTATGCATTGAAATATTTCAGCATTCAGAAATTTTGGTAATTTTTACTTTGAATCTTTCTGTACTGTTGTCCTTACAAAGATGGTAATGCACTACATAGACTGTTGTACATAAAGAGTTCAATGAAATCTTTCTTCTTTCAATCACTATTTTGTTGGCAGTTATGTCAGAAGAGACATTTGTTTCACTCAGGTTTAAATTAGAAGTCAGCCAGTTAGAATCAATAGAGTTACTCTAGCATAAAATAGAGAAAGATGAGAGTCCCAGAGATAGTGAGCAGAAGGATCACCTACAAATGCAAGTAAAAATAAGGGACAAAGTGAAGTTTTTGGAGGAAATTTCCAAAATAGCACAAAGCTTTTCTTGGCACTTCATTATACCTAATCTAGAAAGGGCCTGAGACTCAGTCAGCAGACTGGATCCTTGTGATCCTGAAGGACAGTAAGCAAAATATGGTGAGATGTAGGTAAAAACCTGCACATGCTTTCTTTGTTCTTCTTTACTCACTGAACAGAGATAGGGAGTGGCACTGATGCCAGGTCCTGACATCCATATTTCTCCTGGGTCACTGATGATTCCATGGGCAACCAAAGCCATGTAGACAAAGAAGTCTTTTTTTTTATTAATTTTGTGCCATTCAGACATTAGAGTTAAATTCTGTTCCCATTTGTATTTATGCATATTCAAAATAAGCATGAGAACTCCTTAATGAATTTAAGAAATTTCTTCTGGGGAGTGGCTTATTTATTGCAGCTGATTTTTCTATGTTAATAAGAAAGTGGAGAATCAGACATTTTAAACATCCAAATTTTATAACACTTGTGGGCCAGTGAGCAAATGTTTCTAAAACTTTCAAAAACATCTAGAACGCTTGTAAGCAGGGATTAGTAACTGACATTTTAATAGCAGAGAAAAAAAAATATATAAACACACCACAGCAGTGTTCTGTAATGAAAAGATACATATCATTAAATATATCAAAAAAGGAAAATTCTATTACACTGATTCTTGAAATGCAAGCGTAATTCACAGAAATTTGTAGATTGCGTATCAAAAGAATAAAACCTGGTAATTTCACTGAGAATATGCCATGATATAATCTATAATATGGAGACTGGCCATGCAAGACTAAAAACTTTCTATATCAATAGATATCAAACTGGGTGGGTAATGAAAATATTCATTCACTTAAGAAACAATTAGGTGATTTTCAGTCATTGTTGAATAACATCCCATCCTTTACAAAATAGGTAACTGAATAATGTACAAAGTGTGTTTATTTGGTGTAAAATGACAACATGCAGATATATTTTTCACAATGAACATGAGCAACGTTTTTTTTTTTTTGTAAGAGAAGACACAAGCTTAAGGAATCCTTAACAGAAGATAATTGTTTTTAAAATAAACTTTTTCCACTTTTTTTTCTTTTTTTCTGACAGTGCTTTGAAATATCTTTAATATAGTATACTGCATCTAATAGTTCTGTTCATTCAAACTTTTATTATATATTAAACTCACAGGGAAAAGTAGCTTTCAGAAAATTAATTTATTTATCCTCTCAAATGCATAGGTACTGATTGTAGTCAGTATGAAAAGCATTCAGGTGCCCAAAAAATGTCTTGACATGTTCATTTAATAATTTTGCCTTATGCCCATTCAGCAGTAAAAGCTGCTCAACCAATTTGGCAAAACAAATATTTTAAAAATGAAGTTGCATTGTTATAAAGCTTCAAAACACATTTTTCTATACACATTCATTTTTCATTTATACTGTTGCCAATATTATAATATTAAAAGGCTATTGAGTATGCTGTTTACAGAAATCCCATTTTTAGATCAATAAAAATAATTAATGATAGAACCATACATTTTTTGAATGCAGTCATGTGCTTAATATATTTGACAATTCTAACATTTTTTTATTCAGTTCTTCACAAAAAGTAGTTTTAGGGAAAAAGATATATCTCACCAAGCTACTGTTAGCAGCTCATTTAATTTCATTCAGATCTCAGCTTCTTAAACCCCTCAACTGTAAAATAGTAAATAAGTTAATGTAACTAAATCTGCATATATGAAACATAACATGACAGAATAGATGACAAGTGACATTTGCTTTTGTTTAAATTGAAGATTATATGTAACCTAAGTTTTAAATATCTGAAAAATGGTGAAACAGTTGCCTAATACAATCTTTCATTTGCTTAGTATCAACACTGAAAGTGACATAAATGACTTCTGACTCTTCCAGGAGCAACCGCAGGAGATTTAAACAGCCTTACGGAGTGCTAGTGACCAGGAGCGCTGCTATCAGGGCGTGCAAACAGGGATCGAGAGGGCGCACAGAGAGGGCACCGCAGTTTGCGCAACATTTCATGCAGGAGGGCGCATGAGAAGGGCGTGTGAGAAGGGCCGTGCACCCTGCTTGTAGGCCTACAGCCCAGGGAAGTGCTCTAGGTCTCTGCCAGGATGGTGGGTACTCGCCTCAGTTAAAACCAGTGTTTCTAGAGAGAAAGCCCCTGAGATGTCTGACGCTTCCACCCAGATGGAACTGGTAGGGAAGGAAACTTCAGTACAGACGGTAGGTTGCAACGAGTGCCCAGACCCTTCTCCTGCAGGAAAGGTAAGTACCTGCAAAAGATGTGCACAGGTTGATGATCTGTTGTGTCAGGTGGCCGAGTTGCAGAAAACTGTTAAAAGGCTGCGTAGTATTAGAGGGGCTGAGACGGAATAGATAAGTGGTTTCAGAACCATGCTCCTGTGGTGGACACCACAGAGAATGAGGCACCTTGAAACCTGGTGACACACAAAGGCTGGACTCTGTTTCACTCCCCACCCTCCAGCATTGCAACCAAAACCAGATATGAAGCTTTAACAGCTGTAGACACCCACAAGCAAGGTCTACGAGGAGAAACTGTACCCCAGCACAACACAGTGGATACTGCAAAAAGAAACAACAAGTGCTCATTGTAGGCGACTCTCTGATAAGGGGTACTGAGGTACCCATCTGCCGGCCTGAGAGGGAGTCATCAGAGGCATGCTGCCTTCCGGGAGCTAAGGTCTGAGATGTTGCTGAGAGGGTGCCACAACTTGTCAAAAGCACAGACTACTGTCCATTGCTACTCATTCATGTGGGCACAAATGACACCTGAACCTGGGCAGAATCAAGGAAGACTACAAAGCCCTGGGGGTGCAAGCGAAAAGTATTGGTGTCCAAGTTATCTTTTCTTCCATTTTACCATTTAGAGGAAAGGATGCAGAGAAACAGACGTATAATGCAAATCAACTTCTGGCTTCATGGCTGGTGCTGTCGTGAGGGTTTTGGCTTTTATGACAACAGGACATTCTTTGATGACTATAGCCTGTTAGGGAGGGATGGGATCCACCTGTCTAGAAGAGGCAAGGGAATCTTTGGCAGCGGGCTAGCTGCCTTTGGTGAGGCAGGCTTTAAACTGAAGGATTTGGGGGATGGGGTCCAAAGTGGCAACGTTCATGCCATTGCAACCAACTGGGGAATAAACCAGGCCAACCAGAGCAGCGACAAATGTTCCTTAGCTGCCTCCCAAGATGAGAACCAGAAGACCAACTGCCTCAAGTGTTTGTATACAAATGCACACAGGTTGAGGAACAAACAGGAGGAACTGGAGCTCCTTGCCCAGTCATAAAGTTATGATATCATAGGAATAACTATGGTAGGACAACTCACATGACTGGAGGATTGCGACAGATGGCTATAGGCTGTTTTGTGAAAACAGGCAAGGAAGAAGAGGAGCAGGAGTTGTGCTCTATGTTAAGGAGAAACTTGAATATATAGAAGTCAACTACAATGATTGTGGAAGCCCTATCTAATGCCTCTGGGTCAAGGCCAGAGGGGTCATCTCCAAGGGAGTTCTTACTGGCATCTGCTACCAACTTCCAGACCAAGATGATATGGCCAAGGAAGCAATATTTGGGTCACTTAAGCAAGCTTCTGGTCAACAGAACCTGGTTCTTGTGGGTGACTTCAACTACCCAGACAGTTGTTGGCAGAACAATGCAGCAGCTTACATGTCATCCATCACATCCCTGGAATCCGTAGAGGACTGCTTCCTCATACAAATGTTAGTTGTGCCACCCATGAACGAGACACTGCTGGACTTCCTACTTACAAGTCAAGAAAACCTGCTTTGTAATATCTCGGTTAGTGATAGCCTTGGCTGCAGTGATCACAATATTGTGGAGTATGGCATGCTGTTGAGCATGCAGAAGGTTAGTATTAAGGCAAAAATTTTAGATTTTAGAAGAGCAAACTTCAACTCACTCAATTGGGTGGGATTCCGTGGGAAGCTTCCATGGAGGATAAAGGAGCTAACGAGTGCTGCTGGGAGTTCTATGATTCTATGAAGTAAGATGACTATGCTCTAGGAGTTAGAATGATATTAAAAAAAAAAAAAAAAAAAAAAATTCAACAAAGGTTTGACATGCTGTAGCAGAATTAAAACAGCATCAAACTTCTCAGGGTAACTTGTAGAGCATTGTAGGTATTACCCCTTTCCAAAGTACTATTTGAGTATGTTTGTACTGCTGACTAACTGGAATTAGGGACTGAGGTTAAGCACTGCTCCCCTAACCTCTTCAACATTGTTTAGTTGTTAGGTCACTCCTCATGTCTATTTTGGATTATTCCAAGTAGGTGTCTCCAAGAGAAATCTGCATTGCAAGCGTCCATTCCAAAACGAATCAGTCAGTGCCACTTATTCATGGGGGAGGAGATTGACGATGCTGTCTTATTTTGCAGTGTAGATATATCCTCTAAAACAGTTGTGTTAGATCATGATTTTCATAGACTTGTTATGAGACAAAATAGTGGTGGTATAGCTGGTTTACACCAAATTCTGGTGAGACCTATTAAACACATGTTAGAATAAAGACAAAACTAAGATTGGGAGGAAAGGAAAAGGTCAAAGGATATGCTGGAAACAGAGGTTAAGAGGAAACAGTAAAAGAGAGCGACTCCTACTTGGGCAATGCAAAGGAAAACAGATTAGCTCCTTTTTGTTCCATTCCTTCACAAAACCAAGTAGATAAAATCTGTGTTTCCTGGAGAGTATCAGATTGTTTCCTGACTTATTGAAGGCCTCTATATATGACCACAATATTGATGAAATATTATTTCCTGTCCAATTCCAGATGGGGACTGCTCAAGCCACAAAAGATGGGTCAAAAATCTTCCACACTTCTAGACTATAACTTTTACAGAAACAGTAGCATTTTTGTTAGGATAATAGCATCCAGTCTGAGCAGACTGACTGCTGTTTATTTCTAAGGTGAGACTCAACTAAACAAATGTAGATTTTTATAACACAGACATCTATATTTGAGCTTGCTATCTAGTCAGTGAAGAAAAATAAGAATTTCTACAAAAGTATTCCTCTTTTGGATGTCTAAAATATATCAGGAAAATCCACATCCTAAAAATCCCTATTTCTCCACTTTAAATCAAAAAGGATCTTAAGCATGTGTTGCTCAGATGTAGCCATGCCTCATGCATATACTGTAGGTGAAAGTTATCCTCCAAACCACATCCATAGTCTTTGCTATTTCAAGGTCTTGTCAACTTAAAGAGGTCCCTAAGTGAGCTGCTGATTTGCATCCCCCAAAATTCTCTGAAGTCGTCGTGCTCAGCTATATGGATGATGTGCATCTACTTCATCCTTTCTCTTTGACTAAAACACACTACACAGGCCTATGACTTCCCAACCCCTGGACATATACTACACCTGCAATCAGTGACTGTTCATCTCTGTCAGCTTCCTGAACAGCCAGTTTCCATGGCCTCCAAAAAACAAGGTGTCTTTCAACACCAGCATCCTTCAGATCATCTCCACATTTCTTCTCCCTTGTCTCATCAGAGAAAAATCCATCTAATGAATCAGTCTTATCATGAAACTTCCAATGTTAGTAATGAGGGGGATGAAAAATATATGGAAGAATGCTTAGTAGAGACATCACAATACACAAAGACATTTTTGAAAATAGATGCAATCTGTAGGAAAAAAAATCTCAATAAAGTACCCTGTATATTTAGGTATTTCCCTGTATATTTAGGCATTTGTTTACATCAAAGCAATAATCTCTTCCCTTAGGAGTGAAGAGCTTCTAAGAAAAAAATGTCCTTGACGGTTTTATAAATAGATAGAGGAGAATAGCATCTTATTCCAAAAAAATGAAACAATTAAAAGATGGCTACATAGAAAAAAAAATGCTGGACAATGTAGCTCATTGATTCTAGCAAAACAAATGGTGAAGTTCTTCAGTATAAAGTGAAGTACTCTTTTACAAAGTAAGCAGAGAAACAAAGGAAGGAGCCCACAGAGTATATCTGATCCCCTGACAATAGTGGCTATGGAGTCACCCTGGGAACTTATACAGCGGAGAGGTGATAGCAGAAACTCAGCTCCAATTACATCTCATTGACTATTGTCGACAATACTTAAATTTTCAGTGGAGGAACTCAGAAGAATCCCTTGACATTATTTTCATTGTCCATTGATACTTTCTGAATTCCTGAATATAGCTTTTTACATTTGACCTAAGTGTCTAAGCTTTTATCACAGACAACGGCAGGCAGGGCTGTAATTTGCTTTTCTAAAAATGGTTGTCTATTGCATTTTAAATGTTTTATGATATCCCTCCCAGTCTCAATGCTCCTCCAGAAGGTCATATATATATCCCATAAATCTTTTGCCTTGTTTGCTTTCCCCCTACAGGCATGTCAGATTCTCTAGGACCTCTCAGATTGTGCAAGACATCTGTTACTTGGCAACTTCATGAAGCATCTGATATTCGTTACCTTTAGTGGCAGCTTAGACATCTAGACAGGTACTCACCTAAACTGAATCTCACCCTAAGATTTGTCTGAAACTTCTCTCCACTGTTCCTTGAATGTCTTTTGAGTGAAGCAACTGCTTTTGTCTAATATAATGATGTGGCACGGTTCTGGGAATAGTTCACTTAAAGGATTGCTCCCAAAAAGCTGTATACACAAGCACCAGACTTTCCTTTCTCTGCCAACCCTGTATCTTCCATCTTATCATTGTGCTTTGAAATGGCAGCATCCTCACACAGACTCTTATGCACTTCAAAACATATGACATATGCCCTGCATTTCACGCAGTAGAACACTACTCTGAAAGCTATCACAAAAACCTCATATTATTTTAGATACTTTTAACTTAGAAAAAAATCTTTTTTTAAATAAACATTCACATGTTAATTAAGGCTTGATTCACCCACCAGATGAGAAACAAGCCCAAGATCCATGTAATGTGGATAGCTAGTTTGTGCCAGGGGAAGCTAGTCCTCTACATTATGGATGTAAGCCACCCTGCCTAAGAATCTGCCCCTCTATTATTTAGTGGTATAAACAAAGTCAGATGGCTTATTATGTCTTATGGGTTAATAAGCAATAACCAGGATCAAGTTTCTAAAACTTTAATTACCTTCACCTACTTAAAAATGTAGAAATTCATTATTAAAAGATACTAGAAAAAAATAATATTACTCTCCAGATCTACAGGCAAGGTATGAGGATACTTAATCTCTCTACAGTAACCAAAAATACTGGTTGATGTTCCTCACAAAAGGTTTTCATTCCATTCTTAACAGTTTGGAGTAAGTGTAATTAGTATGATTAATCCTTCATTCTGTTACTTGTTTCTTCTTTTACATCTAATCAATTAAGTCATGGACAACCTTTTTGCAGGGAAAGAGAACCATAATGCCCATTCTATTCCAAACCCATAAAGCTCTACTTACAACACTATGGTATACTTCTCTCTAGAGAAAAGTTGATTGACAACTTTTATTGACTTCTGATGGGAAATGTCAGTGACCAGGTGAGGCAAGGCAGACGAAGCAAGGCAAGGCAAGGAAAGAAGAGATTCTGTTGCTCACACTAAGAAGTAAAAGACAGAGTTTAATAATATTCTGCTGACTGGAAAATCTGAATCAAAAATACTGATTCAAAATAAACTATTTTTAGTGTGCCATAGGTTTCCTTTGGGATTTAGATCATTTATTTGGTATCATAATATTTTTAGTATTTATACTGTGTGGTCAACCCTTAAAGAAAAGGGGGTTTTAAAGTTATATTCAACACACTTTTTCAAGCGGATGTCATTGCCAAAGGAATGTATATTTTGTGCAATTTGTCTTTGATTTTCTCAAAAATGAGGTTTGATTGTGATTTGATTTAGCTTTTCATAGATCTGACAGGGATTTGTTTCCCACTGATATCTAGTGATCTTTAACAAAAGCATAAATAAATATGTAAATATATATGGGAATGTGTGTTTTCAGGAAAGTTACCCATTTCTCAGTACTCTCTCTTGGAGCTAGTGATTGATTTGATAAAAGCTGTTTGACATAGGGATTCTGCGCTGATACATTTATGTCATTTTGCTACTCACAGAAGTATTTTTTACAGTTGCTAACTGCATTTAGCTATCAAAAACTTTCACAACATTTGTTTAAGAGTGGAGGGTATGTTTATTTTTTAGTCTATAAATAAGCAAAACTTGAAAGATACTGTAATCTAGTAAATCTAGAATTATAAAGAGAACTGAAATATTACATTATTTATTCAAAAGAAACTATTTTTTTTTAAGAAGTCCAATTAAAGCACATTATCTTATAAATCCTTGCTCAGAAGGAAAACGACTACTTAAAACTCTTTCTTCAAGGTTAATGAGAAAGACAAGAACTAGCCAAAACAAACTTTTTCTTTGTCCCATTAATTACTGGAGTGAGAATAGATTACTT
The DNA here is from genome assembly GCF_964195595.1 of Calonectris borealis. NCBI lineage: Eukaryota > Metazoa > Chordata > Aves > Procellariiformes > Procellariidae > Calonectris > Calonectris borealis. The sequence goes on from NC_134312.1 coordinate 167,823,373, forward strand.
TTCTTTGGTAAAAAGTTGATCAATACAATTTTAGGTAAAAACATGCAGACAAACAAATAGAAAACAAACAAAGCAGACTGAAACTAGGGCAAGCTGAGTATTTTAAAAGCAAAACTAAGCTTTTTCTGAGCTCTATATCTGATCAAATGTTTCTTATAGTCTTATGGTGTCAGCATTTTACAAGAAATTCAGGACAAATCCCATACTCAGACAAGCTGAAATTAATCACTGCCTAAGCAAAATAGCAAATGCTAGTATTTAACTTCAGAAAATGTTTATGAATTATTCACTGATACAGTTTTGTCCTTCTTAAACGCTATCAGTTTAACTTTCTTTTTTCATACTTATGCTTATAATTGTATAGAACGGCAGCTTCAGTTATGAGAAAAATACAAAATATTTTTGTAATATAGCAGAGAAAAACTATTCTTTCAGTTCACTCATACAACTTCAACAAAATTTGTACATCCACTAGCAAGACCAATAGATATTGCTCATCTGTTCCATAAGTGTTGCTCAAATATTAATTTTGCACTAATTCAAGTAAGAAAAAAGGCTTCTTATAGTCTTGTAAATCAGTATGCATTTAAGAAAGGCAAAATCCTTTCTGAAAGAACAGTCTTTACATGCCAGTGCTCATGCTTGGAACTACCAAGACAATTTTTGTGCAAGTTTTTCCGGTTTGTAGACTACAAGACCAAACATTGCAGGTGCTATTTCTACATCCTGCATAAACAGAAACTATCTCAAGCTTTTAAGAATTTAAACTTAATTTTTTGCTTTTTTTTTTTTTTAATGAATAAAAGAACCCACAACTGATGCATCTCAACATAAGCAGAGTTAAATCAGAAATTAGTTGCATTATGTATGTACACACATACACACATGCACATGCATACACAGAAATACAATCATAAATATAGATAAATGTCTCACTGCTACTGCAATCTGTTTTAACTAGAGCCAGCTCCAATTAAGAAATCTAATAAGTTGTTAGTTTTTAGTTCCAAAATGGAAAGAAGGACCTGAAGGTGCTTGTAGCAGTGCTTTTGAGACTTTCTTGTTTGACTAGACATAGGTAACTTTGGGTTACCTGTTTTCTAATGAAGGCAAACTTCAGCTTAAGTGAGATATAACTCGTGTTTAAGCCAAGATCAAAGAACCAAGTGGAGATGTTTTCAAAGTCTAATGAGGACTTTTCTCAGCTTCCTCCTTTAAACTCTCCAACAACAAAGGCAGAAAGAAGAACCAGTCCAGTGTACTAAGAGGATCACTAAATGTCATCAGAACTGTTTTATTTTCAGAATTTACCAGATGCTTATGTCCAAGTTTTATAACTAATTCAGTCCCTAGTTCAGCGATTGGAACTTTTGTTCAGAATAGAGCCTTCCTCATTCTGGAGGTCTGAAGTCATCATCTCCAGAGAGGAGACAGAGAGGGAGATAAAAAACACTGCTGCAAAGAGAAGCATGATTATTCAAAGCAGTCTTAAGAGTATTTAAGAAAAGATTTAAACAAACAAACAAAAAAAAACAAGCAAAAAACTAAAACCCAATCCTAGTATTATCCTGATTGCATTTTAGCTGTTTTGCCTACCAAGCTGTCATTGTTTTCAAGTGATAGCAAGGTATAGAGATGTAGAATTGGGTCATTAGAGGCATTTGTCAGTGCCTGGAAAAACAGATAATAGCCTTTTGCTGTCTAGTTACCTACTTTGTGTGTTGTTAATGCTGCTGTCATTTCTATTTGCCTATGACATGTTGCATACACATATGGGGATTGCATAAATAATAATTAGGATATTGTAGGATACTAAGTTTCATGTACTGGTTTCGTCAATGACAGTCACTTTCTGCTTCACTACTTTTATTGCCATTAGCATCTAATGGCTTTCCAAGCTTCTCCACAGTTAGTGAGCTTAATATAAAAGGAGTCTCTGAAACAGTTTAAAACTTGCACATCTCACACAAGAAGATATGGAGGTCATATTTAGAAAACTACTTTGTAGCAGGGCTATGTATTGAAAATGTAGAAGTCAGGCAAACAAAATGCATGAAACCTTAAAATAACAAGCTCTGTAGGTATATGGCAACTTCATTCTTAATCCGCTAGAGAGACTTAAGTAATGTTCCAACTGTAGTGTTCATTTCCTTTCTGAAATTCTCCTTTCTTTGTGACATGGTAGAAAGATAAACACATAAATATAAAAAAAAGTCAAATGCTTCTAAGGTACACTGTTTTGAAAGCTTATTACCAAGAAAGTAACGCAATGTGGAAGTTAGAAAAGATATCGCTAGATCCTTTTTTTACTTTGCTGAAGTGCATTTTTCCATTCCATCTGTTGGAAGAGTTTCTTCATCTTTCATACTTAGAATTCAAATATAATTGCTGTAGGAGGAGAAAATATTTATTTATTTATTTATTTATTTAGGGTATTACCTGGTATCCGGTGACAGGACGCGTGGGAATGGTTCAAAGCTGCGTCAGGGAAGATTTAGATTGGACGTTAGAAAGCATTTCTTTACCAAGAGGGTGGTCAAACACTGGAACAGGTTTCCTAGAGGGGTGGTCAATGCCCGATGCCTGACAGTGTTTTAGAGGCATTTGGACAATGCCCTTAATAATTTGATTTAACTTTTGGTCAGCCTTGAAGTGGTCAGGCAGTTGGGCTAGAGGATCATTGTAGATCCCTTCCATCTGAAATATTCTATTCTATTCTATTCTATTCTATTCTATTCTATTCTATTCTATTCTATTCTATTCTATTCTACCCTACCCTATCCTACCCTACCTTATCCATCCTATCCTATCCTACTCTATCTATTTATTTCACTAAATCATTCTTAGTATTCTTATTTCTATTTCCTTAATTATCAATATTTCCTGCGGTGAATGGTTAAACCACAACAGTGGGTGATCATGGTATTCAATTGAGTCTGGCAGTTTGAAATGATGCATAAAAAAATAAAGTTAATTATAATTAATTGCTCTTTTCCAATACACTGGAAGTTGTTTGTTTCTGTGCAAGTACCTCTTCCCACACATCTAAGCCACAAACTGTTATGCTGTAATTTTATAACCCCATTATAATTGCAGAGTGGGAGAAAAATATGCCATATAAGGTAGTCCCATGCTAGAGGTTACGGTAGGTTAATGTACCTTGATTAAAGCAATGAAATATATTAACAGAAGAATAAGGGAGCATCATCCTCCTGAAATTATATGTCACAAGATTCGCAACATTAGAAGAACCAGCTTATATTTCTGAATAACTTATTGTGGTCTTAATACTGTTATTTTTGTATGAAATGTTATTTTAAACAGTGAATGTGTTTGTGTGACACACACGCATACGTACAGATTAACATACATGCAAGAATAGAAAACCATTCCTCATATTAGAATAATAACAAACAGCAAAGTCCCCTTTCCTATACCCTGGAAAGGGGTCTTTGTAGACCCCTTTGTATATTTCCTGTGTATACTTCCAAGTATACCCTGGAAAGCGGTCCAAGTAGTAGCATACAATTACTGAAGTCTATTGTAAAATCTCTATTCATTTCATTGTGTCAAAAATTTAACTCCACTGTATATATTCTTTATTTTACCATTCATCTTGATGTACTTTTCTGTAAAGTTTCTAGATTTAATTTTGCCCTCACCTATTTTATCCTAGTTTAGTTATTTTTCCCTTCTTCCCTTCTGCTTCTGTCTGATAATAATTTTTACATTAATCTAGCCACTGAAACAAGGTTATTAAGGGTAGCTTGAAATCTAGTAATAATATGTCCAATCATTTATTAAGACATCAGCAGGGACACCAAGAAGAGCTTAGTAAAAGCTTGTACTCCGGTGTTGTATGACACTCTTAAGCCTATTAAGATGTCCTCCTCTCCACACAATCACCCTGTCATGCACAGTCAAGTCTCAGTGCAACCACCCCAGCTACCGGTAAGATTCAGGATGTGGATACAGCACTGTCTCTTTCTCACTATGTGCACCTCCAAGAGAAAACCATTTGAGAATGCTACAGGCTGTGTGTTTAGAAACAAAGACTGGTATGTTGCTCTGACCTGAAGGAGACAGCATAGAGGAATGTTGTAACACTAAAGGCTAAATTTATACTAGTCAAATGAACATGCCTGGGGCTGTTCTCTGGCACTGACACCAACTGGCGTGGGATTGCACCCATCTAAAACAGTGTGAGCAGTGTAAATTACCTACTGGAATGGTCTTTGGCTCATGGTATCTCCTGAGCCATACCTGGGAATTGTTTGGAAGAACACCATTTTGTTCAGGACAAAATGATGTTAGGAACCATGCAGTAGAAATGCTTTCTATGTGCATTAACTGTTGGTGTTCATCATATAGCCAGCTTAAATTAATTTAAATTAATAAAAGCTGTCACTACAATAGTGAATCTAAATAGTAGATGCCAATTTTTAGGGGCTCTGATGAGGATTTCAAATGGAACAGGAAAACAGCTTTAAGAATCAGTTATGTTCTTATTGATATATCATTTTGTAATTCACTAAAATCTCTGAAACAGAAGTTATTGAATGTGGGATTTTCATCCTGTAGACTTTAAATTTTGGAGGGTTTTTTTGTTGTCTCTGGTATACCGAGAAGAAATGCATTTCTGGTTCTTCTCCCTGTTTTTATTATTGTAACAATACAAATCAAATGCTGAGAAAAAAAATAAATGGCATGTATCTCTGAAAACAACTTCACCATAAGTAGACTGGTAGAATATTATAAAAACACAAGATGCATTTCAGTCTGTAAATAAGTGAGAATAATCAGACATAGAATGATTCATGTTTGGTCAATAAGCATTTTTTGCAGTGGACTTACACAGCAGTTGTACTCCATTAGTCCAGTAGTGTCTTTTTCTAATGGTAATGTTTCTATGTACAAGGACAGTATGTTTCTATATGGCAAGCATTAGCCAATGTATACTTGTGCCAAGAGGAAACATTTTCTGTTTTCAAAGCAATGTGTTTATCTTTAAGAAAAAAGACTAGATGTAACTCGCAGATATCCACCAGAAATGCATTAAAGGCTGCCGAATTTGGTGGGCCAGAAGGTGTCCCTCCTTTCCCACCCCAGTAGATGTGAGGATGTTATGGTTCCCTGTTCCCAGCTCTAGCCAGTGAGCCAGCCAGAGACTGAGCAAGTATTCCTGATAGATGCGCACACACACACCCAAAGGCACACAGAGATGACTGGCCACACAGACAGGAAACATTGCATTTACCAGCACCCACATAAATGCACAGAACTTGCATGAAGTCGGCAGCCCATTCAGTCTGATCCTCTTCTTCACCTCCAGTTGATGAGCACTGAAGGTGGTTAGTCTTCACTGAAGTAGCTCGTCTTAAACACTCAGGCTGTCCAGGTGTTGGCCCCAGGCCTTGCTGTCCTCCACTTGGCTTCTGGATGTACAAGCCCCTCAGGTTCGCAGTCCCACTCCAGTTGCTGGTACTCAGATCTCTAATCCTCTTTGCTGGCTAGTCTGACTTGAAGTTTGCTCATGTTCACCACTCATAACAGAATGTGCACCCACAGAGAAGACAGTCAGAAACAGGATTTAGTAAGAATGTAGCACAGACTGCAGTGGTCAAGCACAGGACTCACTGAGACAAGCTTACATACCAGCAACCCGTTTATACCTAGCTGGCCACTTTTATACTCTTCTCCCTTTGTTTTCCTACATTCATTCCTCCCTGGCCCACCTCGATCCCTCCCTTTCCCTGACTTTGCCCTTCCCCTAAACATTCCAGAATAAGCCTTGCATATTCCCACATTTCAACAATTCCCTTAAAACATCCCATAAGAAGATTTACACAGTGCCTGAGTGCTTTTCCCTGGCACCCCAAAGAAGTGGGTGTCATACACCCCTTTAGGCAGTAACCCCTTCAGCCTGCAAGGTGATCTGGGGAGAGAGCATCTCCTGTTAACTCCTCTCGGGGGGAGACCAGGGCCTGGCCATCCTCCTATGGAGGACCATAGGAGTGCATTTATTGTTAAGGCATTTCAATGCTTGTGAACCCAGGCGAGACTGTTTTTGAAATTCTGGATCTGAATTCATCTCACCAAATTTTTGCACTTTAGGAACTCTCATACATTACGAGCATGGATGGTTTTAGGGCCAGCCAAGTCGGGGTGCTCTGTTTGCCCTAAAGTCTTTACTGGGGTTCCTCCACCCAACATCGTTTCTCAGATTTTCACAGATCTTTGTGTTTAGTGTGATTAGCTTTCAGTCATGTACACTAAAAAGCTGCAGGTCTTCTCATGACTTCACATGCCTCTCTCATAGATATATTTTCTTGTGTGTCACAGGTAGTCTTGAAATTTTTTATTTAAAATGGAATACAAAACCTCTCTTCATAAAATAACAAATGTAGCAGAGATTATCATTCAGTATTATGTAGTTGATTTCTGGACATTTAGTCATTACTTCTAAAAAAATATATTTAAAGACAAGGATAGAAAGAAGGACTTTGACATAATATGCTTTATTTTTGAATTGAACATTCAATATACAATTAATTAGATCATTACATTACACTTACATAGTTGTGCATTATTCATCCATCTCTTAATACTGTAACTGAAACTTTTCTAATCCCACTTAGACTTTACTGTACCCACTTTTACAACAGGTTTCTCTTAAACAGCCCTTATGTCATCCAGATTTATATAAAAATTCTATTTATCTTAGTTTACCTCACTGAAAGTCAGTGCCTGTTGCAGTAGTTGTTCGGAAGCTGAAAAAATTGTAATATAGGGGGAAAAAAATATTAAAAATCATACATGTAGTGGTACATATTTATCTATGTCCTGGTTTCAGCTGGGATGGAGTTGATTTTCTTCCTGTTAACTGGTATAGTGCTGTGTTTTGGATAGAGTATGAGAATAATTTTGATAAGACACTGATGTTTTAGTTGTTGCTAAATAGTATTTATGCTAGTCAAGGACTTTTTATATTCCCGTGCTCTGCCGCATGCACGGAGGGCTGGGAGGGAGCAGGGTCAGGATGGACCCCATCCCACTGTGGGGGAGTGAGTGAGTGGCTGCATGGTCCTTAGTTTCAGGCTGGGGTTAAACCACGATAGTCTATAATTCAAGCATAAAAAAATATATTGAAGTTAAGACTGAAAGAATATATCAGCTCTCATGGCTGTAAAAAATAAAGTAAAAATTATAAAGATACTTTATTTTTCTTGAACAAATATATTACAAATACAGGAAATTGAGAATTATGTTTACCCATAAAAGCAGTACAAACAGGTGAGCTGAGCAAAGTAATCAACTGTGGGTTAACCCCAGCTGGCAACTAAGTAGCACTCAGATGCTCTCTCACTCCCCTCCCTTAATGGGATGGGGGAGAGAATCGGAAGAGTAAAAGTGAGAAAACTTGTGGGTTGAGATTAAGACAATTCAATAATTTAAATATTATAATAATAATAATAATAATAATAGAAAAGGAAAATAACAAAAAGAGAGAGAAATAAAACCCAAGAAAGACAAGTGTCGTGGTTTAACCCCAGCCAGCAACTAAACACCGACCAGCCGCTCGCTCACCCCTGGCTCCGGTAGGATGTGGGAGAGACAATCGGAAGGGCACAAGTAGGAAAACTCTCAGGTTGAGATAAAAACAGTTTAATAAATGAAATAAAACAAAGTAGAACAGTAATAATAATAATGTTAACAACAACAACAGAATATATAAAGCAGGTGATGCAAAATGCAACTGCTCACCACCTGTCAACTGACACCCCACACGTCCTGAGCACAAGAGCATCCCCTTCCCAGACTACACCTCCTCATTATATACTGAGCATGATGTCACATGGAATGGAATACCCCATTGGCCAGCTGGGTCAGCCGCCCAGGCTATGCTCACCTCCCCCAGCTTCCTGTGCACCTAGCAGAGCATGGGAAGCTGAAAAGTCCCTGGTGCAAGTGCACTCAGAAACAACAAAAACATAGAATCATAGAATCATAGAATCATACAGGTTGGAAAAGACCTCTAAGATCATCGTGTCCAACCGTCAACCCAACACACCATGCCCAATACACCATGTCCCTAAGGGCCTCATCTACACGTCTTTTAAATACCTCCAGGGATGGTGACTCCACCACTTCCCTGGGCAGCCTCTTCCAAGGCCTGACCACTCTTACAGTAAAGAAATTTTTCCTAATGTCCAATCTAAACCTCCCTTGGCGCAACTTGAGGCCATTTCCTCTTGTCCTATCGCTAGTTACTTGGCAGAAGAGACCAACACCCACCTCGCTACAACCTCCTTTCAGGTAGTTGTAGAGCGCGATGAGGTCTCCCCTCAGCCTCCTCTTCTCCAGGCTAAACAACCCCAGTTCCCTCAGCCGCTCCTCATAAGACTTGTGCTCCAGGCCCTTCACCAGCTTCGTTGCCCTCCTCTGGACATGCTCCAGCACCTCCATGTCCTTCTTGTAGTGAGGGGCCCAAAACTGAACACAGTATTTGAGGTGCGGCCTCACCAGTGCCGAGTACAGGGGCACGATCACCTCCCTACTCCTGCTGGCCACACTATTTCTGATACAGGCCAGGATGCCGTTGGCCTTCTTGGCCACCTGAGCACACTGCCGGCTCATGTTCAGCCGGCTGTCAACCAGTACCCCCACGTCCTTTTCCTCTGGGCAGCTTTCCAGCCACTCTTCCCCAAGCCTGTAGCGTTGCCTGGGGTTGTTGTGGCCGAAGTGCAGGACCCGGCACTTGGCCTTGTTGAATCTCATACAGTTGGCCTCGGCCCATCGATCCAGCCTGTCCAGGTCCCTCTGCAGAGCCTTCCTACCCTCCAGCAGAGCAACACTCCCGCCCAACTTGGTGTCGTCTGCAAACTTACTGAGGGAGCACTCGATCCCCTCGTCCAGATCATTGATGAAGATATTGAACAGGACCGGCCCCAGTACTGAGCCCTGGGGAACACCGCTCGTGACCGGCCGCCAACTGGATTTAACTGCGTTCACCACAACTCTCTGGGCTCGGCCGTCCAGCCAGTTTTTGACCCAGCGAAGAGTGTACCTGTCTAGGCCGTGAGCCGCCAGCTTCTCTAGGAGAATGCTGTGGGAGACAGTGTCAAAGGCCTTACTGAAGTCCAAGTAGACCACATCCACTGCCTTTCCCTCATCCACTAGGCGGGTCACCTGGTCATAGAAGGAGATCAGGTTGGCCAGACAGGACCTACCTTTCATGAACCCGTGCTGGCTAGGCCTGATCCCCTGGTTGTCCCGGACATGCCTTGTGAGTGCCCTCAAAACGAACTGCTCCATGACCTTCCCCGGCACCGAGGTCAGGCTGACCGGTCTGTAGTTCCCCGGATCCTCCCTCCGGCCCTTCTTGTAGATGGGAGTCACATTGGCGAGCCTCCAGTCGTCCGGGACCTCCCCAGATAACCAGGACTGCTGGTAAATGATGGAGAGCGGCTCGGCAAGCTCCTCCGCCAGCTCCCTCAGTACCCTCGGGTGGATCCCATCCGGCCCCATAGACTTGTGAACGTCCAGGTGGCATAGCAGGTCATGAACTTCATCCTCTTGAATTATGGGGGGTTTATCCTGCTCGTCGTCCCTGTCTTCCAGCTCAGGGGGCTGAGTACCCTGAGGATAACCACTCTGACTACTAAAGACTGAGGCAAAGAAGGCGTTGAGTACCTCAGCCTTTTCCTCGTCCTTGGTGGCAACGTTCCCCCCCGCATCCAATAGAGGATGGAGATTCTCCTTGGCTCTCCTTTTATCATTAACATACTTATAAAAGCATTTTTTGTTGTCTCTCACGACAGTGGCCAGGTTGAGTTCTAGCCGGGCTTTTGCCTTTCTAATTTCCTCTCTGCACGACCTAACGCGATCCCTGTACTCTTCCTGAGTTGCCTGACCCTTCCTCCACAAGTGATAAACTCTCCTTTTTTCCCTGAGTCCCAGCCAGAGCTCCCCGTTCAGCCAGGCCGGTCGCCTTCCCCGCCCGTTCTTCTTGCGGCACATGGGGACAGCCCACTCCTGCGCCTTTAAGACTTCCTTCTTGAAGAACGTCCAGCCTTCCTGGACCCCTTTGCCCTTCAGGACTGTCTCCCAAGGGACCCTCTCGACCAGTGTCCTGAGCAGGCCAAAGTCCGCCCGCCGGAAGTCCATGGTAGCGGTTTTGCTGGCCCCCCTCTTTACTTCACCAAGTATCGAAAATTCTACCATTTCATGGTCGCTAAGCCCAAGCCGGCCTCCGACCACCACATCTCCTACCAGCCCTTCTCTGTTCGTGAACAGCAGGTCAAGCGAGGCATCTCCCCTGGTGGGCTCGCTTACCAGCTGCGTCAGGAAGTTATCCTCCACACACTCCAGGAACCTCCTCGACTGTTTCCTCTCTGCCGTGTAGTATTTCCAGCAGACATCCGGAAAGTTGAAGTCCCCCACGAGAACAAGGGCTAGCGACTGGGAGACTTCTGCCAGCCTCTGGTAGAATATTTCATCTGCCTCCTCTTCCTGGCTAGGTGGTCTATAACAGACCCCCAGCAGGATATCTGCCTTGTTGGCCTTCCCCCTCATCCTTACCCACAAGCACTCAACCTCGTCATCACTACCATCGAGCTCTAGACAGTCGAAGCATTCCCTAACATACAGGGCTACTCCACCGCCTCTCCTTCCTCGCCTGTCCCTTCTGAAAAGCTTATAGCCGTCCATTGCAGCACTCCAATCGTGCGACTCATCCCACCATGTTTCCGTGATGGCGACTAAGTCATAGCTACTCCGCTGCACAATGGCTTCCAGCTCCTCCTGTTTGCCGCCCATGCTGCGTGCATTGGTATAGATGCACTTCAGCTGGGCTGCCGATTTCTCCCCCGACAATGGTGTGCGGTCCCTAGGCTCTTCTCTAGAGAGCCTGGTTTTATCCCCGTCCCCCTTCGAATCTAGTTTAAAGCCCTCTCGATGAGGCCGGCCAACTCACACGCGAGAATCCTTTTCACCCTGCGAGACAGCTGAACTCCGTCCGTCGCCAGCAGGCCCGGTGCCGTGTAAACCTCCCCGTGGTCAAAGAAGCCAAAATTCTGTCGATGGCACCAGCCCCTGAGCCACGTGTTGATCTGATGAGTTTTCCTGTTCCTTTCGGTGTTCTGCCCTGCCACTAAAGGGATCGAGGAAAACACTACCTGTGCTCCCGATCCTCCCACCAGTCGCCCCAGCGCCCTGAAGTCCCTTTTGATCCCTTCGGGACTTCGCCCTGCAACCTCCTCACTGCCAGCCTGTATAACCAGTAGTGGGTAGTAATCGGAGGCCTGCACGAGACTAGGGAGTTTCCTAGTAATGTCCTTCACCCGGGCCCCAGGGAGGCAGCAGACTTCCCTGTGGGATGGGTCTGGCCGACAAATTGGGCCCTCGGTCCCCCTCAGAAGGGAATCACCTACGACAATTACCCTCCTTTTTTTCTTAGCGGAGGCAGTCGTAATTTGTGGGGCTGGCTGCCTCTCCTCGGGCAACCCCCTGGATGGGCCTTCATCTTCGTCCTCGTTCGTCTGGCCCTCAAGTTCCAGAGCCCCGTATCTGTTGTGTAGGGGCAGCTGGGAAGGTTGAGGCGAGAAAGGCTGGCCGGGGGTTCACCTGGCACCCCGAGCAGGGACCTGTGTCCATTCCCCTCCATCGCCTGGGTCTCCTCCTTCCGCCTGGTGGCAAGAGGGCAGGGGTTCCTCCACTTCTTGCGGAGCCTCCGTGTGCTGCCCTTGCCTCTGGGATGGCAGGGTGCGGCTCCACCAATCTATCTCCCTCTCGCACTCCCTGATGCTCCTTAGCCTCTCCACTTCCTCCTTCAGCTCTGCCACCAGGCTGAGCAGATCATCCACCTGGTCGCAACGCACACAGGCATCGTCTCTGCTGCCCTCCTGTACAAGGGACAGCCTCAGGCACTCCCTGCAGCCGGAGACCTGGAAAGATGTGTGTTTGCGTAGGGGCTCCGTCTGGGTCGCCACGTTTCTCCTGGCGATGGCTTTCGGCCGAGTGGATACCATGGCCAGGTCCTCTTCTGGGAGGGCGACGACCACGAGCTGAGCTGGCCTCTGGAGCCTGGAGGGGGGCTGCGCCCTGCTCGCACGCCTTGCCCTGTGCCAACTGCCGCGCAAACTGCCGCGCCACGCCCTTCTGACGCGCCACGCCCTGTTTGCCCGCCCTGTTCGCCGCGCTCTGGGTCACTCGCGCTCCCTGGGGGCTGCTCTTGTACCTGAGGGGGTTCGGCCGCCGTCCCTCCTGGCCCCGCCCACGCTGAGTCAGAGCTGCCGCTCGTCAGGAGCTCGCTCCTCCGGCTCGGGGGAGGGGGGCTGGGGCACCCTCTCGCTCCCCTGCGCTGTTGCCTTCGCGGTTTTCGCTGCGGTTTCGCCCATCAATGGGCCATCAACATTCCTCTCATACCAAACCCAGAACACAGCACTACCCCAGCTCCCCAGGGGAAGAAAGTTAACTCTGTCCCAGCCAGAACCAGGACGGTATCCACCCCTTATTCTATATCATCTACCTCATGCCCAGGTCTCACATTTTCCAATACATTCCAATTAATCATCACCAATTTTCCTGCCTTTTGGTATATACACACACAGAGATATCATTCCTTTAGTCCATGGGCCATCCCTCTAAAATGCCTGTTGAGTTCATTTAGTCCATGACTTCGGGTTCCATCTGTCATAACAGTCTTTCAGGACAAAAGAGATGGTGGGTGGTGTTGGATTATTGCATCCTGAAGCCAGTTCTGCTCCCATTATCACTGCACTCGTCCAGTTCCATCATCGTTGCAATTTGCTGGGTTTCATCAGAGTTCCTTCTTCATTACAGTGGGTGATTTTTACTGCAATACCATTGATATGATATATAGCAACCATAGAAGTGCTGACATACAGTATTATATAGCAATTAACATCATAAAATTCAGTTCATTGGCTATTTTCACCCAAAATCAAATCCCCTTGAGGTACACATCGGGCTTCCCCATCCTTGCGCATTACCCACCAAGTGCATCCAGGTCCTTGAGCAAAAGCAATCCCATGAGTGGGTTTTCCCTTGCCTGAGGCAGGAGTAACGCAGATTGTCTTCCCCAACATATTTCTTATGTGCACGACAGGGACTTTATTCCCCTCTACAGTATGTAAAATTTTTGATTAGGCAGGGCCAGCTCGATTGAAACATCCCCTGGTCTTGACTAACCAGTTAGATTTTGCTAAATGTGTATCCCAATGCTTGAATGTCCCACCACCCATTGCTCTCAGCGTAGTCTTTAGCAGTCCATTGTATCATTCGATTTTCCCAGAGGCTGGTGCATGGTAGGGGATGTGATATACCCACTCAATGCCATGTGCTTTGGCCCAGGTGTCTATGAGGGTGTTTCAGAAATGAGTCCTGTTGTCTGACTCAATTCTTTCTGGGATGCTATGTCACCATAAGACTTGCTTTTCAAGGCCCAGGATGGTGTTCCGGGCAGTGGCATGGGGCACGGGATATGTTTCTAGCCATCCGGTGGTTGCTTCCACCATGGTGAGCGCATAGCACTTTGCCGTGGTGGGTTTGTGGGAGTGTGATATAATCAATCTGCCAGGCCTCCCCATATTTATATTTCAACCATCGTCCTCCATACCAAAGAGGCTTTACTCGCTTGGCTTGCTTGATTGCAGTGCATGTTTCACATTCATGGACAACCTGTGCAATAATGTCTGTGGTTAAGTCCACCCCTCGATCACGAGCCCATCTATATGTTGCATCTCTTCCTTGATGGCCTGAGGTGCCATGGGCCCACCGAGCTATAAACAATTCACCCTTATGTTGCCAGTCCAGATCCACCTGAGCCACTTCAATCTTAGCAGCCTGGTCCACCTGCTGGTTGTTTTGATGTTCTTCAGTGGCCTGACTCTTGGGTACGTGAGCATCTACGTGACGTACTTTTACAACCAGGTTCTCTACCCGGGCAGCAATATCTTGCCAGAATGCAGCAGCTCAAATGGGTTTACCTCTGCGCTGCCAGTTGTTCTGCTTCCACTGCTGCAGCCACCCCCACAGGGCATTTGCCACCATCCATGAGTCCGTATAGAGATAGAGCACTGGCCAGTTTTCTCATTGTCCTGGTTTTGGCTGGAATGGAGTTGATTTTCTTCCTATTAACTGGTATAGTGCTGTGTTTTGGATGTAGTGTGAGAATAATGTTGATGACACGCTGATGTTTTGGTTGTTGCTAGGTATTGTTTACTCTAGTCAAGGACTTTTCATCTTCCCATGCCCTGCTAGATGTGCAGGGGGCTGGGAGGGAGTGTGGCCAGGGCGGCTGGCCCAGCTGGCCAATAGGCTATTCCATACCATATGATGTCATGCTCAGCATATAAGGCTGGGTGAAGAAGAAGGAGGGGGGGGCGTTCGGAGTGATGACGTTTGTCTTCCCAAGTAACCGTTACGCGTGATGGAGCCCTGCTTTCCTGGCGATGGCTGAACACCTGCCTGCCGATGGGAAGTGGTGAATGAATTCCTTGTTTTGCTTTGCTTGCGTGCGCGGCTTTTGCTTTCCCTATTAAACTGTCTTTATCTCAACCCGCGAATTTTTCTCACTTTTACCCTTCTGATTCTCTCCCCCATCCCACCCGGCAGGGGGAGTGAGTGAGCGGCTGCGTGGTATTTGGCTGCTGCCAGGTTAAACCACGACACTCATTCAGCAATATCCAAACCAGCTTCAGTTCTGCAAATTGGCTCGAATCACCTTCTCCTTCAGCAGTTTCTGCGACTTGTCGTATAGGACTCCATACCGCAGCTTTCCACCTCTGATGCTTTCCCACAAGACGACAGGACCCATCAGTGAACGGGGCATATTGCTTCTCATTTTCTGGTGGTTTATTATGATGTCATCAAAGTATTGCAGGTATTCTGGAGCCTCACCATGTTCCAGTGTGGTGTGGATCAGTCCATGGCAAATGGTAGGGTTGTGTTTCCACCCCTGTGACAGTCGATTCTAGATGTACTGGATACCCCTTCAAGTGAAAGCAAACTCTGGCCTGCAATGTGCCGCCAAAGGGATTGAGAAAAACGCATTAGTGATATCAGTTGTGGCGTACCACTTGGCTGCCTTTGATTCCAGATTGTATTGGAGTTCTAGCATGCCCCGCACGGCAGCACTCAGTGGCGGCGTGACTTCATTCAGGCCACGATAGTCTACTGTTAGTCTCCACTCTCCATTAGACTTTTGCCCTGGCCATATGGGACTGTTAAAGGGTGAGCGAGCCTTGCTGATCATTCCTTGGCTCTCCAGTCGACAAATCAGCTTATGGATGGGAATCAGGGAATCTTGGTTGGTGCGATATTGCCGCCGGTGCACTGTTGTGGTAGCAATCGGCGCCTGTTGTTCTTCAACCCTCAGGAACCCCACTGCAGAAGGGTCCTCCAAGAGACCAGGCAAAGTGGACAGCTGTTTAATTTCCTCTGTCTCCAGGGCAGCTATACCAAAAGCCCACCAGTACCCTTTTGGGTCCTTGAAATACCCTCTCTTGAGGTAGTCTATGCCAAGGATGCATGGAGCCTCTGGGCCAGTCACAATGGGATGCTTTTAACACACATCAGTGTGTTATCAACATTCTTCTCATACTAAATCCAAAACACAGCACTAGGAAGAAATTTAACTCTATCCCAGCTGAAACCACTTATTCCTGGTTAAGCTCATTTCAGCCTCCAATACAGTTAACTCTTAACTCCCTGTCACTCCAGAAATACAGATGGGTTCTGCCCCTTTATAGCTTGATGGCATCAGGGTACACTGTGCACCGGTGTCTACGAGAGCCTTTTACTCCTGTGGGTCTGATGTGCCACGCCATCGCATCCACACAGTCCAGTAAACCTGATGTTCCTTTCCTTCACCTGGCCAGAGGCAGGGCCCCTCTACTTCTGGTCATAGTATTCATTGCTGACTTCTTGTAAATGCGAATCAGAAGTCCCTTTATTAAGATGGGAAGGAAGATCAACCCTTCTACTCTGTCTGGGGAACTGCCCACTGGAAACTGGAGCAGCGATTTTCCTGGAAAAGCCCCCTTGTGTGACCGTTTTTCCTTGCAGCCCATGTACGTGTGCCTCTAGGGTCAAGGTAGATTTTCCATCCCACTTCCTCATGTCATGGTCACCCATGTAAAACCACAGGGTGCCCCGGAGTGTGTACCCACTATAGCCTCTCTCTTGAGCAGAGGAACGCTTACTCCTAATAGCTGAGATACTGGTCTGTGCAGGTGGGGAGTAGGACATATCCTCTTTGTGTTGCTGGACCAGTTTCTCCACAGCCAAGATGAGGGAGGAACAGAGGCTTTCTTCGTATTGCTGGAGTTGGCCAGCCAATTCATCCACTGTTTGTTCCTCTCCGTCTTTCCAGGTGATTATTACCAATGAGTTGGCATACGACGATGGTGTCTGTACCAACTTCCACCACATGGGTCACATGCACTTTACTTCATCTGGATCTTTGAATAACTGCTCATTGTTCAGGTTATCATAAATCACCTCCAGCACAGCTAATTCCCTCAGGTACTGGATAGCTCTCTCCATGGGGGTCCACTTGCCTGGGTGACATAGAACATCTTCCTTGAAGGGATACCTTTCCTTTCACGCCTGACAGGAGTTGCCTCCAGAGGCTGAAGACTTGTGCCCCTTGTCTAATTGCTTTGTCAATGCCTCCTTCCCTAGGCATCCCAGCTGCTTGGCTTTCCTACCTTCTAATTCCAGGTTACTGGCCCCATTATCCCAGCATCGGAGCAGCCAGGTGACAATGTGCTCACCTGGACGATGGCTGAAATCTTTTCGCATATCTCGCAGTTCACTCAGGGATCGAGATTGGGTGGTTACCATCTCATTTATGAGTTCTTCCTCTCCCTCTGAGGAAGAGGAGGAAGCCTTCCACTGAGTTCTCCCTTTGGGGAAAGTGGGGAATTCTTCCTTTCCCTCCTCCTGTTGTCGTGATGGCCCTGCTTTAGAATAGTCTGCCTCCTCGCTGGTGGGAAAGTATGCTTCTTCCTCCTGCTCCCTTTTAGGAGGAGCATCTTCATCCCTTACTAAAAGAGCTGACTTCCACTTCCAATATTTATTCTTATATGTAGGAGCAACTGATACCAGCATGGGTTGGTTCTTTGGTTCAGTAGCAGTGCCTGTCGCTGGATTTGGAGTAGCCGCAGTGCCTGTTGTTTTGTCATCAGATCCAGAAACCTTCTCTTCCCCTTGAGGGTACTGAATAGTGTTGAACAGGGCTCAGTAGGCATGGGCCAGGCCCCAACACATTGCCGTGATCTATGTCTCTCTGGAGTTGCCAGCATGCTTTTTCCAAATATTTTACTAGTTTTTCAGGATTCTGCACTTGTTCAGGGATGAAGTTCCAAAACATTGGAGATGACCAGCTGAAAAGTCCTTGACTCTATGTAAACACTATTTAGCAACAACTAAAACATCAGTGTGTTATCAACATTACTCTCATACTAAATCCAAAACACAGCACTATACCAGCTACTAGGAAGAAAATTAACTCTATGCCAGCTGAAACCAGGACATCAACCTACCTGATTCTATTTCTGTACTATAGAACTCTGTTTATTGGTAAGGCATTTTAATGCTTGTGAACCCAGGTCAGATTGAACTGTGTTTTTAAAATTCTGGACCTGACTTCATCTCAGCTAATTTTTGCGCTTCAGTGAGTCTGTTAAATTAGGAACCAGTTTGTCTGGCTGTCTCCAGGCAGAGAATTCACTAAGAGGGTTTTGTCCCTGCTTTTCCTTCTGTTTGTGGACACTGGCTGGTGTGACTTGTCATCCTGTGCCATCTGATACAGATATAAAATCTAATGACCTCACAGCTCTCTCTTCCACTTAATGCTGGGGTAGCATTTGCAGCCCTGTATAGTGAGTAAACACATACCATAAGAGAAAAAAATCAGATTTGAAGGGGGCTGAATAATCCCCTCAAGAAACCTCCTTCGATAAAAGGAGCATATAGTACTCCTTGTATCCTGTCTGAAACACCTAAATTGAGTGCATAAAATCAGATGGGATTATCCAGGTGACATGATATATAACATCTTACAAGGAATAAGGTCCTTTTAAAACCAGTGACATTTGAGACAGATAATTATATTCTAAGTGATTTTGACCTTTATCTAATCTCTCTTATATCTTAACTTATAATAAAGAAAACTGTTGCCTGCAGGTAAGCTGTAAAGGAATGATCTGTTTCATGAGTTGTCTGGTATAGCAGTGGTTTTCTTTTTATTGTTGGAAGCCTAGCATTAGCCTCTGTAATTATAAACATTAGATGTGATTATCAATACTTAAAGCAATGATAATCTTTTCTTCCCCAACTGTGCTTTTTATACAGCATACCAGTTAATTTTAACGATATAGTGCTTTCAGTAGTCACAGTGTTCTCCCATTTAGTTTAACAAAGAATAGACTAAAAATAGTGATAAAATGAAGTACATAAATTAGTTGTATAGTTTAAAACATTTATATTACAGGCAATACTTAACTCTTTAGAACTTTAAAAAAAAAAATCTAAATACAAGCTGTAAGCAGTCCAAGAGACACTTGGAAAGCGTGAAGAAAAATAAAAGGGATTTCTACAGGTCTGTTAGTCAGAAAAGGAAGACAAAGAAATTGTGGCCCGCAATAAATGAGACAGGGGATCTGGTGATAACCAACATGGAGAAAGCTGAAGTCCTCAACAAATCTTTACCTCAGTTTTCACTGGCAATTGCTCTTCCCGTATCTCTCCAATCCCTGAATCTCAAGGCAGGGACTAGAGGAATGAAATCCCTCCCACTGTAAGAGAAGATCAAGTTTCATAGAACCATAGAACCATAGAATCATAGAATCATTAAGGTTGGAAAAGACCTCTAAGATCATCGAGTCCAACCATCAACCCAACACTACCATACCCACTACACCATGTCCCTAAGCGCCTCATCTATATGTCTTTTAAATACTTCCAGGGACGGTGACTCAACCACTTCCCTGGGCAGCCTCTTCCAAGGCCTGACCACTCTTTCAGTAAAGAAATTTCTCCTAATGTCTAATCTAAACCTCCCTTGGCGCAACTTGAGACCATTTCCTCTCATCCTATCGCTAGTTACTTGGGAGAAGAGACCAACACCCACCTCGCTACAACCTCCTTTCAGGCAGTTGTAGAGTGCAATAAGGTCTCCCCTCAGCCTTCTCTTCTCCAGGCTAAACAGTCACAGTTCCCTCAGCCGCTCCTCATAAGACTTGTGCTCCAGGCCCTTCACCAGCTTCGTTGCCCTCCTCTGGACACGCTCCAGCACCTCCATGTCTTTCTTGTAATGAGGGACCCAAAACTGAACACAGTATTCGAGGTGTGGCCTCACCAGGGCCGAGTACAGGGGCACGATCACTTGCCTGTTCCTGCCGGCCACACTATTTCTGATACAGGCCACGATGCTATTGGCCTTCTTAGCCACCTGGGCACACTGCCGGCTCATGTTCAGCCAGCTGTCAATCAGCACCCCCAGGTCCTTTTCCTCTGGGCAGCTTTCCAGCCACTCTTCCCCAAGCCTGTAGCGTTGCCTGGGGTTGTTGTGGCCAAAGTGCAGGACCCGGCCCTTGGCCGTGTTAAACCTCATACAGTTGGCCTCGGCCCATCGATCCAGCCTGTCCAGGTCCCTCTGCAGAGCCTTCCTACCCTCGAGCAGATCAACACTCCCACCCAACTTGGTGTCGTCTGCAAACTTACTGAGGGAGCACTCGATCCTCTCACCCAGATCGTTGATAAAGATATTGAACAGGACCAACCCCAAAACTGAGCCCTGGGGAACGCCGCTCATGACCGGCCGCCAACTGGATTTAACTCCATTGACCACAACTCTCTGGGCTCGGCCGCCCAGCCAGTTTTTTACCCAGCGAAGAGTGCACCTGTCTAAGTCGTGAGCTGCCAGTTTCTTTAGGAGAATGCTGTGGGAGACAGTGTCAAAGGCTTTACTGAAGTCCAGGTAGACCACATCCACAGCCTTTCCCTCATCCACTAGGTGGGCCACCTGGTCAAAGAGACCATCTGAGATTCGAGGTGGTTTGAGACCATCTAAGGAACTTTAACATGCATAAGTCCATGGGACCTGATGAGATGCATCCCAGGGTCCTGAGGGAACAGGCAGATGTAGTTGCTAAGCCACTCTCTATCATATTTGAAAAGTCATGGCAGTCAGGTTGTCACCAGGATCTGGAAAAAGGGAAACATCACTCCCTTTTTTAAAAAGAGTAAAAAGGAGGACCCTGAGAACTACTGACCAGGCAGACTCACCTCTGTGCCCAGTAAAATTACGGAGCAGATTCTCCTGGAAGACACGTCGAAACATATGAAAGACAGAAAGGTGATTAGAGACAGCCAACATGGCCTCACCAAGGGCAAATCGTGCCTGACTATTCTGGTGGCCTTCTACGATAGAGTATCTGCATCAGTGAACAAGGGAAGAGCTATGGATGTCACCTACCTGGACTTCTGTAAGGCCTTTGATATGGTCCCACACAACAACCTTGTCTCTAAATTGTAGAGATATGGATTTGATGGATGGACTGTTAGATGGATAAGGAACTAGCTGGATGGCTGCATTCAAAGAGTTATAGTCAATGGCTCAATGTCCACATGGAGACCAGTAGCAAGTAGTGTCCTTCAGGGGTCCATATTGGGCCCGGTATTGTTCAATAACTTTGTAATGACATAGAGGAAGGCATTGAATGAACCCTCAGCAAGTTTGCAGATGACACAAAGCTGAGTGGTGCAGTTGATATGCTAGAGGGAAGGGATGCCATCCAGAGGGACCTGGACAGGCTTGAGGATTGGGTCCATATGAATTTCATGAAGTTCAACAAGGCCAAGTGCAAGGTCTTGCACCTGGGTTGTGGCAATCCGTACTGTCAATACAGACTGGGGGATGAATGGATTAAGAGCAGACCTGCAGAGAAGGACTTGGGGATACTGATGGATGAAAAATTGGACATGAGCTGGCAATAGGTGCTCACAGCCCTGGAAGTCAATCATATCCTGGGCTGCATCAAAAGAAGTGTGGCCAGCACATCAAGGGAGGTTTCTCCTCCTCTTGTGAGATCCACCTGAGGTACTCCACTCTGGAGTCCCTAGCACAAGAAAAACATCAACCTGTTAGAATGGATTCAGAGGGGCACAGAAATGGTCAGAGGGCTGGAACATATTTCCTCTGAAGAAAGGATGAGAGTGTTAGTGGTGTTCAGCCTGGAGAAAAGAAAACTTCAGGGAGACCTGAGTGAAGCCTTTCAATGTATAAAAGGGGCTTGTAAGAAAGAGAGAGAGAGACTTTTTAATAGGCCCTGTAGTAACAAGAGAAGGGGCAAGAGTTTTAAACTGAAAGAGGGTAGATTTAAATTGGACATAAGGAAGAAGGTTTTTATGATAAGGGTGGTGAGACACTGGAACAGGTTTCCCAGAGAAGTTGTGGGTGCCCCATCATTGGAACTGTTCAAGGTCAGGTAGGATGGGGCTTTGAGCAATCTGATCTAGTGAAAGATGTCCCTGTCCATGGCAAAGTTGTTGGACTAGGTGATCTTTAAAGATTCCTTCCAACCCAAACCGTTCTATGATTCTATTATCCTATGATACAGTAGTAACTGCTCCTGTTTTTCCCTTATTCCATGTTTCCTCCCCTGTCTTTCTCATTCTGTCATATTTCTGCCAACTTTTATGGCTTTTAACCTGGGTTCATCCTCTAAGAGACATTCGGACAATGCTGTTAATAACATGCTTTAACTTGGTCAGCCCTGAATTGGTCAGGCAGCTGAACTAGATGATCGTTGTAAGTCTCTTCCAACTAAAATAGTCAATTTATTCTCTTCTATTCTATTCTGTTCTGTTTTATTCTATTCTATTGTATTTAGAATTTAGAATTTACCAGGTTCCTATCCTTGTGGCAAGCATTTATTTATTTATGCTTCCCTCTTTTCCTCCCCAACCATTTTTCTTTTACTAAGCACTTTATTGCAATGGATGTAAAAAGACTGAACAGTGAAGACTATTGTTCCAAAACAGATCCTTCACTTTTATGTGAATGTGTAATTTTTACTTTGTCAGAAATCTGAGACACACAAAATTGCTTTCAAACAGCTTTTTCTCAAAGATACCTCAGTAGACTTGTTCAATTTTGTAGTTCATTCATCTCTTAGTGTCCTGGTTTTGGCTGGGATGGAGTTGATTTTCTTCCTATTAACTGGTATAGTGCTGTGTTTTGGATGTAGTGTGAGAATAACGTTGATGACACACTGATGTTTTGGTTGTTGCTAGGTATTGTTTACTCTAGTCAAGGACTTTTCATCTTCCCATGTCCTGCCAGATGTGCAGGGGGCTGGGAGGGAGTGTGGCCAGGGTGGCTGGCCCAGCTGGCCAATAGGCTATTCCATACCATATGACGTCATGCTCAGCATATAAGGCTGGGTGAAGAAGAAGGAGGGGGGATGTTCGGAGTGATGGCGTGTGTCTTCCCAAGTAACCGTTACGCGTGATGGAGCCCTGCTTTCCTGGCGATGGCTGAACACCTGCCTGCCGATGGGAAGTGGTGAATGAATTCCTTGCTTTGCTTTGCTTGTGTGCGCGGCTTTTGCTTTCCCTATTAAACTGTCTTTATCTCAACCCACGAGTTTTTCTCACTTTTACCCTTCTGATTCTCTCCCCCATCCCACCTGGCAGGGGGGGTGAGCGAGCGGCTGCGTGGTATTTGGCTGCTGCCAGGTTAAACCACGACAGTCCTTTTTGGCGCCCAACGTGGGGCATGAAGGGTTCGAGATAACGACAGGTTTGATTGGAATGTGCTAGATCGAATTTATAGCTGTTATTGCTGTTTAGCTATTAATTCGCAGGCTCTTGTGCTTGCCATGGGGCTTGCTTGTCTTACTGTGTATTAGAGTCTTGTGCTCATTAGTGGCTGCTTTTTTGCTCTCGCTGCTTGCTGTACTGCTGCACTGTTTATCGTCTTACTGTGCTATGCCTGGGAACATTCTGATAACAGCAATGGGGATGTGCCTGGGCTGGCAGATGGCCAGGGCATCGCTGCTGCTTCTGTGCTGCTGTGCTGGACAGGCTGGAACTGCAGCGTGAATTCGAATTGAAGGGACTGTGACCTGTGGCTGAGTCCATGCGGGGCAGGACACCCCGAGGCGTCTGTGACTGTGGATAAGCCCATGCCCAAGCAGGTACATCTTGAAGCGTCTGTGGCCGTGATTATGTCCGTGCCGCAGCAGGTATACCTCTGAAGGGATTGTGGCCTAAGGATAAGTCCACGCTTGAGAAGGTACACCTCGAAGCATCTGTGGCTGTGGATAAGTCCATGCTGTAGCAGGTACACCTTGAAGTGTCAGTGACTGTGCATGAGGCCATGCTGGAGCACCTCAAAGCGTGTGGCCGTGGATAAGCCCATGACAGGGGAGGTACACCCCTGGAGAGATTGCAGCCATGGGTAAGGCCATGTTAAAGTAGGTTTACTTCTGAAGGGACTGTGGCCCATGGAGAAGGTCACACTGGAACTGGTGCACCTCGAAGCGACTGTGGCTGTGGACAAGTCTGTGCCGCAGCAGGTATACCTCTGGAGAGACTGTGGCTCATAGGTAAGGCTCCACTTGGAGCAGGTACACCCTAAGGGACTGCAGTCTGTGGATAAATCCAAGCCGGAGCAGGGGCAAGGGGAGGAGTTCATTGCAATGTTAAACCTGTGGTCTGGCCCAAAGGGACCAGGGGTGGAGATTGTAATGGATATACCTTTAAATTGTTGTAACCCATTATTTGAGTTGCATGTTATAGGAATTACTATAGCAGGAACCACCTGAACCAACGGAGGACAAACTTTACAAGAAGCAGCGCAGGTGCAGCAGTGACCCGACCTGAGCTGGCTTTGGTGCCCAGTAACTCCATGCAACACACCACCTCTGCTGACCTGAGTGACCACCATAACAGATGGAGCCCAAAGTCATGGACTAAATGAACGCAGTGGACATTTTGTGGACATTTATGGATATTTTATGGACATTTTACAGGGGTGGTCCATAGACTAAGGGAATGATATCTGTGTATTATATCAAAAGATGGGAAGGGGGATGGTGGGTAATGAGAATGTATTGGATAGTGTGGGACCTGAGCATGATGTAAATGGTATGGAATAAGGGGTGGATACTGTCCTGGTTTTGGCTGGGATGGAGTTGATTTTCTTCCTATTAACTGGTATAGTGCTGTGTTTTGGATGTAGTGTGAGAATAATGTTGATGACACGCTGATGTTTTGGTTGTTGCTAGGTATTGTTTACTCTAGTCAAGGACTTTTCATCTTCCCATGTCCTGCCAGATGTGCAGGGGGCTGGGAGGGAGTGTGGCCAGGGTGGCTGGCCCAGCTGGCCAATAGGCTATTCCATACCATATGATGTCATGCTCAGCATATAAGGCTGGGTGAAGAAGAAGGAGGGGGGATGTTCGGAGTGATGGCGTGTGTCTTCCCAAGTAACCGTTACGCGTGATGGAGCCCTGCTTTCCTGGCGATGGCTGAACACCTGCCTGCCGATGGGAAGTGGTGAATGAATTCCTTGCTTTGCTTTGCTTGTGTGCGCGGCTTTTGCTTTCCCTATTAAACTGTCTTTATCTCAACCCACGAGTTTTTCTCACTTTTACCCTTCTGATTCTCTCCCCCATCCCACCCGGCAGGGGGGGTGAGCGAGCGGCTGCATGGTATTTGGCTGCTGCCAGGTTAAACCACGACACTTGGTCAGAGATTACACACCGCTAGGATTTCTCTACATTTCTGATTTGCGTTTTTTTCTCACATAGAATAACCTCAGCCTGGGCATATTCAAAATCTACCCTCTCTCTAAGTTAACCAATTTTAAATCCTTCTGGTGTATAACTCTGACTTTAATATTCTCTTCCAAAAAATTATGACAGTGAGATTTTATGTCTTACATACTCATAACTTCCAAAATACATCTGTTTCTCTCCAACCAAAAGAAAAGAAAAAGAAATAAACAAGACAAAACCCTAAATAGTATATGAAATAATTGTAGTCTAAAAACAGCTTTGTATTTCAGGTTGCCTAGCTGTCGTTCTGAGTGCTTTTGGAACAAACATCTAGCTAAAGTCTAAATGTATTGTAATATCGGACAGAGATAAGAAAAAAATTGCTAGTCCAGACCTAACTATTTGCAAAACTAAAAAAAAAAAAAAAATCTGACAAAGAATGGATATGCATTCTCCATTGTGTTGTGTTTCCAGTTCATACAGTTTGTAGTTTGATGCTTGATCAAATTCAACTAAATATTTTTAGTTGAAATTTTTCTGTATGCTTCTTGAAGTCTGTTGAAAAAGAACATTGCCATCTATGTTTTTTTATGTTGCTGAGTTCTAAATATTATTCAAAGTCAGAGAATGCTGAAAGAATGTGCTACTGCCCTTCTCAGTGCAGTGAGAAAAGCATCAAATAAATGAAGGAGACAGATCAGTTCCTTAGCTGGTGTAGATCAGAATAATGTTACAGACTTCAAGGAGATACGTTTTTCTCTTATTGTAGAGATTCTGGTCTTTAACAGCTAGATGGGAGATTGGTGTGATCTGTAGCATTTGATTACACAATGGTTGTCTTGAAATGTGGGAGAGAAAAACCAAGTTGCAACAATAAAGGTTCATTTAAGATTATAGAACGCTGAAAGTCCCCTTTAAGAACTAAAAAAACCCTGAAGAACTGGGAGATGATTAGGCAGTAAGAAGTTGTTCTTTGTAAAATGAGATGAAATTTTATTTTCTAAAGGTTAAGATAAAAGGCTACCCAACAGTCAAAGAACAATGGCGAGGATGCTGCATATTTGCTTCTCTCTTCCTTGACCAGCACAGTATTTTACTCTAATAAATAGACAGACCAACTTTGGACAGACACTCTTTACTCTGCTGAAATCTACCACTCATCTTCAGACACATTTCACTCATTGCTTTAATCCAGTCTCACTGTACAAAAGACATTGGTTAGAATTTTACTCCACTCAACACTAAATTTTATCTGTCTAAAGATTATGCTAGGTATGTCGTTTTCACTCTGAAACAAAGATCATAATTCCCAGTGTTTTTGTTGGGGTTTTAACCCTAAGACTATATAAACTTATAAAATAATCTAAATGATTGGAATTCTCAGTACAAGAAAGTCATGGACCTGTTGGAACCTGATTAGAGGGCTGGAACACCTCTCCTATGAGGAAAGGTTGAGAGAGTTGGGGTTGTTCAGCCTGGAGAAGAGAAGGCTCTTTTAGTAGTTATTGCAGCCTTTTAGTACTTAAAGGGGGCTTATAAGAAAGATGGGGACAAACTTTTTAGTAGGTCCTGTAGCAATAGGACAAGGGGGAATGGTTTTAAACTAACTAGATTTAGACTAGCAACATTCAAGGTCAGGTTGCACGAGGCTCTGAGCAACCTAATCTAGTTGAAGATGTCCCTGCTCATTGCAGGGGGGTGGGGCTAGATGATCTTTAAGGTCCTTTCCAACCCAAAATATTCTATGATTCTATAATTCTATGTTTCTTCCTCTAGCAGAGTATTCTTCAATGCAGCCATTAATAGAGGAAGATATGCTGGGGGCCGGGAGGGAGGAGGAAAAAAAAAAAATTAAATTCTAGATTAGAGAAAATGGGAACTAAGTAGTAACTCCTAGATATCTGTCAAGTTTTGTTTTGTTTTGTTTTTTTTCTTTTGTTTTCTTTTGTTTCAGCTTTCTGCCTTGTCCTCTTTTCTCCATCTTCACAAACATTCGAGCAAACATATCCCATGGCAAAAGAAGAGGGATAACAATATTAGCAAGGTAATTTAGAAAATAATAATATGGACAAAGGAAAAAGATTTTATCCACACTAGCAAATAGGAGAAGTAATAATAATCTGTAGAACAAGACAGCTTATGCAGAAGACCCAACATCCATATAATGTTTGAGGGGGTTTCCTCAGATAACCTCTGGTTTGATACTGTGAACTGAACATAAATTTGTGGCTGGAGAATGTTAAATGTGCTCCAGAAGTATACCTTTCAGTTTATTTTCACCTGAAAAAAAAAAAAAAAATCTAAACTAAACCAAACCAAAACAAAACCTTTGCGTGTTCAG
Organism: Calonectris borealis; assembly: GCF_964195595.1. Taxonomy (NCBI): domain Eukaryota; kingdom Metazoa; phylum Chordata; class Aves; order Procellariiformes; family Procellariidae; genus Calonectris; species Calonectris borealis. The sequence continues at coordinate 167,850,529 of NC_134312.1, forward strand.
TTATCATTCCACAATGCGAGTAAAAATATAGCAAATGGAGACAATCAAAAGTTTCTGTTTAAAAGCACACTCTTGATCTGAATTAAAATAGTATATGTAGGCACCCAAAGAGTTCTCTCTGTGTGTATGTTTTAACACCAAAAGGAAAAAAAAAAATCTTTTATTTGCCTAGGACAGAACTGTCAGCCTTTTTTATCATCTTAATAATTCTTATCACAATTATTCACCACTGCTAATCTGGAAAGAAAAAAAAAAAAAGGTCATGGGTTTAACAAGAGGATACTGTCGTACCTATGCCCATACCTTGAGACATAACCCTATAAGTAGATGTGGGGTTTTTTGTGTCAGACCTGTTGCTTAAAGAAAAACAAAAAAATAATTTCTTGTGCTTTTAAATATAAGTTATTAAGCACTGTTCCTATCTCTCCTTTTCGTCTGAACTGACCCCATAATGAATGGAATCACCATGTTCAAACACCACCACCTAGGGTGACCAAAACAAAAGAGTGATCTTGGTTGTTGCTTTTTTCCTAATGCTGGAATAAGCAGTAGGGTGTTTGAGATCTCTGCAGATATTCCCAGGTGAATCTATGTTGGGACACACCTCTGCTGCCCAACACACACACACGCACACACAGACACATAGAGTATCTGGGGCCATGGCTCTCCCTGCAGAGGTGTAGGAATGAGTTTCCCACTGTAGCAGCATGGAATAATTTGCCAGGGAACAGTTGTTAGGGCACTCAGAATTGTTCATACTGTTCAGTAATTATTTATCTGGTTAACAGGTAAATATAGTTTTTTTGTTCTAGCCCTGGCTGTTATTCTTTCCTTACTCTTAGATAGGAATTTTTGATACACTCCTTGAGATCCTGAGTATATTCCTGTCAAAAAAATCAGTTATATGATCATGTCCTTAAACAGACACAATAGTGAAACAGAACCATCATTATCTGGAAAACTTATCTCCAGACAGCTCTGGAAGTCAAACTTTGTTGTCTTTGCTTATAACTGTTCTTATCTCTTTTCAGCTCCCATCATTTGGTACTGCTATCATCGCTGAGCAGCTAAACTTTCATAACGTTTTATTTTGTCTAACTGTCAGCTCAGTAGTGAGAGATCAGGACATACAGAGATCTCAAAGAAACTTTAACCAATGGTTGCATAATGATCATGACCTCAGTTTCAGATTATAAAAGGCAATATTTCCCTACAAAACCAGAGAGAATATCTTTTTATACTCCTAAGAAACACAAAAAGTGTAATTAACAATTCTTTTGTATTTTGAAGGGCAAAAGTATTCTAAAGAGGCTGAATGTGAAAGGCATGCAGTCGTTAAATACAGAACAGAACTTTTTCTTTTTTATTTTTACGGTACCAAAACAGGATGGCAGTCAATAAAAATCATATTCATACAGAATTAGAGTGTTTTGAAAATGTTATTTAAAAGAAAATAAACCAAAAACAGTCACTGAAAGACGGAAAATACAAGGTCAAATTCTTTTCTTTCTGTACTAGAAAAAATCTTGGTTAACTTTGAAGCACATCTTGTCTTATGCAGAAAAAAATATGTTGACGTTTCAGACAAATAGCAGATTTTTTTTTTAACTTTAGTAAATTTAATATATAATAAAAGTTTTTAGATGTCACTGCCAAAAATTTTGTGTAAATTCCTAAAGGACACTCTAAATATTTGCAAACATATAGGGCAGAAAAATAATGAAAGATGCCACAGTTATTTTCTGATCCTGTTTTCTGCATAGCTGACATTTATGTAACCAGAGATCTTTTTGGTGTCCAAGAAGAGTTCATTATGTCATTTCATTTTTTTTACTGAAACAATGCTAAACTATAGGAATTCTGAGAAGGCTATCAGTCTATCCCTAGGCAAAAGACAAAAACTTTTCTAACATCCACAAATTGGAAAGATTAGTCAGTTTGGGAGGAAAAAAGTGTGGTGAGTTGACCTTGTGTAGCTGCTAGACCCCCACACAGCTGCTTTCCCACTCCTCCTACTCCACAGGACAAGGAGAGAAAATAAGATGAAAAAAACCTCATGAGCTGAGATAGAAACAGGGACATCACTTACCAGTTACTGTCCTGGGTAGAATAGACTTGTTTCGGGGAGTATTAATTTAATTTATTGCCAATTAAAAATAGAGTGGGATGATGAGAAACAAAGACAAAAACTAAAACATCTTCCTGCACTTCATCCCAGGCTCAACTTCACTCCTTCAGTCCTGACTCTTCTATCTCTTCCCCACCCCAAGTGATGCAGGGGGTTGGGGAATGGGGCTTGTGGTCAGTCCATAATAATTTGTCTCTGCTACTCCTTCCTCCTCACACTTTTATCCTGCTCCAGCATGGGTCCTTTTATGGACTGCAGTCTTTCAAGGAACATCCACCTTCTCCAGGGTAGGCTGCAGTGTGGTTATCTGCTCTGGTGTGGTCCTCTCCACGGGCTGGAGTGTGGATATCTGCTCCACCGTCGTCACCTTTGTCATCTTCTATGGGCTGTAGGGGAATCTCTGTTCTGGCACCTGGAGCACCTCCTCCCCCTCTTCTTCTCTGACCCTGGTGTTCACAAGGCTGTTTCTCACGGTTTTTTTCCTTCACTCTTTGCTGCTGTGCAGCTATTTGCCCTTTCTTAAATACATCTTGCCTGAGGTGCCACCAGGTTGGCTGATGTGCTCAGCCGTGCCCTGTGGTGGGGTCCATTGGAGCTGGCTATGTCTGGCATGGTGTAAGGAACTGAAACATTTGTCAGTGAGTCCTGGCATTTGTCTCAAGGATTGCTTATCTAAGAAGAGCCGCTGCAAAGTGGGAGAAACTGAACTATAAAACATTTGTCTGCTTACCTAAGAACTATAAAACATCTGCCTCGAAGATGAGAGCAGCTGCAAGGCCACTGAGGCCTCCGGTTTGCAGGGGATGAGCTCTGAGCAAGACTCCGTGTTGTCTAGGAATATGGCAATGTACCATTGCCATGGAAACTGCAGCCCTCGACCAGGAATAAAAGGGACTGACGAGACAACCCCCGTGTCCACCACCAACAACCCCAGAGAGATCCCCCACTGCGGACCCTGGAGCGACTGCTCACTACCGAAGCACTAAAAGACTTGGACTCTGAGGCGTCGCGGGTCCATCGTGGTGACTATTCTTGCAACTCTATCCCGAATGCTTGCTTGATTTCTATCTTTATTCTAATCTATCCTATCGTTACTAACTTTTACTTTTGATAATAGAAGTTGTTTAGGACATACAGTATCACTACTAATTTTTACTTTTGATAAAAGTTGTTTAAGACATACGGCATTTGACCTCGTTTGTGTCTTAATCTCACTCTTGGGATCACATTGAAACCTCACCCGATATTGGATCGGGACACATGGGGCAGCCCTGGCTTCTTCTCTCAGAGGCCACCCTGCAGCCCTTCCCCCTGTCCTCCTACCAAAACCTCACCACATAAACCCAGCCCATACGGCTTTCAGGATTATTGTAATAGGCAAAAGTATTGGTTGGTGAAATTTTATTCAATGCATAAACAGTCCATCACTTGCACCCACATTTCTTCAACTCTTCTTGCTAACAGGATATCTTGAAAGAGCCATCTTTATGAAGGATTTAAGCAGCAAACTGTTTTAATTGGGAACTTAATCAGAATTGGGGGTATTTGATTAGATTCTTCTGAGAAGAATCCATCGCTTGAGGGAAAACTGTGGTTTGGCTATTTAGAGGATTGAATAGTAAGAAATTATAAATACATACTTCATCCTTTGGAGTGTTTGCAGAATGACAGAACAGATGGAAATGAGATTTAATTTGCCTAATCTAGCAACCTAATTTACTCATACATTTTATTTTATGTGCTTAGATTATACATATATATTCTAGGTAACAGTGGCCAGGGATTTATCCTGAGTCTGAAGCCAGGTATCAGACTGGCTCAAACTCACGCTTCTGATGCTTAGGTTGCTCATTCTGAATTTTCCTGGAGACAACTTTCTGCAGTGGTTAAAAACAGTCAAATAGTGAACTAACAAGCAACGAGATGATTAGGAGTCTGCTACCGAGCTCACACCCTCTTCATAATTAATTTACCACCGTGCATACAGCCAGGTATGACTTCCATATGAAAAGTAAAAAATGATCCTGCACACGATCTCAAATATTGGTTTACAGTTGTCTACACTGTTATCACTTTTCTTGTCATGGTTTTGGCTCCTTCTAACTAATATTCACTTGAAAAATATGTGGTCACAGTTCAAAGGGATAGCATTGGCAAAGAGGGAAGGAAGGAGTTTAACCATAGAAAAATTGTCATTAAATGCCAGTTGGCTTCTGAGTGACAGAACATCCCCTAAGGAACTTAGTTTCACAGTACAAACCAGTTCATAATGGCAAAACCTGCCTAACTTTTCTGTGTCAAATACCTTAATGAACCCCTGTGATGCCACATGGCTGAAACTCATTGAAGCTGTGTATTGTTTAGGAAAACTGTCCTTAGACAGAAATAATGTCTTTCTTGCTTATCTTTGGCAAGTAGGACAGATAACTGCTTCACTTTGGAATGAGGGATGTTCAAGTTCAGAGTTTCTTTGAACAAGGATGTGAACACATACTGATCTCTGCAGCTCAGTGTACTTCCTAGAGTATGTCAATTACGTTATATAGCCATTGATAAAGTCCTCTAAGTTCTATCTCAAATTCTGCAAGAATGGGAATTTCCTGAAGAATCCCAATTTTAAGATGATCTCTTGAGTCACAAGCATATGCTGCAGTGACAAGATCTATCAAACACACTAAAACATCCGAAGTCTGCCCTCTATCTTTCCTAGTTCCTTAGCAGGCAATTTTAGAAATTTTACACTGTCTTTGAATATCACATTCTCCCAAATCAAAAGGCATTCACATACGCCTACAATTGTTAAAATTACTCTTGCACAAGAGCAACATGAGCATATTGGAGAACTTGTGCTGGCATAGAAAACAGAAGGCTGCTCTTCTCAGATAAAAAATATGAAACCTACAAAGAAAGGAAAGCATAACAACAGGCAAGCTTGGCTTTTCTTTTTTTTTTTTCTTTTTTTTTCCCCCCACATAGCGTCTTGCTAAGAGTCAATGAAAGAGTTAATGCTTAAAATCAATGAACAGGTAATATTAAGGATCTAAGTGACTATACTGTAAATAAAGGTAATACTTACAGAAAGGTAACTATTTTACTTTTTTCCATAGTAGTGTTATTCCACAGTTGAAAGCTCTTAAGCATTCTCTAAAATTTTAAATTTTTAAAGTTGTTTATGTACTTTCATTTTTTGTACTTCTCTTAAAAATTATTTCTCCTCACTCAGAACTTGCATTCTTTCAGGTATTTAAAGCCCATCATATCCTACAAGATATATATATATATAATGCTTCATCTATGAAATGCTGGAAACAATGGAAAGATCTTCACTTCATTAAAGTGATTAAACTTTAAGGTAAGTTTTTTTCATCATTCTTTCATAGAGCAGCTTGCCAGGTCTCTAGTCATTAAAGGTGAGACAGGAAGAAAGAGCAGGCTTATTACTGGCAGCTTGCTTCTCTTTTGTCTATACAGCTCAATTAGTCTGGCTATTTTTGTGTAACCTGTCTGGCTACGTAACTTGTGAACTGCTGCCTAAATTGGTATTTATACAACTCTGCCTCCTCTGGAATCACTAAAATCAAGCAAAGTACTTGTTCATGTACTTTCAATTAAGAATGAGACTAATCCTATTACACAAGCACAGTTAAGTACATATCTAAATATTGTAAGGTTCAAGCCTAAGTGAGTTGGAATGTTTTCCTGAATTGTATCTATTGTTGGTGCTATCTTTTATTTGGCATTATAATTTGTTTTTCTTAGTTTAACATTGTTTGACTATATTCTGCCTATTATTCTCATTTTGCAACCTTCTTTTTCATTTTTTCTCATTTCTAAATGTAATTCCAGAATCTCCCAGTTGTGTTTCACATGCAAATTCCATCAACATACTGTTTATCTGCTCTTCCAGGCTATTAATGAGACACAGTTCAACTGACAAAATCATAGCTGACTCAGTGCAAACAGCAGAAAAAGAAGTTTACATTGAAATATGCAGATATCACATAACATCAACATACATTTGCAACTGCCTTGTTTAATACTTGGAGCACATGCTATCATTATATGTCACTTGTTAGCTACTTCTTCGTGTTAATTTCTTTTCTTATATACCTCTATTACTTTGGCCTATGAATTTTAAATTATACATGAGGTTTGACTTTTTCATAAATATTAAAAATAAATAAATGAATAAATAGTCTGATAAAATGATCGTAAAGTGTTAAAAGAATCATATATACATCAAGGTGACAGATTTGTTTTTATAAAATATTTTTTTCCTGCTGTGTGAAATGATACTTTAAAATAAATTGAAGACTTCAAAGGACACAAATCAAGTTCTATGTTCCTCAAAAGAGCCTGGGAAATAAAATGTAAAATTTGTTTCATTGAAGTGATTCTTGAAGTACTCTTAAGAAGGGCTAGGAATAAGCAAAAGATTAATTGTATAGAATTAATCTCCAGTTCAAAGAGGTGGTTTATTGCTGTGTTAGATGCCAGGTTGCAAATTTACCTTAGCGCTAATTTAACAACATTCACTGTTTTCAATGTCATGTTCCAATTGTCTTGCAAGTGTTATTTTACCAACAGAACTGTGCTGTAGGGAGGCAATTATTGTTCCATTTGGTGGCACAGACAACAGAGTTTTCTGTATGCTGCCTACAGCAATGAACAAGGTCTATTCCAATGTAAACTAACACAGATTTTACTACATGGTCCCACTATTGAATCAAAGTTTTGTTTTTCTTCTTCTGAAAAGGTCTATTCAGTATTAATATATGATTAATAGCCATGATTCTAGATGATTTTCCAACCTTTTTTAATACATATCAAATAAACCAGATTGCCGAGGGCCATGTCCAGCTAGATTTTGAAATATACTCTAGGGATAGAGACTTTGCCGCCTCCCTGGGCAATCTGTTTCAGTGTTTGGCACCTTCAAAATAACCAAGTATTGTTTTGTGTTTAAATGGAATTTTTTATATTTCGGAGTATACCTATTCCTCTTGTCCTCACTGGACACTACCGAGAAGAGTTTGTCTCTGCCTTGCTTCCATCTACCTCCCCTTTGATAATGTCTCTCTGAGTTTTCTCTTCTCCAAGCTGAACAGTCCCAGCTCTCTCAACCTCTCCTCGTATGACAGATGCTCCAGCCCCTTTACTCCTAACTTTTTGGAATGGACTAAACAAAAAGGACAAAAAGAAGAATGCCCGTAGTCCCCATCATCTAAGTCTCCATTTTTCATGAGCCTGTAGTTCACTATGGGCTGTGTACCTCCTGTGAACCTTTCTTACATGTGGCAATCTTTGGTCTGCTGTAAAGAGCTGAGAATTTTCCTTAAACAGCCTCCTCTATAGCCTGTGCTCCCACTGGACTTTTCCAGTAACACTCCCTCCAACTCTCGCTTGTGGACCACTCACATGACAAGGACAAAGGTACCTTCACAGTTTGGAGTGGATCTACCTGGCCCTCTGTTTCTTGTTTTCATTTGAAGTATTATCCTACAGTCCTCAAAGAAACAAAACTGCTCCTGAAGTCAGTGACTGTGCCTGAAGTAAGGTGTATGCACACATTCTCCCACAGACATGTTTTGTTTCAAGACAGGAAATATTCTAGCACTGATAGCTGCAGATGGAAGCATTAGGTATTCCTTACATGCCTGACCACCTTTCCCCTCAAGCTGAACTAATCCTCCTGCTTTCCTTGGGACAGGTTCTTCTGGGACCTGTCAGGTGACCTTATAAAGTGCTTTCTAAGCTGGGAAAAGACTGGAACTGTTTGTAAGTCTAATCACCACACATTGCAGATGAATTTGGTTTCTTAAAAGAGAAAAGCTTCCACCGTTTCTTTCCTAAGCTTGAAATACTAGGCTTCTGTTGGATCATGCGAATTTGCAAGGCACATCTGTGTTAAATTTGATGCCCCACATAAAACAGTCACAGTAATTATTAAAGCCTGTCAGTAGTGGTTGTTTTTTAAAATATCTTGTTATTGGACTTTTAATGTGAAATAAATTTGCATTATTCACAATAACCATACCAAGATTTTAATGCAAATAGTGTGAACACAAATAAATTATATTCTTTTTCCCCCTGGTGGGACCTAGTTTTCTAAAACAAACCTGGTGTTCACAATATAATTTTTAGCAAACTGACACTTTGAGTGGGAGATTCAATTCAGTCAGGAACAGTAGAACTGTCCAAGTAAACATATTTCTCTTCATTGATTACAGAGAGTGACTGTATTTTAACACAGGTGCCTCAGTTGATTAAAGCACATTCAAATCTAAGGCCAAAAAATTGTCCAGTTTTAACAATTTATTTTGATTACTCTATAAATTACATCAGTACACTAAATGAAAATAATTTTGCTCCTTTCAGAGGTTGACTTGCAGCCACTGAGGAAAATCAGTGGAGAATCTGACTCAAGTTACATGGTAGTAATGTAGTACTTCATTTATGAGTTAAACTTATCAAAAATAATTATCATTTGAATCAATACATTGTGAGATAACAATATACATAGTGAGAAAAAAATGAAAAAAAAAATCAATACAAATGCACAAATATAATATGTCATGGTAATATTAAGGTACTTATACATACATCAACATCTTTCATTTCTTAAACTATGTATAATTTCTATATACTTTTCAAGCATGCATGTATTAATAGAAAGAGGGGAAGGAGAGAGGGAGGGGGGAAAAAAGAAAGAGAAAAATACTGTTAAAAATGTAAAATGTCATTGCCATGATGAAAAGCAGCTTGACAAGACATCTCTAAGTTTTTTCACAGGCTTCCATGACTGTTTATCAATAAAAAAATATTGTGTCAAAGCATTTTGAGAACCTCAAACCTCCAGAGAGTTGTTCTGACAAGAAGAGAAAGAAAACGCAAGCAAACATCCTTTTCATTGTTATCCAATAATTATCTGCCTCTCTTTGATATCTGCTATTGTCTGGAATACAATTTAAGTTCAAATGTTAGTTGTTTAAATGTGAATAAAACTGTTATCTGGTTTAAGAGATGCATCCAGTATATAAAAATAAGCTTGATAAAGTTGACAAATTGAATATAATTTTCCCAATACATGTATACTATGGGAACATCAGCCAACAGAAGATTTCGTGTATTAAGATCCAAAAGGAGATAACATAATGACTAATTCTGCTAAGTAAATTATGTGGTCATTTTTTAATTAAGTTAAATTTCATAGATTTTATCCTATTGTATTTCAATTTTCCTTTGTACAAAAAGGAGGAAATTTTTTAATTAATTTATTTATTTTTGTAGCATGAGTAACATGTGACTAAGTACAGAGCACATTTATGGTCAGGGAGGGCTATTCATCACTGGCAACTCTAGTCAAAGATCAGGTTTTGAAAAAGAGAAGAGGATGGAAAAAAAGATCAACCTAAACTTGACTTCCATTTCCTAAGTGGTGACTTTTACACAACTGCAAGGTCATGAAAATAAAGAACACATCAAAATAATGAATTTAACTGTTAACTTAAAATATTTGTTCTGTTATTCTTAAAGTGTCTAATCAGTAACAGAAAAGCACAAAGACATAAACTTTAAATGAGTCAAGGAGTCTTGAAATTTCTTGTCAAATCCTGAGATATTAAAAGCATTCATTTGTTTCTTTGGAATATTTTTTGTTTGTTTTTTTTGTTTTTTTTTTCCAAGAAATGTAGAAATCCATGTGAATAAAATTATGTTCTTTATTTTTTGAGTCATTACTTGAGCCTTTTGTCCAATGACTTCTAATTTACTGTATATTCATAGCATTTTAAGGTTAGAAAAAGAACCACAGAATTATAGAATCATAGAATAGTTTGGATTGGAAGGGACCTTTAAAGGTCATCTAGTCGCACCCCCCTGCCGAGGGCAGGGACATCTTCAACTAGATCAGGTTGCTCAGAGCCCCGTCCAACCTGACCTTGAATGTTGTCAGGGATGGGGCATCTACCACCTCTCTGGGCAACCTCTTCCAGTGTTTCAGCACCCTCATCGTAAAAAATTTCTTCCTTATATCCAGTCTAAATCTACCCTCTTTTAGTTTAAAACCATTCCCCCTTGTCCTGTCACAACAGGCCCTGCTAAAAAGTTTGTCCCCATCTTTCTTATAAGCCCTCTTTAAGGATTGAAAGGTTGCAATAAGGTCTCCCCGGAGTCTTCTCTTCTCCAGGCTGAATAACCCCAACTCTCTCAGCCTTTCTTCACAGGAGAGACATTCCATCCCCCTGAACATTTTCATGGCCCTCCCCTGGACCCGCTCCGACAAGTCCCTGTCTGTGTTGTGCTGAGGGCTCCAGAGCTGGACGCAGTACTCGAGGTGGGGTCTTACCAGAGCAGACTAGAGGGGCAGAATCACCTCCCTCGACCTGCTGGCCATGCTTCTTTTGATGCAGCCCAGGATATAGTTGGCCTTCTGGGTTGCAAGCACACATTGCTGGCTCATGTTCAGCTTTTCATCCCCCAGTACCCCCAAGGCCTTCTCGGCAGGGCTGCTCTCACCCCAGCCTGTATTGATACTGGGGGTTACCCCGACCCAGCTGCAGGACCTTGCACTTGGCTTTGTTGAACCTCATGAGATTCACACAGGCCCACTTCTCGAGCTTGTCCAGGTCCTTCTGGCATCCTGTCCCTCAGGCGTGTCGACAACATCATTCAGCTTGGCGTCACCTGCAAACTTGGTGAGGGTGCACTCAATCCCACTGTCTGTGTCATTGATGAAGATCTTAAACAGTACTGGTCCCAGTATCGACCTCTGCGGGACACCACTTGTCACCGACCTCCATCTGGACATTGAGGCATTGACCATGACCCTCTGGATGTGACCATCCAACCAATTCCTCACCCAGTGGACAGTCCATCCATCAAATCCATATCTCTCCAGTTTAGAGAAAAGGATGTTGTGGGGGACCATGTCAAAGACCTTACAGAGGTCCAAATAGACGACATCGGTAGCCCTTCCCATGTCCACTGATGTAGTCACTCCATCGTAGAAGGCCACTAGGTTGGTGTCCTGGTTTCGGCTGGGATAGGGTTAAATTTCTTCCTAGTGCTGTGTTTTGGATTTAGTATGAGGAGAATGTTGATAACACGCTGATGTTTTCAGTTGTTGCTAAGTGCTCTCCTAGTCCAAGGACAGCTCCCGTGCCTACTGACTGAGCTAGGTACACAAGATGGGAGGGAACATAATCAGGACAGCCAGCCCAGCTGGCTAATGGGGTATTCCACACCATATGACATCATGCTCAGTATATGAATGGTAGGCGTGATCCAGGAAGTACCAATTGCTACTTGGTTATTGGTCAGCGCAGGTGGTGAGCAATTGTATAGTGCATCACTCATTTTGTATATTTTATCATTATCATTATTATTCTCCCTTTTCTGTTCTATTAAACTGTCTTTATCTCAACCCACGAGTTTTTCTCACTCTTACCCTTCCGATTCTCTCCCCGTCCCACTGGGGGGGTGGGGGGAGTGAGTGAGCGGCTGCGTGGTATTTGGCTGCCTGCCAGGTTAAACCACAACAGTTGGTCAGGCAGGACTTGTCCTTGGTGAAGCCATGCTAGCTGTATCGAATCACCTCCCTGTCCTCCATGTGCCTTAGCATAGCTTCCAGGAGGATCTGTTCCATGATCTTCCCAGGCACAGAGGTGAGACTGACTGGCCTGGAGTTCCCCAAGTGTTTCTTTTCTCCCTTTTTAATCTCCCTTTTTAAAAATGGGGGTAATGTTTCCCCTTTTCCAGTCACTGGGAACTTCACCGGACTGCCACGACTTCTCAAATACGATGGATAGTGGCTTAGCTACACATCTGCCAGTTCCTTTAGTACCCACAGATGGATCTCATTGGGTCCCATGGACTTGTGCACCTCCAGGTTCCTTAGATGGTCTCAAATTTGGTCTTCACCAGTGGGTGGCTCTTCATTCTCCCAATCCCTGCCTTTGCTTTCTGCAGCTTGGACAGTGAGGCTTGAGCAGTAGCCGGTGAAGACTGAGTCAAAAAAGCCATTGAGTGCTTCTGCCTTCTCCATATCCCGGATAACCAGGTCTCCCGTTTTGTTCCAGAGACAGCCCACATTTCCCTAGTTTTCCTTTTATCCCTGACGTACCTATAGAAGCTTTTTTTTTAAATTACAGAATCTTTTTCCTTTTTTTCCTATCACTGATTAGTAGTACCTAAGAGATAAATACCATTAATAAATAGTATTACTTCATTACTGCATATAGACCAGGAATTTAGATAGTGTAACATTCATATGGAATAGTTTGAAGAGTTTATTTTCACAAAGCCTCTAAAACTAGTTACAGAAAGTCTTCTTTTATTTTCTTTACAAGTCACCAAGGTGACTCAACCGAATTACAAAAATCTGGAACTCTTTGGAAGCACACTCTGCAGACAATTTGCAATTTTTCTTGTTTTTTGTTTCTTCTTGCCTACACTTGATATCATTCTGACCAGTAGTTCAGGGAACAGTATTACTATGTGTTTTGAGATAGCTAACCATTGGGGGAAAAAAAAAATAAAAAGAATGATTTTTCTGTCTGGTCACCTTGAAACATTCTTCTTTATATCTTGTCGTATAAAGAAGGTAAAGAGATTTTAACATCTTCTGTTTCACCAGTTTTGGGACATTCAGTATTTTAACTCAGGTCAGGACTAAACTCCTGGAAAAAACCCTGTGTTTTAAAATATAATTTAAAAATAATAATAACATAAAAAGAAGTACAACTATCATGAAAGTATATTGCTAGTATTCAATATTAATGAAACTATATTCCTAGTATTATATTATACTGAATTCACTCTATCGTTCTTGCCTGGATCAGTTAAGAGGGGATTCATATCATCTGACTATAACCATTTAAAAAGTAGGTATCATCTCATGTAAGCTCTGCAAACAGTGTTATTTAATAGGTGGCTAATAGGACACTGCTGTTCCAAATAATATCAGAAGGTCATTCAGAAACAAATACAACAAATAAGTACATACTAAAACCCCAGACACACCACATAAAGCCACATATGCAGCTGGCATATAAGTTTAATGATCATGATCTGCCTTCAGACAAACACAGGACTTTACTCCCAAATGCTGTTATTGCCTAATTAAACTTTTTGATGAAAATGTTAAAATTCTTAATTTCTAAATAAATAAAATTATTTTTATTTAAGTGGTAGTTGTATATTTATTATCATCTTTCTTAGGAAAAAATGTTTCAGATTTCATACAAGCACGAGTCAGACTTACACTGGAGCATGAAAAAGCATGAAGAGCATTAGACGATCCTTCTCTAAAATATGAGTCACCCATTCCCTCCTACGGCTGGCTGTCTTCAATAAATAAATAAAATCTAGAATGCCAATGTTCCAGAAATTAAAGTAAAAAACTATTTCAATTCTCTACTGTTTCTTAAATAAAACTGATTCTGACATGAAGGCAATAACCTGTCAATAAAGGTTAAAGGTCTGTTCAGTTTCCCTCTTAATCCATTAACCATAACTCAGTTATGTAAGTAACATAATCAGTAATATTTGACATATAAGCACCAAAGATGCTGGTCAAAAATTGCAATTTAAAATTCTATTTTTGTTACTTTGTGCTGGAGCCTGCATCTTAAAGAGGTTCATTTTTTCCAGACTTCATGAAAATCAAAAAGTCAGAAGAGTATACTTTTAAAATTTAAAGTCTGTAATCTGCAAGAAAATTAGGAATCTTCTAGGAAGTATCACATATTTAGCTGGTTTGACTTTGAACGTCTTTGAATATCATGTCTTTAAAAACATTTCCGTGTTTCCTTTTTTTTGGAGACCATTTTGCAATAGCTGGTTGCTACCCATATACCCCTCTGTACCTTTCACATACACTTGAAAATGACTGCTAATAATTTTTAAGTATATTTGAAATAGTCTTAATACTTTTTTGTTGTTGTTTTTAAAATCCAAAAGAGCTACTTTTTTTCTGATTTGTGATGGTTAAGAATTCTATCTCTAAATATGTGTGCTTCAGTGAAACTTTAAGGACTGTAAGATCTTACACTTACTATTACCATTAACAATCTTCTGCTATCAGTCCCTGCACACACACAAAAATATGACAGCACTTGCTTGTGTGTCCTTGAATGAACAGTCACTTGTCAAGAATTGAACTCACTTTGCCCTGGGAGGACAAAGATGATTATCATCCTAAAACTGGTGACTTTAAAATGTTCCTTATTGTCCCCCTCATTTTCCTCGGCTGTCTCCCTTTTATTTTCCCCTCTCCTGAGACTCTCCTGAAAGAAAGAGTTATGTATATACATGCAAATGTCTAGTGCAGGATGTCTCACTGGGTTTCATGTGCAAGAACACATTTACAAGGAGGGAAGGTCTTGTTTGCCAGAGAGAAAGGTTAGAATACAAGACAAGGCAGGAGGATACCCTGGAAGGAAGATGGCTCTCCTGGGAAGTGGAAGAATATGAATAGCGTCTTGATTGCTGATATTTGGTTTTGTTCTTGTAAATCTACACGTCTCTCTCTTGTTTGTCTGTGAAAAAAAATGTAATTGCTTTTTAAAAATTATTTTGCCAAGTTTCTGAGCTCTTGTTTTGACAGTCACTGTTCTATTCACAATGGGCGAATAGAAACCAATATGATCTGAACTTAGGAGAAAGAATGTGTAAAAGATTTGAGATGGATACCTTCCCTAGACACCCACCAAAACACCTAAGGTCATGCAGAGTTGCTCTAAAGATTCTCCTTATAAAAAGGAGCATTTGTAGAAGCTAAAGGGTAGTTAGAATTCATTGCTTATCCAATGATTATTGAAGCATATATGTTCAAACCCTTTCCTACTTTATGTATCCTTCAAGGTGTGGGTAACCTTTATAGATAGATCATTGTGGAGTTTTGAAACTGACATGAGCAGAAAGCCAGGCATTTGTTTGCATAACCAATAGTGTATATCAGACTGAGTATTCTCTATTTGGCTCTGATTTTATATTATTTTCCTCGGGTAATACCAATCTAATGTATGATATAAAACCTTGCAACAAGAAAAGAAAAGTTGCAGGTAGGTGGAAACAGTTATAAGCTCCATATCTATAGCGCTGTTCTCCCAGGTTTGTTTGGGGTTTATTTTGGTTTGGTTTGGGTTTTTTTAGGGGTGGGGTGAGGTGTGTGCATGTGTGTGTATGTGCGTTAGGGACACTATATTATGCTCATACTGGTTTTGCTGTGGCACATCTGCAGAAAATTTAATGAGATGAGCAGAGGAAGTCTTAGCAACAGCTTTCAGTCACCTTCAGTGGCTTATTGAGGAGAGACATTTTTCCATTAGACACCATTCCAATAGGAAAGGGAAGAACAACAACCACTGCCTCAGCTGGCCATCCCTTGTAGTCTAACAAATGAAAATACCTAAATCATTCACCCACATTTTTCTGGTTGTGAGGTAATGGTGGGGTTTTCACCATGCATGGTGTTGTTAGTGCATCATGAATCTATAAATTTTGTTCAATGAGTGAAAGGGTTTCTGTGTGTTCTCATGTTACACGATATGCACAGATCATTTGAAGAGGATTGAGATGAAGCTTGGGGCTTTGGGCCTGGGAACAACAGCCCATTTGGTGATGTAGGTATGTAGGAGATGTGTCCTGCAGACACAATAGCAAGAGATGTACTCTCAGAGGTGTAGTGGCTGTCAGAGTCAGACCAGTGATATAGAGTATTTCTTGAGAACTGTGAGTCAAATGATGGAATTCCTTGAGAAGGCACCATAACTGACCTTCCATCTCATTTTAAAAAACACAAATAAAAAGCTGAGTGTATATCCAGCCTGTATTCTTGAGCATTGTTTCTGTAGGATAAAAAGATGTCCTTGGTTAGGATAAAAAGATGTCCTTGGATGTGCCTTCAGAGTGATGTTCTGTTGGACCTAGGGATGGGGTCCTGGAGCATATCACAAGGCATGCACACCTTCAGGTTCTCTTCATGGTAAAGGACAGCCTTCATACCTTGGTGCTATGGAGAAGAGCTATTGGCTTGTAATCCCACCCAAAGTTTTCTCCGTATAACAGGTATAGCTCTGTCATGCTGCATCGTATATGGTTTCAGGCCTTCAGAACTGTCTCTTTCTGTGTAGCATTGCTGTCTAGTCCCTTCTTACCCAGGAACAATCATAAGGTTAACAAACTCCTGATACTACCAGAGGGTTATCCTTCCACATGAGAAATTCTTGGCTTTTTTTACAGCACTGATTTACAAGAAGTATCATTTCCTCTGGGCTTCAGGTTACTTCCCTTTAAATTTCCTGAGCATTAGAAAAGGTTGCCATTGGAATTGCAGAAACAAGAATATGAAGTAGAAAAAAAGTAATAAAAGGAGAAGGGTATTAAAAAAAGAATAACAAGGGGTTTAGGGAGGAGAATAGTAAAAAGTAAGTAAAATAGTAACTAGCCAAACTGAGTGCAATAAGGCCTCATTGAGGGGGCTCGAGCACTAAAGCACAGAAATGCACAGAATTTGTGAGGAAAACACACACACACAGAGCCATACTGCTATACTCAGTCCTGAAGAATTGGTTGGTAGGTCAAAGGGTTTTGGAAAAGTCAGGGTCTTGAACAGGCACAGCCAGAGAAGGAGAGCTTGGACCACAGGGAAAGCCTTGGATCTTGGGGCAGGCAGGGAGAACATGCAGCTCTTTCTGTCTCAGTTCTGACAATCCCACAATGAGTCTGGAGCCATTCCCACACTAACAGTCCTTACTTCTCTCTCTATGAGATCTTTGAGTTTTTAGACAGTCCTTTATCTTTGGTCTCCACTTCCTGAACTACGTACTGCACAATGTTGGAGGGTGTTACTTTCCCACGTTGCAGCAGGTGCCTTATCTCATTGCTCAAGTGCTTTTTTTTCCATGTTTGATGGCTTCTTCTTTTCCATATGTCCTGGTTTCAGCTGGGATAGGGTTACATTTCTTCCTAGTACTGTGTTTTGGATTTAGTATGAGGAGAATGTTGATAACACACTGGTGTTTTCAGTTGTTGCTAAGTACCCTCCTAGTCCAAGGACAGCTCCCGTGCCTACTGACTGAGCTAGGTACACAAGATGGGAGGGAACATAATCAGGACAGCCAGCCCAGCTGGCTAATGGGGTATTCCACTCCATGTAACGTCATGCTCAGTATATGAACAGTAGGCGTGATCCAGGAAGTAGCGATCGCTACTTGGTTATCGGTCAGCGCGGGTGGTGAGCAATTGCATTGTGCATCACTCATTTTGTATATTTTATCATTATCATTATTATTTTCCCTTTTTTTTCTGTTCTATTAAACTGTCTTTATCTCAACCCACGAGTTTCTCTCACTCTTACCCTTCCGATTGTCTCCCCGTCCCACTGGGGGGGCGGGGGGAGTGAATGAGCGGCTGCGTGGTATTTAGCTGCCTGCCAGATTAAACCACGACAGTCCTTTTTGGCGCCCAACGTGGGGCTCGAAGGGTTGAGATAACAACACATCTGACCCAAATGGGTTAAAACAAATTTGTTATAAGCATTCATTATATCAGTTTAGTAGTCGCTGATCACAATGTTGGTTTATTTGCTCTCAGAGTTGTTGGATCTGGTTTTGGAGTTTTGGTCTGTAGCACCTTACTGGCTGTATATACTGCTGATTATCAGTATTTATGTGGGGTTTGTCATCTCTGGGAAATGGATTAAGGTCATTGCTTTGCTATACTGTGTGACACTGATTCATGTTCTGATAAAATTATTGGTCACAAGCCTGTACTCAGCACTGCCATCATTCCTGTTCTTCGGGAGCTATCTTTTGGAAACTATTAATAATTACACTTTTTATCTCTTCACCTCGGAGGATGAATTTAAGGGGCAGACAGGATGGGACACTTTCTCCCACTTGTTCATCTTCCTTTCCATATCTTCAGAAACTCCTTTTTCTTCTATCCTCTTCATGAAGACGTCCACAATATTCCCTGAGAATTTTGAATATCCTTGGAATGTTCAAACAAGCATGTTCATATTGTTATGTCTCTTGAATGTGGTTCAGGTCTTGTTTAGGGTTAAACAACTATTCAGGAATACTGTCCAGAGATCAACCTCGGCAACAGACACGGTGGCTACTCAAACCCCCGCGACAGGCACTGTGGCTACTCAAACTCTGGCAACAGCCACTACAGTTACTTCAACCCCTTCCACAGGCCCTGCACCACTCAAACCCCAGCAACAGCCACTACAGTTACTCCAACCCCCGCAACAGGCACTGCAGCTACCCAAAACCCAGCAACAGGCACTACAGCTGAACCAGAGGACCAATCCTTGCTGGTATCCATCGCCCCTGTACAGAAGACGAAATCTTGGAAGCGGAAGTCAGGTCGTTTAGAAAGGGATTGTGGAAAAGCAGGACCATCACGAGGAAGGCAGGAGGAAGAGGAAGAACTCATAAACGAGATGGAAATCACCCGATCCCTATCCCTGAGTGAGTTGCGAGATATGCGGAAAGATTTCAACCATCGACCAGGTGAGCATGTTGTTACCTGGCTGCTCCGATGCTGGGATAATGGGGCCAATAGCCTGGAATTAGAGGGGAAGGAAGCCAAACAGCTGGGATCCCTTGCTAGGGAAGGGGGCATTGACAAAGCAATTGGAAAAGGGACACAGGTCCTCAGCCTCTGGAGGTGACTGCTATCAGGCATGAAGGAAAGGTATCCCTTCAAGGAAGATGTTATATATCGCCCAAGCAAATGGACCACTATGGAGAGAGGTATCCAGTACCTGAGAGAATTAGGCATGCTGGAGGTGGTTTATAGTGACCTGGACAACGACCAAACACCCAAAGATCCAGATGATGTCCAGTGCATGCGACCCATGTGGCGGAAGTTGGTACGGAGCGCACCAGCGTCGTATGCCAGTTCGTTGGCAGTACTGTGCTGGAAAGAGAAAGAAGCACCAACGGTGGATGAGGTGGTTAGCAGACTTCGGGAATATGAAGAAACTGTCTCCTCCTCCCTTGTCTAGGCAGTGGAGAAACTGTCCCAGAAGGTCCAGCAATTCGAAGAGGATATGTCCCATTCTCCACCTGCACGGACCAGTATCTCAGTCATTAGAAGTCAATGTTCTTCTGCTCAAGAGAGAGGATATAGAAAGTACACACCACGGGGCACCCTGTGGTTTTACCTGCGTGACGATGGAGAGGACATGAGAAAGTGGGATGGAAAATCTACCTTCACCATAGAGGCACGTGTACGTGAGTTGCAAGGAAGAACAATGACACAAGGGGGTTCTCTCAGGACAAATGTTGTTCCAGTTTTCAGGAAAAACCTGTCTCACGACAGTCGAGTTTCCAATGAACAGTTCCCCAGACAGAGTAGAAGGGCTGATCTTACTTTGGATTGTAATTGTTTGCAAGAAGTGAGAGATGGATACTATGACCAGAACTAGAGGGGCCCTGCCTCGAGCCAGGTGGAGGAAAGGGACAACCGGGTTTACTGGACTGTGTGGATTCGATGGCCTGGCACATCAGACCCACAGGAGTATAAGGCTCTCGTAGACACCGGTGCACAGTGCACACTGATGCCATCAAGTTATAAAGGGGCAGAACCCATTTGTATTTCTGGAGTGACAGGGGGAACCCAAAAGTTAACTGTATTGGAGGCCAAAGTGAGCCTGACCGGGAATGAGTGGCAGAAGCACCCCATTGTGACTGGCGCAGAGGCTCCGTGCATCCTTGGCATAGACTACCTCAGGAGAGGGTATTTCAAGGACCCAAAAGGGTACCAGTGGGCTTTTGGTATAGCTGCCCTGGAGACAGAGGAAATTAAACAGCTGTCCACCTTGCCTGGTCTCTCGGAGGACCCTTCTGTTGTGGGGTTCCTGAAGGTTGAAGAACAGCAGGTACCAATCGCTACCACAACAGTGCACCGGCGACAATATCGCACCAACCGAGACGCCCTGCTTCCCATCCATGAGCTGATTCGTTGACTGGAGAGCCAAGGAGTGATCAGCAAGACTTGCTCACCCTTTAACAGTCCCATATGGCCAGGGCGAAAGTCTAATGGAGAGTGGAGACTAACAGTAGACTATCGTGTCCTGAACGAAGTCACGCTGGCACTGCGTGCTGCCGTGCTGGACATGCAAAACTCCAATATGAACTGGAGTCAAAGGCAGGCAAGTGGTACGCCACAATTGATATCGCTAATGCGTTCTTCTCAATCCCTTTGGCAGCAGAGTGCAGGCCACAGTTTGGTCTCTCTTGGAGGGGCGTCCAGTACACCTGGAACCAACTGCCCCAGGGGTGGAAACAAAATGGCAAGATGGACGTCGTCAGATCCCAACAGACGTGATCAACAAAATAACAGCTATGTCTCCACCAACTAGGAAAAAGGAAACACAAGCCTTCTTAGGCATTGTGGGCTTTTGGAGAATGCATATTCCAGATTACAGCCTGATTGTAAACCCTCCCTATCAAGTGACTCGGAAGAACGATTTCAAATGGGGCCCTGAGCAACAACAAGCCTTTGAACAAATTAAACAGGAGATAGTTCATGCAGCAGCTCTTGGGCCAGTCTGGGCAGGACAAGATGTAAAGAATGTGCTCTACACCACAGCCGGGGAGAATGCCCTACCTGGAGCCTCTGGCAGAAAGCACCAGGGGAGACTCGAGGTCGACCCTTAGGGTTCTGGAGTCGGGGATACAGAGGATCGGAGGCCCGCTACACTCCAACTGAGAAGGAGATATTGGCAGCATATGAAGGGATTCGAGCTGCTTCGGAAGTGGTTGGCACTGAAGCACAGCTCCTCCTGGCACCCCGACTGCCGGTGCTGGGCTCGATGTTCAAAGGGAAGGTCCCCTCTACACATCATGGAACCGATGCTACGTGGAGTAAGTGGGTCGCACTTATCACACAACGGGCCCAAATAGGAAACCCCAGTCGCCCAGGAATCTTGGAAGTGATCACGAACTGGCCAGAAGGCAAAGATTTTGGCATATCCCCAGAGGAGGAGGTGATGCGTGCTGAAGAAGCCCCACTGTATAATAAACTACCAGAAAACAAGAAGCAATATGCCCTGTTCACTGATGGGTCCTGTTGTCTTGTGGGAAAGCATCGGAGATGGAAAGCTGCTGTATGGAGTCCTATACGCCAGGTTGCAGAAACTGCTGAAGGAGAAGGTGAATCGAGTCAGTTTGCAGAGGTGAAAGCCATCCAGCTGGCCTTGGACATTGCTGAATGAGGAAAATGGCCAGTACTTTATCTCTATACTGACTCATGGATGGTGGCAAATGCCTTGTGAGGGTGGTTGCAGCAGTGGAAGCAGAACAACTGGCAGTGCAGAGGTAAACCCATCTGGGCTACCGCATTGTGGCAAGATATTCCTGCCCGAGTAGAGAACCTGACTGTAAAAGTACGTCATGTAGATGCTCACGTACCCAAGAGTCAGGCCACTGAAGAACATCAAAACAACCAGCAGGTGGACCAGGCTGCTAAGATTGAAGTGGCTCAGGTGGATCTGGACTGGCAACATAAGGGTGAATTATTTATAGCTCGGTGGGCCCATGGCACCTCAGGCCATCAAGGAAGAGATGCAACATATAGATGGGCTCTTGATCGAGGGGTGGACTTGACCATGGACGCTATTGCACAGGTTATCCATGAATGTGAAACGTGCGCTGCAATCAAGCAAGCCAAGCGAGTAAAGCCTCTCTGGTATGGGGGACAATGGTTGAAATATAAATATGGGGAGGCCTGGCAGATTGATTATATCACACTCCCACAACCCCGCCACGGCAAGTGCTATGCACTCACCATGGTGGAAGCAACCACCGGATGGCTAGAAACATACTCTGTGCCCCATGCCACCATC
The DNA here is from genome assembly GCF_964195595.1 of Calonectris borealis. NCBI lineage: Eukaryota > Metazoa > Chordata > Aves > Procellariiformes > Procellariidae > Calonectris > Calonectris borealis. Next base: position 167,872,521 of record NC_134312.1, read on the forward strand.
TGGAACACCATCTTGGGCCTTGAAAAGCAAGTCTTATGGTGACATGGCACCCCAGAAAGAATTGAGTCAGACAACGGGACTCCTTTGTGAAACACCCTCATAGACACCTGAGCCAAAGAGCATTGAGTGGGTATATCACATCCCCTACCATGCACCAGCCTCCAGGAAAATCGAACGATACAACTGACCACTAAAGACTACACGGAGAGCAATGGGTGTTGGGACATTCAAGCATTGGGATACACATTTAGCAAAAGCCACCTGGATAGTCAACATTAGGGGATCTGTTAATCGAGCTGGCCCTGCCCAATCAAAACCCTTACATACTGTAGATGGGGATAAAGTCCCTGTCGTGCATATGAGAAATATGCTGAGGAAGACAGTCTGGGTTACTCCTGCCTCTGGCAAGGGAAAACCCATTCATGGGATTGCTTTTTCTCAAGGACCTGGGTGTACTTAGTGGGTAATGCGAAAGGATGGGGAGGTCCGGTGTGTACCTCAAGGGGATTTGATTTTGGGTGACACTAGCCAATGCACCGAATTGTATGATGTTGTTATATGATATTGTATATCATCATTATTTCTATGGTTGCTATAGCAGTAAAATCACCCAGATTAATGAAGAATGAACTAACTCCGATGAAACCGAGCAAAGTGCAACGATGATAGAGCTGGACGAGTGCAGCAATGAGAGAACTGGCTTCAGGATGCAACAGTCCAACACCACACATCATCTCTCCTGCGCTGAAAGACTGTTATAATAGATGGAGGCCAAAGTCGTGGACTAAATTAACTCTGTGGATGTTTTAGAGGTATAGTCCATAGATTAAGGGAATGATATCTCTGTTTGTGTATATATATATATATATATATATATAAAGAAAGATGGTGGTGATTAATTGAAATGTATCAAAAAATGTGAGACTTAAGCATGACACAAATAGTAGAGAAAAACAGGGTGGATACTGTCCTGGTTTTGGCTGGGATAGGGTTAAATTTCTTCCTAGTACTGTGTTTTGGATTTAGTATGAGGAGAATGTTGATAACACACTGGTGTTTTCAGTTGCTGCTAAGTACCCTCCTAATCCAAGGACGGCTCCCATGCCATTATTATTTTCCCTTTTCTGTTCTATTAAACTGTCTTTATCTCAACCCACAAGTTTTTCTCACTCTTACCCTTCTGATCCTCTCCCTGTCCCACTGGGGCGGGCGGGAGTGAGTGAGCAGCTGTGTGGTATTTGGTTGCCTGCCAGATTAAACCACAGCACCATATTATATTTAAATCAATCTTTTTCCCAGATATCAAGGCAGTGATGAATACTCTGTCATCGATATTTCTGGAGCCTCTGCTTTCAACCTTTCCCTACTTTCAAAGCCTTTACTGTTATTCCATACTTAAACTGCATATCATTTCAAGACACATGGTCTAGAACTCATGTTCAGCCAGTGAGTTCTCATAACAAGGCAATTACAAGTCTAATAGGCAAGGAGTGGAGCTTTGTGAAGCAAATGGCCTTTGTCCTTGCAAAAAAATAAAGTAAATGGCCTCTAATTAGCAATGTCAATACTGTTTCTGCTAGGCCACTGTGTTACAATGGAACAAGGAGAAAAAATGCATGGAAAGAAAGGGAAAGAACAGCAACAAACTGCAACAAACTTAATGTGTGCTCTTTATGTAGCACAGGAACCACTTCAGATATTATGGAGGTTCTGAGTATTTTCAGAATCCTGTAGGCATATGCATGGTAGGAACATGAGAAGTATTTCATAATGGTGCAGTCCACAAACTGGTTAGAAACATAACAACTCCACTGACTTTTTGAGTCCTGGAACAGACTTGCTGTTTCAACTTGCTTCAAAAGCAATGATTTCATCAAAGCTGCTCAAGAACTGAACAAACAAGCAAATGCAGGCAGTAAGGGGATTTGCTTCAGACCCACACTGCTGCTCCAAAGTGACAGACTACTGTTCAGAAAGCCTATGCTGAATGCACTCTGACTCCAGGAACTCAGACACCTGGCTAACCATGTGGACTCCATGTAGACTCTTACACTTAGATGTCAACAGGCTGAAGCTGAATACCGGACAAGTTGATGTGAACATAATAATGTGAACATAGGTATCAAGTGTCACTTGGGATGCTCAGACTATCACAACTTATCTCCAACTGCTCGACCAGAAAGTCATGAATCTCCCTTGGGTCCTTTGTTACATCTGCCACATTCAGGATTCTTGCATACCCATACGTTTCTCAAGCGGCATCGCTTCAGAACTTAAGGAGATGGATCATCATCAATAATATTAATTTTTGAAAATTCCATCTTCCAAACAGAAATTAATGCTTTTTCTAAGTAGCTGAAAATAATAACCTTCTTACTGATATTTAATAACCTAATGATTAAAGGAGAAACTTTCATGAAACGTGCAGGAATCCATAATTCAAAGTGACATAAAGGTCAAAGAAGCATCAGAGAGGAATAAGAGAATAATTAGGGAAAAAACATTTTTTATATAAAGCTACAATTATAATTATAAGGTTAATATATTAAAAAATGTGTGTATATTTAAGAGTATTAACTGTTACTTGGCTTCCATTATACACTTAACCAAACAGAGATAGAAAATTTTCAACTGCATAGTGCTTTAACTCAAACATTATTTACTCAACTAAGTGGATAAAAATGAGTAAATCAGTCACACTTGTTTGTTCATCATTGAAATAAAATCTAAAGAACCTAACCATTTTGTGTTTCTAAACAGTACCTGGGTTTCCCACTGCTTTATTTCAAAGTAGTTTCATTGGCTGATTGCAATGGTTTACAAAGTAGTATGTTGACAAGTAGCTCTAGGTCTCTAGATTTTCTTATCAGAAACAATGCCTGGAATTTAATGCAACCTCTGTTTTGAGTGGAATTTTCCCTAGCCATCTGTTTAAGCCAATAAGCTGTTTACTCCTCCAATCAGGTCATCCAACCTGGCCAAAAGCTAAATGGATTCATTGTTAACAACTTGAAACTGTGTTCCTATATTGTATATTGTATAGAGGAAAATAATTGCTTCTTTTGTTCTTGTGTGAAATAAAAGATTGTTGATTCTCTATGTTAAGATGTCTTTACTGCCACCTTAGGTGAAAAAAAATATTCTTTTACTGCCGTTATTTCAGAGGATGGAAGATGTATTCAGAATTAGGAAGCAACAGGCAGAAGTTAAAGTACAATCATATGATTAAAGGAATGAAATGGCATTCTGGCAAACTGCATTCTAACTCTGTCTCCGCCACATAATTCTAGCGTTTTCAAACGAACCAGGAAAACCATTTTTTTCAAGGGAGCTAGTCCTTATTTATTCATATCCAACTTGAGAATCTGAGGCTCTTAGGACCTGGAGAGTAGAAGTGCAGAAGTGCAGAAGTGCAGAACACACACTTAAGTCCACAAAGCTTGGATTCTGAATATTTATATATTATTGAAATTGTATGAAATTTTGAGTCACCTGAAATAAATGCCATAAGGCATTTGAATTAGTATATACTTTACATTTTGATGTATAGGGTTCATCTGCCCAGTGTTTATGTCTACAGGGTCTGTAGTCATTACCTTAGTTTTTTTTTTCTAAGCACTTTAGGGATATAATTTGTCTTATACCAATACAGTTGATTAAATTAGGTCAGTTGAATCACATCCTGAAAGTGTCATCTTCTCTGTCTATAAAGCAAGCCTGATGTGACTAGCTCATATGTAGACAGCTGGTTTGAATATATCTATAGATAGGTGAGATAGATTGTCTCTGATGGACAGCTTTCAAGTCTGGATAATGTCACTCCAAATTTCATAATGAAGTAATGAAGTTCAATTAGGCATGTTATGGTTAGTGCAATAAGAAAAGTCAATGACGTAATGAATAAATTGTTCTTCAGAGCAACAATATATGAATTTTCTATAAATGCAATGAAATCAGATTCTATTACGCAGGATCCTCCAATCCTAGACTGAGGAGTTATTCTTTGGGTTTATGCCCTATCTTTTCCTATTATCTTTAATTCACAGTCAGGTTTAAGTGAAAATTTAAGTAGTTGCTCATAAAGTAAGTGTCATCAATCCTATTCACTGTATGACACTGCATGACTGGATAAGTTCATGTAATCCCACACTGCCTGCTAATGGGCTTGAGATGTGACCTGAGGTCTTTTGCAATCTTCCTTCTGCCTGTTTGAACTCTCAAGCTCTTGACATTGTTACATTAATTCTCTCTTTACACAGCCTTTTATAGAGAATATAATCTTAAGATCATACTGATCAGAGCTTGCTGAGACAACAGTCCGTTTTTCAAGAATTGCCTCTAGAAAATAGCAAGATGTACAATGTTCTGTTTCAGTGAACAACAGAAAAAATAGCAAACACTGTCCTTTTTTAACACCAGTATTAGGTTTTACATATTTATTAATGGATACTTAGTTTTCATTCATAAAACTACTACAATGTAATGTACTCATCAACATAATTGTTGATGAGCAAACAGAACTCAGAAATGCGTATTTTTGCCCTTTAAGTATTGATACATTTATTATTTTTTGTTTTGTTCCATCTTGCATGTTCAGTGGAACAATAAGCTTTAGATTTATTATAGTGAAACACAAAAAAATGTGTGTGACCTAACCTGTATCAGAAATAGTGTGGCCAGCAGGAGCAGGGAGGTGATCGTGCCCCTGTACTTGGCACTGGTGAGGCCGCACCTTGAATACTGTGTTCAGTTTTGGGCCCCTCACTACAAGAAGGACATGGAGGTGCTGGAGCATGTCCAGAGGAGGGCAACGAAGCTGATGAAGGGTCTGGAGCACAAGTGTTATGAGGAGCAGCTGAGGGAACTGGGGTTGTTTAGTCTGGAGAAGAGGAGGCTGAGGGGAGACCTCATCGCGCTCTACAACTACCTGAAAGGAGGTTGTAGCGAGGTGGGTGTTGGTCCTTTCTCCCAAGTAACTAGCGATAGGATGAGAGGAAATGGCCTCAAGTTGTGCCAAGGGAGGTTTAGATTGGACATTAGGAGAAATTTCTTTACTGAAAGAGTGGTCAGGTCTTGGAACAGGCTGCCCAGGGAAGTGGTTGAGTCCCCATCCCTGGAAGTATTTAAAAGACGTGTAGATGAGGCGCTTAGGGACATGGTTTAGTGGGCATGGTGGTGTTGGGTTGATGGTTGGACTCGATGATCTTAGAGGTCTTTTCCAACCTTAATGATTCTATGATTCTATGATTCTAACAGTACATTCTATTAGTTTCAACAAAATGCGTATCAAAAGATATACACTGTACTACTTGTCTGCACAGTCCTGAATTACTATAAAATGTAGGGGGTTTTTACACTTATCTCACTTATAGGCTTAAGAATTTATCCAAACTATGTAAGACATAAGTGGACAAACTTTTTGATCTACATATTAAAATCTTCTAATGGTTGAGAGAAACAACTTATTTCAAATTCCTTAATAAAACTCTACACTGCCCAGTTAGTATTCATCGTAAGTTACTCTTGGGTAAAACAGTAGTTCTCAAAGGCTGTGTCTTCTTCTCAAAACAAGTTTCTTCAACCTTGTCACGAAATAGTGATTTAGGATCCTGCCGACTATGCCAATTTGTTGTGAATGAGTGGTTTTGAGACTGCTTAAAGAATCGCCAGCAAAGGTATCAGCAAAAAGTGATTTAAATAGAAATTTATAAAAGCGTGACTTAACAGAACAGGCAAGGTTCACTCTATTACTCATTACATGGATTAAGTATACACAGGGAAAATCATGTCAGAATTGTCTTGGAATGGTTTATACAGAGGACGAGGACAAAAAACGTAAGGGACACCCTCCTGTTGAGTCACGAGGTTCAGAGAAGACCCAGCTGGATCCAATCTTAGTCTCAAACTTGGACAACGGTTTATGTCTAATAAAAAAAAAGGTAAGGAGACTGTCCTGTTGAGTCATGAGGTTCAGAGTAGACCTCTTTGCTTTCTAAACTCCTTCTCAGAGAGGAGCCTAGGTGCAGCTGGCTCTACCCCTAGTCTCAGACCTCGTCAATGGTTTATGTCTAAGGGATTAGATGTGACTAGCAGCAATCTAAAATACCTTCATAATTTTAAGCTGGATCACAAGATTTTAGCAGCACTTAGTTGTTGGCGTGACTTACTTACAGATTATGCTTATTATTGGTTATCTGTATCAATTCACACACACACAAGGGATCTAAATCAATTCACACACAAGGCCCCAAAGCTAAATAAAGGTATCCGTTAAAAATTCCCCTTGAGTCTTGTGAAGTACTCACATTAAATGTCTCGGCATTTCTCAACAGGTGAAGTATTGAGCCCTGAGGAGTGCTTCAGCCCATCCTGACGGTCCTCCAAGTATCGCAAACATGAGAGTTTTCGAGCTCTGAGAGGCGTCCCACTCAGAGGGAAACTCTAGGCGCAGCCTGCTGCGGTCCAGGAGACCTCAAAGGATCTCTCTTGGGACCGCTCTTTATAGGTTTGCAAGATGATTGGCTTTAGTCATCAGTAAATTTCCACCCTGACCACTATCTGGGGTGGTCTGGGATAGTAATTATGGTATCGTTCCACGGTAACAATGCTATCATTCCACTTGAGCTATGATCCAGGTAGGAAATGCTTCAGGGCTATCAGGAATGATGAATTATCCCCCGCTTTCGTTCCCTACCCTGATCAGGTAGCTGGTGTTCCTGGTACGATCACTGCCGCTCCCCACCTTAGCCATGCAAGAGTGCCTGGTACGGTCAAGGGACGCTCAACCATTCAACTTGTTACACAATAGCTAAGGCCTAACAGAAGATCCTGTGATTGTAGAATGGCCCAGGGGAAGGGGAGAAATGCACCACCACAAACCTCTAGAGAGCAAAACCAAAGTATGTACCATCAGAAAAGGTATCAAGTGAATGGCTTGTGAAATTATTGTAGATTATAGTCTTAGGTTTGAACTTTATTTAAAATGTTGTCAAAACTTTAGGTAGTAGATGTACAATGCTTACATATAACATATGCGTGTATATATAAATCCTTTCTAAATATCATTAAAATTGATAATGAAAAAGACACTGGGGGGAGGGAGGCAAAAACAAAACAAAAAATATTAAAACTTTGTTAATGAACTTTTACCAGTGAAGAAAAACCTTTATAGCTTTTTTGTTTTAAAGATATTCAGAGTTCAAAGCTTGCACAATATTGTAAAATTACTCATGTTGTCCCTTGAGCACGATGATGTCCGACAGAGTTGCATTTGTTAGGTTCTTTAATCACTCTGTTTAACTCATGGATGGTTTGTCACATCTCCTTTAGATCTTGATTAACATCTCGGCTCTAGGTAAAGCTGTCAACAAGAAAATGAGTAGAAGACTTGTCGTATCTGTTATCTAGCAAGCAAGAGGATGAATAATCACAAGGAAGGAATAAAATTACAGATGTAAAAAAGAAAATGGAAGGACAAATGCTAAAATGTAGTAAAGCAAAAAACTTGACAAGATATCTTTCCGCTGAATAATACATGTCTGGTATTTCTATTTTCATTTGAAGAAACAAATATAGAACAAAATACATTTCTTTGTCGGTCAGAAATAAAATTTTAGGGGAAGTGAAAGAAAGGCTTGAATGCTTGGCTAAACATGTTTCCTAGATTACTTCTGATTTGAGTGGGATGAAAAATGAAGTTTCCAATCGAGCAGAATTGTAAAATTTTGGGAATTCTAATTCTAATTCTTAATCACCAACATGGAACTAATGTTCCATAGTTAAGCAAATTAAAAAAAAAAAAGAAACAAAACCAAACCCCAAACCAAAACACCCCAAAAGAGTTGGTTTAGAAAACTAGAAACAATGTGACTAAAATATAAAAAACTTGCCATTTGAAGACCAGAGGTTTGATTTTTTACAAGATCATTTTTTTCCCATGCTTCTTCTACATTCATTCTAGCTGATCCTAAGATTCTTTGATGTTTTGATATATCATTCAGTGTTTTTTCTACCAGCAATTGCAAACAATTCTTGTGGAATACTGCATCCGAATTTGTTCTTCCTATTTCATTATTTTTTATATGTCTTACGCTACATTCAGTTAGGAAATAAATGTGGTTTGCAAAGATTGTACTGAATTAAACTTCAGACCAACCCCCACGTATAAATGCCTGTTCTAACAATGGAACCTAAAATACAGAGGTATGCAAATATTAGACAACTTTTTAACAATAAAGCTAGTATTAGACACTCTTTTGACCCATACAATTTTAAACTCCTGTCTGTTTGGTACATGCCACTTTAATTTATTTAAAAAAAACTTAAGAAAAAGTATTTTAGTAAGAGTATTTCAGTAATTTGGAATGGTAACTAATACCATGTATGTGTACAAGATGTGGTGGTGCATTCATACCCCCCTTCTTCCCTGGGCCACTTGTTGATCTGGGCCGCCTGTTGATCTCAGAAATTTCCATGAAACCTCGGCCTTGGTGTATTGAGTCTGGCAGTTGAGCGCTCCTTGACTGTATCAGAAACTCTGCACAGCTGAGGCTGGGAACATCCTCCTACTGTCTGGCCCGGGTGTCCAGCAGAACAACACCGAAACCTTGAGAATTCTTTAGTAATTACCACCTGGGACTGTGGCCAGGATGGAAATTTACGGATGACTAAAGCCAACCATCTTGCGAACCTATAAACGGTGGTCCTGAGTGAGGCCCTTTGAGCTCTCCTGGACCGCAGCAGCTGCACCCAGCATCTCCCTCTGAGTGGGACGCCTCTCAGAGCTTGCGATCTTTCAGGCCTGCGATATTCGGAGGACCACTGGGTCCTGGGTGAGTCCCTTTCGAAGCTCAACCGTTCGCCCGTTGAGAGGGAATGCCTAGACATTCGACGTGAGTATTTCTTCACTGAAATCGAGGGGAATTTTTAACAGGTATACCTTCTGTACATAATATATATATATTTCTCTGTGTGTGCACTAATAGTAAGCATAATCTGTAATTAAGTTGTGATTGTAGTAGACTTACTAACCTACTTTGCAAATAGTGAATAGTTGATGATTAAGTGTTACTAAAGTGTGAATGAAACCTAGACTGTTCCTAAAATATAAACCCTTAGACGATTTTCTTTATATATTTCACCCGTGTAATAAGTAATAGAGTGAACTTTGCCATCGAATCCTATTAGGTCGCACCTTTATAAATCTCTATTAAAATCACTTTCTGCTAATTTCTTTGACGGTGATTCTTTAAGCGGCCTCTAAACCACTCATTCGCGACACAAGATGTATGGAAGGAAAATTCATTCTTTTATTGTTTTTTAGTGATGTATTTTTTATTATGTTAATACAAAACAACGTGATGAATGCACTAGCAATTGTGATATACTTCTACTTAGCAATGCTATCTTAAACTTCAAATAAAAAAAAAGGAAAAAAAAAGGAAGACCCTTGCAATAATAACAATGCATAAATGCCAAAGTTCTTTAAGGTTATTTTGCAGAACTGTTTGCTTTGTAAATATATTTTACCTACAGTGTTATCATTTCAACATTGTATACATTTATCTTTCAGTAATTCTATGACATCAATAAACCATGAGTATATAAACATTATGTTAAAGACATCTTTCAACAACTACAGTACTTTAAAAGTAAATACATTCAGGTGGAATCTTTCCAAAGTACATTCAATTAACTTTATTCTTTGTAACATCTTGGCTTGTAAGTAAAGTGCAATTTGACACAAGAATTACAAAAATAGAAAGTAACAGTAGAAAGAAAGGTACTATTATCAAAGATTAATGTAAACAGAGGGGTCCTCTTACTGTTGAAGCATAAAGTACATAGTGTGGGTAAGCTGTGCTGCCTTCTTGTATAATATGCAGTTATATATATTTTAGTAACTGTTAATCACTATTGATATTATTGTAGCATTTTACAGATAGAAATATCATAACTATACATTCCATTGCCCCTTCTGTATAGATAATTTCTTCAGTGACTACTCTCAGTTGTCTTACAACATCTTGTTTTAAAGGTGATGGAACAACCATAGGAGGAGACAGCCTACCTTAGATAGGTTAATTACACAAATGGCAAAATTTAGCATCCTACTTAGTGAAATTATTGTGACTGTGTACAAAAGAAACTATACTAGTAACATGAAGATTTTCTATCCATATTTGTAAGACGAGAGACATTAGCACAGATCTCTTTAGAATACTGTAAAATGTATCATTACATTGGGTGTATATCTCCAATTTGAGATGTTTGAATGTGACCACCTAAGGATATAGACTTCTTCTAAACTCTATGAATACAGGGTAGGAGAAATGAGGAGTCACTGCCACTTCATCTAGGCCTAGATATCTTCATATAATATTTAAAACAGTGATACAATCTACTTCTGTTGAATTTTATCCTATCTCACCAGCAAAATGGTGTGACAGTGTTCCAAGATTTGCAGACTCCCTAGAGGCTGTTTGTACTGCCTAACCTTAGGCACTTAATGAAGGAGACAGCTTTGACTCGGCTCCCTATACTGTTAATGAAGGAGGAGGCGATAATTCAGAAGGTGATTCAGAACTGAGTCTGAAAAGTATGCTTAAGTTAAAATGTCGTTCTGAGTCATATTCTAGAGAAATCTAGCTATCTCCATTAAAAATGTGTAAAGGACATGTAAAGATGTGTAAAAGATGTGTAAAAGATGTGTAAAAGATGTGAAAAGGATATATAAAGACTATAAGGACACTTCTATCTAACTGTCTTAAGCAGACAATTGAAGTTAGTTTGTGTAGACATCTGTGGGGATTTAACCCCATCTGGCAACTAAGCCCCACACAGCCGCTTGCTCACTCCCCCCCGTTGGGATGGGGGAGAGAATCAGAAGAGTAAAAGTGAGAAAACTCGTTAGTTGAGATAAAGACAGTTTAATAGGTAAAGGAAAAGCCACACATGCAAGCAAAGCAAAACAAGGAATTCATTCACTACTTCCCATCAGCAGGCAGGTGTTCAGCCACCTCCAGGAAAGCAGGGCTCCATCACGTTGTAACGGTTACTTGGGAAGACAAACACTGTCACCCCGACCAGCCCCCCTTCCTTCTTCTTCCCCCAGCTTTATATGCTGAGCATGACATCATACGGTATGGAATATCCCTTTGGTGAGTTGGGATCAGCTGTCCCAGCTGTGTCCCCTCCCAATTTCTTGTGCACCCCCAGCCTCCTCGCTGGTGGGGTGGTATGAGAAGCAGAAAAGGCCTTGCTTTTGTGTAAGCACTGCTCAGCAGTAACAAAAACAGTAATACAAACCAGTATTATCAACCCTGTTTCCAGCACAATCCAAAACATAGCCCCATGCTAGCTACTATGAAGAAAATTAACTCCATCCCAGCCAAAAACAGCACGACATCCTCCCATGCTTCTGTGTTCTGTGAGATGCCAAACCTTATCACCATGTTTGATGAGAAGACACCAACCTTGGGAGGGCAGTTATGGAAAGACAAGAACAGTAGTACATGGCAGAATCAATACTCATTTTGCAAAGTCTTATGTTTCCCAGTAGCAGGCTGTAACTTCAGTTTGATATTTCACAAGATACAATTACACCATCTTTGAAGGCGAGAATATATCATTGCTTCAAAGACTATGAACGAGGGAAACAAGATTTTGAGAACTCTTTGGAGCCTGTATCAACTCTTCAGAATACAAATGCAATAGCAGACCTATGAGGTATGAGTTGTTGCTTTATTGAGGTGTGTGGTGGGAAAATCACAGGCAGTGGTTGTAAATTGAAATGAGAGATTCAAACTGTGTATAAGGAAAACCTTTTTTTGACCACGAGGACAGAAAACGTTTGAACACTTTGTCAAAGAGACTGTACAATCTCTGTCCTTAGAGGTTTTAAAGGCTGTTAAGGGATGTTATAAATGGACACTGCCTCGAACAGCTCTGGGCCCAGGTGTCCATCCTAGGCCGAGGGATGCGGTTGCCACTTTCCTATTTGCAGGTTCAACCAGTAGCAAAGCTGAGTGTGTGAAAGACACACACACACACACACACACACACAGAGGTCACCAACATGGCCGGGTCACACAGATGGCCACAGACAAGGTGCTGCCTTAATCAGCACCCGCAGACAGGACTCACATCAGACACAAGCCCAGACAGCCACATCCCCTCCTCCTCTTGGGCTGGCAGAGGCAGAAGGTCACTGGTGCAGCGCACACACCACACTCTCCAGGTTCACAAGCACACGTGCATTTGTGGACCCCCTAGCACCAGTCCAGCCCCTCTGTCTGCCCAGCATTCCTGCCCAGATCCCGGTCCCCTCTTACCTACCCTAAGGGTCCCCGACTTGCCAGCTGGTCCATCTGGGTGCTCACTGCAAACACACAGCACTCACACACTTGTCCCACAAGTACTGTGCTTTCGCAAGTCCCTCTAGGTGTACCAGCACTGACCCTCCAATCATCTGATAGCCTGCTCCATACCAAAGACCTCCTCATCACCAGCTGGTCCAACTTGAAGTTTTCCAACGAATACACAGGCACACCCCACGTGCACCCGGTTTGGGGAAGGTACAGACACTTGCTACCCCAGCAGCTGGCACCAGGTACAGGGGCTGGAACCCAGCCATCTGACCACCAGGTACCAACATAGAACCCCTCACTTGCCTCACTCACTACAGCACCTGCAGTAGCTGTGTTTTGGGACACACAAGATTCCCGCCCCAGTGGCTGGAGATTAAAGAGCCCCACTTACTCCAGTAGCTGCCACTGAGACCCCACTGGCTCCAGAGGCTGATACCACAAGCCAAGAGCTCCCACTGGTCTGACTCCAACCAGTTCCCGGTTAGTCCTTGCAGCACTTAGTCCTTGCAGCACTCACACACATGTGGAATAGAGTGAGACTATGTAGAAATAGTTAAGAAAGGATTTAATAAGACAGGACAGACTGCATTGATCAGGCAAAGGGCTCAGCCTGATCAGACAAGCGTGCTGACCATCCCCATTTTACACGTGAATAGTCCTTTTTATACTCCTTTCTGCCTGTTCCCCCTTTGCTCCTCCCCAGTTTCCTTCCCCTGCACATTTCTCTCTTAGCTTGTGTAGACTTACCAATCCCCTTGTAATACTCCAAATACTTATGTTCCTTTTCTTCCCCGTTCTTATCAGCTACAAAATCCAGGTGGTCCTCTCCAGACCCGTGCCTGGAGTTTTTTAATATCCCATCAATTATTGTGACTGACAAGATTTGTTTCTTGTCATTGTTTCCTTTATTTTTTGTCTATAAGGTCTGCATCTCTGTATGTTTTTATTTATTGCCTCCCCCTTTATCATCCTTATCTAACTCAGATAATCTTAAGGGAGCAGACATGCTTCGCCTCCACATACCCTTACAAAGACCTGAAAGGATAAAGCCTTGAGCAAACATAGTCTGGCCTCCTACGTGACCTTGCGTTGAACAGGAGGCTGGTCTAGTGTCGTTCTCAAGTCCCTTCCAAGCTGAATCACCCTATGGTTCCATGACTGCATACAGGAGATGATGCTAATTATGGGTTGTGTCCAGGCTAGTAATACTTACTTACTGAGATTAGAGGGAAGGAGACCTTCTTTGTTAAACCATAACATTAAACGTTACTTAATTGACATTTTCCAAGACCCTACTTAGGAGTATATTTGGATAAGTATTCAGATTTTTTTCCTCCATCTAGGGAATAGTATTGCCTTTGCTAGCTATTTACACTAGCTAATGTTTCAATATAATCAAAAAAGAAGAAACATTGACATATTGAAGTTCACATATGTAAAAATCATTCCCGCTGTTCAGGACAGATGCAATCCTCTGGAGCTATGCCTTTATATAGCTCTACTGTAGACATGTTATTACCGCACACATATGTTTCGGCCATTTTTAATGCCTTTATCAACAATATTTAGAATGCAATTTTTTATTATAGCCATGAGTTTTTCTTGTTGGGGGAAGGCAAATTTGTTGTCAGGATGAATACCTTCTTGTACTGGGTACCCAGTAGAGGTAGCAAAACCCAGGTTTTGGTAGCAGGGAGAAGGGGGATGTGCTGCAGAGGTGAATTCTGTGAGAAGCTGCCAGAAGCTGTCTTCATGTTGGACGGAGACAGTTTCAACCGGCTCCAAGACGGACCCTCTGCAGGACAAAGATGAGCCAATCAGGAACGGTGGTAACACCTCTGATACCAGCAAAGACAAAGTGTTATGAACTGACCACAGCCTCCATTCCCCACCCCCCCGTGCCGCTCAAGGCAGGGGAGGAGATAGAAGAGGCAGGAGTGAAGATAGGCCTGGGAAGAAGGGAGGGGTGGGGGGAAGCTGTTTTTGGTTTTGTTCTTGTTTCTCACTATCCTACTCTGTTGCAATCAAATGACAATAAATTAAATTAATTTCCCCAAGTCGAGCCTATTTTGCTCATGACGGTAATTGATAAGTCATCTCCCTGTCCTTACCTCAGCCCATGAGCTTTTTGTCTTATTTTCTCCCTGCTGTCCTCTGGATGGCGCGGGAGTAATAGAATGGTTTGGTGGCACCTGGTGGCCAGCCAAGGCCAACCCACTAAACTCCTTTAAACTAATGTCCAAATATAAATTTTCATAGAGAAGAGTAAGATTTACTCATGTAATTCCAGCAGCTTCAGTGCTGAGTGAAGAACAGACCTACTGCCCGATGGTTTCTCATTCAGCATTGAAAATTTTTTTCTCTCCTGAATTAAAAATTTTCTTTCAGAGTAACAGATGTACATTCACATCTATATGCACATATTTCATATATCTCCTCAGTTGTTCAAGCTGAGATCTTCAGTCTGAGAATATAGGGAAATAGTGCAAGGGAATGTATAGGAATGCAATGGAAATGAGTGTAAAGGAATATTTGTCGGTGTCTGAGTATGAGCTTTTCCGTTGTCTGATATTTATAACAAATTCAGTCAAATTTCAGAGTTACTGCTCCATTTGCGATTAGTTAACACTTCTGTCATATTTCTTACTTGAAGATATTGCTGATGTTTATTTTGTATCTTTTTTTTCTCCTTTCTCCCTTTAATTTTTACTAAAAAAACAAAAAAACACACCCCCCTTTCAATTAATGTAATTTCAACATTTTTAGTTAACTTCTGCGAAAATAACTTGTTCTTAATTACAAAGCTAGATCTTTTCCGTAATATCATATCTTTCAGCCATAATTTTGGACTTAATATATCAATAATACACAGTTCTAGAATAATACTTTTTAAACACTTATGTGATTTGGGCCTGGTGGGGGGAATGTTCAAAATCAAATTATCTTACTTATGGCTTAGCTTTGTAGGAGACTAGTTTCTCAAAACCTTCTAAAGCAATCTGTGGAATCATCACATGAATTATCAGCATTTGCTCAGCCCTTGCACAATCCAACTGCAATGCAGAAAGTGCAAAATAATGCATGTCATAGTCATTTTCAGTGAATGTTAATGCAAACTCAGGAGAAGTACCTCATTTAAATGTGCTTATAGATTGTGCTAAGAACTAGACATGAAGTGTAGTCAAATACAAATCAATACAGGCACACATATTTCTTTTAAATGCATTACATTTTTCTCTACATTGACCACAAACAGACACATTAGAAGTGACTTTTGTTTTAGTTCACATAGATCAACAGAAGGAAAAAAAGTTTCACGGGAGTTCATGCAGTGAGTCTTTCTTTCCTGATGGATGATCATTTGTCTCCACAGACAGCTGAAACCTTAGAGATTTAATGTGAAGTACAGAGAAAACAGGGTTGAAAAAAAACACACAAGGATTTTTCCAAGTTAAGGTGTTTCCTGTTACCGACAGCTTAGATTTTGTGACTTATCCTTGATCTTTCTGTCCTGTCAGTGCCATTCAACACCCACCCTTAGTTTATTTCACCTGATAGTAGCTTAGTCCCGTGAGTGCAGTCCTCACCTCTTACAATCCTCCCCTAAAGTGCAATCTCCAGCCCCTAACAAGCATAAAGGAGAAGTGGATTCTCAGATACTCTAGCAGAATAAAAAATAGTTGTATTTTGGAAGATAGTGATAAGCAGGTGGAAAATGCTGTTGAAGGGCTTTGTTAGTCTGGAACATTTCACTGCATGCTCCCAACAGCTGTTAATAGGGAATGAGTTAGTTAGCAGAAATAATCAGCATGCATTCTATTTAGTAATGCAGATCAATGGGTTTCAGGTATAATACGCTCCTATTATGATAGGCCCTTTAAAAAATCCTTCTCTTCCAAATGTGAGAATTTCAGAAGTGTTCATCACTGGAATACATTTATTCTAACTGAAATCATGTGGACCTTACACTTCAGTTCAAAGACAGCAAATGAGCTAATATATATTTTTGAGACTATGAATTCAAATGGATTCTTTGCCCATGTTTGAATTTATTGAAATAATCTAATATTAAGAGGACAGACAAGGTTTATACTTAAAAGAAAACCTATACCCATAAGGAACAATTTGAGTAGTTTCTTGACTAGGTGGGAACTAAAAAAAAAAACCCAAACACATTTGCACAAATGTGGACATTTCTCATGTTATTCTGGACATTCTGGCACCATCTCGCATGTCTCCTACACAGAAAACCTGTGTTTGGAGCATATTCTCATTTTAATAGTTTGGGATGTAAATAAGTTTGGTGGTTCCTTTTCAACGGACTTGTGCCTAGCCCCTTCTTAGAAAGGCAGCATATGCTATTGAACTCAAGTGGTCCTCCAAACATCCCTGTATTTCCTCATATCTCTTCGTATTGTAAAAGACGTGTAGATGAGGCCCTTAGGGACATGGTGTAGTGGGCATGGTGTGTTGGGTTGACGGTTGGACACGATGATCTTAGAGGTCTTTTCCAACCTGTATGATTCTATGATTCTATGACCTCGATTCACTCAATTCTCAACTGGCCTCTATTTGTTCTATACTATTTGCTTAGGTATAGATACATCTGGTTGGCATTTAAACTTTCATTCCACTTTCCTCTATTTTTTTCACATCAGCCAAACAGTTCTGGAGCATGACTTCTCATCGTTTGCCCCTGGAATGGAACAGGGTTCTGCTTGATGCTTGTATGAATATGATTACAAACTTTACTTTGAGAGAAGAAAATGAACACATCAATACTTGCATCTTAATTTTTCTAGAGAGCTGAGGAAATGGAAGATGAAGACAAATTCACTCACTCCATAAAGTTTGTCTCAATTCTTGCCACTGCTTGAGGCTCTACTCCTCCATGATGATGGAGCAGAAAAGACTGGGATGAAAAGAAAACTCTTGGGAACAGGCTTGTGTACTAGACATGGCACGGATCAAGCCACTCTGCACTAAAGAAAGTGCTGTGATAATCGTCTGATATCAGCTCTGTTGGTAGCAAACCACTGCATTGCAATTCAGCATTCCATTAATATTTACCCCAAATTCTGCAGTCCCCCTTAGGTCACACTGGGAATTTTTAATGATAGAGAAATTTAAAATGACCAGTCAGTTTCTGCTGTAAACTGCCAATGGCTTCTCATTAGCTTGTCACTTGTGTCTGATGCTTATTTTGCTGTTCAGGCAGCATGAGATGAAAAATACGATTTTCATGAAAAAGAGAAAAATCTGCTTTACCTGAGCTATAGTTACATTATTTCTACAACATAAACTGAGGCCATTGCTAAAATGCTCAGGCCTACATGATCCACCTCTAGTTTTCCTGTGTTTCTTGTTGCTCCCACTTCTCTTGTTCTGGCACTAATCAGGGAATAGATTCAGGTGAAAACTAATCCTCCAAAAAAAAGAGTATTTATTTATTTATTTATTTATTTATTATTATTATTCAGTTGAGTTCTATCATCTGATTCATTTTGCAGTCCTATGGATGTCAGTGCTGGTACTGAGAACAAACAGGAAATAGGAAAGAAGGATCATCCCTTTTTGTGGCAACATGCTGGATTAAAGTGGTAAACTAAGTAGGAACCACTGCCTACAAATATCATTCCTCACCTTGTAATTAATATATCTGAGACTTCAGGGTACCAGAATAAGATCAGAGCAAACATAGGTAAAAGATCTACCTGCCTTCCAAATCTATGATACAGAAAATATTCTCCAAACTCATAAGCAGAGAGCAAGCACTCAGTCATCTTAGAAAAAAGTCTAAGAATTACATACTACATTAGTACCAAATTGTCTCTCTTTTAGTTTTCTGAAAATTGAAACCATCGTCTCCACAAGACTTTAATAGAGCTCAGTTAACAAAGGCAACAAATGCTCACAAATGTAGCAGTTTTCAGAGCAGATCATGCAGGAGGGTGTACAGAAGGCAGCCAGCAACTCTGTTGAGGACAGCATAAAACAGCTCAGCAATGGTGGTGATGTACCACAAGGTCTGGATAGAGTAGCAGGAGGTGGACTTCTTGCCTTCAGGAGGTAAGTGGTGGTGGACCATCAGTGTCACTAAGTGAAGAAGTTGCAGAAGGACTTCAGCAGCCTCTGCAACATAAGAGATCATCAGAAAGAGATCAACTGGACCTTCTCTGAGACCCTGTAGCTACAAGAGGAGCCTGAGTCCCCACCTCTACTGAAGGAGGTGTGGCAGAGTCTGTACTTAGGAGGTAAAGGTTGGTAAAGGTAAAGGCTTGAAGCTTGTGACTTAATACCAGAAGTGGCTCCACCTGCAGATTTGAAACTGCAGAAGAGATTTAGTGCCCTGGTAGCAGGTGAGGGGCTGGGAGTTGTGTCCCATGAAGCATCTGAACCAACTGAGCCAGAGCCCCACAGCAGCACTAGGAGGAAGTAGCCTTACGTTTGCAGGCCCTGATTTTATGTGGAATTTGAACCAGCTCAATATCAGCTGAAGAGAAAACACAGCAGGGCACAAGCAATCAAAGAAGGAGGTTTCCCGAGTACATTTATGATAGCTTCCTGATGCAGATGACCAAAGAGCCAATGAGGGGAGACCACTCTGCTGGATGTCATACTTACAAACAAGGAAGAACTGGCTGGGGGTATGAAGGTCAGGGGCAGGTTTGACTGCAGTGACCATGAGGTGGTGCAGTTCAGGATCCAGAGGGAAGGGAACAAGACAAAAAGCAGGATCACAACCCTGTACTTCAGGAGAGCAGATCTGAGACCTTCTTGAAAGAATACCAGTAGAGATGGTTCTGGAGAGAAGGGTCCAGAAAAGCTGGTTGATTTTCAAAGATCACTTCCTCCGAGCTCAAGAACAGTCCATTCCAATAAGCAGGAAGTGAAGCAAAGGCAGAACAAGCAGCTCCTGACAAGACTCAAACTTTAAACAGGAAGAATAAAAAAAGGGGAACCAAGGTGAGATCACCCAGGGGGAATATAAAGACACTATCTAAGCATGAAGTGATGGGGTTAGGAAATCTGAAGCCCAGCTGGTGCTGAATCTGGCAAAGCATGTGAAGGGCAACAAGAAGGGTTTATACAGGTATATTAGAGGCAAAAGAAAGACTAGGGAAAATGTGGGTCTGTTGCTGAATGAGGCAAGTGACAAAAGACATGAAAAAGACCAAGGTATTGAATACATTCTTCAGCTTGGTCTTTACAGGTAAATCCAGTCTTCAGGAATCCCAGGCCTCTGAGACCAGTGGAAAAGTCTGGTATGAGGAAGACTTCTCCTCAACAAGATCAACACATTGGACATGCACAAGACCATGGGACTTGATAGGATGCACTCACAAGCGCTAAGAGCTGGCTAATGTCACTGTGAGGCCACTCTCAATTATCTTTGATAGATGGTGATTGGGAAAATTTCCTGCAATCTGGAAGAAAGCAAATGTCACTTCTACCTTCAGGAAGGGCAAGGAGAAGCCAGGGGACTCCAGGCTGGTCAGCCTCACCTCAATCTGGAAAGGTGATGGAGCAAATAATCCTGGAAAACATTTCTAAACATATCAAAGACAGGAAGGTAATTGGAAATGGTCAGCACCCATCTATGAAGGGAAATCACACTTTATCAACCTGATAGCCTTCTATGACGAGATTAGTGGCTCCTTTGCAGACAAGGGGAGAGCATTGCATATTGTTATTTTGACTTTCACAAGGCTTTTGTTATTGTTTCCCACAATATCCTCAAAGACAAACTGGTGAAGAACAGACTGGATAAGTGGATAGTGAGAGGGATTGAAAATTGCCTGAACATCTGGGGCTGGAGGGTGGTGATCAGCAGCACAAAGTCCAGCTGGAGGCCAGTCACTAGCAGTGTACCCCAGGTGTCAATACTGTGGTCAATACCATGTAACATCTCCATTAAGGACATGGGTTCTGGGATGGAGTGCACCCTCAGCAAGTTTTCAGATGATATAAGGATGGGAAGAGTGGCTGATACACCAGATGGTTATGATGCCCTTCAGAGGAACCTCAAGGAGAGGTTGGAGAAACTGACCACCAACAACCTCATTAAATTCATCAAAGGAAAATGTAAATTCCTGTACCTGGGGAAGAATAACCCCATGCACCAGTATATGCTGGGGGTTGTCTGGCTAGAAACACCTCTACAAAGAAGGACCTGGGGGTCCTGGTGGACAACAAACTAACCATGAGGCAGCAAAGGTCACTTTTGTTGAAGGGTCACCTTCTGTGACCTTGCAGAAAGGAAAGCCAAAAGCCTCTGTAAGGGACAAGGCCCAAGTAACTGCACTATGAACTTAAACAACCCTTCCTGGAACCAGAGCCACGAGAGAAGGTTCCAGAAATCACAGGGAGGGGCCTGGCGTCACTCCCCTTGATCAACTGGTGTCTCAACCACTCCTGAAACTGGAGTGAGAGAAGGTTCCAGAAGCCCAGGAACTGGGGCAATAAATAGAGGCACGTACGAGCCCCACGTGGGGTGATCTCTACACTGAACATCCCTGTTGGCAGGTCCAATGCTGGATCCAGGACTGGTGATCTTCTTATATCTCTCCCTCTTTCTCTCTCCATCTCCCTCTCTCTCTCCCTCTCTCTCCTTTCTCTTTAAGCTATTAAGTAACACAAGGCCTTCCTTGGTTCCTCATAAAGCCGCATAGCTGAGGTAGATACAATTGCTAGAGAAATAACGTTTGCAGAATATTTGTTCCATTAAAGTTGATGTTTATGCACGGACCTTGAGTGATCGTTTCACCTTAATCCACACTGAGGGGATTTGCAAATCTGAGTCACTTTTCCCTCTCTCGTAGGTGGGACGTGCAGCCTCCTGAGCTGCGTTAGGAGGAGTGTTGCCAGCAACTAAAGGAAGGTGTTCCTTCCCCTTTACTCAGCACTGGTAAAACACATCTGGAGTGCTGTGCCCATTTCTAGGCTCCCTAGCACAGAAGAGATATGGAGCTACTGCAGTGAGTCCAGCAAAGGGTCACAAAGATGATTAAGAAATTGGAGTATCTTTCATAAGAGGGAAGACTGAGAGAGCTGGGATTGTTCAGCCTGGAGAAAAGAAAGCTTGGGGTGGATCTTGTTAGTGTCAATTAATACTTGAAGGGAGGGTGTAAAGAAGATGGGGCCAGGCTCTTCTTAGAAATATCCAGTGACAGGACCACTTAAGAAAAACACATTTTTTGCTTTAAGGAGTGGCCAAATGAACTGCTTCTGGAACAACTGGCTCAGAAAAATTTGGGGTCATCATTCCTGGAGGTTTTCAAACCCTGACTGGACATGGGTCTGGGCAATCTGCTTTAGGTGACCCTACTTGAGCAGAGTGCTTGGACTAGATATCTCCAAAAGTTTCTTCCAACCTCAACCATTCTGTGATTTGTGATTATTCTACAAATAAGGTAACTTAATTTAAAAAAAAAAAAAAAAAGAAAATTAAAAAAAAAAAAAAAGGATGGCTACATCTTAGAACTTAAATTATGCTGTGGAAAAATTCACGATAACAGTTTTCAATTTATTGAAAAAATGCACAAGATTCCATTGCCTAAATATCAATATCACCTTAGACAATATATGAGATATTCTTCTTGAGTGCAATTGTTGCTCTAAAATCTATTAAATTCTGTGTCATACCTGCCAACCCAATGCAGATGTCTATGATACCTTAGTGTATTTCAAAATGGTTTCAGGCACCTATGTTTAGACATCTTAGTTCCTTTCAAAAATATTTATGCTTGGAAACTGAAGTTTTGTATACATTATGAACAGACAACAGGAGCTGGTACCCATAAAAGAAGAGGAAAGCCTAATTCAAGTAAAAGGCTAGAGTTAACAATGTCCTTGACCACTAAGTTTGTATATAGAGGTGTAGATGGGATAAACTGTAGTCCTTTCAAAAACTGTTGACAGTAAAAAGACAGAAGTGATTTGTGAGCCTGAAGACTTTGGAATACTTCTACCAAAGATTAAGAATTAAACATTTCTCTAAAAAAGCAAGATTTTATATAATTTGTATTTCTTTTGTAGTTCTTGAAGGGCAGCAAATTATGATTGTTAAGTCTTCCAAGACAAGAATTGGGCTCTCAAAATGTCGGTTGTGTCTATCCTTTGAACTAAATACTAATTACTCAAGTGAGAATACCTTTGGTTTAGTTGTGGTTGTCTTTTTTTTCCAAATCCATCTCAGAAATGAGTATTACTAAATATGCTTGCTATGAATGCTAGGAGCAAAGGAACCTCCATATTTTATTTTTATCTCAGTAAACTCTTAAAACATCTTGAAGGATTAAAACAGGTTGTCACGAATGAGTAGGAATTGTAAAGTTCTTCTACATAATTTATAAAGCCTGTAGCAAAGCTAACCTTTTGCCTATTTACATCATTCAGATGCCTAACTCCTTCACAACTTATCAGAGACTTGAACAATTGAATTTATTCTAAATGTGGTTCTATATTTTGTATATAACAGATAAAATGAAGAATAAGGTTTAAAAAAGACATGTAAAAATCACTGTTAAAGTGATGACAAAAGCAGACTGATGAGATGAAAATTACTTTGACAAAGATAGAATATTGATTAAAGAATAGATGAGGGAAAGAATAACTAAATGTCAGAAATCTGTTGTGTGTAAGAACACCTACTTCACTGATAAGCTTTAGAGAAAGCAGTGCCATTAAAAGTGGTTTTAAGTACTGCTTCAAAAAGCTTGGAGCGCTGAGGCTTGACCAAGGTTTAATATACAAAGAAGTGTATTGACACAAAAGGAATTATTACTAACTTTGGAATTTTAAAAATATTTTAAAAAAACTGTAAAAAAAACTTTTAACCTGCCATTATAAATTGTCTTCATATTCTGAATTATGCTTGGATTTGAAGGGCCATTCTCAGTGTAGTGCGTTCTTTATTTAGGAAACCACCATAATGGGATCACCCATTGTGACTCTCCTTCAGACAAACATAATAAATTTTGGAGTACAAGAAGAAGAAAAAAGCTTCAAGATTCCTCTTGTGAGACAGAGATATTAGTGTCTCAAGTGCTTCTTTGTAGAATGGTGGGTAAACTGTAATGCCTCTGACATCTTTCTTATGATATTTTCTAAATCCATTGAGTATATTCAGGTGAAACAGAGTAAGTATCAGTAACTAGCTGGTACTAAAGCTGGGATTCATTACTCTTTAGACATTTATGATCTTAATCTAATTGACAATAATTTTCTAGCATTCCTTTATAATTAATGGAGAGAGAAAAGTGTCATTAAAGAGCAATTTACCTTACTTGCTTTAAAAAACTATGTTAGGATACAATATATTGCATTGTGGAATTTATTAAAAGGAGACGGAAAGTCCACTGTAAGGAATCCATTGAAAAGAAGCCATATGCTACCACTTAGTTTAACCTAAATGCCTAGGTTTTAGACCTAGTGGTGCACCACAGCACTAGGCTGACATAGAGATAGACGTAAATAACCTACCTTCGGAACCAGAAAGTTCAAAAATGTGGCTGTCTGAAGCAATACAGAGGTAGCTCAATAAATTATACAATTGACATTATACAATGTCAATGTGCACTAGGAAATGAGCAAACAAGCACATTATAAAAGAGCTGTAAGAAAACTGAGCAACTGGACAATAAGATTACCTGTGAAGTTAAATGACAACAAATACAACACAAAGTTTTAGGAGAACCTAGGGTTTTAGGAGAACCTAGGGTTTTAGGAGAACTTAGGGTTGTCCAGAGCTATGCTAGACTAGTCATTAATGTTTGGGAAAGAGGTCTTGGAATGACAGTGAGGAATTCTTTGAAATCCTTAGGTCAGTGCTCACTTCCAAAAAAGAGAGAAAATATGCTAGCACAGATGAGCAAAGGAAGTTAAACTAAACCAGAAAATGTTACTATGTCTTTTACTTAAACCATTATGTGTTCACATCTTGTGGATTTATTCACCCCATCTTAAAAAACATTAGAGCTAAGGAATTGCTTCAATTGGAAGCAATATTAAACAGGTTTTTTAGATTAAAAAAAGATAATTGATGAGGTTTACCAGAAGACTGTAGAAGCAAAAAGTTTGAAGAGAATGCAAATAAGAAATTATTTCTTTTCTCTTTAATACAAACATAGATGCCAACAAAGAAATTATCAAGCTAAAAAGTAAAAAGAAAATAAGAAGAAAATAGTATTTCATGTAGTGTATTGTAACATTTCTAAAATCATTATTGTACAATGTCTTGAAAGGTCTTAAAATGAATTAACGCCAAGGATTTACTTTTTTTTTTTAAAACATGTATCTCTCTTTTCCAAAACAAGAACTATTAGTCAACCTGAGAGAGTGGGAGAGAATATATTGGGAGAGAGAGAGTTCTAATCAGATCCAAATACAGTGATACTTATGGTCACAAATGGAAAATTTCCTTAACATTCTCAATATAATTATTTAAAATTACTGAAGTCTGTTAGGTAGAGAATTCTTTCCTTCCTTCATAGTTATCATTTAATTGCAGGAATAATCTTGATCAATATAGTTATGATAATCCATAATTTTCACTTAATTCTGCCATTTTAAAAAGGTATAAAATAAAAATTTATTCATGATATGAGATTTAATGGAACCCAGCGGACTTCAAGGTTCACATTTTTATCTGTCTTGGAGCTGCTGTTGACATCTTTGTTGATATTACTCTTTGCTTGAAGATAGTTTCTTCAAGACTATAATACTAAATCATGAACAAGTGCCAGTCTTGTATTAACTGAATGAATTTTGGCAGAAGAAAAAATGGCTAATTTATTACATTCTATTTTTAAAAGGAAGCTTTCAATTTTCAGGAAATTGCAAAGAGAAAAAAAGACTGCCACTACAACAATATTATCTTTTATCTGGTTATATCTAATGTCAACTCATTCCAATGGAAGTAAATACAAGCTGAATTTTCTCAGCACAGGTCAGGAGGGATGACATAGAATTTGTGTGTAAAGGAGCTTGTCATACTTACCCTTCCCAATTCACATCCAGAACTTTTCATTAAAATAGATCTCAAAGACATCAATGTTGAATAAAGCTTGGAGACTTAAGTAGTTATTATTTCCTCATCTTTGGAATAGTATTTTTACTGAGTGCTGAGAAAATCCAGTGTTTATATAAAACAGTTCCTATGCCTTCAGTGAAATTGTCTGTAATTTACATGAATGAAGAATAAGATGTTCAGTCCTCTAACTAGCATTTGTCCCAAATTCATATTTTGGAGTATCTTTCAAGTATTTTGAACAATTAAGACAGAAAAAATATTACTATGTTTGTCTTAATTTTCTTATTTTCTTGTCTCTCTTTTGTGAGTAACCAATTCATGGAAGTATATCTGAAATAAGTAAAATAAGAAAATGCTTGTGAAATAATAGTAAAACAATTTTTTAAAACAAGTAAGGTTGATGTGCCGCATTGCTTGATCATGCATCTTTGCTTATATTAAAATCCAAGCACAACCAAATCATATATCTTAATAAGTAAAGGTTTGAAACAAGAACCTAAACTATTCTTACAGAAAGTAGATTTCAAGTAGCAAAAATTTGATGGAATTACAGGACTAACTCCTGTATCAGGATGAACTTGCTTTAAAATACTTGTTTTATTTTTGTTTCTTTCATTTTTTTTTCTCCTAATGGTGTAGGTAAATAAAACATTTCTTTAGAACTTATCTGTTTTTCATATTTATTTTCATATGTGGGGGTATGATACAATGTGAATAGTTTTACATGGCATAATGAAGTGTTGTGAAAAATATTATGCTATTTCCAAATGAACAAGCTTCAGGTTTTGGAGATAATTTAGCCATATTAGAGCGTTATTGCATATTCCAGCTAAGAGACACGCTTCTTTAACTGTGCTACTTATATTATTCATGATAGGAACTAGTTCACCTGCATCTACTCTCAGTCTCTTGCATGACACTTCATTTTGCCACAGAGATATGCTGGGTGGTATCCTGACTAAATGTAGACAACTGCTCTGTAGATTAATCATCAAAGGCTCTTTCCTGTCAATGGAGAAAAACAGCTACTTGTCTAAGACGATTCATCTTGCCCTAAAATAGATGCCTAAAATTGGTCAGACAAATAACACTAAAAGAGTCTATTTCTCTCAATTGACAGACTGACAGTCACTAATGAAGTCTAGGGAGAACAGTGTAAATATAATGTCCATGCTGTGTACTGCTAAGTTGGTTGAGGTGCATCCCACGAACCTTGTGCGGTACATATTCTGGGTGGGATCCTTCATAGTGCTGAAACATGCTTTGTACAAGGAAACACTTAAGACAGATATTTAATTTAATTATGTAAATGGTCCTGTTCATTGTTGTAGGGCTGCTCATTTGCTTAAAACTAAATGCTGACATGAATGAGCAATCCCCGGCACCTTTATAAATACATCCATTTTAATATTTTCAGCAGTGAATCAAACTACTCGTACAATGTTGGATGTCACTTTACAACAAAAGGTACTGTTAAAGTGAGAAAGAGGCAGATTTGACTCATGTCACTGATGTCAAAGATGAATTCCTCCTTAGTTACTTACTTCATAATAGCTGTATCTTTATATGAAAAATCTGATTTAACTTTCAGAATTTCTGAATGAGCACCTTATCTTGTTGTCAAGCATTTACAGAGGCATGACCAACTAAGAAAGAAGCTACCAGCATTTGAACATCACAAATGAAAAGATTAGCAATGAAATATGAAAGGCCAGCCTCCAATTACTTTGGGGAAAGTAATTAAATTCCATATTTGAAGACATATTACATATGAACTGAACCAGAAATTAAATGTGTGAAATCACAGACTCTTGGCAATAAAGAAATAGGAAACTGAAAATATATTAAATGATTCAAAGTAAGAAAAAAGAAAGCATAACAAAACAAAAACAGTGACTAGAGAGTCAATGATGACAAAGGATATCATCATAGACTAAAATAATTTATTTTCTGAAATATGTGTGATACAATAAGAGCCTGCAATTTTTTTACATTATTTTCACATTTAAAATTCCAAAGAGAAGTATCAAATTAACCAAGTATTATGATTATAATCTTCTACTTAAAGAACAAGTACAGCATAGAAAGAGATGAGCCTAATGACCAGCATTCTTTAGACGACGTGTTGTACTCTTGTTCTAGAGCCCACAGGGACATTTAATGAACATGATTACTTCTTCCACCATGCTGCAGCTGCTTCTACCTGGGGCAAATCTTTTTGTATCTCACAGTCTTTTTATACCTCACAGTCTTTTTATATCAATAAGTATCCATTTTTAAATAGAAATAGATGACCTAAAGATAAGAACTGTTTAACCCTAATTCTGCAAGATGGGGTACATTCACATGTCCCATATAGGTCAGTGGGAATTATAATTAATACTCAGTGATCTATGAAGCAAGGCACTATAAATCCTGAATGTTGAAACAAATGATAAAACAAAAGCTGAATTTGCCATTTCATTTCTCATTCTTAGCAATATTTACATGCAACACTTTATTTCATCATTCCTGTTTGAAAATATTATTAACCCTAGAGGCAAATGGAAGGAAATATGCTTTACTCTATGTCACAGCCTGGAGGCTGCACTATCTTGAACATAATCAAGGTCAAATGTGTGTGAAGGCTAGTTAATGTAAAAACTTTTATTTGCATATTACTGTGTTAAAATCTTTTTATGTTGCAAGGCAAAGATTGATAAAATATTCTGAGACATGATTAAATTTATGCAGAAAGTTTTAACTGACACAAACTTTCTTGCATGTATGAGTTAATGATGATTTAATTATGCCTACTTAATATACTGAGTTTGTTAATTGTTTGATGCACATTCACAGATAAATATCACCTGAAGCACACATAATTGTTCCGGCTCTCATATCACCTCCTATTCTATTAACATTCACCAGCATTTTGAAAGCAGTGTTAATATTGAACTGTAGAAGGCTAACTTACAGTTAATTCTTTTTTTATTATTATTTTGACCAAAAGAAAGGAACAACATAAAATGCATTTCTCAACTTCATCTAAAGTTTCTACAATGATTTATGTAGCTTCTTTCCCTTTAAATCCAATATGCCCAGTATAACAAGATCAGTATTATTTTGAGGTCTGTGTTCAAGCAATTAGTTTGTGTTGATGATATTTGACGAACCAATGGCCTAAGAGAATCAGGAAAGGCTCCAAATCCAATGCTAACATTATAAATATCATAGTTTGTGGATTTCCTGGTTTCACTGCCAACTATTTAATGTAACCATCCTGCTTTTAATGAGCTTTGGACCTAAATCCTTGCATCAATATGCACCATATTTTTCAAGTGTGAAATATCACAGTCGAAGTTGCATTAATGAGATTGGGAAACTCAGCAGTTCCAGAAAAGAACTTTAACTGTGTTTGTTTTAGAGTGTTATGCAAAGCCTGAGGCTTGGAGTCTGTGGAATAATTTCCCTCATTCAATGTTTCTGCCTCCAAAACAGTGTAGCATTTAAACAGAAATAAGTTCAGTCTCACAAATCTTGTATGTAAGTATTAGTTATAGTAGCTTAATATCTTAGGTTAAAATGACCATTATTCCTAAACCATTTGCTGAATTGGAATAGACTTTATTTGGACAACAGTGTAATTTTCAGAGTTGGTATATACGTTCAATAAATTTCAATTGGAAATTCTCAAATATTCTTCCACCCTATAGATACACATCTTTTAAGAAAAATTTAAAAACCTTGATAACAACAGGAATAAGCAAAAAAAAAAAATTCTAAGAAACATTTCTAATTTCTAATAGAAAAGATTATGAATTCTATTTTTATCTTCAGGTAGCACTGCTTCTTGTTCTCTCGTTACTTCAAATACTAGCACTACTGAATATGTTTAAATAATGGTAGCTGACAATACCTCTGCAAGAACTATTGTAAAAGCTTTTGTAATTCAATTACTATTGGACGTTTGTTAAAACAATTTTAAGAATTTCTATTTATAAATCAGTAATGCATTACTGAATGTAATCTCACTAATGAAAAAAAATACTACCCTAATGAAGTTTTCAGGAACTTCACTTATGGACTCCATTTATTTTCTTGAGAGTTTAGATATTTTTAATCACTTACATACTAGTAAGTAGAATGGATGAAGATATGAAATGGACTAAGATAATGAAAAAGTCTATTCTATTACCTCACCTCCCTTCCATTATCTATTACTCAGTTCGTGAATTAGTAAAGCAAAGATGTCAGAAATGTGATTTTTCATTTATGTTCTACCAAAATACTAGATCTATATTTTCTTTTCATTTAAAACAGACTGTGTGGAACTGGTATTCAAATGACACTTATTTATTGATTTTCCAGTCCGAAGTAGGTAACAGTAATGATGCTCAGTGGAAAACAACATTCATAGTGGGCATGTTAATCATATTTTTTGCAAGGTAGATGTATTCCTCATTGTGCTATAAGTTTTAATACCTTGACCTATAAGGCAGCTATAACCATTTCAGTGTGATGAAACAGCATCAAAAAAATGTTTATGTCATCTCATGATGTCGTGGTCTAACCTGGCAGGCAGCCAAAATACCACGCAGCCGCTGGCTCACTCCCCCCGCCCCCCAGCGGGACGGGGAGAGAATCGGAAGGGTAAGAGTGAGAAAAACTCGTGGGTTGAGATAAAGACAGTTTAATAGAACAGAAAAGGGAAAATAATGATAATAAATAATGATAGAATATACAAAATGAGTGATGCACAATACAATTGCTCACCACCCGCACTGACCAATAACCAAGTAACAATCGGTACTTCCTGGATCACGCCTACCGTTCATATACTGAGCATGACGTCACATGGTATGGAATACCCTATTAGCCAGCTGGGCTGGCTGTCCTGATTATGTTCCCTCCCATCTTGTGTACCTAGCTCAGTCAGCAGGCACGGGAGCTGTCCTTGGACTAGGAGGGCACTTAGCAACAACTGAAAACATCGGTGTGTTATCAACATTCTTCTCGTACTAAATCCAAAACACAGCACTAGGAAGAAATTTAACCCTATCCCAGACGAAACCAGGACACATGAGAAGACTTCTTTGACAGTAATCTTCTAATTTTTCAGAACAACTTACAAACATTAGCTTCTTTGGGTTGTGTCTCTTCATAACTAACAGTTTTTAATCAAATTCTGCAGATGTAAGCATCGTTGACTGAACCTTCTCCCACTTATATATCCTGTTTTGTTTTTACTATAAGTGAAATTCAGTTCTTTTTAACTTAATATTGACATTTACCTTCTCTGCATTGATAAGAATGTTTCAGTTAGGCACTCTCACAACTTTTATATTTAGTAGCTGAAAGGCAGAAAAGTAGATGAGCTTCATCTGTGGAATTCACTTTTTCCATATGGTGCACGCACTGCTCTATTTGCTAAAAGCAAAATCCACTACAGAATTTAGGCACCTGTGAGTTCAGGGCTGTGACATGTAGGTTTTAGGTTCCAAAGTAGAGATTAGAACTGAAAATTCTGAATAAGGTATCGTTAGCTCTTATACATGATGAGAAAGTCTCCTAAAAATATCTTAGAAAATCTATGTGCATTAAACACAATGTGTTTCTCAAGTTCAGAATTAGTAGTATGCTTGAGTACTTGAAGTTGAGGTGGAAGAGGTTTCAGTAGTTGGAAAATATAGTGAACATTGATCACATCTTGTTTTAACTATTTATGTCTAAAAGTAAAAAAAGGTCATTCTTGTCATTCACATTTCTTGATATTTTGAACTACAAAATAATTCTTTTCCTTCCTCCAAAAAAGTTTGGTATATTAAATAAAATAACTTTTTGTTCTAACATCTCAAGTCTCTCTAAACTTTACTTGCTACTCCTTTAGGAAAAAAAAAAAGGCTGAGGTTTTGCCCTTCTCCCATACAGAAATGCACCACACCAGGTGACAGAGCTCTACCTAAACTCTGATAGCTGTACTTTAAAACTAAACATTGATTAGCTCTTTGACTACCTCTGGGAGCTATGCTCTGGGTCTGGCTCATATATAGTCCTCTCCTGAGCACTGACTAAAGAGACCTTGACCCTCCCTAATCAGGGGTCAGCTGCCATAAAGGTTCTTGGTACCCTAGATCAAGGGCAGGTGGTCACACTCTTTAGAAGCTACTAGAGCTTCCTTGGACTCACAGCCTTGTAGCTCCCCTTACATGGCAGCAGCAGGAACCCTTAAGTTTCTCAGAAGGTTTCCAGGTGTTCCCTGATGATCCTGAATCTTGTCCTCAGAAGATCCAGAAGCTCCCAAAGCAGAACCCAAAGACTGCTGCACAAACTGCTGCTTCTGTTGGCATATATATTTTTTATATATATGTTTGTTTCCTGGATTTCTTAAAAACTATTTCTGGTGGCTCAATACCAAAATGAAGATTAGACCATAATTCAAATTTAAGCCAGTTTTATTTCCTTTTGGAGAGAAGTGAAAAAATAAGAAATTAGGATGGTATAATGTAAAGAAAAAGGTGAACATTCTTAAGAAAAAGTTCTGGGATAATTTTCCTTTTTAAGAATGCCAGGGAAAACAGTTATTTCCAAAGTGTAGTTCTGCTTGAAGCATAATAGCTCAGGACTACAGTAGTACCTGTCATGGGAAGGAATCCCTTAATTAAAGAAAAAGAAAGAACCACAGGATATCCACGAAAGTTAAAAAATAGAACATATCTGAAAAATATAGCTACTCTTACCCCAGTGATTTGAGGTATTAGATTTTTAAATTATTTTTTTATATTCAGGGATTTATTTCAAGTAGGATGGAAAGAGTTCACTGAATTGGAGTACACTTAGTTCTTTTTCCAATGTCTTGCCCTCTTCAGGTAGCTGAAATAAAGAGCCTGCCTTTCTGACAACATAACTAACAGCAAAAGAAGAAAGAGAAAAAGTGAAAGAGAAATCACAGAAAATAATAAAAAAAAAAATTCTGTCCCTGAGGAATACAGTCAGTATTTTATTTATTTCAGACTGTAAGACTTTCTTTCCCTTCTTGGTTTTAATGAATGCACATTTTTCCTTATTTGTTATTACTCTGCAGTATCAGCTGAAAAGAACCAGAAGGATGTCTAACTCCAAGCAGCATCTTGTACCTCCCTGAACACACTAATTTCTCCACGTAAAAACTAATTGCCGTCCTGGGAAAATAACCTGTTGAATGAAATTGCTGGGAGGTGCTCTCCTGTCTTCCGCTTCTGCCACACTCCCTCATAAACTACATCAACTATTATGACTCTACAGTAGCTGTGGTGATTCTTGAAGGCATGAAGAAGTGTATAATTGAATGCCATCTTATTTTGTTTGAGTCATTTAATTTAGAGCTTTTGGCAGTGATGGCCATGACATTGCTTAACCTGAAGGTCTGTAAGTGAAGAGTGAAATACAAAGACAGAGCTACACAGAGAAGCTCACAGAGGTCCATTTCTACTACAAAGGCAGATGTGCACACTTTTCCACAGCTTGATTTTAATATTTTTTAAAAATAAATTTAATTAATTCAAATAGCTATATTTCAGAAGCATATGTAAATTTCAAAATAAGAAAAAAACATTAAGTAAATAATCACTTACAATAATATGAGCAGGAGATGTAATTCTCCCATTTTGTGGCTCAAAAAAATTATATACACAAAGTTATATATGCTACAGTTCTTATTTATCCAGCTGACTGAGTAGCTGTGCAGTTTGGTGGTGATATACAGGCAAATAAAAAACATTTGAATTGTTTTCAATGTATATTAGATTTAACTGATTAGGAGCATAAAGTCAGAGGCACTATGGGAGGGGGCAAAAGTCTCTATAGTGATGCTTAACTATATCAATTAATTTCCCCCCTAATGAGTTGTTTATATCTTAGCTCTCTTTCTAATTTAGTGGTTATTACCTTATTTGTCTCCAGAGTTTTGTGCACACATTTAAAAAGCAGGGGAGGGAGTTGAAGGACAAGAAAATTCTCATAGAAAAGAGGTACATAGTGACTGTATTTTCTCTATTAGTTATGATTTCTATTTAAAACAAATATAATTTATGGAAGTCCAAATACATCTTTAAACAGCAACCATTGGTATCAGATGATGGAGTCTTTTTTTTTTTTTTCTTTTTATTTGATTGAGGCCATTGGAAAATAAGATGGATATCCTCAATATCACAAACATCACTCTTATCATGGTAAGTCAGGATTCCTTTACTTATGAGAAAACATCTTGTTCTTTTTTAATCTAATCTGAATCATAGCAGAGTTAAAGGAAAGGATTTTAATGGCAGTGATGAAGTTCTTTTTTACAAGGGTACGCTGCATGAAAGAGAAATGTTAACCTTTAGGAAAACATATTAAACAGAAACAGGATCAGTTGTGCGACACAAATACATGAAAGGAAGTGGCTGTTTTCCTCTTATTATTTAAGGTACCCGCAGAAACATAGAAGTACAGAAAATATTCATCATTGATGGATACACTGGAAAAGGATGCAGGACTGGCCATTGCAGCTGAAAAAAATGGTTTTTGTCTCTGCTTTTTCCAAATGAAGACATTCATCTACAGAAATTATTTTTTTCAAAGGGAAAAAAATTATGTCACATATTCAATACTACTTTTCCGGGGGGGGGGAAAGCTTTTAAAATACTGAAATAAATTTCACAAAATTTTTATTGTAAAGTATTGAACTATCTGGAAGGAGTTAAAAAAATTAAATTGTTTTTAATAAAGAATATAGTCTAGCTTTAGATCACCATACAATTGAGAAAACACAATCAGATTTTTTATCATCCTCTTTATACTCATAACCCCAAAAACTTTTTGAGTGTTGTATGTAACTTTGAAAGAGAGTACATTGAAGTTTTAAACACAGAGTTCTTAAATATTGTCAAAGATAGTTGGCTACTTTTTTGTATATATTTGGTAAATTATAAGGTCACAATGTCACACTAATGCTGATGTGCCTTGTCAGCAATTGTTTCCACAGTTCCATTATGAAGTAGTCTAGCAGCCACATACAAAATATATTTAAGAATCTGTTTCTAAATAATTTTATTTATGATTTATGTGTATCAGAATTCTTTCGGTTGTCATTTGATTTATAAAATTAAAAAATCACATAAACTGACACTAAAATTAGAAATGTAGTATTAGTATATATATTGTTAGCTTGAATTGTCACTTGTTCATTAGTCTTTGATTTTTGTTATTTTAAATTTTAAAGGAGGTGCTTGTGTGCCATACTACAGAAGATAAAAACCATGTACAATAGGAACAATATACTGCACATGTTTTTTCAAAGGTTTTTCTACTAGTACCTAACAACACTAGGTAAAACAAGTTCTTTCTAAAACTGAGCAGGAAAACCACTAAAGCCACTACTCATCCTGGTGTTCTTAGAAGTCAATACGTAATCAGATTACCTGTACATTTTAACAGCTTGAAAATGAATCTAGCTAAATAAATAAAACTAACACAACATAATGCAATATAATGCAATATAATGTGATAACATATCAATAGGAAATTCTAAATGAATTTCATTTATCCTCTGCAAAATCCATTTATGGAAACACATTTTTAATCTGGCCAAATAAATATTTAATCCACATAGAAGATTTTTTTTTTGGCATAGAAAATAAATTATTATTTCTGTAAGTGTTCAGACTAGCAGATTCCAGTCAGTTAGTTCATCCCCTATCTTACATTCTTTCAACCGTACAAATTTGCACCAGTGTTCCTAGCTCTTCTGATTAACTCTAGCTCCCTGAGCTCATTGAGAATAAGCTTTAAAGATGTGACAAAAGTCCCAGCAGGCATTATATCTCCAGTTTTTTATGCAAAAGGTAAGACACTTCAAAAGCAAGCTGTTGTGGTTTAACCCCAACAGGCAACTAAGCCCCACACAGGTGCTCGCTCACTCCCCCCTGGAGGGATGGCGGAGAGAATAAGAAGAGTAAAAGTAAGAAAACTCATGGGTTGAGATAAAGACAGTTTAATAGGTAAAGGAAAAGCCACACGCACAAGCAAAGCAAAACAAGGAATTCATTCACTACTTCCCATCGGCAGGCAGGTGTTCAGCCATCTCCAGGAAAGCAGGGCTCCATCACGCCTAATGGTTACTTGGGAAGGCAAACATTATCACTCTAACCATCCCCCCTTCCTTCTTCTTTCCCCAGCTTTATATGTTGAGCATGACGTCATACGGTATGGAATATCTCTTTTGTCAGTTGGGATCAGCTGTCCCAGCTGTGTCCCCTCCCAACTTCTTGTGCACCCCCAGCCTACTCATTGGTGGGGTGGTGGGTGAAGCAGAAAAGGCCTTGACTCTGTGTAAGCACTGCTCAGCAGTAACAAAAACATTCCTGTATTATCAACCCTGTTTCCAGCACAATCCGAACCATAGCCCCATACTAGCTACTATGAAGAAAATTAATTCTATCCCAGCCAAAACAAGCACACAAGCTTAGTGTCCTTTACAACTTCATGGTCAATAAATATAATGGTTTAGAATCTGTTACTCTGTTACTCTGATGTTATCTGATGTTATAGAATTTGTATATGAAATGCCACCAATTTTTCTCCAATGGAAGGGTTTGGGCTTCTGAGGTTGTTGGGCTTTTTTGTTGTTTTTTGTTTGTTTGGGGTTTTTTTTGCAAAAGATAATAATTATTTGAGCTGGTATTTCAACATTTTCAAGGAATTTTCTTTTCTAATAGGAAGCAACAATTTCCTGTATAATAATAAAAGATGATACAAATAAATAGAACCTTAAGTGACAATGTTAGATCTTGTAGATTAGGTGGAAATGATAAATCTTCTAGGCCTAATGTGTTTAAGGCAGCACACAGTAAAAAGCAGAGCAACACAGTTTTGTACATATCATCAGTTTGCTCAGCTGAGATCTGACAATTATATTCCCTTTAGCAAACTAGTAATTTAAACAGTAAACAATTTATAGCTACACACCATTATAATCAAATTTTTCTCTTTATTTTTTGTATAATTCAATTTGAAAACTACAATAAATAACATGTATTCCAAGAAATAAGACATCACAATTAAAATGTATGTGGAATTTCAGTGGCAATCTGTAGTTCGTGATATTTCACTTCAGCTGTTTTTCACACTAGGAGGCTTAACAAGCTCTAAAAAAGTCATATTTTACACCTCAGTATCAAATTATGCACACAGTTTTCATGCCACAGTTTCCAGTTTGTGAAATGCAATTTTATAAAACATAAAATGGTTCATAGCTGAAGACTGAACAATGATCTAAGTTTTTTTCACAGGCTTTCTCTGTGACCTTCATTAAATTGCTTATGCCAGACTGAGGAAGGAATTTAACCGCATGATGAATTTTAAACAAAAGTTTGGAGTTTATTTACTATTCATTATTCTTTGTTTCTTCTATTTGAATTGTTCCATTAATCCAAAAGTGGGTTCACAAACAATTGTGACTTAGGTGATCAATCACATACAATGAATAGTAAAGAGTTACTATTAACGACTCAAGGACAACTGTCAACAGTTAAAGCATTTGACATATCTTTGTTTCTTTTTTGACTGCATTTGCCTCAGGTGTTCCAGCTTTTTGTCTGCATGTGATTAGAGCTTGAATATCACAATTATTCTGATCTGGTGTCAGGATTTAACATACCACACTGTCCTTTGTCCTTTCAGCAATGAAGTTTGGGTACGAGTATTTCTTCCTATTGAGAACTGTTGTTTAATAATATGGGGCCATACTAGCTTATGCATTAAACAGGGAACTTTCGTAGTTCTGCTAGGTGACACTAACTTCTTCATATCTGAATTCAGTATGGGATTCAGTTCTTAAATTACTCTCCTTAAATTTCCTAAAGAAATAAAATGGGTAGTTAGTTGCTTAAGAATTAGGTTTATAGAGGTCATGTTTATTGGAAAATGTTTGGGTCGCTTAATAGAGAATGCCAAAAATGCACTAGAATACTGTATTTCATCTAGACACGCATGACCTGGGAGGCCAGGACTCAGATCAATGTCTCTTCACAATCAAGTATAACTCAGCTTCTTTTCATGTAGAACTTATTCTCTAAAAATGAGCTAGACAATGGTATCCTTTTTACTCATGACATTATGCCTTTTTTGCTTCATGTGATTTGAACTTACTTATCTGATTTTGCAGGAGAATGCTCTAGTTAAAGCTAGCTGTTGAGACCAAGTCAGTGATCAGGAAAGAATACAAGAATAAGAAAGAGGGAAAAAAAAATAATTACAAAGTGTATATATCTGTTGTCCAAGGAAGCTGTCAAGGGACTTCTGGGTTCTTGCTTGTGTTCCAGCAACGACTTCGGTCTAAAGAATCAATGACTCTGTGCTTCAAGCATGTTCAGAAGCAAAAACCAGAACCAGAATATCCTCTTTTGTTGTATTACCTAATATTCTATTACTATGTTTATCAATTTAAAATGTCTTAATAAAAAAATATTTCTAAAAGTTCTTCTATTTGCTACTCTAAAGTAGAAGCCATCTCATACTCTTTGCTTAACCCATTTCAGTCAGTCTCCTATTTATTTCATCAGAGAAGTTTCTGTATCACAATCTAGCTAGCACATTGGCATACTCCTAAAAAATAGCACCTCCATATGTCATAACAAATTGTTGTACAGGCAGACATACACCCCCATCCATTCTTGGTTCTATAAGCCTTGTTTCCTTAAGTAACTAGGCTAGGTCAAAATTATACATGCATTTTAATTCAGAATTATTTACTTTTATGCAGCCTTGTAATTCCTTGCTTTTTTTTCATGCACAACCTGATGAGGCCTTCTACTACAGATAGGTTTGGTTTTGAATAGAAGACATACATCTGATACTATAAAGAATTTGGTCCAGCATATTTTTTTCCATGATTGTGAAACAAAGAACAGACATGGTTCTAATTTCACAAGAGAAAATTGTATTTTTCAAAACAGTCATTTTTATTAAGAATTTTTCACAGAACTAACTCAAGAGTCTTAGAATCAAGTCTTAGTACTGGACACTAAAAAGGCTGCTCCATTTCCAGGTTTCAAGTAGTTGCTATTTCCAGTCTGAGAGGGTCAGTATACTCCAAACTTGGGGAAAAAAAAAAAAAAAAAAAAGAAATATTTTCACAGTACCTTTTTCTATTTTTCAGTCAACTCTACAGTGATTACACTGATTCTTCATCACAGTTCTGCAGCAGAGTACTGTAATCACAGTCTGAACAGCTGTTGTTATATACTTGCAGCAGAAACAAGCAAGAAAACAGCTGATGCCTCGGTAATGGCAGAAAATTCAACAGGGAGACAGAATCAAGGAGAAATAACCAAGACTTCAAATCAGGAAAGGGAATTATTATGGCTAAAGATTCTCTATAGCCTGTGTTATGATATTGCCATTCTCAACCACTGTGATTATACTTTTTTTTTAATTTATTTAATGGAGATTACATTTTAAAAATAAAAAATAATTTCTATGATATTTAAACTGAGATTATGAAAAAGGAGGAAAGGAGGAAAGGTGAAAAAAAGACCTACTATCAAAAACACAGTGAAAATTTTGTAATGAATCGAGTAGAAAAATAAGAAATTTTTTCTATTTTACTTTTTAATTGGAATTTCAGAAGAGAATCTTGTAAGCCTCAGGAGACTGACTGGAGATTCACATTTGAGATTTAGCTGAGCACTTCTTGCCCTGTCAATGTAGTCAACCATAGCCAGTGGTCTAGCCATCATCCTAGGCTTATGCATGTCAGAGATCTTCAAGAAAGAATACATAGCAGGTTTGAAAGAGTGATTCTTTTTTCAGTGTAATAATACACTGAATGAGCACCGCTCCACTCCACCCCCTGCAGATGCCCCATGTGTTATCTACTGGCTTCAACAGGAGCATTTTCACCTTGCAAAATAGTGCCTAACATGGGTGAATATGTTACATTACCTTTGTTACAGCTCTGAACAAAGACACTCCTCTCCCATTTCTGTTTTTCATATCGGGACTGAAAGACAGAGCAGCAAGCCCTTATAGCTTTTAATAGCATGACATATTTTCTCCTTTTCTCCGTATTACACTCATTGCATCCATGATCTGCATGATAGCATATAGATATATGTGTACATATATGTACATAAAACGTACTCTGTAATGTATCATATATGTACTTGTATGCATATGCATATAACATCCTCTTTAATACACACCATATGCAAAATACTTCGTATGTTCCTGATCTATTTTGAAAGACCAGCCTGAGTCATTAATTTTTTACTGCTGAGACAAAAAGAAGACTGGAAATTAATTGCTTATATGAGAAATCACTTGTTTCTCCATCAGTCTAAAATGGAATAAAAAGCTATGTTTCAGTTACAAATTTTGCATTTTTGATACCTGTCGAGAAATGTAACCTCCACTGTCTGAAAAGGCACAGCAATATAGAGACATGATCTTCATTTGCCTGTTAAAAACACATTTTATAACATTTAAAAACAAATAACTCTATGTCCTTTCCATGTTGTTTTTAGCTATAGACTGGAAGAGGAAAATAAACTTTTCTTCTTTCCCCTAATAATGTAGGGGAAATTCAATAATGAAGTAAACTCAAAAAGAAAAACAATATTTGCTCAGATGGCTCACTACCACAAGCTAATTTAGCATTTCATCAAATACAGATATATAGCTGATGACCTCAGCTGGTTAAGTTATTTCCTTTCTTTTAAAGCTTCAGCTACAAACATGATTCTTTTCTTACTTTTATTGAATTTCTGGATTTCTTGATTTGTGATCTCAATCAATAATATGAACTGGAAGTCTGAAAAGGTCATAACAAATACTCTGTACGTTTTCGTATCTGAAAACACTCAAATAAAGCTCTTGCTGACCCATAATGAGGTTAAGTTGTTCCCTTTTCTTAACAACAAATATCCTACTTCTAAGGAAATGTGTTGTTTCATTTTTAATGCAACTTGACACTTTTGACAGATTAAGATAATGACAGTGTAAAATAGCTTTCAAAAAAGTTCTAAGACTGAAAAAGACAGATGTATGCTACATAGCTTTGAACTGTTCAAGAACTTGAAAGAAAATAATTTATTTATGGCACTGTATGCATGCAAATAACATTTCTGGTGTCAAAAGGGGGACACTCTCAAATGCTAGTTAGAGCTAGAATAATCTGCTTTCATCATCCAAACACAGTTTTCTCATTGCTCAAAAGTCTTTGAGCTGACAATTTCAACATAAACTCTTCTATGTTAATTTACCTTCCCCTATTCTAATTCAGGCACCCATCCTTAAAGCTAAATTTTACAAATCTATGGAGTAATTAATGTCTTCATTTTGTGCATCCAGTATTGTCGTGGTTTAAGCCCAGCTGGCAAGTAAACACCACACAGCTACTTGTTCACTCCCCCCCGCAATGGGATGGGGGGAGAATCAGAAGGGTAAAAGTGAGAAAACTCGTAGGTTGAGATAAAGACAGTTTAATAATTAAAAAAAAAAAAAAAAGTAAGAATTAAAAAAACAACAAAGAGATGGGAAAATAAAACCCAGGAAAAACAAGTGATGCAAAAGAAAACAATTGCTCACCCAACCAACAGATGCCCAGCCAGTACCCAAGCAATGGCAGCCCCCACCAACCTCCAACCCCCAGCTTTTATTGCTGAGCACTTTGTCACATGGTATGGAATATCCCTTTGGTCAGTTGGGGTCAGTTGTCCCAGCTGTGTCCCCTCCCAGCTTTTTGTGCACTCCCAGCCTACTCGCTGGTGGGTCAGTCTGAGGAGTAGAAAAGTCCTTGATGCTGTGTAAACACTGCTCAGCAATAACTAAAGCATCCTTGTGTTATCAACACTGTTTTGATCACAAATCCAAAACATAGCCTCATACCAGGTACTATGAAAAAATGTATTCCAGCCAAAACCACTACAAACATATAGACGCATAAGATCCTTTCATAATCTATGGCAAGAGATAGGTACCTCCAGAAAGAAAAATCTTAAAATCTATCTTTAAAGAAAGATAAATTACCCTTTAGAGTAAGGATTTCATACCATAGAAGATGCTGAAGTTTGCTACCACCTTTCTAAATAGAAGTCTGTGGTGAAGTGATATAGCAGGAAGTCAGAGTGATTAGCTCACACTCAGGTATCTAACATTAAGACAGATGAATCTCTTCCTTAATAGAAAACGTTGATCATCTTGTGGTTTATAAAATTCAATATATGCCTTTGAAGATT
The DNA here is from genome assembly GCF_964195595.1 of Calonectris borealis. Lineage (NCBI taxonomy): Eukaryota > Metazoa > Chordata > Aves > Procellariiformes > Procellariidae > Calonectris > Calonectris borealis. Next base: position 167,914,157 of record NC_134312.1, read on the forward strand.
TACAGGGGGACACCTTATCCGCCTAAGTTTAAGTTCTAAATTTATAGCTTCAGAAATGTTACTAATAGAAACCTATTAACATAGAAACTGACTGGGAAAAGTATATAGGGACACTTGTTCAGTATTAAAAGTTTTAATCCACCACAGAGATCTGAGAAGCTGGGAAAGAGTTATTGAAAAATTCTAGGCTGTGGTTGCTCCTACAAGGCAGTCACTTTTACTCATAAGACTGAACATCTCTATGCCAGCTTTAGAATTATGCAACCTCTTTTACAATGCAAAGCTTTATAGAATTATAACTGTTCTGAATATTGCCTTGCCCTATTAAACTGACTGATGAAATTTTATATAGACACATCCAGTCTATAGCTATGCATTAACTTGAATGTCAAGATTTCATTCTGATTTTACTTATTGATTTAGGTGTCTCTGGCTCTTGTTTAAAAATTTCACAGCTATCAATACAAAATTTTATTCTTACAGTCAAATTCTCAATTGTCATATAGCATAACAAAACGAAATGCTAAAGCTTGAAGTTCTGATCTTTCTCAAATGTAGATGACTGCACACAAACACTCATGAACAAATGCACACATAAGATTTTTAAGCATCCTCAAATGACGAAGCAAACCTGATGGATTTCAGGGAATCATTCTGAAATTCAGACTATCCTACAGAAAGTGATGCTGACAGAATTGTTATGTTTAGTAGAAAAGGTGTCAGGTGAAGTGTGGAATTGCTACTTTATCTCAACAAATTCAGTGAGCCAAGTTTAACCAACCACAACCATAAATGGAGTCACTACTATGTTGATAATAATAGAGAATGGAGGTAAAAATACTTTCACTTTTTTTTTATTCATAGGACTTAATCTATTTTTTACTTCCACTCTTACATATTTAAGGTTCTATTTAAAACTAAAATATTTTAACATATATTTGTTTACAAAGAAATAAGTATCAGGTACAGAATCTGCATTTGGATTTTAAGCAAAAAATTACAGTGGTTGGGATCATCAGAATTTTATGTTTAGATTAGAGATGAACCTTCTTTTCATACATGAATAAGTTTCTGTGTCTGGGATTTGAACTCTGTCATAAGTAGACAGGTCTTGGATTTGTTTTGTTCAGATAAAGTCTGGGGAAAAAAACGTTAATTTTCTTCAAATATTACCTTGAAAAATTAATATTAAGAATAAAAATTATTTTGTGAGTTCTGATATAATAATGCAATTTTAATCAGATTTATAAGATGTTAGTATCATAAAATCTCTGAATAATAGAATAGAATAATACAATTAGTGTAGTCTGGAATAGATGTCCTGAGGTCATCTGGTCCAACCTCCTGCTCAAACCTAGACTAACTTCAAAAGTCGATCAGGTTGCTCAGAGCAGTGCCCAGCTGAAGTCTGAAAATCTCCATAAGTGGTGAATCTACAAACTCCCTGGGCAACCTGTTCTAGTTGAAATGTAACCAGTGTTGAGTACTCAGGACCAAAAAAAAAGAATTATTTGTTAGAATGCCTTCACAATAACTTAACTTTCTCAGAAACCATTGTTACACAATCACTTGTTATTTGATAAGGTACAGACTGATTAGACTATTGTAAATGTCAAATCATAGTCTGCTCTGTAGAGGAATCTTTAACTCTGGCCTAGTAGAACACAGTGGCTGCAGAGTGTTAAAAACAGAGAGAGAAAACACTTCTGGCAAAAGAAACTGAACATTTTTTTGTGTCATTTCGAAGAATACACTGTAGAATAAACTTTGACATGTCTTCACTGCTTTGTGATTGAAAAAGCAAGAGAACTTTATTGAAAATGACACAGTCTTGATGAATTATTGATTTGGGCAAGTATAACAGAGGCCTACTGGACATGTGGTTGAATTACAAGTGTGTTAGAATGATACCTAATTGGTAATATCAATACTGTCAGATGCTGCAGGAACATAGTGTTTGGCAGAAGAAAACTATGTTCTTTTTGCTGCAGAAACTAATTAGTTGTGGAATAAGAGCTCCAAAGAACTTTGAATTGTCCAGCTAAAAGTATTTGGCAACTCAGTTGCAAATATTTAGACTTTTATTTCAAAAATTATGTACACTGGGTCAAGTTCTCTAGCCTTCCCTGGTTAATGTTCTGTAACTTGCTTTGTCACTTGAGATGAATATTGCTGTCTAAATCTCTTAATTGGCAATGTTTTAGCAGAATAGGAAAACACAAATATTCAGCATGTGGCGGGAACCAGGAAAATAAGTTCCTCATTTAATTAGTTAGATTTATTTAAAAAAAAAAAAAAAAAGGAATTATTGATTGGAAAAGGAATAACTCTTTTAAATATTTATCAACTCTTTATTTAAAGTTACAACTGCTTAATCTGATCCCAAAGAATCCAGATCCTGGACAACACAATTTCAGAATTCTGCTTATCATCCAGACAGTTGTTAAACTATTTTCTTAAAGCACTTATTGTTTCCAACTTCACCTTTACCTGAACTGCTAGAGTAAATTAAATCTGCCTCAAGTAGAAAAATAGAATTACAAAAAAAAGCTAAAACTACCTTCTTAATGTTTTCTGCATTTTAGTATAGATGAACCTAAACCAAACCACACTTGAGGGTTCTGAAGTGGCAACATATTGCTAGAAGCAATTTTCTCCTTGTATATTTGTCTCAGCTTGAAACAAGTTATATGCTGTACCACAAGGGGAAAATGTTTTTACAAGACTTCCAGCCCAAAAAGAGCTAAAATCTCTATAACAAATTCAAAAATACAGACACATAAGGACAGTGTGACTGAAAAAACACCCATGGACATCTGGTGCCTGGTCCACCTGGTCCACAGACTCCAGAGCCTATGCTAAGTGGGATGCAGTTCAGCCAGCCCATAGTAAGTGGTGTCCATGGAATGTCTGAAATCCAACCTAGTGCAGCAATGAGATGCAAACCCTTTTGTTCTGCTCCAAAAGCTAGACCTCTAAAAGTCTAGCCCTTTGAAAGAAACGAGCAGTGTCCAGTTCATTGTTTTAAGGTATGATTTGTACCAGTGATTAAAACAACATTTAAAATAGTCAGACAAAACGAGATGTGAGTGTATTTACCATCTCAGGGAGTCTGATTCACATATCCTGTCTTGCAGAAGTAAGCCCTAAATGCCGGGCGATAGAGTGTGAGGCTAGTACAGGGGAATGACTTTGTTCCACCACTTGAGGCTGGGCCAAAAGATATCTCTAAGAAGATACTGATACAAATTCTCACAAGTAGATGTTGTAATATTTACCTTTTAAGTACCATGTGAATTTGCAGTTAAGCATGCAAGGTACCTATATGATACATGATAAGACAGAATTATCTAAGACAGGTGCTTTTGTGCTGAGGCTAGCTACCAAAGCTAATCAAGACAAGAACACAAGGAAAATAGAATTACTAGAATGGAGAAGCCGCTTTTACCTGGGATCTTGAGCTCTTTGCAATTACAAAGATGGGGTGATTAAAGAAAGCCTATCTCCAAAAATGACCGGTAGCCTGGTGGCTAAATATTGTAATTTCTTATGGAAATCCACACTTAAAGCCATGCTTTGATTAGAGGTATATACTTGTCCGAACTAACTAGAATGGGAATTGGCAGGTTTCAGTGATGTGCAGTACCACTTCCAATTCTTTAAGTTACCTCACATACCTGCACAGAACCAGTAGCTACCACAGGAGTTACAGAAGTCCCATGCCTTTCTGAAGCAGAAAGAAACTCAGGGATCCTCCAGGACATCTCAAATGGCACAAAACATCGTCATTAAGCAACTGAATCCTACTCCAGATTTCTATTGATTAGTAAGAAAATCCAGGTCAATCAGCTAAAATGTAGACATTTACGGCTAAGGTGGACACCTCAGGTTATGAAGAATTGAATTTCACATGATGACTTTCAGTGGAGTGGGTGGAGGCCTCACACTGGGCTGGTCAGGGCAATTAAAGCCTCTTGACACACTGAGGGTGCAGACAGTGTACTACAGTAAGGTACTGGCTCTTTTTAACTGAACATGCTTTTGTACAAGTTTATATATTTCATTGGAGCATGCCTGGAGCATGTTTAGAATCACAGAATCATAGAATCATCAAGGTTGGAAAAGAACTCTAAGATCATTGAGTCCAACTGTCAACCCAACACCACCATACCCACTACACCATGTCCCTAAGCACCTCATCTACACGTCTTTTAAATATTTCCAGGGATGGTGACTCCACCACTTCCCTGGGCAGCCTTGTCCAAGGCCTGACCACTCTTTCAGTAAAGAAATTTCTCCTAATGTCCAATCTAAACCTCCCTTGGTGCAACTTGAGGCCATTTCCTCTCGTCCTATCTCTAGTTACTTGGGAGAAGAGACCAACACCCACCCCACTACAACGTCCTTTCAGGTAGTTGTAGAGAACGATGAGGTCTCCCCTCAGCCTCCTCCAGGCTAAACAACCCCAGTTCCCTCTGCCGCCCCTCATAAGACTTGTGCTCCAGGCCCTTCACCACCTTTGTTGCCCTTCTCTGGACACGCTCCAGCACCTCCATGTCCTCCCTGCAGTGAGGGGCCCAAAACTGAACACAGTATTCAAGGTGTGGTCTCACCAGTGCTGAGTACAGGGGCATGATCACCTCCCTACTCCTGCCGGCCACACTATTTCTGAAACAGGCCAGGATACCATTGGCTGCCTTGGCCACCTGGGCACACTGCTGGTTCATATTCAGCTGGCTGTCAATCAGCACGCCCAGGTCCTTTTCCTCTGGGCAGCTTTCCAACCACTCTTCCCCAAGCCTGTAGCGTTGCCTGGGGTTGTTGTGACCTAAGTGCAGGACCCGGCACTTGGCCTTGTTAAACCTCATACAACTGGCCTCAGCCCATCGATCCAGGTCCCTCTGCAGAGCCTTCCTACCCTCGAGCAGATCAACAGTCCCGTCTAACTTGATGTCATCTGCAAACTCACTGAGGGAGCACTCAATCCCCTCATCCAGATCATTGATAAAGATATTGAACAGGACCGGCCCAAAAACTGAGCCCTGGGGGACACCGCTTGTGACCGTCCACCAACTGGATTTAACTCCGTTGACCACAACTCTCTGGGCTCGGCCGTCCAGCCAGTATTTTACCCAGTGAAGAGTGTACCTGTCTAAGCCATGAGCCGCCAGCTTCTCTAGGAGAATGCCGTGGGAGACAGTGTCAAAGGCTTTACTGAAGTCCAAGTAGACCACATCCACAGCCTTTCCCTCATCCACGAGGCGGGTCACCTGGTCATAGAAGGAGATCAGGTTGGTCAGACAGGACCTGCCTTTCATGAACCTGTGCTGGCTGGGCCTGATCCCCTGGTTGTCCCACACATGGCTTGTGAGCACCCTCAAGATGAACTGCTCCATAATCTTCCCCAGCACCGAGGTCAGACTGACAGGCCTGCAGTTCCCCGGATCCCCCTTCCGGCCCTTCTTGTAGATGGGCGTCACATTGGCAAGCCTCCAGTCGCCCAGGACCTCCCTTCTTAACCAGGACTGCTGATAAATGATGGAGAGTGGCTTGGCAAGCTCCTCCACCAGCTCCCTCAGTACCCTCAGGTGGATCCCATCTGGCCCCATAGACTTGTGAGTGTCGAGGTGGCGTAGCAGGTCGTTAACTGATTCCTCTTGGGTTATGGGAAGTTTATCCTGCTCTCCGTCCCTGTCTTCCAGCTCAGGGGGCTGAGTACCCTGAGGATTACTGCTCTGACTATTAAAGACTGAGGCAAAGAAGGCATTAAGTACCTCAGCCTTTTCCTCATCCCTGGTGGCAATGTTCCCCCCCACATCCAATAAAAGATGGAGATTCTCCTTGGTCTCTTTTTTTGTCATTAATATATTTTTAAAAACATTTTATGTTATCTCTTATGACAGTGGCCAGATTGAGTTCTAGCTGGGCTTTTGCTTTCTTAATTTTCTCTCTGCATGACCTAACGAGATCCCTGTATTCTTCTTGAGTTGCCTGCCCCTTCTTCCAAAGGTGGTAAACTCTCTTTTTTTCCCTGAGTCCAGCCAGAGCTCCCCATTCAGCCAGGCAGGTCGTCTTCCCCGCCTGTTCTTCTTACGGCACATGGGGACAGCCTGCTCCTGCGCCTTTAAGACTTCCTTCTTGAAGAACGACCAGCCTTCCTGGGCCCCTTTGCCCTTCAGGACTGTCTCCCAAAGGACTCTCTCAACCAGTGTCCTGAGCAGGCCAAAGTCTGCCCTCCGGAACTCCATGGTAGTGGTTTTGCTGACCCTCCTCCTTACTTCACCAAGGATCGAGAATCCTGTTATTTCATGGTCACTAAGACCAAGACGACCTCCAACAACCACATCTCCCACCAGTCCTTTTCTATTTGTAAACAGCAGGTCAAGCGAGGCACCTCCCCTGGTAGGCTCACTTACCAGCTGTACCTGGAAGTTATCTTCCACCCACTCTAGGAACCTCCTCGACTGTTTCCTCTCTGATGTTTTGTATTTCCAGCAGACGTCCGGTAAGTTAAAGTGCCCCATGAGAACAAGGGCTAGCGATTGTGAGAATTCTGCCAGCCGCTTACAGAATGCTTCATCTGCCTCCTCATCCTGGCTAGGTGGTCTATAACAGACTCCCAGCAGGATATCTGCCTTGTTGGCCTTCCCCCTCATCCTTACCCACAAGCACTCAACCTTATCATCACAATCGTTGAGCTCTAGACAATCGAAACACTCACATGCTTGGAGCATGCTTGCAGAAGCTGGATACATAGAATCATAAAAACATAGAATCATTTAGGTTGGAAAAGACCCTTAAGATCATTGGGTCCAACTGTTAACCTAACACTACTAAGTCCACCACTAAAATATATCATAACTTAACATGACATAACAGGTAGAGGAGTCTGATAATTATTTTTTGATGTAGTTTATTTAGAGGTTCTAAAAAACACTCAACATTTTAGAGGTGTTGTGCATGCCCACAATTAGAGTTGTAGGCATGTATGGGGCAAATATAGCCACTGTATAATGCAGCACTCAAGGAGTCAGTTTAAGATCTCAGTGATGCACACATGTTGGCCTGGTTGACAAAAAAATCAGATAGGTATCTGAGAAGTTTTAAAGGATTTAGGTCTTACTTCACTAAGATCTTATATGAAAATATTTGTGTGTGTGACTATGTGCACGTGTTGCCGCTGAAATTTGTTGATGTCCTAGAATTTTTGGAACTACTTATTTTAGGATTTTATTAATGAAGTCTCAAAAGCTTTAATGGAAAGTTTTGACCACAAGATAAATTGTAATAAAATGTTGTCTATTTAAAAACTAAATGTCCTAATTAATTTTATGCATAAACCCCTGTATTTCATTATAGGAAAATCAGACCAATCTTGGTAATTTAAAATTTAATTAAGAGGCAAAGAATCCTGAGACTGACTTAAGTAAGGAACATTAATCACAAGACAAGACCAAGAAAGTAAAAAAAAATGGTTACACTACAAAAGCAAAAATTAGGCTGAATTTAAAATTGACTGTTTCTTCCTGGTCAGTTAGAGGGATTTATCACTGCTGATGATAAATAAATAGTTTAGGCTATGTCTATACTGTAGAGTAAACATACAGTCTGGTGTGTTTTACAGACCACGTCACCTGGTTGTTCAGACTGGGAGACTTATTGGCATGTACTACAGCTTCCATTTGTGCCAGGATTTCATTTGCATGGGAACCATAGGCTACTACCATGAGCAGTGCAGTATCTCAAAAAAATATCACTTTAAGAATAAAATTCCTGATGCTTTATCCAGCAGTCATTTTTTCCTTATGGCTTACTAATTGTTCTCTGCCTGTTTAGTTTTATGACAGGTCAGATTGCTTTGAAAAACTGTTTTAAATAGACATGTTAGTATGTCTGTTACACCTTTTTTTAATCTTTGTTTTTATTATACGTTTACTAACTACAGTCAAAGACAGTCAACGGAAGATTCTGAGTTGAAAAAGTACAAAATGGTTCTTTTACCAGAGATTCTCACAGCAGCTCCTGACGTGACACTTTTCTAAGTCTTAATATAAAATGTTTAAAAACACTTGGCCTTTTCACTGAGAAGCACATCCAATAAACAGATTTACATGGAAGTACTAAACTTACCTTTTAATGTCATATTATTCTGCTAAAAATAAAAAAATACCGGTAATACTAAACTTCAAAAGTATATAATTATGGCTTATCTTTGCCCAGTTTAGGGCAAAGCACTTGTTAATGGGATGACGAAACATTTTATAGTGAGATGAAAACATCTAACAATGGTTGCTTACCTAAAAAATGGATCAGAAGAGGATTCTGGAGAACATAATGCTAGCACAAAATTTAAAAAAGGACATTGCTGGCATGAATAATATTTATTTTTATTATTAAATCAGAAGTCTCAAGAAGCAGTGAAATTTTATCATGGAAGGTAAGCTACAAAGAGATATGTAATTCGTGCCCACAGAAGTGGCAAATCAATGAAAACTCAATTTTGTGTTGATATGTTAGGTCAAAATAATTTTTGAAGTTATACTATAAATAATTTTATCCCTTTTTGAAAATGATGAAGGTTTTTTTTTTTTCATTCTGATATTTTAAAAGGCATAACTTAGCTTTTTTTTTTTTTTTTTTTGCACTACAGTAAAAGGGCGTTTGTCATATCCTGAGCTGCTGTGACTGTTCTCTGAAAACTTATGACAATGCATCACACTATGGACTAAAATGCATTCTACTAAGCATTACTGGGATAATAATAAGGGATAGATTATTTTTTCTTTGAACAGAGTCCAGAGCAATTAAATAAATGAAGTCAACCCCCTGAGATTCAGTTCTTCCTTGATTCTCCTTACTGTAGGGTTCAAACGATTTGCTACAAAGCTGGTAACAATTCATGACAACTACCACACTACTTAGAGATTCCAGGCTGGCGTATTCAAGGTAGAATAAAAATTTTCAAATCCACCTGTTCAAATAGAATAAGCGTCAGGGAGAGTTCTTATTCTCTATCACTATGCTATGGGTGCTTACAGTCCACATCACAGTCTTTCTAAGTTTGGCATGTACATTAATATATGATTTGAAAAAGAGCTTTTGAAAATTTAATTGCAGTATTTTTTTTAAATTTAATTGCAGTAAATTTTATTCCATACTAAACATTTCTGAAGTCCCTATAAAACATTTTTAATCCTGACAAGATATTGACTATAATGAGCTATAATGAGGGTGATAAATTATACAGAAAAAATTATGAATATTACTTTCTTTTATCAGCTTTCCTTTCCATCCACTCTGGATGATCCTTTCTTCTTGTACTGTTATGGAAAGAAATTGAACATTTCTGAATAGCTTTCTCAATAACATTATTTAGTATGTATTTTTGTGTTTTTCAAATCTCATTTGATTAGTCACTTCTTTAAATTATACAAGACCAGTTCATTGTTTTATTGAGATTTTTTCCTTACCCATGATTATTTACTCAGTATATCCTATTTCTTATTAACAAGCAAGGAAAAAGAAAAGTTTGTTAGAAAGACACATTCTGCTAGAGAACATGCATTAAGCAAGTATTTTGCCCAAGAGAAACCCATACCCAAATGTGAAAAAGGGGTTTATACTTTATTATTCCATGGCGTTTATCATTGGCTAGTATGCTCTTGAGGGTAAAACTAGCTGTATTTTAGTTAGATAACAGTGAGTATTTTAATGAGGACTAGTTAATAATTAATGTAATATACAACTGGTAACTTTTTCAAAATATTAAAATGTATATTTAATATTGAAATGCTGTATTTTTATTATAAGAAAAAATAAGAAAAAACATACAGCCCTAAGTTTCCAGTGTGCTATGAAGAGATATTGAAAAATGTTTATGAAACCATGATGTGGAATTAGTTCCACATACATATATAACAGCAATGTAGGCTGCACAAGGATTTTGGTGGTTTATACCACAGTAATGAAGTAGAGAGGTAAAACTGAAAGTTAGGGCAGGATTCAGCAGCCCACATGTAGGTATCTAGTGTCATTCGAGGTCTCTTCAAGGATATTCATATGTGTTTGACAACTATGACAGTGACTTTCTGTCAGACTTATGACCTTTCATTTAATGCTGCTATGGTCAGGTGAGACACTGGAGGGCATTCGAAAAAAACCTGGCATACAGACAGCTGAATCCTACCTTTGGGAAGCATTCTGGTGAGTTCTTATAAAGGAAAGAAGTTGAAGGAGACGAGGATAAAGAAGCCCTTCTTTAAAAGGTTGCCTATACTAATGTCTGAAGGTATTTGAAATAGACCTATGGGTAGATATCTTCAGTGGTTACTGTTGTCCAAATTTAAGGCTCTGTAGGTGAGCTCAGTGTCCAAGCACCCATCAGGATCAGTAGAGTGGCAATAAAGTGCATAAAACCTAGGCAGTTCAGCCTACCCCAAAATGAGATATTAGGGCGGGGATTCTGTTCTCTAAATGAAGGCATCTAGTCATTTCTAGGTACTGTGAGGTGCCTTTCCTAGCTTCCACTTTGCTGTAGAAGGAGGCAGATCTTTTATAATTTCTGTGTCTATTGGGTTTTACGTGGCAAGGTTTTGGTAGCGGGGCGCTACAGGGGTGGTGTCATGGTTTAACCCCAGCCAGCAAATAAACTCCACGCAGCCACTCGCTCGCCCCCCCGCCTCTGGTGGGATGGGGGAGAGAATCAGGAGGGCACAAGTAGGAAAACTTGTGGGTTGAGATAAAAACAGTTTAATAATTGAAATAAAACTAAGTAGAACAGTAATAATAACAATGAGAACAACAACAATAACAGAATACACAAAACAGGCAATGCACAATGTAACTGCTCACCGACCGCCAACTGCGTGTCACGAACAGAGCGTGAGCCCCCCCCACCCCTGGTTTTTATACTGAGCGTGATGTCACATGGTATAGAATACCCCATTGGCTGGCTGGGTCAGTCACCCCGGATGTGCTCCCCGCCCCCACCCCAGCTTGCCCTGCACGTGGCAGGGCACGGGAGGCCGAAAAGAGAAACCAAAAGTCTCCCTAGTGCAAGCACCACCCAGCAACATCCAAAGCATCAATGGGCCATCAACGCTCCTCTCATACCAAACCCAAAACACAGCACCCCCCCAAGCTACTGGGAAGAAAGTTAACTCTGTCCCAGCCAGAACCAGGACAGGTGGCTTCTGTGAGAAGATGCCAGAAGCTTCCCCCATGTCCAACAGAGCCAGTGCCAACTGGCTCCAAGAGTGGCCTACCAGTGGCCAAAGCTGAGCCAATCAGCGATGGTGGTAGCACTTCTGTGATAACATATTTAAGGGGAAAAAACTGCTGTGTGACAGCAGCCGGGAGAGAGGAGTGAGAATATGTGAGAAAAACAATTCTGCAGACACCAAGGTCAGTGAAGAAGGAGAGAAGGAGTTGTTCCAGGTGCTGGAGCAGAGATTCCCCTGCAGCCCATGGTGAAGACCATGGTGAGGTAGGCTGTCCCCCTGCAGCCCATGGAGGTCCACGGTGGAGCAGATATCTACCCTGCAACCTGCAGGTGGAGGACCCCATGCTGGTGCAGGTGGATGCACACAAAGGAGGCTGTGACCCTGTGGAGAACCTGCGTTGGAGCAGGTCTTCTGGCATGACTTGTGACCCTGTGGGGGACCCACGCTGGAGCAGTCCATTCCTGAAGGACTGCACCCCATGGAAAGGACCTATGCTGAAGCAGTTTGTGAAGAATTACAGCCCGTGGGAAAGACTCATGTTGGAGAAGTTCATGAAGGACTGTCTCCCATGGGAGGAACCCCATGCTGGAGCAGGGGAAGAGTGTGAGGAGGAAGGAGCGGCAGAGACAACATGTGATGAACTGATCGCAACCCCCATTCCACATCCCCCTGTGCCGCTAGGCAGGGCAGAGAAGCCAGGAATGAAATTGAGCCCGGGAAGAAGGGAGGAGTAGAGGGAAGGTGTTTTTAAGATTTGGTTTTATTTCCCATTATCCTACTTTGATTTTGATTGGCAATAAATTAAATTAATTTCCCCAAGTTTTGCCCGTGATGGTAATTGCTGAGTGATCTTCCTGTCCTTACCTCGACCCACAAGCCTTTCATTACATTTTCTCTCCCTTGTCCTGCTGAGAAGGGGGGTGATAGGGTGGCTTGGTGGGCACCTGGCAGCCAGGCAAGGTCAACCCACCACACTGTGCCATGCTTACCAGCCCTGTGCAAATATCCTCAATAGTTTTGTGAGTCTCATATGCAATTGTCCACTTAAATTTAGGCAACCAAATCCCACCCTAGTGCTACGTCATATAAACTCTCTAGAATCTACTGGCTGTATTGATGAAATCTAAGTGATCTACAGTGGTAACTTGTTAGCTACATAAATATATAAATATCTATCACCTATTATGGGATAGCAACTTAGAGTTTAGCAACATAGACTTTAGAGGCTATGATTTAAAAGTTCTCTATAAATTGTAGCTCTTTGTCCAGAAGAGAACCGATCTTCCAGATCAGTTGGGCATGGGCCCAACCGCCCTCCATGGTCCAGGGCTGCCCTCTGCGCACATCCAGAGGTGCTTGGCAGGGACGGTTTCTTTTGCCTGCCAGGTCATCTGTTCTGTTCTCAGATCTCTTACTGTGTGGTAAGTAGACCTTGGTCAGCAGCCAAACACCCACCCAGCCTCTCACTCTCTCTGTCTCCCATGGGATGGGGAGAAAATAGAAGGAAGACAAAAAGACTTGTGGATGTTCTTAGTGACAGTTGGATAGGCAAAGCAGCAGATTCTTGCTTAAGCCAAGCAAAATAAGAAATTCATCCATTACTTCCCATAAGCAGGCAGATGTCCAGCCACTCCCTGGCAAGCAGGACCTCAGCATCCATAGCGCTTGCTTGTGAAGGCAAACATCATCACCACGAATGTCCCCCCTTCCTCTTCCTTGCCCTGAGCCATTCTTGCTGAAGCACAACATCACATGGCATGGAATATCCCTTTGGTCAGTTCGGGTCTGCTGTCCAGGCGTTGTCCCCTGCCAGCCTGTGGGCCTTTGGGTGAGGGGGTGGAGAGGAAGCCTTGATGTTGTGCAAATACTGTTCAGCAATAACCAAAACACTACTCAGCAATAGCCAACGTCGGTTTAGCCCCAAATGCAAAGCACAGCAGCATACAGGCTGCTGTGAAGAAAGTTAACTCCATCCCTGCCAGGCCCAATGCTTAGTGACACTATGACATCAATGCTTGGCCTAAGTGTAACTGGGCTGGGATGCCTGAAGTTGCGGGCAGCCTGCAGCAACCTTTTGGAGCCCCAAGGATTTAGAGGGCTGCTGATTGCTGATGCCTTTCCTGTGCTGTGCTCTATGTCAGGTCTGACTCATGTTACTTGTGCTCAGATGTCCCTTGTTGGCTAGCTGAAATACTGCCAAAGCCTTCTGCCACCCTGAAGAAGGGAAGAGACAGTCCTACATGTGACTTTCTGATTCCCTGCAGAACATGGGGCTGGGCATCTGTATTGGGTTTGCATGGCAAGATTTTGGAAGCAGGGGCACTGCAGGAGTGGTTTCTGTGAGAAGATACCAGAAGATGCCCCCATGTCGGACAGAACCAGTTTCAGCCGGCTCCAAGACAGACCCACCGCTGGCCAAAGCTGAGCCAATCAGCCGCGTTGGTAATACTTCTGTGATAACATATTTAAGAAAGGGTAAAAAATACTACAGAGCAGCTGGGAGAGAGGAGTGAGAAAATGTGTGAGAAACAACTATGCAGACATCAAAGTCAGTGAAGAAAGAGGGGGAAGAGATGCTCCAGGCACTAGAGCAAAGATTCCCCTGCAGCTCATAGTGAAGACCATGGTGCCACAGGTTGTCCCCCTGCAGCCCATGGAGGTCCATGGTGGAGCAAATATCCACTCTGCAGCCCGTGGAGGACCCCACATAGGAGCAGCTGAATGTACCTTGAAGGAAGCTGCAGCCCATGGAAAGCCCATGCAGGACCAGTCTCCTGGCAAGAACTGCAGCCCTTTGCAGAGAACTACTGCTTCTTTCTGTTGACATTGCCTTGAAGAGAGATGCAGATATAAGTGAAGGCAAAACAAAATTAGAAAAAGCAAGAAAAATAGCCAAAATTGCTATGGAAATAGAAGATCTCAACAATAAGAGGAACTTACTACAGTTACAGACTTTGAAAACACTTTGGCCTCCTGTTGTCAGCTTCAACGGGAGATAAAGGAAGAAGGTCCCTGTTTTGCACCAGGAGGTGCTGTTCTGTTATGAATCCAGAAAGAAAGACACTCACATTCTGTACAGCATCATTTTCAATGTTCTTTGTTCCAGCTAACGCTCTAAAGCAAGAGAGGGTCGTATAGATAGTCTCACAGCCCTTCAGTTGCTGGGAACCCTAAGTCGCGCATCATCGAGCAGAACTCCAACCAGCCTGAAGCAAGCTGTGCAGACCCCATCCATAGAACGAGTTATCCCATTTTGGTCATTTGACTTCTTACTGGATTTTCTTACAAGAAGCCACTCTGTTCATTGGTTCTGGTGTTGAGCAGAATGGATCTTCATACGACAACTTCTTGCTGCTGTTCTTTTAGACAAAGGGAAGGCCACGCAGGTGGTGTGATCACTGGTACCAAGTGGGAGTTGCCTGCACGCTCCCCTGGTACCACAACCTGGCTGAGTTCATCCTGCAGCCACCTCTCCCAACTCTTCTATCTCCTCCCTGCAAGCAGCACAGCGGAATGGGGAGGGAGGGTTGCAGTCAGTTCATTACACGTTGTCCCTGCTGTTCCTTTCTCATGCTCTTCTCCTGCTCCAGTATGAGGTTCCTCCCATGGGAAACAATCCTTCGTGTACTTCTCCAATGTGGGTCCTTCCCATGGGCTGCAGTTTTTCAAGAACTGCTCCAGCATGGGTCCTTTCCATAGGGTACAGTCCTTCAGGAATGGATTGCTCCAATGTGGGACCCTCACAGGGTCACAAGTCCTGCCAGAAAACCTGCTCCTATGTGGGCTCTTCTCCACGGGCCACAGTTCCTGCCAAAGAATAGGTTTTGGAAAAGAATCCACACTAATATGAATTAAGAGGCTGGTGGTAAAAAACTCTCCCAACAGAAACAACCACCTCAACAGCTGAGGTTGTTCAGCCTGGAGAAAAGAAGGCTCTGCGGAGACCTGATTGCCACCTTTCAGTATATAAAGGGGACTTATAAAAAAGATGGAGATAGAGTTTTTACCAAGGCCTGTAGTGATAGGACAAGGTGCAGTGGTTTTAAACTGAAAGAGGGTAGCTATAGATTGAATTTAAGGAAGACATTTTTTACAATGAGGGTGGTGAGACACTGGAACAGGTTGCCCAGAGAAGTTGTGGATGCCCCATCACTGAAGGTGTTCAAGGTCAGGTTTGATGAGGCTTTGAGCAACCTGAACTGATGAAAGATGTCCTTGCCTGTGGCAGGGGGGTTGCGCTATACAATTTTTAAAAGTCCCTTCCAACCCAAACCATTCTATGATTCTATATCTGTCATCCCTGTTGCATTGCTTGGAAGAGCATAGAAACATTTTGTTTGGCTGACTGAAACTGATCACCTAACTTTTAAATGTCTGAATTTAGGTAAATTAAATGGTATATAAATTATCTTTCAGAGATTGCATAGACATTAGTGGCATCAAAATAACCACCATGACAAAGTTTCATGTGTCTACAGAAACATCACTGATTGCATTAGATTGTAGTGTAGCTATAATCTCTACATAATGAAATCATATTAGAGCGGTAGAAATGAGTAGAAACAGGTATGCCTTTTATAAAAAGGAAGTTCAAGCCTCCCTCTGCCATTCCACTACAAATCAGCCAGGGAGAAAATTACAGCAAAATAAAGGAAAGGAACATGCTCGTGACCAGGCTGGAACTAGGAAAATCTGTGGAACTTGGTTAATTTACACCCTGGCTGTGCCACAGACTTCCAGCAGTGCCTTGGACAAATGAGTCAGTGCCAGATCCAAATAGGAAGTGAAAAACACAGACTCATAAGCAGATTTTCATAAAATATGCTTGGATGCTGCCCAGTTTTGGAAATGCCTTGTGGTTGTACTCTCGCTATTATGGTGTTAAATAATAGGGAAGCATTGGAAATATGAATCTTTTGGAACCAGAAAAATGCCTTACATACCTTAGGCCTATTTGCAAAACATCATATTACTGAAATAATCAATATTGATAGTGTTAGAATGTTAATCTGTGGCTTCTGTATTGAAAGCATTCCTGTTTATATTTACAAAACACAACAATTTTCTGGGAGAGTTACATTCCAGGATAATTAAGATATTAATTTAAGACATCCAGCTAAACACAACTACTTAATTTGGTAACATTTTGTTCATGGGACTTAATTATGTTTACATAGTAAATGTTGACAAGTTCATTAACTATCTTTATTTGCTCAGCAAGTAGTATGGGAGATCCTGCAATGCATCATGGGTTGACTACATCTCTAAAGAGTCAGTCTACACTGTGTCTTCTGAAAGTATATTATTTAAAACTTTTAAAATATTTTCATAACAGTTTGGTTTCGACTGATGTATTTGTTAGCTTCTGTCTTAAATCACTTGTCCTCAAAAAATGTACATCTTTCTAAGACAGTAAAATGGTATGTTAATATCATAAAGAATCATTACAGAGTTTCTGCTTATACTATTTTTAATGGACTGTACCTTCCTCTCTGAGGCATGATACTGTTGACTTTTTCTAGGCTTGTAATCTTATGGGGCTTCCTTAACTCCAAATTTTTTTAAGTTTTTTTGCACAAGGACATGCTGGTTTTTTTCTGGATTTCAACGACAAAGACACAAACACCTTCAAGAAATGACATCTATTTTATTGACATCCTAGAACTAGAATCCTGCATAACTCTTTCTTAAGAAAGATGTGCAGTCTTTGGATTTTTTAACAATACATAAATAAATAATAATTCTTTATCTGTTTGTATAAGACTGCTGTTGTTTAGTTGTGTATCATAGTCCAAATTTTGGTGACATTTTAAATTTTTCTCAGAAGAAATTTTCATTTTTTGTTTCCTCTAAATTTTTAGATCACATAGAATATATTCTAAATTGCACTGTAAAGTAAAAGCTAGAAACTCCTACTTAGGGTTTCTTACGCTATAAGTATATTTAAAAAATATAGCATATAATTAATATCTTTATTAGTGATATGTTTAGGTGAAATTAATTCAAGCAATTAGGTTTTATATAATATTCTTGCATCTCTTTCTATTTGATCTTATTTTCTGCTTAATATGTTCATTTATTTATTAAGATTAACTTGTTACTGAATTTTGATAGGCATTTAAGAGTTCAGCAAAAATGGTGATTGAGTCTGTAGAAAGTCATTTTCAATTACCTAATTGAAACACATTTCTGTTCGTCACTGACTTGTACAGTGGACATGGGATTTTGGCTGCCTAAGTGGGCAATGTAGCTACAAGAGTGGGAGCGCTCTGAGCTTCCCTGTTTTCCCAGATCCTTATGATTCATAGGTCATATAGATAGCTCTACTTTCCAATATCTCTTCACACAGTTTTGCAAGAGGTAATTATAGTCTATAAATAAATTAACAAATTCAATGTTTATTGTGCACTTAGAACAATAGACCTTACATTAATCCAACACAGTAATTAGAAAAGTTAACTGTAAAGTGGGAAACTAAGAAACAAATATTTAAGAATATTAATATCAGCCAGAGTAAGACAGCAAGTATGTTGCAAGTAAATATAGAAAAGAAAAGGTTCAAGTCTAATTTTAATAAATACTGATGGTCCAAGGAGTGGAACATAAATTCTGAAAACTGCATACAAGAAGTTATTTTGCAAAAGTAATTTTAATGCTTTACTATTGTATAAAAATAGTGTGTTGGTCTTTATTTATCCACATTTTTCTTCAGTTTTGTTTGCAAAAATACATTGATTCCTTTTGCTGCTCTGGGGATATTGCATCAACTTAGGGGCTGAAATTGAACTTTTAGATAATAATGTCTTATATTGTTTACAAATGCATTTGCATATCATTAACAAAAGACACATCTCTCTATGATAGATGAAAGGTACCAGTTTATCCTTGCAGATGGAATATTGGAGGAGGTTGTAAATCTGCAATTTGGACTGATTACAGTATGAGGATCTCAAAGAATTTTAATTTCTTTAACAATCAACTGCCTGAGCAATGTTCATATATCAGCTATGCCAGAAGACAGCTTGATAATAAGTGAACATCCTTTCCATTCCTTCCCTTTGACCTTGCAGAGCACTTTCCTCCCCAGGAGAATAAGTTACATGAAGCCTTATCTTTTGAGACATGTAAAGCAGGATTGGACATAGCTGAGAAAACAGAAGAAAGGAAAAATAGCATAATGAATATAAGCTTTGAGATTATGAGTAGCACCAAGAAACATAAGTAAATCTGTGACCACATGAAGAACATTATCATCATATCTGTTACGGTGCCAAGATGGCTTCCCGTGACATTAATAGTATTAATGTTTTTCTCCCCTGCCCTTTATTTTCTGATTTTGTGTCTGCATTCATTCTTTCACACATACTCTTTTTTAATTAGTAGCTTTCTAGTTGTGATTATTTAAGGTAATAAGAGGTGGAAACTTTTGTTAATGAGAACATGGTTTTGGAAAAAATAGACAAGATTCCAGGTACAGAGTTCATGTCTGAAAGTAAAAATTTCACAAAATTGGAAGAGTAGGAAGCTCTGTGTGACAATTTAATTGTCATTGTGTTTGGAAAAGGATGCCTTGTATTTTTCTAGTTTACTTTAAAATTTTTTAACAAAGCCCTTGCTGAAGCCTGGCCCTACTCTCCTTTCACTGAATATCTCAGGATGACTGAAAGACCATTTAATGATTCATTCACGGTTCATGTCATGGTGCCCACATCAACTTTGATGCAGCTTCCAAGATGTTCTGTTGGCTGTCGTGGTTTAACCATAGCCAGCAAGTAAACACCATACAGCCGCTCGCTCACTCCCGAGTGGGATGGGGGAGAGAATTGGAAGAGTAAAAGTGAGAAAACGCATGGGTTGAGATAAGAACAGTTTAATAATTGAAATAAAGTAAAATAGTAGTAGTAATAATAATAATAACAATAATAATATTAGAATATACAAAGCAAGTGATGCACGATGCAATTGCTCACCACCCACTGACCGATGCCCAGCCAGTCCCTGAGCAGCAGTCACTGCTCCCCGGACAACTCCTCCCAGCTTATATGCTGAGCATGACATCACATGGTATGGAATACCTTGTTGGCCAGTTTGGGTCAGCTGTCCTGGCTATGCTCCCTCCCAGCTTCTTGTGCACCTGGCAGAGCATGGAAAGCTGAAAAATCCTTGACTAGCATAAACACCACTTAACAACAACTAAAACATCAGTGTGTTATCAACCTTATTCTCGCACAAAATCCAAAACACAACATTATACCAGCTACTAGGAAGAAAATTAACTCTATCCCAGCTGAAACCAGGACAGTATCCACCTCTTATTCTATACCATCTACGCCATGCCCAAGTCTCACACTTTCCAATACATTCCAATTGATCACCACCACTTTTCCTGTCTTTTGATATATACACAGAGATATAATACCCTTAGTCTGTGGGCCACCCCTGTAAAATGTTCATTGAGTTCATTTAGTGCATGACTTTGGGCTCCATTTGTCATAACAGTCTTTCAGGGCAGGAGAGATGGTGTGTGGTGTTGTATTGTTGCATCCTGAAGCCAGTTCTGGTTCCATCACCATTGCGCTTTGCTTGGTTTCATCGAAGTTCCTTCATCATTAATCTGGGTGATTCTTACTGCAATACCGTTGATGAGATATAGCAACCATAGAAGTGATGACATACAGTGTTATACAGCAATTAACATCATACAATTCAGTTCATTGGCTATTCTCACCCAAAATCAAATCCCCTTGAGGTACACATCAGAATTCCCCATCCTTTCATATTACCCACCAAGTGCACCCATGTCCTTGAGCAAAAGCAATCCCATGAATGGGTTTTCCCTTTTCCAGAGGCAGGAGTAACCCAGACTGTCTTCCCCAGCATACTTTTTATATGCACTACAGGGACTTTATCCCCCTCTACAGTATGTAAAATTTTTGATTGGGCAGGGCCAGCTCAATTGAAACATCCGCTGGTGTTGACTAACTAGGTGGATTTTGCTAAATGTGTATCCCAATGTTTAAATGTCCCACCACCCATTCCTCTCAGTGTAGTCTTTAGCAGTCCATTGCATCGTTCAATTTTCCTGGAGGCTGGTGTGTAATAGGGGATGTGATATACCCACGCAATGCCATGCTCTTTGGCCCAGGTGTCTATGAGGGTGTTTGGGAAATGAGTCCCATTGTCTAACTCAATTCTTTCTGGGGTGCCATGTCACCATAAGACTTGCTTTTCAAGGCCCAGGATGGTGTTCCTGGCAGTGGCATGGGGCATGGGATATGTGTCCATCCATCCAGTGCTTGCTTTCACCACGGTGAGCATATGGCGCCTGCATTGTCGAGTTTGCGGGAGTGTGATATAATCAATCTGCCAAGTCCCCCCATATTTATATGTCAACCATCGTCCTTCATACCAGAGAGGCTTTACTTGCTTGACTTGCTGGATTGCAGCGCATGTTTCACATTCATGGATAACCTGTGCAATAATGTCCATGGTCAAGTCCACCCCTCGATCACGAGCCCATCTATATGTTGCATCTCTTCCTTGATGGCCTGAGGTGTCACGGGCCCACCAAGCTTTAAATAATTCACCCTTATGTTGCCAGTCCAGATCCACTTGAGCCACCGTCACAGAAGGAGTGAGAGAGATGCACTTTACTCCTAAGAGAGAAGCAGCAATATGTTTATTGATATAAGACAGTGAGTTAACAAAGTTCAATGGTAAATGTGAAGCAGTTTAACAAGATTCGATGGCAAGGTACACTTGGTTATTTACTGCATAGAGGACAGGGTCAGACAAAACTGTCAGGGAGACTCTCTCATTGAATCATGAGGTTCAGAAAGGATCTCCTCACTTTCTAAAGTCCTTCGCTTAGAGGAGTCTAGGTGTGGCTGGATCCAAACTTGGTCCCAGACATGGTCAACAGTTTATGTCTAAAGGATTACATACTGTCCTGGTTTCGGCTGGGATAGGGTTAAATTTCTTCCTAGTGCTGTGTTTTGGATTTAGTATGAGGAGAATGTTGATAACACACTGATGTTTTCAGTTGTTGCTAAGTGCCCTCCTAGTCCAAGGACAGCTCCCGTGCCTATTGACTGAGCTAGGTACACAAGATGGGAGGGAACATAATCAGGACAGCCAGCCCAGCTGGCTAATGGGGTATTCCATACCATGTGACGTCATGCTCAGTATATGAATGGTAGGCGTGATCCAGGAAGTAGTGATCGCTACTTGGTTATCGGTCAGCGCGGGTGGTGAGCAATTGCATTGTGCATCACTCATTTTGTATATTTTATCATTATCATTATCATTATTATTTTCCCTTTTTTTTCCTGTTCTATTAAACTGTCTTTATCTCAACCCACGAGTTTTTCTCACTCTTACCCTTCCGATTCTCTCCCCATCCTGCTGGGGGTGGGGGGAGTGAGTGAGCGGCTGCGTGGTATTTGGCTGCCTGCCAGGTTAAACCACGACACATACGCGCAATCAATCCTTTATATCACTTAGCTAAGGTTTCAAACTTTCAGCATGCTATTAGTTGCTTACCAAGAATCTGTTGAGGCAAGGAACCTCTCAACCTTGAGGAGTAACCTTGAGAGGCATCCCTACTCAAGGGGAGATCCTGGCGTGCAGCCTGCTGCCGTGCGGGAGAACTCAAAGGATTCTTGGGCTGCCCACTATTTATGGGGGTAAGATGATTGATTCATAGTCTTATTTGCATACCAACTGCAGACAGTGGTTTCTTTCAAATTTGGCTTGAGTCGGATATTGACCAGCACTGTGGTTAGATGAACGCATTGCTTATTGTTTTGTTATCTGTCTCACCTGAATCCACTTTGAACTGGATGTATGCATCACAACCAGACGCATCCATCATGATCGCTACAGGTGGTTATCGCTTGAGCAGGGTTACAGGAAAAGGTCAGATCAGGGGTGAGGGGAGCACAACATCGCAGCCACTTCAATCTTAGCAGCCTCATCCACCTCCTGGTTGTTTTGATGTTCTTTAGTGGCCCGACTCTTGGGTACGTAGCATCTACGTGACGTACTTTTATAACCAGGTTCTCTACCCGAGCAATAATATCTTGCCAAAATGCAGCAGCCCAGATGGGTTTACCTCTGCACTGCCAGTTGTTCTGCTTCCATTGTTGCAACCACCCCCACAGGGCATTTGCCACCATCCATGAGTCAGTATAGAGATAAAGTACTGGCCACTTTTCTTTGTCAGCAATATCCAAAGCCAGCTGGAAGGCCTTCATTTCTGCAGATTGGCTTGATTCAGCAGTTTCTGTGACTTGTTGTATTTTAATATAAATTTATAAAAGCACGACTTAGGAGAGTTCGATGGCAAGGTTCACTCTATCACTTACTACACGGATGAAGCATACAAAGGAAAAGAGCATGGGAAGCTGAGGAGTCCTTGGCTGGTGTAAACACTACTTAGCAACAACTAAAACATCAGCGTGTTATCAATATTATTCTCATACTAAATCCAAAACACTATACCAGCTACTAGGAAGAAAATTAATTCTATCCCAGCTGCAACCAGGGTATCGTGTTAGAACTGAGTTGGGATGACTTATACAGAGGCCGAGAACTAAAAAGATTAAGGGAGACCCTCCCATTGAGTCACGAGGTTCAGAGAAGACCCGGCTAGATCTACCCCTAGTCCCAGACTTGGTCAGCCATATATGTCTAGGGGATTATATATGTTTAGCAGCAGTCTAAGGTTCATTTATAATCTTAAGATAGATCATAAGATTTTAGCAGACTATATTTGCTAGCAGGTACTTCCATCAATTCACACACGCATGCACACGGATGCAAAGATGGATAAATATACAAAAATATACCTGTTAAAAATGCCCCTTGAGTTCAGTGAAATACTCACGTAAAATGTCTTGGCATTTCTGAATGGGTGAAGGGTTGAGCCTTGAGAAGTATTGCAGCCTAGGTCCCGTGCCAGCCGGCGACAGTCCTCCAAATATCGCAAACTCGAGAGTTTGCAAGCTCTGAGAAGCATTCATCTCAGAGGGAGATGCTGGGTGCAGCCCGCTGCAGTCCAGGAGAGCTCAAAAGGTCTCACTTAGGACGACAATTTATAGGTGCGCAAGATGATTGACTTTAGTCATCTGTAAATTTCCATCCTGGTCACAGTCCAAGGCGGTGGTGACTAAAATTCTTAAGGTTTCAGTGTTGTTACAATTGAGCTACAACTCAGATAAGATGGCGCCTGGGCCAGGCGATAGGAGTATGTTCCCAGCCTCAGCCATGCAGAGTTTCTGATATAGTCAAGGAGCGCTCAACTGTCAGACTCAGTGCACCAAGGCCAAGGTTTCATGGGAATTTCTGAGATCAATGAGTGGCCCAGGGAAAAGCGGGGCGGGAGGGAAGGGCACCACCGCAGGCGACAGGACCCATCAGTGAACAGGGCATACTGCTTCTCATTTTCTGGTAGTTTATTATACAGTGGGGCCTCTTCAGCACGTATCACCTCCTCCTCTGGGGATATGCCAAAATCTTTGCCTTCTGGCCAGTTTGTGATCACTTCCAAGATTCCTGGGCGACTGGGGTTTCCTATTCGGGCCCGTTGTGTGATCAGTGCGACCCACTTACTCCACGTAGCATCGGTTCCATGATGTGTAGAGGGGACCCTTCCTTTGAACATCCAGCCCAGCACCGGCAGTCGGGGTGCCAGGAGGAGCTGTGCTTCAGCACCAACCACTTCCGAAGCAGCTTGAATCCCTTCATATGCTGCCAATATCTCCTTCTCAGTTGGAGTGTAGCAGGCCTCAGATCCTCTGTATCCCCAACTCCAGAACCCTAAGGGTCGACCTCGAGTCTCCCCTGGTGCTTTCTGCCAGAGGCTCTAGGTAGGGCCATTCTCCCCGGCTGCGGTGTAGAGCACATTCTTTACATCTTGTCCTGCCTGGACTGGCCCAAGGGCTGCTGCATGAACTATCTCCTGTCTAATTTGTTCAAAGGCTTGTCGTTGCTCAGGGCCCCATTTGAAATCATTCTTCTTCCTGGTGACTTGATAGAGAGGGCTTACAATCAGGCTGTAATATGGAATATGCATTCTCCAAAAGCCCACAATGCCTAAGAAGGCTTGTTTCCTTTTTGCTAGTTGGTGGGGACATGGCTGTTATTTTGTTGATCACATCCGTTGGGATCTGACGACGTCCATCTTGCCATTTTATTCCTAAAAACTGGATCTCCTGTGCAGGTCCCTTGACCTTACTTTGTTTTATGGCAAAATCAACCTTCAGAAGGATTTGGACTATTTTCTTCCCCTTCTCAAAAACTTCTTCTGTACTGTTGCACCATACAATGATGTCATAAATGTATTGCAGGTGTTCTGGAGCCTCACCCTGTTCCAGTGCAGTGTGGATCAGTCCATGGCAAATGGTAGGGCTGTGTTTCCACCCCTGGGGCAGTCGGTTCCAGGTGTACTGGACGCCCCTCCAAGTGAAAGCAAACTGTGGCCTGCACTCTGCCGCCAAAGGGATTGAGAAGAACGCATTGGCGATGTCAATTGTGGCGTACCACTTGGCTGCCTTTGACTCCAGTTCGTATTGGAGTTCTAGCATGTCCGGCACAGCAGCACTCAGTGGCGACGTGACTTAGTTCAGGTCACGCTAGTCTACTGTTAGTCTCCACGCTCCATAAGACTTTCGCCTTGGCCATATGGGACTGTTAAAGGGTGAGCGAGTCTTACTGATCGCTCGTTGGCTCTCCAGTCAAAGAATCAGCTTATGGATGGGAATCAGGGAGCCTTGGTTGGTGCGATATTGTTGCCAGCACTTGTTGTTCCTTGACCCTCAGCAACCCCACCACAGAAGGGTCCTCCAAGAGACCGGGCAAGGTGGACAGCTGTTTAATTTCCTCCGTCTCCAAGGCAGCTATACCAAAAGCCCACTGGTACCCTTTTGGGTCCCTGAAATACCCTCTCCTGAGGTAATCTATGCCAAGGATGCACGGAGCCTCTGGGCCAGTCACAATGGGGTGCTTCTGCCACTCATTCCTGGTTAGGCTCACTTTGGCCTCCAATATGGTTAACTCTTGGGATCCCCCTGTCACTCCAGAAATACAAATGGGTTCTGCCCCTTTATAACTTGATGGCATCAGTGTGCACTGTGCACCGGTGTCTACGAGAGCCTTATACTCCTGTGGGTCTGATGTGCCAGGCCATCGAATCCACACAGTCCAGTAAACCCGGTTGTCCCTTTCCTCCACCTGGCCGGAGGCAGGGCCCCTCTAGTTCTGGTCAATGTATTCGCTGCTACTTCTTGTAAATGTGAATTAGAAGTCCTTTCATTATAATCAGGAGTAAGATCAGCCCTTCTACTCTGTCTGGGGAACGGCTCACTAGAGACTGGAGCAGCAATTTCCCTGGGAGGATCCCCTTGTGTAATTGTTTTTCCTTGCAACTCATGTACCTGTGCCCCTAGGGTCGAGGTACATTTTCCATCCCACTTCCTCATGTCCTCTCCATGGTCACGCAGATAAAACTACAGGGTGGCGTTTGGTGTGTACTCTCAATATCCCCTCTCTTGAGCAGAAAAACACTGATTTTTAACAGATGAGATTCTCCTCCATACAGGTGGAGAGTCAGACCTATCCTCTTTGAGTTGCTGGACCTCCCAGGACACTTTCTACACAGCAGAGACACAGGCCTGTGGAGGGAGGAAGAGAGATTTTCTTCGTATTGCTGGAGTTGGCCAGCCAATTCATCCACCATTTGTTCCTCTCTGTCTTTCCAGGTCATTACTGCCAATGAGTTTGCACGCGGCGATGGTGCGCTCCATACAAACTTCTGCTCTTGAAAGGTCGGGTGCACTTGACTTCATCTGGATCTTTGAATAATTGCTTGTTGTCCATGTCATCATAAATAACTTCCAGCATGGCAAATTCCCTCAGGTACTGGATATCTCTCTCCATGGTGGTCCACTTGCCTGGGTGACATATAACATCTTCCTTGAAGGGATACCTTTCCTTTCACGCCTGATAGGAGTTGTCTCCAGAGGCTGAGGACTTGTGCTCTTTTCCAATTGCTTTGTCAATGCCCCCTTCCCTAGAAAGGGATCTCAGCTGCTTGGATTCCTTCCCCTCTAATCCCAGGCTACTGGCCCCGTTACCCCAACATCAGAGCAGCCAGGTGACAATATACTCGCCTGGACAATGGCTGAAATCTTTTCGCATATCTCGCAGATCACTCAGAGACAGGGATCAGGTCATTACCGTCTCATTTATGGGTTCTGCCTCCTCCTCCTCCTGTTCTCATGATGGCCCTGGTTCATTTTCATCCCTTACTAAGTGAGCTGATTTTCTTGTGTATTTCTTCTTGTGTATAGGGGCGACTGATACTGGCACAAGTTGGTTCTCTGGTTCAGCTGCAGTACTTGTCGCAGGTGTTGGAGTAGCCACAGTGCCTGTAACTGGGGTTGGAGTAGCCATAGTACCAGTCTTTTTGTCATCAAATCCAGAGACTTTTTCTTCCCTTTAAGGATTCTGAATAGTGTTGAACAGGGCTTTGCAGGTATGGGCCAGGCCCTAGCACATTGCAGTGATTTGTGTCTCTGTGGAGTTACCAGAGTGACAACATACTTTTTCAAATACTTTACTAGTTTTCCAGGATTCTGCACTTGTTCAGAGGTGAAGTTCCAAAACACTGGAGACGGCCACCATCCTAGGTACTTTCCCATACTATACCACATACCTTGCCACTCATGACTATCCAGCTTTGGGGCAGACCTCTGGATGATATTTTTAAATTGCTTATTAACCTTAGACAAAACCAAAACAATATTACCAAGAAATACCAATAAATGTATCTTAACTACCCAGGGATGTTCAAGATACTGAAAAGTTATTGTAACGAAGGAGACAACATCATAGAAGAAGGTAGTTAAGGTGTCATCCTGTATTTCCCCCATAAAAAACATCTCAGAGGAAGAGATATAATTGCTAATTGTCTCCATGAGGTGGTACCCAAAGTACAGTAATGGCTTCAGTACAAAACCCAAATACCAGATAATGCTCAAGGCCAGTGTTTTAATAACAAATCTCCCAGGCAAAACACCACTACTCATTGCAGAGCACAGCAGACTTCAAAAACCAACATCAATCTTTAACATGTACAGCAAAAACAAGAGCATAGTGCAAATCAGATAAACTAATATCGAGACAGATGAATCAATACTGTGACCGGCAACTGTTGAGATAGAAATTCCTTAATATGATCCGGTTAATCTGTTGTTATCTCAAACCCTTCGAACCCCATGTTGGGTGCCTAAAGGGACTATTGTGATTTAACCCTAGCCAGCGACTAAACGCCACACAGCCGCTCGCTTACTCTCCCCCACTTCCTGTGGGATGGGGGAGAGAATCGGGACAGTAAAAATAAGAAAACTCATGGGTTGGGATAAGAACAGTTTAATAAATGAAATAAAATAAAGTAAAACTGTAGTAGTAATAATAATAGAATATACAAAGCAAGTGATGCACAATGAAATTGCTCACCACCCGCCAACTGATGCCCAGCCAATTCCCGAGCAGCGGTCTCTGCCCTAGAGCCAACTTCCCCCAGTTTATATACTGAGCATGACATCATGTGGTACAGAATATCTCTTTGGCCAATTTGAGTCAGCTGTCCTGGCTATGCTCCCTCCCAGCTTCTTGTGCACCTGGCAGAGCATGGGAAGCTGAAAAGTCCTTGATTTTATAAGCACTACTTAACAACAACTAAAACATCACTGTGTTAACAGTATTATTCTCGTACTAAATCCAAAACATAGCACTATACCAGCTACTAGGAAGAAAATTAACTCTATCCCAGCTGAAACCAGGATGCTGGCTAAAAGCCAAAGCTGCAGCAGTAACTGCAGCAGCAACAGGCACTAAGACGGTATCTACTATTCACTTTGCTTCTAGGATATCTAGTCTAAGTAAGGTCAGTCAATTTTAAGAAAGAAAGAAGAAAAACAATTGTCTTTGTGAATGTGTCTAACAGAAACTACAATGTTAGTTAGGTCCAAGGTGGTAGCATTGGCAATCAGTTACCCATATACTATGTTTTATTTTTACAGAGAAGCCCAGCCTTGCTTTCTTGATATAAGCAGGCCTATCTCCATGGAACTTCTTATAAAAAGGTGAATAGAATTTGATAAATTGTTAAGTGAATGTTAAACGCTGTAATTGCCATACTTTCAGCATAAATAGTGTGTAGTAATCCAAGTAAATCTATTGATCTGCTTGAAATGAAGAAAATAGTCTCAAAGGCTGTAAATTATCTTACCTGCATAAAGCTGTCATTTACAAGATGTCTCCCAAATACTCTTTGGTCATTCTAGCTTGCAAACTGTCTTGCTGGTATCTACAAAAAAATCATTATGATATTCAAACTTTTTTTTTTTTGCTTTTTTTTGCCTAAAAATATCACAGCTAGTTTTTGAAGTGGATATTTTAATTGTCTCTAGCTCTTTGTCTCTTTCATAGAAGAAGGTTTGTTAGAATTTAGAGTGAATAAATATGAGTTAAAGAAATAAAACAGAATGTATATGGACAGAATGCAAAACCACAAATTATTGATTTGTTTTGTATTCCAATAGCTATACTTAAGAACAGAATGTTTTATTCTCTGTGAGAGTTATGCCTTTCAGGAAAGACAAGTATAATTAATTCATATGAATACAAGAATCTCTATTAGAAGGCAAGGAAATGACAAATCACTGAAATAATTAGATTTTAAAACTGAGCACTTTAAACTGTATCCATTAATATGTTCTTTAGAAGACAATGTTGGAGATCTGAAGTGTGTAATAATGCAAGTACAATGTAGGACAGGTCCAATAGAAGCTTTCTTAACTATGATTATAGTGAGAACATCGTTCTCTGCCCAGTAATTGCAGAGACCAAATCTATATACTGTTTCAGGAAAAAAAAAAAAAAAAAAGAAAAAAATAAGAAAGAGGTGAGGAAAGACAATCATTTTGATGTTAACAAAACCAGGTATCCATCCCAGGGAGGGATGGACTCCTTAAGTATCTTGCTAACTGCCACACTACTAAGAAGGAATGAAACAGTAAATAATGTGCCAACATGGAGAGATGGCCCTTAGTGGAGCCTATAGGAGTGGCACAACCAGTATTATATTAAGTCAGAAGTGGGGAGTGGGAAACCATCACAGACTGTTAGCTTCTAGTTGAAAGGAATGTTCTTTTAGTTAGAATCAACTTCTTAGGCAGACCTCTCAAATCTCAAATATTAATAATTTTACCACCACAGCAAGTACCTCACTTTACTAGCAACAAAATAGAATTGGACCTGAAAAATGTCCCAAAAGTTTTAAAGGATTTTACCATTGATAAAAACAACAGTGAAACCCCAAAACAATATTTAAGAAATTATGAAATGTTGGTGCAGTGTTTAGCCTTCAAGTTTCACTACCATTAATCAAGATAATAAAATATAGTTGACATCCATTAAACCATTACAGTTTGAAAATGCAGATTTTTTTTCTGATCAGATTAACACTGATCAGAAGTGGTTTATTTCTAATCAAAATACTCTGTATGAGGTTCAGATATGTAAAGGGCCGCTGGCAATTCCTTTTGATATTCCTTTATTTCCAGAATTGTGATGCCCAAAATGGTATGATGTTGATATTAATTTCAGTTGTCTGCTGGAAGAACAGCGAGCTTACAACAAAAGACAACAACAAAGAGATTTTCAAATGCACAGATGAAGAGAAAAAAAATAAAGGGGAAACCAATTGTATTAAGGACAAGAAAAGAAAACAGCTTTGATAAAGTATGCAGTCTAAGCTAACTAACAGCACTAGAAGGTGACCCTACTTTTTTTCCCCTGTTTATTTCCATTTCTACAGTTCCTGCAGCATCAATTCCAGTCATTTTGAGTAGTGCTGGTTTAAGATTTTAAACAGAAAACAAAGCTGGCAAATTTAGCCTTTGAACTGCATTTACAGAGACATAGTGTAAAGCCAGCAAAAAGTAGCATCCTTCCCTTCATTTTGACATAACTTCCAATCATTTTTCAGTGGTATAGACTTATGCTCTGTTAAACAAAACAAAAAAATGAGCATCTTATCGAGACAAAATGATTAAAAAGTGTATTCCACATGCATGTAGCTGCAGACTCTCATACCAGATACAAAGAGTTGAATGAAAGATATTAGGCTTGTGGGGTTAATTCATAACATCAGCGTTGTCATCTTCCTGGCTTCCAGCCGCAGGACACTGTGTAGATGTGCATGAGCTGTGTTTTCATGCTTTCATGGAAGACACCAGCTGACCATGAATCGCTGGCTCTACCCAAGGGCACCTCATCTCTGAAGGTGAACTCTGCCAGAATACCCATGAAGAAATAGGCAGTCTATATCATCTACCTGTTGATGGATGAATTAGGGTCCACGTGGCTATGCTAGTAAATTAAATGGGGTCTGATCACAGCTTAAGCATTGACATTCAGTTGACCATGATGGTTTATTATTATCCTGCTCCTTCATATAATTTTGGATGACATCAAACAGCTTGCTTTCAGACAGCACACCAAACCTCTCCACTTTTTGAGGTAGTATGGATCAGTTTTTTTTTCTCTCAGGCAGAATGGATGAGGCAATCTGTTCTGGTAAAAAAAGTATTTTTGTTCTACAGATCTGATGTTTGCTATGTCACTTGGCCAGAGAACAGATTTAAGCCATGTAGCTCCATAAATTTCTATGAAACTTCAAATTTTATGCCCTAAAAGTAGCCCCTATTTTTTGAGAGGCAGAGATACCGGATGCTTCCCTGAAATCTACAGCATGCATCAATGGTTTTCCACACAGACACTCAGTATATTCAACAGATTATTAATCTCAGCATAATCAAAAGTAATTTTTCAGAAGTTTTCTCCAGGTCACAGCATACTAGCAAAGAGGAGGAGGAGCGTACATGACTTATTTGATTTGTCCACGTATACTGGATGGCCCTCTGGCACATCTATGAAGCTTAATAAGGAAATACCACTAAACTGACCTGAATTTTGTCCTCATCTTTTTCATATAGAAAATATAAGACTTAGTTATATGAGCTGCGTGACTGAGAATTTAAAAAGTGAACATATGTTCTACTTTTGATAGTGTGTGCTTTAAAATTCACACTTCCGTTCTACTGTCATTTATTAGTCATTTTTAAATGACTGATATTGAAAACCCACAACAACTGGAAGGCTCATCACCCTAACATGGTGGTGTTTCTCTTTCTGTAGACTAAAAAGTAACAAACAAACAAACAAACAAACAAACAAAAACCCCTTGGTTCCCAGTTTTCAGCCAGAAGACTGGAAAAGAAAGTGAGGATAGAAGACTTTTTCATCTTTTCAAAAGTATTCTAGTGTCATTTTGGTAATGCATACTACAAATGGTTTATGATAATAAGACAAGTATGATTTATTTGGCCTGTATGAGAGTCACTGAATTAAGAGTATGTTCAAACTAATTCATAAACTTGGAGTTATTTCTTATTGCTTTTTGAATTAAAAAAACATCCCAATGTAATAAAGAGTACAACTCCTAAAAGTAAAACCAAAAATGGCTAAAAATAACTTTAAAATTGCCAGTTAAAAGTTGCATCTGAAGATGTAGCTTGGAGGGGAAAAAAAAAAGGAATTCTAGGAAGCAGGAGACCAATGTATGCTAACTTACATGGCTTTTATCTAGTATGTAACTTAATTTATATATTTCTCGGAGAATAAATATTTTCATATGGCAAAGATAGAATAAAATTCACAACTTGAAAAGAAATATTTGTACTGCAGATAAAATTGTTATTCTAGGACAATAATAGGAATGAAATCAAAAGAATGAAGAGCTAATAAGGTACAAAATAATCTACTGTATTTGAGATCACCAAACTTTGATTCATATAAAATAAAAATAAAATAATAGAAATACAGTCATGGTTATCTTCACAACCCTACATTTTGTACCAAAAGATTCTAACTTTGTTTCCCATCTCTGTCTTTTGAAATTTACTTTGTTATGCATATTATTGTACCACTGTTTCCAAAAGGTCTGAGGATTATATTTTGGAAACCACAGTGTATTTTTTTTCACGTTATCAATAAACTCACGAACTGTGGCACGCAAAATCAGTTTTAGACATGCATGCTCCTGAATATATATTGTTCTTCATCATTACATTAAACTTTTCATATAAATGGCATAATTATGTTATTTTTGAAACAAACCATGCATAAATTAATAATTTTTAAAATAATTTGTGGTCTGCATGCTTCTGGGACAGACCATTTACTCTCACAGGGAGTCACACTGTACTGTGTATTATGAACCATAAATTGACGACAAATCTTTACCAGTATAAATAAGGGCTTCAAAATTTGGCCTAATAAAATGGAGGATTGGTTATTACTGTTTTCTGATGTACAGTCCTCTTGTCTCAGCCTTGTTCCAGGTCTTAATGTGGGGCTGAGCTACAGTCGAACAAGAACATAGACAGAGGGATCATTTGTGAATTCATACAATTTTTGAATCTTCTGTTTTGTATCATTCTGGTTCTGTTCAAACATGAAGCTTCCCTGAGACTGCTCTGCTGCTGTGGCTCTAATAAGCTTTCTACAATTAATGCACCCCAAAATACCTGTTCATCTTTTTATAAAATATATGTCATCCATTCTTAATAAACTGAGAGTTGCAAACTCTATGAAACCTAGTAATATCTTGCTGCCTGTAGAATATTCTTGAGCCTAGTTAAACCACCTTTATTACAACGTTGTGTTAGCAACAAGTTAATGTAAGATTCTATAAGAGTCTAAACTAATTGGCTTAAACAAAATGTGTGAAAACTACTGTGCTATAGATATTTATAGTGGATTTTCTACACAATATACGTGTATTTGAATGACACTTCTAAGACATATTATGTATCTATTTTACTTGCTTTTATTTTTCTCCTTCCCTAAGAAAAGCCTGAAAGAGCAGAATGAACCCCCCATAATCCAAGAGGAAGCAGTTAACGACTGCTACACCACCTGGACACTCACAAGTCTATGGGGCCGGATGGGATCCACCTGAGGGTACTGAGGAAGCTGGCGGAGGAGCTTGCCAAGCCATTCTCCATCATTTATCAGCAGTCCTGGTTAACTGGGGAGGTCCCAGACGACTGGAGGCTTGCCAATGTGAGGCCCATCTACAAGAAGGGCCGGAAGGAGGATCAGGGGAACTACAGGCCTGTCAGTCTGACCACTGTGCTGGGGAAGATTATGGAGCAGTTCATCTTGAGGGTGCTCACAAGCCATGTGCGGGACAACCAGGGGATCAGGCCCAGCCAGCACGGTTAATGGAAGGCAGGTCCTGTCTGACCAACCTGATCTCCTTCTATGACCAGGTGACCTGCCTTGTGGATGAGGGAAAAGGCTGTGGATGTGGTCTACCTGGACTTCAGTAAAGCCTTTGACACTGTCTCCCACAGCATTCGCCTAGAGAAGCCGGCAGCTCATGGCTTAGACAGGTCCACTCTTCGCTGGGTAAAAAACTGGCTGGACGGCTGAGCCCAGAGAGTGGTCGTGAATGGAGTTAAATCCAGTTGGTGGCCAGTCACGAGTGGTGTCCCCCAGGGCTCAGTTTTGGGGCCGGTCTTGTTCAATAACTTTATCAATGATCCGGATGAAGGGATCGAGTGCTCCCTCAGTAAGTTTGCAGACAACACCAAGTTGGAGGGGAATGTTGATCTGCTCGAGGGTAGGAAGGCTTTGCAGAGGGACCTGGACAGGCTGGATCGATGAGCTGAGGTCAACTGTATGAGATTCAACAAGGCCAAGTGCCGGGTCCTGCACTTCGGCCACAACAACCCCAGGCAACACTACAGGCTTGGGGAAGAGTGGCTGGAAAGCTGCCCAGAGGAAAAGGACCTGGAGGTGCTGGTTGACAGCCGGCTGAACATGAGCCAGCAGTGTGCCCAAGTGGCCAGGAAGGCCAACAGCATCCTGGCCTGTATCAGAAATAGTGTGGCCGGCAGGAGCAGGGAGGTGATCGTGCCCCTGTACTCAGCATTAGTGAGGCCGCACCTTGAATACTGTGTTCAGTTTTGGGCCCCTCACTGCAGGGAGGACATGGAGGTGCTGGAGCGTGTCCAGAGAAGGGCAACGAAGTTGGTGAAGGGTCTAGAGCACAAGTCTTATGAGGAGCGGCTGAGGGAACTGGGGTTGTTTAGCCTGGAGAAGAGGAGGCTGAGGGGAGACCTCATCGCGCTCTACAACTACCTGAAAGGAGGTTGTAGTGAGGTGGGTGTCGGTCTCTTCTGCCAAGTAACTAGCGATAGGACGAGAGGAAATGGCCTCAAGTTGTGCCAAGGGGGGTTTAGATTGGACATTAGGAGAAATTTCTTTACTGAAAGAGTGGTCAGGCCTTGGAACAGGCTGCCCAGGGAAGTGGTTGAGTCACCGTCCCTGGAAGTATTTAAAAGACATGTAGATGAAGCGCTTAGGGACATGGTGTAGTGGGCATGGCAGTGTTGGGTTGATGGTTGGACTCAATGATCTTAGAGGTCTTTTCCAACCTTAATTATTCTATGATTCTATGATTCAATGATTCTGTAAGTTTAGTAATAAAAAAACAAATAGTCATTTTTTAACACTTATTTTAGAACTAGTGACTAAAATATTTAAATTTCTATGTGGTGATTTCTTTAAGGGAAAAAGTATTGCTAAGACAATATGCAAGATTTGCAAAAAAGAGGACAAATTCTAGGAAACAACAAGGGCAAACATTAATGTCATACAGTATGTCACAGAGGGATGTACGTAACACACAGCAGTATACTACTTCTGAATGAAGTATACGTGTCTCACGTATCTGAAATTGGGATGCAGTTTTATGTACTCTAATCTACCAATAAACTGTATCAAAAGAGGTAGCCATGTCTCCTGTTTATGGCCATGTATTCTTTTGCTCTTCTTTGCACTGGATCTTGAAAATCTAGAGGGTAAGATTTAAAAATTAATCACTTTGCTTTCGTGCAGTTTTTTTTCATTACCTTCTCTTAATTTTTGGTTCATCTGATTCATTCTGCAGTCTCACAATAACCACCTCTGATGCAAGGAAGACAGCAAGAACAAGTAGCTACAAGAAGGGTAAAGGAGAGTGAGAAGGACCACCGCTTTCTGTTGCAGACCACAGCCAGATCTAGAGCAACGCAACACTCTACCCCTTGAACAATTTGTATACCTGTTAATGTGTTTCTCTCAAAATAAATAATACCAGTGCTTGAGCAGAGACTAGCAAGAGAAAGCATGCAACAGAAATGCTTCTGTGCTTGAAGTAATGTGCTGAGCCTATACAGGTCAAATGATTGAATAGTTTTACTACTTCCTCTACAATCAGGGGAGTATTTGCCTTCTAGTTGGACTTGATATGAAACCTCTTAGTAGCCATACCAGGGTTGTGAAGTAAGTATGACATTTAAGACTGTGGATGCAAGTGAAACAATCACATGTGGCTACGACAAAAGTGAGTATGAGGGAAAAATAAAAGTATAAGCCATTAGCTTGAAACTGAACAGATCTGGTTTGGATTTGTCTACATTTATTTATGTGATTATTCCATGCTGGACAGTTATCAATGACAGAAAAATGTACCTCAATTCAAAATATGAATCTAGACTGTTTAACTTAAGTTATCACGTTCTTAGTACATGGGAGAAATAAAAAGGTTAACTGCCTTGCAAATCAGATTGAGAATAAAAAAACAAACAAAACAAACACCACCACCCCCCCCAAATATTTATTGATTAATGGGTTGCCAGGAATGTTGCAGAGAAAGTAAAAAGTACAGGAAGTTTTTAGCAAAAAAGTCATAAATGTTTAAGATGAGTTCAGGCTCCAGACTCCAAATGTCTAACTGTAAGTGTCTGCATATAAGTATTTAAGCTTCCATCACAGAATTAAGGCTTAGTTAAATTGTCAAAGTTTCCTAATTTGCCTTAGTTTCTAGTGCAATTTGAGATAGTACACTATCTTGCCTGAGCTCCAACTGCCAACCTAGGAGAGCAGAGGTCGCTGTAGGTCCAGCCTCATGTAGATATCTCAAATACCCTAAGGAGTTTCCAATGACATTTGATACTTTTGTTTGCCTATCAGAAACCACCCTCCAGTTAACAGAGTGTTGGAATCTGATATCTCACTTTAAGGTATATCTACAGTTGGTCAGATGAATAGCGCTCTAAATCAGTGAGCTGCCAGCACTAGCAAATCTAATTCCATGACTAAATTTAAAAGCTTGCAGTCTCAAGCTGAATCCAAACCGTAACATTTAGATACTTAAGTTAGTGCAGATGAATCCTGTTCTAAATCTTCCATAATGAGGGAAAAAGGAATGGTATAATGTTCTCTCTATTCTAGGCAATTGCAGTGAAACTGTTTCTACTACTTTTTGCAAAGCTGTAGAAAGAAAGATATACCAAGTACTTTGAGAGAGATTTTTTTTTTAAATATGATCTCAAATTGCAGCATTTTCAATAAATGTGTTACCAAAGTATGGCGATGAATTAGTTGGCTTCAGAAGGGAGAGATCACCACACAGAAAGATTGACAATTGGCTGAAGGAGACTTTGCACTTCTGTTTAGACATCTTGCAGAAAAGAGGTAGCATGAATGTCATCATTTTGATCAAGCAACAGTAAGTCATAGTAAAGTTAATCAGAGAGTCACAGCAGAATGTTTTTTTTTCAGTATGCATGAATATCACTCACCAAAATTTCTCTAAATCTAAAGTTCAAGAGAATACACTATCTATTCCAGTAGTGCTCATATCAAAGATTCAGACATTTGAAAATAAGCAAATAATTCAGAGACTACTCACATGCTTTGGATTCAGGCCTATGCTCTGAGCTTAGAGATTAAGGGGAAGAAAACTATATTGGGGAACTTTATCAAAGTGCAGTGACTCTTTTCTTCAGGGACAGCTATTCTTTCTTTTTGCTCATGCTCGTTGCCCAGGCAACAGCTTATACAGTGATCAGTCTTCACCAACATAAAGCATCAGCATAAAACTGTACAGATTTAGCATTAAATAGGTACAGGCTTATGGGTTTGCAAGAAAATTTGCCTTCTCATGGCATCTAAATTTGTCATCTTTCTAAAATGTACTGTTAGCAAAATTGACCTCAACACAGGACATCCTCAAGGCCTCTGGAATGTGAACAGACTCAAAATGGGCTTTAAGGCATGTAAAAATATTAAGCTTAGTTCCTGGATAGTTGAGGAGAAGAGTAAGTGTAACTCAGTGCAGCTAGTGAAGATTATTCTTTCCTTACTCAATTTATTCACCCCTTATACCAGCGTTACAGGAAATAATGCCAGTGTAGATAGTTTGTGGATACAGGTGCAGATGAAAAGATTTCCTTTCTTTTAATTTTTTGTCTCTCTTACTGTAACACTTTTTCACGTATGAAGCAGTTATTCTCCTATTAGATCTTACACACTGGTGTCCTTTCAGGCTCTGAGCTCCTGGGTGTGCAGCACTAAAAACTTGGAGTCAAGCTCCAGCATTGCATATGTTTAGGTTCTTATCCTAGGGCAGAAGGACAGAGGAAATGGCATAGAAGGAAAAGAACTAACTTCACTCAATGATCTACACCTAACGTCAATCCTTTCCTTCTGCTTTGCATTGCCAGAATGGAGTAAAGCGTCTGGGGTGGGATCTGACCCTAAATATGTAACTTTGCTCACTTCCTCAGGAGGTCTTTTGTCATGAAACACAGAGTTGAAATTACGTATCATTTTGTCTGTGCATGTAGCCAGACACCTATAAAGATAGCTTCCACATTTTTCCTGATCAGCACCTTCTGATCTACAAGAAAGAGGTTACTGGTTTGGGTCGAAAAAACACTAGACAGATACACTCTTAAACATAAATACAGGATTAGTTCTTTTTCCTGGCCTTGCTTACATGTTTCATGGCACACAATCTCTATCCCCTTCATATTAAAAGGACCTGTGTCTCAGCTGCCCATGGCTCCCTGGATCACTGTGGACAGCTGAAATCCCTTCTGTACAATGCTACTTTCAAAACTACGCTCAGTCTAAAGTCAAACTCTTTCAAGATTTGAACTAGGCATAAAATACCTCATTCATCATAAAAATAAACAATAAATGATATAATAATAGAGTACATTCTTAGCCAATATCTATCTATAGCCTTTTGATCACATTTGGGCTCAGATCCGAGTCCTCTGAAGCATCTATTCAATATTCTTTAGCACATGGCTTTTTGTTGTATCACTTTTCTCTGCCCTTAACAGATCCTGCATGCAAAAAAGATCTTTTTTAAAAACAAAAATAACCACTTCTGGGTGTGTTCTCTTCCAAGATGTACCTAGGAGAGTAGTTGACTCAGCATCTGTTTTTTATTTCATTTAGCTTTAACTTTCAACTTGTTTCACCTGTGTGTGTCTCTTTTTATAATTCATGTGTGAACTGATTGCAGATGCTGCTTGATTTAGGAGTATCCTGTCTGCCAATAGGCTAGAAACTTATGTCTCCTTAAACACTTTATTTAGAAATTGCTTGCCTCGTCTTTCTACAAGACAGACTAATTTAGAGATACTTCAATCATCTAACACTGTCAATGCACAATGTTTAGCATTTATTTTGAAAGTGTGTATGTAAAGCTCACAGCCAGAAGATCGGAAAGGAAAATGGAGACTCATAAAATCCATTTCTGCTCTCCAGTCCATTTGGTGATGAAACTAGAAAGATATTGGTACAGAGAACTTTGTTGGCAAACTGACCTACCTCAATTCCCCTGATGATACCCATTAATTAAAGTTATTGTATACGAGCTTAGGTTTTCAGCAGCAAGTCTTCTAAAGAGGTTCCCAGAGGAAAATGAGTTTTGATCTTACAGATGAAATTATTTTCAAGGAAACAAGATTCTCCATGGATCCCAGGTGTTCCTGGCTCCCCTTGTATGGGAATGTTAAGAGACAGCATGCTGACAATACTGCCAGAAACTTTCATGTGAAAGAGAGTTGAGAACTGCAGCAACCCTAATGGACAAACTGAAATAAAGCATCTAGGCACCTACTTGATACTTGAGTCAATAAACTAGGACAAGTTTTAACACATTGTCGTGGTTTAACCTGACAGGCAGCCAAAAAACCGCACAGCCGCTCGCTCACTCCTCCCTCCCCGCCCCCCCCCGCAGTGGGACAGGGAGAGAATCGGAAGGGTAAGAGTGAGAAAAACTCGTGGGTTGAGATAAAGACAGTTTAATAAAACAGAAAAGGAAGGGGGGGAGAAATTATGATGGTGATGGTGATGATGATGATAGAATATACAAAATGAGTGATGCACAATGCAATTGCTCACCACCCGCACTGACCAATAACCAAGTAGCGATCGCTACTTCCTGGATCACGCCTACCATTCATATACTGAGCATGATGTCACATGGTATGGAATATCCTGTTGGCCAGCTGGGCTAACTGTCCTGACTATGTTCCCTCCCATCTTGTGCACCTAGCTCAGTCAATAGGCATGGGAGTTGTCCTTGACTAGGAGAGTACTTAGCAACAACTGAAAACATCAGTGTGTTATCAACATTCTCCTCATACTAAATCCAAAACACAGCACTAGGAAGAAATTTAACTCTATCCCAGGCAAAACCAGGACAAACATCTTGGCATGACCAGGAAAAACTGCGAAGACATAGGGGATTCTTCTGCTATTCAGTTATGTCTTTCTGGAGCTTCATGAAGTGTATAATAAAATCCATCTTTTATGTTATGCAATATGGAACATTTAGGCCTCCAGCAGTCAAAGGAACAGATGTCTGCTAGGCAATTTTGTACAGCATGATTGTCCAGAAAAATGGCCATCAGTGAAATTGGCAGCTACTACCAAATATTTTCTGTATTCTGTTTTATTAATAAGAAAAAAATGTGGTAACAAGTAATTTTACCTTATTTGTTTACAAAGTCCTTTCCTGTGATATGTTTAACTAATGACCATATTATTTTATCAGATTAAGTTTTATCTGTGTGCTGGTTTTGGCTGGGATAGAGTTAATTTTCTTCATAGTAGCTAGTATGAGGTTATGTTTTGGATTAGTGCTGGAAACGGTGTTGATAATACAGGAATGTTTTTGTTATTGCTGAGCAGTGCTTACACAGAGTCAAGGCCTTTTCTGCTTCTCACACCACCCCACCAGCGAGGAGGCTGGGGGTGCACAAGAAGTTGGGAGGGGACACAGCTGGGACAACTGACCCCAACTGATGGAAGGGATATTCCATACTATATAACATCATGCTCAGCATATAAAGATGGGGGAAGAAGAAGGAAGGGGGGACATTCAGAGTTATGGCGTTTTTCTTCCCAAGTAACCGTTAGGCGTGATGGAGCCCTGCTTTCCTGGAGATGGCTGAACACCTGCCTGACGATGGGAAGTAGGGAATGAATTCCTTGTTTTGCCTGGACATGCAACTTTTGCCTTATTTATTAAACTGTCTTTATCTCAACCCACGAGTTTTCTCATTTTTACTCTTCCGATTCTCTCCCCCATCCCACTGAGGGGGAAGTGAGCGATCAGTTGAGTGGGGTTTAGTTACTGGCTGGGGTTAAACCATGACGCTCTGTTTAGATGTAGTTTTCAAGCATTTGCAAGGAGGGTAGTGCTGTCTGGTAAGGAACTGATGAGGGAGCTTTTTGGTTTTCCAGTGTTTGGTTTGGGATCTCAGACCCTGGATCTACTAAATTTATACTACAATTCACAAGCTCAGATTAAAGTTTCATCTCACTTTTTGAAACAATGAAACACTAAATCCATTCACAGATTGCACTAATCAGGCTAGAATTTCTCCAATGTAATAATTCTCTGCTTGAGTGTCTCCCCTATATAGCTGTATAAAATGGAGACTTGCCCCTATTTGAGTTTTTAAAAATGTCCTTAATACTGAGAGTTATCTGACACCCTATTACAAAAATACCAGGAGAAACCAGTTTTCATACTCAGAGGGAAACTTTTTATTTTCTACTTATGAATAAGAAGCTATTTTATAATTGTCTTTTATCAGTATGGGATTCAAATTGAGTTAATGATTTACTCTTATATGGTGAAATGAAAGAAAACTTGTAAAAAATAATGGTGGGGTGTTGTTTTTTCTGACCAGATGCATTTTGTTGCTAGAAGTATCAGCAGGATATTTGCCAGACAGTTGTGACAGAATCAATATCTTTAATAGAGAAAATACATGCTGAGGAATAAATTGGGTAAAATATTACACTACAATGAATGAAGGCTGACATGTCTGCTGCATAAGTGTGTGCTTATGCATCCTATCAGACAGCTTGCCCATATGAATGCAAAAACATTTTGTTAGAAAAGCACAGAAGTTCAGCACCTAGCCACTACTTTTCAGTAAACATGTAATTATTGGCCCAGTGTCTCTCTTGGTCATTGAAGACAA
This sequence comes from Calonectris borealis, assembly GCF_964195595.1. Lineage (NCBI taxonomy): Eukaryota > Metazoa > Chordata > Aves > Procellariiformes > Procellariidae > Calonectris > Calonectris borealis. The sequence goes on from NC_134312.1 coordinate 167,955,858, forward strand.
GTCTGTGAAGTGCACTTTCCACAGTGTCAATGCTGATGTAATTGGGAACCAAGCTATAAAAGGAGCTATCTCTTAATGCAGTAGAACAGTAGGAAACCTTGAGAAGGGCAGAAGCTTGGGAAATTTCAAGGATTAGATAACAGCTTACCAGCCCTTACATTGCTTTCTGGGAAAAAGAAGGAAAGGGAAAGCTTTCCTTTATGCTTTTCTTGGTTTCACAGAAATGGTGTTCCCTAAACGTATAGAACCAGAAGACTTATTAAAGGTAGTATGTTTCCTCACTCCAGTAATGTAATGTTTATTCTTTCAATGCTTTATGTAGCAATACCAAAGGCAAATCCTGCTTGTCTGAAATAACACTAAGGAGGAGAGCGAACTCTGATATATGGGGGATTTGCGTGCTCAGGACACAGGAATCAAAGTACTGAGAATTAATGTATGTGAAAGACAGAGTCCATGAGAGAGCTGTGAAGAGACAGGAGGTCTATGATTCACTCTGCTGAAGAGTTGAGGGACTAACAACTGAGAGACATTTTTTTTTTTAAGGTCAAACAGTAGTCATGAAGACTTATCTGCAAAGGGACTCCAAGATCACTTTTCTTTTCATGAGGGCTTTGAAAACCTGACTTCAGAAAGATTGTCCCCTCAGGAGACGTACATGACTTACTGAGCTTCTATGTGACCTATGAAAGTCACATATATTTGATGGAGAATAAGGCAATCCAAACCATTCTAGCTGAGGGAAACAGTGAATGCCTAAGTATGATATGAGAAATGGTGGCAGCCTAATGAAAGATCATGGCAACAACTTTCCCTTTGGGATGCACATACTGGACACAGAAGAGAAACACAGAAACACATAAGGGTTTGTGCTTGCATTCATTTTTCTGTAACTTCTACTATTTTCTTAAGGACATTTTGCCACTAAGGTGTTTTAGGGTAGTTATGTGGGAAAAACTTTAAGAAAAAAAAGTTGGTACAAATATGTTTTTTATAAGCTGAAAGTATCAGCTTTTGTTGAGTAATAAAATGCTAGCTATGATGAATTTTTTCCTAAGTTTTGTTGCGTCAGAACCTTTCTGAAATTTCACTGTCTCTCATATTTACTTTTACTTATAGGGAATTTCATTGTTACGCTTGTGTGTATGGTTTCCTTTATTTTGTGCTTAATCTAATTTTGTATTCATTTAAATGCTGGCACTTCTAGCTACCTAAAAGTATATTTAATAATTGTGTCAGGGATAACATGCTTTATGGATGTAATACTGTACAAATGTTACTATTGATTCCATCTGCAGTGAATCTTGTAGTTTGTAAGCATTGTTTGGTGTGCAATGCTTTTCAACCACGTAAAAATCTCTCCATGTTCAAAACTTTTCTCCAGTACTTTCATTTTCCATGTTTTTCTCCTTTTTTTGATAATTATCTTTATGTTACAGGCATTGCATGACTAACAAATGGACCTAGGGTAACTGTTCTAACACTTACTCTCTGTAGTACAATGCCTCTTCATATTTCTAGTACTTCGCTTCTGCAAGTAAGGTCACACTGATCCAATTGGCAATACCTTTTTTCTCTATCACACCATGGACAAGATAACTGGAGGACAAAAAAAAATTGTATGTCAGTATAGGACCTAGGATTTTCTTTACAGAATGAAGAAAAAGAATCTGTAATATAGGATACATGGGACAAATAAAAGAACAGGCAAAAGAAAACCTAACTCTATGACTAAGAGGTCTGGGCGCACAGTTTCAAGGAGGTAGATCTTTTCTATTTTGTTTAAGTCACATAACATCTACCTCCCTGGATTCTTTTCCAAACTGTGACCCTCTACTTTTCTTTCCTGGTGTGATATTTCTGCATAATTTCCTCTATACACAGGGTTCCAACTATTTTTATGTAAATGGCTCAGACTTCTCACTTTTTGCTTCTGACCTCTCCCTGTTTAATCCATCATTTATCATCTCCATTTTAACATGGTTCATAATGATGTTCTATTTTCTTGTAATAATCCTCAGGGGGACTGCTGAAAATAGGACTATTTATATGAATAAGGCAACTGGATTTTAACTTTGAGCTTTTCTATATGTGTTTTGAATCCGAGAAGGACAAAGTGCAAGACCGTTTCAATCAATGAGTTGCGAAATTGCTCTGTAGCTCATGCAGCTCTGTACACTTTCTTTATTGTTAAATATTTAAAGAAAATATGCAAGGCACTATAGTACGTAATCATAGATTCATAGATTCATAGAATCATAGAATTGTTTAATTGGAAAAGACCTTTAAGACTGAGTCCAACAATTAACCTAAAATTGCAAGTCCACCACTAAACCATATCCCTAAGCACCGCATCTACATGTCTTTTAAATACTTCCAGGGATGGTGACTCCACCACTTCCCTGGGCAGCCTGTGCAAGTGCTTGATAACCGTTTTGGTGAAGAAATTTTTCCTAATATCCAAGGACAAGCCTGTAGTTCCACGGATCCTCCTTCCGGCCCTTCTTGTAGATAGGTATCACATTTCCTAACTTCCAGTCAATTGGGACCTTCCCGGTTAGCCAGGACTGCAGATAAAGGATGGAAAGTGGCTTGGTGAGTGTTTCTGCCAGCTCTTTCAGTACCCCTGGGTGGATCCCATCCCGTCCCATAGGCCTGTGTTTGTCCAGGTGGTGTAGCAGATCGTTAACTGTTTCCCTGTGGATTATGGGGGCTTCATTCTGCTCCCCGTCCCTGTCTTCCAGCTCAGGGGGCTGGGTACCCTCAAGATAACTGGTCTGACTATTAAAGACTGAGGCAAAGAAGGCATTAAGTACCTCAGCCTTTTCCTCAGCCTTTGTCACTATGTTTCCCCCCATATCCAATAAAGGATGGACATTCTTTTTAGCCCTCCTTTTGTTGCTAATGTGTTTATAGAAACAAATAGACAATTTTTTATTGTCTTTTACAGCGGTAGCCAGATTAAGTTCTAGTTGGGCTTTCGTCATTCTAATTTTCTCCCTGAAAAACCTCACAACATTTTTGTAGTCCTCCTGAGTTGCCTGCCCCTTCTTCCAAAGGTCATAAACTCTCCTTTTTTTCCGGAGTTTCAACCAAAGCTCTCTGTTCAGCCAGGCTGGTCTTCTTCCCCACCGACTCGTCTTTTGGCACATAAGGAGGGCCTGCTCCTGCGCCCTTAAGATTTCCTTCTTGAAGAATGTCCCGCTTTCTTGGACTCCTTTGCTCTTCAGGACTGCCTCCCAAGGGACTCTGTCAACCAGGCTCCTAACCAGGCCAAAGTCTACCCTCTGGAATTCCAAGGTAGCAGTTTTGCTGACCACCCTCCTTACTTCTCCAAGAATCAAAAACTATCATTTTGTGATCGCTATGCCCAAGATGGCCTCCAACCACCACATCACCCACAAATCCTTCTCTGTTCACAAACAAGAGGTCCAGCAGGACACCGTCCTTAGTTGGCCCAGTCACCAGCTGTGTCAGGAAGTTACCTTCCACACACTTGAGGAACCTCATAGACTGTTTCTTCTCCGCGGTATTAATAAGTTGCAAAGGATCTTATACTCATTTGCTTATACACACTTTTGCTACTGCACAAAACTGGGTCATATAATCTTTTAAAGAAATTAATTGAATTTTCTTTCATTTTTGTTTTTAGCCCCTGTTTCTCACAGAGGGAGAAAGATTTTCAGAATCTCATTTCTCTGACTAACATTAATTCTAATATGTGATCTAAATTTATTCCTAGCCATCTTATATCTATTTATTTTGTGTCCATATAGCCTAATCTTATTCCTAATGCTAACATTTGAGTCAACATCCTGGTACAAGCTGCCCAATAATCTTTAGAAGTACACTCATAGAATCATAGAATCATAGAATCATTAAGGTTGGAAAAGACCTCTAAGATCATCGAGTCCAACCGTCAACCCAACACCACTATGTCCACTAAACCATGTGCCTAAGGGCCTCATCTACACGTCTTTTAAATACTTCCAGGGATGGTGACTCCACCACTTCCCTGGGCAGCCTGTTCCAAAGCCTGACCACTCTTTCAGTAAAGAAATCTCTCCTAATGTTTAATCTAAACCTCCCCTGGCACAACTTGAGGCCATTTCCTCTGGTCCTATCGCTAGTTACTTGGGAGAAGAGACCAACACCCACCTCACTACAACCTCCTTTCAGGTAGTTGTAGAGAACGATGAGGTCTCCCCTCAGCCTCCTCTTCTCCAGGTTAAACAGTTCCCTTAGCCGCTCCTCATAAGACTTGTGCTCTAGACCCTTCACCAGCTTCGTTGCCCTTCTCTGTACACACTCCAGCACCTCAAAGTCTTTCTTGTAGTGAGGGGCCCAAAACTGAACACAGTATTTGAGGTGCGGCCTCACCAGTGCCGAGTACAGGGGCACGATCACCTCCCTACTCCTGCTGACCACACTATTTCTGATACAGGCCAGGATGCCATTGGCCTTCTTGGCCACCTGGGCACACTGCTGGCTCATGTTGAGCCAGCTGTCAACCAGCACCCCCAGGTCCTTTTCCTCTGGGCAGCTTTCCAACCACTCTTCCCCAAGCCTGTAGTGTTGCATGGGGTTGTTGTGACCCAAGTGCAGGACCCAGCACTTGGCCTTGTTAAGCCTCATACAATTGGCCTCAGCCCATGGATCCAGTCTGTCCAGGTCCTTCTGCAGAGCCTTCCTACCCTCGAGCAGATCAACACTCCCGCCCAACTTGGTGTCGTCTGCTCTTAGCAGCAGGGCATGCAGAACCCAAGTTAAATGCACAGAAGTGTAACCCTCACCCCCATCTCAGCACCAAATCATAAAAGCAGCCCTGGGTAGTGACAGAACCACACACGCATGTTCCTCCGCAGTAAATGGATGGTAACCAGCAGTTAAATCTACACATCTAAATGTGTGTCGTGGTTTCACCCCAGCCAGCAACTAAGAACCATACAGCCGCTCGCTTACTCCCCCTCGGTCAGATGGGAGAGAGAATCAGAAGAGTAAAAGTAAGAAAACTCATGGATTGAGATAAAGCCAGTTTAACAGGTAAAGCAAAAGCCATGCGCACAAGCAAAGCAAACCAAGGAATTCATTCCCTACTTCCCATCGGCAGGCAGGTGTTCAGTCATCTCCAGGAAAGCAGGGCTCCATCATGCCTAACGGTTACTTGGGAAGACAAAATGCCATAACTCTGAACATCTCCCCCTTCCTTCTTCTTCCCCCAGTTTTATATTGCTGAGCATGACATCGTGAGTTGGGGTCAGCTGTCCCAGCTGTGTCCCCTCCCAACTTCTTGTGCAGCCCCAGCCTCCTCGCTGGTGGGGTGGTGGGTGAAGCAGAAAAGGCCTTGACTCTGTGTAAGCACTGCTCAGCAATAACAAAAGCATTCCTGTATTATCAACACCGTTTCCAGCACAAATCCAAAACATAGCCCCACATTAGCTACTATGAAGAAAACTAACTCTATCCCAGCCAAAACGGGCACTATGTGGTTAACAATGCTGGTCCCCCAGGGCAAATATTACAGAGGGTTTTGTAGCCGCTAACTTGACAGCAGGCTGCCATCCCCACACTATCTAGTACTTATAAAGTACTCCTGTGAATTACATGCGGTGGCCCTGTTGGCATTGCCTGATGGCTTAGTTATTATTTTTGGGGTGATTTTCTTGCAATTCAAGCTGTCTGGAGTATTGTGAAGGTTGTGTTGCAGTTCATTAGGGTGGTTATTTTTAAACCATAAAATTGAAGTTATATGCTACTTACCAGACAGTGTAGCATAAGGGCATGCGATGGTGTTCAAAGCCTGCTGGGATAATGTTAAAAGGCTGCACCGAGCATAGTGTATTTGAGATACACTGAAAGCAGTCATTACACTTAATTGCCATCAGAACTACACCTGAGTTTTATTCTAAAACAGTCTACAGGTTTGCTCCAAAAGAAGTCCTGGGAGTGAATTAGCACTTCTACAGTGTGATTCATTGGATGACCAGGACTGAGGAGTAATCTGCGTTAATCAAAAGTGCAGAATCACTGGGAGAGTCTACCATATTCTCTCAAAGTGTCCTGTCAATAAGCAAAATTATTTGTTATCAAGAAATGGAACAAACTATAATTTGTCAGATCAGCATAAAGCAGTTCACAAAATAAGGTCCTAAATCATGGTGAACAATCCATACCATTAGTTTCAATATCCGCTGTTTGCATGTTGAAAAAACAAATGAACCATAATACACTGAAATTTTAAAGGACAGCAGTGCTCTGCATAATTGCAAACATTGCTGAGCTTGCGAAACTATTGTTACGTGAAATATGCAATAAAGAGAGAATCTGGAACCCAAACACAAATGAGAGACCTGATGATCTTAATTGCTGAAAAGCTAATGAATGTACTGATAATACAATGTGCTACATTTACAGTGCTTGTTCTTGGAGGGTCTGATCTATGTAGTCTGAAGCAAAATCTCACCACTTGGCTCCCCCCCTTTTCTTTTCTTAGCCTTTTCATTAACTACTTTTTCAGGTGTACTACATTTTAAAGTGTTTTTCGTATGTACCAATGACTGGTATGTGTGTATATCTATCTATATATAATCTCAGTCAATCACATCTTTGCAAGTTTCTTCTATTTTTCTAGCCATGATTCAATTTCTGAAGCATCAATGATAAGTCATACAACGTTTTACTGTAATTTTCTGAACTCTTGATTTTTAGACATCAATGACCACAGTCCTTTGAGAAGTTTAGCTTTAGTTTTTCCCATTATTATATTCATTGGTTTACCTAATGAGCTTGTCCTTGCCTTTGTGTCTAGTTCAGAAAATTTCCCATGTTTTTACTAGTTTCCTTTTGGAATTATACTTGTTTTAGGAATACCCCTTCTTGGGATTTTTCAATAATTGAAAAGTTTAGATCCTGTATCAGTTAGGTTGCCTTCTGTAGTTACTTCTTTATTTCAAGGAAATATTAGAATAAGACAATCAAAAAAACCCAAACAAACTGTTCAATAAATGAATAACTTAAAGAATCATTTCCTTTAAAATGATGATGGCTGTTAAAAATATTAAAACAAATTCTTTCTAGTCCAAGGAAAACATAAAAGTGAAATGTGTTAATTAAATGGGTAGAAAGAACACCTTTGCTTTGATTTAATGATGGAAAAACTAATACTTTTTATGTGTTACTATATATATTTTGAAAACTCGGAAGAAAAACAATCAGAAATGAACAATGTGTTTCACGTCATTGTAAAGAAGTAAATGTCAAAAAATTGATTTTATCAGGACAATTACTTTTTAACAAATACACTTCAGCATAGTTTTATTTAAAAGCTTGTTGTTGTTTAACCCAGCAGGCAGCTAAACACCACAGAGCCGCTCGCTCACTCCTCCCCAGTGGGATGGGAGAGAGAATCGGAAGAGTAAAAATGAGAACACTTATGGATTCAGATAAGAACAGTTTAATAATTGAAATAAAATATAATAATAGTAATAGTAATAATAATAATAATAATATGTAATGAAAAGGAAGATAACAAAAAGAGAGAGAAACAAAACTCAAGAAAGACAAGTGATGCAAATGAAAAAAAAAGAATTGCTCACCACCAACCGACCAATGCCCAGCCAGTCCCCGAGCAGCGGCCCCCCGGCCAGCTTTCCGCTAGTTTATACACTGAGCATGATGTCATATGGCATGGAATATCCTGTTGGCCACTTTGGGTCAGCTGTCCTGGCTGTGCCCCCTCCCAGCTTCTTGTGTATCACCTCCAGCCTTCTCAGTCAGTAGCGCATGAGAAGCTGCCAGAATGAAAAAACCTCTGTATTATCAACACTGTTTTCAGCACAAATCCAAAATATAGCCCTATACTAGCTACTATGAACAAAATTAACTCTATCTGAGACAAAACCAGCACAAAGCTTTAATGAGAGAGGGGAGATATTGTTACATTTTGGGGAAAAATATAATGCTTACATTTTAGCAAGATCTATAGCTGTGGGATGCATGCTTTCTTAGAATAAAATTTCATTCTGAAAAGTAACTGATTTTACATGATGAAGGAAAAAATAATATGAAGTAAATCAAACTTTTTTTTTAATCAAAAGAAAAAAAGATAATTTAATTCCATTAAATATTATTACTGTTTGTTTAATGCTACCTCCTTTCACCCATGAATTAAGTCCTATATTCCTGTTTAAGAAGATGACACCAAGTTTGGGAACATTTAAAGGATATGTCTCTCTCTGTTTTTTTGCTTGTTTGTTTTGTTTTATTTTGGTGGTTTTTTGCTTGTTTATTTTTACCTTTAGCTTCACCGTTTTCTTTCTCCTCTTTCCATCTTCACCTCATATCATATTTGGAGAACTGACCAGGTAAGTGATAGTTCATTAGAGTATTTAAAATTTACTGTTTAATTTTGTAATTTTAAATCACAAAGTTTCAGTTCTAGTACAGCTTAATTACATAGCCATACAATCATAGAATAATTTAGCTTGTAATGGACCTTTAGGGGTCATCTAGTCCAAACTCCTGCTCAAAACAGAGGGGAAGAAAGTCCTTAACCAGTCAAATTCTAAATATCTCCAGAGATGGAGATTCTCTGGATAGCCTGTTCCAGCATTTGACTACCCTCAAGATAGGAATTCTTTTCTTATAACTGATTAGAATTTCCCTTGCTTCAACTCATGAACATTCTCTCTTCTTCTTCCCCTGTGCAAAGCCAAGAAGAGTTTATGTCTTTCCTCTGTACAGCCAGTGACTGGATAGTTAAAGATGGCAAATACATCCACCCCTGCCCCAGCCTTCTCCAGGTTCAACACAGTTCCTTCAGCATCTCTTCCTGTATATTATGCCCCAAATATCTAACTGTCTTGATGGCCTTCTGATTTGCTCTGGTTTTTCAGCCTGTCTTTTTTACTGGGATGCTCAAGACCAGACACAACACATCAGGAGCAATCTTATAAATTTCTAATAAAGAGTAATCCTTGCTTCTCTCAGCCTGCTGGCTCTGTTTTTGCCAATGCAGCCCAATGAGAGGTTAGCTTTTATCTCTGCAAGAGCACATTGCTGACTCACGTCACTTGTCCACCAGGATCACCTGGTCCTTTCCAGCACAGCTGCTTCATCACCAATATTCTCTGAAAGAAAGATAATCAACTTGGTGGATCCTTTGTTTGCATCTCAGCTGATTGACCAGAGCCTTGATGTCTCTGTCATTCATATCAAGTTTTTGGAGTATGCTGCTGCTTCCTACTGCCTGCACATTCATGTTTCCTTACTTTGGAAACAAGTCACTAGGGAACTATATGGGAATGGTCTGTCATGTCCTCAGGTTTTGCCTGGGTAGTTAGCTGTGACATGGCCTATATCAAGTAACTTGAAAGTGATACTAAATTCACTGACTTGAGCATATAAATGATCTATTCTATACTGTAACACAGTAAAATGAGCAGAACTGCGAACAATTAAAAGCTTGTCAGAGCTCCCTAATAACCCAAACTTCTGAAAATAGGATAAATAATAAATTAGAAATGGGGGTAGTTTGTATGAGAATTTATTTTATTTATCTTATTTTCAGCTAAGACAAAAATGACAATTTATTTTTTGTTTTCAGAATGGTTTTATGCATGTTTTGACTCACTTTTCTGAAGAAATATAAAACACAGGTGATTCAGCAGTACAATGTACTGAAAAAGAGACTGTTTATGGATTTAGGTGTAGTCATGTGCTGGAATAAATATTTATCTAAATTCTATTCTGTAGCTATCCCTTGTAGCTGGGGCACAGAAGACAAACTTCTTGTCTGAGAAGAAATAAGTGGGTTTTTTTGGTTGGTTGGTTTGTTGGTTTTCTTTGGTTAGTTGTTGGTTTGGTTTGTGGTTTGGTTATTGTTTGGGTTTTTTTTTTAACCGTATCTTGCTGCTTTAAGGATTGTCCAGGGGTAGTTGGAGAGGTCAGCTCTAGGCCTGCATCAGACCAAAATACCAGAACCCACCACTTTTAAGTTTTCACAGGTGTCCTGATTTTCTGCCTCCATGAAACTGGTTTGCATGAATATGACACTTCCTGTGCTCTCTCTGCTTAGCATAAACACAACATAACAAACAACTGATTAATCTATGCCTACCTTCAGTGGAACATTTGTGACACCTTTCGGTGTTGTACATGCTTTTTATCAACTCTTTAGTATGGTACATGCTAGATTCTCAGTTAAGGGAATCCTCCTACTCCTCAAGGACTCTTTTGCATTTGCATTTAAAAGTTACTGAATAAAATTCATAAGGAAAATTAGAAGAACATACCAGACACAAGCACTTCTCCCTCCCAAGACAGTCTCTCTGGCACTAGACTACAAAATCAGGCTTCCTCTTGCTTAGTTTCTCTCCTACCCAATAAATGTTATATTCTTTTCTGCATAATGGTATAGCTACAGCAGAGAGCACTTCATAATGTCTATCTAAATTGACTTCCAAAATTGTTAAAAAAGCCCGTGAACTCCCTCATATCATTATATGCTGATTGCACAGCAGTGTTAGAAGCCTCTACTAAAGATAAACTGGATTTTTTTTTTTTTTTCAGATGTGTATATTTGAATAAGAATTAAAGTTTTTCACTACACATTGCTTTCTGTTAAGATGTAACTCTCCACAATCAGATGAAAATGCATTCAAAAATTGATGGAGAGAAGAACAATGAAGAAAGGTGTGGTAGAAATTGGACTAGCATGTTTGTTGTATGAATACAATAATTTAGTATATCTTTCCATCAGTAACTTTTATGATTCACTCCTATTTCTTCAGCTTTTAATAATACTAGAAGTGGAACACATGCTATTAAATGTAGGATTCACTTCCACAATAGAAACAATGCTTCAGCCACTGCATTTTATTTGCGGAAACAGAGCTACTTGCCTATAGTATAGATAACTTAGAATCAAAGAGAAAGAAAAAGACTATGTAACCAAACTAGATACTTGTGCCTACCGGCAATTATGTTAAAACATAGGAAAGAACAGAGCTGGTAGAAAAGGTTTGACTACAGAATTAGTGGGAGACTTACAGGATAGCTTGATAGACATTGGATAGCCTATAGCCAGTATGCAGAGTTAAATGCAGTTTTTGAGAAAGGAAAAAATTTATATTATAAAAGGAGATAATTAATAAAGAATTTATGAGCTTGACTGGACTGGCATGGTAGCATTAATGAGGACTTGCGTTAGTACAAGTGAGATTAGAATCTGGCGATTACATTGAAAGTCAGTGGAGTCAATGTTCTTTCTAGTTGCAATGCACACCAGCTTTACAAACAGAGGTCAATTAAACTGCTAAGTAGGCTTTCTACTCTGAATTCTGCATGCCTTTGTAAGAGATTTATCTTCAGAACTCTTGAACTTCTTTTCATTGCCTCCTATTAGAAATATTCCAAACTGGCTTTTATAAAGGTAGGGACAAATTCAGTTGTCCTTACCTCATTAAAAAGAAGGAATGAAATTGCTGTGTCACATTACGCATCCCTAAAGTATAATCTAACTTAAAAAAAAAAACAAAACAAAACAAAAAAAAAACAACCCACAAAAAAAAAAAACCAAACCAACCCAAAATACCCCAACAAACCAAACAGAAACTTGTAACACCATCTGCTTCATTATGCCAATTTAACTGCATGGCAGAAAGCCACTTTGCCTTTTGCATCAGAAAGACATGCTTAGAATTATTAGATGTCCTTCCATTTTTCTATAGATCCCCCTTTCCCCCTCCCTCATAAAAACTTAGCCTAATAAATATTAGGGGTTTTTTTCAATCTGCATAATCTTACATAAACACTCATATACATGAGGACTCACCCTGCCTATATTTTTTTTAATTATGTAAAGGTTATTTTTAACTACTTTAAATCATATTGAGAAAATGATATTATGATTATGAAAATGATTTGTGCATTCCTGGGACTAGAGAATGATTTTTCAGATGATTACACATGATTTCATACTGTGGTACCTAATAGTCTATTGATTAGGGACAGCTGGTCCTGCTGGAGACATAAGTTGCTTTAAACATCAAGGAGCTTTGGATCTCTAAAAGTGAATCTTACTGGAATACCAACTAAACCACGGTGACTTTAAAAATCAGATCTACTGGGTAAAGCAGAATAAAATAAACAACTATTCCTGCTATTTTTACAAAGCTGATTCTTTCCTTGAAGAATGGGTCTGATCTTTTATTCCCAACTTTGGAATAAATGACCTTTGGAATCTCATCCTCTTCTCACTGTCTTTGAGATATGATCCTTGATCTTCTCCAGTGTCGTCTTCTGCTCTACCCATGCTTCAGTTTCTTTGCTCCTGGTATCTTCCTTTCTCTACCTCCCCCATGATGTACTCCAGAAACTTCTTTCAGCTTAGCATTGCCTTTTATTTCAATAAAATGGCTGGTGATTTCTGTCAACCTCTTTCTCCTTTCACAAGTTTTCACCAAAGATGAAAGAAACTTACATTAGGAGACTATAAAGAAACATTTTTTATTTCTACTGCTCGATTATATTTTTTAAATACAAAATAATATCAACTTAAAATAAACTGTAAACAAATATATGTCTTTTGATACAACACACAAAGAGATATTCATACCTCATATGAATCCATAAGCAGGATTGTCTTGACCATTATTGACTATTATAACCCATTATTGACTGTTAGTTGAGATCAGACATGATCGTAACCAAGCACGTTAGGATAAGCAGAAACTGCTTGCAAGAAACCCACAGTTGTCTTAATTTAGGGACTGTCATGATTAGGATAGGATAGGATAGGATAGGATAGGACAGGACAGGACAAGACATGGTAAGACATGACAAAACAACACAAAACAAGACAAAATAAGATTACACTTCCTTTGACTTTTATGAGAAGGTGGTAATGAACATTAAAATACTCTAAAAACAAAGAGAAAAAAGAACAAGTATCCTAATATGAAAAATAATGGACAAAACATGAAAATGATGGCCAATGAAAAAATATGTTGTGTTGATTGTGTTAATAGTATTATAAATGTAGAATCAAGCAGACTCAGGACCAAGGAGATATAAACCCTTTCATCAACATCACCATCCTCGTTCCACCATCCTCCCAACTGAGGATGCTGATGGCTTGCTGTAGGTTCCCTCCCACTTCTTGAAGAAATCTGAAATTGTTGACCTTAAGACCCAGAGGATAAGTAGAAGGTTTAGCCTAATGACAGAGAGAAAACACGGATATTAAAGAGTATAACTGTTATTATTAAGGTCTTTTTTTCTTTCTAATAGAATTCTTTTCGTTGCTTTGGTTTTAAGAACTTTTTCATTAAACTGTTAAGATTTCAATTAGACTAACAAGAAGTTGTTGGTTTCAAATATGTCTGCTCCCTTTTTGGCCTCAAAAAATTCTGTGTGTAAAAATGAGAAGGTAATTTTTTAAGCAGAGAATTATTTTGCAAGCTTCTGAGGCTAATTCACTTTATTGTGAATGAAAAATCCTTAAGTACTCTTCTTTTGCTATTTAAAGTTCACTTAAAGTCTTTAAACAATAAATACTGTGAACAGTTTATGAAATGGTTAGAAATAAAATAGGTTTTATTACACCTTTCTTCTTAAATTATCACACAACACTACAGACTCTAGAACCAATTGTGCAATTCTGAACATAATACTGGTCAACCAAATGCATACACTAGAGACAAACAATGATAATTTAATGCACTTGTGAAACGTTCCAAGATGAAGCACTTGAAATGCTTAATAGCATGCAGCAACTCTAATTGAGGTATCTAGAGTGCAATTGCCTAAATTGGAATTTAGCCAGGATACAGACATAGAATCCCAACCCTCTTGTATGCTTTCATTGACATTTTAATTACCACAAGCATACAGAACCTCAGCTTCACACATCTTCAAAGCATTGATGTCCTCTAATGGAAAAAAAATAAAAAAGATTCTAATATAATCCATGGAGAGGATCTTCAAAAAATGAATTTTAATACATTCAATTTATCATCTACATTTTTATGTATATTTCATCTTTAATCTTTCTAATCTATATGTCTATTTCCTATTTTCTTTTTCCCTTTTCACAAACCCTAACCAACTAATATTTTCTAATAAAGATGGAAATAATCCACTTAATTTTTTTTCAGTTATCATCTTTACATTAGATCTTAGAGAAATGCGAATATAGGTCCTTTTACTTGGGCCATTTTTTTAATATAAAAGTCTCTTCCTTGAGAGGGAAGTATAGAATTGGCCTCATACTTAGGAAGAGAAATAGAAAGCTTGGAACAGAGAACACTGTATATATTATACAACATTCTGCACTTGATTGCATAGGAAATTCTTTATTCTAGGAATAAGGAACCGAGTTGGGTAAATGTTTAAGAGCTGCACTCAGAAGAGTAAAACTAAATCTAGAAAATAAGTAGGCAGCTGAAACTAGAATATTTTAAAGACAGATTCATTTTATTTCTGCTTAATAGCATTCAGTCAAACTATTCAGAGTTAATCTGAAATTTTTAACAGTTATGATTTGACATTTTTTCACAGTGTCTCTAGTATCCATAATTTTAATCTAATTTACTGGGTTTCAACATCTTTATTCCTATCACCTTCAAAGATTCTGCCTGCTTTTCCTTAAAAGCTAAAGAAAAAAAGACTAAGAGAAACAATATATATTATTTTAATGTAGACATTTTTTGCTTAAAATTCAGAGAAAAGAAAAACCTAAAAAAAATTTTAAAAAATGTTAAAGATCAAAATTAGAATGGTGTTAAGGACAAGAACACACATAACTGATGTTCATGTCACTGACATTTTTTTCACCAATTAATGATTTAGTCAAAAGTTTTTTACTTTGTTATTTATGGACAACTTATTGTCTTCTTATTCTGCCTTTCGTTATATTTGGGTGACTAAGATTTTATGAAGGGCATTTTCACCTTTTCCTTTGTACTTTATCAACTGTGATCCTGTGACTGCTATTTGTCTAAAAGTAAGAGTCTGGTCCATTTAATAATCCTATGAAATGTAAGAAAGTTCTTGCTAACTTCTATTATGTAGCAATATTTTGATTTCATTTTAATACCAGTAAGGCTGAGAAAACACAAATAAACATCAAAGGAAGTGCTTATTTTTCTACTCTGAAACCAACAAATAAACATCTATATTCCATATTTTCTGACATTTACTCGGTACTGATGGCTTTGGAATTACAGTAAGATATTTTAGTTAAAGCTGTGTCCATTTCAAAAGAAAATCAAGACTAGACGAATTGACATCAGGTGAATATCAGTGAAGGAATATTCCAGAAGCTAGATAACTGCGTTGTATCATCCTGAGGTACTGCTGTATATCAACACAGTTGCACTTGAATGTTAGGAAACAGCAATGAATTACATTAACACATCATCTTGATAAATGATCTGTCTGGCTTCCACCTAAATTAAATGCCTGCAATCAAGCTGAGCGCAGCCACACACTGACACTAGGTCCACCATTTCTCCATTTTGTTCTGGTAAGTTATGGGTTTAAGAGCTTCTAGCCTGTGTGCACTGAGTGACTGACACCACAGATTTTTCACAGATTATTGCCGAAGTAAAATAAAATGTAGGACCTGGTATTTCCCTGCAACAATCAATTCTGCCATCTGATTGCATTTTAATAATTGTTTTAAAGTGCAGTATTAAGAACTATACAAAACCTATACTGCAAAATGATATGACGTGATCTGAGTAGTCCTACACAGTTCTACATGTAAATGGAGGTTTCTATATGTAAATGGAGGTTCACACTATTGTGGTATAATTTTATTACTCTTTAGTACTGTTTGGTTCTTTAATTAAACTCCACTGGAAACTAATGTGTTCTGTACAATTTCACTTAAATTAGAAGAACTGATTTTAGTAAAATCTATATAATTGTTTTGCATAAAATATATTTATGTAACATATATAATATTTATATTAATCGTTACTTATCAAATAGACCAGTCAATTGTGCCCCAAAAAAGTCCTTAAAATGTAACTGCTTTTCTAGTAAATACACTACAGCAATTGGACATAAAAAGCAAGTATTTGCCTGCACAGCTAAGCAACAGGCTTAAATACTTGCAAATACCTGATTATTGCATGCAGACAAGGAATGCAAGTGTGACTGTACTTTTCCTCTTATAGATACATTTTTCGCAGTCTTTTGAGGGAGGCATTTTACCCTAACTGGATAAATTAACAACACTAGGATAAGATAAGGGCAACAATGCTTAGTGTGTGATTTTCAGCAAAAGGAACATGTCTCTACTTCCTCATTAGTAAAGTGGAGATAATGATACCTAGTAACTTTTTCCACATTCTTTGTAAACTCTGGGAGAAAAATTCTCATTTTGTTCTACATAGTCTGATAGCAATACTGAAATAGTTCACTTTCAGTAAGGTACAACAAGAAAACATTGTCAGATAACAGACAAATATCTACAGAAGTGTGACACGCTATTTCCTCTTTCTTTTCTAAAAGTCTAAGCAGCCATGAAAACACATCTATTTTGTGTATGAGTATTCTGCCCATTTTTCAAAAACTATGCAAAGTGTAATTTCTGTATTCTGGTTTGGATTATAAAGATCATCAGCCACTTGCAGTGCCCAGATTTCTTATGCTAGTGTCTAACTCTGGCGTAGATGTTCCTACTTTACATAGCATTATATACTGAAGCAGATCTTGAATGTAAATGAAGACGTGTTAAGTGAATGACTTTTAGAGGCAAGGTAGTGAGACAGCTTGTGGTTTGGGAAAAGCAAGGCCAATTTTCTTGAATGGTTCTACAGGGCACATATTTTTCAGAGTACATGTAATTAATTTTTATTTTATTCTCACGTTCATATTCTTACCCCTTCTGCGGAATGGACAGGTGTGTAGAATGGAGAAAATAATCCTGAAAACCATTACCGGGCACATAAAAAATGATAAAATTATCAGGAGTACCAGGGTGGCTTCACCAAGGGGAATCATGCTTGAATAACTTGGTAAACCTCTATGATGAAGTGGCTGGCCTGGTAAATGAGGGGAGAGTGGTGGATATTGTTTACCTGGACTTCAGGAAGGCCTTAGATGCTGTCTCCCATAAGATCCTCATAGACAAGCTGCTGATACATGGGCTGGATGAACAGACAGTAAGGTGAGTTGAAAACTGGCTGAAAAACCAGGCCCAGAGGATGATGATCAGTGGGACGAAGTCTAGTTGGAGGCCAATAAATAGTGATGTACCCCAGGGTTCAATACTGGGTCCAGTCCTGTTTAACATCTTCATTAATGACCTGGATGATGGGGCAGAGTGTTCCCTCAATAACCTTGCAGATGACACAAAACTGGGAGGAGCAGCTGATACTCCAGAGGATCATGCTGCCATCAAGAAGGACCTCAACAGGCTGGAGAAGTGGGCTGACAGGAACCTCATGAAGATCAACAAGGAGAAGTGCAAAGTCCTGCACACCTGGGGAGGAACAATCCCAGGCACCAGTATATGCTGGGTGGCACTCAACTACAAAGCAGCTTGTCAGAAAAGAACCTGGGAGTCCCGGTGGACAACAAGTTGAACAGCAGCCAATAATGTGCTCTTGCCGCAGAGAAGACTAATGGTATCCTGGGCTACATTAGGAGGAATGTTGCCAGCAGGTCGAGGAAGGTGATCCTTCCTTCTATTCAACACCACTGAGGCCACACCTGGTGTACTGTGTGGGCTCCTCAGTATAAAAGGGACATGGACATATTGGAAAGAGTTCAACAAAGGGCCACAAAGATGATGAAAGGACTGGAGCACCGCTTCTATGAGGAAAGTCTGAGACAGCTAGGACTGTTTAGCCTAGAGAAGAAAAGGCTGAGCGGGGATCTTATCAATGTAAATGAATACCTAAATGAAGGGTGCAAATTAGACAGAGCCAGGCTCTTTTCAGTGGTGTCCAGTGACAGGACTAGAGGCAATGGGCACAAACTGAAACACAGGAGGCTCCATGTGAACATAAGGAAACACTTTCTTATTGTAAGGGTGACTGAGCATTGGCACGTTTCCCAGGGATATTGTGGAATGTCCATCCTAGGAGATCCTCAAAAGCCGTCTAGACATGGTCCTGGGCAAATGTCTCTAGGCGGACCTGCTTGAGCAGGAGGTTGGACCAGATGACCTCCAGAGGTCCCTTCCAACCTCAAATATCCTGTGACTCTGTGCAACAAAGATTTCAACATAGACTTGAAAAAAAGCACATTTTCTAAGAAGAAAAATAATGCTTATTGTATACAATAAACAAAAATAATGTTTAGTGTATACAATAAACTTATGCTATAATGTTTTCATATTGTTAGTTTCTACAACTTATAATGCATTTGAATGTATGTTACGTAGGTTTAAATTGAAAACCAAACCACTAGCATAAATGGCAATTTCTTTAAAAATCCCTTTTCAGTACTTCACTGAAAGCATATCTAGTCCTGTTGGGGAGTGGTAAGCACTAATGTGCTACAGATAGACATATTATAAACAGATAAATATGTGTACCCTTATTTTATGTGAACTTAAAAGACAAACATCACTTTTTTATTTTTTATACATATATATAAAATAAATATATAACCCCCCCATAAACATATATATATATACACCAAATAAAATATGTTTCTTGTGGAAGTTCCAGCTCTCAGAGATTGGACATGACTCAAATCAGGTTACTCTCTAAATTCCAGCCATTCCTTTTTTGCCAGGAGATAAAGCAATAGTCACAAACTTCTCAAAACTGTTAGAGGTTGTCAAGAAGCCAATGGGTTTCTTAGTTAAAACCTGATTAGGTCACTTTGCAAGCAGGGAGACTGAAACCATCCTGCTGAGGGAAACAGTTGCTGAAGCCATACTGAGGGAACTACCAATCTGTAATTTAGAAAACTTGGGTGTAATTGTTCTGTTGTAGCTCATACTCTAGTTGTTAAGTATTATTCTCTCCAGAGTTTTCTGAGTTCTTTTTTCAACAGCTGGAGATAACTTCAAAACGCGTAAATGCTCTATAGATGTTTAGCTTTGGAATTAAAGATCACTTCATGCAGCTGTTCTGGGTTTTTTGGTTTTTGTTTTTGTTTTGTTTTGTTTTGTTCCCCCCCCCCCCCCCCCTTACAGAAATGAAGATGGGTAACTACTTAAGAATAAAAGTATTTTTGAAAACTACATCACAAGATCCTTTAAGTGGTTTTCAGAGATAATTTTGAAAATTCAACACCAACAACAGGAATAAGCCTAGGAACTAGGAATTATTTGATAAAATGTTTTCAGTCTGCATCTGTATTCTGGGGGGAAAAAAAAAAAGATTCAATAAATATTCCAATTTGCATATTTTGGAGAAAAGTTTCAAATCGTGAAAACACAGCAAATAGAATTTTTGCAATGCAAGGTGGTTTTGGATTTTTTTTCAATTTTAATATACATGTAACCTACAAATAGTAAAAACAAATACTTAAAATACAGCTTTTGATTTTGTCTAACCTTTCTAAAATTTTCCTCAGCATTGGGTTACAAAGATTTTCAGGTGCTAATATCTGAGGTAGGACAAATAAGGTTAAGGGTGAATTTGGGTTAAGCCCCAATTGTCTGAGATCTGAATTTCCTTCACAGAAGTAACAATGAAAAATCAAGTTAATGAAATTATGAATTCTTAGTATTTAGGTTTTTTTCTCCCTGACCCCAGAAAATCATAAAACTTTTGAAAAAGAAAGAAGAAAACAAGCAACAGAAATCAAGTTACTTTTATTTTGCTGGTTATTATCAGCATAAAAGGAAGAAAAAGTGTTCTGTTTTTTGAGTTTAACAAATGTTATTGATTCATAACACAGAACAGAATTTCTTTTACCTTTTCTCATATTGGTACACCTAACAGCAATGATAACTTAAATTTGTATGGTAATGTAAAAAAGTATTCACTGAGACACAAAGCAAGGTATCATATAAGCCAAATATGCTGAATAAAATTATCCTTTTTTTTCTCTTATTCTCTTTAAAATAAAAACCATATTATAATATATTTGTATTGCATAAAGAACAGTAATTCTTTCATTAAACATTAAATTTATCATTATTTGTAATGTTTATAACTTTTTTACTTTTCTAAGATGTATCCTAAGATGTCCTGGTTTCAGCTGCGATAGAGTTAATTTTCTTCTTAGTAGCTGGTATAGTGCTGTGTTTTGGATTTAGTATGAGAATAAAGTTGATACACACTGATGTTTCAGATGTTGTTAAGTAGTGTTTATGCTAGTCAAGGACTTTTCAGTTTCCCATGCTCTGCCAGGTGCACAAGAAGCTGGGAGAGAGCATAGCCAGGACAGCTGACCCAAACTGGCCAACAGGGTATTCCATACGATATGATGTCACGCTCAGTATATAAACTGGGGGAGTTGGCCAGGGGATAGCGACCGCTGCTAAGGAACTGGCTGGGCATTGGTCAGCGGGTGGTAAGCCATTGCATTATGCATCACTTATTTTGTATATTCTTTCATCATTATTAATATTATTATTTTCCCTTCCTTTTCTGTCCTTTTAAACTACCTTTATCTCAACCCACGAATTACACTTTTTTCCAATTCTGTCCCCCATCCCACTGAGGTAGGGGGAGTGAGCGAATGGCTGTGTGGTGTTTAGCTGCCTGTCGGGTTGAACCACAACACAAGAGAACTCCAGGGATACATATTTTCATTTAAGAACTGATGTGAAGAATGAAAATTATTTTTACACAAATGTAAAAATCTTAAAGTAGATTTTTTTTCCACATGACTTATAAAATAAACAATTGGATTTTTGATCCACCATTTCATGAAATTCCATGAAATATATCTAATCAGTCTTGAAATATCTGGAAAACCAAAGTATTTTGTTCATTAGAAGACTAAAAGTTTGCTCCAGAAAACAGGATTCTCCATTAACATAATTCCAGAGAAGAGGAGGAACCTATTAGATAGATGTTATTTCACCACCTGTCTTTTAACCAACCTTGCTATAACTCAGTATAACAGTTGATAAAATAATATACAATGTGTTTGTTTGAGTCATAATGTCATGAATTTTAATAAACAATTTTAAACATTTTTAGATCATAGAATCATAGAATCATTTAGGTTGGAAAAGACCCTTAAGATCATTGAGTCCAGCTGTTAACCTAAGACTATCAAGTCCATCACTAAACCATGTCTCTAAGCAACATATCTACACGTCTTTTAAATATCTCCAGGGATGGTGACTCAACCACTTCCCTGAGCAGCCTGTTCCAAGGCTTGACAGCCCTTTCCGTGAAGAAATTTTTCCTAATGTCCAATCTAAGCCTCCCCTGGCACAACTTGAGGCCATTTCCTCTCGTCCTATCGCTTGTTACTTGGGAGAAGAGACCGACACCCACCTCCCTACAACTTCCTTTCAGGTAGTTGTAGAGAGCAAGAAGGTCTCCCTTCTGCCTCCTTTTTGCCAGGCTAAACAACCCTAGTTCCCTCAGCCACTCCTCATAACACTTGTGCTCTAGACCCTGCATCAGCTTGGTTGCCCCTCTTTGGACACGCTTCAGCACCTCAATCATAAAATCATAGAATCATAGAATAGTTTGGGTTGGAAGGGACCTTTAAGGTCATCTAGTCCAACCCCCCTGTCAGGGGCAGGGACCTCTTCAATTAGATCAGGTTGCTCAGAGCCCCGTCCAACCTGAACTTGAATGTTACCACAGATGGGGCATCTACCACCTCTCTGGGCAACCTGTGCCAGTGTTTCACCACCCTCATTCTACAAAATCTCTTCCTTATATCTCATCTAAATCCATCCTCTTTTAGTTTAAAATCATTCCCTCTTGTCCTGTCGTAGCAGGCCCTGCTAAAAAGTTTCTCCCCATCTTTCTTATAAGCCCCCTTTAAGGACTGATAGACCGCAATAAGGTCTCCCCAAAGCCTTCTCTTCTCCAGGCTGAATAACCCCAACTCTCTCAGCCTTTCTTCATAGGAGAGGCATTCCATACCCCTGATCATTCTTGTGGTCCTCTTCTGGACCTGCTCCAACAGGTCCCTGTCTTTCTTGTGCTGAGGACTCCAGAGCTGGATGCAGTACTCCAGGTGGGGTCTCACCAGAGCAGAGGGGCAGAATCACCTCCCTCGACCTGATGGCCACGCTGCTTTTGATGCAGCCCAGGATACAGTTGGCCTTCTGGGCTGCAAGCGCACACTGCAGGCTCATGTCCAGCTTTTCATCCCCCAGTACCCCCAAATCCTTCTCGGCAGGGCTGCTCTCAATCCCTTCATCTTCCAGCCTGTATTGATACCTGGGGTTGCCCTGACCCAGCTGCAGGACCTTGCCCTTGGCCTTGTTGAACCTCATGAAGTTCACATGGGCCCACTTCTTGAGGTTTTCCAGGTCCCTCTGGGCAGTATCCTGTCCCTCAGGCATGTCAAGCACACCCACTCAGCTTGGTGTTGTCTGCAAACATGCTGAGGTTGCACTCGATCCCACCATGTCATTGATGAAGATATTAAACCGTACTGGTCACAATATGGATCCCTGCGGGACACCACTCGTCACCAATCTCCATCTCGACATTGAGCTGTTGACCACTACCTTCTGGATGTGACCATCCAACCAATTCCTCACCCATCAGACAGTCCACCCATCAAATCCATATGTCTCCAGTTTAGAGAGAAGAATGTTGTGGGGGACCATGTCAAAGGCCTTACAGAAGTCCAGACAGATGACATAAGTAGCCTTTCTCATGTCCACTGGCGTAGTCAATGTCTTTCTTGTAGTGAGGGACCCAAAACCGAACACAGTATTGGAGAGGCGGCCTCATCAGTGCCGAGTACAGGCGCACGATCACCACCCTACCCCTGCTGGCCACACTATTTCTGATACAGACCAGGATGCCATTGGCCTTCTTGGCCACCTGAGCACACTGCCGGCTCATGTTCAGCTTGCTGTTGACGAGCACCCCCACGTCCTTTTCCTCTGGGCAGCTTTCCAGCCACTCTTCCCTAAGTCTGTAGTGTTGCATGGGGTTGTTGTAGCCGAAGTGCAGGACCCGGCACTTAGCCATGTTGAGCCTCACACAATTGGCCTCAGCCCATCGATCCAGCCTGTCCAGATCCCTCTGCGGAGCCTTCCTACCCTCGAGCAAATCAACACTCCCGCCCAACTTGGGTGTCGTCTGCAAACTTACTGAGGGTGCACTCGATCCCCTCATTTAGATGGAACTTTGAAATACTGCAAGATAAATTCCATTAATTAGCAATTATTTTAAGTATTAAAATAATTTAAGTGTTCTTAAATAGACAAATTGTTAATGGCATTGGTTCAAAAAGAATATTTATTTTTATTATAGCCCTTGATTCTTTATTGTTCTTATGAATCTTTTTTTAAATCAAGCAACTCTAAGTCCTTCTAAAAACATCCTTGGATATAATTTTGCCATTTTTCAGCTTTAAAAAAAAAAAAAAAATCACTATCAGTGTTCTTTTAGATTTTCTGAACATGTTTGGTGATTCTATAAGTTCAAGATATCCATGATTTCTTGAACACAAGACCAAAAGAAGATAAGCTAAGGTCTACTTTAAAAAGTAGTATGCTTCTGTCTAGAAGCATGAAAAGAAAAGAATAACTAATGATATTATTCAATTAAATTGTCATTTCTACCGTATTTGTTATATTCTCACTTCCTAGAATAATATGGATAATTTCAAGGTTGCTTTAAATATGTAGCAGCTGGACATTGCCATCCAAGTGCTACAAGCTATAATAAGTATTTTAGCTAAGTAAAATGATAATATTTTTCACATGCTTTCAGTAGGAAAGTTGACTTTGGCAGGTACACCCCCTGAGGAGAAAGGATAAATGAAATCATAGTAATAGGGAGTCATTTTACTCAGCTCCCACAAAAGCAAATTTGAAAATTCATATGAAGGTCAGGCAGTTGGCTTTCTCCATATGCTTACTGTCATAGAACTTCCTTTCATGCAGAGACTTCTTTTATCTAAAGTAAACAAAGCACTGATTCAAAGATTATGAACATGTAAGTAAATAGAGGTCCAGAGTGAACTGTCAAAATTAGTTTAGTTCAGTCTTTAGGACTAGAGCATAACACTTTCTGAGTGGTGTTGAGTGTTTCTTAGCAATCCGCTCTCTTCTATTAAATTCACATTCCACCCGGAATTATAACTATTACAAAGAGATCAGCTAAGAGGAGTGTTCAAACTAGCTAACTTTTCACACTAACTTCTAGCATACAGATTATATGATTATGCTAGGAACTTAATTTTTCAGTCTTATAAATGGAAAGGGGTAGATTCCTTGAGAAAGTGATTCTTAGGAAATAAGTTAGTAGTTTGTCTTTCTAATTTGGTTAGATAAGAAGTCAAATGTTAGGCTGAATGAATACGTCTGTCATGCATGCCTATGATATGTTCTTTGCTGAGGATTAAGCGAGCTTCTTCAGTTTCTAACTGAGAAAAAGAGAAAAGAGCAAGGCAAGAGTCTGAATGTTATAGAAAATCCTGAAAAAAAGCAAAATTTACTGCAAGAAGAAAATAAACAGTAAGGAATAAGTCCCTGTTTTGACTAAGACTTATAAGCCCCTTGGTTTCAATCAAACTTAACTTTTTTTTGAGAAGCACTTTCAGTGTGCTGATTGGAGAGAGAGCCTTTTCACTTAAGTCACCAAAGCACAGCACTGAAAAATAATCTCAAAGTCAGAAGAAGTATAAAATATCATAAATATCATGTACTTTTCATTTTCCAAATGAGAAGCTTGAATGCTTCAGTGATCAACCTAGTTTTCAGCATGTACTTTTGTTTCATTTTATTATTTTTTACAGTTTGGTTGGAAAACTTCTACTTAATTTGTATTCACTGTTCCTAAGGCTCAGTACTAGAAAGAAGCCTTCATAAGTGCACTGGGAGAAACAAAATATGCACTGATTAATCACAGTCTTATACTAGCTAGAACAGGTAATATCCTTACTTAGATATAGGTAACTCTCCAAATCAAGCTTAGATACTACAGTAACTGCTGGCAACAGCAGAAAGAAGCAAAAGCTGAATAGCCACAATTCAGTGTTTTCGTGGTTTTTTGCTTTGCTTTGGTTTGTTTTATTTTTTCCATTCACGTAAGTTAAACCTGCTTTAAAGGCTTATTATCCTTAACTGAAATATAACCAATACAGTACATAGTACCAATTTTTCCCAATACACAGAAACTTCAGTGAAGTTTTCTGTGACTTTTATATATACTATCAGTATAAATAGAGCTGTGAAAGACTGTGCTTTCTTTTTTTTTTTTTTTTTTTGATTTAGTAATGTCTTCTTTTTGTTAAAAACTCTAGTTCATGAGTGTTTTTCTACTAGCTAGTGTATGCAGGAATGATCTGTCCAAAGCATTTCTCCTTTTCAGCCCCAAATGGAAATCTGCTTTTAAAGACCTGCAAGTTCCCTAGCTGGAATTGATAGGTTTGTATTTGTGATGGCATGTCACTAGCTACCATAACATAAACTCCATGGTATGTCATGTAGTCTAGATTATCCAGTCTGCAAGGTGATGAGGGAGCAGAAGCCAGTCTCTGTATATCTACCTCTCCAGTTCCTTTCTACCCACTTGGGAGATACAGAGCTGGTCATCTTCCAAATGAGTAGAAAGCATCAGGAGAGGTAGATATACATGTATATATATATACACACACACATTATATCTATATCATCTATATCTATATCTATATCATTTATATCTATATCTGTATCTATATCTATATCATCTATAGTAGTGGAGAATTATTCTTCCGATTTCAACGCACTAAACTGGAGAGCCTAATCATTCTAGATTCCATCTGTAGTTAGCAAACAAGATGATTAATTAAGTTTTGAATTATCTTTTAGAGGAGCTTACCTCTATCCAATTATCATAGAGAGCGCCCCAAATTCTTAATTTAATCCAGCCCTCTAATCCACGGATGTTAAATAACCATATATGGTGGATTAATCCAGTAATTTGTATGTGTAATTCCTCTGTTTCTGCTAGAGAAACAGATCTATAAAGGTATGATTCAATTCACCTAATATTAAATATTTAAAAATGAGCAGTATAAGTCTGAGCTCCACATTCAAAGGAAAGAAAGAATAAAAAATCTCTAAGGGCCAATTCATCTGAGTTTACAAGATTCTTTAGGGTGAAAGAAAAAGCCACTAGAGACACTTCTTTTTTTCTATTGAATATAAAGGAAACTGAGATGAGAAGCTCCAGCTGTAGACACCTACAGTAGGGCAGAGTAAGTTCACTCTTGGCTTACTTTTTTTTCAAATGTGAATCTCAGATTTCAGTGTAACTTAAATAATCTTATAGTTCAATACTATTCACACAGAAAGAGCCATGATTGTTTTTCTTACTTTTGATTCTAGCTGATGCCAGGTTTTGTGTTGTTCACCATAGAACATGTACACCTAAATGTGCTATGTATGCTAATAGCCTATATGCTAACATCCTTTGACCGTTTACTTGACAGAAAAAAGTACCTCCACAGTTAAGTTAAAGCTAGCACAACAACTTTTTTATTTGTATGGGTCAAAACCATGAAGCAGCTCTGTAGCCCAGTCCCTCAGATCACATATATATAACCATTACACCACTAGTCAAAATGCAGTAGGTTGTAGCTTGATAAGATTCAGCTTCCAGCTAGATTCTACAGTTAAACCATTAACATTAAAAATATATCAGGTAAATGAGACAGTACTTATAAATAGATACACACAATCCAACTGACCTATGGAAATACTATTTTTTTAATATTATTTTTAATACTATTTTAAAATGATTATTCCAAACTACCCAAATAACAGGTAATCAGTACTATAGTTTGCATTTTATTATTACTTAAGGAAACAATTAAATAATCATGCTGGCCTATATATAACCAAGCATTTTAATAGGAATTAATTACTGTGCATAAGAGTTTGTTTCAAAGCAGTGTTTATGGTGTTCACTATCCACTGAAAGAAAAAGATATGACTTTATATTTTTCATTAAATATGGCTCAGAATAGTCCTTACTGTTCCTATGTCCATATCAACAGGCAGGACTTGAAATTATGGTCTCTTTAAATAAAACAGTAAATACCTTGTTGACTTGATCTTTCTATATTAGCTTCAGTTGAAACAGGTTACATTGTCTAACAGTGTTTCCTGATAATTTTAAGGCAAAAACTACTCTAAGACGGAATGAAAATCGAGGACTAACATTAATTTCACTGTAAGACTGTTATAAAGCCCTTATAATTATCTTCCAAGGAGGCATTGTAAACCCTAAAAATTTAATGTAAATACTAAATTTACAAAATAGTATTAAGTTGAGAAATTCACAGTTCTGCTCCCCCAATAATTCTATTAAAAATAAGAGTTGAGCAAATTTCCCAATAAACACATTAGAAACATGTAACTGTTGAAGGATCTGTAGTCACAGGAATCAGCTAATTTTCCTCTTGGGTGCTTTCAAGTAAGCTCAGTTAGGATTAATTTAAACATTTTACTAGAATTTTCACTATATAACCAGTCTGTTTATATTTGCTAGCTAATATTAGCCATTAAAACCAGTTTGACTGTTGTGATTAACGTTCACAGAATATTTCTGTTAAATCACTTTTGATGATAGCCACTTGATATACACCTGCAAGAGAATTAAATTATAAATGTTTAATGCCTATTGTTTTCCTCATTGACACTGCTATGCTGCCCATTGACTCCCATCTACGAGCTTTTAAGGAAGTGTCTGTGATTATATACAATTATTTGACAAGGTGAAGGAAGATACTTTACTGCAATGCAGTTTCATTCTGGTGCATTTCAGACTGAAGTTCAAAAAATATTACAGGGGAAAAAAAATGTATAATCCACTGTGATGCTCTAATATTGTGCTTTGAGTGTATTTTTAAGAAATGCAGATTTTTTCACACTTTTTTGTGTGTTGTCTAATCAACGAAAGAGTCAGATGAAATCAGTTTCCCAAGTTCATTTATGAATGAGAATCAAAGTAGAAGCAACCTGTGAGTCATTTATGTCAGCAAAGCTCAAAAAGGCTATTAAAATCCTTTTTAGACAGCATCAGCTTCCTTCTTTGAATAGCTTTACTAACATAAGGTTTTTCATAACACTAGAAAATGACATAGAAACACTGTTAAAAGGAGCAGTCCATTAAAGGAAGAAAAGAAAGTTCCAGCATTCCAATTTATCTGCAAGCATTTTTCTTTTCCTTGTGTTATCTATTTGAATAACATTTAGTAATTAACTCCGAAGAAGAGGTGGAGTAATAATAAAACACTAAAAGCAGTGCTGCAGAGGAGGAAAGGAGGATTACTCTCCAGGGATGATGTTGTTTTACTGTTTCAAAAAGCTAGTGTAAAAGGGTCTATGTGCTAAATCATTGCATATTCTGGTTACATAGAAAGAATGGTAGGGACACTAAAAACTATATTATAGTCTTCTCTTTCTATAGAATGTTTACCAGAAGGATTGGCAGGAATTTCCACAAAAACACTGTTTTCCTTACTTCCCTAAAATTGTGGTACACCAATGCCTGAAGGGAATGCAATGTAAAGGTAATGTAATAGTCTTTCATCAACTTCCCAAGAATTATTTCCAAATAATTACAAATTCAGTCTGGTAAGTCCATAACAGTTCTGTATAACATTAAATATTTCCTGATTGCACAGAGAACAAAATGAAGCTCACAGCTGTCATTATTATGATTTACTTATTAATTATAGTGGTATCTAGAGTCCCATTCTTGAGTGGTACTTCTTTATAAAAACATAGTGATATCCTACCTCAGATGGAAAAGACACCCCTGTAAGGTAAGGAGATATATAAAGTATGTAATAAGTGTGTGGTGGTAATTCTACCATGGTTATAGCCAACTATTGTAAGAAATTCCCCTGAAGGAGAGGACGTTTCCTGCATATTTGAGAAATATAGTCCTTGTCCAGTATGACGTATGAATTCTTGATTTAACACCTTATCTCTTCTTTTCTTCACTGTGATTAAAAAAGTCTAATGCATATAGCAAAGCAGCTGTAATAAACTATATTAGTTCCTTTAGTTACATGGCTGATTCTCTTGTGATCTTTACCTTGCATGTTTATCTTTCCTTTTTTCCATCTTTTTCTGATGGCTCCCTTTCAGCACTTTGCGCCCTGAGGAGTCCTGGACATTATCCAAATATCATACTGATGACAGTTTTGTGGTATAAAAGTACATCACCAAAGCTGATGGTGTTGCTTCTTTTTCTTTTTTTTTCTTTTTTTTTCTTTTTTCCTTTTTCTTTTGCTTGTTTTTTGTTTTACCCTACGTAAGTTGATTCATCTTTTCTCAGTGTTCATGAAGTTTTTGTGGGCTGAGGTCTTTATATTTTTTCTGAAGAGAATGTCGCCTTCTTTGTTGTGTCTGGAACAATACAGTCTATTTTTGGTTATGGATTTTTTTCTGCTATTTTTATTCCATCCTTTCTTCTGTTATTTTTACTTCCCATTTCTTTCCTCTGTGCCTTCCCTCATTCATAACTTTAGACTATGTAATGCTGGAAGTTACTACAAATGACACCTTCTTCCCATCACTGTCCAAAGATCAAAGATTTTATTTTGGTTTATTTTTCTCTGACATTCTTTCTTCCTACTACTTTGCTAACAGAGCAAAAGGCAACAACCATTGTTATGGATCTGAAGGTGTTGTCCCCTCTAGTTATATGCTTCTCCAGGTATTTCTAGGAGTGAGAGAGGAAGGGTGTCTCACAGGATTGAAATTAAAAACCTAGAAATGGTATTATCTTATGTTATTTATTAATTATGAGTTCTTCAAGGCTCAGTGGCACATATACAATGGCTATGTCCATACTGCGCACAAGGACAAGACCAGGGATGTGCCAGCCTCTTGAATACCCAGAAAAGGAACCATCTGGCACATATGCTATAGCAGAACTAGAGTGTAACCCACACAGTGGGTACAATCAAGAAAAAGGATTACAGTGTGATCAGTGATGTTCAGTGACATCTTAGCATGTCTCCTACACCTAGTGAGAAGGCCAGATAACAATTGATAAAGAAGATGCTTAGGATCAAAAGTAAAAGAAACTTGTTGGGTTTTATCTTATTAGAGCAAAGCTGCTGTACAGAAAGTTATGTAGACCAAGAAACGTGTAGGCCATACAAGTGGGAAGGGGGCATTTGCTATATGTTTTGCATGCTCTTAAAGCTCTCTCTGTTATCCATATTATTAATTTAACCATGCTTAAGATCCTGAATGACCAAAAAATTAGATATCTCACTGCAATTAAATACCATCCTCTTTCTTCTGAGTTTTATAATATGAGCAGATTGAACTGTTTGAGAGTAATGAAACAAGAGAGTGAGATTATTTCTTTTTAATTAATTCTGTTATAGAGCTTGCTTTACAATTTATAACCATCAGGTGTTCCAGATTGGCTATATAGAAGAGTTCAGTTAATAGTGGTGGTGTTTTGAATGGTAATTAGAGCAATACTATTCCTGAGACATAACCCATATAAAAGGTTTCTTAAAGTAAAACTCAATAAACCATGTGTGAGTAGGTGTTAAATATGTGCATGAATGTAGAAGGTAGCTAAGGCAAGCTGTTTTCCTACAGTTTGAACTTTGATGAACAAGTCCCTAAAGTCTCTTATAAAATATGCAGATATATCTCTCAGGTCACCTTTGATAATTAAAGGTGATTTGTTATCTAACTTCCTCTTAAAACAATATTCTAATAGTGCCTCTAGATGGTCAGAATATCTCAGTGTACCAGAAGTGTTCTATTGTTTTGTACAAGAAAAACCAACTGACTTCATCTATATCACCAACCTGCTGAGAATTTGCTAACTGAGACTCCTTAGCTTTCTAAAAGAAAAATCTAACTTCTAAAGTAAGCCAGGACACTTCTGATATTGCCAGGAATGGCTGGAATTGCAAAAAACAATTCCATAGAGAAATATTGATCCTGAGATCTTGAATCAGGTGTGTATTTTTGACTGGGACCCAAAATAACAATTTCTTAAAAACTGAAAACTCATCATACTAAATTTATATATTATGTGCTAATAGAAAAAAAAAAAGAAAAAAAAAGAAATTATTGTACATTTTCCTCCATGTATTGCTCTATTTTTCTCTTTGATTATTCCCTGAAAGTAAGATTGATATTTTAATCCCCCTTCTAAGACACGTAAAAATAATAAATTTTATTGGTAATTAGCATTCGGGATTACAGAAATGACACTAAAATCTAGTTATTAAAGACAAATGTGAATTCTTAATTTACATATGTAAGGGACGAGATCCAAGTAACTCCACTGTGAGCTTAAACAATCCTTCCTGGAACCAGAGCCGCAAGAGAAAATTCCAGAAATCACAGGGAGGGGACCTGGTGTCACTCCCCTTGATCGACTGGTGTCTCAACTACTCCTGAATCTGGAGTGAGAGAAGGTTCCAGAAGCCCAGGAACTGAGGCAATAAATAGGGGCACGTATGAGCCCCACGTGGGGCGATCTCTACACTGAATACCCCCTTTTGCAGGTCCAATGCTGGATTCAGGACCGGTGATCTTCTTATATCTCTCCCTCTCTCTCTCTCCATCTCCCTCTCTTTCTCCCTCTCTCTCCTTTCTCTTTAAGCTATTAAGTAACACAAGGCCTTCCTTGGTTCCTCATAAAGCCGCATAGCTGAGGTAGATACAATTGCTAGAGAACCAACTTTTGCAGAATATTTGTTCCACCTTTAGTGCTGTTTCACCTTAATCCCCACTGAGGGAATTTGCAAATCTGAGTCACTTTTCCCCATCTCGTAGCTGGGACGTCACAACATGTGGCTGTTTATTGATGCCACATCAAGAAGGAAGATATTCTGATTGTCATGTATCTATTTCAATGCTTACAGGATTTTAGCGTCGGGTAGTCCTATTTGCAGCAAGTCTAGATATCTAATGTTACTCCAGTCTACAATAAATTTAAATGTTAGTGATGCAACAAGAGAGTGGACACATATTTATATATTGTGGTTTTTCTCAACTATTGCCTATAAACTGTCCCAGTTACTACTCTTTCATAGCCACAGGGAAGTGAGGCATTAGCTCCTATTCCATTTGCTTCTGCACTTTCTCCAGGAAGCTGAGGAGAACTTGCTCCAGCAGGGATTAGGATGTATGGTTTCTCTCTCCCTCTTTTTTTCTTTTTTTTTTTTTTCTTTCTCTGTGGGGTCCCTCCAGAAACATATAACCCTCTCTTTGCTGATGTTTTTCACAGTGTTGTGAAAAAACATCACATATATATGCTGAGCTATATATGTGAAAATAAATGCAAAAGAAGACAGTTCTTTCTCCCCTTTCTCCCTTACTTTATAGACACTAATTAGAGGGATTAATCTCCAGTGAGGCAAAAAAGGTGTAGAAAAGGCAATTCTTTCTCTTTCATTAATGTGCTATATGCACTTTTCTTCACGCGGGAATATAGCCTGTTGGTCAACGTTTCAACAGACCTCAATTCCTATTTGAGTAGTAAAATTAGATAGCACTACTTTGAAGACTGCTATCACAGCTTCCCACATAGCATTTCCATGAGGGGAGAAACTGAATTTATTAAGCCCTGAGGTGTCCACATTAGCAGTAGGGTGCACCCACATCAAGAGTCCACCACCACCTTTTTTAACAGGTCACATGTAGCACCAGCATATGTCCAAGAAAAAAACCTGGTATTAGAGAAAAATCATATGAAGTATCCTCAGCATGGAAAGACCGTATGTGCCCATGGGCAGGAGGTCAGTGCTCGTCTCATGGCCAAAGTCCACATAGGTAGACCAGTAGGTTTACAGCCCTATCCCCTCCTCAGCTTTTGACTGGTGAAAAAAAAGGCATTTGTCTGACTGTCCCCAGCTGTGCTCTAAAAGCGGGTTGCTCTGCAGCTAAAATCTCATTTCATATTTACCCAGTCACGGCAATGTCGTGCAGAGTGGAAATTAGAAAGGCAAAAGCCCAGCTAGAACTCAACCTGGCCACTGTCGTGAGAGACAACAAAAAATGTTTTTACAAATATATTAATGACAAAAAGAGAGCCAAGGAGAACCTCCATCCTCTATTGGATGCGGGGGGGAATGTTGCCACCAAGAATGAGGATAAGGCTGAGGTACTCAACGCCTTCTTTGCCTCAGTCTTTAATAGTCAGAGCAGTTATCCTCAGGGTACTCAGCCCCCTGAGCTGGAAGACAGGGACGGAGAGCAGGATAAACCCCCCATAACCCAAGAGGAAGAAGTTAATGACCTGCTATGCCACCTGGACGTTCACAAGTCTATGGGGCCGGATGGGATCCACCTGAGGGTACTGAGGGAGCTGGTGGAGGAGCTTGCCAAGCCACTCTCCATCATTTATCAGCAGTCCTGTTTAACAGGGGAGGTCCCGGACGACTGGAGGCTTGCCAATGTGACGTCCATCTACAAGAAGGGCTGGAAGGAGGATCCGGGGAACTCCAGACCTGTCAGCCTGACCTCGGTGCCAGGGAAGATTATGGAGCAGTTCGTTTTGAGGGCACTCACAAGGCATGTCCGGGACAACCAGGGGATCAGGCCTAGCCAGCACGGGTTCATGAAAGGTAGGTCCTGTCTGGCCAACCTGATCTCCTTCTATGACCAGGTGACCCACCTAGTGGATGAGGGAAAGGCTGTGGATGTGGTCTACCTGGACTTCAGAAATGCCTTTGACACTGTCTCCCACGGCATTCTCCTAGAGAAGCTGGCGGCTTATGGCTTAGACAGGTACACTCATCACTATGTAAAAAACTGGCTGAATGTCCGAGCCCAGAGAGTTGTGGTGAAAGGAGTTAAATCCAGTTGGCGGCCAGTCACAAGCGGTGTTCCCCAGGGCTCGGTACTGGGGCTGGTCTTGTTCAAAATCTTTATCAACGATCTGGACGAGGGGATCGAGTGCTCCCTCAGTAAGTTTGCAGATGACACCAAGTTAGGTGAGGGTGTTGGTCTGCTGGAGGGTAGGAAGGCTCTGCAGAGGGACCTGGACAGGCTGGATCCATGGGCTGAGGCCAATTGTATGAGGTTCAACAAGGCCAAGTGCCGGGTCCTGCACTTCGGCCACAACAACCCCATGCAACGCTACAGGCTTGGGCAAGAGTGGCTGGAAAGCTGCCCAGAGGAAAAGGACGTGGGGGTGCTGGTCGACAGCCGGCTGAACATGAGCCAGCAGTGTGCCCCAGGTGGCCAAGAAAGCCAACAGCATCCTGGCCTGTATCAGAAATAGTGTGGTCAGCAGGACTAGGGAAGGAATCGTGCCCCTGTACTCGGCACTGGTGAGGCTGCACCTCGAACACTGTGTTCAGTTTTGGACCCCTCACTGCAAGAAGGACATGGAGGTGCTGGAGTGTGTCCAGAGAAGGGCAACAAAGCTGGTGAAGGGCCTGGAGCACAAGTCTTGTGAAGAGCGGCTGAGGGAACTGGGGTTGTTTAGCCTGGAGAAGAGGAGGCTGAGGGGAGACCTCATCGTGCTCTACAACTACCTGAAAGGAGGTTGTAGCGAGGTGGGGGTTGGTCCTTTCTCCCAAGTAACTAGCGATAGAACGAGAGGAAATGGCCTCAAGTTGCACCAAGGGAGGTTTAGATTGGACATCAGGAAAAATTTCTTTACTGAAAGAGTGGTCAGGCCTTGGAACAGGCTGCCCAGGGAAGTGGTTGAGTCACCAACGCTGGAAGTATTTAAAAGATGTGTAGATGAGGCGCTTAGGGACATGGTTTAGTCGGCATGGTAGTGTTGGGTTGACGGTTGGACTCAATGATCTTAGAGGTCTTTTCCAACTTTAATGATTCTATGATTCTATGATTCTATGTGTCTCTACCCAGCAAGAACTATATGCATCTGTTACCACTTGTCTATAGATAACATGTCCTTGACCTCGTCTCCCTTCTTTCTACAAACATGGAACAGACACTGGCTGATGGGCTTTACAGGAATGCCAGCCCTCTCTCAGCCAGCTTGTTAGAATATACAAGCCCAATGTCCAAGAAAATCCTTAAGAGTTGCGTTTATTCAGATGCAAAATATTCAGTATATGTGGCAGATTGCACCACTTTCTCCTTAAGTGTTCTGTCCCAGAAAGTCCATTGATATCCATTGTAGATTTCCTCACATGACATGCTGGTTTCTCTTATACTCCTCAGTCTTTGCAAATTTCATATTAGATTTAAAGAATCATACAAAATATGGATGACTTCTGGAGGTCAGCTATTCCAGCCTCGTGCTCAAAGCAGGGCTACCTTCAAAGTCAGATCAGATTGCTCAGGGACTTGCCCAGTTAAGTTTTAAAAATCTCCACAGCCTCTCTGGGCAACCAGTTCCAGGGCTTTACCAGTCTTATTGTATTTTTTTCTTTTCTTTTGCCTAACCAGAATTTCTTTTTCTGCAGCTCATGACTGTTGTCCTTTTTCTGGTGTAGAAAAGACTGGCATATAGAGAGCATTCTCCATAAAGTAAGCTTCTCAGAAAATATTATATGAATTCATGGGTGTCCTGTAATGAGCCGGCTGAGGTGAATGGGGAAACACTTGACACCACCCCCATGTTGAAAACAGAAATTTGGCTCTGGCTGACAGGAGAATAGCCACCCTTCAGTTTTTTAATGGTGATTGATACGCCTCTCCTTTCTGTCTTCCACAGTTAACTTCAGTAAGAGTATAACTTCTTTTGCCTCTTCATTCCTTCTCCTTTTCTATGTCCAGCAGAAAAGGCCAGAGAGAAAATTTTATTGTGTAAGTAGTAAAAGCACCTGCTGAATAGAAAAATAACCAAGACACGCTGGGTACGGGATAAAAAGCTTTCTTGTAATAAGGAGTTGGGAGTGTGCCCTTTCCAGAGGACGGATTGTCCTAGGCTGCTCCATGCAGAAGAGATTTCTAAATGCCAATATATGTGAGATGTGAGGATGGAATTGGAAGGGTTCAAAGTAAGTCATGCCTTTCTTTCTGGGAAAGACAGAATGTGTTTTGCAGAGAGGAAAAATCTGAGAAATTTTGTAAATGTGGGGGCTTCTTTTAAGAGTTGCAGCCAGAGAAGTTTTTCTTGCTGTTGTTTGCCTCTCCTAGGTCTATAAAATCATGGTTTAATGTCTTCTCTTTCACAAATAATATGCAAAGGTGAGAAAAAATCCAGAATTTTCTGTGCAAAAGCCTATAAATAGATTCAACAGCATGAGGGAGCAGCAGAGACATGAAGCTCACTTCTTAGCTCAGATCTCTATAACTCTTTCTATTCTGCTAAATAAAAGAAGACCAGGGATTGAGTCCTTGCCCTGAGGCCATTTGACAGCAATTGGCTCACAGCCACACTGCATAAGGCTGGTTCCCTCCACAGCAGAGCTGTGTCTGTGGGCCTACTTCTATTCATCAAAAACAGAAGTAGGTCATAAATTAACAGCTAAACTTTGTGAACAATCAGAAGTCCTGTGTTTGAGCTCATTCCCCTTGGCAATGTAAATGTACTCAGTGTCACAGGAGATAAGAAATGTTTTGAGTGTGTTATGGACTTATGCTCTGCCAAGGAGTTCTTACAACTCATTTATGTAAGTGTGTAGTGCAGGGCAATAGGAGTGATTATGTGGGGTGAAAAGTTAGGGGGTTTATATCCACTTTATTGTGGTATCCACACTGGTGGATATTGTGGTATCCACCAGCCTCCTATCTGCTGCTGTAAACTGAATGTCCACTGCAATGTGGAACACATTTGGTGTGTGTCTAGAGCACATTTTCTGTGTTACATCTCACTCAAAGGGAAACCTGTTCATGTGGTCAAAGACTGTGCCATGATGAGAACCAAAGCCAGACAAACAGACAATTAGATCATTCCCTGCAAATATTCTTTCTTGATTTCAAGTGAGTCACTAGTGAAAAGATAAAAAAAAAAAAAACAACAAAAAAACACTCCCACCCCTGCCAACCCCACATATTCCAATCACATTCCAATCTACTTTGCTTTACTGAAATAATGAAAAGTCCATTGAATCCTGGGCTATGTTTGGCAGCAGTTGAGCTCTTCTGTCATCATTTCTCTAAGATCCCTGAAGTGAAAAGGCAGCTGGGTTCAAGAATCAAGCTGAGGAAATGATGAGAGATTTGGAGAAAGTGACATCCCTGAAGGTGCCGAAAACTAATGTGCAATTTTATGTAACTAAGGACCTAAGGCTATATAGAAATGGTATAGTCTAGCTTCAGACTTCAGCACTAGGTTTGAAAGCCGGGTAGATGAAGGTCACTGTTTTCCTGACAACACAATAATTTACAGCACAATTATAGGACTAGTCTAGCTTCCTCATATCAACTGATATTTGGGGGCGGAGTGTGTCTCAGTTTCAATCTTTTGGCACTTAACTTAACACTTGCTGAGCAAGTTTTGTCTATTTTTCTTTAGTTACATTCAGGACAGGTTTAGTCAGATTTAGTCAGATTTCTAAGCAGGGTAGTTGTCACTCCTCTTGAGACTCCATCTCTTACCTCTGTAAATGAAATTGATTGAATTAAGCTGACAGTTTGCTCTTCTCTTGCCATTCTCAGGCCTTTCTAGATCCTTCTGAGAATCTAGCTTGCCTCAAATTTATGGGGAGGGAGCTGCTGGTCCAGTCACTAATATCACATAGAATAGTACTTAGAATAAAAATACTTCCTTACAATCCAGGAGCCAGTGAAGTGTCCATTGACGGGAGACAGGACTCAAAAAAAAGCTGAAAATCCACTGATTGTTGGAATCATTAAACTGTTATGTACACTTCCTTTTAATTTTCCTGTTAAATTTGAATTATTAATATCTGAATGTCACACTGTTCTCAGATGGCTAAAGGACATTCAATGGATAAATGTATCTAGACTCACTATGTCAACACTTTTTTTTCTGTCTAAATTGAAGGGCTTTTTTTTTTTCATTTTCATTTTCATTTACCTAGCTGCAAACTAGGACTTGATCTAGTTCT
Organism: Calonectris borealis; assembly: GCF_964195595.1. Taxonomy (NCBI): domain Eukaryota; kingdom Metazoa; phylum Chordata; class Aves; order Procellariiformes; family Procellariidae; genus Calonectris; species Calonectris borealis. The sequence continues at coordinate 167,993,907 of NC_134312.1, forward strand.
CTTGTTTACTCTGTGTCATGGTTTAACCTGGCAGGCAGCCAAATACCACGCAGCCGCTCACTCACTCCCCCCATCCCCAGCAGGACGGGGAGAGAATTGGAAGGGTAAGAGTGAGAAAAACTCTTGGGTTGAGATAAAGACAGTTTAATAGAACAGGGAAAAAAAGGGAAAATAATAATGATAATGATAATGATAAAATATACAAAATGAGTGATGCACAATACAATTGCTCACCACCCGCGCTGACCGATAACCAAGTAGCAATCGGTACTTCCTGGATCACGCCTACCATTCATATACTGAGCATGACGTCACATGGTATCATCCTAGTGGATGAGGGAAAGGCAGTGGATGTGGTCTACTTGGACTTCAGTAAGGCCTTTGACACTGTCTCCCACAGCATTCTCCTAGAGAAGCTGGCGGCTCACGGCCTAGACAGGTACACTCTTCGCTGGGTCAAAAACTGGCTGGACGGCCGAGCCCAGAGAGTTGTGGTGAACGGAGTTAAATCCAGTTGGCGGCCGGTCACGAGCGGTGTTCCCCAGGGCTCAGTACTGGGGCCGGTCCTGTTAAATATCTTCATCAATGATCTGGACGAGGGGATCGAGTGCTCCCTCAGTAAGTTTGCAGACGACACCAAGTTGGGCGGGAGTGTTGATCTGCTGGAGAGTAGGAAGGCTCTGCAGAGGGACCTGGACAGGCTGGATCGATGGGCCGAGGCCAACTGTATGAGATTCAACAAGGCCAAGTGCCGGGTCCTGCACTTCGGCCACAACAACCCCAGGCAACGCTACAGGCTTGGGGAAGAGTGGCTGGAAAGCTGCCCAGAGGAAAAGGACCTGGGGGTACTGGTTGACAGCCGGCTGAACATGAGCCGGCAGTGTGCTCAGGTGGCCAAGAAGGCCAACGGCATCCTGGCCTGTATCAGAAATAGTGTGGCCAGCAGGAATAGGGAGGTGATCGTGCCCCTGTACTCGGCACTGGTGAGGCCGCACCTCGAATACTGTGTTCAGTTTTGGGCCCCTCACTACAAGAAGGACATGGAGGTGCTGGAGCGCGTCCAGAGGAGGGCAACGAAGCTGGTGAAGGGCCTGGAGCACAAGTCTTATGAGGAGCGGCTGAGGGAACTGGGGTTGTTTAACCTGGAGAAGAGGAGGCTGAGGGGAGACCTCATCGCACTCTACAACTACCTGAAAGGAGGTTGTAGCGAGGTGGGTGTTGGTCTCTTCTCCCAAGTAACTAGCGATAGGACAAGAGGAAATGGCCTCAAGTTGTGCCAAGGGAGGTTTAGATTGAACATTAGGAAAAATTTCTTTACTGAAAGAGTGGTCAGGCCTTGGAACAGGCTGCCCAGGGAAGTGGTGGAGTCACCATCCCTGGAGGTATTTAAAAGACGTGTAGATGAGGCCCTTAGGGACATGGTGTAGTGGGCATGGTGGTGTTGGGTTGACGGTTGGACACGATGATCTTAGAGGTCTTTTCCAACCTGTATGATTCTATGATTCTATGATTCTATGGTATGGAATACCCCATTAGCCAGCTGGGCTGGCTGTCCTGATTATGTTCCCTCCCACCTTGTGTACCTAGCTCAGTCAGTAGGCACGGGAGCTGTCCTTGGACTAGGAGGGCACTTAGCAACAACTGAAAACATCAGTGTGTTATCAACATTCTCCTCATACTAAATCCAAAACACAGCACTAGGAAGAAATGTAACCCTATCCCAGCCGAAACGAGGACACTCTGTCTTCTCAAGAGAAATAGGTATGTCTACAGTATTGTTTCTCTACTCCTCATGAGTAGTACAGAGGCAAGCATAAATGTTGTAGAAATGTGTGATGTTATTTAATAAGATAAAAAGAAAAAAAATCATTTTTCTTATTTAAAGATGGTTTATCTCCTTTGACAGCATTTTTGACACTTTTAAAATTAACAGTGTTTGGCTTCCTAAATGTCATGCACAGGTAAAATGTGATGAATATCACTAACCTCTAGAAAGTTACTTTTTTCAATATTCAATGTAAAATATTCAATACATCTCAACTATACAATGTTGAAGTATTAACAAATTGTCATATTATCTATTCAAGGTGCTGAATAGGATCTTCTGTTTCACAGATTTGGAAACCAAAGTTCCTAATGAAATAATACTTTCTCACAGTTTAATTAATTATATTTATTTTATTGGATTTGTTGATAATGTGGGGATAATTTCTCAGCTATGTCAAACTGCCTTAATAGAGACTATGAGGCAATTTGAAATGGACCACAGTTCAAAGTTTGCCTTAAGGCTGGAGACTGACTAGTCTATATTCTGCAGGTCATAAAATGTTAATGAAAGGGCTCTGACTGACGGGTTCTATCAAATAAAGGATAAACTGAAACAGCCTGGTCTCATATAAGAGAATATGTGTCTTATCTCTACTTTATTACTAGAACAAGTGGATTTAGGTTGTTTTAAAATATAATCCTAAATAAGCCCTAGCACTGATGTTTAAGGCCTGTTCCAAAACTTTCAGACCCTCACAGGCAAAGGGAAAGTTGGAGTGGTGACAAGTAGTAAACATGAAGGAAAGCTAACTGATGTTGGGACATGAACACTTGAAAATGTAAGGAGTAGTCCACAAAACTGCTAGTCTAGTAATGGCGAGTAATCTATAGTCTACACTACTTCTAACAAAAGATGACCCTTTAAATCCAACTAAGGTGGGTAAGTGCCATCAAAGAAGAGGCTAAAAATATTAAAAATCAATCAGTGTGTTGTCAATTCAATCAATTACATTGGCAGTCCTTGAACTCAGTAAGAGACAGACCTTCAGAAAGCAATCTTACAATCAGAATCTGTTTTTTTATAGTTTATCCTTCAAGAGCTGGCTCAAGTAGCTTTGTAGGGATATACCTGAAATACTTGTGTACATTCTAATTGTCATTAAGTGTTAATGAAGGAATTTTAGCTAAGTTGTTGAATACTGTCTACTGAATTTTTCAGATGATTCAAGTCAAGGCATCAGGTAGACTTTTGCACAGTATACAATATCAGAAGTTTAGGCTTGCAATATATGAAGTTGTCAATATATACTAAAACTGGTTTAACATACAACAGGCTGCAATTAATCTCCAGCCAATTACTTTTTCTGATAATATTTGCACTTGGGTTTTGTTGGTGTGAACAATCTAAGAATGCATTTTTAAAGTAGTTTTGTCCTTGAAGAATGTTGGGAAGTCTTTTATATATTCCTGGGCTTTTAAAATGCTGTACATGGGTAATGGTTTCAGGTCAAATCATTCATACTATTTCATACCAGAAATTATTCATACCAGTCTTAAACATATAATCAAATGTACATATGCACAAGCGAACATACACCTTTACCTTTTCTTCCTCACAAAAGAAAACACTTCTGTTAATTTTGATTTCTGTCTATACTCAGCAAGGTGATTTAAGGTATCTCTAAAGATTTTTATGTTCACTGTATTGTTGTTTTATCTTTTGTCAATATTAAATAATCAAAATAAAATATTATTAGAAGAGCTTGTATAATTGTAGCCACTGAAGAATAGAAAACATCAGTGATAATATGGTACTATTTGTTATTTTATTTTATCAAGCAAATCAAAATACATGTATATTTATGATTTCCAGATTTTTTTGTGTATTGTTAACTTTTAGAAGTTTTGGTAGACTTGGATTTTAATTTTAAAATGCAGGGAAAGTTTGCTATCTTGAATATCAGATAATGCAAAACTTTCTGTTCTAATTTAGATACAAAACCATAAAGAATATAAATCTAGTTAATGATTATTTTTGATCTGCTGTATTTTCTTTATCTAGTAAATTCTTTATTCTGTGTATCTTTTCTGTTTCTCTCTACCTCTATCAGCTCATACTCCTAGCAGTTTTGTTTCTTGTGTTTGCCTAGGTTTTTTTTGTTTGGTTGTTTTTTTCCTTACTAGAATATCATATATATCAATGGAATGATTTTGTTTGTAACATTTAGATAACTCAGATAGTCTCCAGTTTAGTACTATGTGAACTGTGTTATTTATGTTTAGCTAATTTGTTTTTTCCCCTGCAGTCTCTTGACTGATTGATATGCCTGACCACACCTTTTTACACATGAAAAGATACTAGTTTCTGTTTTTTGTTTTTGGTTTGTTTTTTTTTTTTAATTATTAATTTTATTTCATATGCATGGACTTTTTTCTGTAAATATTCATTTAGAATTTGAAATGAAAGATGGGCTTTACTTAGATCTGAAATACCATATTTAGTCTAGTGAAAGATACAAAAAGCCACGAATAGCTTTACAGACTACATAACCTGCCACAACTTCCCATGGAATTTACAAGTCTAATTTCAAGAAAAAATAGTCAATTTTTTTTTCCTTTAAAAAACATTTTGAAAAACTATATTTGAAAACCATTTCAAATGGTTTTAATCACCTGATTATTTTTAGTAGAAATTTTACATTGAAAGTAAAAATTTCAGGTTTCACTAGATCTTAATCTTTTATCCATTCTTTCCTGCATAACTTCTTGTCCTTACTGTAAATCTTTAATTTTGTTTTCTAGTATCAAAATTCTGTCTTGTGATTCTTATCTTTTTGATTGTATATGGGGTTTTTTATTTGTTTTGGTATGTTTGCTACATCATCAAAATGTTTCTGTGTGGCATGCTATAGTGTCTTATTCTGAATTTTGATTATTTTTTGCAGCTCCTATAAATGCTTTCAGTGTTTTTTAACAAATACCATAGAATAGTTTGGATTGGAAGGGACCTTTAAGGTCATCTAGTCCAACCCCCTTGCCGTGGACAGGGACATCTTCAACTGATGGGCTGAGGCCAATTGTATGAGGTTTAACAAGGCCAAGTGCCAGGTCCTGCACTTCGGCCACAACAACCCCATGCAACGCTACAGGCTTAGGAAAGAGTGGCTGGAAAGCTGCCCAGAGGAAAAGGATGTGGGGGTGCTGGTTGACAGCCAGCTGAACATGAACCAGCAGTGTGCCCCAGGTGGCCAAGAAGGCCAACGGCATCCTGGCCTGTATCAGAAATAGTGTGGCCAGCAGGACTAGGGAAGGGATCGTGCCCCTGTACTCGGCACTGGTGAGGCTGCACCTCGAACACTGTGTTCAGTTTTGGACCCCTCACTGCAAGAAGGACATGGAGGTGCTGGAGTGTGTCCAGAGAAGGGCAATGAAGCTGGTGAAGGGCCTGGAGCACAAGTCTTATGAGGAGCGGCTGAGGGAACTGGGATTGTTTAGCCTGGAGAAGAGGAGGCTGAGGGGAGACCTCATTGTGCTCTACAACTACCTGAAAGGAGGTTGTAGCGAGGTGGGGGTTGGTCCTTTCTCCCAAATAACTAGCGATAGGACGAGAGGAAATGGCCTCAAGTTACGCTAAGGGAGGTTTAGATTGGACATTAGGAAAAATTTCTTTACTGAAAGAGTGGTCAGGCCTTGGAACAGGCTCCCCAGGGAAGTGGTTGAGTCACCGTCCCTGGAAGTATTTAAAAGACGTGTAGATGAGGCGCTTAGGGACATGGTGTAGAGGGCATGGCAGTGCTGGGTTGACGGTTGGACTCAATGATTTTAGAGGTCTTTTCCAACCTTAATGATTCTATGATTCTATGAACTAGATCAGGTTGTTCAGAGCCCCGTCCAACCTGAACTTGAATGTTACCACAGATGGGGCATCTACCACCTCTCTGGGCAACCTGTGCCAGTGTTTCACCACCCTCATTCTACAAAATCTCTTCCTTATATCTCATCTAAATCCATCCTCTTTTAGTTTTAAATCATTCCCCCTTGTCCTATCACAACAGGCCCTGCTAAAAAGTTTCTCCCCATCTTTCTTATAAGCCCCCTTTAAGGACTGATAGACCGCAATAAGGTCTCCCCAAAGCCTTCTCTTCTCCAGGCTGAATAACCCCAACTCTCTCAGCCTTTCTTCATAGGAGAGGCATTCCATACCCCTGATCATTCTTGTGGTCCTCTTCTGGACTCAGTCCAACAGGTCCCTGTCTTTCTTGCGCTGAGGGCTCCAGAGCTGAACGCAGTATTCCAGGTGGGGTCTCGCCAGAGCAGAGGAGAGGAGCAGAATCACCTCCCTCGACTGCCTGGCCATGCTTCTTTTGATGCAGCCCAGGATATGGTTGCCTTCTCGGCTGCGAGCCCACATTGCAGGCTCATGTCCAGCTTTTCATCCCCCAGTGCCTCCAAGTCCTTCTCGACAGGGCTGCTCTTTATCCCTTCATCCCCCAGCCTGTATTGATACTGGGGGGTGCCCCGACACAGCTGCAGGACCCTGCACTTGGCCGCGTTGAACCTCATGAGGCTCACATGGGCCCACTTCTTGAGCTTGTCCAGGTCCCTCTGGGTGGCATGCCATCCCTCAGGTGTGTCAACCTCACCACTCAGCTTGGTGTCATCTGCAAACTTGCTGAGGGTGTACTCAATCCCACTGTCTATGTCATTGATAAAGATATTAAACAGTACTGGTCCCAATATGGACCCCTGAGAGACATCACTTGTCACTGATCTCCATCTGGACATTGAGTTGTTGACCATTACCCTCTGGATGCGACCATCCAACCAATTCCTCATCCACCAGACAGTCCACCCATTCAATCCATACCTCTCCAGTTTAGAGAAAAGGATGTTGTGGGGGACCATGTCAAAGGTCTTACAGAGGTCCAGATAGATGACATCTGTAGCTCTTCGCATGTCCACTGATGTAACCACTCCATCCTAGAAGGCCACTAGGTTGGTCAGGCAGGACTTGTCCTTGGTGAAGCCATGCTGGCTGTCTCGAATCACCTTCCTGTCCTCCACGTGCCTTAGCATAGCTTGCAAGAGGATCTGTTCCATGATCTTCCCAGGCACTGAGAAAAGCCTGACTGGCCTGGAGTTCCCCAAGTGTTTCTTTTCTCCCTTTTTAATCTCCCTTTTTAAAAATGGGGGTTATGTTTCCCCTTTTCCGGGAGCTTCACCGGGCTGCCACGACTTCTCAAATATGATGGATAGTGGCTTAGCAACTTCATCCGCCAGATCCCTCAGGCCCCGTGGATGGACCTCATTGGGTCCCATGGACTTGTGCACCTCCAGGTTCCTTAGATGGTCTCAAACCTGATCTTCTCCCACAGTGGGAGGTTCTTCATTCTCCCAGACCCTGTCTTTGCTTTCTGCGGCGTGGGCGGTGAGGCTTCAGCACTTGACGATGAAGACCGAGGCAAAAATGTCATTGATTACCTCTGCCTTCTCTGTATCCCAGGTAACCAGGTCTCCCATTTCCTTCTGGAGACAGCCCACATTTTTCCTAGTCTTCCTTTTATCCCTGACGTACCTATAGAAGCTTTTCTTGTTGCCCCTGATGTCCCTGGCCAGATTTAATTCTGTCAGGGCTTTAGCTTTCCTAACCTGATCCCTGGCTGCTCGGACAATTTCTCTGTGTTCCTCCCAGGTTACTTGTCCTTGTTTCCACCCTCTGGAAGCTTCCTTTTTGTGTTTGAGTGTGCCCAGAGCTCCTTGTTCATCCATGAAAGCCTCCTGGTGTTTTTGCCTGACTTCCTCTTGGGATGCATTGCTCCTGAGCTTGGAGGAGGCGATCCTTGAATATTAAGCAGCTTTCTTGGGCCCCTCTTCCCTCCAGGGCTTTATCGCATGGTACTCTACCAAGTAGATCCCTGAAGAGGCCAAAGTCTGTTCACCTGAAATCCAGGGTAGTGAGCATGCTGCGGGCCTCCTCGGTGCCCTAAAGATCTTGAACTCCACCATTTCATGGTCACTACAGCCAAGGCTGCCCTTGAGCTTCACATTCCCCACCAGCCCCTTCTTGTTGGTGAGAACAAGGTCCAGCATAGCACCTCTCCTTGTTGGCTCCTCTATCACTTGGAGAAGGAAGTTATCACCGATGCATTCCAGGAACCTCTCGGATTGCTTATGACCTGCTGTGTTGTTCCTCCAACAGATATTGGATTGGTTGAAGTCCCTCATGAGGACCAGGGCTTTTGAACGTGAGGCTGCTCCTATCTGTCTATAGAGGGCCTCATCTGCTCAGTCTTCCTGGTCAGGTGGCCTGTAGCAGACCCCCACCATAATATCACCTGTCCCTGCCCTTCCTTTAATCCTGACCCATAAGCTCTCAGTCGGCTCCTCATCCATCCCCAGGCAGAGCTCCATGCACTCCAGCTGGTCATTGACATAAATGGTGACACCCCCTCCTCGTCTCCCCTGCTTGTCTTCCTAAAGAGCCTGTGTCCTTCCATTCCAACACTCCAATCATAGGAACCATCCCACCACGTCTCCGTGATGCCAGTAAGATCGTAGCCCTGCAGGCGTGTGCATGTCTCTCACTCCCCTTGTTTATTCCCCATGCTATGTGCGTTTAAGTTGGGCCCCCAGTGAAGCTGTCTTCCTGGCTGGGGTTCCTTTATGCTGCTCTTCAGGTGCTCTCCTGATGATCTGTGATCCTTCTGCAGGCTCCGGGCATCTATTGCTGGCCCTGGCATCAAACTGGTAGGAGTGGGATGGATTGAGGTTTCCTCTTCCCCAGCAACTTTAGTTTAAAGCCCTCTTCACCATCTTGGCAAGCCTATGACCGAAGATACTCTTCTCCTTCTTTGACAGATGGACCCCATCAGCCCCCAGTAGACCAGGTTTCTCAAAATGAGTCCCATGGTCTAAGTAGCCAAACCCGTGGCTGTGGCACCAGTCCTGTAACCATTTGTTGACTCGCCAGATTGGACTGGCCCTTTCAAACCCCTTCCCTTTGACCAGCAGGATTGATGAAAAAACTGCCTGTGCTCCAGAGTCCCTCACTACCACTCCCAGGGCTCTGTAATCCTTCTTGATACTCCTCAGACTGCTCTTGGCTGTATCACTGGTGCCTATGTGAAACAGCAGCAGCAGCAAATAGTCAGTAGTTTGTACAAGGCTTGGCAGCCTCTCGGTGACATCCCTGATATGAGCCCTCGGTAAGCAGCACGCCTCTCCAGAGAGTGCATCAGGGCGGCAAATGGCCTCCATACCTCTCAGAAGAGAGTTGCCTACTACTATATCACCCGTCACCTCTTCTTAGTTGTGCTGGTTGTTATACGGGGAGCAGATAGGGCTGCCTTACTTAGCTCCAGCATCTCTCCTGGTGTAATGGGACTTTCCTCTTCAGCCTGCAGAGTGGTGAAGTGGTTCTGCAAGGGCACCTCAGGCTTCAGGGGAAGTCTCTTCCTCCTGCTGGTCCTTTCCATTGCAATCCATTCTTCTGCATTGTTGGACCCTTTCCCTTCTGTGTGTGCCAGTGGGGGAGTTTTTGGCTATTTGGTTGTGGTCTGCAGGTCCACTGCAGACTGCGCTTGGAACCAGCTATCTAACTCCTTCTCCACCTCCCTGATGTTACACAGCCTTCTCACTGTCTCCTGCAGCTCAGTCACCTGCTGAGGAGGTCCTCTCCCTGGGCACAGCTTGTGCAGGCAGGTCTGCCGCCTGTCCCTGCCCCAGGGGAGTGGTCAAGGCCCTTTCTGCAGCCTGAGGTCTGCACCGCAGCCTCTCCCTTCAGCAGCTCCGTCTGGGTGGAGGCATCAGCCACCACTGGGGTAGATGGTGCAGACCCTCCAGCCACAGCTGCAGCCTTTGCTCTCAGATGAGGGCCCACCATTCTGCCTTGAGGCTCAGGTAGGATGAGTGCCCTTGACCTGTGCAGATGGTCACAGAACGGTGCCCGGTTGCGGGGTTATGTCTATGCAGAGTCCCCCACTTGGCCCGTGGAATGCCCCTCCTTCGAAGAGGCACCCTCCCTGCGCGCCCTCCTGCACAAACTGCCATGCCACGCCCTAGCTGACATGCCACGCCCTGTTTGCCCATCCTGTTGGCAGCACTCGTGGTGGCCAGCGCTCCCTGGGGCTGCCTTTAGTGGGAGTGGGGGGTGGCCGCCATTACTCCTGGCCCTGCCCAGGCCTTGTCAGCCACCCTCGTGAGAACTGCCGGCTCCCGGCGGGTCCTGTGTTCCCCTGTGGGTTCCCTGGCTCAGGAACCTCCCCTGTACGCTGCGATCCACCGCTCCACTGCGGGACGTGCCTGCACTGGAGCTGATCGCCTCTGCGAGTGACCATATATTTGTGACTGTTTTGCAGTTCTTTGCTTTAATTGGAAAATACATATGGTTTTGAAGCCATTTGCATAGCCATGTGCATAGAACTCCTACTCAAATGCATTCTTTTAGCTACAGAATTTTTTCTATTTTTTTCTTACAATTCAGAATCTTTTGTATAATTCAGAGTCCTTGGCTAAACTTTTCAGTCTGTCCCCCAGTTTTTACCCTCATTGATCCTACATTATATTATTTTATTCTGTAAAAAGAACTCAGCAATACAATTTACTGTTGGTTTTGTGTCTGAACAACGGAAATTCCACCAAGGACCCTTTCGGGAAAATCAGCTTTTACAACAGTTGAAGTTACATGGAATTTTATCCTCTGTGATAAAACATTTCCTTTCTTATCTTTGTCTTTGTTGTTTCCTATATATCAGTTTATTGAATGGCCCCATTTTCATTATGTGCGAAAAGGAAAAGACCTGTGAGAGAGGGACTTTAAAAGACACATCTTAAAAATTCAGTCTTCATTAATTCAGTGTTTATATCTATTTTATTTTATTCTTTCTCATTTCTCAGTTTCATTAGGTAAATAATCTCTAGACAAAATCATATCAGGCATGCTTAGAGAAATCACAATGAGGCATTTCTGTTGTTTTTTTTTTTTTTTTGTCAACAGTGAAATGCCTCTGTGAGATCTTTCCATTTTGATGTACACTTGAAAATGTCTTAGATTTCCATCATAAGTCTGAATACCAGATGGGTTTCTCTCAGATAAATGCAAGACTAGTTTACATCAGAGATTGAAGTTAGGAGTGAAGGATTTTCTGGGCTTTTGAGTCATCATGTGAACGTATTTCCCTGGAATTATAGTTCCCTTTCCTTCTTCCAGATTATTTGGTTTTTATTAAGTTTGGGATTAAGTTTTCTTTATTATTATTTATTCCAATGAAAATGAAACTGCAATTCTCCTCTTAGGGATTCAGCTGTTTGTGAATCATGACCTAGTTTTAATATAGCACAGTTGTGTAACCTTGGCTCAAACATCTGGGAAAACTGCTAAGCTGTAAGAAAGCACCTAGACTACAGCCATGCAAGATAAGAAAATGTAAAATTGCAAGCTGTGGTGTCATTGTTGAAGTGGGGGTAATTAAGCAGCTGAAGAGGAAAAAGATTAACATGAAAAGGTCAAAAATCCTAAGGGAAAAACATAAAATCAGAAGATGGAAACTCAGCAACACTGAGGATTATCCTCTTTCAAAGAGTAATGGGGGCTGATTCTTCCCAGCCTGACTGACAACTGCCTGGCCAGCAAAAACTCATTGGATGTGTTATTGGGGTGGTGAACACATTAATTCTCAGCCCAACAGCTTGCTCATCTTAACTATTTGCTGTGTGTATTAGCCAATAACTACCTGTTGTGGTTTAACCCGGCAGGCAGCCAAACACCACACAGCTGCTCACTCACTCCCCCGCCACAGTGGGATGGGGAAGAGAACAGAAAAAAAAGTAAAATTTATGGATTGAGATAAAGACAGTTTAATAGAACAGAAAAAGAAGGGAAATAATAATAATAATAATGAGTTTCTGCATGCAAATGCATATTCAACATAGCATTTGGGATACTTGCCCCTTTACAGACTGTCTTGAGAGCAAATCTTTGTTTCAATGACTGTTTATGAAAGGTCTTATGAAAACTATCAATATCACTTCACAGTATTTAGCAAATTGTGTGAGTATATTTTTTGCATTTCTAAACCAGAAACAAAAAATTTCAGACTTGATTTTAAGTAAGAATCTTTTGTTAGAATTTTAGCTCTTAAGATTCTAACAAAATGTTGCCTTAATATCTCTGTGACAATGAAAGTGAAATATGAAATAATAAAAAGAAATGTATGCTATTTCTTGTTTGAGGCTTTTTAAATGTGTATTCTTTTCCATCAAGTGTATATTTGTTGTTTTACCAAAAGGAATTTATTCTTTGTTTAGATCAAACAATGTTTTTAGATATTAAAGGTGTTTGGAGAATAAAGTGCTCATTATGTGCTTCTAATAACAGCTACTAACTAATGATTGAAACTAAGAAGAAGGCTGGCTAAGAAGCCCAACCAGATATCCTGCCAATACTAAGGCATCTCTCAAATATTTGGAAAAAATTCCAGGCCCACTAAAGAGACTAAATTCTTGAAGACATCTTTGTGGAACCTGCACTTTGCAGTGCATAATGAAAGATTACTTACCCTTATTTCAAAACTGATTCCACCAAAATTTTCATAGAGGGGTACAGAGAACAGGTGGGTCCTGTTTGCTTAAACCTGAATGGAGTACTCTATCCTCTAATTCGGTTGGCTCGGTACATCACATACCTGTATTAGAGAAAAAAGAGGCTGCGGTGCTAAAATCTGGTCTTAATTTAACTTTTGAATTTAGTAGTTCATTCCCAGTTTTACTTTATTACACTGTTTATAATTTCATAAACAGATCAGTTTACTGTTAACAAAATGGAACAGTTTTATCCGATGTGAAAGATGGGAAAAAGACAGAGAGAAAAGGTAAAGATTAAAATTCCACCTTCACTCTGTTAAATTACAAAGTTAAATTTACAAAGAGGGGGGAATTTATAAGAATTCTGTATTTTCTGCTTCAATTAGTCTTTCATGTATACATTGTATAACTCAGCTCCCTTAATGAAAGAGCACCGTATTACAAAATAACTCATGTTTTGTCTTACTGGCTTGAGTTGCTCTACACCATTTCTCTAGTTCATAAGCATCTCAATGATTTGCTAGGTTCTGCATTTTTCAAAGGATGAGATAAAAACTATTCAGTTGAAAGTTGTGGAATGTTAACGGAATTCTGCACTCTGTCATGGAAGAAAGAATTGGTTGAATATATAGTATTTTTTCTTCATAAATGAGTGACTAGAATTATACCATTTAACAGGAAATGACTATCCTGAAACATACCTTTGTATTATCCAGGAACAAAAAAAAATTCCAGACATTGAATGATTGTGACTTCATTAAGTAAACATTAAAACTGACGATTTTATTAAGCTGCAAAAAACAACTCTTACCTGTCTGAGAATTTGTTTATAGAGGTTGCATGGCATCACAAATATGACTGCTCAATACTGATGTTATATAATTCTTTTCTATAAAAATAAAAAAAAAAGAGGTAGATCTGGTACTGAGGATGTTGACATAAAATGATATTTTATTTGAAACTGGAAAACTAGATCAAAAAAATAAAGGAAGAGATCATAAAAATCTGGCAATTATAAAAGGCATTCAGTGATAGGACAGTTTGGGAATCTTTTTTTTTTTTTTAAAGATCTAGTATTTTCATAATGTAATGAGGCAAAATTAACTTCAATTTCTTGTGTATCTTAAGGGAACATTATTATTTAACATGAAGTTCTTTTAAAAAAATGATGATTTAGTATAAAAAAAAAATATTTTCAAATAAATTAGTGAATTTTCTAAAAGCTACTTAAAGATCATAGAATCGTAGAATCATAGAATCATTCAGGTCAGAAAAGACCTTTAAGATCATCAAGTCCAACCGTTATCGTAGCACTGCCAAGTCCACCACGAAACCATGTCCCTAAGCACCACGTTTACCCATCTTTTAAATACCTCCAGGGATGGTGACTCAGCCACTTCCCTGGGCAGCCTCTTCCAGTGCTTGATAATCCTTTCAATGAAAATATTTTTCCCAATACCCAATCTAAACCTCCCTTGGCGCAACTTGAGGCCATTTCCTCTCATCCTATCGCTAGTTACTTGGGAGAAGAGACCAACACCCACCTCACTACAACCACCTTTCAAGGAGTTGTAGAGCGCGATGAGGTCTCCCCTCAGCCTCCTCTTCTCCAGACTAAACAACCCCAGTTCCCTCAGCCGCTCCTCATAAGACTTGTGCTCCAGACCCTTCACCAGCTTCGTTGCCCTCCTCTGGACACGCTCCAGCATCTCAATGTCCTTCTTGTAGTGAGGGGCCCAAAACTGAACACAGTATTTGAGGTGCGGCCTCACCAGTGCCGAGTACAGGGGCACGATCACCTCCCTGCTCCTGCTGGTCACACTATTTCTGATACAAGCCAGAATGCTATTGGCCTTCTTGGCCACCTGGGCACACTGCTGGCTCATATTCAGCTCGCTGTTGACAAACATCTCCAGGTCCTTTTCCTCTGGGCAGCTTTCCAGCCACTCTTGCCCAAGCCTGTAACCTTGCATGGGGTTGTTGTGACCCAGGTGCAGGACCCGGCACTTGGCCCTGTTGAATCTCATACAATTGACCTCAGCCCATCAATCCAGCCTGTCCAGATCCCTCTGCAGAACCTTCCTACCCTCGAGTAGATCAACACTCCTGCCCAGCTTGGTGTTGTCTGAAAACTTACTGAGGGAGCACTCGATTCCCTCATCCAGATCGTTGATAAAGATATTTAACAGGACTGGCCCCAATACTGAGCCCTGGGGAACACCGCTTGTGACCAGCTGCCAACTGGATATAACCCTCTTCACCGCAACTCTTTGGGCCCGGCCATCCAGCCAGTTTTTTACCCAGCAAAGCGTACACCTGTCCAAGCCATGAGCAGCCAGTTTCTCCAGGAGAATGCTGTGTCAAATGGTGTCAAAGGAGACAACATCTACAGCCTTTCCCTCATCCACTAAGTGGGTCACCTGGTCATAGAAGGAGGTCAGGTTCATCAAGCAGGACCTGGCTTTCATAAACCCATGCTGACTGGGCCTGATCACCTGGTTGTCCTGTACATGCCGCGTGATGGCACTCAAGATGATCTGCTCCATAACTTCCCCAGCACCGAGGTCAGACTGACAGTCCTGTAGTTCCCCAGATCCTCCTTGCTGCTCTTCTTGTAGATGGGCGTCACATTTGCTTACTTCCAGTCAACTGGGACCTCCCTGGTTAGCCAGGACTATAAAGGATGGAAAGTGGCTTGATGAACACTTCCGCCAGCTCCCTCAGTACCCTTGGGTGGATCCCATCCGGCCCCATAGGCTTGTGTGTGTCTAAGTGGTTGTAGCAGGTTGCTAACCATTTCCCCTTGGACTATGGGGGCTTCATTCTGCTCCCTGTCCCTGTCTTCCAGCTCAGGGGGCCGGATACCTGGAGAACAACTGGATGAAGTAACATCTACTCATTAGCTATATTCTCAGCTAGAGTAATTTCACATTTTCAGCAATGTACTATTTTCATCTTGTTAAGCTTCTGCAATTAAGTATAAATAGTTTCTTTGAGCACCAAAATAAGTGTGTTTGACTTCTGTATGTTTAAGTAAAAAATAAGTCCTCAAAACATCATGGAGATATCACTACCTTCAGTTGAAAGTATGCTGTTTAATGTTTAGAGAATCATGTAATTCAATCTTTACTATCAAATTGTATAAAAAAAAGAAATTATTTACTAGGGACTAGTTAATTGTGAAAATTAGTTCAATAGTAAGTTCTCTAATGTTAAGTAGAATCAAAGGTAGCTTTCTAAAAATACTAATGAATTTTCATTTTTGGCAATCCACTTAAAATATTGTTTAAGTTCTCCTGATTTTTTATTTTGTGCAAACCTTTGGGAGAACATGTTATTTTTTTGTCAAGAAAGTACATGACAACGTCAATTGCCACTACCTGAATGAAAAAAAAAACACCCTGCAGATCATTAAACAAGATAAAAAGTGAGAGAAAAACTTTCTGTAGAGTATACTTTACACTGTCTGCAATATCCTGAGCTCAGTTAATCATAGCAGAATTAGTTCTTATTATCTTAATTGTAGATTGGTTCAATCAAAATACATTAACTGGAGAAGGACTGTAAAGATGCTGCATTAGTTAAAACATACGTGCAGGCATAACCAGGGGCAGTGTTAAATGAAGAATAATTCTTGTCTTTTGAAACTCTTTGTGCTCCTCTAGTATACAAATGCCTTGTGATTTCTCTCTGGGATTACAGGGTCTAGATTTCACGGATGCAAATCCAGATATATCAGTCCAAGTCAGTGGTCCTTAGACCAGCTTGGTTTTGGCTATTTATTTATTGTTAAATCACGTTTTTGCGGATGAAGTGATTCTTATGACTTATTCTGAATCGATTAACACAAAACTGTTCACTGTTCAGTCATCATTTGCCACATTAATGTCCTGCAGTTTAGTTCTCCTGGTAATTAACGGTGTGTTCTGCGGGGGCGGGGGGAGGTGGCAGAAATAATCCAATTGATTTCAGTGTCTGGTGCAAAAGGAATTTTATTTGTTTGAGAAACCATTAGAAAAATTAAATCAAAGCATTGTTAGGACACACTGAGAAAACATCATGAAATCATCTTCCTTCTGCTATAGCTAAAGGGAATAAAAGAATACAGCTAGTAGTGGTTGGGAGTACATCTGACAAAGAATTTAGCCATTGGGATCCTGAAACAACAATGTTTAAGAGTTCAGTGGTTCCTGAATGAATGAGGTCCACAAAACTGTGGATATATGAAATAAATTTTGATCTAGAAGTGAATCCTTAAGTGCAAAAATTAGGAATATTCTAGGTACATAATTGGGCATACCACCTCTCCAATGGAAAATTTCAAGAAAGAATTATAAAGTGTCAGTTCTGTCTTTCTCAAGCAGGGCTACAAAGAAAACTCAGAGCTATAGATATTTCTACAGAGACTGAGGCATTTTGATCATCCACTCCTCAGGCATAAACTAGAGAAAGATTAAATGTGTAATCTAAGAGTCAGAGCACTCAGCTATGGTTCTGGTATAGCCAGAGTAAGGTCTTGCTTCTCTTTTAGGTGATTGGGACTTGCACCTTCAGCATGTCAGAGGAATGCTTTGATCTACTTGCATTCAAACCCTCCTATCAAGTCTTTGTTAAGAATTATTACATTTGCCAGAGAGAAAATATATACACATAGCTTAGGAACTGGAGTATCTGGCTCGATGGAAAATGTAGTTTTTACTTTGCTGATTATTTAATTAAGCTCATTTTAAAATGTTTTTGAGCCTTATATAGAATCTGAGGGCATATTTATGCTATTAAGTAAGAGGGTTAGGGAGTGAACTTGAGCGCTGTGATTGCTGACACTGCACAGTTGTTAGCTTGCTTCCTGACTCTCTTTGGGCCACTGAGGCGCACCTATTAGAAAAGCAACCAGCCCAAAGCCATGCGAACAGAAGACAGTCTGTGCTACTTATCCTTGAGGCCAGGGATCAGTCCTTATCTCCCTCTTATTTAGCAACATAAAGATATATTGCTCAGGTGTCCTTTGTCTAGATAAGAGAGAATATATTTTAGCTCCTGGGATATACAAGCACAGTCTTGTTCTCCGGCCCATGAAAAGTGAAAGAATTTCAACAAGACAGCATAAGAGAAAACAATCTTCTGGCTCTCCGGCTATAATCAATTTTATCAGCTTCTGGCTATAGTATCCACCTAAAAGACATTGGGTCAGACTGTCTTTTTCAGATTAAGTGATTGATCTGGGTCATCCTACAGTCTGGCTGAGTGGAGTACTTGGTGAGTTATTGAACAAAAGGGGTACACGATGCTCCATGTCACTGTGTTTTCTACAGTGTTGAACCCTGTAGTGATTTCAGACAAATAATTGTCAGACTGGATTTTGTGGTTAACATAAGTAGAAGCTGCCCTAGGTTTTACACCCTAGAATGGCTTAAGGAGAAACCGAATGTCTTTCTGACAAAATGTGCTAATGTATAGAAAGCTTAGTATGTCCCATAGATAATCTAGGGTATCTTGATGGTGATACTGTGTATTTCAAGGGCTTTGGTACCTCAGCAGTTAGGCAGCAACTGGTACAGATTCTGAGAAACTGTGGGGTTTTTTTACAAACTAATTTCAGTAATTTTGCAGATTTTATCCTAGAAAATCCATTATTTTAGTATGTAGTACAGAGCAGGAAGCAAGTAAATCTTAAAACAGTATCTCTGTCAGAGCACAGCTCTTTGGTAGCTGGAATGTGTGAACTCACATTTACCTGTTTGGAATTTATTTTTGCATAAGTGAATGTTCCCATTACATAGCAAAGCTTCCAAGCATATTATGAGAATACACTATATTAAAAAAGAATATGTCATGAACAAATACAGCCATTACAAATCTACTGTCATATGTGAGACTGAAGTTTAAGTCCTTTTCATAATACTGATTTCTCCATTTCTGCTAGTTCACAGTCACAAGGTCACTCAAGAATGACATCTTTCTTGATTGCTTCAGATTTCTCAATTCAATGGTTATAGTAGTACCATTCTCATTTGACATCGTATTGTTGCATGAGTACAGATTTCACTGAATTTTGATGCCTTTTAATCTAATATTTTGATCAACCCCCAATCTCCAAAGATTACCAACAGGTTGCACATGGGCACAAAATATTTTTTATGAAAAAAGAAAAATCATGACGCAGAGAGAAAATTGTTCACTCTTGTGGCATTTTAAAGGCTGAAGTTTTAGAGCACATCACATTGTAGACTTCAGTTTTATCCAATAAAAAAAAGAAATCCATTCAAAAAGGAGTCCTTTTTTGTAATGGTATATCCTTCCCACTCAGGAGGAAAAAATAAAAGAGAAAAAAAAAATCCCCAGAAAACAAACAAAAAAACCAAGGCGAAAAAGAAAACAAGTGTTTATGATCAGGGTGGTTTGCCTTTATTTAGGTTTTTGTTTGTTTCTTTCTTTTGTGAATTATATAAAATGTATCAATTCTCTCTCTTTGGTGAAATCCTCACATGGTTTCTGTTTGTTTCACATAATTTTAATGTTCCCTTGCATAAAACCCTTGACATTTGGAACCATTCTCTCTAAGAACAGGAGAATATTGTGAATTGGTATTGAGCAGTACAAAAGCTAAATTCCTCAGAAAGGTCAGATTTTGGAAAAAGGACTAAATGGACTGCTACATTTTAAGAACATTCTGACATAGTGTTTACATATTTTAACATGTTATTATATGCCAACATGGCAAAGGGAATTTGATGTTATTCGTATTTTGGCAATATTTCTTTAACAAATTTGTATCACATAATGATGCTATGACAGTGGGGCAGACCAGTGTTTATAATTTAGGGCTATAATCTGTGAAATTTAAATTTGCACTCTGTACAGGGGAAGGATGGGTTATTTACAAGATGCTGCTAAGGCCAACTGTAATCTCATCAGGGATACATCAGAAAACTCAGCTCCCCAAACAGAGAAAAACCTGGTTAAATTGTTAGCGGCTGCAATCTTAAATTATGCATGATTGTTGACAGCTCATAGTGTGAACAAATGCTATAATGTTCTATTACAGATTTTCATTTTTTTCCTAAACCTTCAGTTTATCTATGCTGCTCAGGGTGAAACAGAGATCAAGTTGTGAAATGCTCAGAGTTTAGGTTGTTTTTGTTTCATTTAGCTTTTTAGAAGCTGTGTATTTATTTTGCCATATTTTATGTTCTTACTTATGCTGCTGTTCATGTACAAACACTACTCATTTACGTATTGCACAGCAGGAAATATGGTTTTACATAATTTCACTGGCACCAGGCATCTTGTTGTTCTACCTTGTCCCCAGAATAACACAGCCAACGGATAAAAAGTACTGCATTTTGAAACTACAATGTTAGCAAGAGCTTAAAAGTGATATGAATTACTGCAACCAGATTCAGAGGCTGAACCATGATGAGGCAAACCACTGCAGGTTTTGTAGAGGATCTTTGCACAGGACTTAACAGGGCTCATTGAAAGAGCTTTAAACTGGATTTGAAGGGGAAAGGGATAAAACTAGGCTCACTAGAGATAAGCCTCGGGGGCGGCATGCTAGTGTTTGAGGGATGGTGTGTTAGCGACGTCCCTCAGTCTGCCATCTCAGTGGAAGTAGGGGATGGAGATCCACACGGCAGCAAAGATGCAAGGGTTATTCATGTGTTAGAAACCACAGAAGCACCTTAGAATGGTCACACGAGGGGATTCTCCCCCCAAAAAGGTGCCTGGATTAATAGCTCAACTGAAGCGGATCTACACCAGTGCATGCAGCATGGGCAACAAACAGGAGCCGGAAACTATTGTGCGATGGGAAAACTATGATATAGTGCCATCACGGAAACACGGTGGGATGACTTGCACAACTAGAGTGCTGTAATGGATGGCCATAAACTCTTCAGAATGCATAGGCAAAGAAGGAGAGGCGGGGGGAAACCTAGTGACAAAGGATGAGGAAAAGGCTGAGGTACTTAATGCCTTCTTTGCCTCAGCCTTTAATAGTAAGACCAGTTGTTCTCTGGGTACCCAGCCCCCCGAGCTGGAAGGCAGGGACGGGGAGCAGAATGAAGCCCCCATAGTCCAAGGGGAAATGATTAGCGACCTGCTACACCATTTAGACATACTTATGCATAGACAACTGAATCACACTTACAGAAATATCTAAATATTCATCAAATCTGAGCGAGTGAACACAGGAGAAATCCAAAACTGATGGACCTTCTTTACAGCCAGCAGAAAACTTGGTATTTGATAGGATGGAATTGAGAACCTCAAGTCATTAAGAGTTTTATTGTATCCCTGTAAAGATGTCCATAAACTATATAAATGAAGAATTTATTGTGCTGCCTACTGTTTTTATACGCTACAGCCATTCCAGAAGAGCTTCCTCCTCTTTTACTAGAAACAGTTTAGAAAAACTCTTTTGATTAACTACTTTTAGTATCTTAGGTGCTGTGAGGTTGGAGACCTTGGTTTCTATCACTCTGACAATGTTTAATAAAAGTTTACACAGGAGAGTTGCACAAGAAACTGTCATAATCAGAAAGTCATCCTTTTCAAATATGCCCAATAGATTCTATGCAGCTCTCCTACATAAATTTTCCTTTACTCTTTGATAAAGTAGGAAACAAGGCCTCTAACCCTGCAGTCTCCAACACAGTGAAATCCAGTAATCAGAAAGGTTTTTCCATCTGTTCCAAATGAATGAAGATACAGCTATTATAAATACAACAGTGGTGCATGAAAATCATATAGGCTTCAGCTGGGTAGAGAGGCTATGGTTATATTTAACAATTCAGATGAAAATTACACCAGGCATAGTCTTCTGATTTATGCAAAATAAAAAAGAAACACATTAAAAATAAAGTTTACGGCATGATAGATGGAAATAATAAATGCTGGTAACTGAAGTTTGTAAGATTCTATCACACTCCTCTCTGCATGGGTGGAAGAATTTATGTGAATATATCTCATTAATGCAAATGTTAATTATGCATATAAAACCTACACATTGTTTTGAAATATACTTTTAATCCTACTAACCATTTGTGTTAATTGCTCAAAAAGCTTTTTATTTATTTTTTTTCTTAACTTATCACAAAATAATCACAAAATCAAAAATGTTAGGGCAGGCTGCACAATGAATGGAAAGAAATACACATTTTTGCATTTGGGTAAATGCATTCCTAATCCATCTGCAAGGATCTTATTTATAATACCAAGTACGCCTCTGACCAGTGTTGGCTCTTCTCTGTGTATGGATCTTAACAAGCCATGACCAAAATGCCTGATGAGTTGGGGAACTAAATTTTTGGGGAGTCCAACTTCAAACATTCAATTCCAAGACATGATTACAGATATCCAGTCCTCAGCATGATCCCAAAAGACATGTCTTTTTAAGGTATCCACAAACTGAAGCAGCATAAATGTCTAGTCATGCTTAGAAAACTTTAAAAAGGCCCCCATGTTTCTATGTAAAGAATTAACCCACCCCTGCTTTATATTTCCTTTCATTATTACTATAAAATGTACATGATGAAATATACTTTTTTTTTCTTTTTTTTTTAATTTATAATTCTTTTTAGTCTTTGGAACCTTATTTTACTCTCACTTACAGAGGATAAGATTCAAGATTAAACTTTTAAAGTGAGCAATTGTTGTGGTTTAACCCTGATATATTATTGATACATTTTGTACTTTAGTGGTCATTGGGTTGTTAAGTTGTGTATCTTCATAGTACACTACAGTTTATTTTAAGTTGATTTATCTGACTGATAAATCCCTCACTGATTAAATGAATGATATTTAAAATGAGACAACAAATTAGTTAAAATCATTGCAAAATATTATGCAGAAAAAATATTTTTCATATTATCTAAAATTTCTGAAAACATAGGGCAACAACTAGACTGGCTTTATCAAAGAAGAAATGCATTCAATTAGATAATATTCAGCTCTTAACGTAAGAAACTTATTGCGGGCGGAAATCTGAAATAAACTTTGCAGAATAAAAACTAACTTGAGAATTTTTCCTCTTCATGTCTGACACTTTGTGGTTATTCTTTTTTGTCTTCTCTGGCCTCCAACACAGAAAAAAAAAAATGCATATGCATTGATTTCATTATTCTGCATTGAAAATGACCCATAATTATATGCTTGCTGAGTTTTGTGTTTGAAGAGCTTTACAAGTTCTAGAAGAAAAAAACAAATAAACAAAACAACAACAACAAAACCAAAACCTCATCATTTAATTTTGATGTATCCCCAAGGCTTGCCCTGGAAGACGAACCCGTGAGATATATTTAGCATCACAGTAAGATCTGAGTTTACTGTGCAAATGTTGGGAAAATTATTTCTGAACAACTGGTGTCCTAAAATCACCAATGGAGAGGGCTGTTTACGTCAGCTGCAGTGCAGCCTTTGTTCTATGCCAGTACCTAATAATTATTTGCAAATTATCATCTCCATAATAGATGAAAATCCTCACCTGAGACACTCCCTTAAATCATCCTATTTATTTAGACTACAAAAGCTGCTAGATGCTACATCTGGATCTTTAAATTTCATGAACAACTAATGCTTAAAACAGCTATGGAATCCTTACACGAACCAAGAGTGTTAGTTAATTACCAGCATCATAGATTTATACAGATATTTTTGTGCATATTCTGTATTGTGTGTTGCCAGCACAGCAAAGCTTTATTTCTTAAATTTTTAATAACTACCCAACATAGATTGCATTCAGGAATAAGAGAAAATGTCAGATTAGCTCAATTCAGCAGCTCTTATGAAGCTGGGCTAAGAGATAATGATTACATGACACACTGAAATTTGAGAATGGGTTTTGCCCTACCTGACAGTACATAGTCATCTATTAAAGAATAGTTTGTCCTTTGAAGTGAAACACGGCACAGCAGAAAAAGATAGCTTTCTGTGGTCCTCTGCGAGACCTATTGCAGTGGGGAAAGCAGCCTATGCTAAAGGCTTCCAAGGCTCTAAGCATTTGACGGGGAGCAAGTTGAGCTCAAAAGGTAAGGAGTACTGCTGGCAAATCCTCTAACATGCTATCATGAAGTTCTCAGTTCACTCAAGCTATACTGATGATGGAAGAGTACTAATTTTGTGTCACAATTCAAAAAGGCAAGTGAGATCATAAAATCCTAAACTAGTTAATCTGACACAGTCCTGGGGAACATAACACAAAAACTGATTCAGAATCTTTTGCCTAAGTGTTAAAGGAGACTAATATGCTTAATGCCAGCCAAAACTGTTATAGAAAAATAAGTCTTGTCAAATAGTTTGATTTTTTCTTTTATGAGGTCATCAAATCAGTTCACAAATGTAAGGCTTTTGTTGAGTATTTGAGTTCTTCCTGCAAAATCTCTAATTAAAAACACCTGTACACACACATAAAATTGGCATAACACAATATGAACAAAATGTGCTTTAGATGCATAATTAACATGTCAAATTCTACTAGTGGGATCTTGATTGGAGGGGGTGTTTTTGGCAGGGTTGAATAGAAATCACTACTAAGTCCTATGGTATACAACCCTTCCTCCAGGAATAATGTAGAAATAAATTTTAAGTTGCTATTTCTAAAGTATAAGTATGATACAAAGGTAGGTGAAATTATCTTTAACAAGGATGTTAATCATATAGAGTGATTTGATGAGTTCATCTCCCATGACCTTTTAAACAAGCTGCTTGGTAACATAGTGGAATGCAGTTACAGGACTTAGAATAAAGCAAGCAGGAAAGTCATGGAAAATGGGGCCATGTCCTTGAAAAATATTCAGTGTTTATAGCAGATAATTAACTTATTCTGAGTTCCTACTGTGATTTAGGGTTAGAAAAGGTTAATAAAATGCTTGAGCATAAAAACTGAGCAGCGTGAATAGACATTGTACGTGCTTTTTGGGGAAAAATACTAAATTCTGCTAGGATCTTTGATCTAGATGAGGCTGCATTAAGAACTACTGACAGAAGGCTAAACCTAGATATACTTAGAGGTGAAGTGTGGCAGAAATACTTTACAGTGGAACAAAAAAAAATCTGAAATAGTTATCACTGTATTTGTGGAGTCTTCATTTTCTGAGAACCTGTAATTTCCCCCTCTTAGGGACTTATGCAAGGTGTAGGAATAATCACATGAAATGTAATGGTTTATCTCATGTATCAGATTTCAGATGATCTAATGGTCTTCTTTAATGGTTCAAGTCTCTTCAGTCTAAATACTGTCATTCTGAACAGGTCAAAAATGCAGTAAACTAAATAGTGTCCCCCCACAAATGCATTGTTTTCATTCAAAAGAAGGTTGTCAGAATCTGTGTCTCTTTCCAAAAAATATAGGAGTTTTCCGAAAGAATCAAAGGAAATAAAGAAACAGAAGAGAAATGTTTATAGACTAAGTAGCTGAAGCAAAAAAAAAAAAAAAAAAAAACCACAAACCATTACGGCTTGAGGTTCTGTATATAAATTCATCATGGTTTGGACAGAACAGAATAATTTCTCCAAGTGGTTATCTCAGAAACACAATTTCAACATTATGTTCAAAGTTCAGTACTATGCTATATCAGAAAAAAAAATAATACATTTGTCACAGTGTAATAGACATTTCACTATTCCACTTGCTGTTTTCTCGATTCTTGTCATTGTGTCCCAGATTCTCAAGGCTCAAACCCAAAATAGATCCATGTCCCAGCTAAGGCCACCTACGCTGAAATGAGCCAGGAGTATAAACTTCCTCCTATTATCCTTCTATTACATACAATGAGAAGTATTCCTTTTTGTTTTCTTGGATGTAGTTTTTTTTGGTTTGGTTTGTTTTTTTTGTCAACACCTTGCACATTGCTCAGTCATGTCCAGCTTGTCACCCATTATAACCCACATATCCTTTTCTGAAAAACTATTCCCTAATCAGTTTTTTTTTTCCATATTGCACAGACCTGATTTTACCTGCCCTTTGTACCTTCCATTTTTGTATTTCTTCCCGTTTTTTAGCAGATTAATGGACTTTCATGGTCACTTGGAATTTAAATCCTGTCCTTCAAGCATAGCTGTAATCCCTCTCAACTACAGGGCACCTGCAGATTTAGTAAGCATATTCTCTATTCTATCAGTAGTGTCACTAGTGAATGTGGACTATGGATCTACTACTACTTTCAAGTCTTTCAGGTGAGCAGTCGTGACATGTGTGAAAGCTGTACTTGAGATGTTTATTTCTATCAGTAAAATCCATCCTGAATTGAGAAGATGTGTGTGTGGAAAGAAGAAGTGTTGTGTGAGGAAAAAATGCCTGATTATCCAAGAAATATAAGAAACAATTAAAAATTTATCAAGAAACTACAGTTTCTGATGATAACTATCAAAAGTAATAATTTCAATATAAAGTATATGGTGCCTGGAATAGCTTTTGAAGAACAAAGAACTCTCAAAATAGAATGTGTTGGGTGTTGTAGTCAAGGTGTTGGTAGTGGGGACTGCAGATGTGTCTTCTGTGAGGAGATGCCAGGGCTAGCGTGATGGACACAGCCGGTTCCAGCTGGCTCCAACGGACCCACTGCAGCGAACAGCTGAGCCCCTCAGCCATGGGTTTAAGAAAGGGCAAAATGCTTCATGGACAGAGGAAAAAGAGCAGGGAGGGGAAAAGGGAGAGAGTGAGAAACAATCCTATGAGCACCAAGGTGAGAGAAGGAGGGGGAGGAGGTGCTTCAGGTGCTGGAGCAGAGATTCCCCTGCAGCCCTGGGAGAGACCACGTGGGAGCAGATTCCCTGACAGGAACTGTGGCCTGTGGAGAACCTGCACTGGTGAGGACCTTTTTTTCCTGAAGGACTGAAGCCTGTGGGAGAGCCTACCATTTCAGCTTGGAGAAGAGAAGGCTGAGGTGTGCCCTCATTTCAGTCCACAACTTCCTCAAGGCGGGCAGCAGAGGAGGAGGTGCTGGTCTCCTCTCTCTGGTGACCAACGACAGGACACGAGGAAATGGAATGAAGCTGCATCAGGGAAAGTTCAGATTGGACATTAGGAAAAGGTTCCTCACTGAGAGGGTGGTCGGTCACTGGAACAGGCTCCCCAGGGAAGTGGCAGCACCAAGCCTGTCAGAGTTCAAGGAGCATCTGGACGACGCTCTTAGTCATATCGTTTAATTTTAAGTAGTCTTGCGAGGAGTGGGGAGTTGGACTCGATGATCCTTATGGAACTTGAGATATTCTATGATTCTGTGATTCCTGAAGAACTGAAGCCTGTGGGACAGCCTATGCCCAAGCAGAGGAAAAATGTGAGAAGGAAGGAACAGCATAGCACCGTATAGCAACTGCAGCCCGCCCACCCCTCCCCATTACTCGGCAGGAGTAATGGAGTGAATGAGTTGGAAGTGAAGGAGTGAAACTGGGCATGGGAAAGGGGGAAGGAAAGGTGGTGTTTTAATTTCTGTCTTACAATTCCATTTTAGTTGGCAATAAAATAAATTAATCTTCCCCAAGTCAAGTCTGTTTTGTCCGCAACACAAATTGGTGGGCTATCTCCCAGTCTTTACCTTGACCCACGAGCTTTTTCATCATATTTTTCCCCCCTATCCCACTGAGGAGGGAGAGTCAGTGAGCAGCTGCGTGAAAGTTCGGCTGTTGGCCATGTCGAACCCACCACATGGAAATACTTTTTCAATCCACTGACATGATTGCTCCTCCCTGTTTACACAACACCTTATTCAGCAGTGAAGAAACAGCCTATATTTGTGCTAACAGGCTCATAACACTTACAAATCATGCTGCTTGGCTATTATGCTGGTTGAAAAATTTCTTTGAAAACCATATTCCCCATGTCTTCCTTTGAACAATGCTTTGAAAATAAAACCCCCTTGTGGAAAATTCAGACTGGTGCATCTTGTGATTCTTCAACAACAAAAATAGAAATTTATCCAAAAAACTATCTTCTGAATAACAAAATAAAAAAATGCAGTTTTAAATATTTATACTTATTTGTATAGAGAGCTGGAGAAGTCCCAAGAAGAATCCTATAAAAAAATGTATTATATTGTGGAAGAAATTTTTTTCTCTGCTTTCCTAAGTTGAACTAGTATTAAAAATCAACAAAAAGTCATATTTTCTTATGACTATGGTGAGTTTTTCTTCACAAATCAAGTGAACGATCCTGGCTTGAAATCATACAAAATCTCCAAAACATACATGGCCTAATAAAATTATACTAGCTATTAAGTATAATGCTTCCTGAATAAACATTAGTCTTGAAATGAAATTGAAAAGGAGTTCTCAAGGTCAAAACGAAAAGAAATATGGTCACAAAGAACTTTTTTCACCAGTGCGGATTACTCAGTACCAGGGCAAGTCTGATTTGTAGGTCAGACTATTCCAGGCTGACAATTTCACCTGCTTTCATTGTTTTTATAGTCTCTAAAGTGCAATAAATCACTAAGTACAGGCAGTGAAGTGCAGCTATTTTTTACTTATAACTGGATGCCTTTACAGTCCTCATAATCAGGAAAAATTTCTATGGATGATTCTTTCTGCTTAGGTAGCATTAACCATTTTTTTCTGCAAAACAACTATCACAACAAAGGAAAAGAATATTAACAATTGAAAACTTTGATGAAGTGGGAGGAATAACATCAAGATAGAATGGAGACATGGACTTTGATTTTTAAAAATACCTAATACTGCAATATGGTGTATATATGTATTTATTTTCAAACTGTTTCTACTAAGGATTAATGGGCATTACTATAATACAAAAAAAAAAAAAAAAAATACACAAAATATCATTAGATGATAATCAAGAGGACAAAAAATCTAAGTTGGAATATTTTGTTGTATTATCTGTAACATTGTTACAAAAGCTGTCTTGATGTTAAAAGATAGACACTTATGACTGATAATAGGATAGACAGATAGATAGATAGATAGACAGACAGACAGACAGACAGACAAAGAGATGGCTATGTCAATAACTAAATTATAAACCCAGCAACAGCATACTGCAGTTTCTAACACAGTAAGGAAAGGTATTTTTCTGACTGGTGATACGGTTGATCCTCCTTCCAAAGAAACGGACATATATTATTTATTAAAAACCCCAAAGACTATTTCTTACTTTTTGTTATTATTGGTCCAAATTACATGTGTGAAGATCCTATTTAGAGCAGGAATTTTTAATGTGACTTTACCTCCATCTGTATTGCCTGGAAATACTATTCTGCTGACCTACTGTGTATATTATATACATCTCCTCATTTCATTTAAACTGCCTTTTCATTGTAAATTGCCTATTTTATGTAAGTAGAATATAACTGGTAGTGACTTGTCATCCAAAAAAAATCTTGCTTCCTCATGAGATTTCTTAGAAGTGATTCAGAGCTAAATTATTCGACAAAACAACCGTATGTAGTCAGAAAACAGAACAAAACGTGCTAAGCACATGATGTGACAAAACCTCAATATGAAAACAATTCACTTGAGAATAGAGCACCCACTAAAAGCATGTAATTTCATATAAATGTAGCTCATTCATCTGTCAGTTCATGTATTTTTTTACTACAGCACTGCTGCCCCTGAGAATCCTCAATCCCCAGCTTGATCCCAATGGCTGTGCAATGTAAGTTTGGAAAAATGAAATAAAGAAAAAAAATAAATTGTAATGCATAACTACTATAATGTACTGTCTAAAAACTTAGAAACAGATCCACCAGTTTAGAGAACTTGTTTATAAATAAAATGATACTTAAACTTAATTTTTCTCACTTTTATTTTTCTCACAATTTTTCTCACAATTAGGCACTACAGCTCTTCAGAAACACAGAGTAATTTTTTAGTGCAGAGGACTCTGCTTCCAAACTAAAAGCAAACTCTTTTTTTTTTCTATTTAAAAAGTTTTTTTTTAGTCCTTAGCAGAATAATTATTGACAAACTTTTTTCTAACTCTAACAAAGTAATCTCTATAGAATTACTGTGCAATAACGTCGTTTTTCATTTACCTGAATAGTATTCCAATATGAATATTAGCTTCAAAACTTGGAGATAAGGCCACTGAATTTTTAGCTCTGGAGATATAAAAATAGCTCAGTGGGCTTCTTCCTGCCTGAAAGCTTGTTTTTTAAGTATAAGATTTTACTTATAAACTGTTTGTTGGCAAAGTAGAAAATGCCTTGAATAATCTCTCATACCAAGTGAGTTGATAGGACTTTTCTGTTTGGGGATTTATTTTTTCTATACCAAATTTGCTGCTTTATGTATAGAATGAATCAATACTGGCTCATATGACAGTTTTTGAGTCTCAAAAAATTAGCAATGTGTTATTGCTACATAAATTTGCACAACTTCATTGTCTGTGTTTGCACTTGTAAATTAAGTTGTGCTACAGAACACCGTTGGGCACTGAAACTCCCTTGGCTACGCCGCTAGGCTGTTACAACTGTGTCTGGCACCACTTTGGCCCGCACCAGCTAGCACTCTGCCAAACCAAGCCTGGACATAATACCAGAGCAGGCAAAGACGAAGCATCACTCCTGATAAACAGCTTGATGTAGTGCCCTTGTTGTAAAGGGTAAGAGGTGTAATAACACGGGTGTGGGCTATTCAGCAGGAGCATGGTATCAGGCAAGTTAGATTTATTAGTATATTTGCTAAGCTGCTGCACCTCAGAAAACCACCTTTTAATAGAAATTGCAGGTTTTTACACTAAATCTCAGAAAGGACAGTGCATGAAGACAAATCAATATGGCCTATTTCTATCTTTCTGTTTTATCCCTACGACAAATGTAAACTTGTGTCCAGTTCAGCTGACAACTTCAGGTACACAGAAAGGACAAATACAGGTTTAGGCATGTAAGAGAAACTGTAGGAGAAACAAGTCTATGGAAAAGGTTGTTAAAATTAATAACAGAAACTGAAATCTGCTGGAAGTTGTACTTCAGTTTATGGTCCCCAAATATTTAAGAATTTGTCTTATGTTTTCATAATTTTTTAAAATATCTCATTTATTTATAGGTCTGGATCAAATCTACTTATTTGACTGCTTATTGGTTTGGGTAAATTATGAAAGAAGTTTCCAAGTTTAACTTGCAATGAATTGTTCCTCTTGTCTTTCCTCAAGTTATGTTTTTGAAGTAGCTGGAATATGGATGAGGGTTCAGAAAGCTGATTTGCATAAGTGAACTTATTAAACACATTTAGCAATGCTTTATTTGTTCTAAATGATAATCAAAGCTTTCCTATCATCAGTTAGCAAGACTGCAATGAAAGCACAGATTTTCGAAGCCTTGTGTATCTTTACTCACTAAGTAGTTGCACTCTTTTCTGCCCTTTCTGAAATTTTTGTTGTGCTTATATGGTTTTGCAAGATATAAAAGGGACCAAAACAGGGAAGATTTATCAGATAATAGCTCATACCATTTAATGTAAAAACTAACAGGACAGATTTTTTTTTTTTTTTGTCACTGACTATACAAAGAGTAGAGATGGCTAGACTAGATAAGTAACTTACAAACACCCAAACCAGGGTGGAAAATATCCAGTCTAATATTCATCATTAGAAGTTAATTTAACCATTAGAAGTTGCACATTGCAACGCATAAAAGCAGTCATGGAATCAATTGACAGAATTAATCTCAGGGCAGCAGCCAGAACCCCTTTTACTCCTGTGTTGCTGAGTGTCCCGAGTACCAGGCTTGCAGAGCCACCATCCCACTCGATCACATCCTGAGATAAGCAAACTGACCAGTACCAGGGGACGCATGCATAATACAGTTACAAGAAACTAGGGAACATCAAAGCAAAAAAGGGTGTCTTTGTAAAGTTAGTCATTTCCACCATCAGACAGGTGCCAAACACTCAAGTTTTAATCTTAGTTGTGGAGAGAGAAGCCTAGAGCACCCATGTCCTTTTCTGAAACAAGTCTTAAATTACTTAACTTTCAGTGCTGCTTCTTCCATTTTTCTTTCTTTTTTCTTCACTAGATAAAAGGTTGTTGATTCTTTGTTTTATGTAAGGAACCGTTAAATGTGAAGAGCCCAGGAAGAAGGTTTTCCGTGGTCATCTGTGATTTTAGATGCATCAATTTTTGCACACTATAACATCCAATTTTGGACAGCTAGCTACAGAATTTCTGAAACCTAGGTTAGTAGACATTGAAATGGTCCCAAAATTTGATACACACAAAATTACACATCATCTTCACACATCCTGAGGAAAATCAATTAATTACGAAAATGAATTATTTAAAATCCCTTCTTATTTTACTATACATTTATTTCCATTCTTCTGTTTCTCATAAAAAATCAAACACATTCTACTCAGGGTCGTGAAAGATTTTTAATAGCAGAATTAAGTGGAAATGTTTTTTTTTCCTCTATGTCATGGTCTAGTAGACATGACAGTAATCTATTTGATATTCAGTTTTAATTATGTATGAAAATATTTATGAGAAAGTGGGTCATTACATTCTTTTTCTATTACTTTGTCATAATCTTCTGGAGTTTATTTTACCTGTCTTCTTTCTGAAAATAATGTTCATGTGATTCCTCCCCCCGAGGTTGAATGGAACTTATACACTCTTAACTGCATATTGAGGTTTTTTTGGAGGGAAAAAAAAGAACAGAATTCTTTGTTTCATTATAGATTTGGAATTTCCTTTCTATTTATACCAGATGGACTAAAGAGACACAACAACAATTAAAAGGAATACATTAGAATGATTGAAAACATTCAGTAAGAGAGAACACACATGAACCCTTCCTTCAAAACCTGTTATTTCTAGAGACAAAGAGGAAAGAAAAGAAATAGAGTAAAAGTGAAAATGTAACCGGTTAATTTACAAATAAAGTAAAGAAAACACCTCATCATTAATTTTTAGTAATATTGATTTTTAACTGAGTCATTCTAAACAGCGGTTTTCAAACAAAAAAATAAAAAACCAAACCTTTATGAATAAGGAGATAATTATTCCTGTAGAGGAATAGTTATTTCCTTAATATTTGCTTTTAGAGTTAACTCATCTTTCTACATATAGAATTGTAGAATTCTATTCTACAATAGAATTTTGCAGATCTGTGAGAAAGTTTCTTTTCCATTTCCACTACCTTTAGTGTGCAATTAGCTTACCTCCACTAAAATTGTATTATGTGTACAAATGTGTTATATACCTGCAATACAGAAGATGGAAATTAATCTTTGAAAAATCTGAAGTCTGATATTATTCTATAAAAAACCCAAAGAAACCAGAATCTTTAAAAAAATCAGTGTAAAATATTTATTCTAGAATACTGATGAAAGCTATCTTTTATTATGACTGACATGTTTAAGCGAAGCATAGTTTATAACAACACAGAAAAACTATTCAAATAATTTAAATGAAAACATAAACATGTTTAATGCCAAAAATGTCAGTCTGATGCCTTGAGCTGGCCAAAACTTCCCTTTTTCATCAATATGAAATCTTGCTGGACAAAAAAATTCTGAAGCATTTCAATTTTTAGTTGAACAGAATTCTCCAATGAATATTCGTCCCTCTTACCTAGATAAAGCAGTGTGCAAGCTATCAGATTAATGTGTAATTATGAATTCACTGCTGAGAGAGAACCTCAACTGGTATGTATTATTTTTATTTTATTATTTTTATTTCCTCAGAGAATCAGAACTTGAATCTATTTATGGTGCTGGAAATTATCAATATGCTCTTAACATCTTTTCCCAAAACTGCTGCAATTTGAGATGGACTACCAAACATAAGGTTAAAAGGTTCATAGATATCCAGATGGAATAAAAACTTAATATATGACTTTAGCAGCAAGATCATGGAGGAAAAAAACAATTTTTATAAAGATTTTGTGTTCCATTAAACCATTTTTCATGTGAGTTTTCCAGCTGGGCAAATTTAAATGAAAAGTTACAGAACTGTGTACAGTAATATTTTCCTCATTTTGTGTTGTAATCTTTCTTTTTTTGATTACTTAGAATTTTAAAAACAATTGTTGTAAGATCCACTATTAAATATCCAGCAATACTAGATATGATTATACAGCCTGGACCTTATCCTAACATGCTTTGTCAATGGACCAAATTTTGCTAGTTGGACATTTACCCCAAACCAGGTTTTTCTTTACCCCTCCACCCCTTCAGAAGAGGGAAACAGCTACTGAAGTTATTGAATTCTACCTTACCCCAGGAAAACTGGAAGGAAGCATCAGGAGGACAGGACATAAATACAGCAAATCCTAGTTCAGCAACCCAAGAAGAAATTCCAGCAAGTGTTCTTCCTCTTGCTTGAGTACACACACTAAGTCCATAGATTCAAGAGCTAATTTCCCCCTGAGACTCAAAATCACTTCCTGGCTCTTATCTCCAGGATTGTGCCCCAGCTGCCTTCCAACAAACCATTAGAATAAAAGCTGTCTCCTGCCAGTAGTTTGATTAGTTTATTGGTTCGTTGCACACAGTCACCACAACATCATACAACTTCTTAACGGTTTCCTACATTACTTAAGAAAAGCAGTACTGTAAGAATTTTACATAATAAAATTCAGTGGAAGACCTTATTGAAAAGGAAAATTACATTTATTTATGAAATCTCTGAGTTAATGTTACCCATTTGCATTCATTGTTTCATAGACTTAATTCACTCATATTCTCATAAACTCGTACTCAAGGATCCAAGATGTACATGCCCAAGTGATCCAGAGAGGACCATGTGTGGGCCACCAAGAGCAAGGGATGCCAGCTATTAGGTCTTCGTCACGCCTCTGGGATTCTTCTTCCGTGGCAATGATCAACTAAGTTTTGGACAGTTATTTTATACCTTTTAGGAGTCATCAGTTGTTATTGGCTGGTTCTTTCATTCAGTGTCTTGCTTATTTCCATCTCCATAAACCTTGAGCAAGGTTGCATTACCTGTTTTTCTACAATGGAAATATGTCTCTTTTCCTGACGGACTAATGTGAAAACAAAGGGCATAACTGATATACTACCACCTTGTTGCTGGCCTCCTCTTTTTAGAATGGAGACCCATTTGCTGTCATATGGGAGTGCAGGCTGTCTGCTCTTGACATCAAGTTTTTAAATGTTGGAATGGTGTTCTTTTTTATCAGGACAGACCATGTTTTTATCCCTTGCTATGCTGTCCCTTCTGGTACTGACACACTCACAAACACACATGTTTACATTCGTATTTGGTTTGTACTAATCTTAATGTCTCTGGTAAAAGTCTCTACAGTATAATCCTTATAAATGCTATAAATTTCTTTTTCAGAGAATGGACAATTACATGGAGTACAAGCAGTCTTGTACATTTAATTGTACTTACAGTGTGCATTTTAAGTTGTATGAAATTTTCATATCAAAGAAGCTAGAGCATCTCACAGACAATAGTACAAAATGAGGATGGAATATATCCCAAAAACAATTAAGTCGGTGTTCTTGGAAAATTTTCTCATTTTGAATTTTTCATTTAGCACAGATTGAAGACACTGAGAAATTCATTATATTTGAAATTTGATCAGAACAGTAATAGAATGGGCAGTACAGAATTTATTATTTGCATTGGTTTTAGTATTACCAGTTAAAGGGAAGAAAAATACCTTTGGGAAATGATTAGAAGACTGGATAATAAACCAAGATCTCTTTTCACAATAATTTTCTGTTTTCACATTCACTTACCGGTGCATACGAATGCAAGATGCAGTGCTTCCAAGAGTTGACAACTACAATATTCAAATGTCACAATCATCTGATGTCTTTGATTCAGCATAGTTTATGTTTCTGAGTCCAAGCAATGTAATGATGATCCACATTCATGATATTGTGCCATAAGGTCTTCCACTCTTCATTTTCTGGTCTATCTGAATGTATATTCCTCAGATTTTTGGTTTCTTCATTTCCTATTGCTGTGGATGAATTCTTAAACTGGCTTCCTTGATGTATATAAAATATTTATCTGCCAACCTGCCTGATGAGGTTTTTTTCAAGCTTTGAGAAGATCCTTTGAAGTGTGTTGTCTCTCTGAGCTGTCTTTTGATATCGACTCCACCACACTGCTGTGCTGATAAAAAATATTTACAGTAGTAGCCTGCAGAGACAAAGATTAAATGACTAAGAAGGCCAATGTTCTTAGGTTGCCACTAAAGGCAAAGACAAATTCAAGCTTTTATTCTGAATCTACATTGGAAGAACTCCTTCATCTCCATAAGGGAGATAAAAGTATCCTACTTTCTATCTTCTGTCTATAAGGGATTCTGCCTTCCCTCAGTAAAATTGAATACTTTAATGTATATCACTATGAAAAGGAGAGAGGGCTCCTTTACAATATTTTTCAGAGCAATCCTCCATTTCAGCTTTTTCCTGTCTCCTTGAAAACCAATGTTGTATTTCCCCTCTTAGATGGAGCATTTGGCATGCAAAACTGGGATGGAAACACAAGTGCACAAACTAAAAGCAGTAGTTGAATACTCCAGGTTCCCCAATATGAACTGTCTGGTTGCTAGGACTGCTGCAGAATGCATGCTTCTGACAGTCTAGCAGGAATCACTTTGCAAATAATTGCACTAACTGAAGCCTAGTTTTGCTAAACGCATCAGGCTGTGTTTTGGCTACTATTTCAGACACATTGTTGTCCTCAAATGTGTTATGCTCCTTTCCATGTTTAGTCTTTGTTTCCTGAAAGAATAAATCAAAGAAGGTATGTGCAATTAATCTTGTCTTAATTAGGAGGAGCTTAGGTGTTTATATGAGCAGAGGGGAGCAGATGCTTTCACAGTTGTAAGTATTTTTTGAAGAAAATATCTATCTGAAGGCACAGATCAAAATACAAATTTATAAAGAACAATGGACTTTATCATAAAGAACCGATAATATTAAGACTGTCAAATTGCATGCAGAAACAATCCTTGGTCCCTGGAAAAGTACAAGAACATATACCACAACTTCTTGTACCCCCTTCTAAAGACAGCTTCAGATTCAAATTTTCAGATTCTAATCTGGAAATGGTGTCACTTTGTAGGTGACAGTTCTGAGACACCAATAAGAAATATGCCCAATCCTGATACTAACACTTTGAAAAGAATCCTGAAAAACCTGAATTCATTATATCATAGAATCTGTGCACACCTATGTGCATATGAAGATGGCACGGGTGCATATGTATATGCATCTGCAGGTGGATACACACGTGTTTTGTGGTCTTGAAAGTATTCCTTACAATGAAAGAATGAATAACTAAAACTACATAAACAGAACGCTAAGAGCATGTTTTTCACAGGTTGTGGTTATTTTTACAGAACAAAATGTCAACTCTGATGCTAAAAAATGCTTTACCTAGTAAACTGAAAAAAGGGCAAGTGGAAGGTAGCAAAGTTCAAATCAGAAATGAGATATTTTTTGCTTTATTTAAGATTTATTCTACATTGGTTCCTATATTAACTGCTATACAAAGTTTCCTCCCACCTGTCAATGAAAAGTGTCTTTTTTTAAGACACAGGCTTTTAGACACATTTAGTTCATTGTCCCACAACTACCCGTGCTCAGCATGTTTAACTACTGTGCTTAACTCATATTCACTAACTACATTTTCTTTTAATTCTGGTATCATTTAAATCTCCTATGAAAAACTTGTTCAGGTCAAAACTTTATTACACCTTAGAAGAAAAAGTGTCAGTGCTACACAATATGCATGGTTTGCATCAGCCAGAAATGGTGTTACTCTTAGAGCAGCTAAGAGTCTGTTCCTGTAACTCCATTTTAAGAACCTTTCAATACATCTCAGTTTTATAGATCTTTTCATTTTCTGAAGCAGCATCAGCTTTTTTTCCAAGAAGGTTTTAGAAGTATCTAAAATTTATGCAAATAAAGCATTTTACCATTAATTTCAAAGGACTTGTTTAGCTTTTCACTGGATTAATTCTGTTTACATTAACAGGCTGTTCATATCCTCAAAGTTCTTGAAGTTTTTAAACAGCTTCCTTTATGAAGAAGCATTCATTTTATTAACCTTGTTTCATCTTAAACTTTTCAGCATGATGACTTTTTATTATACATCTGTTAGGAACTACTCACAATTAGTTAGAGTTCATATACACATACATACACATATAAACATGCCCCCCTCCCCCCGCAATCAAACACCACACACCACTATAATCAAACACGAGCTCCATTTGGGCAATTTATTTCAAATAGCTTTTTTTGCAGTTAATGCCTGTAGGGTTTTTTTAAATCCTGTGTAATACCAAAGCCATCAGAAGTACTTATGCATACTGTGTATCATGTAGCTATCAACAAAAGCAGTTAGATAAATAATAGAGTGAAATAAAAGCTTCCAGTCTATTAAAATGCCATCAGATTTGCCAAAGATGCTTAGATGCTTATGTATTTTTAAAATGCTGTTAAAATACTGATAATATTTGCACTGTTTTATTCATAGAAATGAAATAGATAGACAGATAAATCGATCGATCGATCGATCAATTGATCGATCGATCAATCGATCACTTGAACTATGTTTTCTGTGGGAGTCCTATCACACTTTCAGTGTTGTTAGGAAGCTTTATGTTAAAGAGTAATATATCCAGAAAAAGCCTAGGATCTATTCTCAGTAGTCTTCAGGATATTGGATTGCAACAATTCTCATCATCTTCATCATCATTATCATCATCTAAAGGCTGGTGCTCCAGAAACCTGCTATTTCCTCCTTGGTAGAAAAATTAAGTGACTCAGACATAGAAGATTTTATGCTGCTCCATGTTGCAACACTATATGTATGCTAAAGTTACACTTCTGAATTAATATTTCATGACAAATCTTCTGTAGAAGATATGAATTGCTTTTTTTTTTTTTACTGTGTTTCTTATCAGTTAAATCCTTATTTTGGAAGAATGAATAACTGTTTACATTTTT
The DNA here is from genome assembly GCF_964195595.1 of Calonectris borealis. Taxonomy (NCBI): domain Eukaryota; kingdom Metazoa; phylum Chordata; class Aves; order Procellariiformes; family Procellariidae; genus Calonectris; species Calonectris borealis. Next base: position 168,032,145 of record NC_134312.1, read on the forward strand.
ATTAAATTTTGTTTTGAAACAACAGAAAAAGCTAACACAACTGTGTATATGTATCATTTACAAATCTACTAGTAAAAGTTAAAGGTATGTATGTATTATATAACTTACATATGCAGGGCCCTGACCATTCCGTTTACAATGGACAGAAAAATGTATATCTCTTATTGATTTCTAAACAAGTTGGATAAGGTCCAAATAAGATTACTAAGGTTGTATAAGTGTTGAAATTCTCTGCTACTCTGAAACTGGCATTCCTTGTCTCTTGAGGAATAAGTAGCATCCATGAAAAGAAATGTTGGACTGACATCGAAGAACAAACCAGGCAATACCAGAAACAGTTTTATTGGTTTTGTTTGTTTGTTACCTTTTTCACTTCACGAATTAATGACTAAAATGCATAAATGACACTGGGATCCAGGATTAAAATCTGGGACTTCTTTCTTTGAACTGAAGTTCTTTATCCCTAGGCTATAGAATCGCTCTAGCCAAGCAGCGAGAAGTTCAGCCAACTTATTATTTTTTTTACCTCCTTGTACAATACATATTTTCCATTCTATCCTTCTCTCTCTCCCTCTCCATTTTCAGTGATTGTAAATTAGCAAAATGCTTGTAGATATTAATAGTAAGAATAATGACAACAATAACATTAATGAAAAGAACTGGTTTTGAGAGACAACAGGTAAAGGGAACACGAATTTCTGCAGCAAAAGGCTTTGCACTTTTAGAATCCTAGTAAGGGACAGTTTGGTGTCTTCTTAAAAGCTGTATTTTATTTATTTTCCCCTCAAGACAAAATCCAATTAAGAATCCAATTTGTGTTCTTGACAGCTATCAGTCAAACTACTTCTGTACTCTTTCTTTTCACTTTCGGGGTAAAAAGAGTGCTTGAGGCCAATTTGTTTCAAAGTCCTATAGCATCAGAAATGTAGTTTGTTTCTGGGCACTCTAGCTAAGGTAAAAGGTTCAACATTCCTCAGACACTGAGAAAGCTTAAAATAGTGTTTATTGCTCACAGTAAAAGTGACTGATGGCTTTTGAATGCTAAGACAATGGCACAAATCTTGATTGTTGTCAGAAGAATTTTAAACTTCTAACTGCAGCTTTGTGAAAACAATTGTTACTAAATGTAAATTTTTAAAAATTCTTAAAATATAAAAACTATACTTTTATACTTTTTTCTTTTTTTTTTTTTTTTAGAATAAGCACTTTAATATTTGTAAAACACACTTTATATTTACTCTTTTAACGGATTTTAAGTTTGGTGGGGAAATTTTTCTGGCATTACTTCCAAAGAGCAAACCATCAAGCAGCTATTATCAAGGTACAAGAGTGCTTGATAACACAATCAAGAATCTCCATAATTCATGCTCCTCTCTTTATGCAGGAAGATATAATGATAATATGCAGTAGGTAGGTAAATTACAGAAAATTGTCTGTTTAAATCTTCATACATATTTAAAAGATACAGATTATTTTGCTGATAAACCAAGCTCTGCATCACTAAGTCTTTTTTGCATGCCATTATTATGATCCTGCTGTTTCTGGTCATGTTGTTAACCTTGTTCTTCCCAATTCCCTTAATGACAAACAAGGCTATGAATGCCTTTATTTCTTCTGCAGTTCCTACCATATACAAGAGGGCATCTGTAATTAGCCTGAGAAGATCAGATTATGAACTACTCACTTGACTTTGGTAGAAGTTGAGAGAAACTTCAGCACCAGTTTGTAGCTGAAGCTTATAATTTTGCAGGATGTGGTTTAAAAAACCCTCTTGTTACCAGAGTTATTAATGTACTAAGAGCTCTTTTCTGACATTTTTCAGGTCACTACAAATATCATCAAAAGTAAGTTCCCTATCAATGATATCCAAGGAAAATAACTTAATGCTTACTACACCCTGATTCTTTGTATTTATTCTAAAATAAACTGTTATTAATAATGTTCCAATGTATTAGGCTTTTTGAGTGTGTAAAAACATATTATAAAATGATGTCACTTCTGCTACATGAAGATATGCCGGTATTATCCCTTTTTTTCTCCAAGGTATTCCAGACTGCTTTCATGGAGAGCAGCTGACCATTGTTTTTAAAATGCCTAAATTCTAGTATGGTACATGCTCAAAAGATTATGACCTCACTTTGTAAATACCAAACGCCAATTCTTTTTAGACCTATCCATGGCAAGATGCAGCTGTTTTCCCACATCATTTCTCCAGAGACTAGTTTTGTCATGTATAAATGCATGCAAACCAGATAAAAATGCATGTCTTCCTGAAGTCCAAAGAAGAAGCAGTATTTTGTTTTTGCTGGAAGTGGTAGACATAAACTAAACAATATTCATTTGCATGATCTTATCTTGGGAGTATTTTATCCGTATGTGTAATATCTGTGTATGTTGCATATAGATCTGCACTTGTTGGAGAAAAAAATGGAACAACAAAAACTAAGCAAAAAAACCACAACCCAACAACAGCTAATAAACAACCCTAAAACAAACAAAATAAACAGCTCACAGAAGAGGTGCAAATTTTGTATAGCATGAAGAACTGAGTTCTCAATAGTTGGCACTACATAGCTTTTTCAAAATGCATAAGGGACAGTTTTGTACAGTTATAACATTCTTGACATTAATTCTCTTGGGATCTAAGCATCTAGAAGTTGGGTTTTAAATGTCTTTGCTTCATTAACTGCTATTGGTTTCATAGCATTATTGATCTTAATGAGGTTACACAACACTTGCAGTGAGGCATTTTGTGCTGGGACTGTGTGAAATGAATATATTTTCTGAATGACCACAGAAAATAATGTATGCTTTATGTAAGACATCTCCTGGAAGCTTAGAGGGAGGAAATAGCATGGAAAATATATTGTTTCCCCCAGCAAATATATTCATTTCTGAATTTATAATACCAGATGTTTACACTAAAAAAATGAAACTAGAAAAAAAAAATGTTGTATATTTTCAGGCAGGTGCTGAATAGATTTAGGAGAAATTAAACAATGCCTTCATTCTTTATAAAATTGTGTAATTAGTTTGTCACTGAATCACTGCAATTATTAAAGATCTATTAGAATATGTATGTATTCTAACAGCTTTGTCAGACAGTTCTTTTTACGTGTAAATTCTTTTAATGCATAAAAATAATTAAAGTATCTGAATCACCAATCAAACACCTAATCAGCATTCTAATCAACAGTCAAGTACTTGACAAATTGGATTAATTGTCAGTTGCACACCAGGAAAATTAAATGATTAATGAAAAAAATATAATAAAGCCCTTGCCAGCAGTGTTGTTAAACTACAGTGACAGACTGGAACTTCGAAAGTAAGTGAAAAGAAACCTCTGAGATGTTGCTTGTGATCATTGCACATAAGTATCTGACAACAAACTATTATGAAATTGTAGAAATGTCTCAAGAAAAGGTTTGATTTCATCACAGCTAGGGAGATCATGAACAAATTTACTTTTTATCAATTTTTAATAACAAAATATATTTTACTGTGATAAATATTATTAATATCTTTAAATTACTAAATATTAATGCTTCCTAATAATGTAGGCACCATATGACAGGTGTTAAACTGCATCTAAATTTCATTAAATCAATAAATACAGATGTTGGTGTTGAATTCTGTTAAAGAAAATGCTGTTATAACCACATTTATTATGGTTACACCATTAACATACATTTATTTACTCAAAATAAGTAGTTACTATTACCTATGTTAAACATAAATCTATGGTTCTAAAACTTTGCCAATCATTTCTAGTGATGGCTATTAGGCAGAATTTGAATTCTTAATATATGATTGCTGAATTACTGGTATTTTTGAGTTAAAAGACCCATTGTTCATCTTCCACAGCTTTGCAATTTGAACGCTCTTTTATAATTCTGAAGACTGAGTGGTATGCTATCAAGGAAGGTGAACATCTAAACCCCAAACTGACACTGTAGGCACACATGTAGACCCTGCCTCAGCTCTGTATTTCTGCACCACAGCTTCTGCTCCAAGATTCCTTCAGTGTTGTCTAAAGGAGTAATGTAGTCTTTACACCGCTGAGAATTTGGCACACGGTTTTCACCTAGATTCACAAATTTATTTCTCTGACTATACCAATAGGAGGACTTGACCTAATAGGCTAGGGATACCTAACAGTTTGGACTTTGTACAGTGGACTACTTTTGTTGTTACCTTTTTACATATTTTAAGGCTTTGAGTGAAATCATCCTTCTTAAGAGTGAATTTAGCCTTAAATATCAACATGCAGGTTTTTTTTTTTTCTTTTCCTGGGGAGAGAGATTTTATATAATTCCTGTTGAGATCGTAGAGTGTCCTGGTTTCGGCTGGGATAGGGTTAAATTTCTTCCTAGTGCTGTGTTTTGGATTTAGTATGAGGAGAATATTGATAACACACTGGTGTTTTCAGTTGTTGCTAAGTACCCTCCTAGTCCAAGGACAGCTCCCGTGCCTACTGACTGAGCTAGGTACACAAGATGGGAGGGAACATAATCAGGACAGCCAGCCCAGCTGGCCAATGGGGTATTCCATACCATGTGACGTCATGCTCAGTATATGAAGGGTAGGCGTGATCCAGGAAGTACCGATCGCTACTTGGTTATCGGTCAGTGCGGGTGGTGAGCAATTGCATTGTGCATCACTCATTTTGTATATTTTATCATTATCATTATCATTATTATTTTCCCTTTTTTCCCCTGTTCTATTAAACTGTCTTTATCTCAACCCACGAGTTTTTCTCACTCTTACCCTTCCGATTCTCTCCCTGTTCCACTGGGGGGGCGGGGGGAGTGAGTGAGCGGCTGCGTGGTATTTGGCTGCCTGCCGGGTTAAACCACAACAGTCCTTTTTGGCGCCCAACGTGGGGCTCGAAGGGTTGAGATAACGACACATCTGACCCAAACGGGTTAAAACAAATTTGTTATAAGCATTCATTATATCAGTTTAGTACTCGATGTTCGCAATGTTGATTTATTTGCTCTCAGAGTTTTTGGATCTGTTCTTGCAGTTGTGGTATATAGCACCTTACTGGCTGTCTATACTGCTGATTATCAGTTTGTATGTGGGGTTGGTCATCTCTGGGAAATGGATTAAGGTCATTGCTTTGCTATACTGTGTGACCTGGCTTTATGTTATGATAAAATTATTGGTCACGAGCCTGTACTCAGCACTGCCATCATTCCTGTTCTTCGGGAGCTATCTTTTGGAAACTATTAATAATTACACTTCTTACGTCTTCACCTCAGAGGATGAATTTAGGGGGGAGACAGGATGGGACACTTTCTCCCACTTGTTCACCTTCCTCTCCATATCTTCAGAAACTCCTTTTTCTTCTATCCTCTTCATGAAGACGTCCACAATATTCCCTGAGAATTTTGAATATCCTTGGGATGTTCAAACAAGCATGATCATATTGCTATGTCTTCTGAATGTGGTTCAGGCCTTGTTTAGAGTTAAACAACTATTCAGGAATACTGTCCAGAGATCAACCCCAGCAACAGATACAGTGACTACTCAAAACCCCACGACAGGCACTGTAGCTCCTTCAACCTGTACGACAACCACTGTGGCTACTCAAACCCCTGCGACAGGCACCGTGGCTACTTCAACCCCCACAACAACCACTATGGCTACTCAGACCCCAGCAACAGTCACTACAGTTACTCCAACCCCCGCAACAGACACTGCAGCTGCTCAAACCCCGCCAACAGTCACTGCAGTTACTCCAACCAGTGCGACAAGCACTGCAGCCACTCAAACCCCGGCAACAGTCACTACAAGTACTCCAACCCCCGCGACAGGCACTGCAGCTACCCAAACCCTCGCGACGGGTACTACAGCTGAACCAGAGGACCAACCGTTGCTGGTATCCGTCGCCCCTGTACAGAAGAAGAAATCTTTGAAGCGGAAGTCAGGTCGTGTAGAAAAGGATGATGGAAAACCAGGGCCATCACGAGGAGGGGAGGAGGAAGAGGAAGAACTCATAAATGAGACGGAAACCACCCGATCCTTATCCCTGAATGAGTTGCGAGATATGCGGAAAGATTTCGGCCGTCGTCCAGGCGAGCATATTGTTACCTGGCTGCTCCGATGCTGGGATAATGGGGCCAGTAGCCTGGAATTAGAGGGGAAGGAAGCCAAACAGCTGGGATCCCTTGCTAGGGAAGCAGGTATTGACAAAGCAATTGGAAAAGGGACACAGGTCCTCAGCCTCTGGAGGCGACTGCTGTCAGGCGTAAAGGAAAGGTATCCCTTCAAGGAAGATGTTATTTATCGCCTAGGCAAATGGACCACTATGGAGAGAGGTATCCAGTACCTGAGAGAACTAGGCGTGCTGGAGATGGTTTATAGTGACCTGGACGACACCCGAACACCCAAAGATCCAGATGACGTCCAGTGCACCCGACCCATGTGGCGGAAGTTGGTACAGAGCGCACCAGCATCGTATGCCAGTTCGTTGGCAGTACTGTGCTGGAAAGAGGAAGAAGCACCAACGGTGGATGAGGTGGTTAGCAGACCGGGATTTCGAAGAAACTATCTCCTCCTCCCTTGTCTCGGCTGTGGAGAAACTGTCCCAGGAGGTCCAGCAACTCAAAGAGGATATGTCTTATTCTCCACCTGTACGGACCAGTATCTCAGCCATTAGGAGTCAGCGTTTTTCTCCTCAAGAGAGAGGATATAGAAAGTACACACCACGGGGCACCCTGTGGTTTTACCTGCGTGACCACGGAGAGGACATGAGGCAGTGGGATGGAAAACCTACCTTCATCCTAGAGGCACGTGTACGTGAGTTGCAAGGAAAAACAATCACACAAGGGGGTCCTCCCAGGAAAAATGCTGCTCCAGTTGTCAGGAAAACCCTGTCTCACGACGGTCCAGTTTCCAGTGAACAGTTCCCCAGACAGAGTAGAAGGGCTGATCTTACTTTGGATTGTAATTGCAATGAAGAAATTCTTGACTCACGTTTGCAAGAAGTGAGAGATGGATACAATGACCAGAACTAGAGGGGCCCTGCCTCCAGCCAGGTGGAGGAAAGGAACAACCGGGTTTACTGGACTGTGTGGATTCGATGGCCTGGCACATCAGACCCACAGGAGTATAAGGCTCTAGTAGACACCGGTGGACAGTGTACCCTGATGCCATCAAGCTATAAAGGGGCAGAACCCATCTGTATTTCTGGAGTGACAGGGGGATCCCAAGAGTTAACTGTATTGGAGGCCGAAGTGAGCCTGACCGGGAATGAGTGGCAGAAGCACCCCATTGTGACTGGCCCAGAGGCTCCGTGCATCCTTGGCATAGACTACCTCAGGAGAGGGTATTTTAAGGACCCAAAAGGGTACCGGTGGGCTTTTGATATAGCTGCCCTGGAGACGGAGGAAATTAAACAGCTGTCCACCTTGCCCGGTCTCTCACAGGATCCTTCTGTTGTGGGGTTGCTGAGGGTTGAAGAACAACAGGTACCAATCGCTACCACAACAGTGCACCGGCGGCAATACCACACCAACCGAGACTCCCTGATCCCCATCCATGAGCTGATTCGTCGACTGGAGAGCCAAGGAGTGATCAGCAAGACTCGCTCACCCTTTAACAGACCCATATGGCCAGTGCGAAAGTCCAATGGAGAGTGGAGGCTAACAGTAGACTAGCGTGGTCTGAAGGAAGTCACGCCACCACTGAGTGCTGCCGTGCTAGACGTGCTAGAACTTCAATACAAACTGGAGTCAAAGGCAGCCAAGTGGTACGCCACAATTGACATTGCTAATGCCTTCCTCTCCATCCCTTTGGCAGGAGAGTGCAGGCCACAGTTTGCTTTCACTTGGAGGGGCGTCCAGTACACCTGGAACCGACTGCCCCAGGGGTGGAAACACAGCCCTACCATTTGCCATGGACTAATTCACACCGCACTGGAACAGGGTGAGGCTCCAGAACACCTGCAGTACATTGACGACATCATCGTATGGGGCAACACAGCAAAAGAAGTTTTTGAGAAAGGGAAGAAAATAATTCAAATCCTTCTGAAATCTGGTTTTGCCATAAAACAAAGTAAGGTCAAGGGACCTGCACAGGAGATCCAGTTTTTAGGAATAAAATGGCAAGATGGACGTCGTCAGATCCCAACAGATGTGATCAACAAAATAACAGCCATGACCCCACCAACTAGCAAAAAGGAAACGCAAGCTTTCTTAGGCATTGTGGGTTTTTGGAGAATGCATATTCCAAATTACAGTCAGATCGTAAGCCCTCTCTATCAAGTGACCAGGAAGAAGAATGACTTCAAATGGGGCCCTGAGCAATGACAAGCCTTTGAACAAATTAAACAGGAGATAGTTCATGCAGTAGCCCTTGGGCCAGTCCGGGCAGGACAAGATGTAAAGCATGTGCTCTACACCGCAGCCGGGGAGAATGGCCCTACCTGGAGCCTCTGGCAGAAAGCACCAGGGGAGACTCAAGGTCGACCCTTAGGGTTTTGGAGTCAGGGATACAGAGGATCCGAGGCCCGCTACACTCCAACTGAGAAGGAGATATTGGCAGCATATGAAGGGGTTCAAGCTGCTTCGGAAGTGGTTGGTACTGAAGCACAGCTCCTTCTGGCACCCTGACTGCCGGTGCTGGGCTGGATGTTCAAAGGGAAGGTCCCCTCTACACATCACGCAACCGATGCTACGTGGAGTAAGTGGGTCGCGCTGATCACACAACGGGCCCGAATAGGAAACCCCAGTCGCCCAGGAATCTTGGAGGTGATCACGAACTGGCCAGAAGGCAAAGATTTTGACATATCCACAGAGGAGGAGGTGACGCGTGCTGAAGAGGCCCCCTGTATAATAAACTACCAGAAAACGAGAAGCAATATGCCCTGTTCACTGGTGGGTCCTGTCGCCTTGTGGGAAAACATCGGAGATGGAAAGCTGCTGTATGGAGTCCTATATGGCAAGTTGCAGAAACTGCTGAAGGAGAAGGTGAATCGAGCCAGTTTGCAGAGGTGAAAGCCATCCAGCTGGCCTTGGACATTGCTGAACAAGAAAAATGGCCAGTACTTTATCTCTATACTGACTCATGGATGGTTTCAAATGCCCTGTGGGGGTGGTTGCAGCAGTGGAAGCAGAACAACTGGCAACGCAGAGGTAAACCCATCTGGGCTGCCGCATTGTGGCAAGATATTGCTGCCTGAGTAGAGAACCTGACTGTAAAAGTACGTCACGTAGATGCTCACGTACCCAAGAATCGGGCTACTGAGGAACATCAAAATAACGAACAGGTGGACCAGGCTGCTAAGATTGAAGTGGCTCAGGTGGATCTGGACTGGCAACATAAGGGTGAACTATTTATAGCTCGGTGGGCCCATGACGCGTCAGGCCATCAAGGAAGAGATGCAACATATAGATGTGCTCGTGATCGAGGGGTGGACTTAACCATGGACGCTATTGCACAGGTTATCCATGAATGTGAAACATGCGCTGCAGTCAAACAAGCCAAGCTGTTAAAGCCTCTTTGGTATGGAGAACGATGGTTGAAATATAAATATGGGGAGGCCTGGCAGATTGATTATATCACACTCCCACAAACCCGACACGGTAAGCGCTATGTGCTCACCATGGTGGAAGCAACCACCGGATGGCTGGAAACATACCCTGTGCCCCATGCCACTGCCCGGAACACCATCCTGGGCCTTGAAAAGCAAGTCCTGTGGTGACATGGCACCCCAGAAAGAATTGAGTCAGACAACGGGACTCATTTCCGAAACACCCTCATAGACACCTGGGCCAAAGAGCATGGCATTGAGTGGGTCTATCACATCCTCTACCATTCACCAGCCTCCGGGAAAATCGAACGATACAATGGACTGCTAAAGACTACGCTGAGAGCAATGGGTGGTGGGACATTCAAGCATTGGGACACACATTTAGCAAAGGCCACCTGGTTAGTCAATACCAGGGGATCTGCCAATCGAGCTGGCCCTGCCCAATTAAGACTCTTACGTACTGTAGATGGAGATAAAGTCCCTGTCGTGCACATAAGGAATATGCTAGGGAAGACAGTCTGGGTTACTCCTGCCTCTGGCAAGGGAAAACCCATCCGTGGGATTGCTTTTGCTCAAGGACCTGGGTACACTTGGTGGGTGATGCGAAAGGATGGGGAGGTCCGGTGTGTACCTCAAGGGGATTTGATTTTGGGTGGAAATAGCCAATGAACTGAATTTTGATGTCAACTGTTACATGATATTGTATATCATTATTTCTATGATATAGCAGTGGCATAGCAGTGAAAATCACCCAGATTAGTGAAGAATGAACTAACTCCAATGAAACCGAGCGAAGTGCAACGATGATAGAACTGGACGAGCGCAGCAGTACCGAAATGAGAACTGGCTTCAGGATGCAACGGCCCAACACTGCACACCATCTCTTCGGACCTGAAAGACTGTTATAACAGATGGAGCCCAAAGTCATGGACTAAATGAACTCAGTGGACATTTTAGAGGGATAGTCCATAGACCGAGGGAATGATATCTGTGCGTTCATATATATATATGTGTGTATATATAAAGAAAGATAGTGGTGGTTAATTGAAATGTATTAAAAAAAAAGATGTGAGACTTAAGCACGACGTAAATGGTATGGAATAAGGGGTGGATACTGTCCTGGTTTCGGCTGGGATAGGGTTAAATTTCTTCCTAGTGCTGTGTTTTGGATTTAGTATGAGGAGAATGGTGATAACACACTGATGTTTTCAGTTGTTGCTAAGTGCCCTCCTAGTCCAAGGACAGCTCCCGTGCCTACTGACTGAGCTAGGTACACAAGATGGGAGGGAACATAATCAGGACAGCCAGCCCAGCTGGCTCATGGGGTATTCCATACCATGTGACGTCATGCTCAGTATATGAAGGGTAGGCGTGATCCAGGAAGTACCGATCGCTACTTGGTTATCGGTCAGTGCGGGTGGTGAGCAATTGCATTGTGCATCACTCATTTTGTATATTTTATCATTATCATTATCATTATTATTTTCCCTTTTTTCCCCTGTTCTATTAAACTGTCTTTATCTCAACCCCCGAGTTTTTCTCACTCTTACCCTTCCGATTCTCTCCCCGTCCCGCTGGGGGTGGGGGGAGTGAGTGAGCGGCTGCGTGGTATTTGGCTGCCTGCCAGGTTAAACCACGACATAGAGATAAGCCTGAAATGCCCATTATTTATATTTATCGTCCTGATAAATCTAGAAGTAATTGTCAAGTAAGTTGTGTAAGGTGCATCTGAACCCTAAAGATATATTTTGTCAGGCAGAAGCAGCTTTGATTGCAGACATGGTGTGTGTTGACATACATTAGATTGGTACTGCCTTTCAAAACATCCCTGGATATGTACTTCTGGTCAAATGAACGACATCTTCAGTTATATTAAGACAAAGATGACATTTCAAACCAATCTCCTTGGACTAAGTGTGTGTTAGACTGTTACCAACTAAGAAACAAATATGGCCTAGGGAGTAGGGATCAAGTTCATAAATTAGGACTTTGAGTGTTGTTCTAGGAATGCCATTCACACAAAAAAAAAACCCAAAACAAAACCAACCAAAAAAACCCCAAAACCCAAACTCAGAAAAAACCTTGAAAGCTTGAGACATCTGCAGAATGACATTAAGAATGTTTTGGGATCTGATCAGTGGGGTGGACCTCTGTCCATCTAGCCCAGTATTCTCTTCCTGACATTGCAACCAGAAAGATGAGTTTGGGAAAGTATGTGAGCTTGGCTACTTTCTGCAATCCTTTTTCTTGGTATTTACCTCTCCAAAACTTGTGCAACTTGTGTCTACTTCATCCTTCCAGCTGTTTTGAATTTATCATGCTTATATCTTAGCCCTATGCACGCCAGCACAAATGTTCACAGTATGGTTCTCACATGCTGACAGCATTTGCTTCAGCCTAGAACACAGCTGCTACAGCTGTTTACTTTAATGTATCTTTTATAAAAATCTGTTATTCTCAAAAAAACTATGTGTAAAAAGAGGAGCAAAGGAACTTATGTGCAAAAATATGACTTTATTATTAGTCTTACTCATGTCTTGACAATCTATTCACAACACAAAAATTATATTAATTCAGTTACAATGATCCTAATATATGCAGTCCAACTATACACTTATTAAAAACTTCCATGAATGATGCAGTTAAATTTGTTAAACACAGACTGTATACTACCTAAATTTTTTCCCTATGTTATGTTTACCCTTTCCACATCCCTCTCTAAAGATTAATGGGATCAGTCTTCACTTAGCAGGGAAGTCATCAGTCATTATCATTCAGGAATCTCCACAGGGAGGAGTTTGATGGCGAAGGCAGTGGTTTCTTCCTTCTCAGTCTTAGGTCCACCAAAGATTTTTCTTATGTGTTGTTACAAAGTCTGTTTGGTCACTCTTTCTTTCCTCGTGGGCTCACAGGTTAGTTAGTTGCTTACCTACTATTTAGTTTTATTAGACCATTACCACATACAGTTAAGCCCTTCCACTGCAGAATCAGGACTAAGGGGAAGCAAAATAAGCCATTGCTAAGTTACTGGAAATAAGACACTGCAGAGTCAGTGTTCATCTGAAGGACATAGCCCTCTTGACCCTCTCCTGACCTTTAGCAATTTCTGAAGTCACAGCTTAAAAAGATTCACAATCCGTCACAACAATCCCTAACAAGTCCTGAGGCCTGAATTGCTAAGTTATTCAAAAGGTGGTGGCCTCTTGTAATCAGTAGAAACATCATATTTTCTTGGCTACACAATCTGGTAGTGGTGTGGTTTAATGCAGCAGGCAGCCAAACACCACACAGCAGCTTGCTCACTCCCCTACCACAGTGGGATGGGGGGAGGGAATCGGAAAAAAAGTAAAATCCGTGGATTGAAATAGAACAGAAAAGGAAGGGAAAATAATAATAATGGTAGGATATTCAAAATGAGTGATGCACAATGCAATTGCTGACCGAGGCTCAGCCAGTTCCCAAGCAGCGATGCCTCCTCCCCGACCAACCCCTGGTTTATGTATTGAGGATGACGTCATATGGTATGGAACACCCTGTTGGTCAGTTGGGTTAGCTATCCTGGCTATGCTCTCTCTTGGCTTCTTGTGCACCTGGCAGAGGATGGGAAGCTGAAAAGTCCTTGACTAGGGTAAACACTACTAAGCAACAACTAGAACATCAATGTGCTATCAACCTTATTCTCATACTAAATCCAAAACACAACACTATACCAGCTACTAAGAAGAAAATTAACTCTATCCCAGCCAAAACCAGAACACTAATACCTCACTCAGGTTGCCACATCTTTCATAATTATGTAATCATCAGCCTGAGGAATGGCCTCTGCTAAGCTACATGTTAGCCTAACATGCGATGCTACCAACAACTGATTTATTAGCATATGTTACAGTAACAACATATGTTGGGGGCTTTTCCTGCTAGTGGGTGGGTTTTTTACTATGCTAATTAGGATAGCTCACCCATAGTTCAAGTAGTTTCTGGCAGTCTTTGTTCTCTTGGTGCTTATCCTACTTAGCATGTTTCTTCCCCCAAGGCCATGCCTAGTTAACTGTCTACAGAGGTTGAATAATGTCTTTTGTTCCATTCCCTTATCTCACCAGAGCTTTCCTAGGATTCACCATCCCCCAGTCTTGCCAGTGTTTGAGACATTCCTCAGACAGGCTAAGGGGATCTCCACCTCCTGCTCCCTTATCGAGTTTCCTCTCATGTTCTTGTCCACCCCCTTCTGAGAAAACAGTTCTCTGTTCCAGGGGGTTACAAGTTAGCCTTGGTGTTAAGTTCCACTTGGTCTCCTACACCGCCACCTATTGCTCTCAGTGTAGTCTTTAGCAGTTCATTGTATCATTTGATCTTCCTGGAGACTGGTGCGTGATAGGGGATGTGATATACCCACTCAATGCCATGCTCTTCGGCTCAGGTATCTATGAGGATGTTTGGGAAATTAATCCCATTGTCTGACTCAATTCTTTCTGGGGTGCCATGTCACCATAAGACTTGCTTTTCAAGGCCCAGGATGGTGTTCAGGATGGTGGCATGGGGCACGGGATATGTTTCTAGCCATCCGGTGGTTGCTTCCACCATGGTGAGCACATAGCGCTTGCCTTGGCAGGTTTGTGGGAGTGTGATATAATCAATCTGCCAGGCCTCCCCATATTTATATTTCAACCATCATCCTTCATACCAGAGAGGCTTTACTCGCTTGGCTTGCTTGATTGCAGCGCACGTTTCACATTCATGGATAACCTGTGCAATAGCGTCCATGGTCAAGTCCACCCCTCGATCACGAGCCCATCTATGTGTTGCATCTCTTCCTTGATGGCCTGACGCGTCATGGGCCCACCGAGCTATAAATAATTCACCCTTATGTTGCCAGTCCAAATCCACCTGAGCCACTTCAATCTTAGCAGCCTGGTCCATCTGCTGGTTGTTTTGGCGTTCTTAGTGGTCTGACTCTTGGGTACATGAGCATCTACGTGATGTACTTTTACAGTCAGTTTCTCTACTCAGGCAGCAATATCTTGCCACAATGTGGCAGCCCAGATGGGTTTACCTCTGCGCTGCCAGTTATTCTGCTTCCATTGCTGTAACCACCCCCACAAGGCATTTGCCACCATCCGAGAGTCCATGTAGAGACAAAGTACTGGCCATTTTTCTTGTTCAGCAATGTCCAAGGCCAGCTGGATGGCTTTCACCTCTGCAAACTGGCTCGATTCACCTTCTCCTTCAGCAGTTTCTGCAACTTGCCATATAGGACTCCATACAGCAGCTTTCCATCTCCGATGTTTTCCCACAAGGCGACAGGACCCACCAGTGAACAGGGCATATTGCTTCTCGTTTTCTGGTAGTTTATTATACAGGGGGCCTCTTCAGCACGCGTCACCTCCTCCTCTGTGGATATGTCAAAATCTTTGCCTTCTGGCCAGTTCGTGATCACCTCCAAGATTCCTGGGCGACTGGGGTTTCCTATTCGGGCCCGTTGTGTGATCAGCGCGACCCACTTACTCCACGTAGCATCGGTTGCGTGATGTGTAGAGGGGACCTTCCCTTTGAACATCCAGCCCAGCACCGGCAGTCGGGGTGCCAGAAGGAGCTGTGCTTCAGTACCAACCACTTC
Source organism: Calonectris borealis (assembly GCF_964195595.1). Lineage (NCBI taxonomy): Eukaryota > Metazoa > Chordata > Aves > Procellariiformes > Procellariidae > Calonectris > Calonectris borealis. Next base: position 168,047,297 of record NC_134312.1, read on the forward strand.
CGAAGCAGCTTGAACCCCTTCATATGCTGCCAATATCTCCTTCTCAGTTGGAGTGTAGCGGGCCTCGGATCCTCTGTATCCCTGACTCCAAAACCCTAAGGGTCGACCTTGAGTCTCCCCTGGTGCTTTCTGCCAGAGGCTCCAGGTAGGGCCATTCTCCCCGGCTGCGGTGTAGAGCACATGCTTTACATCTTGTCCTGCCCGGACTGGCCCAAGGGCTACTGCATGAACTATCTCCTGTTTAATTTGTTCAAAGGCTTGTCGTTGCTCAGGGCCCCATTTGAAATCGTTCTTCTTCCGAGTCACTTGATAAAGGAGGCTTATGATCAGTCTGTAATATGGAATATGCATTCTCCAAAAACCCACAACGCCTAAGACGACTTGTGTTTCCTTTTTGCTAGTTGGTGGAGACATGGCTCTTATTTTGTTGATCACATCTACTGGGATCTGACGATGTCCGTCCTGCCATTGTATTCCTAAAAACTGGATCTCCTGCATAGGTCCCTTGACCTTTGTTTTATGACAAAACCAGCCTTCAGAAGGATTTGGACTATTTTCTTCCCCTTCTCAAAAACTTCTTTTGCTGTGCTGCCCCATACAATGATGTCATCAATGTATTGCAGGTGTACTGGAGCCTCACCCTGTTCCAGTGCAGTGTGGATCAGTCCATGGCAAATGGTAGGGCTGTGTTTCTACCCCTGGGGCAGTTGATTCCTGGTGTACTGGACGCCCCTCCAAGTGAAAGCAAACTGTGGCCTGCACTCCACCGCCAAAGGGATTGAGAAGAATGCATTTGCGATGTCAATTTTGGCGTACCACTTGGCTGCCTTTGACTCCAGTTCGTATTGGAGTTCTAGCATGCCCCGCACGGCAGCACTCAGTGGCGGCGTGACTTTGTTCAGGCCACGCTAGTCCACTGTTAGTCTCCCCTCTCCATTAGACTTTTGCCCTGGCCATATGGGACTGTTAAAGGGTGAGGGAGTCTTGCTGATCACTCCTTGGCTCTCTTGTCAATGAATCAGCTTATGATCTCGGTTGGTGCGATATTGCCGCCAGTATACCGTTGTGGTAGTGATCGGCACGTGTTGTTCTTCAACCCTCAGTAACCCCACAAAAGAAGGGTCCTCCGAGAGACCAGGCAAGGTGGACAGCTGTTTAATTTCCTCCGTCTCTAGGGTAGCTATACCAAAAGCCCACTGGTACCCTTTTGGGTCTTTGAAATACCCTCTCCTGAGGTAGTCTCTGCCAAGGATGCAGGGATGCACAATGGGGTGCTTCTGCCATGCATTCCTGGTTAGGCTCACTTCAGCCTCCAATACAGTTAACTCTTGGGATCCCCCTGTCACTCCAGAAATACAGATGGGTTCTGCCCCTTTATGGCTTGATGGCATCAGGGTACACTGTCCACCGGTGTCTACTAGAGCCTTATACTCCTGTGGGTCTGATGTGCCAGGCCATCGAATCCACACAGTCCAGTAAACCCGGTTGTCCCTTTCCTCCACCTGGCTGGAGGCAGGGCCCCTCTAGTTCTAGGTCATAGTATTCGTTACTCACTTCTTGTAAATATGAATCAAGAATTCCTTCATTCCTCCAAAGTAAGATCAACCCTTCTACTCTGTCTGGGGAACTGTTCACTGGAAACTGGACCATCACAAGACAGGTTTTTTCTGGCAAATGGAGCAGCATTTTTCCTGGGAGGACCCCCTTGTGTGATTGTTTTTCCTTGCAACTCATGTAACACGTGCCTCTAGGGTCAAGGTAGGTTTTCCATCCCACTGCCTCATGTCCTCTCTGTGTCCACGCAGGTAAAACCACAGGGTGCCCCGTGGTGTGTATCCACTATATCCTCCCTCTTGAGCAGAGGATCGCTTACTCCTAATAGCTGGGATACTGATCCATACAAGTGGGGAGTATGATCTATCCTCTTTGAGTTGCTGGACCTTCCGGGACAGTTTCTCCACAGCCGAGACATGGGAGGAAGACACAGTTTCTTCATATTCCTGGAGTTTGCCAAATGCATCATCCACTGTTGGTGCTTCTTCCTCTTTCCAAGACAATATTGCCAATGAAGTGGCATACGACACTGGTGCGCTCCGTACAAACTTCCGCCAGACGGGTCACGTGCACTGGACTTCATCTGGATCTTTGGATCATTGCTTGTTGTCCAAGATCATCGTAAACCACCGCCAGTATGGCTAATTCCCTCAGGTACTGGATACCTCTCTCCATGGTGCTCCACTTGCCTGGGTGACATATAACACCTTCCTTGAAGGGTTACCTTTCCTTCATGCCTGACAGGAGTCGCCTCCAGAGGCTGAGGACTTGTGCCCCTTTTCCAATTTCTTTGTCAATGCTCCCTTCCCTAGAAAGGGATCCCAGCTGCTTGATTCCTTCCCCTCTAATTCCAGGCTACTGGCCCCGTTACCCCAACATCAGAGCAGCCAGGTGACAATATGCTCGCCTGGACGACGGCTGAAATCTTTTTGCATATCTCGCAGCTGACTCAGGGATAGGGATAGGGTGGTTTCCGTCCTGTTTATGAGTTCTTCCTCTTCGTCCTCCCCTCCTCATAATGGCCCTGCTTTTCCATCATCCCTTTCTAGACAAGCTGACTTTTGCTTCCAAGATTTCCTCTTATGTACAGGGGTGACTGATACCAGCATGGATTGGTCCTCTGGTTCAGCAGTGCTGCCTGTTGCTGGGGTCTGAGTAGCTGCAGTGCCTGTCGAGGGGGTTGGAGTAACTGCAGTGGCCGTCGAGGGGGTTGGAGTAACTACAGTGCCCATTGCGGGGGTTTGAGTAACCACAGTGTCCATCGCCGGGGCTGATCTCTGGACGGTATTCCTAAATAGTTGTTTAACGCTAAGCAAGACCTGAACCACATTCAGGAGACATAGCAATAGGAACATGCTTGTTTGAACATCCCAAGGATATTCAAAATTCTCAAGAACTGTTGTAGAGGGCTTCATGAAGAGGATAGAAGAAAAAGAAGTTTCTGAAGATATGAAAGGGAAGATATAGGAAGGTGTCTCCCCCATAAATTGGCTCTCCAAAGAGAAGAAGTAAAAAGTGTGATTATTAATAGTTTCTGAGAGATAGCTCCCGAAGCACAAGGGTGATGGCAGTGCTGAGTACAATATCATGACCAATAAGTTTATCATACCATAAGCCAGTGTTACACAGTATAGCAAAGCGATAACCTTAATCCATCTCCCAGAGGTGATAAACAGCACATAAATACTGATAAACAGTATATACAGCAAGTAAGTGTTACATAACACAACTCCGAGAACAAATCCGACAATTCTGGGCATCACTGAAGATACAGTAGCAAACATTATGGGCTGTGGATAAAGTGTGCTGCTCTAGCGTTGGGGAGGATACACAGAATGTTCTTTTTGTATTCAGGCTGCCCCATATACACCTTTTGCTACTACTGGTACCCTCAGCATCCTGGTAAAGACTATTCTCTTCATTCTTTTCAGAGTGGATAATGTTAGTTAATACCCCTATGTCATCTTCCCACAGTTGCCCTTTTGTAATATTTTCTGCTCCTGGAAGATCAGTCCAGTCAGGATGTTTTGCATCTCTCGCATTTCCCAACAGAAAAAGTGCTGCCTTTGCATTAAGACTCACTCCTGCTACTTGTTTCCTTCCCTAGCATTATATCCTGTAATTTTGGCCTGGAGCTATGAAAAAGGATACGTACACATGCTGCTTTCTTAAATCCATTGGTCTCTGTCTGATACTGTGTGAGTGCTGTGAGTTATCTCCTAGTCAGCCTATCCACAGCTGCTGCTTTCATTCTACAAAGATATCTTATTATTAAATTATTAGATGTTAGGCTCTTACTAGACTAATGAACACATGTTATGCATCTGTGCCACACCATGGCCAGTATCAATAATACTGCCTGTGATGGGGAGAGAACCTTTGAGTCTTGTTCTTTAGGAAAAATTAGTGGCTTCCAGGGTCTTTTTATAGATGGATAGCTACACTTACAATGAAAGGATAAACTCTGTGAAGAAACAAGGAAGGCATGTGTATAAGTATTTTCAGTGTTTTGAGCTAGCAATATCATGAGAGTACCGTGAAGCTGAAGCATTCTGACTGGGTGCCTAGACATTTGTAATGTTTTCCATTTTGTGAATGGAAGAACAAAATGTCCTTGGGCAAATGAATCACCGTTATAAATAGCCACCTACAGTGGGAGATAAGTGTCATTTGGACACCTGCTTTAAATGAATAAGCTTCAATTGCAAGTGCCCTAATCACTAGACTAGAATCAAGGTCCCTTTTTCTGTGATTTAATGCAAAGACTCCTACTTGCATGTTCACAATGGCTTAGCTTCAAATGAAAAGGTGATGGGCAATGACAGTCAGAATACATCACAGCTTGGTGATTAAGTCACCTTCAAATGAGAGAGAAGCAAATTCAGTCTTTTGCAAGCAGCAGGAGAACTAGAATGCAGGTCTAGATAGGACAGCTTCATGAACATCAGTGTTTACAGAACTACGCTGTGCTGGAAAACAGGAGGACTGAGATGTTGGTAGAATGGACCCTACCAAAAAAATATGTTAGGAATGCTTACATAGTATAAAGTATTTCTTGAGCTGAATGCTTAAAGTAACTTAATGTTGTTCTTTTAATATAAAGGTAATATCAGTATAGCTAACCATACTTATGATAGCTTTTTGAGCTTTGAAGTGCTTATTATACTGTCAGTTCTGCCTGAAGATTTTTTTTTTAGGAAAAGAAAAGGTCACCAAGATGACTATCACTATGAAAACCTTGTCAGATACAGCTGGAAAGTCATTCAGTGTGTTTCAGACTCTTGTTTACATACTAAAATAGCTTGGATCTTCTAGTATTTGTAAAGGAATATGGTTCTAATTAATACAAAATTGTTTTTTTAATGTGGTTATAATTGCAGAAGAAATCACAGTACATGAAAAATTCAAAAGAACTGTTTAGAAAATCAAGACAATAAGGATTCAAAGTTCTTCATGTACTGCTTTTCTTTCTACAAGAAATCAATTGTACTTGTTCTGTGAAGTAGTAAACATCCTTAATAGAGAAAAAAATACAATAAAACAAAAATCCTCACAAGTCCTCCAATAGAAATTTATCTCAAAACATGCTTAAACCCCCCCTATTGGTCTGCATCTTCACTCTGGTGTATTATGTTTAAGTGTTTAACTCAGAACTCTAGTCTTAGCAGGTCTCCTATATAGTTAATGGGGAAATAGAAACACTTCAGTGTACTATTCAGGAAAGAAAACTAAATGAGTTATCTGCTATAACATGACAGAGAAAAGCTTTTCTTACAATATACAATGTTCATGCATGTGTGTTTATCTACATGTGAATGTCTATGTCATCAAATATGTTTTAATTGGATATGTTCATGATGGAAAGTTGTATCTGATTTTTTCAGAGGCAGCCATGCAACAATAATAACAAGTTAACTCCATAATAATGCAGGTAGATATATTTAAAACAAAGCTAAACTTTTAAGACTGTGGAGGTCAATACATAAGGACTAGATACTCATCTGGTATAAATTAATGAAACACCATTGATTTCTTACATCACATACATTTCTAGAATGGGTTAGAGACTTTTATTCATATTGAATTATTGACTGTACTCTCATTGAAATTCACAGCCTCAATCAGAGAAGCACCCCCATTGAGAGGGAAAAAAACCAAAACAAAACACAGTTGCCTTTAGGTCTAAAGGATTTAAACTAAACTATTTCAAATCAATCTCACCTTCAAACATTTTTCTTGGCCAGGAATGCACATGAGTATGTGTCTAAGTGTTTTGGGTTTGGTTTTTTGTTGTTTTTTGGTTTTGTTTTTTTTTTTTTTTTTTTTTAAGCAGACTCTGTATTTAGAACATGGGGTACTCAAAAGAAAGTATTTCTAATTTTACAAAAAATACAAATTGTATGTTAATGTGATTTTTTTTCAAAGTAAAACTTTGCAAAGGTTTTATTTCAAAACATGCTTAAAAATCCGTATTGGTCTGAATCTTCACTCTGGTGTATCTATGTCTAGGTGCCTAAGTCAGAATTCTAGTAAAACTTTGCAAAAAAATTTGGCAAAGAATGTTTGCAAAAAAATGAACTGTGTAGGGAAATTTGTGAAATTACTTTGTATAAAAATATTGTGATTTACTTTTAAAAATGGACTTTATAGGAATAGAGATATCTGGAGACTGCTGCTTCTAAACACCACAGCTTTCAGGACAGCAAAGAACAAAGTAGCTGTGTTTTCCAAGAGAGATTAAAAAGTAGCAAAATGCTAAGTGAGAGCTCTTTCTACCAGAAAGAAAGAAAATGGATGGGAACAAAGAAGGTAAATTTAAAATACAAAATCATAGAAAACTTTAGGCTGGAAGAGATCCCTGAAGGTTATCTAATCCAATCTCCTGCTCAAAGGAGGTCTAATTAGATAAGGCTGCCCATGGCTTTATCCCTTTGAGGTTTTAATATCTCCAAGAACAGAGATTCACAACCCTTCTGGGCAACCTGTTCCAATGTTTTACACCCTCGTGATAAAATGGTTTTCTTTATGTACAAATGGTTTTCTTTGTTTTCCATGTTCCACCTTGTCTTTGTCACCTCCTGTGCTCCCATTGGGTAGTTGTAGAGAGCAATAAGGTCTGCCCTTCACTGTCCAGTTTTGAGGGTGAACAACCCCAGTTCTCTCAGCTTGTACAAGTTCCCTTGTACATAATTTTTGAGGTCCCTGACCATTCTGGTGGCCCTCCCTCCACTGGACTTCCTCCAATATGTTTACGTCTGCCTTGTACTACAGAGCCTAGGACAGATGGGGTCTCACAAGTGCTGAAAAGAAGAGAATAATCACCTCCTTTGACCCTTCTTGCTGTGCTTGAGCTCAGTCAGGTGTTCCCGGTCCCTTCATCTTCATCTTTTGCCAAATTTGCTTGACTTTCTGCACAGTGTAGTAGACTGTCTTTGTGCACTGAGGAGGCTGTCTTTGAAGACCAGTCCAATTGTGTCGGGCCCCTTTGCTCTCCAGGACATGGGATCCTGAAAAATAGATCCCAGAATATGCTCAAATCAGTTCTCCTTAAGTTCAGGGTTGTAACCCTTTTTTTTTACTCACTCTCATTTTGTTAGCTTTGAAAGTTCATGGCAGTTTCTCAGAGGAGATTCCTGCAATCCTATCTTCAAGAAGGGCATGAAGGAGTGTCTGGGGAACTACAAGCTTTTCAGTCTTACCTCAGTCACCAGGTAGGTAATGGAGCAAATCCTCCTGGAAACCATTTCCAAATGTATGAAGGACAAGAAGGTGGTTAGGATTAGTCAGCATGGATTTATGAAACATACCTGAGCAGCTTTCTTGCCTAAAAAAGGCTTCATTTACATCCTCTTCTTGATTAGGTGGTCTGTAGCGGATGCCTGCCACAGTGTCTCTGTGTGGATCTGTTCTTACCCATAAGCTCTAAATCACCTGCCCCAGTGAAAAATTTTGTGTACATGAGCCACCACTTTGCAAAGAGAACATCCCTCTTCCCTCTCCTTTGAAGTCTCTTTCCTGAAAAGCCTATATACATCCGCTGCAGCACGCCTGTCGTGTGAGATATTCCACCACATCTCTGTAAACCCAGTGAGATCCTAGCTCTTCAAGTGCACTCAGACCTGTAATTCATAGGAATCACAGGACCACAGGATAATTCAGATGGGAAGGGACTTAAGTCCTTCTAGTACAACCTCCTGCTGAAAACAGGGTCAGCTCCTTGGTAGTCTCAATTTTCCTTTCATGTGTGTTAGCTCTCTGATTGGAAGGAAAAAAAAAAGAAATAAAGTTTTGATCCCTTGGATGAAATAAAAATTTCACCATCTGTAGAAACAGAACATATGAAACAGCATCTACTAAAATTAACTAAGCATAGATAGACAAATTGACAGCCCTAGGTAACTCCTGCCCAAGAATCTTAAGGGAAGTAGCAAATTACTGTGATAGTAACACAATTGTTTTTACCCTCTGAACTGTAAATTTGTTAGGAAGGACTGAATAGCTAAATTATCTCCAAACCACTGATTTTAATTTTTTAACAACTCAGAAGGAAACTGAAGACATTTCAAAGGTTTAGAGGACTGAAAACAGTAGCAATATTTGCATTACAATGAAGGAAAGGCCCAGGGAGCCATAGACTACTTAGACTGATGTTTATCTTTGATAAAATAACTGATTTGTGGCTATCAAGAAAGAATCAGAAATAAAAATTCAGGCAAAAAATCAGGCTATGTATTTGGAAACCCCTGTTTCCAGATGGGGAGGGGCTGCACAGACTTAATATTGGTAAGCTTCTTCTACCCCGGGAATAAGTAATTTTATAAATCCTCTTTTTATTCCTGCCTAGCAGGGCTGCTTTTATTACCCTTAGCTTTTTCATAATTTGTCATAATCATAGCATACATAATTGGGGACCAAAGTGATCATAATCTCCAGGGACATTCTGTTAGACCCAGCAAGGATGGATTATTATGATGGCTTTTTTTTGCAGCATGGAACGTGCATTACATCTGATATAAAAAAAAAAAGACTTATTGAATTCATGTAATGAATTCCTTGAGAATTCATTGTCTTGGAAAAAAACCCTGACATATAGAAAAGAGACAAAAGAAAACTCAACAGTCATCTATTAAAAAAAGTATCATATATTAATACCACTAAATAAAGGAAGGCCAGGTACTGATCTCTGGCAATGCAGCTCAGCTCCATGGAGTTTCATTCACAGTGTTTGGACTGGCTTACTTTGAAGAAGTTGAATTTAGCCTTCTGCTTGCCATATGTTGTATTCTTATATCCCTAAATTAATTATTTCCGTGAGGTTTTTTTCAGATCAGAATATGATATAAAGAGAAGACTCTCTTGCTTGCTCATCAGAGAGCTTTTTTGTATGAAACTGAACACATGGCATGGACACTGCTTGCATAGTATGATGACCTACAAGGGTTTCTGAATGTGCAAACCTTCTTATGAAATACCAAATCTGACATCCTTAGGATCCAAAAGAAGACTGAAAGGAAGGAAATTGTCTTTAACATGACTTTTATCTTTAATCCGATCAGTTAAACAAGTTGAGAAAACACATCAGGGACAACCTGTGCGAACTAGAAGACCATTTAATTTACTAGAAGCAATCCTAAAGGGGACTGCTCCCCCGAAGGAGTTGCACAAAAACCCACTATCACAAAACTGTATGCCTACCTAAGAGTTGCAGAAAATATACAATTAACTGAAGAACACACTAAGGTTTCCAAATTGCAGATGCCCATAAACACAGACCCTTTAACGTTCCAACAACTTTTTAAACCTTCACCCATTCTGGATGCACCGCCCCTCACATGGGGTACACCAACAGAAAACATTTGGCTTATGGATGCTTAAGCAAAAAGGGTAAATGGTAAATGGCAATATAAGGCCATTGGATTAGATATTACCACTGGCAAACAAGTAATAGAAGAAGGTGAAGGTAGTATACAAGAGGAGAAATAAGAGCAGTTGTTTTGACAGCACAGAATGGAGCAAAAATCCTATATGTAGACTCTTATGCTGTGTGGGCTGGTGCCACACAGTAGCTCTGTCAATGGGAAACCTTGAATTGGGAAGTAAATGGATCCCCAGTTTGGAGAAACAAAGATTGGCATTTGTTACTAGATATAGCCGGAAAAACACCTTTCAAGATGGGATGGGTAAAAGCTCATGCTAAGGATAATCAATCAGCCACAAAGTGGAATCAAAACGTAGATGAGCTACCTAAATTAGGAAAATCCTAATCTTGAGTGGTATTGATTGGGAGAATGGTTACATTAAAACCTAGGCCACAAAGGTAAAGCAGCACTTCACTTTGCTGCACAGAATAAAGGCTGACCTATGAACAGAAAAACTTGTGAAACTATTCTTACAGAATATCCCCAGTGTAGATTGAAATTACAAGCAGATCATCCTGCTAAAGCACCACCTCTGCATATCAATGAAGGGAAAACTTTATGGTCTATGTGGCAAATTGATTATATTAGACCATTCAAATCCTCTGCGGGATATCGATACATCCTCACAGGAGTGGAAGCAGTCTCCGGCTTGCTTATGGTGACTAAGTGTCGGAAAGCTGATGAGCAAAATACAGTGTGAGGGCTATCGTTTTGGGTCTCTACCAAATCTACCTACTCCTGATGTTATCCAAAGTGATAATGGCTCACATTTTTCATGTAAGGAAGTGCAAGATTGGGCAAAACAAGAGGGAATTAAATGGGTATTCCACACCCCATATTACCCTCAATCAAATGGGATAGTAGAAAGAGCTAATGGCTTATTGAAAAGGAATCTCAAATCACATGAGGCTCAATGGGATACACGACTTCCCAAAGTATTCCATCAATTAAATAATCGATAGGGCCTACTGGAAGCTCTGTAAGCTGAGCATTCTTTGAAAAAAATGACCTACTGGGAAAAAAGAATATCTGATGACATTACAGCCAAGACAGCCTGTGATGGCCAATTTACCATCCATCAGTATTGTGCCTGTGACTTTAATTAAACCTCATGGGCCACGTGCCTAGGAAGCTACCGATAGTGGTGCAAAACGTAGAACTAGTGCACGATGGACTTTCCCTTCTTTTTAACGGGGTAACCTGTTCGGACTTTCCCCACCAAAACAAGTCTCTATTTTCTCTTACAGCGCCCTGCAAGACGACAAATGGAAATGCTGTGTTCATGTTACTACCTCAAACCCTAAAAATGCTGCTTACACCCATTGCAGTCTTCTCTATTAGCATTTGGAACTAACTAATGGCTCCTATCTGATATACAGCCTCAGTGGGAAAGAATTAATGAAAGGGACCACCAACTGATTGTGGATGCACTTGGTGCAGCCCAAAATAATGTTTCTCTAGCTCTTAGTTGTATCCAAGCTCAATTGCGGATGCAATCTATGGTAGCAGCAATTATAAGAGAAGGTGAAGAGGGCACCTTAACCACTGAAATTTGAAAGGTAATTTGGGATAATGCAACTAAATTTGAAAAAGAATTACAAGCCTGGTGGTATTTAGTCAATTTAACTTATGACCCAGCAACAATAAGGCCACAACTTTTGTCTTAACCATATGCAATGCTTCGGCATATACCATATTCCCAATCATTGGGCTAGGATTAAATCACAATGGAGCAACACTCTATCCATTAGAACCCATAAAGTATGGGCCCAACGAAACAGAAACAAATGGGAAACTGTTGATGTTAACATACGTGTTGTATGGGAACAACAAGGATTTATTTGTGAGAGTAACACCATCAAAGCCCAAGACATTTGTCTTGACACTGAACAAGATGTTTGTCGTTTTGAAATACATTCCGATGAAACCCCTGAAACTGTACTTGTACATATTCGAAAAAGATGTGTTTGTATGAGAACCCTTTGTGATTTCATATTCATAGATAATATTACTGTAGATACAAGTAATCACTCAAATATTTGTGTTTGTAACACTAATAAAGTTGTGGGATGTGATTTTAATTATTCAGCTCCTGTTATGTCTTATCAATTTATAATCTAATTATACATTGAGTCAAGATTTATTGTCTACAACCATCAGAATTATCTTACATTGGTGAATAAACTATTAGAACATGATAACCTATGTCAACTGCTAGAATGCATCTGAAAAAATGGACACAAAACTCTAATCATGTTCACCATGATACAGAAGAGATACACCATGTCTTGGAAAGAGTGAAGAAGGATGGAGAACACCATTGGTGGGAAACTCTTCTTGGATGGTCACCAACAGCAACAGTAGTGTTTAATCTTATGCTTCATCCAGTTGTGATTTTATTAACCCTAACTTTAATACGTCTATTGCTTATAATTATATTGTATATAAAGTTTTGGTACATGATAAAACAACTAACCCAACTTTAACCAGCCAAAACATACAAATTAACACATAACAAATAGCAGTGCTTCACCATCTACTTACTGTGGATCTATAAGCGCACAAACTATCAATATACTATTTATGGCAAGAGGCAAGAAGTGACCATACCACCAGTCTGTGAAAGTAAGATGAATTGACTATAGTCACAGGGTGGAGTGTGGTGGTGTGCTCCCCCTCTGCCCCATGTAATCAGTGGGGGTCGTGATGGTTGCATGCAGGTTATGCTGGACTTTGGAGGCGGATGGCAACACAGTAGGCAAGGGCTGTCTGGCATAGCAACCCAGACATCTTGCTGGTATGCAAATATGACTATACGTCAATCATCTTACACCCATAAATAGTGGACAGCCCAGGGCCCGTTGAGCTCTCCTGCATAGGAGTGGGCTGCATGCCAGGATGTCCCCCTGAGTAGGGACACCTCTCAAGGTTACTCCTCGAGGCTGAGAGATTCCTTGCTGCAACAGATTCTCGGTAAGTGACTAATAGCATGCTAAACTTGGAAATCTCAGCTAAGTGATACAAAAGATTGATTGCACATATATAATCCTTTAGACATAACTGTTGACCAAGGCTGGGACTAGGTGGTCCAGCCACACCTAGACTCCTCTAAGGGAAGGAGTTTAAAAAGCAAGGGGGACCTTTCTGAACCTCATGACTCAACAGGAGGGTGTCCCTGACAGTTTAGTCTGACCTTGTCCTCTATGCAGTAAATAATCAAGTGTACCTTGTTAAACCAGTCACATTTACCATGGAACTTTGTTAACTCTCTGTTTTATACCAATAAAGTATATTGTTGCTTCTCTCTTATGAGTGAAGTGCACTCTTACTCCATCCGCAACAAGACTGAAATGCAATCGTTTTATTCAGTAAAAAAATATGTGGATGAAGTTCAATGACCTGTGTTATACTGGAGGTCAGATCAGATGATTTAAAAGCCCCTCAGGCTTTAAACCCAAGGAAATCTCTATGAAATCTATGAAGTTTCAAAAAATATTTTCTGTGCTAAATGGCTGTCTGCTAGAGCAGCTTGCGGGAAGATAATAACTAAATAGTGATTGCTTAAAACCTTAAATCTAAATTTCTTTATCTATCAACAGATAGTTCAGCTTAGTTGTGTTTACTCAAAGATCTGTATCTAACAGTTTATGCTATATCTTACAGTTACAGTACTTTGAGATGATTAAATTCTCACTTGAAGTTCTGAAAGATCTGCAGGCTGTTATTTAATATCTAGACAACAAAGTGCTTAACTGAAACAGTAACATACTTCTATTACAGTATATAATTGTATTTTTATTTATGTATATGCATATGAATGTCTTTTTTTTTTTTTTAAAGTGTCTATTGACACTAATTTGCAGTACTGGATCATTTAAAAGGCCAATAATCTGTTTAAATGTGTGGTCTATTCATTCAGTATAAAATAAGTAATCAGTAATAAAATCAGGGCATTTCAGTTTTTCATAAGCAGTATAGGAAAAATGAGATTCTACATATTCTCTTGAATTTTTTAAGCTCCTTGTTATAAACAAGCAGTATTTCTAACAGTGCATTTTACTGGGAAAAAATACATTGAAGTTCTTATTTTATAAGGTACTGTTATACAAGTAAAGTTCAAGTTACTATGATTAATAGCAGTAATATATGTAATAACTACAATTAAAAAGTCTTGCTGGCAAATACACAATATTTGTGTGAGTTCTCCCTGTGCTGTCTAACACTGGAACTGCATACATTCAGAATGACATCTGCATTTGATCCATGAGTTGGAAAAAAAAAAAAAAATGAAATCAACACAGGACATTACACCCTTCCTGCTGTATTCCTACAAGTGTCATCAAAGTAATCTTGACCTCATTTAGTTTCCAATATCTGACATAATGAATATAGTTTGGCTGAAAACTCAACAACAGCCCATTAAAAAGCCATAGATGGCAAAACAGATGGTTTACAATCCTAAGTACAAGATCCTTCTAGAAGATCATGCAAACTGAACACTCAGAAAAGTAGCTGAAAATGGAAGGTAAGGAATCAAAAATGTTCAGAGACAATTCACAGTAAGGGAACCAAACAATGACTTAAAAATACAGACATAAAGCATACAGTATAAGGAAAGATTTTAGAATTTAATTTTACATTTAGCTAAAATCATAAATAAGAGCTGATCAAATCACTTTTATTATGAGAAAGAGAATAAAATTACAAGAATCCTTGAAAAAAAACATTAGGAAATGCTAGTGAAAAGAAATATGCCTCGATGAGAGCACTTTCTACTTTCTCTCCCTCCACCATTTATTTAACACTTATTTATTAATAGAACCATAGAACAGCCCGGGTTGGAAGGGACCTTGAAGGACAATCTGGTCCACCTTTTTGTGGGAAAGGGAGCTTAGACAAGATAATCTAGTACCCTGTCTTGAAAACCTCCAGTGATGGGGATTCTACCACATCCCTGGGGAGATTGTTCTAGAGACTGATTGTTCTCTTTGTAAAAATTTTCTTATATTGAGATGAAACGTTTCCCAGTGCAACTTGTATCCATTTCCCCATCTCCATGTTGCTCCTTGTGAAGAGAGAAATTCCGTCCTCTTTGTAGGCACCTTACTTACCATACTTTTGAACTATTCAAAAAGAGAATGACCACTTAAACTAGCATTTTCTGGCCACAAAATATTATGCTCTGTCTATGTTTTACAGCAATTTTTCCTCTGTGCCTGTTCTGCAATTTTCATTCTCAACCCGTTGGGACAGGACCCATTTACTAACTACCTTGTATATGTATAGTGCCTGGCACAAGGGGTTCCCAGTCTCAGTTTGGCTTTAGATGATATTTAAATGAAAAGAATTAATAACAAGATGCTAATGTAGGCTAAGAAGTACATAAACACTACAAGAAGGTAACTACTTTCATGGCATGTTTTCAGCCTGAGGCATTATCAACTATGAGTTAACTGAAACAAAATTCACCTAATTTGAGCAAAGACAGGTAAGTCTCAAAAGAAGAACTTCAGTGAACATGGCTGTAGCCACTTTCCTTCTGCTGCCAACAGATTGATATGGCTGGCACTACTTTACAACAACAGAGCAAAAATAGTTCCTGTAAATGTCTTACTTTCTGTAAGAACTATCTGCAAGCATAGCAGATAGCCAGGCTGAGAAGATAGAATGTAAACTAAACATATCCAGTTACAATTTGTCTTGGTTTATGTATTCAAAAATATAAGAAGGCCAAATGAGCTAAATGCTGAACTCATTTACAATTATGTCTCAGTGGGTACTTGTCGTGGTTTAACCTGGCAGGCAGCCAAATACCACGCAGCCGCTCACTCACTCCCCCCGCCCCCCCAGTGGGACGGGGAGAGAATCGGAAGGGTAAGAGTGAGAAAGACTCGTGGGTTGAGATAAAGACAGTTTAATAGAACAGAAAAGGGAGAATAATGATAATAAATAATGATAGAATATACAAAATGAGTGATGTACAATGCAATTGCTCACCACCCGCGCTGACCGATAACCAAGTAGCGATCGGTACTTCCTGGATCACGCCTACCCTTCATATACTGAGCATGACATCACATGGTATGGAATACCCCATTGGCCAGCTGGGCTGGCTGTCCTGATTAGGTTCCCTCCCATCTTGTGTACCTAGCTCAGTCAGTAGGCACGGGAGCTGTCCTTGGACTAGGAGGGCACTTAGCAACAACTGAAAACATCAGTGTGTTATCAACATTCTTCTCATACTAAATCCAAAACACAGCACTAGGAAGAAATTTAACCCTATCCCAGCCGAAACCAGGACAGTACTGAATCAGGTCTATAGTGCATAAACATTGGGTAAAATGAGAGAACACAAATTAATAAATGGTGCACTGCTTAAAGCATCAGAAAACAGTCCTTCCTGAAGACTAATTACA
Source organism: Calonectris borealis (assembly GCF_964195595.1). Taxonomy (NCBI): domain Eukaryota; kingdom Metazoa; phylum Chordata; class Aves; order Procellariiformes; family Procellariidae; genus Calonectris; species Calonectris borealis. Next base: position 168,063,186 of record NC_134312.1, read on the forward strand.
AATTAAAAGATGCCTGTCAAATTAACCATGCTTCAGGAAAATGGAATGCATTATAAATAAAGGAATTAATACTGCAGCTTTTTCTCACTTTTTAGTTTTAAAGCACTAATTACAAATTATTCTGAAGATATGACAGCAAAACAGGTGCTGTTTTATTGTCGCTCTGCACCAGGGAGCAGATAGAGTATAACAGTATTTGCTTACAGAACAGAAAATGTTTCTCTTTAATCATCTCATGTAGCATTAATTTAGTGACATATACAACTTGGTTTTGAATGATGGTTAATGGGCTTTGGAATTGCCTGAAGTTTGTTTATAAAACTATGGAAAAATAGAGCTGGAACAGCCTGTTATTGCCTTATCTCAGGAACTGTAGTGCTAACTGAACCTTTTTGAAAGAAATTGTCATCTACAGCCTACTGTCCCCCTTGTAAACAATCTCCTTGGGAAATTGGTAAGTCAATCCTTTACCAGTAGATTTTCCCTAATATCTATTTTTTTTCTAGATAAACAGGAAGGCTGTTCTCTTCATCTTTCCACAGTCTTCTATATTTTGAAGACTGGGATCAATCTTCTCTTCTTGAGAGTAAAAAAAATATTTTTTTTCAGTCTTTGGTAATTCTGAATGTTCTCTGGGCTCCTGCAATTGATCCATAATGATAATGAAATGTAAAGCTGAAAACAGAATGCCATATTCCACCCACAGACTTACCAGTGTTGAGTAAGTGAATGGTTTATTGTCTTTGATCTTTACATCGCAGTGTGGTATTTCCTTCTTTTTTTTTTTTTAAAATTACATTATTAATTACATTATTAATTCTTATTTAGTGTTTTCTGAAAAAATTTCATGATAACAGTTATTCCTTATCTTACATTTGTAAAAAAGACTAATTCTTACAGTATCATAAAAAAAATTAATTTGAATGTTTGACACAGTTTAGTCCTCTAAAATCTATATTGGCTGCTACTTTTACCTTGAAGAATAATAATAACAAAAATTAGAGTATTTGTTTGGAAATTAAAACTATAACAATTGATCTTTTTTCCCCTCCTTTCTTCTATCCTTTTCCTTTTGAAACAAACATTACTTTTTTCCCTCTGAATTTCAACTGTCCTCCCTGAGTTCTTAGAAATAACTGTAATGCTTTTGAAGGTCAGCTAAATATATAGATCCAACAGAAGTCACAAAAACATGAAATAAATATATCACTGTTACTTAGAAATCATCTTCCTTACATCTTCCTCCCCCATTTTTCCTAGTGTAAAGTTCTCATCAGGTTGGCCAGCTTCTTGGTGAAAATGCTTTTGTGCTAGTTCGTCAGGTGATCCTGCCTCTTTTACTAGCAGTACTCAATTGTGAAAGAGGGCTGAATGGTCATAAAAATCAAATCCCTGTTGTCAACATCAGCTTGGAACTAGTTGTTGACTCATAAAATCTAACCACAACTCCTCAAGCCCCTCCCCTCACTAGCAGGATGAAAGAGAAAACCATGCTGCCAACTCTCACTCCTATTCCTAGGTAGTCACACTTGACACTTTCCAGAAATTCACTTTAAAAAATCCACCTATACTTTTAAAAATTAACCTATGTTGCAATGGTTTTACATTCATAAAGGTGGCCATAATTAAATCGTCCTTCTGGGAGTCACACATAAGGTCCTCATTTGCTACAGAGTACCTCCAAGCCATCAGTTGGAGGGGGGGGGGAGTGGAAATAAATAAATAGAGGAATGATTAGAGAGCTACTAAAAACAATTGCAGAAACTGAGGTTCCATCCTAAGAATTAAATTATAAATATTTTCAATGTTCAGCTTCTGCAGAGTGTTCCATTCTAGCTAGAGCTGTGCAAATAAAAAAGCTATCCTCAGCATAAAAGGAGCAATAGCTGGGTAGATTCATTTTCACATTCAGTGTGCTGCAATATCTGCAAGAACAAGACAGTGAAATATTATTTTAGGAAACAAATGAGAATCATCCCACTGTAACCCCCATTAAAATCAGATCTTTTTTTTTCCAGAAGACAGAGAGTTCAATCAACCATTGCAGTTTAAACACAATCCACATTATGTCTTGCCTCTACCTATGTAATAAAAATGTGGTGAAAGTGCTAAAGGCAGTAGGCATCTGTTAGAAAAATGAGCAATATAAGCGCACAAATGTCATGCCATCAGCCAGGGAAAGAAAATATTAGAAGTAACTGTAGATCCTTTAGGGACAATAGCCCTGATTATCTACTACCTCAAAACTTAGAAAAATGTTACTGACAATGAAAGATGCTCCTGTTCAGATGGGATAGCATTTTATGGCTGCTCAGTGGATAGCAAAGAGGTGAAGAAAAACGAAGATACTGCACAGAACAAACCAAGTAATATTTAATCTTAGAACACACATCTGATCCTTAGTTTTCTGTCTTTTTTTTGTGTGTGGTTCCCCCTTTCTAAAGACTGCCCTACTGAGCAGTTTTCTCTTGACTTCCACTCTTAAATCTGGAATTTGTATAATATTAGACATTCTGGAGTTGGAATGTGCTCACAGCTCTGCTTGTAATCAGTGGGAAGAGATAGGTACAATTAATGCCATTTACCCAATCATATAATAAACTTAATGCAATAAGAAATATTGTTCTATGAAGTTTCAGCCTTTTTTTTCCATTAACTGAAGAGGCAACCTAGAGAACCAACATTGATTAAGCAACGGACTTTTACCTAAATATGGTTGAATGTAAATGTAAATGGCCAACTCTTCTTTTGCATCCACTTATATGTAAGTACAGAAGGACCTTGGATATGGATGTGTGAGTGGCTTCTAACAGCATAGGATGCACAAAGAACAACCCATAGACCTTGATTTTCTATTTGTTCAAGTCCAGTCTTTAAAAGTTGCTTAGGCTTGTCTCCTGTCTCATTTTTCTAATGTATGTAAAAGTGTTATGTTTCTGTTGGCCCTTCTAAGCTCTAAGGGCAGCAGAAATATGTACTGGTGTAGTGAAAAGGATAGCTGTTTTTTCGTCAAGTATTGATATGTAAATATGCCAAATGCAATGCAAATTTCTCTAGAGGTGAAGGGCACTGTGTGCAGAATGAAAACCTTTCTCAAACTGTTTCTCTACTTAAATTTATAACTGGCAAGAAGATGATTATGCTTGGCTTCAGGTTTCCTTAATATAAATGCCTATTCATAGTCACAGGACCAATCCATAAAATATTCATTGCTCTTAAATCACAAAATTATTAACCTCTTAAAAACAGACATGGTGCTATCCCTTGCCTTAAATGATGCACCAGTGCTTTCTGATTTCAAAATTACTAAATGGAAAATTAATCCTAAAGAAGCTGGGACAGATCTTCAACCTATGGAAATGGATAAAGTTTCATTGAAGGCAACAGAAATGACAGTATTTTAATCTTCTGAAGATCTGATGCCAGCAGTGAGAAACCAGAGTATTTTATTCCCACCACATACATGTATCATATCGAGTTAGTGTAATTACAGACATGTCCTTGTTAATTTCTGTTGTAGTTTTGTGTACACAACAGTGAAACAATCTTAAATACTCTCTTTGTTAGTAGGAAACCGCCTAAAACCTCCAGCATTTAAACTCCCAAATTCTGATATTCATTTTTCCTTCCTGCAATGCTTTGCTTAGGTGAGGTGTAGATGCTACCATGTTGTTTCACTTTTTGGTAATCAATTCTCCTAAGTACACTGGGCTCTGTATAGGCACAGCCTGAGTAATTAAAATAAAGGGCCTCACACTGCAAGTGGTATACCTCAAAACTAGACCACTAGAGATCAGCTGCAGCAATGATACCAGCCAAAAAGTGTTCTGGATCAAGCCTAAATCAAACACGGACTGGCCTTCTGTTTATTGGCAAAACAGTATGTCTACCTTTTAACAACTAATTATACAATATAGCTTCAGGAAGAATTAATATCATATAACAGTGACAATGAAAACGAAGATAAACAGTAGGGAAAAGTAGGACTTATCACTCTCATTTTTAGCTTAAGTCAAATCAGGAAGCATTTTATTGATTTGTTAATGACACATGATTAACCAGCAATCAGGGAACTATATGTTCAGGATCAATAGAAGCAATAAAACAGATGAAGCACAGCACTGGACACTGGACAAATAAAATAACACCAACAAGTTTCTAAACACCCTTCTACAACTATTCGCAAGAAGCTCTAACCCCTTTCTACGCACACACACACTCAGTTACAAGCTCATCCCCCTCCCCAACCATGGGGGTTACCACCCCTGTGGGAGACATGGGTGCCCCAGCTTTGTGTACCCCCCCTTGCTCCCAGCACCCCACTGATGTACCCACTGGTGAGGACGTGCCCTGAGAGGTGCCTCCACACCCCAACGTGAGGTCCCCGCATGCTGCCCCCACCCTACCAGCCCACTGCTGGGTGCAGGCTGCTCCTGGCGCCCCATGGGGACATTGCACCGCCCAGTCTGGGCAGAGCAGGAGTGCCTTGGGGACACTGCCGTCAGGGACGGATCTCCTGTGATGGCTACTGCTTCCTCTCCACCACCTGTCCTGATTTTCACAAATATTTATGCTTTCTTTATACTTCTTTTCAAGCTGACTGCTTCTTTGTGTTATAAAACTTTTTGAATTTCCCTTGTTACTGTTTAATCCCACTGAACGTTGTCTTCCTCTTCAGGACTATCAGTTTTGGGCAAACATCCTCTCAGACAGTTTTGGGTGTCCCCGTCTCTCACACACTGTTTACGCTTCCATCCTCTTACCAGCTGTTGTTATCCAGGGCATGTTACCAAGAGGGACCTGTGCAGGGACCTCCACAATGTTTTCTTTATACTTCACATCTATTTACTTACTTTTTTTTTTCCTTAATTAGTGTGTTTTGTAGGTTTTTACCTTAACATTTTTTACTTCATACCTGCTCATGGTATAATCTTCCACACACCCCCCCCCAGTGTTTACTTATTTAAATGTCATGTTATCAATAAATGGGCCACATCTTTTCTGGTTTGCCATGGCTCAGAGATTGTTGCAGACAGGTTTGAGAAAAGTAGATATATATCTGAAGGTGATGAATGACTTCCCATAACCAGTCTGGATCCAAAAGTATAAAAAGGGATAAATCCAAAGAAAAAGTGTACCTAAATATCAAGGGAATCTATTGAACCTTCTAGGGGTGGCACACACTCTCAAGCTGTAGCAGCCAGAAATTTATCTATGCTATAATTTTCAAGCGCAGAGCTCCAACCTATAAAGCTTATGGGATGAAAATGTTGCATCCTGATACTTCAGTTATTAATTATATACAATTTTCAAATATGAAGAAAAAAAAATTCTTGCTTTATCTGTTTCATACATATGTATTTTGTATACAAAAGGTTGCAATTTCTGACATAATCACATCATCTACATATTTTCTGTTTTATTTTCTGTCTGCTAATACCTTTACCTTCAGGTCATTTTAGTTCCACCCGTGGATTGTTTTCTTGTGATGGTAAAAGGTCACATTGACAGATTGACAGATTGACAGAAAGAATCCTTATGACCATCTAGGTTGGCCTGCTGCTTAACAAAGGCTGCAGAATTTCACACAGTAACCTATCTATTGATCTGTTTCAGCTATGGCATATTTTAGAAGATTTCCAGTTTTGATTTGAAGATTCAAGTAGTGATTATAGATTGCTGCCTGTAAGACTTATAAAACCATCAATCTTTTCCTCTCAAAACTTCCCTGTTACTTTTGTTATATTGCCTACACAACACACAAGCAAATTTGTAGAAAACTTGTATCATAAACCTTATTACAAGAAAAAATGTCTAGACAATTCTAGTCAAAAAACCAATTCTGCATTCTATTTTGGCATTCTTTTATGTATTTAGAGAGCAAGATGATGGTCACTTTGGAAATACCTATGATTGAAATAAGTGATAGAGAGGGAAAATAAGATCCAGATTCACAAGGCAAAGTCCTAAATCCTAGTAAAGACCTACTGGAAACTACTCTATTGCTGCCACTCATACATGCAACTATATACATACGTAATACATGTGACAGAATTAAACTCTTAGAGACTGTGGTGGGTTGACCTTGGCTGGATGCCAGGTGCCCACCAAAGCCGCTCTGTCACTCCCCCTCCTCAGCTGGACAGCAGAGAGAAAATATAACGAAAGGCTCGGGGGTCGAGATAAGGATGGGGAGATCACTCAGCAGTTACCGTCACAGGCAAAACAGACTCGACTTGGGGAAAATAAATTTAATTTATTACCAATCTAATCAGAGTAGGATAATGGAAATAAAACCAAATCTTAAAATACCTTCCCCCAAAACCTCCCTTCTTCCTGGGCTCAACTTCACTCTTGATTTCTCTACCTCCTCCCCCCAAGTAGTGCAGGGGGATGGAGAATGAGGGTTGCGCTCAGTACATCATACGTTGTTTCTGCTGCTCCTTCCTCCTCAGGGGGAGGACTCCTCACGCTCTTCCTCTGCTTCAACATGGGGTCCCTCCCATGGGAGACAGTCCTCCATGAACTTCTCCAATGGGAGTCCTTCCCATGGGCTGCAGTTCTTCATGAACTGCTCCAGCATGGGTCCCTTCCACATGGTGCAGTCCTTCGGGAACAGACTGCTCCAGTGTGGGTCCCCCACAGGGTCACAAGTCAACCTGCTGCAGCGTGGGGTCCTCTCTCCATTGGTTCACAGGTCCTGCCAGGAGCCTGCTCCAGCACGGCCTTCCCACGGGGTCAGAGCCTTCTTCAGGCATCCACCTGCTCCAGTGTGGGGTCCTCCTTGGGCTGCAGGTGAATATCTGCTCCAACATTAACCTCCATGGGCTGCAGGGGGACAGCCTGTCTCACCATGGTCTTCAACAAGGGCTGCAGGGGAATCTCTGCTCCGGCGCCTGGAGCACCTCCTCCCCCTCCTTCTTCATAGAATCATAGAATCATTAAGGTTGGAAAAGTCCTCTAAGATCATCGAGTCCAACCATCAACCCAACACCACCATGCCCACTAAACCGCGTCCCTAAGGGCCTCATCTACACGTCTTTTAAATACTTCCAGGGATGGTGACTCAACCACTTCCCTGCGCAGCCTGTTCCAAGGCCTGACCACACTTTCAGTAAAGAAATTTCTCCTAATGTCTAATCTAAACCTCCCCTGGTGCAACTTGAGGCCATTTCCTCTCGTCCTATCGCTAGTTACTTGGGAGAAGAGACCAACCCCCACCTCGCTACAACCTCCTTTCAGGTAGCTGTAGAGCACAATAAGGTCTCCCCTCAGCCTCCTCTTCTCCAGGCTAAAAAAAACCAGTTCCCTCAGCCGCTCCTCATAAGACTTGTGCTCCAGACCCTTCACCACCTTCGTTGTCCTTCTCTGGACACGCTCCAGCACCTCCATGTCCTTCTTGTAGTGAGGGGTCCAAAATTGAACACAGCGTTCGAGGTGCGGCCTCACCAGGGCCAAGTACAGGGGCACGATCACTTCCCTACTCCTGCTGGCCACACTATTTCTGATACAGGCCAGGATGCTGTTGGCCTTCTTGGCCACCTGAGCACACTGCTGGCTCATGTTCAGCCGGCTGTCAACCAGCACCCCCACGTCCTTTTCCTCTGGGCAGCTTTCCAGCCACTCTTCCCCAAGCCTGTAGTGTTGCCTGGGGTTGTTGTGGCCGAAGTGCAGGACCCGGCACTTGGCCTTGTTAAACCTCATACAGTTGGCCTCAGCCCATCGATCCAGCCTGTCCAGGTCCCTCTGCAGAGCCTTCCTACCCTCCAGCAGATCAACACTCCCACCCAACTTGGTGTCGTCTGCAAACTTACTGAGGGAGCACTCGATCCCCTCATCCAGATCATTGATAAAGGTATTGAACAGGACCAGCCCAAAAACTGAGCCATGGGGAACACTGCTCGTGACTGGCTGCCAACTGGATTTAACTTCATTCACCACAACTCTCTGGGCTCGGCCATCCAGTCAGATTTTTTTACCCAATGAAGTGTACACCTGTCTAAGCCGTGAGCCGCCAGTTTCTCTAGGAGAATGCTGTGGGAGACAGTGTCAAAGGCTTTACTGAAGTCCAGGTAGACCACATCCACAGTCTTTCCCTCATCCACGAGGCGGGTCACCTGGTCATAGAAGGAGATCAGGTTGGTCAGGCAGGACCTGCCTTCCATGAACCCGTGCTGGCTGGACCTGATCCTCTGGTTGTCCCACACATGCCTTGTGAGCGCCCTCAAAATGAACTGCTCCATAATCTTCCCCAGCATCGACGTCAGGCTGACAGGCCTGTAGTTCCCCGGGTCCTCCTTCCAGCCCTTCTTGTAGATGGACGTCACATTGACAAGCCTCCAGTCGTCCAGGACCTCCCCTGTTAACCAAGACTGTTGGTAAATGATGGATAGTGGCTTGGTAAGCTCCTCCACCAGCTCCCTCAGTACCCTCAGGTGGATCCCATCGGCCCCATAGACTTGTGAGTGTCCAGGTGGTGTAGCAGGTCATTAACTGCTTCCTCTTGGATTATGGGGGTTTATCCTGCTCGCCGTCCCTGTGTTCCAGCTCAGGGGGCTGAGTACCCTGAGGATAACTGCTTTGACTATTAAAGACTGAGGCAAAGGAGGCATTAAGTACCTCAGCCTTTTCGTCATCCTTCGTGGCAATGTTCCCCCCCACATCTAATAAAGGATGGAGATTCTCCTTGGCTCTCCTTTTGTCATTAATATATTTGTAAAAACATTTTTTTTTTGTCTCTCATGACAGTGGCCAAGTTGCATTCTAGCTGGGCTTTTGCCTTCCTCATTTTCTCTCTGCACGACCTAATGAGATCCCTGTACTCTTCTTGAGTTGCCTGCCCCTTCTTCCACAAGTGGTAAACTCTCCTTTTTTTCCTGAGTCCCAGCCAGAGCTCCCCATTCAGCCAGGCAGGTCGTCTTCCCCACCCATTCCTCTTACAGCACAAAATACTTCACTGACCTTGGTGTCTGCAGGGCTGTTTCTCTCACATATTTTCACTCCACTCTCTGGCTGCAGTTGCTGTTGTGCAGCAACTTTTTCCCCCTTCTTAAATATGTTATCACAGAGGTGCTACCACCATTGCTGATGGGCTCAACTTTGGCCAGCGGCGGGTCCGTCTTGGAACTGGCTAGAATTGGCTCTATCAGATATAGGGGAAGCTTCTAGCAGCTTCTCACAGATGCCATCTCTGTAGCCTCTCCATTTCCGAAACCTTGCCATGCAAACTCAATACAGAGACAAGGTGTTCTTTTGAGCCCCTCATAAATGTTTTTGGTTTTTTATCTTAGTACAATTTGTGTTTCAAAAAAGACATGTATATATAAATATTCCAAGTGTGGTTTACAGCAGCTTTCTTCTCAGTACTTCTGACTGGCTAATCTAGGTGCCTTCTCACTTGTCTGATGGTTACCCAAGTAGTAGTATTTTGGTTATAAAAATAAAAAGAAATGCTGGACTGTGGTAAACAGAGAAGAGAGATGTGCCCTCAAATTTAACACCTCTCTTTTCTCTTTGTATTTGGGAAGCACATTAATACACTTAACAAAAATATGGCAGAAGTTCAAAACCAGTCTCTTTGCTTGTTTTAAATACTTGATAAAATCTGCCTTTTTCCAAAGTCATCACCATCAGAAAACTGCTGTCTTTGTACTTGATTCATTTGCTTCCATATAACCTGTTACATTTTAATCATAAGGCAAGCATTGAACCAAATCACAACCATGATCAGCGTATGTGGATTGATATGATAATCTACCCTGCTATCTTGTATTTTTTTCAGTCTACAATGCATACAATAATAAAATGCATCACTTTTTTATATCATCAGTGGAATTTTAGACTGGATGTAATACAGAGTGAAAAAGGCATTTTGCTCTACACATGTAGACAGTAAAGGTAGTGTGCCAATAATGACACAGCCACATTGGAAAAAGGAACTAAAGTTATTCCCTATGAATGGTGACATGATATAACTGGAGAGAACAACATGCTGTTACCACGAGAACTGTGGTATTACACTAACACTCCCATGAATATACTAAAAATATAATGTTGTCTGAGAAAATCATCATCAGTTGCTGCAAATTTCTTCATTGTGTTATTGTCTTTTCTCTTGTAAAACATTATGGTCTGAATCAACTATGTGGTTGTACTAACTTTTCTCCCCTGTAATTCTACTACTTGTCCTGGTGACCCCATTATCTCTCACAGTCCTTTAATGTATTTTTTTCCTTTGTAATTATATCCATTCCTTAGACTTCCCTGTCTCTCAGAATTGATTTCTTGATTCCATTTAGGTATTCAGCAATTTCCCCAGCAATTTCCCTATTCTTTTTTCTTTTTTTTTTTTTTCCCCCTTTTCATTTCATATTTTATGTATACAATTGCTACCTTGAATTACTTTCCTTCAGTTCTGTCCGGGACTTCCTCAATAAAATTTCCTTCCCTTTAGCTGTAATCCTTACAATCTCACCACCTTTTCCCTAGAGAGGTCTGCAGGCTCTTATTTCACCCATATCTTCCTTGACCTGTTATTATTTATCATAACTCTCATCTTGATATGTTACCAACTTGGACAACATTCTCTCATTTCTTCATTTATATAAATTCAACTGTCAAATTTAAATATTCAAATATTGAAATACATTGATGGCCAAGCACAGCCATTATACCTGTAGAAACACTTATGCAGCTTCATATGCACTTTCACATGATTGAGCCTTGATGCTTCAAAATTTATCCTAGAATTACCTGTATCTATTATTCTGTTTAAAAAAGCTTTTTTTTTTTATGCTGTTAAACAGATGTTAAGATTGACCAGAAATCTTTTTGCATTATTAATGTAAGATTTTGGGAAAAAAAAATCCAGATTTAAGAACTGACTTTGTGTTACAAATGATACCATATGTACTCATTTATTCTGGGGATGCAGTACTTTTACGATGTTCTATGATGCTGTTTATTGTTGTCGCGAATGAGTGGTTTAGAGGCCGCTTAAAGAATCACTGTCAAAGAAATTAGCAGAAAGTGATTTTAGCAGAGATTTATAAAGGTGCGACGTAATAGAATTCGATGGCAAGGTTCACTCTATTACTTATTACATGGGTGAAACATATAAAGGAAAATCATCTAAGGGTTTATATTTCAGGGACAGTCTAGGTTTCATTTACAATTTAGCAACACCTAATTATCAACTAATCGTTAACAAATTTTGGTAACGCTTAATCATTAACTAATTCAATATCATAGAATCATAGAATCATAGAATCATTAAGGTTGGAAAAGACCTCTAAGATCATCGAGTCCAACCATCAACCCGACACCACCATACTCACTACACCATGTCCCTAAGCGCCTCATCTACACGTCTTTTAAATACTTCCAGGGATGGTGACTCCACCACTTCCCTGGGCAGCCTGTTCCAAGGCCTGACCAGTCTTTCAGTAAAGAAATTTCTCCTAATGTCCAGTCTAAACCTCCCTTGGCACACCTTGAGGCCATTTCCTCTCGTCCTATCACTAGTTACTTGGCAGAAGAGACCAACCCCCACCTCACTACAACCTCCTTTCAGGGAGTTGTAGAGCGCGATGAGGTCTCCCCTCAGCCTCCTCTTCTCCAGACTAAACAACCCCAGTTCCCTCAGCTGCTCCTCATAAGACTTGTGCTCCAGACCCTTCACCACCTTCGTTGCCCTTCTCTGGACACGCTCCAACACCTCCATGTCTTTCTTGTAGTGAGGGGCCCAAAACTGAACACAGTATTCCAGGTGCGGCCTCACCAGTGCCGAGGACAGGGGCACGATCACTTCCCTACTCCTGCCACACTATTTCTGATACAGGCCAGGATGCCATTGGCCTTCTTGGTCACCTGGGCACACTGCTGGCTCATGTTCAGCTGGCTGTCAACCAGCACCCCCACGTCCTTTTCCTCTGGGCAGCTTTCCAGCCACTCTTCCCCAAGCCTGTAGTGTTGCCTGGGGTTGTTGTGGCCGAAGTGCAGGACCCGGCACTTGGCCTTGTTAAACCTCATACAGTTGGCCTCAGCCCATCGATCCAGCCTGTCCAGGTCCCTCTGCAGAGCCTTCCTACCCTCCAGCAGATCAACACTCCCACCCAACTTGGTGTCGTCTGCAAACTTACTGAGGGAGCACTCGATCCCCTCATCCAGATCATTGATAAAGGTATTGAACAGGACCAACTCCAGTACTGAGCCCTGGGGAACACTGCTCGTGACTGGCTGCCAACTGGATTTAACTCCATTCACCACAACTCTCTGGGCTCAGTCATCTAGCCAGTTTTTTACCCAGCAAAGAGTGCACCTGTTTAAGCCGTGAGCCGCCAGTTTCTCTAGGAGAATGCTGTGGGAGACAGTGTCAAAGGCTTTACTGAAGTCCAGGTAGACCACATCCACAGCCTTTTCCCTCATCCACGAGGCGGGTCACCTGGTCATAGAAGGAGATCAGGTTGGTCAGGCAGGACCTGCCTTCCATGAACCTGTGCTGGCTGGGCCTGATCCTCTAGTTGTCCCACACATGCCTTGTGAGCGCCCTCAAAATGAACTGCTCCATAATCTTCCCTGGCACCGAGGTCAGGCTGACAGGCCTGTAGTTCCCCGGGTCCTCCTTCCAGCCCTTCTTGTAGATGGGCGTCACATTGGCGAGCCTCCAGTCGCCCAGGACCTCCCTTGTTAACCAAGACTGCTGGTAAATGATGGATAGTGGCTTGGTAAGCTCCTCCGCCAGCTCCCTCAGTACCCTCAGGTGGATCCCATCGGCCCCTTAGACTTGTGAGTGTCCAGGTGGTGTAGCAGGTCATTAACTGCTTCCTCTTGGATTATGGGGTTTATCCTGCTCGCTGTCCCTGTGTTCCAGCTCAGGGGGCTGAGTACCCTGAGGATAACTGCTTTGACTATTAAAGACTGAGGCAAAGAAGGTGTTAACTACCTCAGCTTTATCCTCGTCCTTGGTGGCAACGTTCCCCCCCGCATCCAATAGAGGATGGAGATTCTCCTTGGCTCTCCTTTTGTCATTAATATACTTGTAAAAGCATTTTTTGTTGTCACTCAGGACAGTGGCCAAATTTGCAAAATGAGGTAGTAAGTCTACTACAATCACAACTTAATTACAGATTATGCTTACTATTAGTTCACACACACAGAGAAACATATATATATATAAAAAAATATACAGAAAGTACCTGTTAAAAATTCCCCTCCATTTCAGTGAAGAAATATTCACGTCAAATGTCTAGGCATTCCCTCTCAACGGGCGAAGGGTTGAGCTTTGAAAGGGACTCACCCAGGACCCAGCAGTCCTCTGAATACCACAGGCCTGAAAGATCGCAAGCTCTGAGAGGCGTCCCACTCAGAGGGAGATGCTGGGTGCAGCCCCTGTGGTCCAGGAGAGCTCAAAGGGCCTCACTTAGGACCACCGTTTATAGGTTCACAAGATGGTTGGCTTTAGTCATCCGTAAATTTCCATCCTGGCCACAGTCCCAGGTGGTAATTACTAAAAAATTCTCAATGTTTCGGTGTTGTTCTACTGGACACCCGTGCCGGGCAGTAGGAGTACATTCCCAGCCTCAGCTATGCAGAGTTTCTGATACAGCCAAGGAGCGCTCAACTGCCAGACTTCAATACACCAAGGCCAAGGTTTCATGGAAATTTCTGAGATCAACAAGCAGCCCAGATCAACAAGTGGCCCAGGGAAGAAAGGGGGGGTATGAATGCACCACCACAATTGTTAAATCGTAGTTATTATTGACCTAAAACTACATGACTTTTTTGTTTTCAGATTTTGCTTAGTGGTATCTTTTCAGCAAGCAGTGGTTGTGATTTTTTTCTACTCATGTTCATTTCCCCTTCTTTTTCCTCTGCTGTCTATAAGCAATCAATTTCTTTATGAAAATTAAATGTAAATGAAAACAGAAATAATGATAAAGTGGTATTATAATAATTCTGGGTTTTTTTAGTCTATTCAGTATATTAATCCAATTCAAGATGTATCAATCGTTCTGTCATGTAACAGATGACAGAATAAAATGTTATATTGCTCAGTTTACTTTTAACAATATTGAATATTTGTTCACTAGGTATAAAAGGCATTGTATTCTAAAATATTATTTCTTTATTATATACTCATTTCATGTGCTTAGTGCTATGAAGTACTATTAATACACATTCAGTATCTTGAGGGTTCTGTGTTTTTTGTATTTTAAATTTGGCACAAACAATACAGTTCTAATGTACCAAGTGCAGAACTAAGGCTTAATATTCAGACTGTATGAATACATTTAACAGTACACTCTAACACAGTGGTTGTCATTAAACATTGCCAGTGTGTGCTGTCACTAAACAGATTATAATATGCCGACTTTGAATGTTGCACAAGTCATTAATCAACTGACACGGCTGCATTTAAAAGAAGACTGTGCTTTTTTACTTTGGTAGGTTTTATTTGATAGATGAATAAAATGCACCCTTAAACCAAAATATATAAAAAAATTTTAGATATAAAATAAATTTAAAAATGGAAGCAATCCATTCTTGGCATGTTCTCACATATATTTATCTAAGGTAAAAGTAGACATTTTAACTGATGTAAAGTACAAGTGTGTATCACATACCTTTAAAATAAACCAATAACAGTTGCCGCTTCATAAATATAATGCTGTGCTGTCATAAAGGCTGATCCACAAGTATATAAGGTGAGAGATACTAAGATGTGATAGGTATTATTTTTTTTTCCATATTCCACAGAGAAAATGAGATGGTACGCCATTTTGCTTGAAGAGCTCAAACAGACTAAAAACCAGCATTCCTGGGAAAAGCACAATCATTTAAAAGCATGGAATCACTGCATTCTGGAGGATTCCTGCATGATTTGCCAACACCAACAGTGCATAGAACCCAATTCACCTATTTCATATTTTTCGTTTACATTTCAGGTTCTGGGCCCTCTGGAGTAATCCTCTGATATTATTTATCTGAAGGAAAGAGAGGTGGACACCTCTGTAGAAAAATAACTAACCTTTTTTTTCCCCCCTTTGATCGTGATAATTTAGGCATCTCCTGCAAAATACCGTTTTGGCAGTGCTGGAAGGTAAACAGACCAGCTCTCCAACAGAGTGGTGTGTTCATCTGCTGCATTATTCACAGCACACACAGGATTTTGGCAGACTGTATTTTACCAACTTTTATTAGATTTACACATTAAAATGGTTATAGATATGTGTAATGGTGTGTTAATTCTTGATTATCAGCTTAGGAGAGACATTTGGTGCTGCAGGTAGTGTCTTACATATTTGAGAGCCTTAGACAGAGAGCCAATCCTTGTAATTTTACAGAGATATTTAAAATAAAACACAGAATAAAGTACTGTTCCTGCAAATACTTTAAAGATCTGAATAATAACAGAAAATCACACAGAGAGGGAAAAACATCTTTCCATAACACATATTTATATGACGCAGCATGTTACTGTCTTGCTGAGCTGTAGTTGTCAGCAGCAGTTTTGCTCTTGACAAAAATGCTTATGGTGACATTCCTAGTGGATTATTTGTCATGGTGATTCATTTCCACTTATTTTCTAAATATATGAAGAAAAAATTTGTGATATATAACAGTGCAAGTCTTTGTGCTGTGGTTTTGTTTTCTGCTCATTTAGAAGTCTCTTACCACTAAACTTGGAGATGTATTAAAATGAAAATTTTACCTCCTTTATTTATGCATTTGTTTTATGCATTGTAATAGGAAGTGTTTTAGGAACCAATCACCAAAAAACTCTGTAGCACTTTGGTTATTCTATTTATATAACTTTGGTAAATAATATGAGTTTCTTTTCAGTTTTTATTTCCACATCTTCAGAATACAACTTTTTTTTTTTTAATAATTTTTCTTTGAAATTTAGTCCATTGAGGATAAGAAATAAATCCAGTATAGTTCTTTCTAACATGTTCAATTTCAGGGCCTTTTTAAATATCATTAAGTTCACTCATAGATTAAGATAAATGACATTTTATTCTTTCATGCTTGTATTCCACCCACTCATCTACCCAACCAGCAGATTTTCTCTACTTTACTTTAGATTTCTTTGTATTTTTCCTTACTTTTTCTGTGTTCTTTCTCCAGCAGTTTTTCACATTTTCTTCTCTCCTTTTTGTGTCTGACAAACTGAAAATTCATAAGAAATGCAGTGAAGGACAAGTACAATCTAAGAGTTATAACATGGAACTGCAAAAGCTGAAGTATCTTGCTTCTTTTTTCTTGATTATGTTCAGATGTTTTCTCCTACTGTAGGCAAGACACAATCTGCGTATTGATAAACCTATATCTACAAAATGAGGATAATAATATTTATCATTTTCATGGATTGCTATCAAGCTGTAATTAGCCCATACAGTTAAGCATTTCGAGAAGGAAGAAGCTGCTGGAGTATGAAACTTGGTTTAATGATGTGTGTTAATTCTTATAAGCTATAGCTCAGCAACAACACAATTTAGTAAACTAGATGACTTAAAAAAAAAAAAAAAAACAACACCAAAACCCCTTGATTAACTTGAAACATCAAACTTGAGGTCTCACTTCCTTTGTTATCTTTCTCTTTAAAATACTTGAGCGGCTGGAACTTGTTTCTTTCTAGGTACGATCTTTTCACTTGCAAAAGTCGCAACTAAATCAGTCGGTTTTCTACATGTAATGGGCATATAAAACTGTGTGCTCTAAAATGCAAAAGGGCTTCTAAAGACCTCAGAAATAAAGTTGTTTTTTAGGCTGCTTTGACTTTTAGAAAGAATGTTCCATAGTGATATTTGACCAGCCTTCCCCTCCCTCATGCCTTAGAGAGACAACTGATTTTGTTATTTGAGTTTGTACAGAATTTACAGATAATTCCTTTAAAAGATTTAAGGAATTCACTTTCGAATTAATCACCATCTTCAAAAACATATGGTATCATTCATAGCTTCATTTCCTCTGTCTCTAATTTATCTAGAGATACCTTGTCAAGGTTTTGACTTTGCTCTGAGGAGATCCAGGTGTCACCACATTTATTTACTTACTGTATGTTTACATATTTCACATGAATTCTAGTCAGTTCAATTTCTTTGGTGTCCATCACATTTCTGAGAAACTACTGATGATGTGCTTTTAAATTCAGATGATAATGTTCCAATAAATCAATATCATACTTGAAGAGTTTTAAGTTCCTCATCAAAGAGACCGCTACCCTTGGATAGATCTATATAAGTCATATACCATGGAAATATGGGAAAATTGAAAGTTCTGGAGTACCTAATTGATGAAAGCTCTTTTGCTGATATGTACCAGGCAGGTTCAAGAAATAAAAGAAGCTATTGACCTTCTTTTTTGTTTCTGTTCCCTATCAAAAAATGCAAGTGCTGCAACACAGAACAACTTTGCTCATGACCATTTCTGTAACCTTTGCTAAGGAACCAAATTTTCCTCTGCTCTTCATTTATATTTATATGCCCTTGTTTCAGTATAACTACTTGAGTGTGCATTAACACTACCATGCGCTCAATTTATGTCTGAAGTGTCCAGAAACAATGGTTCCACAAATCAAGCTTAAGCAGGCTCCGTCTCTGGCTGTTGTTCTACTCCAATACATTCCAAGTGATTAACACCACCTGTGGCACTCCTAATTCACAGCAGCAGACAATTATATCCCTTGGATACCCATTACGGGTAATTATTCCCATGACAGACTATTAGATATGGGTTGTGAACATCTCAGCTGTCAACTTTTTTTTTGCAATTTTATTTTAATTCTGATATTACCATTGAGAGGCATATTTGGGGAACAAATCAGAGTGTTACATTAATGGTATGCTTACAACAAGCAAAAGATTCATTTTTATTGCTGCAGTTGTAGTCAGATTCATTATTTAAATATGTGATTAAAGGAGATTTTACATGTTTGTCATTACAAGATTATTTTATTTCATTCTTTTAGTACAGAGGCAATAGCAGATCCTGCTGATAAGTGACACTTGAGGCAGTTAGAAACTAATTGTTTTTGTTTTAAAGACTGTCTACTCTTCTTAACAAATCTTCTTTTTTCTTTTTTTTACCTCTTGAATATACAAGCCTGATCCCTCATAAGCATGTAGGGGAATTCTCAGTGTGAAAAAAGGTTTAAATCAAAGATCAAAATTCATAAAAGTTTCCTGTTGCTGCTGTTTTAATTTAGTTTTAAATATCCATCTTTTTTATGAAATAACAGGATTTAAAGCACTCAATCATAATCTCTTTGATTTCCTATCACATAAGATATGGTCTTATGTGGAAAATAAGCATGCTCTGACTGAATTGGGATAACTTCCGTTTCAGAGAGGACCAAGTGTACTGAAATCAATGGAAATAAGATAACGAATGTAAATATAAATGAATGATCAATTCTTCTTTGTATATTCATTTTCAAAATGTCCATTTATATAAAACTGCTAATATTGGGTTAAAAAAAGAGAAGGGAAAAAAGGAAGAAATGTTTGTTTATTATATTAGAAATAGAACAAAATGTGGGGTTTTATATATTAGAGAGAATTAAAAGAAAAAAAACCATAGAATTAAAAGGAGAAATGTTTACACATGATGTGAATGTAACAGTCATGGTTTCATTAATAAGGCTGAGTTCAGGTTAGATTTTCTGTATTGACTTAACCTCTTTGATAAATATGAAGAAAACACTTTCTGTGATAACCCCATCAGGATCCTCCCTCTAACCCCAGGCCATTATTGAGTAAGAAAAACCCTTAGCTGTTAATTATAGCTGATCCTACATTGGAGCAGAGGGACAGACTAGGTCAGCTGATAAGACCTCCATGCTTCTTTCATGTGATTTATTGAACTTTTAAAATCCTGTAGGCATTTCACAAGTGTTGTTGAAATATGCAATATGACAGAAAGTTATGATAAGCAACAGCTGCCCTTAGCCCAAGCTCAAGCTCAGCCTTATGCTCTAGTAAAAATCTACCTGTAACATCTGTAATAGCAAAGTGAGATAAAATTCGCAAAATTCAGAAGAAACAGAACAAACCCAAAACTCATTACTGGGGGTTAAATGTGTTATGCAAAGAATCTAGGCATGATGAACAGGATCTGACTGTACTGTTGCACGTACAGTCTGACTTTACTACAATTTGTCATGTGCTGGTGGATATCTCAGAGAGACTGAAGTCACAGAAGCAAATAGGATTTGTACAGTCTGTGTGCCCTGTAGGCTTGTACTGTGTATCAAATAGCGTGGAAATTTGAATCAAAGCTATGGCATCTTGCAGCCAACAGTGTGGACATGAATAGCTCTCTCAGAGAGTTTCTCCTGACTTTGTATTCTTCAGTCAGCAGAAACACAGCATAGCTTCCCTAAAGACTAACTTGTACCATGCCATAAATTAAGAGTGGGAAAGAACAATACTTGAAATGGTGTAATTATTCCTGAGTTCCTTTAAGTAAAACTTAATTCCTTATCCTCCTTTGACAGGTAAACTAGGACATAGAGAATACGAAGAAGTTATCTGTCATACCTGAAGACTGTCCTCAGGTAACTCTTAGGTCAGACAAATTTTTTTAAATAATAAAACAACACCCAATTTCATGGGGCAGATTTCTCCCGGGAATTCACTTTATCTATACAAGTATAAAAATAAATGTGCTCAATAGGCAATGTATCAAAACATGTAGCAGATGTGTTTTAGATATGTGAAGATGATGCTTTGGTACAGTTCTTTATAGAAATACAAGCATATTCCCTGGAAATCGGGGAGAGATTTATATCGAAATATCTTTCATGATATTTATCTGAAGTGTCTGTATTTACTGAAGTGAATAGGATAACTAACACTTCTCTTGGTATCTAAGCCAGAAATTAAACCCATATTTAAGAGAAGTAATGGTTCAGGATGCTTACTGTTAACATTTATGATCTATAATTTCTTTTCCACATTGAAGGATTAAAATGAGTAGTTAATACGACTGTGCAGCAGCTTTTAAAAATACGAACAAGCATATGCATACTCAACATAAGTGGCAAATGCGAAGGATTTCAATTGAAAACTAGCTTATTCTGATCTTGTCCAGTGAGAATATACCAATTCAAGTGAACAGCTAAAACCAGACTGAAGTTCCTGCAGTACCTGAAAAAGCAGGATTATTTTATTATCTGTGACCAGGTAAAATAAAAGTGGAGATGATGCTATACCCTTGGTATTACTTCAAGAAGCACACATCAAAAACCTAAATTCTATCACTAAAATTCCCTGAAATTGCTTACACTGAGGGGGAGGAAGGGAAGAGAAAACAGGGAGATAAGAGAAAAAAGAAAACAAGCTTTAGAGTAGAAGTTGCTTGGAGTAACTTGACTTTACAAGCCAGGTTTCACACTTTAAATGTGAAGGACTTTGCTGAATCTGTTATAGAGACAAAGCAATACCCTTTCACTTTTTCTTTGGTCAGACATAAAACTTCAGTATTGCTCGTTGAAGTTGGTCAGACTCATAGCAAGAGTTTGGACACTAGTGCTCTACAGACTGTTTTTGCTCTTCTCACTTCATCCATCACAGGTCAATTGTTAAATCCTGGCAGCTTATAAGAGCACATCAGGTGTAGAAGGCATTTGCAGAATACTTAATGGCCACATACTAAAGATTTTAAAGTTCAACAGCACCATCAGAACAGTCTGCTGAAGAGCAGTCGTCTTAGAGTAATCTGGAAATTAACATTAAACTCCAAGGACAGTCTCTTCTACATGCATACCAAAGGTAGTCATAGGGCTCAATGTTTACTGCTCAAGCACTGACAGACAGTCCATGGCTTCACTGGCTTTGCTCATTATGAAAATTTATTTCTTGCATCTAATTGAAAAAACTACTGGACTTTATTGTCACCCCTTCCTGAAAAAATCTTGTCTTAATTTAGTGGTCTAAACTTCTTGATCTGTTAACTAAAGACTGCCTTGCTGACAACTCAAACTGGCCTTTCTTATCATTCACAATACATTGCTTTCTTCTTTACAGTGTAGTTCATTTGTGTTGGTAAAATTTTTTATTTTCTCTGGAAAGTCGCATTTTTAAGTGATGAACAAAACTTGTGGAGCATGAGTTAACTGTCTTCGGAGTTCTTAGAAGCAGCGCAAGCTCCCTTTTGCACTCCTTATTCTATTACTGACAAAAAGTCTTTTAGACTTCAACTCCATTCCAACTGCGTTTATAAAAGAAAGAAACAATGCCATGTGTCAGTCATTTTCTCCAGATGTTGAAATCACTCTCTATTATGAGCAGTATATCCGAAAATAGACCTGCAGAGAGTATTTCTTTTATGTCAGTTACTAAGAACGAACTACCTAGTAACTTGAAACTGATGTTACTGTCATTTTATTTGTGTTCAGACCACTGAATACCCAAAGTAAGTTCTACCAGTGCAACAATAAAGAATTGAAGAGATATTTGCATATTTCAAGACTTTTAGACAACATTTCACTCTACTAACACTAAAAATATTTTTGACAGCTGTATTTTAGCAATATAAAGGTAAAATGAAATTCTAAAACTTGGAACAATTTAGAAAACAAAGAACAATTATAACATTTATATAAAAAGAAACGGGATTTTACACATTTCTCTTTTTAAGAAAGGTAGTTAACTTAAAGCACAGTTTCTACTTTTTATTAACTTCCTCATATCAAATGACATTTCAGTGCTTTCAGAACTCTTATTGTTTCTATTTATGACATATTCCTTTTCAATTTCCCAATTTACTAAATTAAGAAATGGTACTTAGATGTGAATTAGGATACATATGTCAAAAATAAAATAGCATTTACTGTAATTCTATTTTGGGAACAATGTCTATTAAGTGTTACAGTCCTTCAGAAGATTCCACTGAAAAGCCTACTTCAAACTTTTCAGAAGACAAAAACTAATTTTTTAATAAATTTTGAGCTTGCAAAAAGTGAAAACATTGATAGCAATTCCAATGAAATCAAGATTCAGTGGTGGTCTGAATCTATCTTTTATATCCTTTTTCCTCCCCCTTTCTATCATCTGGCACGTTTAGTGAATTCTAGGAAAAAGCATCTCACAGTATTGCAGTGATTATACACTTTATAATTACAATGAAAGTTATTAAAGTAAGATCTCTTTTTACAAACTTTTGTGATCACCACAAATGTGCTACATATTGCTTTTCAACGTTGTGCTATAAAATAAAAGAAGCAGAATCTGACCACCAGGAGATAAAAGTTGAAAAATCCTGCAAGGGCATCTGATCTATCATCCAGAAGTTTCAGTGTTGCACATTTTGAATTTCAATGGGCTATATACCCATTGAATGCCTTTGAGGATTACGATCTAAATATTTTGCAATTTTCAATAGAAGACTGGATTAAAACACAGTGAAAATTTTCGGTAAAGTATTTAGTAATTTTCCACAACCTAGTAGAGCTGGCAGAATCTTCTGCTCTGGTATTTATTTTCTCCTGCCTGATTTCATCCCAACTGTTTTTAGTCTAAACAACTCTTATTCCTGTTTAGTATTCAGGTACTCAGGTTCTGGTTTGAATGTTGGTCACCAACATGGAAGAACTAATTAAGGATGTCAAGATTAGTGGCAGCCTGGGCTGCAGTGATCTTGCTCTAGTGAAATTCACAATCTCAAGGGATATGGGCCAGGTGAAGAATAGAGTCAGGATGCTGAATTTTAGGAAAAGCAAACTTTCAATTTTTTAAGGAATTAGTGGATGGGACCCTCTGGGAAACTGCCCTCATGGGCAGCTGAACAGAGCTAGCAACTCTTTAAGGACATTTTTCTTAGAGCATGAGAGTTCTTGATTCCCATGTGTAAGCAATCGGGCAAGGAAGACAGGAAACTGGCATAGCTCAGTAAGGACTTCCTCATCAAACTAAAGTGTAAGAAAGAAATGCACAGGAAGTGGAACCAGTGCCCTGTGTCCTGGGAAGAATATAGGGACGCTGCCTGGATGTGTAGGGATGAGATCAGGAAAGCTAAGGCACAGATGGAGCTAAATTTGGCAAGGGATGTGAAGTATAATAAGGGTGTCTACAGGTACTTTGGTCACAAAAGGAAGATTAAAGAAAATGTACCCTGTCTGGTAAATAAGACAGGAAAGGTGGTGACAATCGACATGGAGAAGGCTGAGGTCCTCAACAATTTTTTTGCCTCAGTTTTCAATGGTAGCCTCTCTTCTCACACCTCTCAAGCCCCTGGAACTCAAGGCAGGGACTGGGGTAATGAAGACCTTCCCACTGTAGGAGATCAGGTTTGAGAACACCTGAGAAGCCTGAACATACATAAGTCCATGGGATCTGACGAGATGCACCTCAGGGTCCTGAGGGAATTGGCTGATGTAGTCGCTAAGCCACTCTCCATCATATTTCAAAAGCTGTGGCAGAAAGGCAAAGTCCTCAGTGACTGGAAAAAGGGAAACATCACACCCATTTTTAAAAAGAGTAAAAAGGAGGATGCTGGCAACTACCAACCTGCTAGCCTCACCTTAGTGCCCAGTAAGATCATAGAACAGATCCTCCTGAAAGGCATGTCAAAACATATGGAAGACAAGGAGGTGATTAGAGACAGCCGACATGGCTTCACCAAAGGCAAATCATGCCTGACTAACCTAATGGCCTTCTACGATGGAATGACTGCATCAGTGGACAAAGAACTGATGTCATCTATCTTGAATTCTATAAGGCCTTTGACACCGTCCCACACAAAATCCTTGTCTCTAAATTGGAGAGATATGGGTTCGATGGATGGACTATTCGATGGATAAGGAATTGGCTGGATGGTTGCATCAGAAGAGTTGCAGTCAATGTCTAAAGGGAGATCAGTAACAAGTAGTGTCCTTCAAGGGTCCGTATTGGGAACAGTACTGTTGAGTATCTTTATCAATGGCATAATGAGATTGAGTGCACCCTCAGCAAGTTCGCAGATGACACCAAGCTGAGTGGTGCAGTTGAAATGCTAGAGGGAACGGATGCCATCAAGAGGGACCTTGACAGGCTTGAGGAGTGGGCCCATGCAAACCTCATGAAGTTCAACAAGGCCACGTGCAAGGTCCTGCACCTGGGTCAGGGCAATCCTCAATATCAATACAGACTGGGGGATGAATGGATTGAGAGCAGCCCTGCGGAGAAGGACTTGGGGGTACTGGTAAATGAAAAACTGGACGTGAGCTGGCAATGTGCGTTCACAGCCCAGAAAGCCAATTGTATGCTGGATTGCATAGAAAGAAACGTGGCCAGCAGGTCGAGCAAGGTAATTCTGCCCACTACTCTTCTCTCCTGAGATCCCACCTGGAGTACTGCATCCAGTCCTGAGACCCCCAGAACAAGAAAGACATGGACGTATTAGAGTGGGTCCAGAGGAGGGCCATGAAAATGATCAGCAGGATGGAACACCTCTCCTATGAAGAAAGGCTGAGGAAGTTGGGGTTGTTCAGCCTGGAAAAGAGAAGGCTCTGGAGAGACTTTATTGCAGACTTTCAATATATAAAGGGGGCTTACAAGAAAGATGGAGACAGACTTTTTTGCAGTGCCTGTGGTGATAGGACAAGGGGCAATGGTTTTAAAGTGAAAGAGGATAGATTTAGATTGGATATAATGAAGAATTTTTTAGTCTTAGGATGGTGAGGCACTGGAACAGGTTGCCCAGAGAAGCTGTGGATGCCCCATCCCATGAAGTCAGGTTGGATGGGGTTTTGAACAACTTGATCTAGTGAAAGATGTCCCTGCTTATGGCAGGGGGGTTGGACTAGATGATCTTTAAAGGTCCCTTACAACACAAACCATTCTACCATTCTATGACCCTATAAGTTGTTCAGAAGTTTCCTTTGGTCAGTAAGGACCTTGTTTCTGAGACATGTTATGAAGCATGAGCACGTGCAAAAGCGCAGACACCACTAAAGACAGGAGCAACTAGCTTGAGCATCCACCTAGAGCGCTGTCAAAGCAAGCAGTGCTAGGAGTGGCTGGCTAGAGTAGCTACTGAGGCAAGATCAACAGACACAGAGAGTGTATGGGTAGAGTATTAGCAGTTAGCATGTCTTAGCAGCTAGTACAATCAGATAGTTAAAAAGGTGGAGGACAGTTTGTTGTTGCCTTTCTATCCACCAAGACAGGTGACAGACGAATGGAGCCTGGAAAATCCAAATGGTGAACTGGGGAGGTCTAATAGGACATGAGAAGTTATCAGCTGCTCTAATAGTCGTTTTATCAGTAACTCAGAAGAGGAAGTTGTCAGGAAATTGAATATTGATGGAGTTTCTTAAAGAAGTAGTCAATTTGTATTATACCATTTACCTTTCTATTGCATTTATTTAAGGGAACTACTGCTGTTTGAATCACCTTTTGCAAATGGAAAACATTAACTAAGCACTACAACAGCTTAAGTTAATTTTACCAGGTTTCTGGGTTCACACCACTGTTTATTAGTGATACCTACTAATTGAATCTGTATTTTTTTGTTGACAGTTACCACCCAGCAGAAGAGCAGTGCATATTCTTTCTTTATTATCACTTATTCAAGCCATATGTATGTATTGTTTGACATTTTTCTTATTGTAATTCCACCAAATGCTTTAGAAGTTATTCTTGTGTTTTTCTTTCCTTCACTCATACCATTTTTTTCACTCTGATAAGACGGTGAGTAAGTACTGAACCGCCTATAAGAAGTTCTGTCACACTGTGGCAGTTAGAGAGGAACTATCCCTTCCCCATCTCACAATAAATGGAACAAATCTGGCTTTACTCACATATGTATAAATTAACAATGACTCAGCTGGTCTCTGCAGAATAACAGGCACATAACCAGTGAAGTTATGATCAAAATCAACCCTCAGATTTGATAGATGCACTCCAAAATTGTTAGGGACTCCTTACCTGATTTAAATAAGAGTCAAAATAAAGTCTCACAGTTCACCTTATGAAACAGTGGCGTACTGCTGAGGGCAGGGAAAAACTAATAATACAGAAATCTTTACTCCCACAGTAGTTGTCCATAACAGAATTCCCCACATCTTCCTCTGAATTTTTTTTAGAGAAAGTGACTGCAGAGTTTGAATATAAGACTGTGTCAACTAACAGTATTATCTTCCTGTATTCACAAACTTCATGTTGTAGTATAACGTTGGTAATTTCAGATATTAATAGTTTCCACAATTTTTCCACATTTCA
Organism: Calonectris borealis; assembly: GCF_964195595.1. Lineage (NCBI taxonomy): Eukaryota > Metazoa > Chordata > Aves > Procellariiformes > Procellariidae > Calonectris > Calonectris borealis. The sequence continues at coordinate 168,089,390 of NC_134312.1, forward strand.
GGAAATGTCGCATATGTTCTTGCACTTCCTCAGGTTTGAAATCTATTTAACTATACTGAGTTTTTAATTTTTTTTTTAAATAATCTTTCTTTTTTACTACTACTGTGCTTTTTCTTCGGTATCTTTAAGCCTACTTAAAACTCCTTTTCTAAGAACATTCTCTAACATGTTCTTCACCTCAGTCTGTACAGAATTAATAAAGATATTAAGGCTTTTTATAACCTTTTGTCTGATTGACATTGCTGTACAAATGAAGGGAGATTTATGTGGATGATGACATACTTCTTCTATGTATGTTGTTGGCAATACTCAGTGGCATGATTTTTCAATCCTAGTCCAACCAGTTTGAGACAGTCCTTGGACTGGAGTAGATTTCAGCTAGGGCTCTCCATAAAATGTTTTTTACTGTTTGTTTGCACAGTTCCTGTCACGATAAAATGTTAATCCTAAGAGCTATAGAAGGGTTTTACTTTCAAATAAACATCTCCATACGTTTTATTTTTAATTCGTTCTGTAAAAATTTTAATGCAGCAGAATGAACCACGTAAATCTTAATAAGTCAACTTTATATAAGTGTGTTTGCATGTGTGTATGTGTATGTATGAATGTGTGCTTATGTTTGTTAAAGAAGGGCAATGCTTAAAGCTTACCACAGATATTATGATAACAATTAATTCAATAACATTCTACTTCACCTTTTTAATTTTATCTTCAGATGCCCATTTTTGCATTCCCAGTTGCATGTCTGTTTATTGCACTGTTTTTTATGGCTGTGCACTTACCTGTACCATAGTAAGAGCCAAGCCTATGCTTTGACTCGCAGTTACAAGTTAAAATATAAAAACCATAATACCAGAAGTACACTCTAATCAACAGCTACAGGTGATAAAAAAAGCATATTTTTTCAAAGCAGATTTGAAATTGGAAAATCAATAAAACAATGAAAAACACTGTATAAAAAAGTGCCTTTATGTAGGAAAGATGAATCCCCTACTTCATTCCTGCCGACTCTTTACTGTGTCCCTACAGTATCTATTAGCCATTCCCCATGACTTATCTGTTTCTTTTAAGGAAGGCACACTTTGTGGGTCTTCAATCAGTGATTGATGTCTTTGTTCAGTTTTAAGTTTAAAAAAACCCTGAAATTAAATAGTCATGTATCTATAAACTATGAAATACTAGCAATAAAAATCATCTTGGATCCACTATCTGGAATCTGGCATGCTAGAGTCTTTTCAAAGATACTGAATGCATCTATGTATCTTAATTCTGTAGCGCGGGCCGCGGCAGGGAGTTTCCTGGAACATGATAAAATCTGCATTTCTAGATTATGCCCATCAGTGATAGAACCAAAGGTTCCTGCAAAGTGGCATGCTGACTTATTTCTGTTTCTGTATAAGTTCAGTTTTAAGTTACTGTATATCTTGTATTGAGCAATGATAGAACCATAATATCATAGTTATTTGGCTAAACTGATTGTTAGAACAAAAAGGCCTGGTTTTGATTTTTGGGAGGATTTCTTTCTTGTTGTCAGGAAATTCCTTCCACTGATTTTTTCAAACATTGATTCTTTACCTTAGGATGGGTTAAAGAACATTCCTGGGATTTAAATAACATTATTTAAGTTCCCTGCTCCAAGGTTTCATGCAAGGTCATGGGACTTAGCTTGAATTTTCAGAGATATTTAGTTGCCTTGCTTCTGTGGTTGTGAGGTTGCATCTTCCTACTTCATGGAGTGCTGTAGAGAGACAAATATACTAAATATTACTAGGCCTCTTTTACAAAATCTTCTAATATAGTAACAGGCCCTTAAAATAGATGTGATATTTCATGCAAAGGATGTTAGGTACAAAGTGGAAGTCTGAATATTAAGTCTGAATAAAAGGAATGTAACATCCGCAAACCGTGAAATCATGAAGAATAAAATCTGAGAACACCAGGGCAGAGAGTACCTTGTTTCATTTGTCCTCAGAGATACAAGGAACTGCAATGACTGGCCACCTCATTTTTATATAGACAGTCATCAAGCTGGAAATTCCTGAGAACTTATGAGTCAAAGCTATTCACCCTGACTCCCAGTGAAAGCAACAGGAATAAATTTAGCAATTTTTCCTATATTCTTAGAGAATTCTGTTATTAGTGGAAAGATATATTTTGCCTGCTTTGCATACAGCAAAGGGGTGAGTGGGAGAACATTATTAAGTGTTATGTGCCACAGAATAGAACAGAGATGTGGAATTATGGAGGAAAGAGTAGGCAGTGATTAGTATTGTCAAAGTGGTGGAAAAAAGTGAAAGACATCTGTTTGAAGATATATGGTGTGAATAAGGGGAACCGGAGACTAATGATACATGAGGGGAGTAGGGAGAGAATGACAGAAGATGACAGCAGCATAGTCACCAGTTAGGATTTTATTCTGAAATTCATAATATTCTTTGCTTCAATTAAAGAAACCATAGTAATTTCTGATTTTTTCCCTTTAATCTTCAATTAGATATTTTTTGTATTTAACCCAATGGTTGTCATCACCCATTATAATCATAGTACTGAAAGCAGCAGAATCTTTCTATAAGAAGGCTGCGGTGTCCACTTACATTTTGCAAGTGAAAGTGAGGCTGTCCAGATACTAATCTCATATCCCTTTTAATGGAGTAGAAGCAAGTCCATCCTAATGGATGACATAATTCTTTTGCCATTTTGTCAGCTAGGCAAGGAATAGAAATATATGGAGATGTCAAGAACTACATGACAGGTACAGCAGGCTGAGTATCGTGGTAAGAAAAAGACAGAAACTCTCTGAAGCGTGCAGGCAGTATTAGAGAAGATGAGGTCTATGGCAGTAGGCCAAGACTGGTGGGAGGAAAGTGCCTCTCAGAGATGTATGTAATACACATTTATATCTGAGTAGTATATTTAGCAAAGGAAATATCTGGAAATTACCTAAGAAACCACTGCAGAAAGAAAGACTGTGGAAAAACAGAGAAAGAAGGAAAGAAATATGGGAATAGGAATAGGAGGTAAATGAGGGAAATGGATGGGAAGTCTGCCTTCCCTATCCAAACAGAAAAGGATATACAGCAGCACAGAATAATGTGTCTCTTGGCGGGGGCGGGGGGAAGGGGGAAATAATAATAAAATAATAATAAAAAAGAACATGGTCATCTCAAAACTGCAAATAGGGAGTCCTGAGCCATTTTTGGGTTAGTTGCTTTTTTTGTTCTTGTTGTTTTGTTTTAACATAAAATACTAGATTTTTAACATGAAGTGTTTACATAAAAATTGTAAGGCTGGTAGCTTTCTTCAAATGATTAATAGAAAGAAAAAAAAAAGAAAAAGATAACACTAGCACTGTCTTTGCAGTTGGAGCTCATTCTGCTACTATACATTAAGAACAAGAGAAACCTGACCTAGTCATTTGGTCACAGAATATGCTTTGGTGACACTAGTAATGGAAGTGATAGATCAGACCACAGTCCTGTAATTTTCTCAGTTTATAAATTAGCCATGGTGGGAAACTGGTGCAGCTCATAAAAGCTTCATACCACATGTTATTAAAGCTGTGGAACTTGTCACCTGGATGATAACAAGTCTTATGGATTCAGCAAGCAGTGGAAAGAAAATCTATCAAAGTGGTCCGAGATAAACATGTTGCTTCTAGCTTAGAAAGTACTTATTCCACAGTTGGAAGTTGGGGGATTATTTGGAGAAATATGTTCATGTGCTGCTCCTGTCTTTAAAGTCCTGTTTTCTTTTCCAAGTATCCATTACCAGCTACTATTAGGAATGGGATACTGTGACAGATAGGTTTATTCTTACGTTAGTCAGATAATATTTTTTTCCAGACAGAAACTGAAAATAACTTATTTCAAATCAAAAGAACAAAATTATATTCATACCCCCTTTTTTTTTTTTTTTTTTTTTGTAATATATTTAATAATCTGTGCTACAGTCAAGATGTTCCTGCCTTAAATACTGGTCTCTAATAAGGATAATACCTTGAGATTTTATAGGAAAAGTAATTTTACATTACTTAAGGATTTAAAGGCCTTATGAATGGAAGTGCATTTTCTGAAACAACTCAAGAGCAAATTCACACTACAGTTGTAACGAACAGTTATAAGGTACCAGTAGATAAATTATATGCTCTCTGTTGCTTATGTGTTGATAGATCAGATTGTGTGTAAATTACTTTGTGAAAGAATGGATCAGTAACATTTTTTACAAAAACAGTGTTCTTAACAGTCTCTTTGGTAGCTATTATGCAATAAAAGGATGCTGTTTTTATATGAGTATATGAACATAAGCTTGCAAGCAGCTTTAATGACAGCTGACCATATATCTGTGATCTTATGATGCCCTCATGCTGTCATTGTTGTCATTGCTGGCACTGCTTCTTTACAATTCCCCAGAATTGCCATAATAATCATTCATGCTTAGTATTCTTAGAGATATTTGTTCAGTGTGCAACTTAAATTACTTTATATCCAGGCTTTTTATATCTATAGTGTTTTGAAAGGGCTTAGAGAGTCTCTTAATGGACTTCATTATCATGTCATACTGGGCAAATCCTAGACAAATATTATTTTGGATGTATCTTTTATATTTATTCAGAGGAGATTACATTCCATAAAAAGGTTGATGCTTATCTCAGTCTGACAGATTTCTTTGTTTCAGAGTTCTCTGGAGAGAAGAGGATGGTACTAGTAATGTCTGAATAAATTTACTAAAAATGTAATTTTTTTAATATTGTTTTTCAGGGAGGAATTTTTCAGAGCTGAATGCAATGCATTGCAAACCACTTTACCACAAGTGTAATAACATGAGCACTCTCTTCTCAGCTGCCTTTCTGAGAACAGAGAGATTTAAATGTCAGATCATGAAATTATTCCTTTAGCATTAATAATGACTTTTTATTTCTGCTGTACTACTTCTTTGCTACAGTAAGAGGCAATATCCTCAGAAGAGGATATTGCATAAAGAAATAGCTAGCCAACATGCAAGAAAAATATTTTTTTGTCCAATCTGGCATAGTCAGAAGAACCCCGTGACTTTTTGGTAGCAGAGGTTCTCATAATAATATCCTGCTATAGTTATTTCACTTTGATATCATATAATTAATCTATCATGGACTGTATGATTCTATGAGATGTAAAAAAATCCCAAACATATTTTTATTGCTCAGTTAGAGTTCATTCTGCAGCTCTCATTTCTGTCATGGATAATCATTCCTCATTAGATTAAGTACACTGATTTCAGCAGAATTACCTGCATAAGGAGGGCTGATGGACAACAGTTTAAATACTTACGCTGGATTTTAAGTGGTGATCTAGGGGAATCAAATCTTCCTCTCTCACTAACTTTCAGACAAATGTCCATGTTTCTTTTCCCATTAGGATCATTCAGCTTGAACTTAGGAGCTTTCAGTTACACAAGGAAGCCCATCATCTTTTAAGGGGATATACAGAAGTGAACACACACATGTATGTATATAAAAGTATAAATATATCTATGCATGTATATATCTATGTATGTATGTAGGTAAGTCTGTTATTTAGCTGGCAAGCATTAAAGACAAGCATTAAAAAATCAGGAAATCAGTTTATAGTTTACTAGGGTCATTCTAGTACAAAGTCAGACTGGGCTTATCTTTGGGTATTTGCAACTGTGACCAAAACCAATTTCAAGTAACACAAATGAAATTAAAAAATAAATAAAGATGTTTGTATCTCAGCAAACCTGAACATATACAATTTCTTAATGCAAGTGCTCTTCAGTTTAACCTTTCAATTAAAATAACCATTAGACCCCGCTCCTCTAGTGCTAAAATGCTGGTAAGTTTAGCAGAAATGAATAAAATTAGTACACTGTGTTAAACTGTTTTGGTTTGGTGTGGTTTGGTTTGGTTTTAAATTGTAACCATTCACTAGAGATAGGTTTTATTTATATAAATGTTTTATTTAAAATAGAACAGAAGTAAAACTGAAATACAATTAAATCTGAATAAAATCATTTGGAGACTACATCAACAATAAAAATAAAAATCCTGAAGCAAAAAAGAAATACCAATGGTATGGTAAAAGCATGTAAAAGAAAAAGTATATGTTCCTATAAATTCTTCCCTTAATGAAGTGTCACATACACAACGCACATCAGCAAGGTGGGGCTGACAGGACAGGGTAAAAAAGAATTAACTTCCTTCCACCAACCTGTGGTTTCCTCTTGTGAGGATGGTAACACCGGATTGTGCTTTGCCTGTTCTATGTCTGTCGGGAGCTCTTTTATCTAGGAAGATATTTGCAGCTTTTCTTTATTCAGTATGTGTTTGTGGACTAGCACAAAGGATCTGAATGGGGCAATCTCCAGTACAGTTTGCAACGAATGGCTTTGGGATAAGATGACCTTACCTCAGCTGTGCAGGTCAAAAGGAGCTCAGAGAACTGAGTCACATTTGCTGAACATGTAAAACTCTAAAGACAAACCTTCTTCAGTATTTATACCAAAAACATACGGCCATGTTATATTTTAGGAAGGAGCTCAGGAACATCTTTAAGCTCAGGTAGCATCCAAACTATCTTGACAAAACCCCTGTCTCAGGTATATGTGTTCATTGAGTTTCGGGGTAAGACAGCAGAAAAATTTGGGCCCACTTCTCACCATGATTTTAATAGTTAGGTATAGTTACAGTGTGAATGAGCCTAACTAGCATCATCTATCCCTTCTCATGTGGTGATATCACATGATAAATGTCAGTTATAGAGTCCTTCCTAAAAGCTTCTACCTAATTTATGGGCATTATCTACAAAGCCTGATGTAGTCAGCCTGAACTCAGTCATGAGTTCAACAGTGCAGTCACGTTGTACTTAGATTTTTAAGGCAGCGTTATAGATACATGTACTTAGATCAGAGGTTTCACAATTATTTAGTCTACTCCCTGGTGTGTAAATCTGGGTACACAATGGACTTTGTCTACTGATCTGAACCCATACCAATCTGACAGGATATTTAACCGACTTGATCAATCTCTGTATCCTCCAATATGAGTTTGACTATATCCTGGTTGCCCATGGTAATGTAATTTCATATCATGATAGATAAGATTAGCTCTAGATTTGATGGAAGATATGGCCTTTTGGGTAAATTAGGAGTATAAAGTCTATTACCCTATTATAGTAGAAATACCTAAAGACATATATAATCTTTATAATTTTCAGTTTAATTCACTAAATATTCCCTACACATATTCCATAAATTATTTTTACCTGATTTAATCTTCTACAAGTTTGTTCACTTCAAAGTTAACCCACCACAGTAAACCAGGACATGTTTAGGCAACATGTTGAGTGTATCCTGTCTTACTGCAGAAAGTACTGTTGCATTTAAAGTATTTTATCCTGTATAGAAATTATCTCCAGAAAGTCTAAAGAACCTTGCTCTTTCAAAAATTCAGATTGAGTCCAATTGAAGACCAGTCCAATTCTCTGGACAAATGTTGAAAAGTTATATCAGATTGATCAGACATTTTTAATGCTTTTCATGAAATAGTCTCAGTATATAAAAAGAACACAGGATTTTTCAGCAGACATGAATCTATTTTGTCTATGCTTTGAGCAGATATAGTTTAATCTGCTCACATTTCCAGTAGACTAGGAGCTGCTGAGTGAACATGGTAACCACAGCCTTGAGCATGAGCTAGTGGCATTGAAGGTGAGCCAATTCATGCTGCAAGAGAAGATTATGAAGTGAGATTTGGATAGCTACATTAACCTGGGGTCTGGTTGGTTTAAACCATGAACAGCCATACTAAGAAAATATATCTTAAAATTTTAGAGAGTTAACTTCTTTCATCAGTTTTTCTGCTCTACAGGAGGAAGTCTTCTGTACCAGGACTGCCGTTAAATCAGTTCACCATTTTTTTGTTTTTTTTTTTTTTTCCAGAAAGGGGTAAAATGAGAACTTGGATCTACTAAAATGTAAATAAAAACTGTAAGCATGTGTTTATAGTCCATATAACATTCTTCAGATCCTACAAATTGTCATATTGTGCACAGCTTTCCATGAACAAATGGAGAATTGAATGAGGCATACTGTTAAGATTTTAAGGTCAATCTCTAGACTGATTATTAACAAGACATTGAAAGCTTAACTTCAGTTCTGTTCATTGCACTTGTTTGTTAAATTTTGTTCTGTTTTTAAGATCCTGAAAATTTTCATTGTGATATGTTTCCTGCAGAAGTATGCTCACTGTACGTTACAATGCATACTTTGCATGCTGTCTTCAGGAAGCATACAGTAAGTTGCAATGTCTTCTTTGCACACTGTTTTCAGAACTGCATTATTTTTCTTGTTCCGCAAGACCTTCAAAAGCAATCCATTCTTAAGAAAACTGGCTGAATAGTTCTAATGCGCTGAATAGTGAACGCCCCTGTGAACAGAATCCTGTGGGATAAAAGACAGTACAGAAATTCAGGATATATTAGTTGTTCTATTCACATAATTAAACCTGTATTTATCTGTGCATCCTATTGCCATTCAAATCTCAAAAAATATTATTTTTTTCCCAGATAGCATTACCATTTTTTAAACTTAATTTGATTATGGAAACCCATAAAAATATTATTCATAGACAGACAGATTTGGACCATGTTTTTGGTTTTAAAATTATAGTCAGCCATGCCATCAACAGATAAAAGGCCTCTAGATATCTCTTGGAATTTCTGTGTAACTGTAATCCTAGCTGACATTTGACAGATTTTCTGTCAGATTTCAATGTTTTATCTTTTCCCTCTGAGGTTATTTTTAAAGTGTGGCTATGAAAACTCTGCACTGTATAGAAAGCTTATTTGTAACTGGCATTGTGCCACAACAACATATGGAGGTGAGGAACATATTGCAATATTCCACAAATGTGAAGCACTTACTAGAAGAAATCTTATTACACATATGATTTAGCAATGATCTGTTTTTCGCCATGTAAGAATTAATTTTAGGTCTGTATACAAAAAAGTATAAACTACTAATTATCTAAAATAATTACTGCATGAACATTAAATTTTGTTACACGTATGAATATGATCTCTATTGAGATTTCTGTGAATATAGTATGTGTATATAGATAAATTTACCTAAATCCCATCTATCCATTTGTGTACCAATTAGAAATTGTCTGCCTACCTCCCTAGGCTGTGTTACCTTGAAGACATTAAAATTAATTAGATGATAACTTGCTGTTTAGTTTGAAAGTTTCCCAGGCTATTTAGAAATTCTTATTCTAAGGCGATAGATATCTTTCCTCCCTTTGGCAGTGCATTATATTAAAGATTTTGGTGGATAAGCCTAGCTAATTTGTCAGAGCGGCACCAAATCATAATACTCATTTGAACTTTGAGAGACAAGCTATTAAACTCTGTGTAAGGATCTGCTGTATAGAGGTTCCCCAACTGTCATGCATCACAGCATTCTTCACCTTGCTGTTTTGTAGAAGCCAAGCCATTGCAATCACAGATGGGTATGCTGGGGAGCTGAGATAGCTCTCACGGACTACACACAAATAGCAGGGCATTGGGCGCAGATGCCCAAGTGTTGGCAGAGTGGGGGCTGCAGGGCGGCCTCTGTGATGGGAGGCTGGGGCTGTCCCGTGCCGGACTCAGCCGGTTCCAGCAGACAATGGACCCACTGCAGGACACGGCTGAGCCCAGCAGACAAGATGGTGGCACCTTGGGGAAAACGTATTTAAGAAAGGGCAAACACTGCAGGGCAGTGAGGAGTGCTCTGCTGGGGACATGGGCAGCTAAAAGGAGTTGGGAATGAAGGACTGAAGTTGAGCCCGGGAAAAGGTAGGGGCAAAGGTGTTGTTTTAATCTTTTGTCTTTTTTACTCACTACCCAAATCTATTTTAATTTACAATAAATTAAATTAATTTTCTTCCAATTAAGTTTGTTTGGTCTGTGACAGCAACTCTTAAGTGATCTCCCTGTTTTTATCTCATCCCACAAGCTTTTTCATCTTATTTTCTTCCCCTGTCCTGTTGACAAGTGAGAGAGTGGGTAGGTGGGCATCTGGCCATTAACCAGGGTTAACCCTCCAGGATTAGTGGAACAGGTGTCTACACTTAAATCAGTGATTTTAGTCTCCCTTCATTCTGAGAGGAGACAATGAGGCACTTACAAGGTATTGAGATGTGTTTCACTTTACTTTAACATTGGTTAGATAGGTTGCTTCTTAAAAGTGCCTTTTTGTATTTGTTGACTGTAAAAGAAATCTGAGGATGAATAGATCTGATTTTAGTTGCAGACTCTTCTATGAAAAGCATGGAGACTTCTTGCCCCGTGAGATATGGATTCATGAATAGCTCCAATATTCTACTTCTGTATCAAAGCCACATTACATTATTTGCAACAAGGCCATGTGGCCACAACTGCTGTTAGGCAAGTAAGTAAGCAAGAGCTTACAAAGCTGACACCTCTAGGCTATCATTGGTTTCAGCTGAATATCTAGTCCTGGACATCAGTACCATATGTCAGAGCCCTGGGCCAGCGCTGGGGGCTCAGCTGCTGGTGCTCAAGCTGGCTCTGATCCAGTGCTGCGATGTGGCCTTGGATCAGACTGCGGTGAAAAAAGCTTTGTGGGAAAAAGTTGTGAGAATCTTACTCCTCTTTCTTAGCTGCATTCAAGTTCAGGCACTATCCTTACCTGTGCTATGTAGCAGATATGACTGTGCCTGTCTAAGTATTGTGTTGGTCCTGGTCCTGCTCTTGACCCACTGACCTGACTTCTGTCGCAGATTGAGTAAGAGGAAGAGATGCACTTCACTCCTAAGAGAGAAGTAGCAATATATTTATTGATGTAAAACAGTGAGTTAACAAAGTTTGATGGCAAGGTACACTTGATTATTTACTGCATAGAGGACAGAGTAAGACAAAACTGTCAGGGACACCCTCCCGTTGAGTCATGAGGTTCAGAAAGGATCCCCTTGCTTTCTAAACTCCTTCTCAGAGAGGAGTCTAGGTGCAGCTGGATCCAATCATAGTCCCAGCCTTGGTTAATGGTTCATGTCTAAAGGATTATATATGTGCAATCAATCCTTTATATCACTTAGCTGAGATTTCCAAGTTGAGCATGCTATTAGTCACTTACCGAGGATCTGTTGCAGCAGGGAATTTCTTAACCTTGAGGAGTAACCCTGAGAGGCATCCCATCTAAGGGGACATCCTGGCATGCAGACCGCTGCCGTGCAGGAGAGCTTAGAGGGTTCTTGGTCTGCCCACTATTTATGGGGGTAAAAGATGATTGACTCATAGTCATATTTACATACCAACTAGAAACGACATACCTACTGCTGAGAGAAGGGTGTTAAAGGAATTTTAGTAGTTAAAGGATTGAATTAGTAGGCAAAGTCTGATAGTTTGTTGTGCAAATTAACTGAGGCGCCTCACAAGGACAGTTCCTGATAAGAACTAAGAACTTGCCTTAAGAAACTAGCTAAAACCGACCCTGCGGTTTAGACAAGAGCCAAGGAAAAACTGAGCCTGCGCAAGAACAGAAGGTTACTATTGGTAACGAAGAGGAACCACTAACCTTCATCCCCACGACCCCCGATGACCACCACTAGGAGGCAATGCGCAAGCGCAGATGGGAGGGGTTCATGGAAATAACGTCTTGGAACTCATTTTAATACGAAGCGGGGACAGGTCATGCATATGTATAGGCGTATTGCGAAACTTTATGTATATGCAACACTTTGCTGTATATATTTATGGTGAGTGCCGCGTTGGGGTGTGCTCGACTTTGGTGGGACTGCCCCCCGTGCTGCCCAGCGCTGAATAAACATACCTACTTTACAATCTCATAGATTGTGGAGTCCAGTTTCCGCAAGTCACTGCAGACGTTAGTTTCTTCCAAATTTGACTTGAGTTGGACATTGACCAGCACTGTGCTTAGTTGGACGCATTGTCTATTGTGTTGTTATCTGTCTCCCCCGAATTCACTTTGAGCTGGATGCATCCGTCACGATCAGACACATCCATCACGGTTGATCGCTTGAGCAGGGTTATGGGAAAAGGTCAGGTCGGGGGCAGGGGGAGCACACCATCACAACTTCCTGGCTTGATCCTCAGACCTGCCTCATTGCTATGGACTTTTCTAGCCATCCGGCCTTTTGGCTGGTCGAGGTTACCGTCACCAGACTTGTTCGGTGGCTCTTGCTCAGGGTCTGTGGGACTGCACTGCTTGGTGAGAGCATTGTCCTTCCTACCTTGGGCCACCCTCGGCTCATCTACCCTTACAGAGCAGCCCACACTTGTTGCTCCCTGACCCTGGGATGGAGATCTTCAGAAACTGCTGTTACTCTCTTACAAAGTGTTTTGATATATACGCTGTGGTCAGTGTGAGTGTTTTGGAATGCACTTTATATATAAAATCACAATGTCTATAATTATAAATAAACAGCAGTTAGGGACAAATCCCCGGCTCAGAGGTTTGATGGCACATCAGGCTCGAGTCTGTACTGCTCAGTGGCAGCTCCCTCTATAGCAGATTTTTTTTGGACAAAGCTAGTTAAAGCAGAGTCAGGGAATAAACTAGCAGTTAAGTGATGGAAATAATCAAGAATAGAAAGATTGTTCTCCCAAGTCCTCTTATATTTAGTAGCAGAGGCATACATTTCCCCGAGACAAGGCAGACTGAACCCCAAATTCATGGAGGTTCCTAACACTTCCCACCTGTTTTCAAAACACTTAGGGAAGGAGATCTATGTTTAATTACAGCTGTCTGGATTATGCTCTGGAGGCATAAAAATAAGATCCTCTTGTATCGATTATTATTTATCATTGTAGGTGTTTTGATTGTATACGGAAAAATAATTATTATGAGAGCCCCACTGTTTTGACTCTTTCTCTCAGCCAAATTAATTTCCTCTTTTCTAGTGTCATGCGTGTAAATGAAATATCCTGCCTTGGCAGATTCTTGGTTTAGAAGCTAAAGCCTCACTGCCATTAAGTCAGTGTTATATTAGCAGCAATTCTGACAGAAACAGAAATAGATCCCAGTGCTATACCGAAGGTTTTGTTTCATATTTCAAATTATGTAAATGGTCAGACTCCGATAAATAGTAAACACCTCTTGTATTACAATATATTTCACTACAATAAGCTCAAAACTATAGAATGCTATTAATATCGAATAAGTAGACTTGAATTTGTGACTAACAGTAAATAACTAATCAATAGTAAAATGTTATTAGAATCTTGATGGAAGAAGAGAATTAAATAATCATTCAGGCTTACGTTTTTGATACTAGAAAAAGATTTCTTGAGCTGTTTTTTTTCCAAACCAGAAGCACTGGAATTTAGTGCAACCTGGAAAAAATACAATCTGAAATAGGCAGTTATCACTTTTATGACTTTGTTTTCATTTCATAGTTGTATATCTAATAAGATCCTTCTGTCACATACATACATTTCTTTAAGAAAATATTCTTTCTAGATGAATTAGGATACTTTTATCCATAAACATAAAAGGTGTATAAGAATTCCAGTGACTAGGGCCAATTTATTGGAGATATAACAAGTATCTTACTCATTTATTATAATCTTTTAAAATCTAAGAGAATCCTGCATCAATCTTTAAAAAATAAATTAATTACAAAATAAGTTAATTATGAAATTATAGGTTACAATTTCCTCTTACTGGGTTTTCTTTTTTTCAGGCATCTTTAGAATAAGCACAGATATTTTTCAAAGCGTATATACACAGCATACATACGTAGCATACAACATGCACAGCAATTACTTATTGACTAATACTCATTGCAGATAGGTAGGACTAATATTATATTAGGATAAGTCTGACTACTGTTAGAACTACCAGTGTAGGCAATGCACAGGTCTTTGTTGATTGGGCAGTTGTCACTAAGTTTGGGATGCATTGGTTGAACTGCTGACTTTTCACCCTCTACTTTTTTAATTAAGGTTTTATACTTTTTGCATCAGTATTTTTCTCCTCAGTCTGTAAGCTGCTATATGGTACTGTCTCAAAAATTCCATTTTTGTTCATTGTCACTATTCTTATTTTACATGGCCTTATGTATTTGCTCAGTGCTCAAGATTTTTTTTGAGCTGAGTTTGCACTGCACAGAACTGGACTTTAGGTCACAAGCAGTGGAATTTCTGGGCTATTGGTTATAACATAGTCAAGAAATTTCTGAAAATGCCATTGTTTGAAAATGTCAATTTTTCAAAGTTGTAACTTTTTATAACAGTGTATCAGCTTCGACAAAACTTGTAACAATACTTGAGGTGGAAATTCTGGTCAAAATCAGAGAAAAAGAAATTACTCCTGCAGCAAATACTACATTGGCATAAGGACCACATTTTGAAAATTACACTGAGAGATTAAAATTGTATCTTTTCTAATTCAAAACCAGGACAGGTCCTTAGGTCTTCTATATCACATTTGAGCAACACAGTCACAACATTTCCAGTTATTTTTTGATAATTCTACATCCCCCTGACATTTTTATTTTCTTTCTGCTTCCAAAAATGAAAGAAAATAGGACAGAGAGAGTAAAAGTCCTGAGGTTTTCTCTGTAATTAGCAAAGGATGAGAATCTATTCTATATACAGAGCACTTAAATTAGATGCCTGCTCTGAGTAGCTCTTTGGAGGAATTTATCTTTCTGCATTGCCTGTATGAGAATCAATGCAGACTAGCCTTCTAATTTAGGTACATATACTTGGGATTCATCTGCCCTACTTTAGCTATCTAAAAGGCATACAAGTCTTAATTAGTCACTCTGATCTCACTTTGTAATAACCTCCAAGGACAACTCACTGCATAGGAAAGGGCAGATGAGTTGGTCTCTAGAGATGCCAATATCTTTTTGCAAGCTATAGAAGGAGCTTTGGGTTATCAAACCATTATGACCTTAATTCTGTTGTTCATGTAAAGGCATCTATCCCACTGAGGAGCTCTAGGGCATCTGTGACATCTGTGTAGAGCTAATAAAGATCATATAGGAAACCCATTCTCTTCCAGACCACCAAATGCCAGGCAGAATAATAACCTGCTAAACCTAAAATGGCACTAAGAATGTGTCTCATGTATCTCATGTCCAGAATCTTGTCCTACAATTGAATGCTATTCCAGATTAAGACAATTTAATTTAGCTTTTCACATGTAAGTGTCTGTTTTCCACTAAGGAAGTGTTGGTTCTTTTGGAATCTCAGTAAGAAAGTCACCAGCATTCAAGGCTGATTATAGAATTTATTGCATGGATGGAAATTATAGAAAGGATGGAAATTATAGAAAAGTTGATAGTAATCAACTGTCCCTCCTGATGTGAGGAACCTCAGCAGTGTTACAGCACCAGACGAGCCCATCTTCATTGATCACGGCATGCTGCACAGAATTCCTGTCCGTGATGAGGTTCACCAGCACAAAGTTCTTGCTCACAATACAGGTTCATCAATCACTAATAGCATTATGTCTGCAATGTAGACTTAGGTCTGAAGAATATCTTGGACAACACACTCTAATATCCTAATCTCATTAATAAAATTACAGTTCCTGAATAGGTGCATACAATATTTCCAGTGGACAAGACGATGCAATATACATATAGTTATGATTAAATGCACACTGAATACATGTACATTAACAACATATTGATTATATGTACTTTGATTAATTATACTATTATTTAGAGAGTCTTTGATTAAACAGCAGTCACATGGTACCTGTGATACATTATCATACTCCTGCATGGTCATGGGTAGAGTCTATACATGAATTATGTGTACAAATATCCATTACAGGCACCAGACTTCTGGGACTTGATTCACTGGCCTAATGAGATATAGAAAGTGCCATTTGAGTCCTAAACTATCTTTCCTAGCCTCCAGCTCCTTCTTCATGGAGGCATGGATCTCCCATCTGTTTTCTCAGATAATCTAAGCAACTTCAAATAGCACTAGAAGCAATTTTCAGGTAGCAGATCACACTCACCATCTGTGCAGCCTAGAAAGCAATTCATCACACCAACCACTATGGGTTAGGTTCAGTTGTCTACTATACAGCAGTAGAGACATTGTTGCTGCCCTAAGATATCTGAGATATACTAACCTGAGTGTTCACAAGATACGTGTGACATCCTGGAGCAGCTGGAAACTTGGAAGGATAACTAGGATATCTCAAACACTGTGAGACCCCCTTTTTAGGTAAATAAATCAAACATATAGTCTACTTTAGAATCATCAGAATTGCTCTTTAGTCTCCACTAATTAATGTTCATTCACTGTATTGGGAGCTTAGACACCTAAAACACATGAAAACACTTGTATTGAGACACTTAATCTCAAGTGTCTGAAATGGGAACAAAATTCTTTCTTTCTTTCTCTTAAAACTGAGTGTATTGGGTCTGGCTGAGATGGAGTTAATTTTCCCCATAGCAGTCCTCATAGTGCTGTGCTTTGTATTGGTAGCTAGAAAGGTGTTGATAACACACCAGTGTTTTAGCTACTGCTGAGCAGTGCTCGCACAGCATCAAGGCTCTCTCTCCAATATTCCCCCCTCACCAGTAGTCTGAGTGTGGGCAAGATCTTGGGAGGGGACATAGCCAGGACAGCTGACCCAAACTGACCAAAGGGATATTCCATACCATATGATGTCTGCTCAGCAATAAAAACCAAGAGAAAGGAGGAGGAGGAGGGGTATTCGTTATTACGACGTTTGTCTTCCAGAGCAACCGCTACGCATGCTGAAGACCTTCTTCCCAGGCTGGACATCGCCTGCTGATGGGAAGTAGAGAGTAAATCTTTTGTTTTCCTTTGCTTCTGCATGCGGCCTTTGCTTTTGCTTTGTTAAACTGCCTTTATCTTGACCCATGAGGTTTTTCCATCTTATTTTCTTCCCCCACCTCCTGCTGAAGAGGTGAGTGATAGAGCAGTTTGGTGAGTAACTGGCGTTCAGCCAAGGTCAACCCACTACACTGAGTAAAATGAATCCCACACAAAGTCAGGTGCGTATGCTAGGCAATGTGAATATCTCCTGCTGATTTTAGGTCTCTCATATTCAAGCTGTTCTATTTTATATAGAAAATTCTGTACTCATAACACTAGGAACCTGAACCTGATGAAACTACATTCCAAATAAATGGTCTCCAAAACTGCTGATTTATTATTTCAAGGGAGGAGGGCTTTGAGGGTGGGGACTGACATCCAAGGTTTTATTCCTCTTGGTACAGACAGAAAACAAATATTGAAAATTTCACTAATCATTTCTCATTTAATTCTAATCATAACACTTATTAGTGGTATTACAGCCAAAAGATTGTCAGTGACTTGTATCACTTCATGGCTACACAACTGAAAGATTTGGCAAACTTCCTTCTACCCCATACTTTCTCCTCTGCTTTCCAATGTACATTAGCATCTCTGTGATAGACTGCAGAAAAGAACATGCACCTACAGCTAAAATTTCTGTGTAAAAGTCTACCATCTTAGCTTCAAACTGTCATTGGAATTAGGTTCATACAAAGGATGCCTAATTTTGTGCCACGCATAACCATGCACAGAAGGCTGTTCCCTTTAGCTGACTCTGATGTGGGAATGGTATTCTGTGGCAGAATGGTAGAGTGGAAAATTGGGAGTTATACCCTAGTATGTCTTCTCCATAGCAAGACTTGTCAGAATTTGACTTCATGTTTTAATATAACATGTATATACTTTGTTAATTTCAAATCACACCAGATTGCTAGAGATATTATACTTTATTAGAAGTGTCTGTCTGCTTGTTTGATTTCTTTTTCCCCAAAGCAGTGCTCAGACAAGTTTGATTGACAAAACTGCAAAATATACTTACTGTAGTTATCTGGGTTTTCCTCAGCATCAGAAGCACAAATTAAAATAACAAGAACATTGGCTTTATCTACGTAGGCCAAGATAGAAACCTTGGGCATCCCTACAGGCTGAACCACTGTGGCCAGGAATACAAGTCAGAGGACTACAGAGAAAGAGAAAGAAGGTAAAAGACAGCTTTAACTCTGTATGACTAAGTAATTTAACTGAAGAAAGAGGCTGTTTTTTCCTTCCTACATTTTGATTTTACTAACAATTGCTTATTTTTTGTAAGCTGGTAACTAGCCTCTTGTTTTTCAGTATAGAAGAGTATCTAAGTCACTACAATGCAGTATTATGTTCCCTCTGACTCACTCTCCTCATAGAAGGGCATGACAATTTTCTCTCTTTCAGTATACTGGACATTTACAATAATACAAACAAGAATTCTTTCACTGAAATTATGATACAGAATATTAGTGGACACTGATTACATTATGAGGGGAAAAATCTCCATAACTCACCCTTGAAAAGTAATTTTATTTATATGTAGTGGATAGAGCTATTTCTCCAAATTTTGAAGCATTTATTTACAAATAAAAGTAATTACCATTTAATTTCATATGAAAACATATAGTAAAAGCCAGCTTTTGGGAACCATTTAAAGTTTTACTCTATGATATTTATGTCTGTTAATAAAAGATTTTAATAGTGCCTTTCTAATTTGCATCTTAGTAAATGAACTAGGGTTAGGCAGTCTCACATTTAAAATACTATGTTTTGAGATGAACGTATCATAGAAGAAAATCTGCTAGATATGAATAAAAAACAGACATTAGAAGAACAAAATTTGAAGTTATTCAGAGCTGTCTACTTATCCCCTAAAACACCTCAAAAATCATACAGAATGCATTTTTGTATCTATAGAGATGCACACACACATATTATCTATACATATGTTACAGTCCATCAAATTCCAGCACTGCATCTTTGCTAGCAAACATCTGTTCTAGACACTATGGACCTCGGTAAGATAAATTGTTTGTGTGCTGAAACTGTCAAGTATTCAGCTGGTCATTATCTTTTGGCCTTATAAAACATACCCAGTAATTAAACTGTAGCTACATAACATCTTTGCCACCACTTTTTTCTTCTCTTAAGACTGCAACTGTCTTTTCAATGTAATTTTAATTTTTTTTTATTTATTTAAATTTTTAACTGTTAGTCTACCAGTATTTTATTTTGTTAAGCCAGTTTAAAATTGTCTCTCTTTCTTTCTGAAAAGCTAAGCATACCGGATGTGATAGATGTATTGATCTTTCGGCAGCTATGGCACATTTTTAAAAAGAAGAGCCACTTGATTATTCACCTAAGTGTCAAATCTTCCTTTCTCATTTTTGACTATTCAGAGCTGACAACTGCAAAGCATGATTCTAAACTGATTTCATCTTTCCAACATACATGACAGTGTCACCTGTTTTGTTCCACTCATCTGATGTGATGTCTCATGGAACTCTACAAATTTAATGCTTTGTTAAAGAACAAGGATGGAATTATGCTAATATCTGTACATCTTTATGATAGACCTTAACAGAGAAACAGTTTGTTGACCAGTTACATTATGTACGAAAGATAATTTCAACAGGTTGTGCACTAAGTGTCATCATAAATGACAGAGGAAAGGGCTCACGATCAGAATTCTTTTGAAAGGAAACAATGAGAAATGAGACAATTAGAATGGTTTCCTACTGTATCCACGTACTGAAAGCAAAAATTCCATTAAAGAACACATATTCTTGGTGACTTCAAATACAGATGGATAAACAAAAAATCAAACCAGTAAGAGTTAACAAATGAGTAACCAATTTCAGTTAAAAAAATTCTCATTCAATATTATGACTTCTGGCATCAGATATGATGATATTGATGTGGAACATTTTGAAAACGAAACATGATCATTCAATATGTATATTAGTAGTGAGGGAAATAATGTTCAAAATGATGATGAAAATTGGTGTGATAACAGTATGTTCTACTAAAGAAGAACCTGCAGAATACTTATTTTATTATATGTCTTTTCTGGAAAGTTTTCATGCTGCCATTTCTAGTAAACTAGATATTTCACAGACATTTTGGGTATAATTAAGGAGGGAGTTTTCATAAGATCTCAGTAAAGTAATCACTACAAATAGGATTTCAGTGAAGAAATAATTCAGTGTTTTGCCAAGTGATTATTATGTCAATGGCAGTAGTGATACCTGCTACTGAGCCTATGGCAGATTTAAACCACAGGAGAACTTGACATATGTGACAGCATGTCATTTAGAAGTACTGCCCAGATGTTATCCCTCGGGAAGGTTTCATTTGGCTCTAGTGGTTTAAGGAAATGTTGAGAAATGCAGGTTACAAATTGAGGAATCCCCAGCTGTGTTATATGCATTTCTGTCTAAGCCTATTATAGCTCTGCCATTTATGTTTGATAAACCAGTGTTTGCTGTTGTTCTGCTGAAGTCATTAAATATTCTCAGCATTGTGCAGTGATATTGCTAATGGAGAAAAACATCATTAAATGTATTTTCTTTTCATTTCAGCACATAATAGTGACAATTACAGCGGAGCTAAAGTTCATGCCTCTGGCAGATACTCACAATTTCCCCAACTTCCAAGCTTGCTGTCATTTGATATGCTCAAATCTGTATTATCATGATATTAGATGTTACCCAAAGGAACCAAAATTATGAGCAAACATTAGACACCCCCTCCAATCACCATGAATCTTGACAATGAGAAGGCTGTAATATGAAAATTTCATAAGACATATTTAAAGCACCACAAACAACACTCAGTTCTTAGTCTGTTCTAAATACAGATACTGTTCAGTGACAAGAACTGTCTAAAGGCACTGGTTTTCTCAAGGGTTGTATCAGGATGTGGGATGGGGAAACAATATTTAAAAATACTTTTTTGAAAGAAATATAAGCACATCTAATTCACAGATCAGAAACTTCCTTTCCTAAAAATGTAAAATAAAATTAAAAAGGTTAAAAGTTTTCCCTTCCTCTTAAGTGGAGAAACCTGGAAATACAGCAGGTATTTCTCAGTTCCTATCCTTTTATCACTGTCATTCCTTTCTAGTGGCGTGGGATACTGTGTTTACAGTCTGAGGATTCAAAATCCCTGCTATAGCCTTTCAGCAATATTACTATCTAATGGCTTAGATATGTAAAGGAAAAACTTCTGGCTAAAATCTCACCTTTTGCTTTGAGTTCTTTAGAGGGAAGAAAGCTATCTGATATCCCTAATGCTGTGAAAAGTGAGTGTTCAGACTACCTCCTGTATTTCACTATCAATAAGATATTCACTCAAGACATGTTTGTGAGTTTGGAGTAAAATGAGGTTAATTTCCAATCTGGTGTTAAGGAGACTGCATTTAAGTAAGTTTATCTCATAGTATAGGTATAGCCTGAGAGTTAGATGTTCATCATGATGAGCAGCCATATCTGAAATACTCAAAGAAAAAGGAGGATAAAGAAAGAGAATGTCCCAGTGGAAGGAAAAGACAGAAGTAAGAATTAGAAAAAGAACAAAACTATTGAAAGGTGAAGCAACTCAAGTCTCCTTGGAAGATCCAGAAAGTAGAGGACTAGAAAGTTCATATATAACATGGTATGTCAGGTTCCAAGAGTCAAGAACCTACTACCTGTTTTTTAGCAAAGGAAAGAACTCATAGCTCTGTCAGCTGGTTGGTTGGTTGGAACATTTGCTGATCTGGGCAGTAATCAGTGCAGCACTTCTGATCTGAGGGACAGTGGGACCAGCAAGGAAATGAGTATGCTTATGTGCTGGTGCAGTATTTACAGCACTGTTTGCCTTCCAGCTTTTAATTTCTTTTTCACTGTGATCACAAACATCACCTTTTCAAAAAAGGCCCCAACAATAGCTAGAGAAAGCAACTGTTAGATTGTCCATAGCTGAATGGTGATTAGTCCACATCTAGAGAAAGTTAGTAGCATCTATTTTCTTTCGATCTTACAGTGAAAATATTAATATCGTCTAGCTGTTGTTGAATGAATTAACTCAACATTTAGGTTTTAATTCAGGGACATGGCTGAGAAAACAAACATTGTATGTTATATGCATTATTTGTTTAATTGCCTAATCATGAAATCAGAATCAAACATAAGTATTCTGATTTGTTAAATACAAAGAATCTCTGCATTGTCACTGGGCTCCATCAGGGTTTTTTTTTAATGAATACTTCTGCTGCAGAATTCAAACTTTCCATATCAATCTCAGTAAACATAATTTGCGTAATAAATAAATTTCTACCAACTCACAGATATATTTTTCTGCCATTTTTAAAACCAAGAATCTGGGTACTCTTGTTCAGAAGTTATTTTGCTTTAAAATGGGTCTCATTCTCTCTACATATAAATATATAAAAGAAGTTTGAGTTAAAACATTTTCATTTCATTGGAAAGAAAATTCCAAATGACAAAAGGAAATGTTACATTTTATTCTTATTCATAAAAATAGATTTTGCAATAGACTTTTTAATGAAATGTGTATTTCAACTTTTACACAAACCTAATCTCCAATATTTTTTACATTTTCCATGTTATGGTTAAAGCACTTGTCAGATTACTTAGATTTTAAAAATAATTTCAAAGTGAAATACTGTTTTTTAAAGAAAAAATCAAGGTACATTCTCCAAAATGTACCTTTTAAAAAACATTTTGTTCTGATTATTAGCAACACTTCTTCCAAGTTTATTGTACCAAATATCAAAATATTGTGTATCAAATATTACCTAATATTTAACTGATTATTAGTGAAAAGATTCAACATCCAAAAAATGAAAGGGTAGTATATTAAAATTAAAAAAAGGTGAAGATGTCTTTGGAATAACCAAGTAAATGAAAACTGTAGATGCTGTGCAATAAGAGAAAATGTAATTGTTTAAAATACACCACCGAACATTGTATTTGGTGTATGCGTCAAGGTTCTGGTATTGGCAGGCGAGGCCACAGGGGTGGCCTCTGTGAGGAGAGGCCGGGGCTGCCCTGTGCCGGACACAGCTGGTTCTAGCCGGCTCCAGCTGACCCACCTCAGGGCACGGCTGAGCCCTGCAGCCACAATGGTGGTGGCCCTGTGGAAATGTATTCAAGAAAAAGTAAAATGCTGCCCGGTAAAGTGAGGAAAAAAGTGTGAGAAGCAAGCCTGTAGACACCAAGGTGAGAGAAGAAGGAGGGGGAGGAGGTGCTCCAGGCACCAGAGCAGGGATTCCCCTGCAGCTCCTGGAAGAGGACCACAGTGGAGCAGGTATTTCCATGCAGCCTGTGGAGAAGACCATGCCAGAGCAGGTATTCACGCTGCAGCCCATAGAGAGGACCCATGCCGGAGCAGACTTCTTCCTGAAGGATCGCAGCCCGTGGGGAGAGCCCATGCCAGGGCAGGGCACATGACAGGGAAGGAGTGGTAGAGAGAAACCACTATGTACTGACCATACCCTCATTCCTCTCTGTGTCACTTATGAGGAGGGTGGGGAGGAGTCTAGAATGAAGGAGTGAAGGTAAGCCTGGGAGAGTGGGGAGAAAAAGTGCTGGTTTACTGTTTGTCTTTTTTTCTCACTACCCATATCTGTTTTAATTGGCAACTACTTAAATTAATTTTCCCAAAGTTGAGTCTGTTTTGCCCACTACAATCACTGGTAAGCAATCTCCCTGTCTTTATCTCAACCTACAAGTCTTCTCATCCTATTTTCTCCCCATCCCACTGAGGAACAGGTGTGAGTGAGTGGCTGGGCGGGCATTTGACACTTAGCCAACGCTACCCCACCTTCATGTTCAGTTTCTACATTATGTGTTCACCATGTATTTGCTTAGAATCACCTTACCCTAAATGTAAATGTTGCCTTTAGTAACATTACTTCATATTACAAAGCAAATGAGTGTTAGAAGAATTAAAATCGATTGCAATGTGCAGGCTACATGGTAAAAAACAATATAGTAAGATAGGTAAAGGAACAGTTAAGGCTGTTAAAACATCTTGTCTCAAAGTAGTACAGTAACTAGGAGTCAAATCCTTTTGTAAATACCACTGTAGAAAATAATTTTTTAAATACATGCATTCAGCAACATATAGTATCCAAATTGTGTGATACAGAAATTGTCACTGCTAATGGTCACTTTTTGATAATCTTTTTCCAAAATCAAGTGTCCTGGTTTCGGCTGGGATAGGGTTAAATTTCTTCCTAGCACTGTGTTTTGGATTTAGTATGAGGAGAATGGTGATAACACACTGATGTTTTCAATTGTTGCTAAGTGCCCTCCTAGTCCAAGGACAGCTCCCATGCCTACTGACTGAGCTAGGTACACAAGATGGGAGGGAACATAATCAGGACAGCCAGCCCAGCTGGCTAATGGGGTATTCCATACCATGTGACGTCATGCTCAGTATATGAATGGTAGGCGTGATCCAGGAAGTACCGATCGCTACTTGGTTATCGGTCAGCACGGGTGGTGAGCAATTGCATTGTGCATCACTCATTTTGTATATTTTATCATTATCATTATTATTTTCCCTTTTTTTTCTGTTCTATTAAACTGTCTTTATCTCAACCCATGAGTTTTTCTCACTCTTACCCTTCCGATTCTCTCCCTGTCCCGCTGGGGGCGGGGGGAGTGAGTGAGCGGCTGCGTGGTATTTGGCTGCCTGCCAGGTTAAACCACGACATCAAGTAAATAAGCTTCATCTCCCATAATGTGAAGGCTGTTCCAGTAATAGACATCAATGTAAAGCATTTGGATAACTAAGTACCATAACAGTACTGTGAGTATTTTGATGCCTCTCAAAATGCCTTTAAAATTACCTGTTGATGTATGAGTGTATTAGGTCTTCCACATTGGTTGTGTTTCCTATGTATTAAAATAAAATTCATATATAACAATATACAACTGAGAAGCGAGAAATTAAGAAGGCTTCTGATGACTTGCGTTGCCAAACATGGGATTAGTTTTAAGTAAAATAAAAAACTCAGTCATGAGGAGTTCTTCAAGGCTAGGGATAGAACGTACAATTTTTCATGTATTTCTTTTTCCTGATTCTTGATTTCCCCCTCTTTGACGCTTCTGCCCCTGCATTCCTTTTCTGTCCTTCCCACCCCTTTTCCCTTTGTCAGCAAACCGTTTCACTTTGACATAACATTTTCAAATTTGCCTAGGATATATACACCACCAGCCGTGTTCAAAAGGTGGGAAACTTTTCCACTGTTCATGGCTAGTAAGTGCTGGAAACAGCAAACATTATTGCAGGCAAGCATTAAGATTCTTGTCAAAGAAGTCCCTAAAATAAGAATGTATTTTTTCCTCTGCTATTCAACACAAGGCTTACAAAATACAGAAAAAATTAAATGATTCAGTGCCTAGGACACCTAATAGTTCAGCTGGAACCCAGATTTACATTCCAGTAACTTACCCATTCAAATGTTAGATGTTAATCATACCTTACCAAGGTATTTTGGAGCAGAGAGACAGGAAGAGGCTCTGCTACTGCATTTCTTAGGATATCTACTGTTTTTCTTTGCCTGTCATATTTCTCTGTATGAGTGAACTCCAGGTCAAAGATCACAGGTAGTATGCCTCTCTTGAGATACTCTCATGTTGCTTATGGTCATAAGACATTAAACACTTAAAAATAAGGATGAGATGTAACAAAATAATGTTGTCCAGAACTCAATATGTTTTTCATTTTATTTGGTCATAGGCCAGCAAAAGTAGCAGGTCACTATCATATACTTTTCAAATTGGGCTGGACAAGAAAAATATGCATATTTTATCAGAGGATCAAAGTGTCATGAAGTAAATAAAACATCTTACTGGGGATTAAGAAAGAATAACAGAAATCATGACAGAAAGAAAATAAACTCAGAAAGAGTGATGACCAACATTCTGCCGTCATTTTTGTTTTTACATATTGGAAAAAATATCGAGAACTGATTTAATGAAATATATGCTGACTGCATGGTCTTGGCTAAAAGTCAGTGATAACTTGCCCTTGGATTTTGAAGTTAACTTTAGTAACAACACAGTTGTTATGAATAATTACAATGGATATCATGGTTCCTTAGTTATAATGTAATTAAAAAGACTGTATTATTTTTTATAAGTTTCCAGCTGTTAAATTCTTAGTGCTATTTTATTTAAATTTACGACCTATACAATATGTATTGTACACTAATAAATGGTGAAGTAAATTACATGAGAGGCAAAAGAGCCATAAATAAAACTAGCTATCTACTGATACCAAGGTTTGTCTTATTTGCCAATTTGAAATAATTAATAAAAACATTTATTCTACTGCAAAATAGGATGATGGCAATATATATGAATATTTTAAGATAGTTCCAGGCTACCTAGATTGATGTGGAGCAAGAACTATTTTCAGTGGCTGAAGTGAAATGTTACCTGGTAATGAATTTTCCCTGCTGAGATTTTTATTCACACTGAAATACCTTAATGTTGTGTTTCAGCTACTTAGAACTAGCAGCAAATTAGCATAAATTTAGATGGCTACTTATATTTCAGTAAATCCATGCCAGCAAAATAAGGATATTGAACAATTGATACTTTAGACAGATAACCTACATAGCATAACATAGCAGTGTATCTTCTCTGCATAACATCTCTCTGCCCTGACAATTGTGACACATCACTGCCACACATCATTTTTACTGGATAACAATTTTGACGTTTATGTTACAAAAAAATGTTCAGTGAAAAAAAAAAAGAAGGCAAAGAATTTTCAGTCAGCTAAGACTACCAGAAGAACAGGCAGAGTTTTAACTGCTGCCTGTGAAACAAGTAAGACCAAACAATATGTAAGACTGCAGTGAAATAATATGAGAGACTGGGGTTGCACTGTGAGAAGGCAAGTTTCTGATAGTCAGCAAACTAAAAATAATGTCTATTGAGAAGACAAATCCTCAAACACAATATTTTAGAGGTTTTCCAAGTAACCTTAATTCATCAGGTCTGTCGTCTTTATTTTTTTTTCCCCACTTTCCATAAGATGACAACACTAAATACATTGTCTCTGGTGAGTATTTGGACAATGAACCGGGAGAGTCTCATCTCAGAAAAGCCTACATAAGCCCTTGCTCCTGCTACTTCATCTCTTGCAATATTTTCTACTATACTAGCAAGCCTGCTACATGGAAAAGTTGTGGCATTGTGAGTTTTAATTTAAATGGTTAAAAACATCTGTCATAAAAAATAACCAACTAGGCAAAAGGAAAAAAAAAAAGAAAAAAAGAAAGATATTCTCACATTCTAGTACTAAGAAAAAAGAATGTTTCCATTAGATCATCAAAGAGCACTCTCCTATAAAGCATGTTCTTATTATCTCTTATTTCACTACATCTTATGAATTTATGTAATTTTAAATTAAATATTGTCAGGAATAAAAACATGGACTATGGGACAGCTGATTTTCTTTCAATTGTCTTGCAGTCTATAAAATGGATCTTTATTAACATACAGAATAGAAAAAAAAAAATTGGACAGCTTATTCCTGATACATTTTATCCTTAAACTGAAGAGATCAGGACGTTATCAATAACTGAAATTATGATTTAGAATGGAAACTGTTACATAACCTCAAATGTTAGTGTTGTTATTACTGTGCTAGTAGGAAAGGCTACTTGAAGCCATGCTTTGGTATGGTACCTTGAGTGTCATTTCATTAGATTTATATGAGGAATTTTTAAACTCATGGTGAGCTCACACTCCATGAAAATAATGCTGTGCAGTGAAGTAGGTGATGTAGAAGAAAAAAATCACGACTCAAATGTTAAATTTTTAATAACATATAGTTTGATAATTGTTATGTTATCTTAAATTACCTACTTTAAATGAACAAAACTGTATATTAGTTTGTTAGGAAGTAAAAATTTCAAACTTTGAAGAGAACATATTCTCATAGTATTCATCTAGTAAGTACATACAATTTTAGTATACTATTTAAATAACTCTTTTTTTCTGTTGCTTCGTGTATTGAAGGTTTCCAGTATGTAATTAGACTATATGATACCTGTTAGCAGTCCTCGATGGATTTTTCACTTTTATATGTTGTGATTAAAAATACTTTGAAAATAATAATACATACACATAGCAATTCTTTTTATGAGCAGCTTAAACTTTATTTGTCTCTGTGTTCTTGTGTGCAAAATGGCAGCGCAGCTTCAGGCCCTGAAAGCTGAGATGAAAGAAAACTGTCTCAGGAGAGTTGTGTTGGGGGTGTGGGTTGTGGTGGTGTCATTTGTTTTTTTGTTGGTGGTGTTCTTTTGGGGGGCATGTTTGGTTTTGTTTTTCAAATAGAAGAGTCTTTCTGATCTCTGTTTAAAGACTACAGGACTGCAGTTCAGCAAAGTAAACTTGCCAGAAAATTTTGTCCAACAGCACATGCATAAAATACTTGATAGCTGAGCTTGTTATACCAGATTTTCTTGTTCTTGAAAATCATTGTTCTTGATTTTGCTTTCATCAATACCTCACTTAATTAAATAATTTCCTTGTAAAGTATTGAGTTTCAACAGTGGAAGGTTGGCAAGCAAAAGCCTTGAGTCTCTTCTCTCTGGGCTCAATTAATTCTACCATCTGCACAGGGCAAGGGACAGTACTTTACACTGACAGCAGACTGTATGAAATGAACTGTGCTCTAGGGTGACAAGTCATCTCCTGTTCAATTCTTCTTCTATAAAGAAGTCCTTTCAACTCTTCATATAGCTGCTTATGAGTTGCTGTCATGTGTTCACTTTGTGATAGTGACCAGAAATCAAATGAAGAGAAGCCAGGTCTCTCATATTTTTCTTTATCTTCTTCTTGCACACATGTTAGTAGGCTATGATTAAAAGAAACTCTCCAGTTTCTCTTCCATAGTAACATTCACAGTTGGATGAAGTACTAGCAGGGGACTTACGTACATGGTCAAATTTATGCATAAAATTATCCCATTACTTTTTTCATTTGATGCTGTGTTATAAGAAAATGCAAATAATCTTTTGTCGTGGTTTAACCTGGCAGGCAGCCAAATACCACGCAGCCGCTCACTCACTCCCCCCGCCCCGCCAGTAGGACGGGGAGAGAATCGGGAGGGTAAGAGTGAGAAAAACTCGGGGGTTGAGATAAAGACAGTTTAATAGAACAGAAAAGGGAGAATAATGATAATAAATAATGATAGAATATACAAAATGAGTGATGCACAATGCAATTGCTCACCACCCGCACTGACCGATAACCAAGTAGCGATCGGCACTTCCTGGATCACGCCTACCGTTCATATACTGAGCATGACGTCACATGGTATGGAATACCCCATTGGCCAGCTGGGCTGGCTGTCCTGATTATGTTCCCTCCCATCTTGTGTACCTAGCTCAGTCAGTAGGCACGGGAGCTGTCCTTGGACTAGGAGGGCACTTAGCAACAACTGAAAACATCAGTGTGTTATCAACATTCTCCTCATACTAAATCCAAAACACAGCACTAGGAAGAAATTTAACCCTATCCCTGCCGAAACTAGGACACTTTCTCAACTAATTTTGTTCATACTATTCATGGTTTTATGAAAACCTGTCACTTCCCTCCTCAAACATTTTATCTCCAAGCTAAAAGTGTATTAATTTCCTAACATGAAAGTTGTTCCATAGTTTTGGATGATCACCCTTTTTACAATAATATAGTAATCTGTACCCACTGTAGGGCTTTTTTTTCTTTTTTTTTTTCTTTCTTTTTTTTTTTTTTCTTTTTCCAGGGAGGAACAGAACAGAATCATGGCTTTAGAATGACAAAATTATGTTCTTTTTTTCCTTTTGATCTCAATTTCTTTCCTACTAATTAACTGATCCTCAAGTTTTTTTCTGTGGAAAAAAAAAGATACAGGATTTTCACTCTCTGTTGGTGAGTCTGTTATTTGCAAAAACAAGAGGACAAGTAATTGTCAGCAAAAGAGAGTTCTGAATTAGATTCTGCAAAAGTTTCAAAATGGTTCTGGGGATCATGAGAAAAGCAGATCACCTGCCTACAAAAAAATATGAAAACAATGAAGATTACAGAACAGTCTCCTTCACTTTAAATTACAGCAGTAATAGTGATTTTATATATATATATATATATTTGATAATGAAATGTTTTCTGTTCATAGTTATAGACCTATAAATATAGAAATATGTCATTATCTGGATCTATTGATAACAAGTGATATCAGGATTCTAATTTGTAGAAAATGGATCTGGAAAGGAAATGCATATTCACACAGACACTCAGCACCTAGTACATACAAATCCAGAACCCATGGGAGTTTTGCCTTTGATTCCTGCAGGGAGAGGATTTCCCCCACATGCCTTTATTAATCTGGTTATAGTCTGCATGAAGGCATGGGATAGTTTTATACACACATATTTCTGTAGATTGGTTCTATTCCTTAAATCTCATTATGCAGGATAATGCAAACATATATTTTGCAAAAACTTGTTAACAACTACTAAAATTGGTGATCCTTCTTACTTCTTGTATTTACTTCATCCACTGGGTATTTAAATTAATGTTGAACTCTCTACACTACTGCATGAAGCACACACATGGAAATTTGCCAGCAACAGTCAGTCTTGCAAGACTTTTGCCCTTTGTACGGGTGCCTGATTCATTTTTTGCTTCATTCTTTCAAGGTCAGAAATGCTCAAGAGGCTTAGAATTCTAGAGAGCTGTATTTTATCACTTCAAATATTCCTTCTGCCCTTTTTCAGATAATCACCAAAAGCATAAAGAATTTGGGCCATTCACTAAAAAATATTGGCTTAAATAGCTAAGACTGAAATATCTCATTTCTGTATCAATATTGCATTACCAGTTACTGTGCTACATTATTGATAATTGTAACCAATTCCCTACCACTTTAACTTTATTTCATGAGTTTATATAAAACAAGTAAAGCTAATTCAGGACATGTAACAAGAAAAACATTGTAGAAAACTATTAAACAGGGTTGTTCTTGAACAGACTTTTATGATTCACTCTGTAAAGCAAAGAAGTGATCGTAGATATGAATTTGGATTTTCAAGATGTCAAAAAAAAAAAACCCAAAACAATAACTCACATAAAGGAAAAGATGTAGAAGATAGAAAAAAATGAAAAGTTGGTTTGTTTGTTTGTTTTTGGAAAAGATTAGGAAAGTCTTTAATGCGTATTTTATTAAATGCTTAGCATTCCCTGTACTCTTTGATAGAACAATAGGACACTTGATTTTGCATCAGGATACTTGATTTCTATTTTCAGCTCAGCTGCTCTGAGACTGACCTTGGGCAAATCATCTCAAGTCTCTTAAGTTTCATTTTTGCCTTTCATTCTTTCCTCTCATTGTCTCTTTAGATAATAAACTATTGATTCAGTACAGCAACTGTATCTTATTGAAAATAAAATATCTGGATCTACAGATATTCAGTCTGGTTAAAATGTCTAGACTATTATACACCTAAATACACAATTCTGTATTGCTTTCTCTAAATTTATTTTACATTAGATTTGGTGCTTTAGACTCACAAACTTTCTTCTGTGAGATAAGCATTTTTCATTAAAAACATTGAAATTATTACAATTGCTTATTCATAAGGAAGCTATCAAATCTATCTCTCATTTAAGTGTATTTTATATTTTCATTATTAATTTAAAAAAAGAAAGAGGTCATCATTTGGTTAATCTCTACTCAAATACAACACAGGTGAGTTACTGCTCTTTGTTCTTCAGATGGCCCTGTGACACTGTGACATAAATATTGCACTGCAAATCCTAAGAAACTGAGATACTGGTGAGGAAACATACCAAAAAGAGTTTGGCATGCTCTGTGAAGAAGAGTTGAAAGCCCTTGAGATGTATTTCATCAGAAAAATCCCAAACACCTAGATAATACACACATGGAAAAATTCTGTTGCAACAGTATGATCTTTCTAGATAGATATGCCACTTAAAAATCAAGAAGCAATGCTTAAAAAAAGAAGTAGATGAGATTTTATAACAGATTTTATAATTAGCTAAATAGATGGAGTAGAATGAAGTGCTTAAGATTCTTATTCAAGAACTGTAGACTTGCTGCAGGAAGCATGGCCCATCAATAACTGTGGAAATAAATAACAGCAAATAACATCTGTGGTTACACTAATTCTGGAAAAAAAAATTTACAAGGGCCGTAGATCTTCATGCTTTAGGGCGTAAGCTCAGCACCAGCTGACATTCCACAAATAATCTCCCTCATGGTGTCTTATTACACAGTAAAGTAGATTATGATCTTTTGTGACTTTGGAGCCACAACCAACATTGAGCGTAGGCATTGATAAAGAACAGGACTAAAGACACCATTGCTCCAACCCAAGATTACAGTAATTTCAATACATAGAATCATCAAGGTTGGAAAAGACCTCTAAGATCATCAAGTCCAACCATCAACCCGACACCACCATGCCCGCTAAACCACGTCCCTAAGCGCCTCATCTACATGTCTTTTAAATACTTCCAGGGATGGTGACTCAACCACTTCCCTGGGCAGCCTCGTCCAAGGCCTGACCACACTTTCAGTAAAGTAATTTTTCCTAATGTCCAATCTAAACCTCCCCTGGCGCAACTTGAGGCCATTTCCTCTCGTCCTATCGCTAGTTACTTGGGAGAAGAGACCAACACCCACCTCACTACAACCTCCTTTCAGGTAGTTGTAGAGCACAATGAGGTCTCCCCTCAGCCTCCTCTTCTCCAGACTAAACAACTCCAGTTCCCTCAGCTGCTCCTTATAAGACTTGTTCTCTAGACGCTTCACCAGCTTCATTGCCCTTCTCTGGACACACTCCAGCACCTCCATGTCCTTCTTGTAGTGAGGGGCCCAAAACTGAACACAGTATTCAGAGGTGCGGCCTCACCAGTGACAAGTACAGGGGGACAATCACCTCCCTACTCCTGCTGGCCACACTATTTCTGATACAGACCAGGATGCCATTGGCCTTCCTGGCCACCTGGGCACAATGCCAGCTCATGTTCAGCCGGCTGTCAACCAGCACCCCCACGTCCTTTTCCTCTGGGCAGCTTTCCAGCCGCTCTTCCCCAAGCCTGTAGCCTTGCATGGGGTTGTTGTGACCCAAGTGCAAGACCCAGCACTTGGTCTTGTTAAACCTCATACAATTGACCTCGGCCTGTCGATCCAGCCTGTCCAGGTCCCTCTGCAGAGTCTTCCTACCCTTGAGCAGATCAACATTCCCGCCCAACCTGGTGTCATCTGCAAACTTACTGAGGGAGCACTCAATCCCCTCATCCAGATCATTGATAAAGGTATTGAACAAGACTGGCCCCAAAATTGAGCCCTGGGGAACACTGCTTGTGACCGGCCACCAACTGGATTTAGTTCCGTTCACCACAACTTTGACAGTGTCAAAGGCTTTACTGAAGTCCAGGTAGACCACATCCACAGCCTTTCCCTCATCAACTAGGCGGGTCACCTGGTCATAGAAGGAGATCAGGTTGGTCAAGCAGGACCTGCCTGCCATGAACCCGTGCTGGCTGGGCCTGATCCCCCGATTGTCCTGCACATGGCTTGTGAGTACCCTCAAGATGAACTGCTCCATAATCTTCCCTGGCACCGAGGTCAGGCTGACCGGCCTGTAGTTCCCCAGATCCTCCTTCTGGCCCTTCTTGTAGATGGGTGTCATATTGGCAAGCCTCCAGTCGTCCGAGACCTCCCCTGTTAACCAGGACTGCTGATAAATGATGGAGAGTGGCTTGGCAAGCTCCTCCACCAGCTCCCTCAGTACTCATGGGATCTACATGTTGCATCTTTTTAAGATTTAAGACTGATCAAATGTTAGGTTACCCACTGTCTGGTTTTGGCTGGGATGGAGTTAATTTTCTTCCTAGTAGCTGGTATAGTGCTGGGTTTTGCATTTAGCGTGAGAATAATGTGATAACACACTGATGTTTTATTTGTTGCGAAGCAGTGTTTATACTAAGTCAAGGACTTTTCAGCTTCCCATACTCTGCCAGCGAGGAGGTGCACAAGAAGCTGGGAGGGAGCACAGGCAGGACAGCTGACCCAAACTGGCCAAAGGGATATTCCAACCATATGACGTCATGCCCAGTATATAAACTGGGGGGAGTTGGCTGGGGAGCAGAGATCACTGCTCGGGGATTGGCTGGGTGTCGGTCAGCAGGTGGTGAGCAGTACATCACTTGTTTTTCCTGAGTTTTGTTTCTCTTTCTTTTTGTTATTTCCCTTTTCATTACAATTTATTATTGTTGTTGTTGTTGTTGTTGTTATTATTATTATTATATTATAATTAAATTATTAAACTGTTCTTATCTCAACCCATAAGTGTTCTCACTTTTATTCTTCTGATTCTCTCCCCCATCCCACTTGTGGGAGGAAGTGAGTGAGCGGCTGTGTGGTACCTAGTTGCTGGCTGGGGTTAAACCACAACAGTCCTTTTTGGCACCCAATGTGGGGCATGAAGGGTTGAGAAAACGACAAATCTGACTACAGCATATTAAAAAAAAATTGTGATAAGCATTCATTATATTAGTTTCATAGTCGCTGGTCACAATGTTGATTCATTTGCTCTCAGAGTTGTTGTGCTTGTTCTCAGAGTTGTGCTATGTAACACCGTAC
Source organism: Calonectris borealis (assembly GCF_964195595.1). Classification (NCBI taxonomy): domain Eukaryota; kingdom Metazoa; phylum Chordata; class Aves; order Procellariiformes; family Procellariidae; genus Calonectris; species Calonectris borealis. Next base: position 168,123,910 of record NC_134312.1, read on the forward strand.
TTGCCATCTGCACTCCCTGTGGTGCTGTTTATCACCTCTGGGAGTTGGATTAAAGTTATCGCTTTGCTGTACTGTGTAACATTAGTTTATGGTATGATAAAGTTATTGGTCGTGAGATTGTACTCAGCACTGCCGTCATCCCTGTACTTTAGGAGCTATCTCTCGGAAACTATTAATAGTTACACTTTTTACTTCTTTTCCCTGGAGAGCCGATCTACGGGGAAGACACCTTCCTTCACCTTCCCCTTCTCCTCCAGGCTGATTACAATAGCTCTTGAGAATTTTGAATATCCTTGGGATATTCAATTGACATGTTCCTATTGCTATATCTCCTGAATACGTTTCAGGCCTTATTTAAGGTTAAACAACTATTTAAGAATACCACCCAGAGATCTGCCCCGAGGCTAGATAGTTATGACTGGCAGGGTGTGTGGGATAGTATGGGCAAGAACCTAGGACAGTGGTCACCTCCAGTGTTTTGGAACTTCATCCCTGAACAAGTGCAGAATCCTGAAAAACTAGTAAAATATTTGGAGAAAGCATGCTGTCACCCTGGCAATTCTAGGGAGACACAAATCACTGCAACGTGCTGGGGCCTGGCCCATGCCTACCGAGCCCTGTGTAACACTATTCAGTACCCTCAAGGGGAAGAGAAGGTCTCTGGATCTGATGACAAAATGACAGGCACTGCGGCTACTCCAACCCCGGCGACAGGCTCTGCAGCTGAACCAGAGAACCAATCCATGCAGGTATCAGTTTCCCCTATACACAGGAGGAAATATTAGAAGCAGAAGTCAGGTCTTCTAGTAAGGGATGAAGAAGCTTCTTCTAAGAGGCAGGAGGAGGAAGAAATAGAATAGGAAGACTACTCTGAAGCAGGGCCATCATGAGAACAGGAGGAGGAAGAGAGGTGGCCACATCTTGGGGAGGAGGAAGAGGAAGAACTCATGAACGAGGTGGGAACCATCCAATCCCTATCCCTGAGTGAGCTGCGAGATATGCAAAAAAATTTCAGCTGTTGTCCAGGCAAGCACATTGTTACCCAGCTGCTCCGGTGCTGGGATAATGGGACCAGTAGCCTGGAATTAGAGGGTAAGGAAGGCAAACACCTGGGATCCCTTTCTAGGGAAGGGAGCATTGACAAAGCAATTAGAAAAGGGACACAAGCCCTCAGCCTCTGGAGGCGACTCCTGTCAGGCATGAAGGAAAGGAATCCTATCAAGGAAGGTGTCACCCAGGCAAGTAGACTGTCCTGGTTTCAGCTGGGATGGAGTTGATTTTCTTCCTATTAACTGGTATAGTGCTGTGGTTTGGATGTAGTATGAGAATAATGTTGATAACACAGTGACGATTTAGTTGTTGTTAAGTAATGTTTAAATTAGTCAAGGACTTTTCATCTTCCCATGCCCTGCCGAGTGCGTGGGGGGCTGGGAGGGAGCGTGGCCAGGATGGCTGGCCCAGCTGGCCAATGGGCTATTCCATACCATATGATGTCATGCTCAGCATATAAGGCTGGGGGAAGAAGAAGGAAAGGGGGCGACATTTGGAGTGATGGCGTTTGTCTTCCCAAGTAACCGTTAGGCATGATGGACCCCTGCTTTCCTGGAGATGGCTGAACACCTGCCTGCCTATGGGAAGTGAATGAATTCCTTCTTTTGCTTTGCTTGCATGCATGGCTGTTGCTTTACCTATTAACCTGTCTTTATCTCAACCCACAAGTTTTCTCACTTTAACCCTTCCGATTCTCTCCCCCATCCCACCGAGGAGAAGTGGGAGAGCAGCTGTGTGGTGCTTAGTTGCTGGCTGGGGTTAAACCATGACATGGACGACTATGGAGAGAGGGAATTCACCATGCTAAAGGTGATTTATGATGACCTGGGCAACAGCAGCTATCCAAAGATCCAGATAAAGTCAAGTGCACCTGACCCATGTGGTGGAAGTTGATACGGAGTGCACCAGCGTCGCATGCAAACTCACTGGCAGTAATGACCTGGAAAGACGGAGAAGGACAAATGGTGGATGAATTGTCTGGTTAGCTCTGGCAATACAAAGAAAGTCTCTCTTCCTCCCTCGTTTTGACTATGGAAAACTGAACCAGCAACTCAAAGAGGATAGATCATACTCCCCACCTGTACGGAGATATCAGCTATTAGGAGTAAGTGATTCTCTGCTCAAGAGGGAGGACATAGTGGATACACACCATGGGGCACCCTGTGGTTTTACCTGCGTGACCATGGAGAGGACATGAGGCAGTGGGATGGAAAATCTATCTCGACCCTAGAGGCACGGGTATGTGAGCAGCAAAGAAAAACAATCACACAAGGGGGTTCTCCCAGGGAAATTGCTGCTCCAGTCTCTAGTGAGCAGTTCCCCAGAGTAGAAGGGCTGATCTTACTTCTGATTATAATGAAAGGACTTCTAATTCACATTTACAAGAAGTGAGCAGCGAATACATTGACCAGAACTAGGGGGGCCTTGCCTCCAGCCAGGTGGAGGAAAGGGACAACCGGGTTTACTGGACTGTGTGGATTCGATGGCCTGGCACATCAGACCCACAGGAGTATAAGGCTCTAGTAGACACCGGTGCACAGTGTACCCTGATGCCATCAAACTATAAAGGGGCAGAACCCATTTGTATTTCTGGAGTGACAGGGGGATCCCAAGAGTTAACTGTGTTGGAGGCCGAAGTGAGCCTAACCAGGAATGAGTGGCAGAAGCACCCCATTGTGACTGGCGCAGAGGCTCCGTGCATCCTTGGCATAGACTACCTCAGGAGAGGGTATTTCAAGGACCCAAAAGGGTACCAGTGGGCTTTTGGTATAGCTGCCCTAGGGGCGGAGGAAATTAAACAGCTGTCCACCTTGCCTGGTCTTTCAAAGGACCCTTCTGTTGTGGGGTTGCTGAGGGTTGAAGAACAACAGGTACCAATCGCTACCACAACAGTGCACCGGCGGCAATATCGCACCAACTGAGATTCCCTGCTCCCCATCCATAAGCTGATCTGTTAACTGGAGAGCCAAGGAGTGATCAGCAAGACTCGCTCACCCTTTAACAGTCCCATATGGCCAGTGCGAAAGTCCAATGGAGAGTGGAGACTAACAGTAGACTAGCGTGGCCTGAAGGAAGTCACACCGCCACTGAGTGCTGCCGTGCCGGACATGCTAGAACTCCAATACGAACTGGAGTCGAAGGCAGCCAAGTGGTACGCCACCATTGATATCGCCAATGCGTTCTTCTCAATCCCTTTGGCGGCAGAGTGCAGGCCACAGTTTGCTTTCACTTGGAGGGGCATCCAGTACACCTGGAATCGACTGCCCCAGGGGTGGAAACACAGCCCTACCATTTGCCATGGATGATCCACACCGCACTGGAACAGGGTGAGGCTCCAGAACACCTGCAATATATTGATGACATCATTGTGTGGGGTAGCACAGCAGAAGAAGTTATTCAGAAAGGGAAGAGAATAGTCTAAATCCTTCTAAAAGCCAGTTTTGCCATAAACCAAAGTAAGGTCAAGGGACCTGCACAGGAGATCCATTTTTTAGGAATAAAATGGCAGGACGGACATTGTCAGATCCCAATAGATGTGATCAACAAAATAACAGCCATGACCCCACCAACTAGCAAAAAGGAAACACAAGCTTTCTTAGGCATTGTGGGTTTTTGGAGAATGCATATTCCATATTACAGCCTGATTGTAAGCCCTCTCTATCAAGTCACTTGGAAGAAGAATGACTTCAAATGGGGCCCTAAGCAACAACAAGCCTTTGAACAAATTAGACAGGAGATAGTTCATGCAGCAGCCCTTGGGCCAGTCCAGGCAGGACAAGATGTGAAGAATGTGCTCTACACCGCAGCCGGGGAGAATGGCCTTACCTGGAGCCTCTGGCAGAAAGCACCAGGGGAGACTCGAGGTCAACCCTTAGAGCTTTGGAGTTGGGGATATAGAGGATCTGAGGCCCGCTACACTCCAACTGAGAAGGAGATATTGGCAGCATATGAAGGGGTACAAGCTGCTTCGGAAGTGGTTGGTACTGAAGCACAGCTCCTCCTGGCACCCCGACTGCTGGTGCTGGGCTGGATGTTCAAAGGAAGGGTCCCCTCTACAGATCATGCAACCGATGCTACGTGGAGTAAGTGGGTCGCACTGATCACACAACGGGCCTGAATAGGAAACCCCAGTCGCCCAGGAATCTTGGAAGTGATCACGAACTGGCCAAAAGGAAAGCTTTTGGAATATCCCCAGAGGAGGAGGTGACGCGTGCTGAAGAAGCCCCACTGTATAACAAACTACCAGAAAATGGGAAGCAATATGCCCTGTTCACTGATGGGTCCTGTCGCCTTGTGGGAAAGCATTGGAGGTGGAATGCTGTTGTATGGAGTCCTATACGGCAAGTTGCAGAAACTGCTGAAGGAGAAGGTGAATTGAGCCAGTTTGCAGAGGTGAAAGCCATCCAGCTGTCCTTGGACATTGCCGAATGAGAAAAATGGCCAGCACTTTATCTTTATTCTGACTCATGGATGGTGGCAAATGCCCTGTGGGGGTGGTTACAGCAGTGGAAGCAGAACAACTGGCAGCGCAGAGGTAAATCCATGTGGACTGCCACATTGTGGCAAGATATTGCTGCCCGGGTAGCGAACCTGGTTGAAAAATTACGTCACGTAGATGCTCATGTACCCAAGAGTCGGGCCACTGAAGAACACCAAAACAACCAGCAGGTGGACCAGGCTGCTAAGATTGAAGTGGCTCAGGTGGATCTGGACTGGCAACTTATATAAGGGTGAATTATTAATAGTCCAGTGGGCCCATGACACCTCAGGCCATCAAGGAAGAGACGCAACATATAGATGGGCTTGTGATCGAGGGGTGGACTTGACCATGGACACTGCACAGGTTATCCATGAATGTGAAACATGCGCTGCAGTCAAACAAGCCAAGCTGTTAAAGCCTCTCTGGTATGGAGGACGATGGTTGAAATATAAATATGGGGAGGCCTGGCAGATTGATTATATCACACTCCCACAAACCCGACAAGGCAAACGCTATGTGCTCGCCATGGTAGAAGCAACCACCGGATGGCTAGAAACATATCCCATGCCCCATGCCACTGCCTGGAACACCATGCTAGGCCTTGAAAAGCAAGTCTTATGGTGACATAGGAAAATCATCTAAGGGTTTATATTTCAGGGACAGTCTAGGTTTCATTCACAATTTAGCAACACTTAATTGTCAACTAATCATTAACAAACTTTAGTAATGCCTAATAATTAACTAATTCAATATTTGCAAAGTGAGTTAGTAAGTCTACTACAATCACAACTTAATTACAGATTATACCTACTATTAGTTCACACACACAGAGAAACATATATATATATAGAAATATACAGAAGGTATACCTGTTAAAAATTCCTCTCGATTTCAGTGAAGAAATATTCACGTCGAATGTCTAGGCATTCCCTCTCAACAGGCGAAGGGTTGAGCTTTGAAAGGGACTCACCCAGGACCCAGCAGTCTTCTGAATACCACAGGCCTGAAAGATCGCAAGCTCTGAGAGGCGTCCCACTCAGAGGGAGATGCTGGGTGCAGCCCGCTGCCATCCAGGAGAGCTCAAAGGGCCTCACTTAGGACCACCGTTTATAGGTTCACAAGATGGTTGGCTTTAGTCATCCGTAAATTTCCATCCTGGCCACAGTCCCAGGTGGTAATTACTAAAAAATTCTCAATGTTTCGGTGTTGTTCTACTGGACACCCGTGCCGGGCAGTAGGAGTACATTCCCAGCCTCAGCTATGCAGAGTTTCTGATACAGTCAAGGAGTGCTCAACTGCCAGACTTCAATACATCAAGGCCGAGGTTTCATGGAAATTTCTGAGATCAAAAAGTGGCCCAGGGAAGAAAGGGGGGGTATGAATGCACCACCACAACCATATGACGTCATGCCCAGTATATAAGCTGGGGGGAGTTGGCTGGGGAGCAGGGATCACTGCTCGGGGATTGGCTGGGTGTCAGTCAGTGGGTGGTTGCATCACTTGTTTTTCCTGAGTTTTGTTTCTCTTTCTTTTTGTTATTTCCCTTTTCATTACAATTTATTATTATTATTTTTATTCTTATTCTTCTTATTATTATATTTTATTTAAATAATTAAACTGTTCTTATCTCAACCCATAAGTGTTCTCGCTTTTACCCTTCCAATTCTCTCCCCCATCCCACTTGGAGGCGGGGGGGGGAAGTGAGCGAGCGGCTGTGTGGTGCTTAGTTGCTGGCTGGGGTTAAACCACTTACTAAAGCTAAGCAACCAGTCAGTCTGTACTGAGAAATATATTTTTAAAAATGTAAATTAAAGGCAAAAATAATATTTTTTTAATAGAAACACTTATTTTTAAATCATTGTCTTGGTTTATAGCCAGTGTTCTTCACTTAGGATGTTTGAATTACTCAAATGCATGCCTTTAGATGTTACATAAAGGATAAGTTAAGAGTCTAAAGAAGAGATGCTGAAGCTCATCTTATACTTTATCTTCTGGAAACAGAGAATTTTACTAAGAAAGGAAATACACATTATGGTATACAGTGCACATCAGAGGTTCATCCTGCTCCAGAAATGTCACTGCATTTTTCTTCTGCCCTAAAAAAAAGAAGCCCTTTAGGGTGCTTTTTTATTGCACAAATACTACATTTCAAGCAGATGAACCAGATGAATAAGCAATGCCCTCTGAAGCTTTTCTTTCTTTATCTTTGCATTAACATATTTTTACACATAATACAATATTCATTCTAACACTGTTTTTTACTAATTAGAAGCTTTATTGTTATATTGATATCATAGCTTCCCAAAGGTGGGGGGGAGGAAGAGCTTTTCTTAACTGTACAACTGCACAACTAGTGCTTCTTTTTCAGAATCCAACTGTCACCAGACTAATTTTTATTAGAAAAGATCTGTAAGAGGTTTTATTAACCTCTAAAGAATGCATGTTAACAGCTTTGCAAAAAACCATGTAGCCATTATACGATGCACAGAGCTAGAACAAAGTCATCATGGCCAAATATCAAGAAATAACCCCTTTCTAACAACTAACACCAAAATGGAACTAGAGAGTGCCATTTGTTATTAAAAGCAGCAAAATAAAGAATCAAACACATATTCCCAAGAGACAAACATTTCATGCTTCAGAATGCAGCAATTGCAGCCTAAGAGATTTAAAGCATTACCAAACAGTTTTATGTTCACGTTCGGAAGCAAATGCCTTGAGAATGGCAATGATTACTGATGCAAACTGATTTTCATACTGAGTATTGCAGTCTGATGTATAATTCTGGGAGTTGGGCTGTCTTTCTAATCTACTCTGGAAAAATACTGGCAGAACACAGTAGAAAAGTCATACTCTACTTTTCTCTACACAAAAAGTGGTCCAATACTTTAGTCCTTCCTTAAATGATTATTTATTCAAAGCTTTATTTCAATACAAAAGACTAGGACCATGGCTGAATCAATTCCTATGGACATTGCTGAGATCTGACGTTACTTCAAATATTTAAATGAGTGGTTTTCTTTAGCACTGGATTAGAAATTAAATTTTCACATACTGGTAAAATGAATTATGCTGTTCAAAATAGACCTACTTTAAAAATCCCTTCCATTTCTATACGTAGGCTCAGTAATATGGCTTGGTCATATTTATACTTCAGCATACATGCAGAAATACCAATGACTTTTTGGACTCAAAATCTGCTAATAAATATAGCTGTAAAGCAACTGCTTCTTTGTATCCATAGACAAACCTTTTTTCACTGACAAAACTAGAGGTCGACTTACCTAGAAAATATTTCAAAATATTCCATCAAGTTACCTTGAATTATCCTTAGTAGTACATGTACCACTGATGTACAAGATAAGAAGTTAGAAGGGCCCTGCCCACAGCTTCTGGCAGAAGTCCTGCCCCCTCCCAGCAGCCTCAGGGGCCTCTTTACCAGTCATGTGTTCTGTTGTGATTGGCTGACAGAAATGGTCATCCCTACCAGTTTACCCCAAAAGTACATCGGACCCAGGAGGTCCTTCCCCTTCATACACAGGGGCCACCATTTTGGTTTGGCTGCCATTTAATGCCAGAGAGCTGCTGTTGTGTTAAATGTCATACTGCTCTGTGATGGGCTGATGGCATTTCTTGACACCAACATACCATGTGTTCTCAGGCAGCCCTGTGATTGGCTGGCAGGCAGGATTGGCAGGTAGGACAAGCTTCCGCTACCAGCGTACCACAAAACACATCAGAAAGGGAAGCACCCTGCCATTACATACACAGAGACCGCCACTTTCGACAGCATAATTCCCCATGTGTTTTCATACTTCATTGCAACTGGCTGGCAGACATTTCTTGACACTGTCATGCCCTCAGACAGCCCTGTTATTGGTTGTCTGCTTCCTTTGGACAAGGAAGTGTATACAAAAAATAAGCATTTATATACAATAAATACAATATATACATATATAGAAATACATAGAAAGGAATGTACAAATATTTATAAAGATTTATTTGATTATACATAAAGACACTTTTTTATATATACTTTTATATCTGTATATAGGTGAATATCTTTTTATATATATACACATTTATAAAGCTCTAGAAGTTAAATACATATAGTCATAAAAACATAGGGGAGCTAAAGGAATGAATAATTAAAGTTTAAATGTGAATAGGAATTAATCAAACAAAAGCAAAAGGCAAGTTCAGGGTCTCCCACTTTACCAGGATGCAGAGAAAGCCCTGACACGTCTGCGGTGGGGGGGACGCTTCAAGAGGAGGGGCGACAAAAGGCTGGGAGGGGCATGGACATGTGGGAACATGACTGAGGGCTATGGCCCCCTTGTAGGAAGCCCACCAAGGGCCTGTGGTGTAAATCCTGTCACGTGCAAAAGACAGCCCAGTCCTTTGAACCAGTCAGAGGCCCCCACATCCAGGCCCAGCCCAACAGAATGATCATGCAGTATTATTGGGGCAGACTTTGGTCTGCATGGCAACACACAGGCAACACTGTCTGCAAAAATGGAAAACAAGAACAAAATGCCAGCTTCAGAAGAACATGTGCATGGGGACAATAAGAAAAAGACCCAAAGGGGATCCCCAAAAAGACTGCGTACCAGAAGAACCAATCAATGGGCCCATGAACCGCAAACTGGATTTTGAGACAAGTGTCACACAGAGAGGGTGGGTAGTACTGGGGGGACTCCATTTCCCCATGGTTGTAGGGGATCTTACAGCTGCCTGTAAGACCACTATGGGGTGCAGGCTAGTGCTATATGTGTTTCCTTGTCCTTAGGTTGATGTTGTAAATAAGAGGCAGCTGTCATTTTAGACACAGACCTCAGTCCCATTCTTTTGGACACCACAGCTACTGCAGAAAGAGTAAGTGGATCAGTAAAAACAATGGGGGTGTTGCAGAGCTGAAAGACAATGATTATCACCTGGTAGAGAGGAGTAGCTGGCAGGATGTCGGTACTAAAAGGGCTAGCTATGTATCAGTAGTACCTATACTACTGTCTTGTAGTAGCTGTGCAGTGGAACTGTGTTTAGAGTTTGGTTTTGATGTTTGTGGCAGTTTTTATAGCACTTCAGAAATAAAAGAATTAACAGATTTAACAGGACCATATAGTAGCAGTTGTGATGTTCAGTCTGTGATGGAGCATTCTGTGAAGTTGGATCTTCACTTATATGCAACCTTCAACAATGTTAATTTATTTAAGGGATTTCAGCAAAGTTAAGAAGTGTTTTGGGTACTGGGCTCTCGTGGTTTAACCCCAGCAGGCAGCTAAGCCCCACACAGCCGCACTCTCACTCCCTCCGCAGTGGAATGAGGGCGAGAATCAGAAGGGCAAAAGTGAGAAAACTCATGGGTTGAGATAAAGACAGTTTAACAGGTAAGACAAAGCTGTGTGAGCAAGCAAAGCAAAATAATTAATTCACTACTTCCCATCGGCAGGCAGGTGTTTAACCACTTTCTGGAAAGCAGGGCTCCATCACACGTAATTGTTACTTGGGAAGACAAAAGCTGTAACCTAGAACATCCCCCTTTCCTTCTTCCTCCCCCCCAGCTTTTGTTGCTGAGCGTGAAGTCATATTATGGGATATCTCTTTGGTCATTTTGGGTCCGCTGTCCTTGCTGTGTCCTCTCCCAAATTCTTGTGTAATCCCAGCCTACTGGGGTGGTGGAGTACTGGTGGAGCAGTGTGAGAAGCAGAAAAGGCCTTAATGCTATGTAAGTGCTGCTCAGCAATAGCTAAAACATGGGTATGTTATCAACACTGTTTTGGTCACAAATTCAAAACATAGCACCATATGAGCTGCTGTGAAGAAAATTAACTCTGTCCCAGCCAGACCCAGTAAATGGTCAAAACAATTTCGCCTCTCAAAACAATAATAAAAACTGAGAATTAACGGAGTCATGATTAAAAATTATATTTATGGGAAGTTTTTTATTAATGGATGTGAGTCCTTCTAATTTCTTGAAAGAGTCAACAAGTGTGTGGTTAAGAGAGGACTGACTGATAATATCCTTGAATTTCTAAAAGATATCAGCAGTCACTAATCTTCAAAGGAAGATAAACAGCCTGAGAGAATAGAGCTATTGATAGCTAAATAATTGGTTAGAAGTTAGGAAACAAAATGTCAGAGTAATTTTCATTTTTCACAGTGAGGGAGATAGCTGCTAGGATCACTAAAACAATCTCTGCTAGAACTCATGATGATCAGCAGCCATAAATGATAGAAAAGAAGGTGAGGGTGAATAAAAGTTGAGAAAGTTTTCTGATTATAATTGAAGAGACTAAAAATGAGGGCCAATTGTGAAGTACTGTAGAAGAATCATACAAGACTTAGTGACTATGCAAAAAAAAAAGAAAAGTGACTGATAGGTGCACTGTAAATAAATGTAAAGTGTTGCAAACAAAACAAAAAGCGTCACTACAATATCATAAAAATCGCTACTATGCCTTAATACCAATGATGAATGACTAAGTAATTTGGGATTCTTTAGCTTAAGGCAAAGAAATGATGGATGTGAGATATGATAGAAGCTTATAAGGTCATGAATGTCAGAGTGTAATTTTCCCAGTTAAATAAATGTGAAACATCAAATAAAGATGACAGTTTCAAAACAAACAAAAGGAGGCAAATCTTTATAAAATCTTTAGCTAACCTGTAGAACTCCATGACACAGTTTTTAAAGTATTTCAAAAGCACTGAGACTCAATGGAATACCGGACAGTGATACAGAAGAGAAATCCTTAGAAATCTGTTAAATATGAAGACATCACTTTGATCTTGGTAAGTATCAGACAGACATAGTCTTGTAGGCTGAGATGATATGCTGGGGAACTGTCACTGCATGCTTGTTCTGTTTTTATATTCTTCACTAAGCTTCCATGTTTGACTGTTATCAGAGATAAGATCACGAGCTAAATGTACTTTGGTGTGATGAAATATTACATTCTTATGCCTGGTGGTGTTTTCAATTAAATCAGATACAGATGGCCAGGGCTTTATGTAGGATCTACCTAGACAGTGTAGGGAGTTACCCAAAGATGATTAAAAGGCTTTTAAATTATTTCCAAAAAAAAAAAAAAAGTTATTTTAATTAGGCAATAAGGATAGTTATATTTTCAGCTGCAAAGGTCTGTTATTAAAGAACTCAAATTAATGAAAAGGTTTGTACACAGCCCTGTCCTTCCTTCACCCTGTCCTTCCAACCAGCCAATTCAGCAACCTCTGTACAACCTTCTTGGATGGAAATTTTTCTTTCTATTGTCTCTGAGCCTATCACACAACTCCACAATCCTCTTGCCAGTGTTTTAGTCTCTGCATAAATTGTAAATTCCTGGGGGTATGCTATAATCCTATGTTATATCTAATATTTTGCAGGCTCCTGGAATAACCAACAGTCCTCATAGAAGGATCAATACAACCAGCTTGACAAAAATTTCCACATGATCCGATCACGTCAGTTGATATAAAAGTTTGAAAAACAAATCACCTGCCTTTTATGGCTCCAAAGGATGAAAACATCTGAAATAAAAAATAGCAATGAAAGTGAACTTATTAATGTTTTTTTCCTGAACAGTGATTTTTTTCTATAGAAGAATATTGTTGAAAAGTTAATCTTCCTGTGAGTCCTTATACTGAAACAGTTACATAAAAATTAGTAATTAGATAAATGAAAGAAGGGAAGAAAGTCCACAAAGTAAATTATCCGTAGAATTAGACAACACTGCCTTTTAATAGAGTTTAAAGGATTTGAATTAATTTTGGATATCATATACTAGTTATATTGAAAGTCTGGAGTTATCTAATGATAATTTCCAAATAAAAAGGGCGGGGGGAAAGAAAAAAAGAAAAAAAAAGAAAGAAAATAAAAGGTCTTTCCCTTTGTCCTGGTTTTGGTGGAGATAGAGTTAATTTTCTTCCTGGTAGTTGGTATAGTGCTATGTTTTGGATTTATTATGAAAAGAATGTTGATAACACACTGATGTTTTAGTTGTTGCTAAGTAGTGTTTACGCTAGTCAAAGACTTCCCATGCTCTGTCAGGTGCAAAAGAAGCTGGAGGGACCATAGCCAGGACAGCTAACCCAACTGGCCAAGCAGGTATTCCATGCCATATGACGTCATGCTCAGCATATAAAGCTGGGGGAAGAAGAAGGAAAGGGGGATGTTCAGAGTGATGACATTTGTCTTTCCAAGTAACTGTTATGCATGATGGAGCCCTGCTTTCCCGGAGATGGCTGAACACCTGGCTGCCGATGGGAAGCGGTGAATGAATTCCTTGTTTTGCTTTGCTTGCGCGCGCGTCTTTCGCTTTATCTATTAAACTGTCTTTATCTCAACCCACGAGTTTTCTCACTTTTACTCTCCTGATTCTCTCCCCCATCCCACCGGGGGAGAGTGAGCAAGCAGCTGTGTGGTGTTTAGTTGCTGGCTCGGATTAAACTATGACACTCTTCCTATCCAAATAATATGCAAATGGAAAAATTATTTTATGGCATGACAGAATATGGTACTGATAAGGCATTAAAAATAATAGAAAGCCTTTTATAGATGTCTTGTAAAACTGTTTAAACTTCAAAGACTTCAGTAAAAGTGGGAATACCTTTCATAAGTCTCCTAGATCTTGCAGCAAGGAAAAGAAAGCATCAGCAGTTACACAGTAATGATAAAGCTGGTAAGGGATACTGTGTTTTCAGTGACACTTTGAATAGAACTTTTTTGAGTGAGATTTGTTTGTAGCTTAAAGAACAGATACATCAAAAAAAGGTTACTATCAAATGTTCAGGTCATGTTTAAAAGAGCTGTAACTGTCACATTAAATGATCATTACCTCTAAAGACATACTGGAAATACAGGGTCAGTTCCTTTCGATTGAGACAATATTTGTTATTTTAAGGTAAAATAAACATAGGAAAGGACATAGAGTTCTGGTACTCAGTAAATTGAAGGCTGTCTGTATTAGGTAAGTAGTTAGACAGGGAACTAGGTAGGTAGAATCCAAGTCTTGTGTTAAGTTGAGCCATAAATAAAGTACAGCAGTTATATTTTAAAATCAGGTAAATTGGGTCACAGGATTAAAAAAACAGGTGTGGTGGTCATTTCACCCCCTCCCTTGGACCACTCTGTGATCTCAGGAATTCCCGTTAGGCTTTAGCCATTGTGGAACGAGTTGGGTGGTTGAGCGTCCCTTGACCGTACCAGGCACTCTTGCATGGCTAAGGTGGGGAGCAGCACTGATCGTACCAGGGACACCAGCTACCTGATCAAGGTAGGGAACGAGAGCAGGGGATAATTTGTCATCCCTGACAGCCCTGAAACATTCCCTACCTGGATCGTAGCTCAAGTGGAACGATACCATTGTTACTGTGGAACGATACCATTGTTACTATTCTGGATTGTTCTGGACTGTGACCAGGATGGAAATTTACTGATGACTAAAGCCAATCATCTTGCGAACCTATAAACAGTGGTCCTAAGTGAGACCCTTTGAGCTCTCCTGGACCGCAGCAGGCTGTGCCCAGTATCTCCCTCTGATCTGTAATCAAGCCACTGTTGTGATTATAGTAAATACTATTAATTCACTTTGTAATTGTTAAATTAATCAATGATTAAGTGCTGCTAAAATCTTGTGATCCAGCTTAAAACTATGAATGTATTTTAGATTGCTGCTGGACATATTAAATCCCTTAGACATAAACGGTTGTCCAGGTCTGGGACTAGGAGTGGATCCAGCCACAACTAAGCTCCATCAGGAGTTTAGAAAGCAAGGGGGTCTTCTCTGAACCTTGTGACTCAACAGGGGGGTCTCCCTTACCTTTTTTGTCCTCATTCGCTATATAAATCATTCCAACTCAATTCTAACACGATTTTCCGTTGTATACTAAATCCATAGTAGGTGATAGAGTGAATCTTGCCATCGAACTCTGTTAAGTTGCACTTTTATAAATTTCTATTAAAATCACCACCACACTAATAGCTTTGACGGTGATTCTTTAAGTGACCTCTAAACCACTCATTCGCAACACCAGGGCAAATAGGCTTTATAATTCTGGTACAGAACTAGAAGTGACAGTCATGTTTTGTCCCAGCCTTTCCTTTAATATGAGAAAGATAGAAAAATTATTCTCTGGTTTAGAGGGTTTTTTTGGGGGGAGGGGTGTTGTTTGTTTAGTTTTGCACAGGATGTAGCTATGTTGCTTCTGTGTTAGAACACAGCTTCCATGTAAAAGTAAAGTAAGAGAGTGTTTTGAAGGCTTAGTCCTGCCTCTTCCTCCCCTCCTGTTTTCACATCCCTTTTTCATTGTAAAAATGAGCGGTGCATTGTAACACCTTCAAGGAAATAAAATTTCTCTTGCTCTTTTATAGAATTTAAAAATTGACTGTAACATAGCATAAGACACCAGAAGTCCTTATCTTAACCACCTCTTCACATAATATCATAATTAGGTTAGTTAATCACAATAGTAGTTTTACCTTCTACAAACTATTTCCGCTGTGATACATCATAAATAATGTTCACCAGAAAGGTCTTTATTTTGTTGATTACATTTCTATATAACCTCTGCTGGAAAGACTGATTATGTCCTCAAACTGCTTTAGAATCTGCTCAGTTCCATTTTCAAGCAATCTTGCCTTGGATTTGAGAAACAATACTTGTGATGAGGTAAACTATTTCTAGATCTTTATGTACAATAATGTCACATAAAACAAGAAAATAATTCTCAATTTCCACAGTACAGAAAAGTAAAACATAGAGTTTAACACTTAATTGGCCTAAATTCCAGCTCCTGATAGAAGCATGTACTTGTTATATACATTCTATTAAAAAAACAAAACACTTTACATTTTGTTTATAAATCTCTTTCTCTCTATAAAAATCTGATACACAATAACAGTCAATTGTCCTTCTTCAGTAAAAATGATTCACCCTCCAACTGCTTTCTGAGGATGGTCTTCATCCACACTGCAGGGCCTCTCAGATGCCACAATACAATGCAACTAAAACTCCCTTTGAGAGACCTCAAACTCTTCCAAAAGGGTAAACTCCTAACTTCAAACTCCTGATGAAGTCCATACAAACACTCTGAGGCAAATATCCAGCACTAAGTAAATGAAGGCCACAGGATGAGCTCCAGAACTGTATGGACCTCATTTATCCATAACACTTAACTATTAGGTCATCTCCTGGATCTGTTCTAGTCTCCTCACAGCTTTTGCAAAACATATTAGAGCAGGACAGCCCTCAGTGATCTGAGTAAGAACCAGCTGTGCCATGTGATCTTATGAGGAGGGATCACTTTCTGCCCTTCTCTGCTTTGATAGCATAGACATAGAAAGGGGAGTACTTTCCATGCCATGACCATGGCATGGAAACATGGACATCCCCAGACTGTTGGTAAGCTTCCTTTCAATAACCTTCCCCCACCCTTTCTAGCCATATCTTTGGTTTGCTGATTTAAAGTCGGTCTGGTTGTTAGCATCATCTTTGCTTTGTAAGACATGTATTACTTTGATAAAACTGTTCAGTGCAACCTTGTGCTGTATTTCTTTTTCATTAGTAATTTAAGTTGGAAAAAGATACTCAGGAAGCCTCATCTTATCTCCAGCTATGGCACTGAAATAAGAGGTGAATGTGTCTGTGTTCAAAGCTCTTCTAAGATAAGAGTTTACTTTTTATAACTATCCTTTTCAATTGTATTACCTTCTCCTACCATGACCTTTAATGGAGCTTATTATTCTGTTTCTTATCACCAGGCCAGTGGTAATACAGGGTAATAGGCAATACTTTCTGTAGTAAGTAATATGATAATTATTTTCCTTTTAAAAATTAAATCTTGATTGCTGTCCATTGTTTGTGGTATTCTCCAGTAATCTAACCTTTCTGAAGGTCCTCAGGAGTACTGGGCATAACTAGAAATCCAACACTTTGCTTAGACTGGAGGACTACTTTTGACATAAACGAAACAATTAGTTATTATATGTTCTTCATGTCTTGATCATCATGAAATTTGGAAAAAAGCAGTTGTAAGTGGCTTCAGGCTGTTTTTTTTCACCTGTGTAAAGTCACAGGAGAGAGCCTAAATAAAGCTTCCTTAGCTACTTCACCTATTCTGCTGGTATTAAAAAAATGTGTCTTTGCATCTCTGCTTCATTACATGAATGGATTTTTCCCTCCACCTTCCATTTTTTCCCTGTGTTTGTGATGGTAACTTTTAATATTATGAGGGTTTTGGTCATAGCAAAACAAATTTGCAGTACAGTCTGAGTGAAAATGATTGAAGCATGACACAACCACTTTAAATCTAAACAGATTACTATGACTACAGTTTTAGGTAGCTGGAACACTGATACTACTTTTGCTACAGTTAATTTTGCATGCTGTGCTAAAGGTGTATTATATCTAAACTGTTCGAGTTCTGGCTGAATAGAGGAAACCCTGACTACAGAACTATTGATAGTAGTGCCTCTTTGGACAGAAAGACTTAACTACATACATAGACACAGTTGAGGTCTCACAGTGCAATGCACTATTACACCCAGAGCTACTCTCTCTGGAAAGTGTTAACTGCACTTTTATGTATTTCACCGTGTAGGTATTCATTGGTTGTTCTTCCTACTTAGAACATAGCAGGTAGAGGTGACAGTTGCTAAGTAGGGTGTAATTTGAAGTGTGACTTCTGTCAGAATAATATCCTCCTTGTTAATCCTTGCAGAAGAAACAGAACCATCTCTGATTTTTACTTATCTATTTATTTATTTGTTTTCCAGACAGCATTTTAAGAGAATGTGGGAATTCACTTCCCAAGTTTTCTTAGGTTCCTTTAACCTTCTTTCTCTGGGTCACCTTTTTGGGCAACTTTTAGCATGTGCAAAGATACTACAGAAATCGGTTATACACAATTTGAGAGTACAAAGCGATCATTTATTGGCTACTACACACAGCATATTGCTAAGATTAACAAACTGCTACGCTGATCAATGTAGTTGTTCTGTTGTATGTCTACGCTGTATGTTCACCATCAGTTGCAGAGGGAAAAGTGACCTTTTGTTGCTTTTTGGACTGGGATGACCCTCAATATTGCTGAGTTGTTGTCTTCTAATTGATCTTCTGTTTTGGGGAGGGAGGGCTGGATAGCATTTTGGTGTCAGTATTTTTCCGCTTGAATCCTTGAGCTAACTCTCCCCATTTCAGCAGCTATCCTTTTGTCTGTGTTTTTACTTTTCTTATTTTTCATGGTTTTAAAGCACTTACTTTTTCAGAACCTAGCAACAATTTTCTCAGTAAAACTGATCCAAGGTTACACAGCTGCTTTGAACGAAACCAGGCCTTGAATCACAGACAGCTGAATAGGGTTGAGTGTGGGGCTACTTCAGATTGAACTGAGTTGGCTTTTCAGCTGAATAGCAGTCCTGAGTATCCAAACTATTGCAATGATTCAGTTGCCCAAACATGGGTGTCTAGTGCTCTGTGAGATGTCCTAGCATATCCACCTGGCTTCTGGCCATCAGTCAATATGAGTGCTGCCTCCTGTAGATTCTGTGATATATCTGACTGCTCTCTGTAGATTATTTGAATGCTAAAAGCTGCTCAAATATCTCTGGTCTTTACTCAGAGCTTGAACACTTCATTCATATTTAGGCACCTGCATTTAGACTCTTAAAATGAAGTGTCTAGAATCTGCAACTGAATCCCCCCCTTAATTTTTCCTACCCTTTAGATGAATCATATTCTCAGTCACAGCATTATACTGTGCATAGCATTAAACATTAGTTTAAGTAATATCCTGAGAGTTTTTTTGTGCAATGTATATTATGCATGACTGTCGTGGTTTAACCCTAGCTTGCAACTAAACACCACACAGCCACTCGCTCACTCCCCCCAGCTCCAGTGGGATGGCGGAGAGAATCAGAAAAGTAAAGGTGAGAAAACTCATGGGTTAAGATAAAAACAGTTTAATAATCAAAATAAAAATAGTAAAATAATAGTAGTAATAATAATAATAATAACAATAATAATAGAACATACAAAGCAAATGATGCACGATGCAATTGCTCACCACCCGCCGACCAATACCCAGCCAGTCCCCGAGCAGCTGTCACTGCTTCCTGGACCACGCCTCCTAGTTTATATACTGAGCATGATGTCATATGGTATGAAATTCCCCATTGGCCAGTTGGGTTAGCTGTCCTGGCTATGGTCCCTCCCGGCTTCTTGTGCACCTGGCAGAGCATGGGAAGCTGAAAAGTCCTTGACTATGAGCACTACTTAGCAACATCTAAAACCTCAGTGTGTTATCAATATTCTTCTCATACTAAGTCCAAAACACAGCACTATACCAGCTACTAGAAAGAAAATTAACTTTATCCCAGCTGAAACCAGGACAACGACAATGAGAAATTTAGGTTCTTGCTTTTTCTGTCAACAGCATAGAGTTTAGCTTAAAACTTCTGGCACTGCAGCACAGCCACCCAATGGTGCTGATTTAATGAAAAATGGGTCATCTCCGAATAACTCCTTCCTCTGTTCTGTAACCAGTTGTCAATGGAGATACATATGCTCCTTTTTTCAGCAGCAGCTGTGACCAATGGGCTCATTTAAACTAAACATAGACTCATGAATGCATGTCACTTATCATTTTTTAAAATACACTGTGGTTTCATCAAATATATTGGGTTTATATTAGTGACAAATTTGCAGACTACCTATCTGAAGGCAAGCTCTGTGGAACAATGGTTAATTTTTGTTCATTTTTTAAATAAGTTCTAATTCTCCATGTAGTTGCTATATCACAAAAAAATACCCCAGAAACTTTCCTTCAGGTCATCCTAAATGAAATGGCGTTAAAAAAAACTTCATATTTTTTCTTTAGAAAAAATTTAGACAAACTTTCACATTTATTATAGAAGCAAACCATGGATCTGGGAATATTTACTTTTTAGACAATGAGATAATTATTTGTGATTGCGATTGCAATTGCAAAGTTTGCAATTTAAAATTCAGAGATTAAACACAGACTCTGCTAACAGCTCTTCAAATCTAGACAATAATACAAATTCTGAAGACCAGTGTAGGACAACATCAAGGATATGACTTCATAGAAAATCTTCAACTAACAAAGATAAAATAGGAAAAAAGATATTACTTGATTTTTTAAAGTGTTTTTTTTAGAGAACTGTAGTGCAAACATTTTTCATGTTAAGCATAGATACATGCTATTAGTGTTAATTGGTCCCAAAAGAGTTGATTCAGTCTCATGGGTTTTTTTAGGTCTGCTTACTCAAAGTTTGCAGCAGTCATTACAAACTTAAGTAATTTTAACTTTTCCAAAATTCTGCCAAAAGCTTTATTTGGATATTATAAAAATTACAATTTGCTTATACTGTGAGTGGATATCACATCCTTTTAGTATTGTTTTTTTCTTGAAGTATGAAACACTGTAACAGTTTCTGCAGTCTGACTTGAAAAGTACTGAAGCTGAAGGATAACACTACAATGAACATTTTCAGTCTGCAAAAAAACTCTGTCCCTGTTACTTTCCATGTCAAGTGCATGGGCTGCAAAAACCTATCTTTTGTCTGCTCAGTTGTGGAAAAGGAAGTGACAACTGCAGCATTTTACAGCTCATAACGGTGTCAGAAGCAAAGTCAGTAAGAAAGAAAATACAGAGGAAAAAAAAATCCCTAACAATGCGTACGAAAGAACAAGAAAATATCTCTGCAGTGACAGCAAACACATGAAAATAACAACAGAAGAAAGTACAAATAAGGAAAGGCAAAACAAAAAATTAATCGTAAAAGAAAAGGGTTTCACTGGGTGATAGATGCACTCAGAAAAACATATAAGCACCTAGTAAAATAAATGCTCCTGGAAGCTAGGGAAAAGTTTGGGAAAATTAAAGTTAGTGGAAATTTAGGTTAAGAGCTAGACAAAGAGGGAGGGATGGACAGATTCTAAAATAATTCAGTCTTTAGATGGGTAAAAAAAAGTTATCAACAGTATTCACACATATTTCATCATTCTGGATGTCAATTCCTCTGGCTATGGATTATCTAGGTTTAAATATAATTTTCTGTGTTGTATTAAAATCTTAATCTCAAAGCAGGTTCTTTTATTTCTGTACATTTGCAGAACTCCTTGAAATATTGTACCCAAAAAAGGCACCAATCCAGATCATCAGTATCAATAGAGGCTGTTCACTTTAAAAGGCTTTGAGCCTCTCATAAAGTAAAATCTCTGCACTGGTACATAGGTACATAGACCATAAAGAAATTAAAAAAAAAAAAAACAACCCAAAAAACAACCAAAAACCAAAGCCATTTAAAGATAGTTCCCTGAAGGAAGCTTCTGAAAAACAGATTTCTGATACTGAAGCAATAGCAGCAATCCAATCTCTGATCCTCTCCACCCCCAAAAAAAGCTTTTGCACAATCTGACCTTTGTTGCTATTTTATACAAAAATTTACATCCTGTATTAGATTTCAGAATTGGTTCCGGAAAACTGGTTCATTTAATATATTATGCCTATCAGTGACAACCTTTATAGGCCTGGAATCTCTAGCCTTTTAGATAAGTCTAAGGATTTGAAGCTGATCTGAAAATGTATAAAATATAGTGATTAAAAGGATAGGGTAATAGGTAACATGAGGAAATGTGTTTCTGCCTATTAAGTCAGTAAAGATACAAAATTATCTTTAAAAGCGCTCTTGTCATCTTATTTCAGGAAGCTTGTGCTTATGAATTTCACCCTAAACGGCTCTCTTGCAGAATAACATGCATCTTCAGATGCATCAAAAGGAGAGAAACATCAGGGAGCCTGGTTACTGCTTATTAATAAAGATTATGAAAAAAATTTCATGTGATTTGCTGAGAATGTTAATAATCAGTTCTATGCAAAAGGAAAATATAACGGAAGCTAGATGCTAGAGCAGGCTTATCTTCTTCCCTATATAGAGTGCTATTTTGCCATGTTAATGCCCTAACTAATCAGAACCAACATTTATTTTGTAAATATTATCCCCCAAAATCAAAAATTGGTACATATTCCAGCAATATTCAGAAACACAAAACTTAAGATGCTTTTCTGGGTGAAGGGAT
This sequence comes from Calonectris borealis, assembly GCF_964195595.1. Taxonomy (NCBI): domain Eukaryota; kingdom Metazoa; phylum Chordata; class Aves; order Procellariiformes; family Procellariidae; genus Calonectris; species Calonectris borealis. Next base: position 168,145,543 of record NC_134312.1, read on the forward strand.
ATGTATTTGAGTTTCTGGGTATATTGTGAAGATTTGAATCACATTCCCCAAATTTGCTTGCATAAGAAATTCTCTAAGGAAAAAAAAAGATAAATTTATGCTAATAGCAAATGAATGAGCAAGTCCTTATGATTTCTGTTATTTAAAAACTTGGAAAGAGTAGAAGAGAAGAACATTTTGAATTTGTGCTGTTTAATAATAAATCTGCTTCTAGCAAGCAAGTAATCTAGCAAGTAGAAACTCTGCAATTTATAGAAGTGTGATTTTTGAACTTATGCATAATAATGAAATCATTATTCTTATTTCTGACAAACAAAATTAATTATCGGGATTCATACACACTGGCACCAACTAGAAGAGAAAATTTATGAAATTATGAAAAATCATGAAATTAAATGTCCTATAATTTATTCTGTTAAAAAAAATATAAAACAATTAGTACATAAATAACAGCCAATGGCTTCAGAAAGATTTTGCCTTAAAGCTCATTTTGAAAAAAACTGACAGGTACAGAGTTGGAAAAGAAAAAACAGTGCACATTTTAAACAGGAAAAATAAATGTTAAATTCTGTCTATTATATGGCAGAAGATATGTTTCTTCATTATTTACTGAAAAAAAAATCATATTAAAGAACATTACTGCTAATTAAATGTTATGTGGTTTTTGTGCATATTCTTTCCATAGTCTCAAGAAATGAAAAACAACCCGATACAAGTTAGAAAGAAATGTTGTTCTTGTAATACTATTTTGCCCCTTTCTGTTTAGAAGCAATGGTTATGTTGAACATGAGATTGTAGCTAAAGCATGATTTAAATTAAAACTAGGCTCTGGGGTGTGACATACTTAGATTACAATAAGCCATTGTTAGACTTTTATGTCTCTTGTACAGGTTCTGAGTGGAAGCCGAGTGGAAACCACTGGCTGTGCAACCAGGAAAGGGAGCATGGAGAGTTCAGTCCTGGATGATTAATCCAGAATGTATTTCAAAGGCTGCCATGAACCAAGATTGAACAGCCTCCTTTCTATGAAATGGGAAGGAGCGGGGAAGACAAACAGATGAGAAAACTGAGATGAATTCATTACTAGCTCTAATTCTATTAGATGAATGGAAAATTTCCAACTGACTTAGTTAATTCAAGGTTCAGCCTTCTACAGAAAACCTAAAGAGTTCTTCATTTCATTCATCAGAGCTGCTTATGTATAAGTTTTTTTATATGTATAATCAAATTTGGATGTTTCCTATTACTCCATTGTTACTGCTTTCACCAAAAGGCATGAGTCTTAACATGCTTGTATTTTGGGGATTACCAATGATTACTTCCATTCTACTGTGAACATCCTGGACTGTGGAAATCCATAAAAAGTATCTGGTAAAAAATAGTTGCAAATAAATGCCGTATTTATCTAAATGTAAACAGAGACTAAAGAATCAGTATACTTGTGTTATGGTTAAAATACTTCTGATATAAAACATATAACGATTCAGTGATATCAGAATTCTAAGATTCTTGGAGCACTGGTGCAAAATGTGTCCAAAAGTAAAGAATAACTAATATAAGTGAATAAAATAATATTAGAAGTTGGCCTGTACTGCTGAGACTGAATATCTGTTCTTATTTTTGCATTAATGAATGAGATGTTCAGAAAGATTTGCGCTGAAGTTTCACAGAATTTTGCAGCTGTCAGGGTGTAGCTCATATACCTTACCAGCTATAAAGCTGAATGTTAACTCATACAGAATCAAATAGTCAGTCATCTATTTAAAGATGATACAAAATCGAAGTTTGTGCCAGCGAATAAATAAAAAAAAAAAAAGGAGGGAAAAAAAAAGAAGAAAATTAAACTAAAATGGTGATTATACTTAACTAAAAAGCAGGGATCTGCAGTCTGACACCAGTATTGCTTTGAAGAAGAAAATGCATCTGTTGTTTGCAAACCAAGAAACCCAACAAATGAATAGCCTGGAGAGACAGCAAAGCCTTCCTAAATCAGCACATCAATGATACTAATACCTTTCCTCTGTGAAAAATACCAGCCATCAACTTACCCTGACTTCCTGATGCCTGTTGACTTCCAAACTGTGAGTCCAAAGCTATCATGTTACACAGGAAAGGTAACATATAAATCAACAATGTTTTACCTGAGGCAGCATCTTCCAGCCCTAATCTACTACAGACCTGAAACTCTGCACACATCTTCCCTTTCTGAGAAATAGTAACTTCCACTTCAGTCTGGTGACCATTGTGAACTCAGCCATTTTAATCACAGAAATCTGTACAAGTACACGCTGAATATCAAACTAAAAACTGACAGCACAGCATATCATCTCATACAACCATCAAGATCACTAGCTCAAATACCCAGAACTTCCAAAGACACTGGGTTTTGGCTTGTTTTAGTAGAAACACATTCATGAGAAATGGGCGTCTATCATTATTTAACCTTTCCACTACAATAATTCCTAAGGGCTCTGTCCAAAGGGAATCCTCAAAATGGAGAAAGAAGAATAAAGGCATTCCTGACTATCTGTTTAAAGGCAAAGTGAATGCGATAATCCCGCTCATATAACAGAATGAGCAAATACAAAAAACCGCATGGAGCCAATTCTGTACATCCACACATTTTGCTGCAGTGGTCAGGGGTACAAGTCTGGGCTAGAAGCACTACAGTCAAGTAGTTGAGGACTCAGGTCAATACTGAGATATAAAATGGACACACTGTTTTTCTTTCTGGAATGGGCACATATAAGATCAATCTTTTCTTTGAAGCATGGGGTAGTGTAGGCATGTTGAGTGGAGTTCATCTAATCACATGTAGGTATCATCTACAGCGTAAGCGTAGACAACATTTGCATCACTCATCCAAATTCCACTTTAGAGATGGCAATTGGCATTTTTTGCCTATTCAGCTCATTCTGTAAATTGTACAACACCATTCATCTTAGTCTAAATTCAACACCTGAACCAGGTCAGATGAATAGAATTGTATTTATCCGTATTGATTATAAAGAGTTCCTACATCGACTAGCTAGTAGACATCTAAACGTAGCTGAAATGAAATTCACTCAACTTTCTGTTTCACAGAAAGAGTAGAATTCATTTCAGCTACGTTTAGATGTCTATTCTGTGAAACATGGATGTAGTATATCTCTTTATTTTAGCAAGATTCAAACATGTTTCAAGTAAGTTTCCAAAATATTTATTTATTTTTACATTGTTGTATCTCCATTAGTGTACAACATATCAAAACAAAACAAAACAGTATATGGAAAGTTCAACAGAAACTACAGAGGGTCATGAAAATTCTTATTTGAAATTTTAGATTTGTTACCTTGCAGTATTTTGCCATATTTTGCCCTGGAGCATATCTTGTTCAATCTGACAATCAGTAGACTTGCACAAAATATAAAAATAAAAATCCTCTCATGTGCCTGTACACTGACTAAATATACATATATCACCTTGATATTGTCTCAGGGTTATAAGAAAAGTAATCAGTGGTAAAGATAAACATAAAGCCTGATTCATTCCCCTTCAACTGAATGCAGATATGTCTAATGCCATCTGTTCCCGTATTATCACCACTGACACGTATCTACTTGAGAGAAGAATCAGACCTCTCATTTGAAACATTCACATAGATCAAATTCACTGCAACTGTAACCAGGCAAACCTCACTTCTATTATGGTATTGAGCCCAAATACTTCAGATTTCAATTTCACACAATCTATCACAAACTCATATGCACAGTACCGGTCCCAAAAGTGATCCATAAGCAAAGGTGGTAATTTCTAAGCACTGTACAGGGACCTAAAATATATAGGCTGAATTTCTGAGCTTCTAGCTCTGATACAGGTTCTTTCTGTAATCTTGGGGAAGCTATCTAGTTACTATATTTTACAGTCCCCAGCAAAATAAGGGATATTGTCTCCCCCTTCTCTCCATTTTTCTCCATGGGCTCCTTATAAATAGTTTTGTACTATTGTAATTGTTCAGCTAGATTTTTGATGTATGATCTTAATATAAGAACAGGATATTCTAAATTAAACATCCTTTAGTTGTAGCATCATAAAAATGGCTTTATAAAGTATTTAAATTTGTACTAATTGAAGAACTTACACTGATTTAACTACACCAGTATAATAAGGCTAATAAAAATATTAAATTTCATACATATACAACACTGTGCATCACAAACTCTCTAGGTAAAAGATTACATAATGTATTATGTATTTAGGACAACAGTGATTTCAAGTGAGGGTGAAGTTTCTTTTTATGACTCAAATGGGTAAGATTTTGATCTTGCCGGGTGTTTGTTTTAGGGTGGTCCACAGGACCAGCTGGATTTGGAAAGAATATTCATGTACAAAGAATGTGCAAAATTCTAATTTCCTATAGCACAGATAAAACCAGAGGCAGACAAGTTATTTTTTTCCTTCAGAGAGTTAACTTCCTTTGCACATAAAGCAAAACCCTTTTCTTCATTGTTTTCTGACTTATGTTCCAAGTACCATTACTACACTAAACTGACCCACAATAACTATCTTTCTTCATATCCTTAGCTGGAGTCCATATGCTTCATAAAGTAGTTTAATTCAGTGTGATCCCACTGTGGCTTACATTAAGACACATCATCTCACAGTTATTGCTGGCTTAATCTATTTATTTAAAAGACAGGTAAGTCTTTAAGATGATCTGGCTCTCTTGTAATTATATGGAGTTAGTTTATGAAATCCATCCCTCAGTTGCCTGGAGCTATTTTTCAGGTGCATCAGATTTACAGTGTAGCATTTTTTGACAATTGTATTCCAATTGCCCTTCTGCACCTACGACTGTATTCCTTCTTTATAGAGAAACACTTTGGGAGACAGCGTGCTTTGAATTGACAGCAATCACACAAGGTGTGTATTCTGTTCCAGTGTTTACTGAATGATAGGATATCCGTTGTCATCTTCCGTTGGTCACTAACAATTACCTGTGTTCTGATGACAAGCAGTAACTTGTTAAACCAAGGTAATCTGATTGCATGTCTTTACCCTCAGGTTTTATACACCATTGCTTCCAGGATCATAATGTCTTTTTTCCCAATCTCTCTGCAGTTTCTCACACAGCTTACTGATTAATATTCTCACCTCTATGTTTGTTCCTAGAGAAATCCCCAGAGTCACCCAGCTGAGTTTCCACTCAAACTGTCTTAATATGTGCTTAGTTTGGCAATATAAGAATATGTATATGCTTACATAAGAAAGAGTAATGGTATCTTACAATTATTTTAACTGTAGAAAGATGGCTAGAATGCTTCCTGATATTAAAAAGAAACAAACAAACAAAAACCCAACTCCTCCCCAACAATGATAACAATGAAATAACCCCAACAGTGTTTTTTTCTGTTGTTGTTTTGTTTTGTTTTGTTCTTTTTTTCCCCTAGGTTGGTATGATTCTTCCAGGACAGCCTTGCTGCTGTAGCTTAGCTGAGTGGCAGACAAGCTATACATTCTCTTCCACCTTTAAACTCAAAGGAATATTTTTTTTTTCTTTTCTTTCTTTCCTTAACAAAATTGTATTCCATTTATTAAAAAAAAAAAATGTTCAGATAACTAAATGTATTTTAAAAGTCTTTTACTGATACACAACAATAAGAAGCAAATGTAATTAATTTAGCAAAATTAGCTTGATTTGTAAAGTTTACTTGGAAAAATCTTTCCTCAAGCATATTAAGGATGGAGGAAAGTTCACAAATGACATCATGAGACAGATGGGAAGAGAAGAACACACCAGATTGCTATTGTTTTATTATATGAGATGGGTTAGGAAGGATTATGTCAGCTGTTAGTTCATTTGAGGAAATTATAAAGAATTTAATACCCAGGTGCTTCTGAGAAAAAATGCATTTTGGGGAATTTGCTACCTACAGTGTGTGCTTAGCCCAGCAGTAAACATCTATTATGTATCTCCTCTTTGTGTCCAGTAGCAGAGGATATGAGTGTTTTTTAGCCCTCAGCTATAGACCTAGTCCTTTCACTGAAACTGTAGAGGATCATGACTTAAGCATTGGAAGTCCCTAGATCACAGCTAAGACAACAGCTGTTGCACATATGCTCACGTAAAAAGAAAGAACACCGCACAACAATAAAAACAACTATCCAGTTCCAAAGAGGAAACAATATCAGGCACTGGGCTTTGACAAAATGAAAGCTGTAAAAACAATGCCTTCCCCAGTCCTCAAGCCACTTACCATGTATTTTAAACTGTCTTAGACCTTGAGAGAGTATGAAAAAATACTGTCTAGTGTGCAATAAACCTATCAGAATTTTTGCCATGTGGGCTCACTGCCAGAAAGGTATAACCTTTTCAAAATTACAAAATCCCCAATTTGCAAAAGGAAGACATTTAAGTGTGAAAGGCAATTGAAATTAGGCTCCCAAAAATTTAGGACAGGTATTCAACAAGACATTAGTCATCATTCATGTGGAATTTGCAGAGTTACCTTGAGGAAAGCAAATCAGAGAGAACTTGCTGTCATACTCCAATTGCAGCTTCCATGGGAAGGCTCCTGCAACAAGATACAGGAGAGGAGGAAGCTGGTATTCAGTAGTGCTGTGCTCTCAGAAAGAAATCAGAGCTCTGAATCCCCAGGAAGCTGCTTCAGCTTCCAAATTTCAGATTCACGTTTCATACAGGGGTGCTTAACATGCCAGCACTCAGCATGTTGGCTGCTTTGAATACTAATTTATGTTCCTGTATTCGGTGTATAGTTATATCTAGGCACCTAAACCAGCACTGCAAATTCAGGTTTGAGTATCTACATTTTAGATGTTGCAGTGCTAAGAGTCACAATGCCATCTGTTGAATCCCCGACTGAATCATTTTCAAAACGAGACTTGGGACTAGAGAGAAATAAGGGATTAGGTATACAAAGGTGTACTAGAGTACGTAAATGACACATTGGCTAATCTGTGCTTAAGTAATGCCTATCCTTGACGTATGTAAAATACATTAAAATTTTCTGTAGTCAGAAAGTTTTCTATGTTTTCTGTGTTTTCTATATATTACAGTTCTTCTACACATGCTTAGATCTTGTCTAAACAGACACCCAGGATCTGCTCCATGTAAAGTGTCTTTAAATCCTGTCATCATACCTAACAAATACCAGCAAGAGCAGGCCTGTTATATTTTTGCATTGCTTGTTTCACAGTAGCAACACGTCTGAAAATAGTACCATTAGCTTACCTTCTTTTTTCCTCCTCACCCATGACCTGATGCTTGAAGAATTCTTCTAGGAAACATAAAATGTATCTTGGCAGCCCAAGAGGATTTTTAATGTGACTCCCTTACTTGCTGTAGGGAGTATCCAGCTACTAGTCTTGTTGTTTTCATATATATATGAAAAAAAAAGCCTGCTATTGTTATTCCCAGATGAAAAATAAGCATAATTACATATTTATGTCTTTCAAAGTATTTTGAAGGGACTATAACATTTTAAATGAGAGCTTATTGTTACTGCTGTTATACTATATAATTACAGCTGTTTTTATTAAGATCTTTAAATGTATATAGTTTTATTCATATGCATTATTTTGGTCTAAAGAGGTTTTTTTGTAGTTTCCAACTACATAACTACATAGTATAAAGTATCATTATTATAAATTATTTTATGGTGTTTAGTGCTGTCTTTGTTAATGAAAACTATCATTTTTTTTTTAAGCTAAGATGAGTTACTTCAGGACACCTACTATTCTTGCCTATCACTTAGGAAAAAAAACCAACCACCATCAAACATGGTAAGTTACTGTAAGCTAATTTTGCCAAGCTCAGCCGTACATTTGTACTTTGTGTTCCCAGCTGAGGCAGATTCCACTGTTTAAGTTAACATTAAAATAAAAAGCTATTTCTTTCATTGTACTTGACACCTCATTTTGCACAAGATAAAAATCGAAACTCCACAATTCCAATATATTTTCAGTGAATCATAAAAATGATGTGGAACTGCAAAACATTGGGGAGTGCTAGGGGTATCTCAAGATGCTAAAATCCAGAACAAGGTCTCCTGTGGTCTGCCTGTGGAATAATTTAGGTTTACAGTGGCAATCATGCTTCCCTAAATAGAAAGAGATGATTTATTATGTCAGAAGAGCAAGTCAGGAGAAGAATCTCAAAATTTTTTTCTTGCTACAAACAGCTTCACAAATGATCTGAAAGTTCACTATGGAGCTTACAGGAACACTTTCAAACATTTTTTTTAAAAAATGGACAAAAACATTATATTACGTTGAGCTGTTTCTCCTTGCTGTTTGGTTTTACAATGTTTTTTGGTAAGACATTGCAAAATACTGTAATTCAACAGTTGCATTATATACTGGTGTTATTGCAGAATCTTGCTACGTATACTACTGCAAACACTAACGCGTACATGCAGAGCAATTGATCGAGAAACATCTATCATGTAAAGTGCAGGCAATGTATTTTGGTGGCTAATGGCTGCTTATCTTCTTAGCAATAACATGTCTATTCTGCTAAATAAAAGAAGTTCATGCAACAAGATGATGCCTGATTATCCAGGTTGTTTAATTGTCAGGTCACTCTCTGGACCTCTTGTGGACAGGCTTTAATTAAAAGTCTTCCAGAAACCCTAGGGGTAGTTAAGTCCAGGGGTGACTCCCATAGCCAATAGGCACAAAAGTGTTCAAGGATTGGATCCCTTCACTCCACATCTCTCTCCAACTTTAACACAAAGAGCTTTGTAACCTGTGCTACCACTACATGTCCTCATGCCACAAAACAAAATATGAAACATGCTGACTCAGTTTCACACTGGGAAGTCAGCTGAGCCTTTCCAGTTTTTAAAGCGTTTTGACCTGAAAATAAGGAAAGGGGGAAAAAAAAAGGTCCTGGGAAAATAATTCTGTCTTAAAATCATACAGCTCCTATACTGAGTCCAGAGTGCTTTCAGAACCAAATGCTTTGTGGTGGGGATGCAGCAATCTGCTTTACAGAGAGCTGGCCTTAACAGTGGGGGAATGCTGTTCTATTTATCAGTACACGTAACCTCAGTGATATGGCTATCATGAGCTTTCCTTTTGCCTTGTTAACAGTGAGAATTCCTGATAATTATTCTTACCCATGATGTGACTATATTTTCTGTGCTTTCACCAGAAAGAAAAGACCAGAAAACAACTAAAGCAGTCATCTATTTTTTTTCTGTAATCAAGACAAACACAATCCAGTATGCTATGGTACATATTACACTATCTGAGCTATCATTCTTTCTTTCCCCAGGGGGTTATTTTTTTTATTTAGCCTTTCTTCTTAGCTATATACAAAGACAGTATCACATTGTTAAAAATAAGGTGTAACGGAAGCTTTTGTTTAAAAGGGTTTCTCTTTTGTTAGCTTTTTAAATGTTACTGTCTGCTGCTCTTGTGAATAACTTCTTGTTGCAAGCATATTTAATTCTTTTCACTCTGATAGATTGACTTATCTTTCTGTAATAAAGAAAGTGGCTACATTACTAAATTCAGCCTTTATGCCTGCAGTGGCTGTAGCTTAGTTAGAGATGCATGCACTTGACTATAGAGCAATTGTTCATCAATTCAGGTGTCTCAGTGCTTGAAATAAAGACAACTTGAAGACTTGCAGAGTGGAAAAGGAAAAGGACTTGCTATATATGTCTTAAAGTTGCTAAGCAGTGCAAGACTTAAATGAAAATAATGAGAAAATAGAAAGAAGTGGAAAAAGCTATGGTTTAGATAGTCATAATTTCCTCCATCATTTGTTCCTCCCGCTTACAACTCTGTACTTATGTCTCAAGTCTTTCAAAATATACCAAAGGGAAAAAAAAAAACACAGTTTAACATCTGGGAGAAACAAGAGAGAGAAAGAGAGAAGAAGAGAGGAGAGAGAAGGGGAGAGAAGAAGAAAGAAAGAGGGAGGGAGGGAGAGAGGGAGGGAAGGAAGGAAGGAAGGAAGGAAGGAAGGAAGGAAGGAAGGAAGGAAGGAAGGAAGGAGGGAGGGAGGGAGGGAGGGAAGACATGCATGTATGTATCTCTTCAGTTTTTTGAAAAATACAGATAAGTTCTAAGACAATCACTCCCTTGAAAGGTGAAGCTTATACCTCCTATGATAAAGTTAATTTACCCTTTTAAGTAAAGATGTGGAAGCTGGAAAGTAGAGTGCATTTGATGCGGGAATGTCTGATACAGAATGATACAGAGAGAGACTACAAACTGGGGAAAAATTAACAAAGCGTATGAATATACCTCCTGAGAAGTAAATGACACTATGCAAATAATGAAATGCAAAGATAATATTATCACCAACAGACCGTAACAAATCTGGGGAAAAAACTAATTTTTATCACCATTCAAACAGCTGCAATGAGTTTCATCTATAATTATTTTTATATTCTGATAGCGATTAATAACCTTGTAAAAAGATTGTGGTCATTCAGTACTGAACTCTTTAGGTGTAACTAGAAAGGTGTAATTTAATATACAGATATACAATTACCTTACTAATGAATTCTGTACAGCATTGGTTAATTCTCCCTCCCCTTGACTCTAAGAACTGGTGAGGTGGCACAAAGCAGCCAGCCCAAGATACAAACTGGCATGCTCAAAACTCGTGTGTTCTCACTCAATTCACAGAAATGAGTGAACCCATGTCAGTGTGGAGAGTACACAGAGGGAAAGAAATGAACATGTTCTAGAAGTTTAAAAATAAAGAACACTTAGCACCTGTGCACTGATTATCAGTGTTGACAGCACTACAGCTGCTTTGAGCTCTCAGTGCATGATGCGTTGGAAAAATTGAGATCTGAACACACCAGAATATAAAACTAGGAAAACTTAACCAGTTCCCTACTGTGCCAACTAGACCACAGAAACAAGAGCAAATCCAGTTTTTTTGTGTACAATTTTATTCAGGCTACCACCTTAGCAAAAAAAGAGAAAACCAATGTGGTTATATATAAAAGATTCAATCCTTTTTCTTAAAAGCTTATTTATATTTTCCTCTTCTTTAACTCACATCATATTCTACTTCTTTTAAATAATGGCTATGGCAACATTCAAATCCATCTAATCACATAACAGATGGTTATATGGCAATAATATAACATTGGGTATATATCACTTGCTTTAAAATTCCAGAAATATTCCTTAACTTGCCTTGCATCCCTTACAAGATTCCAACTCACTTAGATTTAGGTATCTGAGTTTATGCTTTGGATCTCTGGGAATATATGCACTCTTGCTGAAGCCCCCAATCTTAACAGAACACACTGGATGAATGTAAAATGCAGGTAGGGTTACTGTCCTGAAAGGCAACATTTCCTAATCATGCTGAATGCACATTACAGTTGGTCTTAGAAACTCAGTTAATAAACTTTTGCATTAACTCCTTCTGTCAAGTTGCCTGGCTTAACCTTAGAAATGACTCCTAATATTACCTCCAGAGGCTTTTTATGGCCTTCTTAATTCTCCTTAACCTGCCTATTCCTAGTTTTTCACTGTGTTTTCATTGCCTGTCTGTTCACAATAGAATCTAAAACTGCAGGGTTATCCACATGCAAAGTCTCTTCTCTGTGGATTGATCCTTCAAGTCTCTGATTACAAGCAGAAGTATGTTTCTTAGTTATGTTATAGTGTCATGTAAATCCACTGCAGATCACTGAAGACACAAAGTCCTGCTCGGCCAATAATATGCTTTCTGGTATCTTTCACCATCCTTGGTATCAGAGAAGGCATTTAAAGATAAAAATCTATTTCACAAATCAGGGGACAGAAGCGAAGATGCATTTTCTGTAAATTAAGTTTAAAAGTCTTCAGACTTATTTACTTGAAGTGATTAAGAAAGCTGATGGAGTGTAATATGCATGGAGGCATTTCCCCTGTCTCTTGACAATTGAATTTTGATTGGCTAGGCTTACTGTAGTGCTGTGCATGTCAACTAGGAATAAAATGATTGTTAGCACTAGAGAATAATCTGCTAATAAGACAGACTTAATGTGCAATAGCCTGTATGGTATGGATGCAAATTTAGAATGTTTTGAAATGTAAAATGGGCTTAAGGGCTTTGCAGTATGTCTGTATAGACATACTCCTCCATCCATCAGTGGAGCTTAACATCAGCAAAGGAGTGCATTCAGCAGTTGAATATTTTTAACATTTTCTGTGAATGTTCAATCACATAGTACTATTAACACTTTATGACACTGCATTCATATAATTTTATTCTGTAACTTGACCTTGGGAATGTTTATATTTTGAAGAATGTATTTGAAAGGCACACAATATGTGGAAACCAAATAAATCCAAGGATTTAAAGTAGTTCCCTTTGGCTATGGCTCCCAGATGCATTTGAAGCAACTGTCTCGATTAAAGCTAGTATAAAAGGGGAATTCACAAATGTAGTCTGCTGTTGTTCAGCTGTTTCACAAGATGCTACTTTTCACCTTAGTTTAATAAATTTGTAAACCTCCTGTGTTCTGGCACTGCCTAAGTACTTTCATTTTTAACTGCAAAGAAACAGTTTTCTCTCTCTGGCACTCTATACTTTCACATAAGCGACCGTGACAATATTTTTCCTTATAAATATCCGAAGAAGGAAATGTCACTGTATTGTTTTTTTTCTGTGTAAAAGAAACACTGGATTCACACCCACATACAAAATCACTTCCATCTCAGGAAGAAGACAGGTTTGTGTGGTGGTGCATTTCTCCCCTGCCTTTCCCAAACCGCTTGTTGGTCTCAGAAATTTCCATGAAACTTCGGTCTTGGTGTACTGAGTCTGGTGGTTGAGCGCTCCTTGACCGTATAAGAAACTCTGCATAGCTAAGCTGGGAACGTACTCCTACTGCCTGGCCCAGGTGTCAAGTGGAACAACACTGAAGCCTTCAGAAGTTTTTAGTAATTACCACCTGGGACTGTGGCCACGATGGAAATTTACAGATGACTAAAGCCAATCATCTTGCGAACCTATAAATGGTGGTCCTAAGTGAGTCCTCCTGGACGGCAGCAGGCTGCACCCAGCATCTCCCTCTGAATGGGACGCCTCTCAGAGCTCACGACTTCTCGGGTCTGTAATATTCAGAGAACCATTGCCACTGACGGGACCTGGGCTGAACCCCTTCACTCCTCAAAGCTCAACCCCTTACCCACTGAGAAAGAAATGCCTAGACATTCCATGTGAATAATTCTTCACTGAAATTGAAGGGAAATTTTAATAGGTATATCTTCTGTACATATATATATATATATAAAAAATTTTGTCTGTCTGTATGTGTGGACTAATAGTAAGCATAATCTGTAAGTAAGTCATGATTATAGTAGACTCTACTAACACTTATTTTGTAAATATTAAATTAGTTAATGATTAAGTGCTACTAAAGTTTGTTAATGATTAGTTGATGATTAAGTCCTGCTAAACACATATAGTCCCTAAGATATCAACCCTTAGATGATATTCCTTTATATGTTTCACCCGTGTAATAATTAATAGAGTGAACCTTGCAATCAAATTCTGTTAGGTCGCACTTTTATAAATATCTATTAAAATAACTTTCTGCTAATACCTTTGATGGTGATTCTTTAAGCAGCTCTAACCCACTAATTCGCAACAGTTTGTGAGGTAGGATTCAGCTGAGATAGGTACTAGGAGAATCAATCACTAGGACACCAAAATCTAGGTTCATTTTACTTGCCTAGTTTCATAGAATCATAGAATAGTTTGGATTGGAAGGGACCTTTAAAGGTCACCAAGTCTAACCCCCTGCCATGGGCAGGGACATCTTCAAGTAGATCAGGTTCCTCAGAGTCTCGTCCAACCTGACCTTGAATGTTGCCACGGATGGAAGAGCTACCACCTCTCTGGGCAACTTGTGCCAGTGTTTCATCACCCTCATTGTAAAAAATTTCTTCCTTATATCTAGTCTAAATCTACCCTCTTTTAGTTTAAAACCATTCCCCCTTGTCCTGTCGCAACAGGCCCTGCTAAAAGGTTTGTCCCCATCTTTCTTATAAGCCCCCTTTAAGTACTGATAGGCTGCAATAAAGTCTCCCTGAAGCCTTCTCTTCTTTAGGCTGAATAACTCCAATTCTCTCAGCCTTTCTTCATGGCAGAGGTGTTCCATCCCCCTGATCATTTTTGTGGCCTTCCTCTGGACCTGCTCTAACAGGTCCATGTCTTTCCTGTGCTGAGGGTTCTGGAGTTGGATGCAGTACTCCAGGTGGGGACTCACCAGAGCACAACAGAGTGGCAGAATCACCTCCCTTAACCTGCTGGCCACGCTTCTTTTGATGCAGCCCAGGATACGGTTGGCCTTTGGGCTGCAAGCACACGTTGCTCGTTCATGTCCAGTTTTTCATCCCCCAGTACCCCCAAGGCCTTCCCAGCAGGGCTGCTCTCAATCCCTTCATTCCCCAGTCTGTATTTATACCAGGGGTTGCCCCGACTCAGGTGCAGGACCCTGCACTTGGCCTTGTTGAACCGCATGAGGTTCATATGGACCCATTTCCTGAGCTTGTCCAGGTCCCTCTGGATGGCATCCCATCCCTCAGGCATGTCAACCGCACCATTCAGCTTGGTGTTTGCAAATTTGCTGAGGGTGGACTCGATCCCACTATGTCATTGATGAAGATATTAAACGGTACTGGTCCCAATACGGACCCCTGAGGGACATCACTTGTCACCGATCTCCATCTGGACATTGAGCCATTGACCACGACCCTCTGGATGCGATCATCCAACCAATTCCTCATCCACCGGACAGTCCACCCATCCAATCCATACCTCCCCAATTTAGAGAGAAGGATGTTTTGGGGGACCATGTCAAAGGCCTTATACAGAAGTCCAGATAGACAATATCAGTAGCGCTTCCCATGTCCACTGATGTAGTCATTCCATCCTAGAAGGCCACTAGGTTGGTCAGCCAGGACTTGCCCTTGGTGAAACCATGTTGGCTGTCTCGAATCACCTCCCTGTCCTCCATGTGCCTTAGCATGGCTTCCAGGAGGATCTGTTCCATGATCTTCCCAGGCACAGAGGTGAGACTGGTTGGCCTGGAGTTCCCCGCGTCTTCCTTTTTTCCCTTTTTAAAAATGGGGGTTATGCTTCCCCTTTTCCAGTCAACGGGAACTTCACCGGACTACCACGACTTCTCAAATATGATGGATAGTGGCTTAGCAACTTCATCCACCAGCTCCCTCAGGACCCACAGGTGACCTCATCGGGTCCCATGGACTTGTACACCTCCAGGTTCCTTAGATGGTCTCGAACCTGACCTTCTCGTACAGTGGGCAGCTCTTTGTTCTCCCAGTCCCTGCCTTTGCCTTCTGCTGCTTGGGCAGTGAGGCTTGAGCACTTGTTGGTGAAGACTGCGGCAAAAAAGTCATTAATTACTTCTGCCTTATCCATATCCCAGGTAACCATGACTCCCATTTCATTCCGGAGGCGGCCCACATTTTCCCTAGCCTTCCTTTTATCATCAACGTACCTGTAGAAGCTTTTCTTGTTGCCCTTGACATCCCTGGCTAGATTTAATTCCATCAGGGCTTTAGCTTTCCTAACCTGATCCCTTTAACAGCACTGAAATCAACCATTAATTCACACACAAACTTTAAAGGATTAAAAATGAAAGACTAGAGAAAAATATGTTTCTTCTCTCACATACTGCTAAGTTTTGCTCATTAAACTCAGATTTATTTTTGAACTGATTAAAGTACTAGAGGTTGTCACTGATTGTTACCAGTATGAGGGACAAGTGTGATACACAGTCCTTGTCAGACCTCACAGTCCTCATCTCTGTTGTCTATACTGTGCATAGATACAATCATGTCACCGTGCTACTAGTGCACAGGAACAGCCTCATTGGCAAGGTGATGCAGTGATGACTCAACACTTCAGGGGTTTTCTTCTTACATCTTTTTTTACTCAAAATTTTCAGAACTATGGGTACATAAGACATACATAGCTGAGCTCCAGGCATAAATGTTGTTGTTAAACACAGAATGAACTTCCACAAAAAAGAAAAAAAATCAGTGTTTGAAAGCTCAAAATTCAAAAGTACTGTCTCAGCAGGTTACAAAAATCTATCTCCCTAGCAGTTCCAAAACTTTTCTCTCCATTACAGGAAAATGTAGACGCATACAATTTTAATGAGATATGACTATCTTTCCAGGGCCATGTTCAGTAGTTAATTTTCTATTGACCCCAGACACTCCCAGCTATTCACCTGGGCTACAGCCTATACCACAGATGTACATTCTACCACTCTCCACCTCACTCCTTCTTGACATATTTTCTGTTTCATTTTAACATATTAACTCTCTCAAAGTGTTTTGTTCTGAAAGTCTGCAGATTGACAATTTGATTTTAACTTTTAATGTAAAATGTACTATAGTTTATAGTTTTTCTTGTATCACTTGTCACCTGTGCTAGGGCAGAAAGTGGCATCAAAAACCATTTTTGTTTCCCATACACTCTTGGCTTGATATTCACACTCTGTCACAGAACAGCAGCATGACCCTTCCTATTTCTTTGCAGCTCTAATCTTTTGGGGACAGTATGTTGAATGTGCAGATATGTTTCTACTGACCACAGATACAACAAAACTAAAGACATCATGCATCTCTAAGGTCAACAGTGCCCATACTGCTTTCTACCTTCTTCTTAGGATTTGGGCTAAATGCATTGACTACTGCAGAGAAGGGAAGGGAAAGGAAGGGAAGAAAAGGGAAAGGAAGAGAAAGGAAGGGAAGGCAAGGCAAGACAAAATCACTCAAACTCAAAAGTCTTCATTTGCCTACAAGTAACGGATTTTGTTTGTTTGGGGTTTAGCGGCCTCTCTCTCTTTCTCATTTTATTGGTCGCAAGGAAACTCAGAAGAGTGAGAAAGGGTGAAAGGGTCAAGAAAGTAAAGGAATCAAACCTCTTTTCTCAAAAATAGCAAAGCCTGAGAAAATTGACTTAAATCTTGAATGAGAATGAGACATACTGTTGTAGGAACAGTGGCACTGCCTTGCAGTTGGCAGGCTTAGTGAAGAATGACTACAGCTATGAAAACACTGGAAGGACAGTGCAGAAATATATCTGTTAAATCAGTAAAAATCTGGACTCCCCGTACAGGCGGTCTTGACAGCAAATCATCTTCGGCATTACAGATGCACTATGAGGACTGACTTTTGAATAGATGTGAGATTCTCATTACTTTGGAGAATAAGTATCGATAAAAATGGCAAATAAAGAAAGTTTCTTACTGTCATATAACTATTGAATATCCTAATTTGCAAACATCATGTGCTTTGTTTGGTTTTAACAAAAATAAGAGAAAAAGACAAGTCCCATCTTAGCATAGCCAGGTTTTCATAACAAAATATAAGTATTTGGCTTGTATTTTGTAAATGGTTTGTCTTAAATAATTCAAGGAAGTATTTAGGAGACCATTTTAACCTCCAAGCTTGTTTCTTAATTCCCATTGCTACAGAGGAGAGCAATATACATGCATGAAAAAAAAAAAAAAAAAAACTTTTCATACTGTTAAACCTCATTGTTGATATTTTTATGGGTAAAAAAGTTATAATCGTGTCATTCTAGAGCTTAATACTTATAGTGCAAAGAAGATGAGTCAGAAACCTAGCTGCCATCACTGAAGGATGAATAGTGTATCTTTCTGTTGTATTCATGAACGCAATCCAAGACACCTCTTCAAAGTGAGACCAAAATAAAATTCACTTAATTTCACTTTATTCACAAAGATGCATTTATTTTCCTGAAGCAGACTTGTCATACATTCAGATGTTCTACTCCTTCCTCTAGAGAACACATATGTCACCTCCATGCTGTCTCAGCCACTGAGGGAATAATAATTTTTAATAAGACTGTTATAAAAAGACAGTTTAATTTGCATGTGAAAGGTTCTATATTGAGAGCAATTATAAAGAGCAACCATGATTACAGATATCAAAGCAAACAACCCTGAAAACAATTAACATTTTATTGTCTGGACAACATCGTCAGAAGACTACCAAATTGCACAGGTAAACATGGTATGTCAGTTGTTTACTGATGAGATGGAACGCAATCAAAGCCAATGGCTACAGTAGTGGGAACTCTATAGAACCAAATGTTTTTTGAAAGAAATGAAACTGACGTATTTTGGGAAAAACAAAGTGTACTTGTATTTTTATACCTTTCTTTACACACTGAAATTCTCTCTTTGTTCCAGAAAATATTGTTATGTGAGATATGGGAGATTATATTCCACTTGTGAAATCAGAAGATGACTATATAGACTTTTTTTCTGTGTTCAGAACTGGCCGGTGTGTGTTCATTTCGTTATGTCCTCCACCAAAAGAGAGGGCACAATGAAATGTTCCTGGAAAAATTTTGCTTTTACCAGTGGTGGATGAACATGATTTTATATTTTAGACTATTGGCAGTTATCATCACAGAGTTAAATGTAGCAACCTCTGTCCAGAAGGGAACAGTTGGAAATAAAGTAGAACATCATAAACTCTGATCTAAACATCAAACTGTGTTTGCCTATCAAAAACATCTAGCAATGCATGTCGATAGAGACTGAGAGTCTGCTGAAAGAATGGTATTTTAATTGAAAGTTGTAGAATCAGAACAATGTGTAATTATTCATATCTCCATAAAAGGTATAATTAGGACTTACTAAGATAGCATTCATTTGGCAAGTCATTCATTAAATATGCTCATACCTACTGGAAAACATTTAGATAGGCAAGATTTTGACTGAGACACTTTCAAAGGCACTGACCTTTTCCCACTGAGGAAACGTAGGCTTATTTCAAAATAAACAGCCTACTAAATGCATATAATCTAGGCTCATTAGAAGTACATTGGTCTGTATCGTACAAAGTGTTCCTAATATCTTCCAGAACATTTTCTAAAAGAAGTGGTACACTGTCTAAATCAAAGTTCTCTGTCACCAGGGTACTTGTACAAATCATAACAGATGTTTTTATGAATTCAGTAGCTGAAATACATAGGTAGTTACCCCTAAGATATATATGTTAAAGAAATATAACAACACATAATCTTTTAGATGAAATTGCCACAATTCTGTAGAATAGCTGTGCAAATACTTCTGAAAGAAATCAGTTGCTATTTGTCAATTAGATGTGCACTTCTCACAGTTCCAAACCCACACCGGATGTTTGGTGACATGAACTCATACTTCTCCCTTGATAAGATTTTTCCAGACACCTACTTCGCCTAGTCATTTTGAAAACTATTGCTGAAAGACAGCATTCTACCAGTTATCTACCAGTTTTCATTCTCTGAAGGAGAATCTTTCTTCACCTGGAATAAAAATAATTTCTACCATATGAAATTACTGTTCCTGTGTATCTTGCCTTAACTAAAGAGAGTGACCCTTTCCAAAAGCATTTCAAATAATTTCTCACTTTTTCTACTCAGATAAAAACATTTTCCTAGAAATGTTAATACATCCTTGTGATGGAAAATGTTACCACTTCCCTTGAAATATCTTGCTTACCAAATGCTAATCAAATGACAGTCGCCTTACATGATATGTATTTCCCAGGGAAGCATGGAAGTTTGCTTGCTTACTTATCAACTATAGAAAAATTTTTGCAGACAAGCATCTTTCAAAAAAAGTCTCCCGTTGTGTACAGTTCTTATACAACGCATTTTAGCATTTCAGAGCCTATAAAGATAAAGAGATTTTTTTTATGTATGTGTATGTGTATGTGTTCTATATATTTTTATCATGTAATGACTAATTAACATAATGCTTGCCGTTGCTACATGTTTTGCTGAGCATTTAGGTTATGTTTTTGTTCCCTAAAATTGGACCTTTAATCAGTGTTTTTTGAGTTATTCAAGAATGCCCACAAATTCTTTAATTCTTACAGCAATTAATAGGTCTCACCTGTTTAGTGAGACCAGTGCCCTAAGATATTTTTAACCCTCTTTTGCAACCACATAATTTCATAAATTGCATCTTTTTCTAATTCATTAAAAATGACATTCCATTCATACATTTTTAGTGGGAAAAAGATCTCTGTCAGCCTTGAATTTCATCATGTTATTTCTTCTTGTATGTTTGATTTTCTTCAATGCAGCCTCCTAGCCCATTGGCTTGTTCTACTTAAAATTAGTAAATGAATTCTATATTTTCAAGCTTATAATTCAATTCTTTTTGCTCAATCACTGCTTAATGCTGCTATAAATACTACATTTGGACTAAAAATTTGTCATCTGCTGTGCAAATTCTTCTCACTCTTGCAAATGCTTACAAAACCCATTGTAATTCTCATGTCTTTTCCAAAACACTGGATATCTTGTTTTGTATAACACTGCACGTTCCCTTTGTTTTGTCTTGCTATTTGTCTGTGTGACTCCAATTCCGAACTCAGAAAACACCTTTTTGATTCTCTTTTCTTTTAATAATTTGGAATTTTCATTATTACTACAGAACTGGGTACAGACACTACATATGCTTTAGTCCAGACTTCATGACTTCTTTGCTTGGTAAATTCAATTTTAAGGGGGTAATTCTGGGTCTCACATAGGACTTTGAGTGTTTTGTTCCGTTATAATCTGATCTGCCATTTAAACTCCCAGATTCAATGAGACTGATTCTTCAGTCTTATGTCTGGGACAGATTCCTTTATGGTTCATTTCTGTATCCTTGTTTAAAAAACATGAATCAATCACAAACATTTCAGTTCTGTAGCACTCAGATTTTAGCAATGTCTCTTGTGCCTGAGTTAACTTAAAATTTTGAAGGAAAAAACCCAAATATAAGTTCATAATAAACTACTGCAAAAATAACATTCACTGGTTTGCTTTCTTCCTGGTGCCACTGCTTGAAAATGCAGAATAAAATAGTCTGAACATCGCCAGCTGTCCTCTCCATATTTAGAAATTATTAAAAAGTTATTAACTGCTGAAGTTATTGTCACAGAATCATTTCTGAACAGTAATCCCTCAGTGTCAAGGAACATAAGCAGAAGTACTTCATTATCTGGGATTTAACTGATTCATTAACTCAGATTTAACTAAACTCATGTAACTAAAAGTTCCAAGTGGCTCCTTATAAAAGTGTTTTACACTTAAGAGTTCCTCAGTTTCCAACTGGTACTGCTTGCTAATTTCTTACAGGTCCAAAGGGTACTAATAGTCATGGCTGCTCCCCAACTCCAAGAATTTTGACACAGTCCCACAGTTTTCAGTCCCATCATCATTTCTATTCAAACATCTGTGGTGAACCTTTTGGGAGCATCATGAATTAGCACAGGTGAGAATTCCCCCACTGTTCTCCTTGTCCTTTGCATCCAGAACAGTATCATACGTGTGTGTGTTTACAGAGAAAATCAAATGCCAATTAAAGTTAAATGAGAAATAAAGTGAAATGTTTCTGGTCAGAAGAAGCATCTACAGGAAGTGTATCAGCCGTTAATTTTAGGCTAGCAGTAGTCAGGATAATGTATAACCAAAGATGTCATGTGGTTTTTTACTGATCCTGAATACATCTATCACAGTTCTTCAAAAGAATTTTCTTACTCCTCTAGCAAGCAAAATAGAATGGTCCCTTAAGAGGAATGTCTACCTTTTGAAAGCTGTATATATCTTTTTTCTGTAAGTTTCCAAAAATGAATTTGAATGTGCTTGAAAATTTTGGAATACACAAAGTTGTTTGGTTTTGGTTTTGTTTCTTTTTTTTAACAAAGTATTATTTGCTAAAGAGTATTTATTATCTAGTTTCATGCCTCTGAAACAGATTGGAAAAAGACTGGGAAGCTGGAATTTGAAACCCAGGTTTGGAAGATCAAAGGCGTTTGAATTAGATCTGCACAGACTTTTGTTTTCCATAAATTCCATTGGGTATCAACTGGGTTGAGCAGATAATAAATACAGCCATTTACCTACCAGGTTAATGAACAGCTTGCTGTGGGACTCCAGAGTGTTAATGAACATCTGACTAATTTTCCAATGAATCATATATATCTGCACATGGTCAGGAAAAGCTAAGTACAGGAAACAGCTAAGCAGATACCCTGGCTATTAGAAGTACAAAAACATGTCAGTGTAAATTGGTTAGTTGCTGCTTTGCTTCTACTGCAGTTATCCTACTCATATGCCCCTAGCAGAAATCAGGTCAAGCTTAGATGTTACGAAATTTCAAACACGTCCAGGTTTTACAATGCCAATCAGGAGAGATACTTTAAGGTGCAATTAACATAGTGAAAGAAAATGCACCAGAGGAAAAAAAAAAGTTCCAAGACTGAATGAACACTCATCAGCATATCTGATGTTTGAAAAAGTGTCAGATTAACATCATCTCTTAGGTGACTGACTTTTTTTACAGTGCTTTCTGCTGGACTTATCATGCAATTAAGCTGCCATCTAAAGTGCTGTACATAGAGAAATCATAATTTATGATGAGGATGCTAGCTGCTCTTATTTCTGAAAGCATTGGAGTATGCTTGACTATTATGTATGGTATTGCTGAGATCTTTTCAGGAGTCAAAATTGCTGAAGTAGGCTTAAAAACTCTGTATATTGAGAGACTTTGCAGCAAAAGAGGAGTCTATCAGTGTAGTCTTGTTTTTGCAGCTTTCACTACTGAGGGCTCTGCTGGAGCTGACAAGATGTTGCTGTGAGGAAGCTTGTACTAGTCCTGAAGCACAGCTGCTACTGGAGAACACAAGCAGATATAGAGAGGATGCATGAGATGAAAACATTTGGCAAAACACACACACAAAAAAAAGGCAGGACACAAACTGAACTGAAAAAAAGTAAAAGTTAACTTGACATTTAAAATACTCCTCTTTTAAGATACCAGTGACCAAGGAGAAACAAGTGACATAAATTACCTAATCATCTGTAAATTGAATCCTAATTTCGGGAAATCTTAGGAATAATACTTCAAAAAAAAATCTAGAATTATGAAGAAAATTTAAAAAAGCTTATTTCTGTTTACCAGTAAACTAAATTTAATATTGTTTGATTGTAATAAATGGGGTGGGTGTGGGGAAGAGAAAAGAGAACATTCAGTGAATAAAAAAAAAAATAGGTAACACGCCAGACGAGATTTTTATTCCATGAAAAGACTGTAGAGTGGACTCCATCCTGCAGAACGTCTTTAACAAACACAAGTCTTCGAAGATAAAGGCAGGCTGTTTTTTCCACTGACCACATAATAGGAGAAAGTGATCTGCTGTGTCATAATACCATTATTTCTCCACACTATGTTATATCACAACTCTGAACCTACACATTTTATGCCAACAAGGTCTGTGATTTTCATCGTTCACAGCTTCTTTACTGAATATTTCGCTTTTAGGGCACAAAACCCCATAATTTACAACTGCAAGAGGAATAATGGATTGCAGGGAGAGCTCCCCTGCATTAAGTGACTGCTCTCTGGAATTCGTTCATTTTTTTACACTAACTAGAAAGGACAGAAAAATGTTTTAAAAAGACTTGCAATTATTAAAAAATTGCACTAGCATATTCCAAAATAAATTCCTGAACAAAGACATTAAGTTTTGAGTTAATCTGATACAAAATCCAGTCTCTGAGATTCTACGCTCTCAGATGGTACTTTAAGCTTGAAAGCTTTCTTCTTTCAACATCTTTCTCTGGTCTTAGACCTCAAATTAGGCCTACCTTTCCCATGATGTACTACAGTCATGTGACTGTCCTAATCAGCAAATGATCTCAAACTGGGAAAGTTCAGGCTGCTTTCCCTGATGCACAGTCAAGCCATAAATCTTGGAAAGAAAAAAGAGTGGCAATTTGAAACATTTGAACTAAATGTCTGCAAGACCTCACCAGAAGTTGTAGTTTAACAGTGACTCAGACCGAAACAAAATGTTTTCTTTGTTTTAACAAACCAAAATATATGTGTGTTTTTCTAACACGGAAGTAAAGCTGATTTTGTGGAAGCTGCATTTCCATCTAATAGTTACTTCAACAGAAGCCACTCTAGATTCCACTCTGGATTATCTAAGGTACTAATCATCACCGTATGACTGATGCCAGCCTGACTTATGCATTTAGTGTGAGGTATCCTCCCATCACACATATCAACGTTATGTGGGAAACAAATCACATTTTTATAGTCCCAAGCAAAGAAGCCAATGAGTAGTCTCTGAGACAGAACATTTTGTCACAGCTGTTTCCCAGAAAGCTGTATCTTATTTTGAAACAATGCAGAGTCTCCTTAGTAGCAAGTAGTACATAACAAGAACACAACTATTTTGTTCACGTTTTCATAATCCTCTGATAGTATAGTACAACATAAAGCAACAAAAGAGATCCTTTCATTATCCTGCATACTACAAGACCAGGAGATATTTGCTAGTATCATTTCAGACATAAATATTAGGACTGGGGAAAAAAATTGCATCTGCCTTCAGATATGTATATATAAAGGGGCCAGAAAAAGATTACATATTGCTTGAGTCAAATTTTGACTCTTAAACTGAGGTGTGGAGAAGAACTTAATTGTTGTACTGTTTTTGACTTGCCCTCTGACTTTTATGAATTTCATAATTTCATTCTTCAGTAATGTATTTTTAATTTAATTGAACACATTTAACTTAAGACATTTTCTGAAAATAGTGAAGAAAGGAAAAAAAGGATCCTAATAACAATAATAATATGAATAATAACAGCATTAAAAAATAGGTGTTTCTTGGATGGTTCACAAAAAGCAGCATTTTCTTTCTAAAAGGTGTTAGGCATGTTTTTAAAACATGGTTGTTAAAATAAATTGAGGTATTCTAAAGCCAGACAGGATCACCATGATTAGTGTTTGGCTCTCTACATAATGCAGCCGAAAAAACTTCATTGAATAAAGTGTTTTGCAAGGAATTCCATAGAATTAGAGAACAAACTCCCAAAACCTCAGCACATAAATGTCGTCATATCTCCTTCTGTGTCACTCTCCCCCAGAAGGAGACACTGACATGCTAAGTCTGGCTTAGACTCTTAAGACCTAACTCCATGAGCTGTTAGGATATCAAAAGGGCAGAATTTAGGCATTACAGGGAAAGCTATGATACTGAAAATATCAATTATCACTGACAATTCTTGAATTCCATGAGGAATTTACTTGCTTTGCTTTTTTAGTGTCTAGCCACAACATTGCATTTTCACAGAACTGCATCGGAATTAATGGATCGGTGTAGTGCTGGAAATAAGAATGAAGGAAGGCTGCACAGTACAGATCTTATCATTTCATGTGCCTGCGAGCACATGCAGAACAGCTGGTAAAGGCTAGTGGGAACACAGAGAGATTACCTCCTTCGCTGGCTCAGGAAATCAGTCTGGATTAGCTTACTCCAGTCATTCTCCTCTGGAAAGGGAAAGACATGGGTTCTGGTTTTAAGTCTGGAATTTATCTCGGGTAGCATTCAGCTCACCATATATCAGCATCTGTATCTGAGCTAGCCACATGTATGGGCATTTTTATGGATCAACTAATTTCATCCTAAAGCATATGCTCAAAACAGGTCAGAGGATTAATATCCTAAACCTAAGCATTTTTCTCCACATACTGTAGAAGTCATTGGGGGTAACTTTTTCAGATACCACCATTTATATTCAGGATATCTAAAGTTAGGCGAGATGAATCTGACTGTGATGACTTTTGTAAAATATGGATATTAGTCAGGGAACAGGGAATGGTTTGCTCTCTCTTTTATCTGGTAAATCTTGAGGTCATTTCTACACAGTGGACCTGCTTTAACAGAAGCACTAGAAATTGGTCCTGAAACATTCCTAAAATGAGCAGACAACTGCCTCTTGACAGGAGGGGTAGCAGTAGGTGCTGAATTTTGATTTTCCATGCAGGATGATACCTCGACTCCCTATAAAGAGTATTTGACAACATTTTAAGGGGTAAATTTCATGCATTTCTTAAGGAGAAAGGCAGAGGCACTTGTGGTTGGAGAGCAACGTCTAGCCTGTGCAGCCAATGTCTTGGTCTAGGTCTAAGAAGCCATCTCAGTATCAAATTAACTTGGGTTCTGAGGCAACTCATATCTTTTCATGTGTTGTATAAAGAGCCTGGGCAGCTAATACCCCTATTTGCTGACCCTTATTTAAAATTACATTTTGATACCTGATAATTGGTTAATCTTTAAAATATTCAATATCAATGATGTCAATAGCATATTTCTCGAAGGACATATCATGGAGCATGCTTGACAGTGTCCACAAGTGTGCACGTATAATCCTTCAGCACTAAAAGCAGTATCATTCAGATTTTAGTTCTCATCAAAAATAGATATTCAATCAGTTTGAAAAGATTTTTTATAAACCTGTGTTAGTTAACATTAATAAAAACTTTATAAATTGTGTCAAACTTCATCAGCTGCATTATCATGCTTGGGACCAATATCAAGATGAATGGCCTGTGATTGTCCAGATCATCTCACTTGCCTTTTACATAAAATTAACTTGGTCCTTGGCAAAGTGTTTTAAAACTTTAGCTGAAATCTATTCATATCTGATAATTTTCAAAAGTCTAATTTTAGTAGTTGACATTTTATATCTTTCCAGCTGATGTGAGGATGGAGCATATGTTGTCATCATAATAAATATATTTTCAAAGGTTTTTCTCCAAATGCAGATAGAAATAACAGAACACTTCTACCCATGCTTGATTATTGATGTTAGCAGTTCAACAGGTGTCACATTTCTTTAAAAAGAGAAGGCAAGTGATTTAGTTAGAATAGGTACACACTTTGGACAGCTGGAATTTTCCACAGATCCAATGGATGAAGAGCCAAATGGAAGAGGAAACAGCACCTAATCTATAACACCATATTTCAAAACAAAAATAACTGTCTTAATTACCCCAATTTTATTTTAAAGAGGAAAAAGGGCACTTTTCCTTTATTTGCCTTAGTAATGTAATGAATCGTAGAAGGTAAAAAAAATGCCTTCTCTATTTGAGAGTAAACACCTCCCTCTTCTGGGACTTTCTGTGAAATGCATGGCAATTAAGATTCTGGACACACTGCATGAAGCGCTGTTTAGTTCTCTGTGCACATATCATATAGGAAAGCTGGCCATTAATTCTTTTAAATCTAGTGTGTCATTAGCTTGAGGAAATATAGAAAGGTTTTTTTTCCCCTATTTATTCTCCTTGATATTTTTTATCTTCCAGGGACCTAATTTTCTTTGTTACAGAGCTAATCACAAACTGCAAAAGCAAGGCAAAAGGAACATATGATTTTAGGATTCTTCAGTTATTAATGACACATTATTAGCGTATTGTAAAATACTATCCCGTTCATCTTTTAAATTATTAAACACTTAAACCAAATGAAAAAGCACTATCTCTTTATCAGACAGTTGCATGTACTGTGTTAAATGGTTGGCCAATTTTTATGAATTATTAATAAACACAGTAATTTAGCTGAAAGAAAGTTCATTAATGTCTGAAGGATTAATAATTACAGTCTGGCAGCCAGTCTCCCCCTCTCTGTGGAGCAAGTATTCCCAAATTGTACCTACTGACAGAAGGTACATTTTTCAAATCTTAGGTGCATATTTCTAGTACAGTGCTCATCAAGTATAAACTGGTTCTTAAACTTATCAACAACTGCCACAAACAATAATACTATGCTATTATAGATGTTGCTGCCAATCAAATTATCACAGGTGTAATAGTACCACATTATGGGAAATCACTTGTGACTATGTTAATAGGAAGTGCTGCTAAAATGACAAGGGGCACAGACTTTATCTAGACTGTTAGTACTGACAATCATAATTTATGGGAGTAATATCTTCTAGCAGTGAAGCTTCCAAGATTTATGAAAAAAGTCATTGTGAACAAGTCTCAAGTATATCTTTTAGTCATTTTTCTACAAAACACTTTAGAATCTGTCATGAATACAAGAAGTGCAATTATATCTAACTCTAAATATTCCTACCTATGTGTATGTACACAAACGTGTATATTTATGTACAGACACACATAAAATGCAGTCTGTAAGAAAGTATTTTTGTGTGTGTATAGATATATAAAAATTATGAGTATCACGGAAAAAGTTTTATTTGGGAAGTTGATGTATGTGAATATATAGAGAGTGCACACATAGACTATTTACTGAACTTATATGCATACTGAATTAATCTTTTAAAGACAGTAATTTACAATCTATGTACCATGAAAGTGCTTATGTTGTTTTGTTTCATTCTTTTAATAAAAGTAATAAATTTTGTAGCAAAATCAAGCATAAATTATATTAAAGATATTGTAAATGCCTTTTTCTCATTAACTAACTTAGAAGGACTATAATGATGAATACAGTAAAAGCTTGTAATTTTTGCAAATAATTCTGCTCATAATTACATTTATTATTTGCAAAAATTAGGGGTAATGCTCACTAAAAATCAGAGGTTTGGGGATGGTGTTCTTTTTTATAAATTATTACCTCATACCAAGAGAAAGACCAGTAAGTCCAAAGCCAGTAACCAGGTTACCATGATTTATCAATGCACGTTGATTAGACCACATAAACCACACTTAAACAAAAGTTACTGCATTTAAAGAATTCCAGAGCAATCTTTTTAATCACTGAAGTAATATTCTTAGCTCTTCTAACTATCACTGTCTTCTCTGGAATATTTCAGCATGGATTTAAAAGCCTAAATGTGGAAACTTCCTTTGAAATTTTTCTCCGTCACTTCTGAATTAACAGTGTTCTTCATCCTCTTCTGACAAAAAAGTGTATTTAAAATCAATCTCTGAAATTTGGAATTAATTTTGTATTTCATGAACCCTGTAGAAATTCAAAGTAGTTGTCTTTTTGTGATATATATAATTATATACATATACTCATACATAATACATATTTATAGCACATTTGTGAAGATTACTGCAACCTTACCTGCACTGTATTTCTTATACCAAACCTATAGCTAGTTAGTTCATAGACTGCAAATAAATGTATACAATTTATGGGAGAGAATTAAAAGAAGAGAAATAGCTTCAGAATCTATGCTAACCATAAAAAGGATTCAAGTATTTTGTACGGTAAGTGTTCAAATGATCAAAACACTTTTTTTTGCTTTTATGGACTAATGACAGAATCAAAGAATGGTTGAGGTTCAAAGGGATATCTGGAGGTCATCTGGTCCAACCCCCCTGCTCAAGCAGATTGCCCAGGACAGTGTTCAGATGGATTTTGAATATCTCCTAGGATGGAGACTCCACAACTTCTCTGGGCAACCTGTGCCAGGGCTCAGTCACCCTCACAGTAAAAAAAGTGTTTCCTGATGTTCAGAGGGAACGTCCTGTGTTCAGTTTGTGCCCATTGCCTCTGGTCCTGTCACTGGGCACCACTGAAAAGAGCCTGGCTCTGTCCTCTTTGCACCCTCACTTCAGGTATTTATATACATTGATGAGATCCCCCTTGAACTTTCTCTTCTCACAGGAGAGATGCCCCAGACCCTTAATCAACTTTGTGGCCCTTTGCTGGACTCTCTCCAGTGTGTCCATCTCTCTCTTGTACTGAGGAGCCCAGAACTGGCCGCAAGACTCCAGACGTGGCCTCACCAGTGCTGAGTAGAGGGGAAGGATCACTTTCCTTGACCTGCTGGCAACAATCCTCCTAATGCAGCCCAGGACACCATCAAGCTTTTTTGCTGCAAGGACACATTGCTGGCTCATGTTCAACTTGGTATCCACCAGGACTTCCAGGTCCTTTTCTGCAAAGCTGCTTAAGCTGGGGACAATCAGCTAGAATATTGGTGTATGGGGTTGTTCCTCGCCAGGTACAATATTTTGCAATTCTTTTTAAACTTCATGAGGTTGCTGTCAGACCATTTCTCCAGCCCGTTGAGGTCTTTCAGGATGGCAGGACAAGCTTCTGGTGTATCAGTCACTCCTCCCAGTTTTGTGTCATCTGCAGACTTGCTGAGGGCACACTCTGCCCCATCATCCAGATCATTAATGAAGACATTAAACAGCATCGGACCTACTATTGATCACTGGTGTACACTACTAGTTACTGGCCTCCAACTAGACTTTGTGTCACTGATCACCACCCTCTGGACCCATCCCTTCAGCCATTTTTCCATCCATCTCACTTTCTGCTCATTCATCCTATACTTCATCAGCTTGGCAGTAGCATTGGCAGTATGTTATTGGCAGTAGCATTTGTATTGACAGCAGCAATAATAACAGTAATTCTAATAATCATATTTCTTAACTTAAACTGCTAACACACCACTTTAGGATTTTAAAACATATTGTATTCAAGGGGAATCCAAGTATTAGTTCTTGAGTCATTTTGGATTTTGTGGAAGGACCAGATTTACATGAGAAGAAATACAAAACTGGTCATTTCAGAAAGTCAATGCAGTGTCAGCCATAGTTTTACTTAGATCCCTGGGATTCACTGTAGACTAATAACAAGAAAAGAAAATCAGGCATGAAGAACCTCCAAGCCACTAGTCAATTTCATGTGTACCCATCAAGAACTGCTTGGAAACGCAGGAACAACTGAGTTGGGTGAAACTTCCTCGTCCCCGAGAACTACAGTCATAATCTCTTTATAAGCAAACAGGAACAAACCTTATGCATTTGAAGAGCCAAGGATTGTTGTTGGCCTAATTGAAATCTTCAATATCTAACCAAATACTCTTATTATTAATGTTATTATTAAACAGGTATTATTAAAATAGTAAGTTACTTAGGCTCAAATTAACACAGATAACCTCCCTATTAATAATCTGAAAAGTGATCCGCAAAGAAAAGCGACCATCACCAACCCCTCCTCTCTGGTGTTATGCATCCTTGCCCACGACCCTTGGGCCCGCAGGCCAATGGTGCCAGTTCCCCTTAGACCAGGGCGGTGGGTGTTGCAGGGAGGGTCAGCATCCATTGGTCCCCACTGGGAAAAGCGGGGTGCCCACTGTGGCTGTGGCACCCTTGGCCCAGGGACCCAGTTGGGATGCTGTGGGTGTGTTTCTACCTCCACTTCCCCCCCTGAAATGAGGATGGTCTCATCACCGCTGCCCTGTCATTTCTTCAGCAGAAATTGCAACACCACCACAGGGAGCACCAAAAAAAGAGCTCCATGGGCCCTTGTCAAAACCTGAAGCCCTCTGCTTCCTCAGGACTTATGGGGAAAAAGACTTTCTCTTAGCTTTACTTGAAGGAACATTGCCCCCCATGTTAGTATAGTTTATCCTAATATGAGAAAGGAAAGAGTATCTTTTATGCAGTATGATTTATGACATGCAGTAAGTACAAGATTTCATTTTTTCCAAAGTGGGTCAATGTTTTATACCCAAAAAAATAAAATTAGAATGTTGCTTACATTCACAATAAACAAGTGAACAAACAAACAAGAAAAAACAGCAGTGACTCTTCCCTAGGAGTTTAAATTGTTTGCTCTCATCACGGATCAAAGCACTATTTTGGGGTTTGATTGTATTTTCACCCTCTGATCTGAGTTTCATTCTAGTTTAACAGGTAATATTTAAGCAGTCTCTGTGCGGCCCCTAGTGGAGACACTTCTACACAAAGCATTATTTGAATGAGAAAACTAACAATTAGCAATACCTGTGTTCAGCTGATCCACTTTTTTTTTTTCCTAGTAAATATTAAAAGTCAGATTTATACACATAGTAAAGTTTGCAGTACTGGAAGTAAAGAAAATTGACATATCTGTGTTGGTAAGAGATCTGTACATCATACATGAATCAAATTCTGCTTGTAAGAGTATAGCTTTGGTGGAAGTCCATTGAAGTCTGTAGAATTAGAAGAGATAATAAGCTGCATAACAGAGCACAAGCTGCAGGTACTGATTTTTCAAACATTAATTTCATTTGCAAAAAAGGAAAAGGGTTTTTTTTTCAGGTTGATGGAAACATCTCGTCCAACATCAGCACAGCTGTGAGAGTAAGTCCAGCACAATAAGACATTTTAGCATCACAAAGAAATAAAATCCTGAACTGTATTTCATGTATTAATTCTTACTTTTTTTTCAAAATAATTAAGCCTCAGATACTCAAAATTATTTTTGTAGTACAGTCTAGGTCCACAAAGAGAGAGATATGAGGCAGACATTTTAGATTTAAGTTCAAAATGTATCCATCTTCCCAAAATCACTGTTCAGCTTTATAAATTCAGAGTTCTTTAATTCCTCAGTTTATTAAAAGCAAATTCCCTTGTTCCCTACATTGATACTGCAAAGAGTTAGACAGCTATAGTGAAATTGTCAAATTTGGTATTCTTTTTTCTTTCTTGCTCTTGACATAAAACCTTTATTTAGCTTAAGCATCTCATTCCCCCTCCCCTGCTCTCTTTTCCCCAAGAAAAAGTAAAAGGACCTTACAGTTCTTCCCAGTTCATCAGTACTTGAAGCACTTACCTGAACCCTGGGAAAACACAATCGAGTTACTATTCTTGTTCCATGTAGAGCAGAGACTTGAACCCAGATGTTCCATTTCCCCTCAAATACTCAGTAAAGTATTTGTACTAGGAATGTAAATGGAGCCAGGAAAAAATATGAAAAGTTGATACATGACTGTCAGCATTCTTCCTGGAATAGTTTGGCCAGTGCCAGCTAGTGCTTGTTAACACAGTGTTGAAACACGAGTCCCAGGATGCTACATGCCAGGAAGTATTCTTAAAAGAACTATAGATGAGGTTACCCTATTTTTTGAGAGAAAAAATGTTTTTAGGCTGGAAGATACAAGTGGTACTGTGCTGTTTCTCCTCACAGCGAGGTCTCGGTTTTTATAGGGACAGAAATGTAGTTTATGGTATTGTAAAGGTGTTTTTTTTAAGTCTCCCTTGTTGATGTTATTCCTCTTTGGAATCTGGATATGAATTATCCATCATGCCATGGAATCTTTCTTATTATTTCCAAGACATACTGAGTATTTAAATGTAACACGGACATAGCTTCAACTGCATTAATGCAGAATATCCTATATTCTTAAGAAATACCTGCAACAACCCACTTAATGGGTTGTGTGCAGGTTTGAATTCAAATATTTGATTCAACTCTAGTAGATTATTGTCTCCTACATTCCAGATGTCCTATCTGATTAGTCAATCAGGTTGAAGAGCACTTTATTCAGTCCAAGAGTAGGCTTCAATCTATTTTTTAATGGATAGACTTAGGGTCAGCATTTTGTACTGGCTGGTTTCTACAGTTCCCCACCACAGCACAGGTTTAGTTTTCTTAGACTGTAAATATTTGACTCAACTGGCTTACCATAACTTTCTGAAGTGAAAAAACTTAGAGATCAATCTCTTATTAGTACTGGGATGGTTTTCAAATACTGGCAATGGAGTGATAGCACCAAGGAAGGAAGCAGTTTTTCATTTCCAGCCTCTAGGAAAATAAAGGAGTCCTAAAAATCTTTTTTCATAGGCCTAGGAATAGGTCGGGTTAACAAAGGGTTAAAAGAAAGAGACTGATGAAAATGTATGCAATTTAATATCACTTCTTCATTCTATTCTTCTTTCATAGTTTAAAAGTACCAACCTTTTTCCATTTTTTCTGATCTAAGTAGACATAGATAAATAGGAATAAAACACAATGGTTCTTGAATTTATGAAACGTAAACATCTTTTAGTCATCAGAAATTGGAGGTAGGCATTTGTTGGTAAGCAAGCATGTACTTTAAGACTCTCTGCTTTGTTACAGATTTTTTTGTTCCTGAGGTGATGTGAAAGGACAAATAATATAACATAAACAAGCTTAACAGTAGCTCAGCTCTGAGTGCTCTATAATAGTAACTACATGCAACATTACTCACTTCAAGAAATCCCTGGAGCTTTTAAGACCAAGTTTCCAGTTGCCATGATACAACAAAGTATGATTTTTTCTATTAATTGCTTCAAAAAAATCCTGTTTTGCCATTATCTGCATAGCTGAGGTCTGAATTGTTTTATAACGTTGGACAGCTGCATTTTTTCGGTCTTCCCTTTTTATCTTTGAACTAATACGTGCATTACGATAAATGAAGCCTGTAAGTACCTAGATTTTACATTGTCCCAAGTTTCTTAATCAGGCAGTTTGTTTTCTTCCTCCTAAATTCTGTGTAATAAATGTGTAAGATACCAGCGAATGGGGTTTCAATGTACTGAAACATGACTCTCTTTACTTCCATGCACATTTATGTGTAGGACAAAGAAAGGACTTCAGAGCAGTTATAGTTGTCATCTGTAGTAGAATCTAACCTTTTCTAACACAGTAAGTACCATTATCTGTAGGACAAAACCTGATTTTTCTTAATACAAGGTTGACATTGAAAGTTTTATAAGGAAAATAAAACAAAAGAAAATCAATAACAGAATGGCTTTATTGGAGAGGCATAGGGGAAAAATGATACATTTTCTTTGAGAAATATAAAAACTGAGGGATGTTCTGTGCCACTGTTAATTGCATTCTGGCCAGTCATATGCACCTAGAGAGTTTCCTTCTTCTTCTTTCTAATAGCTAAAGTTTTAAAATTGTGTGTGTGTGTGTGTGCGCGCACGTGTATTTTACATAAGACATATACACACTCCAAGCACATTCCCTTCATTCCCTCATTTTGGTTCTTTAATACTGTTATTGGAAACTATTCCAATGCCTTCACGCATAATATGCTTTCAATGTAAGTCTGCATCACCTTTTCAAAGCAGAATCTACCCATGCTCCAAGCTAAATGGAAGCCATGTATCTGCATTAGAATGGTACTAAGCTTGAACCATGAATCAGAAAAGATTTATTAGTTTGGACTTAATGCTCCACTATTACTAAAAGCTTAGTCAGCTTCAGCATAGGCACAGCTCACTTGCAACTTCCTGCAAAAGATTATGTAGACATACCCTTTCATTTTTATACTGCTGCTAAATTACATGTAGTTATATTGCAGTTTTTGTACTTTTGAATCATATATTCATAGTTATCATTTATTCATGTAACCAAAATCTCAGTTGACCATCTGAGTGATGTTGAAGTTGCATTTAAATTACCATGATCTGTTATTTCTAGGTTTTCTTTTCAGGGAAACTGGGTAGTGTGAAATGATAAGAAACTGGTGTACACCTTGTTTCACCCTGAGATGGAGCTACGATGCAGGCTGGGACAAGCACTATGCTTAGGAGCTCAGAAACACTCAGAGGTTTATTAACATAAACATAAACATAGTGACTTTATCTGTTTGATGACCAGATGATGAGGGCATTTTAATACCTTGATACATTGATGAAATTATGATAATACTTAAATTATTCTGATATTATACGATATGTTTCACATTTTTACTTTCAAATTCTATGGCAGATGAATTAAATTTTGAAAATAAGCCTTATTTCTTTGAAGTTTATGGTAGGTCTATATCTTTATATGTGCAAATGGGATGAATTAACAAATATTTCCGTAATGATACCCTTTATTGTCTCTAAATGTAATTATATGAAAACTGAAGATGAATTGTTTAATTTCAGAATGCCCATATGAACATATAACTATATATTTTTAGAACGTATTAAAATTAATAATAATGAAATTTCTTCTAGTTCATGTAGATACCTTCTAAGAGAAATGTGGACCTTCTGTTGCAGAGCAATACAAGAAGACCACAACTTTAGTTATAGCTGTTTTATGAGAAAAGTAAGTATTGCTAGCACCAGCAATCCTGATAACACTAATAAAAACAGAACTATTCCCAGCTCCTGCCACATACCAATTTTAAAACTTCAGTATGCCTCTTTCTTAGATGCAGTTCCTATAGGCCTCTAGCTTTTGTTTTACAACCTGCATAATTCATGGGCAACAAGTCCAGATCCTCAGGAGACAGCTACGTTTAGAATGCTAAGAGAGTAAGAATTTTCTTCAACGTTTTTGTTGTAAGAAAATACAAAGTGTTACAGTATATTGACTTTACTTCTGTTGTGTGTATTTACTTGTAGCTATTCAATTCTCTTCATCTCTTCCTTTGCTTACGATACAAATAGATACAAATGCTGTGTGTTCATTTCCTCCTTGGGAGATTTACTTTAAAAATAGGTAAGAAAATAAAATGCAGATTATATATTTTGAAGAATGCATTTTTGACTGTTGAAAGCATGAGTTGAAACATCATTTGAAACAACAAAAACCTGAAAGTTTAGGCATTGTTCTGACTGGTAGGATACTTTTTCCATTTAAAAAAATAAAATTGACTATGATCTTACACATAATCTATTTTTTAAATATACGGAAACGTGTAAGAGAACAAATACCTTGTACACTTTGTGCATATTTTGAATCTTTTCTGTAATACATCAGGTTAGACTAATGAATTAAAATACAGAGAAGTGTATATTTCAGTTCAGAATAATGCTACAAAGCAACAGCATGGATGATGCAATGAGATCAGAGGGCTGGAAAATGGGGTATTTTTTTAATATTTACAGGTTATTTTTTGTTCTTTTCTGGGAGCCATTAAAGATTTTCAAATTTTTCACTTCCCCAGTAATATTAAATTATTGAAAAAATCAGGTCCAAAAGGAGAAAGTGGCTTTAAACTTTTGTAGGCACAGCTTTTGTAGAGGATATGGAAAACACAGTATGGCATCTGTTGTAACTTAAAGAATCAAGGGTCCCAAATCCTTGGTGAGTGCTCTAAACAAAGACATCTGTGGAATCTCATGGATGCCAGTTTCTCTTCAGGTCTGTATAGAAATGTGATTGGTGGTATAGCTTTCTGAATAGAGATTTTCATGGAAATCTTGTACCACATTCAAAATAATTCTCTAAGGGACCCAACCTCTGGGACAAAGGTTGTTACCTCTGACTTTTACTAGAAAGGTAATGTTCAGACAATGAATTATTTGTGAATTATCTATGGACATTCTTCTGTTAATTCAGCTATGATTTAGTCTTTCTGGTGTTTATACACACACACTCATGCACTCATATATATTTTGAAGATTCTTTCAGAGCTAAGATTTAACAGCATGTATTGGTTGAGTGCTACATTTCAAATAACTTGAGTTCACAGGGTGAAACAACAGGTCAAGAGTAATTTCTAAAATTCAGAGTGAGCCAATTAAAAAAACAGGTAAGGGAAAAGTTGATTGTTAAATTAAAGGCTTAGCAAGTCAGATAAGTGGTCACTTAGATCAGTTTTTTAATACTGGTTCTCTACTAACAGAGTGATAAGGCATATTTATAGGACATTTTACTGTACTGTAGTTCCATATAGAGATTATATTAAGAGAAATTTAAATGTGTACAGTTCAGTGTCAGGAAATAAACAGGCTAAGTTACCTGTGCGTGAACTATGCTCTTGTCTGCAAGTACACTATCAAATGTTTTTTCTCAACGGGGATAAGAGAATGCCATATTTGTTCAAGTTCAACTTGTTTGTTCAAGCTACAAGGTAAATCACTTTCAGAAATTATGCTACCTTTCAGAAGAAGCAAAAACCAAAGGCAAATTTGCAAAAGTTACACTTGCCAGGCATGTTTTTAGCCAGTCAAAACTATTTCTCCCATTCAAAGACACCTTTTCTAAATAAGGTTAATACCATGAGTTACTTTGGCAATAAATGTTCCGAGGTACAAGAAGTTGTTTTTTTCCTGGTTTGTTTTTTTCAAGTAAAGTAATGGAAGATATATTTCCAAATACCTCAAAGTTTGTCCAGTGTTTAAAATAGCCATAAAGTAACAAAACACAAAATAAGTTTTTGTTAATTGCTTCTTTGAAAATGTAGTGCATACTTGTCTTGAATGACTATAAACAAACTAAACCTTCAGAAACATGTGACAGTGATACTGACCTTCTGCCCTTTGAAACCAAAGTAAACAATTTACTTGTACAGCCTTTATGGCACTTAGTCTGCATTCTGTCTCAAATCTTACCTAGTGTTTAATGACATAGCTGGAACAGGGGCTCTGATTGTCCTTTAATAGTATCAACAAAGAACTTCAGAAAATGTTCAGGAAATCTTGAGATGTGTATGTCCTTATAGGTTGACAGGAATATTGGTTATAACTGATTATTTCCAGTTCTCTAAGGCATTATGACCGTTTTGAGAAATGCATTTCTGAATGATGAAAATATGAGTTACCATATCATCATTGGGAACAACAAAAACCTGAAAGTTTAGGCACTGTTCTGACCAATGGGATATATTTTCCATTAAAAAATGAGTGACTACAAACTTGCGTGTCCTTTATTTTCAATTTATGGAAATATGTAAGAGAATGAAAAACAATCTAGTGCATATTGTGAATCTTTTTGTTATATCAGGTCAGACTCATAAAATAGCAATGGATATTGATGGATTTTAGAGAAATAAAGATGCAGCACAAACACATTTACATGCATTAAATGTGATCCTGTTTTGTATAAATTAGATAAGGTTAGACTGGGTCATTGCTTTAAAATTCTAGGTAATACCTAAGTTCTTGAAGAAATATTCTAAAAAGTCAGAAATAAAACCACGTTGTTTTGTTTGTTTGTTTGTTCGTTCATTTTTTGTCTTTCGAAGGAACTCTCAGTAGATGTCTTCTTATGAAAACAATGATGCAGATGAATTTAGGTCAGCTCAATTCATATAACTTTTTTCTTTCTCAGTCAGTATTGTTCAGTTCTACAACACTGATTGTTAGACACGATTTCTTTTGAATGCTGATGCCTTAATATCTATGGTCATTAAAGTTTCTGTGATATTTTTCACAAGAACAAGCTCATAAACTTTGATATTTTGATCAGAAACCACCTTAAGCAATTGTATTTAAGAAAGTTAATATCTCCTATGTTTTTAACAATTTAGTATATTGTGTATGCCAAGTTGTTTTCCCCACAGAGAAAGGGGGTCACAGGAGTTAACGTCTACAACAAAAGAAAATAATTAACCTGTCCAATTTATCATTCTCCAAAGCAACCGGATATTATTACGGAAATATGGAATTGTGTAACTTCCTATTATTTTCTGTCTGAAAATTTTAATCAGATTCACAACTACTGTGTGCAGTTTTGGGCTCTACAATATAAGAAGGTTATAAAAATATTAGAATGTGTCCAAAGGAGGGCAACAAAGATGGTGAAAGGACTAGAAGGCATGACTTGTGAGGAGTGGCTGAGGATACTAGGTTTGTTCAGCTTAGAGAAGACTGAGAGGTGACCTCATTGCTGTCTACAACTTCCTTATGATGGGGAGTGGAGAAGGAGGTGATGATCTCTTCTTTCTGGTGTCCAGTGATAGGATGCAAGAGGATGACTTAAAGGTGTGTCAGGGAAAGTTCAGATAGGATATTAGGAAAAAGTTCTTCACTGAGAGGGTAGTCAAGCACTGGAACAAGCTCCCCAAGGAAGTGATCATGGTCCCAAGCCTGTTAGTGTTCAAGAAGCATTTGGACAATGCTCTTAGATATATGGTTTAACTTTTAGGTTGCCCTTTGTAGAGTCAGGAGTTGGACTCGATGAATCTTGTAGGTCCCTTCTAACTCAGGATATTCTATGATTCTATGATTCTAAGAGAGAATCATTCACTTATAGATCTCATATTAAAACCATTAAAAGAAAAGAAAACAAAACAAAACCAAAAACAAACAAAACCCCCTATACTTCTTAGGTTAGCTTTTTTCTTCATTATTTCGTCAAGACAGATTTTCACTTGCGTGCCAAATGCATTTAAAAACGTATTATCTTAAGTTACATGCATGGTGCTCAAATATATGCAGCCATATAACATGTGTGTTACCAACATTTATACTCTAAGTCACTTTGTTCTTATTTTCCAAAAATACAGCCACAGAAATCTTCTTAGAGAAGAAAATGATACCAGGATTTGGGGTTTTTCTTTTCATGCTCCCAATTTCCTTATTAGCTTACTGAGTCCTGGACAGCTCACATATGCTAAATAATATAACTTCTACACATGGCAGGGAAAACTGCCTACGTATTTTATTTACATGCTGCAGTACCTTATAAAGAATCACTCCTATGAGTTGCCTACTGTAGTTATTCCATCTGTGAGTGGCTTGTGTTTTGTGAATCTTTAGAATGTAATGTTTGC
Organism: Calonectris borealis; assembly: GCF_964195595.1. Classification (NCBI taxonomy): domain Eukaryota; kingdom Metazoa; phylum Chordata; class Aves; order Procellariiformes; family Procellariidae; genus Calonectris; species Calonectris borealis. The sequence continues at coordinate 168,185,579 of NC_134312.1, forward strand.
TCTAAACATAAAATTCCATTGTTGTGTATAATGTAATCATAATGACAAGGGCTGGAGTGTACTATTATGGTACAACTCAAATAATTATATAGTCTCTAAGGAGTAGTGGAAACCATTCCTTTTTCAAGATGATAGATATTCATAGGATCATGACATTGCTCAGCATGGCAGAAGAGAGAGGGTAGATTTTAGAGATCCTGTTTGTGTATAGATTTGTGTATAGTTTGTGTATTCAGTTTGTATTAGATAACTTCGCTGGCCACTGGGCACAGGGATGCCTGCCTGCTACAACTGACTCAATTCCTGACTGAATCTTTTTTTGCTCACAGAATGGCAGTATGTCAAAAAACTTATAGGAAATGCTTCTGTCTAGGTTCTTAGGCAAACTGAGAGAACTTCCAGAATACTCTATCTGTTAAGACTTTGCTTTCAACAGACATGTAACATACCTTAATAGTTGGTCCTAAAGTCAATCTCCTGTAGAAATGTATATCATTCCGTTACAAGAACTGGCTTTGTGGTTGCACAATTACTGTAGAAGAGATTAAAATTGTTTTTCTTCTGCCCCATTTTCTCTTTGTACAAATATGCAAAGGTTCACTAGGCAAAATGGAACTAATCCAATGGGAAAATATGAATCTACAGCTAAGAGGTGCGTAAATTCAGAGAGAAACTCTAGATTCAAGTTTCACATAGTTTTTTTCCAGCTGGAACTATTCCATTTTATGTCAGTCATACTCAAGTTACCATGGAAAAAGATACTGACTTCTGTTGTTTGACAGCAAGGGCCCTTCTCTGAGAGTCAGTGGTGTCACAGTTTAAGCCAAATGACAGTGGGGAGACTAAATGGATTCAGATACCAAAACATTTTAATCACAGGCATATGTAATTTTATGAATGGCATGATTTTGCTGTTCTGTAAGAGAGATGACGCAGTGCAGAAGAAAATTGGGCAGATCCAGTTAAAGACTCCAGCCATGCTGGTGGAACTCTGGACCAGGACCTGGGGTCCCAGGAGTTCTCTCCCTGCGTGACCCCAGGCACTGTCAGTTACAGAATGGGGTTGAGAACATCTGATTTTTGACTGTCCTGTTCATATTTGCTTGGCACCTATCAATTGACTGCCACTGGTGCTCATTGTCTGCCCCTTTGGAAAGTTCTGGACAGATTCATAACTTTCACAGTGGTTGACAGGCTGCTTACTCTTAAGGTGTTCTATTCTAATAACTAAACTACTCCTTTATCCTATCAGGTTAACTACATTTCATATCCTAACACTGTTGTTAACTAGACCTACATGCTAACTCTTATAAGTGGTTCAAGGCTTTTTATCGATTAAAGGATTCATCCTTAATGTTTTAAAGACTTTGATATTGATAGTAAGGTTGGGGGGTTTTCTGCTGCTATCATCTATTTCTTTGTCGGAAAACAGACAGGAAGAGATTTGTAAGAACGAAGAGATCTGTCATGATAGAAGAAATATAATTGCAATACGATAAGACTGAATTCTGAGCATGGATAATAATTTACGTGTAGTGTGTTGAATGTTATTCATCTTCTAGACTCATGACCAGGTGTATGTGGATATGAAATATCACAAAGGCTTTACCATCCTATTATTTGAGAAGTAGTCTGCAAGTAACAACAATGTATCTTTAATACAGCAGAATTTGAGGAAAGAAAAGAGAAAAAGATCAGACACCTTTCCATTCCTTTGGAAAGAACAATTGCAATTATTTTATTTTACATAGACCTTGCATTAAATAAAGTATTCCAGCGTTGCGTTGGTTGGCATCCGGATAAGAGTCCCACAAAATATTAACCACTGAATGTGCTGAAGTCAGAGCAGTTTGATAAGGAGAAATGAAGGCAACTTGAAAACCCTAATAATAAACTGGTAAGGGACATATACAACTTTAATCTGTTTTCAGTACTTCAATTTACACTCACTCTTTGGCATATTTCTGATGAGTCTGCACACCCTTCCAAATGTAGTAGATCCCTTAAGTGAAAAAATGATCCAACTGCTATGATACATAACCATGGGAAAACTTCGAGGCTGGACTGTGTATTCAAATCTTTAACTATATAAAAGGCATCAGTATCTATTTACAGGTTAGTTTTACTTACGTTTAGATCACTGATCAGCTAAGAGTGTTTGAAATTCAATTACTGTGCAACATGGTTATGAGAAGCTACAGTGTATTAAAGGATCAATCACTGTTTTGATGGTTGTTTGGACAAACAGAATATCATTTCAGAAATGCACTATGTACTTCTTTGACCTTCATTTATTTGTGCTGTTAGCAAAATATAATGATTGCAGTGCTTTGGTCTTTGGATTCTGGCAACATGGACTGAAGCTATCAGAAGAATTTAATGGGAGAAGTTTTTATTCCTCTCACCACCACACTGGCCTTGACAATAATAGCTGTAATTATGTGTAATTATGTTCTGAAGATTCTGAAACATGCAGTTAGGAAGAATGTGAAGAAGTGTCTCTTATATGTGTTATGAAAGAGAAAAGTAGAAATTGTTATTTGAGATCATGACGTGAAAGGATAAGATGTGTTGTAAAAATGAAGGGGTGGCAAGATACAGTATGAGATAGTGAATTCTACAGAATCTCATAAAATATAAGTTTAGTTCTACCCACAGATAACTAATGAAGAGATCCATATTAATAAATATTCTTCTATGGTAAGAGTTCACTTAAAAGTGCACAAGTCAAATAATAGTAAAGAAAATTAAATTTACTAACTTTAGCAAAGAATTTTAATAATAATAAAAAACAGGCAGAGCAATGGAAAACAGCAAATCAATGTTAAACCAGATTACCCGGTAACTCACAGTTGTCTACATTACATCCAGAACATTAAAAAATTTTAAAAGTTATGTGTTTTTTAAAAACATTAACTTTTCCACTAATAAGCATTTTAAATCTTTTGCTGTAGCTTTAAAATGTGAGTGGAAAATTCTACATCCTAGCAAGTCTTTTAGTATTATTATGACCCACTGATCATAATAAATGACCAGAAACAGAAAAATTGCTAAGCTTTTTTTTAAAAAAAAAAAAAAAACAACAAGCAAACACAGCACAACCCAAACCAAACCAACAGTCCTGTGAAATAATTTGTTTTGAAAAAAACTAAATGTGTTTTTTCTTAAAACAAGCTTTCAAGGAATAACATTGAAAAGGACTTTAGGAAATTATCTAATCCTTTAGGTCCCCTATGGCAAGATCAATAAAGCACTTTTTTAACACTTCTAGCATTTTTTCCTCTATGTGTTCTCTGAGACCACAGACCACTGATCAAACATCTGTATTTGATCCTGCTGTTTAAAAGTTATTCATAATTTCTAACATGAATATGCCTTGCTTTAGTTTAAACCTATTCCTTTTTTGCACTGTCCAGCAGAGATATGGAAAATAAATTGTTCCTTTCCTCTTTGCAGCAGCCCTTTACAGATCTGAAAGTTGCTTTTACGTTCCTCCCAAGTCTTCTTTTCTGTAGACTGAATGACATGGATTCACTCAATCTCTTTTCATTCACATTTTATAAAATCTTTATTCATTCGTGATGTCCTTTTTTAATCCCTTTCCAGTCATCTGTGCAGAAGTGGCAAATTTAGACATGATAATCTGGCTCAGGCCTGCTGAAACCAGGTTGGGGAGAAGGTTACTTCACATGCTTTATACATCATACATCTAATATTTGACTAATATTTGACTAATATTTGACTAATATTTTTCAAGTAGTAGTGAAGAGTAGCCCCAGACTTTTTCTTTCCCCTGCAGAACAGCTACTTTGCATTCACTCCATATTCTGTACTTACACAATTGAAATGCAAAATATTGTTAAGTCATAATAACATACAACATAAAACAAACAAACAAACAAACAAAAACCTGAAGCAATTTGGTAGTTGCAGCTTTTTTATGATATTGTTGTTGCATAAGGTCTTTAACAAATTTTCTTATTTACAGTATGAGTTATGAATAAAGAAATTCATAGGCTTTTTAATTAGTTGTTCCTTCTGTTTGTTTAGTTATTTGAACCCCTCTTCAAAGCTTGATGGCAACAAAGTAAAATTCCCCTAGACCTTGAGAGACCTGGTAACGAGGATAGCACAGCTCAAATATTGGGTTTTTTTAATTCCTAAATTGTCATTAAGCAATTATTTTTTTAGTTTAGTATTGCTACTTATTTTTAAGTCATTATTTTCTTTTTTAAATTGAAATTATGTAGACTCATGTCTTCATCAGTCTTGTCAAAACTAAGGTTATCCTACACCTACAGGGACCTTAAAGAACTTATCTATCAAGATGTCTCACAGTCTCAGGGTATTACAAGTTAGCTAGATATGCCACAAAGCATTAAAGTAAAAACTTAGTCTGCACTCTAAGGAAGAAAAAGTTAATTAAAATAAAAATGTGTTTTTTTCTAGTAGTGACAGCTGAAAACTGCAGTTTATCTTGAACTGAACTACCAATTGTCATTGACTATACCTGATATATAAAGTGCCATTTCATAGCTACTTGCCAAATGTAAAAAAAGTTGATTACTAAATTTATTTCTGTTCTGCAGCAACTGGACTTGAGGAATATGATATTTCCAAATAACAATATATCTTTTTAGAAAGACTTCTAGATACTGTATATAGATTTACATTTACTGTCCATAAATTTACAAATGAAATGTCTCTTTCATAAATTATTTTTAAAATAGCTATATTAGTATGTATGTAAGTTGTATTGTCATATGTGCCTTTGCACAAGGTTGTTAAGTCAGATATGTTTCACAATGATTGGTCTGTTGTTCATCTATCACTCTTTTCTTATTGATTTTAGGGGTTTTATTCAGCTGCCATTTGAGACAGCTTATAATGGCTAAAAAATCCACAGAAGTGTGGCAGATATAATGCAAGGTCTTCGGGATGATGCAAGATCCTCGGGAGACCTGAAGTACGTGCAGCAGCAGCTGAAGCCAGGCAGGATATCCTAAAGTATCTCAAATAGTACTAGAAATATGTGTTAAGGCTACCAAATTGAACAGTAGTTCTCTAAATTTTAGTTGTCCAATTTAAGCTAGATAATCTAAATGGGGTTTTTTTGGTCGGTTGTTTTGTTTGTTTGGTTGGTTGGTTGGTTTTTTTTGGGGGATTGCTTTTTGTTGGCTTTTTGTTTGTTTGTTTTTTAATAATCAGGCACTGCAAGGTAATTAATTTCATCTCATGGTAACCATAAAAGAAAACAGGAATTATTCATTTTCTGGAGATAATTATTTCTTCCCAGTTGGATTCAGTCCATCTCTATACATGGTAACTTTCACATAGAAATTGTAGAAATTAACTAAAAAGTGTGAGATTCAGTTCTATATTAAAATATTTCACTTTAAACACCTCTGATATAGGTATTTCTATCGGAATAGAATTTTGGGGCCCTTAGTATTCAATGAAGACAAAGTTTCTTGTGAATAATTGTGGTGGTCAAATATAGATTTCTACCTTAGTGTGATGGGAAAAGGCAACTAAAGGTAGCTGTCTGAATCTGGGGTTGAAAGCTTCCCAATGCAGATGTCAGAAAAATATGTAAAGTTAATTTCACCATGGGTAATTTTACCGGTTTCCCTTTTTGTTTGATGAAAGTAAAATAATAATTTAGATGTCAAGACTTTTTGGAGACTTTAAAAAAAATATTTGTAGCACATTACTGTTATGTTCAGCAGTTGCAATAAGTTGCAATTTAAAAAGTCCTTTTGTGGGTCATCATATAAAATTTCACTGTCAGTAGATACTCCACAGAAAATGGCTCTGTGGGAACACCATATTTTTGAAAGTGTCTGGCTAAGCTTCTCCTCAATGAAAATATTCACAGGACTGATAGCTAAAAAGACTTTGGATGTACTTAACTGGAAAACACATTCAGACAAACAATGAAGAAATTAAGATTAATGTCCCAAATTTGAATAAGGCCTTTGATTTTAAGAATTCATGTGACCAGGTGTTGTAATATCTGTGAATATATTTAAATGTCAAACTTTTACTTTTGTTCTATTTTTTTTTTTCTTCCTGGTCAGAAATGAAACATTGATTTCAGAAGAAAGAATGAGTATGTATTTGTGAGATGGAGATTAGAGAGAGGCTTTGAAAGTAAGGACATACATAGTTGTTTCATTATTGAAGAGAAAGTGATATGAAGGTATGCAAAGAGAAGTCTGACATGGGAAAGTGACGTGCTAAGAATACTATCTTGACACTATTATTCTGGATAGATAGTGGTTAGATAAGATGATGTGAATGTAACAATAGCCTTAAGGAAGTCAAAAAAGAGCAAAAGTTGTAAAGTTTAATATCATAATATCTTCACCGTGTACTTAAGTCCAGGATGAGTCAAAACAGTTACCCAGTTTACGTGTCCAAGTCTCACATGAGGCTATGGTATTGTCTACATTGATTAAAAATTAGAAACAAAACAAAATAAAAAAATTTCAGGTGTGTTTTTTGTCAGATAAATGTTAAAAACTTAGACTGTTCAAAAGTCTGTTGTTAAATATTCAAAATGAGTTGACAGAGAAACTGACTCTTAAATTTGAGCAACAATAAACCCATGTTGAGGAGAAAGAGTTTTGTGAGTCATATACATGGGAACTGAATGAAATTTTGTGGATGAAATTAATTTGAGATGTGTGAGGAAGAACAAGGCCTAAAGAAAAATAAAATTAAATAAAAAAAAAAAAATGCAAAAACCACTAATAATACTGAGGAAAGAAATTAGAAGCATTATCAAGACAAGATTCTGGAATACTGAATAGAGGGAGATTCAGAATGATGAAGCAAAGATGATTAAATGATGAATGATTGAAATTAAAGGGGAATACAGTTTCTAGAAATATCTGTTCAATTATAAAACTAGTTCACAGTTCAAGTAAGATAAAGATGTCATAATGTTCTGTAATTTGACCAAAAGGAGGTAATGAGAGATTTGGTGTAATAGCTGAGGAGTACGAGAAATCAGATGGGACTGTCTAGAATGGTATTAAAAGAGAAACTACATAGAAACCGTGCACAACATATTCAATTATCTTACAGGTGAAAGGGAAGTGTGGCAGCATTTGCAGTTTTAAACAGGCTTAAACAAATGTAGTCATCACTCTTTATTCTTTTAGGATGGTAAAATCCTTCTGTTGTCAAAGAAAAGACCCTAAATCAAAACTGTGAATGAGAAGAAAAAGGAAAAGACACAGGGCATGAAGATTCACTTGCAAGGAAGAGAAAAGTGACAGAAAGGGAGAAAGTCCAATCACATTATGTCCATTATTTCTTGGAAGAGATCTCTGAGATCATGTAATTAGAAAGAATTGGGTGCAGAAGAAGGTGAAAAATTAAGTAAGAAGTGAAGGATGAGAAAAGGCAACAGTCATTGCAAGAATGAAATCTGAATAACCTGGAGAAGTATAGTAACCAAATGACAAAAATTAAGGGAGACAAAAATATTTATATGTTTTCTGCTTGATCTTCAAGGATAAACTGCTTAAAACACAAGGTTGGTCAACTCCAAAATGTAAAAATTCAGACAAATGTAGGAGAACACCGGAATGGATGAACAAAGGAAATCATGAGTTAACCCAGACACAGAAAGGAAGTACATGAGATGTGGTAGAGGAGATTATCTACTCAAGAGGTATATAGAAACATCATTTGTGCATGAAAGGTTGGAATCAGAAAAGCCAGCACTCATCTGGAAGTGGAACTAGCAAGGGATATGATGGGCAAGAAGAGGGGTTTTATGTCTACATCAGCAGTGAAAGGAAGGATAAGAAAAATGAGTCCCATGGCTCTGTGGGACAAAGGATCTAGTGACCAAAGATATGGCTGAGGTACTCAGTGCCTTCTTTACCTCAGTTTTGACTAGTAAGGTCTGCCCTAAGGCCTCACAGATCCCACAGCCTAGTGGACAAGTCCGTGGGAGTGTAGCATTACCCAGAACAGAGGAAAATCAAGTCAGGCATAACTTAAAGCAAATTAGAAATGTGCATGGGACCAGACAGAATGCATCCAAAAGCTAGTTGGATGGATCATTTCGAGGACATTTTCTATCATCTTTGAAAGATCATGATGTTCAGGGGACTTTCCTGATGACCTGATGACTGGAGAAAGGCATACGTCACGCTCATCTTGCAGAAGAACAAGAATGAACTGGAAAACTGCAGGTTGGTCAGCCTCAGCTCAGTCACCAAAAATGTTTTGGAAAGAATATTCTGGAAACCATTTCCAAGCATATAAAAGAAAAGAAAGTGATTAGCATTAACCAAAATGGATTAACCAAGGGCAAATTATACCTGGCTGTTCTGAGGTAAGGTGAAATGCGTGTTTGAGTTAATGAAGGGAGAATCATTGATGTTATTTCACTTGACTTTAGCAAGGCATTTGACGCAGTCTTAGAATCATAGAATCATAGAAACATTAAGGTTGGAAAAGACCTCTAAGATCATCATGTCCAACCGTCAACCCAACACACCATGTCCACTAAACCATGTCCCTAAGCGCCTCATCTACATGTCTTTTAAATACTTCCAGGGATGGTGACTCCACCACTTCCCTGGGCACCCTGTTCCAAGGCCTGACCACTCTTTCAGTAAAGAAATTTCTCCTAATGTCCAATCTAAACCTCCCTTGGCACAACTTGAGGCCATTTCCTCTCGTCCTATCGTTAGTTACTTGGGAAAAGAGACCAACACCCACCTCCCTACAGCCTCCTTTCAGGGAGTTATAGAGCGCAATAAGGTCTCCCCTCAGCCTCCTCTTCTCCAGACTAAACAGACCCAGTTCCCTCAGCCACTCCTCATAAGACTTGTGCTCCAGGCCCTTCACCAGCTTCGTTGCCCTCCTCTGGACACGCTCCAGCACCTCCATGTCCTTCTTGTAGTGAGGGGCCCAAAACTGAACACAGTATTCGAGGTGCAGTTGCACCAGACCTGAGTACAGTACAATCACCTCCCTACTCCTGCTGGCCACACTATTTCTGATACAGACCAGGATGCCATTGGCCTTCCTGGCCACCTGGGCACACTGCCGGCTCATGTTCAGCTGGCTGTCAACCAGCACCCCCACGTTCTTTTCCTCTGGGCAGCTTTTCAGCCACTTTTCCCCAAGCCTGTAACATTGCATGGGGTTGTTGTGGCCGAAGTGCAGGACCCGGCACTTGGCCTTGTTAAACCTCATACAATTTGCCAGAGCCCATCGATCCAGCCTGTCCAGGTCCTTCTGCAGAGCCTTCCTACCATCCAGCAGATTAACACTCCTGCCTAACTTGGTGTTGTCTGCAAACTTCCTGAGGGAGCACTTGATCCCCTCATCCAGATCGTTGATAAAGATATTGAACAGGACCGGCCCCAAAACTGAGCCCTGGGGAACACCGCTCGTGACCGGCCGCCAACTGGATTTAACTCTGTTCACCACAACTCTCTGGGCTCGGACATTCAGCCAGTTTTTGACCCAGTGAAGAGTGTACCTGTCTAAGCCGTGAGCCACCAGCTTCTCTAGGAGAATGCCGTGGGAGACAGTGTCAAAGGCTTTACTGAAGACCAGGTAGACCACACCCACAGCCTTTCCCTCATCCACTAGGCAAGTCACCTGGTCATAGAATGAGATCAGGTTGGTCATGCAGCACCTGCCTTCCATGAAGTCGTGCTGGCTGGGCCTGATCCCCTGGTTGTCCTGCACATGGCTTGTGAGCGCCCTCAAGATGAACCACTCCATAATCTTCCCCGGCACCGAGGTCAGGCTGACTGGCCTGTAGTTCCCTGGATAAGTCTTACAAGATATTCCCTTAGTCATATATGGACTAGATAGGTAGGTATTAAGACAGGAAACTGTCTGAATTTTCAGGCTTAAAGGTTGGAGGCTCGCCAATGTGACGCCAATCTATAAGAAGGGCCGGAAGGAGGACCCGGGGAACTACAGGCCGGTCAGCCTGACCTCGGTGACAGGGAAGATCATGGAGCGGTTGGTTTTGAGGGTGCTCACGAGCCATGTCCGGGACAACCAGGGGATCAGGCCCAGCCAGCATGGGTTCATGGAAGGCAGGTCCTGCTTGACCAACCTGATCTCCTTCTATGAGCAGGTGACCCGCCTAGTGGATGAGGGAAAGGCTGTGGATGTGGTCTACCTGGACTTCAGTAAAGCCTTTGACACTGTCTCCCACGGCATTCTCCTAGAGAAGCTGGTGGCTCACGGCCTAGACAGGTGCATTCTTCGCTGGGTCAAAAACTGGCTGGACGGCCGAGCCCAGAGAGTTGTGGTCAACAGAGTTAAATCCAGTTGGCGGCCGGTCACGAGCGGTGTTCCCCAGGGCTCAGTACTGGGGCCGGTCTTGTTCAATATCTTTATCAACGATCTGGACGAGGGAATCGAGTGCTCCCTCAGTAAGTTTGCAGACGACACCAAGTTGGGCGGGAGTGTTGATCTGCTGGAGGGTAGGAAGGCTCTGCAGAGGGACCTGGACAGACTGCATCGATGGGCTGAGGCCAACTGTATGAGGTTCAACAAGGCCAAGTGCCGGGTCCTGCACTTCGGCCACAACAACCCCATGCAATGCTACAGGCTTGGGGAAGAGTGGCTGAAAAGCTGCCCAGAGGAAAAGGACGTGGGGGTGCTGGTTGACAGCCGGCTGAACATGAGCCGGCAGTGTGCCCAGGTGGCCAAGAAGGCCAACGGCATCCTGGTCTGTATTAGGAATAGTGTGGCCAGTAGGAGTAGGGAGGTGATCGTGCCCCTGTACTCGGCACTGGTGAGGCCGCACCTCGAATACTGTGTTCAGGTTTGGGCGCCTCACTACAAGAAGGACATGGAGGTGCTGGAGCGTGTCCAGAGGAGGGCAACAAAGCTGGTGAAGGGCCTGGAGCACAAGCCTTATGAGGAGCGGCTGAGGGAACTGGGGTTGTTTAGTCTGGAGAAGAGGAGGCTGAGGGGAGACCTCATCGCGCTCTACGACTACCTGAAAGGAGGTTGTAGCGAGGTGGATGTTGGTCTCTTCTGCCAAGTAACTAGCGATAGGACGAGAGGAAATGGCCTCAAGTTGCGCCAAGGGAGGTTTAGATTGGACATTAGGAGAAATTTCTTTACTGAAAGAGTGGTCAGGCCTTGGACCAGACTGCCCAGGGAAGTGGTGGAGTGTCGTGGTTTAACCTGGCAGGCAGCCAAATACCACGCAGCCGCTCACTCACTCCCCCCGCCCCCCCAGTGGAACAGGGAGAGAATCGGAAGGGTGAGAAAAACTCGTGGGTTGAGATAAAGACAGTTTAATAGAACAGAAAAGGGAGAATAATGATACTAAATAATGATAGAATATACAAAATGAGTGATGCACAATGCAATTGCTCACCACCCGCGCTGACCGATAACCAAGTAGCGATCAGTACTTCCTGGATCACGCCTACCCTTCATATACTGAGCATGACGTCACATGGTATGGAATACCCCATTGGCCAGCTGGGCTGGCTGTCCTGATTAGGTTCCCTCCCATCTTGTGTACCTAGCTCAGTCAGTAGGCATGGGAGCTGTCCTTGGACTAGGAGGGCACTTAGCAACAACTGAAAACATCAGTGCGTTATCAACATTCTCCTCATACTAAATCCAAAACACAGCACTAGGAAGCAATTTAACCCTATCCCAGCCGAAACTGGGACATGGAGTCACCATCCCTGGAGGTATTTAAAGGACGTGTAGATGAGGCGCTTAGGGACATGGTTTAGTGGACATGGTGTGTTGGGTTGACGGTTGGACATGATGATCTTAGAGGTCTTTTCCAACCTGTATGATTCTATGATTCTATGATTCTATGATTTGTGAACAGCAGTATGAAATCCAGCTAGTGGCCAGTTATTAGTCGCATTCCTCAAAGCTTGGTATAGAGGCTGATACTGTCTAATCTCTTAATTAATAATCAGGATGATGGAAAAGGATGAACCATCAGCAAGTTTGCGAATGATACAAAATTGGTGGAAGTGATTCATAGGCTGATGGGCAGGGCTGCTATTCAGAAGGATCAATACAGTCTGGAAAAATGGGATGATGGAATAATAGTATGAAGTTCAGCTGGATGGCAAAAAACTCAGTGGAAAAGGATGCAGGGCCCAAGTGGACATCATATGGAACGTAAGTTAGCAGTGTACCTTGACATGCTTTGCTTGCGTGCATGGCTTTTGTTTTACCTATTAAACTGTCTTTATCTCAACCCACGAGTTTTCTCACTGCCAGCTGGGGTTAAACCATAACAAACCGCAACAGATTTCTTTTGATAATATTCATGCAATGAGATCCCCTTACATACTTTACTGCTGCTGTTAGTTTTCCCAACATCTGATTAGGAGTTTCAAGTCTCCATCCTATCCCCTCATTTCTTTATTTCACCGTTACTCTGCCTGCCATCATACTCCCTTATTTATATAATAATTCCATACTCCCCATCTTCAACAATTCTCAGCTTTCCCCTTTCCCTTTTTAGTAATTTCCTAAAAACAGGAGAAGAAAACAAACCAAGGAAATTCTTTCAGAATTACGGTAATAAGACCACAGTCCCTCTCTCTTACTCTTTTTCTGCTATTGGTATTTCATATCAATTTAGACTCAGTTTACTGACCTTTTGCACATTGGGGCTTTCAGATTTTTAAGTTTCCCTTAAGCTACCTGCTCAATGCTGGCTATTAATTATCTATTTAATAGGGTATTCTTTTCTATATGAGAAAAATATAAAAGTCAGTATCAGTCTTCACAACATTCTGTAAGAATACTGGTCATACAGAATTTTGTAATTAGAGGGACAGATTTGTGTGATTATTAATCAAGATTTCAGGAAGTTGTAGTAGCTATCATATTTAAACATTCTTAATCAATTCTTGTTTTCCTTGGTTTTCCTTGATAGGAATAAGTTAGACTGATGAATAGAATGTATGCATTTCTAGGAGGTGGTGTCTGTAAGTGCACAAAGGGGAAAAAAACCCAATGTTCACTACCTAAGGCACTCTGAAATACTGTAGAGCAAATGAGAGCCTCAGAGTCTTAATTGCATATGCTAAATTGTCTCTGGAAATCCGTCTCAAACAAACAAACACTGTTCTAATCAGGATGTATTTTATCTTACACTACCAGATTCTCTCTAAATATTGGTAAGATTCTGTAAGGGAGATAGCAACAGCTTATACTTAAAAAAAAAATTCCAACATGTGAAGTCTTCAATTTTGTACAATCAAATTTGATTACAGATTAGTAGCTGTACTTTTTTCTCCTTACTTTTTCTCCTTTCAACTTAGATGAACCTGTTGATATTGTTTCATAGTAGGCAAATCAATTAGTCATTAGTAAATAAAGGTTTAATGATGGAAATGCTCACCAGAATAATATGAATCTTTAGAAAAGATTATCTAAATGTTTTGGATGATATTCTGAGTTTGTGAAATAACAATAGACACTATACTACATATGTGACTGATCAGTTAGTTCAGGGAAGTATAAAACAATTGAATTGTATATTATAAAAATTACTATTTATAAAATTTATGTTATAAAGTTTAGTAACATGGATGAAGTTATACTTTCTTTTTATTTTTTTAAAGAATTTTTATTAGCATGGATTGAACTTTTAACACTGTGACATCAGTCAAACTGCCAAAGCTGTAAAATGTATTGTATTAGTAATGAAATTCTGATTAGTGCTGAAATTTAATCTTTAAGCAAATATTTGATATTACATTCTACTATATGCCCACATACATTAGTAGAGTAATTCACTTATGCGTCACTAGATGAGACTTCTGATCTGTCTGGGAATAGGTTAAATACAAGAATAATCCTATTTAAAATTGTAATCTATAATTTAACTTTTACTCAGCTGTCATGCGATGACAATCAAAGGACACATAAATTTATCATAAGTAGATCTATTTTCTAGGTTAGTTAATGTAAGTTAGCACGTCTTATTAAAATTAAAGCAATTTTTTTTTCTCTTGAGAATTTTTAACAATAACCCTTGGTAATTCATCTGCAAGAACTTTAATATTAGTATTATTCCACTTCCTGAAATCAAAAGATCATTTGCAGACTTTGGCAACTGCAGGATGACATCTTATACAAAATATCTGTTCATGTTTAAGTGGAAATATGAAATACTTGTTCACATTGGAGATATTGCTTCCTTACTTAAATGACTAGTCCCACTGAAGGTGATAAGACTAATTATGTAAATCAACATTCACCAATGCAAGCAATAGTTCCACAGTCAGGATGTAAATAATCATCAGAAAACATTGTTGTCAGGTAAGCAGTAAGCCATTATTTTCCACACTTAATAAGAAGGTAGAAAACAATGTGGTCAAGTCAAGGGAATTTCTTGTAGTTATGGAGAGTCAGCTTGTGAAACAAAAGTAGAATTAATGTGTTCCTATCCTTATACTCAATCTATTAGAATATAGCTCCATTACTGATATTCCAACTCTATAAACTGAACTGATTCATCAAAGCGTTATGCCTGTAGTTCATTCCAATATACAGCAGACACTATTATGAAGTCAAAATTACTGAATGGTCTTCTATTCCAAGATACTTCTATAGGTAAATAAAGCAATACAGTTTATCTTCTATGCATGTAATGGGAAAATTAAGAAAAACAGATTTTAATACAAGATAGATATATTACAATTTCCTAGGAAAAGAAGTGAACATACCCTATAAAGCAGAGTGTATATTGTGTATGTTTTTTAATAGGAAACATTCTCCTCAAAATAAAAATTCAGGAGTTAGGTTTGGGCGATACTTTTATTTTTAAAACAAGGAATATTTTACAAGGAAATACCACAGCAAATAAGTAATAACTAACCCTGAAGATTTAATTTCTGATTTTTTTTTTTTTACATAACAAATCATAAGAAACCTTAACCCAATTGATTTTTTTTTTTAACTGAAAGGAATATTTTATCCAAACTGATTTCCGTAAAGCAATTGTAATAATAATTTTAACTACATGACTGCTGCTCATCAGCCAATTACTTGGAGAGATTTGATAGATGAAAAAACTACAAGTTTTGTGAAGATTCCCCAAACTAAATGAGTGAAAGGCAACAATACATACACAAAATAAATTTAATTTCTTCAAATTCTGTTGCACCATAACTGATACTTAAAAAGTAGCACAGATTAAGTATTTTTGTTTGAAATGGGCCTTATTGAAGTTATTAAAAAAACAAGCAAACAAGCAAAAAACAAAACAAAACTAAGCTAAATGTGCTACTCATCAAAAAATAAATAAATTGTATTAAAGCAGATTACATTGATGAAAGACCTATGAGTTTGACATAAATATCCATCACTGTAGAGTTAACTCCTAATTTTGCAACATTTTGTTTTAGTATTTTTTTCTAGGAAGATCCTGAATAACTAAGAATTTCTGAATTTAATATTGCCATTATTGGTTTAACTCACAACATTTAAAATATTCAAGCTATTTTTCTGTTCGTTTCTTAATTATTAATACTTTTAAAGATAATTAATTTATACATTTATTTATATATGTATTCCTATATATATAATTAGAGTTACAGGATCACAGAGTTGTTTTCTTTTACAGAGAAATACCTGTGCAGAAAACCTTTTGAAAGTATAATAACCTGTGATGTTTCTGTCATTGACAAATTTCATATATCTTTGTGTACAGAGAATTAGGGCGTTTTTTTCTTCCTTTTTTAATAACTAAATGATTAATACCACACAAAATTGTAGTTACTCTTAATAATTTAAATATAATAGTTCAGACACTTAAAGTTGTGCACAAAGGATGTCTTGAAATGCATTTTCAATGGGAATGTATTCTTTCATGAAAATTTATATAACTTATGTTTACAGAAGGAAAACTGTTTATACATTATAAAAAAATCCTCCTTAGGTGAAATCAACCCTGAAAAATCTGTGCCACAGAGGAAAAATAAAGGAAAGTTTTTATTTTAAAATCTATTAAGGTTTCATGAACATGGAATATTAAGATATCTAGAGGGGTCATATTTTGAGGGCACTTCCAGACACTTTGCCCACTAATTGTTATTTCAATCAACACAATATTTTCAACACAGAATACATATGTGCATCTGAGTATGTGTTTAATAGCAATTTCATAAAACTGTCAGCAAGTACTCTTATTCATATAAATACTCATTGTCAGTGCCAAAAAAACCCATAGTACGTTTGTAGAAATTTAAAGTTTAAATGTGGATGTTTAAAAAGACTATATACAGTAGAAAAGACAAAAGAAGCATCCCCACTTCCTGAAAGCAACTAAGAAGTAATTGTATATACAGTTTTACACATCCGAATAATTCTGTTGAAGTCAGTGGTAATTTTTGAGGGACAATTGAATTCATGACATGATTCTTTATAGGATAAGGGCATTCAATGTTTAAAATGTGTTCAAACAGGGAAAGAAACTGTCACAATCTTCCTTGATTTTAGTTACATTGAAACAAGTGGAGATACCAGAAACATTACTTGAGTTTAAGAGAACTATGATAATAAACTCCAATAATATTCAAAGCATACTTATCAAAGAGCTAGTTGAAGTTGAAATACTGGTATAAAAACTATATTTTACATTTGCTTTCAACTTCTAAATTTTGGTATTCTATATTCCAGTAGAGATATATCTACTCCTTTAGAGGACTGAAAACCATTGTGAATATGGTACAAGATGTCCAAGATCCTTTCCCTTATATAAATTCAGATGTTACACCATATTTACTAGTGGAATTCCATAGAAGGCAAATTCATAATGGAAGTTTTATTTACACTGTTATTCTTCGAACTTCTTAATGTTATAATGAAGTCCAAAAGTTTTCAATAGGTAATGTTTTGTTGCAAAATTATTATTTTGTTACAGATCATTAGTTGTTGTATACTGTAACCAGTTTGTGATGTTGTAGACATTTTTTTCTAAAATCTATCCTGTTGCTTAGTTCCTTTTATTATAGAGAATTTTTATGACTATTAAATATATTATTTCTCATTTTCAAATCACTGCTTCTTTTTTTCATCACTTGTAAATAAGAAGTAATAAATAAAGGAACTGGATTCTACTGTATGAAGATCAATTATACTCTTCAAGTCTGGGGAAAATCTTGCTTAACATTTCCATTAATTGCCTTGGCACAGGAAACAGAAATGTGCTGATAAAAAATGCTGATGACACAAAGTCATAGAAAGTGTTTGTCAATAAAAAGGAAGGTTGAGATAAAATATGGAAAAAAATAATTACTTTGAAGCCTGAAATAATTGAGGTAGGAAGAAATTCAACAATACAGAATTCAAGGTCAATATCTGTAATTAAAAAATTCTTCTATAAAAATGGACTTGGATATACTCCCCAGTTAGAGGATGACTTTGAAATGCCCCTATGATACAGCCATGGAAAACAAAACAAACAAACAAAAAATCAAGAAAGTTAGGTATTTCAGAAAGAAATAGGAAAAATTTATTAATCTGTTGTGCAGACACTTGAAATATGATACATTGTAGTCATCCATGCTCAAGATTAATTGTGGACCTGGTGTAAAGAAGGGCAATTTGTATGATCAGAGGTATGGAAAACTTGTCTTATTAATAAATCAGAGAGCTTGGGTCGTTTAACTTACCATTTAAATGCTGAAAGAATGCCTGCTGTTCATAAAAGTATCGGAGAAATACAAGGAGTAAACACTTTGGAGGAAAAGTAACAAATTACACTAAAATACTTTGCTATTACAACACTAAATCACTATAAGTCACAGATATCTTTAAACTGGGAAATAGAAGCATGTACCTACTAGAACAATCTAGTTTTGTATCTGTTTTCCAACAGGAGCAGAAGGAAGAAAAAAACCTGAAAGGGATATGAGGTGTGTGTGGGGGTGTATTCAGATGTTTTACTTCAGGTACCATCGTTAGATGTCAGGAAGATGCAAGATGTGACATCTTTAGTTATTAGATAATTTGAACTGCCCATCTCTCTCGATATTAAACACGAAAGTAACACCAAACTCCATCTTATTCACTGCAGCAGGCAGCTAGAAGGAAAACAACTTTATCTGTTTTCACATGTTTATGAAAGGAAATTTGTTGTGGTTTTGCCATTTTTATGAAACTGGATGTAGCGTCCACTACTGCTGAAGAACATAATTCCCTTGAAAGAAAGTGAGAAAGGACATCAGTTCTCTATATTTAGAAAGAAACTCATGTACAAAGACTCCTAAACTGGTAAAGCTTAAGTGTTTTTTTAGTCATGTTATTGCAGTTGATTGAGCTCCAACCCTCTTAATCTTCACTGAGGTTCTCGGCCTAGATAATCTACTTGCTTGAAGCAAAATCTAATATTTACAGTAAAAGTGGATTCAGGATTACATGATATCACAAGGAGGAGAATGCTAAATAAACTACTGCTTGGTAGAACATTTATTAAAGTACATTTCAAAATGGTTTATAACAATGTTCACTGTTCCATGCCTACTGTTATAATTGGTTTCTTCTTCATATTTTTCCCTCAAAACCTTACTGTGACCTCAACATAATTTTTTTTTTTTTTAATATTTACACCTTACTGCTTCTTTCATCCAAAGATTGAACAATTTGTGTCTGTCTACACTGCCAGTATTTGCACTGAAGTACTTTTACCATATAAAATGCACATGGAAAATGTTGGGGGTTTTCATGTTGGGTTTTTTTTTTATTTGGTTTGGTTTTCTTTATGTCAGCCATCTATTTCTGTACATGTTCAGTGGTCATTGATGATTCCAAAAAGCAGCTACTGAACATATGCAAAAAAACTGCAAGTTCACAGTTGGTTAAACAACAGATAGCCAGTTACTGATGCACCATCTGTACATTACGTGTGGTGAATCTCTTTCAGTCTGAAGAGGTTGATAGTGAGGATTATGCCTATGGTCTCCAAAGTCCTTAACCATATCAAAGTACTGCAATAATAACCCCATCTACCCTACCTTTGTTTCTAGGCAGAGTAAAACCCTGGCCACAAATCTTACTTCTAGAATTCCAGTTGAATGTTCAAAACCCCAGCTATATCAATTTCTGTGGATCAGCACTTACCCTGCAAATATGCTAGATCCCCACTATTGTGGATTTTTTAGAAAGAATCACTCTTTATACTGAACAGAAAAACTAATTATTGCAAAATAAAAGATATTTGTATATGATTTCTGCCGATAAGATGAGTTCAAATATGATGGTATGACCATGTGGAGGTCCTGGTTGCACTCCTGATTGAAGACATCTAAGAATACGGAGTCTTCATACACTGAAGGATACATCTATGTTGCTGAATAAAAGATGAGAAAGATTAGGCACTGGACTGTAACTTTTCAGGCTAATTGTCATCTTTCTCTCTGCCACTGATTAGAACATACTTAACTGGCTTTTTTTAATGTTGGTGCGGTTTGGAAAACTGTTCACTCCAAGATATATTCCCCAGAATTAAAATTTCAGATTTGGCTCCCTCCAGTCTATCAGCACTATCCCATCAGGTTTTGCACTCTTAAATATCTCCACATGACTTCATATCTCATCCTAGAGCACACAGTGCATAATTTCCCTTTCAGAATGGTGGGTTACAATTTTACATTATTTCAAACATCATAAACAGAAAAGAACATGCAAAATGCAGTAGTTATGTCTTAGGGCCCTTGGTGCACCAGAGAGGAGACCAAAAGCCATTATCCTCTTTAAAGGGCTAGTCCTAAGCAGGGCAGACATGAACTTGTCTGTAATAGTTGACCTTTTTTACTCAGTAGTATAGAAATAGAAAAAATAGGCTAAGGAATCATACAGACCAGCCTTACAACAAAATCAGTTTGCATTTCAGTAGATTTCTAAGTGTGTATAATGTTAGGGAAAATGTTACTAAAAGAAAAAAACATTAGTTCTCCCAGTAAGATATTACTTAGACAACAAATAATCCTTCCCTTAATATATTTAACTAAGGTTTTGGAGGAAAACTTGGGCTAGTTTGGGTGGAGAACAGCTACACAAGCAGTCTTTCTTATGTGTTTGGTCTGAAGGAGAATCAAAACTGTATAGGCTATAACCTCAAAGGATTTATGTCAACTGTGATTAGCACGTCTATGTCATACACTTTTTATTTTTTTCACGTACAGAATCAAAGGAAAGGTAAAACTGAGGTTTTCTTGTCAAGAAGGCATGAGGGAGTTTCTTTTCGGCAGAAGACTGACAAGACGGATATCCACAGATGAGAAAACAAGAGGAACATCATTCAAGAAGGGAGTATAGTCTATTGGCTTAAAGGAGAATTGATCATCTAACCTGGAGGAAATTAATCCCAGCTAAGTAGCAACCAGGGGAGTTTTAGAATAGAATAGAATAGAGTAGAGTAGAGTAGAGTAGAGTAGTTTCATTGGAAGGGACCCACAATGATCATCTAGTCCAACTTCCTACAATAAACGTTTGTTGTGTAAAGTTAACTTACTGCATTTTAAGTAGTAATCTTTGGAAAATTAAGCTTTAGCCATTGACCATAATTCAGAATTTCAGCACTTATATGAAACTGAGCTTTACAGGTCAAAATTGTCTCAAGAATTTAGATGATGAGATATAGCTGATTGGCTTATCTTTTCTTTAAAACACATCTGTTGAGGAGCTCAGTTTCATGGCTAAAAGTGTAGTTTTGATGCTATTAATGCAGTTAGAATATTGACCCAAGGTTCAGCTCCCTCCGTAGAGTACAAGGATTTGGTTTTACAACTATGAGTACAGTTCCCAATTAATAGGAAGGGATTTCTCTTTCACAATTTCAGCCAAAGTTGTGTTAGTATGCAAAAACACATATATTCACAGAAACTGATTAATTAAAGAGAATTTTTGTCAATAGAAATTTTGACTTTCATCTCAGCTCTCTTTTCTCACCTTGGTGTAGAAGGGAAGGGCATGGAGACTGGAACTGGAAATCAGGGAGTAAGGCACTTCTTTGCTTCAACAAAGCAGAGAAAGGTAATATATCTGAAGGTATCTGAGAGATAACCATAATTCAGAAGGAAAACTGAGATGAAGACTGAAAAAATATGAAATTCAGAGAATAAAATTGGACTCAGTAGGGAAAGAGAAAGCAGGAGGATGGGAAACATTGGATTTACCTAAATAAAATCTAATGACCTAAATGATCTAAGCAATTTCCTAAATTGATCTTTCTTTTGAAGTTTAATGATAATATTCTTCAGATGCAGACTCAGGTGTTTATTATAACTACAGGAAAGCACATACTTCCACTTATGCATGGAAAGAAATTTCTCTAGAACAGAAAACTCTCATATTTTTCATCTTCTGAAAAAAAATCCATACTATGCTATTTACTATGTTACTATGGAGAAAATTACTTCATTTCTAATAAAATAAATTGATGTAAGAAGTTAAAGATATATACTGTAAACTCAAAGAATCTATTCTACAAAGAAACAAAAAAAAAAACTTGCAAAGAAACTTATGCTATCAACATTTATGCTTCTTTCCATTATGTTCTTATGTTTTAATCGTCAAAATTGTCTGTTTACTAGCTCTTAGAGTTGTACTAGAAAATAAAACATAAAGTTTTAATGGGATAAAATTTCACTGAGTTGGAAAGAATTTTTTGTATTTTGCCACATTAACATACCTCCATATGAGAAATAACTATGACCAATTTTATACTTAGAAAACAGGGGTTTTATTAAGGAATTGCTAGATACTGTATATGATAAACAGGGGAGCATAAGCAATATACTTTTTTCTGGATGTAATGTTTTTCATTTCCTTCTGATAATTTCCAGAAACAATAAGAAAATTATTCAATATGTTGACAAACAAATGGATGTAAATGACAGATATCCCAAAGGAAAATAATTGTGAAATAACTAAAAGAACAATTACTTATTTTTTGTAAATTTATGCAAGTACAAAAAGTACTGCACTCATAAATACAGCAGAAATGGTTCCAGCAAGTACTATAATGCAGACATTTTCAGTGGAACTATCTGTCATTCCAGATCACTGTTCACAGATGTACTATATATTACAAGGACCATTACTGAAATTGGACGGAGATATTTATCTTATGTAATGCTGACAGAATGTTAGACTTTGGCAAGAAATGAAGGGTACATGGAAAAGATATGTCATACCGAGAATAATAATGAAAATAAAGAAAAGCAAATGTTATTCCAGTTGAGAGACAGGAGACTAGGGAAGGAAATTGGGAAAAAAATATTGTGACACAGTTTGCTTTATGCAGTGGCAGCAATTTAAGGCAGTGAAAATACTTTAAAGTGTTAGCAATTGCTATTATCTCTATGATACAGAAAGGTCATAGAAACAGGAAGTGCAGGAGTGATCCAAAGTTCATCAAGGTCAATGGAAAGATTCTCTGTTATTCAGGTGGGTTATCAACTGTGTTTCCATAGTCTAAGACTTTGACAACACTGTGATCTACAGAACAGCCTGCAGTGGGAAATGGAGCAGAAGATGTCAGATTCCATACTTCAATTTATTTTATTAAAACTTTGTTTGATAAGGCTTTATTTACTAATCTCTCTTTATGGCTCTTCATAACAGATTTTAGTCCAGATCTTGCAAGGAAAAACACAGGAGTACCAAGAAATACTTACAAAAATCCTTTGAAGGATCAGGGACTCACAGAATAATGTGTGAGGATAACCTTGCCATGACTGAAGATGTAATGGTAGAAAGAAAAGTTTGAAATTGTAAAACTGGAAAATTGGAGGTCACTGAATTTAAATATAATAAAAGCATTAAAATTTCAGGTTGATTAATTGAAGTTTTCTTCAATTACAAAGACATGATAGCAAATACATGGAATATCTAACACACACTTGTAGTTATACATCTTAGCATTTTCTGTTATTTTTGTATAGCAAAGGTTTTTGATTTTTTAAGAGATAAGTAGGAAACCAGGTGAATGATTTCATGATAATGAAATGATAACATGGTAATGTAATAAGGCTATATAAAAAACTAATGAATATAATGGAGATACAAATGAAGGTGAAGTGGAAATTCTGTCTTACGGTTTGGTGTAAATGATAATCTATTGTGAAAAGTGCTATGGTGCAACAATATATGTTTGTGTGCAGGATGTGTGAGTTCTAGGTAAACATATAAACAATTTCCATTCCTATAGCTGTAGTACTCTATAACTGTAGTACTCTAGAGCCTATAAATTTTGGTCCTTTTACTCCTACTCACCATGAACATGCCAATGATGTGATTCACTTTTTCCTTCTCTTTTTCAGATTCCTATTAATCTGCCAACTTGGCAGCAATTGCCCCTGTCATATAAAATGTGTCTCAACCAATACAGCTGATAGAATTGAAGGGAAGGCAAAAATATTTTTTCACCTTTCAAACTCCCCACACTGTTATATCAGGCCTTTAGTATTATGACATGTTTTACTGTCTTCATTATCTGCCTGTATACTCTTTGAAGAAACAGGATGGAGAGCTGGGTTCTTTTTTTGGCCTGATTATCTGGTTTTTTGCACTTCTTTGGACTTTTTAGTTTGTTTTATTTTTCTGAAAAAAATATTAACTGGTTATTTTTAAGAAATAAAATTCATGGAATTATCTCAAGATAAGCAGAATTTTTCAGTTTATAGTGAAAAGAACCCAGAACATTTAGTTGCAAAGCATATTAGCAAGATAACAATTAATTGTTTAGATGTACTTATTATATGAGAATTCAGTGATAACGGAATCTTGAATTTGCATCATTCTGTGATTAAGATTGTTGCTGAGTAATCTGTGAGAGGGGAAAAATATTCTGGCAGGTTTTTTTTTTTTTAAAACAGTTATTGATCAACTAATTCTCTAAAATATTTGCAAAAACTCAATAATAGAAAGCTATACACAATTCTGTGGAAAAAATTCTACATTTTTACTAGCCAACACAATAATCATTTTTTTTACTCTGAATGCAGGACATTTACCTTGACACCAGAATGCAGGCATCACTTCAAGAAGGAGTATTCTGACAGCTGTCCTGGTGAAACAGATTTTTTGTCAATTGGGTTTCAAATAAACATCTTCTTAGTATGTTAATCAGGTAATAAATTTGCTTAATGGAGATGCAAAAAGTATAACCACATTTTTTAGTTGTTAACCACATTTTTTAGTAGCTAACTAATCATTCATTGAAAGTCTTAAAAAGTAATGTCTTGATGAAATGCTTTATTTATAAAATCTCAAAGGAGAGAGATTTAAACCTGCAGGAACTGATAACAGAATGCATGCCTACTTTACTTTTCTGTTTTGTGTAATTTTAGCGATCATTTCAGGACAAGTACTGAAACAGAGAATTTTGACTCTTAAGTCAGTAGCAGTGCATGCAGAGATGATGCTCCCCTCTCACAATGGGATTGGGTAGAATAGCTATAGGAGGGAAAACAAAGCAGCAAGGTGTTTCTTTAATAAGATGCATGACCAAAATTGTGAGCTGTTTTCAGAAGACACTAGATGAAGAAATATCCCCTGGTAGTAAGTACTAGTCAGAGTGTTCTTGGGAAGTAACAGTACGGTGGCCTAAACTGTAAAAAATCCCACTGAGTTTGTAAAAATACAGCATATATATTTTTTTACTTTTTACTTTAGATAAAGGAAATAAAAATAAAACCTAGTTTGAAGCACGAAACAAATTAAATCTAATCTCTTATGGACAGAGGATTTGTGCTTGACTTCAATGTCTAGGAAAATGTTAGCTCAAAATGAACTATTTCTGCGACTTATTTTCATGAAAATTTAAGACCTGAATTACCCTGAAACCTCTATCAAATTTGGCTGAGATTAACTAGAGGATTCAAGCATTACTGTGGTTAGGACAGTAAGAAAAAAGGAGAGCATACACACAGGCAAACATACAACATTTGAATAAATCTTATTTTCACATGAAATCCATCTCAAATTGATACATCCAAACCTGAGAATAAGCTAATAGAACCAGAACCACAACATAACTCAAATGTTAAAATATCATTCTGACAGACAGGAGCAGATAAGTGACAATATTTTTATAATATAAATGTCAAAAGAAACATCTCAGTAATGTCACCAACTGCTACATGCTTGGTCAATAATGATGAATCAAAAAAGACAAAAAAACATTAAAAACTGAGTAATAATTATCGATATCTTCTAGAAGCAGAAATATGCAAGCATAGTTCTCGTTATTGAATATACTGTAAGAAATTATTCCATTATATGTCCCAATGAAAAAACATCATTCATTCATTCATTCATTCATTCATTCATTCATTCATTCTAACTAGCTTTCACTATCTCATTTTTTCAGTGGTAACAGTCAGGTTATCACTGGTAATAAGTCACGGACTCATATGCTTTATTTCACATGCTCGATGTTTGGTTTAGGAGCCCTTTGTTTTGTATCTCTGCAGAATAAAGATTTACTTGTATTCACACTACTCAATAAAAAAAAAATTATCTGATTCATTGCTTAAGTTCTATGATACTTAAATATGGAGGGGAGGAAATGTAGGTGCTCACTGATATTTAGATGAATGTGTAAAAGCTAATGTTAATGGCTTTAAGAAAAAGTCCAGTTTCTCCTTAAATCAGAGAATTCAGAGAAAAAGTTTATAACTAAATTTGTTTGATCCTTTACTGCCGTGTACATCTAACTACATTCTATATTATAAAGTATGCTTCAGATTTTAGCCACTGCCATTTTTCCTCACACGTATCCTCATCCCATGATAAGTAAAGTTCCATGCTAGCTAAATGAAATGCAGCATAAATCACATTCAGGAACCCAGTTCCTTTCTATCCAGATACAACTTAGAATCTAGAAATTACATATTTCTAATTAAGTTTAATGCAAATATTACTTTCCAGCTCAAACAGTAATTGCTTCTGATTTAAATCTCTGTTTTCATTTGATTGCATATAGAAAAGAACACCCACGATACACTGTGCATTGGAGAATATTGCTTTACATATTTTGAAGTGGGTTGCTCTTAAACTTACTTGATGCTATAGAAGCAGAAGTGGCTCCCTCAAGTTAAAAAAGTACTACTCGTATGTAAAACCACTTAGAGCAGGACCTACCTTGCCAGACTTAAGTTTCTAAAACTTAAACTTTTAGACTAAATGGAATGAGCAAACTTTCTGTCCCTTTAATGACAATAAATAGGCACTGTATGGCCTCCTAAAATAGATATCTGTGAAGCATAGGATGAATCACCTTTTGGAGATGTCCATTTATCTCCACTGAGATAAGTGAAGCAAGGTTCTAGATTAGTATTTTCTATGTAGTTGAAACTGTTGAGGTGAAAACATAATTACTGTAGTTTCAAAGCTCAGGGTTCAGTCTAGCTTACTTCAAGTGTATGTAACTTGACATAGAAAAATATTCTACTTGACTATAGTAGGATTGTTGATATATGTGATTTCTTGTGAGATGTATGTTTAAATCATACCAGATTTAAAAATCTGTCAAGTTTGCTATACTATATTACATATTCTGCATTGAAAAAAAAAACCCACAAGATAGAGTATTTTAAGTAAGTTGCAATTGAAAGCCTAAATTCTAGCTATTTTGGAATGAACTTGAATGAAAACTGATAGGTCTTCATGATCTTTAAAATTGCATGCTATTTTATATAAATAGTTGGTATCTACAAATACAATAAAGAGGGTCATAAAGGAACATTAGAAAAGCACAGTTTAAATTCCTGTGACATGTCGAGATAAAATACCATCAAATGGCCCAATTAACCACCTGGGCTCCCTGAAGACAGTAAGAGTACAGGATACATAAATAACATTTAAAAAAAAGTGGAACTTATTGTTTGTTCTGTCAATATTAAAAGTACATTACTGTTGAGGAAAAAATTGGAGTCTGTATTTGGCTAACTATTAGCAGATTCAGAATGATTAAGATGAGAAATCACATTTCCTTCCATAACTCCTCATTGAGCTATTGCTGCTCCTTCAGAAAAATCCAGGAGAGAAATGGTCTTCATTGGAAATAATTTGCCTTCTCTTCTTATTATTTTTCCGTATTTTCTTGAAATTTGTTTTTCACAGATGAACCAAAGAGATAATGTTCTTTATTAGTCACTAAAAATGTAAAATATTCTAATTCCTTTAGATTATTTTTACAACCTGAATAAAAATAAAAGGAAAAAAATATGGGTAAATGTCATAGAAATAATCTGAGTTTTAAGTTCCAGTCATGGACCTAATTTGGTCCATCCTAATTTGGCCCATTTGCGCTGAAGACAGAGAATAATAAACTAAATTTGCCTTACTATACTCTTCCTGGTATTCTTCACTGATTTAGGTTATTTTATTTTGCCTGATTTAAGAAACAAAAATTTGTGTTACCCATTTAAAATCCTATAGGAGCTGGAAATGGACAAATGTGTTCCTGACCCTTATACCTAATGGCTGTTAATTTCTTTTGTTTTAGCTGCTAGAAATTATGTTACAAAAATGAACACACAAATAAAACCTTGAGGAAATAACAAGTGATAACTTCAATAATCTAAAAATATCTTGATGACCTGAACAAATAATTTGCATTTAGAACTACATGAAATGTAATATTTTAGGCAAATATTTTGCCTATTCTCTTATTCAGATCAAATCCCTTAGTAGACTTTTAGGGCATTGATTTCAGATAAACTGAGCAGAGGGAATTAAAATAATAAAATTGTATCTGTTCCAAACATTAACATGAGATAACTATCAAGTTACTAGTTCTTCCAAGCAAAATTTTGTTGGTTAAGTTATGGTATTGGATGTAGGTGGTAAGGTTTTGGTAGCAGAGGGACTGCAGGGCGGCCTCTGTGAGGAAAGGCCAGGGCTGTCCTGTGCCGGACACAGCCGGTTCCAGCCGGCTCCAAGTGACCCATCGCAGGGCATGGCTGAGCCCTGCAGCCGCGATGGTGTCACCTCAGGGAGCAGAGATTCCCTTGCAGCCCTTAGGAGAAGCCACCGAGGCGAAGGGCTCCGGAGCGGAGGCTCGCGCCGGGGGACCCTTCCTGAAGCGGCAAAAACCGCGGCAAAAACCGCGAAGGCAAAAGCGCAGGGAGCGAGAGGGTGCCCCAGCCCCCCTCCCCCGAGCCGGAGGAGCGAGCTCCTGATGAGCGGCAGCTCTGACTCAGCGTGGGTGGGGACAGGAGGGACGGCGGCCAAACCCCGTCAGGAACAAGAGCAGCCCCCAGGGAGCGCGAGCGACCCGGAGCGCGGCGAACAGAGTGGGCAAACAGGGCGTGGCACGTCGGAAGGGCGTGGCGCGGCGTGGCAGTTTGCGCGGCAGTTGGCACAGGGCAGGGCGTGCGAGCAGGGCGCAGCCCCCCTCCAGGCTCCAGAGGCTAGCTCAACTCGTGGTCGTCGCCCTCCCAGGACCTGGCCATGGTTTCCACTCGGCCGAAAGCCATCGCCAGGAGAAACGTGGCGACCCAGACCGAGCCCCTACGCAAACACACATCTGTCCAGGTCCCCAGCTGCAGGGACGGCCTGAGGCTGTCCCTTGTACAGGAGGGCAGCAGAGACAACGCCTGTGTGCGCTGCGACCAGGTGGATGATCTGCTCAGCCTGGTGGCAGAGCTGAAAGAGGAAGTGGAGAGGCTAAGGAGCATCAGGGAGTGTGAGAGGGAGATAGATTGGTGGAGCCGCACCCTGCCGTCCCTGAGGCAAGGGCAGCACACGGAGGCTCCGCAAGAAGCTGAAGAACCCCTGCCCTCTTGCCACCAGGCAGAAGGAGGAGACCCAGGCGATGGAGGGGAATGGACACAGGTCCCTGCTCGGGGCGCCAGGTGAACCCCCGCCCGGCCTCCCTCACCTCAACCTTCCCAGCTGCCCCTACACAACAGATATGGGGCTCTGGAACTTGAGGGCCAGACGAACGAGGACGAAGATGAAGGCCCATCCAGGGGGTTGCCCGAGGCGAGGCAGCCAGCCCCACAAATTACGACTGCCTCTGCTAAGAAAAAAAGGAGGGTAATTGTCATTGGTGATTCCCTTCTGAGGGGGACCGAGGGCCCAATTTGTCGGCCAGGCCCATCCCACAGGGAAGTCTGCTGCCTCCCTGGGGCCCGGGTGAAGGACATTACTAGGAAACTCCCTAGTCTCGTGCAGGCCTCCGATTACTACCCGCTACTGGTTATACAGGCTGGCAGTGAGGAGGTTGCAGAGAGAAGTCCCGAAGCGGTCAAAAGGGACTTCAGGGCGCTGGGGCGACTGGTGGGAGGATCGGGAGCACAGGTAGTGTTTTCCTCGATCCCTTTAGTGGCAGGGCGGAACACCGAAAGGAAAAGGAAAACTCATCAGATCAACACGTGGCTCAGGGACTGGTGCCATTGGCAGAATTTTGGCTTCTTTGACCACGGAGAGGTTTACATGGCACCAGGCCTGCTGGCGACAGACGGAGTTCAGCTGTCTCACAGGGGGAAAAGGATTCTCGCGCGTGAGTTGGCCGGGCTCATCGAGAGGGCTTTAAACTAGATTCGAAGGGGGAAGGGGATAAAACCAGGCTCTCTAGAGAAGAGCCTAGGGGTGGCACGCCATTGGGGGAGAAATCGGCACCCAGCTCAAGTGCATCTATACCAATGCACGCAGCATGGGCGGCAAACAGGAGGAGCTGGAAGCCATTGTGCAGCGGGGTAGCTATGACTTAGTCGCCATCACGGAAACATGGTGGGATGAGTCTCACAATTGGAGTGCTGCAATGGATGGCTATAAGCTCTTCAGAAGGGACAGGCGAGGAAGGAGAGGCGGTGGAATAGCCCTGTTAGGGAGTGCTTCGACTGTCTAGAGCTCGATGGTAGTGATGACGAGGTCGAGTGCTTGTGGGTAAGGATGAGGGGGAAGGCCAACAAGGCAGATATCCTGCTGGGAGTCTGTTACAGACCACCTAGCCAGGACGAGGAGGCAGATGAAATATTCTACCAGAGGCTGGCAGAAGTCTCCCAGTCGCTAGCCCTTGTTCTCGTGGGGGACTTCAACTTTCCGGATGTCTGCTGGAAATACCACATGGCAGAGAGGAAACAGTCGAGGAGGTTCCTGGAGTGTGTGGAGGATAACTTCCTGACGCAGCTGGTAAGCGAGCCCACCAGGGGAGGTGCCTCGCTTGACCTCCTGTTCACGAACAGAGAAGGGCTGGGGGAGATGTGGTGGTCGGAGGCCGTCTTGGGCTTAGCGACCATGAAATGGTAGAATTCTCGATACTTGGTGAAGTAAGGAGGGGGGCCAGCAAAACCGCTACCATGGAGTTCCGGAGGGCGGACTTTGGCCTGCTCAGGACACTGGTCGATAGCGTCCCTTGGGAGACAGTCCTGAAGGGCAAAGGTGTCCAGGAAGGCTGGACGTTCTTCAAGAAGGAAGTCTTAAAGGCGCAGGAGCGGGCTGTCCCCATGTGCCGCAAGAAGAACGGGCGGGGAAGGCGACCGGTCTGGCTGAACGGGGAGCTCTGGCTGGGACTCAGGAAAAAAAGGAGAGTTTATCACTTGTGGAAGAAGGGGCAGGCAACTCAGGAAGAGTACAGGGATCGCGTTAGGTCGTGCAGAGAGGAAATTAGAAAGGCAAAAGCCTGGCTAGAACTCAACCTGGCCACTGTCGTGAGAGACAACAAAAAATGCTTTTATAAGTATGTTAATGACAAAAGGAGAGCCAAGGAGGATCTCCATCCTCTATTGGATGCGGGGGGGAACGTTGCCACCAAGGATGAGGAAAAGACTGAGGTACTCAACGCCTTCTTTGCCTCAGTCTTTAGTAATCAGAGTGATTATCCTCAGGGTACTCAGCCCCCTGAGCTGGAAGACAGGGATGACGAGCAGGATAAACCCCCCATAATTCAAGAGGATGAAGTTAATGACCTGCTACGCCACCTGGATGCTCACAAGTCTATGGGGCCGGATGGGATCCACCCGAGGGTACTGAGGGAGCTGGCGGAGGAGCTTGCCGAGCCGCTCTCCATCATTTACCAGCAGTCCTGGTTAACTGGGGAGGTCCCGGACGACTGGAGGCTCGCCAATGTGACGCCGATCTATAAGAAGGGCCGGAAGGAGGATCCGGGGAACTACAGGCCGGTCAGCCTGACCTCGGTGCCAAGGAAGATCATGGAGCGGTTGGTTTTGAGGGTGCTCACGAGCCATGTCTGGGACAACCAGGGGATCAGGCCCAGCCAGCACGGGTTCATGGAAGGCAGGTCCTGCTTGACCAACCTGATCTCCTTCTATGACCAGGTGACCCACCTAGTGGATGAGGGAAGGGCAGTGGATGTGGTCTACTTGGACTTCAGTAAAGCCTTTGACACTGTCTCCCACGGCATTCTCCTAGAGAACCTGGCGGCTCACGGCCTAGACAGGTACACTCTTCGCTGGGTCAAAAACTGGCTGGACGGCCGAGCCCAGAGAGTTGTGGTCAACGGAGTTAAATCCAGTTGGCGGCCGGTCACAAGCGTTGTTCCCCAGGGCTCAGTACTGGGGCCGGTCTTGTTCAATATCTTTATCAACGATCTGCACGAGGGGATCGAGTGCTCCCTCAGTAAGTTTGCAGATGACACCAAGTTGGGCGGGAGTGTTGATCTGCTGGAGGGTAGGAAGGCTCTGCAGAGGGACCTGGACAGACTGCATCGATGGGCTGAGGCCAACTGTACGAGGTTCAACAAGGCCAAGTGCCGGGTCCTGCACTTCGGCCACAACAACCCCAGGCAACGCTACAGGCTTGGGGAAAAGTGGCTGGAAAGCTGCCCAGAGGAAAAGGACGTGGGGGTGCTGGTTGACAGCCAGCTGAACATGAGCCGGCAGTGTGCTCAGGTGGCCAAGAAGGCCAACAGCATCCTGGCCTGTATTAGGAATAGTGTGGCCAGTAGGAGTAGGGAGGTGATCGTGCCCCTGTACTCGGCACTGGTGAGGCCGCACCTCGAATACTGTGTTCAGGTTTGGGCCCCTCACTACAAGAACGACATGGAGGTGCTGGAGCATGTCCAGAGGAGGGCAACGAAGCTGGTGAAGGGCCTGGAGCACAAGCCTTATGAGGAGCGGCTGAGGGAACTGGGGTTGTTTAGCCTGGAGAAGAGGAGGCTGAGGGGAGACCTCATCGCGCTCTACAACTACCTGAAAGGAGGTTGTAGCGAGGTGGGTGTTGGTCTCTTCTGCCAAGTAACTAGGGATAGAACGAGAGGAAATGGCCTCAAGTTGTGCCAGGGGAGGTTTAGATTGGACATTAGGAGAAATATCTTTACTGAAAGAGTGGTCAGGCCTTGAAACAGGCTGCCCAGGGAAGTGGTTGAGTCACCATCCCTGAAAGTATTTAAAAGATGTGTAGATGAGGCCCTTAGGGACATGGTATAGAGGGCATGGTGTGTTGGGTTGACGGTTGGACACGATGATCTTAGAGGTCTTTTCCAACCTGTATGATTCTGTGATTCTGTGAGAAAGACTGCAGTGGAGCAGGTATTTCCCTGCAGCTCATGAGGAGGACCACAGTGGAGCAGATGGATATTTTCTGAAAGACTGTAGCCCATGGAGAGGACCCACGCTGGAGCAGGGGGAAAGTGTGAGGAAGAAGAAGTGGCAGAGAGGAGCTATCATGGAGTGACTGCAGCCCCTAATTCCCCATCCCCCCTGCACCACTCAGTGGAAAGGAGGAGATAGAGGAGCTGGGAATTGAGGAGCGAATTTGACTCTCAGAAAAAGCTGTGGGCGGAATGTTTTCTAGGGATTTTGTTTGCTGTTTTGTTTTTTTTTTTGTCCTTCATTTCTCACCATCCTACTCTATTTCAATTGGAAATAAATTTTTCTCCAAGTTGAATCTCTTTGCCTGTGATGGTAATTGGTAAATGATTTCCCTGTTTTTATCTCAACCCATGAACTTTTTTTATCTTATTTTCTACCCCTGTTCTGTTGAAGAGGGGGAATGAGAGCAGCTGGGTAGGCATCTGGCAGCCAGCCAAGGAAAGCCCACCACAGTTATCTTAGAAGGCAAAATACCTTCAGAATGATAATTTATTTTATTATACAAAATTCAAACTTTAGCATATGGGACAAACCATATTCAATTACAGAGTGTTTGAAAGCCTGATGAAAGCCCCAGGTCAAAAGACAAGACAAAATTTATTTAGAAGAGGACATATTTTGTTTTATTTTTGCTTGAATGTCAGTCAGAAGAGTATTTGTCAATATTTTAAGATCAAAGAAGTTTTGAGTCACATTATCTCAAAAAACTTGCAGAGGGAAATTTTGTGTTTTGATCATTTTTACTTTCTATATTTGTACATTTTAAAATCTTTTTTTCCTACTTTGCCATACTCAAAAATATATACAAATATTGCATTTCAGAAACCCTACTGAAAATAACAGTGTGATAGGGCAATTAAAATGTGTTTTGCAGTAGAAACTGAAGTGCTTAAAAAAGAGCACATTAAATATCGATAGCCCTTCATCTCTTAGGGGCTTCATCCCAATGCTTTTACTAGCACTGAATCGCATTTGAGTTATTCCAGGTCTTTCATGGGACTATGTAAGAAGTAAGGTACTATTCAGTTTGAAAAGTGATATCAGAATCTGTTCTCAAAAGAGTTCCAGAACCTCTAAACTATATTTCTGATTTAGTTTCAAAGAATACCACTCTGAAGTACATGAACTTTTGTAGATTATCTCAGCTGCACATTGCTGAAATATGAACTGCATTTCATCATTACTTCTTTCATTTTTTCAGACAGTTTTTTCTCCCATAAATTAGTGCTTGAAATCTTCCTGGTGCTTTATGAAGATCTTCTTTCCTTCTTGAACTCAGAGAGTTCACTTATCCCAAGCTAATACTTCTGATGCTCTTTGCAGTTCTTATTTAAAAAAAAAAAAAAAAAAAAGCTGAAACAATGGTATCATACTGCATAAATAAACATTATTACAGACTTCAAATAAATACCCAGGACATCCCATAGCTTGCATTACATATTATAGCATGGCATGGTATATGATTCAGTGTGACTTAGGATAGCGAGCTTCAAAAATGCCATATTCCATTCACTTTTATTGAGACATTTTAATATATATATCTGACAGTTTGGTGTTTTTTTTTTTTTTTTACTAAATGGTTCTGATGTGCAACTTTATGGAATAATATTTCAAGCAGTAATGGAGAAATGTCACAGCTTGCTGAATGTGGGGGAAGCGCTAGTAATTTGTTAGAGGAGCTGTACCTTGTGTACATTCGGATTTTTAAGGCAGAGTTAAGTTACAGTGTCTGAGTAACCTTTTAGAATAGAGTCTGACAGTCACTTACAAAACTTCAACTTCAGTTGCTGCATGTAGTCTGTTTAAGAATTATTTTCAGCTGAAGAAAACCTAACCAATACCCCTACTGAATCAACCAATAACTGTAGGTATGGTAGAAGCAGGCATAGGAACATCAGCGTAAGGTACAGTTCAAAGATTTGAATTTGGTTTTTGTTTTTTTTTTTTTTTTTCTTCCCAGGAGAGGTTTGAAAGTGTCCGAGTGGTGATTGCATTGAAGTGATTAAAAGACGCACATTCCAGTTCTTGGATGTTGTCTACATCAGGGCCCTGAGGGCACCACCAGGCCTGGCTGCCCCTGCCCAATCCTACCATCCTGAGGTAACCCCCACCCTGACTACAGCCCATTTCAGTCCCCAGGGCCATCAGCTCCTGCCCCAGCAATGCTGCAGCAGGGATGGCCTCCAGCTCCACACAGCCCTGCCCTGCCCAGACAAAAGCCCCACTGAGCTGGGCCCACACATGGGCCCACGTCCCAGCCCGGCCTTGGCCTGTCTCCATCCCCAGGCAAGTTCCTGATGCCCGGGACTGGGGCTGCCCTGGTGCCCTGCTCCTGGCTGAAGTGGTGGGACAAGCCCTGGATGCCAGGCCCTGCTCTGATGGAGCCATGGGGACCCCCTGACACTCCCAGTACCACAGCCCCAGGAAGCTGCCAGCCATGCTGTCCCCTGACTTTAACTTTGGACTTGCTAAAGTACAAACTAAAGTTCCTTCATTTGTACTTTTCATTTGCCACATGAGCTCTGTTGCACATGATATGTAGGAAAATACCACAGTCAAGAAGAGAAAGGGGGTATGTCAGGGCCACCAGTCTTGACAGTCTGCATGGAGTATCTAATTAAAATAAGATTAAATTTCAATAAAATATTTAAATTCGATTGAAATTCAATAAAATTAAATAAAAACTATTGAATACAAAGAGAACGTTGCATTAAATTTCAGTTTTCTTAACATAAATACGAGTATGTGGCATTTTACTGGACTTTATAACCCTTTTCCAGTTCTCACATATCTTTGCAAAGTCTAATTATTTGAAAGAAATTTGGATTTACTTTATTTCATTAACATCCTTGGCTTCTTGGTTTTGATATTTGAGGTTTCACTTGGCTCATATCTTAATTTTTTTTTCACAGACATGAGATTGGAATCATACTTTAAAACATAATCTTGTCTGTGGGAAGTAAATCACTGAAAAGATGACTATAGAAGTATTGAGAGAATTGATATAATACTGTGAAACCTGGTAATACTGAACTGTAGCCATAAACTAATCCAGACATTTATATTTATATATATATATACACACACACACATACACACCCACATATATATGTGTGTTAGATATTAGGTTCAGTTTCCTGATGATGTCAAATATTTCTTTAAGTTTGTTGTAAAAGCAGTTAGGATGATTTCTTTCCTTTTCTGTTAGAAAGTACTGTTAAAATTTGAACCCTAAACATTTGTGGCACTTAAAGTGCAGAGGTTTGCAAACTGGGCCAATCTGTATTGTCCATTCAGTGTTTTATCAGAGCATAAAATTTATCTCATGGGATTTAGAAAAGATAGATAACAGTCAAGTTTTAAATTTTGTATAATCTCATCCATGGGAAGGAGTTGGTTTAATGGATAACGTACCATACTCCGTGGCACAGTGTTCTTCTAGTAAATGAGTGTTCTAATGATTTTTGCTCATCCCAGAACTGTTTTCTTAGCATGCTGTCTAAATAGCAAGGGGAATTATATTCTGCAGCTAAAGACATTGCTTGCATGTAGACCATAATAAAATACTCTATAGTATTTTAGTGTATTCAGGTTTAATGTTCTCCCACTGCAATTCAATACAGTACAACAGGAGTTGTTAGAATAAGAATTGCTCCTGAATAGCTAAAGCTTATACAATTTTCTATCATTACTAAACTCTGGTAGGAGGAAGCAAAGAAAGGTTACCACCTATAGGAAGTGCTTCAACATATTAAGTAAGCATGATCATCTTGCTCTGATTTTTCCCCAAATGATTACTATTTATTTAGGGAATATTACTGCTAAACTATATTCTTTAAATACAGAGATTAACATACATTTTTGAGTGCTCTGAAATTCTGAAAAATACTGATAAGAACAGCTAAAAATAAAAGATGAACAGCAAGTACTACAGTTTGTTCTTCACAGATTTAGGTGAAGGTCAAAAGTAACATTTCTGTTTTCAAGTCTTGAAAAGAAATCACAAAATATGAGTTACTGCCAAAATAAAAAGTCAGTAGTGCAGGAGAAATGCCAGATGCTTCAGCTGCCTTGTATTCCTTCAAACCATGCATTAACAGATAATTCACTTTCCCCTCAATTTAAAATTAATGTTGTGTCACCACTATTAATTTGAATGTGCCAGTGACAGTACTTGAAGATAAATGTATCCCCTAACCTTTATATTCTTCATGTCCAGATTCTTCCACCTTTACTGAAAGCATCTTATTCTATTCAGAATATTGAGGAATAAGTTACTCAATATTAGTTAAATTGTGGATTACATTTTCAGGTGTACATTTTAAAGTATCTATAGATCATTTGATTTGTATCAGTCTAAATTAGAATTAATATTTCTCCTTTTATTACATATTCTAAATTGGAGAGAACTAACAGGACAGATATTTCTTTGTCTCTAAGGGGAGAATTTTGTGGTAAATTAGAAAATCGCATTGTAAATACCACAATGGAACTCCATCCCTTTTAGTATTATCTGACAGCTTCACATAGGATTTTAGATACTGTAATTTGGAGTGTGTAACCCAAAGTGTTCATTGAAGCTGCAAGGGTGCTTACATGGCCCAGCCTTGGGAAAATGGCCTGGATAACAACAGTTGGTAAGATAGAAGGAGAGTGTAAACAGTGTGTAAGAATGGGACACTCAAAATTGTCTGAGAATGCATTTCTCCAAAACCCATAAAGCTGAACATGACGACCATCAAAGTGTAACAAGGAATTAAAAGAACACTTTTGAAATAGGGAGTCAGCTTGAAATTATATAGAAAAGATCCCCTATGGCTGGGGAGCGGTCCTCATGACCTCGAGGGAAGGAGGAGTGTATCTGAGAAGGAAACAGAACTTCTTGCGATCAATGAAGAGACAGTGTTTGAAAGTTTGTTGGTGTTTAGTGATGTTAACAATTTGTAAGTGTGGTTTATCTGTTGCATTGCTGATATTGATCTTGAATGTATAGTTTACTGATTGCTCATTAGTCATGTGTTCTCAATAAACTATTTAAGTTCTGATCTGACTTTAAATAAGGTGAACTGGACAGCTTTTCCCTGTGACAGAAGCCTCATTAGTCTGACTCAGAAATGCTAACAGATGATTTCTTGAATAAGGTAAGTGATGATATAGTTTCCTTGACAGGTCACTTTGCCTTAACAGTGCTTCCCCAAAAAGTAAACTTTCCCCATTCCTTTCACTATTCCTTTCCCCACTTCTCTTCTCTTTGAATCCTACTTCATCATTTGCATTTAACTAGTTATTTGTCTTTGTTAATTATTTTTCAGAGATGTTGTCCAGTAGCAATGTCATCAACAAAGTACAGGACTTTGGGCACTTACTATCAACTTCTGCTATGCAATGTTTTTGTTGTTGCTGTTTTTGTGGTGATGGTTTTAGTTTTTTGCTTTAGGTTCTTTCTAGTTCTTTTTATTTTTTTTCCTCTTGCTATACATTCCTATGGTTGTTAGTGAACAACATGGTAAAAATGCAGCCATTTTCTACCACTGCCTACATTGAACCGTGCTTTTAAACAGCGTTGTTCATCTTTATGAGGCACATAATGTCTCCACAAATAAACTTGAGTAAGATGAAGAAAAATGAAGCTACTTAAATCCTATAAAAGATAGAACATAAATGTTTTAAAAGGTGTAACTAATAATTCTTTGTATTTTGAATTTAGATAATTACTTCAGTAGTCTTTTTTGCATGCTACATTGGGTTACACAGTAATAAAATAGATGAATCTCTTCCTGTTCTGCTTTGAATGTCTGGAATTGTCTCCTGTTTTTTAAAGTCAAAAGAGTATGTACTTCACAGGGAAATAGGACCCAGCGTTGAATCCATTTCACAATATGGTCTGAAGAATATTTATCTATGTCTAAGGTTGTAATTCCAACACTGAACAGAATTGTTTTAATACCCAGTCTGCTTCATTTGTAACTGAAGAGTAATCATTGATTTTGAAAAGCAATAAAAGCCATCATGTTTTGATAACTGGAATTCAGGAAATGGAATTGCACATTTAAGAAAGGCAAATCCAAAATTTGTATTCCTGAAAAGAAGTAAATATATGTCTTTCAGAACAGCTAATCACTTCACAGTGAAAGTCATAAGATGATGATTGATAGCGCAAAGCTTAAATTTCACATCCCACATTTCTAAGGAGGGAGAAAAAAATCCCTATGTGCAATCTGCTCTGGTGCTCTAAAAATGTGTATATCTAATATTCCATTTTGCCATGAAAAAAATTGGAATTTCATATGAAAGGGAAGTTAAAATTTTCTTTATCATTCCCTTTCCACTCAGTTCTCTTTTCTCTAGTTCTTTTATTTCAATCATCAGAATTATATTTTACAAATGTATTCAACCCAGATTCATTTTATATTGTCCACACATTTCAGTGAAGTGACTAAATTAGAGCTCCTAGCTGCCTCAACAGTAAGTCATGAGAGATATATGCCACTGGCAGAAATTAAAATTATATTTGCTCTCAGTAATGTAATGTGTGAATTATATAATGATATACATATTAATTTAACAATATTTTTTAGTATTGTAATTTGTTTATATGAATATTTATTTGGTAGTTTGAAAGCATTTTGGTTTTCTAAAAACTGGAAGTTTTAATCAAACAAAACTCAGCTATCAAAAAAAAAAATCTATATGCCTAGCTTATAATGTAGGTTAATTTTCCCCAGAAATCATAGACAGACCAAATTTGGGCACTGAATGTGCATTTTCAAATCAGAAACAATCACAAAATCTACTGTTTATTTGAGTTAGTTGACTAATCTTGTTGGTAGTTGTTTCCTGCTGTACCCACACTGAAACAGAATGAATATTTTGGGACATACTTGCAAAGAAAATTTCTCAAGAAAGAAACAAAAACCTTTTTATGAAGGTACATGTGTTGCTGTCACTGTGTAAAGATCCCTAATAATCCAGCAGGTAATGGCTCTGTTCCTATTAAAACTACTGCAAAAAAAATCCACTTATTTTGTTAAACTATAACTGAATCTAAAATAAGGGTAAAACGCCACTTAACAATAAAGGAAAAAATGTAACTTCATTACACACCAGTAATTTGCACAGAGGGCAGTCCAAAATACTCTATATTTTATAATCTTTAGGGCTTATTATGCGCAAACACTTTACCTGAATTAATTAAACAACCCGATCTTGCTAGTTGTTACTTAGCAGAGAAAAGGTTATTCTTTGGAGGATTGATCCAATGCTTGCTTTAAGTCAACAATACTGCTCTGGTTGGTCTCAGTGGTTTCACATTATTAGTAATAAGACATTACAGTGGAAACCAGTTTTGTCTCTCTGCCTAAGTAATGAATAACAACTCATGCCTATCAGTAGTACATTCTCCATGGAAGAACAAAACATTTTTTTTTCCTCTTTTGCATGTAATGTGTGTGGAATCTCTCCAAACTATTACTTTTTCAGAAACCATTAAAGAAACATAATGCCAAACCTGAATGCACCATAAAAATAATGACATCTGAATAAATGTAAAGAAGTTTGAGAGAGGAAAAGCGGTAACTGCAGAATTTACCAGTGAAGAATTTTTATTAAAGCTACTCTTCCTTCAGTGAAAATATGCTACAGAAATAGACAGAATTGAGTCTGCTTCCATTAGAATTGATGTGTGCCCTTTTGTTTACTTTTCCTCTGTATTTTCCATTTCTTTTCTATATCTTAACAATAATATTTCCAGAATGAGATGGCATGGAAATTAATATAATGGCTCCATTTGTAATAGAGACAAAAATACAATACAAGGACAATATATTCATTCAGCTAAGGTCTAAAGACACAAAGCATCCAATTTTGTATTTATTTAGCTTCTTATGGACTCATGCTGTCCTCTGATGGAAAATATTGGAAAATATCCTGAAATTTTAGAGTAGACGAACCAACTCCACACTACGGAACATCCATAACAAATAAATCCTACACCTTGTCTAAAGAACAGTACAGGTGAAAAAACAGTACTGTATTTTGTAGGAAAACTTTATGACTGGATTTTTCTTCCTTTTGGGTTCCTTTTTGTATTTTTAGTTTGCCAAATGTAGAAGTTTCATCTAAAATTTAGGAAAATATCCTTTCCTTAATTTTGTGCCGTAACTCTTCAATCTGATTGATATTTACTGGAAAGAGCTGCTCTTTCTCTCATCATCTTCCCTATCCCCTTAAACAAAAGCAAAGTGTGCATTCTGAAGCTTCTGCTTTTCATACTATTTTTAAAGTTGCAATCCAGGCAATTCTGATAAAATTATGCAGAAATGGAAAAGCCACTGTATAATATAGCCAAACTTTACTTAAGCTATCTCTAACCTTAAAGAAGATAAATTTAACACTCTCCATCTTTACCTGTAATTAAAAACAATGTCTAACAGTTGTCAAAGATAATAATGTAATTGTTATCTAGATGTCCAGAAGGTTTTAAACTGTGCTCTTTAATAAACAGTATAAGAATGTGTAAAGTAATACTGCTTCCTATGAGTTTTTTTCAGGATGACAAATAAAATTGCCTATAATTTGATTTCAGACTCAAATGCTACAGGCTTTGCAATTATTTTTTTTCTTCCGTCAATATTCCTGAAGTATCTCTTTAATTGCCTCCCTAGAATGCAACAGGGCAATATAGTATTAAGTGACATTTCCAACCTCTATGCAATTACTTCTATTTACTCTCACCTACTCTAATTCTACAGTTCTGTTCTGAAGCATTTTAATTTTTATTGTTATTATTATTATGTTTTATTAACAGTAGTTGTTATTAATAATAAGTGTTAATTTGTAGTAAAGTGTCTTTGCTGACAGGTATCTGTAAGTGCTTCTAGGTATTCACAAGTTCAAGTAAAGTCTTGCTGTTTTCTTTTCTTTGATTTTAAGATGGTAAACATCATTACAGTTAGGTAATAATACTGACATTCGCTCATGATGCCTCAACCATCTGATAGAGGCATTTTTCAAAGAAATTTAAGAGTCAAAAGAGAAACATAATTCTCACAGATAATGAAAAAAAAATATTGAGGAATAAAGTTATTCCTGATGAAACATTTACAGAATCTGATTTTTTTTTGCAGATTCACCCACAGCCACCATGCAGTAGCAGTCATTGTGTTAGAAACAGCAATTGCTTTTTTAGTTGTTGTTGTTTCAGTTGACACAATACCTCACATTTCTATGAGAGGCTATGCCAAAGTGCCACCAAAAGATTAACTAAGGAATCCTTTTATAGCTTGTTGTGTAACTCTCAGAGCTGACTGGAACAAATCCCATGCCAGAGCTACATTTTCCCACTACTGCAGGACACTGCTTAATCATCCAGCAGCACATGTGCCTGCTTTAAGTGGAACATTTTAACCTTCTACCAGTTTCACTGACACAGATCACTTTTTTACCAGCTTTGACTTTCATGTCAAACTTCTGCCCTCCACTCCCATCATCCATACTGTGAATGCCTTTGGACCATTACTTTTCATACTGTAAGTACATGTTAGGTATTCCCCAAGCTTTGAAAACTATGAAACGCATATGAAAAAATGAAAGCAAATTGTCAAGTAAGAAATTCTGCTGAGGCAGTGAAAATTAATTGCTCTTTGAGCAGACGAACCTGAGTGGTGGGGTTAGTCATCACTATTGGGTGAAAAACCTTGATGTATTAACTTTTATATATTTAAAGTAGGTCCAGATCTCACCTTCAGAACATTCAGGTAAAAACTTTGTCTGTCTCAAATTTTGTCACAGAGTTAGAGCCCAAGGCTGTAACTAAACCAGATTCTTATATCATTAGGAAGCAGTTGAACTTGCTTGATTTTTTTTCTTTTACTATTTACACAGGTCTTCTTTGGAAAATTATTATATCATTGCTGCCAGCCCGACCCAGGACATCATAAATTATTATTTTCAGTCAGCTTTAAGCATCAAGATGAAGCCAATTCTTTTCCACCCTAGTGCTTTAGTGTAACTGCATAAAACCACATTTTAAAGGGATTTTGCCTCCCCTCCCTGAATAATTACAGATCCTAGAAGGATGGAGGGAAATTTTTTACAGATTACAGTACTTTTGCACAAGAAAATTCAGAAAACTGTTATTTTTGTTGCTGAAATTCATTATTTATCAGAAAAATAAAGGTGAATATTTAAAGATTTTTTTCACTCAGGTGAGATTTTTTTTTAAACTGTCTTGACCTCAAATACTTTCTTTATCACTATCCCTTTAAAAGAGTGAACTACTGACCTGTGCAGATTTTTAGACACCTATTCTTCTTTGTTGGCTCTGTTATCTGTGTGACAACTGATTCCATAATTCAGTGCAGATTCTGATCGTGTTTTAAGGATTCATTATAACTTCAGGTGCATCGGTGGAAACAGAAAAGATGATATACTGACTTGAATTTAAATCTCTGAAGCTTAGTCTGTTATCATAAACTCTTTCTGCAGTCAGTACAGAGAAATAAAAAAAAAAAAAATCAGTAAGTAATTAATCTGGTCAAGGATAAATTCATTCTATCCTGAAAGTTGTTTTGGGAGACATTTACAGGAACACAGAGTTATTACCTGAAGAATACAGTGTATTTAAATTTGGGCATACGAATTATGCTTATAGACTGGGCAGGGAATCCAATTCATAGAGAAAAATGGAACAAGCAGGCTACAAAATGGTATAGAAGATATAGCCAGAAAATACAATTGAATGTATCATTGCTTTTGAGGAATTGAAAGCAAAATGATAATAATAATTAAAAAATCAGTTTCAGGAATGTAAAAATGCCTCATTTTAAAGAGAGCTGGAAAAAAATATTTTGTCATATTGATTAATTATATTTTGAAATTTGTATTATGCATTTTTAAAATGTTTTTGCTTTATTTTAAACT
Organism: Calonectris borealis; assembly: GCF_964195595.1. NCBI lineage: Eukaryota > Metazoa > Chordata > Aves > Procellariiformes > Procellariidae > Calonectris > Calonectris borealis. The sequence goes on from NC_134312.1 coordinate 168,229,066, forward strand.
TTTTTTAATCTTGGAGTTTTGAAATAAGCTCATCAGTTAAAGAGACAAGTCAGGCCACATGAAATAATAGCTACTTCTACTTTAATCACCAATGTTGAGTTTTCTGAACTGCAGTTTATAGGTGTGAATTTCCCATCATTATTTCCCATAATATAGCTTGGAAATGTTTCATAGAGAAAGGCACATACTAGATTTAGTTCTATTTATTTTAAAAATCTGTCAGAATAATGATGATATTCATTGATATTCTCTGTTTTGATTAGGGTTAATCTTCATATTAGGTATCAATCCTAATCTGTCTAAGTGTCCAAATATGAGATTAAAAATAGCCATTATAATTTTAACATTATTGTATGTCACTATTATACAATCAAATTTTTGAGTCAAAAGAAGTCTAGTTTTCCATTTGGTTTAGGTTTCTCTTTGTGTATAGGTATTAAAAACAAAACAAAACAAAACAAAAACAAAAAACAAAAAACAACTGCTCATAAACTTGATTAAGAAATAGAGGAAAGAGGCTGATGAGTGTACATACGGATTAGGTAAATGCATAGGTTCTAGATGTAGCAATTTAGTCAGCGACAACACAATATTTTTCATTACTCTGGGATCAGTGTTTTCATCTTAAATAGAGTAATTCTTCTTCAGTGACTCAAGGGGAAGCAAAGCTCTGTGACGAATGAACGAACTAGTAAATAGGTACATATATCTGACATTTCTTCAGGGAGAGATCCCTGCTTTGCAAGCCAGTAGTTCATGTTCACACTGCTAAGGAACAAAGGTGTATTGTCTTTTTTAACAGGTGATTCCTAATTTGTTCTTTCAAAGCATACTTGCAGGCTGCTTTGCTCTGGAGAAGACCTTGGGTTCTGTATCCTAGTTGGATGAAATTAATTAAAATCACTTAGATTTCAAGAACTTCGTAAGGTCAACTATATCTCTGTGCTGAATGTTTTTTATATCTCAGAACTGATGACTCTTCAGGTTACATCTGCACTGCTAAATAAGAGAGACCAGAAAGTGAGCTTGAGCACTACAGCCTCATAATCTATAGATCTATTTATTAATTCAGTTTCAGGCTCTCAAAACAAATTATACAGTATTGACAGATCTCCACTGACTCTAATGAGAGCTTAGATAATTTGATCACATGCAGACAGTTAAAAGCAATGAATGTCATCCTCCAGGAGTACTTAGGTGTTAAGCACCATTTGAGATTCCCTACTGTATCCTGCATAACCTATGGTTTCCTAAAGGGCACAAGTGTCTTGTAGTTTCTGTACTATACACACTATAGGTGCTTCTTATTCTGTAGGATATCTAAAATGTCACTAGATGACCACTTCTAGGTCTTGATTTCTGTTTAGGTAAGTCGGCCCCAAACCAGAAACACCATACAGTCATACCTACTTCACACTTCAGAATCATCCAGTAACTACCCAAAATAGTGTATACCAGTGTGATTATTTTCTTTGCATAAAAATGCTATTAACCCAGTGTCATGATTTTATTTTTCTTGTGAATGAAGAAAGCTTCAGAATTTTAAGACTTCTTTTCTTTGCATTCTATTATTTGAAAAAAGATTTCACAAATGGGCTAAATCATAAATTTCTGCAGTACGTAATGCTATATCTCTATTAACAATATGACTGCATTTCTTATTCTGGGAGCTGTGATAAAGAGGTGTTTTAAACAAGATCGGTAATAAACTGAATTACTAGTAATAAATGCAAAAGTTTCAAAAGTAGTTCTATCTTTCTGCTTATTATAAGCTGGCAATTCAGCAGCTTGAATTATTAGATAACGTCAGAGGGTTTAGCATATAGTTATTTAAATAAGCAATAGAGCAACAAAATATAATTAAGGAAAAACGAAGTATTAGAAAAATCAAAATCAGTAGTAACAAAACTGTGTTGCGCAGGAAGTAACAGAATCAAAAAAGTTTAATTACAACAACAGTTGATATAATGTTGCTTCCTTGTCCTCTTGTTGTGGGATGCAGTCCTGTGGTAAGTTAACCTAGGCTGACAGCAAAGCACCACATAGCTGCTCACTTACTCCCTCCACCATCCCCAGAGGGACAGGGGAGAGAACAGGAAGAGAAAAAGCAAGAAAACTGATGGGTCAAGATAAAGATAGTTTAATAAGGAAAGGAAAGAGAAAGAAGAGGAAAGAGAAAGAAAAAGAAGAAGACGACGAAGAAGAAGAAGAAGACGAAGAAGAAGACGAAGAAGAAGACGAAGAAGAAGACAAAGAAGAAGAAGAAGATGAAGAAGAAGAAGACAAAGACGAAGAAGAAGATGAAGAAGAAGAAGAAGACGAAGAAGAAGAAGAGGACGAAGACGAAGACGAAGAAGAAAAAGAAGACAACGAAGAAGATGACGATGAAGAAGAAGAAGAAGAAGAAGGCAGCGAAGAAGAAGACAAAGAAGAAGATGAAGAAGAAGAAGAAGATGAAGATGAAGAAGAAGAAGAAGATGAAGAAGAAGATGATGAAGAAGAAGAAGAAGAAGGCAAAGAAGAAGAAGAAGAAGGCGAAGAAGAAGACAAAGAAGAAGAAGACGAAGAAGAAGATGACAAAGACAAAGAAGAAGGTGAAGACGAAGAAGAAGAAAAAGAAGACGAAGAAGAAGATGAAGAAGACGACAAAGAAGAAGACGAAGAAGATGAAGACAAAGAAGAAGATGAAGACGAAGAAGAAGAAAAAGAAGACGAAGAAGAAGACGAAGAAGAAGACGACAAAGAAGAAGACGAAGAAGAAGATGAAGAAGACAAAGAAGATGAAGAAGACAAAGACAAAGAAGAAGACGAAAACGAAGAAGACTAAGACGAAGAAGACGAAGAAGAAGAAGAAGAAGAAGAAGATGAAGAAAACAAAGACGAAGAAGACGAAGACGAAGAAGACTAAGAAGAAGAAGACGAAGACGAAGACGAAGATGAAGACGAAGATGAAGAAGAGGAAGAAGAAGAAGAGGAAGAAGAAGAAGAAGAAGATGATGAAGAAGAAAACGAAAAAACCACACACACAAAACAAAACCCAACCAAGCAAGCAGAGGCAATCACTCACCACCTCTTACAAGTAGACTGATGCCCAGGCAGTTTCTGAGCAATGGTTACCTTCCCACCCACGCCATCCCCTCAGTTTTTATTGCTGATCATGGCCCTATATGGCATGGAATATCCCTTTTGTCAATCTGGGTCAGCTGTCCCAGCTAGGTCCCCTCCCAGCTTCTTGCCCACTCCCTGCCTAATCACTGTGGGGGAAGAGTGAGAAAAAGAAAAAGCCTTGACACTATGCAAACACTGTTCAATAACAGCCAAAACAGTGGTGTGTTATCAACACTGTTTTAGTCACAAATCCAAAACACAACACCGTATGGACTGCTATGAAGAAAATTAACTCCATCCCAGCCAGACCCAGAGTGAGTTTGAAGGACCATTATTGAGAGTCAAACTCTTACGTGACAAAAGTATATGGTATTGTATATTGGCAACAATATTGCAGCCAATGATGATGTTTGTTACTACATAGCAACAGGATCTGAAGTAGTTGTTATTTGGCTGAAACTACCTGGTTTACATTGTCGAAACCAACTTGTCAACCTGAAAGCGACCGTAAGTTAGTATTTCTAAATTTGTATTTCTAATAAAACCTAACCATAATTTATGACTGCATTTTTCTAGATTATTTCAATTGCATTTAGAATTAAAAAAAAAAAAAAAAAAAGAAACAAAAAGAAAAGCAATGAAGGTTAATCTCACACTACTGCATACTGAAAACATTCACCTGACATAACACTTTACCTGTTTTACTCTAGATCCTGTGTACTGCTTCTGTGTTGAATTCATTACAACACTCAAGCAGTAGGCAAAAGCTCCAAGTATTGCCACTGCACTGCAAAATTTAAAAGCCATTTTTTAAAATAAGAACTCCTACATCTGGAAATTACTCTGTGATCAAATTAAAATCACATCAGAACAGTTCTTTAAAATCAATATCATAATTTATGAACTGTTATTGTGAGGGGGAAAAACCAAAACCAACTGTCCTGGTTCCAGCTGGGACAGGGTTAACTTTCTTCCCAGTAGCTTGGGGGGTGTGCTGTGTTTTGGGTTCGGTGTGAAAGGAGCGTTGATGGCCCATTGATGCTTTGGCTGTTGCTGGGTGATGCTTGCACCGGGAGGGGGGAGCACAGCCAGGGTGGTGGACCCAGCTGACCAATGGGGTATTCTATACCATGTGACATCATGCTCAGTATAAAAACCAGGTGTGTGGGGGGACTCGCCTCCCTGTTCGTGACATGCGGTCGGCGGTCGGTGAGCAGTTGCGTTGTGCATTGCCTGTTTTGTGTATTCTGTTATTGTTGTTGTTCTCATTGTTATTATTATTGTTCTACTTAGTTTTATTTCAATTATTAAACTGTTTTTATCTCAACCCGGGAGCTTTTCCTACTTGTGCCCTCCCAATTCTCTCCCCCATCCCACCGGGGGGGTGTGATTGAGCGTCTGCGTGGAGTTTATTTTTGCTGGCTGGGGTTAAACCACGACAGTCCTTTTTGGCACCCAACGTGGGGCACGAAGGGTTGATATAACGACAGATTATTTAGAGCATATTAAGGATTTTATATCTGGTAACATATTAATTTGTTCTGCACCATGCTCTTGTTTTTACTGTACCTGTTAAAAATTGGAGTTGGGTTTTGTAGTCTGTTGTGCTCTGCCGTGATTAATGATGTTTTGCCTGGGAGATTTGTTACTAAAACACTGGCATTGGGGGTTATTTGGTATTTGGGATTTGTAATGAAGCGGTTTCTGCATTTCGGGTACCACCTCATGGAGACCATTAGCAATTATACCTTTTCCTCCGAGAGATTTTTTATGGAGGAAATAGAGAATGGCACCCTCGCTACCTTTCTCTATGATGTCATCTCCTTTGTTAAAATAACTTGCCAGTACCTTGAACATCCCTGGGTAGTTAAGATACATCTATTGGTACTCCTTGGGAATATTGTTGCAGTTTTATCCAAGGTTAGTAAGGAATTTAAGAATGTCATCCAGAGATCTGCCCCAAGGCTGGATAGTTATGAGTGGCAGGGCGAGTGGGATAGCATGGGCAAATGCCTAGGACGATGGGCACCCCCAGTGTTCTGGAAGTTTACCCCTGAACAAGTGCAGAACCCTGAAAAATTAGTAGAATATTTGGAAGAAGTATGCTGTCACCCTGGCCATGCTAGGGAGATGCAAATCACTACAATGTGCTGGGGCCTGGCCCACGCCTACCGAGCCCTGTTTAACACCACTCAGAACCCCCAAGGGGAAGGAAACGTCTCTGCAGCTGATGACAAAGCAACAGACCCTGTGGCTACTCCACCCCCCATGGCAAACACAGCGGCTCCCTCACCCCCCAGGGCAGGCACAGCAGCTACTCTGCCCCCTGCGACAGAGAACCAACCCATGCCGGTATCAGTCGCCCCTATACAAAAAAGAAAATGCACAAGAAAATCAGCTCGTCTAGTAAGGGATGAAGATGAACCAGGGCCATCATGAGAACAGGAGGAGGAGGAGGCAGAACCCGTAAATGAGATGGTGACCACCCGATCCCTATCTCTGGGTGAGCTGTGAGATATGCGAAAAGACTTCAGCCGTCGTCCAGGCGAGCACATTGTCACCTGGCTGCTCCGATGCTGGGATAACAGGGCAAGTAGCCTGGAATTAGAGGGTAGGGAAGCCAAGCAGCTGGGATCCCTTTCTAGGGAAGGGGGCATTGACAAAGCAATTGGACAAGGGGCACAAGTCCTCAGCCTCTGGAGGCGACTCCTGTCAGGTGTGAAGGAAAGGTATCCCTTCAAGGAAGATATTATATGCCACCCAGGCAAGTGGACCACCATAGAGAGAGGTATCCAGTACCTGAGAGAACTAGCTGTGCTGGAAGTGATTTATGATGACCTGAAAAACGAGCAGTTATCCAAAGACCCAGATGAAGTCAAATGCACCCGACCCATGTGGTGGAAGTTTGTACGGAGCGCACCAGCGTCACATGCAAATTCATTGGCAATAATGACCTGGAGAGATGGAGAGGAACAAACAGTGGATGAACTGGCTGGCCAACTCCGGCAATATGAAGAAAGTCTCTCTTCCTCCCTACGGGCCTGTGTCTCTGCTGTGGAGAAACTGTCTCAGGAGGTCCAGCAACTCAAAGAGGATATGTCCTGCTCCCCACCTGCACGGGCCAGTATCTCAGCCATTAGGAGCAAGCGTCCCTCTGCTCAAGAGAGGAGACATCGTGGGTACACACCCCGGGGCACCCTGTGGTTTTACCTGCGTGACCACGGAGAGGACATGAGGAAGTGGGATGGAAAACCTACCTCAGTCCTACAGGCACGGGTACATGAGTTGCAAGGGAAAACAACCACAAAAGGGGGTTCTTCCAGGAAAACTGCTGCTCCAGTCTCCAGTGAGTTCCCCAGACAGAGTAGAAGGGCTGATTCCACTTCTGACCTTAACAAAGGGACTTCTGACTCATACTTACAAGAAGTAGATAGCGAATATGATGACCAGGACTAGAGGGGCTCTACCTCCAGCCAGGTGGAGGAGAGGGACAACCGGGTTTACTGGACTGTGTGGATTCGATGGCCTGGCACATCAGACCCACAGGAGTATAAGGCTCTCGTAGACACCAGTGCACAGTGTACCCTGATGCCATCGAACTATAAAGGGGCAGAACCCATTTGTATTTCTGGAGTGATAGGGGGATCCCAAGAGTTAACTGTGTTGGAGGCCGAAGTGAGCCTAACTGGGAATGAGTGGCAGAAGCACCCCATTGTGACTGGCGCAGAGGCTCCGTGCATCCTTGGCATAGACTATCTCAGGAGAGGGTATTTCAAGGACCCAAAAGGGTACCGGTGGGCTTTTGGTATAGCTGCCCTGGAGACGGAGGAAATTAAACAGTTGTCCACCTTGCCCGGTCTCTCGGAGGATCCTTCTGTGGTGGGGTTGTTGAAGGTCCAAGAACAACTGGTACCAATTGCTACCACAATAGTGCACCGGCGGCAATACCGCCCCAACCGAGACTCCCTGATCCCCATCCATGAGCTGATTCGTCGACTGGAGAGCCAAGGAGTGATCAGCAAGACTCGCTCACCCTTCAACAGTCCCATATGGCCAGTGCGAAAGTCCAATGGAGACTGGAGGCTAACAGTAGACTACTGTGGCCTGAACGAAGTCACGCCGCCACTGAGTGCTGCCGTGACGGACATGCTAGAACTTCAATACAAACTGAAGTCAAAGGCAGCCAAGTGGTACGCCACCATTGATATTGCTAATGCCTTCTTCTCCATCCCTTTGGCGGCAGAGTGCAGGCCACAGTTTGCTTTTACTTGGAGGGGCGTCCAGTACACCTCGAACCGACTGCCCCAGGGGTGGAAACACAGCCCTACCATTTGCCATGGACTGATCCACACCGCACTGGAACAGGGTGAGGCTCCAAAACACCTGCAATACATTGATGACATCATCGTGTGGGGCAACACAGCAGAAGAAGTTTTTGAGAAACGGAAGAAAGTAATTCAAATCCTTCTGAAATCTGGTTTTGCCATAAAACAAAGTAAGGTCAAGGGACCTGCACAGGAGATCCAGTTTTTAGGAATAAAATGGCAAGATGGACGTCGTCAGATCCCAACGGATGTGATCAATAAAATAACAGCCATGTCCCCACCAACTAGCAAAAAGGAAACACAAGCTTTCTTAGGCGTGGTGGGTTTTTGGAGAATGCATATTCCAAATTACAGTCAGATCATAAGTCCTCTCTATCACGTGACCAGGAAGAAGAATGACTTCAGATGGGGCCCTGAGCAACAACAAGCCTTTGAACAAATTAAACAGGAGATAGTTCAGGCAGTAGCCCTTGGGCCAGTCCGGGCAGGACAAGATGTGAAGAATGTGCTCTACACCACAGCCGGGGAGAATGGTCCTACCTGGAGCCTCTGGCAGAAAGCACCAGGGAAGACTTGAGGTCGACCCCTGGGGTTCTGGAGTTGGGGATACAGAGGATCCGAGACCCACTACACTCCAACTGAGAAGGAGATATTGGCAGCATATGAAGGGATTCGAGCTGCTTCGGAAGTGGTTGGTACTGAAGCACAGCTCCTCCTGGCACCCCGACTGCCAGGATGTTCAAAGGGAGGGTCCCCTCTACACATCACGCAACCGATGCTACATGGAGTAAGTAGGTCGCGCTGATCACACAACGGGCCCGAATAGGAAACCCCAGTCGCCCAGGAATCTTGGAGGTGATCACGAACTGGCCAGAAGGCAAAGATTTTGGAATATCCACAGAGGAGGAGGTGACGCGTGCTGAAGAGGCCCCACCATATAACAAAGTACCAGAAAATGAAAAGCAATATGCCCTGTTCACTGATGGGTCCTGTCACCTTGTGGGAAAACATCGGAGATGGAAGGCTGCGGTATGGAGTCCTATACGCCAAGTTGCAGAAACTGCTGAAGGAGAAGGTGAATCGAGTCAGTTTGCAGAGGTGAAAGCCATCCAGCTGGCCTTGGACATTGCTGAATGAGAAAAATGGCCAGTACTTTATCTCTATACTGACTCATGGATGGTGTCAAATGCCCTGTGGGGGTGGTTGCAGCAGTGGAAGCAGAACAACTGGCAGCGCAGAGGTAAACCCATCTGGGCTGCCGCATTGTGGCAAGATATTGCTGCCCGAGTAGAGAACCTGACTGTAAAAATCCGTCATGTAGATGCTCACGTGCCCAAGAGTCGGGCCACTGAGGAACATCAAAATAACCAGGAGGTGGACCAGGCTGCTAAGATTGAAGTGGCCCAGGTGGATTTGGACTGGCAACATAAGGGTGAATTATTTATAGCTCGGTGGGCCCATGACGCGTCAGGCCATCAAGGAAGAGATGCAACATATAGATGGGCTCGTGATCGAGGGGTGGACTTAACCATGGACGCTATTGCACAGGTTATCCATGAATGTGAAACGTGCGCTGCAATCAAGCAAGCCAAGCGAGTAAAGCCTCTTTGGTATGGAGAACGATGGTTGAAGTATAAATATGGGGAGGCCTGGCAGATTGATTATATCACACTCCCACAAACCCGACACGGTAAGCGCTATGTGCTCACCATGGTGGAAGCAACCACCGGATGGCTGGAAACATATCCTGTGCCCCATGCCACTGCCCGGAACACCATCCTGGGCCTTGAAAAGCAAGTCCTGTGGCGACATGGCACCCCAGAAAGAATTGAGTCAGACAACGGGACTCACTTCCGAAACACCCTCATAGACACCTGGGCCAAGGAGCATGGCATTGAGTGGGTCTATCACATCCCCTACCATGCACCAGCCTCCGGGAAAATCGAACGATACAATGGATTGCTAAAAACTACGCTGAGAGCAATGGGTGGTGGGACATTCAAACATTGGGACACACATTTAGCAAAGGCCACCTGGTTAGTCAATACCAGGGGATCTGCCAATCGAGCTGGCCCTGCCCAATCAAGACTCTTACGTACTATAGATGGAGATAAAGTCCCTGTCGTGCATATGAGAAATATGCTGGGGAAGACAGTCTGGGTTACTCCTGCCTCTGGCAAGGGAAAACCCATCCGTGGGATTGCTTTTGCTCAAGGACCTGGGTACACTTGGTGGGTGATGCGAAAGGATGGGGAGGTCCGGTGTGTACCTCAAGGGGATTTGATTTTGGGTGGAAATAGCCAATGAACTGAATTTTGATGTCAACTGTTACATGATATTGTATGTCATTATTTCTATGATATAGCAGTGGTATAACAGTGAAAATCACCCAGATTAGTGAAGAATGAACTAACTCCGATGAAACCGAGCAAAGTGCAACGATGATAGAACTGGACGAGCGCAGCAGTACCGAAATGAGAACTGGCTTCAGGATGCAACGGCCCAGCACCGCACACCATCTCTTCGGCCCTGAAAGACTGTTGTAACAGATGGAGCCCAAAGTCATGGACTAAATGAACTCAGTGGACATTTTAGAGGGATAGTCCATAGACTGAGGGAATGATATCTGTGCGTGCATATATATATATGTGTGTATATATAAAGAAAGATAGTGGTGGTTAATTGAAATGTATTAAAAAAAAAGATGTGAGACCTAAGCACGACGTAAATGGTATGGAATAAGGGGTGGATACTGTCCTGGTTTCGGCTGGGATAGGGTTAAATTTCTTCCTAGTGCTGTGTTTTGGATTTAGTATGAGGAGAATGTTGATAACACACTGATGTTTTCAGTTGTTGCTAAGTGGCCTCCTAGTCCAAGGACAACTCCTGTGCCTACTGACTGAGCTAGGTACACAAGATGGGAGGGAACATAATCAGGACAGCCAGCCCAGCTGGCCAATGGGGTATTCCATACCATGTGACATCATGCTCAGTATATGAAGGGTAGGCGTGATCCAGGAAGTACCGATCGCTACTTGGTTATCGGTCAGCGCGGGTGGTGAGCAATTGCATTGTGCATCACTCATTTTGTATATTTTATCATTATCATTATTATTTTCCCTTATTTTTCCCTGTTCTATTAAACTGTCTTTATCTCAACCCACGAGTTTTTCTCACTTTTAGCCTTCCGATTCTCTCCCCGTCCCGCTGGGGGTGGGGGGAGTGAGTGAGCAGCTGCGTGGTATTTGGCTGCCTGCCAGGTTAAACCACGACAGGGATGTGATATACCCACTCAATGCCATGCTCTTTGGCCCAGGTGTCTATGAGGGTGTTTCGGAAGTGAGTCCCGTTGTCTGACTCAATTCTTTCTGGGGTGTCATGTCGCCATAGGACTTGCTTTTCAAGGCCCAGGATGGTGTTCCGGGCAGTGGCATGGGGCACAGGATATGTTTCCAGCCATCCTGTGGTTACTTCTACCATGGTGAGCACATAGTGCTTGCCCTGTCGGGTTTGTGGGAGCGTGATATAATCAATCTGCCAGACCTCCCCATATTTATACTTCAACCATCGTCCTCCATACCAAAGAGGCTTTACTCGCTTGGCTTGCTTGATTGCAGCACATGTTTCACATTCGTGGATAACTTGTGCAATAGTGTCCATGGTCAAGTCCACCCCTCGATCACGAGCCCATCTATATGTTGCATCTCTCCCTTGGTGGCCTGAAATGTCATGGGCCCACCGAGCTATAAATAATTCACCTTTATGTCGCCAGTCCAGATCTACCTGAGCTACTTAGATCTTGGCAGCCTGATCCACCTGCTGGTTGTTTTCGTACTCTTCACTGGCCCGACTCTTGGGAACATCCAGCCCACCACCGGCAGTCGGGGTGCCAGGAGGAGCTGTGCTTCAGTACCAACGACTTCTGAAGCAGCTCGAACCCCTTCATATGCTGCCAATATCTCCTTCTCAGTTGGAGTGTAGCGGGCCTCGGATCCTCTGTATCCCCCGACTCCAGAACCCTAAGGGTCGACGTCGAGTCTTCCCTGGTGCTTTCTGCCAGAGGCTCCAGGTAGGGCCATTCTCCCCAGCTGCGGTGTAGAGCACATTCTTCACATCTTGTCCTGCCCGGACTGGCCCAAGGGCTACTGCCTGAACTATCTCCTGTTTAATTTGTTCAAAGGCTTGTCGTTGCTCAGGGCCCCATTTGAAGTCGTTGTTCTTCCTGGTCACTTGATAGAGAGGGCTTACGATCTGACTGTAATTTGGAATATGCATTCTCCAAAAACCCACCACGCCTAAGAAAGCTTGTGTTTCCTTTTTGCTAGTTGGTGGGGACATGGCTGTTATTTTGTTGATCACATCTGTTGGGATCTGACGACGTCCATCTTGCCATTTTATTCCTAAAAACTGGATCTCCTGTGCAGGTCCCTTGACCTTACTTTGTTTTATGGCAAAACCAGATTTCAGAAGGATTTGAATTATTTTCTTCCCTTTCTCAAAAACTTCTTCTGCTGTCTTGCCCCATACGATGATGTCATCAATGTACTGCAGGTGTTCTGGAGCCTCACCCTGTTCCAGTGTGGTGTGGATCAGTCCATGGCAAATGGTAGGGCTGTGTTTCCACCCCTGGGGCAGTCGGTTCGAGGTGTACTGGACGCCCCTCCAAGTGAAAGCAAACTGTGGCCTGCACGCTGCCGCCAAAGGGATGGAGAAGAAGGCATTAGCAATGTCAATTGTGGCGTATCACTTGGCTGCCTTCGACTCCAGTTCGTATTGAAGTTCTAGCATGTCCGTCACGGCAGCACTCAGTGGCGTCGTGACTTCGTTCAGGCCACGATAGTCTACTGTTAGTCTCCACTCTCCATTAGACTTTCGCACTGGCCATATGGGACTGTTAAAGGGTGAGCGAGTCTTGCTGATCACTCCTTGGCTCTCCAGTCGACGAATCAGCTCATGGATGGGGATCAGAGAGTCTCGGTTGGTGCGGTATTGCCGCCGGTGCACTGTTGTGGTAGTGATTGGTACTTGTTGTTCTTCAACCCTCAGCAACCCCACAACAGAAGGGTCCTCCGAGAGACCAGGCAAGGTGGACAGCTGTTTAATTTCCTCCGTCTCCAGGGCAGCTATACCAAAAGCCCACCGGTACCCTTTTGGGTCCTTGAAATACCCTCTCCTGAGATAGTCTATGCCAAGGATGCACGGAGCCTCTGCGCCAGTCACAATGGGGTGCTTCTGCCACTCATTCCCAGTTAGGCTCACTTCGGCCTCCAACACAGTTAACTCTTGGGATCCCCCTGTCACTCCAGAAATACAAATGGGTTCTGCCCCTTTATAGTTCGATGGCATCAGGGTACACTGTGCACCGGTGTCTACGAGAGCCTTATACTCCTGTGGGTCTGATGTGCCAGGCCATCGAATCCACACAGTCCAGTAAACCCGGTTGTCCCTTTCCTCCACCTGGCTGGAGGCAGGGCCCCTCTAGTTCTGGTCATTGTATCCATCTCTCACTTCTTGCAAACGTGAGTCAAGAATTTCTTCATTGCAATTACAATCCAAAGTAAGATCAGCCCTTCTACTCTGTCTGGGGAACTGTTCACTGGAAACTGGACCGTCGTGAGACAGGGTTTTCCTGACAACTGGAGCAGCATTTTTCCTGGGAGAACCCCCTTGTGTGATTGTTTTTCCTTGCAACTCACGTACACGTGCCTCTAGGATGAAGGTAGGTTTTCCATCCCACTGCCTCATGTCCTCTCCGTGGTCATGCAGGTAAAACCACAGGGTGCCCCGTGGTGTGTACTTTCTGTATCCTCTCTCTTGAGGAGAAAAACGCTGACTCCTAATGGCTGAGATACTGGTCCGTACAGGTGGAGAATAGGACATATCCTCTTTGAGTTGCTGGACCTCCCGGAACAGTTTCTCCACAGCCGAGACAGGGGAGGAGGAGATCGTTTCTTCAAAATCCTGAAGTCTGCTAACCACCTCATCCACCGTTGGTGCTTCTTCCTCTTTCCAGCACAGTACTGCCAACGAACTGGCATACGATGCTGGTGCGCTCCGTACCAACTTCCGCCACATGGGTCGCATGCACTGGACGTCATCTGGATCTTTGGGTGTTCGGGCGTCGTCCAGGTCACTATAAACCACCTCCAGCATGCCTAGTTCTCTCAGGTACTGGATACCTCTCTCCATAGTGGTCCATTTGCCTAGGCGATATATAACATCTTCCTTGAAGGGATACCTTTCCTTTACGCCTGACAGCAGTCGCCTCCAGAGGCTGAGGACCTGTGTCCCTTTTCCAATTGCTTTGTTAATACCCACTTCCCTAGCAAGGGATCCCAGCTGATTGGCCTCCTTCCCCTCTAATTCCAGGCTACTGGTCCCATTATCCCAGCATCGGAGCAGCTAGGTAACAATATGCTCGCCTGGACGACGGCCGAAATCTTTCCGCATATCTCGCAACTCATTCAGGGATAAGGATCGGGTGGTTTCCGTCTCATTTATGAGTTCTTCCTCTTCCTCCTCCCCTCCTCGTGATGGCCCTGGTTTTCCATCATCCTTTTCTACATGACCTGACTTCCGCTTCAAAGATTTCTTCTTCTGTACAGGGGCGACGGATACCAGCAACGGTTGGTCTTCTGGTTCAGCTGTAGTACCCATCGCGAGGGTTTGGGTAGCTGCAGTGCCTGTCGCGGGGGTTGGAGTACTTGTAGTGACTGTTGCCGGGGTTTGAGTGGCTGCAGTGCTTGTTGCACTGGTTGGAGTAACTGCAGTGACTGTTGGCGGAGTTTGAGCAGCTGCAGTGCCTGTTGCGGGGGTTGGAGTACTTGTAGTGACTGTTGTCGGGGTCTGAGTAGCCTTAGTGGTTGTTGTGGGGGTTGAAGTAGCTACAGTGCCTGTCGTGGGGGTTTGAGTAGTCACTGTATCTGTTGCTGGGGTTGATCTCTGGACAGTATTCCTGAATAGTTGTTTAACTCTAAACAAGGCCTGAACCACATTCAGGAGACATAGCAATATGATCATGCTTGTTTGAACATCCCAAAGATATTCAAAATTCTCAGGGAATATTGTGGACGTCTTCATGAAGAGGATAGAAGAAAAAGGAGTTTCTGAAGATATGGAGAGGAAGGTGAACAAGTGGGAGAAAGTGTCCCATCCTGTCTCCCCCCTAAATTCATCCTCTGAGGTGAAGACGTAAGAAGTGTAATTATTAATAGTTTCCAAAAGATAACTCCCAAAGAACAGGAATGATGGCAGTGCTGAGTACAGGCTCGTGACCAATAATTTTATCATAACATAAAGCCAGGTCACACAGTATAGCAAAGCAATGACCTTAATCCATTTCCCAGAGATGACCAACCCCACATACAAACTGTTAATCAGCAGTATAGACAGCCAGTAAGGTGCTACATACCAAAACTGCAAGAACAGATCCAAAAACTCTGAGAGCAAATAAATCAACATTGTGAACATCAAGTACTAAACTGATGTAATGAATGCTTATAACAAATTTGTTTTAACCCGTTCGGGTCAGATGTGTCGCTATCTCAACCCTTCAAGCCCCACGTTGGGCGCCAAAAAGGACTGTCGTGGTTTAACCTGGCAGGCAACCAAATACCACGTAGCCGCTCACTCACTCCCCCCACCCCCAATGGGACGGGGAGAGAATCGGAAGGGTAAGAGTGAGAAAAACTCGTGGGTTGAGATAAAGACAGTTTAATAGAACAGGGAAAAATAAGGGAAAATAATAATGATAATGATAAAATATACAAAATGAGTGATGCATAATGCAATTGCTCACCACCCGCGCTGACCGATAACCAAGTAGCGATCGGTACTTCCTGGATCACGCCTACCCTTCATATACTGAGCATGACGTCACATGGTATGGAATACCCCATTGGCCAGCTGGGCTGGCTGTCCTGATTACGTTCCCTCCCATCTCGTGTACCTAGCTCAGTCAGTAGGCACGGGAGCTGTCCTTGGACTAGGAGGGCACTTAGCAACAACTGAAAACATCAGTGTGTTATCAACATTCTCCTCATACTAAATCCAAAACACAGCACTAGGAAGAAATTTAACCCTATCCCAGCCGAAACCAGGACAATCCCCTACCATGCACCAGCCTCCGGAAAAATTGAACGATACAACGGGCTGTTAAAGACAACACTGAGGGCAATGGGCGGTGGGACATTCAAGCATTGGGACACACATTTAGCAAAGGCCACCTGGTTAGTCAACACTAGGGGATCTGTCACTCGAGCTGGCTCTGCCCAATCCAAACCTTTACTTACAGGGGGATAAAGTCCCTGTCGAGCATATAAGAAATACGCTGGGGAAGACAGTCTGGGTTACTCCTGCCTCTGGCAAGGAAAAACCCATCCGTGGGATTGCTTTTGCTCAAGGACCTGGGTGCACTTGGTGGGTGATGAGAAAGGATGGGGAAGTCCGGTGTGTACCTCAAGGGGATTTGATTTTGGGTGAAAATAGCCAATGAACTGAATTGTACGATGTTAGTTATTACATAGTACTGTATGTCATCACTTCTATGGTTACCATATGCCATATTAACAGTATTACAGTAAGAATCACCCAGATTAATGTAGGATGAACTCCGATGAAACTGAGGAAGGTGCAACAATGACAGAACCGGACGAGCGCCCAGAACTGGCCTCCGCATGCAAGAGCCCAACACCACACACCATCTCTCCTGCCCTGAAAGACTGTTATGACAGGTGGAACCCGAAGTCATGGACTAAATGAACTCAACAGGCGATTTAGAGGGATGGCCCATGGACTAAGGGAATGATATCTCTGTGTGTGTATATATATCAAAAGGCAGGGAAAAGTAGCAGTGACTAATTGGAATGTATGGGAAAATGTGAGACCTGGGCATGATGTAGATGGTATAGAATAAGGGGTGGATATTGTCCTGGTTCTGGCTGGGACAGGCTTAACTTTCTTCCCAGTAGCTTGGGGGGTGTGCTGTGTTTTGGGTTTGGTGTGAAAGGAGCGTTGATGGCCCATTGATGCTTTGGCTGTTGCTGGGTGATGCTTGCACCGGGAGGGGGGAGCACAGCCAGGGTGGTGGACCCAGCTGACCAATGGGGTATTTTATACCATGTGACATCATGCTCAGTATAAAAACCAGGTGTGTGGGGGGACTCGCCCCCCTGTTCGTGACATGCGGTCGGCGGTCGGTGAGCAGTTGCGTTGTGCATTGCCTGTTTTGTGTATTCTGTTATTGTTGTTGTTCTCATTGTTATTATTATTGTTCTACTTAGTTTTATTTCAATTATTAAACTGTTTTTATCTCAACCCGGGAGCTTTTCCTACTTGTGCCCTCCCAATTCTCTCCCCCATCCCACCGGGGGGGGGGGTGATCGAGCGTCTGCATGGAGTTTATTTTTGCTGGCTGGGGTTAAACCACGACACCAACCAAACAAAAACTCCAATTATTTTGGATTGCCTGTCTGAGGCGTGAAAATGCCTGAGTTTTGTGCTGAATTATGACACCTTGACTTATGTGTCCTAATCTGAAAATATTTATTCCCTATATTATGTTTTTCCATAATCCATAGAATGTCCTCCTGAAAGTGGTACTACTTTTAGAGGAAAGCAGAAACTCTCTGTGAGAAAAGGCTTCTGTATCTTTATGAGATTCTTAACCTCCCAACTAGTTGTCTGAGATGATTCACAATTTTTTATGCTTTTACTAATTTCTTTTCATCATACAGTAGATAACTCCAACTTTTGAAATGTCTTCCTTTCTTTTAACTTGTCTGTCCATAAACAGATTTTAGATTATTGCAAATATAAGTACTGTGCTGGTATGACAAGCTTCAAGATACTTCAAGTGCAAGAGAAATGTAAGTTTGTTCTGGAGGCTGACTTGTCTAATTTAATTTTAGCCACCTAAAAGTTAAGTATGTGATACAAGCAGCTCATCTTGGCACTCAATATAGTTAATGGAAAGAGACAGTCTGAATGACTGTTAGACAGATCGAGTGACTGTTCTTCCAGTTGTAAAATAATGACCTAAGACAAGCAGAAGAGACTTCCTATAATTTTGAGACAGATTTAGATGACTAAATTATGGATGGCTTAAACTATATAAAATGAATCCTACTTTTAAAGTCCATTAGGTAACTAAGCCCTAAAATAAAGAAATGTTTAAAAATTTAGATAAAGTATGTAAATATGACCTGTTTTTACCTGGAGTAATCGATTGCAGGTGTATCTACTATGATTTTTTGGTTCAGGTTTATACTATGAACATTAACTTGTGAGCCTCCTGGCCTACTAAATTAGTGCTTGACATTATTTGCAAATCAGCAGGAAAAGAAAACATACTCACGAAAGTTTTTTTGTTTTCTTTTTGTTTTCTTTCCCCCTAGTTCAGCTTGCAGGGCTGAAATTAGCATGATTCTATGCCTGACTTGTTCCACTTTGTTTCCCATTCGAACTTGAGTTACATTTCCTCCTGAAATTCTGTCTCCAAATCTCTATTTGGACATTTCATCAATCAGGAGAACAACAAGGGTAGATCAAGCACAGGGAACAAGATGTGTTATATGTTAATTACCATTTCTCAGGTGACAAACAGGACTGATCTGGTGAGCCTTTCTAATTCATTCCATTTCAAAATCAAAGTGTGTTAGTCACTGTTGGAAAGATATTTCAAATTAATAAGTTAAATTCAAATGCAAACAGACTATGTGCTCTCACACACAGCTTTGTGTCTATTACTGTGGTGGGCTGACCTGGCTAGAAGCTAAACATCCACTCTGCCTCTCTCCCACCCCCCTCCCAGAGGATGGGGAGAAAATAGAAGGAAAGGAAGAAGACTCATGGATCAGGATAAAGACAGTTTAATAGAGAATGCAAAAGGGGCACATGTAAGCAAAGTAGAAAGAGAAATTCATTCACTACTTCCCATTGGCAGGCAGATGTCCAGGCACTTCTTGGGAAGCAGAGCCTCAGCATGTGTAACAGTTGCTTGGGAAGACAAAAGCCATAATCACAATTGTGCCCCCATTCCTCCTTCTTTCCCTGAGCTTTTATTGCTGAGCATGATGTCTTTGATTAGTTAAGGTCAGCTGTTGCCGCACAACCTGTTGCCTACTCCCAGCCTACTAGTTGCTGGAGAGGGGTGTGAGAGAGGGAAAGTGTTCACACTGTGAAAGCACTGTTCAGCAACAATTAAAACCAATGTTTTATCAACATTGTTTTAGCCACAAATGTAAATCACAGCACCATACAGGCTACTGTGAAGAATATTAACTCCATCCCAGCCAGACCCAGTGCAATTACAGTGCTAAGAAGCTATTTGTTAATGTCCTAAATCTCCTTGGTACCACACTTCAAGCCCTGAATTTCTGCATATCACTCTAGCGCCATGACACAAAATGCCTCTCGAGGAAAGCTCAGGGATCCTTACTCCCTTCTAGGATTTGGGTCTGAGATGTCTTCCTGGAAAGATCATATCAGGTGTCACAGTGAGGGCCAGATCCTCTGTTAACAGTCCACACAGGTAAAGTCTCAGCCTTGGACACAAGAGTAGACATATGTAATAGTGCAAACATTATCTGTGGTACTAGGTCATGTAATTTTTTAACCATGCGGTCTTGGACACAGGATTTTGGACTTACTTATCTCCACTGACTGTAATCACAGAATCCTGGAAGTAACAACTTACCTCTTAACACCCTGCCAAAAGTAACCACTGATGTAATTCTCCTGTGCCTACCACTCATATATGAGCTGCTCCTAACCTAGATGCTGTGTCTACTACTGTGACATCCTGCTCCACTCTTCCCATCTGTCAAGAAAATAATCAGTAAAAACAGATCATGTCTTTAGAAGGTGATTGAGACCTTGCTCAATGAACACTTGCTACTCAAATAGCTGCTCTTGTCTTCTCTAGGAGATGGCAATGATTTCCAGCTGCAGACTTGATCAGACTGCTTTACGTTTTCTAACTTAAAAAAACAGATACTCTCCCTGAATTACAGTACATAGATGGATTTCCATAGTGTTATCCTAAACAGCTAGGCCTTTTCCTCACTGCACGTGTGTTCTGAAATGAAGAAAGAGAAAAACTATTGTGATTGAGGTTACCATAAGGAAAGGTATTTCCTCCTCCTTTCCAGCATATAGAAATCAGAAAAGCTGTTCAGTACTATTTGGATAACCTTTCAGCATCTTCTTTATATCTATAATACTGGTTTCAAGAAAGGACCTTTAATTCATCATAGATACTACACTTTGATGATGACATGCAGAATTAAACATATTAGAGAATTCTGAGCATTCTACTTCCTCTTTATTGTGGTGGTGGTTTTGTTTGTTTGTTTGTTTTTATTTTTGTTTTTGGTTTTTCTTTTTTCCAGAAATTAAATTTTCAAGACCATCAAATGCCAGATTACTGGAACTTCTCAAATTTGCATTTAGACTCTGGCCAAATATCCAGGAAGATTCTTTGTACTGTCTTTCCAGAAAAAGCTTTGCATCATTAAAGGAAGAAAATGTGCATTACCACTGATTAAATTTACAAAGTATACCCATACCTTTTATCTTGTAATTATTTGAAGGAGAGTGATAATGACACAATATAGCTCTAAGTTTAGCTGGGAACAGTTCACAGAAGCTAAAGTGATCAGTACCTTGCATTTGTTCCCTTACATATCCTGGAGGTGTACTGCATTTTGTAAAATAGTGAGAAATAAAAAGAAAGTTCTGTCTCCCGTCTTTCAATTAACTTCTGTAACAGAACTTGCAACTTAGAACTTTATCAGATGCTTATAGCTTCTATTACAGGGCTACAACGGAGGATAAAATTCCCAGTTGAAGAAAACATGAAATCATAATCCAGACTGACAAAAAATGCTGAAGTCAAATGGACCATTCTGAATGCTATTGTCCTATGAAGCAGCACTTGTTCAAAGAAAATCAGTGCAGTACATCTTTTAATGAAACGATTGATTTACATTACTGTCCTGGTTTTGGCTGGGATGGAGTTGATTTTCTTCCTATTAACTGGTATAGTGCTGTGTTTTGGATATAGTGTGAGAATAATGTTGATGACACACTGATGTTTTGGTTGTTGCTAGGTAGTGTTTACGCTAGTCAAGGACTTTTCATCTTCCCATGCCCTGCCAGGTGTGCAAGGGGCTGAGAGGGAGCGTGGCCAGGACGGCTGGCCCAGCTGGCCAATGGGCTATTCCATACCATATGACGTCATGCTCAGCATATAAGGCTGGGTGAAGAAGAAGGAGGGGGGGCGTTTGGAGTGGTGGCGTTTGTCTTCCCAAGTAACCGTTAGGCGTGATGGAGCCCTGCTTTCCTGGCAATGGCTGAACACCTGCCTGTCAATGGGAAGTAGTGAATGAATTCCTTGTTTTGCTTTGTTTGTGTGCGCGGCTTTTGCTTTCCCTATTAAACTGTCTTTATCTCAACCCATGAGTTTTTCTCACTTTTATCCTTCTGATTCTCTCCCCTATCCCACCCAGCTGGGGGGTTAGCGAGCGACTGCGTGGTGCTCAGTGGCTGGCTGGGGTTAAACCATGACAGTTACTATATCTTATCTTCCAGAAATACAGAAGCTCAGTTGCCAAATATCAAGAAGGTTAAGCACATAAAAAAGTGAGATATTTATATGTTTATGACAAAAGATGATCCAAAAAAACATTTTTAACTTTTGACCTCAGAGATTTGGTTAGAGTTAAAATGTAGATGGAAAGAACCAATTGAACTAGTTGACATTAGTCAAGAAGGATTTAAAATTCAAGACGCTCATATCTCAAAATAACAAAGGACATTTTGGAAATGATCTTACAACTGCAGCTTGTTTCACTCTCTTCAGGAGCTGCTGATGAAATTCATAGCATTATGAAATTCATAGTCTCTTCCAATAATGATGAAGAACAAGTTTGTTTACTACAGTATCTTCTAGGAAAAGGTGTTCCTTAGAAAGGTTTATCATAGTTCTTTCTTTATAAGAAGCTAATAATTCAGTCAGACTATGTTGTTTAAGTCAGTTTTATGTACTTAAGAGACTAAGTAACAAATATTTAGTTTTGTCAATCTCTTTATTTGTGCCTTTGAGACTGAAAACAGAGACTGTGGACATGTTACATATTTTTTTAACCTTCCTGGAAAACTGAATTAACATTGACATGTGAGTACCCAGCTTGGTATTATAATAAACTATTTGAGCACCATGTGCAAAACCATATCCATCAGTAATTATGAATGAAAGATTATTCTCCAATTATTTGTGTTTTTTATTTTCAGATTCATCAATATTCTAAATATCTGTTCTTGAGAATTCATCTGAAACCAAGGAATGATTACTTCAATGGGGAGAATGTCTGTATTTACTAGTTGCTCAGATACTTCCTAGACAGTTTTTATTAAATGCACAGGCACAGAAGAAATTTTTATGGACATTAAGAATCTCTCAGACAGAATTAGCTTGTAGGAAACCTTTTGCTGCAGTTTCCCTTAACCATGTCAAAACACCAAGGAGAGAGTGTAGACATCCTTTATCCACCAAAATTGCTCTACAATTTGGATGAGGGCTGAACTCATCATTGAGAGTATCTGCTAAGATTTTTGAGCACTGAACTATTTCAGCAGCATTAAAATTGTAGTCTTAAGGTTCTTGGTTCCCTCTGTCTCATTTTTTTCTTTGTTATTAAATTGTTTTTTGGGGAAAAATAAAAGGCTTCGTTCATCCAGGTTCCTTTAACTGTAACATCAAGAGTTTAATGTACTTTTTCTTTCTACTTTTTTTTGTCTTTCACTGTGAATCTTCAAAATGAAACATCAATTTTATATCTAAATTTTTAGTGCTGGACTTTGTAGTTTTTCCAGCTTGATATTTCCTTGAAATTTGAAGACAATTTTTAATCCATTTTTTCCAAAGTTATCTCAGAAAAACTGGTTATCTTATTGAGAAGAAAAAAAAAATGCTAGTTGAAAAGCACTGTTTGTCTACTACTGAAAATCCTGAATGAGAATTGCAGTTTCTCTTTTTCCCTAAATCTTACCCTTGAAAAACAACATCACATTCTGAAACAAGATTGGTTGACTAAGTTTTTAAGTTAAGTTCATTTTGAGCTTGCTGTAATATTTTATTTAGTCTTATTTCTTTTTATTTTCCTTTAACATATTTTATTTTATTTTAAAGTTGTTTTAGGTGATTAGAGAAGATAAAAGTGCTTTTCTGATTATAAATTATTCCAGCAAACTGAATGTAGACATAAATTAGCTACATGTATTGTCATTAAAAGGTGAATAATAATAACTTTAAAAAGATTCTGGTGATAACATAAACTATGAGATAAAAATCACAGATTAATTAAATGTCACAAAAAGGGAACGCTTCTATCTGTCTTACTTCTTCGTTTTTGCACAGATGAATGAGCTCTGTGGAAATTATGCAAAACAAAACCAAATAATAAACAAAGAATAAGCAATATACATAAAGATATTAATAAAGATATAGACCTCTTTCATACTTTATGTCACTAAGACAGCAAAGAATTAAAAATGGAATTACCAAGTTCACTTTGAGTTACTG
Organism: Calonectris borealis; assembly: GCF_964195595.1. Lineage (NCBI taxonomy): Eukaryota > Metazoa > Chordata > Aves > Procellariiformes > Procellariidae > Calonectris > Calonectris borealis. The sequence continues at coordinate 168,252,082 of NC_134312.1, forward strand.
TCTGTGAAGTAGGATAACAGGATTAGAAAGGAAGGTGATACCATTGCTTAGCTAAGAAATTCACTGAATAAGTGAAACCAGAAACTAAAAGAAGTGGTCAGTTGTTGCAATATCAACAATATCAATTCATATCCGGAGCTAACAAAATACTTTACTTTTACCCATCTCAAAATAAGTCATGAAATCTGATACAAAGGATGAAATACTTTAAAATAAGGAATGCATCCTATAACTGAGAAGGGAATGTCCTTTATGTTCTTTGTTATGCATGGGCACAGGATTTCAACATTGTATAATTTCAGAGCTAGTGCATGATTAAAGTTTTAAGTTACGGTAAAAGGGCAGAGTCTCCTGCTCTTACAGTGAATTGATTTCAGTGAAACTTTTCAAGCTAAAAGATAAAATATGTATTATTTCCTATGCAATGTCATCGCATGTACAACAAACCAAGACATTTATCAATTTCTTATAGTAACATGCTTTCATCTGTTCATGTTTTAGAATCTCGAAAGAAAATACAATTTTAAAATTATGAAATGTTAGGTATATTCATAAAAAAAAATCTTAAAGCAAGCAGCTGAAGATGTAAATATGGATATTGACATAGTTTTTACATCTAAATTTAAAAAAAAAAGAAATATCTGTATCCAGAATTTCTAACAAATTTTTGAAAGCTGTTAACCATTTCTGATTAAATTTCACTGACTGGTGCATTTATACCAAGAAAAGTAGCTCTGAGGTCTGGGAAAAGTGCTTAGAATTTTACATGCATTTCTGTTATAGTAATGTTTAGAGTAGTTATGACAAATCTATTATATGAGTGTCAGAATTAATATCTGCTATCATTGTTAAAAGCATGTAACCTGGGTAAAGCCCATTCTCACTTACTGGCTACTTCCATCAGTGCTGCTGGACTCCACACAGGTGGCAGAGTTCACAGCAGCAGTATCAAGGAACGAAAGGAAACAGTAAGAAGCATGTATGCATGTGTGTTTGCAATTCCATAGCTCTTACAGGGTTCCAGGAAATCCTAGAAAATAAAAAAAGGCTTCAGCACATGACATGAGAAGGCTTCATTGACAGTGATTTGGAGGTCGATTACTGTTGTGATTTAACCCCGCAGGCAGATAAACACCACACAGCCGCTCGTTCACTCCCCCTCTGCAGAGGGATTGTGGGGAGAATCGGGGAAAAAAAAAAAGTAAAATTCGTGGATTGAGATAAAGACAGCTTAATAGAACAGAAAAAAAAAGAAATACTAATACTAATATTAATACTAATACTACTACTACTAATAATAATAAATATACAAAGTGAGTGATGCACAATGCAATTGCTCACCACCTGTTGACCGATAACCAAGTAGCGATCGCTACTTCCTGGACCATGCCTCTTATTTATATACCGAGCATGACGTCATATGGTATGGAATACCCTGTTGGCCAGCTGGGCCAGCTGTGCCTGGCTATGCTCCCTCCCAGCTTCTGAAGAGTCCTTGACTAGCAGGGCACTTAGCAACAACTAAAAATATCAGTGTGTTATCAACATTCTTCTCATACTAAATCCAAAACACAGCACTAGGAAGAAACTTAACTCTATCCCAGCCGAAACCAGGAAAATTACCAAACCCTAGCTTCTTCTGTAGCTTCCATAGGGACGTATAGCCTGTCCCTGAGAGAAAACCGTATTTCAGGAGACTGAACTGTTCTCCTTGTTTCATAAGTAGGGAACTAAACCATACAAAGAATATGAGAGCTTCCCAAGGCACACAAAAAATCTATGACAAAGAATGACTTTAACCAGATCTCCCACTTGACCATGTGGTAACCAGTCCCTCGTACTATCTATACCAATAAGCCTGAAAAAATGCAGTTTTCCACCTAAGAATCTGAAATTGTCTTGTCATGACTGGTATTTATAGATTTGAACACTTTCACCATTGCTGTCTTCACATAGACATATCCCTTGCTCTTAAGGGATACAAATTACTGTATCTCCTTTATTTCAGTGGAACAAGAGCACTATATATAGGATAAGGACCTTTCCTTCTCATTTCATGAATGGCTTACCAATGGCTGTATTTTATTAATGTTAATATATTAAAACAGCTGACAAATAGTATCAGAGTTCTGTTTATATTGCACTCAATTTTCAGAGGCCTCTAACCACAACTTTTAAGCCACAGAATGCTTCAGGGATTTTAGTTCCATGGTCGTAGCAAATTGGGTGGATGTCTGAATGAGTAATTATGATTTGAATGTGCTCACACAATATTGTGTCATATAAACAATATTATAATGCTTCTTTCCAATTACAATATGAATGTGTATGTGAGTATAAAATGAGGACACATGCAGGTTGTAAAAGTGTCTAGTGTAGAAATTCTTTTATTTCAGTCATTATGTGGTAGCCTGAAGAAAAACAAAGTGTTAGATTTTATAAAGAACGTTAACAGAAACCCAATTAAAAATGGACTTTAATGCTGTGGAACACAATAGAGCCAAAAAGTGAGGACTTCATTTCCAGGGGTTTAATTCAGAGGTCCAAGTGTTTAAGTTCCTCATATTCTGGACGAAGAAAGCTAAGAACTGATCACTGCCCATGAGATATGAGTTAGGTGAGAGGCAGGAGGTATCAGCTCAAGCCCAGTGATGAGAGCTGCCTACATCAGACAGATCAGGGTGTAGGTGGAAAGAATATATGACTTTATCTGTTCATGTAATTATACTTTAGAATTAGGTAAAAAGACTTCACTATGAGCAGGAAGACACTTCAACTCGCTAATAGAAACACTTCCAGATGAGGCATTCTGCATGCAACTAATTTGATTTTATATCTCACTGAAGCTGACGTATAAGCTTGCTTTTTTCCTCACTCCTCTCAGAGCTTTCTCCATCCCTACCACTTCCCCTCTCCTGCTTCCAGCTGCACAGTCTGCCTTCGTCTACATATCACCAGTTCCGTCTGTGGGCCATTTAAACTTAATAAAACCTCAGAAAAAGTATCCAGAGGTTTTTCCACAGCTGTTTTCTGTATATTTTAGCTGATGAAAGTGCAGCACAGAAGAATGAAATGAACTCTCTCTGGCAGTACTTATCCATTTCTGGCAGTACTTATCCATTAATTAGGCTTATGAGCTCTAAATCACACATGTATCTTTTAGACTTCTAAGCTAAAGGTAGATCAATTTCATACTTTGTGGTATGTGTCCGTACCTGAATACATACCTCACAACTGGAAAAAGATCTGGGTACTAATGAGGTCAAGAAGACTTGTTGTCCAAGAGTAAACCCAAATGTCATGAGCAGACTGCAAGAGAAGGTTAAAAGGAGCCTTCAATACATAGCCAGCTATATCTGGAATGCTCCGATTTGTAGCTTTGTATTTTTGTAAGTAGACCAACATTGCATTTATATATGCACCTGAAATTGTAATTTACAGTGGTGATCTTAGAAGACATCCTAGACACCTGTCAGCATCTGACAGTGAAGTATGGGTTTATGATTTTGTGGGTAGAAATCTACAGTTCAAGAAATTACATGTGAAGTAAACATGTCATGCATTCATCTGCACAGTTGTGGAACATTTGGGGTTTTTTTTTAATAAAATATATCAGCCCTTGATGGTGCTGCACCCTTTTGCATAGCACTCATCGAGGGATCGGAGAGCATTTGCTCTGGGAATAGAAGAACAGTTTCTAACATTTCTTACCCTGAATGACTAGAAATTACATTTTCCAGTCTTTAGGGAGGACATCTACCGCAAGTCAACGAGTATTCTCTGGTCCTTCTGTTAAAACTGTGCCATTGAGTAGCCAGAAATGAAAAATTCCTAAAGATGGAAAAAGATCTAGCAAATGACAGATTGACTACATGGTATAATTGCTAGAATACACTCCTGAAAGAAGAGAGACCTATTTCCAGTACTATTTCCATGCAGAGATAAGAATTCCAGAATGCCATTTATCTTCCAGATATATTTTTTAAACTTTCGACCATTTGTAACTTAGGTGTTTTGCAGGTCAGGTTGATATTAGCATCACACTGTCTGAAATATTTTCTATTGCAGAATCATTGGAGTCAAAGTATATGTGTCCTCAAGCAACTTGGCAAGAATGATTTGCCAAAATGATGACTTAGGGGCAGCTACTTTGTATAACTACGTCAAGATGGCAAAGGGAAGAAATAGTTAAGGTAGGTGCAACATTTGTGTACAGGAAAAAAAAAAAAGACAAATAGAAAATAAGAGGGGAGAGAGTTGAAAAGAACAAAAAGGAAAAGGAAAAGAAAGAAGAGGAAAAGAAGAAGGAAAATAAGAGGGGTGGAAGAGGAAACCCTACCCACCACTGAATTTACACAGGAATTAAGGAACTACTTTTAAATATTAGAGAAGGAAAATTATAAAACACTATCTTGGTAAAGAATAAAAAAGAGGAACAAACCAAACCAATAAAAAAAACAAAACTGTAACTGTGAATAAACAGAGTTTGATCAGTTTAGCAGAGAGATTATATAGTAGGGTGGCCTGCTGCAGCAGACTATTACTGATGAATCAATAGGCTTCTTCTAGTCTCATTATGATTGACTATGGTATTCTAGTTTCTTAATATTCCATTCCCCAAATTTATTCATATTTTAGTCTATAAGACATAAATATTCAAGCTACCATAATAGTAAATAGTGTTATTGATAACTTGATTTTAAAAACTTAATCATAAAGGTAATAACATTTAATAAGATGCCTCTTTTTGATGAATTTGCTTCAGGAAGTATTCTAGATTTCATTTAAATTTTTACATAAATTATTTTGCATGGGGGAAAAAAAAAAAAAAAAGCATATGTATGTATATCACTTTCTGGGACCTTAAAGTCAACAGAAGTTATTTTAATATACTAACACTATGCAGAAAGGTGTTGACCATTTCAGGGAACTCTGAGGGTTGGCTATATGTGATCTTGTTAAAATTTATGCTATCAGTCAGAAAAAAGCCTTCTAACCAATGCCGAATGAAGCTACCAGTGCACTTTTCTGGTTGTTTCAAAAAGGAAAGATTTCCTGTTAAGATTTCTTTCATTTTTCTTTAGAATGTTATATTTCCAAGGAAAAAGGGGTGTCCAGTGATTAAGTTAAGAATTATTTTTATCCCTGCCCTGTCAACTTTTGCCAATATTTATTAAGACTTACTCTATAAACTTGTTAATGCCTAAAGCTGTGACCATTTGTATAGAAGACTCTAATATTTGCTCATTCTTTGCTATGCCTCAGGCATGAGTTATCAAAATGCTTTTAGATTGCAATTATACTAGAAGCCACTTCACAATCAAGATTACGCAAGTATTTTCTTACATCAGTAAAAACCCCAAGTTTAATGACAGTAAAACTAGATTTATTCTCTATAACATTCTAGTGTAACCTGGCATTGACTAACATTTTTATTGTTACAACTTGAAGATAAGCATCTAGGAAAAAAACAATTTCTCAATTATTACTAAAATATACATTGCAGTGTCTCTAGTGATTTCCCAGAGCAATTCTGCAGATTTTTTTAAAAGCAGTTGACTACCAGGCTTGAGTCAACTGTTCACATATAAGAAGGTATACAGTACCATTTGAGTTTCCCTATGGTATCTCAACTGTTTTCTAAGTATTTCTGAAGGAAATCACAAGTTTTCCATGGATCCCTCTAGACACCTATGTGCAGACAACAGATCTGGGCCCTATGAACCTGTATGCTTTCGAAAACTGCTAGAGGGAGATCCTGAACTTATGATATGGAATAATTACTTTATTTAAGAGGTATAATAAGTAGTTATACCTCATCTTCAGATAGAATGTATATCTCTTCTTGGGGTGCCTCCTACCCTACTGTGATAACGGTACAACTCATTATGCAGAAGAAATTCTAGTTAAATACTGGTCAGGAGAAAGCAAAAATTTGTTCTCATGTACAGAGGTTTAATTTATAGTTCAAGTTATTGGGGGAAAATTGGATGAATAGGTTCAAATTCATCTTAAGAGAAGTATTACTATGAAATCCATTAGAAGGTCACAATTTTGGAGTGAATATAGAACCTTTGTTAATATTTACTGTACAGGACTGGAAGGAAGAGATCATGAATTCTGGGCAAGTTATATCACTTGTCTCATTTTATCCTCCTGGAGAATCTCTATAAAATTCCTCTTATCTAAGAAGTGACTAATAGGAAGTAATTTGTTTTTGATAAGGGAGTTTATTTTTGTTCCTCTGAAATGAGTTGTTTAACCTGTATTGAGCAAAAGAAAAAGTTTTGCTTTTAATATAGCTTTCTGTAATAGCTTTAAAAACTAATGTAACTCTTTTCTAGTTGATAATGACTCTACGTAGGAATTCAGAAGAACTGTTAGCATCATACCAACACATGTTGTTACAGTAACAGATGGTAATATATCAGTTGTTGGTAGCATCGTGTGTTACGCTGACATATAGCTTAGCAGAGGCCATTCCTCAGGCTGATGATTACATAATTATGAAAGATGTGGCAACTTGAGTGATGTACTAGTGCCCTGCTTTTGGCTGGGATAGAGTTAATTTTCTTCCTAGTAGCTGGTATAGTGCTGTGTTTTGGATTTAGTATAAGAATAGTATTGATAACACACTGATGTTTTAGTTGTTGCTCAGTAGTGTTTACACTAGACAAGGACCTTTCAGCTTCTCATGCTCTACTGACTGAGAAGGCTGGAGATGCACAAGCACCTGGGAGGGGGCACAACCAGGACAGCTGACCCAAACTGGCCAAAGGGTTGTTTCATACCATATGACGTCATGCCCAGTATATAAACTGGGGGAAAGCTGGCCACGGGTCCGCTGCTTGGGGACTGGCTGGGCATCAGTCGACAGGTGGTGAGCAATTGCATCGTGCGTCACTTGCTTTGTATATTCTATTATTATTATTATTACTATTTTATTTTATTTTATTTCAATTATTAAACTGTTCTTATCTCAACCCACAAGTTTTCTCACTTTTACTCTTCCGATTCTTTCCCCCATCCCACCACGGGGCGAGTGAGCGAGCGGGTGTGTGGTGTTCAGTCCCCGGTGGGGGTTAAACCACAACAACTAGTTTCCTTGACACTTCGTGTCATGGGCAATCTTTGGGCAACTGTCAGAGTCAGACATGCTGTAAAGTCAATGCAATGGAAAAAAAGATAACCTGTAGACATCCTGTGATTACATCTGTTTATGCTTTTTAAAATCAAAATCAGATACTCTCTATAGAGTATTGTTTCTCATTACTTAATTTTTTTGTTAATTAATGGAACCATAAGACTGAAAACACTCTCTCAGGTGGATGGGCAAATAGCAGCTAGGATCACAACGAGATCCTTAGTCATATTTTTAAATCAGCACACAAGTTAGGATTCAACTGTCGTAATCATAACCATTCAGATTTGTATCCCTAACATTGTAGCTACACCAATGTTTACAAAATAATTTAAGATTCATTGGGAAGCATGAGGAACATAGCCTACAGTTTACAGCAATTGCTAACAGTCTCTCCCAACCTGATTTTAAGAAAGGCATTTACTAAGCACAGCCATGGGGGCAAGGCTTCCGACCAAAAGAGTAGGACTCCCTATTCCTACATTTTTAATGGAAACCTTCAAAGAGAGCTGAAATGCTCTTCTAGCTGTGGCATTCATAATCATGAATGATGAATTATAATTCATGATTATAATTTGTAATTATAAAATATACTTTCTTCTTGAATCTTCTCACACTGAGAATAAGGAAACTGAATTTGTGTTCTGACAGTTCTGCAATTAACATGCTATTGTATAGCACACACACACACAAAAATCTCTCCACATTTTGGACATGTTTTATAAGAAAAGCCTTCATTTTACTACATTTTATGCAAGATGTTCTATATGTAAAAGTTCAGTAAGCTTCCAGAATACCTACTGCCTTGCAAGACATGCTTTCAATTTCTAAGTAGGTTCAGCAATTAAATAAACACTGATGTGATTATCAAAAAATAATTCAGGAAAAGGAGTTCTAGACACTCTTGAGACAGAGATGAGGGACTACACAGACAAATAGAAGATTTCAATACATTTGAACATCTCAATTTTTTGTATTTGGTTCATTTCATGATTATTTAATAGAAAGAAGAACTTTTATGGTAGAACTAATTATTTGGTCTTTTTTTTTTTTTTTTTAATCAATATTTTGATACTATGAATCACTCCTCCAAAATGCCTGATTCTCTTCCTTAACTTTAAATTAATGATTACATCAGATGATTAGATGATTATATCAGATGTAGATGCTAGCGTTATGGACAGAAGTAAACCAGCACCCCTGGTAAACAAACCCAGAGTACATGGAGTTCAGTACCAGGACTTCCAAACTTGCTCAGTGCAGACCTTCAGACTGCATAGTCACATCTCATTAGCATGAATAGAAATCATATGACTAAATCTTTGATTAAGGCTAATCAGACCAATGGTTCTGATTGTACCAGTAGATAGAAGCTGAATAACAATTATTACTGATGATACATTATACCATAATTTGGAAACAAATCAAGCAATTTAACTTTCCTTAAAGGGCAATGATACACAATTTCAGCTGGTGAGAATGAAGCTGATTTTTAGCTAAATGCTAATGGAAGTTCAGCCCAGCTATTTTCATTCTGTGAATTCCTCTAATCTTGACAGGCAACCTCTTTGAAATGTTGTTATCCTCCACACAGACTGGTTTTTTGTACTTCACATATAGAATCATAGAATTACAGAATCACTAAGGTTGAAAAAGACCTCTAAGATCATCCGGTCCAACCATCAACCCAACACCACCATGCCCACTAAACCATGTCCCTAAGCGCCACATCTACACGTCTTTTAAATACTTCCAGGGATGGTGACTCAACCACTTCCCTGGGCAGCCTGGTCCAAGGCTTGATCACCCTTTCACTAAAGAAATTTTTCTTAATGTCCACTCTAAACCTCCCCTGGTGCAACTTGAGGCCATTTCCTCTCGTCCTATCGCTAGTTACTTGGCAGAAGAGACCGACACCTTCTTCCTTTCAGGTAGTTGTAGAGCACGATGAGGTCTCCCCTCAGCCTCCTCTTCTCCAGACTAAACACTCCCAGTTCCCTCAGCCGCTCCTCATAAGACTTGTGCTCCAGACCCTTCGCCAGCTTCCTTGCCCTTCTCTGGACACGCTCCAGGACCTCCATGTCCTTCTTGTAGTGAGGGGCCCAAACCTGAACACAGTATTCGAGGTGTGGCCTCACCAGTGCCGAATACAGGGGCACGATCACTTCCCTACTCCTGCTGGCCACACTATTTCTGATACAGGCCAGGATGCTGTTGGCCTTCTTGGCCACCTGGGCACACTGCCGGCTCATGTTCAGCCGGCTGTCAACCAGCACCCCCAGGTCCTTTTCCTCTGGGCGGCTTTCCAGCCACTCTTCCCCAAGCCTGTAGCATTTCATGGGGTTGTTGTGACCCAAGTGCAGGACCCGGCACTTGGTCTTGTTAAGGCTCATACAATAATTAGGAAAAAAATTATAAGACTGGTTTGCATATTTTGGATAAAAGAGTTAATAGGAAAAAGAAAGGAAAGGTAAAAAATTCTCAGCATTCCTTTTTGTTTTCCAGCAGCTTAATATGTTCCTTAGTGAAGTGAAATGGAACTTGCTCCAACCAAAAAACTCGATATAACAACCTTTGATATACACTAATTATTATGAAAAGGTCAAAAATATTACCTTTATCAAGTATGAAATCAAAATCAAATTATATCTGTCAATATGTTTTTGAACTCTGTTAAAGCACTCATTGCTATTTTTGGGGAGGAAATTTTGCCTAGAGGTAAATTATGACTTCTTATTATGAACAAGAAATGTTGAAAATACATGGAGAAACAAACAGGAATAAATTATCTTACGAATTATGTTAGAACTACAGACAGAAAGAAAATGTTGTCAGCACATTGTTTAAGACTCTGGATGTATAAAATTTTCATGTTAGTATTCTGGGTGTTTACCGTTGTTAGAAAAGTAATCTAAGTGTCAGATTCCAACATGGATCCTGGTTATCTAAAGGCTTAGACTGTTTATACAGGGACCATCTATTTGGGATGCAGTTATTACTACCTTCAATTGTTTCAGAATTTTTGAGAAAGGTACATTCTTGAGAAGACAGGTTGCTTTTATTAGTTGGATTCATTCTCAGTCTTCCAAAGAATTCCTATAAGCTGTCAGACTTATCTTTGAGGTAGCCTTAGAGATATTAGGAAGAAGTACTAAGATGATCTTGAGGTTCAAGACTGAGAGACTGCCATGCAGTACTAGTGAACCAGTTAATCTAAAAGTGATGATATGGCAGATGTTATTGATTTTGCACAAGCAAGGCATCTTGAAGGAAAAAAAAAAGAAAGAACAAACAAAACCCCACACGTTTTTCTGTTGAAGATCTCCTTTAGCAAAACTTTAACCATATACACCTTTACCACTAGAGCACCACTTCAGAGGCAGAGCTATTCTGAGGAGGTACATCCTCAGCTGTAGATTTCCTGAGATATCTAAAATGATAGCCTCTACCCTTAAATTTGGAGAAATTCTGTATCAACAGGATTTGTGACTGTAAAAATCATTAGTTTTATAGCCAAAGCCATAGATATATTTAACAGAGTTCCTTTGTTCTTGTTTGCTAGATGTCCAAAGGCATCATAACCTAAAATCTGTTTGGCTTAAAGATCCACTTCCATACTGAAATCACAGCAGATTGTGATTTTTTCAGGTAAGTCATTGTAAAATACTCCCCATAATTTCAAAATATCTGACATAGTAAAACAAGACAGTATATGGCAAAACACACATGCAGAGAAAAGGAAGTTAGTTTGTGTGGATGCTTAAATTTCCAAAGGTCTGGTGGAGTGGACTTGAGTTCCTTTAACAGCCAATGGAGAGAAATGGAGGGTTTAGTCTATCTGATGCATTTTAGATACTATCACATAAATGACTCTCTCAAACTGTCCTTCTCTTTCCACTGAGTATGTACTCAAACTCAGATGTAAATGACTACTTTTAATCAAATAAATCTTACGGTAAGACTATTTTAGAAGTCAGATGGGTTAAAAAAGAAATAGTGGCATACTTGCCTGTCAGTTGGAACTGTTCAGAAAAAAATGTTCCTGTAGGAACAATTTTTCAATTTTTCTCATTTCCTTCACTTTATTCCTGGTGCAGAAGAAGGCTGTATAGCCCTAGATGATGCTATTCTTCCTGCTGCTACCAAAAATGCAGTCAAAACTTCTTGGCTGCAATATAGTTGGCCCTCCAGGCTACATTCATCATTTTCTTTCAGGTCAATTGTGATTTACTCATGTTCGCTTTCATTGGTTCATCTTTCACGGCTTCCTAGTATTTTAAAAATGGAACCGTTACTGAAAAAGAGAGTGGCAGTGTGATAAAAAAAGATCTGCGAAGTTTTTGAAGCTTGATCCCACTGACATTCTTTAATCAAGGTATTTGGCTAGTTACTGTTGGTGCAAACAGCACAAAGGTAAGTGGTACCTTCTACTCGACCCCAAAACCTCCCTCCCCGCCCCTCACCACATATAAATTTACAGTCAGTTAACTGATATTCAGCAACATCACAGGAGCTGTTTGAGTTTATATGTGTAACAAATGATAACTGTAAACTAAACCATAGCAAAACAAGCTTCAAAAAAATGCTTAGGGTAACACTTTGTTCTAGATGCAGAAATGGCTAAGAACACATAATTACTGAAACTGAGCTGATAAGTAAGTCATTAAGCCATGGTGATTTGTAATCTTCTGTCTATACTTTGAGTCTAACAAAGAGTTGCATTCTGTGCTATTAGTCTGAATTATCTTTTCTGGTAACATTTACTGCAGTACTCTAAAGACTACAAAGACATGAATTATTTAAGTTATTGTTTTAAAAAAACTGAAAAAGTCTTATCTATATATTAAGTATGCTTGGTTGCAAGAGTAGTCTGCATAAAAGGTGTCTTCCAGAACAGATTCCCATTTCACTCTTCAGATATCATCTTCCTGGAGATAGGAAAAAAAAAAAATCTATTTATCGAACTTGATTTAGTTATGTAAAAGTTGCTTCTGCTGCCATTTGAGACACCCTAGTATATCTAGTGCATTCCTTTGGGGCTGGCAGATATGACAAAAGAGGCCTGTATGAGGCCTGTATCTTCCTGAATTGGTAGAGTTGGGCCAGTCAGCTTAACCAAAGCTCAAATGGCTTCAGGTGCCTATACTTAAGCAACTGAATTGAAGCCACTGTCTCTTCAACTACCAGCCTCATCTGACTTTGCAAAATTAAATGGTCCAGTTTTAGCAGGACACTCGGAAAATCTGTCACTGAATCCTTATTCAACTTCACATCTCTGACACAGTCAAATAAAAAACAATGACAACAGGATCTTCTGGATGTCTCTTTACGCAGCAGAGCAAAGTTCATAGAACACAGAAGAAAAAATTTATAAAATTATTATGGAATGATGTCACCTACAATAGCAGATGTAGCAAACCGAAATAAAGATTAATCATAGTTAATTGGGGAAAGGGGGCAGCTGGGGTTCATTTCAGTACCATATCTCTTATTCTGAGGCAAAATGAAATGAAGATTTGGGAAAAAATTACATAGGGTTCATTCATAACGCCTCACTTAAGGAAGCTGTAACTTACCTCCCTTAAGCAAGCACGTAATGAGATAGGTAGACAGTTATTGGTTAAGCCAATATTTTGTGACTCTGATATCAAATTACTGGGAAGTTAAAAAAATAGAAACAGCAAATACAACTAAAAATATCCATTCACTCTAGTTTTAAAATTTGCTATAGCAACTGTGCAATTTGTACTTGTTCTCTGCTAATATTCCAGTGAATAATTTACTGGCAGCAAGCTCCAGATGCATTAAGTATCAGAAGATGTTAACAAAATTATTCAAATTGGAAATAGGAAGTGTTAGCACTGAAAATATGCAAGATTAAAAAATTACAATGACAGAGCTAAAGCACGAGAAAGTTGTGACTGATGATTTTAATAACAGCTTGTGTTTGAAGTAAGTGCATCCAGCAAACCCACCACAAGCTATTTGCAGAAATTATTCAGCAATAAATTTAGAATAAATTAAAGCAGAGCATGTTCATAGATAACTCACTACTAAATATTCTAAGAAAATTCCAAAGACTTGTTAGAAATGGGAAACGTAAATTGAGAAAGGTATAATGTTAACCTTTTCTATATTCATCCATTCAAGTTTTCCAGTATAAAACTTTCTTTCAGTATTCTTGTCTTCCTCCTAAAATGAATACTCATTGAATAAGTACTTTTAGTATATTTGCATAATTACTGGGATGAAGTATTTCTTCTTCTCAGGATGGCAGTATCTATTTAACGTACTTATAATCCAACCACACAATTATCCTGAACTAAATGTAAACACGGATGAAAAAGCCCTCCCACAATCATGTTTAAACTGGCTAAAATATTACCATATTGTTCGATTCTATTTTCTGCTTTCCTTGATAGTTTTAATACCTTAGAATATAGACTTGATTAAGACAGAAAGTCTGGGATTTTTCAAAGAAGTGTACATTGTAGATTGTGATTACATTTGTTAGATTCACAGTGGGGCCAAGTGAGTTTTGCACTGGTGTGGCTTACTGTCTGTGCTGGGTTGTCCTTGGCTGGCTGCCAGGTGCCCACCAAGCCACTTTTTCACTCCCCCTGCATCAATAGGACAGGGAGAGAAAATATGATGAAAAGCTCATAGGTCGAGATAAGGACAGGGATATTGCTTACCAATTACCATTACAGGTAAAACAGACTCAACTTGGGGAAATTAATTTAATTTATTGCCAATTAAACATAGTAGGATAATGAGGAATAAATCTAAAAACACCTTCTCCCCACTCGCACTGCTCCATGGGCACAGTACCTTCTAGGAGCCTGCTCTAGCATGAGCTCTCCACAGGCTGCAGCTTCCTTCAGGTCATATCCACCTGCTCTGGTGTAGGGTCTTCCACGTGCTGCAGGGTGGATATCTACTCCACCATGGTCCTCCATGGGCTTCAGGGGGACAACCTGCTTCACCATGGTCTTCTCCAGGGGCTGCAGGGGAATCTCTGCCCTGGAGTCTGGAGCACATCCTCCCCCTCCTTCTTCACTGGCCTTGGTGTCTGCAGGCTGTTTATCTCACATTTATTCACTCCTCTCTCCCAGCTGTTTAGCAGCAGTTTTTTACCCTTTCTTAAATGTATTATAACAGAGGCTCTACCACCGTCGCTGATGGGCTCAGCTTTGGCCAGCGGCGGGTCCGTCTTGGAGCCGGCTGGAATTGGCTCTGTCCAACATGGGGGCCGCTTCTGGTGTCTTCTCACAGAAGCCATGCTTGCAGCCCCCACCCCCACATCTGCTACCAAAACCTTGCCACGTAAACATAATACACTGTCTTTGGTAATGATTCTCAATTTATGTTCACACACAAAAGACAAGATCCAAAGTTTAAAATATTCTAAACCTCAGAATGAAATTTCAGATTCAGTCATGCTGAAATTCTGTGTTCTCTCCAGATCTCTGATTTCCTTCCCTTCTCCTTATTTATCATATAGAAAACAAAAAAAAAATCATGCCTCAGTTGGGCCCTTTAGGCCCAGCCATTCAGCCATTGATCATTTATCATAACCATTTTGCTATGATAAATTCAAAAGTGGATCTTATTAGAAAAGGAGAAAAAACCCAAATAACTGAAAACATCCACAGAGAATTTTTTGACGGCATCAATTATAATTGAAATATTTTACATATAGATTATAAATTCCACTGAAAAAGGAAATAAGCCATAAAGCAAAAAGTAAATCTCATTCTCTTTTGAGATGTGATCAGCATAGTAGTCATACAGAAACATTTTGTTTTAGTGCAGAATCAAATTTCAGATTTGATTGAAATTGCATTGTTGTTTTTGCTGTAGAAATAACCTTCTACAGAGCAGTAATCCATAAATATATGTCAGATCTGGGACTTAAAGCCTAATGTGACTGATCAGTTTAAGATTTTAATATAAAACCGAGGAGGTAATACCTGACTGCAAATATAGCCTTACTACATTGCAAAGGCTATAACAGAGGGCTATATTAATCTTAGAGATGGATGAACCTTGGAAAATCTGCCTGCAAAGCGAACTCACCAGCCTATCTAATGTGCTTTCAAAGACTGCTAGCTCAGCAGGGTGATCCTAATGTATTTCTTTCAGTGAAAGAATATTGAAAAATAGTGGTTATCTCCAACTAGCTTATGGCTTCATGTTTTGTTTACAAAAGTGCATGTCTAGTTCTTACATTTTTGTAATACAACTTAGATGAAGGCTGCTATTTTTTTACTTAATATTTTAACCGTTCTCTTAACTTCACAGCCTTCAGTCATTTCTTTCTCTCTATCTTTTCTCTATTGATTATTGCATAACCAATTTCAACCTTTATGTTTTTCAACCACTTTCATCTACAGGCTCTTTTATTCATGACAATCTCTTCTTAACCTTGTATGTTAAACCTCAAACCACTTCATTTTTCAAAAATTTCTTAAGAAGATTCTGAGTGTAATTCTCTTTACTTGAGAAGCATCAAGCTGAACAGATCTAAAGGAATTATTCTAAAATTCTAAATACACAAATAAAGGAATCCTGATATTAATCACCTAAAGTTTGTATTTTTTCTTCATTACACCTTATTTTTTATCTGGGCTTTATCTATCTATCTCAGTTTTGTGGAAATAATATTATCCTTTCCTAAGACTGTAATTGTCCCAGGAAAACTGCCCATGGAGATTTTATTTTCTGACTTTGTGAAAGCAGGAAAGGTAACACTATAAAGAAAGTAAATTGCCTTGCATAGTAATAGTACTACCTTATATAGCATTGACCCTCCCTCTGGCATTTCTATTACCTGAAAAAAGGAACTCCACTAGTAAGGATAACATATTACTTGTTTGTAAGAGAGTTTTTGTTTTCAGTCAGTTTGCTCAGAATTTCTTAATTATTACCCGCTGATGATTTTTCAGAATGGAAACAACAAGCTTTCCCATAAACTCCTCAGCTAATAAAGTGATATTTTATCTTATTTTATGTCACCTTCTTTCCAAGTCCTTTGGAGGAACTTGCACCTTTTGGAGAGGAAAAAAACAGTTTAGATGTTGAGTTTCTGCCGTACAGGGAAGCTACAGCTCCACATAGATAGACGGCAGTTTAAAACAATTTTCACTCCCATGCAAAAAAAAAAAAAGGGAAATCATGTCTATTCCACTTAGATTAGTAGAGAAAACTGGACATGAAAACAGTTGTGGAATCCCTCAAGTATCTGTATCCATTAATTTTCTCTTGGTGAAAGGGTCTTTTTTTAAATTACACAGAATTAACAAAATTAACATACATTTTAAAGTCAGAACAGATTTATTTATTTTCTTGCTTATATTATTTTTGGGGATCAGAAAAATCAGAATACATTTCAAAGGAAAATTGCTATCTATTTTCTTTTTTCAAAAGATAACACCTGTCATGAATGGTATCAGAAATATTAAGCTCAGTGTTAATGTTCTTTTCTGGTTTCAGTTCAGTTCAAATATTTCTCATCCTTCACCTTCATCTAAATTTATCTTTTCTGTATTATGGTACTACTAGCTTTTACTTTATTTCATTTTCTCATTTTCAGTTTTCCCATTTTCTTCCCTTTCTAGAGCTACCTTAATTTTTAGCAGGTGCCTTCAGTGTATTACCCTACCTTTTGGCACAGATAATATTCAGAAAGAATAAATAAAAATGCTGTTGTTTTTTATTTTCATCATTCTTCTTTCACTGCAGATTTACTAAAAACAGTCTGTTCCAACTCTCATGCTTTTTTTTTCTTCTGGTTTATTGCCATGCTCTGTACTGTCAATATGCTTAGATTAGTTTGTGCTTGTATTTGCTCTATAATTCTGTGAAGCTCTGTTCTTGTAATCAAGAACAGAAAAATTATATTTGTACAAATGAATTATGAAACTTTCTTATATAGATCTTGTCATAAATTCAGATTTTGTTAGCAAGAAATACTTGAGAAATAATTTTACTTCCTTGCTAGCAACAATATGTGCCCTTTGATGTTGTTGGCTCTTATAAGGCATGACACTTCTTCAATTCAGTTTGTCAATGATGAATGGAAATGTATTCACTTATCTTTCCCCCCCCCCCCAAGATTTTCTTTCCGCTGGTTTAGTGAACTGAATCAGCCAAATGGGGGTCCAGGAAATACCATAATGAGCACAAGGGAATTGGTGAACATAAAAAAGAGTGCCTTTCAGTGAACTGTCAGCTCAACAGTATTAGGTTACTGTAGGTTCAGATAAAAGGCTTCAAAGTATATTACTGTGTATTCCATACACTAGCAATAAAGCTAGTTCAATGTAGTTGGTAACATTTTAGATCAATGTTACCAAACTTTAGCAACTCTCATTTCTATTTTAGAAAAACAGCAATTGTAGTGATCTGATGTTTAAGGTTATATGGACTGAATTACACGTCAGTTATGCATTTGGCTAAATAGGCAAATCAGGGGTTTAAGCATTTGAACAGTGTTTCAACAAGACAACACTATAATCAGTTGTAACTTTACAGTTTGGGAAAAGATAATTAACTCATAATATTTTTTTCATAATATTTGAGACAATTATTTAAACTACTATATATTTAAATTCTACACTTTAACTGAACTCTTATCTGATTGATGAGAACTTTCATCCAGAATTTTCTTCAACTTAAAGAAAATATTCAAAATATTGGCTAGTAATATTTTAATTTGGCTTTCTTTTACAAGTATCACAATTTACTGTACACAAAGTGTGCTTGTTATTATTCTATTATAGTTATATATGATGCTATAAAATCTGTTTCCCTGTGGTTTAAATGAAGAGGGAAAGTTAGGATTTTGAATTTTGTGACTTCCAAGTATTTAAATTAATGTTGCATTACCATGTTCTTTTTCTTTAAATAACAGAACACTTTGGATTAATATTGATTTAATGGAGCTTTTTGATGTCTCTGACACATTTCTCATTTCTATTAAACTGTTTTGCATTACTTCAAAGTGCTGTTGATTTATGAGTCATAAATATGCAAAGTGCTAATTTGCCATGTCTCTAGCATGCCTCTTAACTTTCTGGCTTTGTGTTTATTGTTGTGCTTGTGTTTGTTCGCACATCATTTCATTGCAAGAAAACATTGTACAGATAAAAAATATTTTAATTTAAACATTTTTGGATCTGAAAACACTCTGCCTTCATCTCAGCATCATTACTGGTTCAGTCGTGTTTTAAATGAGGTTCCTGTTATAGTGCTAACTTTTTTGCAGTCATTCCAATAATGACAAAGCCATAATGTTACTCATATTAACATTCAAATAACACTCACTATTTAATTTTCTTTGGATTTCCTTTGTTTGCAGAGAATGATTTTCTAATTAGTAGTGTGTCACGGCTATTAAAAAGAAAAAAAAACCACATATTCTCCTCATCATCATACTTATGGTGGCTGTAGTGATAACACCTTTTACGAGCAGAGCAAACCACTCAGAGTGTGTTGAGAATCAACTCTTCCTTACAGTGGAAGAGAAATCAAGACAGTAAAATAGTTTTACTGATTTTAGCTAGAGAAGAGAGGAAAAACCATGCCATATACTCTCACATCAAAACACTTGTTAACCCATCAACATTGCTTGTATTTCACACTCATTATTAGAAAACTTACCTTCAAAACCTTCCTCAATTGATCTTTCTCTTGTATTTTTATTTTTGAAAAACTTTTTTTTTCTTCCTTATTCTTATTTTCAGAGGTGTGATATCCTTGTCTGATATTCAGGAATAATAAGGAAAAACAAAGTGGACAAAGGGGTATCTAAAGACAAGTGTGAAATGAAACGTAAATCTTGTCTTTCTTTGCAAACTCATTTTAAGTGTACATAATGTTCTCTCAGTAACATGATTCCTTTTTGTTTTCCTCAATCAAAGAAGTAGAAAAGACCTATAGTGTTATATTTACTTTTTTCATTTCTTCAGTAGCAGCTGCTGCTGCAACTATGATCTGCTATTTCAGTGTATTTTCTCAGTGGAGAAAAGCTTAAATATATATGGTTTCTTTTAGAGTCTTCTCTTTTCCCATGGCCCTTCAGAAGACCCATGCAAGTAATATTTTTATATATACACACATATATAAAAGTTTTGCAATAAAAATCTACAAAAGAAATATATTTAGAGTCTGATTCACAAGAGGAAATTGTACAACTTCTTAGTTTAAACAATAGGTTCCCAGTAGTCGGAATTAAATTTTAAAATCTGTCTTTAAGATGTGAGCTACTTAGATATCTCAGATTCATATCACTACTAAGCCTAAGTGAGAGAAGAACAGACTTGGATGAAAAGTGTGTTTCTGAAAATCCTTCCGAATACAGCTTATTCATTGGGCAGAAGGAAGAGAGCAGGAGGAGGTTAAAAAAATAGGTGAGTACAGTAACAAAACGCTTTGAACATTTGTGCAGTAAGTTATAGACCCTGCACATACAAGGATCTCAGCTGATATTGAGCCCATTCATTAGCATTGTTTCATTAGCATGCCAAATACTTCTTCACATGCAAACTATTACCTTCAAGTACCAATCTCAGGTTAAAGACAATAAAGAATAGCTGTAAATCAGAGATTCTTTAATTCTCTTTCAGCTGTTGGTCAGTACATGAATGTTTCTTCTCCAGTTCCTTTCCCTTCAAAGTTAAATAGCTTTGCTTAAACTGAAGCTAATTATAACAGTTGCACTTTAGCTGGTATTTTAACATAAGTAGTTTGATTTTGCTACAGAGGTATAGTGGTGTTAAAAGTTCCATACCTTCATTGATGAAAAAGAAATACTCATGCCTCATATTGGTCCTTCCTCCTCTGTCAAGAAGAAAAGATGTAACAAAAACAAACAAACAAACATTAGAAACTGAAACAGAAATTGACCCTGCAATAATGTTACTGAATAGGAAGCTGATCTAGGAAGCAGAAGGAAGGCTCACTGAATTTCTGACTGTACCAGGTGCTCTATTTCAGATTAACATCAATGCAGAATTTATAGTTCCAAATCAGGTATTCTGGAATATAAAATTTTCTTAAATCTGTTGGAGTTTAACCATTTTACAGATTTATTAATAGTAACAAGAGTAGATACTTGAATCTGGATCTCTGACATCTCAGATGAGTCCCCTATTACTCTGTATACAGTACCTTTGACTGCTGGACTAAATGCACCCGTTCTGTGTTAGATGAACATTTGGATAAAAAAAATCCAGGATGCTTGAGGATTCACTATAGGATGAAGAATGAAGCTCTAAATGCTATTACTTCTTTCTCTACTGAGGTTGTGGGACAATCAAACATAAGGACTGGAGATGACTGTAAGATATAATTATACTATTAAGGAAAACTAGGAATGTCCACATTTTCTCTAGAAAGTTCACATTCTTGCTAGGGAACAGCCAAAAAAAAAGGCTGTTTTTTTTTTTTTTTTAATGGCAGCCATAATGGCAGCCCTGTTTCCTTGTTGGTAACTACCTCTGAGTTTTCACAATAATGACACTCAACATCAATAAAGATGTTCTCCTTCCAAGGAGTGTAATAGATATTAGCAGCAATCGCTTTCTAAATGCTAGTAAAAATTGATAGAAACATTGAAGCAGAAGCAAAGAAAAGAACCAGAGGCCTTAACACAGAAATTTCAGAGATTTCTTGATGTAAAAGAAGTCTGAAGACATACACAAATGATTACAATCCTCATAGTCCAAAGAAAGCAACAACAAACCTCATATGAAACACCAGTCCAGTCTGGGAACACTCTGATCGACGCAAAGCAGCTCATCTTTTTAATATAAAACCCAATCAAAAAAACCCTCAGAATCCATCTTCTTCCAAGCTTTTGACTTCAGTGGTTTTTTACTTAACTGTTGTAATTCTGCAAAGCATTATTAAGGCATAAAAGCCTCCTGTGTGGACAAAAAAAATTGATAGGAACCAAAAAATCATCATTTCGGGTAGCTTAATCTAATAGCACTTATCAAGATTCCTGTCTAGAGGGAGATGTGGATCAGCTGCATCAAGGAGCTGCTATGGTTAGCCTGCCCCAGCAATGCTCTAATGAACACAGAAAGAGTGTTCCTTTAGCAGCAGGTGGGGGCAGTTGCCTTCAGGCTGAGGAGTGCTTGCACTAAACCTGAAATGTGAATCCACGCACGTTAAATCTCATATCATGAGAGGCAAGTAGGCTTTCTGGAACCCAAATCATTTTAATTTCACTCATGGTAAAATATAGGGGAGTCAATATACTATTACACAGTAATATCAATTTACTGTAAAACTCCAGCATAAATTCTGAAGCATCTGGGAACTGAATTCCCAGTATTCCTTAGTTAATAAACCTCATTTGCAGATTTCAAGATGATCAGGAGCATGGAAATATTTTAATTTCATTGCATACCCAAGATTACAGTGTGTTTTGTGGATTAGTTTTCAGTTGAATTATTTTTCCTTAAATTGAAATAAGATTTGGGAAAAGTAGTGACTATAATTACAAAGAGCAGACATTATGTAAGAACTCATTTTAACAACATGAATACGTATGTAGGCACCGGGCCTGCTGGCCACAGATGGAGTTCAGCTGTCTCACAGGGGGAAAGAATTCTTGCTCATGAGTTGGCAGGGCTCATTGAGAGGGCTTTAAATTAGGTTCGAAGGGGGAAGGGGATAAAACCAAGCTCACTAGAGAAGAGCCTAGGGGCGGCACGCCAATGTCGGGGGAGAAATTGGCAGCCCAGCTCAAGTGCATCTACACCAATGCACGCAGCATGGGCAGCAAACAGGAGGAGCTGGAAGCCATTGTGCAGCGGGGTAGCTATGACTTAGTTGCCATCACGGAAACATGGTGGGATGACTCTCACGATTGGAGTGCTGCAATGGATGGCTATAAGCTCTTCAGAAGGGACAGGCGAGGAAGGCGAGGCAGTGGGGTGGCTCTGGATGTTAGGCAGTGTTTCGATTGTATAGAGCTCAACGATTGTGATGATGAGGTCGAGTGCTTATGGGTAAGGATGAGGGAGAAGGCCAACAAGGCAGATATCCTGCTGGGAGTCTGTTATAGACCACCTAACCAGGATGAAGAGGCAGATGAAGCATTCTACAAGTGGCTGGCAGAAGTCTCACAATTGCTAGCCCTTGTTCTCATGGGGCACTTCAACTTACCAGACGTCTGCTGGAAATACAACACAGCAGAGGGGAAACAGTCGAGGAGGTTCCTGGAGTGTGTGGAAGATAACTTCCTGGCACAGCTGGTAAGCGAGCCTACCAGGGGAGGTGCCTCGCTTGACCTGCTGTTCACAAACAGAGAAGGACTGCTGTCGTGGTTTACCCCAGCCAGCCACTGAGCACCACGCAGCCGCTCGCTCACCCCCCAGCCAGGTGGGATGGGAGAGAGAATCAGAAGGGTAAAAGTGAGAAAACTCGTGGGCTGAGATAAAGACAGTTTAACAGGCAAAGCAAAAGCTGTGCAGGCAAGCAAAGCAAAACAAGGAATTAATTCACCACTTCCCATTGGCAGGCAGGTGTTCAGCCATCTCCAGGAAAGCAGGTCTCCATCATGCGTAATGGTTATTTGGGAAGACAAACGCCACCACTCCAAATGTTCCCCTCTTCCTTCTTCTTCCCCCAGCTTTATATGCTGAGCATGATCTCATATGGTATGGAATATCCCATTGGCCAGCTGAGGCCAGCTGTCCCAGCTGTGTCCCCTCTCAACTTCTTGTGCACCCCCAGCCTACTCACTGGTGGGGTGGGGTGAGAAGCAGAAAAGGCCTGTGTAAGCACTGCTCATCAGTAACAAAACCATCCCTGTATTATCAACACTGTTTCCAGCACAAATCCACAATATAGCCCCATACTAGCTACTATAAAGAAAATTAACTCTATCACAGCCAAAACCAGCACAATCATACTTTTGAAATTTTTTTTTATAGAATCATAGAATAGAATCATAGAATCATTAAGGTTGGAAAAGACCTCTAAGATCATCCAGTCCAACTGTCAACCCAACACCATCATGCCCACTAAACCACCTTCCTAAGTGCCTCATCTTCATGTCTTTTAAATACTTCCAGGGATGGTGACTCTACCACTTCTCTGGGCAGCCTGGGACGATGTTTAACCACTCTTTCAGTAAAGAAATTTTTCTTAATGTCCACTCTAAACCTCCCCTGGTGCAACTTGAGGCCATTTCCTCTCATCCTACTGCTAGTTACTTGGGAGAAGAGATCAACACCCACCTCACTACAGCCTCCTTTCAGGTAGCTGTAGAACGCGATGAGGTGAAGGAATCCCTTGTTTTGCTTTGCTTGCTGGCACAGCTTTTACTTTGCCTGTTAAACTGTCTTTATCTCAGCCCACGAGTTTTCTCACTTTTACTCTTCCAATTCTCTCTCCCATCCCTCCAGGATGGAGGGAGCAAGCAGCTGTGTGGTGCTTAGTTACCAGCTGGGGTTAAACCACGACAAGCATTATTCTAAAAATGGCTTTAATAAATACATAAAATCTTCCTTGGGGAAAAAAATAAATCAAAATATGCACAAACTGTATACATTTTACCCAAGATAAACTGTATTTCTTTGTATTTCTAATATTCAGTAATATTAATCCAATAGATATTTCTATTTCTTCTTTTTACACCAAGATCCAGATCGAGCTGTTCTCTAGGATTAAATTGAGTACACTAGAACACTTGTTTGGTAGAAAAGAGGACAATCACATGAATGGAAAGCAAAACATATAGAAAGAGATCATGCACAGAAAATGAAGAAGACTGAAAATGTGAATAAATCTGAAGGATAAAAGTACAATAGAAAGGAGACACCTGCAGGGCATTTATCCAAACACAAAACAACAATACATCTTGGAAGTCAAGAATGATAACAACAGCAAGAAGCATGCATGCAAAATGTCATAAGATACTGTAAAATCACTCAAAAATTTGTGGTTTCAGCTGTGAGATAATACATTATCGATGGCCATAATAAAGTTTGAAGAGCTTTGCAAACCTTTCAAAGAAATCTAGGTTAAATGCAGACTTAAATACAGACTTCCAGACTTTATGGGATCTAGAGAGATTTATTTTTCAGAGCTAAAAATCTATGAAACATAGTAATCTTCACTGTACTAGTAGCTGGTAGAGGATCTAAGGTCACCGCAAGGCAATATTTTGTATTTTAGCTGGCCATTTTATTTTTATTCATGGTAAGAGGCTGACAGGGAAAAGAGAAGAGAAACTAATCAAGATAACACAAGCTTTTTTTTTTTCCCTTGCTTAGGAAACATGTATTTATCTATTTGTGGTGGGGCTAGAAAAAAAATCATCAACAGTCTGAAACTGTAGATAATTCTAAGAGAGTTTCTACTTCAGAAGGTTTAATATTTATATTTTGTTCTTTTTTTCTTCTTTTTTTTTCTTCTTCCCCTGAGACTACAATTTGCAGTCCTGCTGTGGTTGGGTATTTGTGTGAGCACTTAAGTGTCTTTGTTCACTGAGATCCCAGTCACTCACACATGTCCATGAATGTTCTGAAGAATAGAGAAGGTTTAGCCATGTCCCTACCTCTGTGTCAACACAATGACTTTCTTGTGCAAGCTAATCAGAGGCCACACTTACTGAGGGTAAACAGCAGACACTGAGTTATCTGTAATCACTTCAAGAAGAGGTTGCTGTCAAGTGGCTATGAAGTAAGCTTTAGACAGAGGGAAAACAAAGATATGCCAAACAAACTGACACAGTTTTCTTCTGTAAGAAAAGTTTAAACACTAAGAACCATTGTTCCACTTCAACTGCAACCCTGTGCAGCCCAACTACATGTGGTCTTACTACAAGGTGGATTGTAAGGTGTCACTCCTAAAATGAAGAAATTTTGAGGGAAAATAACTAGAAACAGAGAGTCTGATAATACATTTAGAAGCCTGGAGTGAGAATTGGAGGCCAGCTCATGGTGAAACCTTCAAAAGCTTTTACCTTCTATTTCAGGCATGTAGGGGTAGCTTAGGTACAGGAAGCAGTGTAGTACTCTTGATATTGCAGGCTAATGCAGAAATGAGACTAAATCTAGATGTGTCATTCAGCACTGCCTGTACATTTGCAGAGGTGAAGTGGATTTGCTGGTTCTGCTCTCCCAGTCAGATCACTGTTGGATGTAAGTATATGGGTAATCGTGGAGATCTGCATGACACTGCTTTGTAGGTAAAGCCTAAATGCCTTGGGTAGGGTGGTGGAAAGTCCTTGCAGTCCTCAGCTTTTCCAGTGTCAACTTCAATGAAGTCTTCTTTAGCAATTCTCAGAAAAGGATATATAAAGATGTGTATTCACGCTATGAAAAACTTTTTCTGTGACTTGAAGGAACTTTGCTCAAATTTGCTTAATATGTTTTATGTGCCAGATGTAAAACCACAGAAAATTTTGTATCACTAGGTGTTTGTTTCAAAAATTAGTTGAATGTGAGGGCAAGAAGTAATATTAAGTGCCACTTGATTGTTTTGAAATTCTAAAACTGAAATTCTGCCATGCTCTTGTCAAGGCATAGAGGTAAGGAGGCTCCTTTACCACACAGGGCACCACAATTTCATTGTGGCAGCATGCAGGCATAATGGTCCTGTGGATTTCTTTGTTGGATATGGGACTGACTACAATTAAACTGAAAAGTTCATAAAAGAATAGAAGACATCAGAATTTGAATTCAATAATATATGCTAGCAGGCTCTTCAGTTCTTGTCATTATATGCCAGCTGCTGACATGCTACCAAACCAATTAAGGAAAGTCACCAGCGTAAATTTAGCTACAGCAGGCTGTGAAACTGAGCTGAAAAATATTTCACATCCTTGAAGCCAAAGTAGCTATGATTTGCCCTGCAGTAAATATCTGCTGTGTGACAGGTACAGGTAGTGCTCTGCATCCCGTCTTTGAAGGCAGTAGGGAGAAAGTACTGCACAGAGTGTTATGGAGCAATTATGGGAAGGACTGAAAGGCCAAGATTCATAGCACCTGACAATGAGACAAATGGACCCCATTGCAGTGAGAGATAAGAGATGACGCCTGCACTTAATCGTAGTACGTCCTGGATTGCTTACATCTTTAAGTAGTGAAAAACACTGCAGAAAATGTTATACCAGCATGCAGAAACCACTGTACCAGGTCAGCCACACTCCAAGACTGCATGAACTGTATGCAGGTAGAAGGGAAGGCACACAGAAGACTTTCACATCCTTCGAATACCAGGGAAGGTTCTGTCCTATGTTGATACCATTGAATTTGTAGACAAGGTTATGCAAAAACAAGCAGCATAATGAAAACATGGCTCAGAAATGCTGGGTAGAAAGATACAAAATTGCATTTGCTGCAATAGCATATGCTGAGGCAAAACAGCAGCACAGAAGAGTTATATTTCACCCTGTAGATGGTATTCAGGTCAGTAGTAAAGGATATATTTGTTTCACAATCAGGACACCTGGTAGGACTTCACTCATGCTAAGTTGAAATAATTAAATAGTTTCTAGAAATAAAAAATCTGACAGCTTTTAGCAAGTGCCTTTCTCTACCCATTTTCTATCTTTGCTGTTCCAATCCGTGTTTCCAGATGAATTGTTTCTTTTGAGGTATTGATACACAAGGCTACATAAAAGCTCTTTATAGTCCATACAGATTCATTGGTTTTAATTTGTTTTGCTTTTAAAGGAGCCATTTACCTATATAGAGACAATAAAATATGAAAGGTAACTGTACATGTTATTTAATTATAACTTTTAATATAACATATTTGATACATGTGTTTCTCTTAGTACACTGTATTATTTATCTGATTTAAAACAAACAAACAAACAAACAAACAAATAACAACAAAGTAAAAATGTATGCTTTACATGCTGTCATAAATCTGACCATGTGATGTGAATTCTGGAGACACTGAAGAACACAGTGGGCCCCATGAAAAATCTGAGTGACAGATTTCCTCATGTGAAAGCAACGTAATTCACAAGACATTGATTTGAAAGACTGAAATTGTCTTGTTGGTATACAACTTGCAAGATACTTGGGAGAGAGATGATATGTACAGGAAGTTGATGTTTTCCATTACAAAATCTGAATGAATTAGATTCAGATTTAGATTCAAGCACAATGTACTTCAAGATATTGTCGTGGTTTAACCCCAGCCATCAACTAAACACCACGCAACCACTCGCTCACCCCCCCGCCTCCAGTAGGATGGGGGAGAGAATTGGGAGGGTACAAGTAGGAAAACTCACGGGTTGAGATAAAAACAGTTTAATAATTGAAATAAAACAAAATAGAACAGTAATAATAACAATGATAACAACAACAATAACAGAATATACAAAGCAGGCAATGCACAATGCAACTGCTCACTGACCGACAACCGCGTGTCTCGAACGGGGGGTGAGCCCCCGCATACCCCTGGTTTTTATACTGAGCACGATGTCACATGGTATAGAATACTCCATTGGGCCGGCTGGGTCAACCACCCCAGCTAGGCTCCTCCCCGGCCTCCCCAGCTTCCCCTGCATGTGGCAGGGCATGGGAGGCTGAAAAGAGAAACAAAAGTCCCCAGTGCAAGCACCACCCAGTAACAACCAAAGCATCAATGGGCCATCAACGCTCCTCTCCTACCAAACCCAAAACACAGCACACCACCAAGCTACTGGGAAGAAAGTTAACTCTGTCCCAACCGGAACCAGGACAGATATGAAGTGCAAGTTCAGGTCATAGATGAACATACATGGAAAATCCATTCTAACCTCTAGGGCTATGGATTACATAAAAATAAGTTATATATATTCCAAAATGCTTGACTTATTAGTAAGGATTTAGGAAATCCAGCTACTCATAGTGATTGTGGACTAGAGATATGCCCATATTAAAAGAATCATAAATCTTGAGTGTTGCAGCAGCATGAATGCTTTAAAGGTATCTTAAAGCAGTTGAGTGGTTTAGACTGAAATTAGGATTTCTGTAGCAAAATAATCTTGGAAAGAAGAAATAACGTAAGTAAAGAAAAAGAGAAAAAATCAGTGTCCTTCTTCAGGATTTCAAGTGCTCTAATGTCTAAATGCTCTCTACTCTCTGTACTGGTGTGGAAGGAGTGAGTTTGGATTGGTGGATCTGCATTTCCTATATACTAATGAAGGTGCATAGGATTCAAATGAACTAGAAATGCTACATGGAGTTTAGGGACCTGTGTTATTCGCAGTCACCTTTGTTGCTACTAATTCATTGGTGATCATCATAAAAATCTTTTGAATCCTGGTTCCCATGAAGGTCCATTTCCTGTTGTTCTAGTTTCTGTTGCAGCATAGAAAAAGTATCTGAGTTTTATCGGTCTTTCACACATGGAACAAAAATGTAATTGTACATGCACATGTCAAAGCTGAATCCAGGTTTATGCAGGATGAACACCAAATTTGTGAGTTAGGAGTTTCCAATCTCACTTTGAAAGTATTGTAAAGTGGAACAGGAAAATCTCCATTTATTTACATCTTTTGAGCTGTCTGCTACAAATGGTTCTCCTGCAAAATTTCTAATTCCTTCCTTTACGTGTCCTGCTATGGGAACATTTTTTTTTTGCAATTCTTTTACTGAGAACAGGCAGACAACTTAGCCAGCTAGAAGAAAACTTATCTCACCAGAAATATGACATATGTATCTAAAGCATAAAGCAACTCTATTTTGCAAAGCTGCAGTGCTTTCTGAGAAAAACCCCTACGTGAGCTCTGCGAAGCAGTCTCACACTGGAAATGGTGAGAATAGAATACTCTGCTCCAGCATGCAGCATGATGTCTCTATTTCTGGTCTTGATCCTACAGAATTCTGCCTAGTACTATCAAAATTTATCTCATGCTTTCTCATGAAAAAATGCCTCCTATTTGTGTATTTTTTTCTCCTTTAAAATATATATAGAATTTTTTTCTTTATTATTTCTCTGTCAGACAGATTGTATCTGTAATTAACTATTTCTCAGTAATATAAAATAACATAATAAGGTACCGTATGCATGTCTACCACAATACAAGACAGGAAAAAATATGATTACTTTATTTCCAAGCAGGGTTTATTTTAAAGCATATTAATCTGATCTCAAATTTGTCTCAGTTGTTAAAAATTAGGTATACAGTGTCTCGAAATAACTCCATTAAAATTCCACTAGTTTCACCTGCAAGGATAATACTGCAGCTTAGCAATACACTTAGACTGGAGAAAAAAAAAATAGGCAGTGCATATTAATATCATAATACCCGAAGGTATGAATTAATACAACTATTTGGATCCCAAAAAAGGACAGAGTATGAATTCATGCAATATACCCATGCTCACATTTTCAATAGCAAATAACAAGTCTGATAGCTTTGACCGTTCAAAATTTGAAGGGATTTTAGTTTTCAAAAAGCCCTTGAGTAAGAAAAAAAAAGAATCAGTGTAATTAATAGTCAACATTCTTGGTGTGTTGCGGATGTGGAGGGAAGTATGTTTTTACAGAAGAACATGGAGGCAAGCTGTCCCGGTTTTGGCTGGGATAGGGTTAAATTTCGTCCTAGTGCTGTGTTTTGGATTTAGTATGAGGAGAATGTTGATAACACACTGATGTTTTCAGTTGTTGCTTAGTGCCCTCCTAGTCCAAGGACAGCTCCTATGCCTACTGACTGAGCCAGGTACACAAGATGGGAGGGAACATAATCAGGACAGCCAGCCCAGCTGGCTAATGGGGTATTCCATACCATGTGATGTCATACTCAGTATATGAAGGGTAGGCATGATCCAGGAAGTACCAATCGCTACTTGGTTATCGGTCAGCGTGGGTGGTGAGCAATTGCATTATGCATCACTCATTTTGTATATTCTATCATTATTTAGTATCATTATTTTCCCTTTTCTGTTCTATTAAACTGTCTTTATCTCAACCCACGAGTTTTTCTCACTCTTACCCTTCCGATTCTCTCCCCGTCCCACTGGGATGGGGTGGGAGGAGTGAGTGAGCGGCTGCGTGGTATTTGGCTGCCTGCCAGGTTAAACCACGACAGAAGCCCACACTGGGAGCAGCAGGTGAACCCCCTCCTTGCCCACCTTGCCTTCCCAGGTGCCTCTGTACAACAGGTATGAGGTTCTGACACGCCTGAGGAACAGGATACCATCCAGAGGGACCTGGACAAGCTCAAAAAGTGGGCCTGTGTGAACCTCATGAGGTTCAACAAGGCCAAAGGCAAGGTCTTGCAGCTGGGTCGGGGCAACCCCTGGTATCAATACAGGCTGGAGGATGAAGGGATTGAGAGCAGTCCTGCCAAGAAGGACTTGGGGGTACTGGGGGATGAAAAGCTGGACACGAGCCAACAATGTGCACTCGCAGCCCAGAAAGCCAACTGTACCCTGGGCTGCATCAAAAGAAGCGTGGCCAGCAGGTTAAGGGAGGTGATTCTGCCCCTCTCCTCTGCTCTCGTGAGTCCCCACCTGCAGTACTGCACCCAGCTCTGCAGCCCTCAACACAAGAAAGACATGGACTTGTTAAAGCAGGCCCAGAAGAGGGCCACAAGAATGGTCAGGGGAATGGAATGCCTCTCCTGTGAAGAAAGGCTGAGAGAGTTGGGGTTATTCAGCCTGGAGAAGAGAAGGCTTCAGGGAGACCTTATTGTGGCCTATCACGACTTAAAGGGGGCTTATAAGAAAGATGGGGACAAACTTTTTGGCAGGGCCTGTTGTGACAGGGCAAGGAGGAATGGTTTTAAACTAAAAGAAGGTAGATTTAGACTAGATATAAGGAAGAAATTTTTTACAATGAGGATGATGAAACACTGGCACAAGTTGCCCAGAGAGGTGGTAGCTGTCCCATCCATGGCAACATTCAAGGTCAGGTTGGACGGGGCTCTGAGCAACCTGATCTAGTTTAAGATGTCCCTGCTCATTGCAGGGCGGGTTGGTCTAGATGATCTTTAAAGGTCCCTTCCATCTCGAACCATTCTTTGATTCTCTGATGTTATGATTCTATGATTCTCTCATTCTATGAAATAGATGTTTAATATCCTCCGTTGTTTTTATTGGAGACTAAGGAACACAGGGTTATAGAGATGCCTTGAAGCACCTGTTCCTGTTTCTTACCCTTCATGAACTTAGCAAAATCCATTTGGAAGACCAATAGACAGTTTTATTGTAATTTTTTTCCAGAACTCCATAGACATTACAGTTATGAGGATTCTTTTAGTATCCAATGGCATTTATTCACTTAAACATTAATTAAGTTTCTTAGCAGGCTGCACAATACATCTGTCCTTAGGCAATAGACAAAGAAATAGTGAAGTCCGGACAGTTCATGACTTCAGTCTCTAACTTTCATCTGAGAAACTTTTTCTACATCCGAGACTTTAAAATGAAAGTTAAGATACAATGATTAAAGTTCAGAGGTGGCAGCGATGGTTTAAGATGAAACAGAAAAAGAGAAAGAAAAATAAAAAAAACCCTCTGCAAATAGAGTGTCTTGTTCCATTAACAAGTATTACTGTGTTTTAAGAACCAGAATTATAGTTTCCATTCCATGTAGTAGGAACGTTAAAGGCCTTTGAAAAACAAAGACTTAAACACCATTGATTCAGATAGCAATATGTTCAGCAAAGTTGTGAAAAAATATCATATAAAGTAAAGAGAGATCTTGAAAGATGGTTGTTTAGCTGAAATGACAAAAGACAGTTTTTATGTAAATCTTTTTTTCTTGGTCATGGTAACCTCATAGTGGACAACGTATATAATTAAATATAATAATTAATTTCACACCAGCACTTCAAGAAAAACACAACAATGCTTGCTTGCCTCATACTTGTGACATTATCTTGAGTGATAAACTCTGGGTCTACTCGTTTTGGTTTTAAACACATAGCAATGCAAATGCAAGCAGATCATAATATTTAGACACCAGTGACTTAATTCCTATTTTTTAAGAGATATGGGAATCCACTGATTTATGAAGAAAATAGGTTCTAACATAAATACTAGTGATAGGTGAAATCACTATCATTGAAGAATTACTTTTAGTAGTTAAGCAATCAAGTTCGGGCTAAAAAAAGTTTCCAACTTGAAGTACATGCCCAAATGAGGCTGACATATATGTAACCACACATGGATTATATGCATATGAATTTGATGTATTTTTCACTATTCTGAACAAGCATTGACTCACTTAGATTAGGATAAAATCAAAATGTATTGGAAATAAACATAAGGATTCTGTTAGTCCAACACATTAGTCTCCTCCAAAATTAATGACAAGGTAAGCAACTGAAGATAAGAAACACAATTTCATGTGGCAGGAAATAAATTGTTAGTGCCTAAAAGAATAAAGGGTATAAATAAGTTTTTTTCTAAGTACTTTCCTCTCTCCTGACTGAAATTATGTTGTGAGCAATGATATCTATCTATCAGTATTACAAATTTCTAAGTTTGGATAGCTATAAAAGATCTTATGAAGTTACACCTGAAGGTTACCTCTGTTGTATCTCAATATTATGATGGCAGACTCCATAACACAAACACAAACCTTTCAGCTAATGTTCCATCTACAAATCACTAAAAGTGATGTTTTGACAGCAAAAGATTTTATCTACTTTTTATGATGTTTCAGTACTATATGGAAAATCTCCCATGGCCAAGGTTGTTTCTGTTTTCAAAGAGATAAGCAGTTAATAAAAGTATATTTTACCTGACTAATTTATTGTGTACATCTTTGTTTAGCCAAATTGGCATTATAATTGTCATTAAACAGCTGAAAAATTTGTAGTGAAACATGTAATATTTTCTTTTTAAGACCTGGAAGTGGAAAAGATTACCCTGAAAAAGAAAACAGTAGTAGTTTATTGTTGTTTGTTTTGTTTTGTTTTGTTTTGTTTTGCTTGTTTGTTTCAATATAATTGTTTTCTGTTGGGGTTTATGCCAGAAAAGAAGGGAAAACACGTTTCAGTTTCAGTGCTCTCCAAATATATAAACTCCATTTATAACAGAGACCTATTAAAATGTTTTACTACAAAGAATAAAGGAAAGCTGGTTTGTGATTATCAGTATAAGGATACAAAGAATAACAATTTAATTGCTAGGATAATCCAAAATTTTATATTAAAATACAATTTCTCTGCCCTCTTTTTCTTCAAAACATCTAATTCTATCAATGTGTCTTTCTTCAGTTGGTTATGAGCTTTTGCCATCGTTCTTAAAAATCTCAAATTTGTGCTTTGTATTGTGGAATCTCTGATAAAAGACCAAGGCCTCTTCTTTTGCAATGCAAATGCTTGTACTCCCCACCATTGAACTTACAAACCCCCAAATATAACTAACATATCTGTATCTGCATTAATAGAGTTATTTCTTATGATTGTGATCATCTGGTGTACAATGAGGTATTTTATTTAAAAAAAACCCAAACAAACAAACAAAAAAAACAAAACACAATTAAATGTATTTTAAGTAAAAAAAACCTTAAAAAAAAAAGTATTTTCCATGAACAGCTGCTCAGAGATATTAGGTAAGGCTTATGCAATTTAACATTAACTCTCTAAAAGTTAACCATAACTCTCGCTCTCTCTTTTTATTATGAAGGGAATCTGATCAATTAGACTTGGTTAGACATGTAGCTATATATCACATACACGTTTTCTGTGTAAGACTTACTCCACTAGAGTAATGGTGTCTCTTGGGAGACTAGTGCAGTCATATTGTATAGTTTTAAAACCTATGCATATAAAATTCCTATTGATGTCTTTGGATAATTTGGATTTTCTTCACCATTTGTGAACTAGCCTAACTCTAGCCTAATTCTCCACCCAACTCTTTTCATACATTGTAATCAAAAGCCAAATTTTGCAAAGAATAAGAAAACACTTAACAGTAAATATTGATAGCTTCAAGAAAAGAAAGATTTCTCAAAATCTAAATTGTCTTTAAGAGACATCAATATTAATCAAAAAACTGCAGTGAATTTAGTACGGTCAGATGACAGATTCAATTCTGCATGCAGTTATTGAAGATCTGATGTTCTGGAAGACACATCACTTCAAATAGTCATAACTTGTAAAGAAGAATCAACTTTTACACACTTAGTTCATTATTTTGAACTACTTTAAAACATTGAAACAATAAAGGACAATGAAGACATGTTAAGTTCGTAGCAGTACTTAATAAACAGAGGAAAAATACACCCCTCAGAATAGCCACACTTTCATCCAGGAAACTCATAATTGTTGTGATACATAAAATCTATCCTTATGAAAATTTTTCAACACATGCTTCTTGGAAATATATTGCTTTTTAGGACTGTTCATATGATATTTCTAGTCTAAATTTGAAAATACTGAAAATCTTAGAAGAAATCTCATATGATCAGGTTAACCTCTACCCAGAGAAATCTGGATAATACAAAGCATACATGCTGAGTCAAACTGTCAAGCTTTCTGAATTTTCTTGCTTTCATAAAAATAAGTTATATAAAGTAAGTGTCTTTTGATGTTTATTTGAGTCTTTATTTGAAACATTTTTTACATGTCTTAAGAGTATTTCTCTTTTTAAGGAACATTTGTTTATAGGTGAATTTCTGGAACTTCTATTCATGGTGACAAGTACCTTATGACACATGCATAACAATTTAAAATGGCATAGCTACTTTCTGCTCGGGGTATTACAACATGATCTTATTTACCCAATGCACGATTTTTTTTTTTCCCTTAATGACTTAGCAATTTGTGATATGCTTGTACAATGAAATACAGGTACAATGGAATGAGTTTAGCACCAAAACCCTGATCCATGGTTTAACTGTTAACTCATTCCCTGGTTTTCTCATGGGTGACTAACTTCCTCAGAGATGAATCTCCCCGCGGAATAAGCTGATGCCAAGCAGTGTGATTAAAAAAAAAAAAAAGCAGCAAGTTAGCCTCAGGGCAAGGGTTAATATCTGACCTTTCATTTAGCAGTATAAGCATAGCCCTACATATTGGTATGGGCCCATATTTAATTTCAGTGGTTGATACCTTTGGGTTTTGTTTTTTTTTAGAAGTACTTAAATTACACTTTTTAACAGTGTTAAATCCTTAGACTTCCTCAGATATCCTGCATCTTTTGTTATACAGAAAATGGATTCTCTTGGCTTGGATAAGTGGGATCCATAGGTCCACTCTTTTTCCTCTTTTCTCTCCTCTTCATACACTTGAGTTTGATTTTAGCTTTTCCCTCCTCCCTCCCTGATCAGCAGAAGACTAATACATTGCCTACTTCTGTAATCTCAACAGTACATTCTTCTTTAACAACTGTCTCATATTTCATCTTCCTTAAATCTCTATTGATATCATTTGTGTAGTTTGTGTCATCTGAGTGGGGAAAAAAAATACAAAAAACCACCTCTTTTATGCCCTTGCAAAATAAGATGAAAGCATTTTTTTATGTATGTGAAACCCCACTCAAGCCCTGTCAAAATGACTAGGTCAATAGTGCAAATGTCTGATAATCTACCAAATCACTGGTCAATTTTCAAGTCACAGAAGTGAATGAAGTGACCCTAATTAATGTCAAGGACTCCGGAGTACCTCTATTCACTTCACTTTCCAACATTCTCCCCACCAGTTAATGACTGCATTTATGTATTTTTGTATTCATTTAAAAATAATTCAACATGAAAATATACAAACCGCAGCTGACCTTGGTTTTAGGTGTTTTTAAATGTTAACTGAGAATCTCATTATGTGCAAAAGGGAACAGACCTTTGTCCCGATCCGATGTCGGGAATGTCCCGATCCGAAGTCGGGGGAGGTTTCGATATGATCCCAAGAGCGAGATTAAGACACAAAACGAGATCAAATGCCGTATACCCAAAACAGCAACTTTTAATATCAAAAGTAGAAAATTAGTAGCGATAGGATAGAACAGAGTAAAAAGACAGAAGTCAAGCAGGCATTCAGGATAGATTTGCAAGAATAGTCCCCACCATGGATCCGTGGCGTCCCGGGGGTCCAAGTCTCTCGGTGTTCCGGCGGTGGGCGGTCGCTCCGGGGTCCGCGGTGTTTCGGCGGGGTCGGCAATCGCACTGGGGTCCTCTTGGCAGTCCCTTTTATTCTCGTTCGAGGGCTGCAGTTTCCATGGCAACGACATGTCTCCGCATTCCTGAGTCTTGACTGTCCAAGCACGTGCCAGCCGGAGATCTTTCACACCTTACTAGCCGGAGATCTCTGTGGCCTTGCAGCCATTCTTATCATATTCAGCAGCCAAAGGAATCCTCGCCCAGATCTTTCACGCCTTGCAGCTGATCTTATCATATTCAGCAGCCAAAGGAACCCTCGCCCAGATAAGCAGTCTTTGAGACAAAAGTTCTATAATTCAGTCTTTCACAACCTTATGTAACTGAAGACCCAAGGATTTATTTTTG
The DNA here is from genome assembly GCF_964195595.1 of Calonectris borealis. NCBI lineage: Eukaryota > Metazoa > Chordata > Aves > Procellariiformes > Procellariidae > Calonectris > Calonectris borealis. The sequence continues at coordinate 168,288,644 of NC_134312.1, forward strand.
ACCTAATTATAATCTTAACAATTCAACAATACAACAAATACTTACCACTAGGCCAGCTGCAATATTATTAATACTTACATTCCAAATGACTACAGAAAACCTTGCTTAGAATCACTCTGAAATGTGTCAACAAACATGTTAATATTCATGTTTAGCAAGCACAGTAACATGAGTTCAATTATATGTCTTTTCCACTATCTCAAATTCTTGTAATGTTAAATATCACTGCCTAATTAGAAAAACTACAGAAATAAGACTTTCCACTTGCTACTTGTTTACACATTCCAGTAAAGTTAATTCCTGTCAAGGGATAAATTCCCTTGATCCAAACTCAGTACAGTGTGTTTGTGAAGTGTCATTATCAGTGGTTTGGTATGCTTAATTGATTCTGAAAAATTTCAAATGACAAAGAAATTGTTAAGAATCCAAATATAGGCAGATAAAAAATGCACAAAGGGTCTTTTATCCATATTTATCATTATAAACAGCTATCTGATTATTGATCTGAAGATTGTTCATTCAATGCAGCATAAATAGGACTTGTGAGATGATGAAATATGATTCTCAAACTGAGAAACTTCCATCATTCATAAGTTTCCTGCATGGTTGTCCTGGTTTCAGCTGGGATAGAGTTAGTTTTCTTCCTAGTAGCTGGTATAGCGCTGTGTTTTGGATTTAGTATGAGAAGGATGTTGATAACGCACTGACGTTTTAGGTGTTGCTTAGTAGTGTTTACCCTAGTCAAGGACTTTTCAGCTTCCCGTGCTCTGCCAGGTGCACAAGAAGCTGGGAAGGAGCATAGCCAAGAGAGCTGACCCAAATTGGCCAAAGGGATATTCCATACCATATGATGTCATGTTCAGCATATGAACAGGGGGAGGGGGCTGAGGGGCAGCAATCACTGCTCAGGGACTGGCCAGGCATTGTTCGGCAGGTGGTGAGCAATTGCATCATGCATCATTTGCTTTGTATATTCTTTTATTATTATTATTACTATTTTACTTGATTTTATTTCAATTATTAAACTGTCTTTATCTCAACCTACAAGTTTTGTCATTTTTACCCTCCCTATTCTCTCCACCATCCCACTGGAGGTGGGGGGAGTGAATGAGTGGCTGTGTGGTGCTTAGTTGCTGGCTAGGGTTAAACCATGACAATGGTTTGTGTTTTTACTTACTGTATAAAAGAACTTTAAATCTACTTTTATGCCAACTAGGAGTAAAATCCTCCAAAATCTACTAAAGATTATGTCTAAGTTTCTTACAATCCCTTTTCTTTCTGTCCTTTAGGTAAAAAACTTCAGTTGCATAAAAAGGTTTTAAGGATAATTGTCTTGGCCAAGAGTGATTTTTCTGAATTCAAGAATTGGAGATGTCACTGACCATCATTTCCCACAAAATATGCCAGAACAGGGAATGATGAGGTGAAGTTGAATAAGAACATTGAGTTGCTGAATATGTTAAGTTGTTGAATTAATAGTGTTGTGGTTAATTTTGTCCATACTAACATAATCACCTCTTAATATTGATTAAGATAACATTGTAATATTTCTGAGACACTTTGAGACAAAGAAGATTTCAGAAGGGACTTAGCCCTCTCTAATCTGAAGTCCTGTGTTGTGCTTTTGAAAGAATGATGAATGTCACCAACTGGCATGTTTCTATGTGTTTTAGTTCTGATTTGAACATTGCCATCTTTAGTTCAGGATTTGGAAATATCAGTGACCTCAGCCTATCTGTGTATATTTTTCCAATGCAAACTAAACAGACCTGCCATATGTTCTTTGTGGAAGTACAGTGGAGGACTCATAAAACAGAAATATGCCATCAAGCAGTTAAAGGACAGTATTTCATAAAACCTCTAAAAAACCTCTTGTATCTATTTTACAAGATAATTGGTTCAATCAAATAAAATCAGACTTTAAAGAATAAGGGTTGTTGTAGGGGTTTTTGAAATATTGGAGGGTAAGTTTATCATTTATTTGTGTAACATACTGTTTACCCAAATAATGACATATCCCCCTCAGTTTTGTATATCACAGCAAGGAAAAAATAAAAGCTTCTTGAAATTAAAGATTGAACAGAAGGAGTGAAGGGTACTTGATTCTTCCTCATGCACTGTTCCAACATTCAGTATTTGTAAAACTGTGCAGATATGTCTGCCTTTTATTAAAGAAGACAGTTACTTCTATTACTGTTACTTCTGTTCACTTTTTGTGTGTGTATCCTCCACCCACACAAATAGGTATGTGTGTACACACAGACACACGCACACACACAGAGATACACAAATATGGGGAGGCACAGTCACTATAACTAAATTATCATAGTTCCAAAGAAGTCAACTGGACTAATGGTAATTAAAACAATTTGATTGGATAGTGACAGCGATATATAAAGTTACACATGTACTTCTACTCTAAACATTCTGTAAGTTAAGGTAAATAACATGATGCTTAAAATTCTGGCATCCTCTGGACCATTGTGCAGATAATAGGCATTCATGCTGCTATTGCTGAAGGTAACCAAAGTTTTTTTTTCGGTTTGTTTTTTTTTTTTTTTTTCCTTCTGTCAAAAACACTAGCAGTGATTCATCTTAAATATATTTTTCTATCTGTAAGGATTTTTCTTGAAATCATTCTGTATTTTTGAGACCCTGTCAAAACAGACCTTTTTTGTCTGTTTACAGAAAGGAATTTAATACAAATGTTGACAGTATCTGTCATTCTAAAAGCGAAACTAGACACAATACTAAGCAGTTAAACTCAGTGAATAAAATAAATTATTTGATGAAAACAGACTTTAGGAAATGTTTCCACATTGCAGCCTTAGTATAGATACCTTTATTTTTAAGATCACTAAATTAATCAACTGGAAAAGATAAATATAATTTTCTGCATTATAGGCCAATTATTGCCAATAAATAACTCTAGAATGGCAAGAGATTAATCATTAAAACAAAATTACATTTTATTTTTCAGTTAAATCTTAGGAGGAAGATGTTCTTCCTACTTCAGAGACATTTCAGTATGTTTGTTTTTCAGTAAGATAAAATTCATTTTTCATCTCATTGAAATTCTGAACCATAAGAAGTTTTATTAGGAAAAGTGAAGAATAAGGTCATTCTGTCTTCTCCATAAAGATTAAATAGCTACTGTATAAAAACATTAGAGATGAGATTACCTTGATATTCACTAAGGAACTTCAGACATCCCATAATAAATTTGCTCTAAACCTATGTAGACAATAAATAAACAAACAAAAATGGCTGGTCCGCTCTTTTTCCTATGAATGTTCTGAACAAAAGAACAGCAAGATGTATCACTGAATCCAAACTTAATTCACAAGGACATTCCTTTTTTCAAATACTGTTGAAATTTAGCATGCAATTTAAAATGCCTCATACCAGTAATGAATAGTGAGCTGCTTATTCACAATAACTATGACAGCAAAACATTTTTAATAATATTGAAATAGTTTTGTTCATAAATATATTTAAAAACCAGTTCATATGTAAAATTCCTCAGTGCAAAAAAATTCCCTTATTGTTACTTTGAGTGCTGAGCATAAATGAAAAAAAGCTTCAGTGTATATATATTGTTCTGCTCTCTGAGAGTCTAACATAATGTTCATGATTAATGCTAACCATCTCTTAGCTTTCATCCTGTTTTTGCATTTAAGCCAACTTAGTGTTTACAGACAAGATGATAAATTCAGAGTATTATGTATGTGTTTGATATCTATACTGAGCTACAGTTCATGTGCGGATGAACAGTAGTGGTTTCTTTTGGATGAAAACTTGTATTTGTTCTATACATCAGTTACATTTAAACATCAGTTTCATTTTGCAGATGAGGAAAATAAAATGCAAAGATATTTATGTCACCCACTCAGCTAGCTAGTTGGGCACTACTAAAATGCCTAAGTTAGGAGACAGGTTTCTCTGTTTCGTTGAGGGAGAACAATGCACTGCATCTAGAAGTAGCAGCTTGTATGTGCCAGAGCATACCCAGAAACTCAGGTCCCCCTGTCACCCTCCCTAGTCCCTAAGTGTGCCCTGCAATCACTTTGGAAAGGAAAAGTACAAATCCATGTCTCCTCTCTATATGAAGGTGGTACACAGGTGAAACCAGGAGTCCACTGTTTTAAACATGGACATAGGCATGATTGCCCAACTATTCAAAACTATCACTCTTCTTCTGGCTTTTTTTTCTCTTTGCATTCACTTCAAGTGACAGAGGAGGAAAAGTAGGCTCTAATTTAGACATATCATTTAGATCTCTATGCTACATGAGAACAATCCTATCAAAAGTAACTTGTGGAGGATATACACAGAATTATGTTTGTGCGGCTAGCTTCAGGAGAGATCTTGGACTCTGACAGCAGATGCAGAAGCTGCTTATGAGTCAGCTCTGGGGCAGAGCCAAGTATTCATCTACAATGCTCTGGTTTCCAGGGAAATGAAAGATGAACTCAGAGGTTGACACTTTGAATTTATGAAGACACACCATCTAAAATATAACTGTAGACAACCATAGTGAATCACTGCAGAGATATATATCCTGACTTCCGGCTGTTTTTTTTTCCCTTGGACATGGTGTATCTATTTTAAAAGTATTCAAAATGGGTCTATTTCAACGGACAAATGCAAATAGTTCCTAAATATAAAGAAGCCTACCAGTTCCAGATAATACTTTTAATAGAGAATATATAAAACCTCATATTTAATGTGTGTTTTTAAGTAGTTCAATATTCAAATTCCCTTTTTTTGAAAAATAAATATCTTAGCCTATGTTCCCGATGAATATATGGACTTTGTCTTTTATGGGATACTTTTTCCTTATCTCAGCTTCAGTGTTTATGTGAAATAATTGTTAAATATGAATAGATAACATAGCAAACAATGTAGCTTAAACTTGACTTATATCATTATCCAGCGCAAATTCCAGACTGCACTGAGGCTTTGGTTGTAGGCAAAGCGCAGGGATAATATCAGGCCTGGTATCACCTGCCTACATAGGAGAACAGCCTCAGAAAGAATTGCAACTTCAGGATTCTCAGTCCTATACCTACTGTTTTTTCAAAATTTAGGGTCAAAGGTTGATACAAAACTTCAGCACATATACCCTAGTTTGAGGATGCAATGCTACACTGGTGAATCAGGTATCTTTACATCTTTTGTCACTCTAGGTCCTTGAGTAAACCAAACATTTATTATTCAAGTGTTGCACTTCCATTTCTTTCTCAGAGGGCACACACTCCCTGGATCAGCTTACCGTATAAAAGCAAAAGAAATCTCATGAAATAGATATTTTTAACATTATATCCTTCATTAGTTACAGTATCTTCCCATATGCACCTTATTCTAGGTGTGGGGCTTTTCTTGTTTCTTTGTTTGTTTTTTTGTCAATCACTATTCATAATTATACTCATAATTATAGCCTCCAAACTATTTTTTATGTCAGCATGCCATTACAGAATGCAATATATATGATAATGATGCAAAGCATGACTAGTAAGCTCCAAGTTGTCATGAAATTTGAAATACTACCAAGCAATCCTCCACTGTTTTATTACATAAATATTATCCAAGTCAGTACTGGAAGCATTGGTATTTGATACATCTGAGTTGCAGAAAATCATCCTACTGTTTTGTTTTGGTTTCTTCAGGTGTTTAAAACCAAATTTGCCACATACTTTTTTCCATGCATATTACATTTCTTATCTCAGAGGCCCAGAATATAACTTAGCATAACATTTTAAAACTGATTTTTGTGCTTAGGAGCCTGAATCTCAGAGGGAAATAATGAATCTTAGGGTCCTAAGTTATTCGGCCTTTTGAAAACCAAACTTCTTGTTTTCTCTATGTAGACAGAATAAGGACTTCAGCCTTACTCCTGTGTAACTAGATAAAGGAACAATGACTATGCATCTTCTTATCTATATATAGATATTCTATCTATATATAGATAATCTGCTACAACTGTGAAGCAAGCAATCAGGAAAAGAATGGATCCATATTTTTGCCTCTACATCATGTCAACCAAGGGAACTGAGTCATCACCACAGGAGAAAGAAACTTATCATAGTCTTTCGTATTGGCAGAACTACACAGAGCATTAACTACAAGGGGCAAAGGAGGAAAAAGAGTTTAAGTTTTGACTGAGGTGATGATGGTTATGCATACACATTATATAGACTTTATAAATACTGTGGCTAAGCATAGATTACCTGAGCAAAAAGACTACATTTAGACTGTGAATGTAAACTCTTCTGAAGAAGTTAGAACTGTTGAAATAATAGTTGAAGAAAAGAAATATTATCTAGAGAAATAAAGTCACATAAAATGGTGATTTAGCTTTAGGTTATCTTTTGATGTTGTGTAAAGAAAAAGAACAGGAAATGAAGAAGAGTTCATTTCCATCAAATTAATACATATAAACGAAATTCTTTGGTGAGAAAACTTCCTGGTAAAACCCTACAGCTGACAAGAGCTTTTTGGGTTTCTTTCCCTATGCAGTTGAATTTTTCCTGAAAAAAAAATCCATCAAACTGATAAGAAAAAAAAGGCAAAAAGTTTCAAATTATCATAATCTCAGGTCAGTACCCTAGTGCTTCTGGTTTTCTTTTTCGAAAAGGACGAAAATAGAGAAGGAATACAGAATTGTAAATAGAGGCAATTAGGGAATTTAGGAAGACACAAACTAAGTTTGAAGGACAAAAATTCTTTAGAATAATAAAGGTATAATTTGATGGTTTCAAAACAAACGAACAAGCTTTAGCCTCCCAAAAGGTATTTTTCATAAGCAATTACGGATCTTCCCTAAACTTGATGATTCAATAAATAAGATAGATTCTTCCTGTCAAATTTTTCAAACGTTTCAGTGTTATTGTCAATTTTAGGCATAGTCCCTGGATCTGACTCAACTCAGATAATCCTCTTGCAAAGTAATAATCATTTCACCTGAGTGTGATTGCTGATAGCTGATAGCTATTTCAGATGGTTGTCTACTATCTATCAAGAGTGTTTGCCTGTACCAAAGCTTGCCCTTGCCATCCTGTAGCCTAGTAAATACAGTGTCGGCATGGCTAGCAACAGGTCACAAGCTTTGCACTGTCTCTTCAAGACATCAGGGTTGGGGCTGTAAGGCTTGCTTTGTATAGACTAGTTTTGCTTATAGGTTTGTTTTAGCTGTAATTGATAGAGGAATTGTGAAATGACAATGTGGAACTACTATTTACTTTGCTCTAGCTTTATTTAACATGGTGTAATTGGATATAATTTCTATTTTTAATATTTTTGTTGTAGTCCCTACTTTTAATATTTTTGATAATAAAAATTTTGGTAATGAAAACCAATTTGGTAATGAAAATCATAGGAATTGTGCTATGCAGAATTACTGTCTTTGACCACAGAACAATGATGCAGGATACAGCAGTACAGGTTGGGGGTGACATCAGAGGCCTTGAAAAAGAGGGCACAGAATGATACAGAAGGCCTAACTCAGCAACTCAGCAGTGATCAGTTACTGATAGTAAGACACACTGAGACAAAACAGGCAAAGATGATTTTAGGGGTAACAAAAAGAACAAAGAAAGAGAATTTAACATATGTAAAGTACACCATATAAAGTCAGATGCAAAGTAGAATTGCAGGCCAATGGAAAAAAGAACGGTGCAAAGCACCTTAGAAAATGTATAAGGACATCAAAAGGAATAAGAAGCATCTGTCATTAGCATCACACTACTTCATACAAAGAACTCAGTATACTGATGATTCATGGCATCCCCCTTGCCTTCTTCTTAAGGAAGTCTGGTGCCATTGAGTGACAATGAAAGGGTGAACATAGCACCAGAAAGAAAGGGGTAGATACTAAAAGGGCCTTTTTTGTCCCATCGTTTTCAACTGTGATACTGTTAATGAGATTTGGTTTTTATTAAATAGATAATTTTGGTTGTGAGTATTAGTATTATTGTAACTGAATTAGTAATAATAGTTGCTGTATATTGGACACAATGCTAATTATTTTATTAGGCAAACAATAGTCTGGGTTTCACATGTAGGTTGTGCTCTGCTTTTTGCTGATAACAATATTCTGAGCATGACACCCCTCTGTCATTCCAGGTAGCACAGCTTTGAACTTAGGAAGAAACTAACTGTATTTGTCCAATGCCAACAAAATCAAATGTTAAAAAAACCAAGACGACTTTTCCTTAAAGCTATGATATATACTGATCCAACATGGAAAAAGAATGGGGTACCACCTCACTAGAGGAACTAAATGTATTCACTCTTTGACATCACCTGGGAACTGAAATGCCATTTTCAGAGGTAATTCTTTTCACTTTGAAGAAAGAACAGCCTGAGAATTAGCAGCTTTCACTATATTTCACAGGTTGATTTTTTTTTATGGTTTCAGCTGAGCTACTATCATCATTGAAACATGCGGTTTCCCTTTTTCCTGTTTTTGAGATTCAGAGTAGCTGTTATCTATGTGCAATTGAAAAAGACCCTGTATTTCCTAATCTTTATAAAATCTTTTTTGTGAGCTTAATACTGTGCAGAACAAGAGAGGAAAATGACAAACTGAACATTAAAAGTGTTTACAGTGGCGCTCTAAGATAAAACTTGTGAACTTTTCAGAAGCATAAATGCATTTGTTCCTTCCTGTTGGCTCCTAAACAACTTTCATTTTCCCCTCACTTTACACTCTAAATGTCTTGCAGATCTGACAGTTACAAAACGCATTCACACCATACTTTTACCCCTCACTTTGATATTACAATTCCTAGCACTCTAGATATCCCCTATTCAGGGACCTCCACCTGCTCTAATGAAGTCTCTTCACTACATTCAGCTCTGAATGAAGACATTTACCGATTCTCAGTGCCATGCTGACACTTTGGCTTAATACAACTTCATAGCAAGGAATGGAAATAAGAAGTCAAAAATACTTTTGCGATTCTGTAGAAGGGTGTTATTCAGGTTGATCAGCCCTCAGATGTGCAATAATCAACACAGTAGGAGAGCAGGCCTGAGCCTGTTTATTTCATAATTGTCCACAGAATTCTCCTCTAAGATGGTCTGGGTAGAAGCACTTTGTGTTTCTTAATCTGAAAACATTATTCCATTTCCTTGGCTATTCAGTTGTCCATTCTTAATCGTCTCTGTAGCTTGCTGTTATATCAAATTCAGCCAATATGCCCTGCTATGTAAGAATATTATCGTTGTTATCAAAAACTACTCATTACAAGGCATATCATTACATATAATTACTTTTCACTTTCCTCATTTAATTTCATGCTGATGCAATAATTATTTTAAGAAAGAAATTTCATTCAGGTAGGAGCCAATGACAACCCTTCACCGTATGGTACTGACTGTTTTGCTGAAGAATTGTGCGTAATAGCATTTAAATAGCAGTTTTCTTTATGGTTTGTAATTTGCTAAGGAAGTTTCTTTATACTGAAACATTCATGATTTGGATCCATATAAGCACTCGCTTGCTCCTTCTCTGGTTTCACAGGATCTAAATTAAAAATAATTCATTATTTAAGTATCAACAGTATTGGAAACATAAGAAAGCTAATTTTGTAAAAAGTTATTTTTTAAGGAGAAATTCTGGATGTTATAGATCCAAAGGTTTTCCCTTAGTAACATCATGTGATGGAAAGCAAACAAAGCAAATATACAGAAATAGATAATATCACAGAGATTCATGGGTCTGCAGAGATGTTTGACTTGATTAAAGTTCAGATAAATAGATTGGGAACATCCATTATGTAATGTACAGTGTGTATATCCTGCTATCTATATCAACATAAAGAATTTACAAACAAAAATCTTAATGGCAGTTAAAAGCCTTTCTTCAGGGGCAGGGGGGAAAGGAATCCAGGATTTTCAGTGGTTTATCATAGTCCACCTTCTATTACCTGTACAAATATATCTGGATTTTAAGAAATTAAGTTAAACAAGGTTATGTTGAGCACTGCTTAAAATCTATTTGTTTGGTCCTTTGTGTTTCTATGGAAAGTTTGAACAAAACTTTTTATATGTAAACCATAGATAAGTATGAGTTGATGAAGCCAGGAATCAAAATGCTATGCTGATTGAAGGTTTCTATTACAAACTCAGCTTTTTCAACAAATGTGTCGTACAGGAGTTATTCTAAAGAACGTGTTCATAGGATTATAGATGCAAATGCTTGAGAGTATTACCACCGATTAAGACAAACTTTTTCATTGAAGTTAGTGCAGACTTCTTAAAACTCTGACTTCAGTCCAACCGTTGGCAACCATTATGTAGTAAATGGAAATGTACAAAGCTGACAAAGTAAGTCAGAACTCGTGGATAGCAAAATGTATGATCATACTTACAAATTAGTTAATTCCTGCAGTAAAATTGAAGTGTCAGGTTCACATGGTGATCACACCTTTACAAAGGAAGGGCTGTCTGTTTGAATGAGCCAATGCAACACATCCTTAGGTCTTCCTAAGGACAGAAGTATAGACAAATAATATAGACAGAATTCGAACAATAATAAAACATTTCCATGTTTTAATTTCTTTTTTAGCAGATGCATGTTAGGTTACAAGGAATTCTCTGACTCACAGATAAATCTGAATATAATGCCCTTTGAATGAACTCATTCTGAACAAGAACAAAGAAAGAGCAAAGCATATTTTACTATGGATAATTTAACTTTTATTAAATTAACACTTGACTTTAAGAAAGCAATGAACTCCAGCACACTCCCTGGATTTCATTCTCATCACTCTGCTCTCAATTTGCCCTCTGTACTCTGAATCAAAAAGACAGTAAGGCTCCAATGTACTTCTGAGCGCTTCAGTCACACTGAGCTCCTTATTCAGGATCTGCCAAAAATCCTAAGCCTTGACCTTACTGTCACTTAGATAAATAATCTTATCCTGGGTTTATATATATTGATTTTAAAGTCATTCTGGATGCCTCTAAGAAACATATTCAAAGAAAAAAAAAGCTAAGATCCAATGGTGTTACCTAAATAAAACATTAACCAAACTTCACACTTTCTTCTTGAAAAATTGAAAGTCTTGCAGCACCCTCAAAGGCATAGGTGTTAAAAGTCTGTTTCAAAAACTAAACATATTTTGGAAAAAAATGTCCTGCTACAAATCAGACTACTTTTTCATTTGGGGTGAGGAAGATAAAAAGGTAATACAGGCTGAGACGCTCTGTGTCTCTGAAAGGTAATCACGTTAGAAAGATGCAGGTAGGAAAATAAGAATGTGCAGATTTAAACAGATAGTCAGCTGCTACAGATTTTTTGTTTCAGTAAAAATGCATCAGTTTTGCAACCCTTGTCTCTTGTCTATTCTAAAAAAAAATCCAAAATTAATGATATTCAAGGTGCTTTACAAGGTTGAGCACTTTATATAATTCAGTGGGCATTTAAGTGTTTCTAAGTGACAGATGCTTATGAATGGAGTGGAAGTTTCTAAAATTTTGAACTCTGATATGTCTAATGATTTTTTATTTGGTTTTAGAGATTAACATTATTTGTTCTATTGTGTTTTCAAATTTTTAAATTAATCTCAAATTTGTTGATTTTAATGGCTTTAGATCAGTCTTTGAGACACCACTATTTACCTGCAACCATAAATACTATGAGAGATTAACAAATCTCCACGGTCTTTCTCATAACTGTTAAAATGAATCCTTTATTCTGTAAGTTGTGTGTATCTCAATTATACTCTGTATTAGAGATTGCAGAATCTGCAGCCTGAGGAGAGGCTGCTGCATCTCCATGCCTGTAGGGAGGCTGAGGATGCATTCCCAATAGGCACGTGCACACAGAACACATGTATACACCACACGTATACACTTACAGACAGCTGGGCACAGAGATCACAGACAGACACACTCAGCACTCACATCAACACAGACAGCATCAGTGGCCTCATCCTGCTGTGGCTGAGCAAGAGAGAGATCTGCCAGTGAGAATACATACACAGATATAAGTACAAGGTGGATCCCTCCAGCAACTGGGCTCCGACACTTAGTCTGCCCGCTAGCTGGTCCTGGATCCTAGTCTCCCCAGGAATACAAGACCGTGGCTGCAGCCCCTGACAGTACAGACTGCCTTACTTATGCACACGCGCGCGCACACACACACAGATGCACAAATAGCCACTCGCTCACCCAGAGATGGCCAGGACATTACTGGTTCACCTGATGATAGCCAATGGTCTCACCTGTAAAGACACACACAACCCTGGCTCCCAGGCCACTTCATCTAATCTCTGACTAGTCTGGCTCGATCTTTGCTAGTGAGCACACACTCATTTATACACCTGCACTTGGTCCAGTTCCTAGCAGCATGGACACACAGGGCCCTATGGCCTGAGGTCACACTCTAGTTCTTGACACATAAGTCCACTCACTCTGGTCTCTCTAGTTCCTGGTACCATTGTTGTCCAAAAAGTGGATTCGTGCCTGGCATGCAAGTAACCAATTCCACATGCTCAGGAGAGAGATTGTTTTATTTGGGCCTGGGTGCTCGGTGGGCTTGCCACAAATCAAGCACACCTGGTCTAATCATCTTTCTGTTTATATCCATGCTTCTCATACATATTTTAAGTTTCTCTTTTACATATTCATTAAATTTCCAAGAACTAATTATAATATTACATCATCCTAGACACATGCGCACTAAAGTCTTTAGGGTCTTCTTGAGGGTCTCGAGTGGTCTCTGGTGGTCGGTAGGGTGGTGAACTCTTCATGAACCTATTCCTTTCTTTCCTTATAAGGTCAAGGTTTACCTCCGAGCCATGTCTGGACCACGTTCATTTATGGTTCTTAATTTCAAGGTTAATCATTACTAGGGCCTAAGAATGCTACACACCAGCAAACACAATACCTGCTAGCTACCTAAATCCTAAGCAACAAGTCTTCATTCTTTAGACTTAAAGAAGCGAGCAGTATGGAATAATAGGTACTGTAACAGACTGTACCTGCTGCATCACCATGACTCCAGGGCTGACTCCAGGGGTCTGACTCCAGTGGCTGGCACTCAGACTCTGTCCCTCCCTCTCCCCCCAACTGAACTGAGAGTCCATTCACCAGGAAAGGAATTAGAAATAGCATTTCATAAGGTAGGACAGACTGTACCGATCCAATGCAGAGCATTGTCAGAGAAGCTTACTGACCAGCCACCTGTTTACGTGTAATCAGCCTTTTTTATCACCTTATCACTCAATTTTCCCTTTTTGGTCCTCCCCAAATCACCTACTTCCCTCCCTTTCCCCACCTTTTCTTCCTCCCCTAAGCATCCCACAGTGAGTCTTGTCCAATCCCAAAACGTTCTTCCCCTGCATCCCATAATGTGTCCCATACCTCTAGGCAGTGACCCTCCTCAGTCCCAGAGGCGCTCTGGAGAGCTGCTCCCCTTGACTCTTCCTGATGGGTTTTACATCTGGCCCAGAGGCTGGGAGTTTCCTGGAACAGTCCTGGGAAGAGTCAGGACAAGGAGTCCCTTCGTTCGGGTTCCTACCTTCCTTTGTGCCCCTGTGCTCCTTTGTGGATGTGTAGATGAGCTTTTATCACAGCCTGAGGTGTGAATTTATATGTACTGACATGTAAATTTCTCAGCCTCAGGCAGTGTCTTCCAGCCAATAGTTGTCACAGACAGATTTTGTACCCCATTATCCTTATTTTCTTTAGGCATGAACATTTAGAAGCAAATATTTAGAAGACTGAACAAACTCATCCTGATGCAGAACTATTGTGCTTGCTACCTGGTGATTTTAACTAAAGAAAAAGCAGATATACAGTGCTGCATGAAGCAGTTAAAAAACAATTTTCAATCTGAAAATTGACGATGAATATTAATTTCTGCACCTGAACAGCTGAAGGTTGAGGGGCAGTGTTTTCCCTGTGGGTGCTTAGAACATCCATACTCCCAGTGTGATCAACCACAATCTATCTTTTGATTAATTAATGTATTCTTTCTATTGTGTTTGAATGTGTGTTTGTTGGCTACAAGATGGCCTAGTGTGTGCCCTACAGTTCCTGTGGATAAAGAGCAATGGGAATCATGATTTCTGAGACTCATTATGTAAACTGCTCCCTCAGATCCATATTAGACTACATTTGAAAATCATTCCACATGTTCAAATGTTCATTTTCATAGCACTTCATTTTTTCCACAGACAACCTACACCACGATGGTCTGTACAATGTGTCACACTGATATAATCAGGTGAACAATACTAGATATGTGACCCAAAGGCTTTTTGTTCCCTGCAGCAGTTCTCCTGGTAATATCCCTGCAATAATTATGAAAAATCTGCAATGACGTGCAGAGATAGTCTTTCCTCTGACACCTTAGGGAATTCTGCAGAGACACGTCCTTGGACTTAACTAGATTGATGTCCTACAGGTCTTTTTTTAGTATGGTGTATGTGGATAATTTTTTATTCTAATATCTGTGGAGCTCTTCAGAGAGTGATGCCCTTGAACCCCTGCCAAAGTGATTCCCTGAAGGCCTTGTATTAGACATGGTTCATCCCAAATCTTTCAGAAAAGTGAGTTTATTACTGTTGGAGGTTTTTAAGAGGGTGATGGCTCCCGCAGTGTATATTTGCCTAGAATTTTAGACTGACAAAGCCCCTGAGAGTATTCCATGTGGGTGTTTTGTCACTTCTATTAGTTGTATTCATATAGGGTTTTTTCCTTTGTCATTCTCAAGCACTGTCATTAACTATTCCTTTCATTTATAAAAGCTCCAGTGTATTTCACATGTTTGATGTCACAGTCTTATCAGACTGCTTTTTATTAACTGAGTATAGGCAACATAGCAGTGATGCTGCAAATGTATCTGAAGATGTGTAGCTGTGGAAATACACCAAAGCTGGTATCATGGAAGTCACCGAGAACAACCTCCAAGTCAGAATCCAATAAAATCAGAAGAGACGTGTGTCTTGGGCCAAACAAGCTCACCACTTTATAGATGGATGCGGAGCCATACTGAAAGAAGTGGGAGGTACATTTTATTCCTTCCATGCTATGCAAAATAAAAATTAAAATAAAAATATCGTGGGGAGTTAAGATGATCAGAGATGATACCTCCATCTTTCTTTCTAAGATACTTCCTAGGGTAACAGTCAGGGGAAATTCTGAAGCTACTCTATTAAAGAGTTGGAGGTAGAAAGATGGATAACGAACCCTAGTACTGATGACGATATAAACTTGGTTAACTTTACAACCCATTGGCGGATCAGGGCACATAATACCTTTCAGCTTTGGATGGGAAAGGGAACCCTAGTGATTTAGCTGTTGAAAAACCTGCCTACCTAGGTGCTTACAGATATTTCTTATCACTGCAGAATTTCCCACAGATATTTATAAAAGAGACACCAACTGAGGGCAGATCTAACCTAATATCCTAAACTCAGTTCTAGGATAAAAAAATATTGATCATAAATGCATTGATTGAATTACTATTAATTCTTTGATTTCTATTTTTTGCAATCTTATAAAATATATTTTGTATATATGGCACACAGATATAAATACCCTTTTTTGTTAATGATTTTCTCATTTTCCTTAAAGAAAATAAAATCTTAACCTCTCTGTTGCCCACCTAAAGCCACAAAAATCAGTAATACATTCAGAAAGTTCATATCAGACTCTAACATATCTTTCCATACCCTTTCTCTCCTACAGCTCGTTGAATGCAACTTTATTTAAATTAGTATACAAGGACTTTTGTTCTTCTTATCTGCCTGCAGGATTCTCACTAAAGATAGTAGTAATTAGTCTGTCTAATGCAAAAGAAATGATACAGAGTTATGATCTCATACCTGTCCAGGGGATATGTATTCTAGTTTTTACTCCAGGCATTCTACCAATTCTTTCACTGTTCTATCCATTTATGTGTCTACCGTATAAATCCAAAGCTCATGACTTGTAAGTAAGGGTAGTGAAGATTTGTGACATGGAAAAAATTATCTAACATGTTCACAGGCTCTCGTAGAAATACGATCACATTGAAATTTTATTTCAAATGCACAAAGAAATGGCCTAATTTAAAAATCATATGTAACAAATGTAATCAGTGAGATCAGAGCATTCAAAGTAACTGAGATAAAACGTTTAGAAAGTATGCATGTTTTAAACTTTGCATTTTGAGATTTAGCAAGGTTGGAATGTTTTAACGGAAACAGTCTTGCAGTACTGGCAGAACAGCAATGTGGCAAGATACTAATAATGGTCCTCATGCTTTGTAAAGTTTTCATAAATTTCATTTGAAGGCATTCACTCTTTTAAGAGTCCTGCAAAAAGGACACAGTAAATTTTGGGTAAATACAAACACACACACAACTAAAGTGTCTTAACAATAGTTTGATTCATACCTTCTAACTGGCTTTTGAAAATATTATTTTCTTTTTGCTCCCAGCTTTATAGTTATTTCTGCAACAACAGTATCTTTTTAGAGCTTCTGAAATGGAAAAGCAGCACTGTAAGGTTGTGAATAGTTCCCTGTTGCCCTGGTGATTTGCCATTGCATGTAATTTCAACCTGTTTTTTTATATAGCTCCATATTGATACTCGTGTAAAAGCTACAGGGAAAAAAAAATCGATTATTTGCAATGTGGCTGAAAGAAGCAGTGTACAACAAAGTGCCATGTGGGGTGCTGAAGGTGTAATGGTTGATGTTCATTCACAGAACCCACGAACGTTAAAGCTCATAATATTCTTTGAAACACAAAGGGGATGTAGAGGTGAATTGAACAGTCTGCCTTCCTTCTGCTGAAATAAAAACGGGGGAAAAAAAATCCTGTTTAGCTTTCCTTTATCCTGACAATTTTCATAAATATGATCCACAATTAGACTTGATAGCTATGCAAGAGTATTATCAATTCACAGTGACCTAACATGCCGTTATTTGTTTCCAAGATGCAATACAGCCAGTAAACCCACACTAAGATTTAAAGAAAGACATAGATTTTTACATGTAATTAGGTGAGTAGGTCAAGTCTCACATAGCGGACACAAAACTCTCGTACCACTGCTGGGAAGACTTCTCAGTGTGGCTCCATCGCCACTCCCTCTGCATGTGCTGTAGAAGCTGTTCTACATGCAGGAAAGTCTTTGAGATTCCTTATGCCACAGGAGACGGACTCTGTACGACACTTGAGAGTTTCTTTCCTTGTCATGTCAGTTTGCGTACTTTTCATGAAGTGGCTACAAGATAAAATTTACATGAAAAGCCATGAGACCTGGAACCAGAACCCCCCTGTGTGTTTTAGGAAAAGCGTCTGCTGCCGCTCCAGAGCATGTTATCTTCCAAGATTTTGTTTCAAAGGCATAGAGGAAATCCAGAATTTTTTAGTAGCCATATGCATAGCTATATCAGGGTCTTCAGCTGAGCTGAACTTTGTCCCTGCAGCTTTGAACTGAACCTCTGAGATTCATCCTCTTCTTAAGTATTTCTTACTGGCTACCTCTTATCAACTACATTCTGCCTCTTTCGTATTTCAGCCTCAGACAAATTGTTCCATCTAACCATTGTAACCAGGTGTAAATTGTTCTTATATTTCTAATTCTCTCCATATACTGCATAGGGAACAAAGGTACGTCTACTATGAATCTTTTTTCTAAAGATAGGCTGAGAACTCCAAAATTATTTTTTAGATATTAAGTAAGCAGATAATTAAGGCATATATATGAACTAGCTTAGAATAAAAATCCTAATATTTTTTCCTTGCTGATTGTGAAAAATATATATGTTTAAAGGTCAAGCCAACATATTGCTGAATTTAAAGATTTTTATTGTTTGATGCACATTTTAGAGAGAAAAATCCAAGGAAGGGCTAGAAATAGAGTTCCTGGTAAAATTACTAAAACATTTTTATAAATCTGCAACACTACTTCTATCTTGTATTTTCTTCTTTATTATGACTTTTTAATTACTTGAATGAATGAAGAACTTGAATGCATTTTAGCTGTTAATCTTAGAAATTGTAATTATATGCAGAAACTCCTAAAGTTTCTTGAAAAAAAAATTTTTTTTTTAACCTTTTATGTTTATTTATGTACTATGTTATTAAGTTACTGATGTTCAGGGATTATGAACTTGAAAAGGAAAATTGATTTCCATAAGTTGGGCTGACCTTAAAATTTAAAGCATAAGGGCATAACCAAAAAAGTCAACACTCAAGCAATATAAATAAATATAAATATAAATATAAATATAAATATAAATATAAATATAAATATAAATATAAATAAATATAAATATAAATATAAATATAAATATAAATATAAATAATGCTGATTTGCTGTTTTTACAAAGTGACTTTCATAATCACACCTTGTATACTGTGAATGACAGTAATTATACATTGGTGATAAATATGTTTAGCATAATTTAATAAATTGTTGAAGTAGCTTAATCCAGCTTTTTTAAGAATTTGCTATAGTAGCTGTGAGAGTTAAGAAATCAACACTCTACAAACACCATCAGTGAAATATTACATGTGATCTAAAATGATATTCAATGTGGAAAGAACATAAATGTTTTTTGCTGCAGGTATGCATATTCAAGTAACAGTTCATTTTGTGAGGATAAAAATTATGAAAATGTGGAATAACATAATGAGGGTAAGAGTATTGCTGTCTTTTTTTCTTCTTTTTTTTTTTTTTCTTCTCCTATTAAGAGAAATCCTTGCAATACAGCCTTACTACATTGGCAAGGTATCTTGGCTAGGGTTTACTAGTGCTGTCATAAAGCTTTTGTTTAACATGAAGTACAGCAGAGATCTTCTGGGCTTAGGCAGAATAAATCCTAAAATGACTTTTTTTTTGTCTGAGAAAAGAGAATTTTTCCAAATTTTTATTAAGTAATATACATAATTATATCAATATCAACCCCTAAGTTGCTCCACCTCCCTCCCAAAGTAAGCATATAAACCAGGTGCCTGTTGCCAGAAATTTCAGCTTTCAGGGATTTATTCTGCTTAATAAATAGTGCATTACTTTCTTTCATGTACAAGAATTTACATAATCTTTAAAAGTATAGCAGACTGTGACCTGTGATAGTGGAACTAGCGTACAAAAAAATTTGAGAAGAGGAATTTATATCTGATCCAGGATAATAACACTAACTCATTGTTACATCCACTAGGTTTCAGTTACAAATTACATGAAATTCTAAGTTTAAAGAAAACCTGCCAAAATCATGCAATGAAAGGCTCTAAAAGTTTAAATGCTGTGTATTCACTGCAGGATTATTTTACCTAATAGTAACCATCTAAAATTGGGCACTTAATCTAAAGCCATTGTCTTGACTCTAAAAATAGGTACTTATAGAAGAACAGAATAATTCATTTCAAATAGAAGTAGAAAAACAGATTTTATGAATTGTCCCTATAGATGCATTTGACTACATCTGCATTATAAGCAGATATGGTATGGAATAATATGTGCTCCCACAGTCATAGTCTCCAGCTGTCATTGCAAACCTGAATGAAGCATACAGCAACTCCCTTACAATCTCCATGCGAAATTTCCTTTCTGTAGAATTGTGAATCAGCAGAGACATTCCTGAGCCTCGTTGTGACATAGAAGAGGCAGCAGAGAAACATTTGTCATTTTTACCTTTCTTTCTCTGCTCACTATGGATTGAATGTAAACAGCTAGTTTTGGCTAGATGCCCTATTTTTAGCCAACATGTGCTTGATGAGTTTGTTAGTGCAGAATTTTTCATTTAAATTTTAGACATTTTATGCTGTAGAAGTCTGAATTGAAGTGGTTCATTCTATATTCTGTTTATAGTCAATGGAGAGAAAAAGTAATTGCAGCTTGTTCATTTGTGCCTAGCTGGTCCTAGCTTTGGATGCAGTAAATTACACCCTTGGCATGCCTGGTTTTCCTTTATTGACAACAGAGTGTACAGAGAGTGATTAAAGCATACATAGATTTCTGTATGTAGACAGGTTAATACAGCCTTCTGTCATATATCCTATCCCCAAATGCTAATAGATCCCCTATAAAACATGTGGGAAAAGCAAATATGTTGTTTTGTTTCACAGAGATTAAAACCATGGAATGAAAATTGTTTTCTTTTCCAGATCCTTGTTTACCCAACAACAATGTACAAAGTATTTACATTCTTGTAATAATATGTAGATTTTTTTTCTTCATTTTGATAGTACTTAGAGTATCTGGAAGACCAGTATGTACAGCTTTATGTAAATATAAGCTACAAAAGTTTGGTCAAAATCTATCAGAATTTACCTAACAATAACATGCAAATCTGTCATTAAATGAAGTTGATTATGAGACGAGATTTAGTAATCAAAGAAGATCACACAGCAGCACTTCTGTATTTGGTTTAAGATAAAGGTTAAAAAAGAAAAACATTACCTGATATTTTGAGTATTTTCTTCTTGCTTAATGCATGTATATGAATCTCCTGAGGACAGCTGGGTTATCATACTCTTTCTTCCACGGGTGCTTGGTGTTTTTAATAAAAACATTAAAGACATTACTTTAACACTGCATCCAAAACTTTTTATTGCTATTGCCATGTCTTTCCTTAGGCTCTGGTCAGTTGAGATTTGCACCTGCCTCTGAGAGAAAGATCAGTTTATGCTCCCTAACATTTATTGTAACGAAAGCAAAAGACAGAAAGATGGAGTGAAAAGCAAATAATTCTGGATAAGAAATGTATGTATATGTTCTCATCACTAGTTCACAAAATTCAGTAGTATTGGCACTAAAGATTTCAAGATGCATAGAAGAGAGGCCAAAGCTGGTTGAAATACGCAGCTGACGTTTCCCTCTGATGTTCTGTACTCTGTGTTAGTGAAGGTATAAAGGCAAAGGTATTAGTTAAATTATTTTGTAAGTGAACATAATACCTCCAAGGTGCATTTTATTGCAGCTCATGAAGTTGCTATGGCATACAGAAATGCTAAAAGAAGCATTCATAGTCAATCAAACAAAAGCATAGAGGAGCTGAATAAAAATCCTGCAGAGCCAGAACAAGAAGGAAGGGTCCAAAATAGATATTTTGTTTTATGCTACTGTAAATGAAAGTGACATTCTGCTAGAAATCTTATACAAGCCTTCATAAAAACTTTTATTTGTTTTGAAAAAATTAGTGTTTATCATGGCACACAGCTATAGTAATGAAATGTAAAACTGTTTTAGTCCGACATTCTGAGAAAAAAACCACACCAAGGGTACATATCCAGCATGAAACAAGTAAATGTCCCTTTCTTTTCTGATTGGTTCTGCATGGATCATTATAGAGCAGGAAATTTATGTTTATGAACTTTACTAGTGTTGTTTACTTTAAAGAAAAATAGCAGAAACCAGTCTCTGCAGAAGACAATCATAGAGTTGTATGATTTGGACATCAGTGTTTAGACACTGAAAGGAAGAGGAAGAGGACAAAGAGCAGTAACATTTTTTTAGATTTGGGAGAAACTCACAGGCAAAATTGATCACATACTGTAGGACAAGCTTAGGATGAGGTGATCGAGAGGATTATGCTATTTCTTGAGATATTTCTTTGAGTAAAATCTGGAGGGAGAGTGCTCTCAGCTCTCCAAAGCAAACAATATGGTTGTCCCTTTAAAACAACTTGGCAATTACAAGCTCTTTGCATTAAATTCAATGTTGCTGACACTAAAAGTACTCCCAAAGCAGTTAACAATTGCTACAAAACGAAGACAGTCTGGAAAGGTGGAAAGTGGAAACAAGAAATGCAGCAGTTACATTGTCAGGAGGAACTCTGAGGTCAGAGGAAAATGCCAATCCTTTCACTATGTAATTGGTGAGACCTGGAGTACATACTTTGAAATGGATTGAGCGGTTATACTAATGAAACTAAAACATATGGTCCTGAAAAAGGTTAGATTACAACCATGAGGGTTGTTAACGGTCTATGATTTCAAAGTCTACAACTGATTTTTTCTTCCACCCCCTCCACACCAGTTCTTTTGCTTTATATTTTACCTAGGCTTCTTATTTCTAAAGGAGGAGGTCGTTCACTCATCTAAGCTCCATAGACAAGGCAAGAAAAACAGAAACCATGCAGAACATAGAAGACTTCTGTTGTATTGATCAATTTCTCCTGCATCTCTTTCTGTCATTGAAAAGACTTTTTGTCAGGACTGCACTTTGGGCTTGGCTCAGGAAAGCTGATGAAAAAGTCAGAGTGTCACTATGCTTGAAACAACAAAGGAAATAGTGAACAGCAGAAAGTATTGAAAATCATTTTGAATGCTCACTTCATAAATAAAGCTACAAATGTTCCTCTCTGATCGATGACTTCAGGGGCTTCTAGCACAAAGAAGAACAAATTCAGATCACTTGTTATGCTCTTAAAACTGTACCAGAATCCCAGTATAGGATAGTAGAAGAGGGAGATTGATTGACCTTTAGAACAACAAGACACAGGGAAAAACAAACGTTCTGTATTTTCTGACCTTGACATATTCCAAATCCCTAATGTTCTGGTTAAGTGAACTCTTGCTAAGATGAGAATGCATCAATTCATGGCAATTCTTGCTGTTGCCAAAATAGTTCATGTCTCAATAAGTGACAGAAAGCCAAGCTGTTATATTTTGTGAAAAAATTGAGGGCAAGATATACATCTTTAAAGACGCTTCCCTTGTCTTCATATATATACATACATATATACTAAATTCTCTGATAATGACTTATGTCACTGTACACCTCTCCTTGTTTATTACTGACAGAAAGCATTACCTCGTTATGCAAAGAGATTTTAAAAAAAAAAGAAAAAAAGAAACCTCTCTGCAAACTTTCTTTGAAGAAATGGTAGTAAGACGGAGTGGTTTGGACAGAGAAGGAAAAAAAATGCTGCAACAGCTCTTAGTCAGAGACTCCTGCTTTTTGAGGTAAAGAAGATAAAGCATTCCTCTGTGGTATTCCAAGGAAATTTTCTTCTAGTACTTGTTTCTTGAGAAGCAAGGTCAGTCTTTCCATATCTCTTTCTAAATGAAAGAGACCTTTTGCTCATCCATCCAACACTATAAAGCTCCTGAGACTACTGCATTATTGATGAAGAGGTTGCAGACATGCACCACAGTTTTGCCCTGTTCTTCAGAATGATACCAAGGCAATCTGTCCTTTGAGTCTAACTATTCTTTCAGTTCTACCAGTTCTTTCCATAAATCCTCAGAAATCTCAAGATTGCTTCCTATTATCTAGAAAAAAAAAGGAAACGGAATCTTTGCTCTTACACAGTGAGAGAAAAATGAATGTCTTCTCCAGATAGACATCTCAGAAATATGATCAAGCTCTCAATGAGCAAATATCAATTCCTGCATAAAACTGGCTTTTGGAAAATATACATGATATTAATATAAGCTGCCTCATAAAACAAGAATATTTGTAAGGCGCTCTGAAAAAATATCTCATAGCTTGTTTTTTCTCTTTATCATCAAGTTAATGTAGACACAATTAATTTTTTGCATGTGACCATGATCACCAGTAACCACTGAAGTACCACCCACAAGAAAAAGCATTAGGTTTATACAGAAACTTTCTCAGATAATGACCCATGGGTAGTGAACTGACTTCCAAAGCAATGACCGTTCTTCCTCATCACTTTCAAATAATGTTTTAATGTTTTGAAAATTTCCATTTATTTTTAACATCAAATCAACATGCATTGCAAGTTGCCTGGTAGAAAGACATAGAGCAGCCGTTCTTTTGAATTAAGCAAAGTGTCTATGTGCCACAGTGATAAAAAAACCTCTAAAGATCTATAGTAGATAGGTGAATGGAAAAAATAAAATTAAGATATTTTCATATAAGTGACTCCTTATTTCAGAAAGAAGCTCTTTTCCAAGGAGAGTTTGTACCTATTTCTACGGAATAACAGTAGAGTCAATACTTTATGGCAAGGCTAAGTGTCTGTCTTCAGGTGGATATTTTAAGGGAGCCAATCAGAAAAAATATACCACTTCTTGGGAAGTAATCTACTGGTATTTTCCAGTGATTGTGTATCTAAACACAATATGTGATTAGGAATGACCTTGTATTTTGTGTTCCACCAGTTGGATCTTCCTGTTATGACTATATGGATTATTTGTTTTATTTCACTCTTTACTTTCCCATAGTCTTCCCTCTAATTTTAATGTATTCAGGTTCCTGCTTCTGCAGAGGTCACAGAGGAAAAGTAATGTGCCAGTAAAGTAACCAACTCACATTTTTTTTCATAAAAAAACTGAAAGATGAAGGAAATTATGACAATATTTATTCTGTGTCTAGCATAATGAAAAGCACATATAAACAAAAAAACCCCTACCACTAGTATGGTGAAGAGTCAAATCATGCAGATGACAGTTTGCATGTTAAAATAAACTATTTCAAAATAAAAATGATATAATCTATCTGTTCAGCTGGAAATTACAAATACCTATCTATACAGGAAACACCCAATATAGGTGTGTTTCCTTTTAAGACAGTTACTTAAATGAGAGATAGGAAAGCAGGAAATAGATTCTTAACGTATTTGCTAACTAGTCGCACTCACCTTTTAAATGTGGAAATTGTTTGAATTCTGTCCTGTTTTTGGCTGGGATAGAGTTAATTTTCTTCCTAGTAGCTGGTATAGTGCTATGTTTTGGATTTAGTATGAGAATAATGTTGATAACACACTGATGTTTTAGTTGTTGCTAAGTAGTGTTTACGTTAGTCAAGGACTTTTCAGCTTCCCATGGTCTGCCAGCTGCATGAGAAGCTGGGAGGAGGCACAGCCAAAACAGCTGATCCAAACTGGCCAAAGGGATATTCCATACCATATGAAGTCATGCTCAGTATATAAGCTGAGGAAAATTAACTGGGGGACAGTGACTGCTGCTCAGGGACTGGCTGGGCGTCAGTCAGCAGGTGGCGAGCAGTTGCATCACTTGTTTTTCCTGGGTTTTGTTCCTCTCTTCCTCTCTTGTTGTTTTCCCTTTCATTACATTTTTTTTTCTTTTTAATTATTAAACTGTCCTTATCTCAACGCACGAGTTTTCTTACTTTTGCTCTTCAGATTCTCTCCCTCATCCCGTTGGGGGGAGAGGGAGAGTGAGCAGCTGTGTGGTGCTTAATGGCTGACTGGGGTTAGACCATGACATATTCTTATCTGAGCGCTGTTGCCTGTGCTCTCTTAAGCAAGTTGTCAGAATGCAACTTATTAACAGTATTGATAAACACTGTAGGAAGATTGACAGAAAATGTATGAACACTACCATTGAAAAAAATTATTTTGATACATCATCTAAAAAGTCCTATTCTCTATCTCCATCTACTGGAGGATTCTTAACAACTAACAGACTCTGGAGATTTTTCTAATTCTTCCTCAATGCATCTGTTATTTTCAAGGAAAGCTAAACCCCATTTCAGAAAAAAAATTAAGGTTATCTGTCTTGAAAATAACATTTTAAGCATAATCTCATTAGCTGAATCATCTCTGTTTAGAGACAAACATTCTTATAAACATCTAAGTTGTACAAAATAGAATATAGTGACCTAAATTGATGAGTAATCATTAAAAAAAAACCAAAACAAAACCAAACCCCAAAACCCCAAACCCCAACACCTCTCACTAGCTTAGACAACAGAGGTTCCCTAGATACCTTCATCTAAATTGGTGAAGTTCCCTACACTCCAAAACTTCTGTAACTGTAAGGCTCTATCTATATTAGTAGTAAATGTAACTCAGTGAAGAGTACAGGAAAACAACTAGTGCTGAGGACCTGGCGTCCACATTACATGCATTTTGCAATGTTTTACCCTGACCTAGTTGTAGCCTGATTCTGCATACTGAAAACCCACCAGCAGCTGTAATGTCCTAGCTGTTAGTGTCACTTCTTCTGGTGAAGTATAATCTGAAAGATGTCCATTGTGTACACCCTGAAAACACCCCACGGAGTGCACCTTAGCACAGTGAGGACAATTGAGCAATTTACTTAAAAAATGAACAAACAAATAAACTCTTCTGATCTGAACCATAATGTACAAAGCAGCCGTGCTGAGAGGTACCACTATGTGGGCAAAGCTTAACATCTCACAACCTATCCTTTGCCTCATGTCACTTGAAATTCAGGGTTTGTTTCCAAAGGGGTCCAATCAAGCCAGCACGCTTGCAACTAACTCACTTAACACAAACTGACAGCATCACTTTCAGCATAAAACACAGCAGTCACAGACACTTTCATTTAATATCATTGTTGGAAAAATTGAAGCTGTACATTCATAAGTACTTTGGACATAAAGTGGGAGACCTGCATGTCTTCTTAAATTTTAGAGTATAAACCCACACCCTTTGTTTTCCAAGCAGGGCATCCTAGCTGTCTGAGACACAAGTTCTTTGGATGAAGGAGGGGTGATATGTTGATTATCCCAGAGTGTCCTGCTGAAATTGAATCATTTTTGCAGAAAGGAAACCCAGACTCGGAAAATTAGAAAGAACCAGTGAATTAAAAATAGTGAAAAGAGAAAAGTTGAGGGTCTGGTCTCTGTGCAAAGTACATAAGGATTTTGCTTTAAAGAGCCATGGAATAAGCTACTTCTATAGCATGAGGAATATAGACTGGAAATCAACTTTTTGCTGTTACTAGAGCTTCCTTCATTAGCTTGCAGAATTAGTCTCTGTCTTAATCTTGTAATAATTCAGCTTATACGGTACACTTGTAAAATTAGAAAATATGATAAAATAACTCAATCTTTGCTTGCAATCCCACTAGAGTGGCCACTCTCCTCAAAAATGGGAAAAGTGGTTTTCAACCATCAAAGGCTAAATAATTGAATCCAGAACTTACAGAGACACATCTAATCATGACGCTATTATGTAAACAGGGAAATGATGCCTCTTCTTTGGCCTGGTTTCTCTGTTTTGCATTCTCCGTCAGTGTACATTAGGTATTATAAATGTATGTCTTACAGATTAGGCTGCATAGTAGAATCAGATGCAGGGAAACACAACTTGTGAATCCTTAGCTGGTTTAAACATTGAGATGGTTTAAATAGCATAATACCTTTCCACGTACTGAATAACAGCACATTCAATAATAGAAAAATTTAATAGTTTTTTGGCAGCTAAAGAACCTTGCCGTAGGTACTCAGGATAATAAAGATCAGCATGATCCAGGAATGTTTCTATTTGATAGTATATGGCCAAAATATATTCAGCTATGTAGAGCTGTCTGGGCAAAACGCCGTATTTCAGTTCCCCTATTTATGCTGCTGTGACAGAAGTACCGCATGTGCTTTCTATGAAATCAGTAACACACTAGACTCTGTTGGTTTTATAGGATGTGTGTAAAATGAATATGGGTACTTCGTCTAATTCAGTAGCATAGAAAAACAATGTTTAATATCATATTTTCAGGATTTCAAGAGATTCCATCAGGTTTTTTAAGCCAGGGCTTAATGAAGAAATGAAAAGCTGGAGCCTTCTACTGTATACCTGTGTTCTTAATAAGCAAGAAGCCCAAAATGGAGAAATACAATTCTGCTTTCAGTTTCAAACAACTTCAGTGTTAAACCTTGGACCTCAATAAACAGATCTTCCTTTGTTTTATTACTCAGTCTGTCTAGTGTTAGACTGAGAAGGAATCATAATTAGATCTATGGATTTGGGGAATTACTTCTGCAAAATAGCATGAGGAGAGGTTTACAAAGGATAGGGGGTTGAGGGGGTTGTTTGGAGAATGTAGGTGAGATGTGCCTTTTATAGAGTAGAGAGAATCAGGGCAGAGTCTGTATTTTACATAACAGGTTCTGTGTTTGTGTTCTGTCAACTTTAGGAAGGAATTCATTTCACTGAAATCTCAGTGAATAGCTGCAAGAATCTTCCACTAGTCACAATTAAGCAAAGTTTTCCAAATTGCACTCCTGCAGTTAGTCACTTATATTTAACCTATGGCTAATTTAGGACACCTAAACTCTTTCCATATTTTCATGCAACACTTGACATCACAAACTCTGCTATTTTACGACTTCGAAGCACGATTCATCTCTTGTCAAAATCAGTGGAGTGTTTCTATTAATTTCAATAATAATTGGATTGAGTCCATACAGTTCATTAGAAAACTTACTTTCTCAGGCTCTCACGCAGGATGAATAGATCGTGATAGGAAGAATATCTCTACCTGTGCTCTCTATGATCTCATCAACAGACTTTCATCAGATGCAATTGGAGGTTTAGCACTAGAGTTATTTCTTTAATGTAATTAGGACAGGTTATTTTATTACTTTTGTCCAGTTCAAAATTCTCAAATTATTAATATTGTTTATAGCAAAATGCCACTTGAAAATTCTTTGCTGCAGACCACAAAAGAGAAGTCTGAATTCTTGTTGCATGTAATATAAATAGTGAAAAGTGTCAGACTTTCAAGTTCACAAAATACTCTTTAAGCTATAACTGAAAGCAAAAAAAAAAAGTGGTCTTTTTCCTTTGAAGAAAAAAAAATCTCAATAATTTAGTTGAGATTACTTCATTATATTACATAGACACATCTTTAGTTGCAAACAACTAACGAATAACTAGTTAATAATTATTGCTACAGCTTATGGTTTATATTTTTACTTTCAAACTCCATTTGAAGGACGTAGAAGAAGTCATGAAATATGTATCTATGAAATTATACAGGAAAATACAATCATGTTACCCAGGACACATGCTAATGACTCAGAGGGTACTTTAATTCGCAGAACTTTATGGAACTGTCAACATTTAAAATAATTATATATCAATTAAAGAGCTGATGGAAGAATCTAGGAAAAATTGTCATGTACAAGTATCGATATAATGTGTGCATTACTTTCAATGTCCCTTTTTTTCTGTCCAGGTTGCACTTACCTCCTGTAGCTTACTCCACTGTATATCCTAGAGGCCTGATCTTCAAAATTTCCAGACCAAGTACTTAATCTTAGCACTGGGAACTCCTAACTGACTTAATTTCTGAAATCCTGTTCTGTAAAGGAAAACGAGAGAGGTGGTGTGCTTTGAAGTTTCTCTCGGATATTGATTTAGGATATTGCCAGAATATCCATGTGGGGCTTCATAGTCATCCAAGCCCTGGAAGTGGAGCTATAACTTACCACTGTTTCTATTACAAAATTTGTTTTTAGTCACTATTGTTATGGTTAGTCTCATTATAGAAGCACTTAAGCAAGTGGAGTATGCTAGTCCTATTATTTATCACCCACTTTTTTTTTTTCTATTCTTTGCAGAAAAACGAGCTTTCACAAGACCCATTTGAGTATAGGAACATCATTCTGCCAAGTCAGAGATGTCAAATGCACCTGCAACAGACACTAAGTAACAACCACAATTCACTCCTATCCTGTTGTTTGCAGATGCTCTCTTCTTGTATCAGCAAGTACTGCAATTTCTTCACAAATCACTGCAGTCATCTATTGACTCATATTCCTCTAAACCTACAGACGCTGTCATCAAGTGTGCTAAGGCAGAGTGAAGAAAACACCATCAAACAATAAAAAAGTAAGAACAACATAGTCCATCCTATTCTCCGCCTCCCCTTCCAAACCCACAGCTTTGACTTGAATCTGAAAGCTATTTAGGAGAAAACGTTAATCTTTTCCCCCTTGACAGGCTGGCAAATATTTCGTGTGACTCATGACTTTTTGGGTGACAAGAAACTTTTGAACTGTTTCTGAAGAGCTGATTAATATAATTGGAGATTTCACTCTTGGTATAAGTGGCTGAGGAATTTTAAACTAGATTTATGTTGCTGCTTGAAGGCACTATGTGTGAGCTTACTTCCCCTCTCTTTCTTCTTTATTGGTCTACTTAAATGGAAATGCTGCGAAAACAAGGCCATAATTCAACAATTCACATGTCACGGCATACAAATATACCGTGTCTCGTCTTACCAACTATACTGAAGACTTAGGGGTTCAATAGGAAGCATCCCATATCATCAACCTTACCAAGTATTTACCTGAGTCTGAAATATCTGGTTCTTACACCAGATTTCACTGTGTATTTATTCTCTCAAATTAAAAAAAAAACAAACCAAAACCAAAACCCCCAAACAAACAAACAAACAAACCCCACCGAAACAAAAAGCAACAGTAAAACTTTAATCCATCTGCAGAAGAAATGAATGCTAAAAGACATTTCTACAATTATGCCCTTTAAGGAATGACATGGTTTATTTGTGCCAAATATTTCTGTATGGGTATTTAGGGATATGCTTTGACTGAAAAAAACATGTAGAACATGTCCTTCACAAAAACTATTACAAAAAAATAATTAGGAAGATATGAAAATTCATAGTGCTTCAGACCAATGGTCCATCTAGCTCAGTAGTGTCTTCAACTGTGACTGCAAAAAGACACCACAGAGCAAACACAAGACAAGTATATAGGGTACTTGCACTAATACTTTCTCAGCTTCTGACTACTTTCAGCATAGATTTTCTAAGCATGCTATAGTTTGGCTGTTTGTTAGCCAGAAATTGATCTTACGTCCAAGTGCTTCCAAGTTTCTTGTCTTTCAAATTTCTTTTCAAACCTATGTCATTTTCTTGCATTTACAATACTATTTTCACAGACCTGCTGCCTTGTATCATAATAATAATGATGATTATGATGATGAAGTACTTAAATTTCTTTGTTTTGAATGAGCCTCCCACTAAAGTCTCATATATCAGATTGGTATTCAAGATAGAAAGTATCACGTTTTTCTGACTACCATACAATTCTAGGTGCCTGTATCTGGGTGGTCACAATTAGATAGCATGAATCCCTGCATTACCTTCTATAACTGCAAACTGAATAATTCTAATGATAATGATAATAATAATAATACATTAAGTGGCTTGAGTATTATTGACATGGACAGAAAATATTAGGTTGATTCTTTCCCCTGCTTGCAATCTTTCTTATGCAGTTCTCTGAAGTTTGCAATAATTTACATATGAATAAGATTAGGCTTCATACTTATTACCGCAAATAATTTATATGCCATGTTAATGTAAAAATTTCAAGAAGAGCCATCTAACTTACATTAGTGTTGATCTTGTGCTGTTGAAAAGAACCTAGTGCATTTTTCATTGTATCTTACGTATCAAAAGGATCTAAGGCCCAGCCTATAAAATAACAATAATCACTAAATTAGACTCTTTGCTAACCTTTCTCTAAAGTAGTTGCACTACTGTCATTGCACTACTACAAAATTGACTCATAATCTGTATTACATAGTAATTCTGTACACATACACTCTTACATGCTGAACAGTGACTTTCCTTGAATAAAAAAATAAAACCATATTGACTGTGTCTGAGGCAATGTTTTTGAATCCCAGAATATGTACCTACTATGGATGAAATTATAATTTGCATTTTGATTATCCTCTTACATTAAAAAAAAACCCTGCAACCTTCTAAACTCTAGGTTTGTGTAATTTAACAGTAATGTATTTTCTTATAACTGTCCTCACTGATACGAACACAATTTCAGAAAACACAAAAATCACAGAATTTACTAATCTGAATAAATACATTTTTTCTTCTTGTCAAAGGAAATAAAATTTACGTAAGATATATGTTGCTTTCTTCCGAGATATAAAGTTGGGATGCTAAACCTGTGTTTTTTTGCATCACAAAACAAACACAAAATTCAAGTTTCTATAAGCTCACACTCCTTTAAACTTCCCCTTTCTCGAAAACTGCTGAGTAGCTTAGCTTATTTCTATAACTTCAACTCACCTGTTCCTTTCATTTTTTTTAAAGATAAACGAATACTAAAAATGAAGTCAGTCAGTGTTTTTTTTAAAAAAAAAACAACTTCTCTTAAAAAAGTCCCCTGCATTGGTTGGTCATACTCTTCTTATCTACCATTTCTCTCTTCATTCATCTAATATTTGTCTGTTCTAAATCTTTGTCATCAGGTCTTTTGACTGTCCACATCCATCAGTGATTTCTTAATTTGCCTCAGTAATTATTTCCACACACCTAATTGTGCTCTCTTTTGCTTTCACCCTAATCTTCAGAACTGATAGTCCCAAGCAAACATCTATTGACACAATTTAACTGTTTTATTATCAAGGTAAAACAAATGCCCACAAAATGTAAAGGTAAATATCAAAAACAGGTTTTTAAGTATCATAATGTTTCTGCTTTAGTAAATGATACAACACAAAAGGTTTGGAAGTATATCAAATATTTGCAGTTCTTCAGACCTCAAAAGTAGTTGGGATTGCAAAAGCAGATGAAATTCTGTGCCTTGGTTTGATAAAACCAAAACCAGAGAGTAATAATAATTAAATGCTTTTCCTCTGTATAGATAATAAGATCTTTCAAACAAGCCACAGCAAACTGAATACAAACTCATTACATTTTTGTGCTGGTTTTGACTGGGATAGAGTTAATTTTCTTCATAGTAGCTAGTATGAGGCTATGTTTTGGATTTGTGCTGGAAACAGTACTGATAATACAGGGATGTTTTCATTATTGCTGAGCAGTGTTTACACAGAGTCAAGGCCTTTTCTGCTTCTCACACCACCCCACCAGTGAGTAGGTTGGGGGTGCACAACAAGTTGAGAGGGGACACAGCTGGGACAGCTGACCCCAACTGACCAAAGGGATATTCCATACCATATGAGATCATGCTCAGCAATATAAAGCTGGGGGAAGAAGAAGGAAGGGAGGGACATTCGGAGTGATGGTGTTTTTCTTCCCAAGTAACCATTAAGTGTGATGGAGCCCTGCTTTCCTGGAGATGGCTGAACACCTTCCTGCCGATGGGAAGTAGTGAATGAATTCCTTGTTTTGCTTTGCTTGTGTGTGTGGCTTTTGCTTTACCTATTAAACTGTCTTTATCTCAACCCACGAGTTTTCTCGTTTTTACTCTTCTGATCCTCTCCCCCCTTCCACTGAGGGGGAGTGAGCGAGTGGTTGTGTGATGCTTAGTTGCCTGCTGGGGTTAAACCACAAAGATTTTGTAATTGTGCTTACTATGCTTTTGGTTCATAGGCAAGTTTTTCAAACTGAAAAGGCCAATTACATTTCAAGACCAAGTTTAAAAATATATCTTGTGGAATGTTAATGATTACATGTATGTGAGTAAAGATAAAAAGTTGTAGCATATGCACAAAAGTGGAACAGATGCGTTATCCTTGTTTATCACAATCGTCTTATTCCTGGATTACTCATCAGAACTGTTTGGGGATTTTTCTTTGAAAATCTCTGATATTCAGAAGAAAATGAAAAGGCGCGTAATCATTCTGAAAAGTCCTTAAAAGAAACAGTTTTACTTAAAATTAATAATATGGCATTTTTAACATACATGCAAGAGTGTTTTATATTTGACATATTTATGACATCTAAACTTGCAAAATTAATAGACAGTTCTCTTTTTTACTATCTTATTTTGTCAGTGGGGTACTTTTACCTGTAGGAGGATGAATGACTTCTGGCAATGTTTAAACACCTGGTAGCTAGAGATACCAATGACTAGATCTGACTGGGGTAGTTTCTTTAAGAACAATCAGAGGTGAAACACTTTTATCAAGCTGTACAAGCTGAAGCTGGGAATGTGTCAGCATTTTAGTTCAGAGAACTGTGATTTTGAGAAAAGTTCCCTAATCATCTTCTCTTACTATGCATTGCTGCAAATCACGTGCATTAGTGCATGTAAGCCAAGTTCCTTTCAGATGAAGCAAGTGTGAACTCTGTTCCAGCCTGAATCAAGACATTGTGGCAGATCCAGTGACTTGTTCTTTGGACAACTTTGAACCAAATGTTCAGGCCAGAGAGCAGACAAAAACTAAACCAAAGTAAAAATCCTAACCCATGCACACTGTAGATCTTGTATCAAACTTCAGTGATCTGCTTCTGTTTTACAAAGTGAACTGTTAATGTAGACACAGATTGAGAATACAATGTCTTCCAGTCAATGAGGATATATTCCTCCCTGTATTCATGTCCCCATTTCATCCACCTGCTCTTATCGACTGTGTGTATATTGGTTTATTATAGCTGACAAACTCTTGGAGATTTACACTTCTTCTTAGTATTTCATTTCAACCATTCCTTATTAGTCCTCTGAGGTGACATTAA
Organism: Calonectris borealis; assembly: GCF_964195595.1. Classification (NCBI taxonomy): domain Eukaryota; kingdom Metazoa; phylum Chordata; class Aves; order Procellariiformes; family Procellariidae; genus Calonectris; species Calonectris borealis. The sequence goes on from NC_134312.1 coordinate 168,322,747, forward strand.
GCCCTATGATGATAAATAGCAATAAATAAATAAATAAATAATATTAGTGTTAAGAGGAGAAAATGGTTTAGATTAGATTACTAATCAAGCATTTGGGCAATTACTAATCCTGCATGTATTTAACAACCAAAAGTTCTACATTTAATTAATGGAAAAAAGTTAAGCTTGTTTAACTGAAAAAAATCTGCTAACTTCGTTCAAATTTTCAGGAAAGTACATACACTAGACTAAAGTTACAATAACTGGATAATTGAGAACACATTGTTTTGCTTATGTAAAGTTGTCTGGAGGATATGGTTTGTTGTATCATTTTCAAGAGTAGGAAAAGGATTCACAATATGTAGCAGAGTTGTACTTGAAGATATTTTGTAAAAACTTATATTAAAATCCAACCTTTTAATGTAAGACATTTGTAGCATCTGCATGCATAAAAAAACCCAAAACATTTTCAAAAACATACTTACTTCTAAGTTGTTGAAATCTACCCGAGTTTGTACACTGCATAGCACAAAATTACTTCACATCAGTTTTTTGCATACAGTGATAAAAGTTTTCATCACCTAGCCTGAAACTGGTACATTTAAATAGACTTTTCACATAAGTAGTTCTTTTTTCGCTTGTTTCACAGTGCAAGGCAGGCATTAGAGACTAGAAAGAAGTGTTTCTGCTAGTACGCAAGGACTGAGAATCTAGAATTTAAATTTCACTTAAACAAAAAGTTCTTCCAGTAGTCTAACTTCTATACTATATTAAGGTTATTTATTGATTGGCTTTACTAATTCAGAGGAATAATAATGAGTCTTGTCTTTCTCACTCTCCCTCATTCCCTTTTTAATTGTCACCATAATTTAACAAGATGTTATGCTGTCAGAATTTAATTAAGCCTCTCAACAATGCCATCTGGTGGGGTTAAAACCAAATTATTTATAGCTCGCATCTTACTCCTGACAAGAACAGAGAAGAATTATTCTTGGCAACCTCTTTCAAGGAAAAGGCAAAACAAATAAACAAATTTCATTCAGTCAGCTTCACCAGTTTAGCAGTATTAATTACCAAAGTAAGATATACTAAAATTTGGATTTCTTAGATTATCTAAACCGGAGCCGATTATATGCATAACTGGTGCCCAGACTGCCTCTTCCTGTTACTATTACTTTCCGACAGAATGACATCCATCATATCCTCCACTTACAACAGAAGACACTTATATGTCCCTTCTCCATATTGATATATGGTGGCTTTATGATGTTTATGTGACTGTTGTACTGGATTATTTTAAAGGCCGTGTTGGTGCAGCAATATACCTGATTAACTTAACTTCACAGGTCTTCCTGGGGTTGTGAACTCCTGAACATCCCCACAACATCTATTTTAGTTCCTCAAGGGCTCCCCTTTGCAGCAAATTGAGTAGTACTCTCCAAACATCATTTCAGGAACTGCCTCCTAAGAGCTTAATCCAGAAAAACCATCACAGTTGGCTACCTCTGCTCCAGATAGGTCTCCAATGCTGTTTTGAAGACCTCACACTTCAGAAAATCCTAGTTACCTTCATATCACACACTAACATACACCCTTAGGCTCACATTATTTAAGTACTACTTCTCAGGGCTGGGACGCTGCTTTCATACCATTTACATTTTTTGCACTACCACTTCTCCCTAGACCAAGTGTAATGATACTCCACAGACATACCATGTGGGACCCAGAGAAGACCTATGCCAAGTGCTATGTAGAGTGGACACAGGTAGTCCATCCCAGAGAGAGCAATCTAGCAGTGTAGAAGCAAACCAATCTGCAATACTTGGCAAAATGAAGAGAGGTCCTATAGAAAGGAAAATCTCTATCACTGCAAATGTAACTTGTAAAGTCCTGATTCACAGCTACTGAGGAACATGAGGGTACCAGTTTCAAATATAAAGTATTTTTGTATTTTACATTTGAACTGGTCTTAGAAAAAATAGAAAAACATATAATTTAATCAAGAATCTTAACCTTATACAAGCTGGATGCAAAGAAGCCTTTAGGGACAGTTCTTCAAGCTTTGAGTCTTTCAGAAGAGCAAGAATGAATAGTCAAGATGACTAAGTGTGTGTTAACATCCATACTCCTCTTTGGTTCAAAGACACATGAAAAGTAATTTGAGATAGTTTACAGGAACTGAACTCTTAAAAAAAAAAAAACAAAAAAACCAAAACATTTCTATTACCCTTGTATATCTCTTGCATCAAATTCCTGAGATGGACTTTGGTTCATTCAGTCAGCTAAAGAGCAGTGAAGAAGAGAGTAAGGGATAAGATCTGGAGTGCACACAAAAGCTAACGTTTCACTGCATTCCTGTAATGATAATAAAAATGTGAAGAAGAAAAAATAGTTAAATTTTACATTATATAAATCAGCAGTAAGTAACTGCTGATGCTGTTCCAGTAGTGGTGCAGTAGTCTTCTGCTACACCACTATTTGACCACCCCTTCTCTGTATTAGTGACAGAACAAGACATGGTGGTGTTAGAATTGCTCTTCTGTTACCATTTGGAAGGAGAAAACATGGTATTAACAAAGTGTTCATGAGCCAAACATGAAAAGGTGTGCCAAGCTACAAACCTAGGAACTGTGTACCAGGAATGCAGATCAGGCAACTGTGAGAAAAACAGTCTGAAAGTCATCTGACATTGTCTAAAAAAACCCAGTATGTTGTTAGATCACAGAAATGAAAGTGCTGAAAAGCAATGCAGGGCATCAAAAATTCTTACTGTCAAAATATTGAGCAGATGATAAAGCTTACAGATAAAACGAATACTGACACCACATGGGAATGTCTAGATCCCCTCAGGGAAGGTCTCCTAAAATGTAGACAAGTGACAGAAACTGATTGAGAAGTATAGATTAAACTTTTCACTGAACAAAGTTTAATTAGGATGTAATAAACAGCTGCAGTGACGGCGAGTAGCCTGTCTTCACCAATGGGGAGCTTTTTGCTGACATCAATTGAGAAGGAGCTAACCTGCATATCTGAAGTACAGAATTTAGTTAATAAGAGCATATTTGAAATACAATGCTCAATTACTCCTGTTATTGAAACAAGTCCAAAATGCTAGGAGAGTTATAGTACGAACCTAACTTGACCAGACTTCTAAAAGGTATCTGTCAAAAATTTTTTGTTGTTGTTTCGGTAAGCACCCTCAAAAGACAAAAAGTGCTTTAAAAAAAGTTGTATTTTACTATATGGTAGAACAAGTAACTTTAAAAAGTAGAGGAAACTCAGAGGAGACAGGAATAAACCAAAAAGGGTCTTTTGCCTTTTGTGTCCTTGCAGACTGATCCTTTGCTCCTAGCTTCATTTCAGCCTGGAAACTCAGTTTCTTTTTCAAATGTTGGGTTTTAGACAGTCCCTTCTGGTTCCTAGGTTTTCTTTCTTTCTCACTCTTTGACCTTTATTTGTAACATTATTTAAATCTTTGTTGTACTGCACACCTGTGAGATTTCTTGTCTGTTGCCTTTTTAGAGCGATATAACATACATAGTGTCATACAAATAAAACGCCACACATTGCAAAAATTAAAGTGATTGTTGCACAACAGTGTTTTCCTCCTTCCCCTCCCATCCTCCCCCAATTACATTATATTGAGAAGGCCAAACAGGGCTGGCAAACAGGAACTGTACAGTTAGCACAGCAGCTATTTGTTGTTCAGAGGGATAGACTTCTATATCTGTTTGCTCTTCCCTGATTAAGGAGGACCTACACCTTCAAGCCCTTTCTGCATGGGGAGCTCCTGTGCAATCATGGAGTGTTTATTTAACTGTTGCTAGGAATAACAGCAACCATGGGCAGCAAAAAGGGATTTGGCAGTCAACTTGTCAGGGCAGGGGTCCTGAAGGCACTGCTTGAGATGCAATGGGATTGCCAAGGTTGGTACAACCATAGTGGTAATGCACTACAGGACACAGCCCTCAGTGGCATTGCCCAGTGACCTGCAAGGGCAGATCAGAATGCTTTACTCTACTGAGTCCTGTGAGAGGACACGGTTTCCTAGTGCTAGGTTGCAGTGAATACTGGACTTCTCCCTGGGACTGGGCTGGGATGGTTGTGACCCCCACCCTCATGCAGGTAAACTCCAGCTAGGCACTGAGTCACTCAGTGAGGGGGCTGCAGGAAGGGCTGAATAGTCTGCAAAACATCAGAGCGGTGCTGAACAGAAAGAAGATTGATGAGTTCTTCACAGAGTCCCTGAAAGTGCAACTGCCTCAGCCCTGCTTTACTAGGGAAGGAGAGATAAGGTTGTGCTTGAATCAGTAAAGCTTGGAGACTACAAGGTTGGGGCAGGCTGAAAGCCTGGCTCTTCTGGCAGCGGGAAGAAAGTTTTTTGCCTCTTGCAGATGTGCTCTTAGAGAAGAGGAACTGAGTCCTGGTAACAGGTGAGGAGGAACAATTCCCACTAGGAAAGGCATCTCAGGCAGCCAAGTATGATCCATGCACTGACACAAAGACAGAGCAGTCCGTGCTATTTGGAAACTTTCTTCTGGCAGGGTGAGTGTGGGGTGAAGATGAAGGCACCATCTGCTCACCAGCTGGGGTGTCTAACAGGTTTTGCTGTTTCTCAGGGTCTTGTATCCAGAATGTGTGGAGAAACTTCTGAGGCCTTGGACAAGTACCTCTTGCTGCTCATCCACGTGAGCACCAATGATACCACCAAAGTAAACACTGAGCATACCAAGGATGAGCACAGCACTCTGGGTGTAAGGAAGGAAGGCATAGTAGCTCATGTGGTGGTGTCCTTGCTTCTGCCAGACAACGGAAAAGAATCAAGTAGATGCAGCTGCAGTCTGCCAGTCAACATCTGATTGGACAGTTGGTGTCATGTGCCAGTCTTTTTGGCCCCAGGACCCTCTTTGAGGAATAGGAATGGCTGGGGAGGTGCAGGATCTATCTTTGAAAGTGGATATCTTTGCCCGACCTATTACGGAGGGCTTCAAACTAGGTTTGTTCAGGGAAGTTATACAAAGCCTAAAGAGCAATGAGGAGGCATGCTAAGGGGAGGGTCTCTCATTTCCATTGAGAAAACAGTGTGACTGGGAAACCACCTTGACTGACTGTACACAAACATGTGCACTATGGGAAATAGACAGGAAGAATTTAAGTGTCTTTGGGTGATGTTGAAGGTATGATCCCACTGAGATTACAGAGATGTGGCAGCATAGGTTGCACAACTGCAGAACTGTGATGGGTCCAGGTTCTTCAAAAAGGACAGGTCAGGAAGGAGAGGACAGGAGTTGCATTCTGAACTTCAGGAGAGGCTCAAATGCACAGAGCTCTGCTTGGGAATGACAAGTTAACTAGCTAAGAGCTTTTTAGGTGAGAGTAAGAAGGGAGACAAAAGGAACGATGTCATAGTCAGGTGTCTGTTACATAATGTCTGATCAAGAAGGGATGAAGCCTACATAGAAAAGTGTCAAGATTACAAGACCGAGATTGGATGGAGGACTTTAACCACACCAGTATTTTCTGAAGGGCAATGTGGCTGACTACAAGCAATGCAGGAGATTTTTAGAAAGCACTGAAGACTGAATGCAAAACAGTTTTGCAGAAGTCAGGGTTTAAGCGAGTCAAGGGTATGCCCTTGTAATGGTGAAGGTCTATAGCACCCTGAGCTGTATTACTAAGAGTGTAACTAACAGGTTAAGGGAAGATATAATTCCCCTTTCTTCTGCACATGTGAAAAATATCTGGAACACTGTCCAGTTTTGGGATCCACAGAAGAAAGACATTGAAACACTGGAGTGAGTCCAGCAGAGGGCTACCAAGATGAGCAGGGGGCTGGAGCGCATTACCTATGAGGACAGCCTGATGGAGGTGGATTTGCTCAGCCCAAAGAGATGGCTCAGGGGAGGATTGTGTTGCTGCTGTCAGCTACCTAGTGAGAGGATACAAAGCAAGTGGAGACAAACTCCTCCAAAATATTCAGTGACAGGACAAAAGGAAAATGCACAAACTGAAACACAGAAAGTTCAGATAAGATGCTAGCAAAAAGAGTCTTTGCAGTGAGGGTGATCAAACACTGGAATAGGCTGCCTGAAGAGGCTGTGAAGTCCCTGGAGATGTTAAAAGGTTGACAGGACAAGTCCCTAAACAACAGCATCCAGATTTGAAATGGGTCCTGCTTTTAGTGGAGTTTGGACTGATGGTCTCTAGAGCTCCCTTCCAACTGGAATTATTTTATGATTCTGTGCTCCTTTAAAGAGCAAGTGAGAGTTGGGTGAGCCTTGCCAAATGGGGGAGGCTGACCCTTTCTATTGGGAGCAACTGAGCTTGAAGAGAAGTTTCAAGAAGCATCAACAGTCTGGAGCAGACAGAATTAACAGACATGCAGCAGATGAGGCTGCCACCTGCATCCCAAACAGAGATGCTGAGAGGATTAACGAACTGTCAGACAGGACTCAGTGGTGTGGGAAAGGAAAACTTCCTAGGATCAAAAGAGGATTTTTAGAGTTGGCTGCCAGCTAGGAAGTATCTCTTTTCATTGACATCAAGCCTAGAAGCAAGAACCTACAAGAAAGGACACTGCAGGTGGGGAAGAGCCTCACTAATGTTAAACTAGTAGCTTGGAATTCATTTCTTTTAAAGAACAAATTATACAGGCTTAACTTATAAAACACTGTTATTATATTTGTTATAATAAAATAATTACTACAGTACAATGTTTTGATTTTATGTTGTTTGGGTTTTTTTATTCTTTTCTTTTTCTTTTTTTTTCCTTCTTTTCAAGAGTTTGATATAAGGAAAAAACAAAAAACATAGTAATTTCAAGTAAATTGCTCTGAATTAATTGGGGTATGATCTTCCATGCTGCAATGCTTCAAAATTGAAAATCACTTAAAAGGATTCAGTGAAACTGCAGTGCAACGTAACTGAAACTTACTGTATATCATACTGGAGTTGGAAAATAACATTATTTGGATGTTTACAAAGTATTTTTTTGATTTTGAAAGCATAAGTCTAAAGACATATTGCACAAAAACAGTTCCTACAGAAAAGTTGACTGAATTCTGTAAGCTAAGACGAAATAAGCTAAAATCAATAAGGATTTTCTTTCTCAAGTTGTGTTTTTTTTTTCCCCTCAGAAGATGTGAATGAGAAAAGACATGACCACTAGAGGGCAGAGGTGGATAGTCTTTTAAATACATCAAGCCTAAATCCTTCTAGAAGTAGCTTTTTTTTTTTGTGACAAGTTAGTATTTTTGGTCTGGTAATGAATTCCTGAGCTAGCTACAGACTACAAAGGAATAAAAGACAGATTCAAGTTCAAACATTCATTTGAATACTATTAATTAAGGTATGTGAGTCAAAATAATTTAAAATAATTACTAAGAGCATAATTTAAAATAATTGCAAAATTACTGATGAGACATGCAATCAGTAACGGAAAAGATGGTGGAAAGAAAAAAATATGAGCATGATAAAGTAATTGTGAAAGGGAAAAGTAATACCAATTGGGAAAAAGGGAAAGTAATATTTCCTGATGTCCTGGGGGGTGAGTGGAGGGGGAGTATTGCTTCAAATTGATATACTTGCTGAAATAAAATACAGTGTTTTAAATTGAATATTTTATATATGACTTATTTCATAGCTTGTTAACAGAACTTATCCGTACTAATTGCATTTATATAGCATATCCTTCCAAATATCTTAAGATGATTTTGCTCTGTTTAAATACAATTAATCTTACAAAAGCTAAATATAGAGAAACTGATGTTGAGTTCATTTAAAATTTTCCAAGGTAATACAGTGAGTATTGTATTTAAGAACCTAGCATACAGGGTTTTCACCTCCTACTCTTATTAACTCCCAAATGCCTAAGTGCTTACCATTGTGTCTTGTTGGTTTCATTAAATTTTCTCAGGTGCTAGGTTGGGATGAATGTAACCTTTTAACTACATTTAAAAGTGCACTTAGTTATCTTCTATTAGCTCATTGATGTCTTTTATAAAGTGTCTAGAAAAATATATGAGACAATGCTAAAATGTATTTTGTAATAGCAAATGCGTGGATATTTTTCTGCATTGCCATAAAACCCAGTTATACACAGCTAAACAGTCATTTGTTGGTTGAAATTCAACTCAGGGATTAAAATATTAAAATACAGTTGTCTAGCCCCCATTTCAATAGTCAGTGGAGAGCTGGGATTCAATTCAGTTACCTAAACGCAGACTGTTAATGTTGTATGAGACAACTCAAACTATCTGAGAAATCCAGAAGGGTTTGACAGCTATGATGGTCAAACGACAAGAGAACTGCACCTTTTGGAAGACACCTGGAGCCCACAAAGGATATGCTGGGTCACCATGTGCGTGTATGCAAGCAACAGGACCAGGCCCAGTGTTACACTCAAAATCTTGTTTATGGGTAAAGAGGAAGCACACCTTTCAGATACATACAATCAAGAATTTATTGTTAATATAAATAAAATCTTAAGAGTCTAATCAGTATTAGTCCACATCTAATTGTTATGGAAGAATAACGAATAATAATGCACTTCAAGCTGTTATACACACACTTATTTTATACCCCTCTTCCTGGTGTTATGCTCACCCTTCCCCTGCTCCTTTGAGTCCTAAGGTTGGTGGCTTCATTCATGTGGTATGTGGGAGGGCATTACAATTTTCAGCCTCTGGGTCCTTTGTCAAGAAGAATATGATGTTCATGTTGATAGTTCCTTATTCCTTTCTCTAGGATCCAGTTAGGATCATTCTTACATGTTTGCTAACGCTCTTCTACATCTTTGTTCTTTTCTCATTGTTCTGCAGTTCTGTATTACTTCCAAATATACTATGTACAGTGCCTTTTACCTATCTTAGATATTATTGCTTTGTTTTCTTTCTTATTCCCACAGCTATTTTTTTCCAACTCCTGGTCTGCATTTCTTAACTGACTATGGGTGAGTTGTTAATAGCTGTGGGGTCTCCAGTGCCAAGCCTGTGCCCCATCTTGTGCCTGAGCTCCTCTACACCACATCATGTGTCTCTACTTCTGAAGGCCTCTGCCATCACACCAGGCCTGCCTTTCTCTGCAATAATGAGTCATTAATATCTCATTCTACATAGAAAAACTGCTTGCTGCTACTATCTGTACAGAGCTATGGTTCTACCACAGAGAGATACACAAAAGTAGAACAAATTAGCCCTAGGCATCTGGTCAATTAGAGAAATTGCTGTCACAGCTGAATTAGGTACACCAAAGCCGCAAGCAGGTCAACAAAGTTCAGAAAGAGCAGGCCTGACAAACCTGAGGCCTTACAAACTTAGTACAAAGCTTATGGCATGTTACTAGCAACAAGCATACCATATACCCTTAGTAAGTTTGCAGATGACACCAAGCTGAGCGGGAGTGTTGATCTGCTCGAGGGTAGGAAGGCTCTGCAGAGGGACCTGGACAGGCTGGATCAATAGGCTGAGGCCAACTGTATGAGGTTCAACAAGGCCAAGTGCCGGGTCCTGCACTTCGGCCGCAACAACCCCATGCAACGCTACAGGCTTGGGGAAGAGTGGCTGGAAAGCTGCCTAGAGGAAAGGGACCTGGGGGTGCTGGTTGACAGCCAGCTGAACATGAGCCAGCAGTGTGCTCAGGTGGCCAAGAAGGCCAATGGCATCCTGGCCTGTATCAGAAATACTGTGGCCAGCAGGAGCAGAGAGGTGATCGTGCCCCTGTACTTGGCCCTGGTGAGGCCGCACCTCAAATACTGTGTTCAGTTTTGGGCCCCTCACTACAAGAAGGACATGGAGGTGCTGGAGCATGTCCAGAGGAGGCCAACGAAGCTGGTGAAGGGCCTGGAGCACAAGCCTTATGAGGAGCGGCTGAGGGAACTGGGACTGTTTAGCCTGGAGAAGAGGAGGCTGAGGGGAGACCTCATTGCGCTCTACAACTCCCTGAAAGGAGGTTGTGGTGAGGTGGGTGTTGGTCTCTTCTGCCAAGTAACTAGCGACAGGACGAGAGGAAATGGCCTCAAGCTGCACCAAGGGAGATTTAGACTGGACATTAGGAAAAATTTCTTTACTGAAAGAGTGGTCAAGCCTTGGAACAGGCTGCCCAGGGAAGTGGTTGAGTCACCATCCCTGGAAGTATTTAAAAGACATGTAGATGAGGTGCTTAGGGACATGGTGTAGTGGGTATGGTGGTGTTGCGTTGATAGTTGGACTCGATGATCTTAGAGGTCTTTTCCAACCTTAATGATTTTATGATTCTATGATTCTATATTGCTGTTCTACAAGATTCCATCAGTCAATAAAATCTAGAAAACTATGTAACTTTACAGCTAATGAAATGTAGGACCTCACTTCAGCTGTTTCAAATTCTGCACCTGATGACATTTGAGATGCCCTTGGGATTGCCACTTGGCTCCAGTTGCTGTTCTTGCAGGGTGTAGACCTCCCATAAGTCCTCTTCTTACACACGTGCAGATGTTTTAGACACTCTAGGATACCTCAAACACCAGACTGACTGTCCACGCAACTGAGCCCAGCCCAACTCTGTTTTATGATTTCAGAGTGAATTAACAACCCTCTAGGTTCTGCTGACAATCCCAACCTGTTGCTGCAGTGGGATTTGAGACACTTGATTCACTTGAGCACAGTCAAAGGCAGGAATCTTAAACTCTGTGCTGCATATCGTACTGTATACTTTTCCTTTTTTTTAACTTAATTTTCTAAGAAGAAATTTTGTTCAGGCTTTATAATTCTTTTTTTTTATGGGTGAAACAAGTAATTCCATACTCACAGATAGTAATGCATGGTGTGCTTTTATAACTCCTATTTCAATTCTAGTTTATAATATAGGTTGGGCTTCCTCTGTAATTTTTTCTTCATGGGTACACAAATAACATCTATCCTCCCCACCCAGACATTTATTCTGATGAAAGTTACAGAATATTATTGTCCAGAATATTATTGTCCATCAAGGACAATCTCTCTGTTAAAATTGGTTGTAGTTTCCAGTGGATTCAAAAAATTATCCCACTCTGAAGGCACTCATAATGAAGAAGGCAGTTACATAAATACATGTACATATACAGAAAGATGAATGAGAAAAAGAGAGATCATGATTACTCTAGTCTAGGTCCTTACGCTAAATACAACTGTCCGGGATAAGATTTAATGTAATTCAAGCAATAAATTCATTTTTTCACACATATACAAAATGATCAAGATGCCCCTGTTTAAATGGAAATGCAGATTCTGGAATGAACACATCCTCACCCTGAAGCATCTAATTTAAGTGGGAGTATATTGTGACATATATTATACCGCCAAATACACATTTACATCCCAGCCTATTTATATCCTAGGTACTCCTGCCTAGGGCTCCACTGAGCATTGTTCTAAGCTCTTAGCTGTCATTAAATTATCTAGAGCCATTGTTTTACTTCTCCATGTGTGCTTCAGTTTCTCTGGAGAAAGAAATTGTCACAAAAAGTGGGATTGTTATTAATTCCTCATGGTTTACAGTCTTCATCATTAAGAATTCAACCTTTACCAGGAATAAAACACACTAAATTTAAACTCTTGAGTTTCCCATGTCATCTAGAGATATGTGACTACAAATAGTGATATTTTGATTTCCACAAGGTAATTGATATTTTATTTAGTGAATTTAACAATTGTGCCCTTTTTTCCAGGCTGTAGTTTCATTATGCACCTCTGTAACATTTCTGAGGTTGGTGGGTCAAACTTTATAGCAGAATTGCTTTCACTAACCAAATGCTAGTCTACATCATCCATTTAATGGACAGATCTACTGACCCAAAACAATAATCAAATGAATTTGTTGTGATGGATGAATGGATCCAAATTACCAGCCCCTTTGTAACAAGGCATCTTGATATAGAATGACACATTGTGTTACTGAACATCACCCAGGAAATCTAAATCAATATATGCATAATTTTTCACAAGCACAAAAGTTGAAAGAGAGCAGATAGCTTTTCAAAGCAGATCCTGTCAAAGGAATTTCCTCTTTGGTGTTGAAAGTAAAAGAGCTTATGTGAAATTAATGCTAGGGATTTTTAAATGGTCATTGTAGTTACAGATCTATATTCTAGGATACATGGTGAGGTCTAAAGCTGTCACCAATACTTTACAAAAATAATGACATTGTCTCTGGTCATTGCATGCCTGTTGTGGCTACGTGAGTAGAACCAAAGAGATGCGTAACAAAAATGTATTCTGTACATTTATCCAAGACCTTGAATATTCCAGTTTATTTCAGTTTCAATTTGACTATATTCAACATGCATGCATTGCATCATATAATCCCCCTTCAATGGCAATAGCCCTAGGACTCTTTCTATTACCTAAAGAAGGAATAATTTTTTTCATACCCAGCTTTCAATTTGAGAGCTAATGTGGAAAATTATAATCAGATCGATTTGGATGAGAACATGTACCTCATTTCATTTCCAAGGGAAACACTGTAGAATAGTTAAAAGATTTCCCAGTGTAATTAGTGAGAGGTGTACACCTTCTTTTCAGTATAATTAGATCAGTTTACCAGAGCAAAATAGGTGAGCTAAAAAATTTATGACTATTTTCTCCTTACACTAAATATATCACTCTAGTTATAGGAACTCTTCCATTATTTATCAAGCATGTACTGGTTCGATAGCATGGGTCTTTTTCTACCTAAGCTGTTATAACAGCAAACGGATAGGCAGCAGAAATATTAATATTATTTGCTTCTTTGCAAGCATTTTAGAGAACAATGTTAAGCTTTTCCTAACAGTTGTCTAATGATAAGGTGACTCATATCATCCAGTGACTATTGTGACCTGCTTTAGCTTAGGGTCTGCATATACTACATGTAGTACAGGTCTGACAAACCTCAGTAGTTGTGGTGTAACAAGCAATAGCCCTTACGTTAGATGAGACTGGGGGAAGCTCAGTCTTTCACACTTCCACTGGGAGCTGATCAGAAGGAAACAGAGAAGGAAACTAACTAATAAAACAGCTCCAAGCAGCAACGAGATTTGAGTGCAACAAAGTAGCCCCTGTCTTATTGCCCCCCCACTGTTGGCTGTCCCCTCTACCATAAGGACATTTAGGCTGGGTTGGCCACCAGAACAGAACCACTCTTCCCCCACTGTTGACTTCCCCTTTTTTACCCAAACTATTCAGGTGTACATAGACTTAAGTTGTGAAGAATGATTTAAAAAATAACTGAGCACTTAAGCCTATCCTAAGTGGCTCCATCACTTGGTTGCCTCCCTCATCCATTAAAGGGACCCACATTTTCCCTGGCAAACTTTTCCATTAGACAATTGTAAAGAGAATCTAAATAATCTCAAGCCAAGGCAAGTCTAGACAAATCCTACTACTGTACACTGTCAGTTAATTAGAAAGTCTATGGACTTCTACTAGCTGTAGCAAAAATTCTATCTATCTCCTGGGCTGGAACTTGGATTAGCTGGGTGTATTGAAATCCATGAGGCTGGATGGGATTCATCCACGGGTACTGAAAGAGCAAGCTGATGTGATTGCAAAAATGATACGTATGGAAAACTGTAATGACTGGGGGAAGATTCCTGAATGGAAAAAAAGAGCAAATGTTATGTCTATCTTTAACAAGAGTGAGAAGTAGTAGCTGTGGAACTGTAAGTCAGTCAGCTGCACCTCAGTCCGTGTAAACGTTATGGAAACAACCTCTTGGAATTCACTTCCAAAGATGTCAGGTAAATATGATTTTGCCACTTCTACTAAAAGGCTGTATTTACTTGACACTGTAGGGTCTCAGGATTTATCTGAGTTTGTCTTAGCCTGAGCTAGTTTTAGTTTGTTTTAGCAGCAACAGCAATTGTGTAGCAGTTAGTGGACTGTGGACTGTTGTTGTAGTTCCAGATTAGCTTGGTGAATACCACATGATACAGTAAAGGTCAGACAAATCTATATGGTCACTGAAAAACAAATATTAGCCCTTTATTTTAATTGTGCCTGGGGAAACTATTGTGTAACTTTACCTAATAGCTAGCAGTTGAAAATGTTCAAACTTCACACAGCAATCACTGGCTGAAAAGCAAGTAGGCAGAGCAAATTCTTTTTGTGCTAAGAAAACATAAAAATAACCCCAAACAGAGACAAGTCAAAGGAGGAAGGGACCCTTGACATCAGCCTCAACTCTTCCCATTGAAGAATTCAGGACACTGTTGATGCATCTTAACTTTTCTTGAGGAAGAATGAAGCCAGTGACCTTAGGGAAAAGAGAAATGCTGGAAGGATGAGCTCAACAGAAGAAAAAAAGGAAAAGATACTGGTTAGTTTTTAATAACTAATTTAAACTGTAATATTAATTAAGCTTATTCTGTAATAATTAGATAATTTTGTCTATCAGTGCTAGCCCAGTTACAATAAAACTTGTACTGTTTGAATTCACCACAGTCTCATAATCCATATAGCTGTCATTTCATCACAGAAGTCAATGAGGTTGGTCAAACAAATATTATTAATCAGTTTTATTACAACTGGACTAACGAAAATAATTGTTTGACCAACCCCATTGACTTCTATGATGAAACGACTGGCTATATGAATGATGGGACAGTGATGGACATACTTGACTTTAGCAAGGTCTGTGACACCATCTTCTTCAACGTTCTTATTTATAAGCTGAGGAAGTGTGGACTGGATAAATGAGTATCAAACCAGCTTTATACTCGGGGCAAAGGGCAGTGATCAGGGTGTTGAGGTCCAGCTATTGGCTGGTTACAAACAGAATGTCCCAGAATTGTCTGCTGGGTTCCATATTGTTCAATAATATGAGCAACCTGGATGGTGAGACAGAATGTACCTTCAGCGTATTTGCAGACAGTAATAAACGTAGGGCTGCAGAAGGTTAAAAAGTTGAAAAGTAGAGCTTAAATCCAGAGGGACTTGAGCAAGAGAAAGGTCCCAAAGTTTGAAAAGAAGAAGTCCAAAGGTCTGCACCTGGGAAGGAGTAACCAGGTGCTTATCCCACCCTTGGCAGAGGTTGAGAAACAACTAGCCAAGTAGCAGCCCCAATGAAAACAATGTGGGATTCAGCAGCAGACTGAATAAGCCAACAGGGCTGTCTAATTGCCAGTAATGCAAACATACTGAGCTACATTTGGAGAACCATAGAAAACAAAAAAGGGACGTTATTATTGCAGTATACTCAGGGTCTACCGTGGGACCTGTCGTGTAATATCTTTATCAATTACCTGGGAGACATTATGGAATGCATTCTCATCAAGTTTGTGAGCACTGAACTGAGAAGCACCAGACAGGGTTGGCATTCTTAAAGTCCTAGACAAGCTGGAGGAATGGGCAGACAGCAACCTCATGAAATTCAGCAAAGAAAAATGCATGGTCCTGCATCTGGATTGGACTAATCCCTTGCAAAAGTACAGGCTAGCAACTGACTGGTTTGTTGGAGAACAACTGTTGAAAAAAGACCTAGAGAAGAGGAGTCTGGCAGGAGTTATCATCACGCTTTGATAGTGATGATGGCTAGCTGCTTACTGGGCTGTATCAACAGAAGCATAGCCAGTAGATCAGGAGAAATTATTGTTCCCCTTTACTTGAAGATGATTAGACCACATATATAATACTATGTCCAGTTTGGGGTCCACAGTACAACCAAAGGTTTTGATCACCTGGAAGGAGTCTAGTTGAGGACCACCAGAATGGTTGGGGCTGGAGCACTTGCCCTGTGAGGAGACATTGAGGGACTGGGGTTTGTTCAGCCTGCAGAAGAGATGGTTGTGGTGGGACTTAACAGCAGCCTGCACCCCCTTCCTGGTCATACCTATTGAGAGCTCAGCAAGGAGACAGAGCCAGGCTTTTACTAGAAGGGCGTGGCGAGAGGTTGAGAGACAACAGGAATAAATTTATACAAGTGAGGTTTTAATTGGATATAAAGAAGAAAATCCATCGCTATGAGGGTAATTAAACACTAGAGCAGGTTTCCCAGAGAGGCTTCACAATCTCCAAAATGGAAAGTTTTCAAGACCTGACTGGATAAAGCCCTGAGCATCCTCATCTGATCTCAGAGTTGACCCTGTTTTGGATCAGAACAGGAAGTTGGACTTTCTTCCCACCACAGTAGTTCCATATGACCTGGCAGCATCTGTTAGGGAGCAGAAGGAATGGGCCTGCTGCCACGGAGGATGAGCATGGACCCAAGATGACCGCAATGCGAGCCCTGCCCTTACTGATGGGGAACAACCCCACAGCAACAGAGCACGGTGACCAACGCAGGGCTGGTGTCAGCAACAAGTCTCATCAACAGTCCAAAGACCCTTAGACAAACACAAAGTGAAAATTCACAGCTCAAGTCAACCCAAGAAGTCCATCAGCAAGTCAGGAACATCAGGGAACAGAGCCGGTCAGAGGCCCACCTACAACATAGCCCAGGTCAGCACTGGGTACCCAGGCCTGAGCTGAAACGGAGCTCCTGGGTCCACAGGTAGGGAGTTGCAGGTGAGGCTGGCTAAAGCCTGTAAGGCTTAATGGTGCCCTCAGGGCCCTGACAGCATAATGGAGTCTGTAGGTCAATATGGGAATATACATTGTGATATCTATAAGGGTTCTAGGGGGAAAATAGCTCTTAAATAAATATGTATGTAGTTTTACAATTTTTAAAAACAGACATAAGATAAATTTTAGGATGCTGACTAATTTGAAGGAGTCTTGCTTCTGTTTATCATTTCCCTGCAAAGTAATTTTTTCACACACTGAAAAAATAGTTATCAAGTTTACAAGTAACAGCAAGGTAAGAATGAAAGAGACCATGTGGTCCTCAAGACCACCAGCTGGTAACTACATTGTAGAATGTATAAACTGAGATGACTGTTGTGCTTATGGTGATTCTGAATGCTTTTCCCAGAATTAGAAGTGAAGAAACAGAAGAAATATAGAAGAAATAGAAGAAATAGAAGAAATATCTGAATGAAGATACTACAGCTACTACAGCATGGACCAGATCATGTTGCAGTTAAGACTAAAAAGACAATGATTCTTGTGGACTCAAAATTCTGAAGCCCAAAGAAAAAAAAAAAAGTCATAAGGAAAACAAATTTGTTAGGATAGACACCATCTGATTAAATATCTTCTATGTGTTTTAGTCTGAGAGCACACATCTGATCAAAAAACTTACTAAGACAGCAAGAATGATTTTCTGTTCATCCACTTTTTAAATTGAATAAACATGTGTTCATTAACGGAAATAAAATAATTCTGTTTCATATACGATGGCATCTATTTATGTAATGTTTCAACTTTCAAATAACTCAAGATGTGTGCAGATTATTACAACAAATTTAAATATCTAATGTGGTTGATTAGTTTCTAGCAAATATAAGAAAACATACACGACAGTCAGTTAAAAATAGAAAAAGGAAGGAATATTCTTGGTGAATTAGCCTGAACTCAGATTATTCAGCAACAGTGGGTACAACAGGATGTTTAAAATAAAGCAGTAACACTTAAACTAGCATTTAGCTACTGTTGTATTTATTTGTTACACTTATTATTTATTATTGAAAAGAGAAGAACTAACAGATTGTCAAAGGTTAATAACTGAAGAAACTTTTCCGGAATGTCAACATTTACTATATAATGAAATAGAAACAGTTTGAAAAAGATTAAATCAGTGATAATGAGCAACTTAAGACAGGTGTGTATTTCACAATGTCTTTCTTACTGGAGGGTAGACACAATGCATTTGAAAGGTTATAACTCTTAGCTTTATATTTCAACAGCCAAATTGTATTTTGTCATTTATGCTGTTGTATTATTACATCATGTCATTTACCAACATTTCACATCTCAATGATTTTAGAGTTCATAGGTATTCAAAAGTACATAATGACCATTTATCTGGCTTTGAGGTTTTTCTGTAACCAGTGGCTTACCATGTTTCATTGATTATTCCTATTGGAAGCATGAAATGAAATCTATTAATTTGTGGGATACCTTAATCAAGATTTAGGCTGAAGCAGTCTTTAAAGATGCAAATTCCATATTCTTCCAGTAGGTTGAACTTGTAAATCAACCAAAACCCAATTAGATTTTTTTTCAGTGAAGTATGTAGAAATTTCATCAAAAGTTTCATGGGCTTCTTATCTACAAAAAGGTCATTGTTAAAAACTACAGGGCCAGAAAAGATGCCTGATTATCCTTCTCTAACTCCTATTCTGTTGTTCCTCACGAAAATTTTGAACCCAATGTCTAATCAGTGGATTACTTTAGATATCCTTTTCCTCAACACTGGAAACCTCCTTTATAGTGCAAGAACTTGTAGCTAACATTGGATGGAAGTCTCAGTGGGAAAAGGAATGCAAAAAATACATAGGTGTATCACTAGGAACAAAAAACTGCAAACCTTTCTTTAAAACTTTTGGTTTTGTGGTATTTTAAAATGAAAGATGAAGAAAAAAGTAATTGTATGGTGTCACTAAATGTTGACTGTGAGTAATTCCCTCCTTTTTTTGAAACTAGTATCTTAATCCATCTCATGGGGCACTTTTCATTGAAGCAAGTACCACCTTGCAGATAATCTTACTCCCTAACAAGCCAACAAACCTAATAGAAGCAAGGAAAGAACTATCTGATTCAGATACATAAAACCTTGTTTTCTTCCATGAATTCAAGCAATTTAGATTTTACTGTCCCTGACCAGAAAAACTGTAAACTGATAGTTTAACTAAATTTGCAGGGAAGATTTCATTCTAAGGTCATAGAGAATGCAGAAAAGACATTCATGGTCTTGTTTTATTGTTGTTTTTTTTCAGATTAGGTAGATGATCTTGTTATTTATATATGATCATTTCTCTCTTTGGGTGGTCATCTTTCACAACCACAGGTATAATTAACTATTGATAACATTTGAGCTCATTTTTTCCACTCCGCTATTGACACACAGGGCAGAAACACACTTCCATACCTTTGTTGCTTAGTGTAAAAATAAATACAGAGAATAATCACAGAGATTGCTTTAATTGTAATAATCTCTAATTTTCATCCTTGTCATGCTCATTTCTAGGTGGGTGCTTTTTAATATTTCAGTTTTGTTATTTAATCTGCAGAAATTCAAGTAAAAAAAAAAAAATGTATGAACACCTGGTAACTGGGTGGA
Source organism: Calonectris borealis (assembly GCF_964195595.1). NCBI lineage: Eukaryota > Metazoa > Chordata > Aves > Procellariiformes > Procellariidae > Calonectris > Calonectris borealis. The sequence continues at coordinate 168,341,878 of NC_134312.1, forward strand.
GTATTTCTAGTAAACATTGCCAGACTACTATTTAATTGCATTACTGTAACTCTTAAAAAAGTAATCAAAATATTATAAGCATGAATAAGATCACCAAAACTCAGATATGGAAGAGATAAGCAGAAGCATGCATATTTATATTTGCCAGATGAAACTACTTCAGTGAAGTGAATGGCAAAATTTCCAATTGTTTCAATAGGGCCAAAATGTGCTATCTAGCACATTCTAAACTGTGCTAGATAGTTGCAATCAGACATATATATATATTTCAACAGATACACTGTTTCATGAAATATGATTATTACTTAAAATTGTAGAGAGACAAGTGACAGTAATTTCTGATGTTAATATCAAGCTCCAATTCAGTCAAAGGCTTGTCATTTGGTTACTGTGAAAAAGATATTGAGCCCTGAAAACAAATTTAGCCTTGCTGTTCAGGCCAGGGGTCATCTATTTTCAATTTACACATTTGTGTGCTTATTATTTTTGGAATCACTAAAAATTAAGATGTTAACAGGAATTGATTCCAGATGACCTTTACCACATCTCTTCTCTTAGGCTTGTCATGACTGGATAGATTTTACTGCTTTTAGAGTAGCAGTATATTTCTTCAGATAGCTATTGAAATTTTGCCAAGGACACAGTCAGTATTGGAAACTGATTGCGATAGGAAACACGTAAGTGCATAAGAAGCTGTTCCAAAGAGCTTACAAGGTAAATAGAGAGAAGGAAAAGCTGCTATTCCTCAGCAATGTATAAATCAAGTTGGTAAGCTAAATACGATACTTATTGCTCTCCCCAGCATTTCCAGTGGCATTTTTTTCACTTTTTCACATTATATTTGAACTGAAATAAATTTCTGATCTTTTCTTTGATGATACTTTTTCCCTAAGATTTTGGTATCCTGGATTAATCGACAGGGGGAACAAATAACGATTTTTGTAAGTGGTTAAAATATAACAGTGTTAACTAAACATGGGTTGGGAACTGTCTGAAGTCTGATCAAGTTTGTACAGACCTTTAAAGGAATCTAAAATGGAATGGTGGATATATACTAGGAGGTTTAACTTTGGTAGATTACAGTTGTCACAAGAAAAAACAAAGAAGATTTTAATTTTCTTCCTCTCCGGTAAGTTAAACATATTGTTTGAAATAGTAAAAGAAATGTTCATATTTTAAAAACAATACAAAAAGACTTGTAAAATTTTCAAAACAGTCCATTGATGATATTTTAGTTCAGGCATGCTGCCAGGAGAGGGTGATGTTGAACTATAAATCTAAAGCAATCTCGTCTGCCTTCACTGTAAATTCAGTCTTCACTTGAATCCGTGTACTTTATTTTGCACAAGAAAGATTATGACACTTTCCATTTTGACAAACACTTAGTCCAAAGAAGACAAGGGCACTGTAAGGTTTTCAAATATACTCTATGTAAATTTTCAGAATGAATAGAGAATGAAAAATATGTCTGTTGAATTCCAACCCTTCCAACCCCAAAGACAAACATTTATAAATGAGTCATAATAATATAATTGTGTATTATCAACATATATGTGTATTAAACAAGAGGACATACAATTAGTACCACAGTTTAAAAAGTCATTAAAGTTCTTACTATGATTTTTTTTTTCTTTTCCTCTTGAATCATTTTCCTGACGTAAATTCTTATTCAGTTACAAAAAAATTATAGATTATGAAGGACAAGTGATGTTATTTGTTACAGTGGTGTGTAAAATATGATGCAAAATTAATTATAACAGCTTTTTCATATAACTGGGAAATAAGAAAGCAGTCTTATTACTGTAGTTGTTATCAACCACCCATTCTTAACTTGGTAAAGCAGTAGTCTGTAATATGAAATCATGGTCACAGCCACAAGACATCTTTGCTCTGTGCCACCACCTGACTCTCAAGTCAACCATATTGTATTGTAGATCCGGCAAGTTCGTGCTGAGGATCTGCCACCATCCTTGTACAGATTGATCAGTGTTCCCTTTACTAATGAACAAACAGCTTTTTGCAGAATTTACATTTGTATCTCACTGAACTGTGCTTAAAAACTGCTCCTCTATATGTTATCTTTATGATGCAGGGTAATGAGTAGAAATGCATTACACTGAAAGAAGAAAACAAGTTTTACATACTCTGAGTATCTCTTAATATCATTCAGAACATTGAGTATCAGTGTTTTATGATTTTTTTTTCTTCCTTGGTACATCAAATTTTATGAAATTGAAGATGAAAATGAAATTAAAATTGCTACTACATGGAAGATGTGAACACGTTTAATAGTGGCATATTAGCTAACACTAATTGGTCAATTACTTGTTTATATAACACTAACTATTCAAAAAATCTTGATAAATGGATGTATTTCCAATAGCTCTGTAGGGTCAGCAAAAGCTTTGGTAGAAATAAATGGGTGTTTTTCCTATTTACTTCAGTGTTAGTCTTATTGAGCTTTCAGCAGTTGAATCTTAATCAACATCACCTGTGAAAAAGTGACACACAACTGGACAACAACAAGATAACACAAAGCCAACACACTCCTTATCTTTACAATCATATGGACATATCTATATATACAATAGTCTATATATAGATCTAATTTTTAATTACCGACATGCATTATTTTGCTCTGCTGCTTAGAGTTCAAATTCAGATATTTATGGTTATTTACTATGACTTATTTGCTATCTACATAAATAATAAATGAATGCATTAATGTTCAAGCTCTTGAACAGTTGATACTTCCACAATTAAAAAAAAAGATATGCAATTAAACACCAGCTATGAAATGCAATTCATATTTAGAGAAAAAGAAAAAAAATAGAATAATGCTGACAGTGTCTAAAGAATAAAGAAAGTTAACTGAAAGTGAAACATAGAAACAGTTAATGTAAAAGTTTGAAAACAAAATGTGTCAGCATTGCAAGGATAGAAAAATACACTGTATTTTTTCCTAGTTGCATCCACCGAGACAATAGAGATTGTCTGATTCTAACTGTGGTGTTTTAATAAGCAAGTGTAATGCATTTTAATGAAAACATATCTGAGTTTGAGATTAGTGATTACTTAAGGAATGTATGTGTTTATGCTGAATGGCTGTGAAACATGATCGATACTTTGATAATCAGTGTACTGGCATCAGCCCCGTGATCTTCAACACTTGCTTGTTTTGTGTTTTAGACACACTAAACAATATAATTTTGCTTCAGTGTTTTAGAATGATAATTAAATTGACAACTGAATCAATTTGATCAATTTTAGGCAGAAAACCAGTGATCTTCAAGTTAGGCTCTGTATGGATTTATGGTTTGGTCCATATTTTAGCTAGCAGTTCATCAAAAGTGTCCAGTACTTCTAAACTGACACCTATCAATATGAGACATCTTTTCTTTTAAATAGCTTTAATAATAAAGTGTATTTCCAAAATGATATACTAAGTGTCACAGAAGTGCAAGCAGGTTTTTTTAAAGAGCATGAACTAATATACTAGCAGCTTTGATTATCTGTTTGTAGACTGGAGCAAGAAATATCAAGTAAAGTAGCATTCATAGCATACATTTTTTCTTAAAATGATATCTTTCAAAACTGGATTAGGTCATTATTTTCAATTGTGAGGAGATCACTGTCTGTGTTACCCCAGACCATCCATAAATATTAGGAATGAATCAGAGATGAGTCTAGAGGCCTGTAAGTTTGAAAACTCTAATACTTTTTAAATGAACATTTAGTTATCATTGTTGGCATTAAATGAGCTTCTTAATTTATTGGGATTTCTCTAAGTTAACATCACATGGCTTGTTTACTATGAACTATATTACTTTAACATGGCATTTTAGAGATATATGCTATGTTTTCAGATATTTAAAGTATTATTCTCATTTCTCTCCGTGGTAGAGAAACCATATGGCAGTACATAACTTTGTATAAGACTAATTACATGCTAATTATTACGTTATGAGATATAGTAATTCAGTTCTGATTATTTTAATGTGATGTGCCTTAAAATTCCAAACCCATCAGATTTTGGATTCCCAAAGCATTTCACAGAATCATACAGAATCACAGAAGTTGGAAGGGATCTGCTTAGATTGTCTAGTCCACCCTCTCTGCTTCAGGCAAGGTCAGCTACAGCAGTTTGCCCAGGAACACGTTCAGCCAGGTTTTGTATATCTCTAAAGATGGAGACCCTACAACCTCTCTGGGCAACCTGCTCCATGGTTTGATGACCCTCATTTCAGTCATTACACCATCAAAAAGTATTTTTTGAACTGATCTAATCAACTGATGACAGATTGACAACTTCAGTTCTAACAAAATCATGATCACTTTTTTGGTTGGTTTCTTTCTTTCTTTCTTTCTTTCTTAGCTGGCTCTAATAGTTTTTGGAGTTAAAATAAATTTTCTCATGTTTATATGGTTGGCAGGATGAATTAAGTTGCATTTTTTAAGGAGAAATAAGTCTTTTAATACTATAATATTCATTAACCACAAACCAGAGAAATTTTTGGGAGAAATGGACTAAGGATCTTTCTGCAATATTGCTACCTGAATGCAATAGCAAATTCAGAGGTATTCTCTGTAGGTATGAATTCAAACATTATGCAAATTCAACTGAAAAGAAGTGATAGTCTTAGATAGTGATAACGATTGAGTGGATCACATGTCGGAGTTCAACAAGACAATGCTATAGTTTGTCTCCTGAACTGAGACTATTTCCTATACAAAGTTGTGAGATTGACAATATCATCTAGGAGAAGGAGAAGGAGGCTATTGTGGCTCTTGAAATTAATGTACCTCTGACAGAGAACTTTTCTGATAAAACAGCTAGTTTTAGACTGCAGCTGCAGACATTATCCACACAAATGCCTGTCTCTGACTTTACTCGGTGTAGTTCATATCTTCACCCTGATCTTAAGAGAAACTATTTCTTATGAAACACTTGAAAGGAGATTCATGTAGGGAAGCCATAATTTTGCATACCATCCTTTCATTTTTTCTGATGCAGATAATCAAAATCTATTGTTGCTTTCTTATAGAAAAAAAGATTAATTAGCTGATACCTAAAAACCCTCATTCAGATGACAAAATAGCAATAATTTCAACATAAGAGCTATATACTGCATCTAACTTTGCTTTGACAGTAGACGAAGGAAGGGAACTACACATTATTAATTATATCTAGGTACATGTTTGAAAAATATTTCACATATTTGCTCTTTTGCTACTTCTTTCAGGATATAAAGTCTACAGGAGATCACAGTGCAAACTATAATTTTGCATTCATATTATTGATATAATAAGGAACTTAGCAAAATCTTTATAGATTCCATTTTTTGTTTTCTATGTGACTTTAAAATGCTCTAAAGGTCTTCCCTGAATTATGGAAAAGAAATTTGTGCTGTGGAAAACTGAAAAGCATCTAAGTGATTACTGCCACTCATTTTTTACATGTAGCATGCACATGTCAGTTATGTGCATGGTAGACTTCTGAAAGATTTAAAATATCAATGAAAAAAAAAGTTCGGTTTTGACAAACATATGGTCATCATTTACACAAAAAAAGCCTTCAAAAAGGAAAATTATTTTCAGTGCTAAAGCTAGATATTTAATTTTCTAATTAAGATGGATAATATGCAATAAAGGCACTCTAAACTGAAAAATATGGTTCTTTCTGAGTGTCTTTATCTTACTGTTTCAAAAAAAAACCAAATACAATCTGAAAACAAAGGGGGAGAAATAATTTGTATTTATTCAGTCAGGTTACACTGCACATTGCACAGTACTTTTGTATCAATTCACCATCTACATTCTTTGTTATTAATTGGACTGAGATGGTGACTACAATGCTGTAGGTGATTTTGATGAAAAAATCCATCCCTGATGTCATGCAGAATATCAGTCCCTACTACTGACTCAGTAGCTGTCCTACAGTGAATCTCACACCTGCTCATGGTCTGTGGCTCAGTGAAATCCATATGGCTTTGCACAGTTGCCAGTAGATGGTCAGATGTAATTAGATCTTTAAGTCAGATAAAGATTTAGGAAAAACAAAGTCAGAAAATTAATTCAGAAGCTGCCCTCACACTGGGTTCTAAACAAAGCTGCTTTATCTATAAAATCCCACTTGAAAATGAGGCTAATTTAATTGCAAAGGCTAAGCGTTCATAAAAGACTTTATACATAGGCAAGGTCCATAGCAGGTAGTGTGTAGGGCAATAGATTTTTGGAAGCAGAAATAACGTATATATTCCTGCCTATTGTATCTGTCAGTGTCACTGAGGAAAGGTAAGGGTGTGCAACAACGTGACCACAGCTGGTGAGATGGACTCTCAATAAAGTCCCTACTTTACCCTATTCTCATCTTCTTCAATAGCAGAAAGAACAGAAAGTTCACTCTTCCTGACCTACCTTCTGCTTTTTTCTTTACTGGAAATATTCCCACTCCTGTCCTCATCCCTCACCCCTGAGAACACTAAATTGAATTTTTCTTTCTTCATTCTAAAGAGGATCTTCTTCCTTTTTACAGAGGGAAAATGTCTGATTTTGCTTTACTAATGTTCTTACTAGTCCAAGTAAGAAACCTAGATTCATGAGATCTGAACCACAAAGGACATTTCAAGATAAGATGCAGTCTGTTATATATGAATGAAAATTCTTACTCTCACCTCAAAGGTGAACTCAAAGGTTCATTTGGTCTGCACTATTTGACTGCATAAAAACAAAGCAGGAATCCACACCTGCCTAAATAAAAAATAAAAAATAATATTAAAGAAAGATATATAAGCCTGTTCCTATTTTGGAAATAAAACAGAACTTAGCCTAATGAGTCTGATGTTAGAGTTAAAATTGTGCCATAAAAATTACAAGCTAAGCTATTGATATAGCATACTGCACTGATTAAAAAACACCTTTCAATGCTTTTCAACACCTTTTATGCACCAGAGGCATACATTTTTTGAACAGAAATCTGACATTCCTTCTGAAAAAAAATGGGCTTAGATATAGCTATGCACTTTCTTGATTAGAAAGAAGTCCCTGGAAACTTTTAAAATAATATTTTTTAAATTCAGGAAATTGTATATTTTTTACTCTATCTGTTGCATTTTTCTTCTACCTAATGTGTTTATTTCTATAGTGTCTAACATTCACATTTTTAAAAGTTACTTTCTAAAAATAAATGGCTATTTGAGAATAGAAGCCAAAAATGAAATCATTAGCATATGTGGATTTGTGTGTTCTTCCCACTTTGACAGAAAGGCTGAAGTGGGTTCTAAATCTGGTAGATTTAATTTCTTTAATGGGTTCTATTTGCTCTATGATAATAGTGTGAATAGAAACAAGGAGTACAGCTAAGTGGCAGAACGCAAAGATTACAAAATATACTCAAGGAGGTAGCTGTTCATAAGAGTGTCTGAGGATTTAGATGCAGGGATTAACAATAATGCTGGCCTACTTGATATATTATTTTCCTTTTCCTGTATTTTTAACCAAATAAAAGTATTTCAGAGTGGACAACAGAACACGGTCACACCTGTCCTGAGTTGTATCTGTAGTCAGGTATATTCAGATTTCATAGCTTGTGTGCTTCCCATTAGAGCCCAATTCTCTTCCAGTCTTTATTCTACCATGCAGCAATTGCACCAGAGAAGGGTGACTTTACCTATAGACTTCTGGGAAGTAGAGAAAAGCCAAAATAAGGAGAATTTTTTTCCAGTTCTATCACTTCCTGAAAAGCCTGACTACTCAGATATTGTGCAAAAGAAGAATTTAGAGACAGGAAGCTTTATTGTACTTCTGTGTTGTGGGTTAACCCTGTATGTAGTTAAGCATCACACAGCTGCTTGCTCACTCCACCCCCAGTGGGATAGGGGAGAGAATAGAAAGAGCAAAAGCAAAAAAACTCATGGGTCAAGACACAGATAGTTCAATAAATGAAGGAAAGAGGAAAAAAAAAAAGATGCAAAGGTGATCACTCACCACCTCACACTAGTAGACCAATGCCCATCCTGTCTCTGAGCAACAGCTACTTTCCCAAAAATGGCCCTCCCCTCAGTTTTTATTGCTGAGCATCACACTATATGGCATGGGGTGTCTCTTTGGTCAGTTTGGCTCTGTTGTCTTCCCTTCCCAACTTCTTGCCCACCCCTAGCCTAGCCACGATGGGACAGAGTTCGAAGAATAGGAAGCCTTTACACTGTACAAGTACTGCTCAGCAGCAGTCAAAACACTGGTGTGTTATCAACACTGTTTTAGTGACGAATCTGAAACATAGCACCATACAGACTGCTGTGAAGAAAATCAACTTCATCCCAGCCAGATCCAGTATACACTGTTAGCTGTCAACCTCAGAAAACAATTTAGGATAGAATTTATCTCAACCATTGCAGATGCCTAAATATTACTTGTCCAGGTCTAAGCTAAGCTCTAGACATCTCAATGAATTACAGGGACTTCCAGAGTAATGCATTCCAAAGACTGGCATCTTAAGGTAGACAAGACAAAATATCCCTGATTTGTCCATGCATTAAAAAGAGGACAACAGGTCAATGAACTTGGACCTCACTAACGAACTTTTATACTGAAAATTAGCTCACATCAATCCTGTGTTGGGAAGTCAGAGTGCTGAGGGGCATGTTTGCAGCTGTCAAGATCTACTACTCTTTTGTTCACTACCTATGACTTTACAGATCTGAAGAGTGTTCTTTGACCTGTGTGCTCACTTGCTTCAGTTCCTATATTACATATTCGAATCTAGAGTTCAGATCACAGTTCAGTGCCTCTGTAAAGGATATGCATTACCCGAAAGAAGACAAAATCATCTTCAAAGCAGAGGTTAAATATTAATTCATTAGCACATTAGACTGGTGTTGGGTCTGTGAATTTTACTGAGTATGTATATAGTAATCTCAAGAGAAACTAATTGAATGTTATGGCTATTTGCAATCCGGTGATATTCCAAACTTGATTGACTACTGCAGAGTTTACTCTTCAGGTGTTTTTCCAAGTTGCCTGATATAATCTACGTTAGCTGGATTTCTGTGGAACAGCAGTACCATGTAATGCACAGTTAGGTTAGGCACAAGCGTGTATTATTATGAATAGGCTTAGGCATAGTCAGCGTGTGGAAACTTATTTGTGTTTAACAGGATACTAATGTTAAATATCAATGCATTATTCATAGCCAAAAGGAAAGTAAATTGTTTTACACAGCAGTTTCAATACTTCATGTTTGCCTATTCAGACTTATTGAAAAAGACTAAGAATAGCAGTTTTTTACACTGAAAAAGTGATAGTAAACATATGTAAATTTTGTCATATCTTTTGTTTTGATTATTGATTATTGCACAACCAGTGATTTTTTTTTCCTTCTTTCCTTTTCCTTTAAAGGGTTTATAACATATTAGCATATCTGCACTTTTGTGTGCTAGCAGTAAACTTTTTAAACTACTGACAGATGAATCTAAAGTTAGCAGTTTATCCAGAATTGCGAACATCTTAGGTTGTAATTTGAAAAAGAATATCATAAGTATACTGCAAACTCATACAGCATGTGTATGTGTGTATTTCTCTACTCTCCATCTTTGGAACAGAAGACCAAGCAATTTTGCTTTTAAAAGAATGCGGTGCAGAAGATAAAGTTATTCCATTACTTATTTCAAAAGCTTTACACAATTCTTGTACCTTTGGGTTTCACCGGCTATTGGTATTGAAGGGTTTTTTCAAGGGTCTTATGAGTGCTAGGCATTCAGTTACTGTCAGACATGAAAGTCAGAAAATCTGACTGTACTGTATTCTAATCTGATAGTTGGAATATCTGTAACTATCAGGGGCTGATTACTTAGAGATGGAGTTTGTAACTAATTGGCTGACTATCATATTGTGAAAGAAAGGTAAGTTGAACATAACTAGCATATATAAACTTACAAGGATTTTTTTAATTTAAATTTTATTCAAATATACCTTAAAGGATATTGCCTGGAAGTCCAGGGCAATCGGAAAAAAAGTCAAAGCCCAAAGAAGTCAAGGAAAATTCTGTTGATTTCACACTGGATTTTCTCGTCTACATGGATAAAAGGCACTTTACCCCATTTGGCTTTAAAAAGTTTCAGATGGCTATGTGGTAGTGGGGAGGATCACTTCACTCTAAATCTACAGTAATTTAAGGTCAATGGACAATAATGCTTCTGGGGTTGCAAAACTTACTAAGAAAAGGGAGTACAGGTAGATTAATAGAGAGTTTTTTAGGCTGCTAGCATGCTGTACAATGCCAAACCATGACTCAATATTTTTTTTTTAGTTCTTGGGTCACTGGCAAGCAGAGTACATTTTAAAAAGTATACATCTGATTCATCATAACTGAAGTTTGCAAGTACTCAGGTGACTTGTTCTCTGCATACCAGTCACCTTTAGCCATTTTTTTGAATTGACATTCAAATATTGCCAAGCTCAGGGGGAGGGGAGAGGAGAGGAGAGGAGAATCTACCTGTTCCAAGAGGGTGATCGAGATCAAGGAACATCTATCACTCCAACACCAAAATTTATGAACAAGATGAATTATCTCATAATAGGTTAGGAGATTTTAACTTTGATATTAAACTCTTCCTGTATTGTGCAGAACTGGGAGTTCTTGGTTAATGAGTAAACAAACCATAGAGAAGATTCTGTTACACAGATACCGAAGAAGGAAATAGTGCAAATTAAAGAAATGTTTACATATTTACAATAAGCTGAATAATACAATAAAGCAGGATTACTAAAGAAGAAGTATGCAAGAGAAATTAGCTTGGTTTCATCTGTTTCCAAAATAAAGACTATTTACAGCCACCGCATCATATTTTATTAAATGACTAAGAAGCCATTTTTTGTAAGGAGTCATGATGTTAGGGACAGTAGGATAAAATGCATTGTTCACTCCAGCAAGATATTTAGAAGACCATATGACTTTTTATCTTGAAAAATGAAATGCAAAGAACATTAGCTTCAATATACCATTCTTCAACATACTTTACTTCAGGGAATGTGATTTTTGCATGATGATGATTATCAATGCATATAATGTTATATATGTATGTATACGTGTATATTAGGTATGCATACATGAGTCTCAATTCATTTAGTTACTTAGAAGCTGCATTAGGATAATAGAAAGTTGTTCCTTTAACGTGATTGTTTTCTTATAAACTGAAGATCTTTTTCATCAGATTTTTCAGAGAATTGCCTCTCAATAAGGGTCATATAAAAAATGAAGCAAATATTTACTTAGAGAATAGTCACTAGGCTTGCATATCAGTTTTAGAGGGGAATCCTGACATTTGTTTACATCATTGCAATGTGTTCATGACTGCAAAAAGCCACACAAACAGTGTGTTCAGAGCAGAAAAAGGTTTTGAGTAAGACCTATCCCGATACATAAAAAAGTGCAATAGTTCTGTGAGGGAAATAAGTGTTCTGTAGCTGAATTAAATAAATTGATACCTACAAAATAAAACCCTCTCTTTCCTAATGACAATCTTAATTATTTCTTTCCTGTTTTCTTGACTGTTGTGAAACTTATAGTTCAAGAAAACCTTTCTTAATTTCCTTTGTCATGGAAAAGAAAGGCTCTGCATTGGCTTTATAGTAGGCACTGGTAGCTTCCATAATTGTAGCTACACTGTATTATGGGGTTTTTTTGTTTGTTTTGTGTGTGAGTATGTGTATGTGCTATGTTCCCTGATCCTACTTAGTTAAGATTTATCCTTGGTGACTGTTTCTCCATTTGGAATTTTCATGTATACTATGTATATGAGTTTCAACCGAGACCCTCAGTCTGCTCTCTCAGGTATGAATATTCAGATGCTACTTAGTTGTTCCAGAAGACTTCCTTTCAGTATAGTATCTTAAGCTCTCAGACCAGTACTTATACAGAGTTCAAAGAGTGAGTGTTGCAAGAAATATAGGTGAAGAGTTGCTGATGTGGACTAGCAGCTTATTGCAGGCTGGGCAATACATTATTTGGCTCATACATCTTGTGTGGGATCAATGGTTCCTTATGTGCATACTGGGAAGTGGCAATGAGTTGTGAATGAGGAGGGAGGGGAACTTTACCTTCCACTGAAAGAGCAAATGCAGATCCTTATTCCTCCTGTTATTTTTAAACACTGAATTTACAGTAGGGTACCATAAAAACTCACAGTTTGAAGACTAATCTGTAAATTGTAAACCTAATTTCCACATTTGAATTTAATATCTTTTATATGGAAAACATTCTTTAAAGTAATCTAGAAGTGGTAGTAGTAAGTTCTGACTGAAAGGGTGTGAGAAAGATTTCCACTGCTTCTTATGAGCGTCCCTGTAGTCTTCAAAATTTTCCTGAATGGAAGGAATGTATTGCTAAGAAGAAAACAAAGGATTCCAGAAGAGCCTTCCTGGGCTTTTTCTGGTTATACTAAAATTTACAAATTATGTCATTCAGGCTCAGGTGTTTCCTCTGTAATGTATACAGTTAAAGAAACCTGCACAGCTTGCCATATATCACAGGATTTAATAAAACACGGTACACAATATTAGAACATCCTCTTTTAAGGATTTTATACAAGGCCTACATACTTAATAGCATTAAAACTTCTATCACTACGTGTGTATAATAAGAAAGAAAACTCACTAGCTGGGGGAGAATTCTGAACAATATATGTATAGTTAGAGGTGTATGGTCTAATTCCTGATCTATGGAGATGTTGTACTTTGTGAAGAGGTAGAGTGGAGTGATATAAAAGCTTAAGGCCTTTTTGGAGGTAAGTCAGCCTGACAATTTTAGATTTTATTTATATAGCGTCACAAATTTTAAAATTGACAGAGCAATTGATAAAGGTGAATGTTTAAAGTGCAAGATAAAAACTCCATGTCAGTTCAACACTGTCTATGCAGATGAACTTGCAGAATCACATTCTTTATAATAACCTGATTCATAAAATGATTCATAAAATTATGTTAGAAAAACAATCATTAGCCATATTTTTATAAACCTGGAAAATATACAGTTTGTGGAATGACAAACATTATTGATAACCATACTCGGTGTTCTTTAATTGTACATGGTTAAGAAATGCTCTCCTATTTTTCATAGAATCATAGAAATATAGAATCATTAAGATTGGAAAAGACCTCTAAGATCATTGAGTCCAACTGTCAACCCAACACCACCATGCCCACTGAATCATGTCCCTAAGCGCCTCATCTACACGTCTTTTAAATACTTCCAGGGATGGTGACTCAACTACTTCCCTGGGCAGCCTGTTCCAAGGTTTGACCACTCTTACAGTGAAGAAATTTCTCCTAATGTCCAATCTAAACCTCCCCTGGTGCAACTTGAGGCCATTTCCTCTCGTCCTATTGCTAGTTACTTGGGAGAAGAGACCAACACCCACCTCACCACAACCTCCTTTCAGGGAGTTGTAGAGCGCAATGAGGTCTCCCCTCAGCCTCCTTTTCTCCAGACTAAACACTCCCAGTTCCCTCAGCTGCTCCTCATAAGACTTGTGCTCCAGACCCTTCACCAGCTTTGTTGCCCTTCTCTGGACACGCTCCAGCACCTCTATGTCCTTCTTGTAGTGAGGGGCCCAAAACTGAACACAGTATTTGAGGTGTGGCCTCACCAGTGCCGAGTACAGGGGCACGATCACTTCCCTACTCCTGCTGGCCACACTATTTCTGATACAGGCCAGGATGCTGTTGGCCTTCTTGGTCCCCTGGGCACACTGCCGGCTCATGTTCAGCTGGCTGTCAACCAACACCCCCAGGTCCTTTTCCTCTGGGCAGCTTTCCAGCCACTCTTCCCCAAGCCTGTGGCATTGCATGGGGTTGTTGTGGCCCAAGTGCAGGACCCGGCACTTGGCCTTGTTGAATCTCATACAATTTGCCAGAGCCCATCGATGTAGCCTGTCCAGGTCCCTCTGCAGAGCCTTCCTACCCTCCAGCAGATCAACACTCCCGCCCAACTTGGTGTCATCTGCAAACTTACTGAGGGAGCACTCAATCCCCTCATCCAGATCATTGATAAAATTATTAAACAAGACCAGCCCCAAAACTGAGCCCTGGGGAACACCGCTCATGACCAGCTGCCAACTGGGTTTAACTCCATTCACCACAACTCTCTGGGCTTGGCCGTCCAGTCAGTTTTTTACCCAGCGAAGAGTGCACCTGTCTGAGCCGTGAGCCACCAGCTTCTCTAGGAGAATGCTGTGGGAGACAGTGTTTTTTAGTAGTTGATTTCTGGAAATATTTTTGTAATCAGGTTTTACTCTTGTAGATGTTAACTGAAAAGCAAAGAACAATGTTGGTTTCATTTCTGATATGAATATGTATATATACAGATATTACCCATATCAAACAATCAACCTCAAGTGAAGTATGAGCACCTGTAAAATGTTATTTGGCCAGACACAGATAGCTGAGAATCTCTGAGCTTTAACAGTAAAATGTCTGCAAGTCAAGATAGAGTGGTAAAGTTCATTGTTAAAAGTAGCAAAATGCAATCAAATAAGGGATGTGTTGAAATGAATGGAAATCAAATTGTTGCTGATTCTTAGGAATATTTTATCTTTTTTTTATTATTTTGCTAAATTATATATTTTATCTGTAGAAAATTAAGTATTAAAAACTCATCTTAATAAGCCAGGACATATATACATATGCCTATATATATAAATATATGTATATATGTGTGTATATATACATTAAAAGATCTTGATAGCCTTCATCACATGGAACAGTATGTCACAATACCCTTTCAAAGGCCAATGAAGCCACCTGGAGAGCTATCAGCACAAAAGAAGTTACTGGAATCTGACTGGTATTGAGACTGTAGTAAACAATCTCTAAAGTAATCCAAGACACAATAAGAACAAAACAGAAATTGTATGCTCTACAGGGTAAATACGCCGAAGCATCAGATCTATTGTTGCTCACCAAAAGGTTTTGATGAACAAGGAAATGGCATTTGCAGCATATAAAACCATCCCATGCAGTGCAGGAGGAATGAGGAAAATCTTCCTTGCATGGAATAAACATTTTCCTGTCCTGTAGCTCTACTGTATCTGCTAATTACTTGTTTATGAGCACAAAGAAAATGATACCTTAAGCATGATACATGCCTTTAAGAATACCCCCACCCCAAACCAGGCTGTTTTTTATCAAAGCAATGTTTCATGCAAATACAATACAATCTCACATGGATAGATACCAACACACTATGCTAACATCTGCAAAACAGACAATTACAATGAACCCAGTTTTCTTCCTACAGAACAAGATGGGCAGTTTTAAAAGGGACTGATGGCAATCTTTGTGCAAGCATAAGCACTAAAATTCCTCAATTTATTTTTTTAAGGAATAAAGTAGGTATAACTGTATATATTCATCCCTACCCCAGTCACATTGAGTGTACTGGATTGAGAGCTGTACTGTCTCATTTATATTTTGAATAATCCTGCACTTCATTGTGATAGACATATTTTCCAGAGGACAAGGTTTCCCTTGTGGTGTGTTTTGTGGAGTGTATTTGGGCTGGAATGCTTTCAGTTTCTAAACCAAGCATTTGCAGATATAAACTAAATGCAAGATCTGCCCAAGAGAACAAACTGCAAGAGCTGCAGTGGATGTTTACTGTTTTGCAAAATGAGCCATTAACAGACCTTAAGCAATCTAGAAGACATTTGGCTGAATTTTACTTTCCGAGGTTCACTTAAATAAGGGAAAAAGGAGGTGAGAGAAATTGCAGGAGGAGGAGGAGCTGATCTGTCTCAAGGTGGAGCTGTATCTTGTATTAAACGACATTGGCAGATTAAAGCTCTCTGGTGGGGAAGGGCTTAAAGGCTGAGTCAAAAGCCAAGAAGTCTCTTTATTTACGCCTACCTCCCAGCCCCTGGCAATCTGACTAATAACAAACTGAGCTAACAAGAAAGACTAGAAAGAACAGAGAGAACACAGAAGCAGCTTGGATCTAAAAATCTGACAAACCAAGTGATCAAGTCAAGCTCTGCTGAGCATCTTGTTTGTTTACTGCATCCAAATGCTTGCAAACAGTTAACTATATGCAGAAAAGTCAGCATAGCTGTGAAGTATGCTGTGAATTTTAATTGAGGAAAAAGGACAACTGCTTACAGGATGGTCTAATGTGCATGCTGCTTGGAACATTTTTTCAATTGAACGCTTTGTACTTTGTCTTCTGAACAAGGATTTTAACTTTATGGAGCTGTAGTATTACCAGAGCTTGCAGCAAAGTGAAACTCAGAAGAAAGTGTGCATTTTTCATAAGGAAAAATTACATCGCATTGAAACAGCTGCTCCAACTGTGTATTACTGAGCATTTCAGGGAGTGTTACTGCTGTACAGGTAAGAAAGATTCCAGTTGGTTAATTAGCTTAGCATATAAGAAATTAATTTCTCAGTACCAGTTGAATTTACTTTTTTGCGTGACTTTTTATAACTTTTATGTTAAATAATGGCAGTTTATTCTGTATTTCAAACATCCTGCCAGGTGTATTTATTCAAACTGTCAACTGTGTAGAATGTGTGTACTAAGGAAACACTGATTTCAGATCCCTTGAAGGGGGAGGAATGGGTGTTTGTTTTTTTATTTCCTGAAGTGCAATGGTCTTAAATGCATCATCTGACTGTGATTCCCTTCAGAATTTAATAAACAATCTGGAAGGTTTTTAGAAATTATCAATTCTTAGCTTGAGGCTTTGAAGTTCTTCAATATGCATTTTTAAAATAGCTGAATTAAAACAACCAACAAACAAAACCCCAAGTAAAATGAAACAAGCTATTTCAATATTTTAAAACCACATTGATTATTACTCGTCAAGCATGTGATGCCTTTGCTGTAAGGTGACTACTTCTGAAAGTATTCAACTTTGCCTCGTAGAAAGGACTGTGACATTTTTTAGTCTTTTAGAATTCCTACAGCAAAAATCTTAGTTACAGTATGCAGTTAGTAGTGACTTACATGAGAGCAAATAAAATGAACAAACTTAAGTTACCATGCAGAATTTGCTGGAAAACCTCGCCACATGAAACAGAAAAAAGTCAGCTTTGTCAAGTCTTTTAAATTAAATTTTATTGTATTGTGAATTCTTCCAGTTAAATGTTGATCATCTGTTACTTGAAAGCAGTATTTATTTTACAATAGTAGCCCACTGAGAGCTTCATTACATGTACCTGAGTGTTCAGAACAAAAAAAAAAAATTGGAAAAGGGAAAAAAGAACACAACTCTCCTATTAATTTTTGTTGTGTGTATATGTGTGTG
This sequence comes from Calonectris borealis, assembly GCF_964195595.1. NCBI lineage: Eukaryota > Metazoa > Chordata > Aves > Procellariiformes > Procellariidae > Calonectris > Calonectris borealis. The sequence goes on from NC_134312.1 coordinate 168,359,175, forward strand.
TGAGAGTTCTGGCAGTGCTGCCCACAGAAGTATGATGATGATTAAAATGGGAATGTTTTCCAATTGGTTACAAATGTTGTTACTTTCATCTCTGAGAGGGAGGGCTTTCATTTTTATAACCTAATTTCTCAATATGCACTAGAATGCAACATGCTTTTCAGATTTTTTTTTTTTCATTTAATTTTGCTCAGGGACTTTATAAGTGCAGTTTGAATTTGATGCAGATTGAAGCTGGAATTCCTACAGAGGAAAAGTGTACAGAAATAAAGTCTAATTAGTCATGCAGTAGGTTTGAAGCTGGCATCTGTGTCAAAAGCTTGGATTTTTTTACCTTGGGTCACTGGAAAGGATATTGATGCATATAAAGCAAAAATAAATCCGTAGCATAATATGATCCTAGAATTATTCTGCATACTTCAAAATAACATCTTGACATCTTATGTCTTATCCAATACTTCTTGGGAAAACAAACTTAAAAACATATATATTAAACGTAGGCAGCTGGAGTTCAAGGAGTGTTACATGAGACAAAAAATTATTCATTCTACTGAAACAAAGATAAAAAGTCATATTTTTAAGGACACTTTTTCTCACACTGTGAATTGCACTTACCACTTCTAAACTCATACACCTACTCCCACTTATCAGGAACTACTAATGGAGAAAAACATAATTCACTGTGCACATATTTGCTGTTGTCGCTTTTGTGTGTGTGTGTGTGTGTGTGTAATACTCATACTATAGCACTTAAGTGCCTGCATGTATAAATCTTCACAATCCATTTTAAGGGAAGCCTTGAGAAATGATGTTGCTAGTGACAAAGGTACATGATAATTAAAATATGTATTGATGAGATGCCGAATCATATAGCCACACTATAAGAATATTCATGTGTGTAATTGAATAGATTCTTGTAAAAGGTTCTAATGTTTCAGAAATTAACCCTTCAGCTGGTTAATTGTGTAGTGATATTCTGTACTCCATGTTTCAATAGCTTACTTTGATAGATCAAGTGACCTTTATTAGATGGATTACTTAAGAAAACTGTTTAGTTCAGTCCTAGAATAAATAACGCACCCCAAAAAAGTTCTTATGTTTTAAATCATCCATTCCATTGTAGGATTTTTTTTTTTCTTTTAGGAAATGTGGAAATATAATTAAAGATTATAAATAGTGATTTCACTCCATCTCATATATCAAGAATTACCATTGTTCTTGCTAATTAAACAGCCTTGACAGAAAGAAACAGAGAATCTTCACATGGAGTGTAGCATAAATTAATTCAAACCCATGATAACAAATGCTTGATTTCAACATGTAAATTTTGCTTGTGACTCCATAGTTGTACTGTAATGATGCATTTATCCAGTACTGCAAGGTTCAAAATCAGCTTGACAGATGATAATTTAAGTTACATAACATATGGATGATACTGGTGATCATTTTTAACTTGTAAAGCACAGTTAGTTCCATGCACATTTCAGAATTTTTGCAGTAATTAATGATTATAATAATTGGACTCTAATAATTAATCTCAAAAAAATGTTTGCCCTTTGCCTACTTGTTTCTTCTGACATGTACTGCATTGTCAGTTCTCTCTTCTTTTTAATTTTAATTGTGTACACAGTTATTTTATGTGTATATTGTATACAAACATATTACACTACTATGTGCTGTGTTCCCGCTTTAACTAAGTATCCACAAACTATAACAAATGCATTAACATTTAAGTAAAGAAAAAGAATTATTTTGTATACTTCCTTTTCAGTTTGGGGGTACAAGGATCACAGAGGAAATACCTTTTGATTTACATACATAATGCAGAACCAAAGGAGAGATTCCCTAGATTCCCTGTATCCTGACTGAATGGGCTTTTGCTCACAACACATTGTTGAACCAAACCAAATCTTATTTCTTCTTTTCAGCACCTGGACAACATTAAGTTGAGCTTAGCAAGGTACTCATAAAATTTGCAGTGCTATATGGTGACACAAAGCAACGATCCAAAATATTATATTGGTCTTGATATATGTTGCTCAGGGCAGTAACTTATTACTGCTGTCCACTGGCAAAACATTTTATATGGTATATAAATAAAGAGAACACACTCCTAATTATCACCTACTTTGGTGTATCAGTGTGAAAGTACTGAAGAACTCCCCTTGTAACTGTGTTTATTGATTCAGTACATTAAACTAAATATATTTTTCTCTGCTTAGGAAATCATTCAAACATTTTGCACTATATAATATTATTTGAAAGGTGAGGTAGCTCAATGAGAAGTACTAGGAATGGTTATTGCTCCCCCCTGCCCCAGGAAAAAAAAAAATCAACCCTGTGAAATCCTTTTTCCTTTTTTTTCTTTTTTCTTTTTTATAGAATCTGTTGGGCAAGATGAAGCTCTGGATTTTTGTTCTATATTCAGTTGTGATTGCATCTGATCCTTTCCAGTCACAAACTTCTTTTTCTTCAGTCAGAGGATCTTGTCAGAGTTTGTGTTCCTGTGAAGAAAAGGATGATACCATGATTATAAACTGCGAAGAAAAAGGCATCAAGATGGTATCAGAAATAAATATCCCACCATCACGGCCTTTCCATCTTAATCTGTTAAACAATGGCCTGACTATGTTACACGTGAATGATTTTGCTGGCCTTGTTAATGCTATCTCTCTACATCTTGGTTTTAATAATATTGCAGATATTGAGCCTGGGGCTTTCAATGGTCTCAGCCTTCTTAAGCAACTGCATATCAATCACAATTCTTTAGAGACACTGAAAGAAGATACGTTTCATGGATTGGAAAACTTGGAGTTTCTTCAAGCAGACAACAATTTCATCACAGTGATTGAAGCAAGTGCCTTTAGCAAGCTCAACAGGCTTAAAGTGCTTATTTTGAATGATAATGCCATTGAGTATCTTCCTCCAAACATATTTCGTTTTGTGCCATTGACCCATTTAGATCTTCGCGGAAACCAGTTACAGACACTGCCCTATGTTGGCTTTTTGGAACACATTGGTAGAATACTAGACCTCCAGTTGGAAGACAATAAATGGGCCTGTAACTGTGATTTGCTGCAGCTGAAGATATGGCTGGAAAACATGCCTCCTCAGTCAATAATAGGTGACGTTGTATGCAATAGTCCTCCAGTTATCAAAGGCAGCATCTTAAGCCGGTTGAAAAAAGAATCACTTTGTCCCACTCATCCTGTCAATGAACTTGAAGATCCTTCAGGGTCACTGCCCTTGGTTGTAACCACCTCTATCAGTGATAGTCACCTATCAACTAAGGTGATTCCTATCCTGAAAGCTCCTACTAAAGAACCAAGTTTAGTGCTTCATACTTCAAAGGCTACTACTCAGTTTCCAGGAATCTATTGTCCCGTCCCCTGTCACTGCACCAGCCATATGCTCTCAGGAGTTCTCATGCACTGCCAGGAGCGAAATATTGAAAGTTTGTCTGATTTAGGACCCCCTCCTCCAAATCCTAAAAAACTTATTCTAGCTGGAAACATTATTCAGACATTACTGAAATCAGATTTTGTGGACTATACCAGCCTGGAAATGCTTCACCTGGGGAACAATCGCATAGAAATCCTTGAGGAAGGATCCTTTATGAATCTGACTAGGCTGCAGAAATTATATCTTAATGGAAATCATCTTACAAAGCTGAGTCAGAATCTCTTCCTTGGCCTTCAACACCTTGAATACTTGTACCTTGAATATAATGCCATCAAAGAAGTTTTGCCAGGGACATTTAATACAATGCCAAAACTTAAGGTCCTCTATTTAAATAACAACCTTCTGCAAACCTTGCCACCCCATATCTTTTCAGGTGTCCCACTCACCAGATTAAATCTGAAAACAAACCAATTTGCTCATTTGCCTGTGAGCAATGTCTTGGATGAACTGGATATGCTGGTACAAATTGAACTTGAAGATAACCCCTGGGACTGTACCTGTGATTCAGTTGGGCTGCAAAAATGGATACAAAAACTGAGTAAGAATACAATGATGGGTGATATTTTTTGTAAATCTCCAGGACACCTAGCAAAAAAAGAACTGATATCCCTGAACAGTGAAGTCTTGTGTCCAGGTTTAATAAACAGCCCTGCCCTACCAACTCATGCCAGTTTTGTGGTTGTGACAACTTCTTCTACTACTACCAACACTGCAGACACCATCCTGTGGTCCCTTACAGATGCTGTCCCACTTTCTGTTCTAATATTAGGACTTCTCATTGTGTTTATAACTATTGTATTTTGTGCAGCAGGAATAGTTGTTCTTGTTCTGCATCGGCGACGCAGATGCAAAAAGAAACAAGCGAATGAACAAATGAGGGATAGTAGCCCAGTTCACCTTCAGTACAGCATGTATGGGCATAAGACAACACACCACACAACAGAGCGCCCAGCTGCAACTCTCTATGAGCAACATATGGTTACTCCCATGGTTCAGGTCTACCGCAGCCCATCCTTCAGCCCCAAGCATAATGAGCAACAGGAGGAGGGAAGTGAGAAGGAAGCCAATGATTCCAAACATCTCCGACGAAGTCTCCTGGAAAGAGAGAACAGTTCACCTCTCACAGGTTCAAATGTCAAATATAAGGCTACAGACCAAACTGCTGAATTTCTGTCTTTTCAGGATGCCAGCTGCTTGTATAGAAACATTCTTGAAAAAGAGAGAGAACTGCAGCAACTAGGGATCACAGAGTACCTAAGAAAAAATATTGTCCAGCTCCAGCCTGATATGGAAGTTCATTATCCTGGAACACATGAGGAGCTGAAGCTAATGGAGACACTCATGTACTCCAGGCCAAGAAAGGTTTTTCTAGAACAAACTAAAAATGAGTATTTTGAACTCAAAGCTAATTTACATGCTGAGCCTGACTACCTGGAAGTCCTGGAGCAGCAAACATGAAGTCATAATACGTTGGGCTGGACTTGAATTTGTGTACTTTTATTTTAAGTTGGAACCATTGTAAATAAAAGTGCCTTATAATAACATGTCAACAGTCAGAACTTAAGCACAGCAGTAATCCTAGAAAAAAAAAACCTCAGGGATCACTGTGGGAAGCCATGGGGTTGTGTGCAGGCAACATGTCTCACCCCAAGTTAAACATGAACTTTGTGTGATTGAACTGTGGGAGGAAGATTGCTTATTGCAATATTCCTCAATATTTTAAAAAGGTGTGTACAGCACTCTCCATTCTATACCCAACCTATGGAAAAATATTTGTTACCTTTACTCTTTTTTTTTTCCTCTCAATTTAATTAGATTCCTTTTTAAAAAAAACACCTGTGTTTGTAGTTATAAGGTTAGAGTGTATTGGTTAGGTTAGTACGTGCACTGCATACAAACCATTGTCTACAACTACATCTAATATACCCTTATAATAAATATGAAAGGACTTGAAATGTTGTCATACTAAATGTCAGTTAAAAAAAAAAAAAAAAAACAACACAAAAAGAAAAGATTTTTGTGTATGCACCCAGAGCTTGCAAATATTTAGTTTTTTTATGCGGAACTTCATCATGTGCATTCTGTATCAGTATGTGGAAGGAAAAATATGTAACTATGTTTACCCAACATCTTCAAAGAAGAAAAAAGCAAGCCTTTTGCTACTTTCCCTATCTGATAGCTTTACCTAAGTTTGGACAATCTTTTCTTGAGCTGCTGCTATAAAATATTGTGCATCACTGGTGTTTCAACTCATAATCCTGGGCAATTTGAAAAGCTACTGAGAATCAGCTGTAAATATGTTACTGTGATTAATAAGTTTGATTTTTTATATATATCTATATATAAAAATAACTTCTGTGCTGGCTTTAAATATTCTTGGAGAAAATGAGTTTGCTGTGGTTAGGAACTTCCAAGTGCAAATACAGGTCCTTTCCCACCCTATCCAAAAGCAACTCCCAGACAGAATAACTGCAACAATACACACACACGAGGAAGAAAAATAGTATTTAGCTGTTTGTACAAAAATATGTTCTATTTTCTGAAATTAGAAGAAAACAAAGTGTTGTGGGAAAAATAAGTAAAAAAAAAGTAGAACACTGCAGGTTTATTTTTACAATGAATTCTAGCTAGATTTATATTTACTATTTATTCTGTATAATTTTGTATTTTTTTTCAATTCACAAGAAAAGAAAAAGCTTATTCCTGGCTGCCTTTCAAGCAAATCAAGGAACTTCTCTCTATCAATGAAAAAGAAATAAAGTTTTTTAAATGTCTTCTTCTTAAAGTTCACTTTTTAAAGAAGGCAGCAACTTTTGCATGCACAAGTTTAAAACTGTTTGGGAATTAAACAGAATCCTTCTCACTCTTGTCATGTGGGCAGAAGCATCCAGAGTGCTGTAAGGCCATTCAATTTCTGTGCATGACTGACATGGTGCCAAAACACAAATTCTGACCTGCATTTATCTTCCTCTAAACACATCTTTTTTAAACTGACTATGCATGAACTTTTTTTTCTAATTTCTATTTGTAGAGCGAAAGATCAGCTTAATTACTACATGTCTACATATGTATGCTAAACTTAGCATTGAAGTCTTGATAAACTCAAAGTAAAAAGATATATTCTTTAGTTCAGCTTATTGTTGATGTCTTACCTATTTGTATATACAAATGTGAGTTCTTCATATTCTTTGTACATAAGTTTCTGACAGAAAATTTTCCTATACTACATATAAAAGTCAGATTCTCAGTTCTTTCAAATTTGCATAGAGATAATGACTTTGATGGTGCTATACTAATTTCTGTAATATGAGGATCTGACCACATGTTGTTTCTGTTACCAAATCAACTTTCTTATTAATATTTTTGAGGTGTCATCAATTTGCTATGGAAGTCAAACTTGTTGGCTTCCAAAAATCAAAATGTCAGTTATTAGAGAATAAATATTATTTCCTCTTTTTATGACTGAGAATAATTTAGTTCAGAAAACCTGTATATCTAGGAGGATTAGGAAGAGTCAATCTGGTGACAACGTATTTTTTTCATTGCTATCTTTATTCCAGACAAATAAAGACAATATGTTAAGTATTACTTGTGCAGGTAAGGGTGAGACAAAAGGGAAAATGCAGCTACATTAACTTTACATTAACTTAGGTATCTAGTGTTATTTTAGCTGTCCTTGCAGATTCAGGACATGTGAATGGGCTTCATGGACATGCCATAGAACCTATGGGAACCCATGCCCTGATCTGGAGAAGCAACTGGATCCCAGGTGGGATGGCTTAGAGCATCAAAACGACACTAGATGTCTACATTTAAACAATTTAGTTTCACACAGAAAAAAAATCTAAGTAACTTTATTATTTGAAATAATAAAGATCCAATGAAAAATTAAATTCAGTCAATGGAAATGACACTAGAAACCTTTGAATATTGAATCAGACCTGCTAATATTGTTCTTTTTCGAATTCTCAAAGATCTCAAATTAGTGTAGAGAAAAAAAACACAGAATAAAAATGTACATGGTACTTGATAACACAGTTTAGTATTTCAGTGTCTTTCATTTCAGTAGTTATTTCCATTAGTAAAAAATGAGTGTAAAAATAACACCCTGCAATTGGCAAGATCCAGGGAAATGATGATTCAGGCCCTCAGGCTTAGATTTAAGAGAAATAGCTTCAGACTAAAGACAATTACCACATGCACAGATGTCACTTTGCTTAGCTGCTAACAGTTACTTGTAACAGTTACAGGCAGAATGTTGAGGATAACTGTGTGGCAAAACATTCTTCTTCACTGCAGTCTCAAAACATCAGAAAGAAGAGTGAACTAAATTCATGTCAGAGCAACTCAGTTATACAGCTGTATCAGAACATCACTCAGCAGAATTAAAGAGAGCTTTAGCTTTTAGCTTTCCCTCAGCAGGTAGATTCACATCATTCCCTATATAAAGGCAACTGTACTCTGTGGCAGTCTGTAACTGCAAGTGGTTTTGCAGTATCCAGGAATCACTGGAATGTGGCATGTCATCCACTTTCCTATCATCTGTCCCTACTGGACTACCACGTAAGGAAAGATTGTATGATGAGGAAAGGGGGGTCTGCCTATAACTTTACCTCTTAAAAATGTTCTCAGACAGTGATTTTCCAGCTATAAGGAAACTTTATACTGCCAAAAAGGGGTAAGAATTTGGCCTTATATGATTATTCTTCAGCTGAAGAATATAAATATCTGCTGATACAAATAAAATCATGACATAAGGAAGGTATCACGTACAAAGAAAGAAGGATGCAATATCGGTTTCTAAAAAGTTCCTTGGAACATTTTCATTATAACAATTAGAAATGTGTCCTTAATGTTATTGGTGTTTGTGGAAAGTTGGGAGGAGTATTCAAAATTTTTTTTGTTAATTCCATATTCTCATATTTATTTATTTTTTTCCAGTGACAGGCACAGTTAAGTGGTTTGATACATTTCACTTAGCTAGAATAATGGAGGTTCGAAGGCAAAACATGTTTGACAGTCTGCAACAAAGTGGATCCATTTTTCTCCTGTCAGCACGATAGTTTAATTGAGTGCGAGAACAGTGTTTCGTCAAGCACACTGGTGTACGTGGCAGCTATGTTATTGTTGTCAGGGTGCCTCAAGGTAACCACCACTACCATTTTTCCCCTCACATTTGAATGAAGAAAATATATTAAATAACACTATAGACCTGTTCTCTAAATAAACAGATATTAAAGCGATTTATTGCACTTTTTTTAAAAAATTTTTTTATTTTTTCAACTTCATAAAAGTCAAATGTATTTCTCTTTCTTTTTCTTCCTGCTACAGGTATTTTTCACGCAGACTTTTAGTACTGATACTTGAATATATTACTTACAGTGATGCCTCTCTTAGCTTCTGAACAGAAAAAAAAAAACAACCCCTGCCCCAAAAAACCCTTCTGGCAAAACCTGTAAATTTACACATAAATCAGGGTATTTGCCTATTCAGAAATGGACCAATATTTTCACACATTGTTGTCCATTAGAATGACAGATCAACCTTTGTGTAACCAAATTCCAGACTGAAAATGAGTTCACACTTTTTGTCAGTGATGTCTCAAAGCTACCAGATTCGAATCCAAAACATTTTTACCTGCAGACATTGTTTCTCTGATTGGAATCCAAGGATCATGTTTTGGCCCCTCTTTGCATGACAAAGAAGTCCCCAATATGACCCCAAATGAAGGATGTTTACAATGTGCCATTTACTTACCTACATAAAGATTACTAATTGAACAGTATGCTAAACTGAAAAGATAAGTTTAACTGGGATGGCAAACCATCTTATAAAGATCCATTTCTGGTGTACTAACAAAAAAGGTATTTACCACAAATAAAACAATTTCACAGGATAAAGTAATAGTGGCAAGGTAAAAATGGAGACTGAATCTCAAAGTCATCATCAGAAGGGATTCTGGATTATCATTCTGAGGATGCCATTATACTATATACTACAACAATATAGTTTATCAGCCACACCAACATAATCTGCAAGTTTCATGTAGATGCACTGAAATCATCATAAGGGAAAAAAGCAATCAAGCACTTGTCTTAAATCAAAAGATCAGCTAAGAAACTTTTTTAAAACTGGCACATTTCTCTTCTCTTGTGCTCCCCAACACAGAATACCTTCATTTCCATTAATGAATTTCCTGCTCAGCCATAGAGAGCCCTCTGGCAGTACAATCTACAGTTGCAATTGAAACCTACTCTTTGGAGAGGTTTTGCAGTGTGTGCATTGCCTTCAGTGGTCAGTTCCTCTGAGACTTGATGTTTAGTACACCCTGTTGGATTTGAGACAGGGAAGATGGATCTATTACTGATCTTGTATTGTAAGTCAAAAGAGCTGTCCCTTTTTGATTTTCTGAAGTTTATGATATTCTTGATCTTGTTCGAGGAGTTGGTATCAAATCTTTTTGTTCCTTGAAACAGAAGTGAATTGTAGTTGGAACCAATATGGGGAGGTTAATCGCCATACTGAAAAGAAGTAGCATGGCGTTTTCTTTCCTGCACATCTCCTAACAGTCAGCTTTGGCTTTTTGACACAACAGAACAAATTCTTAAGAGCCACAGTCTAATGGAAAGCAGCTAACCTCCAGGAAGAAAGTAAAACACCAGATGCTGTTCAACTCTATGAAAGCAAGATGCAATGAAAAACTTTTTTTTATCTTTTATTCAGCTTCACCAAGATGGAGTGCAAGTACATGTGCACAACACATTTCATAAAACATTTACCAAAGTTTTGTGTTTTAAGACATTAACTTCAAAATATTCACAGTGTGTTCCTCCTATTACTACTGGAAGGACTACTTCTACTCCTACTAATTACTTTTAGTTCATGCAATGGAATGATGGAATACAGAAAAGAAGAAACAACTTGGTTTCATATTTCAAGGAGAAATGTTATTTATTGTAACTTCAGCTGTTTGCTTTTGTAGATCAATTAATCCAGATTATTTCATTTTGAGATAAAATGTTTTACAAGTTAAGAATTTTTTAAATTCTTCCAGTTGTAATTAATTACCAAATAAACTACAGAAGATTAGATAATTAATTGTTCAAACTGAAAGAAGCCTGAAACTTTTTATATATGCAGAAATCCTATGGAATGTTAGCATAAACTTGCACTTTAAAATAAACTATAAAATTTGTTTTGTTAGCTCATAAAAGATAGTATTATTTTTAGTTTTAAATTAAGAGACATCTCAACATTTTTACATTTTTTAAAATTCAAAGCCAACATAACACTTCCATAGTGACACATATTTGGGTTAAATATATATTAAATGGTTCCATACTGAGACATATTAAAAAAAAAAAACCCTGTCAAATATAATCTGATATTCTCCCCATCTTTCCCTGCTGAAACTGTGTAGTGCGCTGTGCAAAAAAAATGCACATTTCCTGGGCAAGGAAACCAAACAAAGAAGATGAATTCTTTTGTGTTTTTGTTATATGCACTTTTTGGGGAGTACAATATTATGGATTCCCATCCCTGTGGTGCAGTATGTTCACACAATTCATATGAGTTCTAATTATCTAAGAAGTTCAGACTTAAAACTATTAAATGCATGACATTCTTAACAGAAGGGATTGGCCTAACTCGTAGTCTATGCAATCATGTTCTTTTATAAATGGAAGCCTGTTGCAACTGCACTTTTTTAAAAGATCCTGTGTATCAAATATCCTTTGAATATATTTGCTAGATCAGATCCCAAAGATCCTCTCAAATCTTTATGAAACTTGATAAGATGCAAGATTCCAGGCTGCCAATTCTGGGCTAGTTTATGGGCATCCAGACACCCTGGATCTTTGGGTACTTGGAGGAAAGTGAAAAACCTCTAAGGTCATGTGTTATAGAGGAAGAGTTTTTGAGCAACTGTTAAAGATTTAGATTGCTCTTTTCATCTGGCCTGAGGTGTTCAATGTTCCACAGCATTGTATCACATGATTTAAGGATGAATGTAAAACATTAATAAATCAGAAATGTAGCATTTAGATGCCACTGTTCACAAAAGGTAAATAATTCCATGAGATATCATGAAATGAAGACTAAGATATGGATATTTTAACTGCCTCATGTTATGTAAGTGTCTTTAAATAATATACCACTTCAGGGGAGATGGGGGCTAGGTGGCGTTGCTGTCTATTGACCTCTCATGCATTCAGATTTCCTGAGGGGAAATGCTGTGCTGGGGATAGCTATCTTCTTGCTGCCATACATGATGCTATGAAGGCTGAATCATGTTCTACAGATTCTAAAGTAACTGTTTATTATAAGCTGAAATCTATCACTGCTCTAAGCACTGAAATGTCATCTGAAGTCAACCGGACTTCTTGCAGGCTGAGATTCCATTATTATTTTTATTCATAAAAATGATCACAGAATAAACAGAAGCTTTATTATTTTCCTACATAAAAGCAATCTTCTAAAGAAAAATATGCTCTCTGAATTTTTGATCCATGTCCTGATCCAAGGGTCATTAAAGCTAAGGAAGGATGTCTTTTGGATCTGGAGCTACGCATCATCATCTTAGAAGTCTATGATTTTGTCTGCACAGATGTATATAGAAAAAAAAATTGTGCAAAAACTTAGGGGTGTTGCTGCACCAAGTTTCCTTGCAGCGAGCATGAATTGGAAGTAGACAAGACCAGTCTAGACAAGACCAGACAAGACTAAGGCCCAACCATATGTTAACTCCACAAAAATTATTCTGAAGATTCCTATGACAAAGTCTCCTGAAAAAGTGAAAGGTGTGTGCCTGTTTTTTCCCCTCATTTTTTCTAACATCTGAGTACGTAAAGAAGACCACAACATAGGTTATAAAGGTCAATATTAATAGTAAAGACCTAAAAGATATTTGGATAATAAGAAAACCTTCTTCACTAGGAGGGGTAGTGCAGCACTGAAATATGTTACCCAAAGTATCTGCGGAACCTTAGTCCCCAGGAGATTTTCAGGACTTTACTGTACAAAGTCACAGCTGGTCTAGAGGAAGCAATAGTCCCGCTCGAAGCAAGAGGTTGGACGAGACATCCTCCAGAGGTCCCTTCCAGGCAAAATATCTGTGGTTCTAATATGATTCTGCAAAAGATTTTTGAGGGCAAAGTAGAAAAGTCTTTCTCTTCTATACATAGGCTTCCTGAATACGAAGTTAAGGGAAAAAAACAATACTCACCAAACACTGTTGTGAAATGAAAGCTTTTCAACTAACTTCTGTAAGATACAGAGAAGCAGTAATATCGATGCTGCATCAAATTAAACAGTACTTCTCTAATGTTGGTCAGAATGCACGTGAGCTGTAGTTACCTAAGTTTATTGTTAAAAGTATTTTTTTTCATGACAGGTGACTTCACATTTCTAAATAAAATGTTGAAACTATCTGAAACTCTTGAAGAGTTATCCATTTCTGTACTAGTTGAATTAATGAACCTTGTTTTCTTGACATACTTGTGTTGTAATTTTTCATACATTTCAAAGGTAATGATAACCTTACTCTTTCAGAGGATGTTCCAGGATTTAACAGTTCTTGCTTTATATATTAAATTTGTCAGAAGGCCAAATTACTATGCAGTACATGATTAATGCACATTTTAAATTAAAAATTTTTTTACATAAAATTCTACATTGAATCTTTCAAATTATGAAGCAGCAGTTGGAGCAAGATGCTTCTCTAAATGTAAATTATTTAGTCAAATCAGGATCTATTTGATATAAATAGATTCTGATTGTTAAAAATCATATGGCAATTCACTCAGCTCTACAGTCAGGGATTTGGAGGGGCTGGTTTTTTAAGTTGCTTATGATGCTTCTGACAACAGTAACCTCACAGAGAACTTTTGATACTCCTAAACAAAAGTACCTAGTATAGTTAAGCAGCATTTAGAATCACTATATCTAACAAATTATCCTAAAAAGATTATCTTTTCAGTTTGTTTGCTCTATTCCCTGGGTGGTATTGGATGTACACTCAGCTTTTTTTGTTTCCTCAGCTTAATTTACCATTTAGCTAGGATCAGATTTGTAACTGTATTAATAGAATTTTTAAACAATATGAAATTTCTAGGCTTTGATGATTGAAGTAAGCATACTTCTTTCCAATAAACACATCATCACAGATGTGTTTATTGATAATTTATTACACATTGATTATGATCACATCAGTTAATTGTCTTTTGGGTCATGAACCACTGCAGGTAATACTGTAAATGTCACTTGCTTTTCCCATCAAAAATATAAGAATGACAACCCTTTAAGAAAGATGAATGTTAGAAAACATATTAATTCCTTTACATGTGATGCAACTATTTAATGGGACTACTTAAAAGGACTCATTTATCCACATATATTTTCTCAAATGGAAAACTCTTTGGTTTTAGTTGGACTTTGGATTATCTCAGAAAATATATCATGCTTCTTTTCTTCAACTTTCAAATCCTATGTTTTCTTAGAGTGTGTTGTTAAAGAAAAGAAGGTATGGGCAATATTAATGCTGAGCAGTGGAAAGAATATCAGACCTCTCTTTGGTCTAAGTGCAGTGCTCCATGATAGTATTAATTAGTAATCAGTCTTTTCAGTCCTTGTACGGTATGTTATCTGTTACCTGAAACTTCCACACAGATTTAGAGCAAAAATGCATGCAATGATATTTTCCTTTTTCTTATACTCCTCTGGGTATGTACTTCAGTCATTCTTGGAGACTGGATACTAAATGGATCTTTGATTTGACCTAGGATGGCTGTAAGTAAGTTCGTAATATATACTTGTACAGGATCAGCATGGAAACCAATTTTCTCAGACATAACTATATCTAGAAGTGGTTTTTTGACTTTTTAAATGAAATCTTTTTTAATAGAAATTCCTAATAATTTCTGGTTTTATGATAGTTCTGCATTATATTAATCTTGTAAATTAAACCTCTGAAAGGTAGTACAAACCTGGATGTGTTTCTACCAGAGCAATTATTTAGCCACCTGAGGAGGAATTGAAAGATTCAAATTATTAAAATAATCACAAAGGATCATCAATAAAAATTTAATGAAACAACCACCACTTTGAGCTTAAACACAGACATAAGACTTCAAAAGTTTTTCAGAAATAGACACAAAAATGCTCCTTACTCCTACAATTTAAAAGTAGAAAATTAGACACTAGTCATGTAATTCTTCGATATTAATGTCAATCAAAACCGTGATTGTTTTCTACCTACATATAACAATGCACTCCCATAAAGATTTGAAAATTTCCTTCCCACATAAAAAGTTTTTTCAGACAAGAAATGCCTAAACAGGCTATGAAAAGTAACTGATTTAATGCACAGGTATACATAGTATTCTGTTAGTACTGCAGTAAATCCTCGGTCTCACTTCTAATAGGAAGATCCAAGAGAGGACTGAAAAACATAAGTAGTGTTTTAATCAAAACAACTGTAAAAAAAAAAAAAGAAAAAAAAACAACACAAAGAAATAAGTCGTTAAGAAAAATAAAAAAGGGTAAAGAAAGAAGATAAAAACATTTCAAGTATTGATCCATTGCTCTGCATAGCCTATCATATATCTCTCTTCAACATTTGTTTTGCGGCTTTTTTTTTTTTTTACTTTTTTCTTTTTTCACCTTTTTTTCTTTCCTTTTTTAAATATATGTATAACTTTTTGGTCCAAATAAATGTAAGTTGTGGGTTTTTAGGTGGCATCTTTCTAGATGTTTGTTGCTCACCACTGGACAATGGTGCAGTCTCTATCTTGGGCTTTTAAAACAAAACAGATGTCTAAGGTCCTAATAAACTTAATAATGCATAACTCATTACTTGGGTTCTTTTCTCTTTTGGGGTGAAAACAGTACAATACAAACAAGTGAAGCAATATTTATATGGGGGGGCAGAGAAGAAAAGGAATTATAGCTCAAGCTGGCTGGGAATTTTCCATCAAAGTACAGCTTGATGGAAGAAATATGTTTTCCAAACCCCTTCCACACATGAAGATTTTTTTGCCAAAAATAACACCTAATTTTTTCAGTTGAACACAGTTGTCAATAATTAAATATTTCAGTTTTCAGACTGTTCTGTTTTGACATTACCCACCTTTAACCTTTCATAAAACCCTACGGAAATTGTAAGAGGTGAGCCTATGATTTTATTTTATTTTTGTATGTTAAAAAAGTTTATGCATTGAGCAACACCTTCCATTATATCTTTACAATTTTCTATCTAGCTTGATTGTTGGAAGGCCTGGCCACACGAAAATAATAGGAGTGTGGGATATACAGACTGAAAGAGTATTATGGCAGTTCTAATATGAGTTTCAGTGGTTGTAACAGACAAAATTGGATCAGGCAAAATTAAATGGAATGTTTCACTTTAGGAATTATATACGTTTCTTTTCTTTTAAAGTTGAACATATTTATGAACAATTTTTTCACAAATATTTTGCTATTTTACTTTCTGGTTTTGTACAAGCTTAAACAAAGTTGAAGTTCAAACTTTTCTATTTGACCAACTGTGTGTGAAGTACAACAAATCACTTGTGTAATACACTAAGATTATCAGTTCTCATGAACCTAATATAAGAATACAAATTACTAGGTTTGAGTGCCAGACTCTTAAAATGCACACCTGACTAGGATCACCTATATCAACGGACTGCTAGGCCTGCAAGGCTCTGCAGTGGCAGCTCTTGGATTAGTAGCAGGTGATTATTCCAATTTACTAAAGGAGATCATGAAGGAGATGACTTGGAGCATGTACTTAATGTTCACATGATTGATAGATGAAAGATCTAGGCCACTGATTGCCACAGCCTGGAACAGTTTCTAGTGGTGGATCAAAATCTTTCACTGCAATTCCCTTCTAACTAGTTTAGAGAAAATTTCATGGGCATAAGGAAAAGAGAGACTGTAGTTACTGAGAAATGTCTAATTTTTTTTTTTTTTTAATTAGGAAAATATAAAGCCAGCCTATGTGTAAGAGTTTGTCTTTTTTCTTCCTTTTTTGGTGGTTTTGGATTTATTTGGGTTTTTATCTTTTCTTTTCTCCTTTTTAAAGTACCTAAGTCATGAAAACTATGTAATTTTCCTTGATATGAAGGAATGATAAGTATCATGACAATTCAATGTTTTTTCTGTAATTTATTATTGTTTTTTTGTACAAAGGCAGTGTTTTTAGTTCTTTTCTATTCAATTTGCATATTGCACCACAGAAACTTCATTACAATAGAAACACCATGTCACCAGTATACTGTCAGTAGTCCAATTATCAAGGGATTTAAAATCATGTAAAAATGGATGTTCAAGAGGGTATTTCAAAGATCCGAGAGGAAATAATTTAGTAACCTGAAGAAACACTTTCTACTTTAATACTTGTCTCTTGTATAGGATACTAGTACTTTCTATATCACTTAGAAAAGAGAATGGAGAATTACAGATTAAAAACACTGAACTCAGCATAGTAACATTTGGATCGCCTATTTTTTTTAAGACCAACTGCTGTGGAGCATAAAAGAGGAAGCTGTTTCTTGTATTAAAGTTACATAATTGTTTCTTCATTTCCATTTGAACATCATCCTCTTACTGGGTCTTCATCTTTACCTGTGAGACATTTACTAAAGAGAATCCTTTTTCCTGCTACCACCAACAAAACAGGAAAAAAATCTGAGAGGAAATAAAAAAGCTGTTTTGCTAGCATCTATCTATCTGCTGCGGACGTAATGTGTGTTTCTCTACCTATTTACCTATTAATCTTTCTTAAGCTGTGGGTGTAGTGGTGGATCAGTTTTTCTACTCCAGCAGCCATTACATATGTTTGTCAATCATTCCTAGTAAACACGCATTGGAATACAGAAGTTGTCTGGCCCATCAACAGGTTAAGCTTCAAATTTGGGAAGTTCAATAAGGAATTCAGGAATTCCGTCTTTGGTAACAGATTTGGATTGTTTGTATAAAAGAAACGTGTGACAGTTATCAAATATTTTCTTCACAGCTGTTAGGGCATGTTAGGGTATTATCAAAGATTAAATCCGAGCACTACCTAAAATTATTACAGGGTCTGTTGGACCGTCCCTAGATCCGGAGAGCTATGGCTCTTCCAACTACTTATGCTAGGACCCCCACTTGTTTTGATAATAAACCTAACTGTGTTACTAGTGAGGATTTTCTGTATTACATAATTTAGACCTTTGGACAGTTAAAACATTAATTAAAATAACAATAAATTCTCAGCTTATGATGTGTTCCCTTTTGCCTATAACAAAATTTGAGTAGACACTGAGAAAACTTTCTGGTGAATTAGACAACCAGCTAGGCATCAATAGAATTAAATAATACATATAATGCAGAAACAAAAAAAGTGAGGTTTAATCACTGAGCTAGCATTTAGGCAGATTGGCTTTTATACTATACCTTAATCAATATCTTATCAGCAAAACTGAGTGAGAGTTGAAAATGTTATAATCAGCACTATAATTTTCATTCAAAGAGCACAATTTACAATAATCTTTCCGCATGATCATTAGGCCATAAGGTATACAGCTTTTTTCTTTTGCATTTTTATTTATTTTTATTTATTATTTCATTTATTAGGAAATGTGGGTTTGCTACAGTGGTACTTCTTCTTGAACTAATGTTTAATGGTTTCCAATTTTTTCCAGAGTAAGAATCCTTTCCCCATTATACATCCTGCTTTTTAAGTTATCAAGATGATTTTTAAGAAATAAAAAGTCTTTATTTCCCCATAGCTTATACTACTCATCTACATTTGCTCCTAGAACCTCATTTTCCAAACAATGGCAAGACTGCACTTTGTGTTATTCAAATGAAGAGCTACTTCTATTCATACATACAGTGGAATGCCTCATATATGTTGAAGTATAGTGGAAACAAAGGTAATCCTTCTAAGAGGAGGCTGTGCAAGGATTAAATCACAAGAAAGAAAAAATAACTAAGGGCTCTCTGTTCTGGAAATTTAAGCTTCTAAACAGGGTAAGTTTTAACAAAAATAAAAAAATTACAACACTAATGAGAAACGGCTGAACCTCATCATGTATGAATAGGACTTTTTAATACTATTACTTTTTACTTCCATGTGATTGTCTTCTTAGACATCAAATTCTTCTTCCCTGTCCTCTTAAATGTCTGTAAAGCACCCAGAAATCTATGAATGCTCTGTAGTTAGTAAAGAATATTAGGTGTTAATGCATAATGTATGTATTATTTCCTTCACCTCTGTATAGTAATTATGTCCACATGAATGTGGGAGAGAGAAGGAAAAAAAATTATTTATCCTTGGTGCTTGTTCCTCTTGACTTGCAGAGCTGAACAGGAAAAACAAAGAGGCAATAAACTTACATTAGGTTCTTCTTTATTTTCTAAGGCCCTTTAATAAAGCTAACCTAAATGACCAAAGCTGAAAAAGTACTGCTCATTCCTTTTTCTAAATGTCCCAGAGAGATTTTCTTACAGCTTATAGGAAATAAAAACAAACAAACAAACGAACAAACAAAAACCAAAACAAAAAAGGCTTTTTAACTGTCAGTCTTGTTAACTTAATGTGGGATCTGATAGGCAAATTACATTTTCTCTGGTTTATGGAAAAGATGCCATTATAAGGTTTGAATTCAGACTTCTAATAACAAGAATATAACTCACTCTCCCAGACCTGTGTCAGCTGTGCAGTATCAATGAACAAACTGTAGCTTCATGGTCTTCAGTAATCATAAGGTCATTATATTACAAAAAGGTACATTTGCAGACTGAAAATTAAATTAAATAGCTTAACTCTAGGATTTGATTTCTTATTTATTTTAGTCAAAATTCAGTAATTCCCAAACTTCACTCTTCCATTGCTTAAAATCTGTACGTTTATATTTGCCCTGACACATAACATACTATTTGTGTAACTGGTCCTTTGCAGGCGTGAAGGAGAATGAGGTTCATGCTCCATGATAGAATCTGGATTCTTCAGCAATGAATCACAGGCCTTTTTCATTTAAGTTACAGTGAAGCTTAAGGTAGGACAAAGCAGCTGTACTGTGCTGAACCATTTCTTTGAGTATTATCACATTTACTCTGTAATGACAATAAAGAACAAGTTTTTGCTGTGTATTTACTTATGTGAAGGAAAAACAACCAGATGTTTGAAAGAAATAAAAGATCACGGACAAAAATCATGGTCTAAAATATATATGCATGCATATATAGACATACAGAAGCATGTATCTATATTACATATAAATAAAATAATCCTTGGATCCCTTGGTGAAGTATTAGGGGTTTTTTGGTTGAGGCAGAACAATAAGATATCCAAATACCCGCAGAACAAAATTATTAGATAGCAATTTTGCAAAAATTGACATTTTCATAGTGGTTCATGAACTGACTGTGATTAAAGACTACTTTTGTAAAGAAGACTACTTTTGTAAAGAAAACTGATGTGCAACAAATAGTAATACTTCCTGTTTACTCAAAACCAGAAAGGCTTCAGCTAAATCCCTGTTGTCAGGTTTGTGCACCATACTTTAAAAATTATTTAGAACATCTGGAAAAAGACCAGAGGACTTCAAAAAGATGATCAGTGTCTAGAAAATATAATTTCTATGAAAAGATTGAATAAACTGTGACTGTTTATACTAATAAAGAGAAAATCATGGAAGGAGCAAGGTGACATTCTTTTTAATACCTAAAAGTATGGTGTAAAGAGGAAAGGAATCATTTCTAAGATATGAAAATAATAATGGTCTTAAAATTTAATGGGGGAAAATTAGGTTAGATGTAGCTAAAAAAACACATGGAACTTTATAATAAAGGTAGCAGAACATTTAAATACACTGAGAGGCTATTAAATCTCTGTTATAAGGGTCTTTAAATGAAGCTCGACAAGCATCTGTCAAGAATATTGTGAGTACAATTAATGCCTCCTTGGAGCAGGGGCTTCACTTCAGCTTTGCATTCTAAGATCAATAGTGAGATTTTTTGTTTTTACATAGCTAACAATTATAATCATTGCTGCATTTTAAGATACCCAGGACTAGGGAAAAAAGACAAGTCCTTTTTTTCTTATAGTAATTGTGACTAAATGTATGGATATAATATATTTTAAATTCTAAAGTCTGGTCAGGGAGACACAGTATCATAGATGAAGGAGGAGAGAATTCATGTCTTTCTCATGGGAAAAGACTTTTAATCCACGACTCGGGACATTGTTGACTCTTTGAATCACTTCCAAAAGCAAGAGAGAGAATTAATTAGCAGGTGTATTGTGCTCCATTTAATGTTATGTTTTCATGGAATTGTTAAACTAGAGTGTTGTTCATAGTTTTCAGCGCTAGCTGTTTTTATTAAACCTCAGAGTATCCCCTGACAAATGACAAGTCAAAGCTAGAACTTATGCTGCAAAGAAACATATTTGTACTATAATTACTGTCTCTTCTTTAATTAAAACACATCTGTTTCAGAAGTTCTGTCTTTTTATATATAATGACATTCCCTTTATCCACCACTACTCAGAGGAGTGTTGATTTCTTATGAGATCGGGCATCATGTTAATTTGTGCTTCATGAAGAATTCTTTGAAATAACCTATTCTAGAAATAGAAATACCAAGGGTAACTCTGAAAAGGTCTAAATCCATAAAAAAGTAACTGCAATTACTTTGTTTAAGGTCTTTGTGAGTGGTGGGAATTATCTTTTGGGTATGTAAGGTTTTTTACCTCAATCATAGTCATTCCCTGATTGCTTTAAAAACATTTTAGAAACCACGACTGTCAAGTTCAAATGGTTCTTCCATACTCATTTTGCTGACACTGAGTTTACAATGTTTGTGGTATTTGGTTTTAATCATTAGATAGTTGTGCCACCTTATTAAGAGTTTTTCCTGGAAAGGTACATTTTTGTAAATGGTTTTGTTTTCTGTTATGCATAAATATAAAGGAGTGGTTTATCACCATTAAGGATGCTTGGACTTTATGTCATTAACATATTCTTCTTCCTTGAAAGGAAACATATTTAAAAGTCATGGATACTAAAGGTTATGTATTCAGTTTAGAAGAAATTTTGCAATAATCAGCACTATTCTATCCCAAAAGGAAAACTCTCATGCCGAGCATATTTATTGGAATGGAAATATAAAACTTTGATGTAAGTCTCTTTAGAAAGTGAAAAAGAGGCTAAACCAGACACGATGGTTTGTACACATTGTGTGTCTCCAAATCTTTCTGACATGCTGTCCAGAAGAATCAACCAGGCAACCAAGGGGATTGAGAGGAGACTTCCTAAGTGATTTTAAAAAGTAATACAGTTTCTTAATTCATCAACTGTTATTAAATTAGTGTGCTCCCTCAACTGTCACCTTGGTTTTCATTCAAACACAATTCTACAGTTATATCTAACCCCGGGGCATGTATTCACAAAATCATTTAAAATGCATCTTTTTTTTTTGCAGATGTTCCCTGTGTATTGTTTCACACTACAATTTCTTTTCATTTATTACAGAACAACAATACTGTTAAGAAGATAACATTTAATACTGTAAGTTACCTCTTTAGCTTAGAATTCATCTAATATATCAAGTAAGTGGACATGTCTTTCTCCTTCAAAACAAGTGCTATTATAGGAACTTTCTCTCTGAATGGAAATGAGTGAACAGTACCTTTAAAGAAATTTGTGTGTGTGTGTGTGTGTAAAATATGTAAAATATGCACAAGCATTCATGTGTACCTCCATACGCATACACATCCATACACTGTTTTGCCCCGGTGACTTTTTAAACATACCACGTCTACACCACAGTCCCCACCTCCGTTCTCCTTCAGGTCACATCTGAAAGCCCATTTGCCATTATGCCTCAAAAAGATTTTAATCCTGACACTTTTATTTGTGATGAGTAAGCTTCCTTTTTTTTTTTTAATTTAAACATTTATACTTTCAAGGAAGTCAGTTAACATACAGGCCACTGGACAGACAACGGTCTTCCTCTCCCTGTTTCTTTCTTACTCTCAAGAACCAGCCACATGGCCTGGGAAACCTTGCCAGATAAGGGATAGGAGATTGAATGCTCACATCTACCAGTTCTTCCACTTACTTTACATTTGTACACAATGCAGTGTTCTGTAAACACTGTTCTGTAAATAACAACAATCGGTTGTTATGTTTTAGTTCCCAGGGAAAATTTAGAGATAATTGTTTAAAGAAAAGTTCCTAACTTCAGATTACCATTATTATCATCCTCTGGCAGGAGAGGAAGAAATGGATGGAAACCTGTGTAAATGCTATTAGGGATATTGGGGCTCAGAGGAGTGGGGCATGAATTTGGCAGCCCAACAGAGGTGAGATTGCCACAGCTCCATGCCCCCAGATCAATGAGTAGCAAGGCTGAGTATATATTCCTAGTAGGCACATGCACACACAAATACACGCGTACAACACATACATGTGTGTATCTATACATACATGTATCTATACATACATATATATATACACACACAGAGCCAGCACAGACAGGCACACTCAGCACTCAAACAAAGACAGCACCAATGGCCTCATCCTGTTTCCTTCTCTGGCTGATTAGGGTGAAATAGGAAATATATATGTACATGTGGGAAATATATATGTACATGTGTATATATGTGTAATGTGGGTCCCTCTAGCAGTTGGGCTCAGACACTCAGTCTGCTCAGTAGGTGCCCCTGGATCCCAATCTCCCCAGTTTCTGGCACCTGGACATAAAAGTCCCCAAGGCCACTGGTGGTGCAGAACCACACACATGTCTGATCCCCTAGTAGCTGACCATGAACACTCAGTCAGTTCCATACCTCATCCTGGATCCTCCCCAGATGCCTCACTCTTACACACACACACACACACAGAGAAAAAAATGTGTCTCTCAGTTGAACCCCCAGACCTGAGCCTCTCCAGCAGTTGGATGGGACACACCTGGTCCCTCCAATAGCCAGATCACCCTTAGAGACATGAACATACCCCTGGCTCCCAAGCCACTTCATCTGCTCGCTGGCTAGAGCAGCTTGATCTTCACTAGCGCTCACACAGTCATTCACACACCTACACTCGCTCCAGTTCCTAGCACCACAGACACACAGGCCCTTGTGACCTGAAGTCCCACTTCAGTTGGCACTTTAAATCATCTGCATCCCTCCCTTTCCCTGCCTTTGGTTCTTCCCCTAAACATCCTACAAGAAGTCTTGTGCAATCCTAAAATGCTCTTCCCCTATATCATATAACGTGTCTCTATGCAGTGAACACCCTCAATCCCAAAGATTCTCTGGAGAGCTGCTCCCCCTGACTGTTCTTGATGGGTTTCAAGCTTGGACATTGGGGCAGAGGGTCTCCTGGGACAGGCCTTCCTCCGAGTCCTTAATTTGGGTTCCTGCCTGCCTTTGTGCCCCTGTGCTCCATTGAGCTGGTAGAGACGGGCCTTTGATGGGCTGATGGTTTTTGTGATGGGCTTGACAGTAGCCTGGCCAGATATCATTTAGGCTTGTCCACCTGTCATTACCTCTCTGTGCTTCTTTCTGTATGTGCAGATAAGCTTATTTTAATATAACTTAACAAGGAATATTTTATTTATTGACTACAGTCCTTTTAAAATCAACATTGTGAAAGACATTATGATGTGTGAAGACATATGATTATTTTGTTGGTAATGCTCAATTAAACTATTCTGAGAATATTTAGTTGTGGTAGAAGGACTACCAATCAAAGCCTGCAAGACACATACACGTTAGTAATTATATAGAGATAAGATTTCCTGTTGTTATCAGCTTGCTGCTCAGTACCTGTCTTTTTTTACTGAATGCCTATTTTTTTTTTTTCTGAATGTCTAGTTGTCTTCAAGGTGATGCACTACCCTGATAGATCTTCAGAACATTACTAATTTCCTGTCATCAGTTTCACAACAAAGAGTAAATGTCTCCCTGTAGATGATTCCTGAGGTGCCAGGTAAACTGGGTAAATCCGGTATATTTGTTTCCTTTGCTTCCTTTAAATACCATTGTTGGTTCGCAGGGAATATAAATTTCAGTGTAAGAGCACTGTGACTTATTTCTCAGAAGGAAGCTAGGAATCTTTTTACAACTTCGGCTATGCAGCAATGTGGTTTCTTTTTACAGGTAAATCTATCTATATTACAAGCTATGGGGAGGTATACAGTGTTCAGATCAACTTTTTGTCTTCAAGTGGAAATACAGAGACTAATCTCCTCCTTTTTACAAAGGAAATATTTCCTTTGTAAATTTTGGTGAAATTAATAATTTGGTGAAAATACATAAACCAAACAAAGAAAGTACACATATTTTGGTAGTGAACATGAAGCCTATACAGACATCAGTTTTAAAAAAAAAGAAATAGAGAAAATTCTAATTTAAGATGTGAAGAACTTCAAAGCTGTTGTTTTCAATAGCTGAAACAAAGTTCCACAGTTCTAGGTTAAAGTTGTATTGCATATTGCTGGCACTGCAAAGTCAAAATGGAAAAAAAAAAAAGAAAAAAGGTAGTGGTATTGTTGTTCAAACTTTCTTGATTATGCTCCTGGTCTTATTTTTCCTCACCACATGATATATTTATAAAATTTTGGGTTTACTTATGCATTGTCACAAGTGTTGTGTCTTTTGCAACAGTAGCATAACATTGAAAAAACAGTCTTAATGCTGTATCTTTACTTTAAATTTATTTGTAGAAGAATAAAAGCAGGTCTGATCTCAGGACACACTTATCTTTAGGATTTAATTTTAGGTTCCTTTTTTTCATGGCCCTATAAATCTGGCATTTCTGTCTGTCCTTTTATAATCCATATGTCTTCATGTTATGGGTAATTCATTAATGGGTTGTTATATCAGAATTATTTTTTGATAATTGGATCTATCAATTCTATTTCAATGTCCAGAGGTTAATATTTATCTATAAATCCTGAGCAACTTACATTGCTTCAGGTTTAAATCTCATGATTCTTGTGAGGAGAAAGGCAGGACTACATTCCTCATTTTACAATTGGGAAAAGAAAGAGATGTACAATGGGATTAGTCCCAGGCTCTTTTTGTGGTTGAGAGAGACACATTGTCTCTTCACGATGTAGACATTTAAAGTAAATCAGATGAATCTGCTTTAAAAAAGAGTTTTTCTGTATTGATTATAATGGGTGACCAGGTGACGTAGACACCTTTATCATAGCTGCCTAAAGTTGTGTGTGAGGGAAACCTCCCAGAGAGCTGTTAGGACTTTTCCAAGTTCACAGAAACTGTCTTGCAAAGGGAATTCAGTACAGGTCCCTCAGGTCTCATTTGTAGAAATTCTTTCCTGAAAAAGTATTGCCCTGATAGTCGATAAATATAGAATTTATAGGATTTGGAGGGGAAAGATTGAGGGTGTATTGCTGGGAGGTAAAAAAGCTTTCTATGGTTTTATGGTCACTTGAATTTATTTGTTTCCTCCATGTTGTTATTTTCATATTCATTAAGTTATTATATTCAATATTATCATATTCATTAAGTCATTAAGTTACTTGCTTCCTAATTAATTGATCAAATGTATTTTATTGTTATTTATATTTAAAGGAAAAATAAAGAGAAAGTACTGGCCTTAAAAATATCCGTGAATTAAACTCTTCAAACTTATTTTGAATTTTTTTTTTTCTTATTAATGAATCAGAGTTTCTAGACTTCCCTCTCCTTATTTACCATTGTAAATTTTCCTTTCTATACTAATTATCTACAATATTTACGAGTTGTTCAAATCATTTCCATTTACCATGTTTCTAAACTATAACTGTAAAATACTGAATATGAATGTCTCTATTAAGTCTGCATTTGCTTCTCATCATTTTAGTGCAAATAGAGAAAAATAAGTTGTTTATTAAAATCCAACTGTTTCTTTGGCTTCATTCTGTACAGATTTTCATCAAGTGTAATTATTTTTGTGTATGTACACAGAATACAAAATAATTTTAAACAAATACTTATCATGCAATTTACATGACTGCACAATGACCTAGAAAACAAAGAATCAGGACTGTGATGTTTATGAGATTCCTTTCCCAAATGTAAAGCATTTTGGAAGACTGACATTTCGTGTTACTGGTGGTTTGTTTTTCTTTCTAAATACGGTACTTCCTGTGCTGAACCAAAACTTTTTAATATTGAATATAATATTTTACAACTTTTACAAAATAAATTCAGGCAAAATACCTTTTGTGAATACAATATAGCATATATTACTTCATAATTATAATCTGAGTTAAACAGTTAAGGCTGGCTTGATGTATAAAGCTCAGTAAATTACTGAGCTTGTCTTAACTCATGAGACTCTTATCTTAAGGATAATGAAACACAATACTTTATATTAAAACTTTAAATGTCTTAATATCTTCATCCCAAACTGACTCAGCTTTGGAGAGAAGAAATGTATGTATATGTATACATCACTCCAAGCTTTTATACATACAAATGTATAGATACTGCCATTTTTTTTGTGTCTCTCCATAAGCTACATCACTATATTTTATGTAGCTGTTGTATTACATATAATAGGTAACATTTGATTCTAGTTTAAGCATTATAAAAAATGGAAAATAGAAAACATAGATCTTTCTATTAAAAAAAAATATTAATGGCAATAAAAAAAACTGTGACACACAAAAAGGATAAAAGTAGCAATGCTACTAAAAAGATCTGGAACCTAGGACCATATATTTCAATGAACTATCCATACGAGGAGCATATAAAAAACAAATTATTAGAATATATGTATCTATTAGAAATGGTATACCATTTTCTCCTTTTTGCATATTATTATCCCAACTACCTATGCAGTGAATGTAATCTATAATATTTGCAAAACAGGGCAAATCATGCATTTATATTTACAATGTTGTAACTGCTTTGACTAATTCAAACAAGATCACACACAGATCTTGTATGGCAAAACCACACACAGAAATAAGGTGAGGCCAAATGGAGAGGAAAAGTGTATTTAAGAATCTGTTTTCCCCTCTTTGTGTGGGAGCACATTTCTTACTCTTCGGTGCAGTTCCCTGGCTAAGGGCAGGTGAGGAAAAGTGAGCCAGCCAAAGCTGGAAGGAAAAAAACTATCCCAAATGACATACGTACCTGCTCTCAAAGTTGTGACTGATCCACAGGCAAATCATCACATAGTAATTGACACTTGAAGCTTTATACATTTCTAGTAAATTATCTGAACTTCTCCTCTAAATGAAAACACAGAGCAAAGACTAGGGGCTGTCAGCCAAGAACAGCAAAGTTACTAATGCCTCTGTGGCTGAAGGTGGGCTGCAGGGCATGATACAGGGACATTCACTCTGCACGTCATAACGTTGTCTATGCTTCAGTAGGCAGGGCATGTGTAATTTGCAATTTGAGATATTTTACAATGTTATGTAATTCTATTTAATCTATAAGTTTCATCCTTCAATTTTTTTATTGTTTTTGCTTCTGTTATACCTATGAAGATTCCAAGCTTCTTCCTCCAGACTTTAGCAGATGCAAAACTTTACGTCTTATAGAAACAAAATAATCTTTTTAATACAAAATAATAAATCATAATAAGATATACTTTTTATCTTTTTATGCAGATCAGATGACTTGAAAGTCACAACAAGAGAGAATACAGATGAATGATAATATGTGTAGATAATAAATGTAAAAAAACTCTACAAGCATGCACTAGGTAAATCTATTACTGACAACATGGAAATTTGACAAAAAAAAAACCCAGTGTTTAAATTTTATCTCCACAATGATTCTGTGCAAGTGTGTCAATTGACAAAAGATATATTTTCTCATCTGGAGGAGATAATTCCCAAATATACTCAGTTCTGAATAGGTTGTAACAGTGGAGCTAACTTAAAACTATTTTCCTGGTCTTTGAAAGAAATCATGTACTGAGAAAAAGCGAGTACAAAATTTCACAGCAATCGTATGTACAGTCCCACCAAATAATTAACCTGTTAACAGCATGTAAAATACTCCAGTTTATGGACACACACTCACACCAGGCTTACACACAGGGTCATACATACGGAGTGGTATTTATGGTATATTCACTTGGGACTGATGCTACTAACAAAGGAAATATTGTTATTAACCTCTATAATTATATGTATATTGAATCTTACGTAATTACATGTGTTTTGTACTTCGATTTTCTACAATGTAAAGAGTGTAGAAATATAGAAAACTCTCACTGGGATTGTGTCCACAATGTATTCTAAAAAAATAATTTTAGGAGGATGTTCCTTCTTTATCTACTTTGTCTCCGTTCCACTAGTTCCCCATGAATTAGTAATTTTAGTATTATTATTAGGTTTTATAATCACTGAAGATGGATTCAGCTTTAGACTAGAGAGACACAAATTTAAATGTCTAAATGCAGTTGTCTGTCTAACCACCTCTCAAGTTCAATGAAGATGTAGGGAACAAAGCCTGTGGAGCCCAGAGACTAGTCTGTTGAGCAAATGTAGGTGCATACTTTAACGTGACATATCTCCCCAGCCTCTACTGCCTGAGTTGGCTGACTCTCCCCTAATGGTAAAGTAAGCCGAGGCAGCTTTCAAGGCTGAACATCTTCATTATTAGGTTACTAGTTATAGACTCCCTCTTTCTCTGTAGGGAAAAAATCCTACAGAGTAGGATGAAAGAATTTCAAATTCTCTTCTGCCCATAAAACAACTTCAGCAGCAAGTGCAAAGAAGCTCACTGTGTTATGAAGTTTTTATGACAAAATTTACAAAATTTACACTGTTCTTCAGGAAAGATGAGGAATAATTGCAGAGAGCCTAGAGTTCTCCAGAAGGAAAGATGCAATGACTTGGGCTTGTTTAGACTGAGGAAGAGAACACTGAAGAGGAAATGTGTTAATAATCCTTAAATAGATCAAAGGATGTTGCAGTGACAAGCAGATCAATATGTCCTCCAGGCTGTTATGGAGAAAGCAGGAAACAATTGAGGTGAAGCAAGAATGGGCAGTTCAGCTTTAAATTGTTGCTCTCACCAACGGCTTGAATGGCTTGAATTTAAGTTTAGTATTACCATGAACTTTTGATCACCTGAATTTGTTGAGATGGGTTGAGTTTTAGTCTCTGTGTTGATTACATTCATCTGGAGCTGAATCCCTTACTAAATCTAGCTTAAAAGGAAAAAAAAGAAGAAAAAAAAGGAAAAAAAAAAAAAAGAAAAGAAATAATGTAGTCTTATGGAATAAATATTTCTTTCCACAACAGAACTTCAATTACCTCTGTCTCTGTTTGGCCCTCATATGTTCTTAAAACAACAATGTTATATTGTCATTAAAATTTAAAAACTAACTAAAATGAATATAAATCATAAACTACATCTATTATTTTCTCTCTGTCTGTATGTTTCATCCCTTGTATATCCATAACCTCTGTAACAAGATATTCTAGTCAATATGGTTCCCAATGCAGTCAGAACAAATATTTTCCCACAGAATATGGGAATATATGCTATGATCTCACCTGTTTGTCATTGGCATATTCTTTTTTGTCACTTGCCTTACATGTTGCTGTTGTTCTGCCTGTACAGACACAATGTGTCTCTTGAATTATATAATTTAGAAACAGTTGTTCAATTATTTCAGACATTAGTCTTACTAAATAGGTTTTGTCATCTTATTTACATCATTTTGCATAAGCGTTTGATGTCAAATGCATGCCTAAGGTTTTCTGAACCTTTCTATCCTACAGAACAACTGTCAGCATCAACAGAGTTATCTGTGCTAAGACATAGATACCCATATTAAGAAGTAAATGCCCCTTTTATGCTGCAAATAAATATTATTTTGTACAAAATAATTTAGTCACATCTCCCATCTTATTAATATATGGACAGCGATGCATTTTTTCCCCCAAGAACCACTGCAACTGTCATTCTTGTTTAGAAATAAATACTGCCATTTTTTTATGGAAAGGATTTATTCATTACAGTTTTGCATATATAGGCACAAAAATATTTACAATAGTTTTTCTATAGACATTAGGAACTTTAAAAATGGTGCACCACAATACAGTGAACTTATACGTCTAGCTTTTACATAAATATGTATAATATAACATTGAATTAATATGTATTCCACTACATTTTTACAAATGCATATTTTAAATGTTATAAGCTTCATAAATAGCTATATTTGAGGTTCTGGAATACTCAGCAAAGTTACTATTAAAAAATTCCTTTTTAATTAGTATTAAAGCTAAAATTGAAAATAGAATAGAGAAGAAGGAAATTACATGAGAAAGTATATGAGTTTTTCACACTGACTGCACTTAAGTAACACATATTTCAAATAAAAAGCCATCTAAGTTAAAACTAAAATTCTGAATCTGTACAATAACCTGACTTTACATTCACTTAATTTTCACTGGAAGATTGTATCTTTTTGTTGTATACACCAATGTAACAAGATTCCACTACAGGTGTCTCATCCTAATATTTTCCAAGCGTTCATGTCGTATCTTTCACTAGTGCACTTGAACAAAATGTGTAACACATTATATCAAATATGTCTTTAGTGGTAGGCTTGACTGCACCATTTTTATTTTATAGCTACGTGATATGATTTGCCTAAGGGGCCTCAAAAAGCCAGAGGTCATTCTGCTTTAACAATCACCGGATGATTGAATAAAACAGAAAAAAAGTCTAATTATGGATTGAAGTTGTGTATTAGAATTTGAATTAATGTATTCAGAAAATTTATGCTCTTGACTCAGCTTTAAAAGGTAAAAAGGCCAAATCATGACAAGGTTAAGTACTTTCTTTGCAGCGCTGATATACTTTATTTAAGAGGAAAGGCTTAACCATCTTGTGGGCATATACCCATAATTTGAAATGGATTAACTCTCTAAAAGTTAGCTGTTTAATCTGCACAAACTTTCCTGTGGAGAGTGACAAGTCCTCTAGCACATTCTTTAACAGTGGAATGAATTACGCCTACATATTATGCCTGGTTTTTAAAGGCTTATATGTAGTAAAATGAACCTTACCTTTTTTGATCTACCCAACTGTATCCAACTCTCTCTAGTATATGCTGTGGCAGTTATATGGATTTGTACAGTACATGTAAAGCTGTGAGTTAGATTTAAAAAGGAATATTGGTGCCTCTGTGCTCGGTGGTATCCTTAGAAGGGGATTGAGGACCCTCTGTTAGAAACCAAGGCTTTCTACACAGTGCACATGGAGAGGAAGAGGCCTGAAAATGAGATCCATGGTTACCAGCACATTGATGTAGCCAATAGCCAACTGCTGAGCAGCAGAATGTCTCTTATATCTGATGTCTCATTGGAGATTGCTAATTCTAGAGTGAAAATAGATACATGAAACCACTCTTTCAAAAAACATTGGTACTTTTTGAAAACAACTTGTTAGCTCTAGTCTCATCTGTGTCACAGAAAATCAATGCTGGATTTATCTTACTTGCTATGGGAATTCACACACACATTTGCTATCTTTGTAGAAGTGCCATAGCTCCAAATTTAGAAGGTTTTTTATAATTCTAGCACACTTTACTCTACTCCTGCTTAATATGGTCTATTAAGCAGCAAATAATTTTAAATTACCTGATGAAGAAGAGAACATTCAAAAGCCAGCAGGGTGTTTTGGGAAAGGGGACTGAAGGAGGTGGTTGGATTTTATTCCTTTATTCACAGTGTTGTTGACAGTTACTTATATTAAAATTCATTAGAAAATAAAACTAATATAAGAAATTATTGGAACAGGGATGGGAAATCAAGGGTTTTCATCTCTGCTTAAATGTCATAACTCAGATAAAAAGGCACATTTACATTTCCTTTCTTCTCCTGGCCCAGTAAATCTTTACACATTCTGCTAATACAACAGGTTCTTTAGAAGGAAAGTGTTACTACCCTTTCTTCTATCCAATGGACAGCCTCCAGTTTAGTGCTTAAGTGACTGTCATGAGGATGAAAAATATACATTTGCAATCCTTCATGCATGAGGGAAACTGAAGCTCAGGTTTTCATTTTACGAATAGATACTTCAACCTGTCAGGTTTGTTTAAAGGCACTTCACAATCTTTCATCAAAAACATTTTAGAAGTATACAGATGCCTCAACTACATTTTGTGTGTTATATTATTTCTTAAGTTGGGTTTTTCAGTAGCAATTGGACAGATGCTAAGTTGTTCAGGATTTGTAACTTGGAAAAATTTAGTAATAGTCACTGTAGGGCCTGATTTAGTATAATCTTCTTTCACTTCAGTGACAAATGAGTAGGCATGACAATTTTAGATTTAGGTACCTACTTTCTCTTTAAATCTTTGTTATCTGGCTTGTCTTCCATTTCCACAGTAATGGAGACCTAGCCCCAAGAGTAAAGAGAATTTGTGGTTTTATAAGGCTATGTAATTTTACCACTTCACACCAAGGAGGTTTTGTTTTTGAAAACAGCATTCACCAGAGAAGTAAATGCAGCTCACATAAAAAAATTAATTACATTTGCTCTTCCATTTGCCTCAGGAAGAAATGAACAAGGTCTTGATTTTGTTCTGGTTTTGATAGTTTGAAATTTTTTAAAAGGTTGAATAGCACTTTTTGGATAGACGTGTATTGGAAGCCATTCAAAACTATACTAAACCAGACAGAACTCAGGGAAAGATTGAGCTCCAGGGACAGGTGGGTGAAGGTAGTTGAACTGTATCACCACTTCTTGCAGTCTTTGAGCCTTCAGTTCCTTGGTTTGAAGAATTGTGATTGTAACTGGTTTGGGAGAGAGTCAGAGAAAATTTCTTCTCAATCCATAAAATAGAGACAGGAAATAAGAAAACAGTTTTCCTGAAAGTCAACGTATAGAAAGAGAGATGAAAACTACTGTGGAAAAAAAAAAATCAAGGGTGACAATTTGATGGGAAGCATTCCAATACATATGAATATCAGTTCCAGATAATTCATGGAGCTAGTACTTAGGAGATTTAAAATACATTCCCACATATGTGTGACCCTGAGCAAATTACTTAATATTATTACACTTTGAATTCCTGTTTGGTAAATGGGGATATTATTAGACCCTTCAGTTTTCTATCCTTCTCTTTCTACTTCCACTTTCCTGCTCTTTTTCCTGCTTCCTCTTCCTGATAATTATATTATTTTATCCCTTCAGGGTAGTATAGGTCTGTACAGAATTTATTAAAGGGACAGATGATCACAGATCTGCCGTAGACTTAGATGTTGCTATAATATGAGTAATATTAATCTTGTTCATAAATACCACAATTCTGTCTCACTGAGTGACTATCTGGAAGATTTTCCTGCATTAAATATCCCTGACTCTTTCTTTTATGTCTTTTAGTTTATGATGTAGTAATTAATTTTGTATATATCTTTTAAGTGCTTTGGAGTATTCTCTATTTTCTGTGATTTCAAAACACATGTATAAAACACAGAGCTTTCCCTAAAACAGTGCTAAAGTTCTCTTCAAAGCTTTACAGAACTTTGTTTGAACCTGATTTGAGTTGTTAATGAGACTCAGAAACAGCAAGTTCTGTATGATTTTATTTTGACAATTTAGTAGTGCATTTAGTGACTACAGCACTATAAAAATGTTTGCAATCAGCCTGCTGTTATATTCATATATTAGCTATTGTTAAACTCTCTAATAATGGCACAAAATGGTAAAGTTTGTCAGTGTTAGAGACGTCCACATTTAAAAAAAGAATAGCACTTTAGATGTACCTGCAAAATGTGCAAATATAGTTTCGACATAAGTACATTAAAATAGCATTCAGCACATTCTTTCTTCTGCACACATTTTAAATGAACATCCCTTTTTCTGATCCATAACAATCAGTGAAGATGCAATGGTACTTCTTTCTAACCACTGCTCAGCTACTGCCTTGAGCTGCTTTAACTTCTTTGCATGAGACACTGGTAGAGCTGTGCAGTTCTGCTTCAGGGTTTTCCTGGGCCTCAGAAGACATTTCTGCACTGGCTTTGGCTCCTCACATTCTGACCTCCTGCAGCCAGCTTCTACACTGCAGAACCAGATGGGTTTCCTGCAAGCAAGGATTCGTCTGCCTGAGGAAAATGGAAATGGAAAAGCATGGGCATTTGAGCCTGATCCAAAGCCTGCTGAAGTCAAAATATGTCTAAAAAATGGACCGCATTTGGCTTTGGCTGAAGTGTTATGATTCTATCTTCATCTGACCAGTGTCAGTGATAGCTGTGTCTGCTTCAAAAGACAACTATTCCTTTGTACAGACAACTCTGTATGTGCTATCTGGTAGCAACTTACTGCTGGTAGCAACAACAGATCCAAAACATAAAGGTAAAAAAATAAATGATGCAAAAAATAAATTATGCAATTATTGTCAACATGCATGTAAAATTTCTTGTTCTGTACAAAAATAGATTTGCTTAATATCAATAATAAAAATCTTGACTAAAAAGTAAAAATAAGCAATACTTTTATGTGAAAATGCAATGGAAAATACGAAGCATTTAGCAGAAGGATATGTCACACACAATCATGAAAATGCTTAAAATTAAGTGCTTCTACTTAAAGTTAGGTGCAAATCCTTCTTGGTCTCTTCTGTACTAAAAGCTCCTTACGAGTTGTCTCTGATCTATTCAGCAAAATAAATCAAACTGTGAACACATTAAAGTTAACCAGATCTATTCTTTACCCTAGAAATGTTTAATTAATGTTGACAGTCTTGTCCTGAGTGGTTAAAGCTTGAAAAGTATAGCAAACTACAGTCTAATCTTGGAATATATCTGCTTTGTGTTTTCAAGATGAGCGTATTTTGCCGAAAGAACTCTTATTTGTTACATTGAATTGAAGAGTTGAAATTTTTTGTTACAGAAGGTTTAATGAGAAGTCATTAATACAGGTGATTATATTAAACTCATATAAACATGTCAGATACCCAACAAAAGCTATTTTAAAAGTCCTGAACACTGTACTGATTACCACACACATCCAAACCTTACCGAGACTTTACTAGCTTGTTTTTTCATAGCCAATTTCATAAACTCTTTTTAAGAAAATCACAGTGATACGATGGAAAAATGGCAATCATTATTGTGTACCCACAGAGGCATGGAAAACAGTGACTGAAAATCCAAGCTGGTAACACCTTTATTTTCTTGATGGATATTAAAATTCTCATAAAATGACATAAATTTAACATAACTCTTTGGAGACAGGAAAAAAACCCACATTTTGGGCCATGGCCATGACATTAGCATTATTTAATGAAAAATAATTTATTACAGCTTTGGTGCAGTTACCGAACTTCCCAACTTCAGCAGGAAGAAGGAGCGGCAAAGAAGAACTGCTATGGACTGATTGCAGCCCCCATTCTCCATTCCCCTGCACTGCTCATGCTCCTGTCTTTATCTTGACCCATGAGCTTTATTATCTTATTTTCTCCCCCTGTCCTGTTGAGAGAGTGGCTGGGTGGAGGTCTGGCAGCCCATCAAGGTCAACCCACTACACAGACCACAACTTAAAACTAAAAAAGCAAAGACATAACTATGTGTTACAAAAGTGCTATCCAAAGCACTTGAGGATAAACCTCTGATATATCCACATGACTCCTGTAAGTTTGATGGCTGTGTGAAGAACCTTGTTTTCCAGCAGTAAACTGTATATGGTACTTTCAATTTAAAAATAGACAAAACCAAAATCACACAATGGTCTTATAGGGATATACATCAGAATAAAAACTGCCTTTCTGGAGCATCTGCTCCAAATGAAGGCACTTCATGTTTAAAACACAGCAATGCCAGTTTTACCAGATTCAGAAGTTGAATTCACTTTTATTCCATTCCGTGATGATTCACTACTCCAGAGTGCCCTAGTAAAGGAAAATTTTCTATACGAGTACTACTAAAAACATTAAATCACTCTATTATTTTTTAACTGTTGATTATGCAGTTTTGAAAGAATATTAGCTTTCTAAGTTCTTGTTTTCTTTCTAAGAAAAACAAATATCTTTGATTCATTATCTAGATGTATATTTAAAATACTGGAAAGCAGAACAGCCAGGCAGAGAAGGACTTTTTCTAATTTGGTAACATGTAGGTTACACAGAACTGATAAGAAACTCTTGGACCAAGACTCCAGATCGTCATTCATTTTATATTAGATAATCACAATCATAGAATCATAGAATCATTAAGGTTGGAAAAGACCTCTAAGATCATCAGGTCCAACCGTCAACCCAACACCACCATGCCCACTAAACCATGTCCCTAAGCGCCTCATCTACACGTTTTTTAAATACTTCCAGGGATGGTGACTCAACCACTTCCCTGGGCAGCCTGTTCCAAGGCCTGACCACTCTTTTAGTAAAGAAATTTTTCTTAATGTCCAGTCTAAACCTCCCTTGGCACAACTTGAGGCCATTTCCTCTCGTCCTATCGCTAGTTACTTGGCAGAAGAGACCAATACCCACCTCACCACAACCTCCTTTCAGGTAGTTGTAGAGCGCGATGAGGTCTCCCCTCAGCCTCCTCTTCTCCAGACTAAACAACCCCAGTTGCCTCAGCCACTCCTCATAAAACTTGTGCTCCAGACCCTTCACCAGCTTTGTTGCCCTTCTCTGGACACGCTCCAGCACCTCCATGTCCTTCTTGTAGTGAGGGGCCCAAAACTGAACACAGTATTTGAGGTGCGGCCTCACCACTTCTGAGTACAGAGGCAAAATCACCTCCCTACTCTTGCTGGCCACACTAATTCTGATACAGGCCAGGATACCATTGGCCTTCTTGGGCACCTGGGCACACTGCTGGCTCATGTTCAGCTGGCTGTCAACCAGCACCCCCACGTCCTTTTCCTGTGGGCAGCTTTTCAGCCACTCTTCCCCAAGCCTGTAGCATTGCATGGGGTTGTTGTGGCCGAAGTACAGGCAGGACCCGGCACTTGGCCTTGTTAAACCTCATACAATTGACCTCAGCCCATCGATCCAGCCTGTCCAGGTCCCTCTGCAGAGCCTTCCTACCCTCAAGCAGATCAACACTTCCACCCAACTTGGTGTCATCTGCAAATTTACTTAATTGAACAAGACTTGTATTTAAAAGTGCTACTTAATAAAACATTTGAGACTGGACATAAGTCTTGAAATGCCTGATGTGGCAATTTCTTGTTCTTTCATATATTTTGCCACGTAGTAGAATATATACTTTGTTTTCAGTGCCCAAACACCTTTCATAATGCTTGAAGAGAGTTACAGACCTAAAGCAATCCATGAAGCCAGACTACTGAACTAAGCAGTGTAAATTTGCTAGCAGAAAACACTGAGGAGAGCTGCAGGTCTTACACCTCATTTCTTAAAAAGAGACACTTTATTCTGGTCTGGAAAAAAACTTCTCTCTCTATTTAGCATTCATGATCCATCTCCTGATGTTAAGAACCTTTAGCATATACACACACAAAAATCTCTCAGAAGTTGCGATACATTTGGTCTCCTTGTCCAATTCTTTCTAGCTTAATGGTTGGAGTGCATATTTTGATGTCATAAGCCTTTTGTTGAAATCCTTCTTTTGCCTGAGGGGATTTAACCTGTATAATCTATAAAGTTATAGATAGGATATTTTCTGTCTTTGCTGTTATTATTGTCTAGTTTGAATAACACTTTCATTATAATTGAAAGAAATTAGATCTGAACTTGAGTGCAAAATATTAGAGTGACTACTTCTTGTCTTGGAATTCTAGAACAGGCTTCCGTTTCTGTTTGTATTCTGCTGCAATCACACTAAAATAGGTATCCAGTTTATTTCCTCCAAGAATGCATATAAGGAGGAGTGGCTTGTTAATGCAACTAAGTAATTCTAAACTGATTATGGCACATATCCTTTAAGGGTATATTTTCAAGTTGTTAGATATTTTTGCTTTTTTACATGTGATTACATTTATACTGTATCTGGTAATGACTGAGGATAGTGAGATTACGGACATGCGTAAGTGCTTTTTTAGAGTGCTTTTCAATTTGGAGAATGAGGGCTTTGTAGTACAAAAAGACAATTGGCATGATGCCCATGTACTGGAGTGATAAGGGTAAATATGTTAATAATTACCATTGTTGGATGCCAATTCACCAAGATACCTTGTAATACATACAACTTTCAATTTATTTAAATAACATGGTGATTTGAGGTTGCTATTACAAAATAAATTCTTATTTTAAAAAATTCTGTCTTAAGAGATAGTTGTCTAGAAACACTGTTAAAATAAACGTTTCACATATTCCAAAGGCTTCTTAATTGAACAAGACTTGTATTTAAAAGTGCTACAAAATGCCTGTCTAATCAGACATAGTCTAAACCAATGTCAGATAATCAAAATAATTTATTTTGGTTAAGTGATTTTTTTTTTTAACTTTAGTACTATAAATGTCATTTTTAAAAAACAGAAAATACCACTGTTCACTGGCTGTCCAATTATTTTTTTTAATTAAATATACAAAGTAAAAACTTGAATGAAAAATATCTAAAGCAAATACAAACATGTAGTAAGATCCAGAAATTACATTGGATATGCTGTGTAAGTATCTAAACTCCTGAGGGTGTGATGCCATGTGACTTTCTAAGCCAGGCAGGACCAAGTCTATTCAGTATTTAGTAGGGTGACCTCAGAAGGGTGCTTAGGGCAGGTTTCATTTACCCTAATTTTAGAAAACTGAAAGCTGAATATCTGATTCTAGGTTGATTCCCAAAGGCTTCCTTTGCAGACTATTGAAAAGGGAAAGACACATTTGGATGGTAACTTTTCTAGTCCTGAAAAAAGGTGTCTAATATTACCAGAATGATTGCACTCTAACTTCTTACATGAACATAATGAAAGCCAAAGATGACTTGACTAGATTTAGTGTCAGACTTTGAGGTGTCAAATATGAGTTCAAAATAATTTCACTCTAATGGCCAAAGAAAATCAATAATTTAGTATTTTGCCCTCCTGTTAAAATAATTGTAATACATACATACAAAGACAAGATTTTAATTGCATGGCAAAATCAGTCTATAAGTGCTCAAAGACAAGATATTTCTTCAAATGCTACTTTTCTTATAAAATTAATGAAAATCAATAAATAAATTCCTATGTCAGTAGAAATATTTGTGGGTTTGATGGAGAGGAAGGTTCCTTACACTTCAGTTTTGAATTTTTACCATGAAGCAGCAATGATTTTGTCATCCAAATTCTTTTTTCCTCTTAGGCACAGTTATAGCCTATGTTAATGAAATATTTCAGTGATTCTTCTTAGCGGGAATGGAAATTCATCATGGCTGTCACATGGAAATGGTATCTGTTGAGAAAAGTACCTGTCTAGGGAATCTATCCTAAAGAAGAGTTATGGAACACAAGCCAATACAGCCTAATGAGAAAAGTTAATGATTAATTTTCAGCCTTTATTTTAATTAAAAAGAAAAGCATTTCTATAGGAAGGTAATTTTTTATTAAGAATTTGTCATTTAAAGTAAACAACAATTATTTCCAAAATGCTGTTTGACAAATAGTTCTTTCAACATTCTTCTGTCATACCTGTTAAAAATGATGATGTATTTATATTACATACCATCAAAGAGCAGCTGTCTTTCATCTTTAATGTATTTGGAGTGATCCTGGGATTCATTTTCATACTCTTAAAGATTAGCTTCTGGATGAAAGATGATCTAGAAAAAAAACATTGCAGATACATAGATTTCACTAAAGAAAATATTAGTAAACCTAAGATTAATAGAGATTTGAAACATAATATATTCTATATTCTATCTCACAGCAGATGTGACTGTGTTTATTTAGTTGTGGCATTAGATTGAACTGTCCTTATTTCAAATTTGTACGTCAGAATTTAGCAAAATACAGCTTATCTAATATCCTACAGTCAAAAAAACCCTTTTGTCTTTTAAATGTCTGTAAGGTGGTGTTACTGAAAAATATCTTTTTGTAATCGTAATTTCACCTGTTGCAATTTTCATAGTGCCTGTTCTGAAAAAAATGATATTTACTCGTACTAGTGGCTTACTCATACAGAATGTTACTCTTGTCAGCCTGCATCTAGCCTTCAAAGTATATCAGTTTTCTATTCAGATGACAAAGATAAGAATAGTTTCTATTTTTAGGTAGCATTTACGCTCTCAACACCTATACACAAAGGTGTTTAATTTCTGACAAAATGTCTACTTAAAAGTATACAATATATGTATAAAAATACAAATATGAAGTATACTATAGAACATTGCATCTTAGAGGGTATGTATATAGCTCTAGTTTTTGTCATGAATCTATTCCCAAATAAGAACGTATTTATTTATTCTTTTACAGAACATTGATTCTCTTTGCTGCAGCACTTTCATCTTTCATTTATAAAGAAAGGCTACATGTGTAATCTTTTAGAACGCTCTCAGAATTCCAGAAAAAAGGCCCTTGTGATCTTAAAAGAGAGCCATGGAAAGTTTGTCCTTGTTCTTCACATTGATATAAATGCCAGCTTGTAGCCACCTCCATTCAATTTTAATGAATTTTGCTTCTTATTTGGGGGGGGAAGTGTTGGAAGAAACCATAAGCTGAATCACTGCCATTAAAAAAGAAATCTAACACACAATCGAAATCTGTTATAAAAGGAGATCTCACTGAGGGAAAAAGACTTTTTTCCATGAAGAAAAGATAATGCAAAGCTTTAATCTTTATAAAGGCTTTCTATGGATATGAAAGTGTGTTACATTTTGTGTTAGTTTTTGTACTGAGACTGGCAGGTGGCT
This sequence comes from Calonectris borealis, assembly GCF_964195595.1. Classification (NCBI taxonomy): domain Eukaryota; kingdom Metazoa; phylum Chordata; class Aves; order Procellariiformes; family Procellariidae; genus Calonectris; species Calonectris borealis. The sequence continues at coordinate 168,400,419 of NC_134312.1, forward strand.
GGAAGAGGACTCAGGAGAGGTTAACATCTGTCTTTTCATAGCTTGAAGAATTCAGGTTTCATATTTAACTCCTTTTAACTCTTAGAATGCTGAAAGTATTAGAATTTTCCCCATCCTTTTCCATGTTACAGCACTACAGTATATGAACTGTGGTCCCTAAGACCAATTTCTAGTGAGAATTATACATACACATATACATATGTATAATTTTTTTTTCCACTTAACTACTCTCGATTCAAGTTAATTAACGATTTAAATGATTTAAAGGCAGAACATAATTATCAGTTCTTATGGTAAAAATTCCCTCATAATATCTGTCTAGGTCTCTGAATATGGGCTTGTTGTTTTTTTTTTTTTTTTCTGTGAGTTATAAATGAAACTGAGCTGAAGGCTCTAGACAGATGTTAAGTAACTTTTTTTCAAATTGGTATTAAGGATATCATAGAATGGTTTGGGTAGGAAGGGACCTTTAAAGATCATCTAGTCCAACCACACTGTCCTGGTGGTTTTCACCAGATCAGACTGCTCAAAGCCCTGTCCAGTCTGACCTTGAACACTGCCAGTAATGGAGGATCCATAATTTCTCCAACAACTTGTTCCAACATCTCACCACCTTCCTCGTAAAGCATTTCTTCCTTACATCCAATCTAGACCTACCCTTTTACAATTTAAAACTGTTGCCCCTTATGCTGACACTATAGGCCTTTGTAGAAAGTCTCTCTCAGTCTTTCTTGTAAGCCCCCCTTGAGTACTGAAAAGAAGCAATCAGAGCTTTCCAGAGCCTTCTCTACTCTGGGCTGAACAACCCCAACTCTCTCAGCCTTTCTTCATAAGAGAGGTGTTCGAGCCTTCTAATCATTTTAGTGGCCCTCCTCTGGACCAACGCTGAATACAGCGGGATAATCACCTCTTTTGACTGGCTGGTTATGTTGTGTTTGATGCTGTCCCTGACACTCTCCAAGTTGCCCAAATGTGGGATGAGCAGGTTCATGGTGTGTTGGGTGAAGAACTGGCTAAATGGCAGGGCTCAAAATGTAGTGAATAGGGCTACATCTGGGTGATGGCCAGTCACCAGCAGTGTTCCTCAGGGCTCAATCCTAGGGCCAGTTCTGTTCAGTATTTTTATCAATGATCTGGATGCAGATGAAAGCACTATTAGCAAATTTGCTGATGATATTAAACTGCAAGATGCTGTTGACTCTCTCGAGGGACAAGATGCTTTGCAGAGGGATCTAGATAGATTGGAGCATTGGGCAATGATTAACAGGATTAAATTTAACAAGTGCAAATGCCGGATGGCCAGGCAGTTGGACTAGATGATCGTTGTAAGTCCCTTCCAACTGAAAATATTCTATTCTATTCTATTCTATTCTATTCTATTCTATTCTATTCTATTCTATACATACACTATATGCATAGTATATTTACTATATACTACACTATACTACATATGTATATACACTATACTATACCATATATATTATATATGTGTGTGTGTAATTTTTAGAAGATGAGAGAATGTGTAGCAAACTGTGACAGAAGGCAGTCCTTATGGTCTTAGACTGCATCAAATGATACAAAGAAAAATGCCTCCTAACTTCCAATTTGCTGCTGTTTGCATGGTATTTAAATCTTAATTATAGAGTGGATAATATTGGCTATAAATAAATGCTAAAGGGAATGAGCAGCGGTGTATGCTTTAACTTCCTCAGTCCAAAACTACAGGAGCATGGAAGAGGAAAGGACTGCAGAAGTGATGCTCTTTTCTGTAGCCTCTTGTACTGCAGAAATATGAACCACAATGATGAGCTGGATGGACCACTGATTTGGGCCAGTAGTGGTTATTCTTTGTGTTCATCTGTTCTTATTGCACTCGCTGCAAAGATGACTAAGCAACTCCGTCAGTGAGTTACTAAATTAAACTCTTTTGATCATATTTTCAGGACAACATATTGTAATGTAGTTTCTCCTTTTTCCCAAAAGGTACAAATATGCCTAAATCCTATGATACTGTGTCATGACCATGTAAACACACATTAGCCATCATATCCTAATTAGTATAAGTATTTAAAATCCTGTGCTTTTTGAAATTAAGGAATCATATGAGAATTACGGTTAATCCTGCTTCACTATAAATTTTAAGGACATGGCATATAGAATAAAATTACACACAAAAATAATTATTTACAACTACAAGAACAGCCACCTTGCAGAAATGAATGATGAATGCCATTATCACCTGGGTCCTGATTTTTTATATTGAAATATTAATTGTATAATGTGTACAAAGCTAAGGATATGTCTAGTCAACTACCTAAAAACCACCAAGGGGCCTATCTCTGGTCCAAGGCCAAAAGAAACCAACTATATCACATCTATATTGCTTAGAGATAGCCTAAGCAGTATGTCTTGTAGACATATCTGACTTCTAAGAAGCTAGTTGGAGCAGCCCAAAACATAGGCAGCAAATATGTAATCAGCTAAGTGGTGAAGATGATCCGACATGCAGTGCTTCAGCTTGTTTCCTGGCTATGCTTTATTTACTACTCCTGATGTACACCGAGGCATTTGTTATTTCACTGTCCTTCAAGAAGGAAGGGAAGAAAGGCATTGTAAGAAAGACTTATTTCTATGCCAGACGTAGTGAGGTGTTTGGGTGTAGACACCAAATCAGTGAAGTCTAGACTCCCATCTTAGTCACCTATAGAGATTCTGCAAGACAAAGGAATTATAGGTCGGTTTTAACAATCACTCACTTCCTACCTTCATTTCAGACAAGGCGGAAACACATTACAGTGTAGTACAGCTAACAAGACTCTAAAACTCCCAGCAATGTATGGCACAGAAGGGAAGATGGGGTTTCACTGCTACACAGAAATACTAGTTTATGACAACTCCATCGAGGGTTTTGTGGGAGTAAGCAGTGAATGCAAAGACTACTTCTCCTCAGTAGGGAATTGAGATTCCAATAGTTATGCATCGTCTGATCCTTCAGTTACAGAGAATGTTCTCTTCATCAGCACACAAAGGAAGAAAAAAATTCAATGTGAGTGTTTCATTCTTCCAGAAGCTAGTTTACACACAAAGAAAGCATTGGGCTTTTGTAGCTGTCCAGTAAATTCAATATGGCATCTCTTAACACTTTTTCACATTTAACTTTGACTAGATGACAAGACAAGTATGAACACTATCAGTCTAAATTTATAAAACGTAAAACAGTTCTCTTTTGAAAAGTGGAAGTGCTAATGAAAACATCTAAATTGGGGATGTAAGATTGCTTGGAACTGTTTAGACAGAAAAAGACATGGTTATTGTATCTGTTTTATATGTCTCTCCCCTACATAAACATTCAAAATCTGTGTATACACAGAAGTCAATAAAGAGAAAAAAAAAAAAAGAAAGAAAGAAAAGAAAAAAAAGCCAACCTGAATTTTCAAGTGCTACTAATAAGTGCATTTAATGTGAGCACCTGGGACTAAGCTCTTAGCAACTGCTGGCAATATTACTAGACTATGACTAGGTTGGTAGAAAAATCTTTGTTGAGTTACAAAGGCAGAAAGAAATAAGATGGCTTAAGGGTGAATTAGTTATGAAGAGTGAGGTAGAAAAGAGCCATCTGAAGTAAAAAGCAATTCAATGAAATATCATCTCTCACAAGAGATACTCTTCCATTTTGTATTTTACAGTCACCAGCTACTAGATAACATGAAAAATCTCATGTTTGAAAGATTCTGCTTTTAATTGTACTTTTCATCATCTATTTTACTCTCCTTAACCGCCATGCTCAATGTATTTCTGTTTTCACTTTTCTTCCATTAATTATTGTCTTCCAGTAACAAACATTACACGCTTTAAGTGTCCAATATCAAGGTTAAAGGACTTCTACAATATAACATATAGTCACTTCAGGTAAGCCCTTCGTAGTTCATCTACAGTTTTCAGAAGTATGCTTTCTATGTTACCTGTGGAAAACATGGTAAAGAAAATACATTAGCTTGCAAAGACCTCTATATGCAAAAGGTATAAGGTTCATCAATAAATTCTTTCTGGTATCCTATGCCTGTTCACTCACTGTTTTCCCACATCAGAAAATGATTGTAGTGGCAATCATTGTTAATAATTAGTGATTAATTTCCAAATTCTACTTCTATTTACTCAACTGTATCTCTGCAAGTTCATAAATACCACTGCTACTTGTTCATTTGCATTCCAACAAGAAAATTGATTTTGTGATACTCAAAGCAAGTATCATGACACTATATTAAAAGATAATAAATAAAGAGGGCATCTGAAAGAAGGCAGAACCTTCAAATTACTACATTAAGAAAGGTATATATTAGTAAGAGCACAGAAGAAGAGAGAAGATCCAGATGGATTCTATCTCCTATTACGTGGTCAGTGGGTATCATGGTTTAACACCAATAGGCAGCTCAGCCCCACACAGCTGCTCTCTCACTCCCCCACAGTGGGATGGGGGAGAGAATCAGAGGCGTAAAAGTGCAAAAGCTCATGGGTTGAGATAAAGACAGGTTAATAGGTAAAGAAAAAGCTGCATGTGTAAGAAAAGCAAAATAAGGAGTTCATTCGCTACTACCCATCGACAGGCAGGTGTTTAGCTATTTCCAGAAAAGCAGGTCTCATGGGTAATGGTTACTTGGGAAGACAAATGCCATAACTCCAAACATCCTCCTCCTCCCCCTTCTTCCACCAGCTTTTACTGCTGAGCATGACTGGTTAATATTCAAGGATCATCGCCTCCAAGCTCAGGAGCGATGCATCCCAACAAAGATGAAATCAGGCAAAAACACCAGGAGGCCTGCATAGATGAAAAAGGAGCTCCTGGACACACTCAAACACAACAAGGAAGCCTCCAGAGGGTGGAAGCAAGGACAGGTAGCCTGGGAGGAATACAGAGAAATTGTCCGAGCAGCCAGGGATCAGATTAGGAAAGCTAAAGCCCTGATAGAATTAAATCTGGCCAGAGATGTCAAGGGCAACAAGAAAAGCTTCTATAGGTACATCAGGGATAAAAGGAAGACTAGGGAAAATGTGGGACCTCTCCAGAATGAAATGGGAGATCTGGTTACCAAGGATATGGAGAAGGCAGAGGTACTCGACTTTTTTGCCTCGGTCTTCACCGACAAGTGCTCAAGCCTCACTGCCCAAGCTATAAAAGGCAAAGGCAGGGACTGGGAGAATGAAAAGCCTCCCACTGTGGGAGAAGATCAGGTTCGAGACCATCTAAGGAACCTGAAGGTGCACAAGTCCATGGGACCCGATGAGGTCCATCCGCGGGTTCTGAGGGAGCTGGCAGATGAAGTTGCTAAGCCACTATCCATCATATTTGAGAAGTCGTGGCAGTCCGGTGAAGCTCCCGCTGACTGGAAAAGGGGAAACATAACGTCCATTTTTAAAAAGGGAGAAGAGGAACACCTGGGGAACTCCAGGCCAGTCAGTCTCACCTCTGTGCCTAGGAAGATCATGGAACAGATCCTCCTGCAAGCTATGCTAAGGCACATGGAAGACAGGGAGGTGATTTGAGACAGCCAGCATGGCTTCAACAAGGGCAAGTCCTGGCTGACTAAGCTAGTGGCCTTCTAGGAGGGAGTGACTATATCAGTGGACATGGGAAGGGCTAGCAATGTTGTCTATCTGGACCTCTGTAAGGCCTTTGACATAGTCCCCCACAATATCCTTCTCCCTAAACTGGAGAAGTATGGATTGGATGGGTGGACTGTCCGGTGGATGAGGAATTGGTTGGATGATCGCATCCAGAGGGTCATGGTCAACAGCTCAATGTCCAGATGGAGGTCGGTGACAAGTGATGTCCCTCAGGGATTCGTATTGGGACCAGTACTCTTTAATATCTTCATCAATGACATAGTGGGATCAAGCGTACCCTCAGCAAGTTTGCCGACGACACCAAGCTGAGTGGTGGGGTTGACATGCCTGAGGGATGGGATACCATCTAGAAGGACCTGGACAAACTGGAGAGGTGGGCCCCTGTGAGCCTCATGAGGTTCAACAAGGCCTAGGTCAAGATCCTGCACCTGGATCGGGGCAACCCCCGGTATCAATACAGGCTGGGGGATGAAGGGATTGAGAGCAGCCATGCTAAGAAAGACTTGAGGGTACTGGGGGATGAAAAGCTGGACATGAGCCTGCAATGTGTGCTCGCAGCCCAAAAGGCCAACCGTATCCTGGGCTGCATCAAAAGAAGCATGGCCAGCAGGTTAAGGGAGGTGATTCTGCTGCTCTACTCTGCTCTGGTGAGACCCCACCTGGAGTACTGCATCCAGGTCTGGAGCCCTCAGCACAAGAAAGACAAGGATCTGTTTGGATGGGTCCAGAGGAAGGCCACGAAAATGATCAGAGGGATGGAATGCCTCTGAAGAAAGGCTGATAGAGTTGGGGTTATTCAGCCTGGAGAAGAGAAGGGTTCAGGGAGACCTTACTGTAGCCTTTCAGTCCTTAAAGGGGGCTTGTAAGAAAGATGGGGACAAACTTTTTGGCAGGGCCTGTTGTGACAGGACAAGGGGGAATCGTTTGAAACTAAAAAAGAGTTAGAATAGATTTAGTCTAGGTATAAGGAAGAAATTTTTTACAATGAGGGTGGTGAAACACTGGAACAGGTTGCCCAGAGAAGTGGTAGATGCCCCATCTATGGCAACATTCAAGGTCCGGTTGGACGGGACTCTGAGCAACCTGATCAAGTCGAAGATGCCCGTTCCCACGGCAGGGGATTTGGACTAGCTGACCTTTAAAGGTCCCTTCCAATCCAAACTGTTCTATGTTTCTATGACTTTATATGGAATGGAACATCCCTTTGGTCAGTTGGGGTGAACTGTCCCAGCTGTGTCCCCTCCCAACTTCTTGTGCACCTCCAGCCTACTCACTGGTGGGGCAGTGTGAGACACAGAGAAGGCCTTCACTCTGTCTAAGCACTGTTCAGCAAAGGTAAACATCTCTGTATCATCATCTCTGTTTTGGTCACAAATCCAAAACATAACACCATAGAAGCTGTTAGGAAGAAAATTAATTCTATCCCAGGCAAAAAAAGTACAGTGGGACTTAAGCCCCTTTGAAACAAAAGGAGACATCTTCTACATTGCTAAGCATGTTCTTCCCTGTTGTGTCCCCTCAGTATCACTCTGATGAGCACCAAACACATTTGAGTCCAAAATGTAGACCTAAGGAGTAAGAGAAGGAAGACAATGAGAAATTTTGGAGATCCATGTGTTGCTGTCACTGGTGTCAGTCAGTGACAAGTTATCAATAAAGCACAAAATCATGTCTGAGTAATACTAATAACCTAATTTCACAATTTTATTCATAATCCTTTTAGCTGTAAAGATCTCAAGAAGTAGACAATTATTGTTCATTCTGTAATCTATAATGTTTGGTTAGGTCTGTAAGAAAACCTATGAAAAGAAACAAAGCATGGACATTTGTCTGTTATTTCTTCTCTCTAACTTATGTGAATGTTTCCATACAATCATTAATGCAACGTAAAATATTGGTCATTATTGGCACAAGGTGGGAATATAATTAGTATATTCCTGGATTTTTCCAGATGTGCAGCTTGTTAGAAAAGAAAAAAATGAGTAACAGAGAAAGATAAGAGTTTATTCCCTCATTTTAAAAGGCATCTTGTTTCTGTCTTCAAATAACCAAATCTGCTGAACTACTTTTTTTTATTTTCTTTTCAGTGGATGTGGGAAATCCAAGTTACATGCTACCATGTAATATTGAGTATCTAGGGAATATATTAAACAATGTAATATTATACTGATAACCAATTTTCATAGATATCTCTGTAAACAGTCTCCTAAATTAACAAATATGACCTGAGAGATTGATTTTTCTCCCAAGGTTTCTAGGAAATAGGTCACATACTCAAGATTTCAGAGTAGCAAATGCAGCACTAAATCAGTGACAAGAAGAAAATAAAAAACTTACCTCTTTTTCAATAATTTCTTGAAATAAAGATCAGTGACCCAGATCACGATGCAAGGAAATCCTGTGAAGCCAGCCCTGTTCTATGCCACCATAATCATTGTAAAAACAAACAAACAAATAAATAATCAGAGAGTACTAATTTGTTTCCTTGACCTACCTCTTGTTGAATTCATTTCTTTCTACATTCCACTTAAAACTTCTGTAACCTAATTTCTGACAATTGTTAAAAAAATAATTTCTCCAATGCAAAATATTTCCTGTATAGTTTTGAACTTTTGAACTGTTTATGATTGCTCTATCCCATCATATTTCCATTAATTTCTATTTTAGTCAAGGTATGTGTATTTAATTCTTAAAGTCTTCATAAGCTGGTCCTTCTAGCAAGTTAAATATTGTTTTTTGTATTGTCTCATCAGTATTATCTATATTCTTTGGATAGTAATAAGAACAGTATTTCATATATTTATGCATCAGAGCATATAAAAAGCAATTATTATGCCTGTGGGTTATGATGGGCTATAGTACAAATCAGATTAATATAAACATGAATTCCAAATCTGTATTAAAAATAACATGGCTTTTCACTGTTTCTACTAGGAGGCCAGATATAGAACAAAAGAGACAATTTGGGGTGGGGTGATATTCAGGTTGCTTGGTATGGATGACTAGCTTAAGTATCATGATACCATAACTGTTGCTTTCTGTGCCAAATTTGAAATTATTGATATGTGTTAGCTATCACATCCAAGAATTCAATTAATTTGGGCAAGGGACCATCCAGTTGTGAATTTCAAGTAGCAGCTCTGGACATAATTCTGTCTTTGCAGGAAATGATGGAACCATAGTCTCTGCAGAAGCTAATAATTAACAATTAACAGCATTTTCTTCTGAAGGGTGCTGTATCTCTTGTCTCGGAATAGTGTTTGCATTTCCTTCTGTCCCGTTTTGAGTGTTGAAATTTTCTTAGTTCTATTCCTTTAAAGGAAGACAGACATATATATATAAGCATCTCAGAAGGAAGTAGGGAGCAGGAAAAAAGTCTGAGACATACAACTGTATTGAACTGATTAAAACAAATTCTGTTTAAATTGGGATTCTGAAGTAAACTGTTACTGAATATCCTTTCTCCGATTTACTTTACAGCCCTTTAATGTAGGATAATATTCTTCATGACAATATTGATATTCAAATCGGTGCAATGTGTTTTAGGCTAAAACAAGATCAATGTTTTGAATATTTACCAAAATCTAAATATATTCTAAAGCTTCATCCAGTTATCTTAAGATTTTCTCCAGAAAAACAATTTGAATTTACGTTAGTTTTTCTTCACCTCGTAAGAGAATGTGTATTTGTTCCAAAAAAGTTGATTATGTCTGTTCTTTCTCTGGAAATATTTGCTCTATCCTTTTACTACATGATTAGACATGATTTAGAAATTATAATTGCTAACGGTTAAGAGAAACGTCTAATGACTCATAAGGAGGTCATTAATAGACTATAAATCTAAAAGTTTCTCTTAACTGTTGTACAAAAGATTATGGTTCCTGTATTGGTCCTTGCTCATTCACATAGGCATGGTCACACAGAGGAACATTTTAAAAACAAAACAATTTATATCTTTGTCAGCAGAAAGTGAAGTGACACTTGTCTTTGTATGTGTGATAGTTTAACCTGGCAGGCAGCCAAATACCACACAGCCGCTCACTCACTCCCCCCCCTGCAGTGGGACGGGGAGAAAATCAAAAGGGTAAGGGTGAGAAAAACTTGTGGGTTGAGATAAAGACAGTTTAATAGAACAGAAAAGGGAAAATAATAATGATAATGATAGAATATGCAAAATGACTGATGCACAATGCAATTACTCACCACCAGCATTGACTGATAACCAAGTAGTGATCACTACTTCCTGGATCATGCTTACCATTCATATACTGAGCATGACGTCACATGGTATGGAATACCCCGTTGGCCAGCTGGGCTGGCTGTCCTGGCTGTGCTCCCTCCAAACCTGTGTTTTGTTGTTGTTTTTTTTTTTTTTTTTTTCCTTAAGCTGAATGTCCTTGACTAGCAGGGTACTTAGCAACAACTGAAAACATCAGTGTGTTATCAACATTCTTCTCATACTAAATCCAAAACACAGCACTAGGAAGAAATTTAACTCTATCCCAGCCGAAATCAGGACAGTATGTTACACCTGTAAGGTTCTAAATCATTCATTTTGGGCTATGCCATATATGTTTTGAACTAAATCATATATGCTATACCTGAATAGAGCAGGTGAATATAGCAGATGAATATAGCAGATGAAAAAGGGCAGTCTGCATACTTGAGCATAAAGTTTCATTTGTGGTATACATTATATTCCTTATTTGTATGGAGAAAGTGGTATATAACATGATGGTCATGTCTATTTGCATTATTTTTTGGAATCATAAAACAACACCTATAACCATAAGGATATTAGACCAGTCAGGATGGGAATAATGGAAGGGCAAGAAATATGTAAAACAGATGTCACTTCATAAATATTTCACTCTATCCTCTAAAAGATGCAATAAAATTGAAGTACCAAATGTTTACAAATGCTACAGTTTCTTTAAATGTTATTGTCTAAAATATAATTGCATGCCAGCAAATAAGGGTGTTGTCCGAAAAGCGGATTCGTGCCCAGCGTGCAAGTAACCAATTCCACACGCTCAGGAGAGATATTGTTTTATTCAGGCCTGGGTGCTCGGTGGACTTGCCACAAATCAAGCACACCTGGTCTAGTCACCTTTCTGTTTATATCCATGCTTCTCATACATATTTTAAATTTCTCTTTTACATATTCATTACATTTCCAAGAACTAATTATAATATTACATCATCTTAAACACATGTGCACTAAAGCCTTTAGGGTCTTCTTGGGGGTCTCGGGTGGTCTCTGGTGGTCGGCAGGGCAGTGAACTCTTCATGAACTTATTTCCTCTTTACCTTATAGGGTCACAATTTGTCCCTGAGCCATGCTTGGACCACGTTTGTTTATAGTTTCCAAAGTTATTCTTCACTAGAGTCTAACAATGCTTCCAGGATACATGATTTAGACTAGTTACAATTCTACACACCTGCAAACACAACAGCTGCTAGTTACCTAACTTCTAAGCAACAAGTCTTCATTGTTTCGAATTACAGAAGCGAACAGTAGAATTACAGAAGCAAGCAGTATGGAATAGTAGATACTGTACCTACCACATCAAGGGGACAGTCAGGAGCCTTAGATTTAGTCCTCTCAATATGAATCTGTTTAGTAGAAGTGTTTTCTTGAGAAAATAAATATGAACTTCAAAAGAAATTGGGTTTTGACATTAGATGCTGTCACACAATATCACGCTTGAGAGACAAATAACGTTTCATGACCCACACATCTGTTCTCTCATCAAGTGGCAAAATATCTAGAATCCCTGTAGTAAAGACTTCATCACTTAACAAAAGTAACAGTATGGGCTCTCTGATTCTAGGGTAGTGTCTTCTTTTCTAGTGAAATTAGTAGATTGTGTGAAAGCCAAATGAGTATAAGAATGTGTGCTCACTTTCAAAATATGTCCAGAATGGGTGATACACAATATTCCAGAGAATTTGCAATGCACCAATAAGTAGTGCATTTTTTTTTTGAGAGTTTGAAATCCTCAACCTCTGAATTTGGTCTCAGGTGGATAAAAAAACCTGATAAGATTATACTGCTTGGAGGAAACTAACAATAAACTTTGTAGACTAATATCAATATCACTGATACTATTAGAGTAATTTTACTGACTTGTGCAGTTACAGCAGTACAGCAGTGTAACTGTCTTACAGAGATGTTGGAATAGGTGTATTCCTTAATCTTAAAAATCCTTGACACATAAAACTCTTCACAAATAGAAATGAAAAGCAAGATTCATTAATAACATCCCATAACCAAGGATTAAAAAAAAAAAAAAATCTAGAGGGAAATCTTAGTAAGAGACTTAATTGTTAATTGTAACATTCAAAAAGCACATTTCAAGTTATGATAATTAAGAGGAAAAGGAACATGACACCATCACTGATACTGCTTTTGCTATCTGACACAGGAAATTTCACAAGAAATGTCACTACTCTACCAGTGGCTGACAGAATGAAAGACCTCCAAAATTATACAGTGAGGTGAGAATAACACTGAGTTACTAGAAGCTTGTCTGACAGACAACTTAAAATAACTGTTTGATGTAAGCAACATGTTTTAAATGTATTAAAGAGGAACTTAAAATAAAAACAAAAGAAGACAAGTATTACTGAAAAAAAAAAGGTCTTATCTAAAAGGAGAGATTATCTTCAAATACATTTTTAAACATTAAAACAACACTTTAACTAATCTAAAAACACAACTATTTTTTAATAATTTCTAAGAAACTTATTTTTGATTCTGGTATAAGGACACTTTTCTCACTTCTTGACATAAATGTATCTATTTTAAGTCATCTTTGATGAAAATCTTGTCTCTACAATAAAAATTCAGGCTGTAACAGTGCAAAACGTGTACAGACTTGATTAACAAGTGTCATCTTATTTAACAAGGCATTAAACAGATAGCATAAATACTATGCTTTACACAAAGCCTATGACTAGTTGTGAATTTTGGCCCTGTGTATCATTTGTCTAGTTAGAAACTTATTTGTTCACCTTAAAATTGATTGTTTAATCTATATAGAAATGTTAGGTCCTCTACTGTTCTCTCACTGAGTAGGCCCTGAGAAATAATTAAGAAAATGCAAAAGTGCCTCTAGGTTCATTATTCAGTTATATGTAACTATTTTGGAGAGCATGGCACACTTATCTGAAGATTGTTTTCTATCTGAAGAGTGTTAGGTTATGTGAGAAAAGCCTTTCTGCACACCACAAAGTAACAGAGAGAGACAATGACAGGTGGAGGAGCCCAATTAATACCCTACTAATAATGGCTACTTCCAAGCCCATCACAGGAGCCATTAGCCCATCAAAGGCCCATCCCCACAAGCCCAAAGGAGCACAGGTGCACAAAGGCAGGCAGGAACATAAATTAAGGACTCAGAGGAAGGGACATCATGTTCAGGTCATTCCCAGTGCTGTCCCAGGAGACCCTCTGTCCCAGTGTTCAGGCTTGAAACCCATCAAGAAGATAAGCATCTCTCCAGAGCACCTTTTGGGATGAGGGCATTTACTGCCTGGGGTTATAGGACACATTATGGGATGTAGGGGAAGAGCATTTTGGGATTTCACAAGACTTACTACGGGATGTTTAGCAAATTTTCTGATACAGTTTTAGTCTTTTCTGAAGCATTGCCTAGACAAAGTGCAGAGACAAGAACAAGGGGTTTTTCCAATAGGCAGTATAGTTTACCTCCCTTTATTTCTCCACAGCTCTTCAGTTTAACCAGTATGTTATACACTTTGCAACATATCATATGTTCTTTAGCTACTTCACCGCTCCAAACATATGTGATAGAGACCCATTCTCAACTTAGTGCTTTAAAAATCCATTCTGGTTATCTGCAAGGTAGTCTTCACATTATTTAAAACATTCGTATTAACAAACAATCTCAGGATTGTCTAGTGATCATATAATCATTGTCTGACCTGTTGTAGTATCAGCTCTTTGAATGCCATGTATGGTATATGTCTGACTAATGTATGTAGTTACTGCATAAAAAACATATAATTTGTGTTCATTGAGACTGGAAGAAGCTGTTGTGCAACTTTCAACCTGTAGCTGGAAACAAATAACAAGGAATCAGGCTGTAATAAGAAGTAGAAAGATAACCCCAAACTGACCCAAAGACAGAGAAGAAAGGGAACCAGCACCACAAATATCATACTTCCCGCAGTGAAGAACTGGAGAAATTAACAACATTTTTTGGCAACCCACCACCTCTCTAACTGAGCAACACTGGTGTCATCATGCTTAGGATGCCTAGGAACATTAGAAGAGCGAGTATATCACCAAAGAAAAGGGTAAATATTAGTTTTACTTTATTCGAGAGAAATACTTTGTTCTAGAATATTAATTTTCTCCATTAAGTTGTACTGTAAATGTTAGTATTATTGTAACTGGACTCATGATAACTGTTATAATTGTATTACATTTTTATAGTTTTAACTGATCTAAGACTAAATTGCTTCCATGTACAAGGTGTGTTAAATTTTTTGCCTGTATAAAGACTATACAATGGACAATGATTTTCGTTGTGAGAAGGCAATAAAAGTAGATAGATCCATGAACATCTTCTCTGGACTTCAGTAAAGTCTTTGACACTGTCTCCCACAGCATTCTTCTAGAGAAGCTGGTGGCTCATGGCTCAGACAGGTGCACTCTTCGCTGGGTAAAAAACTGACTGGACGGCCGAGCCCAGAGAGTTGTGGTGAATGGAGTTAGACCCAGTTGGCAGCCGGTCATGAGCGGTGTTCCCCAGGGCTCAGTTTTGGGGCCGGTCCTGTTCAATATCTTTATCAATGATCTGGATGAGGGGATCGAGTGCTCCCTCAGTAAGTTTGCAGATGACACCAAGTTGGGTGGGAGTGTTGATCTGCTGGAGGGTAGGAAGGCTCTGCAGAGGGACCTGGACAGGCTGCATCGATGGGCTGAGGCCAATTGTATGAGATTCAACAAGGCCAAGTGCCGGGTCCTGCACTTGGGCCACAACAAACCCAGGCAATGCCACAGGCTTGGGGAAGAGTGGCTGGAAAGCTGCCCAGAGGAAAAGGACGTGGGGGTGCTGGTTGACAGCCGGCTGAACAAGAGCCAGCAGTGTGCCCAGATGGCCAAGAAGGCCTACGGCATCCTGGCCTGTATCAGAATTAGTGTGGCCAGCAGGAGTAGGGAGGTGATCATGCCCCTGTACTCGGCACTGGTGAGGCCGCACCTCGAATACTGTGTTCAGTTTTGGGCCCCTCACTACAAGAAGGACATGGAGGTGCTGAAGTGTGTCCAGAGAAGGGCAACAAAGCTGGTGAAGGGTCTGGAGCACCAGTCTTATGAGGAGCGGCTGAGGGAAATGGGGTTGTTTAGTCTGAAGAGAAGGCTGAGGGGAGACCTTATCGCACTCTACAACTACCTGACAGGAGGTTGTGGTGAGGTGGGTGTTGGTCTCTTCTGCCAAGTAACTAGCGATAGGACGAGAGGAAATGGCCTCAAGCTGCACCAAGGGAGATTTAGACTGGACATTAGGAAAAATTTCTTTACTGAAAGAGTGGTCAAGCCTTGGAACAGGCTGCCCAGGGAAGTGGTTGAGTCACCATCCCTGGAAGTATTTAAAAGACATGTAGATGGAGGCGCTTAAGGACATGGTTTAGTGGGCATGGTGGTGTTGGGTTGATGGTTGGACTGGATGATCTTAGACGTCTTTTTCAACCTTAATGATTCTGATTCTGTGATTATTCCACCAGTGACACTATAGTCTAAAAGGTCTAAACTAGAAAATGTAAACTGTCTGAAATCAAGATTAGTCAGACTGTTTCCATAGAGACTTTCTTCCTCTGAGTTGATCCTGTTCTTGTTTTTTATTGTTCACTTCCTAGCCCATGTGGCAAATTCATTCTTTGGAAATAGGCTGTTGCAATCACAGCTATTCTCACTTTCATGCAGTGTGTTTAAAGCAGGAGTTTGGAGTCTTTTTTTAGTAATCTGATTTCCTACAGAAACAGAGTTTATGACATTCCCCCATTTGTCTGCATGTCTTTGTGCTCACACCCCCTCACCAGCAAACTTTTCAACTCTCCATGAAAATTCAACCACATTTGAGAAAGCCGTGAAGATCTTAAAAAACAATAAAGACGGTGCAAGTTTCCTAAAAGTTGATGGAATTGTGCAAAATTTTACTACCTGTCCTATGGAGTTTTTTGAAGGCTGTCTTTGTAATATACGGTAATAAGCTGTAATTTGTTTCTTACAATTTACAGATTTGAGCAGAGATGCCGAACTGACATCCTGACCAGGACAGTATCGAGGCTTCTCCAGTTTCTGTTTTTAATCTTTGACACCACGCCTGTTTAGAGTCCTTTATTTTTTTCCTATTTTTTTTTCTTCAATACTTTTGTGAAAATATAAGATTTCTTAGAGCACTTATTCTCATTATTACAAAAATATTCTGTGCCGTCTGACACCCAGTGAATGTTGTCATTTTTTACTTTGCCTCTTAAGATGGGTCAGAATGAAAAAAGGATTGCATCTTAAGATATGTGCAACACAGCATTAATCAAAATAATTGATTGTACTGCTAGAACACACACTAAAAAAATGCTAAATGTGTACTTAAAAAGCAAAGATCCATATGAAACTGTTATTACTATTTCTGACAAAAGTTATCTCTGCAGATAAGTTTCAAAAAACAGACCTTCAGCTTGGATTCTTTCCTCCTTCATAGCACCTAACCATCACAAAGATATTTAGTTTTAAAGGTGGGAATATATCAGTCTTTAAATGTTTTCACTTGATCTTACGTTATTAAGAAAATGAGAATTTCGCATTGATTTTAATGGGCACAGATGTGCACCAAACTGCAGAGAAATAAATTAGCTAAGTTTTCCAGCTAAAACAGAAGTATCGCTTTCCTAATTCTGCCACCACAACAGCTGTCCACTTGTATATATCAGAAGTAGAAAGAATAGGACTATAAAAGCTGACTGTTTCTAAAGTGTTGAGATCTGCAAAACTCACTTGTGGCTTTTTCCCAGCATGTCATAGCAACGTTCTTTTTATATGCAATATGATTTTTGGCATAAGCTCCCAACAAAAAAAAAAGTATGAATAAAAACAGAAGAATACCAATAATATTTTGTAACTGGATGTATATATGGACTATGTAATAGAGAATTCATTATATGCTAGTGGTCATAAACCAGCCAAAAGTTAGCCTTGCATGTTCTGTAAAGCATGAGTCAATAAAACATTATTCCACCTTCTCTTCATTATAGGCACTATTCTGATCCCTTAGGATAGTGCTTTCTACTACCTTATTCAGGCAATCATCTGAAGATGTTCAACAGAGCTATTTCTGTTTCAAAGGCAACAATGAGTTTAGAGTTAACCCTGACCTTGTTGTTCCATATCTGAGAGAAAAAATATTTAATTTTTGAAGCAAATGTATAAAAATAACATCACTGAGTTGGTTAGAAGCAGTTCGATCAACTGCTTTTATTTTTCTCATCTGCCTGTACTGTCTCATCTTTGCTTTGTATATTTTGTGTAAAATATACTTTCATGAAATTCATTGCAAAATCTCAGGATTATTGACTGGTTTGTGGTGAATTCATATGAAAAAGAAAGCCAATCTCAGTACTGGCAGAGTAGCAAACAGAATGTGCTATTTGGTTATCATTTTAGGTCTTGAGTGTATTCGTTTACATCCATTTACTACTCAGTATTCTTTCTGTTTTCAGTGCTGACAGCCAGTCACAGAATTTGTACTCTCACTTCTGTCTCCTAATGAGATTAGTTAAATCTCTCTGAAAAAACTGGAAATATGCCATACCCTGTGATTTTAATATGAATTCACTGTTGGATATCCTGCTTTATCTTCAGCCCCACTAATCTGTTCATCTCATCTCTTCATTACACCTTGGGCCATCATCGGAGGTAGCTATTGAAATTTCTTTAAGACTCCATCATACCAATGTCATTCTTACTTGTCATTTATTTGAAAACCACTGAACAATTTCATGCCTGAATGCTTCTCTAAATGTGAAGTCTTAGACTGCTGGTATAATTGACTTTCTGTAAGCCTCTTCAAACAGATCTGCTTTTTTGGAATATCTGTGTTTTAAAGAGCAATCCCAAGTCTTAAGGGGTGACCCCTCATGACAGCCAAAAATAGATATTTATCACTCTACAGTCTTAGATTTTTATTGTCTTCTGTAAAATGCGGGACACACTTCTTTAAAAGTCTAGTATTACTTCAAATATTGCTGTATTACTTGTAGGAAAACCCACCAATCTGACCTTCCAGGGAACATAAGCTACCAGAATTGTTGTACTATGTTCATTTAATGCGAAGTTCATTATGAGCTGTATTAGAAACACTACTCTATTGCGTTTATATGGTAAGGTTTGGGGGGGGAGGAGGGGGCTCTGAGGGTGGCCTCTTTAGGAAGAGGCCAGTGGCTGCCCCATGCCAGACACAGCTACTTCCAGCCAGCTCCAATGGACCCATCACAGGGCACAGCTGAGCCCCTCAGCCAAGATGGTGGCACTCTGGGGAAAGCATATTTAAGAAAGGACAGAAAATGCCACACAGACAGAGGAGGAGGGAAAACCAGAGTAAGAAACAGCCCTGTGAACATCAGTCAGAGAAGGAGAGGGAGGAGGTGCTCCAGGCACTGGAGCAGAGATTCCCCTGCAGCCCATGGAAAGAGACCACAGTGGAACATGTATTTCCCTGCAGTCTGTGGAGAGGACCACTGTGGAAGAGATATTTCCGTGAAGCCTGTGAAGAAGACTATGGTGGAGCAGGTATTCCCTTGGAAGAGCCGACGGTGGAGAAGATATTCATTGCAGCCTGTGGAGGACTCCACGCAGGAGCAGTGGATATTTCCTGAAGGAAACATGGCCCATGGAGAGTCCATGCTGAAGCAGATTTTTCTTTTGAAGAAACTGCATCCTGTGGGGAGAGCCTGCACCAGAGCAGGAGAGCAGCAGAGAGAAACCACTACGTGCTGACCATACCACTCCCCATGCTCCCTGTGCTGCTCGGGGTGGGGACAGGATTTGGGAATGACAAAGTGAGGTTGAGCTTGGGGGGAGGGGAGAGGAAAGGTGGTTTTTTAAATGTTTGTCTTTATTCTCACTACCTAAATCTATCTTAATTGGCAATAAATTAAACTAATTTCGCAAAGAGAAATGAGACTGTTTTGCCCACAACAGTAACTGTTAAGAGATCTCGCTGCCTTTATCTCAACCCATGGGCTTTCTCATCCTATTTTATCCCTCTTCTGCTGAAGAGGGGGACTGAGCGAGTGGCTGAGTGGGGAGTTTGGCCCTTAGCCAAGGTTAAACCTCCACAACTGCTTTTTGGTAACTGTGTAATTATTTGAGTCAATTACTACTGGCATTGAAGAGCGGACCCTTGATATGTGATCTATCTCCACTGGCTGATTCCAGATATCTACAATGTAGAAGTCTAAATCTGAGTAGGTAATCTTAGGTGTCCTTCAAAATCCATAAAGAAAAATGTCCATATTAGGATGTGCTTTCTCTGATTTATTATAGTCATCTACTTTATGGTAAGCTAAATCACGCCATTATTTCCATTGATTAGAAGGAAAGTTTGCAAGCTCTAATTCAGATGATAGAGATACTATTGGATCCTACTTCCCTCAAAATTTGTTTCTTTTTCATCTGATTTCTTACTCAAGTTAGGCTGGTTTGCAATAAGGTATTTTTAAGAAACGTAAACAAATTCTGAATTTTCACAAAGTTCTCCAGGTATGAACTCCAGCAGAGACTTGCACTTCTGGTTTACTAATATCTTGATTTTCTCTACCATGAGATGCCATAAAAGACTTCTAGACTAAATATGTCTGAAATATATATCAAGCTGAAAATGCTACCTTATTCTCCATTTGTGGTGGAAGGATCACGAAAGTATTACTGGTGCCTTATGTATGCCATATATCAAAGCAGGTCTAGAGTAAAAGAAGGCTAATGTTTAAAGACATTAGATAACATAGAGTGTAACAAACAGTTCTTCTGACCACAGTGCTGATCTGTGCAGGTTTGATTCATTGCATTATCCCATTACTTGTACTGGTAGTTATAGGGATATTACAGAAAAAAAATAATCAACAGACTGAAATAGTTATTTTTAATTTTGAGGAGCTTTCAGATACAGCTCCACAGTCGACTAAACCCTTATGACAGAGGAGATCATGTTAAGGTAGAACAACTATTGAGGAGGAGGTGATGCATAATACAATATATCCCCAGAGAAATACGAGAGAAGCAGTCACATCAGACACATCTGTCCAGGCAGGAGTGTGCATCTGCAGACCCATGAGCACCATGAGAGAGAATTCTGTGGTTGAAGACAAACCTGGCATCAAATTCACTGTATGTCTGTCATGTAGTTTCTTGAAAGGGCTCTGTCATGTTTTTCAAGGCAGAGCTGTAATCAGACGTGCTGTCATGTAGGACACAAGCTTACCTCTCACAAATGTTCCCCTGAATTGTCTTCCCTAAGATCTTTTTTGGCAATGCAATAAATCTGCCCCTCCTCTGCTTAGACAACAGTATTGCCATCTAGCAGTATTGGGGAGGTTTCTTTCAAGTGCTGGAATTTCACTCCTAGACATAAATGGTAAAGATATTATGGCTACCACTTCTTTATAGCAGTTAGCATTCTACCATCTAAAATGCTGGACCTCAGGAAAGTCTTCTTTAACCACTCTTTTTCAGAACTGAAATGATGTTTATGATCTCATTTTTCAGATATATTTTTTCAGGAGCATGAGGTAATGCCAGCATTTGCAACCAACCTTTTGACAGGTTGCTAAACACAATGATCTTAACTGAATATAAAAAATACACTGAAATGAACAAAGTTATAAAACACATCGATCTCCCCTCCTCAAGTCCTTCAAAAATCTTCTACTGTCTCCAAAGTAATTCAGGATTCTCTGCATTATCAACAAATGTTCTCCTACAGCACATGGAATTACTTTTTTTATTGATCTTTTTTCACATTACGTTACTATGAATGTCAAAATTGGAAGTATCAGCTCTCCCTTCCTTATGTGTGCTTTTAAAATGCTTTCTTCATTCATCCCAAGGTCAAAGACTGGAATCAACACTTGAGTTATGTCATTCTCTGTTTGGACAGTTTTCCGGCTCTTATAACTTTTCAGAAAAGTTGAAGCAAACTTTTTTCCCCTAGCTTCAGTCAACTCAGTGTCCCAAAGCATTACAAATGACTGTCACTCTTCTTGAAGCCTTGTACTACAGTCGTATGAACAAACACAGATATGCTGGCTGCTCAGCAGTCAGTTCATGTCACAGTTCTTGTCACAGTTTCCTGATAGATGTTGCATATCTTGAATTATGATTCATAAGATTCCCACATGGCTAAGAGACTCCCATATTATCTCTCTGGGAGAAACTGGAGGAGAAAAAGAATGCCTTTTTTAATACTACTTGAATTACTCAAGCTAATTAATCTATTTTTATATGTCACTTAAAACATAAACTAGACTGAGAACACAATGTTTGTAAGACTCTTATATGGTCATGACCAACATAGTGTTTTCCCATGAAATAAACATGCAAAGTTTGGTTTTTCCCTACCTTAAGAAAAACTTCAACTCAGTTTAAGAGGTGTATGAGGGGAAGAAAAAGAAAAAAAAATAAGGAAAAAAAGCTTTGCAAAAGAAAGTTTTAGTAGAGAAAAAACAATTCCCGAAATAAGAAGTAGGCTGTGGTTGAGGGTTTGAAGTTGGAAGTTTGGTTCAGCATATTATAACAACAAGGGCTAGAGATGATATAAGTTTATAAACTCACTTCCAAAATTCCAAAAGTTGGTCTCACCTTGTAGGTGAAGGCTTAATCTATAAACAACAACAACAATGACAACAATTATGTATACATATATTCTTTGCAGCATAACTCAAAATCAAGTTCAGATCAAAAGATAGCCTGAATGAAATTGAACTCTGTACCTAAAATTATTAGTGTTCAATTATCAGTATTTCTCTACAGATAATGTCTGAAACAATCAGAAATGTAAAAAGTGCACTAGATAGATGTATCCAAGAGCTATCACTGTGATTAAATAATTACTAATAATTAAATTAAAAAACCCCAAACATCAAAGTTCACTGAATTTAAATAACTTACAATTTTATCAGTTCAGAATACAGTCTTTTTGAGCTGTACTTTTTGCAGTACAACTCAAATATCTTCATTTAGCAGTGTAATTATTACTGGTGATTAAGCCTGCTTGCTTTAGAAAACTGTGTGAGATGGTGACTGGAGGGTATGTCTTTATTGCTTTGTGTTAATTGAATATAATGAAGCTGACAGAAACTGTAATCATGAAGGAGAAAAAAAAGAAAAAAAGTCAGTTTATGATCAACATCAATAATATTAGAAGTTGGAATTGGCGTATTTTTATCTGATATACTCTTGGGTTACAATTGCTGGCTAGGCTTTTGTCAGAACATAACAGCAGAGTGTGAAATTCTACGTTAATATGAAAAAGGTGGCACAAAATTAGGAACAGAATAATGTATTCTCTAGACTCTGTGCGGTCTGTTTTGCCACAGTAAACTTCAAGTGTCACTTACACCTGTCCTCTCGTATTTCAGAACTCCTTATTTCCTGCTTTGGACATAAAGAAAAAATACATATTCCTACAGAATTAATTGCAGTTTTCTTTGATCTCTATGTCCTTGCGATGTATGACTGAGCTGTGAGACTCCTCTTTACTGATATAGCCAATACTAGAAAATGCATAGCTAGGCAAACTCTTTTTTCTATGTACTGTAAGTCTCAGACAAAGGTAAAATAAGTATTTTCATTACCACACCCACATTGTGCAACCCACTTTGTATAGTTCTAAGGCACTGTTGAAATAATAAACAGGTTATGCATTGAACCTAGTTAGGATTGCAGCTGAATGAATTCCATTAGAAAGCTAATTAGCTGACTCATATTCTTAATCTACAATTCCTCTCCTGAACTGTACTTCAAAAAATTTTCTGTTATGATGACTACTGGTGCTATCTAACTTCTGCTTGTAATGAAATATTTAGTCATTCAAGAAGTTGAGGAAATTAAGCCACTCTTCTTTATAACATGCCACTATTTGTGCTTTTCGTAGTGAAAACTAAAAAATATTTGGAAAAAATAAAATAAGTTATTATTTATTTATATTTCAGTAATGGATAAGGGCTGCGTGTGTACATAGTAAGCAGCAGTAAGTTGAGTTTTTGTTCTACATACAGAAGACAGAAAACAGATGAGAAAATGAATACTACATAAATGCACGACTGGAAACCACAACAGTGGTGTGTTCCTTACCAAACCACAGTTCTTGACTTTTGGTTCCTTCTTTTGCGGAAAGTACAGTCTTTTGAATGAGCAAGATCAAAACTTGTGGTAAGGCGTCGCTGCTATGTTTGAATGCAGTCTAATGATTTGAGATTGAGCAGTGATGACAAAAAAGGGACTTGCAGAGAGTTTTCTTTTAAGAAATTAAAGTGCTAAAACTTACTCTCAGATAAGAAATTTTAAAGCTACAAAACCAGAATGACATACCTTCTAATCACAACCTTATTTCTAAAGAAAACAGGTTAGATCAGCAGTAATGATTACAATGTTAAATGATGGCTTTTAAATTCTAATGCAGCCATCTTAAAAATTATTTTCTAAACATAATGATTACTATTGTAATTTGTATAAGAAAAAGCTAGGAATTCTAACAGAACTCCTCCTCAGAACTATTCCTGACCACATGAAGAATTCCCTGTTCTGTAAGAAAGACATGGATTTGTGGTCTCAAATTTTTCAAGCTGTATAGTCCTTAGAAAGTTACAATTACAGCAGAAAACAACATTTTAACTGTGGGAAAAGAATGACCTAGGTTTTGGCCAATACTACAATAGATAAAGAAATATAAAAGTGCCTTGTCACCACTCTTGTTCAGTAGCAGAGGTTTTACATCTTATTGCCACAATTCCAGGTTTACACAGGACTTTCATAATTGTATTGTGTCAGTGATTCTGTGTAAGAGACCCCAATACCTCCAAATCCCTCTCACTATTCATCTCACTTCTTACTCACATAGTTCATGCTGAACTCAAGTTACATTAAAATACAAGGGTATTGTAGTGCAGATGTAACCTTTAACATCTCTAACTTAATTTCTATCTTCTAAATTATACTTATGGCTGTCTTTTTCCATGCCCTAACCTCTGTATACTAACACCTTCTCTATACTGATGTAAACTGAAATTTAAAAGAGAAACAAATAAGAAAACAAAATTACATGATGAGACAAATCCAGAAACTCCTTGCAGTGTCCTTCTTCTGTCTCCTTGTATGTGCTGTCTGCAGATTCACTAGATATGTAGAGCAGGTGCTCTTATAATCATGACCAAACATCACTGTCAGCTCAAAAGTTTTGTCTTTAACCTTCCTCTGGGCTTGAGTGGTCTGGTCTCAGTTAGAATTCATGATTTTACAGACAGTGATGGAAATATTTAGACATCAGGTTGCATCACAGCGGTGTCTGAATGTAAACTAGACATCTAAATGGGGCCTGTGTGTACGCAGGATAGACACTCAGAGATTTAAATCAGATAACTTCTAGATAAAGACATTATATGAATCTTGTTTTTTTTTTTTTAAGAGAAATAAGAAAGAAGATGTTGAGTAAGGCAGCTAACAGTCCTATTTGCAGTTCTGAATGTCTCACTTTGAGTAGGTACCTTCTGCTGAAAATTCACCATCTATTTGCTGTTATGAAAACATGAGCGTTGAAGTTTGTAATAAAGGTATTATTAGGAGAACAAAAGCCCCAAGGAAGTAAATTCATGAACTGCCAACTTAGACATACTTTTTTTTCACATCAGAACTGAAGTACTTAAGAATTCTTTTTAAAACTTCATAATCAAATGGCTCTTTAAACTTGGAAGATTCAATTTATTATCTGGTAAATATGAGAGGGCTTTTTCTCTAAGTGAGCAACCTCTTAATAAGCCTATAAATACTAGAATGACAGAAGGAATAGAGGTCAAAGTACAACTTGAATGTTAAATTGTGTGTATTCCTGAGACACTGAGTTTGAGTTTCTAAAGGGTTTTCACTGGAGGAGTTCATAGACATATATACTTATAGGAGTTTCTTCATGTCCTCTGGCAGTGATTAAAGCAGAGTGAATAACTAATATTTTGGTTCATCCACCATATCAAAGAAAATAAATAAAATGAAAAAGTAGACTGAATTAGCCCAACACTAAAAAAGCAATCCCCCCAAAAGAAAGAAATAAAGAAACAAAAAAACCCACAAGAAATCCTCTCTGCTGTTTTGAGGCTTTTCCAAGTCTAATGTTTTAAGAAATTTATCTCAATTCATGAACAGTTCAAATTGTTTGCAAGTACACTTTTTTTTGTAAATAAACACCTGTTGAATAAATGAGACAAACTTTTTTTTTTTTTTGTCTGAATGCAACAGTGACTGCCTTCAAGACTGAAATCAGAGTGAATTGCAGTAGTCCTATAGTTCAAACCCGGCAGTTGTCTATAGAAGTAGCTGAAATTTCTTGAAGTTATCCATGATATAAAATAGCAGAATGTGACAGGTGATGCTGAGATCCAGTGATTAACATATTTGGACACAGCTAGACCTTTGTGATTTTGTTGTCCATCAGTTTGTGATGGAATAAATCAACTAGCTCTTATATTACTTCTATTTAAGGGCAAAAATGTCTAGACTTATCCTAAAGAGAGGAAACTCCTCAAAGATTTTAAACTCCTAAACAATGTCTTAAAATGATAGCCCCCATCAGGACTAATGAGAAATTTTTCTTAGGTGAAGAAAGTTCTGGGATCAGATATCATGCCATTCTAAGTATGAAAAAGATAGTACAGAATTGAGTCATGATACTGTAAAAAGGTACAGATGATAGAATTTGCTCCATCAAATTAATAAACTCAACTCAATTGTTAGCTGCTGTTAATAAAAGAGCATTTTTTCTTCATAGGAAAAATGAATGGTAATTATTTCAAAGACTACATATTGATGAAGATCTACTGATGAACAGGATGCCATTTACATGGGATCAGCTTTAGAAAGGAATCATATGAGCTGTGGCTGTAGATAATGACAATTTATATAATCTTGCTATATAGAGACGGTTTATTATGAAGAATAATTTACTTCTTCATGTGCTAAACTCCACCTGTTGCCCATTCCCTCAAGCTCACAAGGGTAAACTTTTGGAAATTGAAGTTGAAGACTAAAAATGTAGACATAGTATTCTACATTTGGTACCTTACTGGCTCATTAGAGCCTCCTGGAAGCTTCCTTCAGGAATAGGCATTAATGCAAAATTAGTTTTATTAATCTCCGGTTACTTATATTACGGTGTAGGTGCTTGCAACTGCAGGAAGTAGAATTTGGACCATATCTTTTTGAATCAAAATTTCAAGAAATTAACCTAGGAAGAAGGAAAGACTGAGTAAGTGAATGAGTCCCAAGAACTGATATTTGGATTTCCAGTCACTGTACTAATTATCATTTTACAATCTGGACTGAGTTCCAGTGGTGTCGCAAGTCTAATCTAGAAAAAGAAAAGGGGAAGCAAGGAAGAAGACAAACAAGGTGATTATGATATGACTCAGTGAACATTACAAAGGATTTAATGAGGGAGGTGATTTAAATGGCACAGGATAGAGGTAGAATATTCTGAAATGCTGAAGTGCATTAAGCAGCAGAAAGCTGTGTTGGTTTGGGTTTGGTTTTGGTTTGGTTTGGTTTTTTTAAGTATGGCCAGAGTTTCAGGTAACAGGTTGCAAGCTTGAAGAAATTGTAATATTCAGTGATATGACTGACAAGGAATGTATTAAAAAGGGTGTTATTAACTGTAGGAAATGCCAGCTGCTGAAGAAGAGGCAACCACACAAACTGGATGATCTCCTGACGTGACGTTTCCAGCAGAGTTTTCATGCCATATGGAAAGTGTTCTTGAAAGAGCTGGAGCTGAAAGCAGGCTTAGCAGAATGCATCTCCTAAAGAAACTGAGGAATGGAATGTAGTCTTTGTTGTGGCAAGAGAAAAATGCTTTTCCTTGTCCCTTAACTTTCATAATGTACTATGCCTATGGGGTCCTAAATTAATTTATGAGTCTAGCTAGGATGTTGTGGAGATGTCACAGTAGTTACATAGAACCATTTTTTCTGGGTACATAATTTTTGGTATAGAATTTGATTGCCCAGTAAATATTATTGATTCCCAGATGCATTAAATGAAGATCTACTTATAAAACATCTTTTGTATCTCATCTGATATGATATAACTGAGACAAAAGCATGATTGCATTATTGTACTGTTAAGTAGCTTTGTTTTGTACTTTTAGGAACAAAATTGTGTTGTAAGACTATCTTACTAGTGTGATTAAACAGATTGTTTGACACAAGAAAAAAGAGAATTTTATTAACAAAGCAAAAGGGGCAACTTGGGAGGGGGAAAACTAACACTGTAAGTGTAATTTTATAAGTTCGATCAAGGAGAAAAGATTAATGATATCTGGAAATCTAAAAAGGAATTTTTCAAGCACAAAAGCAGCTATGTACGACTTCAGAAAGTTCTTTCTTTTAGAAAATAAACAGAAAATCATTTCCCCTTCTTTTGATTAACTACAGAAAACAGAATCTCTTTTTGCATGGATGGAAAACTCATAATGCATTTTTCCTGCAGTGAGTGAAACTGAATTCAAACCTCATTACAACACCCACCGTCGATACACATTAGTAATGTCATTTACTTACAAGAATTTCAGGAAATATCATTTCTGGAAGTAAGATGATGATGATGTATACAACTTTGCTTTAACATAGCTGATACACACTGGACTATATCTTGCAATGGCAAGTAATAAAAGTGGCAGTCCTTGAGAAAAAATGCAATGTGTCAATCTCAAGATATCTGTTAACCACCGAGCAATACAAAAATGTGGGCCTTATTTTGATTAGTCTGCTAACTCCTTGTCATGGTGCTGATCGTGACCTTCCTGCTGAGGCTGGTAAAATTATACCACATTAGGCTGCATTCTCCTCAGATGTCACAAACACTTTTTAATTGTTTTTATTTATTTCCAATACAGTTTTTAGAGCCACATACAGCATTGGAATAAAGCAGAAACATTTCATTTCTGGCCAGTGGAAATTAAAAGTAAAATACATTGTATCAGGCTGCAGGTAAATGTGTTTGAATATCTTAATCTTGATCAACCCCTGTACAGAGCATTGTAATAAACTGTGGAATTCAGAATAATGCATAAAAATATTTTTTTTTTATTAGGAGCAAATAATTATAAAATTCAAACTTGCTCCATAGGAAATTTAATCCATTGCAATTAACAAACATTAAAGTCAAGTCCAAGATAGGGAAAAAAGTCCAAAAATATACCAGTAACAACGTTAAATAAAAACATACTGATAAAGGGAGTTAAATGATTTGTTATTTTAAGGTTTAAACTGTAATTCTAATGATCTTAATGGCCAGAGCAGCCTCCTGCTGCTGCTGCCAGGAGCAATAAGTGACCAGAGATTGTTTCTCCAAGGAAGTAAAACATTCAGACCTCTAGCTTGTGTATGTCTATTATTATTCTGAAAGCTGTCTGAAACAGAAAGAAAAGTCTGTGAAAGGCAGAGAAAAGAATAGATTTTCCAACTTGGTATTTATATGAACACTAGGGTGGTTGACTTAGTTATATTGAGACCATATTTTCTGAGTTATAATGGATGTAGACCTGTTTTTTTTCAGAGATGTGGACCTCAAAACGTGCTTCAAGAGGTATATATTAGTTCTTGCCTGTTCTGCACTGGAGGAGGTGCAGCGTTCTTTATGGATCTCAATAAGAAAGGTACAAGAGCAAATAGCATAGTAAAATTGCTTTCATAAGAAGGTAGAAATAGGAAGAAAAATATAGATAGCAAGTAAATCTTACCTCCCTTCAGACAGTGGGAACCCTGCTTTTGTGCAGCATCAGATAGACCCCAGATAAATCTTCCCATGGCACACTATGCATATCCCACCTGTGGAGAGGTTCACCCTCCCCCCATACCATAGCTCCTTACATCTGATGTAACAAACAAAATTATACATTTTGTCTTGACAGGTAGAAATATTATGTCTTTCTTAATGCCCATCAGAGCATATCTAGCTACACATATCCAGGAACTGTACCCAGGAAAAACAATTATCCAGGGTATTCCAGCACATTCCCTTACATTGTTTATATAGAGGGCTGCACTGTGGTCACTTGCTATCACGGAGGCTTTTCAAGCCCTGAGTACAAGGCCCAATAAAGTAGACATGGCTTGCTCAAGATCACTAAGTCGTCAAACACAGTATCTTCCTCAAGACTTCCAATACAATGTTGTTGCTCACACTGATAATTTTGTAATGAGATCAGGATTAGTAGGCTGATATCCAAAGTGTTAACTCCATTGTTTTTTTGAGATTTGTAGGTCTTTTTCTCCAAGTAAAACAAAGAATTATGTATCTTAATTTTAGATTTAAAGAATGAACGAGTACCTTAATGTAAATTTTTGGTTAGTAAAGTCAGCTTTCCTGTCAGAAAGGTAGAACTGTCTTCCTTCATTTACAAGTCTCCTGAAATGCCTAGGTATCTGAAATATTTCCACTTTGAGTTTGTTGTTCCTTTGCATACCCTGTCCACCCACACTATATAGCATCTAGGGAAAAAAAAAAAAAAAAGGAAAATCTCTTAAATAAAGTAGTCATTAATCAAACTAAAAGGCCCACACACTAAGTTAAGCCATAATGGATTATCCATTAAAAATAATTGGTTTCATCCAAATAACTTCCCTTTCTGCAGGAACAAACTTAAGCCTTTGGAAAAATTTTGACTAAGAAAAATGGAACAGCTTTGATGCCCAGTTCAGTCCATGTCTCTCTGCTTAATAATTCAATAGTTATTATTGTTCTTCTATGAACAATGACATAATAAATGTGTCCCAATAATGAAATCCAGATTAACAAACTTCTCTTCACAGAAGTTTAAGACTTTGTTAATTTCAGACAGTTTTCAATCATCTGCTTATTATTTGTGATTCTCTCACTGAAATAAGGAAAACTGGTTGAAATCTGAGTCTCTTTTTTTTTTTTTTTTTTTTTTTTAAGGAATCATAGAAATGTTGGTAATCTAGTGCAATCTGCCACTCATATTGGGACTACCGTGATCACAAGACCATGTCAGCTTTAACCTTGTCTGTTTGACTCCTGAAAAGCTTCAAGGATGAATATTCTGCAACCTCTTTGGGCAACACCTTCAGGTCTTATCAAATCTCCTAGTACAAAAATTTCTTCCTAATGTCCAAGCCTCCCAAGCTGGAGTCTATGGACATTATCCATTTTTATATCATCTGCTACTACTGAGAAGACTTTGTTGACACTATCTTTGCAGCTTTTTCAAATAGTGTTAGGAAACTATTAGATAATCTTAAGACTCCAATTCAACAGGTGAAAATGGTCCAACTCTGTCAAACCTGCTTCATATGCCATGTGTTCAAGGTCCCTGGTAATCTGCATGATCTGCTGATGATACCCATCCAAATGTAGTCCAATCTATGGTTTGTCTTATTTCCAGTTAGAATGCTTTGCTGCTTAATAAAAAGCGTGGTATTCAATTTAATCCTTGGTCCTTTCCAGCAGAGCTGCTATCCAACCAGTCACTTTTTAGCCTGTAAAGATGAATAATAATAAAAGAATAAATCTGCCATTGGCGTGTCACCCTTCACTTGTCCTTAATGAACTTCATGAGGTTTCTGCTCGCTCAGTTCTCAAGTTCATCAAGGTCCTTCTGGATTTAATCCATTAAAGTTGTTCACTGCTGCACTTGCACTGCTTCTTGTGAAGTTTGTCCTCCATTGGTTTAGGTGGTTCCTGCTATAGTACTTCTTATATCATTGTCGTGGTTTAACCTGGTGGCAGCCAAATACCACACATCCGCTCACTCACTCTCCCCCCCGCAGTAGGATGGGGAGAGAATCAGAAGGGTAGGAGTGAGAAAAACTCGTGGGTTGAGATAAAGACAGTTTAATAGATCAGAAAAGGGAAAATAATAATAATAATGATAGAACATACAAAATGAGTGATGCACAATGCAATTGCTCACCACCCACGCTGACTGATAACGAAGTAGCGATCGCCACTTCCTGGAGCATGCCTACCATTCATATACTGAGTATGATGTCACATGGTATGGAATACCCCGTTGGCCAGCTGGACCAGCTGTCCTGGCTATGTTCTCTCCCATCTTGTGCACCTGGCAGAGCATGGGAGTTGTCCTTGACTAGGAGGGTATTTAGCAACAACTGAAAACATCCGTGTGTTATCAACATTCTTCTCATACTAAATCCAAAACACAGCACTAGGAAGAAATTTAACTCTATCCCAGCCGAAACCAGAACAATCATAGAATGATAGAATCATACAATCATTAAGGTTGGAAAAGACCTCTAAGATCATCGAGTCCAATCGTCAACCCAACACCACCATGCCCACTAAACCATGTCTTTAAGCACCTCACCTACACATCCTTTAAATACTTCCAGGGATGGTGACTCAACCACTTCCCTGGGCAGCCTGTTCCAAGGCTTAACCACTCTTTCAGTAAAGAAATTTTTCCTAATATCCAATCTAAACCTCCCTTGGTGCAAATTTGCATCATGGGACGCAAATCATAGATTACAACAGTTTAAAATTATACCCATTACAATCTTCACCCTTGGTCCCTTTGGACCAGGTTATAGCGTTTAACATTGCATTGAACTCCTCCTTTTGCCCCTGTTTCAGCATGGACTAATCCATGAGCCACAGTCCTTCAGGGGTGCACCTGTTTGTATCACAGACTTTGTACCTGCTGTGGCATGGGCTTATCCATGGCCATAGTCTTTTCAGGGGTGCACATGCTGCAGCATGGACTTATCCATGGCCACAGACACTTTGAGGTATAGCTCTTCTGGCGTGGACTTATCCAAGGCCATAGATGCTTCAGGGTGTACCTGCTCCCATGTAGACTTATCTGCAGGTCGCAGTCCCTTCAACTTGAGTTCACACTGGAGTTCCAGCCTGTCCAGCACAGCAGCACAGAAACAGCAGCGATGCCCTGGCCATCTGCCAGCCCAGGCGCATCCCCATTGCTGTTATCAAAATGTTCCCAAGCACAGCAGAATAAAATGATCAGCAGTATAGTAGGACAGCAAGCAGCAAAAGCAAAAAGCAGCCACTAACAAGCACTAGACTCTAATATGCAATAAGGCAAGCAAACCCCATGGCAAGCACAGGAGCCTGCCAATTAATAGCTAAAGAGCAATAACAGCTATAAATTCCATCTAGCACACTCCAATCAAATCTGTCATTTTTGTGAACTCTTCAAAACCCACGTTGGGCTCCAAAAAGGACTATTGTGGTTTAACTCTGGCAAGCAACTAAGCACCACACAGCTGCTTACTCACTCCCCTACAGCAGGATGGGGGAGAGAATTGGAAGGGTGAAAGCAAGAAAACTCATGAGCTAAGATAAAGACAGTTTAATAAGTAATGCAAAACTGCATGCACAAGCAAAGCAAAACAAGGAATTCATTCATTACTTCCCATGGGCAGGCAGGTGTTCAGCCATCTCCAGGAAAGCAGGGCTCCATCACGTGTAACAGTTGCTCGGAAAGAGAAATGCCATAACTCCCCCCCCTTCCTCCTTCTTCCCCCAGCTTTTATTGCTGAGCATGACGTCATATGGTATGGAATATCCCTTTGGTCAGTTGGGGTCAGCTATCCCAGCTTTTTCTCCTCCCAACATCTCGTGCACCCCCCGCCTACTTGCTGGCAGGGCAGCGTGAGAAACAGAGAAGGCCTTGAGGCTGTTCAGCAATAACTAAAACATGGGTGTGTTATCAACACTGTTTTCATCACAAATCCAAAACATAGCACCCATACAAGTTACTGTGAAGAAAATTAACTCTGTCCCAGCCAAACATAGTGCAAGCATGTGAACCCTTCTTTTCCCTATTCTAGACTTTATTTGGTATATTTTCAAATTTCCTGAAAGTTTATTCTGACTGTTACTATAGCCAGATGATCATTAAGTGGTTGATTTTGGTGTATCAACCTACTTGAATGTCCATTCATCTAGCTCACTCTTTCTCAGCTTGAATGACAATACTGTGGAAGCTTTACTACACAATGTAGATTGAATCCACATAGTTAATAATTTATCAGTTTGGTCAAGCACTTGGTAAATCCTGCTTACTTTCTTGTATGTGTTTGGAAATGGATTCCAAGAGCACATACCTGGTGACTTCATAGGTGAATGTCACTGTCTTATAGTTCCGCGGGTTCTCCTTCATGCCTTTCTTAAAGATAAACATAACATTTGCCTTAAACCATTTGTCAAGGACCTCCCTACAGCAGTTTTGCAATCTGGTCAGCCAGCTCTTTAAACACTCATGGATTAAATACATCTAACCTTATGGATTTGAACACATCAAGCTGCTTCATGTAGTCTCTGTCTTCTTGTTTCCCCACTGTTAAGTGTCTCTCTACCTCCCTGACTTTACTGATACACAGAAGACTGGAACTATGCTTTGACTGTGAAGATCAATCTAAAAATACCCCATAGAGTATTATGACCTTTTCTGCATTGTCTGTCACTCATTTGTCTCCCCATCCATTAAAACGTACAAGTTTTTCCCAAACTTGCTTTTGTAATTGACGTTGTTACAGAACCCCTTTTTGTTAAACATTACTCTCCCTAGTTAGTTTTAAACTAAGCTGAGCTTAGGCCTTCTTGATTTTGTCCTTAAGTACACAAGCAATGCTTTTTCTCCTTTTTTTTTATTGCCTGTCCTTCTTTCCACTTCTTTTATGTGCTTTTTTTGTCTTTTAGTTGATGAAGAATTTCCCTGCTTAGCTAAGAGGACCTTTGCAAAAACTGCTAATTTTCCTTTAAAACAGGATGATTTTATCCTGAGCTTTCAACAAATATGCTTCAAAAAACAACAACCAATCAACTTTCCAACCACCCTTTGGATCATGAATGAAATCACTTCATGATTGCTTCAGTGTTGTTCTTTGTGTTTCACTCACCACTACTTCTGCTTGTGAATAGCAGATCAAGCAGGCATTGCTCCTGGTTGGTCCTTCTAACAAACAAATGAGGATACTGCTACTAGCATGGTTTAGAAACCATGTTGGTTTACCAACATTATGTTTCCCTCCAAGCAATTGTCAGACTTCTTTTCTTTGTTTTTTATAAGGCCTTATCCTTATCCACTATCTCCTCTTGGTCAGCTGTCTGTAATAGACACCCTCCATGACGTGCAGAATACAGCTTGACAGGATACTCTGAAGAGACATATCCTCATTTTCTTTTTGGAGTCAGTGAGAGAGGTCCCAAATAGAGAGGAAAATTGCTTCTCCAATTCTTCCTTGCCTGTCCTTCATGAGCAGCTTATAGCCCTGGGCTATACTGTGCCTATAGTGGGCTCTAATCCTATGTACTACCCCACCATTCTCCAGGATTGTCAACCACAGTTATGCTAGAGGTACCCACGTTTATTTGCGGCTGCATAGAGAATCAGTGTTTCTATTGAAAAAAAACCAAAACAAAACAAAGACTTGCTGTATTCCATTACTTAAAAGAATATTGTTTTCATTATATTATGGTTACTATTGCTTACAGGAAAATCCAGGGACCTTTTCAGTGAATAGAGAGGACACCAGGAAGATACAAAATCAGTCTATTTGTTACTTTTTAATAAGTAACATATTCCTATGAAATGGGAATTCTCTGTATATTCCTATGAAATAAATTTTGAGAGGCAAAGAGTACATACATACAAAAGTAATGTATTGGGTTTCACAGATCCAACACTTAGAGAATTCATACACTTTCTTCTATGATGAAGTGCAGTATAGCTTGTAACATTGCAAGCAAAGTATCCATGCCAAGATATGGACACAAGGAACATTTACACACAATCTTCTAATTTGAAGGGATGCATTTCCAGGCATACCATACTTTAGAAAAAATTTAAAAAATTACTATTTCTAGCATTCCTTTGAAAACAAAACAACACTTGCATGCAATACTTTAAACACTATACAAGGCTGTCTTTTTTTTACAAGTTCTTTTAGACCTACTCAGGATCAAAAATAATTTACTGAAGTATTTAGATATCTAGTATTTAATTGTTTAATCATCATCATTCAAATTTTAAGAAAATAGTTCCACAGATAGGGAGTATTTAAAAGTTAATTTTTTTTTCAGATAAAATTTTCAATCATTTCAATGAAAGAAAGAAAAAACAGATATTTCCATAGAAATAAATTCTAGTGGGTGAATGATTCACTTGAAACAAATAGAAAAAAAAGTATGCACACCCATCAAAATAGAAATCAGCATTTTGGCATTATTAATATCTATTAAAATCTAAAATCTAAAACTAAAATTAAACTAAACTTCATCTAACAGTATTTGATAGTCATTGATAGCCAGGCTATTTATGTCAACAAGAGCAAGTCTATAAGAATTCTTTTGTATGTCTGCTACAAGTTTTTAATGTGTGTTTTCATGTAATAATGCATAGGATAGTGACATATTGGCATATGAAATGAGGTAAATTCAAAAAATTTGGCAGAGTTTAATAACACTGTTTAATTACTTGAATTTAAATCATAAATGAACATTACATTTCTGGATCAGATGTCTTTTGTTATTGGACAAATTCCATACCTAAAAAATCTGCAACTGAAAAAAATATACAGTTCTTTGCTCAAAAGAAACAACACTTACTAACTGTTCAAAGTATTTCGGAAGATACCCTTTCATTTTGTTCTGTGACCTTTCAGCACCATGTCCAAAAATCAGATTTCTAACTATTTTAATCTCTGTTAAATTTCTCCCTATTATCCTGATAGCTAAATACTGAAGTGTGTATTTCAGAAAGGTTTGTATTTCAGTCATGCTACTCTCATTTAAAGTGAAATAAGTGCAAGCAAGGAAGCTCCCTGCATGTAAGAGAGCTGGAAAACATTAAAATTAACAAATCAGCCCACCTAGCACTTCTGTACATTAATTTCCCATCTGTAAAAGAGAAATAATAACACATCTTTAGCTTCTAGGTCATTCAGTACCTTCATATTAAAATAGCTGATAACATGCTTTTCTGATGTAGAATACAGCAACGTTAGAAATGTAGATGGAATATATTATATACTTGAAATCTGAGAAGTTCTTAAGATTTATGATTTTTTTTTTTTAAGAAGGGGTGCACTAAAGCTTGTGACGTTGATGAATGATGATGATGAACGAGGTGTAATGTCAATTCTAGATGAGAAGCTGTAATACATTGTGAAGAAACCCTCCAAGAACTATATCATGGCTGAACTTAAGTGCTCTTTGAATACCCACCTGAATTAAGGTCCATTAAAAGCAATACTTTTTAAAAGAACCTACACATATTCACCGCAAAGTTACCTCAAAATCTATTTGCGGGTGAAAAAGAACACACCATTTATATGGAGCTGAGAATTTATTGACAAGCCAATTAATATTTTAACACCATAATCAAAATGCAGCAATTATTATTAATCCTGTTACAATAGCACTATCATTCATAGTTCTAATTAATATAGAAAAGTCACATTAATAATACCCTCATATTATTATAAATGCTAATAACTACTCCTTTTGTCTGCTTTTGTGCACTAAAGCCAGATTAGGCCAAGGCAAGCTTGGGGAAGCCCTGAATGCCTGCACTGCCAGGTCAATACAAACCTCATGGCTTTTTACTAGGAAAGGCAGAAATCATATTTACTAGTCTATAATAAAATCCATGTGGACCTAGTTTTTATACCAGTCCTTGCAAGCTTGTTTACTTTCTCATGTGTCTGGGCAATTACCTATCCAATTTTAATGTCCACATGCCCATTTTTGCAGATATATTTAGCTTGCTTTCAGCAGAATTTGCATCTGATGTTTTTATTTTTTAATATTAAAGTCAATCCTGGATGAAAAAAAAAAAAAGAAATTTAATTAATTTGAAAGAAAAGAAACTCAAGTCGAGGTTGAAAGACAGTAAAATTTAAACAATGCAAAGGAATACAAATAATTTTGTTCTGTAGACAATGAAAACTGACAGAGCACATAGCCTGCTTTCCCTTGTGCAAGTCAATAATATCGTATTTCTTTACAAGAAACTCTCTGCTAGACTTTTTGTGACACAGACCATAATGAAAAAAGGACCCAATATTATATGAGGAAAGTGATTTGACTTAGATTTGACTCTACATACATTGCCCCAACTTGCAAAGAAGAATTATTAAACACCAAACAGTTGATCCTGGAAAAGAGGTGTCTTTTCACAGTAAAATCCCTCTCTTTTTGCTCATGGTAATCCCTTCTATTTTCACCAACTGTAATTCTAAGGTAGTTTTTAATGGAAACAAAAAAGGCATTTAAGGAACCTATTTATTTTATTGTAGGTGAGTGGTAAGCAATTGCACTGTCAGGTTTAGCCCTGTATCTGTCCTGTTTTAGAATATGAAGTGGAACCCACCTTCACACATGCTGTGAGAATATATTGTCCAAGAACAGACTCATCTGTTTTCTAAGACAGGTCTCTTTCTATATGTATTCTTGTTGAACTTGTTCTACAGTTTATGACCAGCTGAGTACCAGCTAGACAAAGGCATCAATCTGTTTCCCAGCATGTGAGTGAGCGCTGCAACAAATAGCTATAGAATTGGTGCTCTTCCATGGCTCTTTCCAGTGTACTGAAAATTTAATTAAATAACTGGAGCAGATCCAAGGCCACAGCACCCGAGTATTTTGCAGTACAAACTTAAATGGACATTTTACTGGCTTATGGGAAGCCTTAATTAATTACAAATTGAGAATTAAATGAGAGGTTCTTCTTTGGCCTATATTCAGAGTAGACAAACTTACATATTTCTGTATATAATGGTGTCTAAGGTTGGTTAGATGGGATTATATATTGCCTGTTGCTTTTTGACATTGAGGAACTATTCATTGAAAGGATTCATTCCTAACTAATGAAGCAAATACATATTTATGGCAAAGAACTCAATATCAAAAAGATCTACTTATGCTGCCAAAGAACTTAGCTCTCCATACCCAGATCACCTTATCATTCATACGGTATGAGTGTTAGTTTATTCCCAGACTACATTTTGAAGAACAGGTTTCCAGTGGAGAAAAACAACTTTCAACATGGTTCTTATGACTGGGATCATATCATGCTTATACTCCTCCAATCTACACAATCCTCCAGTGCCCATCTAGTAATGCAGGCACCCTTATATAACACTCTTTGTCATATAAACTATGTCCTTATTTTTTTACTATAAAAAAAACCACATGGATTTGCTCAGTACTATGATTTCAAACATTTTATAGTGAAAGAAATGTATAAAACATTATAATCACATTTTAGAGCTATAGCACACCACATAGGGCTTGGACTGGGATCCAGTGTCAAATGATTTCATAGAAAAGTATGGGTTGGAAGGGACCTTTAAAGGTAATCTAGTCCAACCACCCTGCCATGGGCAGGGACATCTTCAACTAGATGAAGATGCCCCGTCCAACCTGATCTTTAATGTTGCCACGGAT
The DNA here is from genome assembly GCF_964195595.1 of Calonectris borealis. Classification (NCBI taxonomy): domain Eukaryota; kingdom Metazoa; phylum Chordata; class Aves; order Procellariiformes; family Procellariidae; genus Calonectris; species Calonectris borealis. Next base: position 168,438,778 of record NC_134312.1, read on the forward strand.
GGGGCATCACCACCTCTCTGGGCAACCTGTGCCAGTGTTTCACCACCTTCACTGTAAAAAATTTCTGTCTTATATCTAGTCTAAATCTACCTTCTTTTAGTTTAAAACCTCCTCCTTGTCCTGTCACAACAGGCCCTGCCAAAAAGTTTGTCCCCATCTTTCTTATAAGCCTCCCTTAAGTACTGATGGGCCGCCATAAGGTCTCCCCGAAGCCTTCTCTCCTCTGGGCTGAATAACCCCAACTCTCTCAGCTTTTCTTCATAGGAGAGGTGTTCCATCCCCCTCATCATTCTTGTGGCCCTCCTATGGACGTGCTCCAACAGGTCCATGTCTTTCTTGTGCTGAGGGCTCCAGACCCGGACACATTACTCCAGGTGGGGTCTCATCAGAACAGAGTAGAGCGGCAGAATCAACTCCCTCGACCTGCTGGCCACGCTTCTTTTGATGCAGCCGAGGATATGGTTGGCCTTCTGGGCTGTGAGTCCACATTGCAGGCTCATGTCCAGCTTTTCATCCCCCAGTACCCCCAAGTCCTTCTCGGCAGGGCTGCTCTTAATCCTTTCATCCCCCAGCCTGTATTGATACCAGGGGTTGCCCCGACCCAGCTGCAGGATCTTGACCTAGGCCTTGTTGAACCTCATGAGGTTCACAGGGGCCCACTTCTCGAGTTTGTCCAGGTCCCTCTAGACGGCATCCCATCCCTCAGGCATGTCAACCCCACCACTCAGCTTGGTGTCGTCGGCAAACTTGCTGAGGGTACGCTTGATCCCACTATGTCATTGATGAAGATATTAAAGAGTACTGGTCCCAATATGAATCCCTGAGGGACATCACTTGTCACCGACCTCCATCTGGACATTGAGCTGTTGACCATGACCCTCTGGATGCGATCATCCAACCAATTCCTCATCCACCGGACAGTCCACCCATCCAATCCATACTTCTCCAGTTTAGGGAGAAGGATATTGTGGGGGACTATGTCAAAGGCCTTACAGAGGTCCAGATAGACAACATTGCTAGCCCTTCCCATGTCCACTGATATAGTCACTCCCTCCTAGAAGGCCACTAGCTTAGTCAGCCAGGACTTGCCCTTGTTGAAGCCATGCTGGCTGTCTCAAATCACCTCCCTGTCTTCCATGTGCCTTAGCATAGCTTGCAGGAGGATCTGTTCCATGATCTTCCTAGGCACAGAGGTGAGACTGACTGGCCTGGAGTTCCCCAGGTGTTCCTCTTCTCCCTTTTTAAAAATGGATGTTATGTTTCCCCTTTTCCAGTCAGTGGGAGCTTCACCGGACTGCCACAACTTCTCAAATATGATGGATAGTGGCTTAGCAACTTCATCTGCCAGCTCCCTCAGAACCCGCGGATGGACCTCATCGGGTCCCATGGACTTGTGCACCTTCAGGTTCCTTAGATGGTCTCGAACCTGATCTTCTCCCACAGTGGGAGGCTTTTCATTCTCCCAGTCCCTGCCTTTGCCTTTTATAGCTTGGGCAGTGAGGCTTGAGCACTTGTCGGTGAAGACCGAGGCAAAAAAGTCGAGTACCTCTGCCTTCTCCATATCCTTGGTAACCAGATCTCCCATTTCATTCTGGAGAGGTCCCACATTTTCCCTAGTCTTCCTTTTATCCCTGATGTACCTGTAGAAGCTTTTCTTGTTGCCCTTGACATCTCTGGCCATATTTAATTCTATCAGGGCTTTAGCTTTGCTAATCTGATCCCTGGCTGCTCGGACAATTTCTCTGTATTCCTCCCAGGCTGCCTGTCCTTGCTTCCACCCTCCGTAGGCTTCCTTGTTGTGTTTGAGTGTGTCCAGGAGCTCCTTTTTCATCCATGCAGGCCTCCTGGTGTTTTTGCCTGATTTCATCTTTGTTGGGATGCATCGCTCCTGAGCTTGGAGGAGGCGATCCTTGAATATTAACCAGCTTTCTTGGGCCCCTCTTCCCTCCAGGACTTTGTCCCATAGCACTCTACCAAGCAGAGCCCTGAAGAGGCCAAAGTCTGCTTTCCTGAAGTCCAGGGTAGTGAGCTTGCTGCACGCCCTCCTCCGTGCCCTAAGGATCTTCAACTCCACCATTTCATGGTCAGCCAAGACTGTCCTTGAGTTTCCCATTCACCTCCAGCCCCTCCTTGTTGGTGAGAACAAGGTCCAGCATAGCACCTCTCCTCATTGGCTCCTCTATCACTTGGAGAAGGAAGTTATCATTGATGTATTCCAGGAACCTCTCGGATTGCTTATGCCCTGCTGTGTTGTCCCTCCAACAGATATTGGATTGGTTGAAGTCCCCATGAGGACCAGGGCTTTTGAACGTGAGGCTGTTCCTGTCTGTCTATATAGGGTCTTATCCGCTCAGTCTTCCTGGTCAGGTGGCCTGTAACAGACCCCCACCATAATATCACCTGTCCCTGCCCTCCCTTTAATCCTGACCCATAAGCTCTCAGTTGGCTCCTCATCCATCCCCAGGCAGAGCTCCATACACTCCAGCTGGTCATTGACATAAAGGGTGACACCCCCTCCTCATCTCCCCTGCCTGTCCTTCCTAAAGAGCCTGTATCCTTCCATTCCAACACTCCAATCATAGGAACCATCCCACCATGTCTCCGTGATGACAATAAGATTGTAGCCCTGCAGGCTTGCACACGTCTCTCACTCCTCTTGTTTATTCCCCATGGTACGTACGTTTGCATAGAGGCATTTAAGTTGGGCCCCCAATGAAGCTGTCTTCCTGGCTGGGGTTCCCTTGTGCTGCTCTTCAGGTGCCCTCCTGCTGACCTGTGGTCCTTCTCCAGGCTCTCGGCATCTATTGCTGGCCCTGGCATCAAACTGCTAGGAGTGGGATGGATTGAGGTTCCCCTCACATCCATTTGTAACATGGATGTGGCTTGTCTCCTCCAGAAGAAACTACAGAGCCTTGGCTTGCAGGTGAGAAAAATAGCCAGTAGAATTTATGCACCTGGCAGTATAATTTAAGTTTGGGCGTCTAGTGTTTCTGCAATGATAAAAAAAAAAAAAATAGAAAGAAAGAACATGATAAGATTGTTTGTTATTTTTAGCAGGACCAATTAGCAGACATTCAATTGAGGAAAGAAATGCAGACATCCTTAAATGCAAAAGAGTGTTAGTGACACTGATTTCAGTATCTAAAATGGTTAAATATTTGCAGAAATGTTTACAGAACAAGCCCCCAAACGATCAAACCCATTTTAGGGATAAAGAATGTTGGGGATTCTTTGATGGATGTTTTCCTGTTTACGTTTAGAGTGATTCCTATGTGATGTGACTGCCATTGTTACCAAATCCCATCCTTCATTTCTTTCAGAAATGACATCAAAGACTTCCAGGTCCTCCTAAGCTGGTTTGAAAAAGCATCTTCTTTGTTATTAATTTATTACTTGATGCTTTTTTCCTCACTTTTAAAGGTCTCAGTGATTTGAATTAAACTGTCCCCAGGCTCAGCTTGGCAAACTATTCTGTCTTTCCCTTTTTTTTTTTTTTATTTTTGGCAACATGTTTGTTTCAGCTGGTTTTCCCTAAGGTTTTACAGTTCCATATATAATCTATTTCTATTAACGATGATGAAATGCTAACAGCAATGAAAGGACTGCTCAGTTTTTAAAGATTATGAACTCCTAGTCATTGAAATGACATCTGAACTTTTTAGATCTAAATTGAGTTTTTGTCTGTTTATTAACTTTTGCTCTAAACACTCACTGCTCCTTCAGACAAAATATCCTCTCTCATTTAATATGTCAGGAAAGAATAGGAAAATGCTGGATGTTGCAAATTTCTGTATTGTGCTTTTCCCAGTGACAGGATGTTAAAGTACAAGGGGCCATGATTTATCTTGTCATACTTCTTATTCTTTTTTGGTCTACCAGGTGCAAGAGAAGGTCACCAAAAAGATAAAGATACTACAAGTTTCTAAACTTTTCTTATATTCTACTACTTGTTATTTTCCTTTAACACTTACTTATTAAGATGTAGCATTTTTGGTATTAAACTATTTCCTTGGTGTCATGAATGAGTGGTTTAGAGGCCGCTCAAAGAATCACTGTTGATGGTATTAGCAGAAAGTGATTTTAATAGAAATTTATAAAAGCGCGACTTAGCAGAGTTCGATGGCAAGGTTTACTCTATCAATTACTACACAGATGAAGTATACAAAGAAAAGAGCCTGGGAAACTGAGAAGTCCTTGGCTAATGTAAATACTACTTAGAAACAACTAAAACATGAGCGTGTTATCAACATTATTCTCATACTAAATCCAAAACACAGCACTATACCAGCTAGTAACAAGAAAATTACTTCTATCCCAGCCAAAGCCAGGGTATTGTGTTAGAACTGAGTTGGGATGATTTATACAGAGGCCGAGAATGAAAAGATTAAGGGATACCCTCCCGTTGAGTCATGAGGTTCTGAGTAGACCCGGCTAGGCCTACCCCTAGTCCCAGACTTGGTCAACGGTATATGTCTAAAGATTATGTGTTTAGCAGCAGTCTAAGGTTCATTTACAATCTTAAAATAGAGCATAAGATTTTAGCAGACTATATTTGCTAGCAGGTACATTCATCAATACACACACACACGCACACGGATGCAAAGATGGATAAATATACAAAGATATACCTGTTAAAAATCCCCCTCGAGTTCAGTGAAATACTAACGTAAAATGTCTTGGCATTCTCAATGGGCGAAGGGTTGATCCTCGAGGAGCATTGCAGCCCAGGTCCCGTGCCAGCCGGCAACGGTCCTCCGAATATCACAAACTCGAGAGTTTGCAAACTCTGAGGAACATTTCACTCAGAGGGAGATTCTGGGTGCAACCTGCTGCAGTCCAGGAGAGCTCAAAGGGTCTCACTTAGGACCACCATTTATAGGTGCACAAGATGATTGACTTTAATCATCTGTAAATTTCTATCCTGGTCGCAGTCCAAGGCAGTAGCGATTAAAATTCTGAAGGTTTCAGTGGTGTTTCAACTGAACTACAACTCAGATAAGATGATGCCTGGGACAGGCAGTGGGAGTACATTCCCAGCCTTAGCCATGCAGAGTTTCTGATATGGTCAAGGAGTGTTCAATCATCAGATTCAGTGCACCAAGGCTGAGGTTTCATGGGAATTTCTGAGATCAACGAGCGGCCCAAGAGAGGGGTGGGGGGATGCACCACCACACTTGGTAAATGAAACCATTGTTTTTATAGCCAACTTCAGAGTCTGTCTGGGTTTTTTTTGTTTGCTTGTTTATTTTTACATTACACAAACAGACATGAGAATATCGATCTGTGTGTTTATGTTTTATACTTCACTAAGAGTGTTTGGGAAATTCACAAAATCAGAGCTTATTAATGCAAGAAAATGGTATTACTTTTGCAGTTACACTTCTCTGCACTGTGCCACTTGTTTAAGATTATCATCATCTTATAACTGTTGCCCTTGAATTTGTTAGGAGGATATAAATTGACTTGGACCACATGAAGACTGTACTCCATCGCTGTCTCTGCTGTATCTGTTCTGATGGTAGAGAGATTAATTTTCCAGTGTTGTGATTCTAAGAGCTTTCATAAGCATTAAATTGATTTTTAAAAGATAACCAGTTATGTAATACAGAGCTACAACTCCATCACTGAAATCTTAGAGCACAGAAGTAGGGCTTGAGTTTGCGTGCTTGATTGCCAGAAACCTAAAATAGACATTTTGTTTTAATTACAATCATTCATGTATGCCAATACTTTAATGTAAGGGCTAGTCCAAATGTAATATATGCTTATTCTCTTTATCTAACAAAATAGCTACATTCATGTTGTATAACTATTAATTAGAAAGCATAAAGACAAAAATATTACTAGATACCAAATGACACAATCTTGATCTTGCTAACAGCTACAGATGTAAGAACTTTGTTTATAGTTGTAAACATTTGAAGAAGGGAGGTGTCAGTAAAGCAGATAAAGACAAACTTTTCAAAAATCATTAGTCATCTTTTTAGTCCTTCAGTTTCCTAGAAAAAGTGAAAGAAACATTGAAAAAGTAATTAATTTGATTTAATTGATTTAGAAAGATGAATTTAAAAATACACTAATCTGAGGTGTTTATGAAGAGCAGTGTGTTGTGGTTTAACTGAGATGTCTAAATTAAAAGTATAGTTGCCCCAGGCATCTTTCTTTTTGGCATAGACTGCACTTTTAAAGTGCCTATTTCTACCTGATTGTGAAGACAGGTACTTCAAATTTAAACATCTAATTTTCAGATGGTTACAGCTAGCTGAGATGAACCTTCCCACTTTCTGAGTCAATATCAGTAATTTTCTGGCTATGGAGTATCATGACACAATCCTCAGACAAACAAACCCTCATTTTCAGCATACTTCATCTACTGTGGAAAGCACAAAACACAGGTGAACCACTGGTATATAGAATCATAGAATCATAGAACAGCCCAGGTTGGAAGGGACCTCGAAAGATCACCTGGTCCAACCTTTCATAGAAAGGGAGCCTAGATGAGATTATCTGGCACCCTGTCCAATTGCATCTTGAAAATCTCATGAAGAAAAAGCATAGAATCAGATTAGAAATCAATGATAAGTTGAATTCATAAATTGACAGAGAGTTTTCCTGTTGTGAAAAACAGTGATATTGAAGAAATCTTAAGAGATACTCAAGGATTGGAAGCTGTCTAAAACCCAGACATGGACTGCACAGAGATAACCCCTGTGCTTCAGGAGCTTGTCTTTGAAATAGACTAAATGTTCTAGCTACAAATCCTAGATTCTTTAGCACCTTAACATTTGAAGAATGGATTATCAGCAGCAGAAATGATGTTTTCTGTGTGCAAATAGAATAGAAAGCTGAGTTTCAAATTATCGTTATCTAAATTTGGATATGTGCAAAGTTGTATCGAATGATTAAAACACCAAGGAAGTTAAACTGAAGTATATCAAAACTACTGATAAGCAAGTATCATTTCAACAAAACAATAAAGCTTATGGTAATTTAATTATGTATTTGAGGGTAATGAAAACTTATACTCAAGAGGAAAGTACAAGCAACACAAATGTTAAAAAGTGATGTGATCTTTAAAAAGTAACTTGAAATGCAGGTCTTTCTTTTCTATCCATAGGATGAACAGCCTTATTTTTGATATTCAACTTCAATACTTAATTGAAGGCATATGTCTATCCTGTCTCTAAACACTAATTACTACACTAAGTCATATTTCACTGGGACTTCAATGTCCTCTTTTTCCTGATCTGATTTTTGAGGTATTTTGCAAGTAGAACAAACATACACTGCATCAGTAATTCAACAGGATCAGTGCTGAGATTTGCAAGGTTATTTTTATTTTTATTTTTAAATCTTCCAGCTGATGTCACAGAAGAAACACTTAGATGCTGAGAATTTTAGACTGTGTCCCTATTTGAGAACCTAGTAGGAATTGAATTTTTTTGTAAAACCCATCCTCAGTAGTGTTCTGAAAATCTGATTCCAAGCACTGAACAATCTGCCCTTAATAATAAAAAAAAAGGTAATAAGGAAATTCATACTTCATTTCCAGCTGCGCAAACTGCAGCAACAATTAATCAAAAACCACACCAATGTAACAAATTAATTTCCATCTGAATAATCAGAAAGCTCTGAAAAAAATCCAGAATATTGTGCCTATACACTGTAATGGTTTTTGTTATCCCAACAATTTGTTCTGTACTATAGCAAAACCATTTTTTTCTACCTGTCAAAACCCCATTTTATCTTTAGTGTTTTAAAATGACAAGTCAGTTTGGCAGCAGCTACAATGTATTTTTCCCATGACATTATTCTCCTATTGCTAGTGTTAATTGATAATTTATAAAATATTATATTATGTGTTATCCTTTAAAATATGCAAATTCATGGAGCATATCTACTCTTTCTATAATATTACCAGACTTGTATAACCTCTACTAATCTGCCTCATTTATTAATAATAACAGGAAACAGATCAGTTCTACCTCATGTCTCAGCTGCATGTGAGAATTGAGAGCATTAGGAATATTCACAATGGGCATGTGCTGTAATCCATCTGCCACCATCTTATGCTGTCAGTGCTAGATGAGAGGGATGTGACACATTATTTGCCAACATTTTCCCAGCCAGTGTGATACTGGAAAAGAAAAATGGATTGCATTACCTGTTCCAGACAGATTCACCACTCCAAAAATGTAACATCAAGAATAAATCTATTTAGTATGATTTTACTTTCAGAGCTAAAAACTAACTAAAAAAAATAGTGTAGAAGTATAATTTTGATTTTTATTTTTTTTTAGGGTGAACAAATGAACAGTATTGTTTTTCTGACATTTCATAATATCTAATTGCTTGATGTGCTCCCATACTTGAAATGACAGAGACGAAAACTCATGCTTCTCTGAATCACCCAAACTAATACTCATTATGAGCGCAATGTGATGTGAAAATGGATTTTTATGATTAAATTCACACACTATGGGAATGGTTTTCCAAAGAGTTTATTCTGGGCATAACTTTACAACAGTTAAGTTTTCTGAAGCTTTTCAATGTACCTTTTAGGATAAAAGCTTGCAAAAAAAAACCCTACAGTATTAAAACCCCATAGATTTTATTTAAGTGTAAGTACAAGATATAAAACACACACAGCAGTGTATGAGTTTGTGTGCATTTGTGTGTACATGTAAGTATGTATGTATGTAAGTATGTATGTATGTATGAAGCAAGGACAGGTATCCTGGGAGGAATACAGAGAAATTGTCCTAGCAGCCAGGGATCAGATTAGGAAAGCTAAAGCCCTGATAGAATTAAATTTGGCCAGGGATGTCAAGGGCAACAAGAAAAGCTTCTATAAGTACGTCGGGGATAAAAGGAAGACTAGGGAAAATGTGGGACCTCTCCAGAACAAAACGGTTACCTGGGATATGGAGAAGGTTGAAGTACTCAATGGCTTTTTTGCCTCGGTCTTCACCAACCGAGTGAAGGCTCAACCGGTGAGGCTCAAGCCTCACCGCCCAAGCCGCAGAAGGCAAAGGCAGTGACTGGGAGAATGAAGAACCACCCACTGTGGGTCAAGATCAGGTTCGAGACCATCTAAGGAACCTGAAGGTGCACAAGTCCATGGGACCCAATGAGATCCTGGGTCTTGAGGGAGCTGGCATATGAAGTTGCTAAGCCACTATCCGTCATATTTGAGAAGTTGTGGCAGTCCGGTGAAGCTCCCGCTGACTGGAAAAGGGGAAACATAACCTCCATTTTTAAAAAGGGAGAAGAGGAACACTTGGGGAACTCCAGGCCAGTCAATCTCACCTCTGTGCCTGGGAAGATCATGGAACAGATCCTCCTGCAAGCTATGCTAAGGCACATGGAAGACAGGGAGGTGATTCGAGACAGCCAGCATGGCTTCAGCAAGGGCAAGTCCTGCTTAAGCAACCTAGTGGCCTTCTAGGAGGGAGTGACTACATCAGTGGACATGGGAAGGGCTACCAATTTTGTCTCTCTGGACCTCTGTAAGGCCTTTGACATGGTCCCCCACAACATCCTTCTCTCTAAACTGGAGAGGTATGGATTGGATGGGTGGACTGTCCGGTGGATGAGGAATTGGTTGGATGATCGCATCCAGAGGGTCATGGTCAACAGCTCAATGTCCAGATGGAGGTCAGTGACAAGTGATGTCCCTCAGGGATTCGTATTGGGACCAGTACTCTTTAATATCTTCATCAATGACATAGTGGAATCGAGTGCACTCTTGACACCAAGCTGAGTGGTGGGGTTGACATGCCTGAGAGATGGGATGCTGTCCAGAGCGACCTAGACAAGCTCGAGAAGTGGGCCCCTGTGAACCTCATGAAGTTCAACAAGGCCAAGGGCAAGGTCCTGCAGCTGGGTCGGGGCAACCCCTGGTATCAATACAGGCTGGGGGATGAAGGGTTTGAGAGCAGCCCTGCCGAGAAGGACTTGGGGGTACTGGTGCATGAAAAGCTGGGCATGAGTCTGCAATGTGCGCTCGCAGGCCAGAAGGCCAAACCGTATCCTGGGCTGCATCAAAAGCAGTGTGACCAGCAGGTTAAGGGAGGTGATTCTGCCGCTCTACTCTGTTCCGGTGAGACCCCACCTGGAGTACTGCATCCAGGTCTGGAGCCCTCAGCACAAGAAAGACAGGGACCTGTTGTAACAGGACAAGGGGTAATGGTTTTAAACTAAAAGAGGGTAGATGTAGACTAGATATAAGGAAGAAATTTTTTACAATAAGGGTGGTGAAACATTGGAACAGGTTGCCCAGAAAGGTGGTAGATGCCCCATCCATGGCAACATTCAAGGTCAGGTTGGATGGGGCTCTGAGCAACCTGATCTAGTTGAAAACATCCCTGCCTATGGCAGGGGGGTTGGACTAGCTGACCTGTAAAGGTCCCTTCCAATCCAAACTATCCTATGATTCTATGATTCTATGCACACAGGAATGCTATCTGAAAAGTATTTTGGCAAGTGGCAGCAATTGGCAAGTGGACAGCATTTTGGTTTTTTTGCAATTTGAACTTACCATTAGTGTTATATCCAAGTCCAAAACCAGTTATTGCTAAACATTAATTTATTTAATTAATATATTTGAAAATGAACCATATGTGATTCCAATTAATTGTAAAGTCATACAGAATGCTTTAGCAAAGACCACGTAAAAGAAACAAATCAAGCATCACAATACATGTGTTTGTAGGCATATAGAGATTCACAGACAAAGTGTGCTTAACTTTCACCTTTTGGGGCAAAAAAGACTAAATTACCTAACAAGAACAGTATAATTTTGATGTAAGAGGAAATAGTTAATTCACAAATGGAAGATTTTGTTTTTCTTTTCCTCTATATTTTTTTTTTTTTAATTAATAACTAGCACATAGCCAGTTACTTGGATTTCTTTCTCTTCTTTGAATTTTCTCTTCACACTATTGACTCCTCGTCCTCTTATTAATTTGATTTTTTTTAAAATGTTAGAAAAGACTTTTAAATTCACTGGAGTGATTCTGATTCCAAGGAAAAGCTATATAAAATTTCCTATACAGCTTCATAATCCTTTCACAATTTGTCAGTGTAGAAATATAAGCCTTACCAGCTTTAACAGTAAAGAAAGATGTAATTCCTAGTGATATTTTAGTTTTTTATTGATCTTTTACTAAGTCATACTGTTATACTCTGTGAAAAATGTTCATGTAAGGGTCAAAAACATAGATAAGATTGAAGCTGATATTTGTTGTCTCTTATTTTTTGCCCCTTCAGAACACATTTGGAGAGTGTGATGGCAATGCTTGTGATATGACATATCCTGGTGGAAGAGTTAGATAATAAAGGTCCCCAGCTTCCTTTCAATCATGATACTGACTTTATGTATTTTTTCATTGTGAAGTGTCTGGCAATCGTGAACAGTGTGACAGAGTTACTTGTTTAGTCAATAACATATTCCGTATTTCACAGTTCAGGCAATTCATCTGCATTTGCCTTTTGACATTTGCAATTGGAGACTTCTACTGTTTAGCTCATAATAGTGCAAAACAATGTATCAGTAAAACAATTATTTTCTTAAAGCCTGTGCATATAAAAGATTAGAGTTACCATGGAGTCACAAGTACAAATCAAATAAACTGTATCTTTCTTGGCACACGCACACACACAGAGGTGATTATGTTGGTTTTTGTACAGTACCTGATCTGTCTAATATGGTCATCGGCTTTTTTATCCTAATCCCTATCTATAAAATGACTTCTTGTTTTGAAAAGCTCCAAATCACTGAGTCAGCCACATTCATTGGTTTATTTTAAAAATTTTCTGCACTTATAAATAAGCTACAACAGGGTCTTTAAGACCTGTACCAAAGAATTGTAATAATGAATCTCCTTCACCTCTTTTATCTCTCTTGTTCTTTTTCCCCCTCTATAAACGTCTAAAAAGCAGTATCATTATCTTGTGGTTTTGTTCTTAACATTTATATCGTTAAGTGTTAAAAAAATGAACTTGTTCACCAAAACAAATACCTAACATCCTGACCAATACCATCTCACTGCTTCTTTTATTCCAAATTAGACTTCTTACATGAGTCTGTAGTATCTTCTTTTATACTTATCTTGTGAAATGTCTGGGATAAGTTCATCTTTTTGTTCAGTGTTTGTACTGCTCAAGGGAGACCTAGGTTGTGACAAGGGCCCCGAGGCAGTACAGTTATATAAAAGGTAATTCAGGAAAGGGTGCATATTTCAAAGTGACACATTTAAGAAAACAGAAATTCTACAAAATAATAGATAAGACATCACTACATATAAAATCATGAATTTTCCAGAGACTAATGCAATTCAATGCTGGTCAAATATAAGTACTGCAAATCAAGGATGTGGACAGAACCTAGTGTTAACATAAATGAGTCTCACATCTTTCTGTTAAAAGGGTGTATGTATGAATACTGCTGAAATTTTTGTTTTGCCTAAATGGTAATTTTGGTGCGTTGACCCCAGCTGGCAGGTAAGTCCCCACCCAGTTGCTTGCTTATTTCCCCCCAGTTTTATTGCTGGGCATGATGTCATATAATATAGAATATCCCTTTGGTCAGTTGGGGTCAGCTGTCCCGGCTGTGTCCCCTCCCAGCCTCTTTCCCACCCCCAGCTTACTGTTGGGGGAGAGAGTGAGGCCTCGAAGTTTTGCAAGCACTGTTCAGCAATAGGTAAAACTTTGGTGTGCTATAAACACTGTTTTGGTCACAAATCTAAAACACAGCCATATGGGCTGCTATGAAGAAAAATAACTCCATCGCAGCCAGATCCACTACAATAATGGAGGACTTGACTTTTTTTTTCCTTTTTTTAATCTGTGGTCATTTAAACACTATATTTATTGACTTTTCTGAATATAAAACTGCTTCTTGAGAAATGTTATTGTTTCTTGAGAAAGAAAAGTGTATACCAGAATCTCCCGTCCCCCTTGTAATTGCACTGAAGAATCTAAAAATTAAATATATGTTTTATGGTCACAATAACACTTTTTTATACTTTACCTAGTACTCTCTTGTTGTTCATTAATTCCATGGCTGAAGTGAAAATATACGGGGAAATTATCTTCAAATGAGAATATTGAGAAACAATGAACAATAATTATTTGGGTTTTTTTCTATGCATGCCAAAATGTGACAATGTTTCATAGATATTAAGTTAACAGATCTGTTCTTCTGTGAATCATATTATGTACTCTGAGTGTGCAATAGGTTTCAAATAATAATTATTTAGTGAGAAAACACTTGCAGATAAATAGTAAGCTGTGGTACCATTCTGTTATGTTATGGTATTGCTAGAAAAGTAAGGAAATAAAGCAAAGGAACAAAAAACAAGCTACATCCAATTACATATTTCCTATTCTTGGAACTTAAAGAAAAGGCAATTTTATTCAAAACCACACATATTTGTGTATATTTCACTCAGAATATTTCTGTATATTTTGTTTCAGGAGATGCCAAATTTATGTCGTCACTCACATACATGAAATCTCACCTTTGTTTTAGAAATCACTAGATATCATGAGAAACGTTTTGAAATATCAACATGAAGTATGTATATGCCAAAACATCCAGCAAGCAGAGAAGTATTTAATACATCACCTTAGCACTGAAAACCCAAGTTTAGTCTCTTACAAAGGTACTTAATACCAGACTGACATGCCATCTGGGTGTAAGAAATGCCTCAATTAAACCTACAAAATAGTAAATAATACAGGGAATGATATAGAGAGAACATGTGGTGAGAGATCTTTGAAGAGCAGCTTTAGTTACACTTCAGTTGAGCCTAACAATTATACAGCAAATGATTCCTGGCCTTTGTTAAAGAAAATAGGCTAGACTCCTTTATTTATCCAAGAATGTAAATAGAGAAGTCCACTGGACAGATGGAAATCCTGCAGCATTTGAAAGGTTGGAAAACCCTATAGGGCTTCTAGTGATATACTTGATAATATTAATAGGGCTGGCACTGAGATACAAAGCCTGAGTGAAAGAAATTCTAACTGCTTTTGGTACCTTAAACAACAACAAGTTTGAAAGTGTTTGTAGATATGCCCAGTACTAAGAACACAGGAATTTAGAAAGAAATCCATACACCAGATTTGTGTCTGTACAAAATAACCAATGCACGGGTCAGCTTACTCACTGTTTGTAAAGCAGCACTTTTTGCATATCACAGTTATAAGATGTCAGAGAATATCCACTTAATATGTTACTGGAGCTGACTCCCTTTTTTTTTTTTTCCCCACTTCATGAATTTTCAGAAGTATGCTTTTTTACTCTTCAGTTAATTACCAGTTCAAAACCTCACAGTTAAAACAAAGTAAAAAGGTGTATGTTGTTTTGAGGTGTACCGCAACCCCTCCATTTTACTTGGAGTCTATACATTGATGCAAGCTCACCCAAATTTCTGACTGGGCTCATTTAAAAGTTTTAGAATCTCTGGAAAGTCTTTCATATGATAGTAACCTTATTTACTCTTGAAAACAGACAAGCCCTTTTAAGTTCCATCACAGAATTTTCATTTAGTTCTAAAAGTAAATTAAGCATTTATTTTTAATTAAGTAGAAATAATACACTAATTAGAGAAGAAATTACATTGTTTACTTGCACTTTTGTCCTCACCATAGCTATTTGTTTTCCTCTGTCTTTATCAATATTGTCTGTTTTCAATTTTGTGGTACATTAGATTCTTGAATCTGAAGTGCTGTCAGTTATCTTCCTGTTTCACACACTGCCAAACTCCTGAGGCTTGCAATACAAATGGAAAATGCATGAATAGTTCCTCATTTTCTAAAAAAAAGTAAACAGAAGTAACAATAACATATAATATTACATTTGAACAATGGTTCAAAGGGGAACTTTGAAATGAGATTCCACTGTGACATAAAAATTAGGAAATATTTTGGTTTTCAAAGTACTCTTTATAAAAACAAATAATAAGCTTTTTTTTACATATTTATATTTGCAGTCAGATTCCTCTGCAACTTAAACTGTCTATGCTAGCTGTCTATGCCTTCTCTCTTAATAGAGAAAAATAATCACCCCCAGAATGGAATTGTTCCTATTTTAAGAGAAGTATCTAACAAATCCATTTTAATGTAAGGAAAAAATATATAAATTGGACCTTTACAGATTGGCAGATAAAAGGTAGCAGGAAGACATTGAACAGGGACATCAGTTACATCAGTTACATCTGAATTTAGGATACTTTGAGTTATGTTTTCTTGACAATAATAAAGATACTACCCATAATCATGACAAACAACAAACCAGTTGATACACTATATCATAATATTTTAAATATCTCAACCAGAAGCATAGTAAAAAAAATCTTAATAAATTTTGACTATGTCTAAGGGATCTGAAAACAGTAATACAATAACTTCAGTAATGAACAGGTGAAATGTTAGGATAGGAGTGATAGAATCCAGAAGAAGAAAAATAAATATTGTAGATTTTGCAACAAAGAGTAAGAAATACTTCACAGTCCAAAACATTAGTTTTCATCCATTTTCATCTTTCATATTTGACTAGGACCTGCTTCCACTTATGAACATGGAATCAGATTGATTTCTGCCTTTGACAAAACACATCTGCAACCTACAGATTATATGATCCAGTTTAGGAACCATGGTTGACTGCAGTCTGCCTCATTTCAAAACCTAATTTGCACCTATATTTTCAGTATCTAGTAAACTAGTTCTCCTAAAGTAAGCTCCCTGTATGAAAAGTTGAATAAGCTAAACACTTTTGTGTCTGGCACAGGACAAACCTGTCTCGCTAGGGTGCCTAAACGTACATACTATCAGTAAACATGGAGGTAGGATTCAGTTGCCTAAACATCAGTCTCTAGAATCATTTTAGACTTGGTGGAACATCCTGCCTGGTTCCCAGATCCTCCAGTCCAGATGAGTGTGTGTCTACCATAAGTATTCTGTCCAATCTGCCATCCTATGCAGATGCCTTGCTATTCTAGGATATCTAAAGTAAGAAAAAAATAAAAAAGAAAAAATATATTTTTAGCAAAATGAATTCATGAGAGCCAATTCTTTAAGACGTAGATATCTACATTATAAGGGCTCAACTCAATTGCCCATAGACAGGTGCTTAATGCTGTTAGAAGTATCTAGCATACCTGAGAAATCTCAATGCTGTGAGCCTAGCAGAATCCCTTGGGATAGTTTGGATATATGTATGCGTGAATGGCATGTAAGTGTAACCTGTCCCATTCTAAAGATCTAGCTGGAGACGACATTTCAAATACTGGTAGCTTATGGATGGACAACTGAATTGAAACCTGATAGGTAGGATAAGAATCAATTCCAGATTCAGATCCCTAAATCTGTGTGTCTATGCATGGGTATTAAAGCTCCCATTATAATTAGTGGACATCTAAGCCTCAATTCAGCTGCCAGCTGTTCACATCTAGTGCCAATTGTCAGATCCTAAGGTACGTGAGATATATACTGATCTCTTCCACTGAGCTGGCACATATGCCACGGGTCTTAAAGAAGATGTATGCTCTTCTGGAGCAGAAACTGACAGTATAGCCCAAATGTGGAAACCCTTTGTGTTCTAGGATAAGTAACTGAGTCTCACTCCTCTGACTGAGAGTATCTCCTGAGCTGAGGTGCTCTTTAGGTTTCACTCACTGTAATTAGATCACCGTCCATGGTTATGGGAGGTCAGATTCCTGCCTTACATGTCAGCAGCTGTATGTAGATCCTTAAATATAAATGGCTTGGTCTTTACCACATCTAAAATTAAGTGATGAATGGAAATGTTGGTTCACCAAAGCTACGTATACAGAGTAGGACCTAAGACATTTCCCAGTTCCATATACACATCAATTGAATCATTTCTGATTTCTACGGGAACAAAACCCAAATACTCCAGCAGACTGGAAATTGGAGTGATTACAACATGTTCTCCTTTCTGAACAAACTGGAACTGAGGGCTGAAAGGCGAAGAGGAGTATACATTCACTTCAGTTAGGTGCAGCTGAAGTATCAGAAATTGGAAGTAACTGGTATTGCCATATTTCCTCTCATGGCTGAAAGATATTATTAAAAAAAACTAGCCTGAGTGAAAGAAATTCTTGGTACCTTAGACAGCAACTCCTCATCTTGGTTGGGTGGTCTGTAACGAACTCCTACTGTGCTATCACCTCTATTGGTCTCTTGTCTGATCCTGACCAAAAAGTTTTCAACCTGCCTATCATCCATCCCATACAACAACTGTACATTTGGCCTGCTTCTTCAAATAGAGGGCAATCCCCTGACCCTCATCTTCCCTGCCTGTCTTTCCTGAAGAGCTTGTATTCATCCATTGTAACACTCCAGCCATGTGAGCTGTTCCACCATGTCTTAGCTATTCCAACAGCATTATAGTATGTGACTGTATGAGTTGCTCTAGTTACTCCTGTTCGCTTCTCAGGCAGTGTGCATTTGGGCATGTGCATTTGAGACTGGTGTCCTTTCGCTCCAATTTGCTATTCCTGAAGTCTCTTGTCACTGTCTTTATACACCCTTTGCTTTCCACCCTCATCAACGATTTCCTCACTTAACTGTGTGTTTTTATGTCCCTCTCATTATTCCCAGTTTAAAGCTCTCCTCACCAGCTTCACCAACCTGTTGGCAGAGATACTTTAGCTGTATTTGGTCAGGCACAGTCCATCTCTTCCTAGTAGTCATTGGTCCTCAAAGAGCTCTAACTGGACTCCAATGCCCTTGACCCTTGCATCCAGAGCCAAATAGTCACTCTTGATATGCTTCAGGTTACTGCAGAAGTATCATTGGCGCCCACACAGATGAGCAGCAAGGAGGCTTAGTCCAAGAGTTGGACCACTGTCAGTGGTCTCTCCACAGCATTCCTGATCCAAGACCCTGGCAAACAGCAATGCATCCCCAGGCAGCAGGTCAGGTTGGCAGACGGGGACTTCCATTTCCCACAGTCAGGGATCTCCCATAACTACCACCCACTGGTTCCTCCTGATGCAAATGCGTAGTTCAGGTTTGGCCCATTCCGGTGCCTACCCAAGAAGAGCTTTATCCTCCATGTGTGATATCAAAGCACTAAACCTATTCTGCAGATGCAAGTTTGGGTGAAGAAGGAGCTGTCTTCCTGCTGCCAGAAGTCACATGCTGCTAGCTTTCACCATCGCAGGAGTCTCCATTTGCCACCTGAATGAGCATAGTTTCTGGCTGTTCCTCCTTCTGTGCAGCTGGGGGCTTGGGCTCTTGTCTCTTCAGGGTCTCTGTAAGGATCCTGTCAATCTCTTTTTCACTTTTCCTGATGCTGCACAGTCTGCTCACATCCTCCCATGGCTTCTTTACTAGCTGACACAGCTTCTCAACCAGAGCACAGATGCAGGCATGGGGCACCATCTTCACTTGCTTCAGACTCAGTGGGAGACCCCCGGACTCCCTGCAGCCCAAGCTTTGTCTGAGAGGAACTCTCTGATGCACTGGGGTAGTTGCTTTTGCTGGGGCATGGATATCATGCCCCGTGGCACATCATCACATGTTGAGCCGTTCCATGCTGTCCTCAATAGTTGCTGGCTCCCTTTCACATGCTCTTCTGCACAAACTGCTGTGCAAACTATTGCATCTGTGAGCTCCTTCTGTTTGCTGTGCTCATATTTGATGGTCACTCTTCCTTTAGCCTGCAGGGATATTGGCCAAGAGTGTGCTGGGGGTGCAGATTTTGCTTAGGTTTATCACATTATGACATGGCAGGGGAAAAAAAAAAACACACTCAAAAAGTACTGCAGAGAAAAAGATTTTTAATTTGTTTGAAGTAAAAATTACATGCATTTTAGCTAGAGATCACTGTCAACATGCTGGCACAGCTCAGCATGTTTGCTTTTATGTCTAGTGTACTGGTTTTGGCTGGGGTAGAGTTAATTTTCTTCACAGTAGCTAGTATGGGGCTATGTTTTGGATTTGTGACCAAACCAGTGTTGATAATACAAGGATGTTTTAGTTACTGCTGAGCAGTGCTTACAGAGAATCAAGGCCTCTTCTGCTTCTCACATCACCCCACCAGCGAGTAGGCTGGGGATGCACAAGAAGTTGGGAGGGGACACAACTGGGACAGCTGACCCCAACTGACCAAAGGGATATTCCATACCATATGACATCATGCTCAGCAATAAAAGCTGGGGGAAGAAGAAGGAAGGGGGTCATGTTCGGAATGATGGCATTTTGTCTTCCCAAGTAACCATTAGGCATGATGAAGCCCTGCTTTCCTGGTGATTGCTGAACACCTGCCTGCCGATGAGTAGTGAATGAATTCCTTGTTTTGCTTTGCTTGCGTGCGCAGCTTTTGCTTTCCCTATTAAACTATCTTTATCTCAACCCATGAGTTTTCTCACTTTTACCCTTGCGATTCTCTCCCCGATCCCACTGTGAGGGGAGTGAGTGAGCGGTTGTGTGGGGCTTAGTTGCCAGCTGGGGTTAAACCATGGCATCTGGCTGTACTGACACTTTAGCCCTGGGTCCTTCCTTGCTTATCACCTGGGTTTGGGGATCAGGCCCAGCCAGCACGGGTTCATGGAAGGCAGGTCCTGTTTGACCAACCTGATCTCCTTCTATGAGCAGGTGACCCACCTCGTGGATGAGGGAAAGGCTGTGGATGTGGTCTACCTGGACTTCAGTAAAACCTTTGACACTGTCTCCCACAGCATTCTCCTAGAGAAGCTGGCGGCTCACGGCCTAGACAGGTACACTCTTCACTGGACGGCCGAGCCCAGAGAGTTGTGGTCAACAGAGTTAAATGCAGTTGGCAGCCGGTCACAAGCGGTGTTCCCCAGGGCTCAGTTTTGGGGCTGGTCCTGTTCAATATCTTTATCAATGATCTGGATGAGGAGATCGAGTGCTCCCTCAGTAAGTTTGCAGACGACACCAAGCTGGGCGGGAGTGTTGATCTGCTGGAGGGTACGAAGGCTCTGCAGAGGGACCTGGACAGGCTGCATCGATGGGCTGAGACCAACTGTATGAGGTTCAACAAGGCGAAGTGCCAGGTCCTGCACTTGGGCCACAACAACCCCAGGCAACGTTACAGGCTTGGGGAAGAGTGGCTGGAAAGCTGCCCAGAGGAAAAGGACGTGGGGGTGCTGGTTGACAGCCAGCTGAACATGAGCCGGCAGTGTGCTCAGGTGGCCAAGGCGGCCAATGACATCCTGGCCTGTATCAGAAATAGTGTGGCCAGCAGGAGCAGAGAGGTGATTGTGCCCCTGTACTCGGCACTGGTGAGACCGCATCTCGAATACTGTGTTCAGTTTTGGGCCCCTCACTACAGGAAGGACATGGAGGTGCTGGAGCATGTCCAGAGAAGGGCAACAAAGCTGGTGAAGGGCCTGGAGCACAAGTCTTATGAGGAGCGCCTGAGGCAACTGGGGTTGTTTAGTCTGGAGAAGAGGAGGCTGAGGGGAGACTTCATTGCACTCTACAACTACCTGAAAGGAGGTTGTGGTGAGGTGGGTGTTGGTCTCTTCTGCCAAGTAACTAGAGATAGGATGAGAGGAAATGGCCTCAAGTTGCACCAGGGGAGGTTTAGACTGGACATTAGGAGAAATTTCTTTACTGAAAGAGTGGTCAGCCCTTGGAACAGACTGCCCAGGGAAGTGGTTGAGTCACCATCCCTGGAAGTATTTAAAAGACGTGTAGATGAGGTGCTTAGGGACATGGTGTAGTGGGCATGGTGGTGTTGGGTTGACGATTGGACTCGATGATCTTAGAGGTCTTTTCCAACCTTAATGATTCCATGATTTTATGATTCTATGATTCTATGATTTCAGATTTCCCCTTTGGGACCATCACAGGTTTGCTAACCCTCAGAGAAATCTTTCTGGGGAGCTGGCTGTGGGGTGAGACACCAGAGAGAGCCCTGCAGAGTCATTTCTGTGCTTGGAATCACAGAATCACAGAGTCGCTCTAGGTGGGAAGAGACTTTTACAAATTGTCTAGTCCAACCCCCTCTGCTCAGAGCAGGGTCAGCTACTGCAGGTTGCTCAAGGCCCTGTCCTGTTGGGTTTCAAAGGACAGAGACTCCACAACCTCTCGGGGCAACTCCTTCCACACTTTGACCACCTGCACAGTAAAAATGTTCTTATGTTTAAATGCAATTTCATCTATTTTAATTTGCCTCCGTTGCCCCTTGTCCTATCACCTGTCAGAAGAGTCTGGCTATAAATTCTTTACTGCCCCTCATCAAGTGTTTATGCAGACTGGTAGGATGGCCCTGAGCCTCCTCTTCCCCAAGATGAACACTGCCAGCTCTCTCAGCCTCTCCTCACTTGGTTATTGCTCCAAGCCCTCGATCATCTTAGTGGACCTCCTCTAGGATGTCCATGTCTCCCTTGTGCTGGGGAGCCTGGACCTGGACCCAGCACTCCAGATGTGGCCTCACTGGGGGAAGGATCACCTCCCTTCCTCCCAGGAGGGGAAGAATACCCTCCCTCAGCCTCAAGAAAATGCTTTTCTTAATGCAGGCCAGGAGACTCTTGGCTTTCTTTGCCACAAGGGCACTTTTCTGTGATTCCACTGCAATCAGTTTGGATAAAGAAGTCAGTCTTTGGGAGAGCTCTGGTGGGCATTAAGCTTGTTTTCAGTGTTTGCTGGCAAGGAATATAGGACGGTGGGACTACAGGAGGGAGGTGGAGAAGGAAGAGAGCACCCATAATCTGGTGTCTGGTGTCCCTGTATGCCACAAGCAGGGTGAGGGACCATTCAACTTAAACTCCTTACCGGAGAATGTGGGCATAGGGCCCCTTTAAATCCCCTAGGTGTGCCATATGTGCCATGTGAGGCAGAGAGGAGGGATGTATTGCATAACATGCTACCTAGTCATATGGGTGGATGCATAGGAATGCCCGTAGGATATATTCTGTGTTGGGGCCTGTGCCACATAGCTTGCAGTGTGGATGTGAGCACAGCATTTTAAGGCAGAGCAAATTGCTAGCCTAGGCACAAGCTGTGCCATGCCAGCTGGTCTCAGTGCCAGGAATTTAGTGTATTCATATAGATGTGGCTATAGAAACAAAATTCAAGTGACAATTCTAAATGTTTTATCTTTATTGTCTCCAAACTAGCTGTATCTTTTTTCAAAGAGTGAACAGTTCCTCACATAACCTTCAAGTTCCAGTCCACAGAAACTGATTTTTCTAAAAAGATGCCACAGACACAATATATTTTAGATGCCAAGAGGAGTTTAAGATTGGAAAGGCAGAAATATTTATTTTGCAGAATATTGAATTAGGTGATCTTTTGTATCCTATGGTACCAGATAAAGGACATTATTTTTAAATAAAGCACATTGCTTTAAATGGAAGAAATTCAAGGATTTTAAGAAATACTACTTTGCAGTGAGTGGTCCATAGGTGGAATATCTAAGAACCAGAAAAACTAAATGTTTTTAGGTAATCAATGAATACATCAGCTTTAACTGAAGGGTACTGAAGGGTACCAAAGGGTACCGGTAAGCTGGCAAAGCTCGGGTTTGCTTATAGTCAGCCACACTAGCTAACTGCCAGAAGGGAATTCCTGACTGAGCATACTAATTTCTTCCTAGATTTGCAGTTATTTATTTCATATAGAATTTCTTTTTTTGTTTCCACATAAACAAGCAATGAATGATTGTTCTTTTATCTTTTAATTTTCAGTCCTTATGGGTTAGTGTGGACAAATTGGCAAATTGTCCTATTGCCTACATCTAATTCAACATTGCTGTGTACTGTACTATTCTTTCTGCTTTTGAAAATACCAAATAAATCTCAAGTCAAAACCACGCAATACTCTTACAAGATGTAAATGAGCTGTTGTGATTTTTTTGATATGCCTTTCACAAATACAGTCTTCATTGGGGATCCCACATGCAGCTTTTCAGAAGGAGCATACATATGGCTGTATTAGCCTTTGGTTTATATGTTGAACATGTACTTTTCCATGACGTATGTATACACAGGAGCATTCAGCCTAAGAAAAAAGGCTGGACAGTTCATATGACTAATTACAGTGTATACAAATATGTATTTGTATGTATTAATAAAATATAGGCTATATTTTTAATCCCAAGGAAGAGATTTGTGGAACAACATTTCTTTTTAACTAGTCTGAATCTATGATTAACTTAGTAATATACACATTGATTTCATCTGCTGACCTTGTGCATGCCGATGGCAATTCTTATCGAGCATCAGACTTGCCTACTATGTTAGAATACTTCCTTCTGAAGAATGCTCTAGGTGGTCAATAATTGGCGATCACCTTTTTTTTTTTTTTAGAAGTGAGTGAAAGAAGCTAAAGCACCTTTGGCAGGGTGCTCCTTTCATATTGGATTGTCCATTTACTAGTATGTCTTCAAAGTGCCTTTTAGCACGGCTGGAGATGTAGTCTGTGTTAACAGGATTTCCCTGTTTTTTGAAATGTGGGACAACCTATCTGACAAAATAGATCAGAGTACTTTTCAAATTTTTTTTTTGAAAGCAAGTTTCAGGAGCTGGGATGAAGACTGTGGAGATGGAAAATACTTTCATTTAGCTGGTTGCCTATTTTTTGATATTTCTTATAAAACAGCTATTATGCACAGACAATAGCATTTACAGATCTACAAATCAAAATTATTTAATAACTTTTTATGTTTGACAGTTGTTTGCGAAGATATAAAAAATCCTGGCATCTTTGATGAAATGTTAACTGTTTATTGAACTAAATATTTCACATTCATAGTCTAGAGGGGAAAAAAGTAAAACTCCTCCCAAAGCAAGCAAACCTCTTTGGCACATTTTTTAAAATTCAGATTTAAAAAAGAACTGATGTATGTATTTGAACACCTAAATGTTTACATTAGTATACTATATAATAATTTTTGCAGTATTATTTTTTCATAATTAAGAATATATTAATGTTACAAAATAAAATATTCCCTAATTTAAAACACTAGAATCAAGGCTTACCATGAATAATTAATTCTTTGCTTTGTGCATTTCTAACCAGTTTTTTTAATAGCAGGACAACATGGACTGGAATTTATTTCTTATAAATTCAGCAATCTAAAAGTTAGGTTTCTGGTCTAAGCTAGATGTGTAGGTTCTCTCTATAGTCACTTCAAGAAGATACACAACTCCACAAGGTTATTGATAATAAAATTGAATGGAATGGATGGAATTATTTACCTTTATATTTACCTCTCTTTACACAATCAGACTGGACTGGGTGTTCAATTTTTACATGACTAAAGCTAAAAGAGACAAAATTTTTAATTCTGTTTTTTTTTTCCTTTTTTTCTTTTTTTTTTTCTTCCCCTAGAAGATCTTGATTCCTTTGCAGAACAAGATAATGTTCTAAAAAGAAATCACAATTTTATAGGGAAGAAATTATTTGTAAGTAGGGATCTTGTCTTACTTACTGAATAATTTGGAATTCGAGTAGCAAATATGGTAGAGGACTGCAAGAAGAGAAAAAAGTGCTTACAATTTCAGTTTTGACAAGTGAACTAGCAGTCCTGCTTGATACTGAACA
This sequence comes from Calonectris borealis, assembly GCF_964195595.1. Taxonomy (NCBI): domain Eukaryota; kingdom Metazoa; phylum Chordata; class Aves; order Procellariiformes; family Procellariidae; genus Calonectris; species Calonectris borealis. The sequence continues at coordinate 168,463,330 of NC_134312.1, forward strand.
AATTCCAGATGTGGACAACAGAGAAAAGCTATTCCTCCCACCTTAGTATAAACACTGCCGTTTGATCAAGTCTCTAGATTTCACTGCTTGTATTACTGGAGGGCTCATTTCTGCTGCCAGTACGGGCACTACATATTATGAGAAACGTGCCTATAGGCCTGGCAGATATTTGGTGCTGGTGACACAACATATATTCTATGTGTGGTTCAGGAGTATTACTTCACAGTTAGTTCAATCTGGTCCCAGGGACTGAAAACTTCTGCAACTGGAGCACAGCAGTGGCATCTTATGGCACATCTTCCAATTCAGGGTAATCAAGAGGGATCCAGTTCATGTTTCCTGAGACTGCTGCAAAATGCCCTAATGCAGAGAAGGTACAGCAAAGTGGAAGAATTGCTTCAGAAACTTGTAGCTCACCAGAATTCAGTCAAATGGACACCAATACAAGATTGTGCACTGCATGGTCAGTCTGGAGGTATAGGACAGAAAAATGCTGAAGATTAATGATTGCAAACGACCATATACAGTTCTATTAGCGTATCAAAATAGTTTCAGGTCAGCTGCCCCTAGCTGTTTGATGATGTTAACCTTAACTTCTCTGTTCTTTACATCTCAAGAGAGAAATCAGGTATAATAGTATTTCTTGGACTTAGCAGGGAACACTGAATTCTTCTTTAATTATCTCTAAACAAGTTTTTATGTTTAATTACAATATCAGAAATTATGCACTTTGATCTTTTACATCTTGGTCAGGAGACCAAATGTGGGGCAAATTTTCTCTATCCCTTTTGAATTTGAACTATAAAAAAAATTAAAAAAAAATTCCTGTGTAAGGACTTCTGATCCTGTTGAAGCAAAGATTTGCATTTGTTGGGTTGAGCTATGCACAGATGTTAATTTCACTAAGTCAAATATAATAATCTTCTAGATAAAGGCGCAGGAGCACAGTGATTGGAATTTCCTTTTTGTTTAAAGTTTTTGGGTTTGTAACTGGCAAACATGTAATAGCGTTACTACATAAGCATCTGACAGTTTCAATTCATGTTTTATAGTCATTTTACACTTTCTTTACATCTCTTAGCAAACATATATATATAGATATGTATGGGTTGCATTACCTTCTTACAAATATAGACACAGAAGTTCAAACACAAAATTTAAAAACTTCTGTTATTATTTTGGTTGATTAAGCTATATGCAGGCATTTTGTAACAAGATTACAAAGATAATTAGAGAATAATTTTCTTTTCAACTATAATTAGCCTGTATTTCAAGTTAATCATGATATATCTTGCAGAATGTTTACATTCCCAGAAATGTACACTGGCAAGCTTCAGATCTAGAAACATAGCTAATAACCCTATGCAAAAGATATGAAGTGTTTCTCTGTTGTTGTTTTTTTAATTATACCTTTCTGTTTACTTTTTTTTTCTCTGTGAATAAGGGTAGATACTTTCCCCTGGAGGTAAATGAACAGTTAAAAAGCTTTGAACTCAGTGCTTTCAAGGCTTTTAATAGGATTTCACAAATATTCAAACTTAATATGTGCAAAGCAGTCTTAGCAGGCAAATTCTCTGCTACCCCTGGCAAAAACTCTTTGGGGCTTTTGCATAAATGTTGCAAACTGGTTGTAGACTCAAAAAAGGTCAACCACTTGACATTCTTTGATTGTATAGCAAATTATTCTGCAAAGATCCTGTTGTCACTCAACATAAAAACACTATTAATTCAATAAAGTTTCTCCAGTTTCTGTAGATGCACTTGAAATCAGAAAAAAATTTTGGAGTTTGCATTTCCAGGAAGGGGTTTCTGATGAATGCTTATAATTCTAAAGCACTTAGCCCATTTCCTCAGTGAAAAATTTTCCTGAAGCTTATCTCAAGTGATTATTTTGCCTGGTTTGCTTGTGCAAACAAAAAGAAAAGGAAATTGTCAGGTTTATATATTTCCCATAAACATGCAGAATACCAATAAACTGAAAATCAGTGTTTTTGTCAGTGTGATACAAAAAGATGGCTGGCTGTTATCATGATTTTGAAGTTAAACAGACCAAGCAAAGGCAGATTATTCATACCGCTCTTCAGCAAGTTACAAAAGGAACAAAGCAGCAGGCATCGCATATGCATGCACAGGCACAGCTCCAAAAAAAAGCAAAAACTGAAGTAGAATTAGAGCTGACCTCTTTTCTAAACAAGAGGCTGCTGTGGTTAACTTGACTATTACCTAATTTAAACTGTGACTCACAGAAGGGACCTGGCCTTTACATGCTGCTTGCTGTTGTCATGGGATCACTCATGACTGGCTGTATGACACCAAAAAACGGTATCAGCAGGAAGAGTCACTCACTGGCATCCTACTGCTCCTTGTTCTTCTGTCATGACGCATGAGTTCTATGGCAGCACCGTGGAGGAACCAACACATTCAAGAAAAAAAGATTCTGATCTTCCAAAGCCCGTGATTTTGTAACTGTTGCTATCATGGAACAGAACCATGAGTTTTCCCGCTAATTTGAATCCACTAATTTGAATCAGATTATATAGAGAATAAGATCCTTCTCTCTCAAGCAGAGGAGGGAAGAACCAGTTGCCTGGTCAAGGGATTCAAAAAGAACCTTCCTGATAAAGTCCGCAGTCCTGCTTTTCATCTCTCTGTTTATTTTTTCTCTCTTTATTAAATAATGAAAACCTTTGACTTATTCTTATGAGGATGAATAGCAAGGATAGGGACAATGATTAAGGCACTCTTCTCCCACATGGAAAAGCTTTCAACAAATGCTAGACTTGAGATATTAATTTATAATGCACTTGCACCTGTATTACTGAGAAAGTAAACTAGAGGTGAAGAAAAATCTATTGCTGATTTGAAGTTTTTTCTCCTACACATGGATAATACTACCACTCCACTCTTCAGCTGTGATTACCCTCAGAGCTCTTGTAATACTTGTAATACCCCCCTTACTTGTATTCTTACCCCTATTTCAGAGAGAAAAAAGAAAGCATAAGGTGTCCTGGTTTCAGCTGGGATAAAGTTAATTTTCTTCCTAGTAGGTGGTATAGTGCTGTGTTTTGGATTTAGTATGAGAAGAATGTGATAACACACTAATGTTTTAGTTGTTGCTAAGTAGTGTTTACCCTAGTTAAGGACTTTTCAGCTTCCCATGCTCTGCCAGGTGCACAAGAAGCTGGGAGGGAGCATAGCCAGGAGAGCTAACCTAACTGACCAACAGGGTATTCCATACCATATGACGTCATGCTCAGCATATAAAGCTGGGGGAAGAAAAAGGAAGCGGGGGATGTTCGGAGTGATGGCATTTGTCTTCCCAAGTAACCGTTACGTGTGATGGAGCCCTGCTTTCCTGGCGATGGCTGAACATCTGCCTGCCGATGGGAAGTAGTGAATGAATTCCTTGTTTTGCTTTGCTTGCGTGCACGGCTTTTGCTTTCCCTATTAAAGTGTCTTTATCTCAACCCACGAGTTTTCTCACTTTTACTCTTCTGATTCTCTCCCCCATCCCACTGTGGGGGAGTGAACGAGCGGCTGTGTGGTGCTTAGTTGCTGGCTGGGGTTAAACCACGACATAAGGGCATAAAATGACTTGGACAAGATCACCCAGGAGGTCAGTAGTAGATGTGAGGCTGTCATCTGGTGTGCTCTACAAGTATCTACATTAGAGGTTTAGTTCAGATGAAATATGGTCCAGTCCATGTGACCAGATTAGAGCTCATCCTAACTGAGCCCTCAGAACCTGTACAGTGTTGACATTAGGTCTTTGGCAACAACCATTTCTCTCTGCAGATTCCCGCCTATTGCACTGTAGAACATGCTAGTATATATGTTGGCTCTATGCACTGAGCCACACCAAATAAAACCACAAACTATTCCATGTAAACAAATACATACATATATATATATAAAAACACCTCCTCGAGACATATTGTATATGCTACATACCAGTTTTGGTTTTGGTATACGCTGCTAGTCATTTGGTATACATAATCAAGTGTAATCTAACCTTTTTAGCCAGGATTGACTCTGATAAAGGTTTAGGAAAACTTGTTCTCTGGCCTCCCTCTCTTAATGGAGAAACAGCCACTTCCACAGCATGATTTCTAAATTTTTAAGAGCTATCTCATGAATTGGATTCCACTTTCTTCTAACCAAAGTACATTCAGAGACCTTTCCAATTATCAAAATATATTTATAAAAGAATAGAGAAAATGGTAAAAATTAAGCATGATATTAAAGAAATAACCACTATCTTTTTTTTTTAAAATTTTTTTTTCTGTGACTTACAATGCTTTGAGCCATTTGCATAAGGATATTTCAAGCTAAGCATGATTTCACTTTAAGCAACCGTTATTCAAACTATGCAAATTTGAAATTTGAAAACTCAGGCTATACTGAATTTTAATTGATGTTTAACTTAGAGATTGACTTTTTGACATAAGGTTGCATATACATTTATTATTAGTTTATAGAAGATCTATCAATTAAAATGAAGTAGGGATAACATGTTTTAAAAGCACTTAAGTATCCTGAGTAAATTTTAAAATTATTTTTAGGGAAAAAAAATTCCTTCTAAGTTAAGTTTTGTTAACTTTGAAAGAGACATAAGATCCTAAATTAATTAAAAAAAAATTTTTGGAAAAAAGTTCATAAAATTAAAGTTTAGTGTTTTATTCTATGTCTTATAAAATTATATTCCCTGGGAAAATAATATGATGATCATTTGAAATTTTTAAATATTTTTACATGAGCACTGTAAGATATAGTAAAAAATATGTCAGATAAAAATAACATAAATACAAGTGATGATATTTATCAGATCACCTCTGAAAAAATCCATTATGAAACTAAGCTTTCATAAAAACTATAGTTACTGAAATCCATACACAGTTAAAAAGATGTCAATACCAACAGTGAGTAGCATACATACAACTCAAAAGAGACGTCAGCAAAAATTCAGGAAAAAAATACGTTAGTGGCATTACTATATTTATTGACAGCCATAAATATGGCTTTCACATTTCCATCTACACACAAAATGATTTGTAAAGGGCTAACTAATTCACTAAAAGATACAAATGAGTGCTAGGAGAAGAGAGCTATGTCATTTGCTCTTCATTTGCCATTTCATCCTTCTGAGAAGTTTTTTCTCATTAAGAGACTGTAACAAGACTAAATGCCATCCCACTTAGTGTTTAAGACATGTGACACATTGTCTATTTAGAAAGAAAAAGGCAGATCGTTTCAATGAGATAGAGATTCCTTGAGGGACAGGAACAGTTATCTATTAAAATAATTGACAAAATAAAATATTTGATCACCAGAAACAAAGGGAGGCATACACAGTGCATGCAATACGTGCTATTTTCCCTGTGCACAGAATGATCTCGGCAGCAGGCAGTGACAGCACAGCCTTACCAGTACTAGTGTTTTATAGACAAAAGGAACGTTATGAGTCTGGGCAAAGCGTGCTCAGTTGAATTTCATGGCTTTGGGTTACTCTTGTCTGTTCCTTCTAGTGAGGCTGAATCGGGCACTACAGCATGAAATTTCTTATCCAGCAAGGTGAGTGTCATACATAGTTAGAAATATATTTTTATCAAGGATAACTAAAAGTTTATTTCTAATTAATTTGTATAAAGAATATATGAAATACCATAAGAAATTGAATTCTTGAAGTAAATTACTGAAGTACTTGTGATTGCCTGCCTTTTGTGCTCACCAGGGTAGATACACATTTCTTATTAGCAGATATATCTAGGATAAGAATACAATATATTTGGAAAGATCAGTATTCCTAAACCTAAATTTAAACATATGTTAAGCCATAGGGTAGCTGGAGATCTACATTCAGGGATGTAAATTGCGTACAGAAGCATAGTTCCGCAGGAAAACAGAACCTGATCTATTTACACTTTTAAAGATTTTCATGCTACTATGAACATGTTCCTGCCCTCCGGTGCTTTTACTCATCACCCTGTTTCAGCCTGCATCCTCAGCTATGGACTTATGCCACTGTAATTTTATGACCAAAGTGTTATACTGCCATCCAAAATAAGGCCTCTAACCCTTTAATTGAGGGTTTTAATTGGACGCCTACAGTGGTGATCCAAGGCAGGGCATAGTACATTGAAAAATAGTCTATGAGAGCAGGTGCCTAGGTTTTTATATTGCTGACAGCCCAATTTGGCCACTAGCCAAGACAAAAATCCTGCCCTTTTCATTTTCTTCTCTGACTGATGGACCATAATTAAAAGATTCTACCAAGACCAGAGAAATGACTACCAGTCATTTCAGAGGCCAATGAATCAGGACCTAAATTCTCTCCTGCTCCTCTGGGAGAAAGTGCCATATGGTAAGCTGACTGCTCTTGCTTACAGTCCTACCTCGGAGAAAGAAGAAAAGGTTATGTGATCAGACGTGGGTACCCTGCACCTGCTCCTTTCTTTTTCAGCATCACTTCAGACTTGAAGCTGCTTTCACAGTTGTTGAGTATAGGAATTGAGAAAGAGAAAGGGAAATAAGGGCTAGCTGTATCTCTGTAGTGTCAATACAATACTCTCGTGTCATCACAATAATATGCATTTTATTCAGAGATACAGAAAGAAAAATGTATGCGCAGCTAGGATTTCCTGAAAAATGCCAGTTAATTTGGTTTTGCCTTGTTATTGTACCTGAAAGCATTTATTTTTTATGTCTTTCTATTATTATGTCTTTCTATTGGCTTACTGGAATAGTTCAGAATAATGCTATTTCTAATGCTGAGTTATTCTGCAGTTACATTTTTTAATTCTAAAGTTACTAATGCTTTCTTGCTTTGAAAAATAATATAATATGTCATGACTTTGACAGTACGGTTCTTTTAATTGTTCTGGGTCCATTAAAAATATTTCACTCTTTATTATACCAGATGACTCAGTTTCTTCTTTATATACAAGGCAAAAATATGGATTAATCTTAATTTAATGAAAAGACCAAAAAGTTATAACACTTAAATGAAATTTAGCTCTTTAAGATTTATTGTATGTAGAACAATGCAAATCAGTCCTATAGTATTATTTTCTGAAATATATTCCTTAAATGCCACATAATAAAAATAGTAATTAAAAAAATCTAGGACAGATTCATTACTTAGTTAAAAGAACACTTTACCAAATATTATAGGTGCTGAGATAACTTTAGTGTTGAACTACTTTTTATACTGAGAGGTTGCTATCCCACCCTTTACCATGATGCTTGTCATGGTTTAACCTGGCAGGCAGCCAAATACCACGCAGCCGCTCACTCACTCCCCCCACCCCCAGCGGGACGGGGAGAGAATCGGAAGGGTAAGAGTGAGAAAAACTCGTGGGTTGAGATAAAGACAGTTTAATAGAACAGGGAAAAAAAGGGAAAATAATAATGATAATGATAGACTATACAAAATGAGTGATGCACAATGCAATTGCTCACCACCCGCGCTGACCGATAACCAAGTAGCGATCAGTACTTCCTGGATCACGCCTACCCTTCATATACTGAGCATGACGTCACATGGTATGGAATACGCCATTGGCCAGCTGGGCTGGCTGTCCTGATTATGTTCCCTCCCATCTTGTGTACCTAGCTCAGTCAGTAGGCACGGGAGCTGTCCTTGGACTAGGAGGGCACTTAGCAACAACTGCAAACATCAGTGTGTTATCAACATTCTCCTCGTACTAAATCCAAAACACAGCACTAGGAAGAAATTTAACCCTATCCCAGCCGAAACCAGGACAATGCTACTCATCTCTTCCCTTCTCTTGTGAATGAATTAATTGCATTTCCGGTGGTATAACAAGCTTTCTTTGAACACTCGGTAACAGGATTGCTGTTGTGATATACCTTCCCAATTATTTCACCATTACAACGTTTGTCCTAGCTTTAAATTACTTGTCTTTCTTTGAATTGCCTTCATACTCTTCATACTTAATGATTTTATTGAGAAGTACCGAACTGACATTCAGGAGACAGAGTTTATTTCTAGACATCAACATATTTCTCTGGAAGATTTGCCAGTCATTTAGTCTAAGTTTCAACTCCCCGAGTGAAAAATGAATTTAAAAGTTTTCTTTTTTTCCCCTTCCATCTTTCATGGTTTTCTATTTAGACTGTAAAATCTCCAGTGTAGAAATAATTTCTAACCATACATATATGCTCTACCATAAGAGCAATATATGATGGTTCTACAAGAAGTAGTTTCCAGGAAAAATATGCCAATGAAAAAATACTCCATCTTGAAGTACACTGATGTATCCATGTAGGAATTATCTAATCTGTAGTTCATGGACTCTGGACATTTTTCTTTTTTTTCCCCCCATTATCATGAATGTTTTACATCTTAAAGACTCAGATTTGGTTTTTTACACATTTAATACCAAGATTTTTTGAGCTATGACTAAAGGTACATGTGAAAATAAACATTTAGTAAGCTAGCCAAAAAATTCTGTGGTTTAGAAAGTTTAGATACTTGTTTTTTCCTTCAGAAAACTATTACTTTTCCTAAGTAAAAACTGAAACCCAAAGCAGTTTCAGGTTTAAAATTAAAAAAAACAAAAAAGCAAAACCACCACAGAGCTATACCTTAACAAAAGGCTTAATCTTGAAGAGGTGCACCCACATAAATTTAAGAAAGCGACACAAAACTCCAAGGGCAAGAAAATTCTGTGAAATTACTAAAGGGTAAAAAAGTTCTATTTAAGTATATCCTCAGTTATGGGAGATGCAGAACCTGCCTGTGGCAGCTTTCAAAAGGGATTCTGTTTCAGGCAAGTACAATCTTCCTTTAAGCTTTGAGCTGAGAACAGGAAAATGCAACTTGTCTACCACCTTGCTCCTGCCTTCATATTGCCTTTTCTTCAGAGATCCTCCCACCCAAACCAATGAAAGGACTCTCATAGCTTACCTGTACTGTCCATCTGAGAAGCAAAATTCCCTGACATTTGTCAAAGACAACATATGAACCAGACACATGACAGTTTATCCTTGGTGTCTCTAATCCAAAATTTTTGGGAAAAAAAAAAAAAAAAACAAAACAAAACAAAAAAGAAAAAAACATAAAAGAGAAAGAAAGTAAGTTGGTGGTATGATACCAAAATATTTGCTGACTATTCTGCCATAACTTTGAATAAAAATCATAAGCCCTTTCTTATCTGATAAGAATTTTTTATAAGTGGAAGTATATATTTTATAATAATCTCAGTTAAAGTGAATAGAAATCACTCTTCAGTTTTATTTGTGAGCAACACTCTCCAGATAATTAGCATCTTAGAAATCTCGAAATGCAACAATTCTAAGTCAAATAAATTTGCAATGGATTTGAATTCCTGTAGTAATTAATCTTTTCAAGTGTCAAACCCAAAATTGTTTCTTTCCTAATAATTTGCTTATCTTTTTTCTGTTGAAAAGTTGAGAAAATAAGTATTTCATGAAACTCTTATTATTAAGCTATTCACAGTTCAACTCAGCACTTGAAGCACCTTATGTGTCTTTTGTCCAATTGACATATCAATGTGACTCTAACATATCCTTTCTCTCTCCATCAGAGTATCTGTAGTGAAATTTAGGTCAGCTGTAACAAAAAGTTTCTGCTTTCCTGAGCCATAGGATCTGTTCCTTCTATTGCAAATAATGTCACGCTCCCATGAGTTGCAGAAAGAAAACCTGTCCTTTCTTTTTTTTTATTGGGTTTTTGTTCTCTGTTTTGTACTATATGACTGTATTTCATTTTATAATTCTCAAAACTTTAACAAACCTAAACAGAGATATGCAAACTCTCAGTGCAACTCTACATAGTACTCCTTTCTTCTCTCTCCTTTCTCTGAATGGGCAAACTCCTCAAGTAGTGCCTCTCAAATAAGAGTCAAAATCAAGTCCATTATTTGTTTTACTAATATTACTTATAACACATATTTGAAGAACAAAAGAAAAAATTAGTTCTACTCATTTACTCAATCCATCAAAAAAGATAAAAATTAGATCTCTGTGTGCAGTTAGTTATATAGAAAATAGACTTATGCACTGAACATATTTGGATCCTAACATATTCAGTACCCCTAGCAATTTCTTATAAACAACACAGAGAGCAAATTCTGAAAGAAAATTATTTTTATGTATTCTGAAGTATTTTAATGAAATACTAATTATCAAAATGGTACCACAGTTATTTTAATTTTAATGTAATATATGTATATATAATTTTATTATTTTCAGTAAAAGGAGCTCTATAAATAGACTGTCCAACATGTATTAATTTTCTTCTATACTGTCCTTATATTGATATGATTAGTTAATGCCAAAACCCAAGACAGGAGATGAAGGTTTATAAGCCACAGGAAAAGACTTAGTTGGGACCTGAGGCCAGAAAATAAGTTGAAAAAATGCGTGTGTATGCAGCTACAGTTTATAACTAGTAAGATTCTTAATTTATTGGGTTTTTCATGCTAAGAATGAGCTATAAACAGTAACAAATGCATTTATAAATGCAGTTGTGAGACTGCATTTCTTAGTCATGACTGCAGTCATGAGTAAGAAATTACAACCTCTTTTTAGGGAATCATAAAGTAATGACTCACTTTCACAAGCCCTGGTCCTCTTGGGGGGCTTCAGCCACCCCGATATCTGTTGGAGGGACAACACAGCAGGGCATAAGCAATCCGAGAGGTTCCTGGAATACATCGATGATAACTTCCTTCTCCAAGTGATAGAGGAGCCAACGAGGAGAGGTGCTGTGCTGGACCTTGTTCTCACCAACAAGGAGGGGCTGGAGGTGAATGGGAAGCTCAAGGACAGTCTTGGCTGACCATGAAATGGTGGAGTTGAAGATCCTTAGGGCACGGAGGAGGGCGTGCAGCAAGCTCACTACCCTGGACTTCAGGAAAGCAGACTTTGGCCTCTTCAGGGCTCTGCTTGGTAGAGTGCTATGGGACAAAGTCCTGGAGGGAAGAGGGGCCCAAGAAAGCTGGTTAATATTCAAGGATCGCCTCCTCCAAGCTCAGGAGCGATGCATCTCAACAAAGATGAAATCAGGCAAAAACACCAGGAGGCCTGCATAGATGAAAAAGGAGCTCCTGGACACACTCAAACACAACAAGGAAGCCTCCAGAGGGTGGAAGCAAGGACAGGTAGCCTGGGAGGAATACAGAGATATAGTCCGAGCAGCCAGGGATCAGATTAGCAAAGCTAAAGCCCTGATAGAATTAAATCTGGCCAGAGATGTCAAGGGCAACAAGAAAAGCTTCTATAGGTACATCAGGGATAAAAGGAAGACTAGGGAAAATGTGGGACCTCTCCAGAATGAAATGGGAGATCTGGTTACCAAGGATATGGAGAAGGCAGAGGTACTCGACTTTTTTGCCTCGGTCTTCACCGACAAGTGCTCAAGCCTCACTGCCCAAGCTATAAAAGGCAAAGGCAGGGACTGGGAGAATGAAGAGCCTCCCACTGTGGGAGAAGATCAGGTTCGAGACCATCTAAGGAACCTGAAGGTGCACAAGTCCATGGGACCCAATGAGGTCCATCCGCAGGTTTTGAGGGAGCTGGCAGATGAAGTTCCTAAGCCACTGTCCATCATATTTGAGAAGTCGTGGCAGTCGGGTGAAGCTCCCGCTGACTGGAAAAGGGGAAACATAACCTCCATTTTTAAAAAGGGAGAAGAGGAACACCTGGGGAACTCCAGGCCAGTCAATCTCACCTCTGTGCCTGGGAAGATCATGGAACAGATCCTCCTGCAAGCTATGCTAAGGCACATGGAAGACAGGGAGGTGATTCGAGACAGCCAGCATGGCTTCAGCAAGGGCAAGTCCTGCTTAAGCAACCTAGTGGCCTTCTAGGAGGGAGTGACTACATCAGTGGACATGGGAAGGGCTACCAATTTTGTCTCTCTGGACCTCTGTAAGGCCTTTGACATAGTCCCCCACAACATCCTTCTCCCTAAACTGGAGAGGTATGGATTGGATGGGTGGACTGTCCGGTGGATGAGGAATTGGTTGGATGATCGCATCCAGAGGGTCATGGTCAACAGCTCAATGTCCAGATGGAGGTCGATGACAAGTGGTGTCCTTCAGGGATTCGTATTGGGACCAGTACTGTTTAATATCTTTATCAATGACATAGACAGTGGGATTGAGTCACCCTCAGCAAGTTTACAGACGACATCAAGGTGAGGGGTCGAGTCGACATGCCTAAGGGACAGGATGCCATCTGGAGGAACCTGGACAAGCTCAAGAAGAGGGCCTGTGTGAACCTCATGAAGTTCAAGGCCAAGGGCAAGGTCCTGCAGCTGGGTCGGGGCAACCCCCGGTATCAACACAGGCTGGGGGATGAAGGGATTGAGAGCAGCCGTGCTAAGAAGGACTTGGGGGTACTGGGGATGAAAAGTTGGACATGAGCCTGCAATGTGGACTCACAGCCCAGAAGGCCAACCATATCCTGGGCTGCATCAAAAGAAGCATGGCCGGCAGGTCGAGGGAGTTGATTCTACCCCTCTACTCTGCTGCAGTGAGACCCCACCTGGAGTACTGCATCCAGGTCTGGAGCCCTCAGCACAAGAAAGACATGGACCTGTTGGAGCGGGTCCACAGGAGGGCCACAAGAATGATGAGGGGGATGGAACACCTCTCCTATGAAGAAAGGCTGATAGAGTTGGGGTTTTCAGCCTGGAGAAGAGATGGCTTCGGGGAGACCTTATTGCAGCCCATCAGTACTTAAGGGAGGCTTATAAGAAAGATAGGGACAAACTTTTTGGCAGGGCCTGTTGTGACAGGACAAGGGGGAATGGTTTTAAACTAAAAGAGGGTAGATTTAGACTAGATATAGGGAAGAAATTTTTTACAATGAGGGTGGTGAAACACTGGAACAGGTTGCCAAGAGGCATGGTAGATGTCCCATCCGTGGCAACATTCAAGGTCAGGTTGGATGGGGCTCTGAGGAACCTGATCTAGTTGAAGATGTCCCTGCCCATGGCAGAGGGGTTGGACTAGATGACCTTTAAAGGTCCTTTCCAATCCAAATTACTCTATAATTCTACAATAATTATTAAAGGACCATACATTCTGGTTAATCCTGCTGGTAAAGAATTTCATACTAAGTGTTACGCAATTTTATGATGTTAAAGCACAATACAAAATCCCTTTACCTAGAGCCATGTTTTTTCAATGCTTAGTTCCACCTTCTACAGTAAATGGATTTTCTGTTTAAAGGTTTATATATCTGCAATATGTAGACAAATCTCAGTGACTATCTGAAATTAAAGTTATAATATCATCTTTTAAGACCTTAGGGATCTAAACAAAACCGTCACACTTTTTGATATTTTATAATATCCCAATTTTATCTTTCAGAAATCTGTTTTTAGTGTTTTGAAGTATAAAAGTTCCTGTTGTCTCCAAAAGACCTACATAACTGATGGGCATAATTTATTTTAGTCCCAAACCTATCTATGTTTACTTATGTTACCTGCAGAATTAATAAACCCTCCTTCTCACTACTTAAAATAAATTCCAACAGGTATAAAACACCATTAAGAGCTATTTACACTAACAAAATTAATTTTCAAGCACTTCCAGGTTTTCTGCATTAACAAATATCTTGTAGTTTAAGACCTTGCTGAAAAGGAGCTCACATTTGAATCCCACAAGGAAGCAAATCAGCCTCCAGCATTCTGAGAATCGGCTTTGGTATCACCCCTTAGTATGCTTTACAAATCAAGTGAAAGAAAGACAATTTTATTTCCTAAAAATACAAAATGAATATCTCATTAAGGATAAAGTATGTGTCACTTCTGGAACAATACCACAGTGTTTAATCATGCACAGTTGCCTCTGTTGTTCAATTAGTAAGGTCTATCATGTATCAGTCGCATAACAAGGAGGTTTACTGTACAGTAACTTTGGTGAAACTTTATAAACTGAATATTCAATTTCCAATCAATGTATTTATTTACACTTTCCTTTCAAAGATCTTCCTTTTCTGCCTCATTCCTTTGGTTAATTGCCTGATACGGCAATTAACCAACATTTCTGTTGTTAGGAGGCCCTCCTAGCTAAACCGTTAAAGAAAACAACTAAATTATGCTTCCTCTTGATTTAGTGAGTCTTTTAGAACCATATGAAAGGACAGACCTCGCTTTACCTTTTCAGAGTTCATTTTGTACCACATGTCAAACCAGTAGAATATATAATTTTTATGAATACACATATAAGTCAATCTTGAAAATACTGGAATGGAGCATTTCTTAAATTATGTCATTGGAGCTTTTATTTCTATACCATCTTAGTCTTTCTGCTTCTTGTTCTAGACATCTGTCATGTCATAATCATATTAGTTATTTGACTTTAGATTCAGCTTCTCTTTGTATGCCTACAGTGAGAAAAAGTGACACCTGAGAGACAAAATAGGGGATTTGTAATATAAAGTTAGAATTGTGAAATCCGCGTCAGGTGATATGTGCAAGTAAAATGTAAATGGAGATGAACTCATGCCCTCTCAGAAACTCCCTGTTCTGGAGAGAGTGCCTCCACAGCCATATTTCAGTGAGGAGACACCTAAATTCTATCCAAATTCATAGACTAGGTAATTAGGACACTGTACCAAAAATTAAGAGCTGTGGGCCCGGGAAAAGGACTTAGATTCCAGGTTTACCTACCTCACAAAAAATTGTATGAATTTCTAATTTATTTTGAAAAAAACAAAAACAAAAACAAAAAAGCACAAAAAAGACACTACAACTCTAAATTTTCAATTAATAAACCCAGTGTTTACCTTTAGGCATTTCTGAGACTTTTAGCCTGACATTTGAGTTCCTTGTTATTATTAGGTTCTTAAAAAGTTGCGAAACTTTGTACAATGGGTGGTCTGAGATGTTTTGGGGATTTAAATAGCTAAATTCCACCTCTGTCCCAGTTCAGGTACTTTGCGCCTGTGCTTTGCTTACTATTTGATAGAAATTTGTTTATTTAAAAGAGATTTGAGAAGCTGTTAATAATGGTGTTTATCATTCCCTGGATCCGTCAGTTGACTTATTGGTATAAGCTACGTAACTGCTGAATACTTATAGCTGCAACTGAAAAATCAATGAAAGCTAAGAATTGAAGGAATGAGGTTCTACACAGAGTTAATACATAATGCTTTGTTCTCCAGAAACCATCAGAGCATGTAATTTTTGACTAGTCATTCAAAACTGGCAGATAGTTTGACCTTAAATATTGGTGTTTCAGTTCTTCCTTTATAAAAAGGGGATGGCATTATTTTTCTTATACCAGTGTTGTGAATATAAACTAGTAAATAGTTGTAGACAACGCAGTGTTTTATTGGTGCATTAGTCCATAATTCTCTCTTCACAGCAGTGTTCACATAATGTGTGCTGAACAAATAGTGAGATTTCAAATTAAACAATGAGTAAAATAACGATCCACAGTCAAAGGTGATCATTAAACTACCATCTGTTCTCCAACTAGATAGAAAAAGAAAAGTAAAACCAGATCATTTAAGTCTATATTACAAAATTAATAAATTAATAAACTGCACGTGCACAAGCAATTCTGGTAACACTGTAGGATCGAAATGACTGACAAACTATAACAAAATCAAGGGTAGTATCTGATGAGAAAAGAAGTTTCACGAGACATGCAGGTTTGAATGGCTTGGCTGAAAAGGAATTAAAACTATGGTTGGAATTCAGTTTGTAGTTAGACATCTAAATGTAAGTAAGTCCCTACATGTTACTGTCTACTCATGAGTTAGATGTTTCAATTCCCACCATAATCAATAGAGATGAGAGGCTTAATTCATCTACCTAAGCATGGAGATAGTTGAGACTTCTAACAGATATGACTGTTGCAAATCTGATGTAGAGCCTGTTAGAGACCTTATTCATGTGGCATCAGGGTGACAGCCACTGTACCCTAAGGCATCTCAAATGCTATGAGACAGCTGTGAGTGGGTTACAGTTAAAGAAACCCTATCTGGTACAATGTCTGGAATTTATTCCAGCTTCCCAAGCTGTCTAAGTTAAAAAGGAAGACTTGTTCAGCTAGGCTTGAGCATCAGAATGAAATAAATCTTCCATACTGCTTAACTTTCTCTCAGACAACATCCTATGTTGGGAACATAATATGGGCCAAGGATTCTTCTCCACAGTTAGTATGGATAAGACCATCTTTTTTTGGGAAATGAAGAGAAGGAATTCAATTGACGTAAGCTATACCATGTCAGTTAGCCCTAGTCTCTTGTATTTTATAGTTTAGATATAAACTGGTGTGTTCTGTTCACAATCTCTTAGTGGTTCTTCAGAGAGGATACTTTTTGAGCACCTCGTTGTTTCCATGAGCAATAGAAGTAAAGAACCTGGAGATGGACTTTAGATTCCCTTCTCCACTTTCAACACTTAAACATAAAAGTTCCTCCTAGCCCTTTGTCACAATTAAAAAGGGGTAAGTTAGCAAATACAAACTCAGTAAAAGTATATTTTATAATGTATTGTTATTGCCAGGTGAATTGATGCTAATGTTATTCATATTGACTTAACAGCTAATAACTCCCAAGACCAGGTGCACTGTATAAAAGATGTTTGTAATATGAAGAGAGGAGTCTCTTGACTCTTTGTACTTAAATAACATCACAATTTCTTCCAAACTTCCGTCTGAACATGATACTATAATGCTTTAAATTCTCAGAGGTATGTGCATGAAAAAAATGCAGAAGTGGCTAAAAGAGCTTAGCTCTCATGAAGGAGTTGTGTCCTTTTTATGTATGAAGTTGATTGAAGCTTGACAGAAGTCCAGTGTTTCTATCTTACAATACATAGTGTAGTGTTATTGAGAAGGATAACTAAAAGGAGAACAAATGACAACAGGAGTAGTTTTTAATGTTTTTTTTTCTTTTTTAGGTGACCAGCTCAAGTCTAATGGGAGGGTGTGTGTATGTGGTGTTGTTAAAAGTTAAAAGTTGAATACTGTCAAATGATCTATGTGGAATTCATTAAAGTTTAACATTTACCTTTCAGCTCCCAGTGGAGAGGAATGTAGCTATCACAAGAAAAATTAAAACGTGTAGCCCACAAGCAATGCAGGTTGCCTACAAGCATTGAACTGTTGCTGTTTAATGCCAGTAGGCAGCTCAGCCCCACACAGCCGCGCTCGCTCGCTCATTCACAGTGGGATGGGGGAGAGAATGAGAGGGGCAAAAGTGTAAAAACTCGTGGACTGACATAAAGGCAGTTTAATAGGTAAAGAAAAAGCTGCATGTGCAAGAAAAGCAAGATAAGGAATTAGTTCAATATTTGCCATGGGCAGGCAGGTGTTCAGCCATCTCCAGGAAAGCAGGGCTCCATCATGCATAACAGTTACTTGGGAAGACAAACACCATAACTCTGAGCAGCCCCCCTTCCTCCTTCTTTTCCCCAGGTTTTATTGCTAAGCACCAACATCATATGGTATGGAATATCCCTTTGGTCAGTTGGGGTCAGCTGTCCCACCTGTGTCCCCCCCCAACCTCTTGTGCACCCCCAGCTTACTCGCTGGTGGGGTGGTATGAGAAGCAGAAAAGGCCTTGACTCTGTGTAAACATTGCTCAGCGATAATGAAAACATGCCTGTATCATCAACACTGTTTTGGTCACAAATCTGAAGCATAGCCCTATACAAGCTACTGTGAAGAAAATTATAACAGCCAAACCCAGTAAAAAGTACAGTACTGATTTTTCATTTCTGGTAGCTAACTGGACACTGAAAGAAAAATATTTTGCCAAAGGTCCTGTTTTCTTTCTTCCCAAAAACAGTAGAGGGAAAACAATCTGGAGAGAAAAACAGTAGAAATAGAAGCTGTTTTTCTGTACCACTCATAGAACTGAGGTCAGAAAGGTAGCAGCAAGAGTGATCTTTCTGTTAGGCATTAAATCAGTGTCTTCAATACCTACTCATGATGCAACTGACCTATTTCAATTTTCTCTTTTATAAGATATTCTTGCCCACTCAGATGTCCTGGTTTCGGCTGGGATAGGGTTAAATTTCTTCCTAGTGCTGTGTTTTGGATTTAGTATGAGGAGAATGTTGATAACACACTGATGTTTTCAGTTGTTGTTAAGTGCCCTCCTAGTCCAAGGACAGCTCCCGTGCCTACTGACTGAGCTAGGTACACAAGATGGGAGGGAACCTAATCAGGACAGCCAGCCCAGCTGGCTAATGGGGTATTCCATACCATGTGATGTCATGCTCAGTATATGAAGGGTAGGCGTGATCCAGGAAGTACCGATCGCTACTTGGTTATCGGTCAGCGCGGGTGGTGAGCAATTGCATTGTGCATCACTCATTTTGTATATTTTATCATTATCATTATTATTTTCCCTTTTTTCCCTGTTCTATTAAACTGTCTTTATCTCAACCCATGAGTTTTTCTCACTCTTACCTTTCCGATTCTCTCCCCGTCCCGCTGGGGGTGGGGGGAGTGAGTGAGCGGCTGCGTGGTATTTGGCTGCCTGCCAGGTTAAACCACGACAGGTTGCTGCTTTTTTCCTGCTAGAGCCTTTCTGCATTGTGTAAATGTTTTAATATGTTTATCAGAATTACTACCATCAGTCTCTACTACTGAAGGAATGTTCAAAAGCTTAGCTTTGTAACATAATCTAATCAGGAAAGCCTAGGTAATTTTAACATTTCCCATCTAATCCTATTTTGTTTTTGGTTTTGACATATTGCATTAGAATTAAAGCTTTGGCTGCATGCATTCTCCATCAATTTATTGCCCTGCAACTTATCAAATTTATTTGGACCAAAGAAATATACCTTATACTCAAAGCCAAGAATTAATGGTTAATCTAAGTGAAATCTCAACAGTTTATTTGTCTTTAAACCAGATATAATTATTAGAGAAAATTAAGTAATGAAAATAAAATTGAAAAAAAAAAAAACAAAACTAAAACCACCCAAAACTAAACAAAAACCTCTCTCTACAATCTGGTTAGAATCGCTCTGCTCACATTTCTAGTATCTACCTCTTCTTTGTGCTCTTATGGTCACACACTACCCCTGTGAGTCTAAGGCTGATGTCCTCAATCAGTGTGAGGGTGCGTTACACGGAGTTGTCAGCATTCAGAGTCCTTTCCCAGGAGAGCATGATGTTATGGGGGAGTGCTTCTTGCCCATAGGTCCATTTGGGGTTACTTCTATACATTTTCGAACTCTCCCTGTACCTTGATTTTTCTTCATTGCTACACAATTCATAGAATCATAGAATCATACATGTTGGAAAAGACCTCTAAGATCATCGTGTCCAACCGTCAACCGAACACACCATGCCCACTACACCATGTCCCTAAGGGCCTCATCTACACGTCTTTTAAATACCTCTAGGGATGGTGACTCCACCACTTCCCTGGGCAGCCTGTTCCAAGGCCTGACCACTCTTTCAGTAAAGAAATTTCTCCTAATTCCTCAATGATTAGGTACTTACTATGCATGTTATATTTTCCTTACTTTGGACACTTTTTCTTTTGTTCACTCTGTTACTGCTAAAAAAGGGACTTTACTTGTCTTCCAAGGTTACATTTCTTTAATGACAAACAATTGGTTATTAGGGGCTTGTTTATAGTCCTGGGACCTCTGGTATCATGCCCACACTTTCAAGGCCTTTGCTGCCATCCCAAGTCTGCACTTCTGCAAGTTGCCTTTTAATTTTAGGGCTGTGGAGAGTTTCTTTTACACAGAATAACTACTTGTGTTACTATATGTTAGTTATAGACCCATGAAAAAAAATTATAGCAATGGGACATCAATACATACACAATGCTATACTAAAACAAGTTTGATTATAATCACCTGGTTGTTAGGCAATGGCTGTTGCAGCCAAACAAGCTAAAACAAAGTTCCAGCCAACACCAAAGTAAGCCCAGACACAGAAAACTTACCTAGGCTTAGTCCTGAGGCCTCATATTTAGTACAAAGACTGTGGCCTTTAACTAGCACTAACAGTATGATATTTACTGGGTTAGAGGGTCACAGCTCCCTGTGTCCAGGGATGTTATTCTAGCCCTTTTTTGTGTATCATTTGGTAGTGACAAAAAGTAGATGATGCTTTCAGGATGCTCACTATGATTTCCTTGTTTCCAGTCACCTTGTTGCTTTTGAGTATCTTGACTGCAGATTGCTTCTTAGATATCTTTATGGCATCCTTGTTAATGTAGATTGACTATGATTTTTCTAGTTCATGTTTCACTTAAATATGGTGCTGAGACAAAGTAAGACATATTGAGTATTTTTGAAGTGCTCTGCCCATCTGGTCTAACACAGTTGTAGACCTTTTACCAAATTTCCTTCTGGTCAGCCTATTTTATTTTTACAAATTACCACAAAGATCTTTCATAACCTGATACATTGTTTTGAATATTTCTAATACAAAAGTTAGTTTTGGTTTGTTAATAATGATTCTCCTTTTATTTTTCCTTTTTAATGGTTTCTCTGATTTGGTACTTATGTTTTATTTTGCTGTTTCTCCTTATGATTTTATTTCTTACAGTTTTACTGAACTTAGAATTTAGGCATTCTCCTTTCAGTGTGGGTTTTTTTTTTCTTACTACCTCATTTCATGGCTTCTCCAGTTCTTAATCCGTGTTAGTATCCAACTGTGAAAGATACAAGTTGACTCACACTACCAGTTAGCAATCACCGTCTTTTCTTCAAGTCCACACTATGTCTCACCTCCTTCCACTTCCAAGAGAGACTAAAATCTGTTCCTCAGTTTAAACTGTAATTTCTCACCATACTATTGTTTTCATTCATTTTCATGTGGGTTTCTTTGCTGTTTTCTGTGTTAACTTCAGTCTTTTTCAGCTTTGGTTTCAGTATAGCAGTGCCAAGACTTTGTAACTGCTGATAAAAACAGCTAAGTGTGTCTTTGCAATTTGGATAGATGACCTGATTTTAAAATTGATACAGATATAATTAATGTGTGCTGGTTTTACTGTTGTCGTCGTTTTTTATTTATTTTATTTTGCCATCTGGCAGGCTCTGTGTTCTTTTGTACAAAGAACAGAATACTCAAAAACTAGGTCAAAAGCATCAAGAACAATTCTGTGAATCATTGTTCATTGTTTTAGATATTGATTCCTCTCAGAGGTTAGATATTGTTGGTCATACTGTGGAGGAAAGAGTGATAGAACTGGTGTTTGCCCTTTTCTTATGCCCCTGATGGAACATCCTCCTGTAGAACTGACATCTTCAGGTATCTGGTCCATATGAATTCCAAATAAGAACAGACAAAATTCTACGAAGGTCTACCTGTGGCAGCATCCAACAGCGACTGCCCAAGAAAGAGTAGAACAACAGAGTGAACTCAGAGTAATACCATTGAAGAATATTCTTCTAAGTCCCAACAGCCTAAAAAATTAGAACCTTTTAAATAAGAAGTCATCTTTGTATCTATCCTACCAAGGATATCCTACAAAGAACAAAGAAATACTATCAAGATAATATTAACATAATTTCAGTTATCATAGTCTGTTGGAATATTCTGCTGAACTTGCAGATGTAACGGTTCTTTCAGTCTGTCTCCGTGCTCTTCAGATGATTTATCATTCCTACCCATATACCCACTTAAGGTTCTTCTCCCTATCCCAGGTATCTTGACATTTTATTTACAGTTTTCGGTGATAGGTAAATTACTTAGATATACATTAGAATAAAAAAGCATAATAGTGCTTTTTTGTTTGTATTTACAAGGGACTGTAGAAGTACAGGATAAAAAGGGGTACTTTAATCAGTAATCATGCTCCAGGAAATAGACTAGCTATGTTTGTGGTGATACAAAACAACAGCTGATTTTATAATTGATAATAGAGAAATAGAAATCCTTCTTTACAAGTATAATCAATAATAGACATGATAAATACAGTATTAGCAGTACTGTTACAGAAAAAATGAACAAAATGTTATTGCTAGAGAAATACAGCTTTCACAAGTAAAATCAGGTTTTGACATTATCCTGAATATTGATGTCCACAGTATTCTGCCAAGTAAGGTATCTCTTGACATTACCTCTCATTTGTGAGCAAATCCTTTGAGTGACTTCCAGGTCCATTTGGGTATACAACTGTCACCAGAAAACAATACAATTGCTTGCAGAAGAAAATATTTTTTCACATTGGAGCTACCGCTTTTGGCATGAAACTTCTTACATAGTCTATAATAACAACTGACTGAAGTATCACATTACAGTATTCAAATAAATGGAAGGAGGCAAAAACTCAGTAGCTGCATGTTAGCTGGTATTTGGAGAAACTGAAGAATACCACAAGGGCTTATTTACAGTAACCCATAATTTTATCAAAGGTGTTTTTTTTAATGTCAGCAAGCAAAGTTCCATGAATACAAATAAAAGATAATTTGCTAATCATAATCTGCAATTTATTTATATGCCTCTGAACACAAAAGATTTCAAATTAAAAATGAAAGTGAAAAGACAGATATACAGTGGCATCAGTGACCAGTGGTTGAGAGCTGTGTCTGCATTCAAGGCTTGGTACTCCTAGGTCACAATAGTAGATAGCAGTCAAATTCTCCTGCTGTTTCTAAAATTAATTTTATTTTCCCATCAGTTGCCTGCTGAAGATCTCTAACATCCAAGCGTCTGGGACCAAGAAATATTTTACCTATTTACTTCCCTGATCACATACTGCCTATTCTTATCCTTCCCCCATAAACTGTGTAATTCATTAAGACCGATTGCAGGAAGTAAAAGCCTCAGGTAGTAGCCAACTTTACAATCACAAGAACAGCTATAAGAGTGCCTGACTTCATAGAGTAAGCTGTTGAACTTGCATGCAGTTCTGCAAAACAATTCTAGTCACAAAGATGTATTTTAAAGAAAGAAATTTAATCTAACAGAAAAAGTCCGCTAATAACTATTATTTGTTCCTGACATCACTGATGCTATCATAGACATCAGTCAGACACCCATCATTTCAGATTAGCAGTGGAAAGAGTCAGATCAGATGGTGTCAGGACTGCTGGCCGTGCATCTGAAGCCCCTGTGAGGTTGTCACAAAAGGATACGGAAATCTGATTCATATGTCATTTGGCCTGTCTTAGGCTGTGATGAGTTAACCCTACTGAGCTTCTGACGTGCAGAAAAAAGAGTAAGTACTTAGGAGAACTCACAACATGAGTGAACAAGGGTGGAATATAAGAATTATATAAGAATTATATAAGAATTATATAAGAAATAAGAATTAAGATTCTTCTCATCTTAAAACAGAGCTGTAAAATAATTTGGATTAATTAAGTTCAAGAAGTCCCTTATTTTTCTATTAATTATAAAGGAAGTCTGGCGAACCAGATCTGGTGCAGACATCCACGCAATAGTTAACATTAGGTGAGATGAATGCCACTCCAAGTGTCTGAAATTATGAAAATAGTTCAAAATGTGCAGTTCTAAAATCATGGGGAAGCAGAAAATAAAATTGTACTGTTTCACTGTGCTGTACTTCTATTTCTCACTGAGGGAGCCAGAACATCAGTAACATCAGCCCTGAATTAATGACACTACTCACACAAGCAGGTATATGACAAAGATTTACAAGAATCTCTTTCAAGAAACCTTCATCTAATTATAAAGGTTATGGGCATGTAATGTATACTTATAGTGAAATTGCCAGTGTTATTTACATGAACTTACTAAAGCACTTGTGTAGCTGATTAGATGTATTTTGGTTCCTAGCCTGACAGAACTCAAACACAAATGTATCATTTCTGGGGAAAATACTTTGGGAAAAAGTGTGGAAAAAGGAGCTGGGGAAAAGCTGACTTACTTACCCTTTGAGCCTCTTAGTAGCAAATAATTTAGAATACAGAAGGCCAGAGAAACAGCATGAGTCTGTACAGTAATTATTATTAGACTGATCTAAAGAGAGTATCCTGGCTTCTGATTCCTGTTTCCAGGACTATTTATGCATTTTACATTAAGGGGTAACTGTTTTAAAAGCCAAATACCTCCCTCTCTTGCCACCACCACAGCAAAGAAAAAACAAAACAAAAAATAAAACAGAATTCATAAGCACAGAATGAAACTCTGTTTTCAGTATGAGCATTAACGCACTCACCAGACAGATGCATGTTATAATTCTTAATTAAGACACGTTTAAGAGATTCTGCAATCCAGTTCTCAGGCTTTTGGTCAAGGTTTCTAATTTCTGGGCTGTTACATGAAAGACAGGGAGTAGCATCTTGTAATCAGTTCTTTCAAAGAAAAGATATGTGAAAGAATATTCTGCGCTCTTGATCTTAAAGAAGTGAAGGTACAGTCTTGCAAATCTGATTCAGATGCTCAATCTGTGGAAAGAGACAGGGGATCAGGTGCTTTCTGGAGCCCATGTCTTCTAATAACCAACTTTAAACAACTTTTTAACCATCTCAGAAAGCAAAACCTCCTCGAGCACTAAGAATATCAAACATGAGTTTGTATTCTGCTTTGAGGTATAGGCATTAAAACATCAGTAACATCTTTGTAGGGTCCCACATGTTGTTGGCATCATATGTAGAAACAACTAGATCTGAGTTACCCAGTTTAAAAGGTATATGACTACAGCTTATAACACAGATCATGAACAGCACATTTGAAACGTATCCAGAGGAGTTTTGGGCCCATCTGCTTTTAGGATCTGACAGTAAATTGCACCCTACACAGGAGCATATATGTGTGTCCTACATAGGCACCTATATGTGCATGCAATTTTGTGTGTGTTGAAGGAGGGAACTTTCTTCTGGGCTTGGAATCTAGATTGGGCCTTTGATCTTGAAAAAATAAAGTGATCTTCTTTGTTTTTATTGTTTTTTTTTTTTTTTTTTTTTTTTTCTGGGGGGGGTGGGGTGTTTTTTTGGTTCTTTATTCTTCCAGGTGGTTTTAATGGTTATATTCAGATAGCATTTATTACATTAGTCCAGCCTTTTGAGTTAGAAAATCAGGTATCACCATGCCTTGGCATTCAGGCTACATTTACTCAGCCATAAGTACCTGAAAAAATGTGTTTAAAAAGATATGATAATTATTACCTAGAAACCCTGAGTATACAAGGAAAAGAGAGTTGTTAAAAATATCAGTTTTATTAAATCTTCATTCAAAATACCCCCCAAAACAAAAAAAGAAAAAGAAGAAAAAAAAAAAAGGAAAGAAAAAAAGAAGAAAACAGACTTCAAAGTTAAGGCATGTTTTAGAATATGCAAAAATCTTATAGTGACAGAATAGACAGACATACGGGATTTTACATACAGTTTCCAAATCATTTTCACTCTGACCTCAGAAAACCTCCAAATAACCTAGTTTTGTTCTAATCAGTGAACACCAAATAGATATGATAAGTAACAACAAAGCCACCTATGAACACAGAAATTACATAAAAATAGCCTCAATATAAATGAAAAATGTAGTAGAATTTCCATAGTCTCAAATATAGATAACCTTCATCTGGAGAATACCACATCATTTCCAGGAGTTATGGTTACCATATGTCTAAGTAATTCTGATGTATAAAACACATAAGGGTTTTTTTTTATATT
Source organism: Calonectris borealis (assembly GCF_964195595.1). NCBI lineage: Eukaryota > Metazoa > Chordata > Aves > Procellariiformes > Procellariidae > Calonectris > Calonectris borealis. The sequence goes on from NC_134312.1 coordinate 168,488,894, forward strand.
TTTCCTAATATGAAACTAATGAAAAAGTAAGAATACAAAGAATAGAAATTCTCTTTACTAGAAAAATATGAATCTTAACAATGAGGCAGCTTCACCATATGATTAGAATAAGGATTATGGTAAAAATATTGAACTGAAAAAGAGGGGGGGTGTCTTATGAAACCAATTGTCTAGGAGAAAATACACTCTCTGAGCAGTACAGAAATTCAAACTTTTTGATACAGATGTTTCTTTAGTAAGAATTTGTGTGATAATAGTATGTACAAAGATCATGATTAGGTTATGCCTTCTTCATGGGTAACAAAAAAGATTCCAGAAATGTTAGATTTAAGTATTTAAAACTGGCTTTTCCTTTAACCAACAGGAGGATTTTTTTCAGGAGGATATTTTCAGATTACATAAGAATTTGGAAGTGGAACTGCATTTAATATGAAGAGACTTTGAAAGTTTTCAAACTCTTTTCAATGCAGGCAACAGAGTGTGATGCAGATGAAAAGCAGCTTTTCAAGTCATAAAAAGTCTTACAAATTTCACAGGATCCAACAAAGTATTTTTGCCCTCCTGCATAGGTAGTATACAAAACACTGCATGACACTGCATCTCTTAACAAAAATGCAGAAATGACCTGTATTGTACCATATTGTTTAGTTACACTCTGAAGAGTTAAAATAAAAATAACTTTAATTTTAAGGTTTAGACAGATCCTATAAAGAGGATGTTAGATTTTTTTTTGTCAGATCATAGCCCCTTGACAATATTTAGTTTCTCATGAGTATCTGAAGGTATCATTTGTTACTAAATCATCTCTTCTAATTTAAAAAGCTTAATTTACTAAGCAAACACAGTGTAGGTGACAACAGTTTGGAATCTCAATACTATTTTTTTTTTTTTTTTTGTAAGGACTGCTTACTTTCTGCTTTCTGTTTTTACTTCTCCTTAAATGTTTTGAAAATGTTGGAACTACCATCAACAGTTTCAACTCAAAGACTAAGTTGTAGTCCTGCATGAAAAAATATTTATTATATATTCTGTAAACAGTGATTTTGTCTATAAACAAAGATGGAATGAATAGAGGAAGAAAACAAAATATACAATTAACTATAACACATTTTACTTCACTGTAAGATCAAAGCATAATAAATAGTCTTTACTCACATACTTTCAAAGGAAAAAAAACAGTCTCAGCTGAAAGGCGGAGTGCTTGTCTGTATGATACAAGAATATTTTCACTGATGGCTTTTAACTTGACTGAAATTTTCAATGATGATAATGTAAAATTAGAGAACATTATTTTAGCCAGAAAATTCTTGTGCTTCAATTTGTCCATCTGTAAGAGATGTGTAAGGAACTTAGATAGAGACTCCTAGGCTAGATCTCCCAGATGTAATCCTAGAATTGAAAGGGGCAAACCCAGGAGTGCTCTCAAATGCTGAGATTATGAGCTCCTGTGCCTTGCCCCCATTGCTGTACTGCTTTTGAGTGTAAACCAGCAATTCTGAGTGTTACTCTATTGGGCCACGTGAGCATTGCAGCATCACTCTAAGCTGGGCAAACTTGGTGCCTCTGTGCAGTGTACAATGTAGAGCTGCTTTCTAAGCGTGCTCCCCTGCTATTAAGGAATTCTTGAACTTTTATTTTTAACTGCATTGTCAAGTCAGTCTGAGGTATCAAAGGTAAAATTTAGTTATTTCTGGATTTCCGTATCCAGCAGCAGAACTACAGGGATCCAGATTCAGATGTAGACACTTAAATAAAAGTGACTCAAATATAGGTGTTTATAGATGAGCTAAGTGTCTACAATTATACTCAACAGTTAACTAGTGTTCAATTCAGGTTTTCACTCCTACACACTTACTGCAGACTAAGAGTAGGATGCCATAGGATATCCAAGGCATCCATACAAGGCTGGCAAATGCAAAATTGGCTTGTGACAAAGTTGTGTTCCTGTGCAATGGCAGCTGGAGTCCAGGAAGAATGCCCTACAGTGTTAGGAGAGGTAGTAGGCATGTATGTTTAGGTAACTACTGTCTCCCATTACCTGATAAAATATAAAACATGTTTTAAAGTGAGCGGAAAGCCTCTCCAGACTCTATACTTAATTAAATTATCTAGACATTCAAATTTTGTGCCATTTGAGATGCCAAATATTATTATTTGAGATAATCAATAGGTTATTCAAAACAGTAACATGGAGCTGGCAGGTATAACAGAGAAGAGAATTGTAACATGTCAGATCCAGTGGATGGGATGTCTAAGGGAATCTAAAATTATACTAGACATTTATTGGTGGACAACTAAATCTTTCCCTAGCCAAGATAGCCAAAGTAGAGCTTGATTCAGATGTTTGCATGTATGGCATGTAATGTTAATTTAGATGCCCAAAGATATAATTCCTAGAGTTGATGTTCTGCAACATCATAGATCTACCATAGGTCATACTTGTCAGCTCTGTGCAGATGTCTCAGAAGTCATGTGACATCTGTAATAGTGCTAAATAAAATGTCACATATATTCATCAATATGTAGGTGTCTACAATATGGATTTTAATCCTACCGCTTCAATGAATATAAGTTTATTTTAATTTATTTACACTTTCCAAAATTGACTTTGAAATTAATGTTGCAGACATAAACTTGACACCCTATCACAAGAACTTTAACATATATACTTTCTTTCCAGACAAGTTTGTGTCTGCTTCAAGATCAAGGTTTAAAACCCTGTAAAGTGATCCTGTGAAAGATATGGATAAAAGCATTTTCAGGTCAAAGATCATTGTAGCCTAAATTTGAACTTGCAAAGACAATTTCTTCATCAGTCTAGTCTTTCAAAATTATTAAGTTTACAAATATTTCCTATTTCTATTTTCTTTACTGTTGTTCATTACGGCTGAACTCAATGGGGATGCCACAACTAAGAAAGATGATGCTGAAATGTTGAGAATGTGACAGATGGGGATGATAAGAGAACAAATTATTTCCTCCAAGACACAGGCTTGGCCATTGAGCAAAATGTGATAGTACTATTTTGTGCTTTTCCAATTAATATCAATGATAAAAATATATGATGTGTTTCAGCAACAGACACTAAGTCTCCCTTCATCCAGAAAATAATAATAATAACACTTCCTGTAGTGAGAACAGACAAGAATCACACTCCTAAAATTATCATAGAGAATCAAAAGCAAGGATAAGTAAGGTGACCTTATATTTAGCTTGTATTGCACTCAACAGCTATAATGGTAAACTAAACAGTATGGAGGAAAGTTTCTGATCCTGACTTCTTTTACTGTTATAGATGTAACTACAAATTGGCAGAACAAAAGATACCTTTGCAATGCCTACATGACAAAGCAGTGGAAAACTGTGCATGTTTCTATGAGTTCAATACTTGTTTTCTCAGATAGCCAGTGCATAAGAGTAGATGATCACGTAGACTCATTTTGCTTCCTTTTAAAGGGTCATGAGACAGGAACTCCTAAGGGATCATGAAATCATGAAAGAGGTTCAATAAATATTCAGTCATGTATAAATCAACGACATTTTGCAAACCTTGTAGAAAGAGATACGTACAAGAATATGAGAATCTGGGGAAAAAATAGGAGTCTTTAAACAAAGTAGTCTGCCACAAATAGCAGAAGATGTTCAAATTCTGTTCAGAAATCAGATGCAAGTCATTTTTGGACTGTATTTTTTTCCCCTTGAATACTGCCCAACCATGGCAAATCAAGCACAAAATTAGGTACATAGAATATATATGACTCTGTGGTTAGTTTGCTTCGAGGCATCTGATTGAAGCTAAGCAAAGAGCCCCGGGCAGCTTCAGTCTTACTTAGCTTCTGTCAAAAACAGTGCTGTTCCCTCAAGCCCCCTTTAAATGGATATATATTATTAATTCGTACTTTTTTCCCTCTTAACTTGATGTTTATGACACTTCTGACATCTAAGACAGTAAAAAAAGGGAAGGATCCTTAGTATCATCCACAATTTCAAAGACATAAATGCGCAACTCCCAAATATCTTACAGATCCATTCTCCTCTTTTTTTCAGTTTCCACATCCTTCTTGATCATTGAAAGAACAAAGATTTCCATTGTTTCAGAACAAATAAACCAAGACTGCTAAGCATAATGATTTATTACCCATAATGCCAATAAGACCTTGTAATGAATAGGTAAGTATATACTGGTGTCTAGCAAAATACTTGGAGGAATGCAAAACCGCACACCAGTTCTGTCATTTGCAAAGATCTCTCCCCAGCATAAAACAATTTTTCCTTATCTTTTTTTTCCCCAATTCTGCAGGTTTGTAGCCCCATATAAAGCCCAAATACTATAAAACACTTGCAAAAATAAGTGTTAAAACTAACCAAGTGATATGGGAACTTTTGACTTCACTTGGTTTATACCTACTTCCCTGTACAGCAGATTTTTCTAGGACAAAGACAAATTAAGAGACAACTGCCATTAAGAAATATGAGTGATCAAGCAGCTGTTGATGACTTTGATCCTCTTTTATTCAGCAATAAAACATTTCCTATTTATCTCCTGTCCTGATCTATTTTTCCCCTTATTTTTGCACTTAAACTTCCTTGTTTCTACCCTTTCAGAATTACTTCTCAGTTTTGGTCTGGGAAAATTCTCTGCTTTTATGGTCTTTGAAATAACTCCACAAACCTTGTAATGATGCTTTAAAACTCTTATGACTACTTTATTTTTTAATTCTTAGATATTTTTGTTACTTTCTTCCTCTTTATTCTGCCATAGTTAAAAAGTAAAAAAATTTAAAATGTTGTCCAATATACAATTTGTATGGAAGAAGATATATCCAATGAACTTGTATATACCTTTGACTCTAAGGGAAATCAATAACAAATTCATATTCATAAGAATGGAGATAGGACTTCATCCAAGGCATGAAGTACTTTTTAGTCAATCAAACTGGTCAAGTTTTCTGTGGATATATTAAAAGGTATGGTTGCTAGATTATTCACTAACAGAATGACTCATATCCCTGTCTGTTTTCCAGGGACCAGTATATAAAGCCTGCCTTCCTCCAACTGTTGCATTATAAGTGTGAAGGTTTTTTACAAGCAGAAAATCCTATATAGAGATGGAACCTATTTATGTCACCTAAGGTTACCTAACAGCTTACGGCTTAATAAACTTCTGATAGCATTTTGCTGAGTATCAGCATGATATCCCCTGGCTATATGCAATATTGAAATTGCATGTGTCTAGTTTTGTGGGTGCTTTTTCTCATGTAATAATCATTTAAGTTGAAATAGAGAGTGTTGAGTTTGTTTTGTTTTGTTTTGTTTTTCTCTCTCTGTATTCTATAGAACGTGACAAAATTCAAGTATTAATTATTTGGATTTGAATTTGAACTCCCACTTGGCCTTCAGTTGCCAATCTAAAAGAGGACAGGTGTTTTTAAATTCTGTATAAGACATAGAATATCTTAGAATCATAGAATCATAAAATAGTTTGGATTGGAAGGGACCTTTAAAGGTCATCTAGTCCAACCCCCCTGCCATGGGCTGGGACATCTTCAACTAGATCAGGTTGCTCAAAGTCCCTCAGAACCCCATCTTATCAACCTTATCAGCCTATCAACTGAATATTGTATCAGCCCTATACAGAGAACCTGTTTACTACAGTATATCTCCAAAGGCAGTGAGCATGCGTATTATGGCAGCTAAATGGAACCTGTTTTATTTCTTTTATTGGCTTAAATTTTCCCAGGTATTTGCAGTGGGTGATCTCTTTGGATTCCAACAAAGTCTTTTCTTTTTTTTCTGTTGAACTTAAAACCCATATAGCTCAGCCTGCACATATAAAAGAAGGTCTTCAGCCCACCTAGAATTTTGGTTCAACCCGTGTGTTCTTTTCCCCACTCCATGAATAATGGTGTTCAAAATCAGATTTAGCATTCCCCATCATGCTGTGTAGAGGTAAAAAACAACCAGAGGTGAATCTTATACAAGAATGTTTTCTGATTATGCTTTGGTTCAGGTGAAATCAATTCCAGATGCCAAACTTAATTATATAAGTTTTTGCCTAGTGGCTGCTGCCAGTGAGTTAGAAGGAACTTCCTGCTTCTGTAAGCTTCTGTTGTGGTTTAACCCAGCAGGCAGCTAAACACCACACAGCCATTCACTCACTCCCTCCCAGTGGGATGGGGGAGAGAATCAAAAAAAAAAAAGATAAAGCTCATGGGTTGAGATAAAGGCAATTTAATAGGACAGAAAAGAAGTGGAAAATAATAATAACGATAAAAGAATATACAAAACAGGTGATGCACAATGCCATTGCTCACCACCTACTGACTGATGCCCAGCCAGTTCCTGAGCAGCAGACCCCCGGACAGCTTTTCCCCTAGTTTATATACGGAGCATGACGTCATATGGCATGGAATATCCCTTTGGTTAGTAAGGGTCAGTGTGTGATCACATTATTCTCATCCTAAATTCAAAACACAGCACTATACCAGCTACTAGAAAGAAAATTAACTCTATCGCAGCTGAAACCAGGACGGCTTCTGAAACACAATCCAGATACCTGAAGATAAATTAAATTTAAGAACTCACAAACAATAGCATTTTGTTGAAGAGGACATTAAAAAAACTTTATGAATAAAAAAAAGATGAAGATATATATAAGTTGGAACCATAAAAAGTCTATTTGTTCAAACATGCAGTTGCATGTGAAAATTAAAAAAAAGTTAGAAAAAACAGTGCATGTTTGGGTTTTTTTAAAGAATATGTATTATACATGCTCTGATACTTCTATCCAGGTATACTTTGCATTATAAATATTAACTACAAAACCTCTATGTCTTTTTATGTAAAACTGTGTGAATCTCTTAATAACAACATAGCTGTGCATGAATTATGGAATGTTTCACGTGGATTTGTTTCATAAATTCAACGGGTAAAGCCTTTCCCCTTTATTTGTAACTGTCTTTAGATTATCAGGTCATTTCTGTTCATATCACAGGATGTTTCAGGTCAGATAAATGTCTAACCAATTTTTATTCATAGTCATATAAGCTCAAGTCAGTTGCCCACACTGAAGTGTATAAAACCAATTGAAACACCTTACAGATATGACACAGGATCTCTAGTCTATTCTATTATTTTGGCAAACAAAAAATACGATATCACTAGATAGGATTGAAATAATGGATTCAGACACTTGAATTTATGGGAGGTATTCAATCCCAGAAAAAAATATAGATGATAGACAGACAGATAGATAGACAGATCGATAGATAGATAGATAGATAGATGTCTACATGTCACTGAGGTGCCTAAGTTACTTGTATACCCAGTGACAAGCTGTTCAGTACAGTTTAAGGAACATAGAGAGCCATTCAGCTCACTCTTAAGACACCTAGGGCTACATTCAGTGGCCTGAATATAGATGCTATTATGATTGAGATGTCTGACACATCTGTATGGGATGGCGAGATACGATACAAGATTTACAGGGATCCCATGTCCTTATGGAGAAGCAGCTGTGAGTCATGTAGAATACCTAAGGGCATCTCAAATGTTTACAGATGCCTGTATTTAGGGAGCTGAATTCAGCCCTGAGTAGCTGTATATCTCCTCATTATACTGTACACCCTACTCCTGAATGCAAATATGAAGAAAGAAAAAGACAGCTATGATTCTGACCTCTCTGTTTACCAACCGGCTGTATACTTTGGGACTCTAGAAAATAATTCTCCCTTCTAGGCAGAAACTTGCGGGATACTGACCCAGGCCAGTGAAGTTCTGCAATGTTTATTCCTTTGGGATGTGTCTAAATGACATGCTAAATATTCACTAAGCTTCAAAATTCTGTTTGTAAAGCAAATTGTGTTTGTCAGCTACATTGCTACTAATTTCTTGTGTATTACAGGCTAGATTGATAAAGTAGCGTGGTGTTACATTTCCATCTGTTCTCAACCTTCTTCCATGTTGCAATCCATGCTACAAAAGAAATATGTTTAATATTGTGTTAAATGGATAATACATTTAAAATGTGGCATACTTGTAGAGCATGACATTGAAAATATACTGTCATATGTTTTGAATAATGAAACGTGTCTAGTTTCAAAAAAACGGTCGTATTTGTTGTTGAAATATGCCCAATTTTAGAAGCATTGCAGCTTATTCTTCCTTTGAAATACAGTAGAAAATTTATTTTTATTTGGAAAATCATGCTTTTCTTTTCTGTTTTCTTCCTATCTTGCTCTTCTCCTTTAAAGTGAGTGGAGTTGTCGACAGCTGAGCTTGACAATAATGTAGTTCTGTTTATCAGCCAATAGAGGGAACACTCAAACCTGGCCCTCCTACAAGATAACAAGATGAAGCATTGCTGCCGACAATCAATGGACAATCAATTCTTTCTTTCCTGTGCTTCGTTACTGTAAACTGTTAGGGATGACCTACTTTCTTTATCCTCTCCAATAATGTAGAATAGTATCAGATCCAACTAAGCTGCCAACGTGGTCTGTAATTTCCAGTTTAGAAAGTAGCTGTATCCCAAAGGAAAGGTGGATCAGATTACCATCTCAAGCTGCATTACGCTAGATAACTAAGGCTAAATAAAGCTTTATAAAAGACTTGAAACCTGACAGCTGATTTCGAGTATGAGGTTTTTTTTCTAAGTTTTATATGAAGTCTTCATCTTAAAAATGGAGTTTAAGTGTCATAATTTAAACTTCTTGAAATGGTCCTTTACAAGTTTAGTTAATACTTGCCCTGTGAAAAAATATTTCAGTGAAATTAATTACTGGAATCTTTCTGAGGTAAAGAAGTTAAGCAAAGTACATCAAGAGTTAGGTTCCCTTTCTTCTTTCTGATAATCAACCATTTAATTCCTATTCAGTGTTGTCCAAAATAAAAAAAATTCTGACCTTCTTACATTCCATTTGATGTCTCAATTAATGTGCCACAGAAAGCGTTCCTTGTTTCACTTACACTGAAATGGATATTCAAGGAGTGTGAGTTAGATGAACATTGGTGCAGAACTGGCCCAAGAATTCTAGGAAATCACTCAGAGATCCACAAGGAAGGCTGAGAAGTTTCTTTTCAGGAAAAGTCAATTTTGTGTTAGTTGAGTTCAAATGACTGTGGAGAATCAATTAACATGTCTGGAAGCCAGAGAAGAGACTAAAAGAAGCAGTTATGCTTGGGGCTATGTTTTAGAGAGACACAGATACTAATGTGTCTTACAGCAGAGAGTTCGAGAGAGAGAGAAATTCCTCCAAAATTCAAGGACATGTGACTGTAGGATGTAGTCCTGGGTTCCTGAACACTTGCTCCAATCGCTCCTGTTCAGTCTAGACTTTCAGTTTGGGCCTCTAACTAAGAGCAATATAATAAAAAAGCTAATTATTCTAAACACTTGTGGAAATCACTAATTACTACACAATTTCTGTTTTCTCATCCTTATATCATCATTATTTGTTTATTATGTTTCAGCTCTTTAAGCTGTTTATCCTTTGCCTTTGTTCACCCTTAGAAATCAAGTCAGAAATATGCTAGACATTTTTAATTTGACAAACATTGTGGAAATCATTTTAACTCTAGATGTTTAGTAAGAAAGAATATGGATACTTGTACTATTGTTATACCATGTTTGTATGGTATGTTTGTAAAGACATTTATTGCACGTCTAATAATAAAACAGATGGAAATACATATATTCTTAAGGTTGACTTGACCATTGCTCAAGAAGTGAGCATCAGTTCATTTCTATACTTCCTCTCCATATTTAAATATTCACTTTAACTTATCTTGGGAAACCTAGCACTTCTAGTTCTTCATGGCAGCAGTCAGTACTCACTTACCTGTAAGAATAGTAAGAATAGAATAATGTATAGGTAATCTTCTTTACAACTTCTTTTTCCCCGTTACTTACTTAATCACTAATGATCAGCCAAAACTTAACTATAAGAAAAGGTTTTTTACAACATTAATTGTTGCTTTAAGTATATAAAATAAAAGTAGGGATTAACCAAAGAATGCAAAAAGGTTTGTTAAGTAACAATGTTTCTGCATAAAAGCCAGTTATTCCTCAGTTGTATTATTAGTAAGAGAAAGAAATGTGTCTTCATTTCTGCTCTCATGTATATGTTATTATTTCTTCAAAAACTATTATTGTCACCTAAGACTGACTACGGGAACCCATGAAAGTTCCTGGGCTTATTATCTGAATGCAGAGGAAAAAAAGCCTCAGCAGATCATTCAGTATGAATGAACACATTCAGATTTAATATAATGCATGACTGAGAATTATTTTCACAGAGATAATTCAGTATGTTACACATATTAGTGCCATTGGTTCTTATTGTGTTCAAAAGATAATTCTGGAAGGAATACCACTTTTACAGAAATCCTATAACAATTGTACTGAAGAAGTAACTCCTTGAAAGCGATGTTGAATTAGGTTATCAGCACAGCCTTTTTCCAGAAGACTAATATATCCCATGTGAGGATTTTACACTTTGCAAAGAAGGATGGAGAGAGGAAGATGCTATTTAGCAAAATTTCATCTTAGCAGCCATGGAGTCCATTTATTAATTAATGTTTTAAAAAGTATATGGCACTTAAGAGATTTTCATGAACCAGAGCTGTAGTTCTCATCATAGTACAGAAGTTCACAGGTACTGAAGTTTATACTAAACATAACTGCATCGTAAACATGATACAGTGGACATTAAAGTTTCCAGTATTTGTTTTAGATATTAACAGTAAGGCACTATGCCTTACCTGCATAGCTGTTTGTGGTGGTTTTGGCTGGGGTAGAGTTCATTTTCTTCATAGCAGCTAGTATGGGACTGTCCCGATCCGATGTCGGGAATGTCCCAATCCGATGTCGGGGGAGGTTTCGATATGATCCCAAGAGCGAGATTACGACACAAAACGAGGTCAAATGCCGTATACCCAAAACAGCAACTTTTAATATCAAAAGTAGAAAATTAGTAGCAATAGGATAGAACAGAGTAAAAAGACAGAAGTCAAGCAGGCATTCAGGATAGACTTGCAAGAATAGCCACCACCATGGATCCGCGGCGTCACGGGCGTCCAAGACTCTCGGTGTTCCGGCGGCGGGCGGTCGCTCCGGGGTCCGTGGTGTTTCGGCGGGGGCGGCAATTGCACTGGGGTCCTCTTGGCAGTCCCTTTTAGTCTCATTCGAAGGCTGCAGTTTCCATGGCAACGACACGTCTCCGCATTCCTGAGTCTTGACCGTCCAAGCACGTGCCAGCCAGAGATCTTTCACACCTTGCAGCCGTTCACAGGAGCCAAAGGAATCCTCTCCCAGATCTACAATTCAGTCTTTCACACCTTGCCAGCCGGAGATCTCTGTGGCCTTGCAGCCATTCTTATCATATTCAGCAGCCAAAGGAATCCTGCCCAGATAAGCAGTCTTTGAGACAAAAATTCTACAATTCAGTCTTTCACAGGGACTATGTTTTGGATTTATGCTGGAAACAGTGTTGATAATACAGGGATGTTTTCATTATTGCTGAGCAGTGCTTACACAGAGTCAAGGCCTTTTCTGCTTCTCACATTACCCCACCAGCGAGGAGGCTGGGGGTGCATAAGAAGTTGGGAGCTGACCAAAGGGATATTCCCTACCATATGACATCATGCTCAGCAATATAAAGATGGGAAAAGAAGAAGGAAGGGGGGGACATTTGGAGTGATGGCATTTTGTCTTCCCAAGTAGCCGTTATGCGTGATGGAGCCCTGCTTTCCTGGAGATGGCTGAACACCTGCCTGCCGATGGAAAGTGAATGAATGAATTCCTTGTTTTGCTTTGCTTGCACACACAGCTTTTGCTTTACCTATTAAACTGTCTCTATATCAACCCACGAGTTTTCTCACTTTTACTCTTCCAATTCTCTCCCCATCCCACTGGGGGGGAGTGAGCAAGCTGCTGTGTGGTGCTTAGTTGCTGGCTGGGGTTAAACCATGACACTGTTGTAGAAACATATTCCTTGGTAGTTGCATTCAAGCTCATGTTGTTATCTATTATATTAGCACAAAAGGAAAAAAATCGGTTATCTAAAGGTCAGAAAAGTCAAATAAAACTTCTTCAAAATTCTAATTTATATGTAAGTATTTCTTACATACTGAATCACCTTCTGAAATCACCTTTAAATATTAATTTGTTATGTTTTATTCTGAAACTGCTGACAAGGACAAATTAAAGAAAGAACTTCCATTTTGTCAAGAAACTTATTTTATTTACAGTTTGCTTGCATTAAATCTTCTTGTGATTTGTTACATGACAAGACTGATGTTGATGATGTTGGAGTGCACCCACAATAAATAGTTCTAGAGGAAATGCAAGTTCTGTGTACCCCCTTTGGCACTTAAAAGCCTTCAGAAGTTTGACGTACGCTTTGTTCACTCCTCTGTTAAAAACAATGAACCAAGTCTTCCAATAGTGTTAATTCATGTACCTCTGCGACGAGCGAGGGAAGGCAGGCAGTCGACTCAATGTGAGTGATAAGGCCAGCTTCAACTTTATTGTAAAACCCTACACATATTTATACACTAAGTTCTACCTTATGCATACTTGTCTCACAATCATTGGCTTAGCTCTAAAAATTACATTATCATATTCCTCCTACTTTCGGTTACTGCTACGTGGTCCGGGTTCCATCCTGTTTTTCTTATACTGTACTTTCTCAAAGTTGCTTATCTGCACAGAGCAAGGTCAGCATGACTTTCTTTTCTCCCTTCTCAGCATGACTCAGAATTTTCCCACCGCGGCCTAGTCTGGCTAACTTTCTCCAACAATTCCCCCTTTTTCTTTTTGGACCACCAATACATTGTGGTTCATTTTTACAACATTATTTAAAATACAGTGATATGCTATTTTTACTATAACTATAATTGTTAATAAAATACCAAGCCAGCACTTGCGCAGTGCCTATGTTAGGCACTAGGGAAGCAAATACATTGGCTGTGGTTGACCATTATTCTATACTGTCGTTACAATCTGCTTGCAATTGATGTATAGACCTTTTGTGTCGATTTGTTGCTACTGTAGTTATATTGAGCCAACTTTGTCGGCTAACTGTGAGCAGAGTTAATTTACCTACATAACAAGGCCCTCCAAAGGCGTTCTTTGGAATGCCAGGCCATGCTCTATCCCCACAGATCAAAAAATATCCGGGGGGAAGAGCTTTGGCCGTATCATTGTTCCACAAAGAGTTATTGGTTCCCTTCATACTCCGTCCATAGGCACTGAGTGTTTTGGAAGCGTTATAATTCCCACAATATTGGCCTATTTCGAATCCTTTCGTAAAAGGTGAAACAACAGTCCAACCGGTGGTATTAACAAAAGGGTTGTTATCATCAGTGTGGCTGCTTATGCCGATCAATGACTGAAAGGTCTGGGCCTGTGCAGCAAAGCGGCTAAAGCTGCCAAACACAAAACATGTCTGAGTAGTAACATTATCAGTTGCATTTCCAATTTTTTCTGACCCCAAAAAGTCAATTTCTTGGGGGTCCCAAGGGAGAGTGTGATTTAGGGCTCTTATTAGTTGTACCGAGCAATTTGCTACAGTAACATTTATACAATTAACTGTTACAGACGTCCAATTATCAAAATCTCTGGCAATAATTTCAGGAAAGCCTATCAGACATGTTTTAAAGGGCTCAGTTGCCGTAGCTGAACTCAGGCAAAAGTCTATCGTCCCAGTTTTATTCGCCCACGCCACCCATAAGTTCGCACGGCTGGGCAACGGCATCGCTGGGATCAGTACGGGCAGAGCTACATTGATCATCATCAACAACAGCAGCTTTGGTCCAGCGGCTTGGAATCCACTTCGGCCCTGTGGGAGTAAGTACACACATATAACCTCTACCCATATACTTCACTTCTGCTGGACCTTTCCACAGTCCGGTTGCTGGATCTCTATACATAACGAAAACTGGCTTGTCATCTTTATTTTCTTTAGGATAACCATGCACCCATGCTGGTGGCTCTTTCTGATCTGCAAAAATACATAAATGATTTAGCACAAAAAGAGTCTTAACAAGTCTTTCTTGTACATCTGAGATTTCCCTAAATTTTTGCAAATATTGTTTCAGCGTTTGATGCGCCCTTTCAATGATAGCTTGTCCCGTGGGTGAGTGCGGAATACCAGTAGTATGTTGCACTCCCCATGTTTGGAAAAAACGTTTCACTTTGGCGCTTGTGTATGCAGGGCCATTGTCAGTTTTTATCGTTTGTGGCACTCCCATGACTGCAAAACAACTAGTCAAATGTCGCATTACGTGGAGTGCTCGTTCTCCTGTTTGTGCCGTGGCCCATATAAATTTGCTATAGGTGTCAATCGTAACATGTATATATTTCAGTCTGCCAAAGTCAGCAACGTGAGTCACATCCACTTGCCACAATTCTCTGGCCTCGAGTCCCCTGGGATTCACGCCGATTCCGAGACCAGGCCCATGGTGGCTACACGTAGGACAGGCCCGCACAATCCCCTGTAAAATGTCCATAAAATATCCATAAATGTACACAAAATGTCCACTGCGTTCATTTAGTCCATGACTTTGGGCTCCATCTGTTATGGTGGTCACTCAGGTCAGCAGAGGTGGTGCGTTGCGTGGAGTTACTGGGCACCAAAGCCGGCTCAGGTCGGGTCACTGCTGCACTTGCGCTGCTTCTTGTAAAGTTTGTCCTCCGTTGGTTCAGGTGGTTCCTGCTGCTTGGGCATGGGCTTATCCACAGTCACAGACGCCTCGGGGTGTCCTGTCCCGCATGGACTCAGCCACAGGTCACAGTCCCTTCGATTCGAGTTCACGCTGCAGTTCCAGCCTGTCCAGCACAGCAGCACAGAAGCAGCAGCGATGCCCTGGCCATCTGCCAGCCCAGGCGCATCCCCATTGCTGTTATCAGAATGTTCCCAGGCACAGCACAGTAAGACGATCAGCAATGCAGCAGTACAGCAAGCAGCGAGAGCAAAAAAGCAGCCACTAACAAGCACAAGACTCTAATACACATTAAGGCAAGCAAGCCCCATGGCAAGCACAAGAGCCTGCGAATTAATAGCTAAAGAGCAGTAACAGCTATAAATTCAATCTAGCACATTCCAATCAAACGTGTCGTTATCTTGAATTGTAGTCTTTGGTTGCATTCCGGTAAATATCCATTCTAATACTCTCACAGTCTCCCCCTTTTTCTTTTTGCACTGCGTGAGTGCACCAATAAAATGTGTGGGGCCATGCAAAACGGTTAAGTCCACAGGTAAGTCAGGGTCAATACGATCCACTGCTCGGTCAACGATGTGGGTACTGAGTTTTTGAATCACAATCGATAAGTCCTGGTAATATAAAAAGTCCTTGGAGACCACTGGATGATCGCCCCAACAACAACACTCCATGAGATTGTCCATTGATAATTATGGGCCCTTTAATTCCTGTAGCAATTTTTGGCGGCCGGTCGTCAATTAGCGTGACATCTACTGCTGTTGCCAGATCCAGTCCGAGGCTCCCCCTGGTTGCTGGTCGAAGTTGGGTTGCTGGTCGAAGCTGGGCAATGGCGTCTGGTATCTCTGCACTGTCGTTTGGTTGGGGGCTGCTGTTGGCCTGAAGGTGACCGGAGCCGCGATTGGTGTCGGCGCGTTGCGGCTCTTGGCGCTCGGTTTCCCGCTTCCCGAACGCCGGCAGACTGTAGTATTATGATTATTCATTTGACAGTTCTGGCACCACACTTGTGGCTCCCGATATTGTCGACGCAGATCGGAAGCACTTATACTCTCGTCAGCCAGTCGTCTTACTTTGGTGGGCATCCAGAGGCTTCAGTGGGGCAAGAGCTGCAAACGCCTGTCCCTGCGCCTTGACTAATTTTTCCCCTAGTTCTCTGATTGTTTCAACTAACATGGCTTGAGCTCCTACAGGAACTCTACTCATTCGCTCTAACATGACTTCTATGGTGGTGTCTAAGGGTAAGGTGACAAGGATGCCCTTCGTATAAGTATTACAATTCTCTAATACACACTGTCTCAGCAAAGGTCCTTTCATAAAATCTGCCATATCTGCGTGGTCAATAGCGTCTGTGACTCTATCTACAAAAGATGCAAAAGGCTCCTCTCTTCCTTGTTTAATTGACATATATGAGGGAGGAGCTGGTGTAGTTTTAACTTTCTGCAAGGCTTCTCATGCTAATTTCATAGATTCTAACAACACATCTGGGCCAGTTTGCATCTGCATTTCTACAGAGGCAAAAGGACCTATACCCATTAGTTGTTCTACAGTTACTCCAGCTAAACGATCATTTGGGGCTTGGGGCGAGTGCGCAGATATTTCACAAAGTCTTTGCCATTGAGCTTGCCAAAGTAATTGTTGTGATTGCTTCAAAATAAGCCTCATTATGTTCTTAATATCTTCTGGACATAGCATTCCACTACCCCAGATATAGTTTAGCATTTGCTTTGCAGGCTCACTATGCACTCCCGACTCATTAACTGTGTTTCGCAATTGATTTAACATTTTCCAATCTAGGGCCTGATGCACCCCAGTCATAGCCCCCGCGTTATCTACCTGGTAGATTACCGGGAAGGCTTGAGGGCTAATTTGATCTAATAAATCAAAAATCTTTTTGTTCAACAGCTTCTCGTGCTATTTTGTCCCAACTAACCCGCACTAAACGCGGCTGTTGATGAGCTTGGGACGGGGGGGGGGGGGTGGGGTGGGGTGGGAGGGTGGGGGGTGTGGGGGGGTGGGGCCTTTAGAAGACTTTCAGCTTGAGCAGTCTCCTGTCCGCTACTGTCTACCCTCTCATTTTCACTTGGACCTTCCCCCTCCCCTCCCTTTCCCCCGGCGGTGCGGAGGGACAAGCCCTTTCTGTCGGTGTATCAGGAGGGGGACGAGAGGGTCGGCGAACGACGAGAACAGGAATTCCCGAAGGCGGAGGTGAAAAGTAATCACCCCCTGCTGTGAGACGTCCAGCGGCAGGATCGGACTGCTCAATCCGATCGGAGGCAGCTGTAGCTATTCACCTTTCAGTTTTATATCTTTTTATGCAATTAATAACATCTCTCCAGGATTTCATTAATTTTCTTGCTGATTTATCATCATCAATTACTAGATCCCACAAACAATCTCCATAAGAACGCCACTCGTCTACTTCAAACATACTTTCAGGGTCTTTAAAAAACCCTTTCGCTTTCCCTAACGCAATTAACCCAGCCAGGTCTTTTAATTGGCTCACTCCCCGCTCTTCTAAAAAGCATTTTAAAATATCGAAGGCTACCTCTACTTCCATTGCGTGCTATCTTGACCCTCTTAATTATCCGGTTGTTTGCAGCCTTTTCCCACGGGTAGCCTTCTATCGGACAGCGAACTCCTTTTAATCGTCCTGGGTTCAAGCACGGATCAGGCACGCCGCGACAGCGTCTGCTGATCTTCTGCTCCCTGGTCGCTGCTATCGGTGCTTCTCCAATCTTGCTGTCCGGTGAAAAACAGGGATGGGGGGTCCCTTTTCGGGCGCCACTTGCGACGAGCGAGGGAAGGCAGGCAGTCGACTCAATGTGAGTGATAAGGCCAGCTTCAACTTTATTGTAAAGCCCTACACATATTTATACACTAAGTTCTACCTTATGCATACTTGTCTCACAATCATTGGCTTAGCTCTAAAAATTACATTATCATATTCCTCCTACTGCTACATGGTCCGGGTTCCATCCTGTTTTTCTTATACTGTACTTTCTCAAAGTTGCTTATCTGCACAGAGCAAGGTCAGCATGACTTTCTTTTCTCCCTTCTCAGCATGACTCAGAATTTTCCCACCGCGGCCTAGTCTGGCTAACTTTCTCCAACATACCTCAAAGTGTAACTCTAAATTATATCAGCTGAGGACCTGGCTCGTTTCAGAGATGAACATGAATTGCTACATAAGCCATTTGCTGGTTAAAAAGATTGAGATGATGAATTTTATTTCATCTTAAATATCATATTTTTGGGTTGACTTTCTGAAGGAGTATACATAGCAAATCTCTGATAGAGCAGTCCATTCCAGAGGAAAAAAATATCAAATGTTGAAAGTGAAGACATAGCAATTTACAGGGGTTTTTTTGGGGGGGGAAAGAAGAAGAAGATGTCAACAAATATGAAAAGAGTGAGTTAATAAAATCCACTAAAACAAGGCCAAATTTGTATCATTCACTGAACTTACTGAATTTTGTATACAACAGAGCATTGCAATCACAATTAGGTGATGACATTTCAAACAGGAATGTGGAATATGCTTTCCTGGCCAACAAGTTTCGTACATTTATGATAAAACATCAAACTTCCAACATCTGTAATACTTTTCAACCAAGAGTAACTCTGTTCAGATTTATAGTTTCCGATTGTCTGCATGAATATAAACAGACAAAATATATTAATGATCTCATGCTAGACCTATACTTAAGACTAGTGATACCGCACAGTTCTTTTTTTAATAATGCAGTGCCATTTAAATTAAATCTGAATATTTGATAGATCATTTGGGCTTACCACAAGCCTTGAAAGTATAGATTTAATTGACATACACTTGAAATATCAAAAGTAATGACTACATAACTAATCAGTCTAAGGAGGACTTGCTGGTAGGAATCATCCTTCTTAAAGGTCGTCAGTATAGGTTTTTATGGCTGAAATAGACTCTGTAGTCTCCCTTTGTAGACGGTGGAGCAGAAATGATAATTTTTAGGGTGCAATTAATTTGATAAAATTCAGAAGTCCACCTAAGGATTACATGAATTGCACCCTAAAAATGGTTGTCCTTCATTGTCTTTAAAAGGAGATTAATGTGAACTGTTTAGTGCAAATATCTGCACCTGATTAAATAAATGTCACCCTCTGTCTTAGCTCAAGGAAATTTACTTACTAAATTGGAACTTTCAGATTTTTAATTCCCTCATTTCTCAGGATTATAAATCTTGTGAATTTTAAATTATATAGAAAAAAAAAGTACGATTTCCAAATTAAATAGAAGTCAGCAAGATATAGGATTTTTCTCTGCTATATAGATATGGGACAATTAAAAAGTCCTTAATGTTTGTGAATAGTTTCTTTCAAATTCTTATCCCAGAAAATTTCCTTAAGCCCAATATATTAGATTTTCCATTATTATTGTTTTTGGTTTGGTACCAAAAAAGTCAGAATGTTGGAGGGTCTAGTCAGAATAGAATACAATCTGCACATAATAGAATACTGTGCACATAAGACTATTTCACTTTTTCTTTCTTTACAAGAACTATGAGATATTAAGTTAAATTTTATTATGCAGACAAGCAAATTTTTTAATTAGCTTTTATTTTTTAAAACAATAAAAAAAATAAAATTACTATAAACCTTTGTCCTGGTAATCCTATAATACTGAAACTGAATAATATATTCTTTCTCCATAATTTTAAAATTTTCAGTTCACATCTGGACTCTGTTGCTACTTACTACGTATTTATTCTATATCTTAAAAAATATTTCTATTAGAACGTTTTTTAACATTTTGAGTTTTCTTATGATCAACTATTTTCCACTTACACTTCATTAATCTTGCATTCTAGTAGAATCAATGAGTCTAGGACTTCGTGAAATGAAACTTGAGGTACATGGATTGAAAATAATCACTATAACTAACTCGGGCGCCGTAGAATCCTCATAAAATTTAGAAACTTTGACATGAAATATTTCTGTTTTTTTCTGAGAGTTCCCCATTCAGTCTCTCTTTCAGACTCTTCTTAAAATAAATTTAAGAATAGACTACATAATAACTTCTTGCCAGTGTCTTTAGAAAATAAATAACTGGAATGATGCTGTAAGGAAGAGATTTGCGTTAAAGTTCTGGGTCTTCATTAAGGATACTTCATGATTTTCTTCAGCATAATTCCCAGAATCCAATTGCAATATAGGATTGATATGGAATTATACTGGTGAATGCTTATTATTTTGGGGTTTCAGCCTTGGGATATGGAGCAAAATCACGTACATGAGTGGACATTACTTTTTCTCCCTCAGCAAGAACTACAGGATTTCAAATTAAATTATCAGGAGGGGAGAAAGGAAGGAAGGAAGGAAGGAGCAAAGGGAGGGAGGGAAGGAAGGGAACAAAAAAAGGAGGGAAAGGGTCATCTTCATACAACCTGTAATTTAACTGTGGAGTTTTTAGTCAGAGGACCTTGCAGCCGCATTGTAGATTCAAGAAAAGCTTAGAAAAATAAATGGAAGGAAAATCAGTCACAGACTATTAAGCACAAAAACTATATCTAGTTATATAAAATAGGACTACAGAGTGTTTCTTAGCCACAGGTCAAATGACACAGACTGGCTTGTAGACATACTATTATCCTCAAAAACATATTAGCCATGTCCATGTCATACAAAATCTGGCACTTGGGTCCTCATTAGACCCCAGTAAGTTTAGATGCAAAATGATTAAGAAAGCAATCCCCAAACCAGTTCAAATCTTGCAATTTGTTGGTGACAGGCAAATTAGTGACACTTTGGTGAAAAGGAATTGTCTTCTGCTAATACAACCAAAGAAAACTGTTGTGCTCCTTATGGGAACTAGAAAGTGAAAAGAGAAGAAAGTGGACTAAGCAAAGGTCAAATTATGTGTATTTTCTCATGACCATAGATATCTGATTTCATCACTTCAGGGTTCCTTTGGGATTTATCTAACACCTTGGAACATTTGTATGTCAAAAAGCTTGAGAATGCCTACTATCTTCTCACTTCTTTGCACTCTACTTACTCTTTAATTCAGTCTGGCAATTTAGACATTTTAAAAGTATGTTTCTGTAGGAAATGAGAAAGGGGAAATGAGAACTCTCTTTAATCTTGAGGTGACCTGTTTATGAAATTTGGTTAACTCAGTAAATATTTTTAGGGTGGTGGGTGTTTTTTTTTTTTTACTTTTTACTTCCTCCCACCCCCCATAGTATGTGTATTTATTTGCACTGTCTGGATTTGTTCATGATTCAGAACAAAAACAGTGACATATGATAGGGAAAGAAAGTACTGTCAGACTTGCAAGTGTGCTGAAACTAGTGTTGGAAATGCAAGTCTTAAGAGAGACTTTTTTTGGAATTTACAGCTCTATTCATAAATTAAGAAGTTGTTATATTTGGATACATTTCCAAATGTATCCGAAAATATATCCATTTTTCTATGCATAGCTGAATCAAACTTACAAACATTTTTCATCCTTTACTGATTTAATATAAATTGCTTTACATTATTTTCAGTATTCTGGAGATGCTGTAAAGTTCTCATGTGAAGCCCTCCTGAGAAATTTTGTATTTCTAAAATATCCATTATATGATGTACTATGCAAATTAGACTATGAAGCAGATGATTTTTTTTTCTTTACTCTGTACTCTGGGATCATAAAGTCACACTAAGCTCTACAAAATAAAGAAAAACAAAAGGAAAAAAATGAATGCAGCATTCTTTTATACTTTTATTTAAGTCTGTGTATTTATTACAGATTTTTTTCTTTAATACTGTTGTCCGAAAAGCGGATTCGTGCCCGGCGTGCAAGTAACCAATTCCACACGCTCAGGAGAGATATTGTTTTATTCAGGCCTGGGTGCTCGGTGGACTTGCCACAAATCAAGCACACCTGGTCTAGTCACTTTTCTGTTTATATCCATGCTTCTCATACATATTTTAAATTTCCTTGTTACATATTCATTACATTTCCGAGAACTAATTATAATATTGAAACACATGCGCACTAAAGCCTTTAGGGTCTTCTTGGGGGTCTCGGGTGGTCTCTGGTGGTCGGCAGGGCAGTGAACTCTTCATGAACTTATTTCCTCTTTACCTTATAGGGTCGCAATTTGTCCCTGAGCCATGCTTGGACCACGTCTGTTTATAGTTTCCATAGCTAAAATTAATTATCATTACTTCTAAAACACACACCTGTTAGTTACCTAACTTCTAAGCAACAAGTCTTCATTGTTTAAAATTACAGAAGCGAACAACATAGAATCCACAACAAACCAAACCATCCATCACCATAGTGCTCTTAAATTAAAACACATACATCTTGATCTCCCCCAATCAAACACCCACTCACTAGCTTCATCATTCTGGTTTCTTATTAACTGGTCTTTTAACCCAGTTCTGGGTGAGGGCTATACACAGGATGATAACACTTTGAAGATTAATGTTGATTAAGATTAACATTAACAATTTTATGCAAAGTTAGTATGCTTTAAAGGATAAGTGATGTGCAGATGAGGACCTAGATCTGATTTAAAAATGTATCAAAACAAATATCAAGAGGAACTAGATTCTCCCATACACACATACATCTTGTTTTAGTTGAGACTAACAAGGAATTTGCTCCCTCTGTGAGCTCCCATTTTCCATTCCCCTGCCATGGCACTGGTGAGTGCTGCAGCACTGCAGTTTTCCCTGGATTGTCAATCCTATGAACTAGATGAAACTAATTAGCCTGACAATCACCTGTAAGTACCATATAGAAGGTAAAAAGGTATTGTTGTACAGAGTTGTATGATTCTTCCCAGGTGTAACCTTAAGAGACCTGAAAGAATCGATGGGGCCATAATTCCATCATCACACCTGACACAAGGACAGAACTCCCTCTCATATGACATGATTGCAATGCTCAATTTCCTTCCCATCCTTGTCAAGGTTGCAGCCACTCTTCTTTCTCACATACATCAATGTGACTTACAATACCTTTCCTTTTGCATAAGCAGTGATAAATCTAACTACACCTAACCTGCAAGTACTGTATTCTACTATGAAGGAGAACTTATTGATCTTTTTTTTGTGATATCCATAGACGTGATATCCTTATTTGTCTTAATTTGCTGGTTGTTAGGGGGTTTGGGGAGGGGGGAGGGGTTGGAGTTGTTGGGGTTTTGGTTTGGGTTTTTTTGGTTTTTTCTTCTAGGAAAATAAATAAGCAGTTCCTGATGACATATCAAAATGACAATGTGGTTTGTAACCTGAGGTTGATGTACAAGAAACATTCTCCTGAGTATAAACGTAATTTGAGCAGCCAAACATTTCAAAATGTCAGTTGAATTTTTCCATTCCAGCATGCATTTTGTTTGTTTGTTTCTTTGCTTGTTTTGTTGATAAGCCAAACCCAGATGAGTGGGTGTTCAACTGTATTTTCATTTAGAGAAGGATGTTTACACTATGAAAGAAAATCAACATCATAAAACATCCAGTACTTGCTTCTCTTAGCACCATATCTGTATTTATAAAGGCGTTGAGGAGCCAGTGAATTGTTGTTGGTGGTAACTAGTGAATCTGAGCCTATGAGGCAAGAGCACCCTGGTAATAGATTTGAGATCAACTGATTTGTTATTGATTTTTGTAATAAAATCATGTGATATTTTCTTCAAGTTTGGTTTGGAAAGATAGAATATGACTTTAAACTTTGTTTTAAAAATCATAATATGCTGACTGTACCAGTATAATTCACTGCTTTGTAATAGGATATTATTACAAGAACCAGAAGGGAATTTCTAAATTCCCCTTGATTACGATGTAAAATCCAGGTTTGAACTTTATCATGGCTTGCAAGCATTCTGAAATATTGTCCTTAATCTTGCACCCATTAAAAATATACAAAAAAGATATAAATTATTCATAGCACTAATTTCCTACCACCATCCCGCTCTGCCATTAAGGAGGAAAAAAGTGAAATGAATGTGTTAGTTTTCCTTCTGTTTTGGTCATCATTTGTTCATATCATAGAAAATGTTGGAATACTACTGTGGCACTCAGAAGTAAAAGAACACCTTTTATAAATAGAGTGTTGGAGCTGTGGTTCCTGAGATTATATCTCTTGACATGAGATTATGTGGTGAAGTAGGTGACAGTGTGAAAAGAGGAGACAATGCAGTCCACTTAAACTCTCTTGTAGAGCCACAGAAATCCTTTGGTGTCCAAAAGTTTAGCTATTTTTCTCAGTTATATCTGTCAAATGTAATATATTACCTCTCCCTATGACTCTTACCTCATTTAATTCCTAGTCAAGCAGAGCAAGGGTTTTTGCCACTTTGTTCAGGTAAGGTAATGTTTGAAATAATGACTGATTGTACCTCCTGACATCTGATGCCAGGAATTCTTGATAAACTGCACAGGTTTGCAAGCCTTTATATTTATCATACTGAAAATACTCCCAGAAGAATAAGTTCTGGCTATGTGTTTTTTTCCATCTATCTATGTCAACATCTAATCTTTGTCAGTATCTGTGTCTTTCTGACTTCATGCCATATGTGCACAAGACAACTTTGTTTCATAATCAGTGATTTTTTAAAGGAAATAAAAACACCAGAAAAAATCCAGTGCTCCTACCATTACTTCCTCAGTTCCACATAAGAATATCAGAACGTAGGAAATGTCCTACTGGGTCAGACAGTCTGGGTCAGTCTATCTAGCTAAATATGCTGTCTCAGACAGTGACAATAGGAGATGCTATTAAGGAAAAGAACATGAGCCAAGACAATTTCTTGGTCCGTCCCCTTTGTATTTCTCCATTATCCAGAATTCTTGTAATAGGGGCATTACACAGTATATCGCTGCATAGTCCTTGTGGTAGATTAACCTTGGCTGGCTTCCAGGTACCCGTTAAGCTGTTCTCTCATTTTCCCTCCTCAGCAAGACAGGCAGAAAAAATAAGATGAAAGAGCTCATGGGTCAAGATAAAGACAGGGAGATCACTCACCAATTACAGTCACAGGAAAAAATGAATCGACTTAGGGAAGATTAATTTAATTTATTACCAATTAAAAAGAGAGTGAGATAGTGAGAAATAAGAACAAAACTAAAAACACCTTCTTCCCTACCCCTCCATTCTTCCCAGGATCAATTTCACTCCAGACTCTTCTACCTCCTCACCAGCCCCAAGTGGCGCAGAGCATGGGGAATGGGGTTGCGGTCCATTCATAATGCTTCGTCTCTGTTCCTTCTTTCTCCTCATGCTGTTCCTCTGCTCCGGTGTGAGATAAAGTCTCCCTCCCATGAGATAAAGTCCTTCAAGAACTGCTCCCACAGATTACAGTTCCTGCCAGGAAACATGCTCCTGTGTGGGCTCTTCATGGGCCGCAGCTTCCTTCAGGGCACATCCGCCTTCCACAGCACGGGGACCTCCATGGGCTGCAGGGTGGATATCTGCTTTGGTGTGGTCCTTTCCAGGGGCTGCAGGGGGACAGCCTGCTTCACCATGGTCTTCTTCATGGGCTGCAGGGGAATCTCTGCTCCGGTGCCTGGAGCACCTCCTCACCTTCCTTCTTCCCTGACCTTGGTGTCTGCAGAGTTTTTCATCTCACGTTTTCCTGACTCCTTTCTCACTCAACTGCAGCCCAGTATTTTTTACCCTTTCTTAAATATGTTATCACAGAGGTGCTGCCAGAGTTGCTAATTGGCTCAGCTTTGGCCAGCACCGTGTCCGTCTAGGAGCTCATTGGAACTTTGTTAGACATAGGAGCAGCTCCTGATCTCTTGTCACAGACAACACCCCGGTAGCCCCACTGCTACCAAAACCTTGCAACGTAAGCCTAATACAATCCACCTGGAACCTGTTTTTGGAGCTGTCCTCCAGTAAGATGTTTAATCCCTTTTTGGATGTATCTTTTTTGTAGTGCTTTTCTACCTCTGCACTTTTCTCTGCAGTATGTTTCTGGTGTTTCTTAACTGCTGTTTTAAAAAGTACCTCCTTTATATATCTGAAACTGATGTCCTTCAAGTTTCACTGAGTGCCCCTTTAGTCAATAACTGTTCATGTTCAGTTTAGCTATTGCTTTCATGATTTTGTAAATCTTAGCCATATTCCTCCTCAGTCTGCCCTTTTCTAAGAGTTCCAGCTTTTTTAAGCCTTCCTCTTAAGACAGCTACTACATCTTGATCATCATTCTACATCTATCCTTCTCTATACCTCCTCTACCTCCATCACAAAGTTCTTGAGATGGAGAGAATAAAACTAAACACAGTTCTCAGGATGCTGGTGTTTTATTTGGTAGCAAATAATGTTTTCTGTCTTCATCTTAATATTGTTCCTGTTTGTTCTGAGCATCTCATTGCTTTTCTGGCTACCACTGCACACTGAAATGATTATTTCAGAAAAAGGCTAGTTATAACTCCAGTATATCTTTCCATACATTACAACCACTCAGAATCAAGCTTGCCTTGCCATCCTCTAAGGACACTCCGGATAAAGCAGAATATGGTTAGAGATATGCTTATCTTTTGGATAGCAACTGCATGTAAGTGTTGTTGGATAAAAACAAAGCAAAAGAACATTTCTGGAAACTCTAGTTCTCCTGTCTTCTAACTGATGCATTAACCAGAAAGCTGGAGTTAGGGAGAACTATAAATCAAGATAGAATTATTGCTAAAATATCAAAATGTCAAACAAATGTCTTTAATAGGTATTCTGAGTCTCTATGTTTATGAAAAAGGCAGGATTAAATAGTAACAAAGAATTGTGTTTAAAAGCACATGGTACTTGTACTGGACCTTTTGCTCACATGGATATTTCCAAGCTACTAAAAAGTTGCTATAATGGTATATTTCACTTTAGTATAAAAAACTGGGGGAAAAACAGATCAAAGGGTACACAGATAATATTATTTTTAAAAAGGTCTAGAAAAAGTCCTTAGACATTTGGGTCCAAATGTAGACATCTACAGTGACAAGCTGATCTCCCTGACAATACAAAGTAACATCTGTTTCAGAGTTTAAAACAATGAACATTTGGAAATAGCAATAAAGAAGGACATTTTGTAAACAGGAAAGGCAGTGCTATAAATATAATTCATACTTTTCTTTGACTAAAATCCTATAAATCAAAACCCAGGCTGTTTATCTATATACAAATTCCTGAAAGTTTTTGGTTTTGTTTTTGTTTTTTTTTTTTTCCTCACATGGTGGTCATGTTCCAAATGAAAATAACAGTGGTAATTCATTAACCATTCTTATTTTTCACATCCTGAAGCATATATGTGAAATGTAATGAATTTAAATTCATTACTTCCTGGCTTTATATTCATGCAGGTCACACTTAAACCAATTGTATCACTTTCAGTAATTGTAACCCTTGAGCAAGTCAGGAGACTATCTCTAGGAGAAAGTGAAATTTGTTCTAGTTATATTATGCTTGTTTATGGTAATGTAAATTAAATCCATCCATGCATATGTCCAATACTTTTTATGTTTAGAAAATACTACCATTACTTAATACCTGTTTGAGTTAATACAATGAAAATAAGTTGGAGCAAGCAAAAATGGTGCAATCTGGCTTTAATTTCCGCAGATAAGCATATTTGCAGAATTATTCTAAAGAACTAAAGATTTTTCAAAGTCCTTAGTTTATTTGGCTTTAATAAGAGGCAAAATTACAAATCAGTTATGTTGTTAGTGGCTGTATTTTTCCCCCTTGTGGAAAAAAAAATAATAGATATACACTATTGGAATGTTTTAAGAGACAGCATATCCTGGCTCTTCAGAAAGGGAAAACAAAAGGAACCTTATGTAATATCACTGATAAACACTGTAATGACACGTTTTTCAAACTATCCAACTGAATTAGATGTGTTGATAGCTAGAGACATTTCAGCTGCTTTTGTTACCAATAGACTGCTCTTCACAGCTTTTTTTTTTTTTTTTAATAGATTTTAATTATATAAATCTATACAGAAGACAACATTTTGTCTTTGCTTTAAGTGGTTGGAGATCATGAGATTCAACTGGAATTTAAATTTAAGTGACTTAAAATGTAAGACCTCTACCTTGAAAGATAACTAAATAATTCAATGAAGTTGACACTAAGCAAGTTGTTTTATGGTTCCAATAACACCTTAATTCCAAGCAATATTGCTAGTTATCACTGACATAGCAGTTATGAAATGTCAACTGCATGAAAATGATGATGCTTAGCTCCTCATCTTCTTGCAGACAAATGTTAACCACACCATCTGATCTTGTTCAGCACTTAACTGACTAGGTCTACACTATTTTGATAACTGCTTCAGGGAGGCCGTAAGCCCAGCATGCTCTGAATTACCGTGGTTTTTCACCTGATGGATTCTCTGTGGTAAAGTAGTAAGTGAAGGTGCCTTTCAAGCTCACTGTACAGAAGGCTGGTGAATCTGAAATTTATTGTAGCTTCACAGTTTTTTCAAAATATTGTTTAGAGAATGTCACTGAATTTGATCATGCATGAAAAGAAAATAGTTACCACTACAAAGTTGACAGTAGGGGAGAAGGGGGAGCACTTCAAGTGAAATGTTCTCCTTCAGCAATTGAGGGTTAAGTGGATCCAGTGCTGAGGGGGCCGTCAAGCCTCATCAACGGTCCCATATGATCTATGAATGACTGGAAGATTTGTCCATCTGTCAAGACTCAGTGTGAGCTGTGATAATTTGCCCATTTGTGATTTCCAGGCTTATTTTTCTCTTGTCTAAAAATAAAATGATGTACTAGAAAAGCAAAACACCAAAAACTCCCCCTCAAAGTTACACATGCTTTAGAAGCTTGTTTTCAGAGAAACTCAGGTCTCCAGGGCCTTAATCACTTTCTAGTGCTTTCACATTAAATGTTCAGTTCTATTCAATATTTCTGTCTCTGCCTCATAGCCGTTTGTGAGACTGATAAATTAGCTAACTGATTTTTTTTAAATTCTTTTTCTGCAGTCTTCAGTCCACCTGATAGCTATGCCTCATCAGACTTCTAAGAGGACAGATATCCAACAACAACAGAAACAAGATTAAGGAATTCACTAATCTGATGAGAATGTCCTCAAACATCATCATGTTCTGAACAAAACACACAGCTCACTTCTTTGAGTTTTGTTTTCCCTCAGCAAATTCTTTTAAGTTATTAACACAAAGGTATAAAGTGAAATGGAATGGAGACAGAGTCTGTCATTGTTTCTTCTTAATAAAAGGAGTTACTTTGATATTCTGCTGGAAAGTGACATATAAAAAATCAAGAAGATGCCAAATTGTCAGTTTCAAGCCAAAGATTGCTTAGCATAGTGGTGAAAATTTGTATTAGAAATTTTTAATGTTATTATGAGTTTCCATTGGGGAAAAAAAATGTGATGTTTTGGTGAAAAGCTTCATAACAGAAGTAATTTCAGATTCTGGAAAGAGAATCTGAAAGGTTTCAGTCCAAGAGGGGATTATTTACAAAACCATGTTATTCTTGAAATCCTTCACAACAGAATTTGGTAAAGGTAAGGTAGCTGTAACATATTTTCTGATGTCAGTTCATCCAAGACTTCAGAGTTACAGATGATATATATCTAACCTGAATTTTGAAAAATAGTGAAATAAAATGTTTTCTTGATTTTAATTTGAGACAGACTTTCTTCAGGTTTTTATTATTATTTAATTAACATCTTTATGACAGAGTAATAAAGAAGAAAGTAATGTTTTGGGTGTCTGAAGGTAGTTTTTCAGTAATCATTAATCCCTGTTGAGGTCCAACCCATTCCTTCCCATTCCTTCCCCAGATTCCCTCTCCCATGGCATGGATGAGCTTTATCCGCACAGAAGAGAATTTGTTGGGATAGAGGGAAAACCACTATCCAAAACCTTTAAAATTTAAGCTTTATTTTGTACGTTGTCATAATGTGCTCATGTGTATCAATAATATAACAAAGTACTTTATCTATGCTTTTTATTCATGGTTAAATTAAGTAGGAATATAATTTTCAGTGTTGTGTCATTATGAGTCTAACGTAGTTCCTGGACAGATGCTTCAGAGTAACGTATCTTTTAACTTGTTACTCACCAATGGAGTTAAATGTGACATGTTTCACCAATTTCCTCACAGTTTCTCCTCAAATCAGTTTTTCTTTTCTTTCTCTTATAGAATTCTAAAATGGTAAAAGGTTTTGATTTTAGATGTTCTTTTACAGAGACTTCATTAAATTTATTTTACCTGGCTTTGTAGTATGAGTTGACTTCTTCATTAGTTAGTCAGATTAACTCCAAAATTGAACCTTAATTTAAATAATTCTATGGTAATAGCCTCTCAAGCCTTCCCTCAATCAGCCACTAAGATGCTTTATTAATTACAGACTTCAACTTACCTTATTTGGGTCAGCCAGCAGGAACCAGACAGCTGATCCCTTTTTACTTCTAAAAGTAGATGAAAACCTGAGATACCTGAGGACTCTATTGCATTTCTAAATCTATTTTGAAATATACCTGAAGCAAGACACCTGATATTTGTCCAAAGAGTTTTATAACAAAATTATGTTTCATCAGAATCTATTATTGAACAAAATAATAAACCTTATTGCAAGCTTTCAACTAGGGAAAAAAAAAGTTTTTTAAATAAAATAGAAACTACTTTTTATCTTCTTGGAACGGAAAAAGTGAATGCTTTTATTTTAAAATATATGACAGAATTTTTTTTCAATATGAAATAATAACAAATTTTAAAAAGTAATTTAAATATATCTAAGAAACAAGTTCAGCTGCCCCCCCAAAAAATCTTATATACCTTGTAATCCTGATATTAGTTAATTAGTTTCTTGAGCATAGCTGGTTTATAAGATGTGGCTTCCTCCTTGATGTTTGCTCCTTTTAGCATACTCATAAGCCTAGCTTATGAGCTCTAGCTTATCATGAAAGTATAACTACTGTATTTTTATTATCCTGAAATCATTAATTTCAATCCAGTGGGTTTGCAAAGGCTGTCCAGTTCTGGTAAGCTTTGTTCTGGCCAGCTTTGTTCTAGCTTTTCTTACTCTTTTAGGGATTTTTTTTTTTTTTTAATGTCATTAGTCTAAATAGCGAGGTCAAAGACAAATATGCCACTGGCAGTATTTGCAGCCACAATCCTTTCAGAGTAACTTTTTTTTTTTTTCCTTAAACTTCTTTTAGAATTTCACTTAAAAATCATATAAAATATAATTTAAAATATTTTAGATAGATAAGTTTAGGTCTAAATCAGTGCTGATTTACACTACTTGCACATCTTGAAATCAGCAATAATATAGTGGATAAATCATTACAGATCATGGACTCTTGAGCCCAGTTATTTATTCTACTCTATCAAATTTATACAAATCCCACTTACAGAGCCACAGATCCCGCCAAAGTTGCTGAAAGATGAAAACAATCAGTACTGTTTTTCAAAGAAAAATAAAACTTAAACCCTTCTATTTATCTTTTTAGTATAAATATGAAATAGATTTAAGCTACCTAAGAATTTTAGGAACCTTAGATTTTGTGTGAAATTACTTTCATTTCTACAAAAAAAAAAAAAAAAATCAAAACGCACCAGTATGTTTGTTCATTTATTTCCCTCAAAAGCACCAATGTAGGAATATACGACCTCTCTACTATAAACCTTGCTTGCAGACAGTGAGGAATGGAGGAAGGGTTCCAGCTTTAGTAAAGGTGACTTTACTGAAGATGAAATATTTTTGTCTACAGCAACTTCAAAATAGAATTAAAATATGATTCACAGAAAGGAAAACTCCACAATATATAAGCATATGCATAAAATACATAGATGTATAAGGAATGAAAGACAGAAGAACTAACTTCTCTGAGGTTCCCAGGGGGATGAATGTAATTTCTGTCATGCATTGTAGAAAGTAAAACGTAGTCTAAGCCAGGGAAGCATAAGGTCTGGATGCCTACATCCAAGCCTCCATGTACCCATGATTAATATCCTCAAAAGCACAGAAGTGCTTTGTGAATTGGAAGGGGTGAAAGGTACTGCTTGTGTGTCTTGTGGGTTAAGGAATGAATTCTGATATGGTTCCTGTGTTCCCTAGTCAATACAGACAAATAGACTTCTCCAAGGAGAAATTCAGAGTACCAGTTTATACTAAAAAACTAAATTACTTTTATAGTAGCCCTTCCATATATGGAAGATATAAGGAAAGGTAAGGTATAAAGACAATTAATTCAGATGCCAAACCAATGAAAATATCTCCACAAATATGTTACTTTTACCATGGAATCAGAAGCTCAAAGACAAGACTGTTAGCACTCCTACCGCCAGTGTGTGTACATACTCATGCATCTTCATTCACCTCAACTAACTGGTGTATCAGCCATATATTGCTATATTGTATCTTTATTTATTATTTTTGAATAGATAACTTTAAATCTTAAGGATTTCAGATATATAGAATATAGTGACCATTTCAAAGCTGAAGAAAACTGAACCTCATCTGATTCCCTTTTTGCAGCTGGACTACTTTGCAGTCAGTAATGAAGGAGGGAAGTGAAGTCAGCAGAGCTGACTCGCAAAACAGTCTTGAATTATGCTAGAGTTTATTTTGGGCAAGTGTTACAAATACTGTGAGGTTTGGAAGTATTTATCATCAGGCTGTCCCATTTGCTGAGTGATGTTATATGTAGTCCAAGAGGATAAGGCAGGTACACATATAACAGAAGTAGTCTGCTTTTCCATTTGGAGAAATCTTTGTTTATACTTTGCTGGATTTCTTGTCCATTGAAATCTAGGGAACTTGGACACTTAGTTTAGGTTTGTCCTCCAAAAGCTAGAGTCCTAAAATGTGGTTCATCTGCACCTCATCTGTTACATAGTAACTGTGTCTCACATTCTTTCTTTTTCACTTTCATTGCTATATGACCTGAAGACCTTGTCTCTGCTAGAGCTTGAAATGTGCAGAGAAAATGGGAACACAATTATTTGAAAATCTAGTGAGAAGTGGAGGCAGAACCATTAGAAAGAGGATGTTTGCCTCTTAGTCACAAAGAACACAAAATATGTAAGGAGATCTTAGGATATGAAGGCCTTTGAAATTAACTTCATAGTTGAAGTCATAGAGTGAAGACAATATTATGGGATGTATTCAGACCATGTACCAGTGATGCTTATTTTAGTGACCTTAGAGTCTTAGACATCAGTGGCCAATTCTGACAGCTAGGGCTCAGGACTCTGCCTCCCTGTACCACCATGATGACTGAACTTCTATAGGTTGTCTAGCTGCTTCTTCAATGACTTCAGAGTGAATCAACGTCCAGCAGGCTCGGATAAAAAGTAGCTTAGTTCCTATATTATTCTATTACTTCAATGTAGTTTTGGATTTCCTTCCTTCCTTCCTTCCTTCCTTCCGTCCTTCCTTTCCTTCCTTTTTTTCTCTCTTTTTCTCTCTTTCTTTCTTTCCCTCTTCTTTTCTTTCTTTCTCCCTTTCTTTCTCTTTCTTTTTCTCTCTCTTTCTTTCTTCTGTTGCTTCTTTTTTCTCCTCCACCCACCCCTGCCCTAGCACTTGGTTATACTATCTAAATTTGGGTCAGAGTCAAAGCAAAGGACCATGAAAATTATCTTTGCAACAGAATTATGGATAAGTAGACTAAGAGCACATTTTTCATGACTAAAGAAACTGACATTTTAGTAACCTAAATATAAGATGGTTAAGAGTATGGATACATTTATAGTTTTCCAGACCAATTTGTTAAACTGTGTCTTTATCAGGTGACATAACTATAATTTCAAAATATTTTTAATATGCTGATTTAAAATGAAATCACAGATCCCTTCTTTATATTACATCTCCTTTAATATCATATTGTTTTCCAATATCAAGTATGTGGGGAAAATAGTTGAATAATACTTGAGTTTCATCTAATCATTTTAATAAAATAAAATGTTGGACATCTACTCCAAGACAATATCTAGGTTAGAATGTGAGAAATGTTCAATTCAAGAAATTCATTAAATATTTGTCACTGCTCTCACTTTTATTTAGAAGGAGCTGACAACCTAGAATGCCAGGCAGTAATATAAAACTAAAGTAGAACTACCCACTATGACATCAGAGTAAAGAAGAATTTAAAATTATTTACAAGATTTTTGAGAGTTAGAAAACATATATGTTAGTTCAGGTGAAGAACATAATGTTCAACTACACTCTGGAAGAAAAATAGATTTCTCTATCAGGTGTTTGAATTTCCAATCATGAGTGGGTTTTACAAGTACAAAACACATCATGTCCTGTCGTCACTTCACAGATACAGAGAAGAGCAGCATACATATTAACAGTATTTTATCTCACTAAAAGTGAGTGGCTTCTAAATGAAATCTATAAAATGAACAGGTAGTGAAGATGCAGAAATACAAAAAGCTGTCAATAAAGCTCCAGAAAAAGAGAAAAGAGGCAATAGAAAATGGAAATTATTTTTAAATAAACATGTTAGGTGTTTTAACATTTATAACTTATAAAAATAAAATTATTGTTTTGATTTGTGTTATTCATACTTTTATGAGTTATTTTGAGTTTATGTTTAAGAGAGGACAGATAATGTCAGAGGTGAGACTGGCAATAAAAAAGTATTCTATAGCATAGAGTTTGAATAAGAAGAATGATTGTAAAAAGAGAAGATTGCATGGTTAGGGAGCAGTGAGAAGTTTAAATTCTGTATATCATACTCGTATCATTAGGTTGAATAATAGGATGGCTGGGAAAGGAAACAACAGAAAAGTATTTTTAGAAAGAAGTGTTCATACAGAAAGCAGAACTATTGCATAATTGTAACAATGTCCTAATAAGAGTAACCTTTTTCCTATTTACAGATGAAACTCTTTCCTAGTCTGTAATCTTCTGACAGTTGCTCACGTCTGCTTGCACATATATTGCTTTATAACATTAAAAACTGAGTTATTGGTATGTTTTAATCACTATACTTGCACAAATGTTTTTGGTTTTTTGTAGGGATTTTTCCTTCTTTTTTTTTCCCCTTAAATTATTTTCTATTCTTCTGGCTATAGGTTTCTCTTGGAATGAACCAGTAGAGAGTCCAAAATCCAAAAGTTAGAATGTATGTTCTTCTGCTGGTCAGTGATGAGGATCTATTGAGAGACTAGCCACAGAAAAGGAAAGGTCTGGAAAAAAAAATATTCATTGAAATGTGGCCTTAGATGGGACATGGACCTCATGCTGAGATTAAAAATGTTTAGTCTCTCTCTCTAAGCCATGAACTTCCCTTAGTAGAAGCTGCTTCTTTATATTTGGGAAATAAGACTAATTATAGAAATAAAAAATAAATGACAGTAAAAGTACAACCTTCATTTAACATCTAAAAGGCATTAAGAGTAATCTGATATGTCACTGTGATCTTTCTATTTACTCTTAAAGCACAGTCAGCTGCAATATAGTTGTATTTTTGTCAAGTCTATAAAGCTTCTTGAATTCTTTTTTCTTTAAAGGTAATACTTTACATTTAACAATGGAATTGAGAAAAAAATTATAAGCATTGATCTTAAAAAAAGAAAAAGGTTTTTTCCAACCTAAATAATTCTATGATTCTATGATTCTATAACAATAAAACATAAAATACTTAAAAATACTGATAATAATTTTCATTGGAAATTAACTGTACACAATGCATGTTTAAAATAAGGTCGTCAAAGGTTATTTCAGAAACAGTACCTTTCATGAAGAAAGTTTCTTGACATTACTGATATATAACAAATATACTGTGACAGTTTGCAGACCAGTCAACATGGTCATCAACACTTTGATCTGTCACACAGATGCATGCATCCACAATACCAGTTCCTCTTGCCACTTTAGTTCTGCTTGCATGTGTGTCCTGGTTTCGGCTGGGATAGGGTTAAATTTCTTCCTAGTGCTGTGTTTTGGATTTACTACGAGGAGAATGTTGATAACACACTGATGTTTTCAGTTGTTGCTAAGTGCCCTCCTAGTCCAAGGACAGGTCCCATACCTACTGACTGAGCTAGGTACACAAGATGGGAGGGAACCTAATCAGGACAGCCAGCCCAGCTGACCAATGGCGTATTCCATACCATGTGACGTCATGCTCAGTATATGAAGGGTAGGCGTGATCCAGGAAGTACCAATCGCTACTTGGTTATCGGTCAGTGCGGGTGGTGAGCAATTGCATTGTGCATCACTCATTTTGTATATTTTATCATTATCATTATCATTATTATTTTCCCTTTTTTTCCCTGTTCTATTAAACTGTCTTTATCTCAACCCACGAGTTTTTCTCACTCTTACCCTTCCGATTCTCTCCCCGTCCCGCTGGGGGTGGGGGGAGTGAGTGAGCAGCTGCGTGGTATTTGGCTGCCTGCCGGGTTAAACCACGACAGTCCTTTTTGGCGCCCAACGTGGGGCTCGAAGGGTTGAGATAACGACACATCTGACCCAAACGGGTTAAAACAAATTTGTTATAAGCATTCATTATATCAGTTTAGTACTCGATGTTCACAATGTTGATTTATTTGCTCTCAGAGTTTTTGGATCTGTTCTTGCAGTTGTGGTATATAGCACCTTACTGGCTGTCTATACTGCTGATTATCAGTTTTTATGTGGGGTTGGTCATCTCTGGGAAATGGATTAAGGTCATTGCTTTGCTATACTGTGTGACCTGGCTTTATGTTATGATAAAATTATTGCTCACGAGCCTGTACTCAGCACTGCCATCATTCCTGTTCTTCGGGAGCTATCTTTTGGAAACTATTAATAATTACACTTCTTACGTCTTCACCTCAGAGGATGAATTTAGGGGGGAGACAGGATGGGACACTTTCTCCCACTTGTTCACCTTCCTCTCCATATCTTCAGAAACTCCTTTTTCTTCTATCCTCTTCATGAAGACGTCTACAATATTCCCTGAGAATTTTGAATATCCTTGGGATGTTCAAACAAGCATGATCATATTGCTATGTCTTCTGAATGTGGTTCAGGCCTTGTTTAGATTTAAACAACTATTCAGGAATACTGTCCAGAGATCAACCCCAGCAACAGACACAGTGACTACTCAAACCCCCATGACAGGCCCTGTAGCTCCTTCAACCCGCACGACAACCACTGTGGCTACTCAAACCCCTGCGACAGGCACCGTGGTTACTTCAACCCCCACAACAACCACTATGGCTACTCAGACCCCGGCAACAGTCACTACAGTTACTCCAACCCCCGCAACAGGCACTGCAGCCACTCAAACCCCGGCAACAGTCACTACAAATACTCCAACCCACGCGACAGGCACT
The DNA here is from genome assembly GCF_964195595.1 of Calonectris borealis. Lineage (NCBI taxonomy): Eukaryota > Metazoa > Chordata > Aves > Procellariiformes > Procellariidae > Calonectris > Calonectris borealis. The sequence goes on from NC_134312.1 coordinate 168,525,896, forward strand.
GCAGCTACCCAAACCCTTGCGACGGGTACTACAGCTGAACCAGAGGACCAACCGTCGCTGGTATCCGTCGCCCCTGTACAGAAGAAGAAATCTTTGAAGCGGAAGTCAGGTCGTGTAGAAAAGGATGATGGAAAACCAGGGCCATCACGAGGAGGGGAGGAGGAAGAGGAAGAACTCATAAACGAGACGGAAACCACCCGATCCTTATCCCTGAATGAGTTGCGAGATATGCGGAAAGATTTCGGCTGTCGTCCAGGCGAGCATATTGTTACCTAGCTGCTCCGATGCTGGGATAATGGGGCCAGTAGCCTGGAATTAGAGGGGAAGGAGGCCAAACAGCTGGGATCCCTTGCTAGGGAAGCAGGTATTGACAAAGCAATTGGAAAAGGGACACAGGTCCTCAGCCTCTGGAGGCGACTGCTGTCAGGCGTAAAGGAAAGGTATCCCTTCAAGGAAGATGTTATATATCGCCTAGGCAAATGGACCACTATGGAGAGAGGTATCCAGTACCTGAGAGAACTAGGCGTGCTGGAGGTGGTTTATAGTGACCTGGACAACGTCCGAACACCCAAAGATCCAGATGACGTCCAGTGCACCCGACCCATGTGGCGGAAGTTGGTACGGAGCGCACCAGCATCGTATGCCAGTTCGTTGGCAGTACTGTGCTGGAAAGAGGAAGAAGCACCAACGGTGGATGAGGTGGTTAGCAGACTTCAGGATTTTGAAGAAACTATCTCCTCCTCCCTTGTCTCGGCTGTGGAGAAACTGTCCCGAGAGGTCCAGCAACTCAAAGAGGATATGTCTTATTCTCCACCTGTACGGACCAGTATCTCAGCCATTAGGAGTCAGCGTTTTTCTCCTCGAGAGAGGATATAGAAAGTACACACCACGGGGCACCCTGTGGTTTTACCTGCGTGACCACGGAGAGGACATGAGGCAATGGGATGGAAAACCTACCTTCATCCTAGAGGCACGTGTACGTGAGTTGCAAGGAAAAACAATCACTCAAGGGGGTTCTCCCAGGAAAAATGCTGCTCCAGTTGTCAGGAAAAACCTGTCTCACGACGGTCCAGTTTCCAGTGAACAGTTCCCCAGACAGAGTAGAAGGGCTGACCTTACTTTGGATTGTAATTGCAATGAAGAAATTCTTGACTCACGTTTGCAAGAAGTGAGAGATGGATACTATGACCAGAACTAGAGGGGCCCTGCCTCCAGCCAGGTGGAGGAAAGGGACAACCAGGTTTACTGGACTGTGTGGATTCGATGGCCTGGCACATCAGACCGACAGGAGTATAAGGCTCTCGTAGACACCGGTGCGCAGTGTACCCTGATGCCATCAGGCTATAAAGGGGCAGAACCCATTTGTATTTCTGGATTGACAGGGGGATCCCAAGAGTTAACTGTATTGGAGGCCGAAGTGAGCCTGACCGGGAATGAGTGGCAGAAGCACCCCATTGTGACTGGCCCAGAGGCTCCGTGCATCCTTGGCATAGACTACCTCAGGAGAGGGTATTTTAAGGACCCAAAAGGGTACCGGTGGGCTTTTGGTATAGCTGCCCTGGAGACAGAGGAAATTAAACAGCTGTCCACCTTGCCCGGTCTCTCACAGGATCCTTCTGTTGTGGGGTTGCTGAGGGTTGAAGAACAACAGGTACCAATCGCTACCACAACAGTGCACCGGCGGCAATACCGCACCAACCGAGACTCTCTGATCCCCATCCATGAGCTGATTCGTCGACTGGAGAGCCAAGGAGTGATCAGCAAGACTCGCTCACCCTTCAACAGTCCCATATGGCCAGTGCGAAAGTCTAATGGAGAGTGGAGACTAACAGTAGACTACCGTGGCCTGAACGAAGTCACGCCGCCACTGAGTGCTGCCGTGCCGGACATGCTAGAACTTCAATACGAACTGGAGTCAAAGGCAGCCAAGTGGTACGCCACAATTGACATTGCTAATGCGTCCTTCTCCATCCCTTTGGCGGCAGCGTGCAGGCCACAGTTTGCTTTCACTTGGAGGGGTGTCCAGTACACCTGGAACCGACTGCCCCATGGGTGGAAACACAGCCCTACCATTTGCCATGGACTGATCCACACCACACTGGAACAGGGTGAGGCTCCAGAACACCTGCAGTACATTGACGACATCATCGTATGGGGCAACACAGCAGAAGAAGTTTTTGAGAAAGGGAAGAAAATAATTCAAATCCTTCTGAAATCTGGTTTTGCCATAAAACAAAGTAAGGTCAAGGGACCTGCACAGGAGATCCAGTTTTTAGGAATAAAATGGCAAGATGGACGTCGTCAGATCCCAACAGATGTGATCAATAAAATAACAGCCATGTCTCCACCAACTAACAAAAAGGAAACGCAAGCTTTCTTAGGCGTTGTGGGTTTTTAGAGAATGCATATTCCAAATTACAGTCAGATCGTAAGCCCTCTCTATCAAGTGACCAGGAAGAAGAATGATTTCAAATGGGGCCCTGAGCAATGACAAGCCTTTGAACAAATTAAACAGGAGATAGTTCATGCAGTAGCCCTTGGGCCAGTCCGGGCAGGACACGATGTAAAGAATGTGCTCTACACCGCAGCCGGGGAGAATGGTCCTACCTGGAGCCTCTGGCAGAAAGCACCAGGGGAGACTCGAGGTTGACCCTTAGGGTTCTGGAGTCGGGGATACAGAGGATCCGAGGCCCGCTACACTCCAACTGAGAAGGAGATATTGGCAGCATATGAAGGGATTCGAGCTGCTTGGGAAGTGGTTGGCACTGAAGCACAGCTCCTCCTGGCACCCCGACTGCCGGTGCTGGGCTGGATGTTCAAAGGGAGGGTCCCCTCTACACATCATGCAACCGATGCTACGTGGAGTAAGTGGGTCGCACTGATCACACAACGGGCCCGAATAGGAAACCCCAGTCGCCCAGGAATCTTGGAGGTGATCACGAACTGGCCAGAAGGCAAAGATTTTGACATATCCACAGAGGAGGAGGTGATACGTGCTGAAGAAGCCCCACTGTATAATAAACTACCAGAAAACGAGAAGCAATATGCCCTGTTCACTGATGGGTCCTGTCGCCTTGTGGGAAAACATCGGAGATGGAAAGTTGCTGTATGGAGTCCTATACGCCAAGTTGCAGAAACTGCTGAAGGAGAAGGTGAATCGAGCCAGTTTGCAGAGGTGAAAGCCATCCAGCTGGCCTTGGACATTGCTGAACTAGAAAAATGGCCAGTACTTTATCTCTATACTGACTCATGGATGGTGGCAAATGCCCTGTGGGGGTGGTTGCAGCAGTGGAAGCAGAACAACTGGCAGCGCAGAGGTAAACCCATCTGGGCTGCCACGTTGTGGCAAGATATTGCTGCCCGGGTAGAGAACCTGACTGTAAAAGTACGTCACGTAGATGCTCACGTACCCAAGAGTCGGGCTACTGAGGAACATCAAAATAACGAGCAGGTGGACCAGGCTGCTAAGATTGAAGTGGCTCAGGTGGATTTGGACTGGCAACATAAGGGTGAATTATTTATAGCTCAGTGGGCCCATGATGCCTCAGGCCATCAAGGAAGAGATGCAACATATAGATGGGCTCGTGATCGAGGGGTGGACTTAACCATGGACGCTATTGCACAGGTTATCCACGAGTGTGAAACGTGCGCTGCAATCAAACAAGCCAAGCGAGTAAAGCCTCTTTGGTATGGAGAACGATGGTTGAAATATAAATATGGGGAGGCCTGGCAGATTGATTATATCACACTCCCACAAACCCGACACGGTAAGCGCTATGTGCTCACCATGGTGGAAGCAACCACCGGGTGGCTAGAAACATACCCTGTGCCCCATGCCACTGCCAGGAACACCATCCTGGGCCTTGAAAAGCAAGTCCTGTGGCGACATGGCACCCCAGAAAGAATTGAGTCAGACAACGGGACTCATTTCCGAAACACCCTCATAGACACCTGGGCCAAAGAGCACGGCATTGAGTGGGTCTATCACATCCCCTACCATGCACCAGCCTCTGGGAAAATCGAACGATACAATGGACTGCTAAAAACTACGCTGAGAGCAATGGGTGGTGGGATTCAAACATTGGGACACACATTTAGCAAAGGCCACCTGGTTAGTCAATACCAGGGGATCTGCCAGTGGAGCTGGGCCTGCCCAATCAAGACTCTTACGTACTGTAGATGGAGATAAAGTCCCTGTCGTGCATATGAGAAATATGCTGGGGAAGACAGTCTGGGTTACTCCTGCCTCTGGCAAGGGAAAACCCATCCGTGGGATTGCTTTTGCTCAAGGACCTGGGTACACTTGGTGGGTGATGCGAAAGGATGGGGAGGTCCGGTGTGTACCTCAAGGGGATTTGATTTTGGGTGAAAATAGCCAATGAACTGAATTTTGATGTCAACTGTTACATGATATTGTATGTCATTATTTCTATGATATAGCAGTGGTATAGCAGTGAAAATCACCCAGATTAGTGAAGAATGAACTAACTCCAATGAAACCGAGCGAAGTGCAACGATGATAGAACTGGACGAGCGCAGCAGTACCGAAATGAGAACTGGCTTCAGGGTACAACGGCCCAGCACCGCACACCATCTCTTCGGACCTGAAAGACTGTTATAACAGATGGAGCCCAAAGTCATGGACTAAATGAACTCAGTGGACATTTTAGAGGGATAGTCCATAGACCGAGGGAATGATATCTGTGCGTGCATATATATATATATGTGTGTATATATAAAGAAAGATAGTGGTGGTTAATTGAAATGTATTAAAAAAAAAGATTTGAGACCTAAGCACGACGTAAATGGTATGGAATAAGGGGTGGATACTGTCCTGGTTTCGGCTGGGATAGGGTTAAATTTCTTCCTAGTGCTGTGTTTTGGATTTAGTATGAGGAGAATGTTGATAACACACTGATGTTTTCAGTTGTTGCTAAGTGCCCTCCTAGTCCAACGACAGCTCCCGTGCCTACTGACTGAGCTAGGTACACAAGGTGGGAGGGAACATAATCAGGACAGCCAGCCCAGCTGGCCAATGAGGTATTCCATACCATGTGACGTCATGCTCAGTATATGAAGGGTAGGCGTGATCCAGGAAGTACCAATCGCTACTTGGTTATCGGTCAGCGCGGGTGGTGAGCAATTGCATTGTGCATCACTCATTTTGTATATTTTATCATTATCATTATCATTATTATTTTCCCTTATTTTTCCCTGTTCTATTAAACTGTCTTTATCTCAACCCACGAGTTTTTCTTACACTTAGCCTTCCGATTCTCTCCCCGTCCCGCTGGGGGTGGGGGGTGTGAGTGAGCGGCTGCGTGGTATTTGGCTGCCTGCCAGGTTAAACCACAACAATGTGTAAAAAAAAAAAAAAGAAAAAATTATATAGCTATGAGCTATCAGTATCAACAAATAGCGATAATGAAAATGAATAAAAATGGAAGAAACTGAAAGACAAATAAAAAGCAAATTGTAGCTGGCATTGAACTACCTTTCACACCCCTGATACTCCTTCTTGAAGGACTTTTATTCATAGAAGTTTTTGTTTGGCTACTGCTGACTGACCACAATGAGGCAATGAGAAAATATAAATCATACCAATCTTAAAATAGTCTGACTTACAAGGTTATATGAGTTATGTTTCCAACTAACAGATTTAAGAGAAAGCATCACATTTGCAGAACATTAAAGGAATTTCAGCCAGTTGTTGCACATAGATTTACACCAGCTCTGTGTCTGATCATGACAGTCTTTTATAGACAGGATTGTTATTTCATTGCATGTGCAGTTTGGATTGAACGTTTCAATATACATTTCGTGAAAGTGGCCTGGCCACTCCTCAATTCTTCAAGCAAAGTCAGTCATATTGAAAACTTCATTTTGAGGAACCCACTCACTTTTTCTCTTTTGTTTCTTCTTGTCTGTCCTGACAATCCAGTAGTCTGTTCAGCCGACACGTTAAGAGCTGGCCTTCATTTGTAATGCAGTATGATTACAGCTGATTAATTTCCTTTCTAGATTTCTGTATAGGATATTTTGGGCCAACTGTGCACACTTTACTATTGATTTGCATGTGCTATATAATTCTGAATTTCCCAAACATGAGATTTCACTGTAGTCTGCGGGATGCATACATACAAGGAAGAGTAAAGCTGGTCAGACTCTTCTGAGACAAGGTATTTGGACAAAAGAGAGATGTATTTTGGGGTGATACGAAAGAATAGTGCTCTCAGACTTTCTGCGATGCATATGTTTCAAGTGGTAGAAACTGGTTTTGCCATATGTGACTTACGGGTGTATTCATTGTCTTTTGGGACTTCTTGGATACGGTCCACATAACCATTTTAGTTCAGATCAGGGGTGCATTTTTTAATCAAATCTCCCGATTGCCTCCACTTACTGTGCTTTGTTTTGCATCATGGTGTGCACGAACTGGTTTATTTCCAGATGTTACTGAATTGGAAGGTAAAGTCAGGTGGACACCTGATGCATTCCAGATGCAAAAGAGCACTCAGTCCATGGGGCTAGGCTATAGCTTGTCTAAAGTAAATATCAGGTCCCCAACACCAAATGTTTTCGGTTTTAGGTCTGCTCCTTTTGATCCATGCTATTTGCTATTATAGTCTTTTTTTTCCTAACATAGCAGGAAATTTTGCTGCTCATAATATTAGCAAGTTCTTTATATTTGCAGAAACAGCAGATTAAAAATTTTGTATTGGTGAATTTATTATCTTTTATTAATGAAAATATCATTTTGGGAATCATCTAAAAAAGTAAAATATTCATGTGGATGTCTTATATTTCTGGTTTTTGTGAACTTCAGGATCTGTAAAGAACTCAGTAACTCTGAGAATCAGAGCAGTGCGACTGAGGATCCTATCAAGGGATATTGTGACCTAACTCACATTTGCTTTTAAAAATTTGGTTTAATAGTATCTCTTAAGGGGAGACTTTGGTGCCCCAGGTCAGACATACTCAAGAAAGAGGGGCAGGAGGAGGGAGAGGCTGCTGAGGACACAGCTGGAGAGGCATTCTTGAAAGGATGCACTCCATACTAACGGAGGGACACTCCTGAAGGACTGTGGTCCACGGGTGACACATGCTGAGGCAGAGTGACCCCTGAGGGACCAAGGCTCATAGGCAACCCATGCCAAGGCAGGGACACTGACAGGCAAAAAGCAGCAGAGGAAAATGAGTAAGAAGCAAAGACTAGCACTAAGAAACCACTAATGCACATGACCCCACACCCCAACCCCAGTGCTGCCTGTCACCTCATTGGAGAAAATGGGACAGACTGAGTGTAACCTTCAGTGAAAACAAGGGAAGTACAGACAAGGAACGTGAAAAGGTGTTTGTCTCAAGTTGAATGTTGAGAAGGGGGAAGCAAGCCATTTACTTAAGTATTTTTTTTGTAATATTGTGGGTTTTTCGCCCCCCAGTACTGGAATCAATGATCAGAAGTCATTGTTAATTGGCCATAAATTTAATTAAGTAAAAATTCCTGAAGTTAAGATTGTTTTCATTGCAACAATAATTCAGTTGGGACTGCTTGTCTTTAAATGATGGTTGTTTGTAATGTATGATTGGATGCAGAAATATCTTTGTGATATGGTTTGTTTCTTGCTGCTATTATATGTTGCTGCATTTTTGTTACAAAGCTTGTTGCAATGACATAGGCATAGCATGGGGGGGGAAATATATTCAACGGTTTCTATTCTATACAATATGTGAAGGTTAATATATATCACATACACCATTTTACCTTAACCCCCTTAGGATTCCCCAAGGTATAGTTTCTTTTATTCTTACAGCTTTATTTTATTGAGTTGGTTCCTTCCTCTAATTCCCTATATTTAACATACCAGAGTCTTTTAGAGTGAAAATAAATCACACATTAAGCAGAGGCAAACTGATGGCTGCAGTACCTCTCTATAGATGGCAATTACAGCTTTGTTTACTAAAGTATAGAAGTTTAAACTTCCTTTGGATCCTTTTGGAGAAATGCTGCATCTCCTGGTTTCTTCTACATTTGTAGCATGTGTCAAAGTATTGTTTCACATGAAGAATGTTTTGAAACCCTCAGTCTTCTTATTGGCCATTACTTTTTCCATCCCAAGTAACTGTTTTTTCAAAACATGAAAAACAGTACATGATTGTATTTGGCTTGTATTTTTCCTCAAATGCTCATTAGTGACAGAACTAACTAGTTTAAGTCTTAACATTAACATATGGTACTGATAAATGAGAGCAGAGATATATTTCAGTCTGACTGTTTGACACATTTTAAGAATATTTTTTCTGAAAAAATAACATTCTGGTCCATGTTGTGGATTTTATTTTTTGCTTGTTTGTCATTGTGTTTTCTTATAAAACCACTTTTCTTTGTATAATATCTATCATATTTCAAATAACTTAGACATAATTTTGTACAAGTTAGTGAGCTAACTTTAGAGGGGACTAATATATCAAAGTATCAATTTGCTGGAAGTCTGAAGAGAAGAAAACATCATAAGAAACATTTTGGTGGTTGTGTTATACAGTTTGAACCCGGGAAACCCATGGATAAGAAATTAGTTGCCTTTGCTTTTATGCCATGATCTAAACTAAACACACAAGACAAATCAGATAAACGTGTATGCTCATGTCTTTCCATATATTTAGGTCAGTGTAGCATAAGAGTATATCAAACAGGTATTTACATTGGAGACTTTCATGTAAATCAAGAAGAAAATCAACCTTTATGTTTTTAAAAGGAGCAATCAGCTACTGATCAAAAATCAAACATGAAGATAAACAAAGGCTTGATTGTGTATAAATACATTCCTGTTCTTTGTAAGAAAGTGGAACTGGAACAACATTCCCATATTTGTTTAGTAGCATTTACAAATGCATTTTAATTAGCTCTACTTGGGTCAAACATACATGAGTAGACCCGATACAGACTGATGAAGAATTACACTATGTTTACCCACTTTAAGCTTTTCTGCATTTTGTGAAGCATCACAACCAATAAAGGCACAGCAACCAGAGTCTTCTTCATAGAAATTAGTTAAGTTGGTCAAGAATGACTTCCCATTGGTGAAGCCATGATGACTACTCCTGATTATTTTCTTGTCATTTATGTTCTTGGAAATGGTTTCCTGGATTAGCTGGAAAAATTCCCAGTGATAAAGCTAAGGCTGACTGGCATGTAGTTTGCTGGGTCCTCCTTCTTGCCCTTGAAGATGTGGGTGACATTTGCATTCCTCCAGTCTTTGGGTACTTCTTCCAATCACTATGATTATTCAAAGATTATTGAGAGTGGCCTCACAATGACATCTACCAACTCCCTCAGCACTCATGGGTGCATCCTATCAGGTCTCACAGACTTATGTATATCCAGTTTGCTTAAGTATTCCCTAACCTGATTCTCTTCGACCAAGGGTAGATCTTCTTTGCTCCAGCCTTTATCCCTGGTCTTTGGATTTGACATTTCTGAAGGCCAGTCTTGTTTGTAAAGACTGAGGCAAAGACGACATTCAATGCTTCCACCTTTTCCATGTCCTGTGTAACCAGGTTCCCTGTCCCATTGAGTAATGGGTCCACATTTTCCCTAGTCTTCCTTTTGTCACCTATTTATTTATAGAAACTTTTCTTGTTGCCTTTGGCATCCCATACATATGCCTTTGACATATACACAAAATATGTAAGCAAATGTATAACAAACACAAGCCATAAAAAATACAAAATTATGAGATCTTATAATCAAGGGGCACCATAAGAAGTTCATAGAAGATGTAGGGACAAGTTCTGTCTAGTGTGAACATGGCTAGTCTGCAGTAGAAGATGCACTCAGCACAGTGAAACATCAAACCTATTCTGCATAAATTGATATGTCCATACGTTATAATATATCACCATAAAAGCCCTCCGTAATTCCAGAAGCAGAACAGCACACAACTCTATTAGCTGTACTAGGGATAATTAACTCAAATAAAATAACAAATCGGTACAACTACACATCCCAAGGTTCCTATGTTAGCTTACTTAGAACTTATCCTCAAGTATGTCTACACCATTTTACATTACATGCTGTCTATTTCCCAACATAGCATGCCTTTCTGGAGTAATGGAGAAAAGGACCTGGGGCTCCTGTTTGACACCAAGTTGAACATCAGCCACCAATATGCCCTTGTCGCAAAAAAAGGCTAATGGTATCATCGGCTTCATTAGATAAAGTATTGCCAGCATGTGGAGGGAGGTGAACCTTCCCCTCTACTCAGCACTGGTGAGGCCACACTTCAGGTCCTGTGGCCAGTTCTGGGTTCCTCAATATAAAAGAGACATGGACATACTGAAGAGAGTCCAATGAAGGGCCACAGAAATGATTAAGGGACTGGAGCATAGCTTCTATCAGGAAAGGCTGATAGAGCTGGGATTGTTTAGCCTGGAGAAGAGACGTCACGGGGGATCTTATCATTGTATACAAATATCTGGAGGGAAGATGTAAAGACAATAGAGCCAGGCTCTTTCCAGTGGTGCCCAGTGACAGGACCAGAGGCAATGAGCACAAACTGAAACAGAGGAGGGTCCATCTGAGCATCAGGAAGCACTTTTTTACTGTGAGAGTCACCAAGCACTGGAACAGGTTGCCCAGGGAGCTTGTGGAATCTCCATCCTTGGAGATATTAAAAACATGGTCCTGCGCAACTGGCTCTAGATGGCCCTGCTTGAGCAGGTCCCTTCCAATCTCAACCATTCTGTGATTCTGTGAATCTCTAGCAATTAGGGAGTTTGAAAGCAAAATGTTTTCTTAATTCCATACATTGGGTTACACAAAAGATGTAAGAGTTGCTCTTTTCTGAAGATAAAAATAATGATGGTTTTAAAGATTCCTCTTCCTAGGAACTGTTTTCTTCTAAATCATATAGCAGAATGCTAAGAAAGAGAGGAATGAATCTTGGGAAAAACATTCTTCAGGGAATAATTCATGGGTTGGCATAAAAAGCAGAAACTAACAACACAGCAATTTCACTAAAAGCTAAGATTATGGAACTGTGGTCATAGTCATTTCCTCTTACTTTCGTGCTGTGCTCTTCCAGTTTTACATATCTGTATCTAATAGCCACACTCAGTATTTTTGCTGTTAGTAGGTCTTGTGTTTTAAAATTCTAATCTCATTATTATAGTGTACAAATTCCTCTTATCTCTTCTATTTTTTTTAATGCCTTTGCTAGTCTTCATATTTCTAACTCTGAATGGTAAAATATCAAAATGAACAGCAACTGAAAGCACAGGTACTTTAGAGATGCGTGTCCCCAGTAAACACACAATCCAGAAGCGTATTGATTGTTTTCTAGTGATTTCCTTACTCTTTTCAAAACTCCAGATCTTATCAGCAGATATTGCACAGTCTATGAACAATACTCATTGAAAGCAAGATGTATTTGCTAAAAGATTGTTTTAATAATTGGGGAAAAAAAAAACCAAAACCAAAACAAAAAGTACCACTCATGAAAACTCATCCCTTTGTTTCCATTATAATTAATGGCATAATTCCTTTTCAAAATGCTGAGTTCATCAACCCCGCCTCTTAAAAACTGATGCTACAGCAGACAGCCTTCAGGGAAGACATTCAAGAGAGTTCTTTACGTGAATCTTCTTAACCTTGGTACCCAAAGCAAATGAGAAACCTGGCTTAAAAGGAAGTTGCTTCTCAGAGATGTCCTGCTTCTGGGAATCTGTCAGTGAAAGAGGGGCATGGCCAGGTCAGGCTTTCATTTTATATGTTTTGCCAAGTGTCACCACAAAGCTGAACATATATCCTAGCTCAGATAGAACTTGAACAGCCACAAGCCAAATTCCACATTCTGAAGTTTGGAGGATAACAGAACATGCATTGTGTCTTCTGAACAAAGGAAAGAAAGGAAGAAAAATGATGAGAAACTAAGCATGCTCAGAAATATACGTGGGATCAGGCATGAAGATTTTACACCACACATTTATGCCCAGTGATACTTTTTATAAAATAATTTTAAATAGAATGTATGGTTGGATTTATATACTGTAAGTAAGAAAAAAAATTGAACATGCAATAAGCATTGCAAAATATATGACATTTTAAAATTCCCTTAATGAATAGCCAAAAATATTATTGGAACCCTAGTCTGAGAGAATTTGTTTGCATGTATGGCATTTAGGCCTACACTATATGAAAGACTTTCAAAGTGTAAGATTATGAATGGACTCTACTGTTGAGGTTACTATGAACTGTAAAATTCAGTGGAGTGCCAGAAACTGCCAGCTGGAAAGAAGACAGGGGAATATCAACAGGCTGCATTCAGAAGGAATCCTGATGTGTTGATGTAATAGCCAGATAATGAAATGATTTGCCTGCCTTAATATTCCATTTACAAAGAACTCATTCAGCCTTTGAAGTGGAAGACTTTGGAGATCATGTAAACTTATCCTACGTTGAAAACAGTCTCTTTAAGAACATTATATCTGGCTTTGTAAACATTAATTCTAATACATCAGTAGCTAAGGTTGATGTATTTAATAAACAAATATAGAAATGTATTGGACATCTTGCTGCTAAGAATTTAAAAATAAATCATACTTTTCAGTAAGCACTGGAAAAATTAGATTTATCTGTCTAGAGAATGGCAAGTATGTTGTCATCACAGGATTAGTGTAACAGAGTAACTGAAAAGTTCACAGACACATTGTAGGAAAAAATGACCAAAAGCGTACAGTTTTCAAATGGCACTAAGGAGACCTGCCTCATAAACTGTAACTTCATCCAAACCCCACTTAAAGTTTATTCTCTTAAATTTTTTATACTGTGTTTAAATGTCAAAGTTGCAGCTGATATTTAGAAAAAGCTACATTTCTTTTGATATTCCTCATCATCTTACTGAAACAGCTGTATGAAATACAGCAATGGAATCAAAAGACAGTCTTACTTATGTGATTGAAACCATGATTTCTACAATCTTATAAAATTTGACAAAGCCCTTCATTATTGCTCTTTCACTCATCAAATAAGACTGCACTCATCTGAAAAATGCATGTTGCATACCACGTATTTTTCATTACATCATACTGTTGCACAATCCCATTGTTTTGGGATTTTTTTTGAAAACCGTTTAGGTTAATACTTTAACATATTTGGTAATAAACTGGTGATAATTCTACAACTGAAAAATCAATTTATTTAAGTCTCTAGGTTTGTGTTTGTTTTTCATAAATTCTGGAGGAGAATCATACTAATTTATGAACATATTTTTTACTTTTGTCGATAAACACTCTGTTTAGATTATATCATATTTTTCATCCTCTGTATATTAAAATAAGTATTCTTGTTTGTATGTTTTTGTATAATACAGATTTTTCTGAGTCTGTAAAAGACACTTTAAAAATGAGGGATCTCTAAACCTGGAAGAAAAAAGAAAAAGGAAAAAGGAAAAAAAAAAAAAAGAAAAAGGAAAAAGGAAAAAAACCCCTACAAACCCACAATTATTTTCTCACTAGGATTATTCTTGTATAAGAAAATCTAAATTCTATGATACTGGAAGAAATTAGATATGATTTAACAGCAATGGGACTGGTTCATCCTTTCATAACACAAATCTCAATTTATACTTGAAATCTATTTTTGTTTCAAAGTAATGTCTTCTAGTAACTTCTGGAGAATAACAGCTGTCCTCAGCATCAACATTTAATAAAGTTTTTTGGAGATGTGCATTACAATCATGTTGCAGTGTGCATAGGAGGAAGGATGCCTACTGTGATTTTTTCAAGCCCTGATTTTGCAAAGCATAGAGTAGCACATATGTTGATGCTAATCTTTTTGGTATCAGTAGAATGATGAGTGAAAATGCCACACAAAGCATACATTACTGTAAGGTCTGATCCTTCTTACATTTTCCATAAGTTTTTCACCTGAGTCATGTTATTACTTGTAGTAACAATACATCACAACCTTTTTAACAAGATTACTCCATATTATCATAACAGAAGGTGGTTTTGAGGTAAATAAGAGTGAACATTCCCAGTTTGCAGGAGGAAACTTTTCAAAAAAACACACATCAAGGCCCAGATTCCTCTTCATAGTGTAGAATTAATTTTTGTGTGTGTGTCTAAATGTATATATCTTTACGGTAGCTGGATTTCTAAGCTCCACTAAGCTTAACTAAGTTATAGTTAAGATTTTGCAAAGGAATTTGGCAAGTTACTCGGTTTGCCCAAACCAGATACCTAATTTTGGTCAAATGAAGAATTCTTATGTGTATATATAAAATGCTGAAATTCAAATATGTGAACTCACAAAGGAGTCCTAAAAGCTACAGTGCATTGCCTAATATTACAGTCACTGCTATCAAATTTAGAATGCAACCTTGCAAAATATTTAGTACAGTAAGAATATGTTAGGAAAATTATATGACACTAAACAAAAGAGAAAGTTTTTTCTTTGTGATTAACATCAAAGTAACATTTCACTATGAACTCACTTCTGAAATAAAATATTGGGATCAAAATATATCATTCTTGTCACAAATCAGTAAAATGTAAGGGTGTTTTCTTAAAGACTTTTTCAAACATTTTAACCCCAGAGTGAGAATAAAGTTGGGGAGCATCACAACCTTGAAAGAAAACAGAATAAACGGAAATGGTGGAATAAAAATAAGTCAATCTTCATCTTTAAGCCAAAGGTGGTATCCAGGTATGGAATGGATCGCCAAGAGGTGATCTATCTTTGAACTTTCTATTTTGTACTTGGGATCTGCTATGGGTTAATAATTCTATTTAACCTACTTTGAGAAAGTCAGGATCATATTAACGAGAGCGCAGCCAGTTTTATTTTAAACAAAACCTTACTAAGGTTTGAAAACAAAGATACAGAAATGGTTAGATATAAATCTTTATGTTTCCTTGCTGGGAAAAAAAAAAATAAAAAAAAAAACATCTTTTGTTATTTCCAAATTAAATGAAGGGAAAAAAAATGAGAAAGATAATTCCTAGTGAAGTTTTCCAGTTGTAGCTTGCTATTTTGGGGAGAATAAAGAGGCAAGCTGATTTAGAAGAGGATGATTGCATTTCAACTGTATCAGAACTAGTTCAGTCATCATAAAATAAGATAGGCAGATAAGCTGTATGAATTTTTGCCATGGGAGAACTTAGGGTGGGGTAGCTGCAAAAACAGAATCACACAGTCAGTGGCATAAACATTATTTATTCATTTATTAGATAGGATGAGTACAGCAGATGGATAGGGATCTCTTTCTTAAAGGTTCTGTTCTACAGCACCCACAGGATCCAGGATTTTGAACAGGATACACACTCACACCAATTAAGCCCCTGCCTGACTGTGATGGGTACTACACCCTCGGAGGAACAAAGTCCTAGTCCTGACAGGCAGCCTGGCTTTTACCCACCTTGGACTCCCCCTTTGTCATGGTGTTGAACCTCCCTGGATGTGTTTCTCCCACCGCAGGGCCTATTGTTTTCACTGTTTACTGCTTTCTAATTTAAATAGTTGCCATAAGCTGCCAATTGCCTCCTTGGTCATGTCCACCCAGGTCAACCTCTCTGTCTTTCTCCATATCTAAAGTCAATTAACATTTGTTATCTGGTTTACTATCACCTTCTGGCCTCTGCCCCAAGTGTGTTAAAAGGATGTAAAGCTGTTACCATTTCTCTGTGCTTTGTTTCTTTCCCACACAAGGGGAATTGCGAGCAGGGCAGATGTAGTCCAGATTTCATTTAGCAGTGTTTATAGTTAGCACCCTCATGATGATTATCTGTTTTTTTTTCTTTTCCTGGCACACAGCAGAATCATCTCATCAGTTCTAGCTGGACAGATATAGTCCAGGACTTATTTTATCTGAAAGGGTAAGTTTCACCCTGTGATAATATTGTTTTACAAAAGACAACAGATACCTATATTTGAAAAATGTAATCGTGTAGTTATCAGATTTGTGCAGAATACAGTGCTATATATACAAATAATATGATATACTATATGCATGGTGATATATATACATACATATATACATAGCTATAGACATATATAACCCCTCTCTCTCTTTTTCTGTTTCTCATATATCTACCTATATATATAAATATGTGTGTCTGTGTGTGTGTGTATATATATATATATGCAAACACCCATATATATTGTATGGTGTTATTCTGTAACTAGAAAGAAATACATCCCTATGACATTGTTACTGCTTCAGAAATCATTCTGCACTGACAGCTTAATTACTAAGTGTGTGTACTAGAAGGTGAGTCCCTTGGGCTGCCTGGTGCCCTTATGTTACCGAGAAAGCAAAACAGATGTTTAAAGCATAATACAGCTGCTAACAGAAGGAAAAAAAATTAAACACACCTGTGCAAAACATGGAAAAAGAGGCTGGAGAACAGAACAGTCATCAGAAGTTGTTGCATTTCAACATCTCTGAGAATCAGGTGACATTTGGGTTCTTCAGTATGGACATAAACTACTAATCTTAGCTTGCTAGCTAGTCCTGATAGCCCTGACAAGAACAGAAGCTTGTCTCCCTTAGAGCCAGGCTAAAGGCTGTGGCCACAAGATTTGGGCATACTTATTTCAATTTAAAGAAATCTATTTCTAGTTTGAATGTTGCCACTGAAAGCAAATACCAGTTCTATTCTGTTAATCTTCCATTTCTAATTCTCTGTTTCAAATTCATCCCCAGTTTCATTTCATTAAAATTACTGTTGTCACATGGCAAGAATGAATTCTATAGTTTATCTTGTATTTCTGTAATCAGTTCTTTTTCAGTTGGACTAGCAAATTTACTAAAGATCATCTAATAGTTTTCCCATTACATAGGTTTTCAAAATTTAGTTCAGATGAATAAGGTGATAATGATGCCATCCAGTATGATAACTTAAAAAACAAATCAAACAAAACCAAAAACCACAAACCAAAAACCAAGCTAAAGCTGAAGAAGAATTCTCTCACCTTCAGAGGAAAACAAAACCCTAGGTTTTGACACTGGAAAGTAAAACAAACAAACAAACAAACAAAACCTTAAAAACCCTTGGTATTGTGAATAGTCTGTACATTACACAATGTATTTTTCTCAAGTGATTTTCTTGCACTAGCTTTTTTCTCACTTGTAATGTTATTAAAAGTTAATAAATACTGTTAAGCAATGCTAATATACAGCAACCAAAGGCACTAAATTAAAATTGGAATATAGCTGTTTCCTATTTTTATATTCTCACAAACAAGAACATAAACGTTGTTTAAACTCTAAAGAAGAACTGAAAATTTTGTGAGTAGCATACTTTATTTTTTTAAATAAGGAAAAAGGTAACAATTTGCTTCTTTTCAAATGATCTAAGCTATTCTTTTCACTGTCAGCTCCTTCCTTTCCATACACATATACATACATTTTAATGTCTTATCAGAAGTATAATGAAAACAACACACTCCTCTTTTCTGTAGAACTAGTTAAAATTATATAGGACTGGCCAAAGATTTGGTCTACTCATAGAAACGTAGCATGAAAAAAATCAGGAGAATGAAAACTTCTGCAGATTCAACCTAATCTTTTAAAAATATATTTAGATGGAATTATGAATGTTTTTATAAATGTTGGTTGCTTCAGATAGAATAATAATTCACTAGTATTTGACTTATTTCTCAATGTTAAAAAATATAATAAAAGATCTCTCAACTTCTACGCTTGCAGAGTGTAGAGTTAATCTATTCCTTTCAAGACTTGTGAATACATAATATATGTATATAATATATATTTTCAATTTACAAGAAAAACATTAAATAAATGTAGCATGATGATCTCATTCACACTTTTCTCAATGGATGCAGCATTCCATGAATGTAAAACTGAAAAGGACATCACAAATCACCCAGTCCTGGAATCTGGGCATGAATATATACCCTTTTATGGAGAGTATAAAGGGTCTCTAAAAGGGATCTACATCCGTGCATAGTTCATAAAAAAATATATTGGGACTGGCAAAATAGATGGCTCTTTTGTTCGTTGATCTGTAATCTTGTTTATCATGGAAGAACTTTCAGAATAAATTACAACTTAAAACTGCTTGTGCTAAAAAAGAAACTTGTCTAGTTGTGCAATGTGAGAAAAAAAGTGTTGCCTGATTTCACATTCCTTATTTTATTCTGCTTAAATTTATGTTTAGAATTCAGTTTAGTAGCCATAAGAAAATAACTGAAAACTAGCTTAACAGCAGTCCAAGTGCTTGGCCTAATACCCATTTCCCTGCTCTTTCCTCTTTTCGTGAAAACTAAATAAACGCATATTTCCTGGAACTGGAATAGAAGACATCTGTCATCTTAAGCACGCCAAAGAACATTAATAGCTACCTTGCTCAGATTACTCATTTCCAACATGACAGGAAAAATCTGGTTACAAACTGTGTGCAGAGCACAGTGCTTTTGTCATGCCAGCCGTATCTGACACACACGTCATTCTCCTCACCACTCACGTGCTCATGTAGGACTGTTGAGCCACTGACCGAAATCTCTTTGCTTGCACGGCTGTTGTGGGGCGTTCTCCTTTGTTACACTATGTTCATGCTGCAATACAGAAAGAAAAACTTCAGCTCCACCTAATTTTAGCCATCTGTTGTTTTAGACTATGTTTAATTCATTTTCTCTTCAAACGGATATATATTCCAGTCTTACATCACTTTAAAGCAGAACCCAGGGTGTACTTATTACATTTTGCAGTGTTAATCAATTTATAGCTGCATTTGCTTTCCTGTTTTATGTTACAGTGGATATAGGGATATAGTCTAGATCTTTAGGAAGGCTATTTCCACATAAAACACACTGAGAGACAGACAAAGAAACAAACAAAGACATCAGACACGACAACATCTGCATATTTCTAAGAAATGTCATAATTTCTAAGAAAATTAAGTATACCTCTGTGCCTTTTGAACACTTCATGAAGAAAAGTTAAAAAGGAAAATGTTTATGCCCATATTTTTTTTGATGGGAAAAAATATGTAACTTTTTGACACTAACAGCTATTTAAATATTTAAATATTAAATATTTCCAGCCATAACAGAATCTAAAAATACTGTAAAAATACAAAATATTAAAATATTGTAAAATTGTTGTAACATACACCCCTGGAGTGTAAATGTATAACAATAATGAACCATATACATAGGATTTATTTAAAAATCTTTACAAGGGTATAGTGTAACCTTTTTTTTTTCCCCAAGAGTACCTCTATATTTATCTGTTGGAGAATACCGCTGCACACTCTGGTCTGAGTGTCTGTTAATAAATTTCCTTTCCCTAAGAACTTGATTTTATACGGAAAAATAAAAAATTAAAAAAAAAAAAAAGGAGTTGACACATTTCAGTACTGTTGCAGTGCAGAGATAAGCTGAGGAGCATTTGGTCTGAGAAATATGGAATGACTTCATAGCTTGCAGTCAAAAGCCAGTGAGCAAATCAAGGTGCTAATCTGTATTTAGGTTAAAGAAGGGCAGAAATGCTGTCATTAAGATTATGGTTTCTGACTTTGTAGTAGGCAGGTAATATACTTCTAGCATGCAGAAAAGCTAGTGTACATCAGTCCTTTCACTTATGACTTTCTCTGAAAGTAAATTCATTAATATCAACAGCACTAGTTCTGTAGCACATGGTAGTTAATACAAAATGGCTGAATCATTTCCAAAGATGACGTGTAAACAAAGGATTGGCCTTCTTCAGAGGATGAGTGTCCTTTCTCAAGAGGGCCTTCATCTGCTTCTTCAGGAGTATAATCTTTCATAGGAAAACCTTTCCAACAGAAATAATAGACTTTCTCAGCTTTTCTGACCAGTTGACAGCATTCGTGCAGCCAATATACAGTCTTACTGCTATTATATAATGTAACTGAGAATTTTCTTAGTAGTTTCAGCATGTCATTATTACCCACACTTCATAAATATTATTTTGATTGAGGATCTTTTTATTTTACCCTGTTCATTTATAAAATAGAAATCAAATTTCTACCACAGAATGTGTGTTGAAACTTTTTCCTTTCATGCCTAACTATAGCATATCAGGTTTAAATGAGACATACTGGTTAATAAATTCTTAGCAGTTAAATCTACAATATGAAACAGCTGTTATGCGGGACTATGACAGTAACTTATGCTTTTTTCAAGAATTTCAAAATAAAAATAAAATACTAGTGGCTTTTTCTATTCTTTTTCTTCATGCACTGCTGGACTTTATCTGGTGAAATCCATTGAAATAACTTTACAAGTAAGGAAAAATGACAGAGGAAGGTATTGAATCCATATTAGTAGTTCTTTGCTGAGTTCCACTGAAAGTAAAGCATTGACATACTTGCTAATTAAGCTGATAATTCATCTGCTTTGTATTTTAAGGTTGTCTCTCCTTCACAGCATGGGGTCAAACACACAGTCTAACTTCAGTTTAACTGTAAAAACTACATAAAATATACCACTCAAACATACCATGACAGAATTCAACATAGGTCAATCACATGAATAAAAATCCAAGACTCCTGGTGAATATATACAGCCTGAAATGAAGCTTCCTCCACTTTACTTTTTACAATACTGTAATTCATGTTTTTTAATGTAAAACAACACAAAACATATGTTTGATCACCTTGTCACCAAAGTTTAACTCTCAAATTCTATTTGGAATTTCAAATACAAAGGAATAAAAAAATCTGCCAATAATCTTCTCCAGTAAGAAAATTTCTAATTTTGCCTTGCTCTTTTTGTCACTTTTTTTATTAGAATCCATACTTTGCTCTGCTTTTGCAACCCACGGTCTGTTCCACTGTTTCTCATAGCTCAGAGACATGTAGCTACAACTGGCTAATTTCATGTCACTTACTTTACGAAAAAAGGGTAAGTTATTAATGAAATATGGTTCCCTTACACAAGGTTAGATTTTTAATTTACATTGAACCATTTTTTCGGCTACAAAATTGTTTATACTATACAATAACATATCTCCCCATAGTAAATATTTACAATATTTGAGTACATGTTTGAAGTGAGTTTGCCAAATCAAGTAGCTGTATAAATTCAGAAATTATTCACACAGCTTTTCAGCTTACAAAGCACATTTATAAATATATATGTGTGTGTGTGTGCATATGTGTGTATTTTAACTTGCTTTTTCCACAACTTGGATGTCAACTTTATCCATTAAGCTACTGTGTAAAAAGCATACTGTCACAATCATTGTTAGTTCACTGCTACTTCATATCACCATTTCTCCTCTGGAAGTCTTCTGAATTCTTCCTCAGTTTTTGGATGTTTCTTCCAAAAGAGAGAAAAAACCAAACCAAAACCAAACACACGCACCCTAAAGAAAAACCCAAAACATAAGAGACCACGTTTTCTTTTAATCTGATTCAAATTCATCCATCATCATTAGATGGATGATTTTTTTTTTTCCCTCATCTGTAAGGGAAATGTAGTGCATGTAGCCCAACTGTTGATGTCTTCACTACAGACAGCTAAAATTACATTAGATGAACATAGTTTCTTGTCTCAGATCCAGTCCTGACTATTCCTAGTTTTCCAAGTTTTCCTACAAATCCAGCTCCAATCTGCTCTGCTTCTTTCTCCTACTTTTTTATCTGTTTCTCATTCTAACTTGCACAATCATTTTCCAAACCAAAAGGAAAAACCTCTTCTTATGTTCATCTCCTTTCTAGTTCTCTTCTCAATCTGCCAATTCTAGTTATTCCTCCAACAGTTTGATTTTTCATATGAACTTTCTGTTTGTTTCTTGGACTGTAGTAACTCCTCATTTCTCATGTCTATACATGACTGATTCTTTCTTGTCCCCCAGCTTTCTGGAAGTCTTTTGTCACAGACTTTTCCAAACTAGCCTCTTAACCTCAAGTTTTATTCGTTATCACAAATCTCTGCTCCTACTTTTTTCTCTCCATCTATTCTGTTATACAGGCTCCTCAGATACCTGGAAAATCAGACAACAATTTCATTAAATGACTTTAACAATATAATTATAGCAGTTTCACTTGTCAAGTTTAAGCTTTGCTTCCCATTAACTGTTCCTTTCCTTGTAAGTTATGTATCAGACATACAAAAAGTACATTTTAAAATTCTGCACAGGAATTTTTATCTTCTGTAACTATTTCTCCCTCTTCCAGCCTTTTGCTGTTCCTGATGCTGTTTTACACCATTGTGTTGGTTAGTTAAAGGAAAGGACAATAGTTTTAGTATTTCTGAACTAGTTCATGCTGTTAGGTAGTCTGCTTTAACTGTCTAATTCTAATAGACACCATAGTGCATAGTAGTTATTCCACAATTAACTAGTGATGTACTGCTTACGTTTCAAGGGAATATAGGAAAGGTAGACGAAGAATTAAGTTTAAACTGAAAGCACTACAGGAAAAGCTGTATTTTCCCTGAAATAGTACTAAATTTTGTTGCCAATTGTAACTGTTTAAAAATTAATTGCATTCCTCATAAATAATATATTTATATTTTACATACAAATAAATTATCCATGGGTGATGGGAGGAACTTTCTGCAGTTCTGGCATTTCCTCTAATAAAATGTATTTAAACTACGATCATGAAGGAAAAACTTCAGTATTCATGCATGTTAATGTGTTATTTATCTACTGTATCAATTTAGGAAAGAGACGCTATAGGTAACTCATTGAAGATTGTATTCAAGAAATGGCCTCAAGTTGTGCCAAGGGAGGTTTAGATTGGACTTTAGGAAAAATATTTTACTGAAAGAATGGTCAGGCCTTCGGACAGGCTGCCCAGGGAAGTGGTTGAGTCATCATCCCTGGAAGTATTTAAAAGACGTGTAGATGAGGTGCTTAGGGACATGGTTTAGTGGGCATGGTGGTGTTGGGTTGACGGTTGGACCTGATGATCTTAGAGGTCTTTTCCAACCTTAATGATTGTATGATTCTATCATTCAATGTTTATATGTTGACAGAAGAGTGAAGAAGGATTTAAAGTTGAGGTGGGAAAACAGAAAAGGAAAAAGCTAAAGCCAAAATAATGTTTAGAACTTGAAAGTTATGTGAAATAACCTACCGAGAGGTTAAAAAAAGGTGACAGAGAACCAATGAAGGTGGGAATAGAGAAGATTTTCATATGCAAAAGGTTAGAAAGAATGAAATTGCTTTCCTTTGAAAAAGAAGGAAGAGAGGTGGTAAAAGCATAGTATGAAGAATACATAATATTCAATGGGATGGAGGAAATAAACAAGGATTACTATTCCCCTTCTTTCATACCACATTTGAAGCATTGGAAAGCTAGCGATGGTCAAAAATTTTATTTACTGTCAGCAAACTACATAAATTTTGAATTTCCCTGCCAGAAATGTAAATTTATTAAGAAAAAGGAATTCCATATGAATAAACTGATTTTAACTAAATGTGGATAGAAATCATGGGTGGAATTCCAGTTCAGATTTAGACATTTAAACTTAAATATCTGCATGAAAGGGTCTATATATGAGGGATGAGTCTAAGCTTCCATGGTGGTAAATGGAGATACGGAATACAAACCCATCACTTAAACATGAACACTTTCTGTCATTTGAGATATTTGACCTTCTCTTAACCTCTACCCAAGAGTGGCACAGGTGTCCCATAAGTTCTGTGTCATTTCTGCCAAGTTCATGTCCTTTTTTCAAGGTCTCATGTGCTACTAGGTACCAACGTTTAGAGAGCGTTCAGCTTACGAATTTTGTGTTTTCACCCTAAGGTAAACTGAGCAACTCTAGGTTATATGTGACTATTTCAACTCCATTATCAACACTGGGAGCTTTGACAGTAGCTAACATATAGGTATATAAATCAAGAGTTGATTCCCACCCCACTGCCTTTGATCTAGCCTTGTCACTCACTTAACTACATGACACATCACTTGGAAAGTAGGTAGGAGTCTTGGGCTAGTGGATCCTGAGAAACATCTTAGGTTACTGAGAAGTCAATTTATGAGAAATCAGAAATCTACAGTTCCTAGGAATCTCGGGTACCAGGTTCTCCAGCTTATAGTTCTGGATCAGGGGCAATTTCGATTCTCCCCAAAGGCGGCTTTCCAGGATTTCTCAACTGACACTTAAGGTTCTTAACTCTTTGTTGTTATAGAAGCCTTACGAATAGAAGATTGTAAGCATTTGAGAAAATATAATAAAACAGTTTTCCATTTGCCATGTTTAAGGATTTTTTTTGTTTTGTTTTGACTGTCATCCTTTTTGTGGGAGTGAGGATAAATTCTCCACCATTTGAGAACTTACATTTCTCAAAAGCTTAATTGTTCAGAGGATTCAATACCATGCATTTTTTGAATGCTTACATTTAAATAACAATATGAATGTAATAATATGTTCCTACTCTGCACACCAGTGAATTCTGCACAATATGTTATGATCTGATTTTAGGCATGAGCTTCTAAAGCTATGACTGATCTGCCATTTCTAACATAGGTTAATTTCATGTGTTCTTTTACTGTACAAGAAACTGAAAATCAGTAACTCCGCTCTCCCAATTTGATGCTTATTGCATAGAGATACAGTATGCTATACTGTATATATACTGTACTATACTATATTTATCTGCCATATATATTTCCTCACAAGCCAATGCATTGAACCTGAAACAGTAATAATAAAAATGTCTTTGGATCCTTTATTTAAACAAAATAACTTTTCATGTATTAAAAACTGAAACGAGGAAAAAGCAGTACAAAATTTGGTTGTTAACAAATGAATTAAAAATGATTAATTTGGTCCAGAATGTGCAGAAGTAACTAGGAATTTACCATTCACATTAAGTACATGGGGGAAAACCCTAAATCTAGTAAAAAACCTTGACAAATACCAATGTTGGTAACAAAAAAGATGCCCATAAGCTGAACATCTCATATTAGTGTCTTGTAAAAACTCCTGTGTTGAATTTATTAACACCACAATGAAGAATTACATTAGCCTCAGCATATTTCATCACATTCTGTTCTGATGTATTGAGTTCATTCACTCATCATTTTTTGATAATAATATAGAGAAAAAATCTTTCTCAGTGGAGACTTTCAGCCAATTCAATAGCATTCAGCTATACAATAATATTGACGACAGAAAAAGAAAAGATATAGTTCTTTTTATTATTCCTCTGTAATAAAAAGAACATACTTTCATCACAAAATCACTGAAGCTGATCCAAGATCTAATCTAGCTCTATCATAATTAGGTGCATTTCAGAGTTCTCAGTGTATAAATACCTATGAGGCGCTGCCATTGTTTCCTTATTCAAGCTTCCAGGTAGAGGCAAAGATATTTTTACAATTTTGCAAAACATCTGTTTTGCCCTGATTAAACAAGGTACTACGATAAAAAAGAGAAGGAATGGATATTGCTGCAAGAAGATTCTCTAAATATAACAGCCTCCAGATATATAAAGCACAATTAGATACAAACAATACAAAGACACAATTCTAATTCCTGTAAAGTTATTGATTATTAAGCACTTGGACAGTGTTTGAAGATTAACTTTTTTTTTTTTCTTATTCTAAATGCATAGTGTCACTTTTTCGATACCATTGCACTGAACTGAATAAACAAGTGAATTGAACACCACAAAATTAATCCACTTTTCCTCTCCACTGGGGTGATTCATAGATTAATACTTTTCATTTATACAGGCTTTGAAATGTGTCAAACAGCATTACAGACATTTAATAATATCATTTTCATATTAGACTAAAGATGAGATGGCAAAGCTGTATATACTGGGAATTTTTGACTTGTCCTTCACAAGGCATTTCTGATCTAGCAAAAATTTAAAAGTCATAGCTGCTACAGACCAGAAATCTAGTATCTTTGACAGAAGTTAGTAGGTCTTGCAACCTCCACCAAACTAGCACTATCCTCCAGATTTACCAGAACTTGTAACTAAGAAATTTGCCTTAAAACATAATTTAATGAAAAAATATTATTTTGTGATAGTTCACCTCAAAAGGTTTGTTTATCCTCAGTTCTTCTCTGTTGGGTTATTTATTTTTTATTCATTGATTGATTGATTGATTATTAACTGTAGTTTAAACTTTTGAGGCACACAGCATTAACTTTCCTGGCAAGAATTCTGCTGCCTCATGAATTCCTCAAGTTGTTTTTGAATCCTACTTTCCATATGCCTTCGTCCACAAAGGAAAATGATTTTTTAATTTTTTTGTCTTTTTTACCTTAACCCATTCAGAAAATGACTCTTTTAAGATGTTGTTCCAAGACTTGACAAAGTTAGCTGAAAATATTAGAGAATTTTGTTTAAGTTCTCTGTAAGTGTATCATGAGATTATTTTCTCCAAATGGTAGAATATCTCTAGGAGGCTCTGAAGGAGTTCTACATTGCTCCTTCTTTGTTTTCTTGTAAATAATGCAATTTTTATGTTTATTGCCTATTATTATAATAAGTATTTATTATCTAGCTATATATATATAAATTTATATCTAACAGCTATCTATATAAATAAAGCTGTGTTTATCTTGCTAAATAAAAGAATGTCACAGAAAAAAATTACATGATGAATCCTTGATCTCTTGTCTCTCCTGGACTCTCTTTTGCTCCACTGTGGCTCCTTCCCAAATCAAGCCCAGGCATGGTTCTGGAAGCAGATCACTACACGGTCACTTTCCAAAAATCTAATACAGATGAAATTATCTCAGGTTTATTTCTATCTGGTTTTCATACCTCTTGCACAAATAATTTTGTCTTTAATTAATGAAGGTAAATAACAAAAGAGACTCCGGAATGACTTGTAGGATTCTAAAGTAGTGTGACACTTACCTGTTTTCTTTTTATAGTTTAGACTATGTGAGTTATCACTCCTTTCAAGGGTCAGACAAAGTACAGGAGAGATATTTGTCTTTAGAATAAACAGGTCCATCCTTTCCATTAAAAATGATAGCTTTCAGTGATTCAAGAAGGCTTTTCATGGTGTTTTATCTATTTCAGACCTCTTCTGTATTCAGTGGAGAAAACTGGGAATTGCAATAAGGTGATCTATTAGAATTAGAAGTATATAAATCGAGTTGCTTATCTTCTTCTTTTGACTAAGCTTTGGATATCTAACTTGAGCGAGATAAAACCTGTGGGTAAAAAAAGTGTTCAGTGAGCTGAATGTTATCCTGAAAACCTAAGTAATAAGCTGTCAAAATATCTGTTATTGTCTATACTGTAAAAATCAATAAAATAGAAAGAATTCAGATAGCATTAAAAGTCTGAAACCCAGCTTTTTATCAGCGCTGTTAGTTTAAGCCACATACTTCTTTAACTTAGCTTTTATAGTACATTGAATATCCTTAGTCTTTCCATGTGTTTGTAAGCATATTTCCTTCTGTGTTTCAAAAAAAGTGCTAGAGCTGCTCATGCTGAGCTCTGAGACTGCCTCAGAAACATTTAGAAGTCCTCAATGAAGAGTCAAATGAACAAAGCTTTTGCAGGGAAAAATATAAGAAACAGCATAAAAAAACCCAATAAGTGACTGACATTATTAAAGCTGGCATAGCACTTAATTAATCTGTAGCCATCTGCTTCTTTATTATTATTGCCTCCATAAATTACAAGCAAATTAAAGCCTAGTGAAATAAAATTACTCTATGGATTCTGAGCATTATACTGCCACCTTTGTAGAGAGAGATTAACTACAAAGGGAAAATTAGTACAATTTATGTCTTGAAATGGATTAATTAATTTGGATCTTTATACGGATACTTATTTAGAATTAAAATAGTATTACAATGGTTCAGTTTCATTCACTTCAAAATGAGTGTAGTCACTCACGTATTTAATTGTGTTTCAATACTTCAGAATGCACCTTCAATATCATGAGCCAACCTCCTTGTGCATACCCAGGTAGACAAGCTCACTTAGAGTAAAATATTATCTAAAAAAACTTTGTGCAGCATATACCCAAAGAGCCTAGGCTACTGGCCAAACAATTTATTTGACTTGCTAATAACTGAGAAGCAGAAGTTCTTCTTAGCCTGCCCAAGGGTTTGTAGTGTATGTGTGCCTCACAGACAGGTAGTTAAATGATCAGAATGCCCGCAAGTGGGTGGATAAGGAAAGACTGCAGTAGGGAAGAGAGAGACTTGGGTGAGAGGATTTGTCAAGAAGATATGACAGTATGGAAAGTGTGGCAAGAGGTTTGAGTCTTTACTGCACCACCCACTTGATTTGGGCACTGCCAAAGCTAGTCACAACATAAAGTCATTCTTTTCTAATTTACAAAGAAATGAGAGGAAAATCAGAGAGATGTATACTGCATGGGAAATGAAATACAGTTGGTAAGACGTTGCAGTGAAGAATAAAACAACTGTGGAAATACAGTGACGTACATCTGAAAAAAAGAAAAAAGAAAAAAAAAAACAAAGAAACAAAAAAAAAACCTGCAGGGAGTTAAGAAAAGAAGATAAGAAAAGCTATGAAAATGACTGAAGAAAACTACACCCTAGGAAAAATGGTTATGAGCAATTGCTCTGCTAATTCTGTGGAAAGGAGACATGCAATCTTGCCAGAAATTCATAAAGGAGAACTAGGAAGATGGTAATACATTATTTGCTTTTTTAGCAAGAACAAAAGAAAAAGTAATGTTTAAAGGAAGCAGTAGGAAACATTTATTTGATGTTAAAGGAAAAGCTAATCTAAAATTAAGTTTTTAATGAACTATGCTGAGGAAGAATGTAGAATTCTTACTATCACAGAGAATATTCAAGGTTAACATGTCTCAGATGTATAGTTCAGACATAATTTAAACAGTCTTGTCATAGTGAAGAGTATTCTTGAAGTCCTAATACCAGTTTTGTTCCGTGTTTCCGGTCCCTGTAGCTTCTGCCTCCAAAGGCATAATCATTGTCTAATCTAAATGATTCTGTAATATACTCACTTACACTGATGTTACCCTTTTTCTAGCAGGTATTCAAATCATATTGTTTGTGTTGTAGGTCCCATTTCTGCAACAAAATTAGGAGTTTAATTGCAGTCTGTGCTTATATACCACTGAAGTCCATAGAGTTTTATCAAATATCAAAGGCTTCACTGAATAAGAACCTGCTCACTCTAACAGGTTTTTCTCAAAATGTGGTACTATTTCTTCATCTATTTTATACCAGCATGGTTTCATTTACATGCCTGAAATACTTTGAAAGTAAAGACCATTAAATAATTATTGAAAATAAATATGGTAAATATATACAAACTTCTCAGCACAATCAGTGGTATGTTGCCACACCAGAGTAAGATTAAGAATTAACCAGTCTTAATCCTACAATGTTTTAATGCTTGTCATCAAATGGTCCACTTAACACTACAATTTGATGTAATTAGTAAGAATACATTCAGAATATTCAGCAAAAGTTTGGGATTTTATTTGTACTTAATCCATTAAAATTGTCATAGAAATCTTCTATTTTTAAGTATCCCTGAGGAATTAGTTCAATTAGGTTATAATAGTTTCCCCCATCATCTTTGTGTCTCTTTCCCCGCAACACAAGACCCATGGGAGCACTTAAATCCCATTAATATCAGAGCTTTCATGGTGGATAGGAGTGATACTCTTTATTTTGCCCCAAGGATAGTGTTCTATTATATATTACATCACTTACTTTCAGAATTAAGCAACTTTCAGTTGTGTTAACACATGGAAGTTAACAATATAGAAATAATTATGATTAAATAATGGCATATTTGTTCTCTCAAGTGACTTGCTTTTATCTGAATTCCTTAAATACAAATAAATGTGTGAATTTACTGCCCAGGTTTCTTTTTTAAAGAAAACCTCCTTAATAATGCCTAAGTATATGTATATATGTATGTATATGAAGTGAAACATATTTAGCATATACAAAGGCATTTTATGTCATCATCCATCCTGGATTGTGAGAGAAGGTGCATTGATGATTAAGGCATATATAAAACTATAGCTTTTAGTGGCGTGCTCCACTGAAATTAATGTAAAGACTTTGATTGCCAGAACAAGCATCAGTCTGACAAACAGCAGTAAAACAGAGACAAACTGAAAGTCCTTTAACCTTTAATTTATAAATTATTTGTGCCTTCAAATGTCATACCTTATAATTCAGATATTTAGAATGTAACTGTCAAGTAAAAGAAGGAAGATGTGGACTTGAGTTTAAGAATTTTGAAGGATTCCAATGATTTGATAAACACAATAGATTACTAGTGTGAGACTGCACACTATTGGAGTGTTTGACATGTTTATATGGAATGGAGCAATAAATATTAAATATACTAAAATGAGTAATAAATAAATGCGAAGTATACTAAAATGAGTAATAAATAAATGCAATTTGATTGATTGTTCAGTTCTACATTTTAGGCTCCTTAAAATCTTATATTCCCTGCATTTTAAATTCTTAACATCTTAAATTCATTGCATTTGTGTAGTCTTAAAATTTTGCAGGCTGCTCTCATTCCACAAATGGTTGTTGAATACAAAAGTAAGTTTCTGTGTTCAGGGATACTGATATAAATAACAAAATATTCTCCAAGGTAAATCCATTTACCAGAATTTCATATGTATCTGCTACTGCATTCCTTCTTGGCCACAGAAATGGGCCAGAAATTAATCTCATTGAAAAATTCTAGGGCAGAACAAATCTTTCATTTTATACGAGAAAAATATGACTGGCTCAGATGTAGACATTTACATTTTCAGCATGTAAAGATAAGTAAGATGGATCCCTCAAAAATATCTTCACTTTTTCCCAAGAAGTACTCTGGTCACTGAAGTTGACAAAGTTCTGTAGGGGAAATACCCACGCTACAGATTCACAGCAATTATTCAATCTTAACATCATAATTCCTTCTTGTGGATACTGCAAATAATCTCGTGATTACAAGGTACATTCTATTTCTGTCCATTTTCCAAAAACAGTAAGGTGCTCTGTGTTTTATGGGTGACCATGGTAAAATTGAAGTTTCAAATAGCAATTATTTTTTCTCTTGTTTCTAAGGGTTGTTTCTCCATTTGAGGTATGTATTGTGATATTGTACAAGAACTCAGAGGTTATTACTAACACTCAGTGTAAGAATTAAAAAGCTCCTTTCTTAAAGAGCTTTTTTGGCATCCCCACATCTACGTAAAAAAGACAGCAGAATCTATGCAATATCCAGTTTCCCAAAGGCTGATTATTCTTCATTTCACAAGGCATTTAAAAACAATCTGTAAAGTCTCACAACATAGCAGTGTTTACTGAGGATGCATCATTAAAGTTAAACAACTTGAGAACTGGCGCCATGCTTCACTGAAATACTAGAGGTTTTCTGCTGTTCTGTTTTTCAAGTAAGCAGGGTAGTTCATGTATAGTTTAACAAATTCAGAGCCATCCTTTACTCCTACTGCCAAAACACGAATTTACTCCATTAACTGCAGCCAGGACCATAATAATTCTTCCTTTATTCCATTAACTCAGTATTTTTTGTAAATGCAGATTTAGGAGCAGAGATTAGAAGTGTCATGAGTTTGTGTTAAGTGAAACTGAAGGATGGTACATTGAATTCATCAGTGGTTTGTGTGGCCTACTCAGAGATGGCTTCGAAAAATTACCTCCCCCACGGTGCAGAGTAACATTTTGTGTGTGGTATTCTGGAGCTATTCTGGAAAATAAGGTTTTGTTTGTGAAATTAAATAATTCCTAAGGAAAAAAAAGAACTACGTAAAAATAGACTTCTAAAGACCTGTAGTCAAGAGGACAGATCTCTGAACTGTAAAACACTGAATTCTTTCTAGAGACCCACTGCCAGCAGATGGTTAACTTACTCTCTTTGGAAGCCAGAGCTACAGCCATGACTGAGACACAGGGAAAGCATAGTTTGGGTAATAAGTCCTATTGCTCAACACACTCACTCAACAGTCTTAGGGAACCCGGTAAGCCACCAAGCACAAAGTAAATCTCTTTAGTTGGAGTCCTACATTAGTATGCTTTGAAGCTACAGTGGTTACAATGCAAAAAAACATTTAAGGAGAGGTTTGACTAATATATCAATTACACATCATAGCTCTCTGAATCCTTGGAGCACAAGAACTGATAAAAAGTACTCTTCAGGATCCTAGTTGAAGGATTCTTGAAGCTGCAGATAAATAAATCGAAGAGTCAATGACAGCAGTGTTTTTAGTAATAACATATGGGAAATAAAAATAGGCATTCTGGATGGTAATGGTAGGTTTTCACTCTCCCCTCCTTTTTGGCAAGAGATTGATTGTAAAACTTTGAGGATTAGAAGGAAAACAGACATATATGAACTAAAATGCAGTATAAAGGGGTAGAGAAAATAAGTTTTTGTAAACAGCAAAAGAGGGTAGGTTTATACTTATGGTTGGAGAGTGTTTTGGTTTTTTTTAATTGTACTTGTTGTCTTTATGTTTTGCAATGTTGAAAGGTCAATGGCTTTGGAAAAATACCAAATTACCCTCTTCTCTCCCTTCTGTTTCTTTCCCCCTTTACTGTGTTTATATTTTTCCATGTTGCAAAGAGTACTTTTCCTGAAGTTTGGTCAGAAATAGTTCTTTATCAAGATTATTTCTAAACATATAAAAATGAAGGTCCTGTTTGCAGGTGTTCTTAGAAAGGTTAAACAAATTTTAATTGGTGACATTGCAAATGTTTTTTGTGAGCCTGATCATGACACTTTTACTCATGTTGTGCAACACCTAACTAAGTAATTTCAGTGAAAATCACTAGGGAAATTGGCACATAATATAAACCAGAATTTTGTTCAAGTTTCATGATAACAAGAAAATCAGTAGAGAAATTCCCATGTACCTCTCAAAACCCAATATTTTTTTGCTATAGAATCATAGAATCATTAAGAAAACAACAACAAAAAGTGCATCTCCTGTATGTTCTCTGCTGTTGAAGGTAACAGCTTTAAATAAATTTAAAATTATATAAAATAGCCTAATTTGTCAAGTAAAGTGGTTTTTACTTATGAGCGATTGCAAAATAAAATCATGAAGACATGAATCATAAATCACAATTCATAAACCACAAAGAAAATCAGAAAAATTTATTTTCAAGAGTTTGATTCAAATCTGCTAAGGCTACAAATGAAAACAATTTTTTGCTTTAATCTGGACACCAGTGTAAACAGAATAGCATGGAAAACTCCTCAGGTTTTTAAGGACATGAGTCTGAAAATAGCAGTATTGAAGTACTGCAGTAGTGAGTAACAATGACAAGAGTCAGGAAGTAATAGGAGCAGAAGGTAATTTATGGAAGTGTTCAGTTTGCTGAGCCCTTAGGGAAGGGCTCAGTAAGCTTTTCCACTTAGTCATTCACATTTTTTCCACTTCTTTTCTGTTAGTTAATGCAATTTAGCACGAAAAAAAAAAAACATGTTAGAAACAATAAGCTGGTCTCTGATACCATTATACCGTCTACAATTCCACTATATTTCATTTAAATGAAATGGGATTACTCATCATGAAAAATATTCTTTAGCTTGAAGAGTGACAAAGTCCTACCATAATTCAAAGACTTTAAAAAGGCATGAAAACGAAATACGAAATAAGGAGAATAGACATGTCTACAAGACTGAACATAGTGTATTAATGATCTAAGAGTGGCATAGAGCTTTTATCTTCAATATGTGAAGAATTAATTATAGAACTGTTCCGTTTTTGTTTAAAAAACTCCCCAAACACTGTGTCCTTCTCTGGCTACAATTCTCAAACATTTTAAAGAATTGTAGAGTTTCTGTGGATATTGAGGCTAACAGTCTGTATAAATGTTCTCTTCAATATCGAATGAAGCATTCAAACACATAATATAAAAGTTTCATGCCAATGTTTAGCCCAGCCATTATTTTTTAGTCTGAAAAGCCACCAGCTTTTCTGGTAGTAAAAAATGGCACATAAAACTTAGACATTAAATACCTTTATTTTTATATATTTTTTAAATGTTATACATACTAGGAATTGGATTAGATAAAACCTTCTTTTAAAACAAATGTTCACATTTCTGTGCAGAAGATCTCTGCTGACTCCGCAGCAGCAAACTTTTTCAAGAATTTAGCTGATTGAACATAAAAGCAAGTTTTTCAGATTCCCCTGTATTAGAACTAACATCCCAAACATCTTGGGAAGAAGTTAATCAAGAAATAATAAAGTTCAAAACGGCATGAAAATTAAATGTCCAGTACAATCTATACTCGTACTGCAACTCCATTACTGCCAATAAAAGTGTTGTCCGAAAAGCGGATTCGTGCCCAGCGTGCAAGTAACCAATTCCACACGCTCAGGAGAGATATTGTTTTATTCAGGCCTGGGTGCTCGATGGACTTGCCACAAATCAAGCACACACGGTCTAATCACCTTTCTGTTTATATCCATGCTTCTCATACATATTTTAAGTTTCCTTGTTACATATTCATTACATTTCTGAGAACTAATTATAATATTACATCATCTTAAACACATGCGCACTAAAGCCTTTAGGGTCTTCTTGGGGGTCTCGGGTGGTCTCTGGTGGTCGGCAGGGTAGTGAACTCTTCATGAACTTATTTCGTCTTTACCTTATAGGGTCGCAATTTGTCCCTGAGCCATGCTTGGACCACGTTTGTTTATAGTTTCCATAGCTAAAATTAATTATCATTACTTCTAAAACACACACCTGTTAGTTACCTAACTTCTAAGCAACAAGTCTTCATTGTTTAAAATTACAGAAGCGAGCAATATAGAATCCACAACAAACTAAACTATCTATCACCATAGTGTTCTTAAATTAAAACATATACATCTTGATCTCCCCCAATCAAACACCCACTCACTAGCTTCATCATTCTGGTTTCTTATTAACTGGTCTTTTAACCCAGTTCTGGGTGAGGGCTATACACAGGATGATAACACTTTGAAGATTAATGTTGATTAAGATTAACATTAACAAAAGGACAACATTATCATAGATGAATCTTTCAAATCCCAATCTTTTAACTATACCGAGATAGAGATACTACCTATTCTTTTTCTTACACCCATTCAATTGATGGAGTATATATCAACACAAGCACCCTGGCATGCAACCGTTCATAGTATTTACGCCTACAGAGTCCCATATTTGCCTCCTTTGTGAAAAGAGTCACAGTTTAGCATATAACATGAGAAACACCTGTCCAATATAGCAAAGAGTGAACAACCATAAAGCTACTTAAATAATACCACACTGCATAACACTGCTGGAATAGCAAAGATAAAGCATATTCTGACCTTTGAAAACAAAAGGATGAGAGCTGGAAATTCATTTAACAGTGGCCTAGATGATTGAAAGTAGCTTCAGAGTCTCTCATTTTCAATAATAAATTTCTATTTGGAAAAAAATTCTTCAGTGTTACAGGTGACAAATATTGTCACATTTTTCAGAGACTTTGACATCTTTGTTTCGGAATTGTATTATGCCATCATTTGCTACTTTGCCACTGGTAATCAGTTGCCACTTGGAAAATGCACACTGTAGCATTAGTCTAGACAGTTATGCTTAAAGTTGGCATCAATGGAAAGAGCAAATTCTGGTCTCAGGAATGCAGAATGCAGGAAATCCCAAATCTACCAAAATGAGCATTTGAGAATTATCTACATCGCGCGCGCCATGCAATCACAGAATTTTATTTAAGGTTGGTGTATATGGTATGCATCAAAGAACTCAAAGATTTCTCCCAGTTCTCAGTAGCAGCTCTGCCCCTTTCTCCCTTGTGCTCATGTAATCCACTTAGTCACATAATAATGTTGGTATCAGAAGAGTGGAAGTCTCCCTGTTTCTCTTTTCCACGCTTCACTGCCTAGGGAATACCTAATACACTGCATATGCCTATTGCATAGTTTTTTCAGAGCTGAAAAATACAAAACACCTCAGATTGCAAAAGACTTCTTTCTTTTTTTAATCCACAAAAGCTAATCACTTATCATAGACCTGTGAAACAGACCTTTCTGTTTCACAGACGAGGCTTTTCCCTCATTTTAAAAAATTATTAAGATAAAATAACCTGAGAATCATTCTCATACATCAGCTTGTACTTAATCTGAAGTTGGTCACTTCTATTTCGCACCTAAAGAAAGACTTGCCCCTTTTTGTTCCTCTTCAGCCAATAAATATATCTATTCTATTTATGAAGTTACCCTCACTTAAAGAAATATATAAAGTTCTGCAGGTAAGTTGAAACAGATTTCTGACTCCGACTCTCCTCTCAGTTTTTATGAGTGTTTGTGGTAAGAATACAGAAAAAAAACCCAAATGCTTACAGAAATAAAAATCAATAATTGGTGCTAAGAATGGCTTCATAATTATACCTGCTCAGAGAAAAAAAGAAATAAATGTATTTTCAACAACGGAGCCTTAGCAGATAAATTGCAACATAGGATAGGTCCCATCGTTTCAGTAAGGTAGTGATAAAACATCTGCTTAAATAGAGGTTCCATCAAGTTTTCAATGCATTATGCAACTATAATCCAATGTAAGAAAAAAAGTGAGGGTATTTTGTGTGTGTGCAGCAAAAAAAGTTTGGTTATGGAAGTAAGACTTTTCAATAGTGATTTCAATAGTAATAGAGCGACAATAGTAACAATTCCAATAGTGACGATTCCAATAGTGACAGAGGATGACAGATGAAAATTCTGATTTAGCCTAGAATACTTACAGTTTCCTCTGGTTTAGTGGAAAATCAAGGGCTTTCTTTCACTGGGAGGAAAGACCTCTGAACTGAAGTCTCAATTTTTATTTTTTTTTTAATCTTTAAAAAACCAAACCATTTGCATTCTGAATAAAGATAGGAATCTAAAGAGGAATTACCAAAATGGGTGAAGATATCAAACATATTAGCTTAAATACTAAAGAAGTTGTGAAGCCTTTATTTGAAAAAGAAAGGCAAAAGTCTGCAGGAAGAATCTACACAGGAAGCTATTGCTACTTCAAGTACTTGCTCGCAAAATTTCACAAATACTGAAAATAGGAATGCTGTTCAGTCTGTGGAGTGCAGGGTAATCATCACTGGGGATCTTCCTCTTTCTTCTCCCCCTCTTCTTTTCCTCTCACTTTCTGAATGTTCTTCAGGCTAAACTACTAGATTACGGCTTTGCCATAGTTACTGGTCTTTCTTCTTTTAAAGGATTTTTCAGTGTACAGATACCAACTACATGTGCTTTTTTCACATCACAATGGGAAGAAACTTTCATCTAAAAATATCCCATCAACAGGAGAACATGGTGATGCCTGGAAAGATACAGATAATACAGATAAAATAATCTCTAAACTGAATTACCTCACACACAGTTTCTATTGTGCAAGACATTAATTTGGGGGGCGAAGAGTTTGTTTAGTTTGGTTTGGTTTTTTTTTTTCCTGGTTCAGAGAACAGCTTTTTTTTCTGCTTTAAAAATGAAATTCTGCAACCAAAGATGTATACATAAACCTACTAAAGTATAATCAGGAGACTTTTTAATCTATCACAAGGCTTGATATCACTTAATAAAGGACAAAAACACTTCCAAGCATATCCAAATTTTTACAAGAGAAATATGATCTTTCTTCCTCTAGTCAATAACATAGTTGTTTTAGATTACGTGGCTGAAGTTAATTAAATAATACACACGGGCACACACATCACAAGAAATTAAGCCATGACAAATCTGCAACACAATGCCCGTATCAGTCTGAGATTTCCACTTGCTAACAGAATACAGGCGTTGAGACAGATTGATTCAGATGGAGTGTTTCCCCCACTCTTTCACTGGTGTTGCTTGTTTTCAGTGGAATTTGAGAAACTGACTGTGTATTTTTGTTGGTATTTTTTGTTTGTTTCTTTAGTCTGTATGTGTGAACCACCTGCCATCTCACTTAATTTCATGCAACAACATTTAGAGAATGAACTCCTCTCAACATTCTCAGTAGGCTGCAGTGGTCTACAAGAAAGAATTAAATCATAATGAAAAAGAACCTCAATTCCTCAGTCTGGAAACAAATCAAGAAAGGCACTGGAGAAGGCAACAGCAGTACTTCCAAGTTTGCTATAGTAAGCTGGCTGCCATGTTAAAAAATAGGGTTGCATTATGAGTAATGTATAGCTTTGGGGAGAGGGAGGGGGAGGGAAAGAAAGAAAAAAAAAAGTAGAAGCTTAAGTTACCTGAAAATTCTGCTTCAACTGGAAAACATCTCTAAGTATATTACCATGCACAGACAGTGCCTGTACAGGCTGTACTGTAACTAATTTTCCATTTAGTGTGTTGTTTACCTCCAAAGCCATAATATTACTAAAGGATTAAGAAGGTTGTTTGCTAACATAAGATTCCACTATGAGAACTTATACTGCAAATGGGTCAAATCCAGCCTTGTCTTGCGTCTCTGGGAACCAAAACATTTTACATCGTGGTGGCAGAAATGTCCTTCATAGTACACATCATTTCACAAACTTCACTTACATCAGTAATTCCCCACACCAAAGTCAAAATAACATCATACAACACCAACAAAGGCAGACAATTATCACAAATACCACCCCTTGTCCCGTCACTACATTACAACAACAAAAATTCCCCACAATTATTTGGCCATGGATATTTGAGAGCCAGTATTTCTGTAGGTTATTAAATCCTTCTCACCAACCCTGCAGCTCAGTGAGCTGATACAATGATTAAAGAAGCAGGATTTCCCACTTTTACTGACTCAGATTGTTTCATCAGGTATGTGGCTATCTCTGTAGCTATGTTGACAGAAGTATTGATAAAGCTATTGTGCTGGTTTTGGTTAGGATAGAGTTGGGTATGGGGCTATGGTTTGGATTTGTGCTGGAAACAGGGTTGATAATACAGGAATGTTTTGGTTATTGCTGAGCAGTGCTTACACAGAGTCAAGGCCTTTTCTGCTTCTCACACCACCCCACCAGTGAGTAGGCTGGGGGTGCACAAGAGGTTGGGAAGGGACACAGCTGGGACAGCTGACCTCAACTCACCAAAGGGATATTCCATACCATATGATGTCATGCCCAGCATATAAAGCTGGGGGAAGAAGGAAGAGGGGCATGTTCAGAGTTATGGCATTTGTCTTCCCAAGTAACTGTTACGTGTGATGGAGCCCTGCTTTCCTGGAGATGGCTGAACACCTGCCTGCCGATGGGAAGTAGTGAATGAATGCCTTGGTTTGCTTTGCTTGCATGCACGGCTTTTGCTTTACCTATTAAAATGTCTGTATCTCAATCCTCGAGTTTTCTCGCTTTTACTCTTCTGATTCTCTCCCCCATCTCACTGAGGGGGAGTGAGCAAGCAGCTGTGTGGTTCTTAGTTGCCAGCTGGGGTTAAACCACGAGAGTCTTTTTTGGCGCCCAACGTGGGACTTGAAGGATTCGAGATAACGACAGGTTTGATTGGAATGTGCTAGTTGGAATTTATAGCTGTTATTGCTGTTTAGCTATTAATTGGCAGGCTCCTGTATTTGCCATGGGGCTTGCTTGCCTTACTGTGTATTAGAGTTTAGTGCTCGTTAGCGGCTGCTTTTTGCTTTCACTGCTTGCTGTACTGCTGTACTGCTGATCACCTTACTGTGCTGTGCCTGGGAACATTTTGATAACAGCAATGGGGATGCGCCTGGGCTGGCAGACGGCCAGGGCATTGCTGCTGTTCCTGTGCTGCTCTACTGGACAGATTGGAACTCCAGTGTGAACTTAAGTCGAAGGGACTGTGACCTGCAGATGAGTCTACGTGGGAGCAGGACAGCCCACAGCCTCTGCAGCCATGGATAAGTGCCTCAAAGTGTGTGGCCATGGATAAGCCCATGACGGGGGAGGTACACCCCAGGAGGGAGTGCAGCCATGGGTAAGGCCATGTTGGAGCAGGTTTACTTCTGAAGGCATTGTGGCCCATGGAGAAGGCCATGCTGGAACAGGTGCATTTCAAAGTGACTGTGGCTGTGGATAAGTCTATGCCACAACAGGTATACCATGGAGAGACTGTGGCTCATAGATAAGGCTCCACTTGGAGCAGGTACTCCTCTAAGGGACTGCAGTCTGTGGATAAGTCCAAGCCAGAGCAGGGGCAAGGGGAGGAGTTCATTGCAATGTTAAACCCTATGGTCTGGTCCAAAGGGACCAAGGGTGCAGACTGTAATGGAAATACCTTTAAATTGTTGTAACCCAGGACTTGAGTTGCGTGTTATGGGAATTATTATGGCAGGAACCCCTTGTTGTTAGCCAGGCTAGGAGCAAGGGAAGGAGTTCATTGCAATGTTAAACCCTATAACCTGGCCCAAAGGGACCAGGGGTGGAGACTGTAATGGATATACTTATAAATTGTTGTAACCCATGTTTTGAGATGCCTATTATAGGAATTACTATATCAGGAACCACCTGAACCAATGGACGACAAACCTTACAAGAAGCTGTGCAAGTGCAAGAGTGACTGACCTGAGCTGGCTTTGGTGCCCAGTAACTCCACGCAACACACCACCTCTGCTGACCTGAGTGACCACCATAACAGATGGAGCCCAAGGTCATGGACTAAATGAACTCAGTGGACATTTTGTGAACGTTTTATAGGGGTGGTCCCTAGACTAAAGGAATTATAGTTGTGTATTATATCAAAGGATGGGAAGGGGATGTAAGTCTCACATACAGACAAATAAACAAGACAGAATTTTAGTTTGGCCTTTCCTACAGTTTCAGTACTTAAAAAAGGCAATGGAAATAATATTGATCTAAATTTATTATTAAAAAAACATGATGATGTTTTCAGGATATGAAATCATTCTGTCCAATGTTTTAAAGTTCTGACCCTGAATATTTTGCTGAATAGTTCAGTGAATTTATCTGTATGTACCTTTGTTAAATGAAGACTTAAGATGAGAGAGGTTTTCATGCTGTTTAGGAAGGTTTCTTAATTCAGTTCAGCAAGAATGAACCTAATTGCTGTACCTTTTGTCATTTATACAAGAGTATTTAATCCTTAAAAGTACTGTATCTTTGCTGCTTTAATACAAATGAAGCCAATGTGACTTAGAACTGATTTACATTAAAGGCTCCTTATGTCTACACAGATAACTGGAATCCTCAGCTCATGATCTCAGATTACTCCCTTACTAGTCCATTCAACGTAACTATAGATACAGTGGGATTTTTCATTTATGAAATCTAGTCAATGAAATATTATCTACAGTTATACTGAAGGATATCTTTTTTTCCTCCTTCTTTTTGAGATAAATGAGGAGGCTGACTCTGTAAATGAACTTAAAGACCAGAAATTCAAAGAAAGCTCAAAATTACTGGGAGTTTATCTTGTATGCAAAACAAGTGATGATAATTGCTTAGTATCCTGTCTTTACAAGAAGCTTTTCTTTAACATCATGCTCAATCCTTTTTTTCTCCTTTGATAATACACTCATTCATTCCTGTGGCCATACTGTGTTATTTATGTACAGCACCAAGAAAGCCATTCTCTTCTGAGGTACTCGCAGACAACTCGCAGTGTAACCGTAGCAATTTAAAGTGCTATAGCAATTTGGAAGGGTTATCAATTCAAATTCTGCAATTAGATTATTAATATTTGTTGTTTCAATATACCAAGAAAAATACAGTGCCATATTAATTCCTTTGAAAATCTGAGTAACTACCTCTGCAATAAAAGATTGTCAATCTCAAATCATTTGATAAAAAATCTGTTGCAGTCTGGGATTACGAGTCGAGTTTTTAAAAATTAGTAGGAACATGCTTCTAGATATTGGTTGTCCTCTGTAATGTTGATAGTCCAAGTGTGAAAGTAAGTTCCACCCACCACTCACAGTCTTTCTCCCAGTGGAAATTCTGGCCACACTGTTCAGGACCACATGTTTTCATGACAACATGTTGCTTGTGCAAGTACCTGGAGTCCTGCCTTAAAAACAAGGTTCTATGTAATAGCCATCTGTCATTAGAAAACATCAAATATGCAAACAAAACAGAAACATATAATGCAAACAAAACCAGAAACATTTAATTTCCTTCCTATATGGCAGCATGGTCCTTCTGTCTGTTTTTCACTGAAGGCTACCTGGGCCTGCTTCAATTGCAAAATTGTCACCAGGACCTCTGTAGCTACTGAGTCTATTAAAAGTGTTGGGTTTTTTCCACACAGTAATTGGGGAGAGACGAATGCAAACCACTGGCTGAATGTTATATGTAAAATATGTGAAAACATTACAAGTACTTTTCTCAAGAAATGAATATTTCAGTCTAAGACCCAGTCTCAAGAATACATGGATATTTTTTTCACGAGAAATGCAATCCTATGGTAATGCAACCAGAAGCAGGATGCAACCAGAAGGGTATTACTGCTTCTTATGGGCCAACAAGTCCATACTTTATAACATTAAAATCTTAAGAGCGGCAGGGGGTTACACATTGGCAAAACAGTCTAAATAATATATACTGTGTATATACTAGTAGTGTATGTACACTACTGATAATTACTAATAATTGGTCATAGACAGCACTTTAGGAATGACTTGGTAATGGAGAAGCTTCAAAGAAGGCCAGGAGATTTTAAAGTCTGATCTGTAATAACTTTAGTGAGCTTTATTTTCTAATCTTCTAATTAGATCTGCATACTGTGTTAAACAAGGGGCTTAGTACCTGACAACCCACTTTTTTGTATGCATGCAAGTATCAGAATTCAGATCTAAATCCCTTGCAAACCATATTTTATGATCCACTTTGATTATAAGCATGTGAAGGAGCTTTGAAAAGGAACATGGAGTAAAAGATAAAGAAACATTAAGCCCTTAAAACTTTTTTTTTATCAGAGAGAATGAACTGACAAATAACAAGTGCCAGCACTAAGAACAGGAAATGGGTGAAATACATTTGCAGAACTGGAGGAAGCATCTGCAGAAACCCAGGTAGGGAGAAAAAGTGTGGTCCAAAACTATGCTTCAACTGGATGAGAATATGGAAATCCCACAACCAGACTGAGAAACTCAGAAGCCATTTTGGGTCTGGTAGGATACTCAAAGTTGTCATGAGGCTTTGAATAACAATACATTGGTATTCCTATACCATGAGAGGAAAATGAGTATCCAAAAAAAGAGTTTCACAGATGAGCAATGTAAAACATGTGCCTAGACTGCACCTTTCAATAGTGCATTGTAAAGCCATTTACAGTCATTACTGAGAATCATAATTAAAGCCAGTTTTTTTGTGACTTCCAAATATTGTCTGGCTGGCAGTAGCAGTTACAAGTTTAGCTTCTCCAGAAAATTCTGTCTGCCCCATGCAGGGAAAGCCAGACAAAGTTTTCTCATTATCTGATCTTATTCTGGATAGATTTGATTAAGGTATACTACAGATTTTTTTTTGTACTAAAAAATGCCCAGTATTTCCTCTGAATTACTGTTTTGAGCTTTTATTTCCCCAGGTTTCTACAGAAAAATCTGGGACCAATCATTTCATTTTCTTTAAAATGAACACGAATGTGTTAGTTATGATTTTAGTTCCTTTTGTCTGCCAGTGGGTAGGCATTCATGCGTGTTTCAGAGAACAAAAAAAGATACCTGCTGTGTTCCTCACAGTGGAAACGGTGAAGAAAATCTAAGAACTGCTACAGCAAGAAAAGTTGCTATTGCACCTGGAGACTTTGAAGTCAATTGTTAAATGGTATTTCTTGTAGGATTTTAAAAGTTGATGTCTATGAACAGGAGGGAGCCTCCAAACAAATTGCAGTTTTAGATATCTCACAATACCTCTTTTCTTTCCTGTTCCCTAGTGCAAAATGTTGCATCTATAACATAGTAGGTATGAATTCAGGTGCTGGAATAAAGGGGGAGATCCGGGTATTTAGTCACGCTGCATATCATAATCTGTCATGTCATAATGTTGCATGTCATGCAATTGTAGTATGGTTCTGAAAGTGGTAAACAAATTCATGGAAAAATAATCATAATTAAAAAAAAAAGAAAAAAGTTACCCAATGAAAAAAAAAACCCTTCCATCTCAGAAAAAGCTTGAGGGATTGAATAGTTCAATCTGTTCCCCTGTAGCCAGTAGCATCTGGACACTGATAGAGGCAAGGTATTATATTGAACATTTTCACCAAAATGATATGCTCAAAAATACTGAGCCTTGGGTTAACTCTGCTCACATTGTCACTGCACTCAAGAAAAAAAAAGAAAAAAAGCCTGGTATGAATTTTGTTTTAAAACATATACTGAATGTACCAGTTAAAGACTGGAACTGTCAAAATTATACTAGCAGGTAGAACCAGAAAAATCCACTGAATAAAAGGGCTGTTTTCACATCAGATATAAACAAAAGATGAAAGATACGGTGGGAAGGCTTCTCTGCATGCTGATAACTTGCAGAGAAATCAGTAAATTTCTTCTAAGAAGATAGGGCTTAATGTGCTTAAAATACAGGAAGGAGAACCAAAAGACATCAGCATTGTTCAAAGGGGGCATATCTTAAAAGTCTGTTAATTTGCTTCCTGTGGTGTTTAGAAAGGACTGGAAATGATTTAGAGTATTCACATATTAGTCAAAGACTTATTTTTTTCTATATTCATAAGAAAAATATTTATGGGACTTTCTAACAGAATCCTTGTGACAGATGATATACATTAACTTTAATTCCGTACATCAAAAACAGCTTATCTTTGATTTTAATTTTTTAACAG
The DNA here is from genome assembly GCF_964195595.1 of Calonectris borealis. Taxonomy (NCBI): domain Eukaryota; kingdom Metazoa; phylum Chordata; class Aves; order Procellariiformes; family Procellariidae; genus Calonectris; species Calonectris borealis. The sequence goes on from NC_134312.1 coordinate 168,570,575, forward strand.
GTAGTCTTTGTGTAGAAGAAAGATATTTTTCTCTCCTTGGACATTTCACCTTTGAAAGTATTTAGTATCATGTGAGCTCTCAAATTGCTAGGTAGGAACCCTGTGTATCTTAGACAAAAATAAACAAATTAGACACTTAAGAAAGGGCATCTAGAAGTCGCATTTGCCATACCCACATATACAAGAAACCTTTTGAACAAGGAAAAACTCAGTACCAAGACACTGAATCGCTGAAACACTAATTCAGTTAATCTTTCAATGAACTGTTTTTTAAGTGTATGTACATCTCAGTATAACTGCATAAAAAATAAGCTTTAAGGGTAAACAAGAACTATAGTGCAACTTCACAATAAATACAACAATGTAAAACAGCGTAATCTGATGTGCTTAGCTGGCACATACACAGTTGAATACCTTTCCCTTCCTGTCATCTGCAAAGCCTTTCACAGTACAAATTAATATAAATATGCTACACTGGGCAGGACAATAGTTTTATACCTCAAATAAGCATGAAAGTATATAAGTGAATCCATGTAAGAATTCCTCAGGCTAATTTCATTTTCTTGAGTCCTAGTTAAATTTTAAATTCAATTGAATTTATCAATATTAAAATAGAACCTGATTAATAACTCTTCATCAAGTTCTCCACATCTTGTATGTGATTCTCAAAATAAGTCAAAATATCTTACAGGTAAAATAACCAAAAAAAACCCCACCAATTTGTCCCATTCTCTATAGTCAAATGACCTTTATTAGTCAAACTCTTAATTCCTTTTTTCATTTTTATGTAACTCGTTTTTCACAGAAAATCAGTTTGCATATTCCTGGGCATTGTTGCTCATTCTCAACATACAGGGTGTGGTTAGGACAGATCTCACTCTTTGCAGTTACACCAGGTTTATCTGAAATTACAGTTAGAGGAAAAGATTTCACAAAGAAAGAAAGAAAGTTAAAGGTACACATAATCCATACTGGCCTTTCTGTTTCCTCCCTCAAAGTATTTTCTGGGTACTGATATTCCTGTTCTCTACATTAAAACTATATTTTTTCTGTGAATTTGACTTAATCAGAACTGGGCTAGTTCTGAATTTTACTGACTGCAGAGAGCTTCAACAATTCACAGAAAGAATAGGCGGTTCTTTACTTTTCTATTCGTTGGTGCTTAATTCTTTATCCTCTCTGATAGAAGTAGGAACCAAACCAAAGGACTTTGTACATACACAGTGATGGAAAACACTTCAAACTTACATTTTTTAAATTATTTATTCTTGTATTTTTCTAACTGATAAAATAAGAATTGGTTCCAAGCTTAAAAAAAACAAGTTAAAAGATCAAACATGTTTAAAATAGGTAAACTGAATTTTGAAGTCTTAGAAAAAGTGATTTTGAGAGATCTTTGGTTTAGAGTAAAAAAAAAAAAGAACAGAAGCGTGTAAAATAAAACATCTGACATGGAATGAGAAACTGATAATGTGTTGGGTTTTTTTCCCTCCTTGTTGTAGATCTATTACATATTTTTGGGAGAGGGACATGTCTAGTTCGCCAGAAGAGACACTTCAGCACTGACTAGAGAACTAGCAGTGTCACTGTGAAAGCCTGTCAAGACCTCTCCAGTGCCTGTTTTTTGATGAAATTCCATTTCCTGAAGGAAAATTATTGAGGGAATTCTTTTACTTGCTCTAACTACAGTTGAAATCTAACTGGATAATCAGGCAGGAATGAGGAAGAGGGGGGTTGCTCTGTACCAGGAGTGGGTGCTGAGGCTGTGCCCCGATCAGAAGGACTGGCAGGAAGAGCCGGTTTGAACGGCAAGCTCAGGCTCGCCACATTGGTGAAGCACGGAGGTATAATGCTGCAGATGGGACTGTGCCTGAGGAAAGCAGATTGGAGAACTTTCTCTCTTGCTACGTTTTTTTAGGGGCACAGAACCTAAGTTGATCCCTCTGACACATGGGCAATTCTTGTCAGAGCAATGCTTCTCTGCAAAAAAAAGGCAGTTCCTATCACACACTGACCTAAGCTTGTGAAAAGTACTCTTAAATAAACTAAATACTACTACCTTCCCCTTTAAGTACATAGCACGTTTCTAAAAGCTTTGCAGCCTGTGATATAACTTAAGAACAATGGGAGTACTAAACAGTCATGAACAAAGAAACTCCAAATATCAACAAAGACTCATACCAAAACAAAGAACTCTGCTCACCTGCTTCTCCCTCACTACAAAGTATGAAAACATACAATGTATGACAGATGTCAATGACATTTCTGGGAGGTACTTACATACGCCAGTGATAGGCATGTTGAAAGAATATATATTAAACTACAGCATACAGCTGACTACACTAAACTGTGCAGCATAGGAAATGAGAGCCATTGGATGTCTTCTCCCCATCTTCTTCATTTAATCTAGGATAGTCTGTTGTAAGGGAAATGTAATTATGCATAAATAAGCATTTCCTGCCTTTCACAGGACTTCAGTGCTATACACAGGATGCAAGCAGTACCATTATCACAGCAAGGCATGAATGACAGGAATGAATTGAAGGATGGGGAGGACAGGAGCGGGGGAAGGAGGGAGGGAGGGAAGGAGTGAGAACCCTTGTTGCTGGCAGGCTTGTGACAGTACTGTTATAGTACTGTGTGCACAAGTTATAGTGCACAAGCTTGAATCATAGCATGATTTTTCTGGGGAATGTATACCACTTTTGTGTATAACTGTAGGGTAAGGTAGTCCGTATTGGATCTGCGTTTACCACCAGAAAAGCAACACTTAGAAATGCAGAAAGGCCGTTTTACTTAGGTGATGAAAAAGGATACGTGAATTCATAACTACCAGACTACTTCCCTATTCACAGACCTATTGAAAATCAATCTTGCTCTAGATAAAAAATGTATGAACAAGTGAGAAAATACACATATTACAGCAAGATGGGTATCAAAAGACTATATTCTGAGTATCTATATAAGTCTTTCATCTGTGAACCTAACATATTAAAGTGTTTAAAAGCATAGGATACAACAAAACAGTGTTGCTGACTGAGCTTTTCATTAGGTACTTAATCTACGAACTCTGCTCACAGAAATACAAAGTATATGTCAAGACTTCTGTGTATAGATTTTTCCTGTGCAAGGAAGCGATACTGCCTAAAGAGTTTTTCACAGAAATCTTTGCCCGAGATATTTCCAACACTACTTAGAAAAGTTAAAAGCCCTGTATGTATTAAGAAGTAGGCTTACAAAAAAATCTTAAGGCAATAGCATCTTAGCCTTTCACATTCAGCAGGTAGTAAGCAATAGTTGTCCTTGTCCATAAAAGACACATGCCATTGCACTATTTCCACAATTCAATAAGTTACATAAATGCAAAGCAGAGGTAGTGTAGTGGTAGATTTACACCCTCTCTTCTGCATAAAGACAATGAGCTACATCAGCACAGAAATTTCAGTTTACCAGCGTTTGGTATCAATTAAGTGTGAATCTGAAGAGATCTGAGTACCAAAACCTGCAAGCACCTCCTTGTTATACAGGGGTATTTCCTTACATATGAATAAAAATTTTCATAAAAATAATAACTTATTTACAGGAAACATTATTATTTGTGTGTGTGTGCAAAAAAATAATTAATTTTTACTTAGTAATTATTTTTATTTTCATTGAAATTACTTTTTAATCCATTTTTAGCAAGAATTGAAACATACTATTGTATTGTTAAATTGAACAAAAAAGATTTTTTTTTAATTCATACTTACAAAATTTAGATTTTTACTCTGAAGTGGAATCAAAGAAGTACTTTTTATGGTATCTACATATGTCCTGCAAAATTAATATAAGCCACAATACACATTTTAGAAACCTTCTGAGAACGTTTTACCTGGTTATCTTCAGTGTCTTTGACTATACAGTTAAAAGTCATTAAGAATGAATAATTTATGGGATTGCATTGAAACATAAAACTTCAAATGTAAAGAAATAAAGTATATTTGTTTGGTTTGGTAGTTTTGGTAGATCAGCATCTTTATTCAGATTTGTTGGCCTGTAGCCACTGTGTTGTTATAATTATGTAGATCAGAAAGCAGATTACAGAAATGGGTAAGTATATACTCTGAACTATTTTTTCCTAATAAAAAGTGCCAGTCTTTTGTCTTTGTATGTGCATAGTTCTCTGATTTATTAATTCCCAGATCTATTATTCCAAATCTTCATTCTCCCAAGCTATTTTGGACTAATCACATGAATCATTAGCTAATTAAAATGCTTGGATGTTTGGAAATGTTTATAGAGAATGATACTATCTCCATTTTAACTACATAATTGATACACAGTCATGCAAAATGACCTACATTACCCTTAGAGCTTAACAACAATTAATATTTTTTACTTTTTTTTTTTTTTAAATTGCTTCTATGCATTTGAAAAGTGTATTAATTCTACTTAAGCATCAACTAATCGGAAAACAGTAACTGGCCATTCCTACACAGAACAGGGGATAGGAATACAGGATTGGTTTCTGTTCCCATGTAAAATCAGATCCAGTAGCTAATTGCAGGGAATGAACCCTTTCTTCCTACCACACCGTGTAACAGTCTGATACCTTATCTTTTCCTCCCCCCCCAATAATGCATCACACTAATATTAATGGTGGGAATTCATCTCCCATCATTTGCACATAAATGGGACTATATCAATTTAGAATCTTTGGGAGCTCTGGGCTTATCTTGGTCTGCAGATAGTTTTCAGACAGGTACTGCCTATTAATTTAACAAGACCTCGAAGCACAATGATTTCTTTCTTGATACAGAGCTATGACCATGAGAACCCGAAGGGTGATTCATCCTATGGGATTTAGTTCAGTGAACATGTACTGTCAAATAGTAAAATGAAGTGTGTATATTGTATAATGGGGGAATTGAAATAGAATTTATAAACTGCCAGCTTATTGTAAAATCCTGTGCAATTTCTACTAAACTCTTCAAAAAAGCCCTATTGCAAGCTGTTTCAGCAGCAGCTGCAGCTGTTTAAGACATGCTGGGAAGAAGCGATAATGGCAGTGCTTAGCACTTCATTACATATCATTAATTCATGTCACCATTATGCTCCTCTATTTACACTGTGTTGGCACGTAAATTGTCTGCTTACTTTCCTATAAAATCTGTCCAAGGTTTATTTCCATTAACTTTCATTGCCAGATTTTTCTCAAACAGGATTGGAACCCTGTTGGACTCCTGTATGGGCATTTGAAGGCTTTCTTTTCTGCTTCCGGGCATCTTTCAGCTATCGTTAGGAAGCTAATCAACGGTGAGTAAGCTTAAGGCGTCCTCATTCAGGAGGAACCAGCATGCCCTTCGCAGCGCAGACGGATTCCTTTCAAGATTTCTGATCTCCTGTCAGGAACATAAGGTGCATAATGTGGTAGGAAATGGTATCTCATACGTCAGGCTGTTGTTGAGTTCATCCTATCATACTGATATTAGGCATAAAAAGAGCCACATCCTCTTCACCTGGGAGGAGAAGTAGATCTGCTTCAACTCTCCTGAGGCCAATGCTAATGCTGTTCCTTCACTAAATTGCTCAAGAATGATGCAAACAGCAAGAGACTGAAAAGGTCACCTTGCAATGCCTCCTGTTTATGTTAGCCCAGCGAGCAGTAAACCTAAGGCCAAGTACAGAGAAAATTCATGTCCCTAACAAAATGGCAAGTAACGCTATCAAAGGATCCACCAGGCAACTTTCTTAATTTCTTCATCTAAACATAATGTTATAACTGTTGTCATTATTACATGTGATTAATGAAGATACATTTTTTTTCCACTTGCTTTAAATGTTTTACTACTTCAAAACAGCTGTGCTCTTTAATTTTAACCTAGTAAATCTCCAGCTATTTCACTGGGTATTATGTACCTTATCATTTTTTTAAACTTTTAAAAATTGTTTCTATGAGCATTTTGAAGCAAGAAAAGGAGGCCAACATCATAATGTTGAAATGAATGTTTATCCTGTGGCTTGAGATGCTTGCCTCAAGCATAGGTACATCTCCCATAGATTTCATTGAACATGTACATGTTCTGTCCAGCTTTAAATGAGTCCCAGGTGACTCATATTGGAATAGTACTATGAGGAATCTACAGCAGCAGGCTAGCACAAAAAAACATCAAAATAAGTTCCATGTCAAGAACTATACAGAGACGCCATGGCACAGGAGTAAAATAAGGTGTGGTTGTTTTGTTTTGTTTTACATATATATATGTATATATAATTAATTTATTAAGAAAGTTCATTTTCAAAATATTTGCATATCTTCTATGATATCTTCTTAGATATTTGCATATCTTCTAAGATAGCTTCTTCTAAATCAAATATTAAAACATTTGTGATGTTGGAAAATTTGCTTTTTTTTTCAAGAATTTTAAAATAAAACATTCATTTTCATGGAAGAAAACCCAGAGAAATACATGACACTTGGAAATTCCACTTCTTTATGTCATGAAGTCTGGGAATGAAGGGGAAAAGAAAAAAGAAAAAAGAAAAAGAAGAAAGAAAAAGTAAACTCCTGACTAAAACTCTGAAACCCTAAGCTGAAACATACTGGGGGCATATCTGCACAATTATGCTGGCACATGACCATTTCTCAGGAACCAAACCTGGTTTACACAATCAGAATGTGTGAGGCTCTAATATCAAGCTGTCCTGGTTTTGTCTGGGGTAGAGTTAGTTTTCTTCTTAGTAGCTGGTATAGTGCTGTGTTTTGGATTTAGTATGAGAATAATGTTGATAACACACTCATGTTTCAGTTGTTGTTAAGTAATGTTTACACTATGATACGTTTCAGCTTCCCATGCTCTACCAGGTGCACAAGAAACTGGGAGGGAGCATAACCAGGACAACTGACCCAAACTGGCCAACAAGGTATTCCGTACCATATGACATCATGCTCAATATATAAACTAGGAGGCATGGTCCTGGAAGCAGCGACCGCTGCTTGAGGACGGGCTGGGCATCAGTTGGCGGGTGGTAAGCAATTGCATTGTGCTTCACTTATTTTGTATATTCTACTATTATTATTATTATTATTGTTATTATTGTTATTCCTTCCTTTTCTGTTCTATTAAACTGTCTTTATCTCAATCCACGAATTTTACTTTTTTTCTGATTCTCTCCCCCATCCCACTGTGTGTGTGGGGAGTGGGCAAGCGGCTGTGTGGTGTTTAGCTGCGTGCTGGGTTAAACCACAACACAAGCATATAAAAATGTAATTTTGCAGAACATTTTCTTTGGAAGATAACCTCAGATGTTTTGCTTGAAGAAAATATCTGCAACATCGAAATCCCTCTGTGTTCGTACTGTTTTTATTTCGTTGTTTAAAAAAACCAATGAAACCAAGCCAAACCAAAGCAAAAAAAAACCCACAAAAAACCTAACTTGTATTCTTGTAATAGATTGCAACGTTGCAGTTTAAACATAGAAAAACAATTGGCCCGAGGCAGACAATGGCATTACTGTCATTAAGGAGAGAGACCTTATAGGATTCCAGGTTTTCAGCCCAACTGAGTTGACACTAAATTCAGCTGAGTGGATTGGGGAGAAAATATGTTCCACATACATATTCCTTCTCTCAGGGATGCACAGAATGTATTATGGCTCTCTCCTGATTAGGTCGCTATATGTCTATGCTAATTCAACATCATCCTACCATCCCTGTCTATTATGAAAAAGTCCATCTGCTCTGTGAGGTCTCATTTTAACTCACAATGCAGAAAAGTTATTGAGAGTTGAAGGCCAGAATTCTACCTGTTTTATTCATGTTTTATTCGTAGAGAGTGTTATTTATTGGCTGTGTGGGACAGTCATGTAAATACTGATGAGGCAGTCAAGCTCATCCTCGTGCAGACACACCGGTTCCCACTTAGGCTAAAGCATTCTCATTAACTGACTGCTGTATGGAGCTTGTGATACATGGTTGTGATCCTTGCATAAAGCTTTTAAGACTATAGTTACTGGGTCCTGTTCAAGGGAAAGGACAGACTGGCATAGAATACCATTCTTTCTCTTCTAGAAAAATATATTCGTCTCTACGACCAAGCTCCTCCTAGAGGGAAGAACAGCCTGTTCTCTGCTATTATGAGCACTTTCTACATTTTAGTCTATGTTCTTTGCTGCACAGCTGGTGGGAGCAGCAACAGGCCCAGAACTGAGGGACAGAGAGAGGCTTTCAAGTGCCGTGTCAGGAATCTAATCAGAATATCTGAAAATACAGTATCTGAGTGCGAGAGAAGATGAAGAAAGCGCGATTTTGTTCGAGTAGGCAAACTGTTACTTCACATCAGTGGACTCTCTCAATGAAACAAATCATTATATTTTTTTCTTTTCTTCAGTATGTTATTTAGAATTATTTTAGTAATTTCTTAGTACTTCATTTCATAGAATTTTTTCTCTAACTATCTACCAACTGTAGACTGACCATGTTTCAGTTTTTGACAAGTTTTCAACAATGAAGGCACATTGTAATATTGAAGATCTACGTGTATGTTTGTGAAGTCCCACAAATATAAAATTTAAGTTTAATGGTATGATTGTGCTATTAAAGCCTGAGTCTCATATTTTCCAGTGGAAGGAATTGAGGTAAATTCTTGATTTTGTATTCAGAGTGCAATTCACGCTGACTAACTTTTTAGTATCTACAAACTAAACACCTAGAAGTGCAGTAGTCACTTCAGGCTCCTTTGGTTAGCTCAGGAATATTTTTGGCTTCTACTTTTGTCCTGGTTTCGGCTGGGATAGAGTTAGTTTTCTTCCTAGTAGCTGGTATAGTGCTGTGTTTTGGATTTAGTGTAAGAATGTTGATAACACACTGATGTTTTAGTTGTTGCTAATTAATGTTTACCCTAGTCAAGGACTTTTCAGTTTCCCATGCTCAGCCAGGTGCACAAGAAGCTGGGAGGAAGCACAGCCAGGACAGCTAACGCAAGGTGGCCAAAGGGGTATTCCATACAATATGACGTCATGCTCAGTATATAAACTGGGGAAGGGGGGCTGGGAAGTAACGATCGCTGCTTGGGGACTGGCTGGGCATTGGTCGGCAGGTGGTGAGCAATCCCATCATGCATCACTTGCTTTGTATATTCTATTATTATTATTATTATTACTACTACTACTACTACTACTATTTTACTTTATTTTATTTCAATTATTAAACTGCCTTTATCTCAACCCATGAGTTTTCTTACTTTTACTCTCCCGATTCTCTCCCTTATCCCACCAGAGGTGGGGGGAATGAGAGAGTGGCGGTGTGGTGTTTAGTTGCTGGCTAGGGTTAAATCACGACACCTTTAAATGGCTAAATCACACCATAGAAATCTCTTTGTTTCTCCACTGTAAAGAAAGGCTAGATAATTAGATTGGAACTCCATTGTCTAAATTCACAAAAAAAAAATACTTGTGTTGAGTAAAGTGCAGAAGCCAGGATCAACAAAAGCTATGTTTGCTAGTCAGGACTAGCTAACAAATTCAGTATATGCATTCTGAACAGACTAATAATAATGAAAGAAAAGAAAAACAAAAAATTCAGAGGAAGGATAAGAGCCCAAAAAACCCTACAAGATTGAAGATATAAACCAGTTCTTTTAAAAGTATATAAAGGATCTACCTCTAGCGAGGGACACAACATCAATAGACTCTCTAAGCTCTTCAAATGTCTGTAATTGCCATCTTAGAATGATGCATGAAAGATTCCACATATTAAGTTCTACAGATATTAAGTATTAAAATTCATTTGCTTTTGTCTACATAATACCTCATATATGGAATTATAAAACACTGGAACTTTATATAAATGTTTACTTGCTAGTTTACGGAGGGTATTTAATTTCTGTATGATATTTATTATGATAGTGGCTGTACTAAATTAATTGCACCTTGCAACTGCATGTGTTTCAAAAGGATTTTAAAAGTTAATGTGCAATAGCACTGAAGAAATTTCTGTAAACAACTGGAGAATATTTTGAAAGATATGTATTTATTTTTAGCAGCTAAAATTTAACAATTGCATCAGTATATGCTGGGAGCTGACTGGCAAGTTGACCATGAGCCAACAATGTGCCCTTGTGGCAAAGGTGGCTAATGGTATCTGTGCTGCATTAGGAGGAATCTCACCAGCAGGTTGAAGGAGGTGATCCTTGCCCTCTGCTCAGCACTGGTGAGGCCACACGCGGGGTCCTGTGTCTCATTCTGGGCTGAACATTAGGAAACCTCCCTCCGAACATTAGGAAATCTTTTTTTACTATGAAGGTGACTGAGCACTGCAACAGGTTGCCTGAGGAAGCTGTGGAGTCTCCATCCTTGGAGATATTCAAAAGCTGTCTGGACATGGTCCTGCGCAACTGGCTTTAGATAGCTCTGCTTGAGCAGGGGCTTTGGACCAGATGACCTCCAGAGGTCCCTTCCAACCTCAACCATTCTGTGATTCTGTGAACTAAAATCCAATGGTCTCATATGCATTCATACTACTGCATTCCTTCTTCTGAAATAGTTGATAATTTTATTAATTTATTTTTTGCATATTGTCATGTAACATAAGTCCATATTGTTATATTTTCCTGAAGTAAAAACTAATACCTAAAGAGGAATACAAAAATGTATATGTAGATAAAGTGTATTTGGAAACTCTGAGTTTCTTACCAACAACTAATCTAGCACTTTTGGAAAGGGCTGAGATAAGCTGAAGCTAGTGGAATAATGCCACCACCCCATTTGACACAGCTTGTCATGCAGGAGACTACGGTGAATAAACAGAGCAGCTGACAGGAGAAAAATCTCAGGGATATGAAGGGAGGAGCATGAATCATCACTCTGTATGTTTATTGTAGCATCGTGCTGGGAATGTGTTTGCAAATGCGAATGCAAATGTGCGGGGGGATAGGAATGTGTCATACCTATAACCTGTCCTTCCTGACGAGGAGCATGAAAAGGTCTAACAGCTCCTTCATCTCCACTAAACTTAGGCAAATGTTAGAATCTGAATTCCGACTGATTGACTTTCATATTTTTGTTCTCCAGACACTGAACCTGTCACTGGTTGGCTCCAAACACTCTGTATTTATAAATGTACATATGGTGTAAGTATTAAGGAATCGACACAATTTCTGAGGAAATATTACTTTTACTGGTAGCTAGGTTTTCCTGTCTTTACCTGCTGATCTAGCAATGATACTAATTTCCAGGTGAGAAGTGGTTGTTTCTGTTATTCTCAGTTTCTTATTCATACATTTAAATCTTCACATATTTCTAATAAATCATACCATACGTTTTATTTTTACCATCACAAACTTCATGAATTATTTTGAACTGTAATTTCAGTACAGATCCCATGGAGGGAAAAATGATAGGGGATGATATGCTGTGGTTTTAGTATACGGTCAAGTAAGGGCTGGGAAGAAGGATTTACATTAGCTAATTTAGCAGTATGTGCTCAAGTGCAAATACAAATTCAGATACATCTTACCTCACTTTAGTCTTTAGTGAGAAGACTTTACTCCTGTATAGTCACTGACTACAAAGGGAAACAAGGAAGTCATGGCAATTAACTTAGGTGTCTTGGTCATATGTCTAAATGGAATGAGTCTTAAAGGCTCAGGAGCAGGCTGTCCCCATGTGCTGTAAGTAGAACGGGTGGGGAAGGCGACCAGCCTGGCTGAATGGGGAGTTCTGGCTGGAAGTCAGGAAAAAACAGGAGAGTTTATCACTTGTGGAAGAAGGGGCAGGCAACTCAAGAAGAGTACAAGGATCTCGTTAGGTCGTGCAGAGAGGAAATTAAAAAGGCAAAAGCCGAGCTAGAACGCAACCTGGCCACTGTCGTGAGAGACAACAAAAAATGTTATTACAAGTATATTAATGACAAAAAGAGAGCCAAGGAGAATCTCCATCCATATTGGATGCTGGGGGGGGGGGGGGGGGGGGGGCGGGGAACATTGCCACTGAGGATGAGGAAAAGGCTGAGGTACTTAACGCCTTCTTTGCCTCAGTCTTTAATAGTCAGACCAGTTATCCTCAGGGTATTCAGCCCCCTGAACAGGAAGACAGGGATGGAGAGCAGGATAAACCCCCCATAATCTAAGAGGAAGCAGTTAACGACCTGCTACGCCACCTGGACACTGACAAGCCTATGGGACCTGATGGGATCCACCCAAGGGTACTGAGGGAGCTGGCAGAGGAGCTTGCCAAGCAACTATCCATCATTTACCAGCAGTCCTGGTTAAGAGGGGAGGTCCCGCACGACTGGAGGCTTGCCAATGTGATGCCCATCTACAAGAAGCGCCGGAAGGAGGATCTGGGGAACTCCAGGCCGGTCAACCTGACCTCGGTGCCGGGGAAGATCATGGAGTGGTTTGTTTTGAGGGCGCTCACAAGCCATGTGCAGGACAACCAGGGGACCAGGCCCAGCCAGCACGGGTTCATGGGAGGCAGATCCTGCTTGACCAACCTGATCTCCTTCTATGACCAGGTGACCGGCCTCGTGGATGAGGGAAAGGCTGTGGATGTGGTCTACCTGGACTTCAGTAAAGCCTTTGACACTGTCTCCCACAGCATTCTCCTAGAGAAGCTGGTGGCTCACGGCCTAGACAGGTACACTCTTCGCTGGGTAAAAATCTGGCTGGACGGCCGAGCCCAGAGATTTGTGGTGAACAAAGTTAAATCCAGTTGGTGGCCGGTCATTTGTGGTGTTCCCCAGAGCTCAGTTTTGGGGCCAGTCTTGTTCAATATCTTTATCAATGATCTGGATGAGGGGATCGAGTCTGGAACATTTGCTAAAGGTAACCTAGTAAGACTTGTTTGACTCACAGAATCATAGAATAGAATCATAGCATGATTAAGGTTGGAAAAGATCTTTAAGATCATTGAGTCCAACCATCAACTCAACACCACCATGCCCACTAAACCATGTCCCGAAGCGCCTCATCTACACATCTTTTAAATACTTCCAGGGATAAGGACTCAACCATTTCCCTGGGCAGCCTGTTCCAAGGCCTGACCACTCTTTCAGTAAAGAAATTTTTCCTAATGTCCAATCTAAACCTCCCTTGGCTCAACTTGAGGCCATTTCCTCTCGTTCTATCACTAGTTACTTGGCAGAAGAGACCAACACCCACCTCGCTACAACCTCCTTTCAGGTAGTTGTATCACAACACCATGAGTTTTCATGCATGTCTAACAGAAAAGCTCAATATTACATGTCATAAAAGTATTTGCAAAAAGTAGGAGAGCTATAGTCACACAGGACAGCAAACTGCTTGTTTTTCCTGTTCCCTATGAGATATAGACTATGTGACCAACATGTCCTGTAAAACCCTTTCTCAGAGTTTTCTCTTCTTTTTCACTTTGAGGGAGAATTAAGGGCCTGTGCCATGGCTTATTACACGTCCTTCATTTCTCCAAGCCTTGGTGAGAGACAGAGAAAACTCTGCTCCCCATAGCTCTTTCTTTCAGCCCAACCTGTACTGTAGTGTCATGCTATATGTTCTTCTCTTTCCTCACTGCATGACCACAGAGGAGAGTGTGCTGGGGCTGCTGCAGAGGAAGCAGATGTAGTGAGTGAAGGTAGCTCACAGGGAAATGGGAGGAAATGAGCTCCTGGGGAAATGAGATAGGAATTATGAGGGAAAGGGTTGTCTGTGATATGGATGGAGACTATCTGACAAACCAGGAGGTGGAACAGAAGATAGTAGCTGTGCCTTATATCCCCAGGAAGGAATAAAGAATGTGGGAGAGTAAAAAGACGTGAAGAAGGGGAGTAAGAGAGATTTCTGCCATCAAGCTACAGCTCTCTTGAAGCCATGTTATTCATTCGTAGCTCTCTAGTTTCATCTTCATTCCCCGGAAACTCTTTTAACTTTTTCAGACTCACTTTCTCATTCATGACCTGCTGAAAAACAGCTCTAGACTTTGGCAAATCTCTCTGTGCTGTCATCAACCTTCAAAAATACTAATAGACCACAGTTTCTCCTTAAATTAATTTTGCTGTCACCTCAAAACCAATTATGCCTGCACTACGAAGAAGCTTTGAGCTTTTCTCAGTGTACTCTAGAGCAAATGAGTTGGACAGCCAAGCAAGCAGTCAGATTTCCTTTCCTCACCCACAGCCTGTAATGAGAAGATGCAAAGGAGGAAAATCAGTCATATCCTTCCTGTCTAAACAGTTTCTGACAGCTCATTATAATTATTGAATGTCAATGGCAAGTTCAGCCATATGCAAACATATGGACAGAAATGGTTCCTGCACAAGATTCAACTAGTTCAGAAACATAACAAAACCTCAGTAAGATGGACATAGGTTAAACAATTTACACAAATATATATGCATGCACAAATATACAAGACCATGGTCACTACCTTAAAATTACTTTTTAAAAAAATAAACTTTAGCAATTGCTCTTATGACACCCTACATTCTGTCCCTTCTGAATAAAGGTACAGCATAGTATTATCACCAATACCAGAGCACAGTATCAGTTTGTCTATGACAGTATATAAATGCCTGAGAACCTTTATCATTGTCAACAATTCTCCAAACAACTGAGAAGATGTAGTAAAGAACGGATGTTTAACACAGAAGTGTCTGATGCAAAATAAAACAGCTTTCTTGTCTTATATACGTCTTATATACATCTTATATTCAGAGCTACCATAATGAAAGTCAAATTCTGTACAATGAGGGTAATTGTTATTTTAATTATGTACTTACACATTAATCCATATTTTTCTGGTACATGATGCTTTTCCCCAGATTTTCCAGTTTTACTTGGAACACATACATAGGTACATCAGTGTTTACAGTAGTTTAAAATTTTTTTTTTGGTAGAAATCGCAGTTCTTGTCTCATTATTATTCTAAGGTGCTTTGTACATTTCTAGTCTCCTTCACCCCCTTTATTCAAGCAGTCACTGTATCTATGCATAAAAACAGATGGTCGAAACCATCTGAAAACTTCAGCTTCAACTGGATTCCCTCGTACAGAGAGTGAACTGAGTGAGGTACCTAGAAACGAGGATGAGGACAACCAACATGTTAAGTGCAAGGGAGGTTTAAGCACTTTAAATCTAAAAGGCCTAAGAGGGCTGTGTATCTACCTGAAACTCCATGCATATTCTGGGCTTCAGCCACATACTTGAGAAACTGGGACTGAAAGTCTGAAACATTTCCCACGTTTACATAAATAGGAATTTCTCTTTTTACTCCAGATCAGACCTTTTTTAATGAATTATTTATGTATTCTAGAGAAACAGTAGTGCAAAACAAACTACGTCTCTGCCCTTCAAATTACTTCAGTATCCTGAACGTTGCCCTTAATACTGAATATGAGCTGTAAAAAACTTCTTTTGTTCCTCATTTTTTGTGGCTTATTTTTTCATTAATATCTTGACAGTGATGTGGCTTCAGCAATGGAATGGGAGGCTGGTTTCACCAACTCTGTCTTGGTGGTGCTATAATGGTCAGGGCAGCCTCCTGATAGGATAGCATCAGAAGGATGATACTGAGGAAAAAGATAGGCACTCAAATTCCTCTCTTACTGGAAAATTTTCTTTGTTAGGAGTCTTGCACTAATAGATTTGTCACAAGGTTTAAGAGCAAGGATTCCTTTTTGTTGGCTTCTTTGTACTTTTTGTAGTCAAAACAGCAAAGAAGCCATGTTTGACACAAGCATTTATATCATTTTTGGCCCTTAGAGAGGATTTTTACCTGTAATTTTAAGTAAATGGGGCTTCTTGTACACTAAGCAGGTTAGAGAAACTCTCCTGAATGAAGGCTGCTAAACTCTATTTAAATGGCAGCTTGCTTGGACTCACCTATGTGGCATGTACAAGACATGAGCATGTCATAAGAATTTTGTAGCAGTATCTTTTAGGGCATTCATATTTTTTAACCCTACTCCTATATACCATAATCACAAGAATATTCTCCCCCTAGTTAAGTACAAGGAGAGGAAGGTTACCACAGAACCTTTACGTCCCTTTCTTACAACAGCTCGAGGTCATCATATTGCTGCAGTGTTGTTACATTCATCCATGTATGTGGTACCTGAGCAGTTTTTGATAGACCATGGTAGAACCCAGCCCAGTTTTATGTCAGTGAAACTTTTTAAGTTTTAAAAGTTTGAGCTATTTTTAGCTGTTCTGTTTTGTAAACAAACCCACAAATATATTTCACAATCAGGCAATTGGAATTATCTGTTGTCATTTCTTTTCATGTAAGAACCTGATCCCATGGGAGCCTGTGAAGACACAAGGTCAAGAAAGAGAGAGCAGTAATTGGAAATGGCAGATTTGGTTCATTAACGATTTATTTATTCCCTATATGCTGGTGTTTGACAGCTTCTTCACCATATGTGTTCCCTCTCTAATTTAATGTCCACTCCCATCAGTGCTTTTCCTGTCCCTACTGAAGGATAGATAGACCAACGGGGTGTGATGGTAACAGCTGATCCTGCAATTTAAAATAAAAAGAAGGCAATTAATGTTTTTTAAACGTAGACTTCTGAAAAATTTATCTTTACAAAAAGTTAATTCCTTTTTTTTTTCCTTTTTTTTCCCCACCCTTATAACAATGGAAACTATGATTATATCACATATACACTGTATTTTGGAATCAAACTATTCTTTTCTATTAATTTTGACTTAAGCTGACTAATAGTACCAAATTAAGACATAGAAACAAAAGGTCAGTCTACAGAACAGATGCAAGAGAAATAACCAGAGTTTATACTAGTATCCAGCTAATCAGTTGAAGCTTGAAGTGTCATTTCATAGCCAAATGGTGTTACATATAATACACATACTCTTAAACTTCCATCCATTTACTTATTTAAGCTTAACATTAAGCCATCTGATTTAGCTGGTACCATTTCTACTGCCTGCTGAGATGTGAATATTAACCTCTACATGTCTTGCTTGTCTAAATGAAAAGCTATCTAGCCAGATTCCCTGTACTTTAGAAAAAAGGGTCAAGGGAAAGTTGTACAATTGTTTAAAAATATTCTAACATATTGTAAATTCAACTAAATAACTTCATAGATAAAATGAACAACAATAATCTCACTATTTAAATTAGTGTAAAATTTAAATGAAGGGATATTAAATAAACAGCTTTTAAAAAACAGTTTTGACTGGAATGGCATTTTGACTGTAATTATAGCTTAGCTGTTGCTGTTACTATGAGTCATATGGAGTGAGATCTTTCTGAATAAGTATACGAACATTTCTAGTACAAGTACTGAGAAATGTGCTCACTGAGAATAGTTGTTCCTCTAAACAAAGTAACTGAAATATTCATTAAAGGAGAACAGATAAATTAATTGAAACTTAGACCAAATATTTGTAGAAATTTCTCTCTAATTATTTTCTCTATTTTATTTAACTTTGCAAACATTACTGAAGACATAAGATGCTATGAATTTAAATATAGAGAAATTCTAGGACTGAAACTTCAGTGTAGACAGTTGTAAAAATAACTATTATTATTATTTTTACAAGACATTGGTAATAAAGAATTATACTTAAGTAAAGCCCTGTATTGGAAGTCTCATACATGAAACACACTTTTTGAGTCTCATCATTTTAGGTAGATTAAATAGATACATAAGGAATTGCTAGTTCTGTTCTCTTTGAAGGAGGAAATTTTAAGTCAAATAAAAAGGTTTGGGTTTTTTTTTTAATATATATTTTAAGAGAGAGCTAATGTTTAATTCAGCTTTGGACCACATCTTCAAGTACTTTTTGTTCAATTAAAAGCATTATTTCCTATGAAAATCTTGAGCAAATATTTGTTTTTCTGGAATCAAAGGCTCTCTTTCTACTTCCTTATAAATGTCAAATAAAATCTGGTGGAGAAGGTTTCTCATTTGTCCTGGGCCTTGATGCTATTAGCCTCTAAAGTTAATTTCGGCAGGCTATAAAATTCTCAAACAGGCCTCAGAAACGCGGTGCACAGATGTTTGTCTACAACACTTGCTTTATTTGGATTAATTGCTTTTGAAGATACAATGCACTCTGACTGTCAGCCATATCAAATTTCTGCTTCCCTTTAGAGAAACTTAGTCACTTCTTTCAGCTTTCTGTTGGGTTTTCTCAGGATTCTTTCCTTCTTGCCCTTCTTTTCTTCTTCCTCAACTTAACATTACATGAACAGAGCTATACTCATTACCCTCTTAGAAATGCATGTCTTTAGTCTAGACCAGTTTAATTCTCTCTAAAATGAAATCTCAGCCTTTCTTGTAAGTGAAAATCCTAGCAGGTTTGTGTGGTGGATAGACCTTGGCTGGACACCAAATGCCCATCAAGTGATTCTCTCAGTCCCCCTTCGTAGCAGGATAGGGGGAGAAAATAAGATGGAAAAGCTCATAGGTCGTGATAAGGCCATGGAGATAACTCACCAATTACCATCATGGGCAAAAGAGACTTGACTTGGGGAAATTAATTTAATTTATTGTCAATTAATAACAGATTAGGATAGTGAGAAATAACAACAAAACTAAAAGCACCTTTGCTCCACCCCCCTTTCTTCCCAGGCTTAACTTCACTCCTGACTCTTCTACCTCCTCTCCTCCAAGTGGCACAGAGGGACGAGGAATGGGGGTTGTGGTCAATTCATAGCACTTTGTTTCTGCCGCTGCTGTCTCCTCATGCTCCTCCCCTGCTCCAGCATGGGGTGTCTTCCATGGGATATAGTCCTTCAAGAACTGCTCCACTGTGGATCTTTCCCATGGGACTTCCTTTCAAGAAAAGCTTCAGTGTGGGTCCTCTCAAAGGACTACAGTCCTTCAGGAACAGACTACTCCAGTATGGATCCCTCATGGGCTTCCGTTCCTGCCAGGAACATGCTCCAGTATGGGCTCTCCATAGGCTGTAGCTCCCTTCAGGGCATGTCCACCTGCTCCAGTGTGGTGTCCTCCATGGGCTGCAGGGTGGATATCTGCTCCACCATGGACTCCTCCATGGGCTTCAAGGGAATATCTGCTCCAAAACCTGGAGCACCACCTCCTTCTTCACTGACCTTGGTGTCTGCAGGGCTGTTTTTTTCACATTTTTCTCATTCCTCTTTCACAGCTGCTGCACAGCATTTTTTACCCTTTCTTAAACATGCTGTTTGAGAGGTGCTACCTATTTCAGAGACTACAGCTTTGGCCAGTGATGGGTCCATCTTGGAGCCAGTTGAAACTGGCTCTGTCCAACATGGGGGCAGCTTCTAGTGTCTTCTCACAGAAGCCACCCCTGCAGCCCCCTGCTACCAAAACCTTGCCATGTAAACCCAATACAGTTTGAAAGAAGCTTCACTCTTGATAAATTCAGGAGCAGTATTCTGCCTGTAACTCAAGTTATAACCCTGCCAAGTTCAGCTTAGAAATTGTATAGTTTCACAGATGTTACTGCAGATTTCTTATGTCATGTCTGTGTCTTGTACATGACACATACGTGAGTCTGAGTGAGCTGTGAACTGCCACTTACATGGAATGTAGAAATCACAAGAAGTCTGACCCACTGCAGGGATCTGTTCAGCCTGGAGGAGAGAAGGTTCAGGGGGACCTTAACACCTGACAAGAGGGTGTAAAGAAGACAGAGACAGGCTGTTCTCAGAGGTATCCAGTAACAGGACAAGAAGCTACGGGCACAAATTGAATTATGGGAAATTCCATTTAAACAAGTGTTCTCTGGAAAAAGAAAAAAAAATCAGAGAATCCAAACCAACTTATACTTTTCCCTTATAGACGTAAAACTCAGATTTCCCCAAAAAACTAAAAATAGGTAGGCTCAGAGATGCCTACCCAAAAAGTCACTGTTAGTGAAACTGAACAGTGCAATTTCCCTATAATTCCTCTTTTTCTCTCTGTATGTGACTATTGTCTGTTGTGATGTATTTGGAAAGAAATCCTTTGGAGCAAGGGTGACTTCTTTGCTTTGACTTCATGCGATACTGGGTATGAAGGACACCCATTTCCCTACGGTACATTTGCTGCAGAGCTTCAGGCTTCAGAGAAACCATTAGTATTTAAAATATAATGCTGCTTATTTTATTGGATTTTTGAACAACACAGAAAGTAAGAGTATAAACTCAGAAGTGGGTCAGAACTGAACATGTATTAGAACAAAAAGTGAGGAGGGGAAAAAAAAAGATTGTACAGGGATTTTAATTAAAGTTATTTACTAATGAATTTTATATTTATATATTTAATTTTGTGTGTATTTTAAATATATAAAAATATAATATGTATATGTAACAAATACATTTATAAATACTAATTGTCACTTTGAAAAAAGAAGCACTAATATTTGAATCAATAAAAGCTAATAGTAAGCTAGACGAAAGACGTTCTTTACCCATGAGAAGCAATTTACCTGCCTGTGGAAGTTCCCATGTTATTTTCAGGTCATTCTGTGCACAAGTTGGAAGAAACAGTAGAAGTACTTTTTTTCGTATCTATTAAATTAATCGTATGCTCATAGAGACATGAGATAATTCAGGTGGGAATGACCTTGGGAAGGCTTTAGTCCAACCTCCTGCTCAAAGCAGGGCCAGGTCTGAGGTAAGACAAGGAATGGCCAAGGCTGTGTCCAGTTGGGTCTTGAAAACCTCTGAGGACCAAAACAGCACATCCTGCCTGGGCAATCTGTCCCATTATTTGACTGTCCACACAGGAAAAAAGGTTCTTCTGTCTGAACTTCCCTTGTTTAATTTATGTGTATATCTTCTCGCCCTCCAGCCACTCATTGCTGTGAAGAGCCTGGCTGTGTGTCCTTGCTGACCTCCCCATAGCTATGGGGACTGCTGTTAGGTTCCCCACAGTGACATCTTCTCCAGGCTGAAAAAGCACTGGTGCCTCAGTCTTTCCTCAAAGGACAAGTGCTCCAGCCCTGGACCAGCCTAGTGGCTCCTAACAACATCTTAAACAACTGATGTCCATAATAAAAAGGTTATCAAGTTCTTCATATCAGTCAAAATAAAATATGCTATGCGGTAGAAAGCATTCTAAAATATGAAAGCAAAGATAAAGCTCAATTTTACAACAGAAGAAAAAATTTGAAAACCAAGATGTCCTGAGTTATCCTTGTATAATTAAGATAAAAAGTTGTGCCACATATTATAGATCAAATGTTTTAGATACTAGAACTAGTGTTCTAAACAACATTAGTATATATTACTATACTGTTCATATTAGTGGAATATCATTTGGGACAGTACAATACAGCAGGAGAAGGATGACTCAACACAATAAATGTTTTTTGATGGGCAAGCTTAAAAACACTGATTTTCCTCAGACTTCTGAAGATAAACTACACTATTTTCCTGCTGATACTGCACAAAACAATAGTTAAAAAAGACCTGGTCTAGGAAAGTAGTACACAGGAAAACCATCACTGTGCTTCAGAACAATTCTTCATTCTTAGCTCTGCATGTTCCTTTTCGGTTTCTAGCCTTTCTTTCTAAGGAGTTAAGTATTTTTAGAACAGCAATCCCTGTGCTCTAAAGGCCCAGTTAAAATACCTGGAATATGATCACATATCTCTACTGAACAGCTGTGAAAAGTCCTGCTTTCTGAAAGTTTAGTATCAAACTTTTAGACTAATTTAGTTCTACCTATCCACTCTGAAGGAAGTCTAAATGAAAAACTTACCGGGTGTAATAACTTTATGAAGTGTTTGGTGTCAATGCAAGTTTACAGCACCTGTCTCTGTCCCTCTGCGTATCTTCCACTCGTTTGTCTCCCTTAGTAGTTCATGCATTGAGTCAGAAAACTGTTTTAGTTGGAAACAAAAAATCTTTTTTTTTTTTTTATCATTTTAATTCACACACAGCTAAAGATAGTTAAAATGTGATTGGTGTTAAGGTGGAAACAATGACAAGAACCTTAAGTTGATATTTACATGTTGCAGTGTCAAATAGCAGCCACAGAGCATAACTCTAGAGCCAGCTAACTTTGGATGAGCAGAATCTAACCTCCATTTGGGAAAAGGAATTTAAAAAAAAAAAAAAAAAAAAGTAATGAATAATGAACTGAAAAAGTGACAGGGTAATATTTACTGAAATTAACTATTTTCAATGCCAGTTGATAAGATTTATATTCCAGCTTTTCTTTCCTTTTCTTTGTGGAGTAAGAAGAAAGAATTTTAATATAACATTTTAGAACATTTCATACAATCTTGAATATATATTTCTATGAGATTGAAGTAGCTGGCTTCATTATTAGTGTCACATTTTTATTTAATTTCCTTTTTTATTAATTCCAAAATTCCTCAGTTTATTATTTTTAGTTCCCTCCAAAAAGTAAGGACAAATTGTGTTTCATTACTGTTGTTCTGGTATTTTAAATCTAAAATTAGAAGGGACTTGTCAAAAGTTACTTGCCACTGGGTTTTTAAGTCCTTCATTATTGTTTCTATTCCTCCAGGCAGAGAACAGTTTCTTTTATATATGCATTTATTAAACTTTGTTATTACTTTGCCACAAATGAAACAGAAGTTGAAACAATTCTGCAAAATTTATTTTGTAGAATAGTTTAAATCTGAGATTTACATCTCAAATTTATATCTTAGTAAATTCAGTGGTTCATTTCAAAGAGGAAAACTTGCAGATTAGAAGCATTTACAATAAGCCTTATGACAAGCTCCAGATAAGGTCTTAGAGGTCTGAAGTAAGGCCTGGGTGGAATGAAAATAACTATGTCTAACATTGTGACCTAAATCCCTGATTCAGCTCCTGCCCATTCCCACAAGTTTTATTAATGTAACACTTTTCAAGCCTTCCTAGAGTTACTCAGAAGTGATCTTCTGAGTCTTGATGGGGCTAAGTATATTGTCATCAACATCCTGGCATGAACATAAGTGGGCTCTGCAACCTTTTCATCCTGTCCAAGAAAATCATTGTTGTAACAATTGTCAATGCATTCCTGATATTTGCCTAAACAATTGGGCTCCATCAAAATACAGTGTGGTTGGTTTCTTTCATACACAGCTGGGCTTAGTCTCCCTTTTTATTACTGCCTAATGGATGAAATATTTATCAGGCAAATCATTGCTTCTCATGACCAAGGGGATTCAAATCGTCTAAGCTCTAATTTCTAAAAAAATGCTTTGGTAACTAAATCAGAGTTAAACTTGAGAATCAGTGTAAAGAAGGGGGCTGCCTACTCTTCTGAAGTCACTTCATTGTGCAGTGAAAAGTTCTTCACTGTGCAGTAAAGAGTTCAAGGTTTTAGAGTAATAAAAGCTATGTAAGAGGAACACAATTCCAGCGACTACTAAACTCTCCGGGAAACACAATCTTTGGTTTTCAAGCGCGCCCGCACCAGGCTGGGAGATGGTGGGGGGATGAGACTGTCAGTTTTTTGCTTTCTAATTCTGTATTTTACCCCTAAAAATATTAAATTAATGCTAAATCGAAGACTGAAATTTCTCAACCCCAGAAATTAGAGAGTAATATTCTTCCTTGTTCCCTGTCTGAACTGGTGGATCTGAAACAATTTGCTAGAGAGCATAAAAACTCCCAAAGAGGACCAACAAATAACTTTTCCTCTGCCTTGCAGCCAGAATAGCCTCTCAGTTAAGATGCTCTCCTGAAAGACAGGAGAATTCAGTTTCTATACCCTTATATTTTCATTGGGAGTTCAACTTCAGCCTCTAATTTGCTGGGTTGAGAGGAGCAATGCAAAACACTGGCCTATTGTACAAAGGTAAGTAGGTAATGTTTTTTCCACAGTATTTTAATATTATTGTTGCTAAGGTTGCAGGCAGATGCCTAAGCCCTGCCCTGAGGTGTACCTAACAGAAGGGATGATGAGAAATTGTAGACTGTGACATGAGAAAAGACTCAACATAGCAAATAACAGAGCAAGAAGCTGGCAGAAGTTACAAATAGTACTGTGAGACATTCCTGGATCACAGATGGTTCAGGTGGAGGCACACAAGAAATCGCTGCTCTTCAAGGGGAGCATTGGGGCCTTTTGGGGAAAGGAATCTCACCACGCCAGCAATGCCTTGGTAACACTATTGACGATGCAAATTTGGGATATCCTGGGAAACAGTAATCGTTTCCCCAAGACTAATTGGGAAAAAATAGAGGTATTTGTTTATTTGAGAGGGGATAAAGGCAGAGAAAGGGAGGGATCAAAGTGGATCAGGGGCAAATAAGCATGGGAAAATAGAGAGAAGAGGTCCAGTTTGCATGTAAACTAGTTGCGTGTGAGTGTACTGTGTTTGTGTCCATATGTCTATTGGGAATACATACTCAGCTCTGCTACTGGCTGGACTCAAAGACAGAGAAAAGCAGTAGCATTGCTTCTACAGGGGTCTTTCAGTCTACCAGATCCAGTTGTCCTTAACAATCTCCTGTGAGATTTGTACATTCCTTAGGTGAATGAGCAAAACCAAGCTCTTGTGCTATGTTTTTCAAGTAGACATTCGGCAGTCTTCAAGCCTCAGTATTTTAAGTCGACATCAAAAGCATTCTGAACTGAAGCTCCCTTCATTCTGAGCTTTTTTGAAAAACTCATTTTGCAGAGCCTAAATTTCTTTATAAATTGCATAATCAACCCAGAACCCTAATTTAGAGGTCTTCAGGGAATCTGGGTTTAGAACTATGTCTTTATATCCTTTAGATGTTTTGAGTTTGACCATAACCTCACACATCACCTGCATATTGAATTCCCAGTAAGAGAAGTATTCCTATGTGCTTTGTAGGCTTACGTTTTTCATAAATAGAATAAATAGCTAAGCAGTATTTGTTAAATATTAATTAATACTTTTTAGTATTTTTGTTAGTTGGGCTTTTTAATGCTTCTCATTCGCTTTTACTCAGTTTTGTTTACAGTTACAACATTTTTTTCCTGAAAGCTTTTGTCTTTCTCTTCTTATTATTTTAGGTTTAAGATTTTTTTTGTCAGCTTTTTTTTACGGTTCATGAAAGTAAATAGTAAATACTTAAGGAGATAAAACATCTGTTTTGTACTAGATAATTCAATTTTAGTGCCTGACAACCTCAGCAGTATGGCTTAGAAATGTTATCTTGGCGCATTCTTCACTTGGCTTGGACACAGTAGATCAAAGACACAGAATAACTGCAAATTACAACTTCCTAATCTTCAAGTATTTCATCCCAGTGCAAAATAAGGACACTAGATGCAAGTTCTAACTCATTCCTTTTCTGCATTTTTCACTACTTTTTTCTATTCCTTCTTCCTTCATGTCCTGTATTCCTTGAACACATGGGGACATTTTATGTAGGAGATGAGGGAGTGGATTCTGCCCAGCTTTTTTTTTTTAATGTTCTGTATTTCAGTAAATGTTACCCATCAGGAGAAAGGTTATATTAGTGAATTACAAAAAGTTTTACCTAAGTCTCAACAGCAAAATAGCAGATTGCAATTTTTTAGAAAAAGCTTTTTTTTCCCCCTAAATTAAGATAGTGTGGAAGGAGAAATTATAACAAAAAAAAAAGAAGAATTAAAAGACAGTATTTGGTTTCAAACCAGATGACTAAATAAATAAAATATGGGAAAATACTAATTACTGCTATACAGAAGTTCCTTTTTGTGCTCTTTTAAATTCTTTGTCATAAAAAAATATTGTGTAATATTAAAAACATTCACACATAAAAGGAAAATAACTGCTATAAAGTGAAATTAACCTACTGATTGTCCCGGTTTCAGCTGGGATAGGGTTAAATTTCTTCCTAGTGCTGTGTTTTGGATTTACTATGAGGAGAATGTTGATAACACACTGATGTTTTCGTTGTTGCTAAGTGCCCTCCTAGTCCAAGGACAGGTCCCATGCCTACTGACTGAGCTAGGTACACAAGATGGGAGGGAACATAATCAGGACAGCCAGCCCAGCTGGCTAATGGGGTATTCCATACCATGTGACGTCATGCTCAGTATATGAAGGGTAGGCGTGATCCAGGAAGTACCGATCGCTACTTGGTTATCGGTCAGCGCGGGTGGTGAGCAATTGCATTGTGCATCACTCATTTTGTATATTCTATCATTATTTATTATCATTATTCTCCCTTTTCTGTTCTATTAAACTGTCTTTATCTCACCCACGAGTTTTTCTCACTCTTACCCTTCCGATTCTCTCCCCGTCCCACTGGGGGGCGGGGGGAGTGAGTGAGCGGCTGCGTGGTATTTGACTGCCTGCCAGGTTAAACCATGACACTGATAATATGTCACAGGATACTACTTAACCAAATGGCTCTATATACTGTTTTTATAAAAAAATGTTGGTGTTTATATCAAGCAGGAAAGAAGGCTGCAACTGCATAAATTAAGACACAATGAAAGAGATTTCTTCTGCTGATACCACAAAAATGTTGACCGCTGCAGTCAAAGAAACATCATCCCAACATGTCATTGAATAGCTGGGAATATGAAGGTGTTTTCACAGAAGTCAGTAGTAGAAAGAAAACATAAAACTAACGGATGTTTGTGTACAGAGTGAAGGTATTCCAGAAATATCTGAGTGGTATGTCTGGATAGTTGCCAAGGCATAACA
The DNA here is from genome assembly GCF_964195595.1 of Calonectris borealis. NCBI lineage: Eukaryota > Metazoa > Chordata > Aves > Procellariiformes > Procellariidae > Calonectris > Calonectris borealis. Next base: position 168,597,097 of record NC_134312.1, read on the forward strand.
ATGTCATGTAATTAAAACATTTTGTAATTCCCAGGCATTTTCATAAGGCTGATCTTTAATACGTCTGTCTCTTTATAACACAATAAAGAGGATTGGAGACATCCACACCACCCTCGCAAAAGCAATCTACCAGAGTCTTTCCCTTCATTCCTTTTCCCTGCCTTGAATATTCCTTAATTACTTCAATTTTTTAAATACTTATATCTGTTTGTTAAGTGTCTATATAATGGATGAGCTTCCTTTGTTGTCTTAGAAACAATCACCTCCTCCTGCTTCTATGTGCTTTTAGAAGGGTTTTTTAGTTGCCCTAGGCTCCTATGAATTGAATCCAGATGTCTTTTCTCTTTGGAGTTGTTGAACGTTTTGAACTAAATGTGTCCCTTGTGCACTAATTGAGTGGAAAAAAAAATGTTTTACTTCTATGTTGATACCTTTCAGGACTCTTTACATGCTTCTTGCAAAGGCAGCTTTATTTAAGTACAAAAAATTTTTCCATATTAAAAAGAAAAAAAACCAAACAAATAAACAAACAAAACAAAACCAAAGACAAAACCAGAACCCTTCAAGCCATAAAAATATCAAGATAAGAAATTAAAATATTCTGTGGTTTGGGGCATTTCAATCTCAGAATACCAAAACAGACATAACTTAAAAGAGGCTCATCGATGCTGCCACACATGCTGTCAAGCAGCCAAAGCCTGGAAACAGCCACCTGGATATACTCAGCTGTCCAGGATACAGAGGACTGGACTGCAAGACTGAATAACAGAATTACCTAATTAAGAGGCAAATCTATTTGTTGCTTTTGGGTTTTGACAGGATGATGCTCTACTTAACAGCTTTTGTGTATCCCACCGCCTCCCCCTGCATCCTTCAGACCGGCATTTTTGCTGTCCCAGCCTTGTTTTTGGCCATCAGTACACGTCTCACTTTGTGGAAAGAACCCTGAATGGAGTTGGTTTAGGCTTTTGCATCCTGCCCCTAACCACAGTGGCAGACTTCCCATCTCCATTTATCTATCCCTGAAAAGATCTGAGAGCTTGCAAATTAATTCACAATCTCAGAAGGACCTTAAGTGTCAAAACTTTGATGCCCTCACTCATTACTCATTCCATTTTAAAGTTTGCCTAACTTTTGCTGTCAGCAGTTCTTATTAATGCAGAGAAAGATAAAAAAATACCTTACTTCAATGTGTAAATTCTTAATATTTCTAATATGAATGATTAGGCCCATTTCTATGATGAAATCTTTTATTTCTGTGTAACCTAACATCTCAATATTTTCCTTGCTTCCCTGTTACTCATTATGTTGTTTTAAAGAGGAGGTTATACTGCTGTATTTCAGTAAATTCACCTCTTCACAAAAAACAAAACAAACAAACAAAAAAAAACAAAACAAAAAGTGATAGAGTCAGAACTTTCAAAGGACTTCTTTTTGCAGATGATTTTCTGGTAAAAAGTGGTGGCCATAATCACACAGATAATGCATTTATTTTAGCTCTGATTTCAGCTAACAGAATCTGATAACCTTTTGCATAGTCTCTTGTTCTTAACTGTGCTACAACTATGACTCTACTTTTATTATATTAGACGTGATACTAATATATTTTAAACAGCCTAGTAATTACAGTAATGCCCTTAGGCTACTGCTAATTTCAACTTCAGCTTTCATCTAGCTTCACTCAAGCATATGTGTGTGTGCATGTGAAAAGGAAAACAAATGGAGTCTTCGACAGTTTGTCTATTTAAAACTATTTCAAAATAATAATTCATAAAATAATCTGTAAAGTAACTTACTATATGCAAGCTGCGAATAATCCAACACTATTTCTTCAATACTATTTCTCAATAAATAAGTCAAAATGGACCATCTTAGCTACTCAATGTGCTCATATGCTTGCTTTTTCTTAGGGTAAGTATAATAAATTATCAGCAGGGTAGAAACAATGTAATAACAATTTTCTGGGTAGCAAACTGGACTCTGGTAACATACAAGCTTTTGCTGCTGCTTGACAGCACATATGCTATAGGAAAATGAAAAAAAAAATTGAATTTGTGTTCTTAGTTTAAGAAACCTTAAGGGATTATTTTTAAAGAAGAAAAAATAAAAAAGGAAAAACAATTGCAAGTCAAGCACCTGGTACAAGTTACTTTGGCCATGATAAACATATGAAGACAAAATTAACTTTTTCTTTTCCTCTCCTTCATATATTAATGTATACAATACTTGTTTGTTAAAGCAATTATAAATTTCCAAAAGCTTCTTTATCTTTAGAACTTTATAAAAACGTGAAAAACAGCTAAAGTGTACTAATTTTTTATACTTAGCTGGTGTTTGCAAAATGCAGTGAGTAATCATCAACAATATCCTGGGCTGCATCAAAAGAAGCATGGCCAGCAGGTTGAGGGAGGTGATTCTGCCCCTCTACTCTGCTCTGGTGAGACCCCACCTGGAGTATTGCATCCAGCTCTGGGGTCCTCAGCACAAGAAAGGCATGGACCTGTTGGAGCAGGTCCAGAGGAGAGCCACAAGAATGATCAGGGGGATGGAACACCTCTCCTATGAAGAAAGGCTGAGAGAGTTGGAGTTATTCAGCCTGGAGAAGACAAGGCTTCAGGGAGACCTTATTGCAGCCTTTCAGTACTTAAAGGGGTCTTATAAGAAAGATGGGGACAACCTTTTTAGCAGGGCCTGTTGTGACAGGACAAGGGGGAATGGTTTTAAACTAAAAGAGGGTAGATTTAGACTAGATATAAGGAAGAAATTTTTTACAATGAGGGTGGTGAAACACCCAGGTTGCCCAGAGAAGTGGTAGATGCCCTATCCCTGGCAACATTCAAGGTCAGGCTGGACAGGGCTCTGAGGAACCTGATCTAGTTGAAGATGTCCCTGCCCATGGCAGAGGCGTTGAACTAGATGACCTCTAAAGGTCCCTTCCAATCCAATCTATTCTATGATTCTATGATTTTTTTTGTCCATCTTCCTGTGTTTTGTTTATTACGATCTTTTATTTGCTGACACTAACAAATGTGATCTTGTTCCATCTTCATCCATTCAAAAGGATGTTGAATGCATCTTTGGCAGTCTTTTTCTTCATGTAGACGGTTGGACTAGATGAAGGCAGTTGCACTAGATGATCTCTGTAGGTCCCTTCTAACTGAACTATCTATTCTATTCTATTCTATTCTATTCTATTCTATTTTGTTCTGTTCTGTTCTGTTCTGTTCTATCCTATTTTATTTTATTCTATTCTGTTTTCCCAGGCTTATCCCTTGATCAAATTATTCCTGTATTAGCATCTTCCCATTGTACCCACAGTAAGTTACTCACCCAGATGCCTGTCATAGTCTATTTTGGCCTTAATTGTTATCTCTTAGATGTTAACAAGGTGTGAAAACCCCACTTCTCATCTGTCTTCATCACAACCCATGTAGGTAGCATTTCAAAGACTCTTTAGGGCTTTCTGTCATGATGTACCTCATGCATGAAATAAAATCTTAAATAGTAACATAGACAGCTCATTGGTCATGTTATTTAACCAGACTACCTGGGATATAGAAATGGCAATGACTATAAAACTAGAGTTTTGTTAGCTACAGATTTTTAAAGAGCACATCTCCCCTGCCAAAAATGTAGTCCCCTTTTCACTCCTGGATTCCGATTTCCTGACTGCCTCCGTTGCACAAATATTCCTTCTCTACCTGGCTCTCTTTTTTACTGCAATATCTAGATGCTTCTAAAACAAACCCTGTTTGAAGTTTAAGGATGTGGGGATCACTCTGAGAAAGACAATACAGACAAGACTGCACTACCCTTGGCTCCTTCTTCTCTACAGTCTTTCAACAGGATTTGTCCCTCAGAGACCCCATCTGCTATCATAGCATCTAGAGCAAGCAATGTATTATTCTGCTTTTACTCTATAAAAACATTACTCTAGCAGGCTATAATTCAGCCCTATGATTATAACACACATGCCGTCAGGGGAGCACTCTCTCAGAGAACGGTAGAAGCTCCAGTCTGGATACAAATGCTGTGCAAAGTGGAAATAGCTGAGCTGTTTCAAGTTCACTGTCAGTAATGTGGACATAGAACAATCTGCATCCATTGGCCTAAATGCCAGGGACAGGCTTTGTGGTGTATTTCACAATGATGCTGTAGGCTGTCTTCCCTCTTTCTTTGCTGTCTAGTGGATCTACCTGCCTAAAAAACCATGAGGACCTGAGGCTGAGGTCCTTAGTATCTGCTGTGGAAGAGCAGCAGGGACAGGAACAGATCGGTGCAGCGGTTTCCTCTAGAAACAGGGAAAGGAAGCAAAGCTTGTGGGTCTCCTAGAAAAAAGATAAATAGCTCAAACTGATTTTCAGCTGTGAATTCATGGTTTAAACTCCCCATAACTAGGATTTCTAAGATAATGCATTAATACCTCGCCTCAATCCCATCTCAAAATCAAATTTAATGAAAGAAATTGCAGCTTGTTAAAAACTGGGTCGTCACAAGCTTGATTCCTCTCTAGAATCAAGTATTGGTTTTTTTTGTTTGGTTGGTTTGCTTTTTATTTGAAATCATATTGGAATGCATGCATAAAATTCCTATCAATTTTTAGTGGGATTTAAAGCTCTCTGTCCTCTGATTTTTTTAAAATCTTTCACAAAGTCACTTAAAACCTAACTTTTTTTTTTTCACAGGTTGTTTGGGTGAATGTTTAACTACATAAAGAAAAACAACTGTGATAATAAGCAAAAAAGATGCATAAATCACAAGAACTGAAGGCAATAATTTGTTTTTACCATGTAAAAAAAAAATAAAAATCCTTGCCTTTCTCCGAATATTACAAATGTAACCTTTGACTAAAATATATTCTTTTTTTGTGCTCTACATTGGGGAAGTGCAGGTGTAGCTCAGGGTGGTAGAAATAAATAAATTACAGGGAAAAGATGTTGTGGGCTGTATTCCATGCATACATGTGGTTAAACTTACACAGCAACTGGGTCTATGACATTTCCCTGAAAGGAGCAGGGCAGGGTGAATTATTCAGACAGAAACCCAGCTGACTGAGTCAGAGCTTTCAGTGTTTGTTTTTGACAAAAACTTGTTAGATATTCTTGTCCTGACATGAAACATATCACAGTGTAAGTACCACTGCACTGTCACCTAGACATCAGAAATGAGCGTCCACTGGCTCGTAGCAAAATGACTTGGTTCTGTCAATTTGTGCTGAAGAACAGATCTTTTTTTACTTGTTCAAACCAACCTAAGTTATTTACAGTAAGACTTTATTACAAAGTATATGACTTGCTTTTTTTTAAAGTTCAGGAACCAGTAGTAGTCTTCTACTTAGAGGTGCACTTACAGGCATGCAGAAAAACTCAGCCTTTAAAACTAAAAATGTTCAACCAGAATAAATCCGGTATGAAACCCTCTTTTCCAAAAAGACTTCCAATATGAGCCCAGTGGGTAAAGGTCTAGTAAAAGGAGATATACAGTGAGCAGTGCTTATGCAGTAGATACAATTCTTTGGGGACACATCAGTTTTCTTAAATGTGTAGAGCTCATGCATGATGCATATGCACAGGGATGTCTGGTCATGTGGGAGGCGTAGGCTTAGAGGTGCACGGTCTTTGCGCAAATGCACAGGACGCTATCTAGGCCACTAAGAAAGACGTTTGGATGCTGCTGTCGTATGCAGTTAATAATTTTCACCCTGGTTAGTCCACAATATAATGTCTCAAAACTATTTTTCAAGGCACATGATTTTGTTTTTCCTTATTATTTTTTGTTTTGTTATCCCCCCTAATATTTTTTTTTTAACCTTGATCCACCTGGACATGTATAGTCCAGGCTTGATGGCATCTGGATCTCTAGATCTAATTAAAAATCATCATTATGTACTGTCTAAATGTTAATGTTACTGGACAGATTTACCAAGGTAATACTTTAGTTCCTCAGTTATCCATCACATTTATTGATATCAGAGCAAAAATATTGAAGAGCACAACTATATTCCACGTTTTTGCCTCAGCTGAGATGAGAATACATTAATAGAAGGAACATTTGTGCTAGTATTAATATTAAAAGACATCAACCTTACACTAATAATTATATTTAATATTAGGAATCAGTAACAGTAATGTCATTTCCAGATGTCTCAACATTTTCTTGTGGCAGAGACCCTTTTCTCTTCTGGAATTATTATATTCAGAAAGTCCATAAATCATTGACAGGAAATTTGGCCTCTAGAGCAATAATTCATCAGAAACAAACTGAAGGGTGAATTGAAGCACTTCTGAGATTCACTATATAGTCTTTAATTTATTTGAAAACAGACACTTTTGTCTGCTTGAGGCTCTGTGAATTAGGGTGTGTGTACATTATGAGCAGACAAGGCACTATTTTGCTTATGTTAGGCAAATACCTATGCTGCCTGTTAGCTATAAAGTAGGAATACATAGAACTTACCCTTCTTTTACAGTGTTTTGAGGATAGGTACAGGTAAAACTTGAAACATTGTGATTATTAGATCCTAAAGGAGTTTTGTTTCAGTGGGAATTTTGTCTGTGCCATCACTGGAGAACTTGGCTAGCAATTTTATAATATTCTTTGACCTAGAAATCAGTTGTTTTAATAAAAGATGCATCTGATGATACTGTACCTTTTGGAGTGTTTTTTTTTTTTTTTTCTTTTTTTCTTTCTTTTTTTTTCCCCCAGAAGTCTCAGCGAAACAGTTTATTGTGAAGTTTCAAACTTCAGTATGAGTTTAAATGAATAGTAGATACACTGGCTGGATCCATCCCAACCAGAAGATCATTAGCAAGGCAGCAAATGCTACTGTGAACAAGAAACCACTTTAACAAGTCAGAGTTATGAATTTCAGCATTTCAAACCTTCAAAGCCTTTTCTCTATTTTTATTTTTTCATGCTACAGCTACAGTTCTTGATCTGGAGTCAAAAGCAAGTGTGATACAATTTCCCTGGCCTCAAGCATAAAAACTTACTAACAACAGCATTGTGTCCCTATCATGGAATGCAGTATGTGTATGTCTCTGTGTATGGATGTAAGCTGACCCCAAAAAAAGATCAAACAATAAAAGTGTTACTGCAGATGTATTTTTCCTATGGCTAAAAGAGTATCTGTCAAAATGTGATCTTCTTGAGCTTTTAATTAAATATTAATATAAAGGGGAAGAAAAGCATCCCCCTTAGTTGCTTTCCTCAAGCAATAAATACACAGCATGAATGTGTATGCACAAATTATATTATTTTCAACAAATAGAATCATAATATGAATTTTTTTTTAAGTGTTCATCTTAAATTTGAACAAACGGGAACAGATGTAGTGGCAATTCTTCTACATCTTGTTAGTCTGCATAGTGCCTTGAAGGTTACAGACAAACTGAATTTCAGGCATCCGGTACTCTTAACCTCCTCAACATGCACATTCAATTAAAAGCCTTTCCTTTCCAAGAGCAGCTTTACAAAAAAATAGATTCAACATGTTATCCTGTGGGTGCCTGAATCAGAGCTGTAAAAGTGCTAAAATGCATATGACATGCACTGGTATTGCCATATGTAAGTCTGCCTCAGTACGTTTCCAGTTCAGAGATGGTTTGCTAAAGTACACATGAAATGCTGAAAGTCTCAAACTATGGTATGAAAATATTTAAGCTGCAATTTTCAATTTAGCTTTGGCATAGAATCCTTAAAGCATAAATAGGTTAACTATTTAGGTATATTTTAAAAAGATAAACAAAAATACAACAAAAATAAATTTTCAATACTGTGTGACTTTCTTTAGTTAAATAAATTGATAAAATAAGAGCGTTATTGCCACTATTCAAAGCAATCAGCTACAAACACCACCTCAAGCTAAATGCAAAGATGGAGAAAATATGCACAGATTGATTCCTATGTTACATAAATTTAGAAATTACTTTGACAAGCTTCCAACTGAGCCTTACTGGCCGCAGAACTGTCTCAACACTGCAAATCATTATGCATGCAAGATGTTTCACTGAAATCAGCAGGACTCCTCATGTGAGTGCATGCTCTCATTTGCATCAAATATTTGTAGAAGGCAATTCCTCGTTCAGATGTTACATGTGATAAAAACATGTTGGCCTCATCTAGAAAATCCATTCATATGGTGGGGCCTCTGCAGATTTGTTATGTTCTGTGAAGTGTTTGACAAGCAACTAAGTGACCTAGCAATATTTACCTCACATTTGAAGTCTTTCAAACTTTCAGTGAACTTCTGGTAAAAAAAAAAAAAAAGAAAAAAAGAAAAGGGGGGGTGCGAGGAGAAGGGGGTATCCAGCAGCACAGCATCCAGGAGACCTAGATTTCAATTCTCACTTTCTCTCACCCCCTCTATTGGAAAAGCTGTCGAGGCAGCTGTTCAGTGTTGCCTGCCGTTTGCCACACAGCAATGACCTCTACACAAATCGGTGGTGGGGTTGATAAGAACCAAATTGCAAATCCCTTCTCAGTCCTCCAGAGTGATAAAGATGGAAGGAGGCTCCCTGGCAGTCTGAGATGCTAGAAATCCTATCTTAAAGTCCAAACTTTGTGTTTATGCCAGTACTGCTAACGCCTACTATTTTATCGTGAGTCTTGATATGTGCATTTCCTTTAACATCCCTATCTCGGAATGATGTGATTACTTTTCAGCTTCAACCTTCAGTTACAAAGCTCTCCTTTCTGGTTGTACAGCAAAGGTAAAAGCAGGTTCAAGAATGTGAAAATGTAAAAAGTTTAATGTTTCAACTTTTTTTTATCTAATTTGCATGAAAAAAACTACAGAAACAAGCAACCTTCCCCAGCTGTTATTCAAAGCCCCACCTTGCCCTTAAAATATGTACTTAAATATAATTTCTAATCTGATAATGAATGTGACAAAAGTATTATTCTTTTGTTGTTATTTTATGTAAAGAGCAAATACAGAAATTCATATCTCTCTGTCATTCCTTCTTTCTCTGCATTTCTTCATTTAAGGAGCAAAAGTTCCTTTTAAAGGCAGAAACAGTTCCAAGTATTTTTATAGCTTGTGCCATTTTATGTTGCTGTATGTAAGGGAGATTCTCTTTATCAGTATTTCTCAGGAAATGGGCTCGTCACCCATCAGAAACATTAATCTCAAATTAGGTTCCAATAATCCAGTGTAAATTTGCAGGCATTTCAAAATTTTTAAACAAGTTGTGATATCATGCAAGTTGCCAAGGGACATTGTATTTGAGGAGAGTTTTCCGTTTTGAGTGGTGCTTTAACAGTCCAATAATATGTTATATCTCTCCTGACATGCAGTGTTGTGGCAGTACCTATGCAAAATTTATGAATGTGACCTGTTTTATTTGATTATATAGAACTACGCAGAAGAAAAGCTTTCTTTTTGTGGCAATTGCATTAGCTGTAAGTGATTGAAGAATGGTAGAATTTAGGCTGAAAAAAAATTCCTAAATTTTTAATAAAAACAATTTATAATGAAAAGTCCTTGCATTAAATCAAATTACTTCCTTTTTGGTAGGAGAAAGAAGGTGACCTTTTTGTTTGGGCTTCCTTCAAAAATAGGTACATTTCACTGTGCTGTAAATTTGAAAGAGACAGTCAGAAAATAAAAAAAGAATCTAAAACCCTAGTTTTCTAAAGCAACCACCTTTTGAGAGATGAGATTGGTTATGTTTAAAACACTTGGAAATAAGTACCATAGATAGAGTGTTGAAAACTGATATTTATTAATGATTAAGGGCTGCTGAGAAGATATATGAGACTTATTAAAAGGGTTGTGCACCTTACAGTCCTCTTATAGTTCTAACAGTGTAATGTACACAAACTAAAGTAGGAGTTAGAATAAAATTAAAAGGAAAGCCTTTGTGATTTTCTCGGACTTTTTAACCTATCTTTAAATAATATTTCTATTCTAAAGGGAACTATACGATCAAAGATATTATTATTATATAGAATCATTCTGGCAAGTGTTATGTTAATGTATACACTATTTTACCAAAATAACTCAGTAAAATTTCTAGAGGAAGTGTTGAAAGGGAATAAGATATTAATGCTGATTATTTATTTATACTCCAAATAAGTTTATGTTTGCTAATAAGGATCACAAATGTACTAAGCAAAGTACAATCAGACAGGAAGACATAGACATAGAGACATTCCAGTTCCCAGAATTATTGAGGAGCTGTGCCCTTCTGTTAAAGTAGTGATAACAGATTTTCCCTTGGTCCGTTTTCTATAAAAACTGACTCAGAAAATAATGAAAACAAAAATTATTGTAAAATTCCTGAGGATTCTTCTTACTATAGATTTTCTGCACTATAAATATTCTTTTTTCTAAGTTGAAAATATAATAACACAGTATATGATAAGTTCTTATTTTTATTTCCAAATTATATTATTTTTCCAGTCTTGACAAGATGTAGTGCAATTGCCCTCAACTACAGGATAACAGTTGACTCAGTTCTTTTTTCCCCTCCAAGTTTTTTCTAAAGATATGATGGTTTAATAAATGTAAGTAAAATTATTTACTTCACTGTTCAGAATTCCTGAGCTGATATCTAAACCCAAAGGTTTCAGCTTCCAAAATTCTCCCTAAAATGTTTCTTTTTTTTAAAATGCAGACATAAGCATCCTTGGGGAAAAAAAAAAAAAACAACACAACAACCAAAAGCCAACAAAGCTGAATACAGTTTGCATGCTTAAAATATAAATATATTTTATTTTAAAATAATTGTTTATATATGATTTGAACGCCTGACAAATGCATATCCTTGTATTCCAAAGACATAAGCAAACACATATTGCTATATGCATTCATCCCATTTGCTAAATCTCTGTAATTCCTGCTGAAATGCACCTGTTGCATCCTGGGGTCCTTCTTCCTCTAATCATTCAGACATGGAGAAGCGGTCCATGGCTTCCTGCCAGCCCAGATGGAGCATCTTTTTTTCCAATAGTAATTAGAGCTCAAGAGGAACTGCTGCATGTTTAAGTCTCACTCCAGTTGAAAGTCATTGAGCCATAGTGAATCTTGAAGCTAAGCTGGATAGTGCTTCAGGCTACTCTGGTCTAGGCATGATCATTAACACAGGAAAAAAGTGCATGTTTAAGGTGTTTATTTTGCAAGGTATTTGCAGACGCGAATAGTTCTAGACATACATCTTTAGAAATATGAAACATAAGTATTTTAAACAGAGGCCTTAACGTTACAGCAGTGCCAGGTGAAGAAATAACTGTCCCCTGCTTGACTGTCTGTCCTGGTTTCGGCTGGGATAGGGTTAAATTTCTTCCTAGTGCTGTGTTTTGGATTTAGTATGAGGAGAACATTGATAACACACTGATGTTTTCAGTTGTTGCTAAGTGCCCTCCTAGTCCAAGGACAGCTCCCGTGCCTACTGACTGAGCTAGGTACACAAGATGGGAGGGAACATAATCAGGACAGCCAGCCCAGCTGGCCAATGGGGTATTCCATACCATGTGACATCATGCTCAGTATATGAAGGGTAGGCGTGATCCAGGAAGTGCCGATCGCTACTTGGTTATCGGTCAGTGCGGGTGGTGAGCAATTGCATTGTGCATCACTCATTTTGTATATTCTATCATTATCATTATTATTTTCCCTTTTTTTCTGTTCTATTAAACTGTCTTTATCTCAACCCACAAGTTTCTCTCACTCTTATCCTTCCGATTCTCTCCCCGTCCTGCTGGGGGGTGAGGGGAGTGAGTGAGCGGCTGCATGGTATTTGGCTGCCTGCCAGCTTAAACCACGACACTGTCACACCTGTGAAGAAAGCATCAGACAAGCTCACAGAAATAGAGGACTGCACCCAGAGCCTTGTGTGCCTGAAAGATGAGCTTAAGCACTGAGCTATAACCCTTGCTCATATTTCCACTGTCAGAGAAGAAGTAATAGACCTGTTTCTTACACATCTAAGAGAAAAAATGATGATACTAATCTTAACAGAATTCTTCCATTGATTTGAATGGGACCAGAATTTCACCCACCATGTGCTAAAATTAAAAGAAGAGACTATGTTTATTGTTAGTGAGACCTAGTCTATATTTGCTTCCATATATTGAATTAGAAATTCCTAAAGAGTGAGGTATTAATTATGACAGGGAAAAAAAAACAAACCAAAACTAAGATAAATTAATATTAATGTAACAAAGATGATAATTTTTCATACAACATATCTTCAAAAGGAGAAATGTTATTGCAAAGATACTTGAATAGTGAGCAAAAATATTTTACAATCATGGTATAAAGGTAATAAGCCTCTCTCCTTGGTAATCAAACTTAGAACACACAATTACAGCACTGGAATTTCTTGCAAAATGCTCAATATATACCCCTGTCTCAAGTATATCTTAGCATAGAGAAATAAATCAATGTGCTTATACTGGTGAAAGGAGGAGTTGTATCTGTTGACCTGAGGACTACATTTAGTTTGATAATTTCTTAAATCTCTTCAACTCATTTTGTTTTCTTATTTCCTTTTCATTTAAGAAACACATTTGAAGACTTTATGAAAATGAAATTCTTATGTACACAAATGTTTATTTTTATTTGTCTTGTAGATATTTCAAATTAGACAGTGAAATGACTTCATGAACATCTCTGTGTGCAAGAGTAGGTACAGAATTAAAAGAAATATTCTGTAGTTTAGATAAAAAACCTTTTCTGACAATTAAGAAAATCATGTAGGTAGTTTACATGTTTGAAAACCCTAAGAGGTAGCGGTACATTATTAATTTATGAAATTATGGAGGAAGCTCAAAATGATGGGTGTCTTTAGTTCAAGCAATCAAATTGGACTAGCTGGGTAAAATTAGAACATAAAGGTATTAATGGTGGTACTTTTGCACAGAAATCTACTGGTTAGGGTATCGCACAGGAAATGTTGAAAATTACCTACAGGAGCTGCTTGGCCCAATGAACAGGGCAGAGTCTGATTCAGCTGTGTCCTCCTGCAGCCAGCTGGAGGGCTGCAATCCTTCTCTTTAATTAATTCTGTAACAATTGTTCAGTGAAAATAAATTTAACTGAGGGAACAGGCTTTGCAGTCTTTTGTTCCTGGCTGAGTGATTTCACCACTGGGCCATGACTAGGCTTTCAATATCCTCACAACAGTCTAATAAAGGAGCAATATCCTGTTGTCTTATATTGCTGGCATGAAACGGAGTGGAATGGAGGTAAAGCAACTTTCTTAATATCACAGAAGATATCTGTGGCAAAACCAAGTGCTTCAATCTAGCTCTCCTAACTGCTGTCATATTAACAGCACCATCCTCCCTCTTCTTAGAGTATCTGAAAACTCATAAAAGAGTGCTCAGTACAACTGCAGACTAAGCTGGTAACATGCTTTTGTGGTTTAACCCCAGCTGGCAACTAAGCACCACACAGCCACTCACTCACTCCCCCCCCGGTAGGATGGGGGAGAGAGTCAGAAGAGTAAAAGTGAGAAGACTCATGGGTTGAGATAAAGACAGCTTAATAGGTAATGAAAAAGCCACGCACGCAAGCAAAGCAAAGCAAGGAATTCAATCACTACTTCCCATTGGCAGGCAGGTGTTCAGCCATCTCCAGGAAAGCAGGGCTCCATCACGCATAACGGTTACTTAGGAAGACAAAACGTCATCACTCTAAACATCCCTCTCTTGCTTCTTCTTCTCTCATCTTTATATTGCTGAGCATGACGTCATATGGTATGGGATATCACTTTGGTCAATTGGGGTCAGCTGTCCCAGCTGTGTCCCCTCCCAACTTCTTGTGCACCCCCAGCCTCCTCGCTGGTGGGGTGATGTGAGAAGCAGAAAAGGCCTTGACTCTGGGCAAGAACTGCTCCACAATAACAAAAACATCCCTGTATTATCAACCCTGTTTCCAGCATAAATCCAAAACATAGCACCATGCTAGCTACTATGGAGAAAATTAACTCTACCCCAGCCAAAACCAGCACAAATAAGAAAAAGGAAAGATGTCAACACCTCTGCTAATACTTTCAAAACAAGAGAAACATTAAAACAAGCAACATATCGCAAAATTGGTGAAAGAAGAAGTAGTATTGTGAAGAGAAGTCAAGTCTGAGTATCTAAGGTGTTTTTAGCACCAAAGAAAAGCCTTTATTTAAGCAAAAAGATGTTAAGGTTGACACCGTCCCTTTAAGCAAGTAGTGTCCTCAATCTAAAAAATCTAATCTCACCCATCAAAACACAGTATTTCAAAAAGTCTGTGTAGAGGAATTATTTGTCATTTTTTTCCAGACTGTCAGCCTGATGAAAGGATTTTGTTGTTTTTCAAACAATACTCAGACAGCATTACCCAAGTTATTCAAGATGCAAGTAGTGTTTGAAGCTTAAAACACCATGAAAAACATCCATTAAAAATAATTCTGTCTCAATACATTTATCTTCTTCTGGCTATGGGCTTTTAGAAGTGGCAGAAAAAGCAGGTAAATATATGTTCTTAGTAAAGTTCAGTTCCTAAAGTAAGTTCTTTATTACTGCCTTTTTCAATTCCCTTCTGAAGCCCAAATTAAGCCTATACAGAATGTCAGGTGTTCAATTTCTTTCCTAATGTTGTGTCAGTGAATACCACCATGGGGAACAATAATTACTTTCATATACCTGCTTTTACTTTTAAATAATTTTAGAGATTTTGTTTATATGTTAATCATAGGAGAAAAAAAGGGGAGGGAAAAAAAAAAGTCGAGCTACATGATTCACTATATCCTTCCAAGTAAAAACAGTACGGTTACATTGCAGTGGTTTCTCCTGCTGGCTACAGCTTTTCAGAATGATCTATAGGTCAAACCCAAAACCTAGCACTCTGTTCTGAAAAAGAAATTAAACTGCATTGTTCTAGAAGAGATATACCAGGGAATAGCTAAGCCTGACATTTCGTAACGTAATGTAACCCCAGAAACAAAAATAACAGACCCAATTTAAGAATTGAAGTTCTATTTTCTAATTTTTATGCACTTGAATAAAACCACATATTGCTAGAATACATTAGATATTAGTCCATTTAATAATGTCATGGAAACTCTGTATACCATTGATCTGCTCTTGAGGCTCATCTCTGCTTTAATCCAAACAGTTATTAGTGTATGTGAATGAAAATGCTAGATCCCTTATCACCACCACTGAATGAGAACGGAAAACTTTGTCAAATGGTTGCATGGTGAAAGTAAGCCAATAATTCCTTATAACAGCTCTTACAGAGAGAGGGAGAGCAAGATGGAAAGCAAGAGGGAGAGAGAAAGACTGGTTTTGACAATGCTTCAGCAGGCTGCCCAAGTTTATTTTCATCCCCAGTGTAATACACTGTTATATTATGATTATATTGAGGAACAGGCCACAGCACTGAGATGAAACTGCGTAATGCACCTCTTAGACAAGGCACTGGTAGGTGGCAGAGCCCCTAGCAACAACACAACTTCTTTTTCTCAGTCATAATCATGCTGGAAGGTGCCACTGATCATCTTATTGCACAGGAGATATTAGAGAAACCAGAGAGATGAGCTGTAAATTTAGCTATGTGATAGAATCTCAGAATCACAAAATGGTTGAGGTTGGAAGGGACCTCAAGAGGTCATCTGATCTAACTCCCTTGCTCAAGCAGGGACACCTAGAGCCAGTTGCCCAGGACTGCATTCAGATGGATTTTTAATATCTTTAAGGATGGAGGCTCCACAACCTCCCTGGGCAACCTGTGCCAGTGACCCTCACAGTAAAAAAGTGTTTCTTGATGCTCAGACAGAAACTTCTGTGTTTCAGTTTGTGCCCATTGCCTCTGGTCCTGTCATGGATACCACTGACAAAAGCCTGGCTCCTTCTTCTTTACACCTTCCCTTCCGGTATTTATACACATTCATGAGATTCCCCCTGAGCCTTCTCTTCTCCAGGCTAAACAGTCCCGGTGCTCTCAGGCTCTCCTTGTATGACACATGCTCCAGTCCCTTAATCATCTTGGTGACTCTTTGTTGGACTCTCTCCAGTATGTCCATCTCTCTTTTGTAGAGAAGCCCAGAATTGGACACAGGACTCCAGGTGTGAACTTATCTGTGCTGAAAAGAGGGGAAGAATCACCTCCCTTGACCTGCTGGCAATATTTTGTCTAATGCAGCCCAGGATACCATCAACCTTCTTTGCAACAAGGGCACATTGCTGGTGTGCATTATATAATCATAGAATCATTAAAGTTGGAAAAGACCTCTAAGATCATCAAGTGCAGATGTTAACCCAACACCACCATGCCCACTAAACCATGTCCCTAAGCGCCTCATCTACACGTCTTTTAAATACTTCCAGGGATGGTGACTCAACCACTTCCCTGGGCAGCCTGTTCCAAGGCTTGACCACTCTTTCAGTAAAGAAATTTCTCCTAATGTCCAATCTAAACCTCCCTTGACATAACTTAAGGCCATTTCCTCTCATCCTATCGCTAGTTACTTGGCAGAAGACATCAACACCCACCTCACTACAACCTCCTTTCAGGTAGTTGTAGAGCGCGATGAGGTCTCTCCTCAGCCTCCTCTTCTCCAGGCTAAACAACCCCAGTTGCCTCAGGCGCTCCTCATAAGACTTGTCCTCCACGCCCTTCACCAGCTTCGTTGCCCTTCTCTGGACAACAACTTCTCTGCGCCAGCACCTCAATGTCCTTCTTGTAGTGAGGGGCCCAAAACTGAACATAGTATTCAAAGTGCGGCCTCACCACTGCCGAATACAGAGGCACAATCACCTCCTTACTCCTGCTGGCCACACTATTTCTGATACAGGCCAGGATACCATTGGCCTTCTTGGGCACCTGGGCACACTGCCGGCTCATGTTCAGCTGGCTGTCAATCAGCACCCCCACGTCCTTTTCCTCTGGGCAGCTTTCCAGCCACTCTTCCCCAAGCCTGTAGCATTGCATGGGGTTGTTGTGGCCGAAGTGCAGGCAGGACCCGGCACTCGGCCTTGTTGAACCTCATACTTTTGGCCTTGGCCCATCGATCCAGCCTGTCCAGGTCCCTCTTCAGAGCCTTCCTACCCTCCAGCAGATCAACACTCCCACCCAACTTGGTGTCATCTGCAAACTTACTGAGGGAGCACTCGATCCCCTCGTCCAGATAAAGATATTGAACAAGACTGGCCCCAAAACTGAGCTCTGGGGAACACCACAAATGACCGGCCACCAACTGGATTTAACTCCGTTCACCACAACTCTCTGGGCTTGGCCGTCCAGCCAGTTTTTTACCCAGCGAAGAGTGTACCTGTCTAGGCCGTGAGCCACCAGCTTCTCTAAGAGAATGCTGTGGGAGACAGTGTCAAAGGCTTTACTGAAGTCCAGGTAGACCACACCCACAGCCTTTCCCTCATCCAGCAGGCGGGTCACTTCGTCATAGAAGGAGATCAGGTTGGTCAAGCAGGATCTGCCTCCCATGAACCCGTGCTGGCTGGGCCTGGTCCCCTGGTTGTCCTGCACATGGCTTGTGAGCGCCCTCAAAACAAACCACTCCATGATCTTCCCCGGCACCGAGGTCAGGCTGACAGGCCTGGAGTTCCCCAGATCCTCCTTCTGGCCCTTCTTGTAGATGGGCATCACATTGGCAAGCCTCCAGTCGTACGGGACCTCCCCTCTTAACCAGGACTGCTGGTAAACGATAGAGAATGGCTTGGCAAGCTCCTCTGCCAGCTCCCTTAGTACCCTTGGGTGGATTCCATCAGGCCTCATAGACTTTTGAGTGTCCAGGTGGTGTAGCAGGTCGTTAACTGCTTCCTCTTAGATTATGTGGGGTTTATCCTGCTCTCCTGTCTTCCTGTTCAGGGCGCTGAATACCCTGAGGATAACTGGTCTGACTATTAAAGACTGAGGCAAAGAAGGAGTTAAGTACCTCAACCTTTTCCTCATCCTTGGTGGCAATGTTCCCCCCCGCATCCAATAGAGGATGGAGATTCTCCTTGGCTCTCTTTTTGTCATTAATATATTTGTAAACATATTTTTTATTGTCTCTTATGACAGTGGCCATATTGCGTTCTAGCTGGACTTCTGCCTTTCTAATTTCCTCTCTGCACGACCTAACGAGATCCCTGTATTCTTCTTGAGTTGCCTGCCCTTTCTTCCACAAGCGATAAACTATCCTGTTTTTTCCTGACTTCCGGTAAGAGCTCCCTATTCAGCCAGGCCCGTCGTCTTCCCTGCGCATTCTTCTTACAGCACATGGGGACAGCCAGCTCCTGCGTCTTTAAGACTTTCTTCTTGAAGAACGTCCAGCTTTCCTAGACCCCTTTGCCCTTCAGGACTGTCTCCCAAGGGACTGTCTCAACCAGTGTCCTGAGCAGGCCAAAGTCTGCCCTCTGGAAGTCCATGGCAGCGGTTTTGCTGACCCCCCTCCTTACTTTACCAAGATTTGAGAATTCTATCATTTCATGGTTGTTAAGCCCAAGACAGCCTCCGACCACCACATCTCCTACCAGTCCTTCTCTGTTTGTAAACAGCAGGTCAAGTGAGGCACCTCCCCTGGTGGGCTCACTTACCAGCTGCGTCAGGAAGTTATCTTCCACACACTCCAGGAACCTCCTCGATTGTTTCCTCTCTGCCGTGTGGTATTTCCAGCAGACGTCCGGAAAGTTGAAGTCCCCCATCAGAACAAGGGCTAGCAACTGTGAGACTTCTGCCAGCCTCTTGTAGAATATTTCGTCTGCCTCCTCATCCTGGCTAGGTGGTCTATAACAGACCCCCAGCAGGATATCTGCCTTGTTGGCCTTCTCCCTCATCCTTACCCACAAGCACTCAACCTTATCATTGCAATTGTTGAGCTTTAGACAATCAAAGCACTCCCTAACATACAGAGCCACCCCACCACCTCTCCTTCCTCACCTGTCCCTTCTGAAGAGCTTATAACCATCCATTGCAGCACTCCAATCATGAGAGTCATCCCACCATGTTTCTGTGATGGTGTCGTGGTTTAATCTGGCAGGCAGCCAAATACCACGCAGCTGCTCACTCACTCCCCTCACCCCCACAGTGGGACGGGGAGAGTATCAGAAGGGTAGGAGTGAGAAAAACTCGTGGGTTGAGATAAAGACAGTTTAATAGAACAGAAAAGGGAAAATAATAATAATAATAATAATAATGATAGAATATACAAAATGAGTGATGCGCAATGCAATTGCTCACCACCCGTGCTGACCGATAACCAAGTAGCGATTGGTACTTCCTGGATCACGCCTACCCTTCATATACTGAGCATGACGTCACATGGTATGGAATACCCCATTAGCCAGCTGGGCTGGCTGTCCTGATTATGTTCCCTCCCATCTTGTGTACTTAACTCAGTCAGTAGCCATGGGAGCTGTCCTTGGACTAGGAGGGCACTTAGCAACAACTGAAAACATCAGTGTGTTACCAACGTTCTCCTCATACTAAATCCAAAACACAGCACTAGGAAGAAATTTAACCCTATCCCAGCTGAAACCAGGACAGATGGCAACTAAGTCATAGCTATCAGGACCCCCAGGTTCTTTTCTGCCAAGCTGCTTTCCAGCTGGACAGCCCCCAGCATATTTTAGCACATGGGGTTGATTCTTCCCAGGTGCAAGGCATTACATGTCTCCTTGCTGAACCTGTCAGTCCATTTCTTCAGCCCATCAAGGTCCCTCTAGATGGCAGCACGACACTCTGGCATATCAGGCACTCCTTCCAGTTTAGTGTCGTCTGCAAACTTGCTGAGGGTACACTCTGCCTCATCATCCAGATCGTTAATGAAGATGGTAAACAGGACTGGACCCAGTATTGACTCTTGGGGTACACTGCTAGTTACTGGCCTCCAACTAGACTTTGAGCTGCTGCTCACCACTTTCTGGTCCAGTTTTCAACCCACCTCACTTTGTACCCATCCATCCCATACATCAACTGCATGTCTGAGGATTGCCTCCTCCAAGCCCAAAAGAAGTCCATCCCAATGGACTGATTCCAATGAAGGTCTTATGGGAGACAGTGTCAAAGTCCTTACTGAAGTCCAGGTAGACAATACCCAGTTCTATCCCCTCATCTACCAGGCCAGTAATTTCATCATAGAAGTTTTATGAAGTTGGTCAAGCATGACTTTCCCTTGGTGAAGCCATGCTGCCTACGCCTGATGATTATCTTGTCATTCATGGGCCTGGAAGTAGTTTCCAGTATTAGCTGCTCCGTCACCTTCCCAGGGATCGAGGTGAGACTGACCGGCCGGTAGTTGCCTCGGTCCTCCTATTTGCTCTTCTTGAAGATAGGACGGACATTTTCTTTCCTCCAGTCTTTGAGCAGTTCTCCCAGTCTCCATGTTTGATCAAAGATTGTTGAGAGTGGCCTTGCAATGACATCTGCCAGCTCCCTGAACACTCGTGGGTGCATCCCATCAGTCCATGAACTTATGTATGTCCAGGTTGCTTAAGTATTGCCTGACCTGATCCTCTTCCACCAAGGGTACATCTTCCTTGCTCCAGCCTTTACCCCTGGTCTCTGGGACCTGGGATTCCTGAAGATCCATTTTGCTAGTAAAGACTGAGGCAAAGAAGGCCTTTTCTGTGTCCTGTGTAACCAGGTCCCCTGTCTCATTGAAGAATAGGCCCACATTTTCCCTAGTCTTCCTTTTGTTGTCTATGTACTTGTTGAAGTCCTTCTTGTTGTCTTTGACATCCCTGGACCTTTGGGCTTTGGCTTTCCTAACTTCATCCCTAGATTCTTAGACAATGTTTCTGTATTCATCCCAGGTTACCCATCCTTGCTTCCACCCTTTTTGTGTTTGAGTTTGGCCAGGAGCTATTTGTTCATCCATGCAGGCATTTTTGTATGACTTCATATTTGTTGGGATGCACTTGAGCTTGGAGGAGGTGATCCTTGAACATTAACCAACTTCCTTGGCCCGCCCTTCCCTCCAGGACCTCATCCTGGCCCTGGATTTTTTCGAGCAGATCTTTGAAGAGGTCAAAGTCTGCTCTCCTGAAGTCCAGGTTTGTGAGCTTGCTTTTCACCCTCCTCCTTGCATTCAGGATCCTGAACTACATCTCATGGGCATTGCAGCCAAGGCTTCCTTTGACCTTCACATCCCCAACAAGCCCCTCCGTGTAGGTGAGTATGAGGTCCAGTAGAGCACCTCTTCTCCTTGGCTTCTCTATCACTTGGAGGAGGAAGTTATCACCAATGCACTCCAGGAACCTCCTGGATTGCTTATGCCCTGCTGTGTTGTGCCTCCAGCACATATCGGGGTGATTGAAGTCCCCCCATGAAGATGAGGGCCTGTGAACGTCAGGCTGTTCCTGTCTGTCTGTAGAGGGCTTTATCTGCTTGTTCTTCCCAGTCAGGGTGTTTATAGTAGACACCCACTATAATGTCACCTTTGCCTGCCCTCTCTTTAGACCTAACCCATAAACTCTCCCTTGGCTCCTCTTCCACCCCCAGGCAGAGCTCCATGTACTCCAACTGCTTTCTCATATAAAGGGGGCAACTCTCCCTCCTTGTATTCTAATCCTGTCCTTCCTAAAGAGCCTGTATCCCCCCAGTGCAGCACTCCAGTCATGGGAGCCATCCCACCAGTTTTCCGTGATCCCAGGAAGGTCATAGCCCTGCAACTGCAAAGGGACAGAAGTCAATCAAATTATTTTTCCTTACCTCAGTGAGATCAAACATGATTAAAGTTTGTAGAGGTCACTATGATGGAGATAAAGTGTTAAATAATAAAATAAAACATGCTGCTAGAAATTAACAGTTAGAATCCAATGCTGTAATTACAACGGTGTTTTGGACAACAGCAACGTAAATCCTGAAAATAAGAAATTCTGTTCAACTTAATGATGGATGTAAAACCTTCTTCTTCCTCCTACCTCTGAATTTCTATATTCATTTCATAGGATCATTAGTTTACATTATTACCTGCTGCCATTACATGCTGCCAAAATTGGAAGGCGGCCAGTATCTTTTATTAGTCCCACTGATACACTTGGGAAAGAATGAAGCAGGCATATTTTTTCAAATGTTCTTCAGGTCTGAAAAGGAAGAACTAAACTTGATACTATACAAATGCTGGGAACAGTTGCCATGAAATTCAGTTCATTATGTTAGCTGATCAGTTTGACAGAAAAGAATAGTTAGCATTTGGAGTCAACTGACAGGTTAGCAAGGAGAGAAGTAAAAGATAAAGCCACTGGGTAAAAGATGTAATTTCATGACGCTGTTTTTTCAGGAAAGACAGTTTATGAGTTCCCCATCTTGTCCCTGTTTGTGCCCCTCCACAGAGGTAGCTGAATGAAATTGCAGGGGTCAAAATGGTGTCTTATTCCCAGTGCAGGTAATTTCAGTGAGCCAGTTTACAGCTGCTGCTCAAGCTGTTGTGCAGGTGAGCTGTGATCAAAGGGAGCAAATGGCATGGCTACTCCAAGCTGGCTTTGAAAGAAAAG
This sequence comes from Calonectris borealis, assembly GCF_964195595.1. Classification (NCBI taxonomy): domain Eukaryota; kingdom Metazoa; phylum Chordata; class Aves; order Procellariiformes; family Procellariidae; genus Calonectris; species Calonectris borealis. The sequence goes on from NC_134312.1 coordinate 168,619,516, forward strand.
CCATTGTCTTATGAAACTACACACTTGGGGGGAAGAGAGAGAGAGAGAGAGATGTAACTGATTCTTGTGGAATAATGAGGGTTAGCAGAAGGTGAGGGTGAAAAATTTGCAATGGATCATAAAACAATGCTGTTTAGAAGTCCACTAGCTGAGGAAGTCAGATTTGAAAGCGTTTTTTTTTCCCCCACAGAAGCTATCCTAATATTTTTCTTCCTAGACGATTGCAGCTACAAAAGCATAATTGCCAAATGATGGCACTTTTTTTTTGGAAACATAATGTATCTGCAAAAGGAAAAAAAAGTTTCATTTGACTACCTATGTTTTCTCATAAAGATAGTTGCCTTTCAAAAAAACCCCAGTGATAGAACTTATTAGTTCTCCATGTCTATTGCTGTATAATATTCAGGTTTTGGAGAGAAAGCAGGGAAATTTGATAGAACAATCCTTATATACTTTACCATTCATTTGCATTGACTGACTGAAGACTTCTTTCTAGTTCCACAGAAGTTATAATGCAAATAACTATAATGCATTGTTAGAATTCATTTCTTCTGCTTAAATTTCCTTAATTTCCCCAAGTTGCAACAAATAGACATCTCATCATTGACCAGGATTTGATGTTCAAATTAAATCTTTGGTTTGGTATGGTTATGGGTATGGTTGATGGAACTGTGCACAAGCATTCTGACGTTCAGATAATTTGTAAAACATGTTCTGTGAGGTGGTCACTGTATGTACAGTCACTTAATGTAATGTGTTTCTAACACATGAATCTCAGGCTGTATCTGCACTGCATCTTTCTTTAAATCATTTTATTGTGCTTTAAAACATTAAGTAAAATTATTTTTTATTCTCTGTGAATTTTTGGATAAGAGAATAAGCACCTTACTTCCATATATTTCCTTCAATTCCTTTTATTAAAATGCAAATTTTAAAGGAAAGGAAATAAAAAAAAATAAAGGAAAGGGAAAGAAATCAAATGTTTTAACCTTTTATTTTCTGAATGAGGACTACTGTAAAAATATAAAAAATGACATCTGCAAATTTATGCATTTTAAAATTTTTCTCAAAATTTTGCAAGCTTATTCAAACTTTGTAGAGAAGTATTGCATTACAGTCTTCAGTTACGTTCTACCAACCATTTTGTTCTTTTTTTGACAGGCTGGGGTTATATAACATAAAAATGATATGGGGATAGTCTTAGTCTGTAATTGAAAAATGGCATAATTCATCATTATTACTTGCTTTTTCAGACTCCTGTTCTCTCCAATATCTATGTCTCTCAGTAGTTGGAGTGAACTATTTGAGAAAAAAAATGTTTGTTTTGGTGCGAATTGCAGTTCACTTTATTAATAAATAGTTATCTAAATCAGTGGAAGTAATAAAAACATCAAATGTGAAACCACATATATGTCTGCCTTTAATAAAAACATACTTTTCATTAGGGAGAATGAATCTTCTGTTAATTTGACTGTGCCTCTTAGAGTTAGTATACTCTGTAATCCAAGATGTGCAGGTGATATCAATATGTTTGCAAAATGACAGTGGTAGTATCTGTGTTAGTATCAAACTGGAAAAAAGACTGGGGTAATCACCATCATATGTAGCCTAAAAGCATGTAAGGAACTGTTCAAACACTTTAATGTAACATAAAATCCCATTCCAGTGCCCCAAAATGTTCCAAAGCACTATTTAGTATACAAGTATACATGTAACCTCAGGTGTTTTACCCAGATTTGTGAATAAATGAGGCTTCAGGCTGTATTCTAGGTGCTAAAAGATACCCAGTTTTAACACATTCTTATGAGAAATGTTTGATGTTTCACATTTTCCTTACTGCAGATTTTGAAAGAAATTAAATTAGTCGTTATTCATACTGTTAGCCTGGACTGTTTGCTGCCATTACAATTGTACAAATGGTTGCTTTTGTTTTGTTATGGTACCTGTATTCTTTGATGAACTGACCTTTTTCAGTCTGAAAACTAAACAGTCTGCGTGTAATGAGAAGACCGTAGGCAATGAATAAATATTTATTCATGAAGAATATAATGTTTAAATTAGAATGAAAAGGTCTCCTAGAACTAAACATTATTCAATTATAAAAGGGCAAAATAAGTATCCAAATCAGTCGCAGACTTAGAAGGCTTTCCATGTCAAACTGGAAGATTTCAACTTAAAACAGAGCAACAGTCAAGGGAGGCTAAAATGTTTTGTTTCTTGTTTGTTCCTGCATGACTAGATTTTCCTTATGGTTTCCTCAGTTTACAACAGAGTTAGTGGACTTATATCATTAATACTAGAGCAATTGTTTGTTTCCCACACCAATAACATCCTGTTGAAGGAATTTCTTAAGCAGAGGACTGGAAATGAAGATACTTTTCTGTCTCACTCTTGCACAGTTAGTTTGAAAGTAAGGGTACATGATAGAGAGCAGTTTTGCTACCATGTATTAAGACACCTACTGTAAAGCTGTAATTGACAGTGAAGAAATTTGGAGTCAGCTTTAATTACAAAAGAAGTATATTAACTTAAAATACCTACATCAAGCAGCAGACTAAGCATGAACAATAAAATGTCAAGGCATGGTAACTTAACCTTTCTTAGCTGTATGCTAGTACCTCCATAGGTTCTGTCTTGCTGGGAAAGAAAGTAGTGTTTGTCAACATTAACTATTTGAGCATGACTTCAGTTAGGTAATTTTTATAATCAAACCAAAACAAAAGGATAATATTTTTGACATCAGCATCATCTATCTTTACAGTTTTCTGTGTCAGGTTTGCCCAGATTGGAAGTCCCTAAGGTACTCTAGGAGCTTCTGATCTAACCTGGCATAGAAATGTAAAACTAAGTGATGAAATATTCAAATTCTTATAAACTAAGAAAAACATTGGAAAAAATGGGGAAATAAGATATCTGGAAGATATAAGCAAGCATATGCTTCCTGACCATGCAGGATTTCTTCATTTTACTTTACCAGCTGAACAGTCATTTTTTCAGACGAGACCATGCGTTCCTTCACCACAGAGGACAGCTGTTGGTACTCTATGGCATTGTTCCCAGACAATGGATGAGTCTAGCTTATTCAAACATAACACTTTAATTTGAGAAATGTATGAAATATTTTATTTCTCTTCCTCTTAACAAAAACATAGGGCAAGCATTTTTCATAAACCAATTAAAAATCAAAGAGCATTCTGCTCTGCCTATTTCATTTGGAGTCCTATCAGTTTACTCTATTAGTCCACACAGAATTTCAAGCCTACCAGATAACCCCAGCCTCTATTTTGTATTTTAGCTTCTGTTTTTAGGGTTCGTGGCGTTGTTTTTTTGTTGTTGTTTTGGAGGATTTTTTTAGATTTTGTTGAATTTCCTGAGTTTTAGGAGGGGTTTTTTTGCATCAGATCAACTGTTGAGTGATTGCTTATTTAATTTTTTTTTTTTTAATTGCTGTTTTAGCATTGTTATCTGCCTACCAGCTCTACAGCAATTAAGAAATTTAGCCTTTTCTTCCCAGAGTAATTTCTCAAAAAACAGACTTCCTCCAAAACAAGCAAACTACAGCCCCAAAAGGAAAGAAAAGGAGGAAATGAAGACACATAAATCCTTTTTAATCTGCAGTTGTATCTCATAGATTTAAAACACAGCACTCTCTTATGGAAGAAACGGAGCACTCCTTACAGTGCTATTACCTAGTCCTTCCTTTCCTCCCCTAAAAGGCAAGATGGCATGCATGTTTTGTACAAACTCCAAAATCCTGTTTAGATTGTGATATTTTCTCTAGGGCTTTTTATGTATGATGTATTCTGTACAGCTGTTTCTAAGGCATGTGTTTTCCATCAGCCAGCAACCATTGTCCTTTCTAGTCTCCAAATGTGACAGTATCAAAGGGCTGACAAAAGAATAAAAAATGTTCATTACTTCTCCATGAGCTAAAGCTGGACTTTGCTATATTTCCCTGTGAAAATCATACACTGTTATGCATAGCATTACAAATTTGTTAATTGTTTACAAAATACTTTTGTTCATTTTATACATATACAGCAGTTGTTTTTATGTATGTTATGCATTCTTGTCATGTTTGGAGATACTCTAGCTTTTAGTGGCCTTTTGATGTAGGTATAATATATATGGATGTCAGGCTGAAAGTCCAGTTTGGTCCAGTTCAGTTGCAGCCCTTCAGACCCAATTAGCTCCATCAGCACTGCCCAAAATTATTCAGCACAATACAGAATTCCTGCCACACACATCAGCAGTAATTTCTAATGTCACTGATCTGTTAGACCTAGTACCTTCCAAAAGGTAAACTTACGATGCATTTGAAAGGACCCACCAGAAAAGAGGCAGCAGACTTAGAAGCACAGAAAGTTGTGGTGTTTTTATGACTTTAATTTTTCTATTCAAAGGGGACCATTTTTTACTTAGCTGAATAACAAGCCAGAGCTCTTGGTTTGCCAATCTTGAGGTCATAGATACTACACTTCCCAGCATTAATTATAGGTGTGTAAAACTATTGAATATTAATTGTTATTCCTCCAACTTACATAAAAATGCCATGCAAAAATTTCAGCAATATGTTGTACCTTCTATATACACATATTTGCCTTTGCACATACCGTAATCTTTTAGGATTATGCAGATTTGCATTTCACAATTTTTTTTTTCTTTTTACTGGGCAGCTGGACATTATGCAAACTTCATTTAAGAGAACAAACTAGAAAACAAGTAATTTCCTTCTCTGTTAGTAAACAAAGTAATATCCAGACTTTGCATAAACAGAGAACACAGAAACTGAAAAGATACTGAAAAAAGTGGCAGCATACAATGTTTTTTATTTAAAATAACTGTATAGAGGAATAGCCTTGGGTTCAGGGAGGACTGAAATACACTTAATGATACACATATATGAGCCTTCCCTTTAAAATCAGTAGAAGTTTCAAAGAGCTAATTTTATATATAGGAATAGTCCTAATCACATTGTGCTGAATGTTATTTTAATATTATCCTTTTTGGGAAACTTCCAACTTTTTCAAATTCTGTTCCAGATATTTTTGTGTATATATTCAATTAACTACAACTACATTTTTAAGCTTTCCTTTCACATCTGAAGTTCATTTCCAGTGCCTCTATTTTGTATTTTAGCTTCTGTTTTTAGGGTTCGTGGTGTTGTTTTTTGTTATTGTTTTGGGGGATTTTTTTAGATTTTGTTGAATTTCCTGAGTTTTAGGAGGGGTTTTTTTTTTTGCATCAGATCAGCTATTGAGTGATTGCTTATTTAATTAAGTATCAGTTCTGCTTGGTATCCAGGCAACACTGCACATATTGGCACAATGCTAATCAATATATAGGACCTTATTTGACAATCTTAACTAAGGCTGAACAGTACTTACAAATGCAATCTAAAATCAGGCTGACCATAAAATAACAATCAACATAAGTAAAGATTGTAAAATAGAAGCCCTGATATTGATTTATGTGGAACAGTACTTGTTTCTGTGTACTACTACTTTCTTTCCAGTGCTTTCTTTTGATTGGTGGATGTGAAGCCATCAAGTCAGTCATAGCTTATCTTTACTGCTCTAATTGCTTTTACACTGTCTCAGAAGAGTTTGTGCACTTGTGTAAACATGTAAGACACATCTAAAAAAGAAGTGAATGAGCATTTGGAAAAAAAATCTCATGAAATTGCTGGAGTGGAAAATAAAGGTGAAAGAGAAGGAAACAGTCTATTTTTTGCAATTTATCTCCCCTTTTCTCAAAATCATGTCAAAATTCCTAATGACTTGGACAATCCAATGCTTAAGATGATGGTTAAAAGAGGCTATTAAAGTTTGCTCATAAATAGCGTAACGCTTTCATCTTTAGAAGTTTGGGGAATAGGATTTTCCTTTGTGGAGAGTTCTGGCTGCATTACTGGGCAAATATTAATCTGCCATAACTTCACTATTTCTAAAGAGAAATGAATGTCTTACATAACAAAAAATACTGAGGTCTTAAAATGAACTATTATTATTGTTATTTAGGTCATTAAAACCAGAAGAATCTCTTAACTGAAATGGCTGGGGTCAGGGATCCCTACTAAAGGCATTATTTTACACTTTTGATTTAACACTTATTAAATTACATGTGTCACAGAACTGGAAAAACGAATGCACAGAACAGTGTCCTCATTACTAACCAGAATGAGCCCCCCCCCCTTTTTTTTTTTTTTCCTTCTGAATAACTAGTTTAACACAGTGTTAGTAGTTCTGAAGTCCTGCCTTTAGCTTTTCTGTTGCTTTTTCAGGGACTGAAAGATGTCGGTTCAAGCAAGCAGACCAAGAGCTGAGTCATAGAATCATAGAATCATTAAGGTTGGAAAAGACCTCTAAGATCATCCAGTCCAACCGTCAACCCAACACCACCATGCCCACTACACCATGTCCCTAAGCGCCTCATCTACACATCTTTTAAATACTTCCAGGGATGGTGACTCAACCACTGCCCTGGGCAGCCTCTTCCAAGGCCTGACCACTCTTTCAGTAAAGAAATTTCTCCTAATGTCCAATCTAAACCTCCCTTGGTGCAACTTGAGGCCATTTCCTCTCGTCCTATCACTAGTTACTTGGCAGAAGAGACCAACACCTATCTCGCTACAACCTCCCTTCAGGTAGTTGTAGAGCGCGATGAGGTCTCCCCTCAGCCTCCTCTTCTCCAGACTAAACAACCCCAGTTCCCTCAGCTGCTCCTCATAAGACTTGTGCTCCACGCCCTTCACGAGCTTCGTTGCCCTTCTCAGAGTCCTTCTTAGAGAGCTCTGCAATCACAAGGTTCACGCTTCCCAACTCGTTAGACCCTGTGTCCCCCCTATTTAAGCTTTAAATCAGTCTTTATGGCTGACTATTCCCAGAAAATTCTGCATAAACTTACTTTCTTGTCCTGGAGGCAGAGACTTCTCTACAGCCAAGAGATAGATGCAGTAATAACAGGTGAAGGGAGAGAAAGCTCTGTCTCCTATCTTCAGGCGTGAAGATAGTCTCTTTAAAGAGAACTGATATGGCAACACTTACACCAGAGCCCAAAGTTCAGCCGCCCTTTTTCCTAGTCAAACTGCCTCTGATGGAAGGGCAGAATTAAAATCATCCAAGCTGTTTGACTGAGTGAGACACTTCTAATTAATGTAGTCCTAGTTGAAGACTGTACAATGCACCCAAAGCTGGTCCATTTATTTCTAGTTCCTGTCCAACCAACCACTAGAGAGCTGTATGCAGACGACAAGCTGCTTTATAACAATGATTCCACAGAAAAAATGTTTTGACGTGTTTCCCATGGTGTTCCACACTTGCATGTACATTTTTGGTCAATTTAAGTTATCAGTAACATTTACAATAGAAAACAACATTTAACAAAGTTTACGACTACAATCTTAAAAGCAAAATTTACAGAGTTAAAACTGTAACTTTCAGCAGGTAAAAATAAGTTTACTTTCTTATATGCTTACCCTATTTTGACTGGAATTTGGCTTCTCTAGATCTTCGACACTGGATATATCTTTTGCATTAAAGCAATATTTTTTATTAAAGCAAATCTTATCATCTGTAAGATTCCCAATCTCTAATTACAGAACTGAACTGAATACGAAAAACCCTGTCCCTTTACATAGTCTCTATATCATGATAAATGGGTGAATATGCCTTACTCATTCCCAGGCATTCTGCTCTCTCAAGTGTCTGTTAGAAGTTGGAGATTATGATGGTCTCAAAGATGGTGTAAAGCAACAGACACAACTGATCCAAGTCCTACATTGTAAGTGAAGATAGTAACAGAAGCAGTTCTGTGCAGGGCTGTGGCTTACATGCCATTAATGTTATGCATAACAGTTTAGGAACCCTCGTACTGTATGAATCATAGTACTCAAAAACTACTATAATATTTAAAAAAAAAGCAAAAGAAGTATTAAAGTACAATGTCCTTTTTGTTATTTTGTGCCAATAATTACTGTCATTTAAAGGGTGTATCATTTGTAGTCTGAATCAGTTTGGCTTTTTTTTAGTTGCTGATTCTTGGGATGATCTGAGAATAAGATTCTCTATCCTTTGAAACCTTTATTTCAAGATTACTTTTCCTTTCTGGAAGGCTTGCAGGAATCAAACAAGTCCCTGAGTTCAAGAGTTATGAATGCAACTTGGTAGCCTATATGATGTGTAGGTGGTCACATCAGATTAAGATTCTGTGAGCTTTAAATATACAAGTCAGATCCATTAAATACAAGGATTACAGTTATGCTCTGGTGCAGAAAAGAGGAAGAAAAAAAAAATATTACAGGATTGTTCTTTTATTTTCTTTAGGTACAATAAAACTTACCTACATCTGGGTGGATCTTTTCAGCTCCTTCTACATTCAGTGGAGAGAAATGAAAGCTCTTTATTCCACTGATTATACAGGGAGGTTGGGGAATTGTCTCAGAGACAGATTCCATTTGGTGACACAAATTCCCCCTTTTGCACCAAGTGACTTCCTTGTTCAGTCAGTGCTTACACAATTATAATACACAAAAATGATCATTGAAATATCATGCAAGTTAGACACACAAAAGTTGAATATCTGTTTTAAGCCCAGCTGTCATTTAAACTTACCAGCATGGGTCCAATAGCCATGGCCATCATAGGCCAGCTAGGCACTGTGCTTCTTCCTAAGGAGACTCAGCGATCCCTCATACTGACTGTAGAGTTTCCATTTGACTTAACTAAAGAGCAGATCTTAAATTAGGAGCCTGTCACATCTATTACTTCTATTATCATGTGTGTTGCTGTGGTGGTGCATTCATACCCCCCCCTTTCTTCCCTGGGCCACTTGTTGATCTGGGCCGCCTGTTGATCTTCACTGTTGATTTCTTCACTGAAATGGAGGGGAATTTTTAACAGGTATACCTTCTGTATATTTTTATATATATATATAAAATATATGTTTAAAATATATGTATAAAATATATTTCTCTGTGTGTGTGAACTAATAGTAAGCATAATCTGTAATTAAGTTGTGATTGTAGTAGACTTATTAACCTACTTTGCAAATACTGAATAGTTAATGATTAGGCGTTACTAAAGTTTGTTAATGATTAGTTGATACTCAAGTGTTGCTAAATTGTGAATGAAACCTAGACGGTCCCTGAAATATAAACCCTTAGATGATTAGATGATTGGGGATCAGGCCCAACCAGCATGGGTTCATGGGAGGCAGATCCTGCTTGACCAACCTGATCTCCTTCTATGAGCAGGTGACCCGCCTCGTGGATGAGGGAAAGGCTGTGGATGTGGTCTACCTGGACTTCAGTAAAGCCTTTGACACTGTCTCCCACAGCATTCTCCTAGAGAAGCTGGCGGCTCACGGCCTAGACAGGTACACTCTTTGCTGGGTAAAAAACTGGCTAGACGGCTGAGCCCAGAGAGTTGTGGTCAACGTAGTTAAATCCAGTTGGCGGCCGGTCACGAGCAGTGTTCCCCAGGGCTCAGTACTGGGGACGGTCTTGTCCAATACCTTTATCAATGATCTGGACGAGGGGATCGAGTGCTCCCTCAGTAAGTTTGCAGATGACACCAAGTTGGGCGGGAGTGTTGATCTGCTGGAGGGTAGGAAGACTCTGAAGAGGGACGTGGACAGGCTGGGTCGATGGGCCGAGGCCAACTGTATGAGGTTCAACAAGGCCAAGTGCCGGGTCCTGCACTTCAGCCACAACAACCCCATGCAACACTACAGGCTTGGGGAAGAGTGGCTGGAAAGCTGCCCAGAGGAAAAGGACGTGGGGGTGCTGGTTGACAGCCAGCTGAACATGAGCCGGCAGTGTGCTCAGGTGGCCAAGGCGGCCAACGGCATCCTGGCCTGTATTAGGAATAGTGTGGGCAGCAGGAGTAGGGAGGTGATGGTGCCCCTGCACTCGGCACTGGTGAGGCCACACCTCGAATACTGTGTTCAGTTTTGGACCCCTCACTACAAGAAGGACATGGAGGTGCTGGAGCATGTCCAGAGGAGGGCAACAAAGCTGGTGAAGGGCGTGGAGCACAAGTCTTATGAGGAGCGCCTGAGGCAACTGGGGTTGTTTAGCCTGGAGAAGAGGAGGCTGAGGAGAGACCTCATCGCGCTCTACAACTTCCTGAAAGGAGGTTGTAGAGAGGTGGGTGTTGGTCTCTTCTGCCAAGTAACTAGTGATAGGACGAGAGGAAATGGCCTCAAGTTGCACCAAGGGAGGTTTAGATTGGACATTAGGAGAAATTTCTTTACTGAAAGAGTGGTCAAGCCTTGGAACAGGCTGCCCAGGGAAGTGGTGGAGTCACCATCCCTGGAGGTATTTAAAGGACGTGTAGATGAGGCCCTTAGGGACATGGTTTAGTGGACATGGTGTGTTGGGTTGACGGTTGGACACGATGATCTTAGAGGTCTTTTCCAACCTGTATGATTCTATGATTTTATGATTCTATGATTTTCCTTTATATGTTTCACCCATGTAATACGTAATAGAGTGAACCTTGCCATCGAATTCTATTAGGTCGCACCTTTATAAATCTCTATTAAAATCACTTTCTGCTAATTTCTTTGATGGTGATTCTTTAAGCGGCCTCTAAACCACTCATTCGCAACAGTTGCATAAAAATATTTTTAAGTTTCTTCTCTGTTCATCTCAAAAAAATAAAAAAGAAAGTAGTTCTCTTTATCTGAATCATAGAATCATAGAATTGTAGAATACCACGTTGGAAGGGACCTCAAGGATCATCTGGTCCAACCTTTCTTGGCAAATGCACGATCTAGACAAGATGGCCCAGCACCCTGTCCAGCTGAATCTTAAAAGTGTCCAATGTTGGGGAGATTATTCCAATGCCGACTCTTTTTCTTGTGAAAAATTTTCCTCTTGTGTCCAATCGAAATCTCCCCAGGAGTAAATTGTACCCATTACCCCTTATCTTTTCCATGTGACTCCTTGTAAAAAGGGAGTCTCCATCTTCTTTGTAGCCACCCTTTAAATACTAGAACATGGTGATAAGGTCTCCCCTAAGCCTCCTTTTATCAAGGCTGAAGAAAGCCAGTTCTCTCAGCCTTTCCTCATATGGCAGGCTTCCCAGTCCTTTGATCATCTTTGTGGCCCTTCTCTGGACCCTCTCTAGCCTGTCCACAAACTGGAAATTCATTAAAACAAAGAAAAGTTTTAAACTCAGTTTTAAAAAAGGCTACTTGCATGAGAAGCAATCTAAAATGCTGGGGATCAGACCTTACAGGTGTTTCATAAATTCAGATTTGCTGAGAACAGAAATATAATATACCATGTACCCTTTTGAAGGTAGGGATGGAGGTGATTTGCACCTTAAAATGCCATTCTTAAAAAAAAAAAGAATGACAGAAAATTAAGACCATTGAGTTAGCATATTTTTGCTGTTTCTCTTCAAAATATTCATATTTTTACTTTTTCTTAAAATGTTTGCAGCACAGAGGTGTTTTTAGAAATTCAGAACTCTTATCTGCCTTCAAAGTCACATTAGATGTGATTCTATTCCTGCCTGGAAAACCATAGATGCTTTAGAAGAATCTGTGACATACTCCTTCCTATTCATGAGATTTAAGTCACATTTCTTTTATAACTTTTCCCCTAACATCATTACATTTGAATCATAGAAATAAATATATTCAGGCTGAAGAGCAGCTTTTCATAGAAGTCTTATGAGAAAGATAGCAATAGAGCATCAATTTTTTAAATTACTAATATAATAATTTCTTTAGCAACTGCTATCAATGGTTAAAGTGATAATTGTAAGAGATGTGGCAAAATGTAAGATTTGCCAGGAGGAATCTGAATTGGTTAACATTGACACGGGGACTCTGTATAATGAGTAGCCTTCCTTTTCTTCTTGGAATCTACTATGGGCTAAAGAGGAGGAATTTGGATGTGTAAGGAAAACCTCAATAAGTAGACCTGTGGTTTTAATTTAGTAGATCGAAGTGTTAGTTGTTCTGGCAGTTTCAGGTACAGATTCTGCCTTTGCTGCCCTTGTCTGTTCATTTGATGATATTGTAAATGACCAGGCAAAGGGTCAAATGTGTCCAATGGCTGCAATATGAGGACCATGTGTACATTTTGTCTTCATTTGAGTAGGAAAAGCCATAAAACTTTTCTCTGATTTCCTGTAATTAACCTTGCCAGACAGACCATGAAGAAGAGTAAATAGGCAATCTGCAGTCAAGCATGCAGTTACCCTTCTATAGGGTCATATGTTGAATTTATGAAAAGAACAATTTGTTACCCCTCAGTAACTCTTGTTCAAGATATTGTAATCAGGAGGAAGACAGATAAGAAATACATGTAATTAATGCATGCAGGCTTTGATTAAAGTGTCAGGAGTATGTATATGTCCTAATGTTTTTCCCATATTTTCAGGTAAGCATATGAAAGATGGATCAGTTAGCAGTATCCTTTGGTTTATTCCCATCCAGAGAATATAATCTCTCAAAAGCAAGAAGAGAGTTTGAGGGGACATCATCATCTCAGGTCTTATATTAAAGGAAACTTTAGGCCTTACTTAAAAGGGCCCTGGACATATATACTGGTTGTGCTGGTTTTGGCTGGGATAGAGTTAATTTTCTTCATAGTAGCTAGTATAGGGCTATGTTTTGGATTTGTGCTGAAAACAGTGTTGATAATACAGGGATGTTGTTGTTACTGCTGAGCAGTGCTTACACAGAGTCAAGGTTTTTTCTGCTTCTCACACCACCCCACCAACGAGGAGGCTGAGGGGGCACAAGAAGTTGGGAGGGGACACAGCCAGGACAGCTGATCCCAACTGACCAAAGGGATATTCCATACCGTATGATGTCATGCTCAGCATATAAAGCTGGGGGAAGAAGAAGGAAGGGGGGGACATTCGGAGTGATGGCGTTTGTCTTCCCAAGTAACCGTTATGCGTGATGGAGGCCTGCTTTCCTGGCGATGGCTGAACACCTGCCTGCCGATGGGAAGTAGTGAATGAATTCCTTGTTTTGCTTTGTTTGCACACGATGCTTTTGCTTCACTTATTAAACTGTGTTTACCTCAACCCACGAGTTTTCTCACTTTTACCCTTCTGATTCTCTCCCCAGTCTCACTGAGGGGGAGTGAGTGAGTGGCTGTGTGATTCTTAGTTGCCAGCTGGGATTAAACCACAACAATGGTTTAGAAGTCATCAACAACAATCTGCCTCATGCACAAGAGGTGGGGGCAGGGCTCATGCATGTGCAGAGAAGCTACATTGCACATGAGAAACAGGCTACTTTGTGTCTATGTCAATATGTTCTGGAGACTAAAACTAGTGGATCTGTAACAAGGAACTGTTGATGCTAAAAACGTTACTTGACACAGTGTAAAAATTTCAAGTCTCATACTTCCCCCCCCCCTTTTTTTTTTTTAACTTCACACAAGTTAGGCTGATGCTCATTTGCAACTCGTGTTCATTAAGCATGCTCTTGGGAAAACCTTCCAGCTCACTTTCATCCAAATGAAATTCTGTAGTTGTGTTCAGAGAGCCTTCCACATTATGCTCTGCTCTGAACAAAAAGTGTAATATGGAGGTGCACTATGATACCTGTGCGAACATAAACTCTTACAGACCCATAATCTAAAATCACGCTGCAGCTTAATAACTGAAATAAGGAAGAGTTACATGCTAGCTGGGGTTCATCTGGCCTTAATTCCATCTCTAGCCTTGTGGTTAATGCTATATAGCGTCTAGATAAGGCTGTTTCTGGTAGCAATTGTGATAGGAATCATAGGAATGTTGCCCGGATAGGACCTTTGAACTTTGCGTTGAGTCATGTTTTAACCCCCTAAACGACTGTGGTAGCAGTAGTCATGGTGCAAAACACTTTATACGTGTGTTCAGTACTTTATAGAAGAAATGCTTTAGGCATCAGGTTCTGATAAAAGAGGTAAGACATGTAGTTCTTCAAATTAGTCTTTAAGTAGGAAAGAGAAGAATCAAGTTAAGTTTGGATTCCTTTTCACTGCCCTAGGTAGCAAGATGATACAAAGGGAGAACTGTTCCCACTCAAGATCCTGTACCTTTTTATGGTGATTAAAGATATAGACAAGGTCGGCTTAATTGCAATATACTACGCACATGTAATGTAATTCTCATGTAATTATTCCAGACTTACTTTATAATCAGAGTCGAAAATCAGAAATTCTTAAGATGCCATTCATTTAATCTGAAAACAGCCATGACAAAAAGTTCCATCAAATTTTGGTATCCAAGGAAGTGACTAGTGGGATACAAGCAACTATTCATTTAGTTTTATTGAGAGTAGTTGTCTCAAGTAGACAACACAACTGTGCAAAAGTCTGTGGAAAACTCACCCAGCCATGCAGATACCCAATCAAACTTATACTCCTCCTGGATGCTTGGCTGGCGTGGAGAAAGCTCCTGATTCATGTGGTGCCTTGCAGCTTCGATTCGGTGCACACAGCAAAACAAATCCCCCAGCAGTGCCCAGCCCCTGTCCTTTTCCAGCTGGCAGGCTGCCCAAATGAATCCCTGGGGTTGCTGGATGAACCTCCAGCAGGTAGCTAAAACCACAACCCCCAGTCAAGCCCAGACAGACAATTTTGGTGCATTCAAGCCCCTCTTCTCTTCAGCCAACTCAGTCCAACATTGATCAGAGGTCTCTCATCCCTCCTTGTTCACACAGGCAGCCTCAGCCCATGTGGCAAACTTCTGACATGACCTGCAGTGTGTGATTTCCTCGGCAGCACTGGGGAGGAGGTAGCAGAGGTTGGTAATCCTTGTTCTAGCATCATCATGCTTCCTAGCAAGCACACATACAGAGAAAGTAGCCCTTGCCTCGTAAGGGAGCTTTTTTCTGTTCCTGTAGTGTTTGCTCTCACATGCTTATTGGAATGTAACTGCTATGTTTACCAAAGACAACTTCTAAATAGATCATGTTTTATCCTGTAGCAGCTCTGATGTGTCTGTCTGCTGAATACCCATTCATACAGAGGAATTCCTCAACAAAAGAGAATGGAGGAAGGAAGGAACAAATGACCACACATTTAGAGCTAAAGAAATCAAGTCACAAGAGCAAGTGAGGAAGAAAACAAAAATTTTAGTTGCTTATACACCACTATCCATAGGTTTGTGAGAATAAATGTCCTAACAGTATTACTCAAACTGTGTAGAAAGAATAATGTGGCTCAAATATTAATGAAAAAAAGATTATAAACTATTAGGAAGGTGAAGTGAACAAAGGAAAATGATAATACATATGAAAAATACATTACCTTTTTCTGAGTCACTGGCAACTTAAAAATGTTCTTGATTGTTTATGGATTAGCAGGCTAAGAAAAAATATGAAGTGTACCTCACAGGCCATAAAATCATGCAAAGAACAATAAGACCAGATTCTCTAATCCTTCATAATATGTAATAAAATTTTAATTTTGGAGAACTTCCACTCTTGTGTTACTGACACGTACAGAGATTTGAAAGAATAGATACAGATACAAAACAGTGTTTTAATTTAAAAAGTGCATACAGAACCAGAAAAATCTGTATCTTGAGAAGCCTCTCAAGAAAAAAAACCACTGATCAAAGAAGATAAGATAAACGTCATAAGATACTCATAGTTAAAAAGATGCTGGGGCAGTGTCGCTGTTTAAGCACATCTTAGCTATGACTACGAACATTTTGAGGAACTGATAGGTAGGCTACTATTGCATTTGTGATAACATTAAATGCACATTACGTGTACATATAAAAATATGCATACATGTACATATACATGTATAAAAAGGCACACATGTATGCACATACACGTACACTTACAAATGCATATAGCAAATTGAAAAAAAAAAGAAATTGATCATTTTGATTCACTGATAGAAATAATTTCAGAAGATTAATAAAGGAAGTGAAAATGTAGGGAAGAAGCACAAAAAAGAAGATATAGGGAGTAATAGAGAGATTGGTAAAATTGTCAGGATGTGCATTTAACGGTAAATATATACTATACCTATATATCCACACATATATCCACATTATATAACCACATATATAAAATATTAATATCTTATCAGCTGCTTAGGGGGAAAAAGCCAGGTGACCTTCATATCACATGATAAAAATTTTCCCACTTCATCATAATTAAGAGGCCAATAAAGGGCACCTATTAATGTTAGAATCTTAATGTTATCAGATCTAGATAATGTGCTTTAGACAATTTTAAAAGAGCTAGCTGCTGGAAGCTTTGGAAGATAAAGGTCAATTTTCACTAAGTGTTTGGAACTGATGAAATTACTGTTGCCTGGGAGAAAACCAGTATGGTACCAATATCTAAAAACCATGAATAGGGTGAGTTAGGTCATTAAAAACTCATAAATGAGGTTAGTTAGGCCATTACAGTTCTGATACTGATCCCAAAATAATGGCAGAGCAGATTCAAGACTTGGTTTTCTCTATCTTCAGTATTTCTCTTTACCAAGACTTAACTTTGTTTGGTAGAAGGAAGTGAATGATATATTTCTTCAAATATTTAAAAATAGAAGTTTAAGTATAAAAGAATGATTTAGATTAGTGATCTGAGACTAGATGAATAAGTTTATTACAGCACGTATTATGCAGGATGCATTATACATCAACCTTTATATAGATATAAATTGTTAACATACTATCTTCTTCCAGTAAGTGATGTCACACAATCTACAGTTCTTAGTCTGCCTCCAAAGTTTAACATTTTTATCTTTGATTCATAACAAAAACAATCACTGGTGAAATTTGCAGATGACTGTTGTGAAAGTTACGTTAAAGAAATAGGTTAGTGAGATTAAAAAGTCTGCTTTTCACAGCAAAATATGCACAATCAGAAAAGATTAATTTTACTGTGGCCTAAGGTCAATTCATACACCTCAGAGGGAAGAATGCAGATAATACAGGATGGAAAAAGTATATCTCAGAAAGTAATCCTAACGAAGATATAAAATATTGAATAACTAATGACACAAGGAATGCTATCTATTCTCTAGACTTGGACATGGAAAAAACTGTATAATTTTAAATTGATAAATGAATACACTAGTAAAAAAATATTATTACAATTACTGTCTCTTTTTTCTTATGTAAGAGAGCTTTAGATTTGCTTTTGTGTTGAGTAACTAAGAAAACAAGTGAAATGAGAAAACTAAGAAAGGACCATTGTTATCTGGGATACTCAAAAAAGTCAGATAAGGCTTCCTTGCCACATATTTGATAAGTAACTTTCAAGACAGTAAAACAAACAAAACTAGAACGTTGTGACAAGAGTAGACTCACATTCAGATTTGTTTTAAGAATTAACCCAGAGCAGATGTTGACAAGGGAGCTAATCCAGGTAACAAAAATTAAAGAGCTTGAATCATTATTGACTATGCTGGGTCTGCCATGGGCACTTTGCCTAGACAGTAAGCCAGAGACAGATAATAAGATAGAGCAGTAAAGTATACGATCTGTTTCAAACATCTTTGGACTGGATTTAGTTTTGGAAATACTGTGGAAAGGAAGCTGAAATGTTTCTGAAGAGTGACTTTATGGTAAAGAAGCAGTGTGTAATTTTGGTTTGTTCTACAGGAGAAAAAAATGAGCAAAATTTAATAATGTGTGGATTTTCATCCAAGAAAAAAAAGTGTCAGAAAAGAAGAGTAGAAATTATTTGAACCATAGACTGTGACATATTTCTTCAGAATTTTGTTTCATAGATTATTACTCAGATCCTCCAGATGCTTTTACCTCACAGATACAAAGAACAGGATAATGTAACTTTCAGCTACGGTTACATTTCTGCTGTGCTTGAAAAGACAGCTCAGTACCATTTGGGTAATATTTAGGTTGCTCCGGTTTGTAGCTACTTTAATTATATTTTCAGGAGACTTATCATAAGGGCAGTACATTTAGCTTGTATTGTCTTCCTGCAGCTTCACTTACAAATGTAGACTGCTCCTTATTCCACGTTGCACCTCTTTTTTTGGTATCAAGACATCACATCATAGGTCAGAATCTTTCATACACCATTGAGATGATAATGTTTTCATTAACCGTTCAGTACCAGGGCTCTCAGCCAGCAGCTAAACCTTGGTTTTAATAGTGCACATATAGAATACAATCAATAACTAGAGAAGCCTCTGACTTTGTGAAGTCAACCTTAATCATGAATCAGTTATCTCAGATTTTTTGACATGACTCAAATAGAATCTGCCAAAGCAGAGAATGGTACCTGAGAATTTATGACAAGGGCATAACCCCAAAGTGTCAGGGACTTTCCAGCCCTGCCTCGGGCATTAGCAGAACGCAGACCTTTAAAGCTTCTCCCTGTTTAAACTCTTTACTGCCTGTGGTGTGAGAGGAAGCAGAGAAGGGAGAAAATGGAAGTGCGGAGCAAAGGTTGTGGCTTTGGCAACCTCTAGTATATGGTTTTGTTATGCCAATTTATAGGAAAAAGCAATTAAGTGGTTAGGGCAGAAGTAGTCAAAGTATGTTGTGAAACAGAAAAGAAGTTGCAGATGTTGCATATATATGTTTTATTGACCAAAAAGCAATTCTACTATAACATATCTAACAATAAGGTACAAACAGTACCATATACAAATAGTATGGCTCTCAGGACCCATACTATTTCCAATGCAAACTATAAACCAGCTGTGCCATTTTGAAATATTACTGAAAATAATAATTAAAAAAAATTCTATTAAGTATGTTCCCTTTTACATGTTTTCCTACTCAACTCCTCAATTGTCTAGTAGAGTGACAGCATAGTCTATGCAGCTAATTGAAGCATTTCTGGCTGTGATTACAGGGCTGTTTCTTTCCTGCAGCCATATTCTTTCAGTGATAGATTCTCCTTAGAATGTCTTTTACAATGAAAGAGACATAAAATATTAGCAGTATTTTTATGACAGAAAAGCACAAAGAATTGTTGGCTTGTATCCACAAGAGAAGTTTATTCTAATGCAGCCTTCATTACAAGTCTCTAGTGTGATCACCTTTGGAGTATTAAATTTTGTTACGTCATAATCAGAAAATTGTAACATCTGGATCTTATTTCTAAAAAGATTTGGGAAGAGCTGGGAAGCTATAGAGATGGAAAAATTTGTGAAAACTGCAGGGAAAATTAAAATAAGTCAGGGACAATGTCAATAATGAAAGTGCAAGAATACATAGCAATTAAGAAATACTGTGAGATATTAAAACTTATAAGCAAGGATTATTTAAAGTACTTGAGACACAGTCAAGTAGAACAAAGTTAGCTGAATAAGCATGAACTGATAAGGCACCTTGGCACCAATCCCTGTTGAATTGATAATTCATCTCCCACAGGAAGTGTCTTTAATAGACTACTCACAATTAAGAAATAATTGATCTTTGACAAAAGGATTCTCCTTCTCTGTTTGGTCCGGTCATTGAAAAGATCTATGGGCCCAAGCAGCTCTGCTGATTTTTGTCACCTGAGTATCCAGCCTTACTAACTGCATCATGTAGCATAAGAAAGAGATAAAGAGAAGCATAATACAGAGCATGGAAGACATTTGTGTGGTGCAAAGATCAGTTTAATGGTCAAAATCAGACAGGAGGAGATAAACAGCATTGCCACTCTAAAACACTACTGTTCTGCTTCATTACTCTACATTATTTTAGAAGAGATTTAATCTAGGTATAAGCTCTTCCATAAGTTCAGTTAGTATTTTTGATACCATATCATGAGTCCCCCCTACCCATTATGCAAATTTAAATCACATTTTTATCAGTCTGCTTGTCTAATTCACAAGCTGCATTAAGCTTTACTCTAGTTTAACAGTTACGTTGTAACTTCCAAACATACAACATTAGTCTAGATAAGGGTTCCTGGAGCAGAGACAATTAGAAATTTCACACACAGTTCTTTTTTGGTTTGCTATAAACAGACGATGTCCAAAACCTTGCCTGACATTAAAGGGTACTATCTGAAAATCCCCATTAAAAATAGTTAGGAGATTTATGAGTCTGTGTGGAGTAATTATTTTTGTTTTACATGTTTTCTGCAACATTTTTTTAAGCTGATGATTGAGCATTATCTATCCAGACTTCATACAGAGCACAGTTCTCTTCACAGAGAAATGCTGATAGCAGTTCTGATAGCAACATGCAGACATAACATTTTATTCAGTTATAGTCATTTGACCCTGCAAAAGAAAATACTTAAAGAAAGCAAATACACAAATAAATAAAAAAAATAATTCCAGATCTAGGAAAGACATATTTAAAAAAAAGAGAAACTGTGTTTTCTGACAATTTTTTGTCACTTCTGCATGAAAGAAATCAGTAACAAGTGATGTTAAAAATAAAACATGAGGTGTCACAGAGCCATTCACATCCTTACCACTGTTGCATGACCATATTTTCAAAGAGAGGGATGTAGTCCAGTAACTCCATATTCAAGCAGGTGCTCTTTTGGGGAGAAAGGCTTCTAGGAAAACCCAAAATAAAAGGGGATCTTTCCTTTTTCAAGTCGTCTTGGAGTTAAAACCAGAGATATTTTAATAAAAAAGTAAGGCAAAAGATCACAATATTGTGCCTCTGCAACCCCCCTCCCTCTCCTACAGAAGTTCTTCCCTGGGTTTTGGCTCTCCCTCTTTGGGTTCTTTAACAATTTGTCAGCTGGATTCACGTCCTTACTGATATCAGTCACTGCCTTATAAATGCATACCGCTATTTCCAAGCTGAGAATCCCTCCACTTCAGACAACATACCTGAAGTGACCATCAGAAGGTAAGTAGAATGATAAAAAGTACAACAACACTTAAAATTAACGTTAGCTTAAAAAAGAAAGGAATTGTCTATACCTGCTGAGGACTTAATAATAGCATTGGAGCTTGGCTCAGCACTCAGCAGGACTTGTCAGAGGCAGCAACAGGTAACAAGATGGAATCGATGCAGAGAGCAAGTAGATAACAACATGAAATTGCTGAGAAATACAAGCCTCTATATTTACTAGTGCTTTTTTTTTTTCCTTCTTTTTTTAAGTCCTTGACTGCTCTAATAGGAATACGTGCAAAATCCTCTCCCTCCAGCAAAACAAACAGTTCAGTTCAACACAGAAACACCTTCTTTAACCCTGGCACAGTAGACATACTCCGATACTCTGCTGCTGTGAAAAATCATTTTCACATATGAATTGCCTCTCTGAAACTAGCATCAGCACATTTTTTATTGCTTGTTTTTCACCTTCACTCTTTTGCTTGTATTCATTGTAAAGCAGTAGCAGAGTGTGCAGGTACCAATCGTTAGCATTACCTTTTCTGGGAGATCCACCATCAGTCCACTCTCAGTCCCTTACAGTAAGTAACTAGAAGTGCAGCCTCCAAAAACCCAGTGATATTGCACACCTGTGACATAGTGGCTTCCAATAACCAGTCACACATATTAAACACATGACTTCAACTTTTTTAGCTAAAATTAAATATCTATAAGTTCTCCACATAAATCTGTTTCTAAAGAGAAATTCTGTGCTCCAATACCAGCTAGCTCTGATATACATCTCTTTTAAATTGCACTAAACCATGTGGATTGTTGCATGGTAGAGGAACAGGAAATGGATTAAGATTTATTTTCTCTTGTAATCTAAGGCAAGAATCAAGTTAAGCTACTGTAGCTAACGTACTAGAGGTTAGACTTAGACAAAATTTTTAGGCATCATCACTCAAAATGTTGAGGTTAGTCTTAGAGAAAGCCTTTAGACATTGTCACTCAAATTACTGGAACATCAGAAATCTAAGCCTCTAGTTTTAAGAATGAACACCAGCAGGCTTTGAAAATGGGGCAACTAAGAGGGGTTATAGAAGAGCTCCTTTATCATGCAAGAGGTGGCTGGGCCACTAGGAGACACACTGTCTGAAATCTCACTTGATTTGGGCTTTAGCATCAACTTCAAGCTCAGTGATAGAGAGTTGCAGTCTGAATGGCCGTAGTGATTAGAGCACTTGGGGAGCTGGAGACTTTATGTAAGGTTTTCCTGACCCTCAGGGTACTGCATCTTTCTGTTCCCACTTGCCAGAGCTTACCCTCATAAACATGCTGTAGAATAGGCTAGATTAGATAAAAGAAGAAGGAGAAGAAACACACAGTCATTATTCCTCTTGCTGAAACTGGACTGCCCTGCAAAGAATGCAAGACACAGCATCAGAGAAAGAGAATAAACAAGAGGGAGTCTGACGCTGCAGGCCAACAGGGAAAGTGCCTGTGCTCCCCCAGTGCAAAGGGGGACCTAACAAAGGCAAAGGACCCTCCACCAGATGCAGCAAACTGTCTAAGAAGGCACAGAAAAGCTGGCAAAGATTATATAGACAGAACATCAACACCACTGACTCTTGTGTAAAAGTATTCCTTAAGGAATATCAACATCTAAGAGAGCCCCCTCTATTTTGTAGAGGAAAATGTGCTGCCTCATCCTGAGAAAACACGCCACAAGAAACTGACCTTTCTGGGGACATTAGGTCTGCTGCCAGTAGGACAATACTCTGCTTTTGTTTGGTGAAAACAAGAGTGACATCATTTCAGCCTGTCAGTTTGTAACCCTCTCTTCCTTGCGCTGCAGATCCATTGAGCAATATCAGCTCTCACAGAGGCTAGAAATAATTCTTCAAAAGAATCTGACTAAAGAGTTGTTTTCTAGAAGTGACTAATTATATGACCTCAATGGAGAACAGCTTGAAATAGTTTCAGCCAAGATCAATGCACTACCTAAGAATCACAGACAGGAAAAATAGCTTGGATAGCTTGAAGGAAAGTGAGGTAAAGACAAAATAATTAAAGACTGTTCTGTAAAATGAAGCTTAATCAGAAAACAGAATAGCTTTAAAGAATCAGATTATCACCAGTGAAATTGCAGAGAGTGCTACGTACAAGGACTATGAAAACAGTTGTAACTATGGCAAGTTGCTTTATGTAAACAAAAACAAACAAAAAAATGGAGGCTGCACATGTTAGGAATGAAGATTAAATTTTCAGAAAAACAAGGTTTCAATTGTTATATTCCTGAAAAGTGGCTAAACATGTCAGGGTTCTATGTGTTGTATTTCTAATGTTTCTTTAGTTTAAGAACAAAATCTTTTATCACTAAGCACCAGCCTTGCAAACTCACCATGGGGTCTAGGTATCAAAGTCGGCTTTTTCAGTTTTATGTTTCATTACCAGTTTTGCAGCAAGAATTTAGCTGAGAATTCTGCTTATATCTAACCCAGAACTGTCAATTATGTTCAGTCGCAGGTACATAATATTGGCCTAGCAAAGGCAAAGCAGTTATGTGAGAAAAATGTATACAAAATGTCAAGGTCAGCTAAATTTCAGTCAAAGTTCTTTTTTTTTCCCCTTAATTTTTTGATTACAATTAAATTTCAGTAAATGAAGGTAAAAAGTATTTTTACTTGCAGTGCATCAGATAAAGAATCTTAGATATATACTACACATCTGGTACATATCTGTAAGTACAAACCAACAAGCAGGAATTAAAAAATAATAAAAAACGTATTTTTGCTGAATTTTCTCCTATTGCCAGCCAAATATATTGATAAATTGCTAAGAATTTCAGAACTGCATGACTGACACAAAATTAAATCTAAACATAATTCACATCTACAAAGCTGCTGACTTAACACATGGTGTAAACTACTAGCAAAAAATGATATATATCTATCTATATAACTATACCTATATATATTCACTAAATTCCTGAGCGATCAGAATAGATTATTGATTTATATTTTACATATTATAAATTGAGGGACAGGAACAAGGGACCAAGAATCAAAATACTACACAGTTGAGCAAGAATGAGAGTGATGAGAAATAAACACCAACTGCTTGGACAACCAAGAGAACACCTGCTTTCTCTAGGGTGTATATTTTGGTGTCTGCAGTTTTGCTACACCACATACACAGAGGTGCTGGCACCTTAGAAGGCAAATAAACATCATCTTATTTAAGTTCTATTGTGGATTAAGATTTATTAGCTGCATGTCCTTGCAGCTATGAAATGTAATGCCTCAGCCTGAGAAAAGCTACTTAATACAAAGTCTTTTTAATATAAGGAAGTTAATATAATGGAGGAATTCAGTGCAAAGCACAAGCAGCACCTTACACTTTCACCAGGCTGAAAAGCTGTTGTGCCTCCTACCTTTGGCTGCTCCATGGATTCTCTGATGTCTTTGTAGAGACATTGCTTCATGTGGTTCAGACCACATAGTCTAATGATCAGAGAAGTTGGCAGAGAAAAAGGCATACTGGAGTTCTGGTTCCTCCATCTTAGACTGTTTATAATCTTCTGCCAGACATGCAAAACCAAACCAAAATACTTTGGAAGGTAGTGAACAAACTCCATATCTTGCTACACCCTACTCAACAAATCTAGTCAGTAGTCTCACCTCTGTATGGAAACAGAACTCCCCTAAACATAACAATATTGCCTGTTAAGCATAAATCTTAGTTTACAGTTAATGAACTAAGGGTATTGCTAGTATTTCTGATTTTTTTAAAATGTATGGAGGGCACTACCTGCTGGGTACTGTGAGCACTGAACACATAAGGCTGGTACTACACAGCAGCAACTGAAGGCAGATGTTATTCCCCTTTCCGACAGCAACTTGCTGGCTTTAAAATTCAACTATGCTGCTGGAATGTCCTACCTCTGCTTTTGGAAAGTGTGTGCCTCTTGAAGAATCAGTTTAATCAGGAAACTATTGAGTAGAACAGGAATGAGGATGTAAAGTTTTTAAAAATGCCTTGATAGTGCTACTTTGTCAATGGGATGGTAGACTTGACAATGTAGTCAAGGTATGTGGAAAGAGAGGTCTTACTCAAACTGACATAGCCAAAGGAACTGATACCAGGGCTATTTCCTTCTTTGGTAGAAGGCTACCTGAATGGGAAAAAAAGTGAAGTTCACTAGCATTTGATTGTTGAAATACACTTTCTTTTCCACTTGTCAAACTTACACATCTCCTTGGTCAGCATGCTCATTCTTTCAATCCACTGTATCTGTCTATACCATATTTTCTATCTGTGAATTGTGTTAGTTTAATAGATGCTTAAAAGTTAGAAGTAGTGATGTTCTGATATGTAGAGTCCAATTCTCACTTATGGACATCACCCTACTTCTCCTTAAATTCTCAGATTTTTATTTTTTTTAATTTAATATTTTAGTCATGTATTTATTTATCTTTACTTTTTATACAGGGATAATTTAGAAAAAAGAGCACCACAAAGTTTAGAACAAAACATAGATACACTTTTCCCTGCTAATTTACTCAAGAAATTGAATTAACCATGCATGAAAAATTGCAGTTGCTAAGGGGGACCTACAAACTAGGAACAATGTTTAAATACAAATCTTTGATATATGTAAGTATATGACAAACTCCGTATGTAATCAACAAAAATTATAGATTGTTCATAAAGTTAATAGTAGTAGTAGTAGGATATAAGCCTATGAAGATTTGAGCATGAAATTCTGAGGTCACCCTTCCATTCATTCACTCCACTTCAAAACTTTCTTAATTTAAAACTGATACAGTTAGATGAGTTGTTTGTTAGTTGCTTTTTGCCACTTGGATTAATTTAAGAAATCTTATGTTTTTCATATAAAGAGGATCACACACTGCAGTCCCAATTGCTTTTACCTAGTAATGAGAGAAGTGTATCAGCATATAAGAAAGTTAGCTATATGACAGTAGCTGCTGACTCTATGCATTATTTCCAAATGTCCTGAGCAAAATCCACCAAGCCAGTGCATAAAATCTGATCTGAATAACTATAATAGATTCTGAGATGACGCCTATACATAGTCTAACAAGTTTATACACAGAACTGGATAGGAAGACCAGAATAGGAAGTATTCTGCCCACAAAATGCTGAAGACTAGAATAATAGATGCAGAACTGTGTTTGTTGGAACATAAACTTCAGGGCTGCTATGAATTATATATTATATATGAATATAATATTATATATTCCTGTGCATGCACAAAAAGTACTATACTCCGAGATAAAATCAAGCTAGGGATGAATTTACACTCCAAGGTCCTGGGATTCAAGTCCGTGCCCAGGAGTACAGGCATAGCTATAACAGTTGTGGAATAGCTGCATGCATTCTCCCCAGCACTTCTACTTGCAGCATTACTCACTTGGAAACCCTTCAGATATTTTCACAGAAGACATAAAACCCAGGCGAACTACTGTGAGAACTATCAGCATTGAAGGATGAGGGTTTGGGGCAGAAGATGAATTATCATTGTGTCCTTCCGTTTACACTGAACTCACTGCTATGGAGCGAACAGAAACGAAGTCTCCATAAGGATCTCTGCAAGGGGAGTTGAGAGAAAAAGAACAGTGATGCAAATATTGCATTCTGTTTTTTTTTCTAGTATGTCTGTCTCAGAAGCTGTGTGCTATTACCTTATGAGACTGGGAAGAGCAATAACATTTTAAAACAATAGACACTGCCATTTTTGGTCAGTCACAAATATTACAGAGAGTACTTGCCAGTTAAGTCACCCACAGTGACAGGCAAAGTATTCTGTATTTAAATCTCATAAAATGTTCTGAACTCTCATTGCTTCTGAATAGGAAACTTACTCTTTTGTACAATTAATTCCATTAGATATTAGGGTTTTCTTTCTGAGCAAAAGCAGCAATACTGTACTCTGCAGAGCTTTCAGGTAGTTCTGGGACCACCTCTTTTATACTCTCCGTTTTTCTTTTCCCTCTTTTAACCCTAACTCTGCATGTACTCTTTGTTTAAATCTACATTACAGAAGTGCCAAAAGCTGAAACTCACCATGGGAGGCTGATTTTGCAGAAAGCAGCTTAAAGAGGTATTTTGTCACACTGAAAAAGATTTCCATGTGGTTACATAGAAAATGAAGTCTATGCATTAAGACATCCTTTCATGTAGAAAAATTGGTATGAATGTAACTTTTTTTTTGTAACTTACTGTTTGTATTCTAATGTTAAAGGCCAATCAAAATCAGAATTCAGCAGTTAGATATTTCCCTTGTCCTATCGTGTTAATATCAGTGCTTGACAATATTTATTTATTTCTCATCAGCTCATCACCAGTTATAATCCCCCGTCTGGCAGAAGAGAAGTTAAAACACAGAAAGACTGGATGCAACGAGGAACTTAGCCTTAAGTTATGGGCATCTGGCCTCTGCAGAGAAATACGAAATACTGAAAGAATTGTTTAGGCTCTTTCCACAGTATGTAGGAAGAGCATGTGGTTTTAAGTAACAATTGCCAAATTACAAACATTTAAAGAGGGTATTGTTTAAATATAATAAGTTCTATGAAAAAGTCAATAAGCATGAGAATTGGCCTGAAATTTGATTGTTTTGTAGATTGCTTATTGCCTGCAGTGCTGACTTTGATGCCTTTGTCTGTTTGGAGTTTGCAGCATGCAAAATTCCTTAATAGCTTTGCTGTTCAGTTTGGTTTTGTTCATCATATACGTACTAAGGATAGATAAATCCCCAAATCTTTTATGATACAGGAAATTAACAGTAAGAATTATTCTGCATTCCAATGTGAAGGCTTAAAGAAAGGTGTTTTAAAACTTCATTGCTGTGACTTCAGCCTTGCTTCATTAAAGTTCCATATTATTATGCAAAACAATGAGTTATTTTATTCTTATTAAAAGTTTGGTCAGGTCACAACAAGAGACATGTGAATACTTTTTCCCTGTAATTAATCAGGCTCCATGGTGGCCTGTCTATTTGTAATGCTGTGAAGAATTTTTTTGTGAGGAAAAAAGTCCCTGGAGAGTTAGATGAAACAGACCTATGTTATTTTACAAGTTGAAGACAAAAAAGAATTCCATGTTTCTTTAAATCTTAAAGTACAATAAACTTGTTTTGAAGCTTGGCAGGCACCTTTATCATTAATCTTTGTGCACTTGTGAAAAATCTATGAAATGTTCTAACAAGCTTATGGAAAAGTTTTGTTTGGTGTAGTATCAATTTCCACTTGTAAAGAGGATGATTAATTTGTGGGGGAAGTAGAGTAGAAAATGTTCAAAATAGTTATTTGATCCAAAGCACAAGTAATGCCTTTTGTGATTGGTTGGATTCTTTTCTAGTGAACCGTTGCAAGCCCCCAGGGCAGGGTGCAGGCATTGTCTTCTCTGATCACACCTTAACAACCAACTAACTCAGATTACAAGGCTCTGGGAGAAAACTCCTTGAGTCTGGCTAATGTCCAAGGAATTCATAGAGCAGTTCATTCTACTAATGTAAATGTGAGAGAAAAATTGTTTCTTAAACAAACAAACAAACAAACAAACCAGTGTTAAACTGACGTAGCCTAATAACACAGACAAGAGCATCCCCATATTCTTAGGCATTCAGTTAAAAACTCTGAGAAAGAATGTTTGGGAAAAGTTGCCTATTTAAGGAAAAAAAAAAGGAAGAGATTTTCTTAATGCTTAACTTTACTGTAAGTCAGTCGGTTCGACCACATACCAGAGCAATGTATTCATACACAGTGTTGGGCACAGATGTTATAAGAACGTGTGCGTGTGTGTGTGTGTCTCTTACAGAATTTTAGGGGGTTTATTTTAATACATCTGTACTTTCAAATCTATTGATCTGCAGCAATTTTGAAAAGAAACAGATTGTTCAATGAAGGGTCAAATAGTAAACAGCATTTATAACTGCAAAGGAAACTGAAAACATGTTATGAGATGGAAACAGTAAACTCAACCAGAGAGGAAACATGTTTGGAATTTTTAATATTAAAACCTTACACTTCATTTGTGGATATGAATATTTAAATGGGATTGTATATAAGGTTATTGTAAAAATAAGATAATGAATGGATCATCAATTGAGTCCTTTTGTACTGTTTATTAATTTATATAAATTTCAGACTGGTGTAACTACTGTATTTTGTTACAGAAGCAATATAACTGATTTAGCTAATAATGTCCTGAGTTTTGTGCCCGATAAAATAGATTCAGAATACAGAAATATAAAATATTTATTCAAAGACAGATTATGCTTGACAGATGTTCTGAGTTTATAACTACTTAATTTAATCTGACTATCAAATTATAAAAACTGGAAAAGATAAAGTACCCACAGTGATAACTAAGTCCTGAAAAGAATGAGAAGAAGCAAAAAGAAAGACTTATACATTTCTTTCCATTCTTGTATTGTTGTCACACTAGTGGATATTTCAGAATTTCATGCAGCTTTCAGTTTCATAGTGGAACCAAATATCAAAAAGTAACACAAATACAAAACCTGATGACACAGTGTCCTCTGAAGGCAAAGTTGGCATAGATTCATATTTTAAAAACATTGATGTGCTATGAAACACTTTGTACAAACAGCTTTGACTACTTTTCAAATGAATTTAAGTACATTCATATTAAATTTAATTCTAATGATCTTTGTAACTGAAGGCACTGTTTGACAGATAACTCTAGAAGGTGAAGGTGTTGCTGACGTGTCATGTTGGAAAGAGTCTGGAGCTGTTCTGTGGCTGTCTTCCTCAAGAGCTATTGTTTGATTGCTCTTGGCCCTTGCTACAAGGTGAGGGCTTGAAGGTTTGAAATCATATGGACTTGTTGCAGTTGGAAGAAAAAAACAGCAGAATATTGCTTTCCTTTCACGTCTTTGATTTTCTGTATTTCTCTTCATCGTTTTACTGAAGGAAGTAGCAACATTTTTTTCAAAGATGGATAAACTGAATATCAGGTACTATCAGTATTTCGTTGGCTTTATAGGATATTTTGGCTGGCTATTCAGCATATGAATTTGCAATCTAATAATTACCATTGGTCTTGTAATAGGAATTCTCAGAACATTTATAAAATATTCCTTTTTTTATCCATTTTGTATATTAAAATATTGCTTCAGCTCACAAACAAGAGTCGAATTCCTGCCTCAGATTACTTTCTTAGTTCTAATATTATCCAGAGAGATGCTTCAATTCTCAAAATATTTCTTCTAAACCTGAATATTTAAAAGCTTTTCAGTTAAATACTCACTGAATAAGACATAAACTCTTGTTCATAACTAGCTTTGTAGAGACTTTTTTTATCTTTCTAAATGTAGTAAGCAGCTGTTTTACAACAGTTGATGATTCAAAACATAGTTATTCGAATACTAAAATTCTTACATAGATATTTAGCTTTATTGGTCAATGACTATATTGTGTTTGTGCAGAAAAGTTTTATTATTTGGTTGAAAAGTAACAGCAGAGAGTTATCACATGAAGACACAAACATTTGCAAATAAGCGTCTTAATATAAATAAATGCCTAGGTATGTATAAAAAGAACTTAGGGTTTCCCCCATATATGGAGACACAGGAACAGACATAACTGAAATATTTCCCAGCTACACATGTTCTCACTGACATTAATCCAGTTAAGACTTTAAAGAGCTTACAAAAGGCACAGCTTTTACTTAGCATACTGTAATATCATTTTATGGGGAATTAAATTAAGTGTTCATTTTCTGGAGAGGAGCTTGTCCTTGTTTCCAGATCTTCAGTGGGTTGAATTTCTTTTAAGAAATGTCTTTCTCCACACTGAGACTACAGGAAATTTGATTATTAAGTGAGGCAAGATGAATCTGGCCACATTGCTGTACAGATTTATGACATACTGTGGATATATTTCTGCTGAAGATGTTCTGTGAGAAGCCCCCAATTTGAAGTGAAGTGGCACAACAGAGTGACTAGCAGCAAAGCCTAGCAAAGCCACACTATGCAGGGTGTCCCAAAGTCTACCGAGTCACAAAAAAGAAAGACCCTACTATACAACACACCAGATGTATGGCTTGGCTTGACAAAACAAAATGTGTGAGTACCTCACTTACAATAAACTGTAGAATTTATCAAGTAGGACCATGTTTGCCCAACAAAGAACTGTGAGAATGTTCTAGAGACCTAATTTAACCCAAATTACCAATCATATATTCCAAGCCCTTAGCTGCCACTTCACAGCACCAGACAATCAAAATTTAACAAAGTGTAGATTTCTATGAAAAAAATGACATCGGAAAAAATTCAACTTAAAGAATGACGTAGAAGTACTTACTTTAACAAAGTTGTGCTCTGAATTGTTCAGCAAAAATAGTAAGCATATATGAGCCAGTGGAATCATCTCCACAACTAATATAACTCTGTCATCCTGGACTATGAGAAATTCATGGCATAGATCATTCAAAACATCTGAGACCATTTATTTAAAGAATAAGTAGAGTGATTGCAAGTACATTTTATTCTTATATTAACCTCTCTTCATTTTATGCCTGAAGGTGGATTATGCATGCTACAATATTTGCTCTCTTTTCTTTGCAGGCAGAAGTCGTGTAACATTGCCAGATCTTATTGCAGGTAGTTCTTTTCTTAATGCCTCCTTACCCAAATCCATATAATTAATGAGGATTCCTCCTTAAATAAAATTAAGTTTCTAGCTTTTACTGCAGTGGAGAAAACTTTGAGAGCATGTTTCACTGCATCTTAAAAATTAAAAAAAAAAAAAAAAAGTGTTTCCCAGAGCTACTGTTATCTGTAAGCTGTTTCTTCATTCTGAGGGGTCTACTATCATTTTCAAATATGCCAAATTAGTATTACTTGGATGGAATGTGGTTTCACATAGGTGATAGATTGTCTGATTGTTGTGAGGATATATTTAACTTTTTAAGGTTATGTATACATGCACAGAGATACACAAACATGTAAGAGGGCATATGGTTTGTGTGTGCATAAATATATTTATTTTCTTGAGGTTTAGGGGAATTAAATACAGACTACTTCTTAGAACATTTTAAACACATGGAGAAATTGATGTAAATTCACATAACTTCATTTAACTCCATGCAGACCTATTCATTAAAAACAACAAAATCTGGATGAGGAAAAACATTTCAAACCCTCATATTAATAAAGACAGGAAAAAAGCTAGTGAGAACCTGACTAAAATCATAAAATACAATGAAAACTGGTCATGCTCCCTACCTTTTCATTCTACATAACACGATGGACAAGAAGACTGGCTGAAATTTGTTAGACTGTTCTTTATTTACTACAAGGAATAGAGCATACAAGAACTGTCTGTGGGGTTCACAGGCATAGAAGTTCAGGAACATGCCAAATACTGTTAAAATAAAACAAATAACACCTCCCACCCCTCCCTGCTGACCACTAGCTGTGAGATCCTGGATAATAAAGCCTAGAAGGTATTATGCTTCAGCAAGTTTGTCACCCTAGCTAGTCATGAAGAATTTCAATCCTACCGCCAGTGAGATGTATGTTATTGGATAAATAACATTTCACCTTTCTGTGAAAAAAGGGATAGCTGCATCTTATGCTCATCTGCTGTTACACTTATGGCAAGAGGTAGGACCCATAACTTTTAATATGCATCACAATGTGTTTCAGGGTCCTAGGTCCTTCGTTATTCGTATTAACGTCTACACAGACAGCCTTATGGATCCCATGCAAAAACACAAAGTTGGTTTGTTCGTGTGAGACCAGCAGGAGTGAGCAGGCAGACCATATGAATCACATCTGGGAAGACAGGAAAGGACCACCAGGTCCCTGCACAGAGAGCCTTTGAGGCCACCACTAGGCATTGTGTACTGGTCTCACTGAAATGAGTATACAGGGATAAGACTGAAGGAGCATGCATTGCTGTACAGTAACAAGTCTTATGGGATCTGCTGGTCAAATCCTCATACACTTGAGCTGGTTTACCACAGACAAAACAGATTCCAGTGGGTTGTTTGCCCTTATCTAGGCTACAGAATCTGCACACATTATCTGCATGGAAATAGCAATGAGGAGGCGAAGTAGCATGCTATTCTGCAGCTGGCAGATGGTCACAAAAGAAAATCTGTCCTATGATTTCCCATCACGAAATATTTGTCTAAAACATATAAAATTATTTGTAACAAAGATTTCTGAGATCTATTGTTACAGAAACATGGGCTCACTATAACAGTTCAGAACTCTGTCCCACCTAGTGAGATATTCTGATCCTGAGAATGACCACAGTCAGGTGTTTCAAGCAAGGAGTCAAAAAACTCTATATCAATTGACAATAAAGTAAACACTAATTTCTTACAAAGCATGTATACTTCAAACATAAATCTGTAACATTGTATTGTTTTGCAAGAGTACCATTAAGATCACAGCCTTGCACAAGAGTAGGGTGAATTCTCAGGTAAATAGATAGAAAATATAATTTTTAAAACTTTGTTTTGTTTTGTTTTGTTTTCAAAACATGCTGTTAGAAAATGGTCTTGGTTCAGAACTTTAAAAACAATTACTTGAGTATTTAAAAAAATGACATTGGAAACTTTATCTGGTGCTGTATCCAAAATATATGGAAAAGTGCTCATCTTTTCACTTTGGAAATATCTGTTATTCTTCCACTCTACACTTAATTTTTTTCCAATAATACCATAAAGTAAAAAAAAATCCAGCACTGCATTTTTTGTTTCTTTTATTCTTTTTCTCTCTTTCTTAACAGTCCATTATCTCTAAGTTACCTTATAGTTTTGGTGGATAGTGAAAACAGTAATATTTTGCATTCCAAAAGACAGGCATTTGCATCACTGATTTATTGAAACATACTGAAGCAATTGGCATTGTAAAATATTATGAGTGCTAAAAGTGCTTTTTTCATTAATCACTGTAAATGGTTCTGACATTTTTAAGGGCCAATTTTATGTGGAAATTATCCAAAACCTTTGGGTAAAATGATTTGTTATTTAAAACCTCTTAACATGGAGTGGTGATACCACTTCAATTTGTTTCAAGAGAGAATTATATAGCCTTTTGGGGGAAAACAATAA
Organism: Calonectris borealis; assembly: GCF_964195595.1. Taxonomy (NCBI): domain Eukaryota; kingdom Metazoa; phylum Chordata; class Aves; order Procellariiformes; family Procellariidae; genus Calonectris; species Calonectris borealis. The sequence continues at coordinate 168,653,364 of NC_134312.1, forward strand.
CAATATCTAAAGAAAGCATTTCTTTAATTTAGACTTTTAGTTATATTTGTTATCAGTAACTAACATGGTTTTGTTTTTTCCATGTAAATGTACAATTTTTATGGTAAAAATGAACCTTTCATTTCAAATATTTATTTTAACAAGTTATTAACACAAAATGGATTTTAACAAGCCTGAGATGTTCCGTACTTTTGTGAAAGGAAAATAGAGAATTTTTACTCACCTCCTTACTACCACACCGTAGTACAGACTCATACATTGAATTTTTTTTTCACATACCTTAAGTTTCCTCCCAGAAAACAAACCTATACATTTCAGTGTTAATTTATAAAAATTTTTATTGCTCAAATAACTAGTTCACATTAATTCAATTTCCTAGGGGAATTATCTTTTGTGTTCATCATTAAATAGAATTTTTCAGTTCTTTCAGAAAGGTAAGGATAACTACACATCATATCAGCAAAATGTCTTGGTCTTGCCTACTGAAACTGACTATTCTTTCAATCATTTCAACCCAGATAAATTCATGAGTTTACCCACTGAAAAAGTCTAAATTGTGCATTCACTGAGATATTTCCCCCAGAGGCTGGTAAGCAGGAAAGGTCTGATCTTGTCTCATCATCCGGAAGTACCAGCGTAGGTGAACTCATAGGGCTAATAAGCACAATGTTTGAAAGGATTTGAGAGCATAAAGATGACAGTTTTACTTCATCATGCTGCTTTCCTTACAGCACCAAATGGTGCATTATCTGTGTACTTCATTTCTCACTTCTGAGTGGCTTTTCTTTCTCAGGCTTCTGAAGTGAGGGGCTGGGGATAAAGAATATATCACTGAAAGCAACTGAGAAAAAAACAGAAAACAGAGAAAGAGTTTTTCAAAATAGGTTCACGGTCCATCTTCTCACTGAAGGAGGAGTGATGCTTTCCTTGACAATCTGACCTTTGATTACTTTCTCAAAGTTTTCTGCCCACTTTTCAGACACAGTTTTACAAGACACCTTGCTTCTGCAAGGCCCTATTCTCCTCATCCTCCTCATCTATGATAGAATCCATTCTTTTGTTGTAGCCATGTGACTCCAGTCTGTCTCTATGCAAGTACAGAAAGTGACAAAGGCAGACAATGTGAATTAATAATTTTGCATTAAAAAATACCCTTGGCAACAACTGATCAAGATCAAGCTTTCATGAAAACTGACAGTTGAGAATTTTTTTTTGTTTGTTTCTTTGTAAATTATTGCATGGTTTTCTTCTATTGTAGCTGTTCTCTTGCACAGTCCAACGTTATTCACACTTCAGACTATCTGTGAATATGTTACTGTGCTGGTTTTGGCTGGGGTAGAGTTCATTTTCTTCATAGTAGCTAGTATGGGGCTATGTTTTGGATTTGTGCTGAAAACAGTGTTGATAATACAGGGATGTTTTAGCTATTGTTGAGCAGTGCTTACACAGTCAAGGCCTTTTCTGGTTCTCACCCCACCCCACCAACGAGTAGTCTGGGGTGCACAAGAAGTCGGGAGGGGACACAGACGGGACAGCTGACCCCAACTGACCAAAGGGATATTCCATATGATGTCACGCTCAGCATATAAAGCTGGGGGAAGAAGAAGGAAGAGGAAGACGTTCGAAGTGATGGCATTTGTCTTCCGAAGTCGCTGTAACGTGTGATGGAGCCCTGTTTTCCTGGAGGTGGCTGAACACCTTCCTGCCGATGGGAAGTAGTGAGTGAATTCCTTGGTTTGCTGTGCTTGTGTGTGCGACTTTTGCTTTACCTATTAAGCTGTCTTTATCTCAACCCACGAGTTTTCTCACTTTTACTCTTCCAATTCTCTCCCCCACTGGGGGGGAGTGAGTGAGTGGCTGTGTGGTGCTTAGTTGCTGGCTGGAGTTAAACCATAACAGTTATTTTCTCTGAAGATTGCTCTTTAATAGAAGAATAAGCTGATATGTAAGGATTGTACTTCATTATTTGGCTGAATAGCAAAAATGTGTGCTTCCATTATCTATTTAAGACTATTATATTTTAGATTAATCTGATCATTGTTCAGCTATATTTAGTAGCTTAGGCAAGATTCAAGAAATCTGATTGTGTCTGAGGACACAATCACACAATTATGAATACTCAGTAACACCAGGTTTACCATAAAATCTTAAAAAAAACATGGGGGGTGAGTAGTGTTAATAGCTCTTTCCAAGGTCTACCTTTCTTGCTGGCTACTGCCTGCAAGTGACACACCAGCCATTAATTTTAATAATGACCTACTCTCCAGCTGTTTGATTCAACCATTTCTGGTAGCTCAGGATGGAGCATGTCAGCAATCGCAATGGGCTGCGCTAGAATATCTCCAGAAACCAGTTTTCCCCAGACTTGCCTAGCAGCACAATTTTATTGAACAATTTTTCACGGACATTTCTTTACTCATGTTAGTATGTGTGGCAGGTGCACCCGTTCTGAAGAAAGGCCGGTGGCATTAGGGCTGCAGCGTCCTCACTTTCCACGCCCTTACTTTTGCACCTTTAGGATGGCGCATGCCAACCCTCACATACACACCTTAAGTGGCGTGTGCACCTCAGGTGAAAAGGGGTGACATTAAGGCTCTCAGCCAATGACATTAAGCCAATCAGAGCTGACCACAGGTCAGATTCACTGGATATAAATGGAGCCCCGCTGGAGGGCAAGTGGATCTGGTCCTCCTTGGAGCAGTGGGTCTGCAGTGAGAGATGCTCCCTTTGGTTCGGGACGCTGCCCAAGGAAAGTCCCCAATGTTGAGAGCCCTCATCTTACATAGGTGAGTGATTATGCACATGTTGAATCCTCATTTCTAAAGACGGTCATGTAGTATCAAGTCCTTGTACACCATCCTGAACCTGCGTTTTACTGATATTGTCAGAGTGTTCAATGATTTTGATAACTCTCATTTCTAGTTAGTTTTCTGCTAAACAATTTTGGTTTAAATAAAGTTTATTTTTTCTATCATCTGTCTAATTTGATTTTGCGAGCCTCTGTGACAGTATGATAAATAGCAAGTGCATCACTCTGTACCAGTAACACACAGTGGGTTAAACTGCTCAGGAACTTGAATCCAGAGAATTCAGCTATGTCTACAATTTATGCATATTTCAATCAACTTTTACTGCATTATATTATGTGTTCTTCTATATGGTTACTATCTTCAATATGATTCCATCATACACTTTCTATTTCTAATTTCTACTTTGTCCTTAAAAAAAGTATGTAGAAAAGTTTCAGTCATTGTTTGTTTTGTGTGCAGTTCACACTACAGGTCTTTAGAAGACATACAGACATTTAGGGGCCTTTAAAACCTCCTCTTCAAAATGCTACTTGTCTTTCAGTAAGCATACGCTTTGACTAGTACTTTGCCAAACATCAGAAATCTTATTTCAGTATCTAACTACTTATCTGTCATATTATAAAGCCCATCTCATTTCAGCACAATTATAATATTTAGATTTCACATTCTTATGTTTACATAGGTTAAGTTACAGTGATGGAATATTGGAATTGTGAACACCTCTTTTTAGTCTGATTTCTCTTATCCTAAGGAAATTAAGCTTATGTGATTATTCTGTTCCTGGCTGGATGCACAAAACACTCTGTCTGCCTTGCTTCATTTCAACATCTTTTGAACTCTCTGCTCAATCTCAGTCAGAATTTCTAGAAAGATCAAAACATCATACAGATCAAGGTGATCAAGATGTTACAGGGATCATGGAAATCAAGATGTGTTTCAAGCTTCTGAAAATAGCCATCCAAATGAGAAGAAAAACTTACATATTGACCTCATACAGTAAGACTTCAGCGAATGTTTAAAATTAATTAGACTGGAGAAACAAGTTTTTAACTGGATTTGCACCAGATACCAATGAATCCAACCACATGACAAAAAGAAAATCAAACTTTGTCAGTTCCAGTGTTCTTGAAAGTTGTTTCTAAATGAATCACTTGTAAGATGGCACCTTCAACATTCACTTAAGGATATGATGGGCACTGCTGCAATAACATAACTAGTTTATTTTCTCAGCTTTGCTGTATTACTTTGCCCAAAACTTTATCCCTAGAATCCTCAGCTTTAGTATTTTCATGGGGTTTTGTGTCCTGCCTTATGCTTGTATTTGTGACAAACTACATTTATACAAGGATCTGATCCAATAAACAACGAAGACATTACATTCATAAATGCTAAAGTTTTTTTTTTAAATGAGGACCCAGGATAACTTTGCAAGACCTTTGTAACCCTAGCAGAATATTAGACAAAGGAAACCCCAAGTCTGAAACTCTGTATTGCATGTGACTTGCTGGAGACAGCTGAGTTGGAGAATGAAGGTGGCTGCCATCGGTCAAAGCGGGTCCTCCTGACCATGTAAGTTGAGGGATTTAAGAATATACAACTTTGGAAGCAATGAGTTGGATCTAGCCGGCAATGAAGCTGACAGTTGCCATGAGGGTTGGACAGACGAGATGATAGTTTTCATGTTTGTTATTCACTTATACATATTTTACTCTCTAAGTTATCTAAGATTATCTTTTTAAGTGTGGCATAAGAGAAGCATAACGCGATGCATGATATGCCAACTGTTTCTAAAGTTTTAATTCCATGCTTTGCCGGTTTTAAATATACTTTGTTTCATACAGGTACCTGAAAAGGAGAGGAAATAATGCAATCCTAACAACAGGTATCTGAACACAAAGAAATTCAGAAAGATATCAGCCCTTTTCACGGTGCCTAGATAGAAGTGTCCACACTAAAGAGGTGTGTTACTATTATGCTGGATCCATACAACTGGAAAAGCCACAAAATCATGAGAGAAATCTGGTAAGGGTCTTGACCATAAAGTGAAAAAAAGAAAATAAAAAGAGTGAAAGGTAAAAGAAACCATACTTAAAATACATATTCCCAGAAGGGTTAGTATTTTATGCAGGTTTTTTATAAAACTGCTATTTCTCTTTGATGTATTAAATTGCTTCAGAAACCCACCTGGAAAATAATCCTATTTGCAACTAAAAATTAAATTTAACTTTAAAATTTTCTCCTTCAGGAAAGGTCTTTAAACAAAATATTGTTTTTCACACTCAGCTGTTTTCTTCATGTAACTACAGGTGTGTGCCTTCTAACTTTTACCCTCCTTGGAGTGGAACGTATCTTATAGTTTCACAAACCCTGAGAAAACATCTTATGAAATGTAGCTGCTCAAAAGTTCTTGATTACTAAATGGTATTAAAAGCAGATGTTTCAATGCAATTGATTAGGAAATAACAATTATATCACCCTCAGTGGGGTTCAAGTCGCTTAACATGTCAACAACGTGGTTTACTTATGAACCATAACATCTTCATGTCACTATAGGGAAAAAATAATTTTACGGCATGAATTATCTGACTCATTTTAGTTATCTCCTTTAGGAAAGGCATAGTGCCTTAAGGACTCAACATCAACATCAAAGACAAATTTGGCTAGCTACCTCAGCTGTATATTGCAAAAGTTTACATTTGGTCAAACAAACGCACTTTCTCACTAAAGGCCTCCTTCACAGCTGATACTGGACAGGTAAGGGGATTATTCCATGGAACTAAAAGAAAGGAAAAGACAAATGGGATCACTGCCCGTGCCTAACTGTCTTAAGCAATTTTAGGTGCAAGCATAGTGCTGCTATAGTGATTTCGAGGTTATGATCTCTATTCACCTTAAAAAGTAGAAAGGTTATACTGCAACTATGTGTCATGAGTGGTGTTTCCTATACTGGGTTTCTAATACTTTGCCATCTCTTAGAACACCTATTGCAGAGTGCTACAATCACAGGTGATTTTCTTTCTCATGGAGGAGGTGTTAAAAGGAATGACAGTATCTAAGTCATGTCCTGGTATGGAGTCATGACATGACTGCAACATGCATCTTGAGCTGGGTTTCTAGATGTTGTTATACGCATGCATCCTGTTACAATAAGAGATATCTTGCAAAGCAAAATATTCTGATTTGACCTTATTGAAACATTTCTTATTTGCTTACATGAAATTATATGTCATCAGATTTGAGACATTTCTGTTCAATGTTTCAAGTTCTGTGAAACAGGATTTGTAAGAAAAAAAATCCTGAAGAATTAATATGTTTTCTGCATTTTTCTTCTTTTGAATTTATATGATCTCTGTCTTCTGTAATTTTGCAGCACACATTTTTTCATAGAGGATACTACTAGGTTTAAAATAAAGAAAGGGAGAGAGAAACAGAGAGAGACAGAGGGAAAGAGGTGGAGAAATGCATCATTTATAGATCTACTTCAAAAAAATCTGGCTACTGCACAGTAGCTGGCAAATAAAAAGTCTCTTTTTTTTTTTGCCAAAATGCATATGCTATATGGTTGCCAAAGACAAACCATCTGCAGTAGATGTCCTTTGGGTAGGTAATATCTTGTTTCCCAAATGACCAGTTTTACTGTGTCCAGAATAAAGAAGTGTATAGAAAACAAATAATATGTTAAAATAAAGGAAGAGCAGCTTTCCACATTTGAAAGCTGAAATTATACACATAGAAAGAAACACATTTACAAAAAAAAAAAAAAAAAAAGAAGAGACTTTTTAATAATGTTTTCCTAAATACAGATTAAAATTTTAATAACATTTCTTCCTGGTAAGCCTGTAAGCATTGTCATGGTAATCATCCACTTAAGTTGTTTTAACTTCTCTACTGGAAAAGGTTCTCAATGCCTTTACAGAGATTACACAGTAGCTAAATATTGGGCCAGATTTTCATAGTCTCATAGAATCATAAAATGGTTTGCTTTGGAAGGGACCTTTAAAGATCATCTAGTTCAATCCCCCCTGCCATGGGCAAGGACATCGTCCACTAAATCAGGCTGCTCAAAGCCCCATCCAACCTAACCTTGAACGCTTCCAATGATGGCACATCCACAACTTCTCTGGGCAACATGTTCCAGTGTCTCACCACCCTTATCGTAAAAAAATTTTTCCCTGTGTCCTGTCTAAACCTATCCTCTTTCAGTTTGAAAACCGTTGTCACTTGTCCTATCACTACAGGCCTTGGTAAAAATACTCTCTCCATCTTTCTTATCAACCCTCTTTATATATTGAAACGCCGCAATAAAGTCTCTGTGGAGACATCGATTGATTCAGTATTTATGTGTTTTAGTAGTCAATAAAACTGTTTTAAATCGTCTCCAAATTGATGGTAAATCCTGCAAATGGATTAGAATGCACATATTGTAGAGCAATATCTAATTTTTTATGAATGAATTTGAATTAATTTACATATTATGTGGTAATTTGTTAATTAAAAAATTTCATTTAAATAATTACTTTTGATCACTTATCTTTTAGATATCATTGCTATGTTATCATACTGGATATCTATTTCACAGTTTTAATCCAAATATAATTAAATTCTACGTCGTTACAAATAGCACTTGTTCATTGTAGTTTCACACTGGCTTGCAAGATTAAAGAGACTCTGATATAATGACTTCAGACCCAGCACACTGGTTTTCATTTATTACTGAAGCATGTAATTGTTCCAGTTCACACAGCTGGTTTACTTGTTTAAATCCATACTGCACTTTAAGCATCTCTATATTCTTATTGTTTGCACCTCTTTCCTCTCTTCTGAGATTCGTAGACAGTCATATTCAGCTTTTAGATGCCTTGTGAAGTATTTACTTACCCCTCTTTTCATATTAGTTTTCAAATCGCATCTACTTTTCCCCTCCAATTTACTCCATCAGCAGTGATTAATACTACATTTTTTCTACATTGCTTTTGGACTAAAAAAAAAAAACAAACTAAACAACAACCCCCCCCCCCCCAAAAAAAAAGAAACCTTAAACCCCCCAAAACAGCCTCACAAAGGGCTTGCTAGTGCATAGCAAATAAAATTACTTGCTAAATGTGTTAAATCTGCACTTTCATTATGTGAAGTAGTATGATTTTCATGGTCTTAATCTGAAAATATGAAACATACCAGCTTTTTTTGCTTTTTTTTTTTTAATGAAATCTATTATAGCACAGAATTTAATAATACGTTCTCCATTAACATCTGTCTGTCAATAAATATTTTCTAAGTGGAATCTTTTAGATGACACTTCCATAATACATCACTTCTTGACTGAACTGGTCAAAGTAATGCAACTGTTGTTTATTAAATACACAATTAATTACATCAAAGTAAGTTTAAACCCAGCCAAAGACTTCTGTGAGAGCTTGTGATCAATACAAAATTATAATGTCTCTCATAGGGATGTGTCTATCACAATTTTGGTATCTGCATCTGAACTAATTACCCCTAGGTTTCCTCTACAGAAAATGGAGACAAATGGGCACTTTAAGATTGTAATTTCTCTAACTTATTTTAGGTGTTTATATAGGGACTAGATTTATCATACCAAAGGTCCAATGTCCATTTAGGATAAAGGAAGAATGTGGGTAACTAACTTAGATATAGATATCAACATCATGTGTGGCAGGAATCTCAACCTCACTGTGACTCTCTCCTCTCAGTTTTTAAACCTACTAGTGTTAAAAGCTCTTTGAACAATCTTTGATAACAGAAATAAGTATGATGATGGCATTATCTGCTGAGTGATACGGAGAGAAGTAAAAAAAAAAAATAAAGGAAGAGTGAAAATCCATCCAAAATGTGGAAGTAATATGTGAAACATCCAAAACCAAAGAAGGAAAACTGTATAATTAAGGGGGATGAAACTGTTTCCCACCTTCTATCAAGAACAAAATTTGTAAAATGTGATGAAAGCCATATTTCTAGCTGAGCAACTCACGCATATTTCCTTCCCTTTCTTCTTTCCCCAAAAATGTCTAAGACTGGAATTTTGTCAGTATTTTCATTTCAAATTATGAATAAGGTGTCATTTTAACTACTACATTTCTGTTGTTCTTTTTAATTTCCTTTGTTGTTTTTACATTTTTCCCTTTTTCATTTTTCCTTTTTCCAAACAATTACTCTCTATGTTTCCCTTTGTGCATGTTCCCTGTGTGTTTTTACCTTTGTGTGCTATTAAAAAAATTCTTAATATATAAAGATTGCTCATCTACTTCAAAGTGATTAACTACATCAAAAAGCAGTGTCTATATTTTTTGCCTTTCTTGATTCATACTTGCATACGTATATACATCCCCACAAACATGTTCTTTTGTGTATATATATTTCCAAATATCTCTTGAAGGCCAGGCACTCAAGGTGATGGAAACCAATTTGAAAATGATGCATTTGTAAAACTATCTGCGTAAAAAAGGGCACAGTATCCACCTTGAAAGAAAAGAAAATAATCTTTCTTTTTCTCTATGCAACAAGAAAATCAGTGTTTGCTACATTTTTCCCCCAGTTCTTTACTATCTGAAATGCCTTTATAGCTATCTATGAAAATATGATTCCCATTTTCACCATGCTCTCAATTTTGTCAAAAGATCTCACTCAAATAACTGTATTGAAAGTAGTCAGTTTGCATACTAAAAGAAAGAAAATATCACACTTTCTGTCTGAATCTGGAAGAAAATATGGTAATTAATTACATATACTTTATATGATTACAAATACAGACTATAATTATTTAATTGTACATTTATGATATATTTTTATATATTTTTAAGAACAACTTGATTGTGCATAGATACAAACCAATTCTGTTGCATAATTCCTTTTTCATCCTACCCCTTCTAATAATAAAACTCACAAAGTTCAAAGATATTGGTTTTTTATTTTGATTTTTTTGTACTTATTGTGTGAAATGTTTATAGAAAGTTGTTGTACTCTCTGATGTCAGGTATTTGTATCAGGTACTTCTTTGTTTCAATTTACTAGACATTTTGAATCACACCCTTCCAGTGACAGTGATTGATCAACAAGGAAAACAACAATTTTGTTTCCACAGAAATTGAGAAAATTTTCCCTTTGCACAATACTCACTAGAAATGTCTATCACAAAAAATATCTTTCTTCATAATATTTTGTTTTCCTCCTTGCTCTATGGACTGTTTACCATGTTGTATCACATGTATCTTCCTCACATTGTCTCAACTTGTTGCACAAGTCTTTACCAGTTCCCAGCCCTCATCTCAACTTGGAAAGTTACAATTATGATATTTTTGCAGTATGAATCATTATAATCTTTAATATATTTCACACTCCTGAATACTTTGGAAATAGCTGAGACTATATGTTTTATGCATCTAATTGTGATCGTCTCTATCACTTTTGGAGATACATATCTTGCTTTTTTGACTATGACTTTAAATTATCTGAATTGTGACCAGTATTTAAGACCTGAAGTAGATGGTGAAAACGGGCCACAGTATGGTTTGCATTATCACATTATGTGGGGCTAGCAAGTAAACTTTTTATTCTTTGCTCTGCATTTCTTAATCTGCTTTCTGTTGTTAGAGCAGGTTCTAAAAAGTTGATATCTTTCCTCTGAAAAAAGTTGATTTGTTAATTTATTTATTTTAAAAGTAAACAAGGAAAACTTCAGCCTTAGTGTATTTGTTCCAAAACCAGAAAAAAAAGTAGAATACAATAGGTATGCACATATATTTTGAGATAACAGCAAGGGTGTAAATCAAACACCAAGGTACCTAGATTACAGGGCTTCTGTGTTTCAGACAGACAGGAACAAAATCCTAGATCACATAGCTGAAAAGTTCTTCTTTGAACCAGCGCTTTGTGACAGGCAGGTTACGTGATATTTTTCAAATATATTGAGATCTTTGTAAAACTTGGTTTGTGTGATAGAAGTCTAATTGAATGACACTATTACAGCGTCAAGGAGGGAAAAAACACCCCACAAACAAACAACTGTGGGGTTCATTCCACAAATATCTGAAGATGGTGTTAATACAACTTGCCAGCTAGTGGTAGCTAGTGGTCAGCTATTCTGCTGACCATTTCTTCTGAGCTCATAGGTAATGCACACTGCTGTTGGTTTGTATGTCATGCAAAATCCTATTTTAACTAATCTCCCTTAAACAGTAATAGGGAGTTTGGTTAAATCCATACCACTTGGAATCATTTGGCTGCCACATTTTTTAAATCTTTCCTAAAATAAACCATCATTATTTCCACTCAGAGATACCTTAATAAGCATCACTCATATTTTACCGGAAAACTGTGGTGGAAAATACTTGGCTATGTCTATACTAGTAGATTAAATATGCCCAAGAGTGTTCACGAGCGTTGAAGCTGGCTAAACAGAGTGGCCTGCATCTGCACTAGAACGCTTTTTTGGCTTTCGGTGTAAGGTTACCGCATGAGAATTGCCTATGTTGAATAGCCGTTGGAAAATTCAACCTCCCACATCATGCCCAGAAACTGTTAGGGACATTGCTAGTAGCTGTAAGACAAAACATGTTTAAGGCCCTTCTAACATGGCAATAGTATATGAAGTTGTATTTCAGAACCCAAGAATGCTCCTGAGCGCTGTGTGCTGTCTTATTAAAGGCACAGACTCTGGTGCTTCCCGTAAGATCCCATTTAAATGAGTAATACATTGTGAACAGTATCTTCTCCTGAAAAAACATTGTCTTTGTTTAAACACTGACTGTGTTTTGTAGGATTTAATTCTCTCTGATGGCTGAGAGTCTTTCTCTTTGTATTTTGTTTTATTTTCTTTGTTTCTCCTTCAGTATGACTCCCTGTTCTATAACAACTAAACGAAGATGAAAAGAGAAAAAAAACAGCAACTTTACATAAGGGTTTAATATATGAGGTTTTTTTCATTTGTTTTTCAACTCATTCATTTTCTAGTAAGTATCACAACATAATGGCACAGATTCTGTAGTGGTTAGTAAAATAAATTAACAGAATATATAATCCCGCAGATTTCATAGATCAAAAAAACCCTGAAAATGGGCACATTTTTGTTATGACTGCAGAGTTTGCTTCCAATGACACAGTACATTGGTTCCCACAGATGTCACAGATTAATTTTTTGCGTAAAAATGGAAAAAGAACCCCTTAGCATTCATTATACAATTAAAAAGAAAAAAAGAAAACAAAACAAAAAAAAGGAATATCCACTCATTTCCAAATTCTGCTCCTCTTTTATGCCCAGAAGATTACATTATTCTTATTAAGCCTGATGTGAGCATTTTAGATAAGGGAAAACAGAACCTATACCTATATGTATATGATTATCTAAGTCTTAAAAAAATTCTTTATATGACTCCTTATAAGCATAAAACTTCCTGAAACAACCTTGATTTTTCACAAGACAGTTACAGAATTTTCAATCATTTCTTCTTAAAGAAAGCAGATTCTACTGCAAGCAAGAAAAATATTAACCCGTTTTTATTCCCCTTGTTACATGGTCTTCCATAATACAGGAAAGAAACAGTCTTTGGTGTCTCATAGATTAGATTTTATAAGTTTATATGAACTTAGGGGAAGGCTTCCTTTTTAACTTGTCTTCTTCCCATATTGAGAGCAAACAGTCCCCTATTTCAATATAAATGGATCATTTTAATCTGTGCAACATGACTCAAGACAGGGAAGAAAGAAGACAAGCCTGTCTTGAGGATAATACAATCTACCATAACTACACATACATAAACATATTTGATTTGGATGAAACAAAGGCACATAATAGTCCAAGTGCAACAGAGAGTATATTAAACACGAGATTTATGCATTACTCAGCACCACCAAACAAGTACTGACTGAAATTTCTTATGGTAGAAATAGAAACACTAGTAACAGTGAGGTAGTAGAAATGCATAGGTAAAGTGGCGTGCCAAAGCAGTAAGTGCTTTAATTCAGTTCACTTTGATGATCTTATTCCTTTGATTGTAGTAATGGAAAGATGAAATATTACAAATAATAGAAAAAAAAGAGTATGTTTAGAATACTGAGAAAATATATTTTTAACAATTATATTTTGTATGAAGTCAAGAAAAGAAAAAAAAAACCAACAGCATCTGTGATAGAAGAAATGAAAGATGATCAAATCTGAAGCAATAGCTTGAAAATATCACATGAGCAAGCAATGTGCCCCCAACACAAAGAAAGCCAGTGACTGCCTGGGCTGCATTAGTAAAAGCATTTCTAGCACGTCAAGGGAGGTGATTCTTCCCTCTGCTCAGCCATGCTAAGACCACATCCAGATTTCTTGGTCTATCTCCAGGCTTCCCAATACAGGAGAGACCTAAACATACTGGAGGGAGTTGAGTAAAAGGCCATGAAGATGATTAGGGGACTGGAGGATCTGACATATGAGGAGGTGCTGAAAAAGCTGGGACTGTTCAGCCTGAAGAAGGCTCAAGGAGGTACTATAAGTGTGTATAAATTCCTGATGGGGAGGAATGATGAAGACAGAGCAGACTATTCTCACTTGTGCCTAGTGACAGAACAAGAGACAAACTGAAATACAGGAAATTCCATTTAAACATATGAGAATACCTTTTTAAACTTTTTTAACTGTGAGGGTGGTCAAAGACTGGAATTGTTTGCCCAGAGGGTGTTTACATCCTTGGAAATCTTCAAAAGCCATCTGGACATGGTCCTGGTCGACCAGCTGTACATTGTCCTGTTTGAGCAGGGAGGTTGGACCAGATGACCTCTAAATGCCCCTTCCAACTTCAACCATTCTGTCATTCTGTGAAAAGCTATGTAATGAAATACAGAAAGGAATTAGAGATTTTCCAGGAAAAAAAATTACGATACTGATAAAGAAGTATAATTGAATGGGGAAATAGCTATAAGGCACTTAATTTGGCTGCTTGGAAAATAGAAGCTTCAATGTGGGATCTTTCATCACATAGATGTAATCCAAAGCTCACGGAAGGAAAGAAGGAAGGAGGAAGAGGAAGAGGAAGGAAGAAAATAAGTATCAGAGGTTCCTTAATGCTTTACAAGGAACCTGGTTTCTAAAGTCTCTCATTAGAAAGGAAAAAACTAAAGCAAAAAAAATGTTAAAAAATAGGCACTCAGAATAGATACCTTACATACAGATGCACACCTATATTCACTATGTAATTTAGATAATTTCACAAATATTTTTGAACATTTACATATCAAATAATTTTAATAATTATTTAGATATGTTAGTAAAATATTAAACATACACAATTTATTTAGAATAAAAGTCACATTACTAGCTGGTTCTGCTGAAGTGGATAAAACATTTTCTTGTTGTGAACTTTAAAGGTACATCATTCCATTATCTAAAACAGTTCAAAGCAGAAGAATTGCTCACAGATGATTGAGCAATCAGTACAAGAAAATGTACTTTAATATCTATGTCAAAACACAGATAGTTTCCATGTACAATTAAAGCTTTTTAGAGATAAAATGAGTCTCTCTAAGTTTGACTTTAAAAAGTTATTTACATAGATGACTTTTCAAGCATCATTCAAAGTTTTAACTAAACTGCACTTTAAATTAAAAGAAAGGTGTTTTAATTTCTAAATTACACCAGAGCATTCATGTATGCTTGGTAAACAAAACTAAATGCATTTTAAAGGTGAAACAAATGAATCTTTAGTGCTACTACCTATATTCTGGTTATTTTCTGACAGCAGAAGATACCATTGTCATCAGAAAGGCAGGAAACCACGTCACATGATCCAGATGCAGAAACAGCCGAAGAAATACAGAAGTTTGAAAACAGGATACACACCTTGGTATCATAGTGATAAAGAGTTTTAAACAATTATATTTTCATTTAACCAAAATGGAAATACAGAAAAATAAAATAATCAGAACCTAAAATATTTTTTAATAGGAACTGCCTGTGGATCTAAGATTTAGAAATGGCTGCAAATTTCAAAATCTCCATTTTTTTTGAAATCTACAACACTTATTTTTCATTCCATTGATTTGTAAATTACCCATATACATTAATCACATTTAAAATGTTCCCATATTTCACATGGTCTTTAATTTGAGTAATAAGTCATCTTCAATATACAGCACTGTCTCTGTAGTTATCTGTTTCAATCATTTGTGTCATATTCCTATCTTATTTCTTAAACACGGTGGTAATTTAAAACAAACCCATATGGTGGAAAGTAATCCAAAATTACTAACATCATATCTAAAATAATTTTTATGTTGATTTTTGATATTGCACATTTTATCGTCTCTTTCCATTTTTTACAGAATTTATCAGAATTGTTTCTTTTCTGATTTTTCTGATTTCTGGGAAATTACATTTTCCTCCAAATAACCTAGTGATTATTATTTTTTTTAAAATGATTTATAGAAGTCCTTTATTTATTTCAGTATTTATTATTCCTCTGTGTAGCACAGAAACCATGATTCCTTGCAGTTTCTTATGGACATTGTTTAAGATTTTTCTTCTAACTCCCACTCACCTTGAGGATCAATAGCAGATATTCACATCATCTTTTCCTTTTTGTCTTTCCTAAAAACGACTAAGTAAATATTTCACTGCTACTTTTTGCATGTTCAGATAGGTTGTTTGAGAACTACTGCTATTACTGCACCTATTTTTCTATTAACTTAAAAAGTATCTGGAGTGTTCACAGTCAAACTCCGGAAATCTTTTCATCTAACATCATACACTAACTCATATATACTGTTACTTAGAGTACGACTCCTGAATTGTTCTGTTTATGTTTTGTTCTCTGAATCTTCACTGTTAACCTTTATAGCAGACCTGGTCTTGCACAAATATAACCATGGGGTTAATTTTTGCACTCAGAGTAGTTCTGTTGCAGCCAATAAATACACAAATGTCTGTACAGTAACGCATCTGAACTGTTGTAGGAAGGATCAAGATACGATTACATGGTTGACATAATCAAATACCTTGTGATAAAAAAGTTGTATTGCAGACTGATCCAACATGTGTTTTTTATTTTCTAATGAGGCCCTCATTTGGATCGCAAATACGTGCTTATATCATGGAAATTTTTACTCCTATTAGCTAAGCCTCTGAAGTCATTTCAAGGCATATGTATTTGAACTGTTTTATTTCCTTTTCTTTGAACACTTTTCAGAACACTGGACTTTATAAACTATATTTAGAATCAGCAAGATTGATTTAGAACAGAAATACTCCTTTCATGAATGAATTTTAAAATTCCATTACATATCATAAGTGAAATTTCTCTTTATCTAGAAAGAAGGTTTTTTATGAAAACACTCTTGAAACAGCAAAGTCACATTTGAGCATAGTCTCAACACTAGAGTTAGACAGCAACTTCAACACTTACTTTGTATTAATTAATCCAACAACTTTAAATAATTAATGGAAAATCTACTGAATTTACAGTTCTATAGCACAGATTTTGGCTATTTTTAAAGTGAAATTATATTGTTCTTTCACTTGGCACAGTGTAGATAACAAGCAGTTCTTTACCTAAGTAAGAAAACTGTGTAATGAAAAAATCTGCCTTCCCTTTCTGAGCCCACTCCTTTTGTTTTCTCCTGAAACTTGTGCCTGATATTTCGTTACCAGCATTAAACTTGTGCTTGACATTTACTTACCCCTATAGGAGGAGACAGGACCTGTTTTTAGGCTCTCCGAAGGTTTATTGTCACAGGATCCAATAAGCAACTGTATGAACTGCTTTGGTGACAAATCCTACAATTAGGTCTGTCCAAACTGGCTTCTGTAGAGTCCTGTTAATCTTCCCTCACGTTCCAAACGAGTGCTTATGTTTATTGATATTGAGATGCCTATAGGACCATGATGCTAGAAGTTTAAGTTCTTCAGTAAAGATATCCTCTTTTACAGATTTAATTGATTACATAATATAATGAGCTACTTCACACAGAACAAATGAAATTGATTCATGTATGCACATATATAGGACTAAATATACTAATAAGGTATGGCATCAGAAAGAGAGCTTAAAGTATCATCAATGTAAAAAAGATAAGATCTTTGTAACTGTTAGAATCTCTAGCAAAGTGAGTAGAAGGTGAAAATGCTGTGAGAAGCCTAAACACCTCTTTTTGGAGATCCACACACTGAAGCACACCAGCTATATACTCGTTCTGTACATTTATGCCCAAGTATTTGATCTTCTGAATAAGATCAGACAGCATGTTGGGCTATACTTTTGTTTTGCCATTCAATGTTTACAAAACCATTTCTACCAAAAATAATCTAGACAATCAATTAAATATGATATATAAGCAGAATGTAATACCATATTAACTGTCACATCGTATGTAACAGAAAGTAGTTACCTTATTCACACACCTGCACCTATCTCCATAAGAAAGAAAATCAAAAGACATCCTTACCTGACCTTTATAGTGACTATAGCTAAGTTAAACAGAGAGTTGTTGTGAACGGAGTTAAATCCATTTCGCGGCCGGTCATGAGTGGTGTTCCCCAGGGCTCAGTTTTGGGGCCCGTCTTGTTCAATATCTTTATCAACGATCTGGATGAAGGGATTGAGTGCTCCCTCAGTAAGTTTGCAGACGACACCAAGTTGGGCGGGAGTGTTGATTTGCTGGAGGGTAGGAAGGCTCTGCAGAGGGACCTGGACAGGCTGGATCGATGGGCCAAGGCCAATTTTATGAGATTCAACAAGGCCAAGTGCCGGGTCCTGCACTTCAGCCATAACAACCCCATGCAACGTTACAGGCTTGGGGAAGAGTGGCTGGAAAGCTGGTGAAGGGTTTGGAGAACAATTCTTATGAGGAGTGGCTGAGGGAACTGTTTAGCCTGGAGAAGAGGAGGCTGAGGGGAGACCTAACCACATTCTACAACTGCCTGAAAGGAGGTTGTAGTGAGATGGGTGTTGGTCTCTTCACCCAAGTAACTAACGATAGGACTAGAGGAAATAACCTCAAGTTGCGCCAAGCGAGGTTTAGATTGGATATTAGGAGAAATTTCTTTACTGAAAGAGTGGTCAGGCCTTGGAAGAGGCTGCCCAGGGAAGTGGTTGAGTCACCATCCCTGGAAGTATTTAAAAGATGTGCAGATGAGGCACTTAGGGACATGGTTTAGTGGTCATGGTGGTGTTGGGTGGGCAGTTGGACTGGATGATCTTAGAGGTCTTTTCCAACCTTAATGATTCTATGATTCTATGATTTACTAGTCTGAAAAGTAAACACACACGTACCAGTGCTCTTTCAGTATTTACCACAAAGGTTCTTTAATACCACTGAGTTATGAAGTCAATAATGAACCTCTCTGAACTACCCAACTAACAAATACAGATCAGTTGAGTCTTGTTTTATTTTGGTGTCACTGTAGAACAAAAATCTTACTTTCTCACACAGATTCCAAAATAATTTATGAGCTATGTGTCATAGTTTTTATTTTAGTTTCAAAGATCACCCTTTGAAGTCAGTTGCATAGGAAGAAACTCACATCCTTTTTCTTTATCATCATTAGTCTTTTTTTAGTTATCTTTAATATATCCATGACAGAAAGTACAGTTCATTGTGACCCTGAATGGAACTCATCTTCAGATGTGGTATTCAAATTATTTTTACTTCTCAAATTAAAAAGGAGGAAGATTTTAATTCTGACGATGGCATGAAAGTGGGAGAGACAGTTACTGTTTCAGGCCTGGAGGGAGCTCTCTGAACTGTAGTCAAGAAAAGAATAGGCCTTTTCATGGTCTTCTTTTAAACTGTAGCACTGTTATTTTAAAATCGACAGCACCGCTTGTTTTCCAGACGACACTTTGATACCATGCACTACCACTTGCCAGTTGATAGCAAATACTATCAACTGGCACATTTACTTTCTGTACACTTGAATAGTGAACTGGAAATCCAGCCAGTTATTCATTCAAAATATAAACAATTGTATCCATTACTTGACCAACTTCTCACTCCATATTTTGAGCCAAAATTTGAACTAATTTAATGGAAGAAATCCATGAAAGAAAAAGAGATTCCTCTTATTTTTTCTAACTGAAAATCTAAATGATGGAACAAGTTCCTAAAGCGTCAGAAATACACAAGGAAAGTATTGGCCTGTCCACACTGGAACAAAAATCTGCTTGGAATAAGACTTTCTTGGGTGGAGATTAAAGTATTTCATATCTTCAGTGGATTTGCTGAAGGAGCACAGTAACACACATCTTCACTGATAGGCTATAGACAGAAACAATGATGTGCTTTTACTCTTAATGATTAGAAACTCAGTTTGTTTGGGCTTTGCTCAGGGATCAATACTCTAAAATGCTGCTGAATATTACTAGCACAACATTTGAACAAGATATGATCAATAATATTTTAATAACATAATCACAAAAAAGGTCTCTGTGTGGTAAAGAAGTAAATTAGTAATAAATAGTTGGGATATGAAATCTATGTTAAAAGGAGTTACTTACAAGTGTCTACATAAACTGAAAATAAACAAACACAACATTTACAGATCAATGACTGCCAAAACCAACTTCGTAAGCATGTTTTACAATACTTCACTTATGTCTCAAATTTTGATTATGGAGGTAAAAACGTTACATTACTGTTTCTACTAAGAAGTCAGTTGAACAATCTACTTATGTTAAAGAAAAATATTATGTCTTTTAAAGCCTACTTCTAGAAAATTCATGAGTGGAAAGAAAGTGTGAAAAGATCCTATGCAAAATAATCTGTGATTATCTCATTGAAGTTCTCTCATTTAGTTGTATGCTTCATTGCCTTCCCTCTCACATAGTCAACTACATACATAAAAGCTGAATACAATTACATATGAACCTTTGTAACTCTAACTGAGTTTTTTATTCAATATTTGCATAAAAAAAAGAAGTGGATACTATTACACTAAATTTGCACAGTCGAAGTATCATACAGTCAGAGCTAGGGATTCCCATGAAAAGAATCTTTCATAAACACTATACATAACTGACCCAGAGTTCTCTAATCTGTGTTCCTAGTTACAATACTGTTCTGATAGGTAAGTTCTAAATAATGAGGTACTAAAATTTATGCAGCAAGCAGACTAACGCAGACCTAGATTTCACTTTACAAGTGGTAGCTTCGTTTTAGTGAGGAATCTTAAAATAAACAGATGTTTATTATTACTATATTGTAATTTAAATATTTTTGACACAGGAATTATGACCAAAATCACCTATAAAACCAGTGCTCTTTTCTCAGCATAGCAGTTTATTAACCAGAGATATGGTTATCACCTTATTAATAGAAATTGCTCTAAAGTTATTATTGTGCTGACATTTTTTAATGATAACCCCTAAAATAAAAAAAAAAAAAAAGAAAAAAACTGTGGAAAGATTTTTTTTTTTTTTAAGAAAACCTTGAATTCCTTTATTGTCTATATCTATTTGCAAGGATACTTTTCCTCTTTTATCTATTTCTTCACTCACTATATCATACCTATTTTCCTTAAGGTCATATCCTCCCACCTTGTATAAAAATAAAATCATTATCCTAAAGACACATGCTTTTCTGCATTATTCTGTATGGTGTATATTTTGCATTATAAGACTCTAATCATTATTACAGGGTGCTCAAGTCTTGTAACAACAGACACTAGAGAAAGATGATTCATAGAAAAGATCAAAAGGCAATTTTTTCTGTTTGTTTGCAATCATTTGATATATTTGGCAGTTAACTTTCTTACTTCTTCCTTCCCTCTTGCCTGATAGTATAAAGATACTTTTTCTTGTTGAATAGACAAAGACACTATGGTGAAATCTTTACTCCTGGCAAAGAATTTCAAAGTAGTCACTCTCCAAAGTCACAGCAACAAACAGCAGCACATCTGAGAACCTTAAGCTCAAAAGTAATGTCATCAAAGTGGTCCCAATTATACTTGACATATTCTTAATATTAGTACAGGATTATCATTTTGGATTCAGATCCACAGGTAGGGTAAAAATGCACAGAAATAATCCAATTTAAATCATTTGAAAGCAAAGTACCATTTCTTTGAAAAGAATAGTCAGCAAAGAATTAAATATAATATATGCTGTATGTCTCTCATGCAACTATAAAAAGGAAATATAAAGAGTGATTTATCTTTAAGAAGTAGAAAAATATGCAGAAAAAGTAAATTCATTTTTATTTCAATGATTTTGTCTTTCCTTTGTCTTCCATGGTATCCCCTGCAGGGATTTAGCAGACATTGAGAAACTACCTTCCAGGGCCTGTCATGTCCCGAACATACTAAAAAAAGAAGCATTCACATTGACCCTCGCTTCCATAGGAAATAAAATCAGGATCTCAATATTCAACCATAAAAAAACATATGATTTGAGGAAAATAATTTTTCTGTAAGTGTTCTCCAGAGAACTTCTTCAGGCTTCAATGGCTGAGCTCTCATGAAGCCTAATTCTAATTCAGCTGCATAAAATCTCATCACACTGGCCCTGCAGCACATATAGCAGGCTTGTTTTTAAAGCCCTCTGATCCATAAAAGATCTCTTGAAAATCCTCTGCCTTGACAAAAGCACCCCAGAAACTTCTGTTCAGATTCTGAAAGCAGAATGGGAGTGCTAACAAAATCCCAAAACATGTTAAATTAACAGTAAGAAGTACATCCTATAAAGCCCATAAAACAAGCTAACAGAAATGTAAATCTCCTGATGAAATTCAGAGACAGTATCAACCTGAATAATTTCATTGGTCCAGTTTCACCTGAAAATTTGAAATTTCACTTCTGGCATTCATTTAAACTCTGAGCCTGAGTTCTGGCAAACAGAATCATAAAGTTCTTGTCTGAGGACTTGACTTAAAAAATTGATAGTCAGGGTGTCACGCTAAATTTTGAAGATGTGCTGTCTCTGAGGTGAAATTACTTGTTTCTTTTCACAGTCAGTCAGGCTCAACAAGCAAGTGATAAATCTTTGTCTCAGGAACTCATGGAAGAACACTCTTCCTACCTTATTAATTCAGTACTGCTCTTGTTTAAGACTCACATTCTCTCCAGCTCAGCTATGCAATACCCTTTTCCCTAATACATTCTAGGAGTGTATTTCTTTCATAAGTTGTTTTATTCTAATTTTTTAAATGTTTAGTGACGCTGTCCAAACTGCTTATGGGGGCAGTTCTTTGAGCCATCTAACAATGTAACTGCTCTTAATTTTGTCTGGAATGATGCACAATTTTACCTCTATGGGAAGGAATCTGTGGATAGTCTCTGATATGCGGAGAAGAGGAATCATTCTGACAAAGTAGTTGCTTAAGTGCTTAGTACTTCAGTCCAAACTCGAACCTAGAATGTCCGAATGTGTTTCTAAACAGGGCAGTAATTTAACATCTGCCTAAGCCTGCCTGAAATATAAATCTCAACACTTCGGCTTAAAGCTCCAAATAATTTGGAGTTCTTAAGACATCTATTTAATGTACAGAAAATAAGTTTTTCTTTTGTAGGTTCCTGAGGTTTTTCAGTTTTGGTTTTTGGGTTTTTTTTTCCTCCTCAGGACTGAAATGAAAGACTAACAAGCTGATCATTTGTGATTATTTCTGATGACATATGGTCCTGCGTGGCTGATAATGTCCCAGAAAGCTAAGGAAACAGAGCCAAAATATGTTTTGTGCACTGGCATTTTGTAAATGCAAACAGAATATTAACATTTTATCATCTTTGTCAGTTATTCATTAGTGTTAAATGAACAAACCACATACATTTGTTTGTATCTAAAATAATTCATACAAGGCATTCAAAATTTTCAGCAGATGTCCATGTTGCAAAAATAATGTGTTTAATTAAATGTGGTTAAATAATAAGTCTATACAATTCCTCTTCTTTCCATACGTCTCCTTGTCAGAATAAAGAACCAACTTCTTTTCTCTGCCATGTGCCCAGATAGGTGACAGGCATAGCCATCTGGGCTGTGAGTTTGCTTTGCAATCCATGTGCAGAGCACTTTTTTCCCCTGTCTCCATACTCTCACACGAACACCAAATAAAACCAAGCAAACCGTAAAACCCAAGCTTTCCAGATGACTTAGTGTATTTATTCTGTTCTGTAAATAGGAAGCTATATTCTGTACATTGGAAGTAAAGAAAAATAACAGACAACTCTCTTTTCCCCTCAATATTTGTAATTTGGGCCCATAAGGCAAATAATTCGTTGCACACAAAAGACTTTTCCAGAAATAATTATTTTTGTAATTTTCAACCTTTTTTTTCTGGACCTTTGTACATCTGTGAAATTCTGCTTAGCTGACACGAAAGTAAGTTTTTTGTGAATAGTCCTAAATTGATTTTGTAGAGTCCCAGACCTCTGTTACAATCTTTTAGGGAAAATACATATATTGGAAAAATATACAATTATGCAGCTAGTGATATTTGTTCTCTTTTATAATATTTTTCAAACATCAAAGTAATTTTATTCCAGAATACTGAGCACTTTGAGGACGTATTATAACACTTGACCCTCTCAGCCAAGTTTCTGCTTGGTATAATTAACCGAAATCATTCAAGAGTACATTTTGTTCATTTTCATTAATCTCATAGGGCTCTGATAATCATTTATAAATAAGTAGTAGCAGAATTGACTGACTGAAAAAAAACCCTTGAAGTAGAACTAAATGCTTGCTTCAGACAAATCAAGATCACTTTGAAAATAGTTTCTGGTTGTCAGTGTCTGGGAAGACAGTTAAACTTATTTTTCAATACATTCAATAAGAATAATGCATATAATTTAGCACTACCAGAGCAACCTTTGATTTTCCTCCTTCTAACTTTTTGTCCTGGTTTTGGCTGGGATAGAGTTAAATTTCTTCCTAGTGCTGTGTTTTGAATTTAGTGTGAGAAGAATGTTGATAACACACTGATGTTTTTAGTTGTTGCTAAGTAGCCTGCTAGTCAAGGACATTCAGCTTCCATGCGCTAAAGAGGCTGGGAGGGAGCATAGCCAGGACAGATGGCCCAGCTGGTCAATGGGGTATTCCATACCATGTGATGTCATGCTCAGTATATGAACAGTAGGTGTGGTCCAGGAAGTAGTGATCACTACTTGGTTATCAATCAGCACGGGTGGTGAGCAATTGTATTGTGCATCACTCATTTTGTATATTCTATCATAATCATCATCATCACCATCATCATTTCCCTTCCCCCCCCCCTTCTGTTAAACTGTCTTTATCTCAACCCACGAGTTTTTCTCACTCTTACCCTTCCGACTCTCTCCCTGTCCCACTGGTGGGGGGAGAGCGAGCAGCTGCGTGGTGTTTGGCTGCCTGCCGGGTTAAACCACGACACTTTTTCATCCATAAATTGGCAATCTGAATGTTATCCTCATGCATATTGTATGTCAAATGTCAAAAAGATGTCAATACCAGCTTTGAATAAGTCCCTTTGTTATAAATGAGCATATGTTGCATATGCTGCATTTCCCTAAACTGAGGATGTTAACTTCTGAAAAAAAGATCCTGAGAATTTAGGATTGCTATTCATTTTATGAATTAATTTAAATACGTCATTTAAAATGTCATATGTCATATCAAAATTATGTCATTTTAAGAAATACCACACTTAGCATATTGTCTTCATACTTCCACTCTAATAGAAGCTAAATTTAAGTGAAAACTGCCTCAAATCAGACAGTATAGCTGTCTGCTGTGATTAAATGCAAAGTTAAGCCATTGTTCTAAATGGTTATTTTGTGACATCAGAAGAACTCAAACTGTCTTCATGCTAGAATTACAGCTGTTGAAAATTCATCTTCATACATTAATACGTATGGATTATTAGGTTTAAGTAACAACTAAGTTTTCTGGATTTGTCTTTTAGGATAACATTATGTTAATTTTTTAACCCCTACGCTAATATTATCTGCTTTAAATCTTGAATCCAGGTCAACGTAGTTTTGCTTTGTTTTTGTTTTTCAGTATTAGTGAATACTGATTTATTTTTTTGGTTCTTCTTTATATGTTTCAGTACTATTTGCATGTTTAACTGTTATATTTATTTTTAAAGGTATGTTATATATAACGTACATACATTTCTTCAGCACTTATCCATGCAAGGTTGTCTGAAAATCAGAAGTGACTCTGGGGTGTGATTAAAAACACAGTCTTCCTAACAAGGAATAATCAGAAGCCTAGAATTACTGTATTCAGAGAGAAAACGCATCACTGAGAGCTAAGCAGTGCCATCTTATTTCCACACAAGACAGAGTTGTCACAGGAGGCAAGCTGCAGCAGAGCAAAGCTGCCTGCTTCAAAGGGTTTGTCAGACCATCATGGGATTTGCCACTGAGCATGGACTTAAATACTAACCTTGTCATCAGCAAATCACAACTCGTTAGGATCGCAAGAAATCATAGTTTTCATTTGTTAATAAATGAAACATAAACATACTTGTGCTGGTCCCCACCCCACATGCACTGCTAGATACTGTCTGCTTAGCCACCACTGCTAGCCTAGGCTGAAGGTGAAATTCAACATTGCTAGCTCACATCAGAGGGTCCCTAAGTAAAGCCCAACTTCAAGTTACATTTTGGAATTAATATACCTGCAAAGACTGCATTCATTGCTATTGTTGGTGATTTTAAAAATAGCTAGCAGCTTCAATAGCAGCTGAACCACCTCAGATAAACCCCAGATCTATGAGGAACTGAGCAATATTCTGTGCTCTCTAGACAAACAAGAATATATAAAGCTTTATAAAATAGAAGCAAAACAGCCAGTGAAGTATTGTTATGCTATTTGGTCTTTGTTTACAATGGAATTTACCGTAATATCAAATATTCCACTCCATTTCACCAAACAACACATTGGGCTTGATGATAGGATGCTTAATGCAAGCTGAACAAACCTGTCTTTCTCACTTTGCAATTAGATATGCAAAAACAGAGCAGTAAAGATCAGCGAATTTCCTTTGTTTAACTCATCTTTCGCTTTTAATTCTTAAGGACAGTTTCATTATCTTTTGAGAGGTACTGACAGGCTCAGGGAATGTAGCTGTCCAGAAAGAGCAAGTTCCTTCAGTCACAGTACAATGTGGAAGTTTAGTTGGGGCATGTGATATACAAAGTGGAATAGTAATTAAGTCTGATGAGATTCCGTTTGCAATCCTCAGATGCTCTACTTGTGAGACTGACAAGTCAATTCACTCTCTGTCTGTCATGAATCCTACAACTTGCTTCCATGTGGCTTGTAATTCTGTTGTGCAGCTCCTCAAGGGGCAGAACTGGAGGTATAAACAGATCTCATGCACTTTATCATCATGGTAAATTAGTTTAAGTTTCTGAACTAAATTGCATCATACAATACTGAAAATGCCATTGCTGGTTCTGTTTTTTGGTTTGCTTTTTTGTTTTGTTTTTTTGTTTGTTTGTTTGTTTGTTTTTTAACCAGTCCTGCTGCTCCAACAGTAGTCAGTAAGAAGTACAGATGACTTAGTCTATGAAGACAATAAGCTTCAGTCTTCATGGATTTATATATGTGTGTGTGTGTATAATGAATATATAATGCACACGTATTATTTTTTTCCTTTAACTGATACAGACAGGTAAGAATTAGATCTTCTGTGCAAATTCTGAGGTTTTTTTGAAAGAAATATTACATGTCAAAGCTTTTCAAAATAAAATTTGGAAGAAAATACTTTTCAGATCAGTTAAAAGCTTTCTAGTTGCTACGACAGATGTTTTAAAATGAAAACTTAAAGTAATATATTTCAATGAAAAATCAAAGTATTAGCAAAATATTAACATATCTGCAATTCTTTAAGTGTTGTTCTAAAAAACTAAACAAAACAAAACAAAAAACTCTTGCTAAAATATACTTCATTCCTAACTATTTAGATTTCAGTAAACCAACACTTCTAAACAGCAAGATGTTTTGCAGTCCATGGACTGTCAGTTTTGTCTTCACCAAAGGCATATATAATAAATCAATCAAAAACTTGTAAAAAGACAGAAAATCGTGTTTTAGGGCATAGAGCAGACTATCGGTGATGTATTTTAGGAAGAGAATTGCTTTGCTCTGGTGATTTCGTAAGTCCATCTTTTATACACAGGCTATCTGTATGAGACAACAGACTTCAGGGGAAATAGCTATT
Source organism: Calonectris borealis (assembly GCF_964195595.1). NCBI lineage: Eukaryota > Metazoa > Chordata > Aves > Procellariiformes > Procellariidae > Calonectris > Calonectris borealis. Next base: position 168,680,306 of record NC_134312.1, read on the forward strand.
GTGCTGCTGCTTAGTTTGACTATAGCAGAACCCTGGAAAGTAATGCCTCCTGCTGATGTCACACCCTCCTGCAGTGGCCCTGATTGAACTGATATGCTAAGCATATTCTAAGTAAGCTCCTCTAGGGCCTTGTGAGGAGGATTAGTGATTATTATGCTCCACTTGGGCAGAGGCACTTTTACTGAGGTGGCCTTAAAAACATGCATGAGGGATGCAGACCACCCATGTCTTCAGAGCCATCAGAATGTGGACACTGAGACCTATTTTTAGATGATAGACACAGAAATTTTTGCTGAACCCATCTCTTAGGTTTATCCTTATCTTAAAACTGAAAGCTATAGTCCTAAATCAGGCAACTTTCCAGATAGTTTCAGGACGGGGAGTTCTGTGCCAGTGCTGTTTAGTCTGACCTTTCAGTGAGCTGCAAGTAATACATTTAGCCTTATGTGATCCAGAGTAATGGGGTGAATTTTGCATTAAAAGAATAGTTTTAAAAACTCTTCCTTCTGATTTACTTGAGAAACCATGATTTACCTGGTTTACATAACCTTGTTATGCAGTTTATTCTTGCGAGGATATTTTCCCTAACTGTTTAACATCAGCCAGTGTATGTAACTGAAGAAACAGAACTTTCAATTATTTGTCTTGAATAGAAAAGTAAACCCTTCAATTGTTTTCCACTAATTTTTATTTTTTAAAGACAAGTTCATCAGTTCAGAATTTGTCCAACATACTAGAAAACAATGTATTCACTCATTCTTCCATCTGCAATATTAAAAAAATAGTTTGAACATAGTCCTTTGGAAAAATCAGAGAACTCATTTAATGATTTCACTGTGCCTGTAACTACATCAGTCAGCCCTGCTTTGTATTATTATTCCATTTCTATATAATACTTTGGGTTTTTGAACAATGTCCAATTCTACTGTAAATCTTACAAAATAATTCTGTCAAACTTTCTCTTATTCCTTTAACATATGCTTGAAAACTGTATTTTTACAGCTCTTCACTAGTAAAAATTTCTATATAGGGCCTTTTGTCTCAGAATCACCAGCTAGTTCAAAAGAAAATATGAACATGTTTTCAGCAGTTCCTGGTGGTTTGAGCAGCTACTGACCTCTGGGTAAAAAGAATAAACAGCAGAGCTGAGAACAAAAGGAGTCCTCAGGCTACTATTAACTCACAGTAATAAGGCAGACATGATGTACTGTGGTCAGTACAAGTCTCATTTGTAGATAAGTTGTAAAGAAAGAGCATTCCATCACCAAAGAAAGGTCAAAGGTTAAAGTATGATATGATTGTTTTTAACTAATCTTCCAGTGACAAATTTCTGAAATATGAAGGAGTTCTTAGATTTCTGAAATATATTTCAGGGTATTTTTGTATGGAATTTGATGTTTCAAGATGCACTTAGCAAAGAAAAAGCTTTTTTGTAGATTTTGGAGGAAAGGGAGGGCTGAAGGGAAGGGGTTGTTAAGTTTCTTTCATAAAGTAATCAAAGTGACATTTACATAAAATCTTTACACTTTTCTTGCCCCTAATCTTTTATAAAACCAATTCCTTTTACCTAGCATAGCTAATTTCAGTAGGAGCATGAAATATAAGGAGGAAAAATTATTTTTAATAAATTACTTTGACAATTGATAGGAATATGTAGAATACCTCAAATACAATTAAATAAGGTCAGGTTATGTATGTTTCCTTACTTGGACTTGATTCTTCAATGGTATTCCTGTTCTCATGTAAATTTTCATTTTTTTCCACACAACTTCAGGGCTTGGAAAGTTATCCTTGAGAAAAGGAAGAAAGAAATAAATAGCATATAAAATGTCCTCAATTTCCTTCCTACCCAAAGCTAATAGTTGAATATTTGAAAAACATATCACTGTTAGTTTAACTATAGTTACATTTTTCTGTTGCAGTCCCTATACAACACAAGCCTTAAACAGCCTTGGGCCAACATACTATGCATGCCTTGACTATTCCTATCCAGCAGTTGTAGGAGCTGTCCCCAGTTTTTAAAACCAGAATATGTTAATGAAGATCCTGTGGCTGGATCCTGTTTCAGTGCTTTATTGCAAAACTTCACAAAAAATCCTAGTCATCTTTGTTAATATTCAAATATTCATTAAAGAATATAAATAGAAGGGCTGTGGCAAGAATGATCACTTCTGATGTTTGATACTTGGGGGATCCTGAAAAGTGAATGGAGGAGTGTCTTTCTATTACGGTTCTGAAAAACAGTGTAAGGCTATATGAACATGATTCACCACACCTTTTTATTGTAATTCAGAAATTATTTTAAGATAGGTGTTCAGGCTCCTTCAGTAGACAGTGAAGAAAACTCTTTCAGGGAGTATCTCATTCCATTCTAAAAAAAGTGTCCAAGAGAAGTGAGGTGAACCACAGAAGTTACTGATTTGCAGCGTCAACTCATAGAATTATAGGTTTGTGACAGAAATCTGTTTACCACCACTTTTAAAGTGAATAGAAATGCTATCTTTTTTGAAATAGCAAAATAAATAAGGCCTTCGGTAATTAGAAAGTCAAGGTATTGAATTAGATAGTAAAGCTGAGATATGAATTGGAAAATCCTAAATTCAGAGTTGTCATAAGAGTTTTTGCCAGACCATATTATTCCATTAATAATGTTTATTCTTTCTCAGAGGATGAGAAAGCTATTTTCTTTTAATTTGCACAATTTCATTTTATTTTCTGCTTTTGTACAGTATTCCTTTGTGACCATCTTCCTCTTATTTATCCTAAGTCAGGGACCTGATTCACCTCCCTATTCATTTATTGTCATTGCTCAATTCTGTTGAGAAACTTAGGAAGTGATATTGGAAAATTAACTAAAAGCTTCATATTCAAATATCTACCTTTTATGATCTTCCAACTCTATGGGTAATATTCTTACTGTCTAGACTATATAGAACAACACTTGCTTTTAACAATTCCGTATTAGTCATTCTCTTATGATCAAACTTGTATGTTGTTATAGTCTGCCATGATGTTAATGTTAATTTTGAGCATGCAAATTCTAGTTTGAAAAGCTTCTAATGCCTTTTACTCATCAGAATGCATATTAATAATTCTAGGGCTTGTACATGGAAACTTTTGTCTTTTGCAAAGCTACTTACATCCCAGATGCCCAAAAGAAACAAACATGTTAAGCTACCAAGGCCTGGCCTTAAATTGACCCCTGTCTCTCGTCTCCAAAGTTATATATTAAAAATGTTAAAAGCTTGATATTAATTAATTCAAATTCTTAATAATTCTACCTGTTGAGAACATCCGCTAATTCTAAATAATTCTGTTCTGAGGACATAATTACATCTCCAGTAGTAACTTCTTCAAAATCAAGAAGGTTTTCATTTGACTTTTTCTTTCCCCCTCAGTAGTGTTTCTAATGGATAGTTTAGGAATTGCTAATGGTAAATTAAAAATCAGACCCTAAAAGCAGATTTTATGAGATGGCAATTATCTGATTTAGCTGAAGCCTCCACATGAATTTGACATATTCTTCTCTCCTTTTAAAATCTGTTAAGAGGACAGACTGCATAAGGATAAACATCATATTTTTACGTTGTTGAACAAAGGGAAAAAAAGTCCTTTTTCCCAACTCACTCCCTTCAGATAAATGTCTCTAAGGCTAACATGCTTTGGAATGAATTAAGGGAGAATCTAAGTTGCTTGTTACACTGTCAAGCAAGGAACTGTAGCACTAATAAGGACAGGAGGAAGGGTGAACCTAAATCAGATGCCAAGAATTATTTAGCTTTGTCTCAAGCTATTCAACTTCTGAAGGATGAGTCAAAAAACGTAAGATAATGAGCTGAGCAAGACTGAAGAACTGCTTTTTTATGACATCCTTTCTCTTCTTCATTGTAAATATAGTAAACTTGTGAGCATTGCTTGAAACATAGCTTTTAGCCTCAAGAATAATTTCAACATAGTAAGAAGCATTTCTCAATCTCTGTGCTTCAGCAGTTGAGGATGACGTGTTGCGTGAGAAAGTTGATCAATGGACTCGGCATAGTCAGTCATATGGGTGGAACTGCTCAACAAGGTGAGCCTTGTTCTGTGTTTCCCACCATGGCTGTGCGTGAAGGCTGACAAATCTGGCATTGCATAACTTAAGGAATTCAGAGAAGAATTTTCTGAGATAGGCACTACTAACCTGAGCTTTATGGAGGAGCTGATCCATGCCTTTTTAAATCAAGCATTGGAGAAACAGTCCCTAATGGTCCTATGGATGGTAATTAAATTTTCTGGTTGAAATGTATTCAGCCAAAGGTCAGATCTCAAGCCCTCAAATCTTGTCGCAGAGCTCTGCAGTATGGCTCGACTTCTCAGCAGAGGACTGCTGCTTTGGAGGATAAGGAAACATTTACATAATAATGTTACACAACTCCACAGTTAAAAAAATCAACAACTCATGACTGACAAGGAGAAAGAATATGTGAGATCAAAGGAAGCAAAGTAGCAGCACCACTGCAAATTAAATACTCGATTACTGGATTACAATGTGGGGTTTTTTTTTTTGTTTTTTCCCCAAATACATATGCATTGGAAAAGAGGGGTTTCTGCCAGCTTATTTCATGGTGTGGCTTACCTGAAAGGAAGTCACTTTTGTGGTCTGGAAATTTTAATATAAAAATATACTCATTAAAAAAGTGAAAAAGTATATGCTAAGTTCCAATCTTACCTAAAGTGTAGATAAGTTTCTGTTTTTCTGTCAAATGACAGAATGACATTTCTGTGTTTCTGTAGTCATTACTTAATGCTCATGTCACTTAACCTCCATTAGAGTTTAACTTTGTAGTTTTGAGATTAATTACAGTTTTAAGAAAAGAAAGACAGAAATTGCATAGATATTTTATTCAAAAAGCATTTCTCCTCTCTCCTGAAGTTGTATCTCAGGCATAAGTGTTCGCATTCAGACACACTCAAAACAAAAATCTAAATTATGGTCACAGTGAGATCATCATACGATGATCTTTGCTCTCAATTTCCTTATTGTCTCACTACTGAGAAGAGGAATGCCGCAGCTCTCAGTGCCTCCTGTGCTTGCCGCAATGGCATGTGTATTTCTAGCTAAACTGTGCAGTAATTTTTTCCTATTTCTGTTAGCATCAGCTCAACAACAGTAGGCAAAGAGCATTTACAGGCACTTTGGCTAGTATCTGACTCTATAGTGAAACAAGCTTCAGCTATGGCTGTTTTGCTGGAGTTACACAAAGATAGATACTGCACAAGAGGTAATTCAGTTCAGTGTGTAAACAGGGTGATGACAGTAACAGCAACTGAATAAAGCTGTTACTTCATGGCTTCTCGTTTAGTCATTACTTACACTCCAGCAGAAAGATTTTTTGAAATTCAATACACTATTTCCTGCCCTTTTGATCTAAAAGAGGAAAATGATCCCTTCTTTTCAAAGAGCCAATGTTTAAAAGAATATAAGAATGAACATTTTACAACTGTAAACTGTAAGCATGTAAATTACTGGGAGTAGTTGCTGCCTTTGTTGCTGGAGGAAAAAATGAGAACTTTGTTTAGCTGGCGACACAGTGATTGATAAGCTATCTTGAAGGTTTTCTGGGGTTTTTTGGTTTTGTTTTTGGGGTTTGGGTTTTTTGTTTTGTTTTGGTTTGGTTTTTTAAATCGAGATTAAGATTTAAATACAGAATCCAAATTCAGTGGATTTTATTAGTTTGTAACAAAGTTGCACATCTCTTTACCTTAGAATTTGATCACACAGGCTTATATCCAAATTACTTCTGATGATTTTTAGCCAGGCATCAGATAGCTCATTGTTTCTAATCTAGGAAAGTGGGTATCCAAAGTGTGTCACTTGTTTGAATATTTCCATGCATTAGAGCTCAATCTCTGTTGTAAAAAAAATTTTAAAAAGTTAAAGACATGATCTAGATTACATTAATTTATGACACTTAAAGGTACATTTATTGGATTTTAATGTGAAATATAAATATGAGAAATACTTTAGGAAGAATGTCAAGCTTTCCACTTATATAAAAGGTAAATTAAAACAGTTCTCAGTCATGGCTTTCTCAGCAGCCTCATTATGAAGAACATTTTGGCAGTGATCATCTTATAATTATGTAGAATATCAAAAGTACAAGCTTTAAAAAAAATCTTCCTTTGATTCAAAATCGTAGGTGGGGATAGCTATAACAGCAGGAGCAATGACTGAGAAGTCTATGAAATTAATGCATTCTTGTGGGCATTTCTAATATAGTGGGATCAAGGGTAGTTGAGAATTCGAGATATACTCTGTATACACCTCACATATGCTGACTGGATTGTGTAGTGACTAAAATGTTGTCTCAAAAACACTCAGATGCATCCTTGTCAAAATGAGGTAACTGGAAGAAAAGTAAATTATGGTCAGTCTTTACATACAGTTTACAACTATGGTATTTGGCCAAGAATAAGGAACCTTAATTCTATGCCTTCTCCAGCGTATATGGATTAAGTATAAAATTCTTCACTTTCACAAGAGTCTGTAGCATCTAAACTATTGATTAGGCTTTAATTAGGATATGTGGGGAACTCTATTTATCTGTTAAATACTGTTGTAGAGAAAGAAGTGTAATTTCACAAACTCACTGGGAGTTAGAGTATGCTCTATGTGCTTGTGCTGTTTTCTGCAGAGAACAGAGTTCAGGTCCCTTCTTGCAATATCATCTCTGATTTGTTGATTCTTTTTTTTTTTAGTTTATAAATTGTTGAATTTATAGAATATGTTGTTACCTGGGTTTCCTGTTAGCTAATTCTTGTTGAATTCTTGTGCTTCATGTACTTTAGTTGGAGATTCATGCATGTATCTTTAGCTGAAGCATCTATCCTTGTGCACTGTGGTACACCTAGTGCATGATATTTCTCCTGCTGTACTTCAGCTGTTGCAACAGATGACTTGGGAATCCCAAATTTCTAGTTTGAATTAAATTTGGGGGGGTTTGTTTGATTCACTGGTTAGAATGAATGAGATTATTAAATACTCCTTAAAATGAAGGAAAATGCTGCAAAGTTGAACAGCATAAAGTTCTTTTTTCTGGTACAATAAAAATACAGAAATGCAAACGTTCCTGCTTTTTGAAACTGTGGTAGTGACTTGGCTTCTCTTATGCAGTAATTTAGGACCATTAGTCCTCAAAAAGCATTTATTTGGTAACCGCAATTCTAACTATCATCTGCTTTGCTCATCTGGTATTGGTAAATAGGTCCATTTTGTACACGGCGGTATAGAGGTCTGTCTCCTGACCTGGTCACCAAAGTCAGTTGTCGTGTATACCAGGGACAAGTCCAACAGCTTGAGCACTGCAACAGATTTCTGCAGAGACAAAGCATTTGGCTTAGCTTAGCTTCAGTGGTGTAGGAGGCAGGGGAGAAAATAAAAGTTGATGAGCCACGAAACTAAAGAAGCTGCCCAATTTCCTGCAGATTGCTTACATACATTCTCCTCTTGCTAGTGCCTGGAGCTTCTGCCCACCCATGTTACTCACCTGCTTGGCAAGGCAAGTTGCAGCGTGCCCTGGGCTGGCTGACGGCAGCACCAGAGTCTTTGTCTGCTGCTTCTCAGAACCGAGTTCTGTTGCAACCACCTTTCATTTGATGGGACATTGATTTGGATCTCTGCCCTCCAGCCAACTGCCAGCTTTCCCAAACCTACTGGGAAAAGCCTTATCTGTAAGACTCTGCACTATTCTGTCAGTTTTGGTTAATGAGGCATCAGATTCAGAAGTTACTGATGTGAGACAGATAGCTGAAAAAGTATAGAGTTTGCATAAGCCAAGCTGCTTTAGAAAAACAGGTTAACAAAAAATAAAAAATAAGATTAAATAAAATTAAAAAGAAATCTAAAACCACTGAAATGAAAGCAACAGAAATATCACAGAGGAGGAAAAGAGCTTGAGCATGGATAACTGAAAGACAGATATTAAAAGAAAAAAAAAGAAACAAGGATTTTAAAGCAGGAAAGGGAAATAGAATAGAAACAAATGTAGACAACAAAAGAAGGGAAAAAGAGAATGTGAGCTACAGTAAGGATTAAATATAGAAAAAGAACAAAAAGTGTTCAGAATTAAAGGAAAGCAAAAATAAGACAAAGGTGTGAGCCGAAACTGGAGACATACAGTTAATTTTACTTATATAACACTTTATTTTACTCGTGCCAGGTTAAGGATTTCCAGCAAAACTTCTGTAATTGTCACAGTGCTCAGCTTCCCTGGATATCCTTACTGTCTCAATCTACGCACAACATGATCTTTCAGTTTCTTAACTACGCAGTCTTAGTGTCTTTCATTTTCTATTGCTGCAGTAACTGTGAGCTATAAAATTAATATTTTTATAAAATTGCATTACAATTGCTTTACCCTATCTTAATTTGTACTGAAATAATTTACTTTCAAATGAAAGGTAGTTTCATAAATTCAGTGGACTTATGCCATAAAAGATTCTGCAGAAGCATATTTATGTTTAAGAATTTTGAGAACCATAATATTGCTATACAAGTTTGCAAATTTTGATCAAAATATACAAATAAAGTAATCTGACCTAGGGTCCCATCTGGAGCTCATTGATCCCCAATTTTAGAGGCTTCCTTTCTTTATTTACTTATTTAGTTACTTACTTGATAGACTATGCTTGGTGGAAGGCCTTTTTGATTAAAATTTAGGTGCTTCTGATTTTGAAGCAGAATCTGTAAATCTGTGTCATCCCTAAAATCATCCTCCCAATCATAATGTCACCTTCCAGTTCCAGAGGTCTTGAATTTTTGTTGCAGTGCAGCACAAAAGGAAAGAGAGAGAGAGAATTCAATTCCTCCTACCTTCACTTCTTTACAACATTTTAAAAGGAATATTCTTAGGAGATGAGTTTATAGATGAGAAGTGGTGATGAGAAGTGGTGGTGAGTGGAGATTAGCCTCCTGCTAACTGCATTTTTGGTAAATACTATCACTACTAAATTATTATAGAAATTGTGTATCAGAGCTGTTTTAATTTTTTATTTATTTTATTTATTATTTTAATATTTATTTTTAATATATTTATTATTTTACAATTGTTATTATTTATTTATTTATTTATTAGTTAAGACTCATACATTCTGAATTGGGATCCTCAAGAGCCTTAGGTAAAAGAACAGCCAGGTAGGACATATGCTCACCTACTCTGGCTGGGGAAGTTACTAACATGAACAGAAGCAGGACTCTTGGATGTGGGATGTCTCTGCACTAACTTTAGGCACCTCTGTTGTAAATACTTATATTGCAGATACTCAGCTTAGTCTCACTTTAGAGTTAATGAAGAGAAAAATGTCACTGCATGTAGTATGATTCATCCCATGTTAAGGTATCTGTCTAAAATAGTTCAGTCTCACCCTAAATATGTATAGTTTTTTCTTTTCTCTATACTGCAGCTATCTGAAGCTAGGGCAAATATCACACCTTAAGAGCCTTCCAAACTTCCAAATCAAATAAACCCATAACTTTCCTTAAAGAGTTCAGATACCTCAAGCTGCAGGGACATTTGGATCACAGTTTGGATGAAGACATCTAAGTTTCAACTAAATCCTGCTTCAGACTTTACAGACCGGACCCAGTCTGTAGTGATATAAGGGACTGTTGCACAACTATTTTTTTTAAACCATAGCTAGGTTGCCCTTTGCTCTGCTTCCACTGAACCTAGGAAAATGTTTTGTGGGGTAAATTATATCTAATCTTAAAACACACAAAGAATAGCAATTAAATAACTAAACCATTTCAGGTTGCGATGTTTACTGCATACATGATGGAAGGATATAAAGCATTCATTTGGAAAGACCTGCACCACTCAAAAGATCTAGCCATTCCAACCTTGTGTCAACAGAAACTTTATACCATAACATATCATCATTTATTTCTTCTATCCTTTACAAGATGTAGAAAGATTGTAGTAAAGCTCAAAGGAAAAAAGGGTAGACATTTTTATAATAATATTACTGAGAAATTAATGTTGCAGCAAAAAGGATACTGAACAAGAAATTCCAAAAGTAATCCACTGAATCCAGTAATCCAATACTAGTGATCTTCCCCCTCTTCCCCCTTAATGCTTAAGGTTCACATCTTCCTCCCCACCCCCCTTTAATGCTTAAGGTTCAAATGTCTCATAACGGAGCTTAGACCCAGTGAAATACTCACTTTGAACAAGCACTGGCCTTATCTGTTCATTCTAGATTGGATGAATCTGGAAACAAAGTCAATCCTCTTCCCTTTATGTTGCTTTAAGGTAGCTCTAAAGTACTGCAGGCTGATCTGGATGGAGCTGAACAGAAGCAGAAATGTTAGCAATTCTCTAGCTGGGCTTTACATTTTAATGACTTTAAGTCAAGCATTAGGATAGAATTTGCATTATAGGAGCTTTATCCTTAAAATTTAATTCTTCAGCGGCATAATTACAAGCAATGATGTGGAAATGAGTCAATTTGGCATTTTGTGATATGCTGGGGTAGTGTAAGTTTTATACCTAATGCAGGACTATTTCTTTTAAAGCTGTCCTTCCCCTTGTCCCTACAATAAAGCTGTTAAACAGGATAAAGTATGTCCATCCATTAAGCCAGGATGTGTAATCTGTTTTCACTGACTCTATAAATCGTTCAGCGAGAGGTGTGGAGATCAGTGTTTGCTGAGGAAAGCTCAGCTAGTATATTGCCCCTAGAAAATGTCAAGGCTCTTTGGGCTGAAGGAACTTTACCATGTAAGGTGATTGAAAGCAGTTCTTTGAAAGGGGGTTGACAAAGCACTTCCAATGAGTCAAATGTGAAACATTAAACATTTCTCTGAAAACTTCAGAGAACCTTCACTTCTCCTTAGTTTTGCATGAACAGGTGGTAAAATATTTTTGTGTAAAGTTATTCTTTTCAGTCTTTTTAATATGGAGTCTCCGCTTCAATATTCAAGTGTAGCTTTGTAATTTAAGGTTTCTAGAACAAGGCTTTGTTTAAGACTTCTGCATTAAAAATGGTCATATATTTTTCTTTAGTTTAGTTATTATATTTTAGCTTTATAAAGCTATATGTATGACTTTGCTTTATGAAAACTTTGTCAATAAAGCATTTAGGAAGAAAAAATAAAATAAAAATCTTCCTCTGTTTTTATGATATTTTAACATAGAGAAGATAATATTGAAACTAAAGATTCACTGTGGTATAAATTTTACAAACCCACAGGAAGTCCCTTTTCTGAAATAAAAGAAAATCTGAACAGGAAATAAAAAGCATCATCCCCTTCCTGTGTGAATAGGATGTCTATGTGGCATAATGACATACATCACAGCAAGGTCTAAATAAGCTTCAGAGTGAATACAGTCAGAGTGTCATGCTAACATTACTATATTGTTTTTAGGACTTGAACCTACAACACTGTAATATACCCACAGTGTTATCCCATCCAGCAGAGAAAGTCTGTAGGAGAGTGAGATTTAAAGCTAGACATGCTGAAGTCTAGTTTAGGGTCAGACCAAAAAGCAAACATTCTTCTCCTTGAAGGAATAAGATTTATCACACCTGAACTTAGAAATCTGCAATGTAGATTAGATGCAGTCTACATCTAAACTAGCCATCCTATAACCCCCTTAAGTCACTAGAAATGGCACTTTTAGGGTATTTATCATCTGACCTATTTCAAATGTGTTTCCAGATGCAAATGAGTTCAAGAGGTATTCTCCAATGTTTGTGCCAGTATAGATACCTGTCTACTTCAAGACACCTAGATGTAAGGTTACACTGAAAAGTAAATGCCTAAATTTTCATTTTGGTCAGTGAAAATTTAATCAGAACAGTCAATGGTATCTGAATTAAGTCACTCAGCTGACTAGAGGTTTCTCTTTAAGGGTGAGATGAATAACTCTATGCTTCATTGAGAATAATGGGAGCTTAAACACTAGCTGAGACACAGGCTACTACATTTTAAACACTTGATTCTAGCAGTCTAATTCGAGGGCTGATTCCTTATACCCCAAGACACCTAATGTGCAGATTTTTGATTCAGTTAAATGTCTAATGCCACTAGAGACACTCTAGGGTATCTTGCTCGGCCTTCAGCTGTCACTCCAGCCTTGTCTCCTGCCAGGAAGCCCATCCCTAATTACTTTTTTCCCATTGGTCCCAGTTCAGCTAAATCCATATCCAAATTTGATATTTCTGATAGAGCTTCTGTGCCTAAACTTTTGTCCTAGTTTTGGCTGGGATAGAGTTAATTTTCTTCCTAGGAGCTGGTATAGTGCTGTGTTTTGGATTTAGTATGAGGATAATGTTGATAAGACACTGATGTTTTAGTTGTTGCTGAGCAGTGCTTACACAGAGTCAAGGCCTTTTCAGCTTCTCATGCTCTACCAACTGAGAATGCTGGAGATGCACAAGAAGTTGGGAGGAGGCACAGCCAGGACAGCTGACCCAAACTGGCTAAAGGGATATTCCACACCATATGACGTCATGCTCATTATATAAACTGGGGGAAAGATGGCCAGGGGCTGCTGCTCGGAGGCAGGCTGGGCATCAGTTGGCGGATGGTGAGTAATTGCATCATGCATCACTTGTTTTGTATATTTATTATTATTATTGCTATTATTATTATTAGTAGTAGTAGTAGTACTATTTTACTTTATTTTATTTCAATTATTAAACTGTTCTTATCTCAACCCATGAGTTTTCTCACTTTTACTCTTCCGATTCTCTCTCCCATCCCATCGCAGGGGGAGTGAGTGAGCACCTCAGTTGACGGCTGGGGTTAAACCACGACAATCTGCCAGACTTGTGTGCATGTTTCAGATACTCTACGGTATCAGACATGCAAATTATCAATCCTAAAGTATATGTCAAAAACAAATACATCAAAAAAAGTGAAAAACAACAGAGGGAGCACCAAGGTCAGAGAGGGAGGAGGAGGAGAAGGTGCTCCATGGCACCAGAGCAGATATTCCTGCAGCCTGTGGAGGATCCACGATGGAGCAAATTTTTTCCTGAAGAACTGCAGTCTGTGGAAGAGCCCTCTACAGAGGAGAAAAAAGTGTGAGAGGGAAGGAGCGGCAAACCATACCCACTCAGTGTGGGTAAGAGGAGTCAGGAATGAAGGAATTTAAGTTGGGCATGGGAAAAGGGGGATGAGGAGCAACAATGTTGGTTTAAGTTTTGTCTTTTCTTCTCACTACCAATATCTATTTTGATTGGGAATAAATTAAGTTAATTTTCCCCTTACCAAGTCTGTTTTTCCCACAAGAGTAACTGGTAAGCAATCTACCTGTCCTTATCTCGACCCATGAACTTTGTCATCCTGTTTTCTCCCCCTGTCCCTCTGAGATGGGAGAGTGAACGTGTGGTTGGGCGGGTGGGTGGCTGTTAGGCAAGGCTTACCCACGACAGGAACAATGTTCTGTTCCATGGAAGATAAACCACTGTTAGATGTACATATAACTGATAGGAAAGCTATATTCTGAGAGTATTTATTGGTTATTTATTGTCAAACTAAAGGATTATTCTTTTGTCCTGGATCTTGTAATATTTAATGTTAACAACTTGTATAAACAGATACAAGTTTTATTGATTTTGGTGCTGACACCAAGTGGAAGATTTGAAAGCCGTTTAAGTGATAAATTTAAGTTGAACAGATAACAACAACCTAGACACATACTTAGAAAAGTTTACATTTGATAAGACAAAATGCAAAATTTTTGTACTTTGTGATAATTGGCTGAAGAAATACAAGAGGCAACATTAGTGGATAAGCAGTAGAAATGAGCAAGGCAACTGCAAGTTCCAGTGAACAATGTCGAACATTTTTCATACTGTTGTGAAAAAGGAAAATATACTGGAGTATACAATAGATGTATTGTTTGAAACAAAATTAATTGATTTTTCCATCCTACATGGCAAGTGGTAAGTCAACAGCTCCAGTCATGTATTTAATTTTGGGACACACACATTTCAAGAAGGATATAGGCCAATTGGAAGGAACCCAGGGAGAGAAAGAAAATTGTCAGAGATCTAGAAACCATGATGTATACAGAATGGATTAAGGAACTGGGGATATTTAGTTTAGAGAAATGAGAACACTAGATGTAAAGGCCTGATGCACAGAAGAAGGGAATAATATGTTCTCCAAACCTTTGTTAGATTAGACAGCACAAAGGAGAATACATTAAATTATTGTGCATGAGAGAGAGAGAGATAGGGTGTTTTCCTGCAGGAAATATAAGGAAGCACTTGGGAAACTGTCAGATTTCTGTCATGAGAAGTCTTTAGAAACAGTCTAGATAAGCACATGTACTGAATGAACTTGGTGTATGTGATTTTTGCCTCCAGGCAGGAGAATGGGGTAAATGAACTCCCGAGGTCCGTTTCAGATTTTTTAAATGATTTTTTTGTGGTGTTCTTAAGACTGCTACTCTTGTGAAATATTGGGAATAGTTTGAAATGACTGTATAAAATTGTTTTATTTTTTCTACTATAATAAAACTGTCAAATCATAAAAATTCTCCTCATAAAATTTTCTGATATAATTGAAATCACTAATTTCAGTGAAATAAACACAGCCTGTTTATTTTTAGACTCTTCAAATACTATTTCCCCTCTGGTGAATACTTTCATTCACTGCCAAAGTTTTCTAAATATCAGGGAGACTGAGTAAGTATTAGCAATCTTTGACATCAGCAAGAGCTGGATGTTTTCCAGTCTTTCACCTCTGTTGAAAATGATGTGTAAACTTTTTATGTCTTTTCTTCTTTTACTTTTTTTCACCTATCTCCCTGTTTGACAGAAGATAGGCAAGTTCTTTTGGCAGCTATGAGTCCAGAACAGTAGGTTGACATTTCTTTGGAAAATCATGTCTTGTGCCATCCTCAGAGCATAGCAATATGGGTATAATTAATTATGAATAAACTAAAAGAGACATTTTGGAAATGAATAGTAATGCTCCTTATGCAGGCAACACATAATATTTAAAAATATAAATGGAATCCTAGAGAGACTTGGAAACAATTACTAATATAATTTTATGGTGTAAATATACTGGTGCTAGGAAAATGCTGTATTTATTTTGTGGCCAAATAAAGACTGAATCAATATGTTTACACCATCCATGCCAACAGCAACTTAAAAAAATAAGATTTTGTTTTGGTTTAATTTTTATATTAGATGTTTATGTTGACTTTTCCTGACTTTAAGAACATCTGAAAGTAAAAGCTTTCTGAGTGAGATCTAAACATACAAAAATTGGTAACCTAAAACTTCTGTTTTCAGTATGTGACATTTTCCTGTGGTTTTTAAAGGACAAAAAAATACAATAGAAGCAATGTGTCCTTTTTTAACTGTTTACTATAAGTAGGAGTATTTAAGAAATAATATCTATATGAAATAAGCATTGTACTTTATTACTTCTGGAAAAAACCCTAAGGAATAAATGTTTTCCACTTAGAAAAAACACCTTGTTTTTTTTTTTCCAAGAGTTGGCTAGGAAATATTTTTGGAGCACAAGAAATATAATATCTAATAATCAGTAAATCCAAAAGATTTTATATCTCGTTTATTGTAAAAAAAAGTCTCGGACATTGTGAAAAAACAAAATAAATGTGCATGTGTATATATATATATTTGAAAATTTGAATACCATGACCTCTCACTACAAAGGAGAATAAAAAAACCCACAGTGCTACAAAGAAAACACTAGACATAATTTCTACATTTCTGTTTTTGTATGGGTCAGAACAATATTATTTCTTTTTTTACTTGTAAGATTTTTTAGTTTTCCTTCATGAAGAATCCCTGCTGAAAGCACTGGTCTACCACTCATTTGTGAAAATTCATTTTTGGAAAAGAGCTAATGGTAAACTATGAAGAAAAAAAAAAGCTACAAGTCTTTCTTGAAGTGAAAAAAGGAAGAAATTTATTTTCAGGATTTTTTAGTACTATTCTTTGGTACTCCTGGAGGATTTTAGCATGAATATATGATCATGCATTTTAATTTTTAAATAGTGAACCTGTTGGATGAAACATGACAAATTTGGACAATCATTGTTTTTTTTTATATTTTCGAGAAAAAAAAAATAGCGGTAAGGCAAAGCACTGTGTTGTGTTTTAGAGAGGTTTTAACACACTGAGTAATAAAGAAAATATTTGTGGGATCAATATTATTTCTTTTTGTTTTTTAATTATGTAATCAATCAGACAGGGAAGGGACCAAAAAAATTCAGAATTATCCTGATCAGTTATAAATTATTTGTTCAGCTTTTATTATTTCCTGTTAGTCACTGCTTTTTGCATCTTTCAATAATTCTTGAAATATGAATAAAAGAAAATATATCTTAAAACTTACAGGATCATGAGGTGATATAGCATATGAAACAAGCTTAAACAATGACTGTAATACACCTAGAAATAACAAGTGGTTTCAGATGAGCTGATATCAGACACTTGAGTTTCTTTTTATTGATTTAGATAAGACAGCCAATAATATAATAAAATGTGAAAAGAAAGAAAAAATGTTAAATATTTGTACTAAGGAAATAGTGCTGGCTCTTAAGTAATACAGAGGATTGTTTTATCTATTTATCTATCTGTTGTTGAAAGTCCTTTATTATAATTATTTTAAATAAGAATGCAAAGAAACACAACAAATATAGTTAGTTTATCAGGCTTATGACAGTTCTAACAGTTTGTGGCTTCCATGAAGCCTGGCTGACTGTTGAATGGCTAACAAACAGATATCCTGGCCATATTTGTACCTTATCTTCTCATTATTTAATAATCATTAAATACATTGAGTACTTATTTAAGAAAAACTTTAAGTTACACTGAGTTTACTAACATAGCATTAATCATTCAGCAATTCTGGAGTAGAAGAAAAGGCATTTAAAAAAGTACACTTTTCAATTCTTAATGACTTTACCACATTCCTGATATTCTTTCAGTCTGAGCTCAGATAGCACAGTAATGACAGAAGTAAGTATTGACTTAATAGTTATATCACTAAGTAAAAAAAGGTCAGGAACTAGCTAGCAACCTCATTTCTTAAGTCTTACTTTCTCCAGAGCTGATTGATGGAGTCCATACCACAGAGCAAATATCTCTGCATCTCCACTAGATCCCATGTGGTACCCCTGGGGTCCTAGACAGTAATTGCAACATTCTGTACAACTTTCTGGTGTAAAGTACTTGATGGAATGTGAGGATTCTGTAGCTGCCCTATAGAGCCATGCCATACAGAATAAGAAAGCAAACCTGTGTTCCCCTCCTTGGGAAGGTGAGGGGGTAGCTCTTGCAGGGTTGCTGAGATAATATTAGACATAGAATCATAGAATCATAGAATAGTTTGGGTTGGAAGGGACCTTTAAAGGTCATGTAGTCCAAACCCCCTGCCATGGGCAGGGACATCTTCAACTAGATCAGGTTGCTTAGAGCCCCGTCCAACCTGACCTTGAATGTTCCCAGGGATGGGACATCTACAGCTTCTCTGGGAAACCAGTTCCAGTGTTTCACCACCCTTGTAAAAAATTTCTTCCTTATATCTAGTCTGAATTTACCCTCTTTTAGCTTAAAACCATTTCCCCTTGTCCTGTCGTAACAGGCCCTGCTAAAACATTTGCTGCCATCTTTCTTATAACCTCCCTTTAAGTACTGAAAGGCCGCAATAAAGTCTCCCTGGAGCTTTCTCTTCTCCAGGCTGAATAACCCCAACTTTCTCAGCCTTTCTTCATAGGAGAGGTGTTCCATCCCCCTAATCATCCCCCTGATTTGGGCAGGAAGGCAAGGGAGAGGTCAAACCCAGGACTGCCTAACCTCAAGTGCTGTAGGAGCAGACACTTGGAGTGATCATCTCCACACTGTGACTGGGAGTTGCCTAGTAGAAAGGAAATTGGAAGAGTGCAAAGCAAAGACAGTGAGCAGGCCAGCAAACCAGCATGCAGTTAACCCTGGACCTCACCTTCCCTCCCCAGCTCTCTTTTGCAGTACGGGTATGTCCTGAGAGTTAATCTAACCCTCAGAAAGAAATGTGTCACACTGCAAGAAGAGGAGTCTGGACATTTCACAGATCTCTGAGTATAGGCCGGGTATATTTTCATATTTGTGAGAACATAAACTATTCCTGAATATGAATTCAACCTTTTCTGTTATATAGGTAGCTACTGCAAGGACCACATTTTAATTGTGCATACTTATTAGCACTGTATACTCATTATAGCTGTAGTAACTGAAGTTTAATCAAACGTCCAGAATACCGGAGATTTCAGAAAAAGTTTTACTATAAAATTATGATAAAACTGTTTACTCACACTGATACTGCAGAATATCACAAATTAACATTGTGCAAAACTGAAAACACAGGTCCTGTTTCCATTGTTTAATTGTTATGATCTGTATCAACAAGTCTCACAGGCAATTAATATTTCAACAACTCCCATTCTTTTATAACTTTATGAGTGCATTTTCCTCATATAGCAAAAACATAACATTATTCAAAGATTGTTTCATTAATTAATTTCGGGACACTTTCTACAAACTTTGAGAGAGATAAACATGTAGAATAAACTTCCTTTATTAAGAGTAAAATTAACCTGATAGTGTCAGTATATAATGGAACAGATCTATTATTTTCCTAGTGTGCTTGGCCCTTATGCCCCCTTTGAACTTTGTTAAACTATTTAAATAAAATAACCTCTAATGATTCTGGGGGTCACCTGACCAAATTTTATAGGAAAATTCTTATTTATGTGTTGTTTTTTTTTTTTTCTCAGTTTCTTGGTCATTGATATTCTGTTTCTTTTAATTAATTAGTCATGTTAACCTATCTCAAAATAGGTAAAATAAAAAAAGCTAGTTTGGAACCCATTCAATAGTCTATTATTGTCTACTAGACAATAGTCTGCTGAAATTTGTTTACTTACTGTATGTTGCACTTTACGGTTATTTCGTTGTTTAACAGAGTTCTTGTGAAATAAATGAATTACGGTTCTTCACCTGAACACAATGTCTAACAATTCAAAACTTAAAAAAAAAGAAGAAAAGCAAATGACCATAGGACTGTGAAGTAATGTAGTAATTTTTAAAAGGTCAATAATGAAATGACTGATGAAAAAACAGTGTTTCACTGGAAGAGTAGAATGGTGTTGAAATACGTGTGAAAAGGACCAAACACTTTAAAAAGCACCCTCATGAAGGACACACTAGAGAAGTTGACGTTTTTGAAGGAGGTAAATTACAACATAGATACAAGGATAATATTGTGTGAGAGGCAAGAAAAAAAGAAGTATGAAGAGCAAGCACAGTTTTTGATACAAAGCACGCTAAAGAGATCAGAAATAGTCTGTTGCTTTTACTACCTGGTGCTGGGACATTGGAGCAAAAACTTTAAGTGATTGCAAAAGGGAAAAATATCGCAGAAACAGCCAGTAACTGGAGTTTGGGTTATAGAACCACTGCTACTGGCAATAATCCTGATGATCCAACTTGATTCCTAAAACCAGCCTATGTTTAAATAAAATATATTTTTTTTAATAATATAAACTGAACAAATGAAATAGAAAGTGGCCTGTAACATGAGCACTCCCAAGCATTAAATGGTAGGGCCTTTTCTCCATGGAAGTTCATATGAAATTATTGTCCAAGTGTTGTTGTTGGGGTTTGGTTTGGTTGGGTTTTTTTCCTAGTAACAGAATTACAGGTTTAATTTTATATATTTCTATATATATGAATATATACACAATATATACACAAACTATGGAGAAATGCCAAGTTAGGCAAAAAATATGTTGAAATGGAAATACAGCATCCATTCACTGTCTTTATTTGTAGGGCTTATCACACTAGGTCAAAATGTGCTAGAACAAGTTTCTGTCTAGTTTATCATGTTGTCTAATTACAAGCTTCTTATAACCAGGTTTTTCCATAATGTGATCTTGTAAATAATTGAAAAGAATTAAACATGGCTTCATTAAATCCACCTGCAAAGCTGTCCATTGATAGGAAAATTTTGTCCAAGTAATGTATGAAGTCCGTTGAATATCTTTTCTTTAATAATATGAAGCAGTGACAAGAAGTAAAGTAATAGCCTTTGATAAATGGCAGAGTACCCGTGTAGCACTACTTCACTATTAATGAAATTCTAGAAATTTCCAATTTAAGAGGGCTTGATTACATATCACAGAAGGGTACACTGGGCAGAAATTACCTCAACAGTTCTATGATTCTGTAATCATCTTTGTGGCCCTTTGCTAGGCTTGTTCTAGTATCATAGAATCATAGAACAGCCCAGGTTGGAAGGGACCTCTGATCATCTGGTCCCACTTTTTGTGGAAAATGAACCCTAGATGAGATTATCTAGCACCCTGTCCCATTCCATCCTGAAAACCTCCAGTGATGGGGACTCTACCACATCCCTGAGGAGGTTTTTCCAGTGATTGATTGTTCTCACTGTGAAAAATGTTTTTCTTATATCGAGTTGAAACCTCTCCTGGTGCAACATATACCCATTGCCCATTGCCTTCTCCATGTGGCTCCTTGTGAAGAGAGAGCCTCCATCCGCTTTGTAGCCACTGGATAACAGTGAGGAGGTGCCCCCTTAAGCCTTCTCTTCTCCAGGATGAAAAGACCTAACTACTTCAGTCTGTCCTTATGGGGCAGGTTCTCCAGCACTTTGACCATCTTCATGGCTCTCATTCGGACCCTCTCCACTCTGTCCACATTTTTGTTTTATTGTCGGGACCAGAACTGGACACAGTACTCCAGGTGTGGCCTGACAAGTGCTGCATAGAGTGGGATGATCACATCTCTATAGTTGCTAGCAGTGCCCCTGTGGATGCAGCCCAGGATCCAGTTTGCCTTCGTTGCTGCAGATGCACACTGCTGACTCTTGTTCAGCTAGTTGTCCACCACGACCCCCGTGAAATGAAATAACACATTAACATATATTTATAGCTTACAGCTTCAGCTGGCTTATTGTGCCTGACCCATGTGACTCTGCAATGCATTTCCCAGTGCTTACAGTTCAAAATTTGTGAAAGATGGTTACAGGTTAAGTCTGTTTGAGTATCCGTTGTAGATACATTCATACAATTCAATATGCATTTCAAGAACATATGGCACTCTAGAAAACATTTTCAAGTTATTTCTACATAGAGATGTTACAAAATTATCAAAATGACCTAAATATTGTAACATCCTTTTCCTTCCTTCAGGGCTTCCCAACTGCTGTATTAGAGTGAAAATGTTACGTCTTGTTTATTCCTTTTCCTTGCTGTTGAAAACAGGAACATAAATGAATCAAGTGAGCGAAGCAGGTTCCTGTGATTTGGTTTTATTTATCCAGCCAGAGCAGGAGACTACTTACTACTTGATGAAAGTACTGTCAGGGTTGAAGTCACATTGTTTGTGATTTCTATGCCTAGGATCATGAATCATGCTCTACACTCAGATTTATATACCATACAGTCTGTCTCTCCTGGTTGTGCCTGGCTGGACTAGATATATGTCCTGGTTTTGGCTGGGATAGAGTTAAATTTCTTCCTAGTGTTGTGTTTTGGATTTAATATGAGAAGAATGTTGATAACACACTGATGTTTTCAGTTGTTGCTAAGTATCTTGTCAAGGACAACTACCCTCCAGGAAGCTACCAAGCTACCACCCTCCCAAGACTGTGAGGAGGGAACACAGCCAGGACAGCTAGGCCAGCTGGCCAATAGAGTATTCCATACCATGTGACGTCATGCTCAGTATATGAATGGTAGGCGTGATCCAGGAAGTACCGATTGCTACTTGGTTATCGGTCAGCGTGGGTGGTGAGCAATTGCATTGTGCATCACTCATTTTGTATATTCTATTATTATTATTATTATTATTTTCTTTTTTCAGTCCTATTAAACTATCTTTATCTCAACCCACGAGTTTTTTCTCACTCTTACCCTTCCGATTCTCTCCCCACCCCACTGAGAGGGGGAAGTGAGCAAGTGGCTGCGTGGTATTTGGCTGCCTGCCAGGTTAAACCACGACAAGATGTTAAAATATTTATCTAGGAATACTAGAAATAGTAGGACAGAATATTGAAAATGAAATCCTGCAAACATAATTCTTCACTTGAGTGAAATGCTTCAACACGTTAAACCAAATCATGACAGAATGCAAAATTTTGGTTTGCCTGAGTATATAATAAATGCCTATCTTGGCGAGAAAAAAGATCCATCTAGTCGAGTACTCTAACAGTGATAACAGGAAATGCTGTTTGGGGAGTGTATGCAAGGCTGGTTGCTTTGTACAGTCAATTCTTTCCATATCCCATGGCATCCACAATGGGTGGCAATGGTCAGTCTTGGTCCACTTGAGTCAGCAGAGGCTGGGTACACTCTGCACAACAGTAAGAAATGCACTACCCACTGCCACAAACCCACCCCACCTCACAAAACCACAAAGCCTCCAGCTTTGCCTCCCAGATGAAACATGAAGGTCCCTCTATCAGTTTACCAGAGAAGGAAGTTAGACTCATTGGCTTATAGCTGTCAGGATATCTTTTAGAGGGGGTTCTGTAAGAGTAAAACCGTTGCCTGCCTGCTTTGAGTGTTCCGTGATCTTTTAGATCTTATTTGGACTCTATTTCTAAGATTCCTGACCTGAACACTTGTCTAAACCTAATGTGCCTGCAAAATAAAGTGTTTAAAATTTAAAGTAATTATAAATTCATACAAATGTAATATTCTGATGACTAAACTCTTGGTATTTAGAAGAACTTTCATTTGTTTTGACAGGAGACTTAGAAAAATGTATTTCTAAAGTTCAGAAAAATATGTATGATGTTTATATTAATAATTAACAGACTTATTTTTAAAATACATTTCTAATGTATCTAATGCTGATATGACACTGGGTAATATGATAGTATAAAAGCCTTGTGTCAAAACACCAATACACAATCTTAAACAATTAACTAAAACATAAATATGAAATTGTATAAAACTCCCTTACATAGTAGAGAACAATAACTGTATTATTCTGAAGTAAACAACTTCAGAAGGGAATGAACAATTTGTTTTTAGGTCTGATCTGAACTCCTAAAAAGGAAGTTAGGGATTTGCATCTATAATTCCCACTGGATAATTTTTCCTGCTGAATGCATATGGTACTATTTGTGCATCTATTGTATAACACCCTTGCTGTGACCATGGGTTGCAGTTGTGGGTTCCAGAGAGTTAGAAATGTACTATATTTATAACACAATATTTGGAAATGTCCAGAAATTATGCCAGCTTCTCTGCAATAAATTTGTTTTAAAATTTGGCAAATGTCAGCATGATCAGTGTTGATGAGGTTGTGAAGGTTCAGAGTTATACATTCTGTGCTGATTCCTAGGGCAGGAAATGATCATACAGTGTTTAACTGCCCAAGGAATTATCTGAGTCCTTCATCTCCCAGTTGTTGGTTGTTTCAAATCCAATTGGAGAAAAATAATCTTTTGCCATAGACAGTGACAATTTCCCTGCCTCTTAAGCCCCTTCTCTGTTGGATAATTATTATGTATTTGTCTTTTTTTCAGATTTCATTTTTCTTATTCTGTTGCTGTCACAAATGTCTATGTCAGAGTCTTCCTCCTCATGATTTACTAATAAATTTTCCAGTACTTCAGCACGGCCTTTTATCTTGGACATCCAACTTTTCAACACTCTTATTCTCTGCTTTCCTAGTAAGCTCATTTTAACTATTCTAAGTACTGACTTGTCTTACACCCAGTTACCTGTCCTCACATCCATCACATTATACATTTATTTTTGGCTGCTTAATTCCCAGAATTTATTTAGGGCAGACAGACATCTGAAGAATTTTCCTGAAATATCCATTAGATATGCAGCTCCAAAATGGCAAATCTATTTAACATTCATGGTTAGAGATTTATCAGGGAGCTGGTAATTTTTGTTAAATTAACTTTCTTATGCATTTGACTAAATCCTACTCTCCTTCAAGTTCTCAGCTTCCTCCTTCCTTTTTTTTTTGGTCAAGTTTTAAGCTATATATGCCCTGAAACAGAACTTCAGTCTTAGTATCCATTATGTCTAGTATTCAAGAACAGATTTTCTTTATCAGTGTCCTTGCTTCCCACAGATGACTGTGCTTTTACTATAGGAAGCTATGCCACATTTGTGGTTATTATTCTAGTACTTCTACTACAACAACAAAATCCGTATATTGATAAAATGGATCCACACTTCTCATCCCAATTCTCTCAGAACTCCTCTTTTTTACTTCTATTACTCCTCACTATTAGAGGCACAGACTACTCTTCTGCAGCTTCAGGCAATATATTTCTGGTTGAAGAAAGTTGTTCAGAAATCACTCAAGAAAAAGAAGTCTGTAAGTACTCTGTTCTATTCAGTGTCAAAATTTCTAGCAATGCAATATAATTCTTATATTGACCAATGTCTCAATATTGTGAAATGATACAGAGAACTTGAATTCTACTACATAATATAACACATTTCCCAGGACAACAACAAATTCCCTCATTGTAACATGAAGGCATATTGACCCACAAACGCACTCATTATTTGTTTACATGCATTTAAATAATTGGTACTCCATAACCTTTAAGGAAAGAAATGCACAACTAGAAAACTAATTCTTGTGGTCAAATTCATCTTCGATAATGTAGAAGATTATGATAAAATAAAGAAAAAGAAAACTTAGAGGAGCAAGTTCACCCAACACTACAACACTTACTAGTGTCTGTAAATAACCTATTGAAAATGGTAAAAAAACATTGAGAGTGATAATTTGCTGTACCTTTTGAAATCAACAACAGGTCAGTTTGTGTTACACAGAAAAACCCCAACAAGTTTCCATAGCTATTAAAAGAATAAAAAGATATCCAAAGGGAATATACCAAGAGATTCTAAGAAAGACTCGTAAAACTCACTTAAATATTCTACAGTGGAAAACAAAATAGCTAATGTATTAATTGGCAGGCTCCTGTGCTTGCCATGGGGCTTGCTTGCCTTACTGTATATTAGAGTCTAGTGCTTGTTAGCGGCTGCTTTTTGCTTTTGCTGCTTGCTGTCCTGCTGTACTGCTGATCATTTTATTTTGCTGTGCCTGGGAACATTTTGGTAACAGCAATGGCCATGTGCCTGGGCTGGCAGACGGCCAGGGCATTGCTGCTGTTCCTGTGCTGCTGTGCTGGACAGCCTGGAACTCCAGTGTGAACTCGAGTCAAAGGGACTGTGACGTGATGAGCAGGATACCCCAAAACGTCTGTGACTGTGCATAAGCCCATGCCAGAGCAAGGTACATCTTGAAGCATCTGTGGCCATGGTTACGTCTGTGCCACAGCAGGTGTACCTCTGAAGGGATTGTGGCCCAAGGATAAGTCCACACTGGAGAAGGTACACCTCAAAACATCTGTGGCTGTGGATAAGTCCCTGCTGCAGCAGGTACACCTTGAAACGTCAGTGACTGTGCATGAGGTCATGCTGGAGCACCTCAAAGCATGTGGCCATGGACAGGCCCACAACAGAGCAGGTACACCCCTGGAGGGACTGCAGCCATGGGAAAGGCCATGTTGGAGTAGGTTTACTCCTGAAGGGACTGTGGCTCATGGATAAGGCTCCACTTGGAGCAGGTACACCCCTAAGGGACGGCAGTCTGTGGATAAGACCAAGCCAGAGCAGAGGCAGAGGAAGGAGTTCATTGCAGTGTTAAACCCTATGGTCTGGTCCAAAGGGACCAGGGGTGGAGATTGTAATGGATATAACTTTAAATTCCTGTAACCCATGATTTGAATTGCATGTTATAGGAATTACTATAGCAGGAACCACCTGAACCAATGGAAGACAAACCTTACAAGAAGCAGTGCAAGTGCAGGTGTCTTTCATGCCCAGTAACTCCACACAGCACACCACCTCTGCTGTCCTGAGTGACCACCATAACTGATGGAGCTCAAAGTCATGGACTAAATGAACTCAACGGACATTTTGTGCACATTTGTTGACATTTTATGGGCATTTTACAAGGGTGGTCCATAAACTAAGGGAATGACATCTGTGTATTATATCAAAGGATAGAAAAGGGGGTGGTGGTTAATGAGGATATATCGGATAGTGTGGGACCTGAGTATGACGTAAATGGTATAGAATAAGGGGTGGAGAATGTGCTGGTTCTGCCTGGGATAGCGTTAATTTTCTGCATAGAAGCTAGTATGAGGCTATGTTTTGGATTTGTGCTGAAAACAGTGTTGATAATACAGGGATGTTTTCGTTACTGATGAGCACTGCTTACACAGAGTCAAGGCCTTTTCTGCTTCTCACACCACGCCACTAGCGAGGAGACTGGGGGTGCACAAGAATCTGGGAGGGGACACAGCTGGGACAGCTGACCTCAACTGACCAAAGGGTTATTCCATACCATATGACGTCATGCTCAACATATAAAGCTGGGGGAAGAAGGAAGTGGGGGACGTACAGAGTGATGACGTTTTGTCTTCCCAAGTATCCATTACACGTTATAGAGCCCTGCTTTCTTGGAAATGGCTGCACACCTGCCGATGGGAAGTAGTGAATTAATTCCTTGCTTTGCTTTGCTTGCATACATGGCTTCTGCTTTTTGCTTTGCCTATTAAACTGTGTTTATCTCAACCCATGAGTTTTCTCACTTTTACTCTTCCAATTCTCTCCCCCATCCCACTGAGGGGGAGTGAGCAGGCGGCTGTGTGGTGCTTAGTTGCTGGCTGGGGTTAAACTAAGACAGTGAAAAACTAAGACAGTGAAACACATTATTTGGTGGTCAGCTATGAACATTTTAAAATAAGAAATGGTGATTTATTCACTGCATTTATTCAAAACATTATAGAAGGAACTACACATATAACTCATGATAACTCTAATTCTTGGTTTTGAAAGCAATTGGTTATTGATCAACTTGTACATGGGAGACTGGTTATAGAACAGTTTTATCATCATATACCCTCTTTTAAAATTTACCTGACAAACATGTTAGCAATACATTGTGAGGGTAGGAGTCTTTGCACTAGAGAGAAAGACATTTAGGAAGACCCATCATAATACTCATCTGTGCAATCTTTAACCTTGACATTTTTGCAAATGATTACAGTTTCTTGTATGTGTGCTAGCATTCTTTATTACTCACAGCTCTATGGGCTAGCTGAAATACATTTATAAATGTATTTCAAAATGTTTATACTAATCAAAGTAACTATATGCTACTATGTCTGTGGAGTAGACTGACAAAACATTACTTGAGAATTGATGGGCTTCACTCCCAAGTACAATAATGAAGCTCAAAAAGTAAAATATTGAAAGGTCATTGCTAAAAAATAATAAAATAAAGCTCTCTGGACATAATAAAATAAAGCTCTCTGGACTGATGAAAATTCTTTAATCAGAATAAAATAAAATAAAATAAAATAAAATAAAATAAAATACAGAACAATAAAATACAATAAAATATCTTACTACTTCAGTAAACTTTTTCACGCTGAATATTCCAGTAACACCTGGAAAACCTAAGTTTGCAAAGACAAAGGAAAACAAAGTAACACAGTAATACAGTTAGTGGAACAGCCTACAAAATGTGGAAGAAAATACCTTTATGAGCAGAACTGAAGATATTCAGGTGTAAATTACATTATGGTTTCCTTAAGAAGAATAACTCTATCTGCAATGGTAATTTAGACACGCTAGGTGTCTAAATGTAGGTATTTAAACTATTTTAATGCCTGAAGTTAGGTGAGAAAATGTCATAACAGCTTAATCTGACTGTCTAGATGCTAGCTAGGGTGCTGAAAAGTTAAGTAAGGAAAACATTTATATTAACAGGGACATTAAATCACATGCTTTGCAGAAAAAGAAATAACTCCATTGGAGCCCACAAAAAAGTAATGAAAAATTACCCTATTCTGTGAGTATTCCTGTGAATATTACAAATAAGAAAGTCCAGTCTTTTCCTTTAAGATTGTTTCACTGAATTTGAAAGGTGATTGTGTTTGGCTTTGAAAAAATGCATTCAGAAAATGAAAGAAAGCATTTTAATGGTGTCTTTTCATGGTTTTGGTTTGGTTTGTTTTTTTCTCATGTTTAAAAAATATAGTCCAATGCTGAGATGTTCTGCTATACCACTTTGACATCTGTTCTTCCACCATGACAGAACATCAGTGCATTGTAGAACAGTAGAAATGTCTCAGTCTTGGAAATCAATGTGTCCTTTATGTGAGAGCAGCTGGAGTACATGGAGCTCTGCCTGGGAGTGGAAGAGGAGCCGAGGGAGAGTTTATGGGTTAAGATTAAAGAGAGGACAGGCAAAGGTGACATTATAGTGTGTGTCTGCTATAGTCCACCTGACCAGGAAGAACAAGTGGATGAAGCCCTCTACAGACAGATAAGAGTAGCTTCATGTTCGCAGACCTTGGTCTTCATGGTGGACTTCAACCACCCAGATATCTGCTGGAGGGACAACACAACAGAGCATAAGCAATCCAGGAGGTTCCTGGAGTGTGTTGGTGATAACTTCTTCCTCCAAGTGATAGGGGAGCCAACGAGAAGAGGTATTCTGCTAAACCTTATACTCACCAACAAGGAGAGGCTTGTTGGGGAAGTGAAGGTCAAAGGCAGTCTTGGCTGCAGTGCCCATGAGGTGGTGAAGTCCATGATGCTGAAGGCAAGGAGCAGAGTGAAAAGCAAACTCATGACCCTGGATGTCAGGAGAACAGACTTTGGCCTCTGCAAAGATCTGCACAGAAAAATCCCACAGAATGAAGCCCTGGAGGGAAGTGGGGCCCAAGAAAGCTGGTTAATATTCAAAGATCACATCCTCCAAGCTCAGGAGGAGTGCATCCCATTGAATAAGATGTCAGGCAAAAACATCAGGAGGCCTGTGTGGATGAACAAATAGCTCCTGGCCAAACTCAAACACAAAAAGGAACCTTACAGAGGGTGGAGGCAAGGGCAGGTAACCTGGGAGGAATACAGAAATATTATCCGAGCATTCAGAGATTAAGTTAGGAAAGCCAAAGCCCAAATGGAATTACATCTGGCCAGGGATGTCAAAGACAATAAGAAGGGCTTCAATAAGTATATAGGCAACAAAAGGAAGACTAGGGAAAATGTCGGCCCATCACTCAACGAGAGAGGGGACCTGGTTAGACAGGGTATGGAAAATGCCTTCTTTGCCTCAGTCTTTCCTAACAAAAGGGATCTTCAGAAATCCTGCATCCCAGAGACCAAGGAGAAAGGCTGGAGCAAAGAAGATGTACCCTTGGTGGAAGAGGATCAGGTCAGGCAATACTTAAGCAATGTGGACATACATAATTTCATGGACCCTGATGGAATGCACCAACAAGTGTTGAGGAAGCTGGCAGATGTCATTGCAAAGCTACTCTCAACAATCTTTGATCAACCATGGCAACTGGGAGAAGTGCCCAAAGACTGGAGGAAAGCAAATGTCTGTCCTATCTTCAAGAAGCGCAAGTAGGAGGACCGGGGAACTACAGGCCAGTCAGTCTCACCTTGATTCCTGAGAAGGTGATGGAAACCATTTTGAGGCATATGAACAACAAGAAAGTCATCAGGCGTAGTCAGCATGGCTTCACCAAGGGGACATCATGTTTGACCAACTGATAAACTTCTACAATGAAGAGGCCACGAAGATGATTAAAGGACTGGGGTATCTCTCCTGTGAGAAAAGGCTGAGACAACTGGGATTGTTTAGCCTAAAGAACCCTCAGAGGGTGGATCTTTTTAATGTATACAAATACCTGAAGGGAGGCTGCAAATAGGACAGATCTAGGCTCTTCTCAGTGGTGCTCAGTGACAGGAGCAAAGGCAATGAACACAAACTGAAACACAGGAGGTTCTTGTGGCGAATAAGGACACGGACTCCGTCTGAGAGGGCATGAAGATGAAGATGAAAAATCCCTTTATTATACAGCACAAGCGCCTTTTTATACCTCACATCATGCCACGTATGCACTTCAAAGAATTCCCTAGTACATCCCCTAAGCAAAGGTCACCTCGACACTCTTCCGCTAATTTCCTTATCTTTGTCACGCCCTCAGAACCGTGAACTGCCACCTCTTATCTCCCTTTTTCCCATGGCTTCTTTCACCTCCCATCTTCCCATGGCTTCTTGTTTACCAACGCTATGATACTGCTTGTACTCTCAGACATTGATTCCTCCACATCTCCCCCTTTTTCTTTTACAACAAACACTAAGCTAACTGACTTTTCTACAATTCGTTCCTCACATTGCAATAAACATAGTACACACACAAGAATACATACGAATACAATCAAACGTGTAATTCCCAGTTCAGTCAAACTCATCATCCATTTTGCCAAGCCCCAATAATTCTATCCCTTGTGGCTCTACACTCGGGGGCGGACGGTACACCAAACATCCGTCCCAATTGTCAGTCACATTGCGGCCGCCACTACAAAGTGTTGCATGCGGCTCCGTGAGACCTAGGGTCCAATTGTTCCACGGGAGTCCCACTAAGCAGGTGGAAAAAGGATCTCCAGGTGACGAGAGCGAAAGGCAAATGGTCTCCTGGCCTGTCTGATTCGCAAGGGCGATCCAGACGTTCTCTTTGGGCTGCGGTGGGGCCCAAAACGCCTGCGACAACGGCGAAAAAGACGGCTTGATGAACCGCGCTGGTACCCATCTTGGTCCTCAATCTCTGTCCTGCAGAGACGATTAGGCAACGTCGCTATCCTGTTTCCTTTCAACAGCTTTTATCCCGTTTCCTTTCAACGGCTTTTATACCGTTTCCTTTCAACGGTTTTGCAGTTAAGCGGGGCTTGCCACCGGATCGGCAATTGCCGACTTTATGGCCCTTCAGACAGAGGGTCCCTGTTCAGGCACCATTTGTGGCGAATAAGGACACGGACTCCGTCTGAGAGGGCATGAAGATGAAGATGAAAAATCCCTTTATTATACAGCACAAGCGCCTTTTTATACCTCACATCATGCCACGTATGCACTTCAAAGAATTCCCTAGTACATCCCCTAAGCAAAGGTCACCTCGACACTCTTCCGCTAATTTCCTTATCTTTGTCACGCCCTCAGAACCGTGAACTGCCACCTCTTATCTCCCTTTTTCCCATGGCTTCTTTCACCTCCCATCTTCCCATGGCTTCTTGTTTACCAACGCTATGATACTGCTTGTACTCTCAGACATTGATTCCTCCACAGTTCTGAACATAAGGAAACACTTTTTTTACTGTGAGGGTGACCGAGCACTGGAACAGGTTGTCCAGAGAGGCTATGGAGTGTCCCTCCTTAGAGATACTCAAAAGCTGTCTGGACACAGTCCTGAGCAACTGGGCCTAGGTTGTCCTCCTTGAGCAGTTTGGTTGGACCAGATGATATCCAGAGGTCCCTTTCAACCTCAACCATTTAGTTTGATTCTGTGTATCAAGCATGAGACACATTTTCTGTTGTGGCAGCAGTGCTACATAAAGGAGTTTTATCTCCTGCCTTTCCCTCCACTCTCAAAAACATCTCCTTTCTTGGACACTGTCGTGATTTAACCCCAGCCAGCAACTAAGCACCACACAGCTGCTCGCTTACTCCCCCTCAGTGGGATGGGGGAGAGAATCGGAAAAGTAAAAGTGAGAAAACTCATGGTTTGAGATAAACGCAGTTTAATAGGTAAAACAAAAGCCGCGTACACAAGCAAAGCAAAGCAAGGAATTCATTCACTACTTCCCATTGATAGGCAGGTGTTCAGCCATCTCCAGGAAAGCAGGGCTCCATCATGCCTAACAGTTACTAGGGAAGACAAATGCCATCACTCCGAACGTCCCTCACTTCCTTCTTCTTCCCCCAGCTTTATATGTTGAGCATAATGTCATATGATATGGAATACCCCATTGGCTAGTTTGGGTCAGCTCTCCTGGCTATGCTCCCTCCCAGCTTCTTGTGCACCTGGCAGAGCATGGGAAGCTGAAAAGTCTTTAGCTAGGGTAAACACTACTTAGCAACAACTAAAACATCAGTGTGTTATCAACATTATTCTCATACTAAATCCAAAATACAGCACTATACCAGCTCCTAGGAAGAAAATTAACTCTATCCCAGATGAAACCAGAACAGACACCATGTTACCAAAGTGTTCGATTTCCTGACAAATCACAGGACTTAGCAATCAACCCATGGTCTTTCCTCTTCCCACTTCAGAAAACTAAGAAAAAAGATGAAATAGGTGAGAACAGGTAAACTGTGGAAAAGTTGGGGAATATTTTATTTCTTGATATTTACATGCATGCAATATTTTTAAAGCCTGAACTTAAAAATTACCGTATTCCCTTTCACGTTTATTTAGAATGCCATCAAAAGATAATTTTGTTTCAGATAAGATCAGTTGTTTCATTTATAATCATATTGTAGAGCAGAAAAAAAAAATAACAGTATTATTTTTATTTTAAAAGAGTGAACATAAATTGGATCTCCTTTTGAATCCTTTTTGTCTCTTCAAAGACATCTTTTATTTGGCCCTGGCCAGAAGGTCAATCATGATAAAAAGCATGAAAACAGTTATATTAATTCAAAGTATCAGAGAGATGAACAACACTCATAATGGCAAAATCAAGAATAATCATTAATGAGATATTCTCATATATGACTGCTACATGTTTTGTATATTTGTGTAACTAACAAGAGATAAGATGAGAGGACATGGCCTCAAGTTGCGCCAGGGGGGTTTAGATTGGATATTAGGAAAAAATTCTTCACCAAATAGGTTGTTAAGCATTGGAACAGGCTGCCCAGGGAAGTCATTGAGTCACCATCCCTGAAGGTATTTAAAAGACATGTAGATGTGGCACTTAGGGACATGGTTTAGTGGTGGACTTGACAGTGTTAGGTTTACGGTTGGATTTGATTGTCTTAAAGGTCTTTTCCAACCTAAATGATTCTATGATTCTATGATTCTATATCATTATTTCTCTTAGTCTCTGTCCCTGTGCTGTATCTCATGTCTAAGGATTTATAATTTTGTATTGCTTTATACTGTCTTATGAGTGTTACAAGGATGCACTGAAAGCACATTAGCAAACATTAACAAGACAACCACAATATACTTGGTTTTTAGCAAGTTTTCTTCAGTAACCAAAAATGCATTCAGACATGAAAGAAAGAAAAAATGTTTATACTAAACTACCTCAAATTGTAAAAAACATTTTTTCACATCTGGGGATGCTAAAAAAGACCCTGAAAGCTGTGAACAGAAAAATATGTACAAATGCTCCGGACAAACATGCAAACATTAGACTGCCTGCTCACTTTAAATGGATTGTCTGAGCTCCACTTTCTTCTCCTGTTCACTAGTACTTTTAGTCACCCAGTTTTTCATGCTGTTTTCACTTGCTTCCCTGCTGCTACATTTTGATCTTTTCTTCCTGTCTCTCTCCCCTGCTGTTCTTTTCAACAGTGTTCTGCTTTTTTTTTGATGAGCAGTGAAAATTGCAAGATTCCTGACCTCTAAGAACAGACAGAACTCAGAAATCAGGAATCTTGTAAATTGTACTTGGCTGATGATACATGGAATACTATTAAACATCAAGGTCAACTAACCTTAACAAAAAAAAAAAAAAGTGTACATAAAAGGTTTTATGCTGCATTATTGTGCATGGAATAACTTCTGACTCTGGCATTCATTAGTACATGCATTCCTGGCACAGCTTGTTTGTTTTTAACTCTGCAGAACAAAAGCAATTTCCAGTTAAAGGCTGAAATAATTTTTTTCTCCCAATTATAAAACTTCTGGAAGTAAGGGGTTATCATTTACTGTATCCAAATTATTATTACTTTCTTTTTTCCTCTCTCCATTTGGACAATAAAAGTAGAATATTATGCACAACAGATGGTGGTGCTTTCATGATTAACTTGCATAACCCCTGTGCCTTGAATAACATAAAGATTCAATTTTTCTGAAAGCTTGTCAGGCATGTCAGAACATACAACATCTAGTCTTTGGTATATGGGAATTTTGGTATATTTGGTATTCTATGGTATGCAGTACTCAAATCAAACAGACATGTTAATTAGTTTAAAATGTGCATGTGAAAAAATAATTCACAGAAATTAAGTACCTTATAGCAGTTCAAGCCTCCAATAAACTTTATAATTCTGTATTCTCATGCAGCAGTGAATCAGCAGAAAGTTGGATGACTGCAGCTTTCACTCCTAGAAAAAAGAAAAAAATTTCTATTTTTAACAGTATACTTTTCAGGGCTCTGAGTCCACTAATATGCCATAGCTGCCTCAACCAGCCTTGCTAGCAGCCTCAGCACTCCATTTGAACTCAGATCTAGTCACCCAGACCTTGCCTTGTAGATATGTCTGTACTCAACTGTCCTGTTTTTCTAATTAGAAGTTAAAATTAGGATGCTTATGGATTTCAAATTGTTTGGGAGGGAAAAGAAAGAAGTACAGTTCAATGTTTAACATATAATTCTAGTACAATTCTGGTAGAACTTCAAACGCGAGATATGAAACTGTCTAGAAATGGAAGAGTCTGAGGCAACCTGAGCCATCCTAAGGCTGGTATATGCAGGTTACCTATATCAACATAGCAAATAACAACTTTCTCTCATCAGCCCTAAAGCTATAGAAATCTCTATTCTATGCCTGTACATAACAGGCATTCTTCTTTTAGCAAGAAAGTTCTTTGAAAGGACATCTTATGAATAGCTACCACTCTCCAGCAGAGAGTGACCAGGACAAACACTTAGTAAATATGATCTCTGCCACTTCTATTTTTTCCTTGCAAAGCCTCAACAAATCTAAAAAATCTCCTAAATTGTTGCAAGAAAACTCATCCCATTCTCCCATGCGACTCCTTAGTTAAGTAGGGACAGTTTGTGATCCTGATGAGAGTAGGATTGGTAGAGGTAGTGGGTTTTGAAAAAGGAGTTACCTGTAGACATCCTAGCATGAAAACAGAGGTGTACAGAGTTACTGTGAGGTGTTACATTGTATATATTAAAAACAAAAAGGAGAAAAGGAGTAAATAAGTAACGAAAGAAATATATTCTTTCTGTTGGACAAGGGAAAATGGCCTGGAAAAAGATGTGTTTTTTTCCTTTGTCTTAGGAAAGGAGATATTGGTTCAGCTCATTTTGTCATATCTTGGAGTAATCCTCCAAGTCAAGCAACAACAAATACTTAATGGGTTTAAAAATGTATGAAATTATGCTAATTAAGATCACAAAATCATAGAATAGTTTGGGTTGGAAGGGATCTTTAAAGGTCATCTAGTCCAAACCCCCTACAATGAGCAGGGACATACTCAACTAGATCAGGTTGTTCGGAGCCCCGTCCAACCTGACCTTCAATGTTCCCAGGGATGGGGCATCTACCACTTCTCTGGGCAACCTGTGCCAGTGTTTCACCACCCTCGTTGTAAAAAATTTCTTCCTTATATCTAGTCTAAATCTACCCTCTTTTAGTTTAAAACCATTCCCCCTTGTCCTGTCGCAACAGGCCCTGCCAAAAAGTTTGCCGCCACCTTTCTTATAAGCCCCCTTCAAGTACTGAAAGGCCGCAATAAGGTCTCCCTGGAGCCTTCTCTTCTCCAGGCTGAATAACCCCAACTCTCTCAGCCTTTCTTCATAGGAGAGGCGTTCCATCCCCCTGATCAGTTTTGTGGCCCTCCTCCGGACCTGCTTAAACAGGTCCATGTCTTTCTTGTGTTGAGGGTTCCAGAGCTGGATGCAGTACTGCAGGTGGGGTCACACCAGAGCAGAGTAAAGGGGCAGAATCACCTCCCCCAACCTGCTGGCCACACTTCTTTTAATGCAGCCCAGGATGTGGTTGGCCTTCTGGACTGCAAGCACACGTTGTCAGCTCATGTCCAGCTTTTCCTCCATCAGTACCCCCAAGTCCTTCTCAGCAGGGCTGCTCTCAATCCCTTCATCCCCCAGCTTGTATTGATACCAGGGGTTATCAATCAAATAATCTGCAGGACCCTGTACTTGGCCTTGTTGAACCTCATGAGGTTCACACAGGCCCACTTCCCGAGGCTGTTCAGGTCCCTCTGGACGGCATCCCGTCACTCAGGCATGTCAACTGCATCACTCAGCTTGGTGTCATCTGCAAACTTGCTGAGGTGCACTCAATCCCACTGTGTCATTGATGAAGATATTAAACAGAACTGGTCCCAATACAGACCCCTGGGGGACACCATTTGTTACTGATGTCCATCTGGACATTGAGCTGACTACCCTCTGGATGCAACCATCCAACCAATTCCTCATCTACCGAACAGTCCACCATCAAATCCATCTCTCTCCAATTTAGAGAGGAGGATGTTGAGGGGGACCGTGTTAAAGACCTTATAGAAGTCCAGATGGACGACATCCGTAGCTCTTCCCTTGTCCACAGATGTAGTCACTCCATCCTAGAAGGCCACTAGGTTGGTCAGGCAGGACTTGCCCTTGGTGAAGCCAAGATGATGCCACTTGCCAAAATTATCTATTCATCTTAAATAATAATAGCATATAAGTACTAAATCTTTAGTTGTAGATATTCTTGCATATTTGAGAGAGAAGAAAATGCTATGAGGACCACCACAGGTTCCTGGATCACCACAGCTTAAAGTAGAAATATAATATGGGGAGGTATTCCATACCATGTGACGTCATGCTCAGTATATGAATGGTAAGCGTGTTCCAGGAAGTAGCGATTGCTACTTGGTTATCGGTCAGCACAGGTGGTGAGCAATTACATTGTGCATCACTCGTTTTGTATATTCTATCATTATCATTATTATTTTCCCTTTTCTGTTCTATTAAACTGTCTTTATCTCAACCCACGAGTTTTTCTCACTCTTACCCTTCCGATTCTCTCCCCATCCCACTGGGGGGGGGGGGGGGGAGTGAGCGAGCGGCTGTGTGGTATATGGCTGCCTGCCAGGTTAAACCATGACATTCCTTTTTGGCGCCCAACGTGGGGCTCGAAGGGTTGAGATAACCACACATCTGACCCGAACGGGTTAAAACAAATTTGTTATAAGCATTCATTATATCAGTTTAGTACTCGCTGGTCACAATGTTGGTTTATTTGCTCTCAGAGTTGTTGGATCTGTTCTGGGAGTTTTGGTATGTAGCACCATACTGGCTGTATACTGCTGATTATCAGTATTTATGTGGGGTTTATCATCTCTGGGAAATGGATTAAGGTCATCGCTTTGCTATACTGTGTGACACTGGTTCATGTTATGATAAAATTATTGATCAGGAGCCTGTACTCAGCGCTGCCATCATTCCTGTTCTTCGGGAGTTATCTTTTGGAAACTATTAATAATTACACTTTTTACCCCTTCTCCTCGGAGAGCCAATTTACAGGGGAGACGGCTTCCTTCACCTTCCCCTTCTCCTCCAGGCTGATTACAATAGCTCTTGAGGATTTTGAATATCCTTAGGATGTTCAAACCAGCATATTCCTATTGCTATGTCTCCTGAATGTGTTTCAGGCCTTGTTTAAGGTTAAACAACTATTTAAGAACACCACCCAGAGATCTGCCCTGAGGCTGGATAGTTATGAGTGGCAGGGTGTGTGGGATAGTATGGGCAAGTACCTAGGACAGTGGTCACCTCCAAAGTTTTGGAGTTTCACCTCTGAACAAGTGCAGAATCCAGAAAAACTAGTAAAATATTTGGAAAACATATGCTGTCACCCTGGCAATTCCAGAGAGACCCAGATTACTGCAACGTGCTGGGGCGTGGCCCATGCTTATCGAGCCCTGTTCAACACTATTCAGAACCCTCAAGGGGGAGAGAAGGCCTCCAGATCTGATGACAAAATGACGGGCACTGCGGCTACTCCAACCCCTGCGATGGGCACTGCAGCTGCTCCAACCCCCTCGACGGATACTACAGCTGAACCAGAGGACCAACTCTTGCCAGTATCTGTAGCCCCTGTACAGAAGAAGAAATCTTGGAAGCGGAAGACAAGCTGTTTAGAAAGGGATGATGGAAGAGCAGGGCCATCACGAGGAGGGCAGGAGGAAGAGGAAGAACTCATAAATGAGACGGAAACCATGCAATCCCTATCCCTGAATGAGTTGCAAGATATGCAGAAAGATTTCAGCCGTCGTCCAGGCGAGCATATTGTTACCTGGCTGCTCTGATGCTGGCATAATGGGCCAGTAGCCTGGAATTAGAGGGGAAAGAAGTCAGACAGCTGGGATCCCTTGCTAGGGAAGGGGGCATTGACAAAGCAATTGGAAGAGGGACACAGGCCCTCAGCCTCTGGAGGCGACTGCTGTCAGGCGTAAAGGAAAGGTATCTCTTCAAGGAAGATGTTATATATCACCCAAGCAAATGAACCACTATGGAGAGAGGTACCCAGTACCTGAGAGAACTAGGCGTGCTGGAGGTCGTTTATAATGACCTGGACGATGACCAAACACCCAAAGTTCCAGATGAAGTCCAGTGCATGCGACCCATGTGACAGAAATTAGTACGGAGCACACCAGCATTGTATGCCAGTTCGTTGGCAGCACTGTGCTGGAAAGAAGGAGAAGCACCAAGGGTAGATGACATGGTTAGCAATCTCCGGGAATACAAAGAAACTGTCTCCTCCTCCCTTGTCTCAGCTGTGGAGAAACTGTCCTGGGAGGTCCAGCAACTCAAAGACGATAGGTCCTATTCTCCACCTGTATGGACCAGTATCTCAGCCATTAAGAGTCAGCGTTCTTCTGCTCAAGAGAGAGGATATAGAAAGTACACACCACGGGGCACCCTGTGGTTTTACCTGCGTGACCATGGAGAGGACATGAGGCAGTGGGATGGAAAACCTACCTTCATCCTAGAGGCACGTGTTACGGGAGTTGCAAGGAAAAACAATCACACAAAGGGGTTCTTCCAGGAAAAATGCTGCTCCAGTTGTCAGGAAAAACCTGTCTCACGACGGTCCAGTTTCCAGTGAACAGTTCCCCAGACAGAGTAGAAGGGCTGGTCTTACTTTGGATTATAACAAAGGAATTCTTAACTCGCGTTTGCAAGAAGTGAGAAACGGATACTATGACCAGAACTAGAGGGGTCCTGCCTCCGGCGGGAGGAAAGGGACAACCGGGTTTACTGGACTGTGTGGATTCGGTGGCCTGGCACATCAGACCCACAGGAGTATAAGGCTCTCGTAGACACTGATGCACTGTGTACCCTGATGCTATCAAGCTATAAAGGGGCAGAACCTATCTGTATTTCGGGAGTGGGATCCCAAGAGTTAATTGTATTGGAGGCCGAAGTGAGCCTAACCGGGAATGAGTGGCAGAAGCACCCCATTGTGACTGGCCCAGAGGCTCCGTGCATCCTTGGCATAGACTGCCTCAGGAGAGGGTATTTTAAGGACCCAAAAGGGTACCAGTGGGCTTTTGGTAGAGCTGCTTTGGAGACGGAGGAAACTAAACAGCTGTCCACCTTGCCCGGTCTCTCGGAGGACCCTTCTGTGGTGGGGTTGTTGAGGGTTGAAGAACAACAGGTAACAATGGCTACCACAACAGTGCACCGGTGACAATATCGCATCAACCGAGATTCCCTGCTTCCCATCCATAAGCTGATTTGTTGACTGGAAAGCCAAGGAGTGATCAGCAAGACTCGCTCACCCTTTAACAGTCCCATATGGCCAGTGCGAAAGTCTAACGGAGAGTGGAGACTAACAGTAGACTACTGTGGCCTGAACGAAGTCACGTCGCCACTGAGTGCTGCCGTGCCGGACACGCTAGAACTCCAATACGAACTGGAGTCAAAGGCAGCCAAGTGGTACGCCACAACTGACATTGCTAATGCGATCTTCTCCATCCCTTTGGCGGCAGCGTGCAGGCCACAGTTTGCTTTCACTTGGAGGGGTGTCCAGTACACCTGGAACCGACTGCCCCACGGGTGGAAACACAGCCCTACCATTTGCCATGGACTGATCCACACCACACTGGAACAGGGTGAGGCTCCGGAACACCTGCAATACATTGATGACATCATCATATGGGGCCACACAGCAGAAGTTTTTGAGAAAGGGAAGAGAATAGTCCAAATCCTTCTGAAGGCTGGTTTTGCCATGAAACAAAGTAAGGTCAAGGAGATCCAGTTTTTAGGAATAAAATGGCAAGATGGACGTCGTCAGATCCCAACGGATGTGATCAACAAAATAACAGCCATGACCCCACCAACTAGCAAAAAGAAAACACAAGATTTCTTAGGTGTTGTGTGTTTTTGGAGAATGCATATTCCAAATTACAGTCAGATTGTAAGCCCCCTCTATCAAGTGACTCGGAAGAAGAACGATTTCAAATGGGGCCCTGAGCAACAACAAGCCTTTGAACAAATTAAACGGAAGATAGTTCATGCAGTAGCCCTTGGGCCAGTCCGGACAGGACACGATGTAAAGAATGTGCTCTACACCGCAGCCGAGGAGAATGGCCCTCCCTGGAACCTCTGGCAGAAAGCACCAGGGGAGACTTGAGGTCGACCCTTAGGGTTCTGGAGTTGGGGATACAGAGGATCCGAGGCCCGCTATACTCCAACTGAGAAGGAGATATTGGCAGCATAGGAAGGGGTTCGAGCTGCTTCGGAAGTGGTTGGTACTGAAGCACAGCTCCTCCTGGCACCCCGACTGTCGGTGCTGGACTGGATGTTCAAAGGAAGGATCCCCTCTACACATCATGGAACCGATGCTACGTGGAGTAAGTGGGTCGCACTGATCACACAACGGGCCCAAATAGGAAACCCCCGTCGCCCAGGAATCTTGGAGGTGATCACGAACTGGCCAGAAGGCAAACATTTTGACATATCCCCAGAGGAGGAGGTGACGTGTGCTGAAGAAGCCCCACTGTATAACAAACTACCAGAAAATGAGAAGCAATATGCCCTGTTCACTGATGGATCCTGTCGCCTTGTGGGAAAGCATCGGAGGTGGAAAGCTGCT
Source organism: Calonectris borealis (assembly GCF_964195595.1). Taxonomy (NCBI): domain Eukaryota; kingdom Metazoa; phylum Chordata; class Aves; order Procellariiformes; family Procellariidae; genus Calonectris; species Calonectris borealis. The sequence continues at coordinate 168,721,265 of NC_134312.1, forward strand.
GTATGGAGTCCTATATGCCAAGTTGCAGAAACTGCTGAAGGAGAAGATGAATCGAGCCAGTTTGCAGAGGTGAAAGCCGTCCAGCTGGCCTTAGACATTGCTGAACGAGAAAAATGGCCATTACTTTATCTCTATACTGACTCATGGATGGTGGCAAATGCCCTGTGGGGGTGGTTGCAGCAGTGGAAGCAGAACAACTGGCAGCGCAGAGGTAAACCCATCTGGGCTGCCACATTGTGGCAAGATATTGCTGCCTGAGTAGAGAACTTGGTTGTAAAAGTACGTCACGTAGATGCTCACATATCCAAGAGTCGGGCCACTGAGGAACATCAAAACAATCAACAGGTAGATCAGGCTAAGATTGAAGTGGGTCAGGTGGATCTGGACTGGCAACATACGGGTGAACTATTTATAGCTCAGTGGGCCCATGATGCCTCGGGCCATCAAGGAAGAGATGCAACTTATAGATGGGCTCTTGATCGAGGGGTGGACTTAACCATGGACGCTATTGCACAGGTTGTCCATGAATGTAAAACGTGCTCTGCGATCAAGCAAGCCAAGCGAGTAAGGTCTCTCTGGTATGGGGGACGATGGTTAAAATATAAATATGGGGAGGCCTGACAGATTGATTATATCACACTCCCACAAACTTGCCAAGGCAAGTGTTATGTGCTCACCATGGTGGAAGCAACCACCGGATGGCTGGAAACATATGCCGTGCCCCATGCCACTGCCAGGAACACTATCCTGGGCCTTGAAAAACAAGTCCTATGGTGACAGGGCACTCCAGAAAGAATTGAGTTAGACAACGGGACTCCTTTCCAAAACACCCTCATAGACACCTGGGCCAAAGAGCATGGCATTGAGTGGGTATATCACATCCCCTACCATGCACCAGCCTCTGGGAAAATCGAATGATACAATGGACTGCTAAAGACTGCGCTGAGAGCAATGGGTGGTGGGACATTCAAACATTGGGACACACATTTAGCAAAGGCCACCTGGTTAGTCAACACTAGGGGATCTGTTAATCGAGCTGGCCCTGCCCATTCAAAACCCTTACCTACTGTAGATGGAGATAAAGTCCCTGTCGTGCACATAAGAAATATGCTAGGGAAGACAGTCTGGGTTACTTCCGCCTCTGGCAAGGGAAAACCCATCCGTGGGATTGCTTTTGCTCAAGGAACTGGGTGCAGTTGGTGGGTGATGCAAAATGATGAGGAAGTCCGGTGTCCACCTCAAGGGGATTTGATTTTGGGTGAGAATAGCCAATGAACTGAATTGTATGATGTTAAATGTTATATGATATTGTATATCATTATTTCTATGGTCGCTATCAATAGTATAGCAGTAAAAAATCGCCCAGATTAACGAAGAATGAACTAACTCTGATGAAACCGAGCAAAGTGCAACAATGATAGAACCGGACGAGCACAACAATACTGAAATGAGAACTGGCTTCAGGATGCAACAGCCCAACACCACACACCATCTCTTCGGCCCTGAAAGACTGTTATGACAGATGGAGCCCAAAGTCGTGGACTAAATGAACTCAATGGACATTTTAGAGGGATGGCCCATAGACTAAGGGAATCATATCTCTGCGTGTGTGTGTGTATATATATATATAGACAAGAAAGGTGGTGGTGATTAATTGGAATGTATTGAAAAATGTGAGACTTAGGCATGACTTAAATGGTATAGAATAAGGGGTGGATACTGTCCTGGTTTTTGCTGGGATAGAGTTAAATTTCTTCTTAGTGCTGTGTTTTGGATTTAGTATGAGAAGAATGTTGATAACACACTGATGTTTTCAGTTGTTGCTAAGTACCCTGTTAGTCAAGGACATTCAGCTCAAGAAAAAACAAAACAAGACAAAACAAAACAAGTGTTGGGAGGGAGCACAGCCAGGACAGCTAGCCCAGCTGGCCCACAGGGTATCCCATACCATGTGACGTCATGCTCAGTATATGAATGGTAGGCATGATCCAGGAAGTAGTGATCACTACTTGGTTATCGGTCAGTGCAGGTGGTGAGCAATTGCATTGTGCATCACTCATTTTGTATATTCTGTCATTATCATTATTATTTTCCCTTTTCTGTTCTATTAAACTGTCTTTATCTCAATCCACTAGTTTTTGTCACTCTTACCCTTCCGATTCTCTCCCTGTCCTGCTGGGGTGGGGGGGGAGTGAGTGAGCGGCTGTGTGGTATTTGGCTGCCTGCCAGATTAAACCACGACACATAAAGTACAGAAAGTCATAGTACATATCTGTATTTAATGAATAAAAGTGAGGATACAACAGGACAAAATATATAGTAAAATGCAAACAGTATGTCAGCTGAAGTGTTCTGTTATTCTGTCTAGAGTTCAGACAAATTGGCTTTTTATTAGGTATGTCTGCATCAGTAGATTTCTTTGGTGAAAGAGCCACAAATCTGTTAATATGCGGGGAGTCAGTAACCTTCTCCAGCCTCTCATATGTTGCTTCTCAGTTTCTCTATCATCCTCAGAAATAATAAATAGTAGCTGCTAGATGTGAAGTCAAGCCTTTCAAAATGGAGTATGCTCTTCCAGCTGAGGTCAGAACAAGTATCCCATGTTAACTGTCACATCATTCATTGCTCATGGTCCTGCAGCAAAAGAAAATTGCTTAGCTGTTCACAAAGTAAAATTTGCACTAGATTCCTATTAGCAATTTATTTCCACTCCTGTAACCATGATCTTTTAACTGTAACCATCTCTTTTCTTTCCCTGGGTTTTTAATGTGAACAATAATTTAACTAATCAGAATTCAGATGGGAATAAATACCCTTGCTATCACTTACTGTTTTGAAATACAAATACCATTCTTTATTCAAGACACTTTTCTGCAGGTTTTTAAATACCTAGTTCTAATTAGGACATTTGGAGTATTGTGTAATATTTCTTTAATCTTCTGTTCATAGTCTGGGGCTCAAAATGGTTACTGATATTAAATGAAGTTCTGACAGTGACACAGCTATAATGCTAAGATTTTGTTTTCAGTAACATATTTAAAGAATTGCTTTAGTCTCACAATATTCCATCTGTAGAAGTAGGAATGGTATACATTTTATTGGTAACCACAGTGTCCTGGTTTCGGCTGGGATAGGGTTAAATTTCTTCCTAGTGCTGTGTTTTGGATTTAGTATGAGGAGAATGTTGATAACACACTGATGTTTTCAGTTGTTGCTAAGTGCCCTCCTAGTCCAAGGACAGCTCCCGTGCCTACTGACTGAGCTAGGTACACAAGGTGGGAGGGAACATAATCAGGACAGCCAGCCCAGCTGGCCAATGGGGTATTCCATACCATGTGACGTCATGCTCAGTATATGAAGGGTAGGCGTGATCCAGGAAGTACCGATCGCTACTTGGTTATCGGTCAGCGCGGGTGGTGAGCAATTGCATTGTGCATCACTCATTTTGTATATTCTATCATTATTTATTATCATTATTCTCCCTTTTCTGTTCTATTAAACTGTCTTTATCTCAACCCACGAGTTTTTCTCACTCTTACCCTTCCGATTCTCTCCCCGTCCCATTAGGGGGTGGGGGGAGTGAGTGAGCGGCTGCGTGGTATTTGGCTGCCTGCCAGGTTAAACCACGACACACAGTTAGTTCATGCTAGGTTTCTCTAAAGTCATATTCTTCTGGGAGCCTCAACACTGAGGCTAATAATTGGAATGGAAGTGTTGAATTAAGCATTGGCTCATTCTGCCTCAATGAAATTATTCCAGTTTGATATTAATGCAGTTGATTACTAATTGACTCCTTTTTTGCATTCAAATAAGAGCAGATTCTAGGTTCCTGAATAGCTAATGTGGCTGAAGGCATATAAAGCTATGCTTGCACTGTCTCTGCCCCTGCTATGCTTGATTCCTTAATGCTTTTGATCTTGCACAGGACTTTAGAAGAGCGAAAAGGAGATAGAAAATTATCCCATTCTGATTGCTAGCATAATACATCTACTTTAACATGGTTATTTGATGTAAAGGGCATGAAGAAGGGGTGTCCCCTTGTACCAGTTCAGTGGATACAGAGAGATTTGTTGAGCTCTGCCCCTTCTATAATTGCTAAAGAATTTGGAGAAGCACTCTGAAATCTCTGACCCCCTCAGGTCCTGGAATCACTAATAGGTAAGGTATTTTGTAAACTGCCTACATTCAGCCTGAGCTCTGACTACAAATCACATCCACTCTTGCAGCAAGCAACATCAGAACATTTCTGGGAAAGACTAAAGGTTTTCAACTCATAGCAACCTTGAAGGGTGCTATAATGCAGGACATATCATCCCAGGAATCTGCAACACAGGTGTCCCTACAGCCGCTCTCAAGCACGCCAACTGCTAAGTCATATGTGAGTCTTATTGTTCTGGCCTGGAGGCTACCCTAGGCATCACTCTACACGACTTGTACTATGTAATCTCAGAAGTAGTGAATCCTTGCTGTGTGTTGTTAAATGTTGGATCCAGTTTAGAACTATCAGTAGCAAAACTGTCATTCTGACTAAAGGATGCTTGTTGAATAATTTTCCTTATGTGTTCACTTCAGTTACAGTTTTGAAATTGAATACCATTTTTTGGTATGTATAAATTCTTCTCAGATTTCATTTTCTGAGAAAGTTCTTTCTAACTCACTAAAGAATTTAACGGATTCACCTAATAAGAGCAAGAACAGAAGGTGAGGGGAGAAGAGAGCTCCAAGTATACTAAATATGCATCTGGTGAATTACATTATTTCAATGTACTTACTTGCAGCTGTGTGCAATTTACATAATGAAGACTATAGATTCAGAAGGATAAGATCAATGTAGTTATTGGAAAGAATAATAATGTTATTTATAACTTGCATAGCATAGCCCATCAATTGTGTGTTTAGTAAGATGTTGAATTTGGCTTGCTAATGGTTTTTAATTTCTTGCTCTTGTTTAATTTTCACGCAGACAAATTTTGTGTGTAAATTTTTTGAGATTCTTACATGAAAGATTTGTTTACATATTTATTTTAATTGCACATAGTGTGGTGTGACGACTATTGCAATTCCTTTTCTGAAGTTGTATCAGACAAACAGCTGATCTGAATCCCTAATCACAGTCCCTGTGAGGGACTGGAAAAGTCTATATTTTCAGGTCACCCAACAAGCTAGTTGCATACCTAATCCATTTCCCTGATACAGCAACTTGTGATTCATAGGGATCCATCATCTTGTCTATTTCCTCTGTTCCTTGTGATATTCTGCAAGTGTGTCTTTGTCTATATAAAGATTTTAGTATGTTGATCACCTATGCTGTAGCATGAAGAATTTTGTACAATAGGAAACTAATATCTTCTTTTTTACTGACATCTGAAACTCCTGGTTTGATGCATCCCCTTTCTGTAGGTGCTAAGGAGTAAAATGGATTCTAGGGAATAAGCTTCATGAGATTATGATGAAGGAAGGAGACATGTAATAAGCCAGGAACAGAACATTCAGCAGAAAGCAAGCACAACGTAGTAAACCTGAAGCTGAGCAGAAAACAGGCTCCATCTGAAGTTAAAGTGGTACATAGGGAACAAAATATTTCTTAACGTTGTGAGCAGCTGAGGCGGGGGTTGTATGAAAGCGTACAAAAGACTTGGAAAGGACATTCTGGAGTAATGGCCTCAGTTCTCATGGAGGAGGTTAAGGAATGCCACTGCAATCAAAAAACAATCCCCTGTCCAGTAGAACAGTCTGAAACAGAGAAACAGTGGCAGAGCAGGGTGCTGTACCCTGGTTATACCTGTAACTTTAGCAACCTGTTTCAAGAACTCCGAAAGAGCTAGTGCATCAGCATGGCAACAATGAAGAAGAGTCTTCAAAGAAGCATCACATTCAACACAACATATACATTACTTACCCACCTTTTTTCATGTCAACTGTTGAGGGCAACACAGTCACAGCTTGAGAAAAATGAAACTACTACACTGCATCAAGATGCCAAACTAAGAATAGTTGTATTTTATCTTGAAATAAAACTACTTAAATCTCTGCAACTTTGCCATAGAAGCTACCTATACTCTCTGAGTGGTATATGATTTACTTTTCAACAGTCCCTTAGGGCTAAGGAGCCTGAGGTAGACCTCCCCCATTCATAGTGGGATCATTTTATATTTGATGGAGAACAGCAGACATTTTTATAGCGTGATTCCCTCTGCTTACTTTGGACAACTACATGAAGGAAATTCTAGCATAGTCAAAATTCTAGCATTCTCGAAATATCTCTGCCTATTGATGACAGAAGAAGCTAAGGATGACTAACTCATATGTAGACATTGGTATTGGATGGATGAGTTCCATTTTCAATTTTGTTACATGGACATGGTGTTATGACTGGTCCTGAAATAAGTTAGTCATGCTTTGAGCAGAGGGTTACATCAGATGACCTCCAGCGGTTCCTTCCAACTTAAATTAGTATATGATTTTATAATCCTATGACTTCTAGATCCAAATTTGACACTTTTTCATTATGATCACTATGAAGCTACCTAACTTCTCTGTCATTTATATACCAACTATTTTAACAAAACAAACAAATGACATCTCTCCCTATGCTTAAAGGATAGTTGAGGACTTAATAAGAAATATAATTTTGTAACCACAGTAACAGAAGTAGAAGCACAAAGAAGTTATTCCTGTGATTTAGCTACAGTCAGGTAATTACTTTTATTTTAAAGTGTCAGTTATATGTATTACTTTTTATTACCTTCTTAAGTATTTTGAAGTGCATATAACATTAAAGTAAACTAAAGTAAACTCTATTGTAACTTAAAGGCAAATAAACTACCTGAAAGAAATCTTTCTATTGTATCTGGCACTTCTTGTTTGAGCCAAGCTCTTTGTTGTGATATTGGGATTTTGCTCATTTTCATGCATTGCACAATTCCATTTAAAAGTCATACATTGTTACGGTTAATGACCATACCGAGCCTACGCAGCAGTAGAACAGATGACTCTTAATCATCACTGTTGTGCTTTAGAGAGACACCAGTCTCTGTGCTATACAATCTTTTCTTTCCAGTACTCAGAATATGATTCTCATTAAACAACTAGTTTAAAACATTTTATTGTGCATTAGCTAATGCTACTAGAATTTACTCTGAGATGTGTCTTAAGTCTTTTTGGGAACATAAAAGTGTAAACCTGTGAAGTATAGATGCTGCTTTATTTAATACAGATATTTGAAAAAAAAAAAAAAAAAGAAAGTGCAGCGCTTAAACTGCAGTGGCTGATGGAAGGAACTGAAAGCAAAACTCAGCATATCCAAAGACCTTGCCCCTGCTTGATGAAACGTGGGGAACACTGATCATTCTGACCATCTCTTTTTGACATCTAGCAATCTCTATTGTATGTTTACTGATGAATGCTTTTTCAGGCTGATCACTTGAAGCTTCTGAAAATAAAGACATCTGCCATTTTTATGCTTATGTGGTCTTAAACAAAACTCCCTCTGTTGTTCAATTGACAGAGGAGAATACAGCTCATCTTACTGTAGAAAGCTGGGACCAGACTTTCAACATCAAGTCTTTTTGCCAGACAATACCTTTTCCATGATCAAAGTGTACAAGGGATGTGGTAGTCACATTCAAGTTTGTGTTCACTCTCCTTTACAGACAATGGAAAGGAAAAAGGAAGAAACACATTTAGCCCAAAGAAACAATCTAATTCTTTACTAGAAATATAGATTTTACTGAAGACTGCAATTTCTGATCAAAGATATAAGTAGCAACATTTGTTTAAGTTCCTCTGTTGCCACCCAGTCCACTAACAAATGTTTTTTCTCTGAGGTTTTCTTTAATATTTTATTTCCAACGTGACTTTTCCAACACTCCTTTTCAATAGATCATTTTCTTATTTCTTTTCTTTCCCCTAAAGCCCATTATTAAACTAAATAAATATATCATGTTTAGAAATGCAGTCACTGAAATGCAGTCACATTCATAAACACATGATTAAGGAATATGTTAAATGTCTGATGTTTTCTCTTATTGACCAGTATCGTATGCAGTACATTGATTCATCAGGTGTATTAAAAAAACCTGCTAAATTAGTAAATTCTTTTTTGTTTGGAGAACCACATATTTGCAGCTACTGAAAACTGGCCTGTGAAAACTAAGCATGTAAAAACTACTTCTGTGTATACCAGCTAAATGTGTATAGTTTAACAACATCATCAACAGTGTATTTTGAATGTAGCTATAATTGCACTTCTTCATTGACATGTAATATCATATTATTAAACTTCAGTTTCATTAGCTTTTTATTGAGTATTAGAGTCTTCTTTACTAAAACTGTAACTTGCCTACGCGCTGAGTTAAACTACTGAAATTCATTTATGAATGGGTATATTATTTAATAGTTTTCAGCACCCTTGAAGCAAGGTAATGAAAAATTGTGATCATATAAAAAACTCAGACACTAATATTCGAATCTTTTTTGGTTTTATTTGTACTTTTAAAATAATGTATATTTGCATTATTGTTAGGATTACAAAAGACATTTTAATGCTTTTAAGCAAGCCTTATCTATGGCTATTATTCTTCAGAATGTATCTGAGCAACCTACAGTTTTCTTAATAGGGGAACTTCTTGTTTGTTGCTTTTATTGTCACCACTGTTACACACACACACACACACAAAAGTGTTATTTTTTTATTTTATGAAAGGAAAAATACTCAGAGAAGACTAGATACTGACTTTAAAAATTCCACCAAAAAAAAGTATGCAGACTCTAATGCTCATGTTCCAGAGAGTCACTGTGACCTTTATATTAATTTCCATCAAATTCCCATAGTATCTAAAAATCTGTTGGGATCTCTATTTTTGGACTCCCTGTATGCCATCTATGCAGCAGCGCTTATTTGTAAAGGTGGCAAGAATCTATAGGTGCAGAGGCATCTATAGTCTTTTGGAGCCTTCAGAAGAGTCCAGTCAACTAAGGATGCTCAAATCACTCAGATAACATCAGGTTTAGATTATAACACTGAAAAAGCAAATAGATCCACTTTTGCGTAACTGTTAGTAGTTATCATGGTGGTTAATTCAGAAAGTCAGAAGTCTAGACTGAAGTATGCCTCAGCTTGAGAAGGTCTAGCCCAACAGTTTCCCTTGCAAAGTCCTTGCTCTGAGCACCTGGATAAGTCGAGGTAAGAGTGACCTTCCATTTCATTTGCAAATGCCTTGGCTAGGTTGGCAACTATGTAATAAATGATGAAAGTCAAAAGCCAGATGAAGGAATCACACCACTGATTTGAAAAAGAATATAGTTGGTACAATACTCAATGAAAACCCAGTTTTCTCTATTAAAAGAACTAATTTAAAAATATTACTTGGATTTGACTAGGAATATAAATGTTCTCTGTTGATATCTGAAGCTGAAATCATAGGTAATAATTTCTAAATTATATGTTCTTCTCTGGCTTTTATAACTTAAGCAAACATATTTTGGGAGCATTTCTGAAACTACCAAGTTCTTGGATAATGTCCATCAGCTTCCATATGAAGAATGCAAGTTCTCCATTTATTATTTTAAAATAAGCCTAAGTATAATGATATATGCAATTCTTCCGAAACACAGTCTTAAAGGAATCCTATAAAATGCCTCCTCTAAATGCATGTATCCTCAAATTAGTCATTTCACAAAAATACTGGGCAATTCTGTAAATATTCTAGACATTCCAAGGAAGCCCATGTGTATCATGGACATGCATTTCATGACAAATGAAAAATGAATAAAGAAATAATTTTGTTGATACATATTCACTGTCCTGCCTAACAAGGGAGAAATTTATACTGTGCATATTAAGTCATAACAATTTATTTACTGTGACTTTTTACCTTAAAAACTCCAGTTTCTTTCAGGATCTCAGTACAGTATTGCTTGTTTGTACATTAATTAAACATTCACAATTGAACTATAAGGTACACATTCACCCTTCCCTTATTTACTGTCATCCTGATATGCTCTTTGTAAACAATATATGAAATGTTTTGGGAGTATATGATAAAATATATTGTTACTACTAATATCAAGCAATTCATATTGTGGTGTTGCATTCATACCCGCCCCTTTTCTTCCCTGGGCCACTTGTTGATCTCAGAAATTTCCATGAAACCTCGGCCTTGGTGTATTGAAGTCTGGCAGTTGAGCACTCCTTGACTGTATCAGAAACTCTGCATAGCTGAGGCTGGGAATGTACTCCTACTGCCCGGCCCAGGTGTCCAGCAGAACAACACCGAAACCTTGAGAATTTTTAGTAATTACCACCTGGGACTGTGGCCAGGATGGAAATTTACAGATGACTAAAGCCAACCATCTTGTGAACCTATAAACGGTGGTCCTGAGTGAGGCCCTTTGAGCTCTCCTGGACCACAGGGGCTGCACCCAGCATCTCCCTCTTGCAATCTTTCAGGCCTACAATATTCGGAGGACCACTGGGTCCTGGGTGAGTGCCTTTCGAAGCTCAATCCTTCGCCCGTTGAGAGGGAATGCCTAGACATTCGACGTGAATATTTCTTCATTGAAATGGAGGGGAATTTTTAACAGGTATACCTTCTGCATATTTTTATATATATATATGTTTCTCCATGTGTGTGAACTAATAGTAAGCATAATCTGTAATTAAGTTGTGATTGTAGTAGACTTACTAACCTACTTTGCAAATATTGAATAGTTAATGATTAGGTGTTACTAAAGTTTGTTAATGATTAGTTGATACTCAAGTGTTGCTAAATTGTGAATGAAACCTAGACTGTCCCTGAAATATAAACCCTTAGATGATTTTCCTTTATATATTTCACCCGTGTAATAAGTAATAGAGTGAACCTTGCCATCGAATTCTATTAGGTCGCACCTTTATAAATCTCTATTAAAATCACTTTCTGCTAATTTCTTTGACGGTGATTCTTTAAGTGGCTTCTAAACCACTCATTCATGACACATATTAATAAAATCTGCTTTATTGCAGTCTAATTTGTCTCCAGTCATACACTGTATATTGAGTTCTTTTAACAGAAAACTATTTTAAGACAAAGTTATTTACTAAGAGTATATCTTATAAAACAAACAAGTTAATAACTAGTATAATGTTTGTCTACTAGAGAAAAAGCTACCACATACTGGTATCCTAATTTGCATATCCAATTCAAGAAGCTAGTCTCACAGTCTTCCCAATCATTTAAAATGAGCATGACAGATAATTTACATTAAGACCTTAACTATTATGCCCTCAGCAGAAAGCTAAGTATCACTAACCTTACATGAAATGTCATTAAACTTTTGACAAAAGCAAGTTTTAACACTCAGCTTTGAATCTTAACAAGATTTTTTCAGTTTCTTGGTTTCTCTTCCCGTTATTACAAAACATTCTTAAACCTGGCCTGAAACCACATTAATCACTGCCATAGTTATTTGCAGTTGCATAATGGATGGATTTCTGCCCGTGTAGTTTTACACAGATGGATGGTATGGGCTTCACCTGCTGGGGATGGGATGGCACTATCAGGATGGAGTCACTCGGCATTTCTAATAGCAGAATAATACTTTCATAATAACAAATGTGTAGATCCAGAAGAAAATCATACAATTTACTGGAACTGAGAAAGCAGCTGGGACCTTTGGCAAATGTTGTTATTCTTGCCTGCCATTGAGTGTTTATTCTAAAAGCATCTGTAGCGCTGCGGGCAACATTTTTTTCTGAGTGAAGAACCCTGCGTGTTAAGTGCTGAGTACCTCACATTTCTTTCAAAAACAGCATGAAAACCTTCCTGATTTTAAAACTTTTTCCTTTATTGTTCTTGTGAATGAGGCAGAAGATAAAATCAAACAAATATAAGATTACAAATACGCTATATGTTTTTCCATTTAGAAATGCAAACTGATTGACAAACATTGACAAGAGTTTAGGATTCCCATGCTGATGTTCAGCTATATATGCTGATGTTCAGCTATATAAATTAGTTAGTCTTCAGCTAAAATTATTCTTTCTTTCTCAATAAAGCTTCTGTCCGCTTTGTGTCCTCTTTCATTTTCACCTTTATTATGAATAGTTAAATGAAATATGAAACACCCTAAAACTATGGAGCAAAATTTCTTCTCAGTTTGGCTGTTTATTGTCAATAAAATCCTTGATTATTTTTTCTTCCTAGATTCTTGATAATCATTGAGGCATAAGCACCTTATGATAAAGAAAGAGGAGAAAGTAATTTTGAGAGGCATTTTAAGTAGAAAATAATACAATATTTACTCCACAAAGATGCTTCCTGGCAGAAAGCTTTAGAGAGCAGAATAAGGAAAAATGAAGAGACTAAGACAAATTAAGGTAAACTGTTAATGTTTTTCTGAGTTGTTTTAGATGGCTTGTTAGTGTTTCTATGGAACCTTTCTGACTGGGCTTGTGGATTGGCTTGTATCCCTTTCAATTTATGTTCCTGAGAGCTTGAAACAAACACCTTGAACCAAAACTTCCAAAGAGAAATTTTGACCTATGCTGACATTTAACTCCTGTTTTTGTTCTACTTTTTCATCTTTTTCTACACATCTTCTTGAGTTGTAAATAGAACATTATCACGTGTCCTCATCGATTGCTATCTGCATTATAGGCTGCTAGATTTTCCAGTCTTGAAGTGTTTATTTAGATTTTTCAGTACTTCTAATGGCTATGCTACACATCTGGGGGAAGTATACACCATGTTCTCTGATCTTTTAGTAGAAACGTTCTATAATAGCACAAACACAAGTTGCATGTTTGCTCACAGCCCCTCTCCCCCACACTGCTCCTCTTCCAGAAAATGTCTTCAGAAAGAATTTTCATGATAATTACTTAAGCAGTATGAATTCTATTTCTCTTTTGGAACAAAAGAAAATTTCTTCAGTAATACTTTGCAGGTAATATGGATTCATCTTCCTCAAGATATTTTTTTTTAAGTAGTCAACACTTTTTCTAACTTGTATGCTAATTTAGAAAAAAAAATGCATACAAATGTATAAGAAAGCTATAAGGACAGTAGTTATTTCTTCTGCTGTTTTCCATGCCCCTTCCTCTTTCCAGTCCAATACTTAAATAAGTACTGAAGAACAGGTATTGAAAGGGACAACAATCTACCTTCAAAAGCCTTAATCCTGGTGAAACAAAGAACATATAAAAATAAACTGGTGATTTATTTTGGATACTGTGTTATTCCTGTGTTTAACACTAACTGGATATTTTACTCAAGGTAATTTATAGTTTAACGAGTCTGTAAGTTCTCCATAATTTGTAAAACATGTTCTTAGTAAGGTTTCTGTCAGGAAAAAAAAAAAAAAAAGCCTGTAGAAAACTACCAGTTATTGCTAAATAAATGTGACAATCTAACTTCATTCTTCCATTCTTCCAAAATATGTCAAGTAATTCAAAGTTCCACTTCATCCCCTTGATTTCTGGCACTGCTCTGACCCATTATTCAGATGATCTGAGTCAGTAACCTGGTAGGAAAATACTACTTCTTTTTTTGTTTGATTGTTTGTTTGTTTTTTCTTCTTTTTTTTTCTTCTGGGCTAAATTATTGCTGCCATAGGAGCTTAACTGTCCATCTGAAGTCAGTAACATCAGTAAGATGTCGCTTCACTTGATGTGAGATATAATATTGCACAGTTCCTGTCTATAAAACAAGCTAGACTGGAAATCCAAGGTGGTCTGTCATGGTGATTTATTATAAGCATGAGAATTTTACTCTTTTTGATGTATGTTATTAGACAACATTTGAAGTCCAGCACATTGTATCAATTATGAGAAGAAACTTCCTCTAAGAAACTGTTTAATTTGGTTCAGTCCTGTTTATTTATAAACAAATTTTGTTTTAATCCTGATCACTGCACAAATCAGAGAAAAAGAATTTTGGAACTGTGACCACAGAAACCCTAAACTAAAACTCTCTAGAGAGGGCCATGCCCCTGATATTTGCCAGGTAATAGCCTTTGGTTTTCATCTTTTCTCTGCACTCATTTTGAGGAGGGAATTTCTATCTCTCCCTCAAATGTCATATCCTCTAAATAATATTTATGAAATATTTCTACACATATAAATCACGTCCTTATCTCAGTCTTGGGTAGTGCTCCTTTTGTTTTGGCACTGACCTTATAAAAAAAAAAAATTCATAGCTTTCTTAATTTAAACATTAACAGAATGCCTATCCACAGACCATTTTGAAATTTGCGAACTGTTCAGATTCTGTTTCATATCCATGGGAGTTTATATCTTCCAAAGCAAAAGGTTTTAGGGGTGTTAAGGAGGTAGATAAATAATTTTCCTTTTTAAGCTTTTTTAACATGTCTAATGTCAATATACAGTTACAAGGAGAGAGCTGACATTTAGTCTGGAGTAATAATAACAACAACATCTTTAGAGTCCAGTCAGTTGTATCCTTCATATGATATGAAAATGTGAATTTCATTGCAAAAAGTTATGTTTTACAGTAAAAATCATGTAGAAAAAAAGCATGGTTTCTGAAACAATAAAGGAGTAATGGAACACAATAAACAGAGGAACATGAGAAAGGTATTTTGAGAAACACTGAGATACATGTATAGCAAGCAGGAAGCACTAGGACTGGATTCACTTGTGTGTTAATCTACCAGTTAGAGTTTGATCAGTTCAAAAGATCTAGTAATATTATAGTCTATCAGGCTACAGAGATTTAAAAGTAAGGAAAAATATCTACTTCAGAACAAAATTATATATGAACATGAGGTTCAACAAGGCCAAGTGCAAGGTCCTGCACTGGGGTCAGGGCAACCCCCGGTATCAGTACAGGCTGGGAAATGAAGGGATTGAGAGCAGCCCTGCTGAGAAGGACTTAGGGGTGCTGGTGGAGGAAAAGCTGGACATGAGCCAGCAATGTGCGCTCGCAGCCCAGAAAGCCAACGGTATCCTGACCTGTATCAAAAGAAGTGTGGCCAGCAGGTCGAGGAAGGTGATTCTGCCCCTTTACTCTGCTCTGGTGTGACCCTATCTGGAGTACTGCGTCCAGCTCTGGAGCCCTCAGCACAAGAAAGACATGGACCTGTTGGAGCAGGTTCAGAGAAGGGCCACAAAAATGATGAGGGGGATGGAACACCTCTCCTATGAAGAAAGGCTGAGAGAGTTGGGGTTATTCAGCCTGGAGAAGAGAAGGTTCCAGGGAGACTTTATTGCAGCCTTTCAGGCTTAAAGGGGGCTTATAAGAAAGATGGCGGCAAACTTTTTGGCAGGGCCTGTTGCGACAGGACAAGGGGGAATGGTTTTAAACTAAAAGAGGGTAGATTTAAACTAGATACAAGGAAGAAATTTTTTATAACAAGGGTGGTGAAACACTGGCACAGGTTGCCCAGAGAAGTGGTAGATGCCCCATCCCTGGCAACATTCAAGGTCAGGTTGGACGCGGCTCTGAGCAACATGATCTAGTTGAGTATGTCCCTGCCCATGGCAAGGGGTTTGGACTAGATGACCTTTAAAGGTCCCTTCCAACTCAAATAATTCTATGATTCTATGATTTTATGTTACTTGTCTTGATTAATTAGTTACAAGATAAAGTTGTAATTAAGTTAAATATGTCTACCTGCCCTTTACAGTGGTTGCTAACCCTACTAAAAATGTAGTCATCTTCAGAATGTTCTTTTTAAAGACAAAAGGTAAATTCTCTTAAATACTCCAAATTCTATTTCTTTATTTTAATGTTGATTCAGCACTTTACAATGTAAAATCACAGATCACTGGATCAAACTTAGAATTGTTTTAAATGAGTTTTCAAAAAACAATTTCAGAAAGCTAAGCAAAGTCAAGATCACATTCAGTTCTGCTTACTATAAAAGTACAGTTATGTACCCTTAGAGTGACTAGTGTCAGGTTTAAAAAAGCCTGTTAATGGTGCTGCAAATAAAAATGGATAAAAATTAAAAAAAAACCACAAACAGCAACAAAAACTTTCCTTACATTAGCTTTCAAATGGATGTTATCTAAATATGAACAAATAAAACCTACAAGCTAAGTCAGCTTCCTAGACTTCCTGGAGAGTTAGTGAAGAGAGAATTATTCTAGCAAGGAATTTATTTCACTTGCTGTTTGCTTCTTTTCCTTTATACTTACAAATGTGGAATCTAATTTGTGGGTAGCCAGATTTAGGCAAGTTTTGTTAGCACAGGACTTGTGTGTATTTATGCAGAATTTATATATTCAATCAATTCATTTTTATCAATTTATTTATGAAGTTATATATCTACCATCAAGGTAACAGCTGGAGAATGAGATTGATGAACTTGTAACATAAGAATAATAACACAGATATAAGGTCTTGAAAAATATCTACTTTTTCCCTATTTATTCATGTTTTACTGGAGACAGGACTGAAGTCAAAACTGTCCTGCATATAAGATTATTTTTGTATGAAGAACTGATTTATCTATTTTTAAATTTTAAAATTAAAAGCAGTCCTAATTTCAATATGGGCTTCTTCATTTTACACAGCATTCCGTCCAAGGATCTTGGAGGAGAATGAGTCCATTTCCTTTCCTTTATTTCCAACTTATTAAGTGAAAGGATTGACATGCTACTGCTACAAGAGCTGTACATTTCCTCCAGTTTGGAAGAGTTGCATCATTTTTGTGATAATGCCAGTTTGTGATAAGACTTTGAGAAATGTTATGGCAGTTATGAAAATAGAAAGTACTAACAGCAGTTCCTGAAGGATATGGAACTCTTTGCTGTAAATATGAATGCTAACAAGCTGCAGAAGTACTCTCCCCTTATGGCTGATACCTTCTCAGAGACAATACTACAGCCATCAGCTCATATTTTTATTTCAAATCAAAGATATGAAACAATATCGTTTAGAGTTTTATTTGCCTCAAGCATCTGCAATCAAAAAGGTATTGTTATATGTTCAGAGAATGCTTCAGGCATGATCAACTACTTTCTGAACAGGTTTTACTCTTTCATCCATATAAATTGTGCAGTATCCACCTGAAAAAAAGAAAAATTCTACTTTCTCTTGCACAGGTACATTAGTAGGGAGAACAGCGAAGAAATCTCTTCTCAGTAACAAATTAACAGCAGAATAGGTAGTTGTCTTTTGCTTTTTTCCCCCTGTTGTGGTTTAACCCGGCAGGCAGCCAAACAGCACACAGCTGCTCGCTCACTTCCCGCCCCCCCAGCAATGGGATGGGGAAAAGAATGGAAAAAAAAGTAAAACTCATGGATTGAGATAAAGGCAGTTTAATAGAACAGAAAAGGAAGGGATAATAATGATAACGATGATGATGACGATGACGATGATGATGATGATAATAATAATAATAATAATAATGGTAGAATATAAAAAGTGAATGACACACAGTGCAATTGCTCACCACCCACTGACTGATAGTAGCAATCGCTACTTCCTGGACCATGCTTCCTACTTACATACTGAGTATGACATCATATGGTATGGAATACTCCGTTGGCCAGTTGGGCTAGCTGTCCCAGCTATGCTCCCTCCTAGCTTCTCATGCACCTGGCAGAGCACGGAAAGCTGAAAAATCCTTGACTATGGGGTACGTAGCAACAGCTAAAAACATAAGTGTGTTATCAACATTCTTCTCATACTAAATCCAAAACACAGCGCTAGGAAGAAATTTAACTCTATCCCAGCTGAAGCCAGGACACCCCCTCACCAAATATAAGCCACAACATTATCACTTTATTTGTTAAAATTGTCAGTAAAATACCGATATTTGCCCAAAGTTACCACATAGCTGTTCCTGAGAAATTAACTGTTAGTTACCACACGGATATATATAACTGTCTGGTTTAACCCAGCAGGCAGCTAAGCACCACACAGCCATTTGCTTACTCCCCCCTCAGTGGGACGGGGGAAAGAATCGGAAAAAAAGTAAAACTCAAGGGTTGAGATAAAGACAATTTAATAGGACAGAAAAGGAAGGGAAAATAATGATAAAAGAATATACAAAACAAGTGATTCACAATGCAATTGCTCACCACCTACTGATCGATGCCCAGCCAGTTACGAAGCAGCGGCCCCACCCCCCCGCTCCAGCCAACCCCCAGAGTTTTTTGTTCAGCATGGCATCATATGGTATGGAATATCCCTTTGGCCAGTTTGGGTTAGCTGTCCTGGTTGTGTGCCCTCCCAGTTTCTTATGCATCTCCATCCTCCTCGTGGGCAGGGCAGTATGGGAAGCTGAAAAGTCCTTGACTTAGTGTAAGCACTGCTCAGCAACAACTAAAACATCAGTGTCTTATCAACATTATTCTCCTACTAAATCCAAAACACAGCACTCTACCAGCTACTAGGAAGAAAATTAACTTTATCCCAGCTGAAACCAGGACAATAACTTACCAGTTAGCATTACATATTTGCCCACAGGTTTTTTCAGTCTCTGATCATGACTACTGAATTTGTAGTATTAATGTAGAATTTAAAAACAACTTATAGAAATCAGTGTCAAAAGGCAAATAATGTGACATATGTTTTACATTGATGAGCCCAAATAGAGAAAACTGTATATTAGGTATTTTCTCTAAAGTTTATTACAAAACCAGACATTGACTGCTGCAGCAGCAGCGTCATCTATTCTGGAAACCTGTTCTGGAATTCTTCACTGAATTTTAATCAATCAGGATTAAAGAAGCTTAAATCTAGCAGTAATAGTTGCAAAATGACTAAGATCATCAGTTTATTAGAGTTTGTTTCATGTAAGAAAAACAAGAATAGGAAGAAAAAAGGCTTGTGGTTTAGCTAAATGAAGGCATAAACAGAGATAAATTTTATTGAACAGATGGGCATAAACTGGCCAGTAATAAACTCAAGCTGTAAGTTACATAGCATCTTACTTTCAGAGTGCTGAGGTTCTGAAACAATTTTCAGATGGATTTCTTGACCTACTATTGTTCATCTAATAAAAGTGAATATAGCAATGAATACATGCATGTACCTGCAATAGTACTTGAAGACACCACAGATCCCTTTCATTCCTTTGTTAAAGAAATGTGATCAAATCAAATCCATCCATCCCTGGTATTTAATAAAAACTTCTCAGCATGGGTAATGTTGTCTTACTTCAACAGTCAGTACTCAAATTGTCAGTGTGCATCTGCTCAAATAAAGAACGTAAATAATTTTCATATTAAAGAGCAGGTATTCTCTATGTTCATATTCCCACATGACTGATAATTTTTTTTAAAAAACCAAATATTCACAAAAAACAATTCTCTTAAAGAGATAATGAGTTAAATTTTCAGTGAAAAAGGAAAAGACTGAAGAAAATGTATGACTGAAAGTGTTATCCACTTATATTTCTCAGAAACCTGCTTTTGTTCTAATATGATTTTGAAAGCACTTTAAACTGTTTTTTTCCATAAATATAAATACCAAAAAACATACTATTCTCTGCACATCACTTAAAGTCTAAGTGTGGAAATTTGGTATTACATTTTTCCTTGTTCTTTCCTACTGATTGTGTTTCTATTTTACTTATGCATAATTCACAGACCCACATAAATTTTCTAGTTGTCATCTATGCTTCAGATACTGCTTTCATGCTCATCTTCAGTTCAGGAGGACTTTGGGCTTTTTCTTCAGTAGGTTTAAGGAACATTACATTGTCCCTTCATGATCTTTAATTTGTGGTTACTTCACAGGAAATACTGTACAGACTCACAGTTCTTTTAAATTTAAACAAACACCAAGTGATCTCTTGACCTTTGGAGAAGCTCTATTTCTCAAAAACACATTTCAAACAACAGGATGAAAAAGAATAAAAGTAAAAAAGAATGAGATTCATAGTTTCCCTTAATATTATTTTATCTTAATTCTCGGAGAGAGGAAAAACTCTGACAGCCTCTTAACTGAAATTTTATTGTCATACTGCAACTAGATTATTAAAGTTCAAGATAAAGAAGTTTCTTTTGAATGCACATATGTGCACACAAATATGTTTACTTCTTTCCTCCTGTTACTCTTCTGAAACTTCCCAAAGGAAAATGAATACCCAAATAAATCAGTTTTGAACTAATATTTTAATTAATTTAAATTTAAGCTTAGCATGTTCACTCATTTCCATTAACTGTCAACTTTCTTGTTCTTGTTAATATATCCCCTTAAATTTAATTTACCTATGAATATGGAAATCTACAAATTTTCATATATCTCTAAGTTAGTGTCTATATTACAGACATTGGCATTGGGAACTTCAGGACGCTATCTTCAAAATTAAGTTGATACTTAACTCAAAGGCCACCTATGGAGTTGAAATAGTCACAAGTAGTCGTAGATAAGTGTAGATAGAATTCAGCTATTTTCTATTTACACTATTTGCAGTTTTCCTCTTTCTCATTTCCATGCCTGCAACCACAAAAAGTAAAGCCTACCATAAATGCCATAAGCTTTGCTTGAGAAGATGACTGTAACTAGGGTTTGATAAACAATGAAGAAATTTTCTATCATCAGTTTATTATAATATAGACTATTGTTTTTGAGTACCTCACATGCTGTTAATTTATTTTAAGAAGAACTAGTAATTTAATCTAGGCTTAAGTCCATAACCATATCAACAAATTCCCTCTACATGAGGCTGAACTACCCTGAAAGCAAGCCAGGTAAGGTACTCTTGAATCATGCTGTAACTTTTACCCAAATCACTATGTGTGTTTCCTTTCAGTAGATACCAGGACTGCTGAGCTAGGAGGACAGAGAGCTCTTTTGTGGAATCAGGACTCTTTGTGACTGTACACCCAGACTTAATGTTTTAAAATGTTCAAGTCTTTCAAAGTTTAGTAATAAAAATTGAGCTGGCATGATGAACTATGGCTGCTTTGGAATGTCATATTGTTTCTTCCACCTTAGCAAAAGGTTTTTTTTCTTTTAAACATACTTCTGGTTAAATATTTTACTATTGCATATTAATGTATTTAAAAAAGAATGCAGCCTCTTTGGTAACATTAATGTGCTACACATGCAGCAAGAATCATGCTTGTGTTCTGCGTGCTGAAAGTATATCTCAAGGCCATTTAAGAAAATATAATTTCACAAATGTACAGATGGGGAAATTGAGACAACTGAAAGATGAACTGTTCCTCTGACTTCCCTCCTCATTTGCAGTCCTGCTCTGCATTCAGAGGTGGACCAAGCTCAGAACCTAACAACAGAAGTCTTCCAGGGACTATTACTCTACCATGAAGCTTTTGTACCTATTGTTTCAGCAAATACACAGTGGGTATACATGTACTTGTTAGCCAGAGATCCTTCTGGTTTTCAGTGTTGAGAAAGGTGTGTGGCAAGCCCTTTTTCTCTTTTTGTACATGCATAGAAGACATACAGTATACTCTCTTCAATACTTTTCATCAACAGATTGAGCTAGAGAAATAATTTTCTGCTACTTGTTCTCTAGCTTCACGATTCAGTTTTGTTTATTGAGGGTCTTGGTGATGGACTGCATGTGTTTTTTTATTGTTTTGTTACCACTGAAGGGATTGGCTGGGTGAGCTGGTCTCCTCTGGAAGGTGGAAGCGAATAGCTTTTTCCACAGTGAATAATTGTGCATATTCAGCAAAACAAGGTTTGAGACATTGTAGGATATGACGGGAGAAGGAATCTGATGGCCACAATGATAACATAGGATCCTGCAACTCACAGAGAGTTTGCTGAGAGGGGCAGAGAACCAGGCCTCAGAGGCAAGGAAGGAACTCTTGCAGACGTCAGTGGGAAGTGGTCAGATTCTCTATGGCTTCTTCTTCTTACACTTCTTTCCCAAGTAAAAATTGTGGGAAAAGATCATACAAACTTTTTTTTTACTTTGTGCATGTAAACCTTTTTCTGGTCTAGTTTCTCCAGTTAATTTGCAGGGGGTTTTGGTTGGTTGGTTTTGTAAGTTTTTTTGTTGGTTTTTTTTTTTCCCTCTGTTTAGTAATAAATTTTATTAAGTAAAATGTAAAATAAGTTTAAAGACTGAGTCTTTTTGAAGAGCTGAGTATAGAAAAAAAACTAGTCATCTGTAGCCAATTTAGGATCTTGTCATTTCCTTTTTAGATACCTTGGAGCCCTGAGCTGTGCTTTTATTTCAGTAAACTAACCGAGGGATGACCTTTAGATTTCCCATTTTATCTGAGGTTGATTTTCTAAAATCAACATCTCGGTATGTCTTTTGCTTCCCTGACAGGGTTATAGAATTGGGGTTTTGTATGGTGTTGACGTTTATTGTGATTATCACAAGTTTTGTCACTATAGCCTCAGGGATGAAGGTCTTACAAGCAGTTGCTCCATTTATCTGACTTGAGTAAAAAGCAACAAAGAATGGCACCTCCAGTGCTATCTTTCCACAAAATGAGTGAACTTTTGGTTGAACTGCCCAATATGGAAATGGGCAGTAAAGGTAAAGCCTGCCACTTCCAGATCCCTGAAGATATCTGCTTGTATATAATTAAGATCTGAGAGAGAAACCATTCCTGGGATCATTCTCTATCTAAAGTTGCTGACTGCAAGCCTTGCCTTTCCATCTCTACCATTCTTCACTTCAAGAGCTTCTAGTCCCTGCCCAAGTCTAGAGAAGGTTGCCAGAATGTGAAAGCCACTCTGCAGTGGGAAGCACCAGCTGATGGTCTGGCAGAGAGGCTCAGCACATATTTTTACAGATTAACCACATACAAGATGTGGTTTCTTGTGATCATGCTTTGGCATCAAACGTGAACAATGGGTCTGGCACATAAAATATCCACAAGCTCTTTATTAGAGGTTTTAAAGGATTTGAAAGTGGCTGTGTGTCTATACTAGTCAAACATCTAAAGGAGGAAAAGCTGTCATTTACCAACAGCTGTTCTTCAAAATATGTATATACATTCCCAACATTCTTTCCTATCTCTTTCTCTTAAAACAATTCTAAAATGTGGGACTTCCTAGCTGGCAGGAACTACAAGAGGAGGCCATGTGGGCCACACACAAAGGAAATAGTGCCTCAAATGCAGACCTAAGAATAATTCTATAGTAGAAAAATTCTGACTAACAGTTTTTATGTATAAATAACCGCAAGTGTAACTTAGATTCTACTCACACCATTTCAGTTCATGACCTCTGATGACACTGTCAGCAAGACTGGCAACTGACATGAAATATAATGACTGTTTAAAGGGTGTGCATATTTACCATTTGGGAAGTACCCCATGACAATTAAATTTATTCTTACAGGCCCTTAATTAACAATAAATTTCAGTCATTATTGACCTGGGATTAATTAAAAACAACACTCTAACAACTCAGGTTAAATCAAAGAAATACAGGAAAGCAAAATCCTCTTCGCTGTTTGTGCTGGTTTTGGCTGAGGTAGAGTTAATTTTCTGCATAGTATCTAGTATGGGGCTATGGTTTGGATTTGTGCTGGAAACAGTGTTGGTAATACAGGCATGTTTTCATTATTGCTGAGCAGTGCTTACACAGAGTCAAGGCCTTTTCTGCTTCTCACACCACCCCACCAGCGAGGAGGCTGGGGGTGCACAAGGAGTTGGGAGGGGACACAACTGAGACAGCTAACCCAACCGACCAAAGGGATATTCCATACCATATGACATCATGCTTAGCAAATAAAGCTGGGGGAAGAAGAAGGAAGGGGGGGACGTTCAGAGTTATTGTCTTCCTAATTAACCGTTACGTGTGATGGAGCCCTGCTTTCTTGGACATGGCTGAACACCTGCCTGCCGATGGGTCGTAGTGAATTAATTCCTTGCTTTGCTTTGCTTGCATGCACGGCTTTTGCTTTACCTATTAAACTGTCTGTATCTCAATCCATGAGTTTTCTCACTTTTACTCTTCTGATGCTCTGTCCCATCCCACCAGGGGGGAATGAGTGAGTGGCTGTGTGGTGCTTAGTTGCCAGCTGGGGTTAAACCAACACACTGTTTTAACACACTTTAAAATGTGGCTGCCTTTTCTTGCATAGAAAGACCTTAAGAGCAAGTTGTATCAACAGTGAAAATAGTAACTCTGAAAATCAGAAAGTTTAATCTTTTTCTCAAAAATGAAACTCATAATAAAATTTCCCCCATTTTTTGGGTCGAGGGTGGGTGCATGGAGGGAATGCAGATGGGAAGCACTCTTTTTCCATATATGTAATTTCACAGCTATGAAATGTTGTGGGCAAATTTCACTGGAAGTCATATAATCTAATGTCATGAGTCCAATGCTCATCCCATGTGATATTGCTCAAATATTTTTTTGTCTGTTAATACAAGATTCAAATATACAGTTCTTCCTTACTCACTTGAGAAATGCTTAATCTAAGAAATGTATTTATTTCAGTAGTATTACTTTTTTAATTAAAATTAAAATCCCTAGCAATCTAATAAATCAAATCAATATTTTATGTACTTTAATATCCATGTTCTTATTTATTTTATTCTTATTGTATGTGTATTCGGCAAACTTTTCTAGAACGGAGATATTCTTTGCTTTCTTTTACTTAACCCGAGATATCTTAAACAAATCCCTCAACTTTCAGAAATTTGTGGGGAAAATAAACTGATTTAAAAGTCTAAGGTTGGATAACTAAAGGCTGTAGAATTCAAATGTATTAGACTTCCTACATTGTTACTTCAAGTCATTATTAGTACCATTGGCCTATTTTGATATTTCTGAAGCTGGATCTCACTTTATCATCTTGCACAGTCTATTACGATGAAGTAAACTGTATAGTCTGTTATACAAACTAACTAAATCAAAAACCTTATTGTTAACAAATTCCCAAGAGAAAGTGCAGTTATTCTACAATGTGATATTCTTTATTCAGCAAAAATGTCATATTTGCAAGAAACTAAGTGTAACAAAAACATTTCCATGTTTTTCAGTATGCTTAGCTGTCTTGAAGGAGTGAAGATAAAATATAGTTCAGGCATGTATCCCTCATTAGTTTCAAAGAGTTTCATTTGCAATTGACCTTTTGCTGATTCATAATGAGGCATTTAGAAATGTTTTAAATCTTGCAAAAAAGGAAATGAACCAGTGTACAGACTAATGATAATGTTTGCAAGAAACACCAGCTATTGCTTAAAAACAGGAGGTGTTTTACAGGGAATAATACACAAAAGACCTGATGAACCCATGTGACTTTTATATTACTGTATCTGCACTGATTTTACTGCAGTTGCCACTGATAGGCATTTGCAAATGAGAAGAGTCATATGTCCCTTCTATATTGCTCTCAGATAAACCTGAATTTTACTTCTGTCATATTTTGTGGGTTTGAATGGATGAGGACAGGCACAGTTCAAAAGAAATTTGTATGAAAATTTCATACAGAAATATAAAAACATTATTTTTTATTATTAAACATGATTAATTTCAGATCTTAGTTATTCAGTGCAAGCTCTTTAAATAGAGAAATTAAAAGTGGTAGGATTTTTTTTTTTCCCTGGTGAAGTCAAAATATTTTCCACCTCTGTTACCAGAGAAGAGTGAGGGTGTAAGGTACATTATGCTCAGGAGAAATGTGTCAGTCTCTTCAACATGAGTAAAAATCACTGAATTTCTATACGTTTCTTTATTATTATTATTGTTATTTCTAAACTGCAAGCAGAGAAAATATGGTCCAAAGTCAAACAGACATTGACTGTTTGTATTTGCAGATACTAAAATAATTGTGACTTTCTTGAAAATTATTCTCCTAAAGCTGAAATTTTCTTTACACAAAAGGGTTCAGCTTTTACTAAGCTTTAGTTTATTCTGGCTGAAATTATCTATATTTAAACATGCTAATTCTTACCATGAGTTAACTATTCAGGTAATTTAGATTTTATAAGCCTACTTCACAGAGAATTAAGTTAGCACTAAATGAAATTAGAGCAGACTAATATTTGTATGGAAAAATCATTACTTCACATTTGTCTTAGCAGTCCTCCAGTTACCATCTATTCTGATTGTATTTTCCACAGATTAACTGATATGTTTACCTGCCTTCCCATCTGCTGAGCTGACTGTTTGCAAGTTACCTGCTTAAACACTGGCAGGGAGCATAAATTAAGCCATTAGTCATTGTATGTTTGTAAAATGAAAAACATTTTGATATTTGTTGTGGTTTAACCCCAACTGGTAACTAAGCACCACACAGCCAGTTGCTTACTCCCCCCTGGTGCGATGGGGGAGAGAATTGGAAGAGTAAAAGTGAGAAAACTCGTGGGTTGAGATAAACACAGTTTAATAGGTAAAGAAAAAGCCATGCACACAAGCAAAGCAAAGCAAGGAATTCAATCACTACTTGCCATCGGCAGGCAGGTGTTCAGCCATCGCCAGGAAAGCAGGGCTCCATTACGTGTAAGGGTTATTTGGGAAGACAAACGCCACCACTCCAAACTTCATCCCCTTCCTTCTTCTTCCCCCAGCTTTATTTGCTAAGCATGATGTCATATGGTATGGAATACCCCATTGGTCGGTTGGGGTCAACTGTCCCAGCCGTGTCCCCTCCCAACTTCTTGTGCACCCCCAGCCTCCTCGCTGGTGGGGTGGTGTGAGAAGCAGAAAAGGCCTTGGCTCTGTTTAAGCACTGCTCAGCAGTAACCAAAACATCCCTGTATTACCAACACTGTTTCCAGCACAAATCCAAAACTTAGCCCCATACTAGATACTATGAGGAAAATTAACTCTACCTCAGCCAAAACCAGCATAACATTAGAATAAATGCATACAGAAAACTGCTGCAAAGGAACAGCCAAAGAGGTTGCATCCCTATATTTAGCAAGGTCAAATGAGGGAAAGATTGGAAAATCTTGAGAGCAAAAATCTAAAATCCCACCATGTTTGAACCATCCATCCAGATTTTGAGAACAGTGAAATTGGAAAGCATCCAGTTTATCCTTTTCATTTTCTTATTTGTCTCCTGCCGGGGCAATCACAGCAGCAAATTACTTCCTCTCTCTGTGTACAGAAGGCAGTAAATTTTCTTTAACCTTTCCTTTCCAACACAATAAAATCAGAAGAAAGCCTTTTAATTTATTATATTCATTAAGTAGATCACTGTCAAAACTAGACACAATCTGAATGAGTTTCCCTCACAGTTTCATCAATATGCATCTAGAAATTAAAATTTTCAAAGCATTGTATGAGAGATATTCTGTGGTACTCTAAAATAAAGCTGCAAGTTATATATTTCAGAACATCTAGCTTTGCAATTTATGAATTATATGTGATGGAAATTTACCTACCCATTTTATTAGATATATTTTAGTAAAAAAATAATTTGGGGGAACACTTCCCAGCTGAAAATTCATATGCATATGGAAATTTGTAGTAGAAAAACATAAAAAAATTGATAAGTTGAAGACATTAAGCCCTAAGATTTTTTGTTGTCATTACAAATGTTTTTCAGTAATCTTCACAAATATTTTCAAGAAAATATAAGGTAGAATTTAGAATTCTAAAAGTCACTAGTTAGTCTTTAGTATCATGAGAAACTACATAATAAATATCTACTTACATATTAATCTTTCTCTTTCAGTTCTATAACATCTGAAAAAGATTCCTTCTGGGTAAATGAAACATTTTCCTTAGCCTTCCTAAATAATTACCTTCTCTGCTTCTTGTTCATGTAGCTAAGCAATAGATTATTTAATACCAGGGCATGCAATTATTAGCTTGGACCTAGCAATTCCCCTAGCTTCCCCAGCACAGTCATATTTATCCCCCCAAATCCTGCTTAGTAATCCACTGGTGTGACGTAGAAACAACTGTATGTTGTTGTCTTTTTTTAACCATTATTTAACTCAAAGCTACACATTTAGCATCTAAAGATTTCAAGAGTGAAAAATGGGCAGATTGCACCAGACTTCTACTTCAGGCCTCTAAAAAGAAAATGACTTGCCATCTTGTTCAACTCCCTACTGGGAAGAAGGAATCACAAAGTTGTGGAAAGGAAAGGGAAGAATAAAAAGATAAGTGTAAGAACAAAGATTTTTCCTGCGATGTAATGTGATAAAAGAATAATATTTACATTTTTTTGAACAGCTTAACTGGCATTCCCCTTAAGATAACACTTGTCAGTCTCCCAGTTCAGAAATCTGACAGAAAGAAGAAGAAATAAAGTAGAGCAGGCTTAGATGTTTCAAAGAACCATCAAGCATACAAAACCAGAGAGATGAGGTATGTAAAGGACTTTTCTGAGCCTGGGAGCAAAAATAATGACTTAGGTTGGAAGAAACCTCTGGAGGTCATGTAGTCCAAAAACCAAAAAAAAGAAATGCCTTATTAGCACTTCACAATGATCTAAAGCTGAATGAAATGTGAATTCAATATTTTAAAAAGTAGTGAAAATGCACAAAAATAGGGAAAAATGTGGTTGATCTAACAGTAGCATCAGCGATCATGGTGGGAGTATCATAGGATATGTAGAAACACATTCCCTTTGAAGTAACTAGGAGATTAAATCTTGCCAAGTAGGATCTACGAATGGATTTCAATGAACAATTACCACAAGGAACATGAACAAAACGCAAAGTTTCACACCCCAAACCATTGTCAGTTTCTAGAATTGTGTTAATATATGTTTGGAATAACTAGGCTGCTGCTGTCTGAAGAAAAGGAAAAGAAAGGCAGCTGGTGGGAGGAAGATGTGTGTGGAGAAACATATCCCAAGAGAGGCCCTGGGCCAAGAGGGCTGCACCCACCACAGGCACCCTACTCCTCCTGCCTGGAACTGCAAGGTGCTGACCTGCACTGCAACAGGTTGAGGGAGACTGGTGCAGTCAGCCAGGGAGCCCCAGACTCATAGGCGGGGACATGTAACACCAGAGAAGAGCGGTTGGTGTTAGTCACACCTCTTGTGCGACACTTACAAAGGTATCATTAATGAAAGTTTTCTGTATTAGTTTGGAATATAGGTATTAATATTTTTTGTAACTAAGTAATGATAATTGTTGTATTTTGTTCTGGATGTTAAATATTTGACTCCATGTGAAAGTGTTGTGGAGGTTTTTGTCCATAATAGAACATAGTATTTAAAATGTGACAGTATTCTTATAGTGAGATTCTATACGTTGAATAAAAATAACATAAACAAATGTTAAGTACTTTATGTAGAACATGACAGTCTTCTGTCTTTATTGTATTCTAGAAATTCTGCATAAGGACAGGATGAAAAAAGAAAAAGACAGACAGACAGACTAATCTAACTGAACAGCTGCTTTTTTATTTGGATAAAAAGGAGGGTAGAAGAAAAAAAGCATGCAAAAAGTATTAAGGGTTTTGGATAAGACAGCCTGGCAAGCTTGCATTTCTGCTTATTAACTTGCCCTCCCATGAGAAAGATCCACAACCTTCTTAGGTTTTGAAGGTTGCAGATACTTTTTAACAGGACTGGTTATTGACAGCAGATCTTTATAGCCTCTTTGCCTTATTTAATAAAATGGGATAGAGAAACAACCAAAGTGTTCAGACGAAGACTGAATTATAATTAAAAGGGAAACAAAATAGTTTTGTAGAATTTTAAAAGCTTGAAACTGCATGTAACTTTTGTTGATCAAACAAAACAAAGATAAATGTCTGGGGAAAAAAAGGCTTTCCTAATGTTCCAAACACCTTTTTTTTTTATTCTTCTTCTCCCATCTTAGAGTTAACATGAAAATTTAGATGGTCTGAGCAAAAGTCTATATCCCCTATTTAGCTTTGCCATGTACAGTGCTCATATTGAAGCCAGAAAGTGAAACATGGAGAAACCTTTAAAATATGGATGTAATTGTTTTGGCCACAAGAAGTACAAACACTTGCCACTCACACCCTCAGCAGTAGTTTCATCATTCCTTCAAATCTTGTTATGAACATACGAGAAGGACAAAACAGATTTATGCACTTCAGCCTGTCTAACCAACTCCTTAACTTGGAAATACATTTACTCATTTAGATAGAACACTCTTTGGATTGCTGTACAGCATCAATTGTTTGGAAGAGTTTAGCATGAATAATAGTGTTTCAAACGAAAGTGTTTACATCAAAACACAAATCAGTTGTGTGCATCCCATTCTGCAACATCAGTGCTGTTTTCAGAATTAGTGATGATTGTAATGCTGCCTCGTCAAAATCTTAAAGTTACTTCTTTTCTTCCACAATCTCCATTAATCCCTTCCTCAGGGAGAAGAACTTAAAAAAAAAGTGGATGTGCAGAGTGGATATCTGCTCCGATGTGTTCCTCTCCATGGTCTGCAGGGAAATACCTATTTCACTGCCATCTCTTCCACAGGATGCAGGAAAATATCTGCTGCACTGTGGTCTCTTCAATGGGCTGCAGGGGAGTATCTGCTTCTGTGCCTGGAGCACCTCCTCTCCCTCCTTCTTCTCTGACCTTGGTGTTCACACTGTTGCTTCTCACACCTTTTTCCTCACTCCTCACTGCTATGTAGCATTTTTCCCTTTCTTAAATATGTTTTTAAAGCAGCATTCTTTCTATGACCTCAGTGAAGGTATGCTAACATATACTTGCTAAAGCTGTGAGCCAATACAACCAATATTGTCGGTTGTCCCCACAGATATTATACCATAAATAGTTAAGCAAATTTCTTTCATGATCTTTCAAAAGATTTTTTTTTTTTTTTTAACATTCTCATTTCCACACCTAAATATAGTCCAGATCTCCTGAGGAAAACCAGAATAGACAGAATGAAGCAAAAATGTTTTGAACATGTTTTTCAAAATACTGTGACATATGGATAATTAGCTAGCAAATAAGTATTAGGAAAGCTAGAAAGATGACATTAGCTAGCATCATTCATACAAAATATACTTCTAAATAATTGTTCTTCTTTGTAATTGCTTCTCTGTGCCAATTAAGTACCATAAAGTAAGTCAATCAGGCTGGACATCTGATTAAAGAGACAACAACAAAACCATCAGCAAAATCAGAACAAACCCTAATGAATCAAAGGACAAACTTTTTTTAAAAAAGAAGCATATTATATTTTAATCATTGTTCATCCAACATTTAATTCAACTCAACTATGCTGACAAGTCTGCATATTTGCAAACTGTGCCCCTGTATTTAATTATTTTCTGTTGTCATATTTACATTTTGGAGTAATATAAAGGTTACTTTTTGGAAGAAATTATATATCTGGTCAAACTAAACAGTTTTCTGTATTACACTTTGGTACCATATAATGAAAGATAAAAATGCTATTTTTAGATTAGCTTCTCATTTAGAAAAAAAATTAAACTCATCTTCTCCAGGTTTTTTAAATTATAATTCCCCCCCTGACCACACATCTGTAAAATTTCAAACTAACAAAACCAAAAAGCTATAAAGAAAAGTTTTTCTCGGTTCCATGTTCAACAAAACCTTTAAACTCTTGCCTAAATTTTTGCTATTCTTATTTGGCCAAAAAATTAAGCTAATTGGATTTAAACAAATGTTTGATTTCTTGAGTCAATCAGAGCCTTTAATCAGTATTTAGATTTCATTTCTAAGGCCCTAACTGAAGAAAATCCAAGGTCACCTGTATATAATTAACATACTTCTGTGGATTCTCAGCTCAGGGTTACAATTGAATGGAGAGGCTTGGCAACCTCTTGGGATCTTAGAAGAGGATTTTGTACAGTCCTGTGAGAGAATCATTTAATTCTGTCAAACAGGGACTAAAAATTACTGTCTCTTCTGTGACTAAAACCATGAAAAATTATTCTTATTCAGAAACCTTTAATGCATTTGATCAAGCTGTATCAGAAGACACCTGTTTATCACAAAGAGGTTCCTCTTCCAGTGGTTTCTAGTGACTTCAGAAACCCAATTTTTTTCAAAATATACTTTTGTCTGAGCAAATTAACCTTTAAAAGCACTGGTTATCTGTAAGTTACAGATTCAGTAGAGGAACTCTCATACACAGAGGTGCTCAGACAAGAGAAACCATGCTCATTTTCAAGGTGTCTCATCAAGGAACTTTAGTGCCCTGCGTGGGAGGGATTAGTACTGAGCAAGGGTGGCCACCACTGTAAGTGTGGTGATGGGAATCACCACTGTTACTGGGATAACGGGAACCCCCTGAGCAGAATTTAGAAGATCCTTGCTCTACTCCAGCTCCACCAGGAGAGACACCACCTGGAAGCAGTCCCACCAACCTATAGCCACTATCCCACATATATGCCACTTTTGTCCAGGTAGCAGCAGCCACCAAAACCTGTTTTTCCAGTATTCTGATGCTGACAAAATAGGCCCATGATATTATCATATTACCCTGGCATCTGGCTGAAGGCACCAATCCATTTTGTTCTGCATAAGACCCTGGCCTGGGGATCCCCTAAAAAGTTTTGCCTTTGACATTCCAGTTCTTCCCACTTCTGTATATCATCACAACAAGATCTGATTTACCTGGGACCTTAAAGCAGATTTACTGGTAGATTTTGTTAAAGTAAGCACTTATAAAAAAAACCCAAAATTGACACACATTCAAATTTTGTAAGCCAGGCTTCAACAAAATGTAAGCTAGAAGTAAACAGCTTCATAACAAATGTACTTAAAAACAAAATATTAAAATAAAATTATTTATAGTGTATCTTTCCTTTTTCTTTGCCATCTCATAGGACAGATGATTTCCTCTTTACTTGTTCTCTATGCACAAGTTTCAAGCAGCTTTCTGTTTATCAGCGAGGTCTAAACATTTCTCTCTGATTCATTGGAAAATATTTTTTTTT
Organism: Calonectris borealis; assembly: GCF_964195595.1. NCBI lineage: Eukaryota > Metazoa > Chordata > Aves > Procellariiformes > Procellariidae > Calonectris > Calonectris borealis. The sequence goes on from NC_134312.1 coordinate 168,753,961, forward strand.
CTCCCTACATCTGAGTCTCGGTTTATGCCTTCTTCCTTCATGTACTTATGTCACTGTTTCCCCACTGGCAGTACTTCTCATCACCAGCCTCATCTTTGCTTCAGAAGTTTCTTCCCCATCAAGGACTCATTGCTGCTTTCAGTCTCTTCCCTGCCCCAGAGAGATACAACTCATTTAAAGCACAGCAGCTAAGATCAGGCAAACAGACAACCTTCTCCTTACTACTTACATGCACCCTTTAAGCAAGGTGCTACATAAAATTTCAAATAAATAAGCAAATTAGTTACAACCACCAGTTGCTTTATTCAGTTCAGTTTTTATTTACTCCATTTAAGAAACTTGCATTGAAATATTGATCTTGTAAGTTTGATCATTAACATTTTATTTCATAATAGACAATGAAAATTTTCATTTGCACTGTTTCAGTCCTATTTGTCTAATGCGGCTTTGGACAAATATAAGCAATTAAACCTTCTTTGTTTATTTAAGATCTCCTGATACTTGTAAAAAATTGTGTTATCCACTCCCAGCACCAGTGTAGTGTACATATTAGAAACTACTTCTTTCTCAGTAAACAGCCAGTTCTCAATGTTAAATAATCTGCTTTAATTTTAGAAGTTAAATATTACACTTTACATTTTTTTTCTTTCCAGAAGCAAGGAATTTTCTGTACTGACATTCTTCTTGCTGTATTAATTGATCAGTTAATTGAAGTGAACAAATGACTGAGGCCATTTGGTTAAAATTGAACAAAGAAATAATATATGGGTTATCATTCAAGTGACCTTTTTCTCATCTCTGCAAGAAAGCCTAAGATTTACATTTGTGATGAAAGGCAAAGACACACGTTATTATTTTTGCTTTTATTTAAATAAAAACATTCACATGGTAGTAAAAGTGACAGAATCTCAAATACCACAATAATTTCAGTGAAATCCCAGCTTGAGGTGGCTCGTTGAGGATGGAAATGTTCTAATTTCCAAATTGAATCCTAACAAAAAATAGAAAACTTTTCAAGTGTTTAAATTTTTAGAAATAGTAGTAAAATGAAAAGCATTAAGAAGTAGCTCATTAAACAGAGAAAAATTAGATCTAATAGTGTGAGATGTATTAAATAAAAAGGGTTGATAACAAGTATCTTTGGACATACAATGTTGCAAGGTAAATCTTTCTACTAGTCTTCCTTTCCAGTCCAGCATTTTTAATAGTATAGACTGAAGAGACTCCAGTCTGTTGAGTCCCTTCTACCACCTCTGCAGTTTGGCTTGGGATCTCCTCCATACTGCAGATAAACTTCTGGTCTTCTACCTATCTTTGTTCTTCTGTGGACTTTCCATTTTTTCTGTCCTTAGCTCCTACCTCCCTCAGCTGCAATAATGATGCGTCTCCTAACAGAATTTCATCAGTACTGGTCTGCCTCCCCAGAAAATAAATATAGGAGAAAGATGAACAAGCAGCTTATTTCACACCTATCTTTTTTTTTTTTTTTTTGAGTAAGAATAATATATAGTACAGATAGTACAGATACAGTGAATTGAAAACAACATAAACAACTCTACTTCCATCAGTATTAGTGGTAACTTTGGGACAAAATGAATGTATGTGAAAGAATTAGAGGATGACTTTTAGCTGTTAAGCTGTTCATAATTACTCCAACCAGTTAAAGCATAAAGGGTTGTGTCTTGTCTAGACTTAAAAACAGTTCCTTATATATTCCTGTAAAGAAAAATTGGAAGAGAAAGCAACTGAAAAGTAGTAGGGTGATTGAATTCTTCTTTAAAATATTTCTGTAATAATAGCAGAAAGACAATAATAGTGGGAAAAAGCTTGAATTGAAAAAAGGATTTTCATTTGAATTACAAACTGGATCAGCCATTAATACAAATGGGATTAGAAAGGGTGAGAAAACAGGACAAAGTGAAAAAAAGGATTTGCATTATATCCACTTAGTTGTTACAGAATGTTTGAACTCATAGGGAAAGAAAATACTTGCTACGATAGAGATGTGGTAGAAGCTTAAAAAAACCTATGAGTCAAAAATTCGATAGAATATTAATAGCAAAAAACAACAGCAATGCAAAGTAATATTTGAGCAATAAAAGAACGGAGAAAAAATATATTTAACCACAGCTATGACTGTGTGATTGAAGTCTGTGATTTAAGATATTAAAGATATATTCTTTTCAAATATACTTTTTTGATGGGAGGGTAAGGAGAGAATATTTCAATATTCCATCTATCTTCAGCAAGGAAACTTCCGTAGTTATTTATATCCTAGAGACAAAAATAAATATTTAGTGTGCAATAATATATACATCAAAAACATTTTTCAAAGCAAGTTTTCAGAATGCAGGTGTTCAGCCAGCAAATGGAATATTTTGGAGCAGCCATGTCACACAAAGTTACTGGGAAGGGCCTTCTGTGACACTGTGAAGTATAATTACACTGACATGATTAAATTTCCAATTCCTAAACATTACAGAGTGAACAGGTTTGAATCTACAGTTGGAAGTAACTGTAGCAAAAGTAAACAGAACAAGTTGAGTAACTGAGCAGCTGATTTGACCTCTATTGAAGGTAAGTACGTACAAAATGACTGCACCAACACTGACATTTCCAGTGCCTCTGCAACCAAAATCTCTTTTACATCAATAGCTCAGCCCAGGTTTCCAAAGAAAACATGAGGCATTTATTTCTAGGGTACAGTTCTGTTCCAACTGACATTACAGGCAAGACTTTCATTGCTTTAATGAGACCAAGATCAGTTTTCTGCTTTCTATCATGCAATTATTCACATGGAATTTTTTTTTTTTTTCTGTAATAAATATTATAGTAGCTAATATTGTGGTATGTATACTGTTGCAATCTATTGTACCATGAATTTTAGTAACTAGATAATTTTTTTTAATAAAATTTCTTCTGTGAATAAATTATACCTTAGGATATAGGCTTAAAGGTATAAAAATGAATACACACTTTTAAAACATGTTCTGAAAAATGTCAAGATTTTGTTAGTTTTCCAGAGGTGAAAATTATTTTCTATGTGAGGTAATCTTTTAAAAACTCTTCATGGGGAAATTTTCCTGAGAAATTCTGGAAGATATGTATTTTACATCTATATGTTTGGAGTGTGAGTCATCTTTAATTTTACCCATTTACAATTAGATATCCAGTCTGCATTAGTTTATCAGGCTCTCTGCCGAAGATGTCTTCCTCTGTGGAAGATTTACTCCCAGAAGCAACTCAGTCTGCCTAGTTAGACACATATATCACAACAGGAAGAGTCTTGCTTTGGGGAAGTGCCAATCCTCTTTCCATTGACTAAGGATGGACTTAAATGACTGCTTCTGAATAACCATCTAATTTCTAAATGCCTTGAAATAGGTGAAATGAACCCATCCTTAAGGGCACAATGAAAACTAATAATTGTTTTATTAGTCACTTCAGTTATTCTAGTATTTAATCTTAGACTCCACTTTCAATCAACTGTTAACAAAAATATTAAGTGTACTTAAAGAAAACTTTAAAATAATATAAAAATAATATTAAAAAATCCAAAATTCTTCTATATGAACTGTGAATGGACAAGCAGTAAACAATCAGATCTTCAGTCAGCATGAGCGAACATAATCAACCTACTCAGTGCTATCATACTACTGTGTATTATTTGACGAACCAGGTCCAGAAATACACCCAGTTTTCTCTTTAACATAAAGTTTTACAGAGACATCATAATGATAATTGTGACAGAAATCAAGTGTGTGTCTCCTGCTGCATCACTGCATGTGAGGTGCTCACTGAAAGTCACTTGCATGTGATTTTAATCCTTTTAATAGTCTGCATTTCTACAGAAGTATTGGTTATTTTTCCATAAAAAAGAGCATGTTTTGTACAAGATTTAGCAGAACCAGTTCTTTGGCATTAACACACAAAGACAGAACAAAAGTTAACATTTAGTATTTCCTTCCTGTAGAGAAAGTAAACTGAATATGACTGTCTAATCAGACTAAATTTTGTTTCCCTTTTGCTCAGTCTTTGTCAAGTAGAAACTCAACTGGAGATCTTTAATTCCACATAAAACAGGTGGAATAGGAATCATTGCAGCAGCAAAGATTTTTTGGCAAAGGCCCTTATCTGAGCTCTGTACATACAGCAAGAATTGAGTATCCTGTTACTGCGCCCAAAGGGATGAGCTGGCGGCAATGAAGAAACCGGGAGCCAGGCAGCCTGACAGTAGCACGCAGTCAAGTCCCTCCTCAGCAGGCAGGTACACAACCTTTAATGTAGTTAATCAGAGTTACAAAAAATTATTCTGTTGAAATTCCTGCATCACAGCTCCACCTTGAAATGGACAGTTAAGTATTTCATTGCCAAAAGGCAAAAAAAAAAAGAAAGGTCTTGAGGTCTGGAAAGAGCACTGATGTAACAAACAACAGAAAGGGTCCTTAGAGTCGCTCTTGGACAGAAGAGTCCCCACAAATAGAAATCGAGTCATAATTATTTACAGTAAAGCTATTGGGTACTCAGAACATACAAAAATGCTGAACAAGCCCTTTCTTTTGTCAATTTATTATGAAGCCAGGATTGGAAAGGGTCAGGATTTTTTCTTACACCGCACTGGTTAATTTCCAATTATATAAAATGCAAGAATAAATCCATTGACACTAATGCAAAGATCATGTTTATGAGATGGTGTAGTTTATATAGACCTATACCTTAGTATGCTATTCACCATCTGCTTGGATATGTAAAATTTGAAAATAACTATAAAGAATATTGCTATAGTTTTTTCCACAAGGTGACTTTTCTTCTTCCACTTAAATTAGGATAATCTTCTTTCATGTACTTCCTAAAGAAGACAAGTGTGCAGTCCAAACATTGTAAAACTGAGAAACACAGCCAATGAAAAATTTCAGTACTCTGCAAGACCAGTGTATGTTTTTCTGTCCCAAAAGCAATTTTTTTGAAAGCTTTTTTTTTTTTCCCTTCAGTTTGAATATGTTTACAGTTCCAGGTTTAGTCAGTATCTGTAATTTCATTTGTGTGAAGGTATTTAATTTATGAATTTATTAATACATAGTTGTTACATTCTGGTCTGTAATATGCACCCTTTCAAAAACTATTTACATTTAAGTTGTAAATTCACATGCATTATTTCATGTGAAACTAAACATTTGAAAATTTGCAGTCATGAGAAAAAACAAAAACCCACCAAAAATTACACCTTCGCCACATTTTTAAAAACAAATATTAACAGAATAATGTTAGTTCCCTGGAAAGAGAAATTAAAATGTAATTTCCATCTAAATTCTTTTTTCTGTGTATTAACACTACAGTAATAGATGTTAGAACTATAAGTTTTGTAAAGTTTTTATGATTTTAGAAAATTAATTGAGAAATAGCACCATTATATGCTATTGATTCTTTGCATAAAATGAAACTGTATTCTAGTTGTCATGAATGGAATAGATTTTTGGCATCCTCCTCCTTTACTAATAATATCCTATGAGCTTTCTAGTCTAATAATTCTAAGACCAGCTAGTATTATAATACTTAATAATATTTGATAATATACACTATTCTGAGACATAATAGATAATCTATGATGTAATAATAATAAAAGTTGGGGCTCACTGGATACTTCTGGGGCCATACATGGATGTAATAGTAATGGATGAATCTCAAAAGGTGAAATCTCATAACTTAACTCTTAAATGATCTGCAAACCAGTTTTGAAACAGAATAATGACAACACTGGCAGGATTGTATATTTTTGAGGCCAGAAATTCTGTCAAAATTTATTTTCTTCTGATATATTTGCTTTCTCTAGGTAATATGATTCCAATATTAGTTTGATTTCCAAAGTATTTGGAGTTTCTGCCCAATTTTGTCAAAATTTCACGTTGATTCATTTTTTGATAACCCAAACCACTTTATTCATTGTTAATAATTAAGGAATGGGATGAATAATCAACTAGTCGTCTTCAAAAAAGGAAGAACAGATTGCCCACTGTTCTTTGGCATTGGGAACATTGCATGTCGTGCAAAGTCTTGCTAACATCTGCTTAAAAATATGAGCATGGGTGTATAATGAATTGAACTATGCTTGAATCAGCCCCTTTCACTGAGTAAATGAAGACTTTGGAGGGTGTCTGGAAAGAACCCTAATTTTCTTTTGTGACCTACGCTGTGTCATGTCATTGCTAGTTGCAGTTTAGAAGGGAGTTATTAAACTAGGAAACTGAACCATCCTAAAACATTCTCTTTTGAAGTATGAAGCATCTGATTCTTTTTATAAAAGCAAAAATATGCATATTGAAACACTTATTTTTTATATATAATGAAATAAAAAGTGTGGTTATATTTTCTTATTTTTATACCACTCATATTTTATTAATAATAATAGAGGGTAATTTAATAATATAATAAAGGGTAGATGGAAGAGGTTTGCTGTTTTCTGTTTATTGTCTGGGTTTTTTTCTCCCCAAAATTCATCTTTCTTTTGAACTATGTCTTCTTTGTACAGTAGGGTACAGTAGAGTAGATCTTTGTAAAGTAGAGTTTTATAAAATGCAGTAATACATTATACTTTGATTCTGCTAGCATATCATCATGGAAAGACTCCTCATCCCTTAAGGACCTTCTGGCAGAATTGAGGACTTAATATATTTATGAGTGCAAAAAGGATGATTTTGTTATTATAAATTTATTCTAAGTGGTACATGAATTTCTGACTTGATAATTTCTTTTTATTATTTTTTAGCCAAGGATGGATATATAAAACTCTTTCTGTCTTAATTTTATGTTGAAGACTTTTAGTCACTTTTTCATATATAAAATTGTAGGAACTAAATTAATGTAGAAACAATATTTTCAAATTAGATGCCAAACTCAAATTATTATAACCACACCGTAGAACTTTAAGTTATGTGATTTAACTACAAACTTTAATTTCTATAATATGGATTTGATTTTGGTTTTCATAGAATGCTTCCAAATTGTCTCTGACGCTGTCATCTGGCCTTTATTATACAGTTACTTGTTTGTTACTCTTTTCAGAAACAGCATATCTAAAATTTTCCTTGAATAAAAATTAAATGTACTGTATAGTAATATATAGTCTTATATAATACATATGTGTTTTCTGTTTATCTGTCTAGTGATGTATATTGTTGCTAGCTTGTGAAGTGGAATTGAGAGACAAACTGATGGGTTGCTCGACTGATTATCGTTATGCATGATTAATCCTTTACTTGTGTTGCTCTTCTGTGGTCATGTTGGTTTCCATTTCTTACATACGCTGTAGTCAATTAAAACAAAATAAGATCTAAATCAAAACAAATTGTCCATGTAAATCATTGTCAGTATGACAATATGCTTATTGATATCCTGCTTTCTATATTTCAATTAATTATTTTAAATGAGGTTAAAGACCTATATTCTGTTTATTTTTCATGTCAAATTCAACTGAATTACTTCACCAGAATACAGAAGAATACATTATGAGACTCAGAGACAGAGATTAAGTCCTTCTAGAAATTCTTGATTTCATCAGACTTCAGGAGAAACTGTAGACTGATTTTTCTAAACCATGAATATCTGGCTTTGTTAAAGATGTTTTTTATGTCCTTGTTTAAAGAATGAAAGAGGACACAAGAAAAGAATATATGTATTTTCAATGTTAATACTTTGACTACTCTGCTTTATCAGTTGTACCTCTAAAATAGGATCTAAAAGCTCAAAACTAATCGTGCAGACCACCTCTATATACTGAGGTTTGGTGATAAGCAGGAGCTGAACTTGAAACAGTAAAAAAAGCACGTACCCTTTTTCTTGTCTTTGTTCTTTAAATTTTGGAAAAGTGAGTTTTTCTTGTTTTCTCTTTCTCTAGGCTTTTTTAATTTTATTTTTTATTGGTTTAGCAGATTCATTAAACTGTTGTTTCTGCATGTTTTCTTACTGGATTCTCCAAGGTAATAATCTATTACGTGACTGAAATTATACCAGAATGGCACCAAGATCCTCAAGAGAAAAAAAACAGGAGTGGAATTACTGTCCCTATAATAGCAGGGAAGGATAAAGTAGAGGACTTAAGAATTGGAGGCTGTACTTAATTGGCAGGTATTCCAAATAAGCTATACTCCCCTCATTCCACCCCCAATTTCAATTTAATACAAATTCAAGCTATTAATTATGTATATTTAGCAGTTGTTATAATTTCTGAAGTATAACACCAGTTAGGAGAGGATTTCTGTTTTCCTTACAATTCAGTTGAACATGTATGTTTTCATCTCCTTTTAACACTAATTTCCATCCTATCTCAAAGCAAGTTGTTAACCTTATACTCATGACTACTTGAACAACATAATCATAAATACATGATTATAGTTATTCTGTGGCTATGAAGCAGAAATGCAGATACTAGCATTTTCTATTAAATAAAGTATTTTGACAGTGTGTTCTATGGAAAAGAAAAAAATATTTTTATCATGATATATTATTTTGTTTCCATTTTCTTCCATTTACTTTTCTCTGTTATTGCTTAATTATAAACATAATATAAATATTTTTATTACATGTTCATATGTTATAGTTAATCTTTGAATTTAAAGGAGTAAATTGGGCATTTCAGAAATAAAATTTCATTAAAAATATAAATTAATTTTTATAAGATTTTGTTTTTGTTTCTGAAGACATATTTGCAAGTTTATTTTGTTTTAATGTTGGAAAAGATGGACATTTCTTATGAAAAATAAATATTTTCTCACTATGCATAAACCAGGCATATTCTGATGGCTGTACATTAGTACACCATTTCTTAAAGTGGTTCAGAATACTGTAAGAACTAAAACAACTCTGAACTTAAAAGTGGACCAACAGCAAGTGCAAAGCTCAGGAGGAAAAGAGCAGGATGAAGTACCTCCATCTCTTACTTCTTAAAAAATTAACCGACGGGATCAAAATCAGTTCAATATCAAAGGATTTACAATCTTTGAATAGGAACTGAGGTGGCTTAACAAATAGGAACTATGTGCCAACATTATAGATAGAGCTTTTGGAGTCCTGTGATTACACTTGAAGGTTGGTTTGGGGGAAAATATTTCTACCTGTTAAAGTTGCATTAAGAAGCTTAAAGCCTTGAATAAATAAAACCAAGGGTATGAAATTTGCTTGTGTGCTTGAACCAATGGTTTATGTAGGGATGAATTTCCCTCACCTTCCAAAGGCGAAGACATACTGATGCAGAAGGTTCCATAGACCTTCCAAAACAAGACTTTATCTTTTGAAATGGCTGTTTCATCCAACTGAGGATATAAATTCTAGCTGTTTTGTTGATGGATGGTGAAAGGAGTCAGGTTGTTCCTTATAGAGGATGGACTGCCAATGTTTAAATTATTATTCTGTTTCTACTGGTAATGCTGCTGGTTTAGTTAAAGTTATCAATAATCACAGTGTATCCAGTCCTCTGACAGGACTTTTTAGACTGGGACTTCACAGCATTTCACATGGAAATCCACATATATAAAATGTTTTTATTCACATTTACATTAAAAATGTTATGAGTAGCCTATTTCTGAACATTTTCTTAATTACTTTTGGCCTGAACCCTGATATGAAAGGTCCCCTCTCTCCCAGCCACACCAAGCAATTTGTTCTGGAAATGATGTTAGAACTTATTCCCATACATTCTAAATGGAATTATATGTATTAACATGAATTCTGTACATTTAAGCGTTGTTTAAGCATTAAGGCTCTAAACAGATGGAGTCATGTAATTTGAGAAGACTAGCAAGCCCTCAGGCCTAGTCCTCTTCATCTTCAAAAAGGAACAAAACTTCAAATACCGTCTGAAAAAGGATGGGAAAAACATAGTCCACAGTCTTACAACACAAATAAATTACTAGCTTAATTGAAAAGTTACTTTCTCCCCATGCTCCCCCCGTTTACTCCCAACTCAGCTGTGCTGCTTTCAGAAGGAAGCTGTCATAGAGTGATGAAGCTGTTGTGCATACAGATGGCTGTGTCTCCTTGTAGGCACAGACAGCTGTACCCATCCTTGGCAATCATATCAGCACTTTCTACTAATTATCTTTTCAATACTCTCTGATTATCCTCAGTTCTTCCCACTAGAAAGCCATGGAGGTTTCTTTTTCCTTCACTCTGTAAAATTCATGTTATTTTCAGAGTTTGATTGCACATGCATGCCACACATACACATACAGAAATTGTGAATGTGCACAGTCACAGCACAAGGTTACTACTGAACACAGGAAATTTGTAAAACCTATATAGTTGACAAATTTTGCCTAGCAAACACTGGCTTTCTGAAATTTATAATATTTTGATTGTTTTATTTTTCCTAATCATGACAGTCCAAGTCTTTGCATATCAAAAAAGAAAGGAAAAAAAAAAGAAAAAAGTTAATAATAGAAAATGTGCCAACTCAAACCTACAAATGTTTCAAAAGACAATTACTTCAGTCTGAAAATGAAATGAAAGCATCCACGAGAATCTAAGTATTTTCTTATATTCAGGACTGCATATATGGACCAGATATTAGATATTTTTATAGCTTTCAGAAACTGGGTCCATCATTGACTGAATGTGTTTCCTCATTCATAGCACCTTGGGGAAAAAAAAATCTGTATAGAGCTATCTGCCCGATCTTCTGGAGGATCACATATGCAACCCTTCTGCTATTCCACAGTCCTGACCTACACTGATACTGAACCAACCTGTCCCAAATTCGTTGAGTTTAAACTCCTGTGTTAGATTCAGATATTTGCTTGTTCCCCTTTCAGAGACTTGCTAACTGCTGTAGCTCCATAAAACAGCTGTGACTTTCAGATGAGAATCTGTAAGATAGAAAAGATACATTGTATATTGTAAGGTATCATCTTGCATAAATTCATTGCTTCCTTTTTACTTAATGGCTACTTATCATTAGGGAAAGAGTAATTCAGCTGTTCCTCCTGCCTCTAGCGATTTAAACCATCTTATTTTTTAACATAAAGGAACTACAGTAGTGATTGAAACCTACCTGCAAGTCTGAACAACTTGATACTTCCAAGAGCCTGGATGAAAGGATTTTCTCATTTCTTTGCATACACATTGCCAGGAAGGAGGATCTGTCCCATTAGGTAAATACTGGTAGGATTCAAACTTTTAGCTGTCTGTCTACCAGAGTAAAGGATATTTTTAACCTCCTGGCTTATGGTGAACTGATAGGGCCCCTGAAGATTCTGATATTGTTAACTTTATTGTTAACTTAATAGCTATGACTTAGTTGCCATCACAGAAACATGGTGGGATGACTCTTATGACTGGAGTGCTGCAATGGATGGCTATAAGCTCTTCAGAAGGGACAGGTGAGGAAGGAGAGGCGGTGGGGTGGCTCTGGATGTTAGGGAGTGTTTCGATAGTTTAAAGCTCAACGATTGTAGATTAAGGTTGAGTGCTTGTGGGTAAGGATGAGGGGTAAGGCCAAGAAGGCAGATATCCTGCTGGGAGTCTGTTATAGACCACCTAACCAGGATGAAGAGGCAGATGAAGAAATCTACAAGTGGCTGGCAGAAGTCTCACAATTGCTAGCCCTTGTTCTCATGGGGGACTTCAACTTACTGGACGTCTGCTGGAAATACAACAAGGCAGAGAGGAAACAGCCCTCTGTCTGAATGGAGGAGGTTCCTGGAGTGTGTGGAAGATAATTTCCTGGCAAAGCTGGTAAGTGAGCCTACCAGGAGAGGTGCCTCGCTTGACCAGCTGTTAAGAAACAGAGAAGGACTGGTGAGAGATGTGGTGGTGGGAGGCCATCTTGGGCTTAGTGACCATGAAAAGATAGAATTCTTGATTCTTGGTAAAGTAAGGAGGGGGAACAGCAAAACCGCTACCATGGACTTCCGGAGGGCAGACTTTGGCTTGTTCAGGACACTAGTTGAGAGAGTCCTTTGGGAGACAGTCCTGAGGGGCAAAGGGGTCCAGGAAGGCTGGACATTCTTGAAGAAGGAAGTCTTAAAGGCGCAGGAGCAGGCTGTCCCCATGTGCCGTAAGAAGAACGGGTGGGGAAGACGACCGGCCTGGCTGAACGGGGAGCTTTTGCTGGGACTCAGGGAAAAAAAGAATGTTTATCACTTGTGGAAGAAGGGGCAGGCAACTCAAGAAGAGTACAGGGATCTCGTTAGGTCATGCAGAGAGAAAAACAGAAAGGCAAAAGCCCAGCTAGAATGCAATCTGGCAACTGTAAGAGACAACAAAAAATATTTTTACAAATATATTAATAACAAAAAGAGAGCCAAGGAGAATCTCCATCCTTTATTGGATGCGGGGGGGAACATTACCACTGAGGATGAGGAAAAGGCTGAGTACTTAACACCTTCTTTGCCTCAGTCTTTAATAGTCAGACCAGTTATCCTCAGGGTATTCAGCCCCCTGAGCAGGAAGACAGGGATGGAGAGCAGGATAAACCCCCCATAATCCAAGAGGAAGAAGTTAACAACCTGCTACGCCACCTGGACATTCACAAGTCTATGGGGCCGGATGGGATCCACCCGAGGGTACTGAGGGAGCTGGCGGAGGAGCTTGCCAAGCCACTCTCCATCATTTACCAGCAGTCCTGGTTAAGAGGGGAGGTCCCGGATGACTAGAGGCTTGCCAATGTGACGCCCATCTACAAGAAGGGCCAGAAGGAGGATCTGAGGAACTACAGGCCGGTCAGCCTGACCTCGGTGCCAGGGAAGATTATGGAGTGGTTCGTTTTGAGGGCGCTCACGAGCCATGTGCGGGACAAGCAGGGGATCAGGCCCAGCCAGCACGGGTTCATGGGAGGCAGATCCTGCTTGACCAACCTGATCTCCTTCTATGAGCAGGTGACCCGCCTCGTGGATGAGGGAAAGGCTGTGGATGTGGTCTACCTGGACTTCAGTAAAGCCTTTGACACTGTCTCCCACGGCATTCTCCTAGAGAAGCTGGCGGCTCACGGCTTAGACAGGTGTACTCTTTGCTGGGTATAAAAAACTGGATGGACAGCTGAGCCCAGAGAGTTGTGGTGAACAGAGTTAAATTCAATTGGCAGCCGGTCACGAGCAGTGTTCCCCAGGGCTCAGTTTTGGGGCTGGTCTTGTTCAATATCTTTATCAATGGTGGATGAGGGGATTGAGTGTTCCCTCAGTAAGTTTGCAGATGACACCAAGTTGGGCGGGAGTGTTGATCTGCTGGAGGGTAGGAAGGCTCTGCAGAGGGACGTGGACAGGCTGGATCGATGGGCCAAGGCCAACTGTATGAGGTTCAACAAGGCCAAGTGCTGGGTCCTGCACTTCGGCCACAACAACCCCAGGCAACGTTACAAGCTTGGGGAAGAGTGGCTGGAAAGCTGCCCACAGGAAAAGGACGTGATTGATAGCCAGCTGAACATGAGCCGGCAGTGTGCCTAGGTGGCCAAGAAGGCCAACGGCATCCTGGCCTGTATCAGAAATAGTGTGGCCAGCAGAAGCAGGGAGGTGATCGTGCCCCTGTACTCGGCACTGGTGAGGCCGCACCTCGAACACTGTGTTCAGTTTTGGGCCCCTCACTACAAGAAGGACATTGAGGTGCTGGAGTGTGTCCAGAGAAGGGCCACAAAGGTGGTGAAGGGCCTGGAGCACAAGCCTTATGAGGAGTGGCTGAGGGAACTGGGGTTGTTTAGTCTGGAGAAGAGGAGGCTGAGGGGAGACCTTATCACTCTCTACAACTACCTGGAAGGAGGTTGTAGGGAGGTGGGTGTTGGTCTCTTCTCCCAAGTAACTAGCGATAGGACGAGAGGAAATGGCCTCAAGTTGTGCCAAGGGAGGTTTAGATTGGACATTAGGAAAAATTTCTTCACTGTAAGAGTGGTTAAACCTTGGAAGAGGCTGCCCAGGGAAGTGGTTGAGTCACCATCCCTGAAAGTATTTAAAAGACGTGTAGATGAGGCGCTTAGGGACATGGTGTAGTGGGTATGGTGGTGTTGGGTTGACGGTTGGACTCGATGATCTTAGAGGTCTTTTCCAACCTTAATGATTCTATGATTCTATGATTCTATGATTCTATAATTCTAATCTCATACAGCTATGGGAAAACATTGTGTGTTACAAAATTTATCCTCCTCATGCTTAAATTAACTCCTTTCTTCTTTACATATGGATTGATATGTCATAATCATGCCACTAATGAAACAATACAGATTGCTGTGTTTATACTATACCTCTAATATCCAGAAAATGTGTTTAACAACACTAATAAGATTTCAGGAGTTGGCAAGACAACAGCTGATATTTCAACAAGTCTATTATGTATCCTATAAAAGATATAGTGAGTTAAGCATACAGTTGAGTACTATCATAAAGTAAGCCTATTCTCTGAAAAAATGTAGTCATGGAGTTCAAGTTCTATTGTCTCCTGATGGTGCAATAAGTTAAAAGATTATCTTTTTTTTCTTTTCTTTTTTTTTCTTCATCAGTTAGAAGATTCTTGATGACTGGAATCTTCAAGAGGAACATTTATAGTTTCTTTTAATGCACCATCACCATTAAGAACTTTGATAGCCTTAACTTAATTAACACTTTTGTTACTGAATTTTGAGCAAGCCAGTAATGTTCCCCAATCTGCAATGTTTTTATTGCTTATAATACTCATAAAAGCACTTGTATTTAAATTCTGAATTTTTTTTAATGTAATAGTCTTAAAAGAGAACCATGCAGAAAGTTCTCCTGTGGTAGAATGTAGCAACATTATTACTGGTTGAAAAGCAGAGATTTTATGTACTGGAATGCTTTCAGAAAAATATTTCTTATTTTTGTACAGTGCTTTCTGCAAATTAAATTAAAAATATTCCTTCAAATTTCTTCTTCATCTTGCAGCCAAAACCGGGATCATTCCATTTCCCTAACCTCCTCTCCTGCCAAAGAGAGGAGCATAAAAATTTTCAGAAAATACATTCATCAAGACATTCTTTTCTCCAAGATTTTCATACATTGAACCTTTCCCCTTCTTGTTTCCACCACTCAAAGCTCAAAGCTATTATCAAATCTACAGGAAAAAAAAGCAGGAAGCAGAAAGGTTGTAGAGCCACATCCCTGAATTTCTTCTGGTGGCTCTGCAGGGGACATCTCTCTGGGCCCATTTCTTGTCTCTCTTCATGGAACTAGACTCAGGTGGCATATCCCTTGGCTCATGTTTAGACAAATCATGACAATAGCTGCCACTAGTCACACTTTCAAACATACAAAATATGTCCCATGGGCCTCATGACAAGTATGGGTTACAGTACTGAGCATTTGGACACACAATTTTTAAATACATTACCATCTGGACTATTCACAAACATGAAGTTTGGCATTCTCACACAACTGATAAGTAACAGGCACCTAGAGAGTAGCATATTTGCATACTACCAAAGTTTGCCAAACTTTGAGAAATAAAGGACTGTTAACTTCACATCTTACTGAAAAGGTGGTCAATTGCTTAGGTCTGTCTTGAAAGTGGTTCTCTCCTGTGCTGTCTGGCGGTTAGTGCTGGTTAAAAAACATCCTTCAAGTAAGTGAATGCCAGCCCTGGAGGCAGGAATACACACGGGGCTGGACACAGGCACCCCGACAAGTATTGTCACCGGGGGACAGGCTGAGCTGGAATGGGGTCCTGGGCCCTGGGCAGGTGGGTCCTAGGTGAGGTCCATCAGGGACAGTGAGGCTGAGCAGTGCCCTCGGGGCCCTGATAGCAGCAACCTGGGAAGGAGAATCTCACTCACTCCTGAGTCTCAACGTTTCCCTCTCATTATAGCCCATCCTACACAAAACTCTTAAACGTGCCTTGGATTTGCGAGATGGTGGTTATTTCACTGTAATTTGGTGTTGAGTAAATTTAGATTCTAGTCAGTCATTCCTTAATAAATACAGAAATAACATGTACGTGTAAATGTATATGTATGTATGGCCAGCTGACAGATAGATTTTGTCTGACTACAGAAAATATAGGGTTATTTGTCCAGGTGTTTCTCAAAACAGTTAGATTACCACTGTAATCTTAGTTAAAAGTCAGGCAAATGCCATTAAAATGATGCTTGTATAACAGGTATTTAAGTTCCAATGGTTTAAATTTATAAGTGCATACCACTGAAATGATTCATTAATAAAAGATCTATGTAGTTCTGCATTACTTTTATTTAAATTAAAATTCAAGAAATTTTCATGGAACATTGACTTATTTAGGAAACAAAAATACTGAAAACATCAGCTTAGACTTTAATTTAGATTGCATATGAAAATTCTGCAATTTCTGCCACAAGAATGTAGATTTTTTTTTCCTAAACTTAATATAAATTTTAGTAGTAGCAACTTCTCAGATTTAAGTCTGACATTTCCTTTTTGATCTTATTTGTTTGACAGAAGCCTACAATCTAATTCCAACTTGGAGCATTACATGTCAGTGGTTTTTTAGTTTTTTGAATATGTGATAAAGAATGATTATGTAGAAGACAGTGTCAAAGAGTGGAAGAAAAATAAGGAAAGTCTAAGCAAGAAAATGCATAATTAGCACTGAGAATGTTTCCAGTTTCTTTCAGATGATCAGATGTAATTTACCTTTTCTTGTCCCCCAGGAACAATAACAGCAAGATTGAGGTTTAAACAGGATCACAGAAGGAGGCATTAATAGGTTTCATTTGGGCATATCCTTCGCTGAGAATAAGAGCTTGTCTCTAGGATGATCCCGCAGCATGAAACCCAGTGTCTTCTATGATTAATTCCAAAAGTGGGAAAGAATAATAATTTTAAAAATCTGAAATATTTTAACTTCTGGACAGTATTTTTCAAGGTATACTTCAACAAATATTTCTGTCTGCTCTATACAAAAGCAAACAACTCTGCATATGAACACTCCTACCTGCTTTTTTTGGGTCTAACAAGGTGTATTATAAGAAGTTCTTCTTTCAGTTTGCACTTATGGGCAAGGAAAAAGAAATTAGTTCCAGGAATGACATTCCAGGCAGCAGTGTTCACAGGCCCATTAGAAGGCCGAACACAGGGATAGGTTCCTTTTTTGTTACAAAGTAGAGCTGATGGCTCCAAAGAAATATATACTGTACCCTAAGACTGTCAGACATTTTTCGCTGTGTTTTAATCACAAGTTGTACATAAGTAGTTATAAATGCTTCGCTTTCTTTCAACTCAGTATTGGCTATCCTCACACAATTCATTATTTATCATTAAACTGTACACATTTCCTCAAAAATGGTTACTAAATATATTCCCTAGAAATCAATCTGCTCAAAAATTTAAGCGGGGGGGGCGAAGAAGCTAAAGCAAAAAGCAAACAAAATGCAGTGAGAGGGAAAAAAAAAAGGCAACTATTTGGTTTAAATCCACAACTGAATTAGTAAGACAGATGGAGACACTTAAGACAGCCAGAAATGAAACAGACATTTTTAGAGATTATGTATATCATAGATCAAATCAAGAGTGAAAAGGTTAAAAGTTGAAATATAAATTATGCTTCAAATGAATGTTTATGATTCAATGGATACAATTCACAGTGCACAAATTTCCTAAAATCTATGGAAGAGCTTTTCAGAACTGTATTATCAGATAAGGTATCACATTAAATATCTTTCAAAAACATGCTGTTACTTGATTTGTAGAAGCTGGCTTTAAAATACATTCAGATTCTGTAGAGGAAATAGGGTGACACTGATGATAATGAACATTTATAGTTTTCTGGCTTGGATCACTTGGCCAAGTTTATTTGCTAATGTAAATGAGAACTTAGGTCTTATTTCACCATAATTTTATTTATTAACACAGCTGCTGGTAACTTTTGCTCAAGCAGGCATGAGGATTACCCATTTGCTCATGAACTGGTGGGTTTCAAGTACTACAGATATAAAAGAGAAATGTGCGCAGTAGCTTATTCCTGTCACAATGAGCTTTTACTTCCTCTCTTACAGGGGGTCATCTATGTGGTATTTATATGTTATGTTCTGGATGCTGAAATATCTAGGGAAGTTTTTGCTTGGAAACAAAGAGAATATGTTAAGAGCATTGATGTTGGAAGATTTGTCCTAGATAGATAGGCCTAAAGAGATTCAGTAGAACACAGTAATGAGGACTTTCCCCTAAACTGGTGATCTATTGAACTGTGCTTGTAAGTTACAAGTATCACTTACTTCTCCAGGAACATTTATAGCTTTATGTTGTGGTTTAACCCGGCAGGCAGCTAAACACCACACAGCTGTTTGCTCACTCCCCCCACTCAGTGGGATGGAGGAGAAAATTGAAAAAAAAAAAAAGTAAAATTTGTGGGTTGAAATAAAGACAGTTTAATAGGACAGAAAAGAAAGGGAGGATGATGATGATGATGATGATGATGATGATGATGATGATAATAATAATAATAATAATAATAAAGGAAATAAGTGATGCACAATGCAATTGCTCACTACTTGCCGACTGATGCCAAACCAGTTCCCGAACAGCAGTCGTCCCCCCCTGCCCAACTCTCCCCAGTTTATATACTGAACATGACATCATATGGTATGGAATATCCCTTTGGCCCGTTTGGGTCAGCTGTCCTGCCTGTGCCCCCTCCTACCTTCTTGCTGGCAGGGCATGAGAAGCAGAAAAGTCCTTGACTAGCGTAAGCACTACTTTGCA
Organism: Calonectris borealis; assembly: GCF_964195595.1. NCBI lineage: Eukaryota > Metazoa > Chordata > Aves > Procellariiformes > Procellariidae > Calonectris > Calonectris borealis. Next base: position 168,772,620 of record NC_134312.1, read on the forward strand.
ACAACTAAAACATCAGCGTGTTATCTGCATTATTCTCATACTAAATCCAAAACACAGCACTATACTAGCTACTAGGAAGAAAATTAACTCTATCCCGGTTGAAACCAGGACATGATTATTGCTCACCTAGAATCTGCAGATGTCCTTGTGGCAGACAACTTGACCCAAATGCCATTGTACTAGAAGTAAAGCTGTAAGATCTATTTTTAGATAGATCCCTATAAATTAGGGTTGGGTTTTTTTGGTTTTGTTTTGGTTTGTTTTGGTTTTTTTTTTCGGATGAAATTTAAATTTTTTTCTTTTTCTCTGAGGCTTTTGAAATACAAGTAGTTCTCCATTTAATAAAACCAGTTGTTGTTTTTAAGCTGGAAAATATGGGAGGAAAACAAAAAACCAAAAATATTAAAAAGCAGAAATAAGATAAAATTAACAAGACCAAGACAAGTGACAGGAAAGTGTTTGTACAGGAAAAAGCAAATAGTTGTCCAAATGACTCAGGAGAACAGCTTGAAATTTAGGTAATTTTTAGAGGAAAAGAAAATGCTAAAAGTAGCAGCAGGCAAAAAGACAGTGGATGACACAGAAGAACAAATTAACTTGAATGTATTTTGCCCCTCGCTTTTATTGTGTGTTCTAATGAAAAACAAAAGGGATAAAAGCTTAAATATTACTGAAAGTGATGAATAAACCACAAAAAAAAAAAAGCATATTATCCTTTTTTATTCTGAAATAATCAAAATAAGAACTTTGGAGTGGGAAGAGGAGGGAAAGAAAAGGAAAAGAAAGAAAAAAACTAAGAAATGTAAAAGATTCTTAAGGGCGTAAAGTTGTTTTAAATCCATTGCTTGAATCTACCCTCCCCAATAAAAAATAAGTGAAAAAAACCCACATGAAAATATCCATGTGCTTTTGTTGTCACTTTTAGAGGGCTAAAATTAAGCCCTAAACACTAGGAAATCAAGGAGATGTCCGGGAAGAAATCTGAAATGAGTGTAAATGATTTTAACTCATTTTTAGCAATGCTGAAACAACCCTTTAAACATTATCATGTCCTTAGACTTTGTACTGAACAATTTCATGCCCCAGGAAGTCTCAATTTCCTTCATAGCAATTGTTAATTTTATTATTATGTTGCCTATATTATAGTAGGAAAATCCAGAAGCTCGAAGTACAGGTATTTATTCTAAACTTGATAACAAAAGGCAATGCTCGCTCAGCAAGGGCTTTTGTTTTAAGGTCCTGATCTTTCAGCTGGATCCAGAGGACCAGAACTTTGGATAATTTCTTAATACAATTGCAAATATTTCCAATGATAGACATCAGATTATAGTGCTAGTGCTGGAAAAGGAATCAAGTTAAAAATTTAGTCTATCAGCACAAAGGGAGAATTAGGTTTTTCTATATTTCTGTATTCATCTTCTGCTAGTCTTTCTAGCTATATCCACAGTTACATAAAATGATGGTCCTTCCCAAACTTAAGGTGCACTGAATTTGAATATTTACAGTATTAAATACATTTTTCCTTACTCTAATTTTATATTGCTACATGTTAACATAAATGCAGAAGAAGAAAATTACATGGAGTATGGAAAGCCATTTCATCAGTTTCTGCAAAGGGCACACTGGAAACATTGACAGTGTTCTTTTGTCTGCAAAAAAGTTGCTAAGATGTTCTGTCATACCCGTTTGTCAACACATTAGTGCATTAGGGAAACGGCAATAAGAGGTTCAGAGAAAGCATGTATCAGGCATTCCAATTCAGGAGTGACTTGAAGTCTGAGAGGTGGTCAAGGACAATTCTTCACTTGAAATTCATCTTTGCAATGTTAAAGCTAGTCATTTTTCTGGTTTCAGCATAAATACTGGAATACTAAATACTGAAATATTGGGAGCTAAAAAATCCAGAAAACTTCAGTGGTAATCACTATGGTTGATATCTTGCTTTGATGTTCTCTCTACCTCCCCTACAGTTAGGGGTATGCTGGTGTACATCTGGACTCCATCCAGATTTGGAGTCAGCAGGTATCTGAGGTGCTCCCACATTCCCCTAGGATATCATAGATATCATAAGAAGTAATGGTTATGAATAACTTTCATGTTTGAATAACTTTCATCTGTAGAACTTAAACTGAAGTATTCTAATAGAAGGAAACGATAAATTCACAAATCAAAATATGTTATTATATTCTCAAAAAGTACTCAGAATTGCACTTCTGAAATACAAAGCATTCTTATGGCTTCTTGGTTTTTTTTTTTTTTCCTCTGTGAAAACATATTTCTATACTCTGTTTTTCCACTTGTGTTTTAGACAAGAAAATGGTATAAAAGAAGAAATTCTAAAAAGGTTCACTAATGGATATATTGACAGCAAATGTCTGCCACATCTAGGAATTTTCTCACAAAGATTTTCTGACTACTGTTTGCAAGTGAGGTTAAAGCAACATAGCAAGAAGCCAGAGCCTCATAAAGGAATTTGAAAATTTCTAAGTACAGACTATTTAAAGTCTACCTGGAAGAATAAACTGAGAAAGACTTCAGCATAGGGAGGATTTAACTTCTTGTGAGGCATTTGCAGAAGCAGTATTTCAGAAATGTATAGCAGAAATAGAAAGAGATATTTTTGGTTTTGTTTCCCTGACCTGTTAGCCCAAGGTCAAAGGAGGAGTTTAAAAAAAACTCAACATTTTCTCTCTCTGTTCATTAGTGAGGCTGAATGTGTATTGATAGGCAGTTCATGGTACATATACACGCATACATGCACATATGCTTACACATATATACACGGCCAGCCACAGAGATCACAGGCAGACACACACTCACATGAACACAGACTGTATCAATGGCCTCATCCTGCTCCCCTCTCTGGCTGAGTAGGATAGAGGTCCACTACTGAGAATATATATCTCCACATAAGTACACGGTGGATCGCTACAGCATCTGGGCTCAGACACTCAATCTGCCCAGTAGCTGGCCCTGGATCCCAGTCTCCCCACTTGCTGGTACCTGACCATATGATTCCCCAAGGCTGGTGCAGGCTGTCTCACTCACGCACAGAGACACTCTCACACAGCTGGCCAGGTCTCCCCTAGTCCCAATAGCCAGCCCCTCCTTGCTCTCACCTTTAGAGGCTCACAGGTACTCTCACTCCCAGAGCTGGCCCTTGGAAATCCACACTCCTACCCAGCACCCAGGCTTTTTCACCGGCTAGCCTGGCTTGATCTTCCTCCACCAGCGAGCACAGACTCACTCGCAGAGCTGCACTCACTCCAGCTGCTGGCAGCACAGACCCCTGTGCACACACATGCACACAGAGTAAAGAGCCCCTTACCTGAAAGTAGTTGAAGGTGGAGTTTATTGAGGAGGCATGACTGATTGCAGTGATCAGGCACAGGGCATGGCCAGACAAGCATGCTGACCAGCCTCTGCTTACGTGCAAATGCACCCTTGGACTCCTCCTAATGTAAAAATGTTGCTGACTTGCCAAAAGGAAGGAAAGGGGTAAAACTATAAAAATTGTTCAGAGAAATCAAGGTCTTCCAACTGTGCTACTGTAACAGTTGCAAATACTTATACAAGGCTTAGGTCTGCAGGTACCACTAAGTAGTATTTTATGATGGAGCAGTATAACATTTTTGTTTTTAAATAAATGGAATAATACATCAAAATGTCAAAGATGAAAGTGATAAATACATCTTGTGAACAGACAACTGCAGACTTCCCCTCACACGCATTGCTGTACTGGTCATACTTAAAATAATTAAACTGCCACAAGTGCAATTTTGTGAGAGATCTGTGCATATAAGCACACCTTAAGACTACATCTAGTCTAGCATGTATAACGTGCTAGGGACTGTTGTCTGGTCAGCTGGTACACCTTTGCTTGCATCTTCTATCCTTGAATGTAGCCCCAGTCAAAATCACACCAGTGCCAGTGTTCAGGTTGTTGCCCTGGCTTTTTCAGTTTGTTAGTAGTGTGGTAATATACCGGACAATATTCTCCTATATGGTACAGCTTGAAGGACTCTGGAACCAGTATATTAAAGTGTGTATCTGTACAGTCAAATATCTTTGCTTCTTGGTTCATACCTGTGTCCTGATCCCTAACTATCCACACTGTATAAACGTTTCTTTGTTCTGAGGCTGTCTTTTGAAATGGCCTTTGAGAATTATGAAGACCGTTGACTGCTAGGTCTCAGGGTATTTCTGAGAAGGCAAAGAGTCAGAACCAGGTGCCCAAGAACTTTTGGATCAGACAAGAAGGCACAAGTCTCGTGTTAGTTACCTAGTGTGTGTCGGGGGGTGTTCAGGCTGTTATGACCACAAATTTGGGGATACAGTAATTAGTTTTAGCATACTGTTACCTTGTTTTAAACAGTTTGGGTCAAGCCTTGACTATTGTGTAACAAACTGGTGATGTGTGCTTTGATACAATTCAGTACTGAATACTGTTCCCAGTTGCAACATATGACACAAACAGAGCACATGAGGAAAGTTAAATAAATCCAATTTAATTACTCACATACATCCTAATTACACAGCAGCCATATTTTAACAGGAAAGAAGTGGGTGCAATGGAGCAGGGAATCTTGTCTACAGTTGCTACTTGCTAACAACCTATCTTTTTGGAGACCATGGATATTTTCTTTAGCTTTTATTAAAAATTCATGATATACTACTATGATATCACTTAGAAATTCCTAGATCTGACTGACTTTAAATAAGCTGAATTATATAACCTTCTAAAGGAACCAGTACCTCTAATAAATTTATTGGGTTTCTGATGGGATCTGTCATACTGAATCCCAAACTACACCTAAGTATTTCCAGTTGAACTCAGTTTTTTCTTTTTCCTTATTCTTCGTTCATCCTCTTATTTTTTCTTTTACTCTGCCAGCTCACACCTATTCTCATTTAGGGTTTTTGTGTTCTTATATATCACCATTTCTTAGCATCCCATATTTATTGCACTTTCTTTCTTTTTACTTATTCTTTTTCAATAATACGTGAATTATTTTTTCCCAAGTTTATTCTACTTTGCATTCACAACATTACAGTAGCAAAAAAAAAAATCTAAAATATCCCTCAGAATTCTACTCATTTAAAAATAACATGAGGTTTCAGCCTCTCAAGACTTGTTAGTATTTATAATCAATCCCCACCAAGATACCTGCTCAAGAAAATAAATGGTACTTTCAAAGACATTCTCATGTGCCTATTCATTCATAGTCTCTTAATTGGGCACTAAAGGGGTTTGAAGAACTTAAGATATAAAGCAGTTTTGTGTGCTTTCTTTCCAAAATGAGCTTTTCAGGATAAATACACTGACATACCATGAAAAGTTTCTCATAGCAAATTCTGCCTTTTACAATTTATACCTGTCTTTTAAAATATGTGCTCATTTAGAGCCAGTAAGTAGTGTTACTTAAAACACTTATACATCTTACTGTATTGTGACTGTTGATGTAATATGAAAAAATGAACTATTTTTTTAATTAGCCTTATCATAGCCATCAAAAGAACCACAGGGATATAATTAATTTACTAGGAGGCTTGCATAGTTCAAATCAATTTATCCAAACACCTGCTAACAAGCATATATTACCTTTTAGTAAAAAGTATGATTAGCAGTTGCCACGTTTAGGGAATGCTGCCATTTTTAAAATGTTTTTATTGTTTTATCTAGAGTACCTGTCTTTTCTAGGAAATTAAGTAGGATGTTATCAGTTACTAAAGAGATCTGTTGTCACAGAAATATCCAATAATTTGTCCCTGTCAAATGAAAAATTAGCATCTTCCTTTGCCCATGTATAAGTAGCTGAAATTATAATTTGGTGTTTTATATATAAAAAAATAAATATACAACTTCATATTAAAAAAAAGGTCATTGTAGCATCCATCATACAGATGATAAATCCATTGCTTCACAACTAAAATTGTAATTAGCTTCATAGTGTTGACACTACTATTAATAACACTTATTGCATACAAACAAACAAAACCCCCTGCCAATAGAATAAAAGACATTTCTTTCAGATTTTTTTTTTTTCCCCAGCAGTATAGAGAAGGTACACATGAAAGGTTTTGTAAAGGTTTTGATATACGAGCCAAAAATTCCTTGTCAGCTCTTGAAGAAACACAGAGAGGTAGTATCTTGGGTAGGATTCAGGTCTACACAAAGACATCTAAAATTAGAAGTTTATGTGTACTGGTGTCTACAAGCTATTTACCTGATTTCCTGCTATTGTCAGTATTTAGAGCTCAAAACAAGTGTACATACATAGGTGTCTAGTGGCAATGAAATGAGCTTGAGGCAAAAAAAAGATGAGCTTCATCTGTCCAGCCATTTTAGGTGAGGTGGGATATCCTATCAAACCTCTAGCGGCTGCCCAGAAGAATGTAAGATTCCTGCAAATCCTGTTTTCTGTTTAGTAATGCTGTATGTCTTTGAACATACATCACATCTCAATTAGCAGCAGTGCTTTAATCTATCATTAATTTCTGCCCACAGAATCTAGAAAGCTGCTGAAATGACCTATAAGTACTTTCTATGATCAAACAATTTAAGAAAGTCTTTTACTTTACTGCCTCCATTTACCATGGGCTTGATTAACTTGACCACACATATTCATCTCTGGCAATTTAAGATGTTTTTGGGCATTCTGCCTGGAAGCCAGTTTTCACTCAAGATAAATCCTTCCCTAGGTATTCTCATAGATATCATCTCCTATCTGCTTGACCTTTATCAGATATCCTAGGGAAACACAAATGGCAAAAAAGTTGATTACGTATGGGCATTTGAATCAAACCACTAGTGCTACTTGAGATGCCTGGATTATCCAAGATAGACTGGGCAGAAGATTTATGAGAAACCTGTGTTCTTCTGGAGTAGCTGTTAAAGGAGCAGCTGTTGGAGGTCAGCCATGTTTCTGTGACTGATCCTTATCTTGAGCTCAAATATGAACGCCTAGGCCTTGATTGGGTTACCTATACAAATGGTGTCTAGTACCATTTAATAGATCCTAGAATATCATTCCAAGTCTCCTGTCCTGGTTCCGGCTGGGACAGGGTTAACTTTCTTCCCAGTAGCTTGAGGGGTGTACTGTGTTTTGGGTTCGGTGTGAAAGGAGCATTGATGGCCCATTGGTGCTTTGGCTGCTGCTGGGTGATGTTTGCACCGGGAGGGGGGAGCACAGCCGGGGTGGTGGACCGAGCTGGCCAATGGGGTATTCTATACCATGTGACATCATGCTCAGTATAAAAACCGGGGGGGGGGGGGGGGCTCACCCCCTGTTCGTGACACGTAGTCAGTGGTCGGTGAGCGGTTGCGTTGTGCATTGCCTGTTTTGTGTATTCTGTTATTGTTGTTGTTCTCATTATTACTGTTCTACTTAGTTTTATTTCAATTATTAAACTGTTTTTATCTCAACCCGGGAGCTTTCCTACTTGTGCCCTCCCGATTCTTTCCCCCATCCCACCGGGGGGGAGGGTGATCAAGCAGCTGCATGGAGTTTATTTTTGCTGGCTGGAGTTAAACCACGACAGTCCTTTTTGCGCCCAACGTGGGGCACAAAGGGTTGAGATAACGACAGATTATTTAGAGCATATTAAGGAATTTATATCTGGTAACATATTAATTTGTTCTGCACCAATGCTCTTGTTTTTACTGTACCTGTTAAAAATTGGAGTTGGGTTTTGTAGTCTGTTGTGCTCTGCCGTGATTAATGATGTTTTGCCTGGGAGATTTGTTACTAAAACGCTGGCATTGGGGGTTATTTAGTATTTGGGATTCGTAATGAAGCCGTTTCTGCCTTTCGGGTACCACCTCATGGAGACCATTAGCAATTATACCTTTTCCTCCGAGAGATTTTTTATGGAGGAAATAGAGAATGGCACCCTCGTTACCTTTCTCTATGATGTCATCTCTTTTGTTAAAATAACTTGCCAGTACCTTGAACATCCCTGGGTAGTTAAGATACATCTATTGGTACTCCTTGGGAATATTGTTGCAGTTTTATCCAAGGTTAGTAAGGAATTTAAGAATGTCATCCAGAGATCTGCCCCAAGGTTGGATAGTTATGAGTGGCAGGGCGAGTGGGATAGCATGGGCAAATGCCTAGGACAGTGGGCACCCCCAGTGTTCTGGAACTTTACCCCTGAACAAGTGCAGAACCCTGAAAAATTAGTAGAATATTTGGAAGAAGTATGCTGTCACCCTGGCCATTCTAGGGAGATGCAAATCACTACAATGTGCTGGGGCCTGGCCCATGCCTACCGAGCCCTATTTAACACCACTCAGAACCCCCAAGGGGAAGGAAACGTCTCTGCAGCTGATGACAAAGCAACAGGCCCTGTGGCTACTCCATCCCCCACGGCAAGCACAGTGGCTCCCTCACCCCCCACACCCCCCACGGCAGGCACGGCAGCTACTCCGCCCCCTGCAACAGGGAACCAACCCATGCCAGTATCAGTCGCCCCTATACAAAAAAGAAAATGCACAAGAAAATCAGCTCGTCTAGTAAGGGATGAAGATGAACCAGGGCCATCACGAGAACAGGAGGAGGAGGAGGCAGAACCCGTAAATGAGATGGTAACCACCCGATCCCTATCCCTGGGTGAGCTGCGAGATATGCGAAAAGACTTCAGCCGTCGTCCAGGCGAGCACATTGTCACCTGACTGCTCTGATGCTGGGATAACGGGGCCAGTAGCCTGGAATTAGAGGGTAGGGAAGCCAAGCAGCTGGGATCCCTTTCTAGGGAAGGGGGCATTGACAAAGCAGTTGGACAAGGGGCACAAGTCCTCAGCCTCTGGAAGCGACTCCTGCCAGGTGTGAAGGAGAGGTATCCCTTCAAGGAAGATGTTATATGCCACCCAGGCAAGTGGACCACCATGGAGAGAGGTATCCAGTACCTGAGAGAATTAGCTGTGCTGGAAGTGATTTATGATGACCTGAACAACGAGCAGTTATCCAAAGACCCAGATGAAGTCAAATGCACCTGACCCATGTGGCGGAAGTTGGAGCGCACCAGCGTCACATGCAAATTCATTGGCAATAATGACCTGGAGAGATGGAGAGGAACAAACAGTGGATGAACTGGCTGGCCAACTCCAGCAATATGAAGAAAGTCTCTATTCCTCCCTACGGGCCTGTGTCTCTGCTGTGGAGAAACTGTCTCAGGAGGTCCAGCAACCCAAAGAGGATATGTCCTGCTCCCCACCTGCACGGGCCAGTGTCTCAGCCATTAGGAGCAAGTGTCCCTCTGCTCAAGAGAGGAGACATCGTGGGTACACACCCCGGGGCACCCTGTGGTTTTACCTGTGTGACCACGGAGAGGACATGAGGCAGTGGGATGGAAAACCTACCTCAGTCCTACAGACACGGGTACATGAGTTGCAAGGGAAAACAACCACAAAAGGGGGTTCTTCCAGGAAAACTGCTGCTCCAGTCTCCAGTGAGTTCCCCAGACAGAGTAGAAGGGCTGATTCCACTTCTGACCTTAACAAAGGGACTTCTGACTCATACTTACAAGAAGTAGATAGCGAATATGACGACCAGGACTAGAGGGGCTCTACCTCCAGCCAGGTGGAGGAGAGGGACAACCAGGTTTACTGGACGGTGTGGATTCGATGGCCTGGCACATCAGATCGCCAAGAATATAAGGCTCTCGTAGACACCGGTGCACAGTGTACCCTGATGCCATCAGGCTATAAAGGGGCAGAAACCATTTGTATTTCTGGAGTGACAGGGGGATCCCAAGAGTTAACTGTATTGGAGGCCGAAATGAGCCTAACCGGGAATGAGTGGCAGAAGCACCCCATTGTGACTGGCCCAGAGGCTCCGTGCATCCTTGGCATAGACTACCTCAGGAGAGGGTATTTTAAGGATCCAAAAGGGTACGAGTGGGCTTTTGGTATAGCTGCCTTGGAGACGGAGGAAACTAAACAGCTGTCCACCTTGCCTGGTCTCCCGAGGACCCTTCTGTGGTGGGGTTGTTGAAGGTCCAAGAACAACAGGTACCAATTGTTACCACAACAGTGCACCGGCGGCAATACCACACCAACCGAGACTCCCTGACCCCATCCATGAGCTGATTCGTCGACTGGAGAGCCACGGAGTGATCAGCAAGGCTCGCTCACCCTTTAACAGTCCCATATGCCCAGTGTGAAAGTCCAATGGAGAGTGGAGACTAACAGTAGACTACTGTGGCCTGAACGAAGTCACGCTGCCACTGAGTGCTGCCGTGCCGGACATGCTGGAACTTCAATATGAACTGGAGTCAAAGGCAGCCAAGTGGTACGCCACCATTGATATCGCTAATGCATTCTTCTCTATCCCTTTGGCGGCAGAGTGCAGGCCACAGTTTGCTTTCACTTGGAGGGGCGTCCAGTACACCTGGAACCGACTGCCCCACAGGTGGAAACACAGCCCTACCATTTGCCATGGACTGATCCACACCTGGATCAGGGTGGAACAGGGTGAGGCTCCTGAACACCTGCAATACATTGATGACATCATTGTGTGGGACAACACAGCAGAGGAAGTTTTCGAGAAAGGGGAGAGAATAGTCCAAATCATTCTGAAGGCCAGCTTTGCAATAAAACAAAGTAAGGTCAAGGGACCTGCACAGGAGATCCAGTTTTTAGGAATAAAATGGCAAGATGGACGTCGTCAGATCCCAACGGATGTGATCAACAAAATAACAGCCATGTCCCCACCAACTAGCAAAAAGGAAACACAAGCTTTTTTAGGCGTGGGTTTTTGGAGAATGCATATTCCAAATTACAGTCAGATCGTAAGCCCTCTCTGTCATGTGACTAGGAAGAAGAATGATTTCAAATGGGGCCCTGAGCAACAACAAGCCTTTGAACAAATTAAACGGGAGATAGTTCATGCAGTAGCCCTTGGGCCAGTCTGGGCAGGACACGATGTAAAGAATGTGCTCTACACCGCAGCCGGGGAGAATGGCCCTACCTGGAGCCTCTGGCAGAAAGCACCAGGGGAGACTCTTAGGGTTCTGGAGTCGGGGATACAGAGGATCCGAGGCCCGCTACACTCCAACTGAGAAGGAGATATTGGCAGCATAGGAAGGGTTCGAGCTGCTTCAGAAGTGGTTGGTACTGAAGCACAGCTCCTCCTGGCACCCCGACTGTCGGTGCTAGTCTGGATGTTCAAAGGGAGCGTCTCCTTTACACATCATGCAACTGATGCTACGTGGAGTAAGTGGGTCGCACTGATCACACAACGGGCCCAAATAGGAAACCCCAGTCGCCCAGGAATCTTGGAAGTGATCACAAACTGGCCAGAAGGCAAAGATTTTGGAATATCCCCAGAGGAGGAGGCGACGTGTGCTGAAGAGACCCCACTGTATAACAAACTACAAGAAAATGAGAAGCAATATGCCCTGTTCGCTGATGGGTCCTGTTGCCTTGTGGGAAAGCATCGGAGGTGGAAAGCTGCTGTATGGAGTCCTATACACCAAGTTGCAGAAACTGCTGAAGGAGAAGGTGAATCGAGCCAGTTTGCAGAGTTGAAAGCCATCCAGCTGGCTTTAGACATTGCTGGCCAAGAAAAATGGCCAGTACTTTGACTCTATACTGACTCATGGATGGTGGCAAATGCCCTGAGGGGGTGGTTGCAGCAGTGGAAGCAGAACAACTGGCAGCACAGAGGTAAACCCATCTGGGCTGCCACATTGTGGCAAGATATTGCTGCCCAGGTAGAGAACCTGACTGTAAAAGTACGTCACGTAGGTGCTCATGTACCCAAGAGTCGGGCCAGTGAAGTACACCAAAACAACCAGCAGGTGGACCAGGCTGCTAAGATTGAAGTGGCTCAGGTGGATCTGGACTGGCAACATAAGGGTGAATTATTTATAGCTCGGTGGGCCCATAACACCTCGGGCCTTCAAGGAAGAGATGCAACATATAGATGGGCTTGTGATCGAGGGGTGGACTTGACCATGGACGCTATTGCACAGGTTATCCACAAATGTGAAACATGCGCTGCAATCAAGCAAGCCGAGCGAGTAAAGCCTCTCTGGTATGGAGAACGATGGTTGAAGTATAAATATGGGGAAGCTTGGCAGATTGATTATATCACGCTCCCACAAACCTGACAGGGTAAGCGCTATGTGCTCACCATGGTGGAAGCAACCACCGGATGGCTGGAAACATACCCTGTGCCCCATGCCACCGCCCAGAACACTATCCTGGGCCTTGAAAAGCAAGTACTATGGCGACATGGTACCCCTGAAAGAATTGAGTCAGACAATGGGACTCCTTTGTGAAACACCCTCATAGACACCTGGGCCAAAGAGCATGGCATTGAGTGTGTATATCACATCCCCTACCATGCACCAGTCTCCGGAAAAATCGAACGATACAACGGGCTGTTAAAGACAACACTGAGAGCAATGGGCGGTGGGACATTCAAGCATTGGGATACACATTTAGCAAAGGCCACCTGGTTAGTCTACACTAGGGGATCTGTCACTCGAGCTGGCCCTGCCCTATCCAAACCCTTACGTACTGTGGAGGGGGATAAAGTCCCTGTCGTGCATATGAGAAATATGCTGGGGAAGACGGTCTGGGTTACTCCTGCTTCTGGCAAGGGAAAACCCATCCATGGGATTGCTTTTGCTCAGGGACCTGGGTGCACTTGGTGGGTGATGAGAAAGGATGGGGAAGTCCAGTGTGTACCTCAAGGGGATTTAATTTTGGGTGAAAATAGCCAATGAACTGAATTGTACGATGTTAGTTATTACTTAGTACTGTATGTCATCACTTCTATGGTTACCATATGCCATATTAACAGTATTATAGTAAGAATCACCCAGATTAATGTAGGATGAACTCCGATGAAACTGAGCAAGGTGCAACTATGATAGAACCGGACGAGCGCCCAGAACTGGCCTCTGCGTGCAAGAGCCCGACACCACACACGATCTCTCCTGCCCTGAAAGACTGTTACAACAGATGGAACCCGAAGTCATGGACTAAATGAACTCAACAGACGATTTAGAGGGATGGCCCATGGACTAAGGGAACGATATCTCTGTGTGTGTGTATATCAAAAGGCAGGAAAAGTAGTGGTGACTAATTGGAATGTATGGGAAAATGTGAGACCTGGGCATGATGTAGATGGTATAGAATAAGGGGTGGATATTGTCCTGGTTCTGGCTGGGACAGGGTTAACTTTCTTCCCAGTAGCCTGGGGGGTGTGCTGTGTTTTGGGTTCGGTGTGAAAGGAGCGTTGATGGCCCATTGGTGCTTTGGCTGCTGCTGGGTGATGTTTGCACCGGGAGGGGGGAGCACAGCCGAGGTGGTGGACCGAGCTGGCCAATGGGGTATTCTATACCATGTGACATCATGCTCAGTATAAAAACCAGGTGTGGGGGGGGCTCGCCCCCCGTTCGTGACATGTGGTTAGCGGTTGGTGAGCGGTTGCATTGTGCATTGCCTGTTTTGTGTATTCTGTTATTGTTGTTGTTCTCATTGTTATTATTACTGTTCTACTTAGTTTTATTTCAATTATTAAACTGTTTTTATCTCAGCCCAGGAGCTTTCCTACTTGTGCCCTCCCGATTCTCTCCCCCATCCCACCGGGGGAGGGGGGGTGATCGAGCAGCTGCATGGAGTTTATTTTCGCTGGCTGGGGTTAAACCACGACATCTCCTTATTGTGAGTCAAGTGTCTTCCACAAAGCCTGATTCATACCTGCCAGGTTCAATGGATGTTTTAGGCATAATACAGGTGTTTTCCAAAACCTTTACACATGAAATTGAATGTTGCTTAAATTTTGATATGTGTTGGAAATATTCATTGTAACCTGCTGGAATTACATACCCGCTATGAAGGCACTCTTTCTTAAAGACAGACCTAGTACCATTTTAGATATCTAGAATATTTTATCTGATCACCAGATTCCTCTGCAGAGGAGAACACACTTGTATGCCAGCGCTCCTGCAAGTGTCTCAGGTACCTACAGTGTAGGCATGAGATTTCTGTGTACAGGCAACTGCCTGCATTCAGTGCTTAAAAATAGAAGTTTAATCCCACTTGAGATGCTCTGAAATTCAGACACGCTTCCAACTCATTAGTGTAATAAATTCGTCTATGTACTCTGTCATATCTGCTAATTTACTTACCCTAGACTTTCTTCACTGACAAAAGAGAAAAAACAAGAGTTTTAGGATGAAATTTGTCATACTTAATTTAGATGAGATCTAACATGAGACAAATCATGAGCCAGCAATGTGCCCTTGTCACAAAGAGGCTAACAGTATCCTGGGCTGCATTAGGAGTGATGCCAGCAGGTTGAGGGAGATGATCCTTGCCCTCTACTCAGCACTGATGAGGCCACATCAGGAGTCCTGTGTCCAGTTCTGGGCTCCTCAGTAGAAGGGAGACATGGACATATTGGAGGGAGTCCAATGAAAGGACATGAAGATGATTAGGGAAGTAGAACATCTCTCCTGTGAGGAAAGGTTGAGAGCTGGGACTGCTTAGTCTAGAGAAGAGAAGGCTCGGGTGGATCTTATCAATGTATATAAATACCTGAAGGGAGGGTGTAAAGAAGATAGATCCAGGTTCTTTACAGTGGTGCCTAGTACCAGGACCAGAGGCAGTGGGCACAAACTGAAACACAGAAGATTCCCTCTGAACATCAGGAAACCCTTTTTCACTGTGAGTGTGATGGAACCCTGGCACAGGTTGCTCAGAGAGGTTGTGGAGTCATCTAGACATGGTCCTGGGCAACTAACTCTAGATGGCCCTGCTTGAGCAGGGTGGTTGGACCAGATGACATCCAGAGGTCCCTTCCATCTTCAGCCATTCCATGATTCTGTGATCACGCCCTCCTTATGGACTTAAAAGGCACCCTGTTGTGGTTTAACCCGGCAGGCAGCCAAACACCACACACACTCAGGTGGGATGGGGGAGAAAATAGGAAAAAAAAAAGGTAAATTTTGTGGATTAAGATAAAGATAGTTTAATGGAACAGAAAAGGAAGGGATAATAATAATAACAATAATAATGATAGAATATACAAAATGAGTGAAGTACAATGCAATTGCTCACCACCTGTCAAACAATTCCCAGCTATTCCTTAAGCAGTTGACTGCTCCCCAGCCAACTCCCCCTGGTTTATATACTGAGCGTGACGTCATATGATATGGAATACCCCGTTGGTAAGTTGGGTTAGCTGTCCTGTCTATGCTCCCTCCCAGCTTCTTGTGCACCTGGCAGAGCATGGGAAGCTGAAAAGTCCTTGACTATTAAACACCACTTAGCAACAACTAAAACATGTGTGTGTTATCAACATTCTTCTCATACTAAATCCAAAACACAGCATTATACCAGCTACTAGAAAGAAAATTAACTCTATCCGAGCCGAAACCAGGACAGTATCCACCCCTTATTCTATACCATCTACGTCATGCCCAGGTCTTACATTTTCCAATACACTCCAAATAATCACCACCACTTTTCCTGTCTTTTGATATATATACACAGATATCATTCCCTTAGTCTATGGACCATCCCTCTAAAACATCCATTGAGTTCATTTAGTCCACGACTTTGGGCTCCATCTGTCATAACAGTCCTTCAGGGTAGGAGATATGGCGTGTGGTGTTGTATTGTTGCATGCTGAAGCCAGTTCTGGTTCCATTATTGCTGCACTTGTCCGGTTAGAATCATAGAATCATAGAATCATACAGGTTGGAAAAGACCTCTAAGATCATCGTGTCCAACCGTCAACCCAACACCACCATGCCCACTACACCATGTCCCTAAGGGCCTCATCTACACGTCTTTTAAATACCTCCAGGGATGGTGACTCCACCACTTCCCTGGGCAGCCTGTTCCAAGGCCTGACCACTCTTTCAGTAAAGAAATTTTTCCTCATGTCCAATCTAAACCTCCCTTGGCACAACTTGAGGCCATTTCCTCTTGTCCTATCGCTAGTTACTTGGGAGAAGAGACCAACACCCACCTCGCTACAACCTCCTTTCAGGTAGTTGTAGAGCGCGATGAGGTCTCCCCTCAGCCTCCTCTTCTCCAGGCTAAACAACCCCAGTTCCCTCAGCCGCTCCTCATAAGACTTGTGCTCCAGGCCCTTCACCAGCTTCGTTGCCCTCCTCTGGACGCGCTCCAGCACCTCCATGTCCTTCTTGTAGTGAGGGGCCCAAAACTGAACACAGTATTCAAGGTGCGGCCTCACCAGTGCCGAGTACAGGGGCACGATCACCTCCCTATTCCTGCTGGCCACACTATTTCTGATACAGGCCAGGATGCCGTTGGCCTTCTTGGCCACCTGAGCACACTGCCGGCTCATGTTCAGCCGGCTGTCAACCAGTACCCCCAGGTCCTTTTCCTCTGGGCAGCTTTCCAGCCACTCTTCCCCAAGCCTGTAGCGTTGCCTGGGGTTGTTGTGGCCGAAGTGCAGGACCCGGCACTTGGCTTTGTTGAATCTCATACAGTTGGCCTCGGCCCATCGATCCAGCCTGTCCAGGTCCCTCTGCAGAGCCTTCCTACCCTCCAGCAGATCAACACTCCCGCCCAGCTTGGTGTCGTCTGCAAACTTACTGAGGGAGCACTCGATCCCCTCGTCCAGATCATTGATGAAGATATTGAACAGGACCGGCCCCAAAACTGAGCCCTGGGGAACACCGCTCGTGACCGGCCGCCAACTGGATTTAACTCCGTTCACCACAACTCTCTGGGCTCGGCCGTCCAGCCAGTTTTTTACCCAGCGAAGAGTGTACCTGTCTAGGCCGTGAGCCGCCAGCTTCTCTAGGAGAATGCTGTGGGAGACAGTGTCAAAGGCCTTACTGAAGTCCAAGTAGACCACATCCACTGCCTTTCCCTCATCCACTAGGCGGGTCACCTGCTCATAGAAGGAGATCAGGTTGGTCAAGCAGGACCTGCCTTCCATGAACCCGTGCTGGCTGGGCCTGATCCCCTGGTTGTCCCGGACATGGCTCGTGAGCACCCTCAAAACCAACCGCTCCATGATCTTCCCCGGCACCGAGGTCAGGCTGACCGGCCTGTAGTTCCCCGGATCCTCCTTCCGGCCCTTCTTGTAGATGGGAGTCACATTGGCGAGCCTCCAGTCGTCCGGGACTTCCCCAGTTAACCAGGACTGCTGGTAAATGATGGAGAGCGGCTCGGCAAGCTCCTCCGCCAGCTCCCTCAGAACCCTCGGGTGGATCCCATCCGGCCCCATAGACTTGTGAACATCCAGGTGGCATAGCAGGTCATGAACTTCATCCTCTTGAATTATGGGGGGTTTATCCTGCTTGTCGTCCCTGTCTTCCAGCTCAGGGGGCTGAGTACCCTGAGGATAACTGCTCTGACTACTAAAGACTGAGGCAAAGAAGGCGTTGAGTACCTCAGCCTTTTCCTCGTCCTTGGTGACAACGTTCCCCCCCGCATCCAATAGAGGATGGAGATTCTCCTTGGCTCTCCTTTTGTCATTAACATACTTATAAAAGCATTTTTTGTTGTCTCTCACGACAGTGGCCAGGTGGAGTTCTAGCTGGGCTTTTGCCTTTCTAATTTCCTCTCTGCACGACCTAACGCGATCCCTGTACTCTTCCTGAGTTGCCTGACCCTTCCTCCACAAGTGATAAACTCTCCTTTTTTCCCTGAGTCCCAGCCAGAGCTCCCCGTTCAGCCAGGCCGGTCGCCTTCCCCGCCCGCACTTCTTGCGGCACATGGGGACAGCCCGCTCCTGCGCCTTTAAGACTTCCTTCTTGAAGAACGTCCAGCCTTCCTGGACCCCTTTGCCCTTCAGGACCGTCTCCCAAGGGATCCTCTCGACCAGTGTCCTGAGCAGGCCAAAGTCCGCCCGCCGGAAGTCCATGGTAGCGGTTTTGCTGGCCCCCCTCTTTACTTCACCAAGTATCGAGAATTCTACCATTTCATGGTCGCTAAGCCCAAGCCGACCTCCGACCACCACATCTCTATCATTGCTGCACTTTGCTTGGTTTCATCAAAGTTCATGCTTCATTACTCTGGGTAAATCTTATTGCAATTCCACTGATATGTCATACAGCAACCATAGAAATGATGACATACAGTATTATATAGCAATTAACAACATACAATTCAGTTCATTGGCTATTTTCACCCAAAATCAAATCCCCTTGAGGTACACACCGGACTTCCCCATCCTTTCGCATTACCCACCAACTGCAACTGCACCCAGGTCCTTGAGCAAAAGCAATCCCATGGATGGGTTTTCCCTTGCCAGAGGCAGAAGTAACCCAGACTGTCTTCCCCAGCATATTTCTTATGTGCACGACAGGGACTTTATCTCCACTTACAGTACGTAAGAGTCTTGATTGGGCAGGGCCAGCTTGATTAACAGATCCCCTAACGTTGACTATTCAGGTGGCTTTTGCTAAATGTTTATCCCAATGCTTGAATGTCCCACCACCCATTGCCCTCAGTGTTGTCTTTAGCAGTCCATTGTATCATTCGATTTTCCCGGAGACTGGTGCATGATAGGGGATGTGATATACACACTCAATGCCATGCTCTTTGGCCCAGGTGTCTATGAGGGTGTTTCACAAAGGAGTTCCGTTGTCTGACTCAATTCTTTCTGGGGTGCCATGTCGCCATTGGACTTGTTCTTCAAGGCCCAGGATAGTGTTCCTGGCCGTGGCATGGGGCACAGGATATGTTTCTAGCCACCATGGTGAGCACATAGCGCTTGCCGTGCCGGGTTTGTGGGAGTGTGATATAACCAATTTGCCAGGCTTCCCCATATTTATATTTCAACCATCGTCCTCCATACCAAAGAGGCTTTACTCGCTTGGCTTGTTTGATTGTAGCACACGTTTCACATTCATGGATAACCTGTGCAATAGCGTCCATGGTCAAGTCCACCCCTCAATCACGAGCCCATCTATATGTTGCATCTCTTCCTTGAAGGCCCGAGGTGTTATGGGCCCACCGAGCTATAAATAATTCACTCTTATGTTGCCAGTCCAGGTCCACCTGACCCACTTCAACCTTAGCCTGATCCACCTGTTGATTGTTTTGATGTTCTTCAGTGGCCCGACTCTTGGGTACATGAGCATCCACGTGACGTACTTTTACAGTCAGGTTCTCTACCTGGGCAGCAATATCTTGCCACAATGTGGCAGCCCAGATGGGTTTACCTCTGTGCTGCCAGTTGTTCTGCTTCCACTGCTGCAACCACCCCCTCAGGGCATTTGCCACCATCCATGAGTCAGTATAGAGTCAAAGTACTGGCCATTTTTCTTGGCCAGCAATGTCTAAAGCCAGCTGGATGGCTTTCAACTCTGCAAACTGGTTCGATTCACCTTCTCCTTCAGCAGTTTCTGCAACTTGGCGTATAGGACTCCATACAGCAGCTTTCCACCTCCGATGCTTTCCCACAAGGCAACAGGACCCATCAGCGAACAGGGCATATTGCTTCTCATTTTCTTGTAGTTTGTTATACAGTGGGGTCTCTTCAGCACACGTCGCCTCCTCCTCTGGGGATATTCCAAAATCTTTGCCTTCTGGCCAGTTTGTGATCACTTCCAAGATTCCTGGGCGACTGAGGTTTCCTATTTGGGCCCGTTGTGTGATCAGTGCGACCCACTTACTCCACGTAGCATCGGTTGCATGATGTGTAGAGGGGATCCTTCCTTTGAACATCCAGTCCAGCACCAGCAGTCGGGGTGCCAGGAGGAGCTGTGCTTCAGTACCAACCACTTCCGAAGCAGCTCGAACCCTTCCTATGCTGCCAATATCTCCTTCTCAGTTGGAGTGTAGCGGGCCTCGGATCCTCTGTATCCCCGACTCCAGAACCCTAAGGGTCGACCTCAAGTCTCCCCTGGTGCTTTCTGCCAGAGGTTCCAGGGAGGGCCATTCTTCCCAGCTGCGGTGTAGAGCACATTCTTTACATCGTGTCCTGCCCAGACTGGCCCAAGAGCTACTGCCTGAACTATCTCCTGTTTAATTTGTTCAAAGGCTTGTTGTTCCTCAGGGCCCCATTTGAAATCATTCTTCTTCCGAGTCACTTGATAGAGAGGACTTACATTCAGGCTGTAATCTGGAATATGCATTCTCCAAAAACCCACCACGCCTAAGAAAGCTTGTGTTTCCTTTTTGCTAGTTGGTGGGGACATGGCTGTTATTTTGTTGATCACATCCATTAGGATCTGACGACGTCCATCTTGCCATTTTATTCCTAAAAACTGGATCTCCTGTGCAGGTCCCTTGACCTTACTTCGTTTTATTGCAAAGCTGGCCTTCAGAATGATTTGGACTATTCTCTCCCCTTTCTCGAAAACTTCCTCTGCTGTGTTGTCCCACACAATGATGTCATCAATGTATTGCAGGTGTTCTGGAGCCTCACCCTGTTCCAGTGCGGTGTGGATCAGTCCATGGCAAATGGTAGGGCTGTGTTTCCACCTGTGGGGCAGTCGGTTCCAGGTGTACTGGACGCCCCTCCAAGTGAAAGCAAACTGTGGCCTGCACTCTGCCACCAAAGGGATTGAGAAGAACGCATCAGCGATATCAATCGTAGCATATCATCTGGTTGCCTTTGATTCCAGTTCATATTGGAGTTCTAGCATGTCCAGCATGGAAGCACTCAGTGGCGGCGTGTCTTTGTTTAGGCCACAGTAGTCCACTGTTAGTCTCCCCTCTACGTTAGACTTTCGCACTGGGCATATGGGACTGTTAAAGGGTGAGCGAGTCTTGCTGATCACTCCGTGGCTCTCCAGTTGACAAATCAGCTTATGGATGGGGATCAGGGAGTCTCGGTTGGTGCGATATTGCCGCCGGTGCACTGTTGTGGTAGCCATTGGTACCTGCTGTTCTTCACCCATCAGCAATCCCACCACAGAAGGGTCCTCCGAGAGACCAGGCAAAGTAGACAGCTGTTTAGTTCCCTTCGTCTCCAGGGCAGCTGTACCAAAAGCCCACCTGTACCCTTTTGGGTCTTTGAAATACCCTCTCTTGAGGCAGTCTATGCCAAGGATGCACGGAGCCTCTGGGCCAGTCACAATGGGGTGCTTCTGCCACTCATTCCCGGTTAGGCTCATTTCGGCCTCTAATACAGTTAACTCTTGGGATCCCCCTGTCACTCCAGAAATACAAATGGGTTCTGCCCCTTTATAGCTTGATGGCATCAGGGTACACAGTGCACCGGTGTCTACGAGAGCCTTATACTCCTGTGGGTCTGATCCACGCAGTCCAGTAAACCCGGTTGTCTCTCTCCTCCACCTGGTTGGAGGCAAAGCCCCTCTAGTCCTGGTCATAGAATTCATTACTCACTTCTTGTAAATGTGAATCAAAAGTCCCTTTATTAAGATCGGAATTAAAATAAGCCCTTCTACTCTGTCTGGGGGACTGCCCTCTGGAAACTGGAGCAGCGTTTTTCCTGGATGAACTCCCTGTGTCATTGTTTTTCCTTGCAACTCACGTACCCGTGCCTCTAGGGTGGAAGTAGATTTTCCATCCCAAATCCTCATGTCCTCTCCATGGTCACGCAGGTAAAACCACACCCTAAGTTAGTTAACTTAGTTTTAATATCTATAGTATAATTAAGACAAGAGAATCCCATCTCTACTTCAGTTTAGATATAAGTTTAATTCTTCTAAAATCACAATAACCTGAGTATCACAGAAGCAGGACTTTAAACAGTGACTGTCAAAACAAGCCACTAGTTAATTTAAAGTCTTCCAAATTTAAGCAAAAACTTTAGAAGATTTTGCCTCCATCATGTTTTTATTTTATTGCATAAATGGTCTTATTTTCTCTCTTTTTCCTTCTTCCTTATGATAGCAAATTCCAAAAGCTAGTCTTCCATTCAGTGCTCTCAGTTGGATAATTTTTCAGGTAGTAATTAATGTTGCAGTAAAGGACCACTTGCTTCTCAGATATATCAAAACACACAATGTTCTTAAACACCACATCATAGCAGTTTAAAATATTTTAAGAAGCCTACAGACATGACTTTGGAATATTGCTGACACAGCTCTGCCAAAATGAAGTGCAGTTATTTGGGATTCAAAAGCCTATTTTGTTGTATAAGATATAACATAAAGTTTCAGTCTGATAATAAAAGAATTTGTCCACATGTAAGAATGTAGCAGGAATTGTCTTTGTCAACAGAAAAAAAAGGGGTAAAAGAGAGGGGAGGAGAATGGAAGGGGAAGAGAGAAGGGGAGGGCAAAACTTCTGTTCAATTGAAGTCAGCAAAGAAAATATTGGTAAAAGGAAGCAAAGCACAATAAATTAATAAAAACTTTAGTTTAAATCTCAACCATAGCATCTAAGACATGTTAAACTGCTATAACATGATAAAGATTTTGACAATATTCAAGAAATCTTTGCCCTTCAAAACAGTGTAAATGAAGTACATACAAGCAAACAAAAATCAAAAAAGCCCAAGTAAGGAAAATCCTTCATAGTACAAAACTATTAAAACTGTCTTGCAGAAGCAAATGAAACCATCTTTGGATTCAAGTGCTATAATTTTTTTTCATAACTTTTATGTACTCTTTATGACCTGCTATTGGCAGGGTAGATCAGCAAATAAGGTGATCTGTATATTGATCTATTAACATACACCTTGAACTAATTTATCATTAAACATACCTGCAAAATCTCAAAAAAACCCTCACTTTAGAAAATATTTCAAATTTCATGAAGGTATGTAATGGAAGAAATATATTTTGATATTCTGAGGTTCTCTTGTAAAAGAAATCTTATTAGAAGTATTTTTTTAAGAAAAAATAATTTAAAATATCCATATTTTATAAGATTAAATAAGAAACCTAGTATTATGCTTAATGTAATTAGGTTTTTGTATTCCATTTTTTAGAGAGGTTGTTACACTACTGCTCCTATGCTCTTTAGACAGTGGTTTACTACATGGAGATTTGTACTACATCATTGAACTAAAAAATCTATGCTACTAACAAAATAATAGAAATATAATGCAAACTGCTGTAGGGGGGCAATCAGATCTATTCATATACTGGAAAAGAAAACAAATACTTCACTTGAAGACATTTTATATGCTTCAAAAAGCTTTGACAAAACATAGTTTAGTACCATAATTTTATTGTGTTTGTGTTCTTTAACACAATAGCAACCACACTCCTGAAAGACATACTGTGTTTAAATTAGATTTAAATTACTGATTTAAGGGAAAGTAAATTAAACAAGTTCAAATTTTGAGAAAATTCAAATAAATTTATTTTTCTATTCATATCTTTATCTTGACATTGTTTTGGAAGGTTTATGTCCCTTAAAGAAAAGAGTTTTCTGTTTTCCCTATGAAGCAAATTCCACATTAAGCTAAGATTATATTTTTGCATGTAAATACTTTATCTGACTCATAGATAGGAACCTGTGATTTAAGCAATTGAAATATCCAACCTATTTAAATTTCTTTAACAAAAAGGTTGCATCATTCCTAACTTCAGTGATCTATTTTTCTTAAGGCTCTCAAGAGAATATAAAACATTTTTTGTTTCTCTCTATGGTCATTTTATTTTTCTTTAATTAAGTGTGCTTCTGCAGAGACACCACATTTTTTTTTGTACAGACTGAATAAGCCTTTTACAATCATTTCATTCTGAGCCAAAGGCATAGCAAGCAAACTGAAAACAGTTCCTTTTGATACTGCTTCCAGAAACATGACCTACAAACAACAGAATTTTCCACAATAGCAGCCTGGCACCAATCTCACAACCTTTTTCTTTCCTTGGGCTTTGATATATCCTGAGAAAGTATGCATACTTCTTGTTTTCTATCAAAGAGGATTAGAAATCAAAGAATTATCATTTTGTTATTTAGAATATTTGTATCTGAAAATGTGTTTTTTTTTCTGTAGACAGATAAACCTCACTGAAAAGATGATATTCTCATTTTTGAAAAGACGTTGGGACAATTAGAAGAAAAATTGAGATACAAAGTACTTGCTGACAGGTATCAGCATGCAATTATGGTTGAAGGACATGATTTCATTAATCTGGGAACTGTACACATATGTAAAACATAGTGATTAGTTCGCAGAAGTTCTTGTGTGGATTTTTTTGAGCAGGAGTAGGGTATTTTGTCTGTGTTATTTCAGGATTGTTCACTTTTTCTCCCCTCATTTTTTTTTAATTTATAAATATGCCAGGCAACAGGAAGTCAATATCAAAAATTTGCATCTTGCCAATATAAATACAATGTTGCAGACAAACTAGTTGTCTTGCTGTCCTTTTGACTCCTTTTGCAAATATGTCAGTTCCAACACAAATGGTGGAGAATATTGTTTCTTTTACACTATATTTCCTTTCTGCTTCCAAATATGCTATAAATAGGCAGCTAGAGAAACCTTGTTTTTAGAACAGTTACCTCCTTTTAGACAGGAGGTTTAATACCCATTTAAGTGCAATACCCACTTTAAACATAGAGGATCAGCTCATGCATTCTGAGAGACATAGTATTGGCTACCAGTATCAAAACTTATAATGTATATCAACTAAATGTCTGGCACCCAATTACACAAAATTAATGGGCATTTTAATTTCATGCTACAAAGAATTAACTCTTACTGATTCATATAAACGCTGCCTCATGGTTAGATAGTGACCTAGGAGGTCTGAGTTCTTACATGAGTTCTTACACAATAACGTTCATGTCTTTTTCCCTCAGCTACAATACAGGAATTTGGACTGGAATTTAACATCTGTGTTGTTGAATCCAGTTACAGTCAGATGTTGGTAGACATACAACAGGCATCCAGTTTGCCATTAAGAAGCATTCTTCTAGCATAAATGAATGCTTCAAAAATACATTGATAAGCATTTGTGAGATACTACATTGTATATAGGCAATGCAAGAGTTTTAAAAAGTGTAGAAATATTGTGCTTACTAAGAAAATGGAATATAGCAACAGATATGGTTTGGCTACATACAGCTAACATAAGGTTGTTATGATTCTATTAAGAATAATATGTAAATGCATTTGGTCTGAATGTGTTTTCATATTCTTTAGAGGAGAAAAGTGCTTAAATATTCAGGTAACATGCTTCAGGAATACAGCATTTTTTTTCCTAAATTTTTTTTTCTTTCTATGTTTGTGTTCATTTTCTTTGTCTTAGATAAGAAGTTTCATTATTAAATATTAAAATGAAAATGCTACTACTTAATAATGTGCCAATTTTCAGTTTTAATGGCTTTTATTTTCTTTTATTTATAATGTAAGTTAAAAGATAAAATTTATATGTACCATATTAATACATATTAATAAAAGATGATAGTCAGCATTTAAAACTGATTCTGTTGTTAACTGATCCAGTACACATCTTATCATGAGGCAGCGTCAATACCTGGAATTGAAAAAGATAGCTAGTATAACAGTTTTCTAAGTACAGTTGGAGCTGCAGTTACAACTATCGTGTACTGTTACTTTGCCAATACTTGTTACTTAGCTACAAGATTTTTGTTGCACTGCATCTAAACCATAGTATTTTGCCTTCCAGCAGTTTAGACTTAAGCGCTCTTAAAGCTTGGTGGTTTTGTGGGGGTTTTTTTGATCAAATATAAAGGTTGAGTTTTTGACCAATTATTACATTAGCTGTCATGTTTAATTTGACCTTTTTTGTTTAGTTCTTTTTTGCAGAAGGAACTGTTAATTGTAGAGTCAAAACCACTTGTTTCATTCTTCCTGTTTTCTTTCTACCTGTGAACACAGCTACATTGAAAAAGTTTATCCTAGCAGGTACCTTAAGACTGGAAATGCTTGTGTCCTAGGTACCCTCCTACTGCAGACATTTGCAATTGATCCCTCAGGCATCTTTGTTCAAACTCATTCTATTTTTCCCTTCACTTGGCATTGAAAATAAATGAACTGGATATTAGACTAAAGTCTTCGGGGTATTAAGTCAAAGCTAAAAACTTTACATTTTGGGCTTCCTGGTAGTTCTCCTGTGTGTCTTCATTTTTAAAGTATTATGCATCAAGACATTCCCATATCACAGAAGAAAAACAAATAAATGATTGGTTAAGACAGTAGATCGCCTCAGGGTCTCTGTCAGACTTGGATGTGTTGATCTGAATTTCTGTCCTAGAATTTTAATCTGGCATCAAAGAAAAAGCTTTATTTTTTATATATATTTTGGATTGCCTTATTCTCTGTAAATTTTAACTTACAGTGTTGGTCATCATGAAAATTTTTTCTAGAGAATAAATTTTTAATTCATTATTACTTTCTGTCAGATATTTTTGTTATCTATCTTACGATATTAGAATTATATAAGAAATAAAATTTATAACATTGAACAGAACAAGGTTAATCAAGCTATTGAGCATATATGTTCAAATATTATTAAAAGAATTAGCCTCCAAAAATTTTCTGCTATTGTTTCAAATACAAATAATTATAACAGAATAATTCAATACTACTTCTTTTCAGTATTACTAATCCAATAACAGCAGTATGATAGCACATCATCACTAGAAAAGGGAAACTAACAAAAAATCTGATTCCACCTTACCTATTGCCACTTCATAGCTACCTATCAATGTTTACTTCCAGATATGAAATCTGCTTATAGACATAAGCAGACATTGAAGTGTTGGCATTTAGGATTTATAAATAAATCTCAGTTCAGCAAAGCATGTAAATATGCACATGATCTCTACAAATTTAAGTGAGACTGAAATAAAAAACTAAATGTTTTGTTGAATTAGGGTCACGGTCAACTAGCTTTTAATGTAAAGATTAATAGTTTTGTTTGCAGCATAACATAAACTCAATTTCATGGATGCAAAACAGGAAGTATAAATAATTTAATCATAGATGTGTTGTGAGCAACATTAAATAGTATTGTGGTATTGTATTATGCACACAAACAATGACAGAAACAGAAGAATAAACATACATGCACACACAGATCCACATAAAATTTACTTTCACCTATTCATGCACATTCATCCACATTTGAATTACCAGTGCTGCACTGCTTAATAATTTCATTTATCGTTCTTTCCTATTTTCTTGTCAAGTATAACTGTTGATGTCTGAAATTAAAATGGCTCCTCCTGTAGAACATACTTTTGCCTGTTTTTAGCAAAAATAATTCAACATTTCATGCACTGAAATTATCAGAGTATAGAAGATGCTTTCCAATATTAACCAATTCCAATTTTCTTTAAAGCCTTTTAGATCTTAGATTTGGACTAAAGAGCCTTTATTTTAGAGAGGGCACAGGTCATGGTTTAAAGGCCACCTTTTTGTTTGCAAGAAAGCCTGAAATTCCACTGGCAGAATTGTAAACAGGAGAATATAATTTAAATATTTCTTCAGGAGCAAAGATTAAAAAACTAGATTCCTTAATGTAAAATGGATTATCTTTAATGATATGTTAATGAAGTGTGATTTGCATGAAACTATAAACTTCATGAAATTTGTTTATGATACTAATATTCAAACAAAAATTATTAGCTTTCTCTATGGCTTCTGAGTTGAGCCTAAATGTGAGTTATTCATGTACTTTGTGTTAACAGAAGTGGATCTACAAGATGAGCTAATGCCACACACGAATTTATAATGTTGGTGACATTGTTAACAAAGAAGTAAAACAGCTGATAAATTTTAAAAACCATGTTTCTAGAGAAAGATTTATACTTTATGAACAGTTTCATTATAATTTTTCTTGTTCTCTCTCTGCTCTGTTTTGGTAGATTTAGCCACTGCCTGATCATTTGACGTCTTGCAAGTAAAAATTAATTTTCTGCTTTAGTTCCATTATCTATTATTATTATAGCCACTATTTCAAAAGCTGTCTGGACGTGGTCCTGGGCTACTGGGTCTAGGTGTCCCTGTTTGAGCAGGGGGATTGGACCACATGACCTCCAGAGGTCTCTCCCAAGATCAACCATTCTGTGATTCTGTGATTCTGTGATTCTATGATTCTATCTGTAAAATTAATTTGATTCTATCCATTTCTGTGATTGTATAAAGTAAAATTATATATCCCTTCAAGTAAAATTATATATCCCTTCACCAGCAGCAACCACTACACATCTGCACTGCCTTGCTTTTTATCGGAGACCAAAGAAGAGCATATTTGTAGTAGAATTTCATTGATTTGGAAATGCATATGAAAATGAGTGGACAAATCCTTCAGGTAAAGGCTGGAGAGAAGAGATACTCTAACCAAATGCTTTCTAGTGCCTTAGGACATAATGCTTCAGCTTATGCTGTTCATATAGTTTCCCCACTTAGTTGTAACCAGCCTGAAGCAGTATAGGTCCTTCTGATAAAAGGACCTTTTTGTGAGATAAGTTCATCCTAGATGCTTAGCAAGAACAAATCTAGACAACATCTGCTTCTAAAACTCAAATGGTTGTAGATATAATCAAACAAGATGAATAAACAAATACACTTACATAAGGGTTATATTATACCATTCATTTTGTTGGAACTCCGGTTCATTTGTAATGATGAAAATTAGTTTAGCAACAGGACCAACTTTTTTTATAAATGAGTGTTGATGCTTTCTGGTAAAGTTCTACAGATATGAGAAAGACCTTTAGACTTTTTTTCTCTTATTTTTCTTTGTTTTTGTGAATCTCAGTCCAGTAAGAACAATCAGTTGTAATGAGTAAAAATCTAGCACTTTGATAGCTCTAGGCAGACAATAATGAGGAAGAAACTGCTAAAGAAAATCCAAAGAAAGGTGAACTGTTTATAAAAAGGTCTTCCACATAATGCCAACAGAACTGTTGAACACTAGTAGTTTTATAGTTTTACTTACTATCTTATTCCTTGTTCTATGCACAGTGATCACAGACATCAACAATAGGTCAGAGTCAGAGAATAAATTTTTGAGTAAGTTCTAGACATACCATGACACCAATAGAAAATATTATGGAGGAGATGTCTGTAAAGGGCTTTTTATCTTTTCTCTTAAGGCATATTAAGGTAAGAATGGGACTAAAAAATAGGGAAAGGGAAAGAGATTATTTCTGATGAAAAAGAAATTTTTTACACATTTTTTACTACTTAGTAGCTAAGATTTCTAACATGGGCCATTACTCACAAAATGAAAAAAGGAAGAATTGGTTAAGACCTATAAACTTAAGGTAGCCTTGACTGCAGTGACTGTAAGTCAAGGCTGATCTTCAAGGACAATCTTCGCAAATTACAAAGTACATTCTGAAGTGCAGAAAGTTGAGTATCCATGGCAGAAGGTTTAACCTCCATCCCATACTATGTCTGTGACTGGTCTTACCAATTACATCTTCGCTTCTTACTTCTACACAGGATTTTCCTTATTTGCTTTGCAGCATCCAGATCAACAAAGTAATTAACCATTTTTAAATTATTTTCTACTTTCAAAGCTTCAAGAAATTTGACAATTAAAATATTTTCCATTACTTTTGTACTACTTTTCATACACTTTATACTTGCCTAAGGTATTTATTGAGCTCTGCCCTGTTACATGTTTTCCTTGTAATTTAGATACAGGTGTTGGATGTTATTTGTACTTTTGATAATAAATAATATCATATCTTATCAACATTCAAATTTCTGGCATTCCTCTGTTCAAGAATATTGAGATATTTCATACAGGGATACATTTGTTTACTAAATGAAACCATTCCATTAAAGATTATCTATGTTGTCCATTTAGTAAGTTCATATATTCATATATTGCCTTCTTTAACATTTGTAAAGATGATAATTTCAGAGATTCTCAGTATCTTGTGGAGCCTTGTAATATGCTTGACTTTGCATATTTGGATGATCAAGACATTGTCCTTGGCACTGGGAATTTACAGTCACCAGTGACCCTTGGTTTTAATGAAACTGCTCACAGGAGCAATTACTTTGAGTTAACAGCAAAGCTGAATGTAAAAATCACTTAAGGATTTTACCAACTTAAAGCAATTGACTAAGAGCTTTTGAAGGATTTCCTAGTATACTGACATTACAGCAGAAATTTTTCCCTTTGCAAATCTAAAATTTCAAGCAATAGAGATGTAATTTTCCAAAATGTAATTAATTGAATATTATTAAAATAATAACGGCAGGTTGTAAGCATAAAACTTAATTGATGAGGGGTTTTATTTGTAGACATATAGATGTCTGCTGCCCTGACTTCTTGCAGAATAAATTCCAGAGGCAGACAGCATGTGCAACAAGAATGAATGACCAAACCCACTCCCAAAATCCTTCTCTTCCAACTTCAGCTATCCAGGTGTGTTCCCCAAATTCTAACCTTCACAGGGCTGAGCATGATCACAACCTGTAAATTACTTCTAGCGCTTTGAGTTTTTTCTAATATCATCTTGAAAAGAGGGAAAAAATACTTTGTGTTTGCTCTTTTTTCATTGGAAAAAATTTCTATTTTCTCACTGGTCTTGACATCTCTAATGTAATCACAATGTAATATAATCACTCCCTGATGGCAAACACACTTCAGTGAATCATCTACCTTGAAGTTAAGTGCTTGACTGAGACACTTAAATTAAAAAACCACAGTTGTCCTTGTCCTTCTGTTAATGAAGGAAAATAAGTCACATCTAGAGGGAGAGTGAGATCTTAGATGGGCTGAACTGTTGTTTGATAGTATAAAGCTACTTCTTGTTATCAGTCACCTTAATCTCTTTCTTGAGCCTAAATATTCTAATTTATGCACTCATTAATAACTTAAAATTAAGTGGACTAATTCAGGCCTCAGAGACCTGAGAAAAAGAATTTGATAGGAGAGTTTTCAATAATCTTAATCAATATTTAAATTTTACAGTGTGAAGTGGGAAGAAAACAGGAAGGAAGGGAGTGACGGTAGGAGAAAAGGCCTTTTCTTTTTTAATCTATCTGTCTACTCATTCTTTTAGGTCATTTATTTTTGTGGTATTTTAACTGCCAAAGTTTAAAAATAGCATAAGATCCACATAAAAGTTAGCCAAGACGGCTGTGTTCCTGTCAAGTGACAGAGTTTAAATATACCTCCCTGAGAATCAGCAAAACTTAATATTCTGTAATATTTAATGAAACATTTAATCTAGGTTGTTTTCCTCATTTCAGTAGGCAAAAAGTAAGCAACGATACTTGTTTTCTCTTACACTCTTTAATCTATTAGGCTGACACTTTTGTTGCTATCTGTAATTGATTTAGGAGGTTCCTGGAGTGTGTGAAAGATAACTTCCTGACATAGCTGGTGAGTGAGCCAACTAGGGAAGGATGGACCTGTTATTTGTGAACAGAGAAGGACTTGTGGGTGTTGTGACGGTTGGAGGCCGCCTTGGGCATAGCGATCACCAAATGATAGAGTTTTCGATTCTTGGAGAAGTAAGGAGGGCGGTCAGCAAAACTGCTACCTTGGCCTTCTGGAGGGCAGACTTTGGCCTGGTTAGGAGCCTGGTTGACAGAGTCCCTTGGGAGGCAGTCCTGAAGGGCAAAGGAGTCCAGGAAGGCTGGACATTCTTCAAGAAGGAAAACTTAAAGGCGCAGGAGCGGGCCGTCCCCACGTGCCAAAGGATGAGCCGGCAGGGAAGAAGACTGGCCTGACTGAGCAGAGAGCTTTGGCTGGAATTCAGGAAAAAAAGGAGAATTTATGACCTTTGGAAGAAGGGGCAGGAAACTCAGGAGGACTACAAAAGTGTCATGAGGTTATGCAGGGAGAAAATTAGAAGGGCCAAAGCCCAACTAGAACTAAATTTGGCTACTGCTGTAAAAAGACAATAAAAAATGTTTTTATAAATACATTTGCAACAAAAGGAGGGCTAAGAAAAATCTCCATCCTTTATTGGATATGGGGGGAAACATAGCAACAAAGGATGAGGAAAACGCTGAGGTACTTAATGCCTTCTTTGCCTCAGTCTTTAATGGTAAGACCAGTTGTTCTCTGAGTACCCAGTCCCCTGAGCTGGAAGACAGGAACAGGGAACAAAATGAAGCCCCCATAATCCAAGGAGAAATGGTTAGCAACCTGCCACATCACTTAGGCACACACAAGCCTATGGGGCTGGATGGGATCCACCCAAGGGTACTGAGGGAGCTGGCAGAAGTGCCCACCAAGACACTTTCAATCCTTTATCAGCAGTCCTGGTTAACCAGGGAGGTCCCAGTTGACTGGAAGTTAGCAAATGTGACACCCATCCACAAGAAGGGCCGGAAGGAGGATCTGGGGAACTACAGGTCTACCAGTCTGTCTTCGGTGCTGGGGAAGTCAGCACACAGATCATCTTGTGTACCATCACATGGCACAGGACAAGCAGGGGATCAGGCCCAGCCAGCATGGGTTTATGAAAGGCAGGTCCTGCTTGACCAACCTGATCTCCTTCTATGAGCAGGTGACCCGGCTAGTGGATGAGGGAAAGGCTGTGGATGTTGGCTACCTAGACTTTAGTAAAGCCTTCGACACCATTTCCCACAGCATTCTCCTGGAGAAACTGGCTGCTCATGGCTTGGACAGGCGTACACTTCGCTGGGTAAAAAACTGGTTGGATGGCCAGGCCCAAAGAGTTATGGTGAATGGAGTTAAATCCAGTTGGCAGCCGGTCATAAGCAGTGTTCCCCAAGGCTCAGTTTTGGGGCCAGTCCTGTTCAATATCTTTATCAATGATCTGGAAAACGGGATCAAATGCACTCTCAGTAAGTTTGCAGACGACACCAGGTTGGGTGGGAGTGTTGATCTGCTGGAGGGTAGGAAGGCTCTGCAGAGGGACCTGGACAGGCTGGATCCATGGGCCAAGGCCAAAAGTATGAGGTTCAACAAGGCCAAGTGCCGGGTCCTGCACTTCGGCCACAACAATCCCAGGCAACGCTACAAGCTTGGGGAAGAGTGGCTGGAAAGCTGCCCACAGGAAAAGGACCTGGGGGTATTTGAATATGAGCTGGCAGTGTGCCCAGGTGGCAAAGAAGGCCAATGGCATCCTGGCCTGTATCAGAAATAGTGTGGCCAGCAGGAGCAGGGAGGTGATCGTGCCCCTGTACTCAGCACTGGTGAGGCCGCACCTCAAATACTGTGTTCAGTTTTGGGCCCCTCACTACAAGAAGGACATTGAGGTGCTGGAGCGTGTCCAGAGAAGGGCAATGAAGCTGGTGAAGGGCCTGGAGCACAAGTCTTATGAGGAGCGGCTGAGGGAACTGGGGTTGTTTAGTCTGGAGAAAAGGAGACTGAGGGAGACCTTATCACTCTCTACAACTACCTGGAAGGAGGTTGTAGCGAGGTGGGTGTCAGTCTCTTCTCCCACGTAACAAGTGATAAGATGAGAGGAAATGGCCTCAAGTTGCACCAGGGGAGGTTTAGATTAGATATTAGGAAAAATTTCTTCATGGAAAGAGTTGTCAAGCCTTGGAACAGGTTTCCCAGGGAAGTGGTTGAGTCACCACCCCTGAAGGAATTTAAAAGATGTGTAGATGTGGTGCTTAGGGACATGGTTTAGTGGTGGACTTCCAGTGTCAGGTTAATGGTTGGACTTGATGATCTTAAAAGTCTTTTTCATCCTAAACGGTTCTATGATTCTATGATTCTGTGATGAGAGTTTTTCTAAGTTTTTGGGGTCTTTGTGAATTTCGCTGTAAAAACAACAAAACACTAGTAAATTAGGTACCTGCTTAATAGCAACCAAGCTTTGTGTAGTTCATTTTTGTTATTTCATTTAGTCTCTGAATGGAGGAGGAGACTTTTTAAAACCATCAAAATTGTGATCTCTTGATAACAGCTGCTATATTTCATATCATGGAAGGAGGGGTATTAATTATATTACGAAGAGAAACTCAACACAAAGTTAGCCAAAAAAAGAATCAAACATGTCAGTATTGAAAACAGAGTTACTCAAGAAACATCTTGGGTAAGTGCTCTCCTAGAATAAATGAGTTGGAGGAGGCACAAAGAGGGGATTATTTAGTTCTAGTGAATGACCCCTATTTTCTACTGTTCGCTATCAATTTTCAGGAGTAGTTGATACGTTGCTAGCTGAAGCAGAGCTGAAGTTTTTATGTTATTGTGGTATTAAGGTGGCATTGCTTTGCAGATAACTATCCTTTTTCATATTCTGTTGACAACACACTGGAACTCTTTTCTGTCTGTGCTTTGCACCACTTCTGTTTCTGAAGTAACTTCTGGTTAGACATTAGCTAGCAATCATTTCTATTATGGATTTTATGGGAAAAGAATTTTCTCCAGACAGATAGATTCAGTCAGTTATGAATTGGGAAAAAGAGTTAAAATATCTTGTGATTTTTCATACACTGAATTTTTTTAATTGATTTCAAAATATTGAAATCAGCCCACCAGGGCCTTCCACTACCCCGCCCATGCCCCAAGACCCCGTTTCAGCTCCCTGGGGCCATCAGACCTGCCACAGCCATGACACAGCAGGGCCGGTCTACAGCTTCCCGCAGTCCAGCCCTGCCTGCCCATTGGCTCTGCTGAGCCAGCTCCACCTGCAGGACCACGACCTGACCCAGCCTTGGCCTATTCCTGTCCCCATGGAAGCGCTCTTGGCTGAGGGGTGGGATGGGCCCGTGCTGGCAGACTCTGTGTCCTGCCCGAGCCCCTGGGGAGCCCCTGACAGCCCCAGCCCCCCGCCCCAGGGAGCCACCAGCCTGTGCTGCACCCTGACGCAGTGCCTGATGAGACTTGCCATTCCAGTGCCTCTTGTGTTGTCTGCACAGGCTGTCTTCATCACTGGATTGCAAAACCAATGAAGTACGTGACTCAATCAAAACAAGACTGTTATGCCACCCAGAGAGCTTATTGCCATGAGTAAGCAATTTATAGCCTCTGAGGCTATATTGCACTTTAGGTAGCTGCAATTCTAACTTTAACTAAGAAAAAGGAGAAATACAAATCTTTGCACTTCGTTTCAGATCAACAAACCTAAATGTTTCCTAAAACCACTTATGCTTTTGAAACATGGTGAAACAAAAGGGAAATAGCAATGTATTTGTTTGCTTTGTTTACAACCATATTTGCATCTAGTGACATGTACGCTCTCCCTTAGAAAATCACATTTTCTTTAAAAATGTCTTAACAGAAAATCTCAAAGCAACTGTATTCATGATCCATTTCTTCCCTGGGAAAGCTGTCCAGGATGTGTCACTTCTGTGGTTTTTGGTGGGTAGCTCTGAAAACCACCCTAGAATTTCAGTAGTAGTGTGATACAAAGAATAGAAAAACGAAAGAGGTGAAAGTGATCTTGATATTAATGCCAGAGATTAGTGGATGTCTCCCTTAGAATTTCCCTTACTGCTGCAACAGGCAGCAGAGCTCACCAAAAATATCATTCCTTCATGTACAGATCTTCTGATGCCTCCTCACATCACTTCCACTTTCAGCCCAGCCCACAACAGGCATGGAAGTTCATGTATCAACAGATTAAGTTACTACTGAGTTTGTTTGGAAAGTCTGAATCTGTAGTTGGGGTATTGGTTACTTTGTGATATCTCTGAGGTGGAAGTAAAGGCTGTATAGAGTGCTGAAGTGTGATATTGTCTACAGTGCTGCCAATAAGTACATGGAAAGGAATTTGGGAATACTTGTCCCTCAATGTCTCATTTTGCCACTTTAGGATATTTATGTAGCTGCAAACTGTCATGAAATGAAATTTAGTTTACCTTGAAATAAATATACAAAATAAACTAGAGGTGTTATTAACCTTCCAATTTAAGTGCATAACTTGAGAATGGGGAATTTCTTCCTTAGAAAGACTATTGTATAAATCTCTGGTTTGGATAAAAGTATTTCTCTGTGAAACATCCTGCACAGATAATTGATCTTCCACAGAATAGTAAACAGTGGCATAAATAAGGTTACATTTACAATGTGTGTATAGACTAAGTCTATTCTTGTGCTAAGAATTTTCTACTTAACCCTGTTAATTACTTCTCCAGATAGGAATTTAAGGAATGATTCTGTAAGACTTGACTGTTTCTGTTTCTTAAGAAAATAGACACATATTGTGCCAAAAATATGCAAAAATCTTAGTTATGATATTTTTTGGCTCTACAGCTGAAATGCAGTGAAAGAAATTTGGATTTATATTATATTTACTGTCACCTAAGTAAGATTCTACAGGCTTAAAATGTAAAAAAGAGCAGGTACAAAGTTATTACACGTAGCTGTAGTATTAACATGTAACACGTAAAAAATAAAGAATTTTGAACTACTGTCTTTTCCGTAATTATTAAAAGTATTGTTTTCTTTTTAATTTCACAGA
Organism: Calonectris borealis; assembly: GCF_964195595.1. Taxonomy (NCBI): domain Eukaryota; kingdom Metazoa; phylum Chordata; class Aves; order Procellariiformes; family Procellariidae; genus Calonectris; species Calonectris borealis. The sequence goes on from NC_134312.1 coordinate 168,808,822, forward strand.
TACAAATGTAAGTAGGGAGTACCCACCTTTTTAAATTATTATTATCATTAGGAGTGCTATAGTTTTGTCTTAAATGAATCTTTAGTATAACACCGCTATTGATTGTTGCCATACTGCAATTACTGTAGCTGCTGTACCATACCATCAAGTATGATATTTGGATAAGAGAAGATGTACTTCAGAAATTCTTTTTTTAGTAGTTAAGGTGTACTTAACTTATTATTAAGCAAAAATACTATGGAGAGTGCTTGTGATTGTCACTCTGTTGAATAACACAGCAACTTCTCATGTTCAGATTATATCCTTAGCATCTATATAGCAATTCTGCATCTGTTGTATAGCTCTACAGAAGTCAAATGGGAAAATAATTGATGGTGTGTCATTCGGACAGTAACCGTCAAAGGATGGTTGCATCGAGCTTCTCACCTATTTTCCAGTTAATTCCGCTCTCAAAATCTGAGAATTTCTTTTAGAAACCTGTGATCAAACCTATGAACTTATGACCCCAAAAGGCATGAATATAACAAGAAAGTTATAACTGCAAGGAAATTTAATTACATTTATACTAATAAAACAATTCAATAATGACAGCTTTCTCCCATGTAATAAGAAACTAAACGCCATTCATAAAATAACCATTCAACTGGAAAATATACACAGATGAGCATTTTCTGCGGTACTGGCTTAATGTGTAACATGGCCATAATTCTTACTGTTCAGCACTTTAATGACTTTATCCTACACGATTTCCTGTACTCATACATAATAGCTAAGTACCCTATGGTGAAAATATAAGCTGAATAGCCATGTGCCTGCAGTCTTGCAAACTGAGCAGGTTTTTGATTGGCTGTAGCAGGTTTGGGGAAATGACTATTTCAGACGGGACACAGTCAAGCAGAAAATGGGCAGATGCTGTAAGTTGCATAATCAGTACAAAGAAAACTCATCTGCCATTTATAGTACATGAGATTAACTGATGGGATACCGACTGATTCAGGCTAATTTAATGACAATGTCTAACCATCTGGCTATAAAGCTGTATTTTACAAAGCCTTAATGCTGACCCACATAAACTAGTCTAAAAAACATTTGGTGAGTTTAATAATGGATTATACATCAAAGCAAGAACTCATTACTGTTACAAGTTATGAAACATTTATTTTTAATCTGACAGTTCTACTACTGCTAAACAATAAGAGATTACACTGTGAAGCTATATATATAATAAATGACTGACTATTTTTCTTCTGTGCTAATAAATGCAAAGCTTTCCGAGCTTGATGCTTTCACTTGCTGACAGTGTGAAATGGTGGGAAATAGAGCCTCCCTTTTCTTCAATTGCTTCTCCAGCACCAGATTTTCCTTTGCTTGTTGGACTTAACTTACAATTTTGCAGTCATATTAGCCATAATTGATGAATTCAACCAACTTATTAGTTTCTTTGTATTTAGCTTGATTTCACAAATAGTCAGCATACTGGAACCCAAATTACAGCCATGACGCTTTTGCCTGAAAAGTCTTTGTGGAATGTCATTGAAGAAAGAAATTGGGAAAAAAAATCCTTAATTCAGATCATAATTTGGCAGACAAGATCCAGTTTACTGGTGATGGTTTGTGATGTGGAAAGGACCCAGTCTGATTCTCAAAGCTCAGAGCTGGCAGTTAGAAAATGTACATCAACAAACTTTATTCAAAGGCAGTGAAGTGATAACTATTCAACTTCCCCAATGCAATTTTTATGGAGTTATTGTTTTAAAAAGACCCACATATTAAAATGTTGTTGAAATATGGTAATGGCAAGTGTTTTTGAGGCAGCCTAGATTATTTTCTGAAGACATGTTCCTCATTGTACAGATGCATAGTGATGTATTCACATTTATGTTTTTTCCTCCATTTTTTTTCTTTGTTTTTTTTTTTTTTTTTTGTAATCATGTTTAAATACAATTTACGTATTATAGTATATACAGGTTGCTGAACATGCTAAAACATATTCTGTTCAAAGCATCAGAGATCTGGGAATGGAGGAAACTGCTGAGAAATCAGAAGCATGTGTTTCCACATAAACTTTGCACAGCTGTAAGAGGTACTATTAAATACTTTGAGGTATAAAGGTAAATTATGCCATTTGCACCAAAATACTATGTGCAGTATACTGCACATAACATTGATCCATATACTATTCCTTCACTGAAATCTATGGACAAACATATAACTTCCCTGTGTAGCAGTTGCAAGTAGTAGTACCTAGTCAGATTTCAGAAAACCACAGATTACTATTCTGTTGGAAGATTCCATTACCTGTCCTATTCAGTCAAAATTCTTTGGTGTTTCTGACAGTCAGCAGATGGAAAAAATAAGACAGCTTTGCTGACATTCGAGAATAATCCTTATTAATTTCATGTAGGTTTAAATGTAAAAAGTTTCCTTTGAAAGAGTGTCTTGTTTACAGAAAAGAAAAGAAAAAGAGAATTAAACCAAACCAAACCAAACCAAAACAAAAACATAAACCCAGAAAAGGTTTCCTAGAACAAAGACAAATTAAGGCAGGTTCTTCCACGGATTATTTTTACTATATTGCAGAACATTCAACTCATAAATTAGCCTCAGTGCTGTGTAACTGTTTTCAGATGTGATGTCAAAGATAGAGAGTAAAGTTTCAAAGAAAGACTACCCTCATGACATTCTATCAATTTGCCTATACTATCTATAGAATATTAAAATATTATTTTTCACTAAGTTGCATAAGATAAAAAGTTATGTAAGTTTTGAGATACAATATAAGGATGCTAAGATATACACAGCCATTACTGAGGTAAAATCATATAATTATTCTGCTCAGCAAATCTGTTTATCTACATGGGTTGATTCTTCTGACCTCCATGATCCCCCTCCGAGAACTGTATGCACACAAGACAGAGAAGATTTCCTTCATCTGAAATGGATTGTTCAGAGAAATGAAAATGCAACACATCATTTGAGAATCTGCACTTTCCTTTTATGCAAAAGAATATTCTAAGGAACATGCAAACTACTGTTCCAGTCTCAGATCTATACAGCTCTTGTCTAATGAAAGAAAGCTGACTCACTGGGGAACTCTGCTACTTTCAACTGTTTGAAAGGGGCAACTCCTCTGTCATCTTCAGAGCATGAAGTAGTCCAAACAATAGTCAAGAAACTGCTATTCAGCACTTAGTTGTACTACTGGTTTTTCTTTAATAGTTCTTTCTTTGCAAATATTGTACATGCTTAAAGTCAAGCTTAAAGCCAAAATGAAGCGTGCAAATTACATTGGGAATGTTTCTCCACATTTTAGATTCTTTCTTCAGGCATCAAAAGATAGAATACCTACTGCTGTCTAATTAGGGTATCTCTCTTAAGAAAACTTTTTTCCCTCTGGATACTTTTTTCCCAAGTATTTCTTTTATGGTTTTGGTACTACTTTTTCACACTATAGTTCATTTATTTCACTATTGCAATTTCTATCTCACCTTCTTTTTCTCTCTTTCTCAGGGCAAACTTTAGTTGCATGAGTGACATGAAAGCTATGACATGGTCAAATTGCAGTTAGTAAGATACAAATGTGAATATAAACAGCATGTGCAAATGGGACTGTAAAATCTGTCTGAAAGGGCAGTCTGACGGAGTCACGGCATCGCTTATGACCCTGTGTTTGTTACTGGTGATCGGGTGAGTTGCCATACAGGCGCATTGTTGCTCACCTTTCTAACTGTCTCAGTAAAGTTAGATTTATAAAGTGTTGTCAGACTCCATTACTGTTTGGATCACATATGTTTACTTTCTTCCTGGACAGAGAAGAGATTTGAGATCCTTCCCCCTCTCTCCCCTATGACAGCCAATTGTGTATGTTTGGCAAAGTTATGGGCAGTCAAAAATCATCAGCACAATTACAATTTATAAGAAAAGATTATATTTAAAATACAAAACCAATTAAAAAATGTAACTTACTCAGTTTTTCTACTATAAAAAACCACAGTGTTTCTTGGAATACCCTATGCCTTGTAGTCATTTGACTTACCTGGCTGCAATGTATTTTCCCTGTTAATAAGATCTTGCCTTGGAAAGGAAAGGAAAAGACGCAGTAATCACAAAATTATTTACTGGATGTAAGTGAGACAGACATATTAAAAACTCTTTAGAATCCATATTAGTTTTGGAATTCAGTAACTCTGGTGAATATAAAGAATTCCTATTTTTGTTTCCAGCTTCTTATCTATTTTCTCATACTGATATTCAATACATTAAATCTGGCATATATGAACAGTTGCTAAAACCTCCCTGAATTTAATTTTAAAATACAAAGTCACTGCAAATGGGAAAAAAAAAAAAAATCTCATTATAATTTGTCCTGGTTTCAGGTGGGATAGAGTTAAATTTCTTCCTAGTGCTGTGTTTCGGATTTAGTATTAGAATAATGTTGATAACACACTAATGTTTTTAGTTGTTGCTAAGTAGTCCTCTAGTCAAGGACTTTTCAGCTTCCCATGCTCTGCCAGGTGCACAAGAAGCTGGGAGGACAGCTAACCCAACTGTCCAACACAGTATTCCATACCATATGATGACATGCTCAGTATATAAATAGGAGGCATGGTCCAGGAAGTACTTGGTTATCGGTCGGTGGGTGGTGAGCAATTGTATTGTGCATCACTCATTTTGTATATTCTACCATTATTATTATTATTATTATATTATTATTATCATCCCTTCCTTTTCTGTTCTATTAAACTGTCTTTATCTCAATCCATGAATTTTACTTTTGTTTTTTTAATTCTTTCCCCCATCCCACTGTGCGCGGGGGGAGTGAATGAGCTGCTGTGTGGTGTTTGGCTGCCTGCCGGGCTAAACCACAGTATTTTTTTTTTTTAGGACTCAAGGAAAAAAAACATATTCCAGTAAGAAATCTTAACAAGTATACTTTTTAAATTATGTATTAGATTTTACTGTTTATGTAGTATCAATCACTTTCTTTAGTTAACAAGAAAATTTCTGTTCTTCCATTTGTTTTAATCTTACACGTAACAGCTCTACTCATTCATGTAAAAGTGATCTTATAAAAAAATACTGCATTGATAAAAGAATTTTAGGCACTGCAAAACACACAGGGATGATTTCCAATTAAATATTTATATTGCCACTTTCCAAGTTAAACAATGTTATTTTATTTTTTTCCTACCCAATCAAACATGAAAATCAATACCATCTTTCATGTTCTCCATTAGAGGGTTAAGAAAACCAGTTAAACTTCATTGAGTAATTACACAGAATAAGTCAAGCTTGAACTGTTATCACTGAGGGACACATTATCTGAAAAGAGACTAAAAAAATAACTTTACTGAATGTAATTAAAGAAGGGAAAAGGCTATAAACAGATGAAAGACAGAAGGATGTAACAAAAATTCCTAACTAAGGACCATGAAATAAAAATAACAGGTACCATGGTGTGATTTAAAAATGCAGTAAAAGACTTAATATCTGAAGCCAAAAGTTTGGCCCAAAAAGTAAATTCCATCCCAAAGGGTGCACCTTAGTTATACATAAAGGATAAAAATGTACACATATTGGAGAAAAGCAGCCCTGCGTGTGGTTCCTATATATTTTGTCCGAGCAGTTATGCATAAAAAATAAAGATGTTCAGCACTCTGGGTGATATATATGCACCAGTCTTTAGATTATGGCTACTTGTATCTATATCCTGCCCTGCCCTGCTATTGTAATATACAGCTAGGAAGATGGTCACAGCTGTGACAAAATAAAATCAGGGTAAAACCAGCTTCTTCTGGCAGCAATTTTAGAAATATTTGTTTATGATATTTTGCTAAAAACAGACTGAGAAATAACATTATAAAACTACCTGAGAGGGCTTTTTAAAATAAATTTACTAAGACAAATACACAAGACTATAAATCAGATATCTCTTTGTCTCTGAAATATTGAGGAAGGGGGGCAAACACTTTATAGAACCTGATGAATGAGTGAAAAGAGTAGAATTCTATTTGTAAATGTGAAAGGGATCTACTAACTCTTCAGCTGAAAAACCAATGATCTGTGGCAAGACAATTGACCTGCTTTTGGGCAAAATTCTCCTTACTGGACTTTCAAATGGAATCATTTCTAGTGTGTAAACTCTGCAAACTGGGTTTCTACTTGTGTACAAGCATGTATTACAGTTAATGGAGAAGTATGCAGTTGCATATAATACTGGTCTCTAGTGCTATCTAGGTAAGATACACCTAAGAGCACTTCACGGCTTCCAGTTCCCGGTACAGAAGGGCACAAGTCTCTTGAAGGTCAGGTCTTGTTTTGTAACTGCTAGGTCCAGATGATAATTATAGTCACCAGAGAGCTAGATTTGAATTCTGTTGCCCACACACAGGCATGTAATACAATTCCATATGCTTCATGTTTTGTCATTCAGATCGTGCTGGCAAATACAACACAGTGTTATGGGAGATATAAAATCTTGTAAACTCGCAGCTGAGGCAGAATAAGTTAAGGTATGCTGGATGGCTATCTTTAGAGAACTGAATTCTGCCCTAGGGCTTCTCAGATTTCATTAATATTGTGCATTAAATCAGATGAATCAAAAACAATGGAGTCTAAAGGGATAGTCAACTTACCAGAAGAAGAGCTGTTTTTCTGTTATTGCCCAGTTCAGAAACTTCTTCAGGAAAAAATGTCTCTCCCTGTCCACACAGTGCTTAGTATAATGTGATTCACAACTCCAAGCATTACAAGAATATGTAAAAAATTAGAAATATGCACAAAAACAAGGTTTTGTCCCAAATTCAGGAAGCAATAAAACACAGAACAAAGGAAAGATAATAAAAGTTTGCTGAAGTAAACTTAATAAGTAGAATCTTTCAGTTCCACAAGGTATGCATCTCGGGGGTTTCAACATACAAGATTAAAAAAGCAAAATGAACAAAAAATCTTTCATAGTTCACAAGACCAGCTGAGATAGGAATTGAGGAGAAATACAGTTGAAGTGTAGAAAACAAATGAAAAAGAAGTGTTTTATGAACATTGGTTAAAATAATTAAAAACTTCAACAAGCCCATGGGTAAATCAGATAAACAGAAAATAAGCATAGTTTGTGAAATAGTCTTTATGAGGCCAACTAACTGATCATATTTATATACATGGACATTTATCCTTTAGTAACTGTATTTTTTATTACTATTGAATTTCAACCAGAAAAGTAGGACATAAATAAATAAAAGCTGTGCATACATGTGTGTTCATTTAAATACATGTGCATAATTCACTTAAATGTTCTTACTCCGTGGAATGCATAAAGATACCCAAACAGGAATGTCCAACTAACATGTATATCCAATCTGAGACATTAGATATGTCTATGTATTCTATAGTACACTATTCTAAGTGTCCTGACTTTTAAAGATATTTTTGCAAACAAGAACTGTCAATGGAAATTAAAAAAGCTATGAAACTGTTCTGAGTCCCATATATGATTACAAGAAGTTTTCCATTAAATTGTGTTGTTTCCATTACCATTTGGTCTAATATTGCAACAGATACTTCATTTTCCTGAGAGACCATATTTTACTAATTACAAACAGAACAGAAAGGGTAATTTAGGTAGCACTACAGTCATCCTCCCACAAAATATTCCCAAAGTATAAACATTTTTAATTCTCCTTTCTTTCAGTCTCGATTCAATTTTCGTATTGCACGTTAATAGTTCATTAATAGTTTTTCAGTATTTTGTATCATTCTTCCTTACTCCTTTTGTTGTCAATGTTGAGAAATTAGGGAGTTCTGAAAGAACATACCTTATCTTCTACATGTGTTGACATAGCCTTTAAAATCAGATGGGTTCTTATTCTTGTTATTATTTCCTTTTCAGTTGTCCAGGACAGGAACCAGCACTTTCTCAGGAAACTTGACTTCCTGATGAATGTTCAAAAAGCTCAATGACTAATTCTGAAAAAGAACTTCACCTGAGTAAAAAGAACAAAAAGCCCAAAGAAAGAAAAACAAGGCAAAATAACCGAACAAACAAAAAAAACAGGAATTCACTTGTGAAAATTGTGCTTTAAGAAACTTGGTCAGTCTTAGCATTCTTAAACACAGACAAAAATGCTCCCAATACAGATTTTCTTAACTGCTAAACTCTTCTGTCTTCTTGACACTTGAATTATGTAGAAGAAACCAAAGGAGAAATTTCTAACAATTAAATTTAATATCCCTTAATTACTTATTTTATTCATCAGCATTACTAAATCTAATGAAGTAGAGCATTGTTAGAAGTTTCACGCTTTATTTGTAATAATGACATGCTGGTGCCATTGCTTTCTATGGATAATACACTTTCAGCTGCCAGGGCCAAACCCTGCTAGGATTTTTCTTATAGAATCATAGAATCATTAAGGTTAGAAAAGACCTTTAAAATCATTGAGTCCAACCGTCAACTCAACACCACCATACCCACTACACCATGTCCCTAAGGGCCTCATCTACACGTCTTTTAAATACTTCCAGGGATGGTGACTCAACCACTTCCCTGGGCAGCCTCTTCCAAGGTTTAACCACTCTTACAGTGAAGAAATTTTTCCTCATGTCCAATCTAAACCTTCCTTGGCACAACTTGAGGCCATTTCTTCTCGTCCTATCGCTAGTTACTTGGGAGAAGAGACCAACACCCACCTCGCTACAACCTCCTTTCAGGTAGTTGTAGAGCGCGATGAGGTCTCCCCTGAACCTCCTCTTCTCCAGACTAAACAACCCCAGTTCCATCAGCCGCTCCTCATAAGACTTGTGCTCCAGGCCCTTCACCAGCTTCGTTCCCTTCTCTGGACACGCTCCAGCACCTCAGTGTCCTTCTTGTAGCCCAAAACTGAACACAGTATTCGAGGTGCGGCCTCACCAGTGCCGAGTACAGGGGCACGATCACCTCCCTGCTTCTGCTGGCCACACTATTTCTGATACAGGCCAGGATGCCATTGGCCTTCTTTGCCACCTAGGCACACTGCCGGCTCATGTTCAGCCGGCTGTCAACCAGCACCCCCAGGTCCTTTTCCTGTGGGCAGCTTTCCAGCCACTCTTCCCCAAGCCTGTAGCGTTGCATGGGGTTGTTGTGGCCGAAGTGCAGGACCCGACACTTGGCCTTGTTGAATCTCATACAGTTGGCCTTGGCCCATGGATCCAGCCTGTCCAGGTCCCTCTGCAGAGCCTTCCTACCCTCCAGCAGATCAACACTCCCGCCCAGCTTGGTGTTGTCTGTAAACTTACTGAGGGAGCACTCAATCCCCTCATCCAGATAGTTAATAAGATATTGAACAGGACCGGCCCCAGTACTGAGCCCTGGGGAACACCACTTGCAACCGGCCGCCAACTGGATTTAACTCCGTTGACCACAATTCTCTGGGCTCAGCCGTCCAGCCAGTTTTTTACCCAGCGAAGAGTGTACCTGTCTAGGCCGTGAGCCGCCAGCTTCTCTAGGAGAATGCTGTGGGAGACAGTGTCAAAGGCTTTACTGAAGTCCAGGTAGACCACATCCACAGCCTTTCCCTCATCCACTAGGTGGGTCACCTGCTCATAGAAGGAGATCTGTTGGTCAAGCAGGACCTGCCTCCCATGAACCCGTGCTGGCTGGGCCTGATCCCCTGCTTGTCCCGCACATGGCTCGTGAGCGCCCTCAAAACAAACTGCTCCATAATCTTCCCTGGCACGGAGGTCAGGCTGACCGGCCTGTAGTTCCCCAGATCCTCCTTCTGGCCCTTCTTGTAGATGGGTGTCACATTGGCAAGCCTCTAGTCATCTGGGACCTCCTCAGTTAACCAGGACTGCTGGTAAATGATAGAGAGTGGCTTGGCAAGCTCCTCCGCCAGCTCCCTCAGTACCCTCGGGTGGATCCCATCCGGCCCCATAGACTTGTGAGTGTCCAGGTGGCATAGCAGGTTGTTAACTTCTTCCTCTTGGATTATGGGGGGTTTATCCTGCTCTCCATCCCTGTCTTCCTGCTCAGGGGGCTGAGTACCCTGAGGATAACTGGTCTGACTACTAAAGACTGAGGCAAAGAAGGCGTTAAGTACCTCAGCCTTATCCTCATCCTTGGTGGCAATGTTCCCCCTCCCCCATCCAATAGAGGATGGAGATTCTCCTTGGCTCTCCTTTTGTCATTAATATACTTGCAAAAGCATTTTTTGTTGTCTCTCACGACAGTGGCCAGGTTGAGTTCTAGCTGGGCTTTTGCCTTTTTAATTTCCTCTCTGCACGACCTAACGAGATCCCTGTACTCTTCTTGAGTTGCCTGCCCCTTCTTCCACAAGTGATAAACTCTCCTGGTTTTTCCTGAGTTGCCACCAGAGCTCCCCATTCAGCCAGGCCGGTCGTTTTCCCCACCCGTTCTTGTTACGGCACATGGGGACAGCCTGCTCCTGTGCTTTTAAGACTTCCTTCTTGAAGAACGTCCAGCCTTCCTGGACCCCTTTGCCCTTCAGGAAGTGAATGGTAAAATACAGTGGCCTAATATATGTGCCTAACATAGTCATTACCACCTTGAATTATTGAGAATCTGATGTCATAAAATGACTGCCTTAGTTTTTTATACAGGTAACGAAGACACATGGGAGCCTCTGAATACCCACAGAGGGCTTATAGGTGTCCCATTTTACTTCTGTTTACTCTATAGAAAACCAATTTAAAATACTAGACAAGTCCAACCCCCGGGGTTCTCTCTGTTTACCTGTTTACCTTACCTCTAAAGCTGGAAAAATGGTGATAATAGCTTTACGTAGTTTAAATTGTTTTCTTCTCTTGATGGAAGCATTTACGGGGATGTGGGAGATGGAGGTCTTTCAAGGTCTGTTAAAGTTTAAGTGGGATCTTCTACATTACAGGGTTGACATACAGTCCTGAATACCAGGCAGCAGTCATCTCTCTTCCTTTAGGAAGTAGGCTAGTACCAGACAGGTGTATAAGAAACAAAAAAACAAAGGAAAAACAAAACCAACTTGTTTAGTATTCAGGGAATTGATTCATCATGGATCAGAATATCATAGATGAGAACCTGAAAAGAAGATTTGGCACTCATGCTACCACCAGTGAAGTTATTACTAGTTATGATGACTTACGGCTTTTAGAAGTTGTTGCGGTTTAACCCCAGTCAACAACCAAGCACCACACAGCCACTTGCCCACCCTCCCCACCCCAGTGGGATGGGGGAAAGAATCTGAAGAGCAAAAGTAAGAAAACTGGTGAGTTGAAATAAGAACAGTTTAATAATTGAAATAATTGAAATGAAATGAAATTTAAAATAAAAAATTGTAACAGAAAGGAAAACAACGAGAGAGAGAGAGAGAGAGAGAGAGGAACAAAACCCAGGAAAAACAAGTGATGCAAGCACTCACCACCCGCTGACCAATGCCCAGCCAGTCCCTGAGCAGTGGTCACTGTCCCCCAGCCAATTCCCCCCAGCTTATATACTGAGCATGACGTCATATGGTATGGAATACCCCTTTGGCCAGTTTGGATCAGCTGCCTTGGCTGTGCCCCCTCCCAGCTTTTTCTGCACCAGCATGGGAAGCTGAAAAGTCCTTGACTTAGTGTAAGCATTGCTCAGCAACAACTAAAACATTAGTGTCTTATCAATACTATTCTCATATTAAATCCAAAACACAGCACTATACCAAGAAGAAAAATTAACTCTAACCCAGCTGAAACCAGGACAGAAGTTTTGGGGAAAATTCAAATGGAATATAAACGGCTACCCACTTAAACCTCGATCACAGTAACATGCTAGGTACAAGAAGAAACAGGATTTCTTTTTCACATTTACAGAGCTATAGTGCTTAGAGGAGTTTCAAGGGAAATAGATAGGTTCATAGTGAATTTACATCCCATAGAGTTGGGCATTGCTATAAAGTACCCTAGAAGCCATTCAAAGCTTATACGTGTAAATGTTTGAAGTAATATCAAAGTATGGCCTAGCTTTTAGTCCCTCTGTGATTAATGCCCCCGCCCCCACCCCATATTGTTTAGTATTACATTGTTCAGTATTACGGCAAGAACGAAGTTTCTCTTAAAAAAAGAAAAAAAAAGAAAAAAAAAAGTTCTTCCATAACAAACGTGGTAAAAGATGGAGTTTGGCTAACTTGGATTTAGTGGGAACTCAGTACATATAGAGCAGTTTTCACATCCTTATATAATTCTAAATATTATTTCTTGCCTTTCTTTTAAATATGCTGGTGATATTTATCATAAAGACTGAATATTTTAAAGAATATTACAAAAAATTGAGGCATTAAAATTTGAAATCTATCCTAGAAAGAAAAAGTATGTATAGTAGCTTATTCATTATACAGACTTTGATCTCAAATTCTCTGTCTCCTCTGTATTTTAGTCAAATCAGTTTTAGTGTTTTGGTTTTTTAATTATTTAGCAGTCTGCATATTTTGCTTTGACAAGATTATGCTCTGAGAGAAAAAATAGACAATCAACAGTGGACTGCATTTTGAAACATAAGCAATAAGTTCTAGATAGAGAAGAAAATACTCTTAGGATCTCCTGAATGCTCTTCAGCCTTCTCTATTGTTTTATATGAGATCTTATTTCACTTTTGTTTTACAAAAAGGAATCAAAAATCCAAGTGCTAGACAGTCCTGTCAGCTCTTCTAATGTTTAGATTCTTGTAAATGTTTCCCAGTACAAAAAAAGTGTTTGTCTCAACACGTTATTTTCTTGTTTATTTTTTAGACATCAGAGAGTATATTTGCTTTATTTTAGTGTCTCTCTCTCTCAAAAAAACCCCAAACTTAAAAAAAAACACCACAAAAAAAATCAACACACATTGACAGTCAGTTACATCTGCGTGCTAGCAGAGTACATAAGTGACAAGTTTTTCTTCTTGCCACTTCAGTTTTGCTTTCACGTAGTAATGAACTGACAGCTATACTTATACTTTCATGAACAAATAACCATGTAAATTCTAGTCCTTTATTCCAGCTGAAGTGGAGAAGAGGGATGTGATACAAAATAATTACTGGTTTGGAGGGGTTTTTTGGGGAGTGGGGTCATTGTTGTTTGGTTGGTTTTTGTTTGGGTTTTTTTCCCTCTCTAAGGATTTCTTGTCTTCCCTCTGTATTTTGTAAAAAAATGATGTAGGGTTTAGGGGATTTTTAATGGTCTGTTGATCATGCAGTTTTAGAGACCAGAATACCACAAACGCAGTCATTCTGGAAACCCAAGCCAGTGCACAAATGTTTATACCCATAGGTTAATAATGCAATTTTCACTACATGGATATCCAAAAAAAGGCTGAAGCAATAGCCTATACAGAAGTTCTCCCAGATCGCTTCCACCGATTATGACATGCATTTTAGTGATGTGGGCAAAAATAATGCACAGACCATTGATGTAATTATCTTCGTCTGGGAAGATTGCATAAAATGGTAAAGACAGCATTAAAGTTTTTATTTACAGTCCTTTGTTGTGTTTTTGTTTAGTTCAGGTAATAGAAGCTACACTGGGATCATTACATTGATTAAAGAATCTATAAATTATGACGATTAGCCTCATGTTTCCAGACTGTTAATAAATTTCAAATGCTATGCTGAGTTCCTGCTTGGGCATCACTGTGGTGGTTTATAGCACCTATTACAGTAAGCACGTTTCCAAAACAACCTTTAGGTGTTAACAAAATAAAAATATTAAATGTTACAGGAAAAAAAAATTCAGCCATTTGAAAACTCTCCCTTCTTTTATTAGTGAAATGTTCTAAGACAATGAACTGAGCAAGACTGCATATATATTAAATAGCTGAATGTATTTAAGAGCAGAAAAAAATTTGGAGCAAGTTTGAAGGAAAGGTTCCAAAATTATTTATTGTATCACTACAAAAAAAATTAAGCATTTTTTCCTCTTAATATTTTGGTCATTATTGTTATTATTATCTAAACCCAAGATTGAATATTAAAAAAAAACATAAAGATTTTTCTCTTTAAATCAGCAGCAAAACAGGATTTTAAAATTAATGATAAATGTTATATATTCTTTCTGACAAAATATTAAAATAATATCAAATGAAATATTTACTTATTTGTTGTTACAATTTTGAGTGGTGAATAATGAAAGACTTTTCCTGTGTGATGGTGGAAATACTATATGATATTTAGTCACACTTGGTATGAAAAGGATTTCAGCATCTAATAAATAAATTAATCAAACTCAAATGATCATAACGACGCTCTGCAATAAGTGGTTATATATACATTGGGAATATTTTGTGTGGGATTTCAAATGTCTTGTGAGATTATTGTTGACACAAGCTGATTAGAAAAGCTTGTAAAAATTAAAATAAGGAAACTATAAATGTTTCTTTCTCAACCAGTTTACTTAGCTTCATAATGTTCTATAAAACAGAGTGAAAAAACCATATAACTATGATGAAATATTCTAGAATAATAAACAAAGGCAGACCACCTAGTGTTATCTTTTTTAAAAAATTATTGTTATTTTATGACAGAAGTAGATACCTAGTTGTTCTAACTCTCATGGAAAGGAATGATGGGACAACTGTGTGTGCAACAGAACACTCTTCCCCTTATGATGGCATTTTTGGGTGAATTCTCAGAATGGGGAAGGGTGCAGAAAGGGTTTTTAACTCACTGCAGACTCTAAACACCTACATTATCATTCTTATGGCTGCCTTCCTGTCAGTCAGATTATTGTCCTTGATATGTAAAGAGAATTTTAGTGCAGAGATTAAGAGAGACTTTTAGATGTGTTTTGCATATTAAGGTAAGCATTTTGGAGCCATGGCAGTCTTTTCAATGTCCAACCCAACATAGGCATGGAGAAGTAGTTTCTCAAAGAACTATGCTAAAAAATATATAATAATTTTTACTGGTCAGGTCTGAAATGAACAATGTGGTAACTAGTGAGTTAATAAATGTGAAAGGTATTCTACTCAGAATCTTACTCTTTAAAGAAGATCTTTTATTGAAATATATGGTCCACCATCCTTACTTTTACTTTAGCAGATTCAAGGGTTAAATGTAGTACTGCTGTACTCCAGTAGTGTTACTGTAGTTTAATTTTATTATTTTTTCTGGAGGAGTTTCATTTTTTCAGCATTTATCTATCCATTTGAAGCTACAGAAGTTGCATGAACTCATATGCATTGACTTGTGTCTTAGTATTGAGGCAGGCCTTCTTAAGATAAGAAATGATAAAACCTTTATCTATCATCCCTTACTGCCAGAAACTTTAGTGTGATTAGATTAGTATGAATGATACTGAAATCAGAAGACATTATTTTTCATGCTAATGTAGATTCCTTGTACCATTTTCAGATCAAACAATAATCATGAGCGAGAAAGAATGAATGGGTGAGTCAGTCATAATCCTAAAAATCTTTAAAAAGTGGAAATCCATATTTCCCTCTGGTTTAGCTTGTGCAACTCAATAATGTAAATAATACATTTGAGAATATACATATGAGATGTTCTTTCTGAATATCATATACCAAGAAATGTGAACAGTTATGCTGATGTTAAAAAACATAGTTTTTACCATGGATACATAGTACCTTGCAATACAAACTAGATGAAGTGTAGCAGAGAGCAGTCAAATAACTTCATAAGCAACTACATATCATAGAATCTCAGACTCCTAGAATGGTTTGGGTTGGAAGGGACCTTAAAAACCATCTAGTTCCAACCCCCCTGCCAAGGGCAGGGACATCCTTCACTAGATCAGGTTGCTCAAAGCCCCATCCAACGTGGCCTTGAACACTTCCAGGGAGGGGGCATCTACAACTTCTCTGGGCAAACTGTTCCAGTGTCTCCCCACCCTCACAGGAAGAATTCCTTCCTTATATTTAATTTAAATGTACCCTCTTTCAGTTTAAAACCATTACCTGTTGTCCTATCACTACACTCCCTGACAAAGAGTCCCTCCCCATCTTTCCTGTAGGCGCCCTTTAAGTACTGGAAGGCTGCTATAATGTCTCCCCAGAGCCTTAGAATTATAGAGTCATTTAGGTTAGAAAAGACCTCTAAGATCATCATGTCCAACTGTAAACCTAACACTGCCAAATCCACCACAAAACCATGTCCCTAAGCACCATATCTACACATCTTTTAAATACTTCCAGGGAATGGTGACTCAAACACTTCCCTGGGCAGCCTGTTCCAAGGCTTGACAACTCTTTCTGTGAAGAAATTTGTCCTAATATCCAATCTAAACCTCCCTTGGCACAACTTGAGGCCATTTCCTCGTCCTGTCTTGTTACTTGGGAGAAGAGACCAACACCCACCTCGCTACAACCTCCTTTCAGGTAGTTGTAGAGGGCGATGAGGTCTCCCCTGAACCTCCTTTTCTCCAGACTAAACAACCCCAGTTCCATCAGCCGTTCCTCATAAGACTTGTTCTCTAGACCCTTCACCAGCTTCGTTGTCCTTCTCTGGACACGCTCCAGCAAATCAATGTCCTTCTTGCAGCGAGGGGCCCAAAACCGAACACAGTATTCGAGGTGCGGCCTCACCAGTGCCGAGTACTGGGGGACGATCACCTCCCTACTCCTGCTGGCCACACTATTTCTGATACAAGCCAGGATGCTATTGGCTGGCTGTCAACAAATACCCCCAGGTCGTTTTCCTGTGGGCAGCTTTCCAACCACTCTTCCCCAAGCCTGTAGCGTTGCATGGGGTTGTTGTGACCCAACTGCAGGACCCAGCACTTGGCCTTATTCAACCTCATACAACTGGTCTTGGCCCATCGATCTAGCCTGTCCAGGTCCCTCTGCAGAGCCTTCCTACCCTCCAGCAGATCAACACTCCCGCCCAGCTTGGTGTTGTCTGCAAACTTACTGAGGGAGCACTCGATCCCGTTGTCCAGATCATTCATAAAGCTATTAAACAGAACTGGCCCCAAAACTGAGCCCTGGGGAACACCTCTTATGACCAGCCACCAATTGGATTTAACTCCATTCACCAGAACTCTTTGGGCCTGGCCATCCAGCCAGTTTTTTATCCAGTGAAGAGTACACCCGTCCAAGCCATGAGCAGCCAGCTTCTCTAGGAGAATGCTGTGGGAAACATTGTCAAAGGCTTTACTAAAGTCTAGGTAGCCAACATCCACAGCCTTTCCCTCATCCACTAGCCGGGTCACCTGCTCATAGAAGGAGATCAGGTTGGTCAAGCAGGACCTGCCTTTCATAAACCCATGCTGGCTGGGCCTGATCACCTGATTGTCCTGTACGTGCCTTCAATTCTCTAGGCTAAACAACTCCAACTCTCTCAGCCTGTCCTCACGGGGGGGTGCTCCAGCCCCCTGATCATCTTCATATATATATATATACACACACACATATATACACACTCCATATTTTTCTGAATGTTTTAAGTCCTACATAGAATTGAAGCTTACTGTAAATACAAATACTGGATAATAATCAATAATCTGGCATTCTGTCTTTATAGGTTAGCCAAACTTATCATAGATGTAAAAGCTTCAATTCTCAAATATACATGAGCATACTCACCTAGAGAAAACTATTTTTTCTTTCTGTTTCATTTAACAAAACACTTCCATCTAAAACTGTTGAATATAGAAAAAAATAACAAAAAAATCTAAATTTGTCTCCAAAAGTAGAGATAAACTGTAAAAAATATAAGGAAACAATATTTAACATAAAAAAATCTCATACTACTCAAGGCCACTTTATTTTTTTTTTAAATTTTTTTTGTTTGTTCTGTTGCTTGAACCACCTACTTTGTGCCTCATGACTCATTTATGATTGTCTCTTTAGCAAGCACTATAATACAGGTTTAATGGTGTAAAGTACCTTGAAATATTTCAATATACGTTGAGTGACTTAGTTATTAAGTTTTGTTCACAATATCTTTTGCATGACTCTTGTTTTAAGCAGAAGTACCTATAGTGTTGGTCCAAAGTACAAGGTGCTCAGCCACTTGTATTTGTGATGTTTGCATATGGGACAGACATGGGGGCAAATTCCTTTAATAACTTTGCAAGAGCAAGCAAAGTCCTCAAGAGTAGATATGCATTATAAAAAATATACACATTTCCACTCGGAAGATCTACCACTACTGTTTGGCAAAATGCCCACTCTCCTCTGTGTAATTCACTGAGGAATACTTCTGTCTCACTCTGTAAATAGGCAGGTAAGATTAGATTTCGCTGCTCAAAAGAGACAAAGAAGATATCTTAACATAAACACATCTTTTTAACTGTCATTTGATAAGCATGCACCAAACTGGATCAAAACCCAGCTACTTTTCATTTGCACTAACAATGAGATGTGAAATCCTACAGAAATGGATATGACATGAAGCCTCTTACATTCTTATTAATACTGTTGTCCTCCAACTTACCCTCACAGCCAAAATTTTAAAGGACAGGATTTTCTCCCAAGACATTTTGAAGTACAGTAAGTGAAGCACTCAGCTCCTCACTGACTATGTCTCTTTAGTCTATGAAAATAAAAGAATTCCAGGCCTATCTTTTTGTTATGCTCTGGGCAAGTAATCGAACATGGCCTGCTGGGATATCAGCCTTTTGATTTGCTGGTTTGAGAATATGTATCATTTTCAAATAAGAAAATGATAGCCTTCAGAAAATCTTCTCATTTTTTTA
The DNA here is from genome assembly GCF_964195595.1 of Calonectris borealis. NCBI lineage: Eukaryota > Metazoa > Chordata > Aves > Procellariiformes > Procellariidae > Calonectris > Calonectris borealis. The sequence continues at coordinate 168,827,461 of NC_134312.1, forward strand.
GAGAATATTTTAAAATCTGCCCAAACATTTCTATTTTCCAAACGCTCAGGAACTGCTTTGGTTTTCTTGCCAGTATTGTCTCCGATTTGCAAGTCAAAAGAAAAGATGTGAAGGATATTGTTTGATTAAACTGTGACCTTACCAATTAATCTAGGAATTATTTAGCAATGCAGGCTTTCAATCCTTTAGTTACTTCTTCCTTTTTGAGTAAGACCATCCTCAGCCTGTGCTTAGGACACATTAACCTTCTCCTCACACTAGGAAAAGGAAGCTGCATGCATGAGTTGTTAGACCACTCCTTGCTGTTTCTGTGAGACACTGTTGTCTCAATCCTTTTCTGACTACTATTGGGGAATTGCTCCATTTTGAAATTAGTACCTGATGCTTGCTAAATTGTTGGGCTGGATTTGGCGTATACTAAATCCACAACTTTCCATGAGAAGACAAGAGAACCTCCTTATACCACTCAAAAATCAGTCTAAAACCCAAGGGAAAATTCCCCTCTGGTCTTAAGAAAAATAATCCATCAATGCCATAAAATATAAAATAAGCAAGAAATAAGCAGAATAAAACCCTGTATTCTGACCTTAACCAGCAGGTAGAAGAATAAGTTATTAGTTCATGGGTGAGAGACCGGCAAACATTAGTTATTATACAGGGAGTTTAACTCAATCCCTCAGTCATTCTCCATCACTGGTAATCTTCTCTCAGCCTTAGGGAGGAGCTCTTTCAGGAGCGATGACCATTTTTTTGTAATAAGACAACTTTATCATTGTTTCCTTGTTCATTTCCTTCTCCACCACGTGAAGTTTCAGAAATCCAATGTAGATAGAAAAACAGCACAGAAGGTTTTAATGTATCTGCAACAACTTCTTTAGCTGATAGCAAATATAACAGACTCCACAGTCTAACTGATTCACTTGATACAAAGAATAGATAATAGAGATACTAAATATAGATTTTCAGGGTTGTCATCCATCCCCTGGAAAAATAGAAATAGCAACAGCAATTAACAAATAAATGAAAGCTGTTAGACTACAGTAACTCTGAAAGCTTAATATATTCTGCAGCATTGTATCAATGTTGAAGCATTTCAGAAAAAATAAATTAGCACCCTAGTGAGTTATAAATATGTAACTAATCCTGTTTTACACAGATCAAAACTGATTTTCGCAGGCACTTTGACTTGAATGAAAGCACATGACAAGATCCCCTGAAACTGGTTTTCCTGTGTGATATGATAATTTCCAGAATCTGGGGTTTGTGGGTAGCTTTATGACAAACCTGGAGATTCCTGACTGTTAGTTTTACTCTTCATATTCCCTATTGGTGTCACGTTTTTGGCTCTACAGAAATGAGTTTGCTTTTGTGCAGGCGGTTCACATTGGAACTGCCCCAGAAGAATGTTTCTGAGCCATGAACAGCACTGGAGGAAACTTAGCTTCTCTCCGCCACAGACTGCTGACAACTTCTGGAAAATGAAACATGGAAAATGGGTGTCAACACCAAAAATCAGGTCATGAATACATAAAAGGAAGATAGTAACCTCTTATAATCCCTATGAAATAATTACTACTTTGTATAATCTCCAGTAAGGGGAAAAAAGGCCATCAATATTTATTAAAAGATTCTGAAATTAACCTTGTTATTTCTTCTTCAGAAGTGTCTGTTTATATTGCTGTCTTTATAGACAGCCATTTAACAGTCAGTACAAGAACTTGGTTATTTAGGCATCATGCAGATGATATGCTATCTCAGAGATTTCACTATTGGTCTCCCTAGCTTATTGTTTTCCAGAGTCAAGGTATTTTCAACTGAATACACAGTTTGTTCTTTGAGGAAAAAAAAAAAACATATTTCAGACTATTGAATTTCTGTATTTTAGCTTAGATTGTTTCAGAAATTTATATCTTTCAGTCAACAAAGCAGAATTATATGCAGAACTCAGGCAAATACTTGAATGGATAGTAAACATACTTATTTTTTTTTTGACCTTAACTCAAATTGTATAAGTCACTGAAACCATTTCCGATGGGAGAGATGGGTTACACTAACAGTCTTATTCTTGATAATGCATTATTGCTAAAGCTTGTCAAAATGCACTAAAAGCAATAAAAATACTATTCTCATTTCCACATAACAATAAATGACCAAAAAGCTTGATAAGTATGGAGTTAATTAAGACTATATAATCAAAGAACGAGAATTCGGCATTCCATTTTCTAGGGTAGCTTACAATGCATTTCTGATTCTCTGATCGAGGATAATTCATCTTGCTCTATGTCATTATTCCCATCAGCAAAGTAGAAAGCAGAACACTGTATTCAGCATTATATATTGGTTTTATACAGTCATGACAAAAAAGGCAGGAATGTAAAACTCCCCTTAGAAGCTGAGTGGTTTCATGTTTAGCTTGGAAAACCATATTTTTCTCCCCCTATTTGTTTCCTGCAGCAGCCTGGAAACTTACAGTCTGATCATCTCAACAGCTCATCTTCAACAAAGAATAAAGATAGCAAAATGACATAAGTCAAAGCTTTCAGGAAATGGATTTAAGTATTCTCTGTAAGGCAAGAAACTCAAACCAAAGTTCTTTTGTTAAAGATGGATGACTGTTTTTGGCAGGAGCATTTTAAAAAGAAAGGAGCCATAACTGCTGGTTTTGATGTCTTTAGTGTCAATGTGTGAAAAAAATCACACTACTGCACTGCTCCTTTCCAAAAAATTCCATATTTCAAGTTCCAAGTTTCTGGATGGTAGTGAACTCTGATGGGAAGTAAAATTTATGGTGCTTGACGCAGACCTAGTTCTCAGGATCCAGACTTATAGAAGTACAGCATAGCCTCATTTCTGCCTGTGTGCCAAGATCTTCTTCCACTGGCAGAAGGAAGAGAAGAAGCAGAAGAGAAGAGAAGTGAGGAAAGAGCCTTAGGTGATGTCCTGGAGGCAGAACACAACGCAGCTACACACCTGTGCTCCAGAACTGGTTGTGCTTCCCCCTGTCACAGCTGAGAAATGGCTGCTGCAATTTAGGGAATTTTCTACCTCAGGTCTTGAATTAGGATGATTCTGGACGTGTACTATGTAAAATTTAATTGGTTTAGCTTTTTTTTTTTTTTTTTTAGTTAAAAAAATGATTCATCTAATAAGCTTGAGAATATCTAGGATTAGATGGTTTCAAACCAAGATGCTTGAACTTCAGGACTAAGGACTATAAAATCTTGTTCTGGATCTCACATTTACGCATAAGCAGCAGTAGTTCTGCCACACCTCATCAAAATTTTCACTTTTTTTTTCAATTATAAGAGTATTATATCTAAAATAATCAAAAGGTTTTAATTATTACCTTCCTTTCCTTATAAGAAAAAAAAGCCAGCCAGACAGTTAACACTCTCCCTAGTCTCTTCACATGTACACAAAAAAACCATTGCAAAACAAAAAAAAATTAAAAAATAGTGTGAAAAATGTATAACTGAATAATATTTTACATTACAATATTATATGATTGTCCTCCCTTCTTTACTGCATCTTTAATACGTTTTCAAATCTTGCAATAACATTTTCACTCATAGGTTGAAATAATTCTATTCAGAATCCTGAACCTTACATAAGTTTTATAAAGTTTTACAGTGAGGAATTAATATGCTCACTTTTTGATTCCATTTGTTTTCTTGATGTTAACACAACAATGTGCCTAGAATAAACGTGACTCATGTTTGACTGAACAAATGGGACTCATGTTTGGGAATCTAAGTCTATCCTGAGAGACTGATGTAAATACTAAGCTATAGCATCATTGTCTCTGTTTACATATAAACAACGAGACAGAGGCACTCTTCACAGTGCCTTGGCCCCTCTTGTCTAAAATCTGAACCAAGAGGAACCCGGTCCTCAGTTCAAGATCATGTATCAGCTATAATTTGTTTGCTTTCCTGCAGAAACTGAGCAGTTGGAGATGAAGTTGAGATGTGTCTGGAAGTTGTTTCTGGACCTGTGAAACGCTCCCAGACCACCCCCCTCCCACTGGCATCTAATAGCTTCTTTGTCCTAATGATGCATGCAGTAGCTCTTTCTTACTTATACCAGATACAGCAACTTTAAAGGAGATAGTAACTGTAAAACAGTGATTTAAAATAGTCAACTAGTTTTATGGATGACTTAAGTTTAAGTCTCCAGCCAAAATCAGCTTGAACTGACATCAGAATACCTATACTGTAAACTATTTAGACAGTGGTTTTATCTTTCACATTTTCTTACTTATTTCCCTTATTCTTCAGAAATATTTCATTCTATTCTGAAGAAGAGTGACCCTGATTTTCAAAATCTTGAAATTCTTGATTAAACATAATTCTATTTTAACAGCCATTCCTAAGCTGTAACTGGTTAATGCAGATGAAAGCTACATTTTAAACACATTTTTGTTGTACTCTTTTATTTCTACTTTTCAAAATATGGCTTTATATCTTTATTATTTATTAAATTACTGTGGTGAATACATTTTATTTTACACATAATTCACCTGCTGTGTTTGAAGTAGCTTAATTTAATCTTGATAATGGAGTTCTAACCAGTTTTCAAAGTTTCAGTCTACATTATTTAAAATAGTTGGCTTAGATTGCAGGCAGCTGCAGCATGGGAAGCAGTAATGAGGCAGGACTTTTCACTAGACACTCCTGGCGATGTAACTTTAGTCTCATACTGATGACTGTGATTCTCCCTCGGGTGCCCCATGACAACTGCTGTGGGGTTATACTCCACAGAAAAATAAGTAGCAATGGCAAGAGAGAAGCACTGAGCATTCTTCTGTGTCCTCTTGGCTGCTTTACTTCTTTGTCCTTCATTATGTCATAGCTTCCACTTCCTAGTGTTTAAAGCATGTTGTCAAGACAACTGATTGGAACAGTATTTCATTAGGGAATATAATTTACTTTAACCTGTTTTTGTTACTGTAAGTGATTCTTTTTTTTTTTTTTTTTTTTTTTAATTGCCTCACTTTAGTTGATTTACTATTTGGATTTCTTAGGTTCATATCATTTATTGGACAAACCCTACTTCTAAGAGCTACCCTGTGTGGAATCCTGTATGTTCCTTGAGTAGGTTTCTAAAATACAGTTAAAAAAAATTTGAATAATGACATTAATATTCTTGAAGAAAACCAGAATACTTACTCAAATTTAGTTAGTTTAATTGTGGAAGATAAGGAAAGAGTCTACAGGGTTTAAATAATAACCGTCTTTATGAGGAAATTCTTATCATTTTAAGCACACAAAAAAAAGTTTATGCCCAAGCCAGGTACTAGGGTTTTTTATATTCTATCTGTGCCGATAACATATACTTTCCAAGGGGAAAAATAATCCCCTTGTCTAACACTTCTTATATGAGCAGAGTTTACAACAAACTAAGCCAGAAAGACACCCCAGGAGGGGAAATGGAAAACACCTAGTAATTTATGTCAAGAACACATCATGGGAGGCATACTTGCAATCAATTAACATAAATGTTTAGCCTGAGAAAAACAAAAATGTCAGGGCCATTCATTATGAGTGCTGTTTATAGCAGAAAGGAATATTCATATGATTTGTGATATAGTTTATCTGCAATATATCTAAAGAACGTCAGTTTCTTCCTTAATTATCACCCATGAAATACTATTGTTTTCAATTTTTTTGAATATGTATTTAATTAGAGTTCAACACCTTAAATAAACTTCTAAATTATATTTGTTTAGAATTTTATTTTGCAAGAAATACAACAGTATATGCCAATTTTCTGTAGCACAACACATGACTAGAGAGTTCTGAGGTAAAGAAATAAAAAGTGAATGTGTATACACAGTACATACAGAACAGTACAGAATTGTAGTCTATACATATTCCTCAGTAATTTGTCCATTTTGGTAAATACAACTGAAATGCTAGATCTCTTTTTTTTTTTTTTAATTCCACTAAAAATTTCATCATTCCATTAAAAAATTCATCATAACATAAAGACATAAATTTCAAACCAATTTTGTTTTTTTTTTTCCTTAATATCTATCTTGAATTTACTTGGAAAATCATCCTTAAAGTCAATATGAACAATCCTTAAAAACAATATGAAGTTAAGTTGCAGACCAGAATTGCTGGATCCTACATAAAGTCATTTTAATTAATTTCCCTATATGAATTGAGGTATTAAATAACTTATCTGGTATTAAGGAGAGATTGATTCACAGCTGAAGCTCCTTTCTACAGTAAAGGAAAAGACAGGGATGTATTTAAAAGTGTGAACTAAACCACAAACAAGAAATTCTTTGTTATGCTTCAGGGGACAGCTTAGTCTGTGGGTAAAAAACAGTAGTCTCCTGACGCTAGGATAGAACCTTTGCCTCAGGATTTTTGCAAAAATCTGTTTATTATGTGTTTATAACAATGAAGAAAGTAAAACGACTTTTGGGTATTTCTGTAAATGGATTACAACATAGATTACCCCAGCTCTAACCACTGACTTTTTCTCTTAGAGAGTCACTCTAGAGGCTTTCAATTTCTCTTTTCTATTTGGTTTAAAAAAAAAAGTTGAAAAAATGAGTTATGAAAAAAAAGTTTTAATTCCATGGAGTTTGATTGTAGTTCATATTTGTGTACATACAGTGTATATAAACAAGATCATATTGTTTTATATGAATGGATGATGTATATATATAATATAAACAAATAAGACCATATTGTTTAATATTAATCCAAACAAATAAGAGAAGAGAAAAAATATTCCTGTTTCCCACACATGAGATCTTTAAAGCACATCTCCTTTAAAGATTTTTTTTAAAGCAAACTGACTGCAGAAGGGAACTGTACAATAAAACGTACTTCTTGCTAACTGCTAAAATGGTCTCAGTCAAGGATTAAATTTGTCAACCCATGAACCAACACTGGTTCTTTTTTAGTAAACACAGATAACTCTTGCACTTGCTCTTATTTGATATTAAATGAAAAAGTTCAGAATACTTACCTGTCCATAGTAATGCATAGGCTATGCATTTAGAATTTTAAGTAAGTGAGTGTATTTTTAATGGATACCAATAATCTTGTTGCAGTTCATGGAGAATCTGCATGTCTTACTCTTGCTTCCTTTCTATCTGGCAGACAGATGTGAAGCTGGTCATTTTCTGCATACATTTTTTAACTGTTGTTATTTAAAGTAACAAAAAGACAATCCTATTAGTGATCATAGTTAGCCAATAGAGAACTTGAAATTAAAAATGAGATGATGGAGATCTACAACGTGATCCCTTAAGGAGTTTCTTGGCAATACATTCATTTATGTTTGAGTTTGTCTTCGATTACAGTGGTCTCTGATTGCATAGAGGGTTTTAATCTGAGAATTTGGATGACTCCTTTCATTCAGAGAAGATGGAGACATGTTAAGATACTAAAAAACAGTGAAGGTCCCAAAATAGGGTAAGAGGGTAAATGGCTGAAAATTTGAGAAAAAGTCAGGAAGGAGTTGAATGAAATTGTTCAGCTTTGAATATGTTGTCTTTACCTCCATTTGGCTCTTCATTTCAGCAAATGTTCAGGTAAATTGTCAGTTTTTAATGCAGTGTTGATCTAGCTGTTATAAGAAGCTTGGTAGAGAATGGCTTGTCAAGTCACATACCTGAATAAAACAATATATTAGGCAAAGTGTAAATTGAAAGAAGATCTTGCAGAGAGGAAATACAAGCAAACTATTCATAGAATCATAGAATAGTTTGGATTGGAAGGGACCTTTAAAGGTCACCTAGTCCAATCCCCCCTGAAGATGGCAGGGACATCTTCAACTAGATCAGGTTGCTCAGAGCCCCGTCCAACCTGACCTTGAATGTTGCCGCGGATGGGGCATCTACCACCTCTCTGGGCAACCTATTCCAGTATTTCACCACCCTCATTGTAAAAAATTTCTTCCTTATATCTAGTCTAAATCTACTCTTTTTTAGTTTAAAACCATTCCCCCTTGTCCTGTCGCAACAGGCCCTGCTAAAAAGTCTGTACCTGTCTTTCTTATAAGCCCCCTTTAAGTACTGAAAGGCTTCAATAATGTCTCCCCAAAGGCTTCTCTTCTCCAGCTTGAACAACGCCAACTCTCTCAGTCTTTCTGCATAGGAGAGGCGTTTCAGTTTTCGAGGTAGTGTATGCAGTTTATTGGCTGGGTAAGGACATTCAGTCTTTAATGAAGGTGCCTGAAATAAAGTTCTCTGACCTCTCCCCAATTTAGCTCAGGTCATGTGTCACGAATGAGTGGTTTAGAGGTGGCTTAAGGAATCACCGTCAAAGGTATTAGCAGAAAGTGATTTTAATAGAAATTTATAAAAGCACGACTTAACAGAGTTCAATGGCAAGGTTCACTCTATTACTTACGACATGGATGAAGTATAGATCATAAGATTTTAGCAGCACTTAATCATTAACTAGCTTAACGTTTACAAAGTAAGTTAGTAGAGTCTACTACAATCACGACAGTGACTTAATTACAGATTATTATCAGTTCACACACACACAGAGACAGAAATATATATAGAGAGATGTACAAAAGGTATACCTGCTAAAAATTCCCCTTGAGTTCAGTGAAGAAATATTCACGTAAAATGTCTCGGCATTTCTCAACGGGCAGGGGCTGAGCCTCAAGGAGTTAAGAGTTTCAGCCCAGGCCCTGTTGGATGACGGTCCTCCAAATATCACAGACTCAAGAGGTCGCAAGCTCTGAGAGGCATCCCACTCAGAGGGAGATGCTGGGTACAGCCCACTGCGGTCCAGGAGAGCCCAAAGGGTCTCACTTAGGACCACTGTTTATAGGTTCGCAAGATGATTGGCTTTAGTCACCCATAAATTTTCATCCTGGCCACAGTCCCAGGTGGGAAACCTTTCTTAAGGTTTCAGTGTTGTTCCATTTGAGCTACGACTCAGATAAGGTGACACCTGGGCCAGGCAGTAGACTTACATTCCCAGTCTCAGCTATGCAGAATTTCTGATACAGTCAAGGAGCGCTCAACCGCCAGATCCAGTACATCAAAGGTTTCATGGGAATTTCTGAGATCAAAAAGCAGCCCAGGAGAGGCAGGGGGAGGGGTGTGAATGCACCACCACAGACCTTCAACTATGTGTATACTGGTTGTAAGAAGGGAGGAAATTAACTGTTTTCTAAATTTATGGTGAATGCAAGACGCAATGGATTTAATTTGAACAAAAGTTGAGGAGTAAACATTAAAAAAAATAGAAATTCCTAACCTATTGAAGGATCCAAACTAGAATTCTTTAAAAGCCATCTAGAAAATGTTAAGAATAGCAAAGGCATAATTGATCATGAGTCAGGGCAGGAGGAAGGGCTAAATCAACTCTGATGTCTCTTATAGCATTATTTAATTAGATCTTAAGATTTGAGAATTCATTCTGTTAAAGCCTACTGTCTATAAAATCTCCCAGACTACTGCAGAAATGTCTGTGAGCTTAAAGACACCTTAGCATAGAAATGTATGAAAAGCTAAAGAAAGTCAGTTATATTTTCAGCCCTATCAAGTTACAATCTCTAAAAAGTTTCAGATAACTTCAGAGGACAGGAAGATTTTGCTTATTACTATTTGTCTACTGGAGTATTTTAGGGGGTGGAATTCAGAATAGAAAACAAGCATATAGTATGGTAGATGCTATAAAATATCTTCTCTGCAAGATACTTTTGTTTTTAACTAAAAGATGCATGTTTGCTTAGAACCTTCTATTTCTGCTTCACAGTATGAAATATTTTGCAAACAAGGGCACATGTTTGCATCTCAACCCTTAGTTTAATATTAAAGACTTTTAATTTGTCGCAATGTAACTACGTACTGGATGATTTTCTTTTTCTGTACGAGTGATGAAACTTAATTGATGGTCGTGAATGTTAACGTGAGACATCATTGTGCGTTTCTGACTATTGTTTAAAGATTAATTCTCCAAAGACATACTTGTAATAAACATGCTTTCTAAATTTCATCTAAGCGATTTCCTAAAGTTTGTATTGAGTGTACTTTCTAAGTACTTCATCTCATCACTGGAAAGGGTGACCAATGAGAAAGCAGGACAATAATTAAAATTATGCCCAGAATAACGTAACAGCAATACTCACTCAAAATAATTTTCTCAAGTTAGATTTTTCTCTAAATTCCTTAGTTATAGCAATGCATTGGTACGTAGTATTAATTTAACAGGAAAATGCTTTCCCCAAAAATATCTTTAATTTGACATTTAATTCTAACTGCATAAACCTTAAGAGTGTTTGGTTAATGTTGTCAGCACATTGAGGGAGGTGATCCTTCCCCTCTCTACAGCCTTTGTGAGGCCACATCTGGCGTGCAGTGTCCAGCTCTGGGTACCTCAGTACCATAGAGTCAAACTGGTGAGTGTCTAGTGGACAGCCAAAAAGGTGATTAAAACATTGGAACATCTGTCATATGGGGAACTGCTGAGGAATTTGGGTTGTTTAGTCTGGAAAGGAGAAGGCTTGAGGAGGATCTTATTGATGTATATAAATACATGAAAGTGGGGGGGCGCATGAGGAAAAGGGAGCCAGACTCTTTGCAATAGTGCGCACAGGACAAGAGGCAATGGGCACAGATGAAAACAAATTAAATTCTATCGGAACACAAGAAAACACATTTTTATTGTGAAGGTGGTTAAACACTGGAATAGGTTGCACAGAGAGGTTGCAGAATCTCTGTGCTTGGAGATATTCAAAACCTGATTGGAAAGATCCCTGAGCAACCTGCTTGAGCTGATACAAGCAGAGGGGTTGGACTAAATGATCTCCAGAGGTACCTTCCATTCTCAACCATTCTGTGATTCTGTGATCATATTTCTCAGAATAAAGTGATACAAATGTTATTGTAAAAGAAACTCACCAGACCTAGTTTTGCGTGTAAAGAATATTGCTAATATAGACAAGCCACATTTTTTCAATAGAAATGACAACCTTTTTAACCTATGCCACAATATCAACTTTCCATCTCTCGATCCATGCTGTAGCATAAATGATTATAAATTTTTACAGGTTGGCACCATGAGAGTCAAAAACATTTTCCTACTCATAGCATTCTTTATATATTGCTTTGACCAGTGTTTGAATGAGCAGGATTTGATGTAGCCACTGGTTAACGTTTGCTGATATTAAATGTAAGGGGAAAGTGTAAATTAATGTTATCATTCATCTTTTATTTATGCTGGTAATGAAAATAGTCTAATGTAGATTAAAAAAAAAGTTGGGATATAGCACATAAAAAAGCATTTAGGTCTATTAAAGGATCCTAAATTTCCATGGTCTATAATTAATTTTTAAGCCTAACTACCATTTTTTTGTGAGTTTTTTGTATTTTTCAGCTTAAGAAATTCAAAGGAGACGATGTAGTTCAGTTTCACTCAAGCTTGTTGCATTTAGACCTGATCAGCTGGCTAAAACCTTCCCAGACTACTGGATGTGGCCTTATTGCAGTGGCAATTGGACAAAGAAATGTGTCAGAAAGATTATTGTGTTTAGCAGTCCCTTTAGATAGAAGATCATGACTCCCTCTTCAGCATTCAATTGTTTTTTGGTTTTTCTATGAGATGGTTATCTCTCTTCATTAATTGTATAGGGAACTTAAGAGTGAAATGCCTCCAGGGGACAGAGTGAGGCACTATAATGTTTTGAAGAATTTAGCTGATAGCTTACACATAACTAGTTTAACAATGTATAGTATTTAGTCCTAAATCAGTGCTGCAGAAATTCTACATACTTAGAAAAGAGGAAAAGCATATTAAATGAATATTGCTCTGCTTAAAAACATTATTTAAATCAACCATTTTGAACAACTGTACATGTTCCGTACTCGTTCATTGATTAATATTGACTTGGTGTGATTACTATGACTGGTTTTTTGTTACAATCTAGAAAAGTGAAAGAGAACAGAAAGAACAAAGGAAGGGATCAGTATATTACTGCAAACTCAGATGTCATCTATCTCAGTCGCCATTGCACCATAGAAACCACACCAATCTTTGCAGAAAAAGGTAATCTTTAGAATCACAGAATCATAGAATGGTTTGGGTTGGAAGGGACTTTTAAAGATCATCTTGTCCAACCTTTCTGTTACAGGTAGGGGCATCTTTCACTAGATCACATCACTCAAAGCCCAATCCAACCTGACCTTCAACATGTCCAGTGATGGGGCATCCACTACTTCTCTGGGTAACATGTTCCAGGGTCTCATCACCCTCATTCTAAAAAAATGTCTTCCTTATATCCAATCTAAATCTACCCTCTTTCAGTTTAAAACCATTGCCCCTTGTCCTGTCACTACAGGTCTTGGTAAAAAAGTCTTTCTCCACCTTTCTTGTGTCCCGATCCAATGTCGGAGGAGGTTTCGATATGACCCCAGGAGTGAGATTAAGACACTAATGATGTCAAATGCCACCAATTTCAAATGTCCTAAACAACTTTTATTATCAAAAATTAAACTTATTAGTGATAGGATACGTTAGAACAAAGATAGAAATTAAGCAAGCATTCGGGATAGAGTCACCAAATAGTCACCACCATGGATCCGCGGCGTCCCGAAGGTCCAAGTCCTTCGGTGTTTCAGAGGTGGGCGGTCGCCCTGCAGTCCAAATCTCTCAGTGTTTCTGTTTCGGCGCCAGGCGGTCGCGCCAGGGCTTGTCTGGGCGGCCCCCTTTATCCTCACTCAAGGCTGCAGTTTCCATGGCAATGGCACGCACTTGCACGTTGCTACATTCCTGTGCACCCGCATACGCTTCCCGCGGCTCCAGCCTCGCCCTTCCCGTGGCTAGCACGCGGCTAGCACGTGGCTGCACATGCACACACGCTCCTCACGACTGCGGCTAGCGCGGGGTCTCTCGTGACCTTCGGTTGACCCCAACCGAACCCTGCACACAGCGCAGCCCCTGCAAACTGGAGGTCTCCATGGCCCCGCAGTCACTCCCATACTATTCTTCGCTTAGACAAGCAATCTTTGAGACAAATGCTTTACAGTTCAGTCCCTCACACCACCCCGTGTCTCAAAGCTTGCTTCAGGACTCATGGTGGTTTTGAGAAAAGATAGTTATGTAGAAAAGGTCAGAAAAGAGCATTTCAGAACATTTCATACAATCTGCGCTACTGACGGCGTAGTTTGGTGCACAGCACAAATTTGTTTGACACCATCAGGTAAAACTGCAGTTGCAAATTGCATATTGGTTACAACATGTTGAATTAACTGTATAAACAATGGAATAACACATGGTAGAAATAACAACATGGCAAACCCACATAACAAATAAAATAAAATTCGCTTAACCTATAGGCCGCCTGGGAGCCAGGAGAAGGGATCAAATTCCCAACCCTCACAGGTTTGAATGGGAACATGGGTCAGTTTTTGTATTCTTGCAGTAATTTGTTTAACAACTTTGCCGCTATCATCAATTTTTAAACAACAGTTGGAGTCATTAAGTTTACCACAAATGCCCCCTTCTTCGGCTAGCAGGTAATCGAGAACCATACAATGTTGGAATACCGCTGTTCGCATTCGAGTGGCCTAGTCTGCCAATAGATCCGGGGCATGGGCCGTCTCGTTAGTAGAACAGCTTGCAACCGAATAATACCCCAGGTTTGACCACTTCCACCTGTTAGAGAGGTGTCAATGGATCGCCGATATCGACTGAGATTATCATATAACTTAACACCCAATCTGTCACCTCCATCCTCTGGGAGTAAAAAGAATAAGGGGTGAATTAGCCCCACATAACACACCCCAGTCCAATTTTTGGGCAATCACTTGTATGCATGATGTCCACAAATCCAGTAATGACCTTTCAGTGCCCAGGTATCATTTTCAAACAAATCTGTGGGGTTCTGTGGTAATTTGAAGTATCTTGTATTTTCTACTCCCAGAGGATGGTTCAACAGACTGTTCTTTAACAACTTGTCCAAGATCTCTTTACCTTTGCCTATGACTCCCCAGCAAATGGGTAGCCTGTCTGACGTTTGGCATATGTAACCAAAACTCTGACACATAGTGATGTCATTGTTCCACCAAATTCCGGTATTGTTTGGAAACTGAGGATATGTCTTAGTTGTGAATTTGCATTCCCAAGCACCGGAATTGCGGTGCCAAGAACAGGTAACATTGGAATGGTTATTAGATTAGTCAGCGGGAAACCAAAAGTTGGAAATCACCGACAAAACCATGCACACAATCAGCAGCTTCATATATTCCTTCTGTCTGGCTTTGGAGCCTCCACCTGAAAAAGAAAAGAAAGCAAACTTGGCCCGTTTTAAGGAACTGGAATTAATCTTATACTCCTTCCCATGAGCGTCTTTTGCCTTCCAGGCATACTTATTCATAGAAGTTTCCAGTACCAGGGGTACGGCTCCTAGAGTAGGGAGTTCAACCAAAACTGGTTGGCCCGGAAAATGTGATGGATTTTTAGGATGATCAGGGCCATATGAGGCTGGCATAATGGTTGGGGACTTTGGACAGAACACAGTAATTTTCGGGCATCTGTTTATATCCCAAGGACTGTTGATACTAGCCACTGTATGCCACAGCCGTTCGGCTCATCCTGGCTTGTGCAGTTTAAGAAAGAGCTTCAACAAGCCATTTGTTCTTTCCATAATCCCATTTGCCTGCAGGTAATATGGAGTGTGATGTACCCATGAAATTCCTTACTGAGCTGCCCAATCTTGGACTATTCTGGCAGTAAAGTGGGAATCATTATCTGATTGAATTGATTGCGGTCTGGGGAAGGTGCCAAACCACCCCTTCAGAGCTTTCACTGTGTTTTCCCCTATTGCTCTAGCAGATGCTACTGCCCTAAACTATCTCTGCTCCAACCAACACATAATGCTTACCTTCTGATTTCCGGAAAGGGCCGATATAGTCCACCTGCCAGGTCTCCCACAGCCCTTCCCCCTCCCTCAGGTGCAGGGGGTCATCCTCCAGGGGATGTCTTTTAAGCGGGTATGACATTGTTCGCAGGCAGACACACAAGTCTTACATTTTTCCCTGGTAACTGGACAACCTCGGACTTGGGCCTCGCAATAGAGGTCCTCGGCTCCTGTGATTCCTTTTTACATGTAGTCACTCTAACAACCGTTCCCAATCTTCTGCTATTTGGGTGTTCTCCAGGGGAGCCAGTCAAGCTAGTTCATCAGCTTTGCCATTCCACTGGCTCGCAGGGGTACCATCTTGTTGGTGTGAAACCACTCAGCCCACTGCAAATTTTCCTTGCCTAGCAACAGTCAGAATTTCCTGCCATTTCTCCTTCTGCTATACATATACCCTATTGACCTCCCACTTGTTCTGTTCCCAAAACGGAAGCCATTCCGTGCAGCCATACCATTTTCACACAGAGGCTCTCTGGGCCACGCCATCAGGGGGTGGAGTTCCTGCCAAAACTGTTTTGATTACTTTAAATGGGCCTCTGAACACTACTGGTTGTCATCGGATAGTTTGGTCAAGATCTACAGGCATCATCATTGGGGACTCCTGACTAGGCTCCAACTTCCGATCATACATCATCTGCAAGCAAGCTGCCTTATGCACACTTTCCACCAACTGATCAACAGTCCCTGTGATTGTGAGTGGATTCCCCCTCTCCAAGGGGTTCAACCCCCCCGCCCAATAGGCTGCCCGCTGGGTTAAAGACGAAGGGGCGCGGTAATTCCCAGTAGTTAAAAATACTCCTAGTCCCCAATACCCTTCTGCCTCCTTTTCACTTAACAAAATCTGATCCCCCCCAGGTAACGATATTCTCCACACATACTCCATCTCCGACTCCCTAGGGGTTCAACCAAAATTCTTTTTTAACTTTGCCAACTCAGGGGCAGTATAGGGGACCTCCTTGGTTGTAACCTGGGGGAACTGATCCTGATCATCATCATAAATGTACTCGGTCTTAACCAAGGGTCGCAGTGAGAATGGTTCCAATTTCTCTACTTTTTCTCTCGTTGCCTGCAAGTCATTAAAAGGATAACCAGTTTCCGATCTTGAGGGTATTTCCTCGTGGGCAGTGCCTGCAAGGGGTTGCTCCTTAAGGGCAGTCTGCAAAGGTTTAACCTGGTCTCTCTCTCCTTCAAGCTCCTTTAATTCTGCATTTCTTTTATTTTGTTTCTGCATGACTATATTAACTGTGAAAAAAGTGCTACAAAAGTCGTATCTCCTCTTACCCTAAAAATTCCTTCAGTCATTAACTATATTATTAGCAAGGTGTATATGTATGTTTTATTGGGCATTCAAATGATGTTTTTTGCTTTTTTTATAAAACATGAAGAACAGGTATTAAAGACCATTTATCCCATATATTTTATCTGATTTTTTATCTTACATTTTGAGACTCAACTAATAATTTCAGTCTCTCTTTCCAAGGTGACAAAATATCTAGGTGCCAAATTTATATATGATCTATATACTCCTATTATGCTCTCATTACAGTGAAGAGATCTAGAGCTTCACTTAGTTGTACGCATATATGCATCTAATGCTATCTGAGGTTCCCTATGCCATCCAGCCTAACATCCGCCTTTGGTTCCAGAAAAGCACTGGTCCTGTGTGTTGCTTGACAGCCCTATTTCAGATACATGTGTCCTGGTTTCGGCTGGGATAGGGTTAAATTTCTTCCTAGTGCTGTGTTTTGGATTTAGTATGAGGAGAATGTTGATAACACACTGATGTTTTCAGTTGTTGCTAAGTGCCCTCCTAGTCCAAGGACAGCTCCCATGCCTACTAACTGAACTAGGTGCACAAGATGGGAGGGAACATAATCAGGACAGCCAACCCAGCTGGCCAATGGGATATTCCATACCATGTGACGTCATGCTCAGTATATGAATGGTAGGCGTGTTCCAGGAAGTACCAATTGCTACTTGGTTATCGGACAGCGCGGGTGGTGAGCAATTGCATTGTGCATCACTCATTTTGTATATTCTATCATTATCATTATTATTTTCCCTTTTCTGTCCTATTAAACTGTCTTTATCTCAACCCACGAGTTTTTCTCACTCTTACTCTTCCGATTCTCTCCCCATCCCACTGGGGGGGCAGGGGGAGTGAGTGAGTGGCTGCGTGGTATTTGGCTGCCTGCCAGATTAAACCACGACAACATGTTACTAGGGTACTCTTCAGAGTCAAAGTAGTGAATCAGAATCCTGCTTTTAGACCTGTGAATTTAGATGTTGACAGTCTATAGCCTGAACATTATGTTCAGGCATTTCAGAATAATGCTTTTCTACTGATGTCCCAGCTTAATTTTGAAAAGACCGTATAAAAAGTTAAAAAGCATGTCTGGATTTCAGTGTACCTGATACCATATATAGTGATCAGCTCTCAGATTAGAACTGTACTTTTTATTGTTCCATGAGTGTATACGCCCTGTAACCTTCTAAATACTTGATGACCTCATGGTCAACAAAATCTTGAAGACTCGTGTAAAACATGATCTCAAGTAAAACATGTATGTGGTGGACTGTAATTTACAGTGGATGGTGATATACATTGTAATTCTGAAGTTGCCCTATCTCAGATATCATAATAGTTTATTTGTTTAATGCCAACCACTAGTATGTACTCGGACGTAAAGGATATTATGAGAAATTTATGTTGCTAAGTTTTTTTCATTTAACTCTATGCCCTTGAAAAAAAGGAAGTGAGAACTCACAATGTGAGCAGCAGTGAAACCTCAAGCATCACATTTGCTCTGAATTCCAAACTGAAGATAGTTCAGTTGATGATATATGATCATATTCCCTTAATAAGGAAACTGATCAGATTCTCCAAAAATCAATCATAAAATTAATTCTAAATATCAGTTGTAACTCTCAGATGCCACATAATGGCTTGCTCAGTAGGTATTAATGCAATAGTTTAATTGTGCACAGATGTTAGCAACTTAAACAACAGAGGAAAGTAATTTTTACATACATTAAAATCCTTTTGTGAAAGCATTATTACAAGTGTACAATCAGTTGGCAACAACAAGCCATATGGTTTTCTTGCTGAATGAGAGTTTTACTGATGTAGAGCATTCAGTCAGAATAATCTACATTAAAGTACATCATGTAGATATAAAAAAATCCCCTGTATAATATGGCCTGAGAAAAAAGGCAGAACTGTAACATTTTCACATGATTTATTTTTCAAAGCTATGCAGAGAATGCTTTCTTGGAAATCCTATTTTAGATAGAGTACCTTGCAAACTGCATGTACAATTAGAATCATAGAATCATAGAGTAGTTTGGGTTGGAAGGGACCTTTAAAGGTCATCTAGTCCAACCCCCCTGCCATAGGCAGGGACATCTTCAACTAGGTCAGATTGCTCAGAGACCCATCCAACCTGACCTTGAATGATGCCGCGGATGGGGCACCTACCACCTCTCTGGGCAACCTGTGCCAGTGTTTCACCACCCTCATTGTAAAAAATTTCTTCCTTATATCTAGTCTAAATCTACCCTTTTTTAGTTTAAAACCATTCCCCTTTGTCCTGTCGCAACAGGCCCTGCTAAAAAATTTGCTGCCATCTTTCTTATAAGCCCCCTTTAAATACTGAAAGGCTGCAATAATGTCTCCCCAAAGCTTTCTCTTCTCCAGGCTGAATAACCCCAACTCTCTCAGTCTTTCTTCATAGGAGAGGCGTTCCATCCCCCTCCAACAGGTCCATGTCTTTCTTGTGCTGAGGGCTCCAGAGCTGGACGCAGTACTCCAGGTGGGGTCCCACCAGAGCAGAGTAGAGGGGCAGAATCACCTCCCTCGACCTGCTGGCCACACTTCTTTTGATGCAGCCCAGGATACTGTTGGCCTTCTGGGCTGCGAGTGCACATTGCTGGCTCATGCCCGGCTTTTCATTCACCAGTACCCCCAAGTCATTCTCAGCAGGGCTGTGCTCAATCCCTTCATCCCCCAGCCTGTATTGATACTGGGGGTTGCCCCAATCCAGGTGCAGGAGCTTGAACTTGGCCTTGAACCTTATGAGGTTCACATGGGCCCACTTCTCAAGCTTGTCCAGGTCCCTCTGGATGGCATCCCATCCTTCAGGCATGTCAACGGCACCACTCAGTTTGGTGTCGTCTGCAAACTTGCTGAGCATGCACTTGATCCCACTGTCTGTGTCATTGATGAAGACATTAAACAGTACTGGTCCCAGTACGGACCCCTGTGGCACACGTCTTGTTACTGATCTCCATCTGGACATTGACTACTACCCTCTGGATGCGTCCATCCAACCAATTCATCATCCACTGGACAGTCCACCCATCAAATCCATTAGGCATAAACCTAAATGATTATGGATATCACTGTAGCAAAAAGTAAGTTTTTGTCATGTTTTAGCACACACTTGTATAGATTTCTCCTAGTGTTTAAATAATAATTCAACTACACAACCTCCTGTCTTCTTTTCTTCTTCTTTACTTCCCCTTCTCTCTTTCATTCCGCTTCCCCTTCCCCTTCTTCTTCCTTTTCCTTTTTTATTATTATTATTAATATTTTTATCTATAATATATATTTATGAATATATAATTATTATTATAATTATTATTTCATTGTGTTAGTAGATTTAATTTCACAACTGTATAAATTGCTCACATAAGCTTAAGGACATTCCATGTGTAGATATACTGGCATCACTAATTAGTTTAGTGCTCTGTAAGATAAAATACGAACTTTTAAGAATAGAGCTCAAAAGCTATAGAGATTCTTACTTTATTTTTTTGCTAAAAAACTATGGCACTAATGACCCACTTCTTATATGCACCTAATTTTCTCTGTATGCAATTACATACAATAACAAAGTACCTTCATGTTGAAAATTACTTAATCAGTTGTTCACAAGATGTCATGCTTTCTACAGGGAACAGGAAGTTTACGTCAAGATCTTTTAAAACATTGATGTTCTGTCATAGGTGGTTACTGATTCACATTGGTTCCTACATCTACTTGATTTCATATTTTGACAGATTCCTAGTGGAATACAAACCAAACCAAACCCAATAAAATCCAAATAAACTTTCTAACCAAAACTCATTGCTAGTCAAAATAACTCCTTCATTATTTTAAGAGTCACTGAATTATTTGTTTCTCTATGTATTTGTCCAGCAGTTTGACTAATTTAAAGCATCCTTTGATTTAATTTATTTCTCACAAAAATATCAGAGAGTTATCTTTTTCAAAGCAACCTTAAGCAATGAAAATGTTGACTATTTTTCATTTTTCATGTAGAATTCAACCTCACAAACTTGCCTTTTTACAGAACATAAAGATTTTTTGTTACCCTACAACTTCAGTGATTTACATACTTGAAATAACAATTATAAAAGTGCCAACATATATATGACTTTTTCTAAAAAAATTACATTATTCAGACTGGGTTTTTTAACAAATGTAACTCAAGTAATGAAAATGAGTGCAAGAAGGGATGCTTCCAGAAAATCTTATTACTTAATATGCAGACAATAAATCTAAACTAACATTTGTTTTATTGTTAAGATCCAATGCATTTTGTCTGTAAGTGGAGTTTGAACCATGGTAGCATGCCAGATCTTTCCGGCAGATAGAAGAAATTTTACAAGCCTTTCAAAAGAGATCTGAAATATTTCAGTTCATGTCAGTAGCTTAAAAACAGAAGAGGACACCAGTCTTTAAGGAGCTTTGGTGTAGTATGTTGCTTTTGTGTTCAAATCAGATTAAGAGTTTGCAGGGAATCCTCAAAATCTTGTGGGTAGCATTGGAAAAAGATCACGCTTTCTTTGAATTTTACAAAAAGACGAGGTGGGACACAAAAAGCAGAAACAGGAATGAAGAAAACAAAGAAAATGAAGAAAAAAGAATAAAAAGAAAATTTGTGCAGTTGGAATCTCTCTTAAACTTTGCACTCATTATGCTGCTTAAAGATGAAAGAATTTGGCCAGCCAAGAGTGGGAAATTGTAGGTAACCGCAAGAAGCATTGTCATCCAAACCTCTAAATAGCTGAATCTGATTGTTTTTTTCTGGAAATTTTATTTTAATTTTCTATTTTTACCCCAATCTAACCACTTGCTTTACATAATTCCCTATTTATCTGACCTGAGAGAATATATATTACACTTATGAATTATCTTCAAGTCCCCCAGATTATGAATTATTTTAGAAAAGCTCTTACAATAATGTCAGAAATCACCATTAGAATGCAAAAAGATGTTTGAAATAGCTTTTTTCTTTTTAAAGAGCTGAAGATAGGAACACTTTATCTATGCAAACTTCCATGAAATAAAAGTTATATTTTATTTCATGCACGTATTATGGTCTAAGCCCAAAACTGAGCCACAACATCTTTCTAAGAAATCAATTTCAAATTCAGATGCCTAAATTTAGTTGTCTGCAGCAACTGAAGACCAAGTAGGAAAACATAGGCCAAATCAAAGTTGCTAGATGCCAATTTACGAGTAAATACGGAGAACCCACTGTTGCCTGAAAAAAGTGTTCAACAAATGTGCACATGTATTTTAGTATGAGCTGAATAGCTTTCTCAATTCCACTGACTCTACTGCTTAGACCAACTATAATGTGTGTGAAGACATCTAACTAATAGGCAGATACTGTAGACAACCTGAATGTCTTAATCTGGGGCTGAATTGCTCCCTGGATATTGCTGGACTACTTACACTGGAGCGCATAAATACAAAGCATAACATAGCATTATCCATGACTGCTTGCATAGACCAACTGTCTACAAAAACAAATTAAAAAAACACAACACCCAAAAATACACAGAAAATACTACTGTTGTTAAAGCTTCACTTACACTTAAAGTGATACATGTTGCTAATCTAAAACCTCTATGTATTGTCAAATGAACTATAAGCTAACTCCTCTTTCCATTGAGAACACAATTTAAAAAGTTTTGGAAAACACATATTCTTCACAACATCTAAAAATGCCTCAAAGCATGAAAACATAAAAATGCATGGATAGTGAATTTGTAATTCAATTGGCCATTATTTCTTGATTATTTTCAAGTCATAAAAGAAACTATACGAGTGATATTTGAAAATGGTTTTAAAAGAGCATAACAATACAATTGTTTTGAACTTTCACAAGGTACCACCATTTGCATATGATAATATGAACATAAGTTTAGAAGATACTCAGATGAAGTCTACAAATTAATGTGACTATAACCAATATGTGTTTTCAGGTGACTTTCCATTTCACATACTACTTATCAACAGCAAAATGGTTTTTAGATAATTGTTGAAACTTTCTGCAAAACAATTCAAGTTCAGTACTGCATTTTTAATTTAGAAACATGTGAAGTGACTGAGGCATGTTCTTACAAGATAGTAATCTCTGTAACCTTGAAAGTGTTTTCTAGATATTAGCAATTACTCTATATTAGGTAAGTTTCCCTTCTGTGATTCCTGTTTATTTTAAGAAAAAAAAAAGACAGTGAGTGTTAGAGACCATTGGTCACTAGCTATTGCTTCTACTTTTTCCTCAGTAATTAAAATGTTTTGTATTCTGTCTTAAAACTAGAAAACTCTTTCCTTCAATATGTCAGAGATATAAAACATTAATTAAAAACTATTTGAAAAAGTTTAGGGATACTTTTATCGTAATTTGTTTAAACAAATACTTTGGGAAAATAAAAGAAATGGATTTTTTTTATTTTCTATACATTATTTCTCAGATACCTGATTTCCATTTGTGGTTTCAGATAATAAAATTAAGCCCAAACAGCAATGTTTTCTAAAAAAATATAAAAATAGTTTAAAATTGATTGGAAGCAAATGTTAGAACATTTTGCAAATGTCTATGCAGATTGAAAACTAGAATTTTGGGTCACCATGTGCTACTGAAAATGTTCATGTTTTAAGCATGTTGATTTCATTGTAATTGCAATTCAGGAGATAGCAATGTCATAATTCTAAACTTTTAACTGTTTTATCCATTTCAATTTTTGTAAGTAAAATTTAGATGTAGGATTTCACTATATATTCTTGTCTATTTTATAACAAAAGCAGAGATTTAACAGCAGGTGAACATGCATCTGTAACAAGCATGGTGGATAGCAATTGTATTAAGTTCTACTCAACAGTATTATTCCTAGTGATGACTATGGTAAAGAAATCATAATAACACTAATTATATTTAGCTCACCAAATGTACACTCAGGTCCTTTGAGACACAATCCAGGAATTAATAATCCCATTATTAACTGCTGTTTTCACGTGTTCCTTGGCCTCCATAGTTGGAAAAGCTTGGTTTTCCTCTTCTTTTGTTGATATGGGTTTCTAGTCATTGTGCAGCTTTCTAGTCATTGTGCACACACATTCACCCCCACACACATACTGATGCAATGTTCATTAATGACTTCAGATTGGGATGAAAAATGTCAGCTAGACTGAGGGTAAAGACTAAGAAATTGAGAGTTACGTATTTACATTAAACCTTTATAACTTGATGGCTGTGTGAGGTCTGTCTGCTAGTTATGTAATGCACTTACAATGGCAGATAAAAGTTATATAATTCCCATATAATTTTGCCAAATTTTATAATTTTTAAAGTCGGAAACATAAAAAGGTATGCAATCTTTTTACTACTGCATAAAGGATTTTAGCTCCATGTCTTAGTATCTTTTTTCTGGCACCCCATGTGACTCAGTTCATTTATCTACAGTTTGAAGTCAAAGAGTGAGTCACTCTTTACATTTAGATCACAAACTGAGTAAGCAGGATACTTGTGTTTTTTAAAAAAATGTGTTAAAAGATTCAAATGTGCTAGCCCTCAAAATTTCCACAAATAATTCTAATATTTATTCTCCTGCTTTCTATTTCAGATTACTTATTCAAGTCACATACTCTGAATTTTATCTTTTGGAGCTGTGTTTGTTTCAGGAATTTGAGACTTTCCTTTTCACTTTTGAAAGGTTATAAAAGACCTGAAACTAAATAGAGAAGTTCTTCTTGTGTTTAATTTGATTAACCAGACAGAATAATGGCATGGCCTCCAGTACTTCGGTATGTATGAATGATTACATTTTCATAAAAGGGACCTTTGTTTTTACAAGCATTCCTCAAGCACAGATTATAGCGTGGTAATACCATTATAACAAGGATGATCTAAGGATAAAAGAAAAATATATTTAAAGGAAGACATGTTATATCCTTTTGGTCAGCTGAAAAAACCCAAGTATTTAAACAAACAAGCATTTAGCTGTTTGTGTATAAAGGAAATGAAATCTTCTCTCATGTTGAGGTATTTTTATAGAACAAATAATATTACTAATATTAAAAGCCAATATTTGGCAATAATTTCTTATGGCACAGTTGTTTTGATTTATTTGTTTTCATCCTCTATAATAGAGATAATTATTTTTTGGAAAGTAAAAGAGGCATACATTAATTTGTAGTCTATTGGCTACAGGCAATCAAGAGGGTTCTTTTCTAAAAATATTTATTGGGTGGACAGAAACAGTGTATTTTCCAGAAACACAATAAAATACTGCAAAATTTTAAACAAAATTAAAATTTAAGAACTTTCATATGACAGTTTTGAGAAAATTAAATGTCCTTCTATGATCATTCTGAATACTAAAAATAAATTGGAAAAAAAAAAAGAATTATCATGTGTAGTGAGTGTTTTAGATGAGAGTACACAAATATCATGTAATTACATATAAAGTCTGTTTTTTTAAGAGTCTAAGCTGAGATCAATAGTTATCAAAGAGTACAGAAGAAGTTGTATCACTAAGACAGTCAGTTAGCCTGACTGTATAGCTTACAGTTCAATATGAAAAATGTGAATTTGTATTTATGGAAGGGCATAGCCCTGACATCCTTGTAGGAATTAGACATCTGGCATTGCAGAAAAATTGGTATGGGCCTTTATGGATTGCATAAAAGTGTTTTGATATTGTATGTGCAGATTTCTTCTCATCTCTTCTGTTTGTGAATGGTGTGACCATAACCCTCTGTTTTGTCTATTACTTCTAATCTCAATTTTTCATCAAAGATGATTTATCCAAAAATAAATGGGTCACAGCAGTTTCATCTGACATGCATCAGATATGCATCTGACATGTACGCATCTGTGCATACAAATATACCTGCAGTTAAAAATAAGCTGGATAACTTGGAAGAAAAATAGAGTACGGATAGAAAAAATAAAGTACAGATAGGGTAAAAAGAACTGAGCTCATCTAGAGAACAAGAATATGGAGAATTAGTTTAGAAGTAGAGACTTACACATATGCTGAGTAAGAATGGGTTACCAGACCATACATATTTGAGTGTACTTTTAAAGAGAGAGAGAAGATATTCACTCTCAGAGTGAGGATGAGGATATGATGATAGATTCAAAAGAAAGAACTGGAAGAAGGAAGAGGCTGGTAAGAAGAAAGAAAAAGTCCTGGGGGGCAGGGACAGATGGATGGGGGGAAGTTAATAAAAATCTGATTAGTAAAGCAACTAAAAAAAGACAGGAAGGAGCAAGAAAATCTGAAATAAATCTGTACAAAGTAAAAAAAAAAAAAAAGTAGTAACTGCTTTTGCAAGATAGAAACATTGTTCAGGAAGAATTTCTTCATGCAAGTGTGTGTAAGCACATGGTATGATTCTCATTCTGTCATGCATGTGAGATTGATACCTTCCAGAAAACAGTTCTTCTCTGAAGGGGTTTTGGAGGGTACTTACCGTTTTGTTTTCCTATTATATATATAGAAAAAAAGAATTTTAAAGGCAAAGTAATAAAATTTGACAAAATATCTGGAACACCTAGTGACTAAATTTATTCTCCCACTTTTCTATTTCAGATTACTTAACCAAGTCACATACTCTGAACTTTATCTTTTAAAATGAAGAAAGGATTTGCATAAAACAAAAGACAACTGTGGTTAGTATCTCTCTAGCCATCCTAGAAAGGAGGGTTAGAATGCACCTTTAGTACCATGCTAACCTTATAAAGATGAAAGCCAAAAAATATTTATTGCTTGCATTTAATTTCTAATATTTTAAATTGATTTCAAGTTACTCAACAAGTTTTAAATAACATTTCCAATAACCTTATGAGATTGGCAGAGAAGTTGATAATTTTATTTTCAGTACAGGAATGTTTGATATTGGTTTATAACTAAGGCATCTGAATGCAAAATATACACTGAAATTTCATGCTTCAATATTATAAATCACAATTCAAGACCTTTAATTCTGGAGATTCAAGAAAGCAGGTTACAGATAAATCTTTAAGAGAAAACAAAAACCACCACCTAAGGAAATAGGAAACAAACACTACAAACCAGTAGTCTGAAAACACTGTTTATAAAGAATACGAAGGTGTTACAAGAGTTAAACTAAATACACACCATACACATATATTGTGCATAGGCACAAACACCATAACAACATGATATATTATTAGGCATCTTTAAGTTACGTGAATCAGGTGTTTACTAGAATGTAGATACCTTCATTGTACTTTACAATCATTGTATTGCAATGTGTGTGGCCAAGTTTTTTCCTGAAACATAAACATAAATCATTGCTTTTTATACATTTAATGGAAAACCATTCTCAAGGTTACTAGGTTTTTCTTCCAAACACTTTTTGAAACACAGTGTGGAAAGCTTAATTACAAGAATTCAAATCAGTGTTTTAGGAGTGAAAACAGGAAACGTTTCACTGGCATACTTTCACTGGCTTCCTGATTTTTTAGCAGATGTGAAAACATTGGCACTTTCAGTTATTAACCTACCAAACTGTATTATACAGTGCTGTGTTTCTTTTCTTTGCTTTCTGGCATGTAATAAATGTAGTGCAGATATCAGATAAAATGTAGAGGTATTACTTTAACTTAGCTGGTAAAAACTATGCTATCAGTTTTAACCTTTTCTCTTAGCCAATCATCTTCTCTATATAGCACGTCTGTATAATTTTAGACTATCACTGTAAAATACTTCCTGTGTGAGAAAATAACAGTTTCCTCTGTGATGTTAGTATTCCAATTTACAAACTAAGTTTGCGTGCTTAGGCTTTTGGCCTGCAACATTGTTACTTGAGATTTCTAATAGTTTAGGAAAAAATCTCTCTCCTGTAAGTCTTTATACAGCCATCTCTTTTTTTTCTTTTTTTCTTCATACAGAAGTTATGCTAACTTGATTTTTAATGGAAGTCATGATGTAAATATTAAAATTGATCTGTGCAAAGAACTGCATATTTTTAATCTGTTTGGGGTTTTTCCACCTCCTCCATGAGAAGATTTTTGCACTAGTTTTCAAGAAAATTCTCAAACTCCAGTAAGCCATATAAACCTTTCTATAAACTTATGCTAAGGATTGCATAAGATGCACAGCTAAGGATTTTCTCTGTTTCTTTGATTTTTTCCATCACTATTCTGGAATTTGATGGTGAGAAAAATTTTTCTAATTTTGTACCTATATTTGTTAATAAACAGTTTATATTTGATTGCACTGTTCTTCAGTTAGAAACAGAAGTTTTCTTTCTGTTTAAAAGACAGTTTTCTTTTTTCCATAAGGTGCTACAGATTACATTCATATCTCAGTCCCAGTTTTGGAAAGCTAAGAAAATAATAATATTTTGAATACTGCCCCAAAAGCGTAACCCTATATCTGTCTTATTTCTATTCTCTTACCACATTCTTCAGGATCATATACTAACCTATACTAATGGTGATTCCTGACTTTGTATCATCAATCTACAGATCAGAACATTCCAAAAATTTCTTTAAGACAATGCCTTCTGGGTACAGATGCTTCACAGTTTAACGTCCTTTCACATGCAGACATTTAAAGCCTGTCACATTCAAGTCTTTGGGCTTAGCTGTTATTTTTTTTAGTATGTCAAACTTTGCCTTTTTCATGAATCCAAAGCTTTAATTACAGACCTGCTTTTCTTCCATTTAATTTAAATTGAATCAAACTTCAACACACAGTCCAAAATTGTTTTTTATGGCCCTTCTATAATGCACTCATTAGAAAAATAAAACCCAAAACTTGTCTAAAATAGCATCACCTCTTAATGGTTCAATAACTATTTGATGAAGAATTTTTTTATTGACATCCATGTCCTTCCATTTTTTTTTTTTTCCCAAGTAACATCCTGAAAATGAAATTATTTCATAAAAAATCCATTCCATGGTGTTATTTATCCCCATCATACTACATCACATCCAAATACACAACAGAAGTTTACCAAAAAAAAAAAAGCTAAAAAGCTCAGCCTCGCTAGACTCTGTTTTATCATTCTTCCCCGAATTGATTTGATAGGAATGTCTTCTACTATATGAAAGCTAGATGTTTTTACTCCTTCACAATCTCTTACATCAACAATGCACAACATTCTCTCATCATCTTATATTCCTAACTTTCTTAATTATTGAATATTCTTCAATAATTGTATTCTAGACAAGACAATTATTTCACAGTATTCCCAGTATCTACTCAGTATCTAGTTTCAGTAACAGATCATTTTGATGCCAAAGCAAATTTCTTCTTGTTGAGTTTGCCCACTCAGTCTTTTTTCATTTAATGTATGTCTAACCAAGACTAAATGAAATCTCGCTAACTACTAAACTTTCACTTTCTGTGATAAAGATTAATATTAATAAGGAAAACAAAGAGAATGACAATATATTTTTTAATTAATTCTGCTATTAATATTCCTTTATCCATTCTCATATTATCATTTATCTGATTTTATTTCTCTTCTAAAATAAAACTAAGTATAAAGTCTGTGCAAGTCTTTCCTTGATTTCTCAATTTGTATGAGTCTCTCCAGCACCAATACAGAAAGCTATTTCTTTGTTCGCTCATATGGGATCTGTCATTCCAAACAATTTTTAGTAGATATATCCCAGTGATCAACTGTAAGTCTATCACTATGTTTAGACACTTTAGAAACTTCCTTTACTGGAATTATGTGAAATTCATCATGAGACAGGATATAAAGCCTTACAATAAAGAGCAGTAATAGTACAGTCATAAGATCAAGGAGAATCAGAGAAATATATGTTTCTGAGAACAGGTGGTCTCAAAAGATCCCTAAAACAAGATCCAGTATACCTAAACAGTTCCTGACAATTGTGTCTAACCTGATCTTGAAAGCATGCATTGAAGGATAAATTTCAGTGTCTCTTAAACTACTTAAGAACTATTTTTCCGATCCCTTGTGAGCATAGGCACAACTGTCTCAAGTTATGTCCTCGTAACAACAAAAAACAACAACAAAAAAGAAAAATAGGGCATATCAATTAAAAGATTACTCCTTTAAATAAATTTCCTTCTTTCTATATATAATACATAAATCTATTTCAATTTTTCTTTATGCTTTTTTTTTTCAGATATGCTTTTTGTATTATGCTTTCCAGATTTTCTGCAATATTTTTGAAGTGTGCTTTCCCAAACACACATCAGAACAGAAGACAATAAAATAAATAATTTCCTCCTCTGACTTTTATACAAAATGATTGGTAATATACCCCAAATGGTATTTTACATCTTATTTATTTATTGCAACTGTATCATGTGGTGGAACCATATTCTATTTTTGACCTATTGAAAGCCCAGCTCCTCTATTTTGAAATACATCTGCTTAGCCAGATCAATTTTACATTGATGTGCCTTGCCTTAGCACATGAATTCACATATAGTTTTAATTAAGTGAATTATATTTCTTGCCTTTTGACCATTTTTTACGATGCTTGCAGCTCCTCATAGATTAATATTATCTATAAATGTTTTCTAACAACAGAAAAGCTGTTTGTAAAAAATACTGACCAGAATGAAGTCCAAATCAAACTTTCTTTGTATCCAGCTTGAAAAACTTAAAAAGAATTATAATTAGACTTGCAGTACTGGTTTTGTTGGTTGTTGTTGGATTTTTTTTTTTCTTTTTCATTCATTTCTTCAGTTATTTTAGGATTTCTTAAAGCCCCTGCTTCCCTACTTTATTCATGACGTTCCCATGTAGAACATGTTGAAAACCTTATCAAACTCAAGTTATATAAATTCTACTGCTGACATTAGTTGCTTACTTTCTCCCTAAAAGAGGAAAATATATTTGATTTTATATGGTTTCTTCTAAGATCTATTTTAATATAATTGATTATTGATAGATTGTTCAATAACATGTTTTACTAATATTCTACCAAAATTTGAAGAGTTAATCCATAATTTCCTGGACCTTTTTCTTTCCTCTTTTCATCATGCTGTAAAGGATTTTCAGACAGGTAGCAATAAAGCTGAAGTTAAGGTTTTTTTATTAAAAGACTGAAATTCAGATGTATTGCCTCAACAGAATTATTTAAGTGAAGCAATTTCAAGGAAAAAGTTTAATTTGCTTGCAGAGATATATTTCATCTTACATATGACAGAGACAACAACCCAAAATTAAAAAGCTTCTTATGATTCAATACAGGAGAAATATTGTGACCATTTGACTCATGAACAACTCAAGACAAATAAGCTTACCCATAAGCTTTTATGCTTTGTGACTAAAGAAAAGTGACAGTGAAAGTCTTCATGAAGTGCAGTGGACAAACATAATCAGCTATTGACCAGTTTTTAAACTCACTAGAGAGATTTCGGTTAGGATCTATATGATATATCTTTATCATGAATAATATTGATAAAAATTTTTCTGTCTCTATGTTACTAAAATTCATTAAGACTTATATTTTGAAAATTTAAATAAATTGGAATGTTTTGGAAAGTTCAGGTTCTTTAGGATCCCTTGCAGTTTCTAATGTTAGGTTACAGCACACGAATCTGCAGAGGTAACTATAGAAGTCTAAGCATTAAGATTTTGTAACTTATTCTATAAGAAGAAGAAAAACACTTGAAGATTCATATATCTGAAATGTAAAACTTTTTCAAGAAATGAATATTAATCACACTTTGTAAGAACTAAGCAAGTAACAGAAGGAGATTAAAAGAACATTCAAAATTTTGTATGCAGGACAACGAATAGGGAAGGATAGAATTAGGAATGAGATGTTTGCCATGCAACTCAAGTCACTGAAGTAAGAAAATGAGTAAGGAAAGTTTCATCAGTGGGAAAGACTCAAAGAAATAAACAATTTTCCTGGATTTTTACATTCCTAAACCAATTTCAGTGTGTCTCTGTTGTTAATTCCCTGTCCATAGAA
The DNA here is from genome assembly GCF_964195595.1 of Calonectris borealis. NCBI lineage: Eukaryota > Metazoa > Chordata > Aves > Procellariiformes > Procellariidae > Calonectris > Calonectris borealis. The sequence continues at coordinate 168,858,606 of NC_134312.1, forward strand.
CATAAAAAGAGAGGTTAAATGAGTCTGTGCAGTAGGAGACTGTAGTTACTCAGATATAAAAAGGATGTATAAAGACAACAGATGCAGCCCTAGTATATCAATTATATAAAGATAAAATGGGAAGGAACTTAGTTCTGCTTGGAAGTGGAAGTATTTAAAATCACGGAAAGCTTAATGGGGTAGAAAAAAAACAGGTATCATATTATGTTTAAAAGGAACATAACAAATTATTCTCAAAAGAACAGCAGTGTTTACTCAATGACAGTTCCATTGCTCTGAATTCAATTACAGAGTGTATTACTCACTTTTAAAGGACAGCGTAAGAGTACAGATTTTACAACAGTAATTTCATTTACCAAACGATGCCAATTCCTTATTTGGGATACATAAAGATGAACCATTCAGCTTGTTGGCTTTATTTGCAGCATAAAGACATAAAAGAAGACTTGGTGCTCTGCTACGTCTCAGAGTTGTCTAACAAAACTATAACCAAAACAAAATATGTATGTCAATACCATATAACTGAACTTCTTAGGGAAGGGTTTTATAATCTACTTTCCATGATCTAGGAATGCATTTTCTTCTTTAATGGCAACGTTAAAACTGTAATTGTGATGAATTAAACACAATCAGAAAATACATCACAGTAGGAAAAAAAATGTTTTCAAATTAGAATCAGATTGCTTACACACTAACTCAACATTTTTGGCAGTTTCTGCTGAATATAGTTACTTGACTAGAAAAAAAGAATAGCTTCTTCTGGAGAAAAATATTAGTACTTTCTGTATTTTCAGCAAATAGCAGATTTTTTTTGCCACAGAGTGGTTCATTTAGCATTGGTGATTAATGAATTTCAATTTTTTCAATAGATTATTTAGAAAGTATTTAATATTGAAACATAGTTATGTTTGGAAAGGTGACTATCCCTAAGCAGAAAAGTGTTTTGTTGAATAACTTTATTATTATGCAGTCAGCCTTAGGTCAGGACATAAGAAGGGGACATAACAAATATAATTATTATTGCCAGTAGTATTGTCTAGTCAAAAATCTGTGAGAAGCTGTTATGTTAGCTGCTGCATGAGCACAGAACTAAAATATAGACCTTTTAAAAGAGCACTTATTAAAATAAGTCAAAAAAGAAGAAATGAAAACAGACAATTTTCCCAGAATTTCGCTTGGGAACAGTAGTATCACTACTAATATATTATCTGATTATTTCAGTAAAGACCAAGACACTCAGTTCACAAGCCATTATTATATATTATAATAGCTGAACCATTCTCTTTCTTGGAAATAATAGTAATAATAAACTAACCATATAAACACTCTAAGATAACATCTTTCTGTTGTATTGGAGACAGTATGAAGAATTTTCATCTACTTATTACAGTCTCAGAAATAGGAAACAAAATAATTCTTTACACGCTTATGAAAGAACTGCAGCAAAAGGGCTGGTCTTATTCTGAATGTAAGTCTGATTTACATGGGCCAGGCCTAGTCTTCATGCATGGCCAATTCTCTATTACATTCCTGGTCAGAAAAAAAAATTCCAAGTAGTACTGAAGAAAGAAAGAATTACGATGCAAAAGTGGCACTCTATCCAGAGAAAAAGCCATTGTGCACTCACAAACTTTTTCTTTAAGGGAGAGGATAATATATGTAAATTTAATCTCCTGAATGTGTTTGAGAAAGTAACTGGCATAACACTGAAGAATATATGCAAAGAGAGAAAGACCAGTACTGCAGTTGTATCAACAACAAGTGAATTTTAAGAGCTTTCAAATCTTTGCACAAAGGTTTTAATTTTCACATTGTTTTAAGGAATTTATTCCAGTGTAATTTCAAGAATTCATTAACTTCTCTATATGGATAAAAATTACACTGAAATAAGGTAAAAAGATCTGTATCCACAATGCACAATTCTTTAGTCTGAAATAATGGGAAAACAACTCTTTTTTTTTTTTTTTCCCTCCCAGTTTTTATACTCAGAAATAAGGTTTAGGCTGAAAATTATTTTTGTTTTTTTTTTCCATTTACATTCCAAAATTTCCACCTGCGTCACATGGACTATATGCTGCCTTGTTGCTTTAGACTCAAAATAACTGAATATCACATCTCATTTAAATACTGGGGTCTGGTAGGAACAGTCACGTATCATTTATACACTATTAGATATGACATACGTAATTATTTGCTCCAATACTGTTCCTTATTGTCTTTTATTTTTGTTTAGTTTAAAGGTGGAAAAAGAATTCAAGAGAAATCCTGAAATACGATATCTCAGTAGGTTTCCATCTAATGTCACATTAAAAAATAGAATTTTTTACCAGTGTCAAAAGGCAAAACTGAAACCTCTGACAGCAGTCAGATGGACACAGTTCTAGGACCAGTTCCTGGCAGAGACCCTGACTTCAGTTGAAATACCACCATATACAAGAGGACTGTGGGACAAATGATGCCTTGCAAAAAGACAGGACTAACAGGTGAGATGTCTTCATAACTCTGATTCAGAATAAACGTAAATCAATCTGAACAGTCAGCTTGTCTTCCATCCCCAGAAAAAGGAAAAACTTGATCTATTTGTTGTACAGTAGAGACTCTTGCACTACCATTAAATTTGCCTTAACCGTACGTTATAAGATTTGCATTTCATTATGAGCTTCTGTAACAAAAATATTTCTATTCACAGAGCTGGTTAATGCCAACTTGTTCAAATGTGAATCTCTCTCCAATAATGGCAGGCAAATAAAACACTAAATAATTTCCTGGAGACAAGCAAATCCTAAAGTACAGGGCAACAGTTCTCTTGAATAATAGTACATATTTCTACAACAGACTGATGGTAGATTTGTAACACCAGTTTGATTTGATACTGATTTTCTGAGCAGTGAGCTTCCAAATGGCAACAGACATGTGCATCAGAACAGACATGTGAGTTCTCCTTTGCTTTACCCTTTTCTTTCCTTCTGGTAACTGATTTACAATACGTCAAGAAACAGAGATCCTGCTAACACACACTTTATTCATGCATAGACATTCTTCATCCAGTCATGCTTGTTCTGAGATCCCAAAATGAAACTATTTTAAGCAACGTCTCTCCTGAAACAGCTGCGTAATCTTGCCATCTTGCTTTTTGATCTTTTCTCCATTTTTTTCCTGAAGCTGCTAGAGACGGCAGGGGAGGCTTTAGCTGTGGCTTTTGTAGCTGCTGCCAAAACTGCTCAGTAGTGCAGCAACTGAGTTACAGAACTGCAATGTCTGCTGTCGGTATATTCTATACATCTAGGCAAGCCACTGCATATTCCAGATATCTAGCTCATAAGTGCAGAACATTGTTTTATCCAGAATTTCAAAATAACAATTTTTAAATTGACTTAACTATCCATCATAGAGTCTTTCATGGAAGAAGAACTGTAGATTAATTTTTAAAGATAAAATCCCCTCAGAGAAAAAAAAAAAGGTTCTAAAAGTATGTTAACAGCAAAAGGAGGACTAAAGAAAAAATTGGTCCATTACTTGATAAGATTGGTCACCTCACAAAAAGGGATAAAGATAAAGCAGAGACATTTAATACCTTCTTCACCTCTGTCTTTAAAGCCAATGATGGGCTCTGGGACCCCCAGAGCTCTGGGTTGGAGGACTGTGACTGGGAGAGTGATATGCTCCCAACTGACTTTGAACTTGTACAGGATTTGCTGCTGCAGCTGAATGCACATACGTCTACGGAGCCCGATGGGATTCATTCAGAGGAACAGAGAAAGTTCGCCAATGTTATTGCGAGACATGTCTCAGTTACTTATCAATGGTCTTGGGAACCTGGAGAGGTCCCAGTTGACTGGAAGCTAGCAAATATTATTCCAATTTTTAAGGGCAAGAAGGAATACCCTGGTAATTATAAGCCTGTCAGTCTCACTTCAGTGCCTGGTAAATTATGGAGAAGGTTATTCTGTGAGTTATTGAAAAACACTTGAAAGACAATGCAGTCACTGGTCAAAGCTAACATGGGTTCATGAAGAGAAAGTTATGCCTTATTAACTTAATATCTTTTTATGACAAGGTTACCCATCTAATAGATGAAGGAAAGGCAGTGGATATGGAGAGGATTTGAGAGATTTTATCAAAGCTTTTAATATTGTTTCGTAGAGTATCCTTCTGGACAAAATGTCCAGCATACAGCTAGATATGTAAACAATATGATGGGTGAACAACTGGCTGAAGGGTCGGGCTCAAAGAGTTGTAGTAAATGAGGTAACACCTGGCTCGTGGCCAGCTACCAGTGCTACTCCTTAGGGCTCAGTTTTAGGGCCAGTTCTTTTCAATGTTTTTATCAATGACCTGGACACAGGAGTTGAGCGCACATGAAGTAAGTTTGCTGATGACACTAAATTAGGAAGGAGCCATTGATTCCCTCAAGGATAGAGAGACCTCACAGAGACATCCTGATGGATTAGAATGCTGGGCAATCTCCAAATGTATGAAATTTAACAATGAGAAATGGGTCAGTATAATCCTGCATGTACATATAGTCTGGGGAACAAGAGGCTGGAGTGCAGCCCTGCAGAAAGGGATCCGGGGTCTCCCTCCACTGAGAGGGTGGTCAAGCACTGAAACAAGCTCCCAAGGGAAGTGGTCATGGCCCCAAGCCTGTTGGTATTCAAGAAGTGTTTGGACAATGATCTTAGATACATGGTTTAATTTTTAGGTTGCCCTGTGTGGAGTCAGGAGTTAATGATCCTCATAGGTCCCTTCCAACTCAGGATACCCTATGATTTTATGAAAAAAAAAAAAAAATCTGAAATTCTTATTTTCTGTAGATGCACTAAGGGTTGTATTCATCTGCACATATTGGGTACATAGAAGCCTGATCTAGACACCCTAGGCTTTGTTTGCAGTCAGTATAGATACCTCTAGAAATTATTTACTTCATGTTGATGCAGCTGTCTAAGACAGGATACATAAACATTCCTCTGGAACTGCTGGCTTGTCTCCATTGATTATAAAGGATTCCCAGAGAAGGAAGTTCAGAGTTAGACATCAGACTTTTAAACAATCCGATTTAGACGATATGATACTGTCCTCTCTTTACTACCCTATGAATGATCCAAACACTGAAATGCCCACTGAAACTGGTTTTGTAAGCAGAAATATTCTAATATAATTGAGCTGTAGACATCTGCTTAGCACTCTGATTATAAGTATGATAAATAAAAGGAATTTAGATCCTCAGGAAACTGATGTAGATTTTACAAGTATGTTAGGTACCTCTAGGTGGTTGAGGATTAGAGGCACACATTTTACACAGAAGCACCAAAACCAGAAATCAGTGACTAAATGGTTTTTTTGTAACTCTACTTATAGGTGTTTATATATATTTCAGGGGGAAAAAAAAAAAAAAAAGTGCTATGACCTTCATTATCTTTGTATTTTTGAACATTTGCTTTTGGTAATCCGGTGTTCATAACTGGGGAATAACATCACTTTTCTGCCATTCCTGACCCAGCTCCATCTTACCATTTCTCTAAAGAAGTTCATACATTGAGGCAGTAGTGTTCAGATAATACATTTAGATTTTCTACTGCTGCGTGTTGCAAATGACTCCTCTCTTCTCTCTAAAAGGAACAGATATATATTAAATATGCATTTAAACAAGTTGTACCAGTTGGCAGATGTTGGGAACCAACAAAATTCTATTGTTATACAAGCGACCTGTTACAGTGAGACCACTTTAAGTTCTACTACTGTCATTATCAAAAATACATCTGAAACATTATTTCCTCATGAGACATAACATCTGAATTTTGATGAGCTGTAACACATCCTGTATCCTGTTTGAAAACTGATGCCTTTTTTCAAGAAAGAGTCACTATAGACATCAGCAATAAAACATTTGTTTTTCTGGAGAATGTACCTAAAAAGACAGTTCCACATATGCAGTGTTTGTAGTTTTGAAGATACTCTAGGGATTGTTTTTCCTGGTGCCTTTTTTGGAGTTTCACGAAGGACTCCAAAGACTGTCTCAGCCCTGAAGATGTCATCTACTCTGGCTCAGTAGGAAAGCATGTTCTTGCTGCATATTAAAAGCTGGAAGGCAGGTGATGCATCTACTTTCAAAGTCACTGAAATGCAAAATGTTAGATGGCGGATACTACACAGTGATTTTCTCAGTCAAATGATTTCAGTCCTGAATTGGACGTTCTTTGAAGGTTGGCACCTGACCCTCAAGTTCCAGTTGTTTATTTAGAAATGAGTATCAGACTTCTACATAACACCAATAAAGCACAAAACTTATAATATCCATAAATTTTAAAGAGCTAGTTAAGCCCTGCAAACAAAAGCATCTTTTAAATTTGGGCATAGGACTTCTGATATTTACTATTTTTTTTTCCCTGTAATCAAAAAATAACAGATCATTTCACATACCTTTTCAAATTGTTCATCTAAATGCAGACTTTTAAAAATTCTTATGTATATTTAGTCATATCCATATCTAGTCATCTTCCAAAATCAGGTCACATCTAATCTGAGATAAACAAATGAACAAATGAAAAAAAAAAATAACCAAAGCCCTTCCTGAAAAAAAGGAAAAAGTAGCAAGTATCTAGTAAAGAACCTTGTAAAGAAAAACTATTAATTTTTTTCTTGTATAGCCAAATATCAAGTCACAGATGTCATTTTTACTATTCTGTCCACTGAAACTGTCCACATCATGAGTTATTTTTAATTCTAATTTTGGTATTCCTTACACGAAAATTGAAAGTCCTCAGTAAAAAGTTCCTACAAAGTTCCAGAGTTTTGCTTGCCTTAAAGGCTCAGCTGTTCCCTTTCTGCTTACCGTTTACACCTGTTATTTAAGTTCTGGATGTAATTTTAACTACCATGACGTTGAAATCGTTTTTTGGAGGTAACAAATGCAGTCCCCTCATAAAATGGCAGTTATTGCTTCTGTTTACTTTGTGTTTCATAAGCAAGCTCTGTCTCTCTGCTACTTACAGGCTGGCACAGTGCCGCAGCTGCATCGTCTAAGCAGGATGCATGTCACTGCTCAGTTACAGTTTAAATTCTTTTTCACTGTAAATACTAAAGGAAACAGATGTCAACTGTTAAATTCTATTTTATGCCCAAAAGAATCCTCTCTTGAGTCATTCCTTTTAAAGCAGTATTAAAGGTTCTACAAATATTTATCTCAAGTCTTTTACCCTTTTTAGCACTTCATGGTTTAATAAGTTATAAACCAGTATATAAATGACAGGTGTAAACACATAGAAGTATTTTCTGTGAATCCATTGCTAAAATTTTCATCCTTCTTAATTTCCCTGGGTAGGGAATTCCAATCTGAAGTTCAGAACAAAAGCAGAATTCTGTCTGTTTCCCTTTGCATCTGTCATGACCTAGAGGGTTACCCAGCCTGCAGGTGTGTAGAGGTCACAACTGTGGGTTCATAGGATTCCGTAATACACAAGAACACGGAGACATCTATCCTCTAAATTTCTCTACTTCATTACAGATTACCACAAATACCACAAAAATCACCACTAGCATGTAAACTACCATAAAAATAACCACTAGCCAGTATATCTATGATTAATAAAGATAATATATCTCAAGCTATTATAAATTACTATTAGCCATCAGTAATATAGTATCAATCAATAGTATGACAGCAGTTAGTAATAGCAGCAACTAATCATATAGTAACAACCGATAACAGCAACAACTAAGTAGGTATATATTATTACAGGTTACTACAAACTTATCATTAGTGAAGCAACTTACAATAATATAGCAGCAGATGTGCTTATGGTAGATCATTTATATGGATATATAATACCAGTATCAAGTGAATTAGATTTCAGAAGGGGCCAAACCATCCCAGAGGGGAGGACAAACCAATCCCAGAGGGGGACCCAACCTTTCCAGAGGTGGGAGGCCAAACCGATCTGACCCCAGAAGTGGGTGAGCCCAGAGGGGGACCAGTGAAATAATAGACCTCAGTCTCACTTCAAAGATGATTTGCATCACAGAATCTGGAGTCAACCAGGTGTCCCCAGTGAGAGTCCAAGTTCTTGTAAAAAGTTCATGTGGAATTCAGCTTCTTTAGGAAAGAAAAACTATGCGCAACACGGGAAATTCTCAGAAAGAGAAGCTTCATTTTGGATAAAAATTGAGTCCTTTTCACATCACAGAGACATAAGAGGGCATAGGATATCACCACTTTGAGTAGCCAATAGCTGTTGTTAATGTCAATTTTTCACCTGTAAGAGCCAAGAGATGATGATGTTTTCTATTCTTTCAGACCTATTTTATTTTTTTAAAAGATTGTTTCCACTTTTTCAGATGATAAGTTACCATTATAGTTTTTTGGTTTTATGCTTATCAATGGTATCTCAGGATGTCTCCCATTTTTAGGTACCCAGCTGTACTTCAAAGATGCCAGCTGCACTTTTCAAGCATGTTTCTGGTTCCCAGCCCTAGTTCCCAGGCTCATAGCTCCCAGGCTTGCAGGCAATTTCTCTGTTGGTATATTTGAAGAGGCATTTTCTTCTGTTCAATATTTTTTCCCTTCTGACCTTTTTAGCTGCTCATATCAGCATCTCCACCCATTAACACATATCCCCTGAATCTTTCAAGGTAGCTTTGTGTTAGAACTGACCTTTTTAGCATTGCATGAAGATCAGAAGAGTAAGTGAAAGAGCAAACTAAGCAGCATATTATTAGTAATGCTTTCTATCCTAACGAAGACTATGGCTTTGTAAAGCTCTGATTGTTTCTGTAATCTTCCAGCTTGATACACATTTTAAATGGTGCACTAGGGAATCATAACAGAACCTTTCTTAAATTGTAGATGCTTCATATCATTAATAAATCAGGCTCCAGTTTAGTCAATGGATGGTAAAGGAAAATTTTTATAAAAACTTTCTTATTTCAAAGGTCAGAAGTAAAGGATTTCTAGACATTCAAGAAAGAAAATGAATAATCTAGGTAGATGAACATCATTTTATATTGATATTCAACAGTTTTCTGAAGGGCATCTACATCTAAAAATTAAAAAAATTACTGTGGACAGTCCCAATAACTGCCCACAATATAAAAATGTGTGGATAAACAAATAAAAAGTGGAATATTGGAGCAAACGTGTGTTGTGTTGTTATGTTGGAATATTTTCATATTGTTAGGTAAATATAAGTTAAAATCTGAATTTAGATATGGTGGGTAATTTATTTGAAAATAAAACAGAATTTATTTTTAAGTTCTAGTAATGATGTTCACTTGATCAAGAGTTTAACAGTGTTTTATTAAAATTTAAAACAAATGCATGGAGGTTTCTTTATCTATAACATTCTCAGCATCCAGTGTTCTCCCCTTATTCACTGGGTATGTCATCTCATCATAGAAAGCTGTCAGGTTCATCAGGCAGTGTATGCCCTTGATAAATCCATGCTGGCTGTTCTCAAAACTCCTTCTTTCCTTCATGTGCCTAGACATACTTTCAGGAAAAATTGCTCCAAAATCTTTCTAGGACTGAGGTTATGCTGACTGGCCTGTAGTTCCCTGGATTCTCCTTCTTGCTTTTTTTGAAGATGAGGGTGACATTTGCCTGACTATACTGCTGACTTGACTATTTCCCAAAAGATCTTACTCTATTTGCTGAAGGTACTTAGACAATTTATGAAATAAATATAAAGTGCCTGTAGCCTAAAATCAGTACTGATCTGATTAAGGCCTTATTTACACAAACAGAGATTTGAAGCTATTTCAATCTGTTCTATAACTATGTGCTTAGAGACCCCTATTATGGTGATTAAAATCTTTAGAATATGAATACAAATATTACTGTGCTTGATCAGAAATAATTTTGCACTCTGATATCTTGGATTTCAGTCATATCAACTAACTATGTTGATAGTGGTAGCTGTTGTCAATTTTATTTAAGAATACACACTTGATGAGAAAAGCAGGATGCATTTAAACATGTTCAACAGGAGAAAAAAAAACAGGGAGATTTAAATTTTTAAAGATCATGGACAGACTGTAATAAAGTGTAAGATTATAGCATAGGAGGACAGGAACAAGAGAAACACTGTCATTATTTATTTGTGTTACCATAATACTGTTGATTGCATTGCTCTCAGTTTTCCTTTCTGTGCTAAAAAATTGAGCAGCCTATTAATTCAGTGTGAGGAAATCTCAGTCAAGAACATTCAACATTTCATGACCAAATAAGAATTCTCTGATATCTTTACTTTAATCATTCTTTCACTCACTCTTCTAGTGGTCATTAGTGTCCATTGTTCCTCCGAGACTCAGAATGAGAAAGGATCCACTGGCAGCATTTGCCAGTGAATCGGCTGGCAAGCTGAGTTAAAGACCCCGTATTGCCATCAATGCCTGTACCAGAAGAACATAAAGTGCTCTACATCTCGTTGCATTATGAAACACAGACACAAGTTTATGCCTTTATTACCACATATAAAAGAAACCCACAATAGACGGTCCTCTAATAGCCAACCAAACAAAAAACCGAGAGACATACTTCTAAGTATATTTTTCACAATACATTTTTTGGTTTAACGTGTTTTCTATTTCACATCTGTTCAAACACTGGCATACAACTAAAATTTGCTCTTGCAACACATGTAGTAAAGTAAAACATCTACTCACAAAGCAATTCCTAAATTTCAGAGTGAGCATTTACTTGCCACTTGTTAAATCAGTGGCTTAAAAGACAATGGTTATTACACATTTACCACCTTTATAATGATATAGATCAGAGACAGATTTGGCTTACATGAGGAAATGTCTGCTGTTTTAAGATACCCAACTGAGAACCAAATGCAGAACGCTTATGTAAACAAACTTAGAAAAATTGCAGTGATATGTATGGTATACTCCAGATTAGAATTACGATAAGTGCTTTCATAGAGTTTGCCACAATACAGCAAAATTAAGTTGTGGGGTTTGTGATTTTTTTTTCCAAAATCAAAAGTCTTCTATAAAATAAAGGTGCTCATTTAAAGATTATATTTAGACTGCATTATTTTACTTCATTTTGCTGCATCAAAAAAGCAGGAAATAGCTGTGTGAAAGTTTGTCCATCTTTTTTTGATATTAATTTCAAACTAATTATTTTCTTTTCTAGCAATTCTGTTATTTTCAGGTGAGTTACCGCAAGTATATGTATGTATACCAGACCTTCATTTATCATATATACATTTTTAATACTACAGAAGTCTGTAATAAGCTTCTATAGTACTTATTCTGATCTATTTTGAGACTTATAGAACTATCCTGGTGTTATTCCCTACAAAACTTTGAAGCCAGAATACAAAACCAGAAATTAAAATAGCAATACATCTTATTTAGCTATCATGTAACAATGGAATTGAATGGGATGGGGGGAAATGGAAAGAAATACTCTGTCCACCTGCTCAATTATAGTATGAAAGTATTAGAGTCAAACATTTGTCAAAGCAGGATCGAAAAGACTGAAAGAATTGTTATCAGCCCTTATAAAATGTCCAAAAATCTTGGTTGCAATTTCCAAACTATTGCCAAAGGTGACAGGCATGGAGCAGGAAATAAACTATTCCTACTGAATTAATAGATAGAAGCAGCCTTCCACATTTCTGACACCAGTTCAGAATTTGTTAGCTTACACATTTTTTGTTAGATGTCAGGTTTTCACGGGATGTCAGACTGGGTTTTCGAGCCTCACTACCTCTGAAATAGATTATAGCAGATGAGCAATACCTTTGAGTGTAAGCATTAAATTCAACACTATCAATAAATGAACCAATTACCCATGTTAAAGTCCTAGGCTTCAATCTAGCATAGCATCTCTCCAGCTTTCCAAGCCTCAAGTCCCAGAAGGTCACTCAGTAGATATTGCAGGTGTGATGGATCCATTTTTTTCTCTGAGGAAACAGGTAATAGTGGTGCACTGAAAGTAACTCACTGTATATCTGCCTGATCCACTTCTCTATCTGCCATGTACACCCTTCCCCAGAAACTAAGTCACTTGAACTGAGTCGAGGAAGTAGAGATGCTCAGAAAGCAAGACAGATTCTGGAAGACAATTCTCTTTCCTTCCTTGCTGCCTGATTCTCCTAAACTCATTAACCTTAACTGCTGGCCTGGGAACAAAATATTGAACAAATTGCTCCAAGCAGCATTGTATTTTTCTTCCTCTGTCAATCTGGATTACAGTTCTGGCCACATGAGTTCATATTTCTAATTGAATTGATTAAAAACAATGCTGGTGCGGTTGTGGGAAAAATATTGGTACAAGCTACGGATTGGGGAGGAATTCTCTACAAAATTTCCTCTTCTGTATATAATTCTACTTTTGAAGAGCATATTTGTAAACTGCTTTAACATCTGAAAATTCCACTGAAATTCACTTTAACTGTGCTTCCCTCCCTTTCCAACCCCATCACCATTGTGCTTCATGTTGTCTCTGGTTTTATATTTCTTTAGCATAGTAATGGAAATACTATGATACCTTTTGACAGAAAAGGTGGTTTGTATTGATGCTTATAAAACTGTAATTGTTGTTAGTGTTTTACTTCCTAGTGACTAATGGTAACACAAGCAAAGAAAAATATGTGTTTGGTCATAAAGGGCTTCCTTAATATGTATTTACAGGTCACACAACACAAGAAATATATGAACGTTAAAGGTAATATTGCCAGCCTTGAGCATTTAAGAAATCGAACCAGGACTACCAAAATCATAACTTCAGCCTACAGAAATAATAAATATGTGTATACACATGTAAATAAGTAAAGAAGAGAGCTAGAAACTTTATAGTTGGAAATGCATGTTCTTTATAACGGGAAAAACCAAAGGATCTGGAACTTCAAGAAAAATATAAAATTTCTTGACATCTCCAAAAAAATTGTGAGTCAGCAGACTAATACTATGTTTTATGAAAGTCTCTGCTTTTCCCACATGTCATATTAATAACTTTGCAAGCTCTAGGAAGAATGTTTAATTTATCTTCCTGGGAATGATGGAAAAATCTTGTTATTTTATTTCCCCCCTTCAAATAGACCTTAAAGGACTGATTGCACTTTTGCAAAAGAAAAGATCTCAAAATGAACAATGGATGATGAGTTCCACTAAAGCCTACTGTATAGTTAGTTTACTTCTATCGAACAGGCATGTCCAAGTATCACAGAGAAAATACCGTGGAATTATGCCAGAAATGAACGCTCAACCTCCTATTATCTAATTCTTATTTAATATATTTTTAAAAAGGTGATAAAAATACATTTTAAAGATTAACATGGTAATTAAAATAGTGAACATTTGAAAACATTTTAAAGCATCTGTTTTTACAGATGTCTAATGTTTGATGCCATTTCAATGCTTCAGTCATTCAGAGCAGCAGTTATGCAACTTCAGAGAATAATATTCTAAGTTTGTATGTAATGACATTACATTAAAAATTTGTTTTCTCAAGACAAATTAGTTTTGCTATATAAGTCCTGTGGTGCCTGGTATACCTTGAAGGACTGAACTATACTATCAATATGCTGTGGAAGTTCTAATAAACTTTCATCTGTGTTTGAAAATATAATTATTTTAATAGTGTCATTCAAGTCAAAATCCCAGAAAGGGATCGGTTAGCTAACTAGTGCCTATCTGAAGTAGCTTTGATTAACAGAAGAGAAGTCTTTTGTGTTGTGCTGGGTTAACCCTACCCAGCAACCAAGAACCTACCAGCTGCTTGCTCACACACCCCTTCCCCCCACTCTAGTGGGACAGGGGAGACAATTGGAAGAGCAAAATTAAAAATAACTTGTGGGTAGAGACAAAGAAGACAGTTTAATAAGTGAGCAGGGATGGGGAGGAGTAATGCAAAGGCAATCATTCACCACCTCCCACCAGCAGTATCTGAGAAACAGAGATCCCCTATGCTTTTCCCTAAATGTCGTTACTATAAGAACAACTAAGTTCTAGATTATTACAATGACCCACAAACATGTGACTTCTACTTTATATTAGATAAAAAGCTTGAAATGCTCAGGATTAAGCTAAAAAAAAAAAAAAGCATCTGGAGTTAATTCTGCCACAGGATATTTTTCTCTATACTACAACCAGATAATATTCGTGATCTTCTCAAGTAATAGATACTCGGTTTTGGCAGTATCCCAACAGCGCAAAGCTCTTTTATCTTTTGTGTAATGGTATTTTGTGTAATGGCATTACCTTTTTTGTAATGATATCCAACCTGAGCACCAGAGGATGTGACATTAAGCTGATCATTAATGAGATTTTATTTCAGTCACTTTCTACACAAGAGCTGGCAACTAAAGTAAATTAATTACAATTTTAGAATGTAGATCGTGATTGTAGTAGTTTAACTTTTTTTATCAACGCATCAGCTGTTATATAATCGCATGTCCAAAACCAAAATGTAGCATTTGTGGAACTGCAACACAACAGACACTATTATTTTCAGACCATTTAGCAACACCAAGTAAAATTTTATTGTCATTGATTAGTTCCAAAGTGATGGGCCCAAAACATTCACGAGAAAAACTATGTAAAATAAAGTTCTTAAAATCTGGAGCTATACTTCATTTATCAAAAGAATCATGTTAGGACTACTTATCTAATATTTCAACATAGCTCTTTAGCAAGAGAGCTGTGTGCACTGCAGGCAGCTATTCCTGTAGCCATCCATCCAACAACTATCATCACAAATAAGCTTTTGACTTACTACATATGTATTTAAAATTAATATTCCAAATCAAATTGTATTTTTTATTTCCAATGATGATTCTTTGAATTCCCATACAATATTAAATCCAGCTCTTAATGCAGTTTCCAAGTTTTCATCTCAAAAGTTAGTTTACATACTCTATCAACTTTACCAACATCTCATAGTTTTTATAGATCTGAATTATAGCATCTTACCTTTTACTGAGAAGTAGTTGTTTCTTTTTCTTGTCAGAACTAATTGAACCAAAGGGTAAGAATAACCTTCTTTATCTGGAAATTGAAATACCAACGCTGAAAGAAATTATCTACCCAAGGTCTTATACTAAATTGATGGAATAACTAATCTGAAATCAGCTAATGTCATATCTAGAAAAATATGAGACAGCATCAGTCTGATGAGTTGATATGTTAATTTGACTGTATTGTCAATAAGTTTAGTCACATTACAGTTTAATTGTGCATTTCTACTTTTTCTGTTTTGCAGAGTGTTAGGAAGTGAAAACTAATTTATTGAGCTATTGGAAAAGGGTAATATTTGTGCAGGGAATCAAATCTCTCAAAGATGATGGTCAGTCGCTGTCCAGTGGCAACGGGACCCTCTGCTGCAAGGGTTCTTGCACTGGCATCTTCAGCTGGACTGGGAGAAACTCTTCAAACCACTGTTCTACTCAGTGCTTATAGTCCACGTGGTCCCAGGTCCCATGTGACCACCTCAACACATGCATCACTTAATACACCTTAATCACTTGATACACCTTAACTACATGCAAGACATCTCTTAAATATCTTAGCTACATACAAAAGATTATCTGACATGGTCATTCCTAAAGAAATAGTTTCTACTGATTTTTTACCAATATTATATCTATGCACTCCTTCATCACTTCTGTAGCAAATCTTTGGGACACTGCACCCAGGATGTTAATCAACATATTTAGGCATGCAAATTGCACTAGATGCAGTACAACCACCTGAGTGGGTGAGTGAGAGAAATGATAGAACTGTCCAAAATTCCCACCTAGAGAGTTCCTGTCTAATATTAATAGTGAAGGTCCACTTTGTTTCAAGCTGGTCTGTTGTCTCACACCAGTCCACTACCTCATCTATTCAGATGACTAGCCGGGGAGTTCCTGGACCATCCAAGAAATTAACAACTTAGGTGTCTGTCAATAAACATACAAGCATAATCTTGTGTCCTGGTTCTGGCTGGGACAGAGTTAACTTTCTTCCCAGGAGCTTGGGGGGTGTGCTGTGTTTTGGGTTTGGTATGAGAGGAGTGTTGATGGCCTATTGATGCTTTGGTTGTTGCTGGGTGGTGCTTGGACCGGGGAGACTTTTGGTTTCTCTTTTCGGCCTCCCATGCCCTGCCATGTGCAGGGCAAGCTGCGGGAGGGGGGGAGCACAGCCAGGGTGGTTGACCCAGCTGGTCAATGGGGTATTCTATACCATGTGACATCATGATCAGTATATAAACCAGGGGTGTGGGGGGGCTTGCCCCCCATTCATGACACGCGGTCAGCGGTCGGTGAGCAGTTGCATTGTGTATTGCCTGCTTTGTATATTCTGTTCTTCTTGTTGTTCTCATTGTTATTATTACTGTTCTACTTTGTTTTATTTCAATTATTAAACTGTTTTTATCTCAACCCACGATTTTCCTGCTTGTGCCCTCCTGATTCTCTCCCCCATTCTACTGGAGCCGGGGGTTGAGCGAGCAGCTGCGTGAGGTTTATTTGCTGGCTGGGGTTAAACCACGACATCCTGATACCCAACTACACCACAACTATAGCTAAAGGACAAACTTGATTTTCAGGTTTATGACTCGCTAATAACTTAAATCCTGTCACTCTTGCCACATCTGCACCACATTTCTAAGTGTAGTTTTCCTTGAAACTTACTACAAAGCATTCACTGTGTCCACCTTCTTTTCATCCTGTCTCATGCTCTATCACAGGACAAGTAAACACTACAATGTCCTGCCTTTTAGCTGTTGGGCAATAAAGTTCTACTCCTCTAAGAATTTATTTGCAGATTGCTTAATATAGTTTTACTTCCATGAGTTATCTGAATGACATCAAAATTATTTTATAGGGAGCTGAAGTTAAGCACATCTGTAAATTGGTTTTAGGACTATTGCATAATGATTACCATTCATGGGATGATTAATGCTTTTCTCCACATGCATAGATAGATTATACCACATTCTTTCCAGGAAAAGTACAAGATTACAGGAAACACTTTACTATTTTGGTTTGTAGATTAAAGAACTTTGTAGCACGGTAGAGCTAACAGCGATGACTGTTCCCTCATCCTTTCAGAGCCCGATTTCCTCTACGTTAAGTCCAGAAAAGAACTGAAGATGTGGTTCTCTTAGGAAAGTCAACAATGAATACTAAACTAAGCTGAGAATCTTGGGTTCATGTCCTAAGGTGCATCCTATTATCAGAACACTTCATTTGGGCATTAGCCACTCTTCTTTTTAGAGGCATTACTACAAGGCAAATATTAAAAAATTTGGATATATTCATAATGGAAATGTATTTGCATACAATAGCCAAAGGTAATTTTAAGAACTCTGTTTCTCAGAAGGTAGGAGATACTTTTAATGCTATAATTTTGATTTTTTTAACCAAAGTGGCAACAACAGCTTTTCAAGAGTAATAAAGAAACAAGACTATCAATGTCAGAGAATATTTTACCTTAAAGACTGTCAAAGATTAACCAGAGAACTGCCACTGATAAAATCTTCAAATTTAGATGTTTATTGTTTGATTTTTAGTTTCATATTTAGGTATTAAAAGTTATTTGAGTCTTTAAGCATGAACTAGATCACCTACTTTTAAAAATGTTGCCTACTATAGCATTTGTATTCACAACTGCTGAATGTCTAATATTCCTTCTACTAAAGGTTTTTAAGAATGATCAGTTACTCACTGAGACAAAGATCTCTGCTGATGATGCAGCTAAAATTCATGAAGCAGTAAAGAAGCTGTATGACCTCTCAGAGCAGTGATCCACACTCACTGCAAGAACTATGCAGAACAATTTTTTTCTTTACTAGAGCTAGAGATAGTTTCACTTTAGTAAATCTAGAGACAACACAGCCTCTTTGCTTTGCAGAAAGACACTTTAAATATCCCTTTTTTGTTTGTTTACTGAGTGATCATGCTTGCCTTGCTGTAATAGCTAATGCTAAATAATACTTACCTTTATAACATTCTCTCATCTTTCCATGCAATATCAGCACATTGGAAAAGTATGGTAGTTGTTTCTCTTTTGTCCTTTGCCCATTATTGTCACTTACATGATTTGAAGATGAAGCACAGCATCTCGTTTGGTGATAAATGGCAGAGAAAAATTTTCTGTCACAGTTTGTGTTTAGACTGCAGGATGTTGAATCTTCACTATATGTATTAGGTGTTGTGGAATGTTACCTTACATACAAAATGGGAATAGAAGCCCTTCAGGACATGAATAGGTTTGTTTTACTTTATGCTTGCCTGGGTATAAATGACTATCCAAAGTGCAAGAACGTGGAGAAACAAGCACCATATTTTGCTTCTTACAGCTTTGCCTCTAGTACAAAAAGATGACTGATTTAAGGAAACAGATTCTAAGAAAATTGAGGATAATGGGTACATAATTTTTACAGCACACCACTCATCAGATTATGTATATGTTGAAAATTATTTACCATAAACTGGTAGCTTCCCAGTGTGAGTGCACCTCTTTTACAATGCAAAGAAGAACCATAATGAGAATAAGATAGGATGACATTGGCAATATCTTTTAAAATGTTTTTTGACATTTATTTTTAATAGAAAATTTATATCAGAGGAAATAGAGAACAGCAGATAACATAAGTGAAACAAAAAATTCAGAAGTTATTACTGTTTTTTCTCATCTGTAATTCAAGAGAGGTATTAATTATATCTGTCTGTGTAAGAGAAGTCAGTTTATTCCACAGCTGTCTTCAAATGAACTCCAAAATTCTGATCCCCTTTAACTTATTGCCCTTTGACCTCAACATTCCCTTAAATTTTAAATTCCCCTTCTTGTATATATTTCTGCAAAGCCGAGAAAATAATACTTCTAAAGATCTATGGGTTATCAGATGATACAGTTTACAAGTATAGCAATACTTCTTTTCACCTTTGCCCACAAAATCCTGCATCTCCACAGTATGTTTTCACACCTAGCAATTAAGAATCATCATTTGTACCTTACAATGCAGGGACTAAGGGTTACTTGTTCAAAGGCAAATACAGGCAAAGAACAATGTGCTTCAGGTGTATGGCATATGCAGTAGAGCATACTGTTGTTAAACAGCAAGACTTCAAATACACATTGCACATGAAGTGTATTCAATCCATTTTAAATATTCTTTGCATGTATTGCAACCCCTAAATTGACCTGAAGTAAGACAATCTTTATTTGAGCTTCGGATTTGCTTCTAGGTCAATAACAAGATCAATAATAAAATCAATATGCTGGTCCATTGACTGCCAGTCTGAAACAGTAAATTAAAAAAGAATCTTTGCTCTTGAAACTACAGATGTTCTTCTTTCCTTATCATAAAAGAAAGTGAGCCAAATGACTATTGCTTTCTTATTTAAATAAATCTATACTACATTTAAATGCATGACTTGAAAGTAGGTTAGAGAATTTTCTGTGGGAAACGTTCTTGCCCAGTTAAGTACATGTGGAAACAGAAAATATGCAGACAATCCCATCTTTTTTTATCCATCCTTATATCTTAGATTATATTTTATAAAAATATAAAGTATAAATTTTATATAAAAATATTAATATGACATCTTTCAAGATGAGAGGGTAACACAGCATATGACTAGTGTTGCCTATATAGTGTTAATCTAGTTGGAAGAAAATAATTTGAAATATGTATGTCAGAAGAGATTACAACAAAGCCTCAAACTCTGGAAATAGTATTAGTTTATGGAAGAACAAAATACAGGAGAGATATAATTAATTTTGAACTATTCTAACCTCCTTAATAAATGTGTATTTTCCAAGATAAGCTCACATTAATTAATATTTATTGTAGGTAAGTATTTAGGCTTTGTTTTCTGGTCCACCTGAAAATCTACCCTCTGTGTAATATTTCAGATGTATGGCATTTGAAGCAAAAAGGTTTTTACACATTAAACAAGTGCTGTAAGAGTTGTAACAGACAAAGACATTTCATCACCAACTGTAAACCATTTACTTTGGAATATAATGCTAGGTACTAGCTAAGTAGTAGATATTTTCAGATTAAAAACAATAAAAAATGGTGTTTATTTTTAGATTGCCCCTATAAAAGTCTAATGGGTACAGTCATTAGAAACATAGAAAGTTGCCCATCCATTCTACGTGCCATTCTTCTTTTACTGACCTTTGGAATTTTTATTACTACCCATCAATTCTGAGTGCCCTCCAAATAAGAGCAATCATTACTGCAAAATCAGTAGCAGGTTTCATACTCATCCATCTCCCACAACACAGTCTATTTCTGTCTCACAGACCACATAAGATAGAACCTTAACCCCTGCTCTGGTGAGTGATGGGGGATATTTGATAATATTATCAAGAAAAAAAAGTCTCTTCTGCAGTAAGCGGTCTCACATGATGGATTGTGTGTTATCTTAAGTTTGAATTACAGTGGTAGTAAAGATCAAGAGTATAGAAATAGTATGGAAACATGAAATTCGTGAGACGATACAAAGAGTCCCTTGGTGTCTGTAACAATGTATAAGAAACTGTTCTTCCATTCTATTCAGAATATGCATTAAGGAAAAAAGCCATCTCCCATATTTCTCCTCTGCTTAGTCAGAATACAGCTGATCAAACTCAATCTCTGAGGAGCGTAGAAGTGAAACACAATACTCAGATAAAAGATAAAAGCTCAAAATAAAGATTTTAAACTTGCTTGAGATTTTAAATTCAGCTTTTAGCTGTCAGGGTCCTGCAGGCACCACCAGGCCTGACTGTCCCTGCCCAACCCCTGGGGTCTCCCACCACCCTGCCCACAGCCCAGGACCCCATGTCACCCCTCAGGGCCGTCAGCCCCTGCCCCAGCAATGCCGCAGCAGGGCCGGTCTCCAGCTCCCACAGCCCTGCCTTGCCTGGCCATGGGTCTCACCGAGCCTGGCTCACCTGCGGGCCCACGTCCCAGCTGGGCCTCGGCCTGCCGCCTGTCCCCGTCCCCAGGGACGTGCCCAATTCCTGGGGCTGCCCTTGTACCCCCCAGCTCATCTGGGGTGGTGGGACGGCCCCCAGCTGCCAGGCCCTGCCCTGACAAACCCTCTGGAGTCCCCCTGACACTCCTGGCCCCCAGCCCACAGGGAGCCATCAGATATGCTGAACCCAAACATTAACTCTGTATTGCTAAGTTTAACCCATACTAAAGTTCCTTCACTTGTACTTTTCATTTGTCATGTGGGATCTGCTTGATATGATATGCAGGAAAATATCATAGTCAAGGAGAGAGAAGGGGATATTTAGTATATTATTAAGAATCTCGGGATATAGTAAAATGAATTTTACTAGCCAAAATTACACAGTTTATACATGGGTTAGATTAGAAGTGTCGCATTAAATTAACTAATCAGAATCTGGTGACACTGACAAACAATTGGCCAAGCACTACAGTTTCTCTTGGTGTGCTCAGTTCTGGATGCACAAAGGTGTGCCAGGTGCAAGCATGAGAAAACTTCATGAGAAAACTTCTTTGGCACTTTGCTTACTTATTCCATTTAAACAAATGCTCCTATCTTCTTTGTCTTATCAGTTTTGAAACTTTCACTGACAATCTCAGACTTTATCTTGTTGTCTGAATATGCAGCTCCTTCAGCTTTAGAGCAGACTGTCAGAAACAAACCCTGTCAAGGGAATTGCCAATTGTATTGGACTTTGGCCTGTGGGGATTCTGCCTTCCTGCACCCCTGGAGCTGAAATTGGTGCACTGTCAGACCCAGGAAGTTGCTCCCATCTCAGCATGTGGATGTGGCTGCTGCTGTTCCTGTTGTCAGGTCTGGGCAATAGCAAGATTTAACATGAATTCCAGAGATGCAGCTGGAGAGGCGCATGCATGCATACTCCACCACCCCCCCAGCGTGTCTGGCCACGAAAACTAACACAGAGAGAAAGTAGTGTCGTCATGGCACCCACATAAACACCTACAGCTCTCACATACATGAATACAACCAGCCAGTGCTGTTGTTTTCTCTGCTAATCAAGTTTGGAGTTCACTGGTGAAAACACATACACGGAGGGCTGAAACTCCCTAGTGGAAAATACACTCTAGCCTCTACAGCTGCAGGCATCCCCAACCTCCAGACTCCCTGTGACCTGAGTCCCCCTCTCCAGGTGCTAGCACCTAGGTACATGCACACAGAGGATAAACAGTGAAATTGCACAGAAAATAACAAAGAACATGATTTAATAAGAAGATGGGACAGACTGCAGTGACCAGGTGCAGGGCGCAGACAGGTGTACTGATCAGCAGCTTCTTTACATACAGCCAGCCCCTTCTAGTCTCTCCTTCTCTCCATTTTCCACGCTTGTACTTCTGTGATCCACTTTGATCCCTCCCTTTCTCCAGCCTTGTCTCCTGCCAAGAAGCCCACCCCTAATTACTCTTTTTCCCATTTGTCCCAGTTTAGCTAAATCCATATCCAAATTTGATATTTCTGGTAGCCCTTCTGTGCCTAAGCTTTACAGGAAGCCTTCATTATATAATAGCAGGCAGGATTCCAGACAGTTTCAGCATTGCACATTGTAGTAAAGAGAAAATAAAAGTACTTACTGGACTTTGAACATATTCTTGCAGGCTTCACTACTGCATCTTTGAACCTCAGAAATTCATCCAGCTTTCAACCAGTTTTCCTTTGACCTTTCTGGGAAGTCCATATTTCCTACTACTTTGTTAAACTTCACTTTCCTAATTCAGAAGTTGTAACTTTTAGCAGTGAAATGTACATTAATAGCAAAAATGTACTTGTCAAGTTTCTGCCCGTTTGTCTGGAAATCTCATTTTTCTGGACAGGATCTATATTCTCAATGCTCTCATCTGGCAGTCATCCAGCTACAAATTCTGAGTCAGTTCCAAGGCTCTTGGTCAGAATAGTACTCATATTCTCTTCTGCTTTTTACAATTAATTTTAAAAGCGTTTTAGAGCACCAGAGATATTCATAGATGTTAGAGTAACTATAATATACGTGCTGTCACAAGCTGCAGAGGCAATGGTTCTTACTAACATACCTGACATTTCAGTTTTGAAGGTAAAAAGCAAACTCAGACTTGTCTATGGGAAAATCCACTTGCCTGTAGAAAAATCTTTGCACTGCAGAAATGTCAATAATAGACAATGATCTCAGAACAGAAGCAAAGGTTAACATCCATGTCAGGGTTTGAAGTACACCACATAGATTTTAATGGCCCTGGCCAGCTTCAGCTGAGTTCCTACACACCCAGGCTTGGCATGACCTGTTGTAGGTGTGCCTGTCTCCAGCTGTGTCTCCTGGACAGACTCCTCAGACCTACACCCCTGTTAACTTGTTTCCAATCCCTGTCATCTGGATGTACCCCTTGGATGGTCTTCTCAGACCCCCATTTTGTAACCCCATGTTCCCGATGGGAACTCCTTAGCTCAATGCTCACCAAAAGTATTGCGGGCTGTTGGTGGGCCCTGTTACAGGCTACATTCAAGCCCTGCAGGACAGTGCCCATCAGGGGGACACAGCTGCCCCTGGGGTTGCTGCTGTGCGTGGCTTAGTCCTGAGGGAGATGTGAACCCTGGCTGTGCCCTGGCAGTCAGCTCAGGTCTCTGAGCTGAACACGATGGGGACTGGCCCACAGCAGTGTAGGGCCTTACCCCCATGTCTTCCCCTAAGCAACCAGCCTGGCCCTGGGCTCTGATCTGCCCACAGAGTCAAAACATTGACCAGCCCCAGGCTCTCTCTCCCCATTCCTCCCTGAAATCAGGGCTCCTTAGGGGCAGCTTGAACAACTCCCCACCACCCTGCCCTGGGCACATCAGGAACAGCCTGGATGCCCCGTCCAGCTCCAAATGTCGTGTGTTGTCCTTGCCATAGTCCTGACCCAGCTCCAAGATCCCTGTGTCATGTCCCTGTCCCAGCTTCAAGACTCTGCCCTGGCTCTGTATCAGTTCCACATTCCCTGTCCCACCCCCAAGTGCCCTTTGCCGTGGCCCTGCTGTGACACCATGGCCCTGCCATGATCCTGACTTGGCTGTGAGCCCCGATATGAACCATATCCCTTTCCCAGTTCCCTGTCCCTCCTCTGCATCCCCTGAAATAGACAACTGATGCCCCATAGCAATCAAATCACTGTGCATCACATCCCTTCTGAGTTCAGATCTCTGTGAAGTGGGAGGACAATCCTTGCTGGGGAGGGGGGCTTCTGTCAGGGCCCTGAGGGCACTAAAAATAGCCGCTGCCCCTGCTCAGCCTCCCCTGGGGCCTCCACCCATCCCTGTCCATGGCCCAAGACCTCATTTCAGCTCAGGTGTAGTCGTCAAGTCCTGACCTGAGCAATGTTGTTTCTGTCCTGTCTCCTGGATGGATCCCTTGGACCCCCACTGTAGTCTCATCTCTGGCCCTCTCTCTGGCCTAGTATTCCAGATAGGACTCGGCCTTGTGCTGTAGACAGCTAATTTCTTATATGAATCCCTTGGACATAGGTTATAGCTTGTCTCCAGCCCTGTCTCCTGAATAGACTCTGAATGTGTATAATATCTTGCCTCCAGACCTTTCTCTGGTGCCATCTCCTGCTGCTCTTGGCTGGACACTCCACGTGGACGTGGACCTGATCCACCGATGGCATGCTGTGGCTGGGATTGTTGATATCCCTTTGTTGATATCCCATGTCCACCCATTCAGATCAGGTGCTGCAGAACTGAGCTCCATCAGTACTGGCACAGCTGGCTTCTATGTCATCCCTCCATCTAAAGCAACCCATCTCTCACTGCTTTCTCTGACACACTAAGCTTAGGGTAAAGCAGGTAGAAATGCAATTTTTTTTGAAACTAGTTTATACAAACTTCTAGTCATTGCATGGTGACTTGTGCTGATGTTATGAAGGACAGAGACTATGTCCCTCCAATCACCTTGCAATGACATGGAAGAGATACTAATTAATTTTACACATAATGCATGGCCAATTCAGCATAAAGACCCAGCAGCAAATGTGATCCTATATTGCTTTAGTAATCACCTTTTGCTATAATAATCTTGTCTATGTTATAGTACTAATAAGTTTTAAATCCAGTTTAGCTTTTGGATTAAAACAAGTTCCTTTACATTAGCAAACAGGACTGAGGCTAATGAAGACTATATAGGAAATTGTCTGGTATGCAGGCATTTGTGGTATCTGAGTTGAAATCTCTAACCTGACATTTCTCTTCCACAAGCTAATTGAAGTAAAACACATTGAAGATAGATATTTGTTTTATTTAAAAAACAAACAAACAAACAAACAAAAAACACCCCAGAAAATCTGAAATTTCATGTAAAACGTGTTGCAAAATGTGTTGCAAAATGCGTTGCAAAATGTGTCGCAAAATGTGTCATAAAATATTGATACAACCATTTTTTCCCTTGTTGTACATTGATCATTTCTTTTAATAGTCTTTTTGAAGTATTTTCTATACATTAAAAAACCCCAAACATTGTAACTGTCCTCCCAGCAAGCACGCACAATCTGAGTTTTCTCCATTGCTCTGTTCCATCTGTTATCCGTGCTAGAAGACCTGTTCAAGGTAGTGAGGCCCATCCTCTGTATCCACCATCATCTGCTCCCAAAAGAAATGAGGTACACAGAGCAAAGGTGTCACTCACAGCTTGTCTGAATACGAAGTCAGGATATTTCTGAAGCATTTTTACCAGAACTGTGTAATGCATCATGGAATCCATGTGTTCCTTGTTATTAGGACAATTTACCAAGAATCAGGTTGAAACTAAGGGTACTTGTAGTATAGGAATATTAGTTTCTATAAGTAATATTGACTTAGACCTTTTGCATTTCATGTATGTATTTCCCGGAATGGAAGATAAAAAGTCTAAAAGCATCAGTAAAAAAAAATCCTTCTCCTACATTATGTTGTCTCATTTAATATGCATGACAGTACATATTCTTTCACATTTTAATATATAATTTACTTATTTATGCATATGTCCATATGTAGGGTGTTTAGAACTTTAAGGTATATGCTATTTGAAGCATTTACTATAACTACAGTATGAGAACATACAAGTCTTTTCCTGTTCTTAGTTGCGCAGTGTTCATGCTCTAATGAGGTACTCACTCATCCCGCATAGATGAACTTTTCTGCCACTCTGATTCTTTAACAAAAGAAAAATAATTGGCTATTCAGGCATCCTGAAAGTAGGTGAAACACCACAGACTTCAAACAGTTCATCCCACAGACTTAAATACAGATGGGGCTATAGGAAATGAAAGACAGAAGAGCAGTGTTATCTATATTGCAACCTTTTTGTTCAGTTTTCAGTCTGACCGCAGCTTACACTCTGCAGTCAATGGAAAGAATAGTTCTAAAGCACAACATCACTTATTGAAGGTTATGATCATATTCTTTATAAGAACCATCCAAAAAAATAAAAGGAAAGATTGTTTCTAAGTTTAATTTGAAGTTCCTTGACTGTATTTAGGGATACCTACCTAGCATCTAAATGAGCTCCTATAATATAGGAGTTAAAGTTACTGTAATATAAAATAGGACACACATTGTTACTGCACACAAGAGATTTGATTAAAATCATTGTGACCTCTCCAATTCCTATCCTAAACTACTGAAAGCCATTGTTATCTATGCAAGTGCATTTGATTTGTAAAGCTTATGTGCTACAGTTGCTACTTCTATTATATTTTTCTGTTTTTTTTTTTCTTCTAAAACAAGAAGACTCATATATTTGATTGAAAATAGAAGCAATCTATAATGAAGACAGCACAAGAGATCATTACAAATTTTTTAAATTCAGTTTGACTGCAAAGGAGGCAGTTGACTTGCATTTTATCTGGCATTGAGGACTAAACAATTCATTTGCATTTTCTGAAGAAAACTGGGCATAGATAAAGTCTAGCTGGTTAAAGATCAGTCCTGAAAGAAATAAAATTATGTTGGTATGATGGCAAAGCTAATAAAAAACCCTAATAATTCAGATGCTCTCTCTGCAAATAAGCTGTAGAATTTTGACACCTGATAATTATTTAGGTGACCAATTGATGAGTGCTGCTTATTTCAATGACAAATTGAAGACAGAAGGTACATGTTTTGAGAAGTGCTCAATGTTGAGAAAAGATGCACAAATATATGATGGGAGATGGGATGAAACAGGATGGAAAAAGTAAACCAAATCAATCAGTAGCTTAATCATGTTGTCCAAATTATATCAATATATAGCCCTACAGTTTATTTTTTTTTTTTAAAAAAAAAGGACACTTTAGATGATAGTTAAATCCATATGCAGTAACATGATGTTACGTGCAATGTCCTAAATTCATGTCAAGTCTTTCAGCTGTTTTTCAGTGTCTTTCTTGACTACTTTTACAATTTTGTCCTTCAGAAACAGTTGAAACTTGCAGTAGATACAACTTTATTATCTCTGGTTGATGAGACCCAGGAATTTCTTTTCTAAAAAGACTTTAAAGCATTTAGAACTTCTTTTTTTTTTTACATGAAATAGTCAAAATAATAGAAAAGAGATTTTAGAATGGTTCCTGAGTTGTGTCTAGTTCAAACTCTTGTTCCAAGGCAAGATGAACTACTCATCCTTACTTTTAAAGGACTCTGTCCAATATAAAATGTAGTAAAACCTTAAAAACTGCTACAATTTTCATCTGTTTTTGGAAATATTCCTCATTGTTCCTTTCCATATAAAACTGTGATCTTGAATCAGATTAGCTATAATAACTGTTCCACTCCTGTACTTCGCTTTGCTACATAGCTCATGGTAAACACTCTGATGATGATCTAATGAAGCTGATGACAAAAAAGTAACTGACGATTATATATCAATACCATCTACTACTAATTTTTCTGAAAAGCAACATAAAGCAAATTACAGGATTCAGGATTAGTTGCCTTTCTACTGAATGAAGAAAGAGCTGATAGCAAATTTTCCACTCTCTACCCTTCAAAGTTAAAATGTATAGCCTAGTGGTTCACCTCTGTAGTCAGAAGTGTAATTACAACTTAATTTCTGTATTAATTAATCACTTGTTTACAAAGCCTTCTTCTCAATATTAGCAAATGGACAGATGTCTGCCTTCCAAAGCACTGAATTACACAATATATAGTAATAATTAAATTTTCATATTACCTAAACATACCAGAAATACTCTGTAAGACATAGATAACCGAGAAGATGATGATAGATAAAGAAAAAAGATATTTGATAAATGAGATAGGCAAGTCAGGAAGAGTTTGAATATCTTCAATGTTTAGCCTGAGACAAATCTAAACATCTCTTTTTGATATTTCATAGTATAATGATTACCACTTCCTTCCTTAAAGAGCAAAGAAGTAAAAGGATTAGGGCAGTAAAACATTGTGATAATTTTTATACCAGCACAATGATACAAAGGATACTTTGCCGGTAATCTTTCCCAAATGAATCAACAACTTTTCAAATACCCTATTGAAATATTCATATAACCTAACATTATGCATTTAACCGGAGTAACGAATTCTTTAGAGACAAAAATGCAGCTCAGACTTTCATGATTCACACAGAAATAGTTAAAATTATGATCCTTTGGCATGTTGTTATCCCTGCTTTGAGCAGGCAATCTAGATGAGTCCAGATGCCTCTTTCAACCTAAATTATTTTTATTTCATCTTTTGAAATGTAGGGTTATAGTGTAGGCACAATGAAGCAGCACGGAATTTATACAGAGTTTCTGCAACACCATAGGTGATTTCTTATAATCACTCAGAGCTGTGAAAGCAAGGTGAAGAGTTTTTTTTCCTACTTTCCCTCTTGAATTTTATACAGGATGAGTATTATTTAATATATCTCAAAAGCTTTTAAAAAGCTGTATTATTAATATCATTTTTATATATAGTGTTTACTTTTTCAACAAATGAGCTAGTTTCTGGTTAAAACTTTGTAAACGTGAGTTAGTGTCTACCACCGATGTAGCACCACTGAAAATAGATAATTATTGTCGATTTCATAGATACATCTGTATCCTAAATATCATTTGAACAAAACCCCCAAATTGCACAAAGAATTTGCTTTTTTCTCTTTGATTTTGTTTGTTACTCTGTCTGTGAGAAGTATTCCATATCCTCAGGAACAGTTGTTTGCCTTTCATGTGGCTCAGCTACTATTCCTTACTGCTGCACTAATAAATATATCATGTGCTCTTTAAAACCACTTGTGAAAATTCAGTTCCAACATTAATTTCCTGCTCCAACTAGAAGTAGTTCTCTATTGGAGAGAGAAAGACATCCCATAATTCAGAGCGTTAATGCTATGTGCAAGTAAATATTAAACTAGTAGCATTTTTGCCCAGATTCTTACTAGATAGTTACACAGCAATAAAGTGTGTTATATACATGTATAATAACAACGTATAGTATGCATTACATTAAGGTGTCATCTATGTTTTACTTTTTAATAGATTATACTACTGTACAGCCTGGTATAGAATACATAATCAGAATCCACTTTAATTCATATATTTAACCAAATAACATTCACTAAATATCTTTAAAATTGGTTTTCACATACAAGGCACAAATACAAAACCACCGTTTTTTTTTAAATATATTTTGCCTAAGTTTCTTTCATACAGCTAAATTTACTTCAGATTATTATATTTTAATTTTTTGATGACTAGGTGGAGGTTAACTGGTTAGATTAGCTAACACCTCTTTATCAGATTATGTCCTTTACAGAATTGCCTTGGTTTTAGAATAGATTTATGTCCAGTGCTATTGGTGAGATAATTCTCTCCTTACAGAGGTAAATATTTAGCTATTTTATTCTGCTGAAAGAAATGTAAACTTTTTCATAGTGAGCTGTAAGAGACTAGTTTGTATTCATACATATTTCATGAAATAAGAAATAAACTCTTTTTTATCAGAAGTTCAAATAGTTTCTAAGCAGTAGATGCAACAGGCATGTCATTAGTTATGAATTAATCAGACTTGAGTACTATGTCGACCAGAAAACCAGGCCACAATTTTTTTCAATATAATGGCATGATGCTAAGGTACACTGATGGAGTACTTTCATTTCATGACATGACATTTCATTTCATTTCATTTCATTTCATTTCATTTCATTTCATTTCATTTCATTTCAATTAATTTTATTATTTTTTATTAAGATGCATTTGTAAGGGTCTCCTGGATTTTCATGTCATTGCCATCATACTATTACTATGGTTTGCAACTGCTAAACTTAGAATATAACTCATTTTGATCTGACAGGAAAGAATTTCATAGCATCTTGATCCCTTCCAGATTTTCAGGCTTTGTTTTTTTGAGGAAACCACCTACACAAGCTGCATTCTTGAGGTTAACCACTCCATTCTTCCAGTGGATGACAGCTGTTACTGAGAAGTAGCGCTTAGCCTTGTGCTTCCCCTCTTTGCCCCCATTACTTTTAATTAACTAGTTCTAATAATTCTCAAAGTGCTGAAAATAGAAGAAAATTGCCTCTCACAGTAATTCACTCCCAGAGTCATGAGGCAGCAAAATTTCCTGAGAAACTGTAATTTTACAAGTTTTCAAGCCAAAATAATTCACACATCTTTAAAGATATCCTGACAGTAATTCCCATTTTTATTCAGAACAAGTGCATACTTAAAGTTTTAGTTTAGTTTTAGTAAAACCTGAACACTTTAACATTGAGATTGTGCAGTGGCAGTGGTAAGTTTACAAGGGTTATTTTTTTTTTCTTCTCAGAGTTTATGACATTATCAATTAGTTCCCAGGGAAGCAGTGCTAAATTAAGATGACATGAAACATGTTTTAAGTGATCTTTGGAAGCCACTACTGATACGCAATTCAAGACTGGATATAATATTCACACTTATTTACAGTAAATAGTATTTTTTCATTTAATGTCAAACATGAGAGAACAATGTTAAAAAGGGTTCTTGTGTCAGAACAATGTCACCCTTCTGCTGCACAAATGCTGAAGCAGAAAAGGCACATTTATTTCTAAAACAGGAGACAGTGGTCTTGTAAGTAAAGCAAATAGGTAATCAACCATGGTCTTTTACAAAGAAGCTACCTTACTTACTTCTGTCCTTTTCTCTTTATTTGAACTCTTAGGATTTACTTGCTGTGCACTGTAGCGAATCAGTGTTAGTATTTCATCTTATGATTGTTTCTGTTTAAAGAATTTTTCTCTTTTTTTTGTAATTTTGCTCGTTAGAATAGTGATGCATTGTATATATTTACAGAGGAATGCAGGAATCCAGAACAGATCTGGTAGGGAGAAGATAACATGTCATTCTATGACTGATATTTCCAGTCACTTCAGGTAGTGTTACAATGTTCAGTAGAAAGCTGGGATGAATTGAAAGAGTGCATACAAGGATCTCAGTGGATTCTCAAATTTTGAATCCATTTACTAGTGTCTTGCCAATTTATGCTTTGAAGTAGTGAGGTAAAGTTCAAGATTCTGAAATACCTCAAAAAACTAGCTTGATTCACAACAATGAAAAATCAAAGTTTATGATTTGCAGTACTGTCTACTGCAAAACTGCAAAACTGAGGAAACAAGTCTTGAAAAGTACAGTTGAACAACTGTTAAAATTCTGTAGACATCCCACAATATATTACAATCTCATATGAAGAATGGAGATCTAACACTGAGCACAGCATTCAGTCCTCAAACATATGTATGCCACAACAGCAAGCACAAAAAACAGCACAGAATAAAAATGTAGTTCTGTGTGCTGTCCAAGTAGCCCTAATCAGAGGCAATGCTCATTAACACAGGTGAGATATCAAGATTAAACAAGTGTATTATTTTAATCTGTATGTCTTGAGGAATGTCTATCATGACCATGTATTGTGCCCTAGGGATTTGCCTCAAGATGACCAGTCCTATTTTTTATTTACTTTTCAGTCAGAAAGCAGCAGAGTAAACACATCTTGTCAATAATGCAGGGAAAGCAAACTAACAAAAACCCAGAAGCATCATCACTTTTCTTTTCTGATTTTAGTATCAATTTCATGTTATTTTCTTACATCCAAGCCCAGTACAAACAGAATACTGTATCTACAAAATACAGTGGGTTTATCATTACAAATTTGCAATCCATACTAGGGGAATAGGTTCCTATATTCCCAATAAGCATCAGTTTGCTTTATTTTTACTATTTACTGTTTATTATTTTACTATTTATTATTATTATTATTTTATTATTTTACTATTTACTGTTTGCTTTATTTTTACTATGCTGTATTTTCTTGTGTTTGCATTGGCTTGCTACTCCAGCTACATACGTACATGTTAAGCATTATGATGTTGAAAAAACATCACAGCATATGAAACATATCTTAAAATAAATAGTCTTTTTCACTTAATCACTTTTTTTTTATGATTGCTGATAAGAAGTGAAGAAACAAGAAAAGCAAGCTATATTGCCACCATTGAGCAAAATATTTTACAGGACCAAGAATTAAATTCTCTCATAATTGATCAAAAAAGCAGTCAAAGTGAATAAAAAGATGATAGAAGCACTCACAATCCTCTAAAGGGTTTAACAGCTTTGGTTATGATTATGTCAAGCTAGACTAATGATATTGTACTTAAAATAATGATAGAGAGAGAAATCTAACAAGTCTTTTGAGATGGTTGTGATTTATTCCTAAGCATTGAAAAAAGGCAAATCAAGATATAATAGTAGTAAATATTTTGAATAGTTCTCCTTTAATATATAAGGTTCCAAAGAATGTTAAGAACACATAAGTCATGTTAATATCAAAAGAACAGCAATAGATTAACCCAGGAAATTACTGTAATAGCCATTCCAGATAAACATCTGTAACCTCAGCTGCGTACAGAGCTTGAGGCAAACCTTGGAACAGAAGTTCAGACATCAGTAAATTAACAAGACAAAACAGGTATAATGTAGATGTGACAGGATTTTTTTTTTTTAATTCTATTTAAGCCTGTTATATCTAAGCATTTAAGCTGTTATAAGCATGCCAGGATGTAGAGATGCACGTGTCATTATTTATCAACATTTTAAAGAAAGGTTTGGAGAAATTATATATGCAAAATATGGAAAATATTTAAAAATAAACCAAAAAAAATCAAAATGGCAACTTTCCTAAGGAGGATCATTTCTCAATATATCTTTTGTAGGATCTAAAGTACATCTAACTTACAGTAAGTGCTATGAAGGCTTTTATTCAGTTAGCAAATGTGGGGGTTTAAAACAAGGTTAACTGTAGTCTCTAATTCATCTATTAGCAGAGTCAATATTGGCAATTCAAAGAGAGTGATGCCTTGGAATGCTTTCTGTAAGTCAGGAGGGAACTATTTTACTTGGGTCAACAAAATGGTTAATCATCTACTTGGTGCTGCTACCTGGTATAAGGAAGCACATGCACTTTTTGCTCTCCCTCAGCTTGAAGAAGAGGTTATTCTTATGAGTCATTTCTTCTAGGTACACAGAATGCATAAAGATTTCCACTATTATTGGCATATTCTGAATTTCTATTTCAGGACTATTATAGGTAGGTTTGCATATCATCTCCTTCCTTCAGTTACTTTTGATTAAGGACTGGCTCTGTTGTACCTAAAGAGGAAATAATTTAATTCCATTGTCTAGGAATTAATGTAATTTGGTTTCAGTCTAATGTATTAAATTGATTTCTGTTATTTGTGTCTTATGTTTTGTGTAAATGGATAAAATATTGCCTCTCATTGGAGAAACATATACAGTATGATCTGGTTCAAGATTAAGACATCTAAATGGAGGCATCTACATAAAAGTATCTTTGTATCAACTAGATTTCCCAATTCCCATTTTACCCAATGGAAAACTAATCAATGCAGCCAACGGAAGCCAGAGTGAAATGTTGCTTAGAACATGTTAAAATAGGATTATTACAGAGTTGGTTTGTGTCATTTAGGATAATCTAGGGTACCTAAGGTATCTATAAAGGGTTGATGGATACAAATTAACATTTGCAGAAAGAATGGTAGCTCTAGATGACACTAGATGAGTAACAGAATTTTGCCTTCAGTGGCTACTTTAGAGGGTTCTGAATCAGCATAGGAGTTTAACACTGGTGAAACCAAACTAGTATGAACCACTTTCAGCACAGCCTTAGAATCCAAACTTTCTATCCTTTCTGCCTTTACAGGTCTTGAGGACTCTCTGAGGTTATCACTAAAAAGAGTCAGAATGTTTAATCTAAAAAGATTAATAATAAAAATTAAAAAACAAAAAAACAAAAAAACAGAAATTTGATCCAATTTTATAATAGCTATAACTGTGACCTATCTGTTCTTATTAATTTCATCAGTTCTAAACTAAAAAAGTGTGCAGTTTGCCTGAATGTATTTGAATTAGAGTATCAAATGTTAATGTTTCATATGAAGTATTTGTAGGAATCTTTCAGACAAATTCATGTGTACAATAACATATTGAAATGGAAGTATTTTATGTAGACTTGTTCAGGGCAGTAGCATCTCAAATCATTATCACTAATGCAACAAGTAGACATAAAAGAATTTCTGATTACATGTCATGTAATCATGTTAAACCTGTTGCCTTCAGAATTTACTCTAACATTTTTATAATCAGCAAAAATATACTAGTTTACTTGAGGCTAGTGTTTCGATTGCAGCAGCATTCACATCTTTGAGCTATATGAGCTGTTTGCAAAATAACAGATCTTCTCTTCACAGTTTATCTTCTTTGTGACCAGAATCACTTTTATTCAGTACATCTCTTTCTGTATTCTGTATAATTAATATTCTCAGATGTGACTACTATCTAAGATTTTATACAGATATTTGATGGATCAGGAGAAAGAGAAAGTTTTCACAGCCTGTAGAGTGATATGAAATAATGTACATCCACTCTGAACACAAAATGCAAAGCAAGATGCAGGAAGTATGTTTAACTGCTAAAGCATCTTGAGTACAGTTCCACCAGAAGTCATCATCTGTAAGTCTTCTAGTCTGGGACGAATAAATCACCTAGACAAACTGATGGGAAATATTTTAAAATAAGTTACCAGTGACCAAGTTTGGGTGTTAAGAAATATTCAGAATAAGCAGCATGGAATATCCAAACAGACTTTCATTTATGTAATTGGGCTGAGACATGGAAAATGAAATCTAATGTTAACAAATATGCAAAAATACACAATGACAGGAAAAACACTGGCCTCAAATGTAAATTACACAGCACTAGTTTTTTTTTAAATCTCCTAAAATAGATCTTAAACTGGGAGCAAAGATTTCTGTAAAAGGATAAGAATGTATGAAGAGAGAATTTTAAAAATGAGTTATCTTACAGACCTTATGTT
The DNA here is from genome assembly GCF_964195595.1 of Calonectris borealis. Lineage (NCBI taxonomy): Eukaryota > Metazoa > Chordata > Aves > Procellariiformes > Procellariidae > Calonectris > Calonectris borealis. The sequence continues at coordinate 168,893,888 of NC_134312.1, forward strand.
AAGAGTGGCTAACAAAATATTTCTTGATTGTATGGAAACTAGTTGTAACTGTTTACTGAATAGCAAATACATATATGTATTTCACAAAAGAAAGTGTGCCATAAAAGCACATGTTAATAAGCTATATAGATAAAATCAGAAAAATATGTTAATTTGTGAGCTACACTTGCACAAATACTGAAGATATTCAAAACCTGACTGGATATAGTCCTAGGAAACCTGCTCTAGCAGGGTCCCTTCCAACCTAAATATATTCTGTGATTCTGTGAAATGGATAGAAATTGCACAGCAGGAGTGGAAAGTAACTTAAGTCACCATGTATTCCCAACAGAAAAGATTCCTGACAGTCAGACTGATTTGGCTGTGACAAAGGAATAAAAACCAGCAGCAGTAATAACATAGAAAGAAAGTTAAAAAGAAAAGAAAAAAGTTAAAGCAAATCAATTTTTCCTGCAGTTGTCTGTATCTATGCTATTGTTATCTCTCAGTGATTTATTTCTTCCTTTCTCCTGAAAGTATATGAAAGTTACTTTGAATGTAAAATATACACACATATACAGTGGAGGTACGGTTGTTTAAAAAAGAAGTAAATGTACCATATTTTTAAAAAGATACACAGTTAAAGTCTAGTCTTGAGATAGTGCACTGCATGTAAATGAATGGAATAATAAACATGTTATTGAGTGGATTCATCCTGTTTGGATGAATTAAGGCTTGAGTTTTAACACCTGTTTAAGCTCTTTTGTTTCACTTGTGTGTACACTTGCACTGAAAAGAAAAAAAAATAGAAAGAGAAAATGACAGTATTTACCGTCTGTTCTTCCATATTTTCATCACTGATTGTCTTTTAAAATGCAGCTTTTCTGTTTTTGTAGTCCAGCCATTTCAGAATTATTCTATTCCCTGCTACTTTCCTGTAGTTGGTGATTTATCCCATACTGCATGCCCAGTATACATTTTTTTGGTGTCAGTGAAGTTCTATGGACATTTGTTTCCCAGTCCTTTGACTAGTAGCCCCTTTCCAAACGAACTTTTAAACAATAATGTCTCTGATCAGGACTCAAATTGGGTTATCCCAGGGTATCCTTTCTTTGATTGCTTTGTGTAATTAAAAATAGACCTAATCCTTAATCTCTTTAAGTTTGACTGGAAATAAACAGTGTGTCAGATATAATTTGAGATGCTGGAGTGATCTGAACCATGACTGGGGGAAGAAAAATACACATTCTTCTACAAAGAAGCCAGATACCCTGAGTAAACCTGAGTCTCAGTCTATGGGAAATCTATGATACTTACAATGCACAACAAAATGGATTAAGTGTCTACTCGAGTGGACAAAGGCTTGAACGACAAATCTTTATATGTTCCTTAGCTATTGATTTAAATAAGATTTTCTGTATTTCTTTAAATCTTTTTAACTATATCTAAGTATTTTTCAAATGGAAAAGTTTCAAGGAAATTAATTAAGAGCCTATATTAAGAGAATGGTATTTGGATATGCATTTTTTAAAGCTAATTCAAGTAATGTTAATTCGGAGAACAGACAGAATTGAATATTCATGAATACAGGATTTCTGGCCAGTTTGTGATTTAGATGTTTTCTGACAAGTTACTAAAACTAGACTATTGGATAGATTTGTTTTTTGGCACATGTATCCAAAATGAAATATTTTCATTAAAACTGCTAAATAAAATGAGCACTTTTTTCCGTTTCAGTGCTCACAATATTTGCAGTGTTAGGCAACACAAGGAGAGAACTGGTCCAAATTCGTATCCTGGGGGAACTCTGTAGCAATGGTTCTGAAAGTTTTGATAGACATGGTGGTGAAGGTTAGCTCTGAGAAAGCAGATTTCTGTCAGGGAGTCTAGGCTTGTCTTCTTCGAAACTCAGAAGAGTTCTGAATCTGTTCAAGATTAAAACAAACAAATTTTATCCACATTACATATTGTATTTGTCTATGGAGCACCTCTAAGCCCCACTAGATGCCCTCATGTCCCTAATTTGCAATTACTGTTTTCTGCTTTTCCTGTTTAAAGTCTCTGAAATAATGTAAAGGCTGTTTTGTAGCCTCCTAGGCTAATGTTTTATTAGCTTGAAACTGCTGGTATGTTACATGCAGTAAGAGCTGCTGAGTAAACCACTGTGAGATAATTTAAAAGCCTTTGGTTGGTAGAGGAGGTGAAAAGTGTGTAGTATCACAGTATCAATCATATCACCTTTATTGTACTCTGTGTTAAGTTTTGTTTTCGATGAAGCACAAGAGACCCAAAACGAGCTAACAATTATCCAATGTACATAAGCAAAGAACCAGGACCCAGAAGTGAACTAGGAAACAGTTATTTTTGAATATAGATTTATCCCATAAATTCCTAGACTTCTAATTGTGATCTAGTAAGCATCCTTGTCCTCAACTTTGGAAATGCATAGATTCTAGGGTCCCTGAGATGATTTAGGAGAGCTAAATGCCAATCAGAGGTAGAACGCCTGGAATTTTTAAGCTCCAGGCTACATGGCAGAGAGCTTAAAAACCACATTGCTGCATGACATATGGGCAAGTAGCATTCCAGATCAGCATTCTACTCTCTTCACTTCCTTTTTTACAGACCAAAAACCAAGGCAGATTTCTTTGTAAATTTGCCTTTCATTTGAGAAAAGCTCAGTAAACTCACTACGAGAGAGAGAGGAAAGAAAAAAGAAAAAAAAAAAAAAAAAAAACCACCAGGAAAGAGGTTGACAGATTTATTCTTTTTTTGAATGAAAAAACTTTGTAAAAAAATACCCACTTTAACTTTGAACATGGCAAAATCTTCTTTTGTCAAAGTTCAGTAATTAGTGAATACACTACTCAAGCAAGCTGTAATGCTTCATATGGGAATCAATCTTGAGAAATGCAGGAACTGATTTTATTTCAGATATATCAAAAACTTATCAATACCTATCTATCAATCTATGTAAGCATTAATGAAGAATAATAAACTTTTATTTTCTTCTTACTGAAGGGTTGTGACAAATTCCATGCAAATTTCACTATGCAAACAAATGTCTCTTTATCTGATATTACATACAGCCAGAAGACTGATAAACTTTCAACTATTTGAAATAATTTTTAATTATTTCTTGCCTTGTTACAAATTCTGTTTAAATGTCTGTCATGTCGCTTGTTGGTGACATTTTCAGGAGCAGTTTTGAAAACATGGTTTCATCAGTTTGGGATAAATTAAGAAAACCTGAATTTAGAGGCTGGACAACAAATATCTATGTTTTTACTAAATTACTGTTCAAAGGTGCAGCATTATGGGCAGTGAGACAAGAAATGAAAGCATCAATAATGTGACAATGCCAAAAGAGAAAATATGAGTCTTTTTTCTTCTTTTTTTTTCATCATCACACTTGTGGACAGAAAGACTATGAAGGCTGCCAAAAAACTTTCTTAGGTTTTTGAACCATGTTGTGCTGAATAATTACTCTGCAGAGGTTACATAACAGGTAAGGTTTGCATTTACTCTTTTGGGAACATAATTCAATTTTTTACATCTTTAAATAAATTGCTCTTATGTCTCTTCTGTTGCTTTTTGTTTTAAGGCTAAATTTATCAATACAAAGCTTAGTTCTAGTAAATAAAAAAGAAAGATTGCAGTGGCTTATCTTCCAAATCCTTATTTTAATATCGATTAAAAAAGATGAATATATGTTGAAGTTTTTTTGTATTCCTAACTACTTGATATTCTACTGTTCCTTTATTACAATATCATATGGCAAAGGTTTTTGTCCATTATAGGAAAGCTTTATTATAGTATTCTGTTTGCTAGTTTGGTTTTTAGCTACAATTCTTTAGGCAAGTTTTCATGCATTGTGAAAGGCATTAAGTACCTTAGTGCTTATTAGTATGTATCTGTAGTCAGAAACTGGTTCTGTGTAATGCTACAGTAAAGAAAAGGTATTTTAGCAGAAAACTGCTGGTATGGTACATGCCCTGGGATGTAGAATGAGAGTATAATACCTAATTTCAGAATCTATTTGCCTTTTCTTATGACAGATGTGAAAATGCTGTTAGCTAAAAATGTGAGGAAAACATTAGCCCAATGTAAAAGAAATAGCAGGCACTTCTCAATGTCACCCATTTTCATTTTAGGAAATTCAACAAATCAGTTGAGACAAAGTGCTTGACCATTCCCAAAGGGTAGCACTACATCAGTACTATATTTTTATCAGGCATATAAAGCAAAAACATTACAGGCAAAATTATGTATAAATACATACAATTAATTTTTCTATTTCTATATCTTAGCTTCCCAAGTACATCTTTTAAATACCCACATGCTGCTTGTGAATAGTAAACTTTGCAAGTCATAGGCAGAAAACTTATACATAATGAAACCATTCTTGCTTCATTCCATTTACTACCTACCTTTTAATTACTTATGAAAATTATCTTTAAAAAATCTGATGTCTTAGACAAAATGTCTCAGAAATCTTCAGGATCTGTGGGAGGACACCTTCAGTTATATTTTAATTCTAAGCTCAGTGCAATTTTACAGTATAATGAGGCAAACTGTAGTAAATAATGATAGGGTCATATAAATGTTAAGTGCTGTAAATATCTTAGATTAAGTAAAGCTTGATAATCATTGTCTGGAATTTTTTTTTCCTTTACATTCTTTCCACCTACTTTAGTTGTTCAAATTGACAAATACATTTCAATAATACACTTAATGATTAAAGTAACATGACCAGCATAGTAATTTCAAGAGTTCCCTATGTTTACATATGTGGCTAAAATGTTGATGCTCCTGCAGTGCTCTCTAAACTTTTCTTATTCAGTTTCTAATGCAGTTTCCCAAATATAAATACACTATTTTCATCAGAAGAATATCAATACAACTATTGAAATTCAGCTCCTGTGAGGCCTAGCATCTTTCAGACTTTCTGTGACTGACCTTAGGAAATAATGAAAGTGTGGTGAAAAAACATTGTTCTCAATAACATGAGCTAAAACAGCTCTCTAAGTCTTAGAGGCATGGGTTCTCGCTTTTTCTTTATGTATATATGTGTGTGTGTGTGTGCATGCACATCTGATAAGTTCCTACATCTTTCTTATCTGTTTCACTAATTTCAAACAACATTGCACTCTTCAGGTACCAAATTCATTTAAGCCAATCACCCCTGGAAATCTGTAACAGTGGAAATGTTTAATTAACAGTGTAAGTTTCCTCTCTCTTTTTTTCACTAGAATGTGTCAGGCCTGAGTCTCCATTATCTCAGTGCAGTTATCGATTTCATTGATTAGTCAATTCTCTCTTTTATTCCATTTCACAGCCACTAAAGAACAAGTACATAGACCTTGTTCTGATTCTGTTTCTTAACATTGTTTAGCGCAAGATCAAAGAACTTGCCTCAAGTCTGAATTTGAAGCACGCCAAGAAAATAACTGATGGAACCTATGTTCTATTTTATCTCATAGAATTGAAGAGAAATACACAAATAGAATGCAAATACTCTGCTGGCTGTTTCATAGATAGCATTCAATCATCAGTTGAAATTTCTACATCAGTTTAAATTTAATTTATACATATGTATCAGAAAAAATAATGGCTCTTCTGCTAACCTTGAAATGTAATATATTTTATTTACAGTTAATTATTTTCTTCTTTCCTCCCTTTTTTTTTTCCAGTGAAGAAGCCACTGATACATGACTTCACAAATGGTCCTTGAAGTTCCTGTATTAACATGTTTTATAACATACATAGGCAACTAGGGAAACACTCTGATTTCACAGTCAAAGCTTTAGGAAGTGTCAGTTGACTGTTTTTAACAGACTTTGAAAATGCTGCTAGCACTTCCTGACAATTTCAGTTTAGGTGCTGCTGCTCTGACTAATGGTGACTTTGTGATAACTTTAGCAATGTGCAGCCAGATACCCCCTAGCTGGTTTAGCCTTTTCATTAATAATTCTCCTTGGTCCTCCTCAACTTGGTGATGTTTCTCAGATCCAAGATTTATAAACCAGAAAATACCAATTGCAGTACAGTTCTATCATAGCTGAGGATCTGGTTTTCCTAGTCCTCAGACTAGATGTGTTGTGACTTCAACAACCTTTTCTTTCACTGAGGTCCAAGATCATTGCTTTGACCATCTGAACACTGTTTTCTTTTGGTCTACACAAACACACACATACACATATGCAATTTATATCGTAATCCCATCATTTGTGGTTTTTCTTTGTTTTGCTTTTGTTTTGGTTTTCCTTTGCTTCTCCAGACTTTTTGTCTACTGGAATCCTTATTCTTCTCTTTCGCTTACTATTCCAAATTTCTAAATGGCTGCATCAATCAATCATAGTCTGTGAGCCCTACTAGAGACAGAAGAGCTTTTTGACTGACCAGAGAGCCTTTTCATCGATCACTGTAGCTCATGATGCAGCAGCTTTCAATAGACAAAAAGAACAGCTCCAATGAAAATCCATTCTGGGCCATTACAACTATAGAAGAGAATCTACATTGTTACCCAGCAGTGCAGTCTACCGTGCCCACAGAAGATCTGAGAGTTTAGACAGAGCTGCCTAATGAATAGCCAAACATATGTCAGCCAAATCCGGATATCTTTCACAGGAACTGTAAATTACAACTCCTCACTACCAAGTAATCTTCTTGAAAAATTTCAAGTCATGGTTGCAAGCTTTGTAAAATAAGAGCTTCTAAATAATATGCATATGTTTCCTACAATTTAATTTATACATTTATATCAGAAAAATAATGACTCTGGACCATTCTGGCTAAAACATTTTCAGAACACTTTATGGTAAGATAGACAGCTAGGAAAATTAGTTAAGTTATAAGCAACTGAAAATGAAATCCTATAATAAGAAGCATCAGGAATCTTAAGAGTAGGCAGTACTAAAAATTCTCTCTAGCATCACTTAAATACTCATCAGAGATAACTACGAACTATGGTGGTGGCCTACAAATATCTCTGTGTTAAAAACCTGGAGAAATCAATCAGCAGCTTAAAAAGTACAAAATGAAAAGTTATATGTGAATGAGAGATCATTTTGCCAGAAATCAGTACTTTTTATGAGTCACAGTCATTCACTAATTCTGTCCTATTTTCTCTGTCATTGCACAATGCAGAATAACAACCCCCTTTTACTAAATTATTCCAAACTCTATGTTGGATACTTTTTCAGCTGTGATTTTAGGAAGTGTTTAGCGTAATAGATAAATAAGTAAATAGGTACCTTGCTGTATCAATAGCTCTAGCTCAATCTACAGCTCAAAGTATGCTGTAAAGTAGCATTTCTAATTAGTTAAGACAAAAAGATATTGTGTAAGTAAAATAATGTAATTAGGGACTCATTACATTTACAGAACCATTTATCACATCACTGAAATGTCAAAATATATTGTGTTTATTGTTTCAAGAGCATCTTTCTAGCTAAACTGTGTCTAGATGGTTTCTGAATATCTGAAGAGGGAGATTCCAAATTTCATGTGAACTCAAATACATTTTATCCAAATTATCTTGTTTTGGGAAATTAATATTTTTCATGTATGATTAGGTAAACTTGAGGTAGATCATTTTATGTACAGATCAGTGTTTGTGTGTGTGTGTTTGCTTGCCATGTGTATACATGTGTTCATTTTGGGGAATTTTGGTTGAAATTAAGATAAAGTTATACAGAGTTCTACAACAATAATTTATGTATCTCATATACAATTCAAGTAAAAACCTTCAGTTAAAATGTATCAAAGTAAAAAGTCCAGTAAAACTCCAAGTAATATCACTTTTATACATATTGACTGTCACTCTATATCTACATGCATATACTTTCATATATATGTGCACTAAAAATATTCTGTTGCTTGTATGTCACTGATGTTTCTCAGGGATTAGGAAGTCAGGATACTATGTAATAATTTGAACCCTTCAAAGCTAACGTTTAAAAGAGAAATAATAACCTCTAGTTCCTGCAAAAATAATTTTAAATATTCTGCCAATCTGTCCTGTCTCATATGTGAAGAGTCATTTTTTTGCTATTCTGCTTTAGGAAGGTAAATCTTTCACACTTGGATCAGCAGCACAAAAGCACATATGTTGATCATCTGATTCACAGTAAACCTGCATGAGCAACTGCCAACAACATACTAACCTCTAACAAACAGGTACATAGAATGCAGCTGGATGGGTTTCTGCCACATTTTTGTTTCAAATACTATTATGTTTGCAGTTGAAGTTATTCGAGTTAAAATTACATATGGAGTTTGACTATTAACCCTCATGTTTTGCCTTGCATTTTCTTTTCCTTTGGGGGATGTGATTTTCCTTATTTGCAAGTGTTTTTTTATATATAGAGAGGAGTACTTTGGGAAAAAATCCTTCAGCTGTTTGTTTTATGGGAATGTAGGATTTGAATCATGTAATTAACCTGAAGGACTGTAAAGCATGTTTAATCACCAGAATGGAAATCCAATAGCAAAATCTAAAATCTCATTCATATGCCTACTCCTTCATTTGAATGCTGTATGATTCAGGTTAAAATTCATAAACAAAAACTATGAATATATTAAGGAGGGCATATAGCCTTTAGAGTTTTCTTATTAGGTCTCAGCTAAGATTTATACTAAGGAAGAAATGTTGTTTCTATGGAAATACACCTACGTGAAACACACATTTATGTTATTAGTTTAAGAGGCCTAAGGCCTTAGATCTAGGGCAATCTGCAAGGGGAGAGTGAGACACAAACACAAAAAGAGTTTTCTCCAAAAGAGTAAAATCCATCCCTGTTCATCAAAGACAAGTAGAAAATGCTAGAGTAATAAGTGATTGCAGCTACCATTTTAAAAGTGGGGTTTTTTAACAACAATTTTCAATAAATACCATTTTGATATAAATATACTTTGAAGCCAGAATTTGCTCATAGCTATACCTATGTCCCACTCTAAGCAATGAGTTCCTAAAACAGATACCCCCAATTAAATCATTAATCTCTCTCACTGTTTCAGAAATGATAAGATTTATTAATGAAATTATTTATGAGAGTGTTGACACCATAATTTTGTTTATTTATTTATTACAAAGTTACCATAATCCTTGATTACTTATTTATATTAACAATTTTAGTGTAGCAGTGAACTGTTTTGTTTGGAAATTTTGTCTGTTTCTGACTATTTTCATTCATTTTTTTCTTTCATCATTAATTATATTGTCTCTTTCAAACATCAAAACATCAAACATCAAACATCAAAAATCAACTGAGAAGTCAGTCTTTAGCTAAATTTCAAAACCAGAAAATTCCTAGGAATTACATTTTTTTTAAAGTCATCCAAAACATGCTGTAAAGCATTTCTGCTAAATTTTCTTTATGAAGCTTTGACTGCTCATAGAATTATTATTCAAGGTTTGGCATTTTTTTTTCCTACCCTTATCACCAGACTAAGTGATTAACTTCAAAGATTTTATCCTTTAACACGAGTGAGTCATAAAGAACATTAATTAAATACTCGATTAAAAAACTGTTTTTTGAAAACATCACATAATAAAGAAACCATTTCCTTCTTTTTTCAAGTGATGTTGGACAATCTTATAGAAAACCATGGGGCTGAAGTATAGAGAGGGGGATGAACATTGCTTGTTTTGCAGAAAACACTTCTGTGAATTACTATCACAGAAACCCCCAGCTATTTGAATGTAAAGGTAAAGGACCTTTAACCAGGAAGAAAATGTAGTTCTTCCCTCCTGTAGTTCATGAAACCACTTCATCTATGAAATTACTTCAACATCAAGAGAACTACAAAAACATTAGCAAATTGCTTTTAATGCAGTGAAAAGTGGGAAATCTCTGCTAAAAAAAAAGTTATATAGCAGCATTTATTCTTACTTTTAACTAAGCAAGCTACACCAGTAAAATTCTGCTGCAGAAGCTTAAATTGCCTTTAATAGGGGTGCTTGACAGCTATGTCAGGGATCACCCTTTCTTCATGTAACTGAATGACATAGCTGTGTTGCTCAGAGTCAAAACGTATTTCTTGATTTCTTGATCTGACTGAGAAAAATAGAATTTTCTCCACCTGGATAAGGATGGCCAGATTCAAACCTTGGACAAATGTTTAAGAATTCAACAAAACAGAGTTATCTGAGTTTAAGACTTTTGATGAATTCTGAATGCACACAATATTGCGTGAAGGGTTTAATGTGCTGATATGTAGATGAATTTAGCTCACAAGATTGCAATCTTGCATTGACATGGTGTGACGAATCAACAAACACCTGTAAGGGAAAAAGGCTCAGAGATGGCTAAGGACAATGTGCTGATGAAGCTCAGGGAGGAATGTAGAGAGTGACTGACAGTTGCAAAGAAAGCTAAACTTATCTCAGCACAAAGGGGACTAGAAGCTGGCCTTTGTTTTAGACAAATGACTGTATCAGTTGCACAGATCAACTAGCTGTGTCAGTTGAGTGGAACAACTGGTTGTGTAATGGTTTCCCCTGAATAAATCAAAAGAGCATACATGTATTCCTGAGCTACCAGACCAGCATGGACCAAGTATACACATGGATCTGCGCAAAATAAAGTACAAAAATTTAAAAACCAACAAAATGGTCTTTGAAGAGAGAAATGGGTTTGAACTGCCTTCAACCCATGTATTCCTTTTTGGCACCCAGTATTTTGATGGTGAGCATATAGAAACTGTAATGGGAATCATGTTTGTATTCTGATACAGCTGTATGTTGGATCCAGCTGAATGTTATATTGTGCTTGTATTGTGATTGCACTACATTGCTGCATCTCTCTGCTACATCAAAATCTTGTGTAACATCAAAAATCTTCAAAAAAAGTGAATTTGGGATTAAACATTAAACTCTCCCCCTATGGGATATCTAAAACCTGGTCAGAGACTGTTAGACTCTGACACGTGGACTATGAGGACTGAGTATCTTTGGCATTTAAACCCAAAGTATGTAGGAAGACTCCTTAGATGCAAACTTATTATATGATTATGAATTTGTCTACCCTCTTTATCTCAGGAAATTATTCTAACAAAACAAAAGATTAAAATAATTTACACAAAAAATTACTCCATTTACAATGCAACAATACAACAGTGTAACTTACAATCCTTGGAGTTCAAGAGTATTTTCTACAATAAAGGTGAATATTTAAGGTGAGGGAAAGAAAAGCCAATTTTTTAGGCATTTTTGTCTTTTGTTTTGTTTTTTAAAGCTCTTAAGAGCTTAAAAAGTTATCAGGAAATTAAGAATTATTGTGAATACACGCCTGGAAAACAAGTTGACGTATATGATCTAAATTGAAAACTGGCTTTTCAAAATGGTCATTTAAACCCAAACTCTAAGACCCAAAATGTTTCTGAGAAATGTTTGGGTGTTGAGGGATACATATATTCTAATGAAACTCTGTTCCCAAGTTAGCTATACTTCTAAACAATGCTTGATTGTATATAAAATTTAGAAAGAAAAAAATTTAAAAGTCTCCTTTCCTTGGACTTCAGATTTCTTATAGATTGGAGTTTTCCTGTTTTTCATCATGGCTGGGTCTTGCTTGCTTACTTCTTTCATTAATCTTCTAGAATATCTCATTTTGCTTATTCAAAGTGGTGTATTATTTGCTGCTTGGCTTGGCACATTAAATATATATTCACTGTTATAATTCATGAGTTCTTTTTATTGTAAGATTAAAGTACTTCTAGAAGTGGACCTATGGCATATAGAGAATTTTGGAAGCATATTTGCAAAATTGGCATTAAAAATACCGAAATTATATTTTGAGAATGCATTTTATTTGCATTTTTTCTCTTCAGCACTCTACTATACAAATAATTTCCTCAAATTGTGATATATAGCAATCTCATACTGGCTGAGAATGAAACTTCCAAATTGAGTCTTCATCTGCTTTTGGTTTTGCTTTTGGATATCTCCTCCTAAGTTTCCCTTTTATTTTAGTCACCTGGTAAACTAATTCTTTTTAAATGTCTAAATTGACTCTAAAAGCAGTGTCAAGAAGTAGTCAATTTTCTGGAACTTCAGTGAGACTGGGACTTTTTAGAATTTCAATTGCCTTGAGTTAGGTTCTTCATCTCAATAACTAGGTATTCAACACATTGTCTGTAAAAGCAACTTAAGTTCTTATTTTAGAAAAAAAAAATTCATTTGACTAAGTACAAAATGTTTAAGTGAAAATTGGAAGCTTAAGTTAGAGAGATTCTGTACCTCATACAAATTTTTAGATCCCTAATTTCAGGAATTCTGCCACTGATAGAAAAGAGTAAAAGTAAATAGATCTGGCCTTAATACAGAACACTTTCTTACATATGTGACATGGTGAATCCACAAAAAAAAGTCTGCATATTTATGCACTTGTAATAACAACTTTGAAGCTCAATCCTCCCTGGACAGCATTCACATATGTGCAGAAAAAACAGCAATAAGTTTACCTATCTTACCTTTAATACAACTTAGCAACAACTTGAACATGTTTTGGTTTTTTTTTTTAAGTTTAAAGTGATACACTAGTTTCATGTTGCCAACACAAGACAAAGTTCCTTAGCCTGGGACTTGAAAAAATCTAGACATGGCATTGAGGTTCAGCTATGAGCGATTTGTAAAATACTGACTTTTAAATAAGCATAGAATTTACAGCTTGTCTTAAACTACTGAGGTTTCTTGCCTGCCTTCATATCTACTGTTCTCTGAAAGTCATAGAAAGACAAAAACCTTCATTTTTAAAGTCAGTTTCAGATTTCTACATTGTATAAAATTGTTCAAAAATATTGGATCATGTTAGCTTCTTAGACTAACTTCAGAGTCTCGGTGGGAAATTCACTTTCAGACTAAATTGAAATTAGTTGGAAACTTGATAGGTTTTTAAGCTTACAAGTGATATGAAAAAATCTGTATTGTTTATGACACTGTAGGAATTGAGTCTCTGAGAATTCTTCAGTCTCCTGGCCTTCTGAAAGTGCAAGATATTAAATCCCTGATGGAAAAATGTGATGGTTAAGATATTTTCCTGTAAGTGAAGGATATTTACGTCGGAGTGGGAAAAAATCTGAACATCGTGAAAACTAAAGCCCAGGTTCTTACTTTCACTTTGATTTAAATAGTTCATACATGTTCACAAAGTTTTATTAACAATTGAATGCTGCAAAAAATTTTGAAGTAGTTCACATTTATCAATTTTTACTTATAACTACTATGGGGAGCATCTTTACCAGCTTCTTCTCTTTCATTTTCCCCTTTTGTTAAGGGGAAAGGTTAAGACCTTGAAATGAAGTAAACCACCATTCTTATATCTTTTGAAAAATAGCATTTAGCAATTTTAATATGAATGAAGATGTGCTCTTCCTAGGGAGCTGAATGGTCTGTTTCTAAATGATTCTAGCTTCTGTTTACTGAGTCAGATCTTAATGACTAAATGCAGTGATACCTCATATTATAGTAGCTGTCTGTCCTGTCAACTAGCTAGCTTGTGCTGGGGATCTAATTTCTGACTAAAAAAGACAAAAAAAAAAATTACTCTGAAGTAAATGGTGATGATAGTCAGAACTTTTAAGTCTGGTTTTGAGATGTGTGAAGTATTTAGTACGAGATTTATGAAAATCCATTTTTTTCAAAAAAAGAAAAGTGTTCTGGGTTTTAGGTAAAACAGAAAACCAACCAAATAAACAGAAAAAAAAAAAAAAAAAAAGAGAAAGAGAAAGAAAAAATCTAGAAAACACCCAGTGGACTTCTGTCAAATGCCTTTATCTTGTCACATTCCATTTTTCCAATATTAGCACAGGCGATGTCATCCATGTATACCTTCAATGTCAGGTATTGCAGCACAAGTATGAAAGGCTGCAATATATGTCATATCCTGAGTACTTTCTGAAACATATTAGAACTTAGAGAACCTTAAAAATATTTCTAAAATTTCCAAGAAGTGGAATTTTCCAAGAAGTGTTCATTATAGCACAAAGAAGGCCCAAGCTCTTGTCACCATATGCCCCAGGTTGCCCTGTTCCAGGGAGCATTGGGAAGGTCACTTCAAGGAGAAATAAGGTAATTTTTGTTCTGACTGCAGCTTTGATCAGAGTTGTTCAAAATTGCAAAATCACAAAATAAATAGGTAAATAAATAAATAAAGTGGGCTACATTACAGAGAACTCCTGTCATGGAAACCACCACGGTCATGTGTCATGATGATCACAGCATCCTGTTCAGTATCAAGACAGAAAAGGTTTGTAGGACAGAATGGTATGTAGGGTAGGTACCAAGCTTGGGATTAACCAAAGTGGTATGCAAAGTAGTCAGGGATGTGCAACATACTACAGTAAGTGTATCGCTAATATGTTTAAGTGTTTAAGCATAATTTCAAAGAATTTTCTCATACAATTTTCAAAAACATTTTATTGTGCCACAGAGAATTATTCTTCCTTAAAGCAGAATAAATCAGAAATCACTTAAATTTTTTCTTTTTGTTTTGCATAAGGGAGAGAAAATACTCCTATTAAATTGCAACCTGGTATTTAGAGGTCCTAGCTGTGTCCTACTTTTTCCCTTTTTATAACATGTATTTAAACTACGTGTAGTTAATGCAGTCAATGTGTAACTCAATGTAAACTACTGGTATTGCTGTGAGTAATGAAGAATCCTAATCTAGTAATATTTTATAGATGTTTTTTTCATGTAGATTTAAACAGAAGATTAGTCAACCTTGGAAACAAGATAGAGACAAATACATTCTTACCAGAAAGAACATCTTGAGCTCTCATAAAACTAGTAGATGAAGATTATAGAATGGTTCTATACAATTCTATTAAACATCCAAAGTGAAACAAACTTGAAAGGTTTCTCCTCTACTTTCTCACTTTTGCAAGTCCTTTTTCTTTTCCGCTGCTAAGATGAATGACAGAAATAAAGAAAATGAATGAAAACGTAATAATGTACCAATACTTCAGGGAAGAAAATGAAAAAAAAATCATACCAGAAACATGACTGTTATTTTCAAATTAGTATTTTGGAGTAATCATTCTAATTATTTTTTTCCTGGAACTTGTACCTCATTTCTTTACAATTCATAACTGTGAAATCATTAGTTTAATGTTACTTTTAATCAAGGCTGAGAAATTTATCTTTTAGAAAAAATATTTCTTAATTTACTTCATAGTATTAGAAGTCCGATGACATGGTAGTTGAGAATTTGAAAACTGAAATTACACCAGATTGTACTGGGTTTGGATGGGATAGAGTTAATTTTCTTCAAAGTAGCTGGTATGGTGCTATGTTTTAGATTTGTGACCAAAACAGTGTTGATTACACATCCATATTTTAGCTGTTGCTGAGCAGTGCTTACATAGTGTCAAGGACTTTTCTGCTTCCCACGCTGCCCTGCCAATCCAATATCCCAATTGACCAAAGGGGTATTGCATACCATATGGCACTGTGCTCAGTAATAAAGCTGGGGAAGAAGGAAGAAGGGGAACATTCTGGGTTATGGTGTTTGTCTTCCCAAGTAAACGTTATGCGTGATGGAGCCCTGCTTTCCTGGAGATGGCTGAACACCTGCCTGCCGATGGGAAGTAGTAAATTAATTCCTCGTTTTGCTTTGCTTGCATGTACAGCTTTTGCTTTCCCTATTAAACTGTCTTTATCTCAACCCACAAGTTTTCTCACTTTTACTCTTCCGACTCTGTTCCCCATTCCACTTTGAGGGGAGTGAGGAAATGGTTGTGTCATGTTTAGCTGCCTGCCTGGGTTAACCCACAACATTGATGTTACTAAAGACTTGTTAAATAGTGTAAGTTAGTTGAGAGTTATGTTAGTATAAAATTGATGAGAGCTCCCTTATTTACATAGAATTCATTACTAATTTTTAGTTTGCTCTGGGCGTCTTTCTTATTGACTTTCTGACAGTGTAAGATAACAGATGTCTTGAAAATACAGGAACAAGATAATACTAGAGGACCCAGGACTGCACACATCAATGATTAATCGGTGATAAAAGAATTGTGTAACAACAATTATGTGAAGCTCTCCACAACTGCTAGCATAGGGAGAGCTGTCTTTGAACTAAGGCTTCATAAAACTATGTAAGGCTACAACAAAAATAACTAGTTATACTGTTTCAGAATCCACTATACACAATTGATCACTGTGATATCCTGTACTGTACTGTTGCATATGCAAATATTACATTATTGTCATTAAAGAGAATTGTATTTTAGTACTTGATCTAAGATCTTGTTAATTGTATTCATTGGTTATCCACCTTTAAGGTCCTTCTGTTTGATTTGGACACCACGGTGTAAGGTAAAATTCTGCCATCAGCTCCAGACATTTGACCACATTTAGAAAAGTTTTTCTTTCTTACTGTATATGCAATATATTCTGCAAATTGCAGTGATTTTTTTTTCACCTTAATACTAAAAATTTTATGGCCAAAATTTCTATTTTTGTTCTAATTATTTTTTTGTTTTAAAATAATGTCATAACTTTAAACAAAGAACAAAAAAAAAGAGATAAATATATGATACAGATGTAAAAAATCCTGTTATAAATTAAATATGAAATAACACTTTTCCCCAAAGTGAATATCTGATTATTGAACTGTATTATTAGAGGCCTGTGCTGTACTAAGCGATAAATAAGAATTATCAGTTACTTTAGATTTCCAATAGGTAAAGGCATAAGATCAACTGGGAAACCTCTTTCTTTTTAAAATAATTTGAGATTACAGATGTGTTTACATTTTGTTTTTAGTTTTGAATACCACATAACTCATCCAAACAGATGATGTGGATGTTTACATAGAAGAGAGAAATGTAGATGAGTCTTCTGTTTTAGGGGAATTCAATTTAATTCCTGACTTACTCCAAGTGTATGCCCGTAAATCCTTTTACAGCAGTGGAGGAGGATTTGGTCTGTTTTTTGAAATTCCATTCTGAACCTGGGAAAGTTTCCAAATTAAGTTTAGAGGTTGCCTAAACCTCTTTAAAGAAATAAGTTTCAACAAAAGACTATTTTCTCATTAAAAAAAATATTTTAGTGAGAGAAAAAAACCAGAATTACTAATCATACCTCAGCAGATGACAAAACTGACAGAGGATGTTAACTACATTAAAGCATAATAATATCCTTAATTTAGAACCTGCCTTTATTGTCCATATGAAACAAATTTTTAAAAATTCAGATTATGAGCTAATTCCTATTTTTTTTTCAGGATCATTCATTTTACACTCTCCCTTTTTCTTTCTTTCTTTGTTTCTTTTTCTTTCTTTCTTTCTTTCTTTCTTTCTTTCTTTCTTTCTTTCTTTCTTTCTTTTTCTTTCTTTCTTTCTTTCTTTCTTTCTTTCTTTCTTTCTTTTTCTTTCTTTCTTTCTTTCTTTCTTTCTTTCTTTCTTTCTTTCTTTCTTTCTTTCTTTCTTTCTTTCTTTCTTTCTTTCTGTTATTGTTAAATTATAATATTGTGTACATATAATTCCAGGGGGGAATGTATCTGTTTGTGTAAAACACTGTTTTAAAATGCTCAATAGGAAATAGAATTCTTCTTGTTTCTAATAGGCATCAGGTTATCTTCTTTTTAGTCAGAGAATAAGTAGAACATAAGTGTTTGCAATAACATATATTTAAAGCAAGATCTAATTTAGGTAACTGTGCAGAAACTTCTAACATTAAATATACTAAGTCTATTCTAACTTCTCTGTGGTTTGAGTCACAATAGAAGAAAGCAGAAAATTGGTTAAATATACTGAGAAAACTCTGAGTAGTTTTTCTAATAAAGGAATGTTCCCACTACTACATCATATATATTCTGTGGATTTCTTCTCTTTCTTTTTTTTTTTAATATGGGGAGAAGGCGGTAAGCTTTAATTACAAAGAATCTCTTCTTTTCTTTGTGTCTACTTGGAGTCACTTCTGTGACATCAAGATGAGGTGTTCTGACAATGATTGTGATGTCAGAGGACTATGACTTCAACTGGAGGAATAAAAGCAGATGAATTCTTATGAAATAAACCTCTGCTTCCATAAAAACGTCTTTGTTAATAAGAAACAAGGAAAGAAAAGAGAGAGATGTGACATATTTAGGCTGATATTTTTCCCCTAAACAGAATGCCCTTTAACATTCAAGATGTATCCCAAACGTGCTGATTTCTATAACCTTTTCGTGTAACACTTAACCCATTACAGACTTAATAATTTTTTAAAGGAGCCTTCAGATATTCCTACTGTGACATTCCTATTATGACAGCTACAACTTTCATATTCACTATGCCCACATAAACGTCTTCTGTATAAAGTCAATTGGGAAGTAATACCATAACCATGCTCTGTGATCTCATCATTCATCCCTCCAGCTACTGCGTTGTTCAATGCCTAGAGCTATAGGTGTAATTAAATACCTAACTAGAAGGTAGCTGAAGTCATAACATGGAAACACAAAGATGTGATTTCTCTGTATTTTTATTTGCATCTGCATTAGACTCACATTTCACATTTGGATATAAACACATTAAATATTCAACCTTAATTCAGCTTAAAATACTTATCAACTGTATGACTATGAATTATTATAATACAGTATAATATAATATAATATAATATAATATAATATAATATAATATAATATAATATAATATAAAACATAACATGACATAACATAACATAATAATATAATATAATATAATAAATGTAGAAAATCCGTTTGTGAAAAGATTATATAAAAACAGTTCATGGGGGGGGAACGCAAACCAACCCCCCCCACCAAAAAAAAAAAAACAACAACAACCCAAAACACAAGAAACCCAGAAGAAACTTCACTGGTTCAACAGTGTAGCACTTATACAGCCCCTCCCCCACTGTTAATACCCTGATAAAATATGCATCATTTTCAATACAAGACTTACATCATCTCTGAGCTGCTTTGGACAAAAATTAAATTCAAATAACTTGAGGCAGACACACAAATTTCCAAGTCAACAATCCCTTCTCTTCACGAAACTTGAAGTCTCGTCACTGATCTCAACTGTAGCAGCAAAGTATGCTAGGGAAAGAACTGATTTCTCAGGTAAGTAGGTTGGTAGCTATGGTGGGTTTGATCTTGGTTGCTGCCAGACCTCCACCCAGTTGCTTTCTCAGTCACCCTCCTTAACAGGACAGGGAGAGAAAAATAAGATGGAAAAGCTTGTGGGTCGAGATAAGGACAGAGAGATCACTTACCAATTACCATCACAGGCAAAACAGACTCAACTTGGGAAAGAGCAATATAATTTATTGTTAATTAAAAATAGAGTAGGATAGTGAGAAACAAAGACAAAAATAAGAACACTTTCCCTTGTCCCTATGCCCTTTTTCCCAGGCTCAGATTCACTCCCTCATTCCGAACTCCTCTACCTCCTCCCACCCCACCCCTCAAGTGGTGCAAGGGGGATGGGGAATGAGGGTTGTGGTCAAAACAGTTTGGTTCTGTTGCTCCTTCTTCTTCACGCTCTTCCTCTGCTCCAGCGGGGGATTCCTCCCATGGGAGACAGTCCTTCACGAACTTCTCCAACAAGCATCATTCCCATGGGCTGCAGTTCTTCAAGAACTGCTCCAGCGTGGGTCCTTACCATGAGGTACAGTGTTTCAGGAATGGACTGCTCCAGTGTGGATCCCTCACGGGGTCACAGGTTCTGCCAGAAAACCTGTTCCTGCATGGGCTCCTCTCCATGGGCATGGTCCCTGCCAGGAGCCTGCTCTGGTATGGGGTCTCCATGGGCTGCAGCTTCCTTCAGAGCATATCCATCTATGCTGGCATAAGGTCCTCCACAGGCTGCAGTGTGGATATCTACTCCAACATGGTCCTCTCCATGGGCTGCGTGGGGATAACCTGCTTCGCCGTAGTCTTTGCGTGGGCTGCAAGGGAAACTTTGCGCCTGAAGCATCTCCTCCCCATGCTTCTTCTCTGACCATGGTGTCTGCAGGATTGTTTCAAATTTATCATTCCTCTCTCTCACAGCTGCTGTGTAGCATTTTTTTGCCCTTTCTTAAATACATTTTCCAGGAGGCGCTACCATCTTGGCTGAGGGGCTCAACTGTGTCCCATGGTGGGTCTGCTGGAGCCATCTGGAACCAACTATGTGTAGCACGGGACAGCTCTTGGCCTCTCCTCACAGACGCCACCCATGTAGCCCCCTTCACTGACAAAACCTTGTTAAGTAAATACAATACCTGTAGCCTACCTGCTGAGATAAGAAAATATAGTGAAGTTTCTTAGCAGTATAAAAATAACTTTATAATTTCTTGTTTAATATTTATTGCTGTGAAATATTTCTACTATTTTCGCTACTTTTTTTTTTTTTTTTTTGTAATGGATGTTTTCTTGCTACAAATAAAATGAGATTCACCATTTCCCCTGGTGAGATGTAAACTCCTCCGTGCTACTTCGAAAACTGTTTTTAATCTCCCTTGCTGATTTGAACACTCTAATTATGGTAGCTTTGAATGTGACAGTATCTTTTTCATAAGACTGACATCAGTGGGATGAAAGTAGTGAGAAGTAAGGAATTCAGATGAGGAAGTGATACAAAAACAACTAGGCTCATCAAGAGTTGTACATGTGAAAATCGTCAATAAAAGGAAAAGTAATAACCAACAGGCAGAGGTAACACACTTTGGCAGTATCTGAGATATGAAAGGAAAAGAAAAGCAAAGGTGGCAATGGTGTTGCAGAGTCTGAGAGTGATGCTGTTTGAATAATGAAATATTTTGATTCACTTCCAAAGCTGAAAGATGAGACAAAAAATAATCTAGGTCCACGTCTTTCTTATACACTAGGACATAAGATAGTAAAGCCTATGGTCGAGGCCCTGTTCATTGCAATACATCAACTGATTTTATCTTCAGTAACATTAAAAAGCAAGTTAAAAAATACTAGTTCCAAGTCAAATGAAACTTTCTTTTCTGAATTCAGAATAAAAGGAAAGAAAAAAGGTGCGAAGAAGATGGAGCCAGGCTCTTTTCAGGGGTGGACAGTGACAGGACCAGAGGCAACAGGCACAAACTGAAACACAGGAGGTTCCCTCTAAATATCAGGAAACACTTTTTTTACTGGGACAGGTTGGAGGTCCTGGAGATCTTTAAAAGCTGTCTGGACATGGTGCAGGGCAACCTGCTATAGGTGAACCTGCTTGAGCAGGAGGTTGAACAAGAGGACCTCCAGAGGTCCCCTCCAACTTCAACCAGCCTGTGATTTTGTGATTGCTGTCCTTGTCCAGACTCCCCCAGGACTCTCTCCATCCTGCCCATGACCCAGGACCCCTCCTTTCAGTCAACCAGGTTCATCATCCCCTGCTCCAGCAATGCCACTACGGCTGGCCTCCAGCTCCCCACAGCCGTGCCCTGCCCAGCCATGGGCCCTCCAAGCAGGGCCCACTTGCAGGTGCACGTCTTAGCCTGGCCGCGCAGCATCCCTGTCCCCAGTGCCCAAGGCTGAGGCTGCCCCAGTGCCCTTTGGCTAACCTGCTGGGCCAGTGGGACGGGTCCTGGTGTCCAGGCCCTGCCCTGCCCTACCCTCCTGGGGACCCCCGCTGCCTCCTGGCCCCAGGGAGACACCAGCCTGTGCTGTGCCTGACAACTCATGCCACTGAATTCTCTTTTCAAGGGATAGCGACAGTTCAGCTCTGCCCCTGAAGTTTGTTTGTTTGTTTGTTTGTTTTATTTTAATTTATGAAATTTTGCAATCTGCAAGTTATCAGGAGAGCCATAGCTATCACCCTAGTTTTAATAATTCCTTTTTCTGATTGTGATTTTTCAGTATTTTTGTTACAGCTTTCATTTGAAATTATCACTAACAGAAAAAATAAAAAGTATTACTTGTGCATCATATTTATCAATCCATACAGCTTTTGGTTAAATGTTTGTGTTTGTTTCACTGTGTAATGTAATGCATGCCCTGAAAACTCCAGCTTCACAGAGAAAAAATGAACTTATTCCCTTGTACACAGTAGGAGCCAAATGAGTATGTTAGCAGTGCAAATCTAAGTGATAACTTTTCGTCAGTAACTGCAAACAAATGGTTTCTTTCATTTCAAGTCAGATATAATCTGTGTTCCCACAGTGAGAATAAGGGTAATCAAGAAATATTTTCTAAGTTAATTTCATGCAAAAAACAGAACTGTGATAAACATTTAATAAGACAGAACACAGAACTTTTTGAATTTCATGAAGCTGCCAGCAATTTTTATCGTAAGATTTTAAAATGTGTGACCCGGACACAAACCGCCCTCATCTACCCAGGATCTCTGTGGGAATACCATACTGAGCACAGGAGTGTTAAACAAAAAGTACCATTGTGGGGCCATCAAGCTTCTACAGAAAGGTTATTGTGTTCATAGTAGTCAAAGCACAGCATATCTCAAAGATGTTGAATTTAGCCCAAACCATCACTTATCTTATAATGAAATATGGAAAATTATCTCAGATCTTTTGTGATAGATCTTCTTGAGCCCAAATAAGTCATTTGTGGTATCCTCACTATTAAATGGGTAGTTATAATGATGTTGCATAGGGACAAATCCTGTTCTAATCCTTGATGCCCAAGAAGACAAGTGTCAACACAATCTAAACTGATTTGCACTTAGTCGTGTAATGTAAACTGAACAAACTCAGAGTGGTGAGGTTCCTCCTACAGAGTTCATAGACCTATCCTGGCAAATTTTCAGGGCAGCACAAGAAGAAAAATTGTTTCTTGACTCATTGCTTTGTCCTCGTATGCAATTACCTCATCTGATTACCTCATAACACTATCTTATCTTGCTTGCACATCCATGAGATGTTAATGGTTTTTAAATGACAGAAACTTTTATTTCAGTCATGCTTTATTTAAAAGGTCATTTTCAGTGTTTTATGGTTTCCTCTGTTCTCTGTTATTTGTCATTTTCTCTCAGAAACCTAAATCGGTTTTTCCTGCAAATACCAATTTTTTCATATAGAAATTATTGATCTTAACCTTACAAACCTCATTTAATCAATGTGATTACTCTGGAGAACCCAATAGTGCACAACAAAGTAGATTGAGTTTGTGGGGGGTGGTGGTGGGGAAGTGTAAAGGCAACCAATACAGTTCCAGTTTTGTGCATGAAAATTTCCCTGTAATTGAAAGAGAAATGCCAAACTTTTATAAGTTTTACAAGTCTGCTAATTAAGCATTATTCATGTGGTCATTAGGTCTCTTTAGAATGTCTTTTATTTTAGACTTGAATATCTTATTCTCTTAATTCATAGAACACTAACAAAAGTTAGTGAAAATTATCATTTTAACTATTACCTATTGGCAACAGATTTGTCGGTTAGCTATGCACTTTTAACTCTGAAATTTTGATTAGCCTTTTTTTGCCTTAATTTGATTATAACTTCCTTGTCCTCAGTGCCACTGTCAGGTAACTCCTCAGGCTCATTTATGCCTTACCTGACTGCATACTGTGGATGGATGATTTGCAGATCAGATGGGATATCTAGAGGGTCAAGCGTTATCTCAGAGATTACATAGCACCACGTAAAGCCCCTTCTAATAGCTCTCCAATGCCAAATGCAACTTTCATATCACACAACACAGCTGCATAGCCCCGGCCAGAGGCCCAGCTAGCTGTTGCCCTTCAGTATTCACACCTATGCTACTGCAGCAGTCATTCATGAAAAGCTGAAATCTCTAATTTTGGGGAAGGAAAAAGAGGATGACAACTCACCACACTGAAAGAAACGGTCTTGAGGTTTTCCGCAGGATGACCAGTGCCCTACCTTGTGGTGGGTTAGCCTTGGCACACAGCCAAATGGTCACTCCCTCCCTCTCCTCGGCAGGACAGGGGAGAAAATAGGACGAAGCAGCTCATGGGTAGAGATGAAGACAGGGAAATCACTTAGCAATTACCATCACAGGCAAAACAGACTCGACTTGGAGAAAATTAATTTAATTTATTGTCAATTAAAATGTATTTAGTTAGTGAGAAACAAAGACAAAAAAAGTGTAGTTAATATCTCAGACTTGTGCCCCCTTCTGTGATTCCCATTGCCCGCAATTAAGTGAACCAGAACCAGCTTAACAGTCACTCTGTTCCTGCTTCCAAGACAATGTCAAGGGAAAGAGGTGTTCCTTTAGAGAGGTCCTGACTCACTCCAAGGGCAGTTTACCAAGAAAGAGCAGCTCCTTTCTCTTCTGGAAGAAATAAAATCCTGACAGGTAATTGCTACCTGCTCCTAAGGGGAGGAGATAACTAGAAGAAGTATTAGATGGCAGAAGACCCTAACAGCTATCTGATGCTAAGTTTGAATTAATGCACCAAGACAACTCTGGATTAACATTCTCTGAACATTTCCTACAGAAATTAAAAACTACCCTCTTTGAAATAAGTTTCCTTGTATTTATATGCATATGCATTATGCAATAGGATTTGTACTGTGGAGTAGGGAAAAGGTAGACTCATGGAAAAATCGTATTACAATGTTCACAAGAAAGTTCTTGCTTTTTTATCTGAAATACAAACTTAATGTACTTTGAGGTGCTTTAGTGACTTATTTTTCTTTCATATAAACATATAAACAGCACACATTTACTGCTCTCAGAAGCACATCATGCTGTCTGAAATGATCAATATTTGATTTTAAGCCGAAGCCTAAAGATTATTATTCTTAGTGGATCAAGACCTTCAATGCATGAAGATACATTACACTAATGATAATAAAAAGGTTTAACACTTTATATTCTATAGCGAACAATCAGATTAAAACTAGAAAATCATCTAAAATTGAGTAAAAAAAAATCAGGAAGGGATTCTAATATGTCTTAAACAAATTAAGGAGACTCATGTCCTACAAACTTTCAAAGACTTTAATGATTTTACATCATCATGGAGCTTTTTGAAATTTGCATGCTTAAAAATAATTTATAACTTTTACATCTATACATATATAGTAGCACTTGTTAAAAAAGGGTTAATTTTATTGATTGTATGGAAAGTAGTTGAAGTTCACATATGATAAAGGAAACAATTCATAAACATTGATGATACTCCTTGGTGATAACACTTCAGTTCTGTACATTTAGAGTGGCACTTGATAGTTTGCTATTTATAACAGTTTTAGCTGACCTAGTCTCAGCATACTCCTTGGTAATTCCATGATAACATGCTGTATCATGCAGGCATGTTTTCTTTGCAGTTGCTGACTGTATTTACAAAGAGGAAAACAGCTCTCAAGTAAGCAACCCTTCAATATTATTGAGTTATATGTATCTTTTGGAACAACCATTGCTGAAATTTGAGCACTCATATCACAGCTCTTGGTAAGGGCAGGTAGCTTAAGCAAAATTGCACAGAAAACCGAGTTCAATTTTAAAATACTTCAGTTTCTGTTACAGTCAACTTACTGACTCCAAGAATCAGGAGCCTCCAGTTCAATCATCTCTATGAACTATTTTCTATCTCTGGAGCAAACTCAAACCTCAGTCACATCCTTGCATCTCTAATGGCTTTACAAATGCAATTATGAGAGATATTTAAAGACGTTTGCAGCATGGCCAACATACAGCAAAATGAATGTTCCAAAACAATGTTGTCTAGGAACAAGACATGCCATACAACTCTGAGGTCTTCTCTCTGCATGGGAAAACATAAAGTATTTTCAGGACACTAGTAGAAATATTCTGTAAAACATATATTCACAGAGCCACAAACCCAAGTCAGACAAAAGCATAGGACTAGCTCCTTGTTGCATCCTGGTAGACATAACTAATGGACTCAATCTGCTGTGACTTAGGTGTCCAAAATAGAGACATCTGACTATGAACCTGTGCCTTTAATGAATAATGAATAACCTCTAAGAGATGATTCAACTGATTTCTATTAGGCACCTGATTTAGGATTAGATTTATTTTTTAGGCACTTTATCTCTTTCCACTGAATAGAAAGGAAGGTTAGATTGGCTAGCTGCCAGTTAGATATTAAACTCAGAAACATATAAAGTTAGGTAAAATGAATCCTGCACAGTTTGTCTGCACAGATAATTTCAGCTTAACTGTAAGTTAGTGGGAAAGTTTTTTTTTCTTCTCAACTCCATGTATTTTCTGAAAATCCAAAATTCCTTATTCTGAGCAGAATTAATCTTTTTGGCTGTGACATTACTTAAAAACAACTTACTTTTCAGAATGTCACAAGGAAGAAAAAGCCCAGTAAGTGACCTACAACCAAGAAAACAAAGCCATTCTGAAAACTGTAGTGCGATTCCTCAGCCCTTAGAAAACCTCTGCAAATATCATAGTGATAAAGATACTGCATCATTCATATAAATATGTATATTTCCACATTTGTAAACATTAACATATATTTAGCTGAAAATGGAAAATATTTTACTTTTTTTAGGGCATTTCTGGCAGTGTTAATTTATGTCTGAGTGTGAAGGAAATCTTCCCTGCCCTTCTTCCCTCTGATTTCCTATATATACTCTGTTATCTTTAGCTGAGAACCTCAATAATAATAACTCTCTCTTAATTATGAAATTGTTATATGAAGTGCACATAATGCAGAGGAATTATTTTACTCGTTAGCAGCTAGAAATCTTGCAATGGTTTGTAAGCACTGGCTTTACCGAAAGAAAGGTAGGTCATGAGGTGAATTTCTGCTTTAAGAGGATTTTATTTTCTTTTACTTTTTTTAAAAGGAAATTGGACTTTTCCATATCTGAGGTTTATTACAAAGCTTTCTCAGGTTTTGAACAAGTCATACTTTTTGTTTTTTTTCCTTTTTTTTCTGGAACAAAATAAAAAGATTTACATGCTTTGAAGGTAAAATAGAGTCTCTATGGATGAAAATGCAAATGCCTGAAGGATCCCGTGCATATTAAAAACATTGTTTGACTAAAGAACAATTGTTTGACATTTTTAGGTAGATTTTGAGAGAACAAAAAAAAGAAATATCACCCCATGGCCCTTGGGGGGGGGGCAGGAATGTCTTTTATCAGTTTTTTTTTTCAAGGCATGAGTCTAAATAAGAGCCAGAACAATGTCAAGATATTTTTGTCAGAAATTAAGAACTGTACCTGAACAAAAAGTTTTACTTCATTTAGATAGAAAAGAAAATGAGTTTAATTATGCACATATCTATATCACTATTTCTGTCTTCTCCTATACTATTTATTCAAGAGGTCTAAGAGGATGATCTAAATGATCTAAGGTGAAGACAAAATAGGCATTTTCTTCAGTGCTTTAGTAGATACAAGAAAAAAATCTTGGAAATTAACCCCATATTTAAGCCATTTTTGTTTGTGTTTTGCTTTAGCTTATTTTATATTTCTGTTCTGGAGCATGCAATAGTTCACCAGTAGAATTACACTGATGAGAGAATATGAATTCACCGACAATGTGTCTTTATGTTGGAACATGCTCAGAATGTGCATCTATGACCTGATGAATGCTCACCCTGCAGTTTATTATGTATTTTTTAATTCTGTTGGGTTTTGTTGCTGTTGTTGTTGTTTGGCTGGATTTGTTTGGTTTTGTTTTTAATAGAAAAGCTTAGTAGACAGTCTGATTTAAATGGCTCAGGGCACCGTGCACCATATGGTACATTGATTGTGTGTATCATACTATGGCATGGCACCCATTTTAATGTCACAACTACACTCAAACTGTAGAAGGTGTAGTGAATAAGAAAAGTGCAAGATCTTAGACACCTGCCTTACAAATGCATGCCTACTTTTATTTATATCTATATCTATGAATCACTATCCATTCGGCATTGTGCTAAGCATAGATTTCTACAGCTGAATTATACTCAAAAACTTATTACTTAAAATAAAAAATATGAGCTAACTCATAGCAGTGTATGTTACATATCCGTACTATTGCAGGCCAGTTTCTGGTGATCAACAATCGGGCAGTGAATCACTGGTCAAATATGTATCCAGGGTCATTTGAAGTACTCTTATGATTTCCTTCCAAGCCTTCTATTGATGCTCGATAATGACATGGCTGTCCTGTAAGTCCTATCTCATGTCTGTCAACCACATGTGCATATCTTGAATCCTTTAGGGCATGTGATGTGATCAAATAAAACCAGATGACTATGTTTAGGCAATTAATTCCCACACTCATTTTTCCTATGTAGTCCTAACTTGAGGCTGCTGTCAATGTAATAATAAGAGTGCAGACAAAGTATTTAATGAATATGTATTTTGTCACAAATTACCATGTCTGTATTGGTTATCACACAGAGCTTGACCAAGTTTCTTCTTCATTTTTAAAATTGTGAATAAACATCATCCTGAGAATCAAACAACAAATAAAAATCCTCAAACTACATCAGAAAAAAAAAGTGCAATACCCCAGTGAAAATGGCACCTAAATTAAAACAAACAAACAAACAAAACACTTACAGTGGTAATGCAATTTCTAATTGGAAAAGTTCCTTCTAGATATAAATATTATATATACGTATATGTTTATTTTATGCATATATGTGTATATAATGTTTATTTTTATATATAAGCACATGATATAGATGTAAACATAAGACAAAAAAAGTAAAAGTCTCAAAGATAAAGACCAAAGAAACTCTGTTCATCAGGAATTGTTTATCCTTTATTAGTGATTCTTTATGGCCAAAAGATCACTATTATGCCTTTTGCATGCTTACTAGTTCTTTAGAAATTTTATTTACCTTAGAAAAATCTTTTTTTTCTTTTTTATTAATTCATAATTTCTCTTCACTGTAATACCCTCAGTTCTGTTGTTTGGGTTTGGGGTTTTTTTTAAGATTTCTAATTTAAATGTTTGTTTCTCTAAGGAAAGCAAGGGGGCAAGAGAAACTAAGCATATTTTTCACCACATCTCCATAATTATACATCTAATATTATATTTAAAACACTTAATATCTTTGTGCTATATTTTGAAGTGGCTACCAGCATCATTTTTGAGTAATTTTCTTCAATTAAAGCTTTCAGTACTTAGAGAGATACTTAGAAATTATGCATACATCTATATAAGTTGATGTTTCAATTTACTTCAATTATTACTTCTTATTAGATTCTTATACATACCCATATCACTTTAAACTAGACCCTCTGCTGTCTTTATACTTATAGAGATCATTCAACCACATTCATTCTTTCAATCAACCTCTCACTTTGACTTCTTATTCTACACATAAATCTCGAGTTTAATTACTTTAACTAGACTTCCATGCTGAGGAGCAAAATCAGCTTCCTTTGCAGCTCCAAGAACAACCCACTGGCCATACAGCCTGCTGATATTTATTGTGTGTTGACAGTGATGGCACTTGATCTAATTTGAAATAAATAATTTGTTTCTTTTAGCAAGAACTTTGAGTCTCTGCATGCAGCATGAATCTAGTGACTGTTTGTAACAGAGCTGGGCTTTGATAATAGGACTAATTTTTCAAATATTTTAAAGAAGTGAGCATCTGATCAGCAAATATTGAAGTGAAACAGTTTACTTTCATACAACAGATTCTCTTTGCAGAATTACAAGATTATGTTCAAGGGTACCATATAGATCATTACCAGTAACTTATATATTTTTAGTAAATGAATCAAAGTATTAACCACCAGGATGCAACTTATTTTAGTTGCTGTAAAAATAATGTGCCCAGAATTCCAACTAATCTGAAGACTATGTATGTACTTTTATAATCTTTTATATACATATGATTTCATGACAAGACAGACTTTAAAGAGCAGAAAAATTGATTATCTTTACCAACACTCAAGATTTTAAATTCAAAAGCAAAAATAATTGACATGCAAATCACTAGAATGAAGTAGTAATGTTGACAGATTATTCTAAAGCATTTTTTTTAAACTGAGACAAGACACTGAATAACAATATTATAGTATCAAAGTATTTAAATTACTATTTGAAGAGATCATCCTTTCAATTTCAATTGTACTCCCACCTACTATAATGCTGAATTTAACGACCTGAAAATATTTCCAATTAAAAAAAACTCAAATCCTTTGTTATAATAAAGGAAAAGAAAAAAGCATTTATGCAAAAAAAAAAAAAGCTCTGAGCTTAAATTAGGTGTGTTAATTGCATAAGCCACAAGAATTTTTTCTTCATAAATTCTAATTTATGTTATTTCACTCATTTTTAGTAAAAATAAAGGAAAAATGAACAACATTTTTTTTCTCCGGTAAAGACATTACTTCATATGGTTTCCCTAGCTGGCTTGCAGATGTTGGAATTCAGCAGCCTCAAATAATCAGGGGAAGGCAATTTTATTGAGTTTGGGTTGGTAACATGACCTGTTCTAACTGTATCCCCAGATTTTAGGATTCTAACCTAAAATGTATTTTGAGGTTTATATCCCACATTCGGCTTTCCCACAGAAGAAGCTACTTGGATGACAGTGAGTAACTAACAGTACCAGAGTCATGTACAAATAAATAGCTATGGCTTTTTTCACCTAATAGTGTTGCAACACTCTCCTTTCCTTCTTTCAATACCTGCTCAGAATCATTTTGAAAACAAGGAAGCTGCAGCATGGTTATTAACTGCAAAGTGAATCTGAATATTTACAATGCATGGCATAGAGAATGTGTTCCTAAAAGGTAAACGTGTCAAAGAAATACTGCTTCTGCTTTTCCTAAGATGTTGATATAATTGAGTTTCTGGCCCTAACAGTGCTATATCAGCAGTGTACCATGTCAAATAAAGAGGAAATACTGCTGAACGAAAAGAAAGGTGTTCTGAGCATGAATATGAACCCTTCCTGTGGCGTCATTGAATTTATTTTTTTCCTCAGAGAATTTCTTGTTTTCTTGATGGGGAAGAAAGTGCATTATAGGTAAAAGGACACAAAATCTGACATTCAATTATTAAGGAAAAAAACAAGGAGCTTTTTTTTTTTGTTGTTGTTGTTTTTGTTAATTAATCCATTTGCATATTTACCATTTAAAAAAATACCAAAAGGTAAATGTTCACACACACGATACACCTACTCTTGCTCTCTTTTAATTCCGTTTATTTGTCATGGACCCCATTCGCTATGCAAGTTATTTTAAATATAAGAACAACCTTTTTTTTTTCCTTTCCCATTTGAACTCAATTCCATGAGAGACATTTTACAGCCAGAGGCATAAATGAAAGGAAGGCAGCAAAATCATTTGTCTAAGAGACCCAGAACTGTTCTGCCTCCTTTGTTTGCAATTCTTTCCACAGCTAAGAGGAACTCAAATCTGAGCTGTAGTATATGATGCAAATACCTCTTCAGCTAGAGAGATTTACTGTTGGTGAATAAACAGAGCAATACCTGTCCTCAGTCTACATCCTTTCAAGTACTGTAACTGGAAATCATCATTTTATGCTTCTGCCCTTGATGATCCTTTCATGTTTGTTCAGCTACTTTTTTATTCCTTCTTCATTTTTCTTCTGATTTAGCACACTTTCATCTTGCAGTATGTCTAGGAAATAACAGAGAATGTTATGGTGTGTATTAAAATTAACATAACAGAAATGTCTTTTTATTTTGGTGTTTATATAATACATGTTTTTCTCTTTCAGTAGGTAGGATCTCAATACATATGAGACAGTCTTCCCTGCACCCAAGAATGTCTATATTAAGCTAAATCTTTTGATTTCTCCTAAAATGTGGTACTTAATGTTTTCTGTATCTTAATCAGTAGACTTCCTCCTATGAGTGATAAACAACCTCTTGGAGCACTGAAAGAATTTATTTTCTTGTAATATTATTAAGGAATTATTTTATAATGTCCAGTGGGATTTACAGGTGTAAATAAGGAATAAAGGTAGTGTGATGGACTTAAACAGTTCTCCATGGACCACTCTCATATGTTCTGTACATCACACCTTGGAAACCTCTTAGCAGACATTTTCAGAATAATTACATCCATAATACTGATGTTAAATATTTTAGCATTAGGCTAAGAATTCACTTCTGCTTCTGTAATTTCCCCTCAGAAGGGAAGAGATTGTGCCCACAATTTTAATTTCTCAGAAACAAAACACTGCACTGCAAAGTGGACGTTGCCTATTTATCTGTAACATATGCTCCATGTACAGTCTCATGGATATATACCCTGTATTTCACAGAACTGCTAATTCTGCTGAAAACAAAGTATGCTATATTTGAATGGGGCTATAATTCCAGTCAATTATAAATGGAATCACCTGCATAAAATTTGTGCCAAGTAATAAAAATAATTCAGAACTGACAAATCTAATTTACAGATGGTGCAGCATGCCTACATTTACATGCAACAGGCTCTGGATATTTGAAGTTTTTATAATAAGGTAGGGACACATGTTTTTAATTGAAATGCAAAGAACATAATCACCTGTTTTAAACATCAGTCAGCCCTTCATGCTAAATATTAAACAATTCTGAATCTGGTTCAAAACCATTCCCAACAGCAATTAACTCCCCCTTGCACACTTAAATATTTCTTATGTTATCTGCAAGCCACACACCTGGAAAAAGGCCAAAACAACATCTTTTCTTATGAAGTGTATTTTAAAATGAGAAATACCTTTAACAGTGAGATTCACTGAGATTTATTTTAAACATCTATTGATGTCTACTGACTGAAGTCAAATGACTTCTTCACTGTGTTTAAAACAGTAATAAATACTAGCCAAAAAGAAAAAAAGGTGCACTGACTTTAGATCTTTTTGGCCAGAGAAAAATTAAACCTAGTAGTAAGTAGTACAGTATTTCTACTGAATGTATTTCAGGACAGGAATCTGAGCCCAATTGAAGTTAGAAGTGATATCAAAGAACATGTGCCCACATAAATGAAGATGGTGTAAAATGGGGAGGGTTACACCCTCCACGGCCACTCTTATGCTGTGTGACTGAAAACACACATGTTGCACTGCATAGTACGAATAGTTTATTTAATTTTCATGGAACATCCTGGCCTGTTGCAATTTTCAGGTCTTAATCCAACCAGGAACATGGTGTTCTCTACACCTCCCCTGAAGATAAATTAATGCCATTTGGCAGGAGTTTTAAAATACACAGTGACATACCCTTCCACTAAATATGTGGAGCAGGCAAAACCCTTTGCACTCTGGGGACTATGCTTAAGATTTGCTTGAAATTTTGCTACTTGCATGGGCTGTAAATTAAACGGACTTTAAAGTACAGCATAAAAATGCTCTGTATGTATCATGCACAGAGTAAGAATCACACAATCTATAATTTTTTCATCATTTTATAATACGTAAATGGAAGTCATGTCTCCAACTCCACTTGTTCCAAAGTTAAAAAAAAATAAAAAACCCTCTCACACAATATATAGTCTTCTTGAAATAATAATCCAAACCTAAAGAATGTGATTAATATGACTAAATATATGAAACATAAGTTTTTACTGATATAAAATAACTACATATGTTTCTATCAGTAAAAGCTTATGTTTCATATACTTACTTGTATCAATCACACATCCTTTAGGTTTGGATTATTATATATATATTATATATAAAACATACATAATTATTTTACATTTAATTTGAAATTAAAAATTATAATGATTTTGAAATCATAATCTAGCTTTCATTTTTTTCCATGAATAATTATCTTTTTAAGAGCTAATCGATTTATGTTCTCCATAAAATTTAGGAGTTATATTACTTAAAGAAATTAAATAAGTGGGAAAAATATTTTGAAAAAAGGTAACAGACAAAATAAATGGTATCAGTCTCAAAAAGATTTTCTTTCCTTTTAAGAATCAAGATTAAAATTAAGGGTATTGTAAAATATTGCCAGAAGCAATAGAAAAAAAGGCACAAGGGGCAGAATAGAGACTGCAAAATGGATGCCAAAACAAGTGCACAATTTCAGAAGATGAAATAAGCCTTCCCCGACTCATCCAACTAGATTTTGCAAAGAGCTTTTGCAAAGCTCTTTATCCATTTATTCACTTACTCATACTGAAGGTGTTACTAGATTCATTCTGAGAGCTTGATTCACAAACACTTCTTGCTATATAACATCAGATCTCAGGATCATCATCATATTCTTAATCATTCTTCAAAAAGCTGTTGCTCTAGCTGACATTTACCCAGTAACTCAGTGGAAATAGGACACATGGCTTTAGGTCTGTCCTAGGCTTGAAAAGATCAGAGTGAATTTCATCATCACAAGCTGAACATAGCTGCTAGGTCAGAATGAGTTTGAACAAAGACACCTTCTGCTGGCACTGAAAGAGTTACGTAGGTCCACATGAGGACCATCCTCAGTTTCTCCTGGAGGTATAGACAGCTCCCTGCTCAACCTATTAATTGCTCCTCATGCCAATTTATAGAACGTAGCTCTTCTCAGGCACTCTGTTGAAATCCTATGTGTCCATTTGAGGCTTGTTCTTCTGCTGGAGAGAAAAAAGGCACTAGCAGCTTGTTCTTTCAGGGCAAAAAACCTGCAGCTCCTAACTCCCTTCTGAAATGGGCCTAATTCCTTTTGCATATTTAATCATGACGTAATTGCATAGCCCCGTCATACAATATTGCCATTGCTAGTAACAGGCTATAAGCTTTGTACTACACTTGCAAGGCCTCAGGGCTGAGGTTTGCCAGGCCTGCTCTGACTGGTTTTTTCTTTACCTGCCTGCAGCTTTGTTTTACCTGGTTTAGCTGTGACAGCCATTTCCCTAATTGACCAGGCAGCAATGGCTAATTTTATCCTTGCACAGTACAACCATACTTTTATATGGATAGTAGTAATAAAAAAAGTTTCCACATAGAATGAGGTATTTACAGCTCTAATGCAGTGATGTAGTGTAGAGAAATACAGGTCTGGTACAGTAGCAAAGACTCTGAGAAGTGGAGACACAGAACATGGTGCAGAGGAGCACAGGCATGGGGTGATAAGAGATGGGGCACAGGCTTGGCATTGGAGATATAGCTATAAACAACTCGCCCATTGTCAGTTAAAAAAATGCAGATCTGGAGATGGACAAAATTGGGTTTTGTGGTAACAAACATAACAAAATATAATATCTAACATATATATAAAGGGCACCATATATAGTAAATTTGGATGTAACATGACACTGCAGACCAATGAGGAAAGAGAAAAGTGTAGAAGCTCATTAACAAACATGT
The DNA here is from genome assembly GCF_964195595.1 of Calonectris borealis. Taxonomy (NCBI): domain Eukaryota; kingdom Metazoa; phylum Chordata; class Aves; order Procellariiformes; family Procellariidae; genus Calonectris; species Calonectris borealis. Next base: position 168,928,993 of record NC_134312.1, read on the forward strand.
AAAAATGACCACAACTGGATACTGGAGGAGAAAGAAAAAGCTATAAACAGCATATTCCTCCCAGCAAAGGACTCCAGAGACTGAAAACTTTTGGAGTTTTACCTGTAAGTGTATGTGGAAACAGGATGCTTCCTTTAAGGGTATATGGCCGAAGACCTTTTTCAATGTTACAAGGGATGATAAGAAAGGGAGGAAGCCATAAACAGGAACATACAGGTACACAAACCTGACTGTTGCATTTTTAATTGTCTTATGAGTATTATTGTGACTTTTGCCATTTGTAAATAAAATGGAAACTTTTTTTCTTTAATAATTAGATCTAGACTAATGGTGATTCTTGAACTAAGTTGTTAAGATTTCCATTACAGTAACAATAACACCTTGGCTTTACTTTTACAGATATATGTATTTTGCTTCCTCTTTGCCCATAAACAACATTTTGACCATAACGCTAACTTTTTTCTAATTATTCTTTACCATAAAGAGTTCGTTCCCGCACGTGAAGCCTTGTTTCAAGTTACTTATTTATGACCAGATTTGTCCCACTGAACTTCAGGCATTTAACTCATACATCTGAATAAGGGTACACTCTATCAAGTGCCTGTTATAGTCAGTGGACAGACACTGGCATGCCCACAGGGCAAATCTGCTCTTAGTGGCACTGCACAAGCAAAGTTGTTCACTTTATGAAAATTAGAGAGAAGAAACGGGACTGATTCCTAATTTAAGCACCTCAAAGAAGTGTTAAGTCAAGCAAAATGAATCTGACCTTGAATTGATAAGCTAATTTAAAGATGAACATAGGTCTACTGCTATTTAAAACTCTTTCCCATTATCAATCAATAAATCCCTTGGGTAATGGCACAACACATATGTGATATACACATATATAACATATATAAAAGGAAAGTCTTTATACTACAAGGGGGAGGCAGAAGTGTGAATGGGATAACAGACAGGATCCAAAAACCTTTTCTACTGCGTTTTAAGTGAAGATCAGGTGCAGAAAGAATGAATGCAGAATGATATCAGAAATTAATTTCACTGCAAGCAAAAACTTCAATTGTCCAATGATCTGAGGTAGTGCAAATTTTATTAAGTGAAATTGGAATTCCTCGGCAGCAGGATATGTTGAATTACCATTATTCTACTTAGCAGGAGACAAGGAACATAGATACTAGAGTGGAAGAAAATAGAAAGGACATACAAGAATTATCTGGGGAAAAAATAGTTTCTGAAAAAAAATAATAATCAATCAATATTGAGCACTTGCTCCTGCATTTTGTTATCTTGACATTTTTTTTCTGCTTCTCTGTCTAATCAAGGTATTAAAGAGACTTTTAGATGTCTGCAGTTCATAATGAATGGCCTGGGACCTGCAGATAATAGATAATTCAGAAGCTAGTCAGTATCCAAAGGTCCAAAATTTTAAGTCACAGAGGGCAATCCATCAGGAACCTAAAATTCTTGAGTGTCAACATTACATGCTGTGTTCAACCTCGCCCAAAGCTTCCACAGAGGCTGTATTTATCACAAGCTGTTTTTTTCAGTCTGCAAACTGAAAAGCTAGGAAGAGCATGTAATACCTCTTCCTTGCCTTTTCTGTTGACTTCTGTAATTTTATGTCTTATGATTTTTCATGGTAAAAAAGTTGAACTGTAATAATAAAATATATGAGTATTAGAGTATATAGAGAGTAATACTCTATATGTTGCAGTCTTAGCCTCCAGAAACCTGTATGTTAATTAATGCCAGTCTGAAAGACACTTTTTTGTTTATAAACGATAGTAAAAAAAATGATTTATCAAAGAGCATACCTATCAAGTTTTCAAAGAATCTTGTGTTTTCATTTAGATAGGTTGAAAATACAAGATTTTGTGTACAAATGAAGTTTTCTAAATGGTGAATGCTGAAGGAGTGAGTAATTAAATCTGTTAGGTACATATTTAACATAGAGACAGGTTTTTTAAAACAGAAACATCTCACTGCCTTATTTATACATTAACTGCAAATCATTACTGCTTAAAGCCTTGATTAATGCAATTCAATCAGATGATCGAATACCGGTTCAAATTCTTAAATGGAGTATAGCTGTACACAATAAGAATGGCTTAAACTATCATATACTTATTTACCATAAATCCAATTCTGGATCTGCCAGATTCTGGATAAAAAGACGACATTTGTTTTTTGGAGGAGAATTATAATTTGATTTGAAAATACATGTTATTGATTATAGGGAAATTCAAGTTGGGGCAGATATGCGTGGATGCAATAATCATATTTGGAACAGAGGATTTTTTTTTTTTAATATTCTAAACTAAGTATTTTCCAAAGATTCTCATTCTATCCTGTCATGTTTCCTGTACCTCAGCCTTCAAATTTGTTAGATAGAAAAACTGGACAGGTAAAATCGAAGCTTTTCTAATGGAAAGTTTGTAATTTTTCTCCTGTACTATATAAATAATGTTGACAAGTATATAGTTGTTTAGTTCCCCACAGCATATGATTTAATACATTTAAATGATAGATGTTTAAAATTCTACTCGGAGGGATCATGCTGGTTTGGAAATCCTACTGATGTGTTATACATTTATATTTAATGTACAAAATTCATAAATCAGGCACCCAGTATTTATATTTAAACACATATTTCTTTCTAATTAATTAATCACATTAAAAATGAAACCATGTGTATAACATGATTTATAATACCGATCAACACAATTTATACTAGCTATAAAAATAAACAATTTATTCTCAAGTATTTTTTATCACATAGATGAATTATAGGGAGAAATTTCTCAACTTTTATCTCAATTTTCTCTGAGTCATCCAAACTGAAAGAAAGAAAAAGAAAAAGAATTTATTAAAAAAAAAAATTAAACACTTCCATCTGAAACTGCATATGAGCTAATGACCAATTATACTTCTGTAGATAATCATATACCCAAATTATAAGAAATTAGTACTTGAAGAAGTAAATACTTGACAACAGAAAAGTCTAAAACTAACCTGCTAGTTTAATGGGGTTTTTTTGTTTGTTTGGTTAGTTAGTTTGTTTGGTTTTTTTAGAAAAAACAATCAATAGCAAATCTCGCTATTTGATCTATGCAACATAGAAAAGAGAAGATGACTCCTCAAGTAACATTGACTCCTATGGAGGGAATGGGCAGATATAAGAAACTGTTGTAATGTATATATAGTTATATATAATTATAATCTGAAGAAAAATTTAATGACCATCAAGATCAATTAACTTGAGGTTATTCTGAAAAAGGTTGCTCTAAGTTTCCTCCTGCAACTTAGATGTTTTACAGTGTGCAGTAACACTGAAACCTTTTGCAGCTTAGTTTTACAGGAGCTTTCACAGCGATTCCAAAGTGAAGCATAGTGTTTCAGCCTTTCTGAAAAGGCATGTAACCAAAGAGCAGAGAAGATCCTTTAACAGAACTACTGTTCACAAACATATTCCAGTATTTCTAGGTTACCTTGCACTGAGACCATATCTTCTAGAAAGTTACATAAATATTACTGATGTCACAGACACTCCATGATTTCCCTTAATGATTTTTTTATGACGGTTAATTTCCACAACATTAAATGTGTTTCCTATTTTACATTTAACTTTATATGGTTTCAATATTGACCACTGTTGCTTTTGTGCCTTTTTTGATAGATTAAAAAGGTCTTTGGTACTCCTTTTCTTCAGTATGTAAAACTCAACCATATGTGAAGCCACACAGAACAAAAGGGCTCAGAGTCATAGACTCAACATATATGCAATCTAATATTTCCAATAGTCTTCTGTAATTATTTTAGAACAATATTTCATAGAACCTAAATTTCAAGATCTACAATTCCACAGTATCTTTGCTGGCAGATAGCACAGACATTAAAAGGAAAGGCAAAACAAATATTATCCATCATATTTTTGTGCTTCTACAAACACATATAATATATAAATTAATTATTTGTAATATAAAAAAACAGCACCAGCCTCTGGCAATCATGAACCATCAACTCTGTGTTTACATGGAGGTAAAAGTGAGGTGGTCTTCATTTTTAGGTACCAAACTCTACGTATTGAAATTTTTGAACTGGTCAAAAAACCTGAACAAAATCAATGTGAATTTAGAAAACACGATACTCTGTAGCAATGGGATCCAAGTGACAGTATTCATTCACCTTGATGCATTCTAAGCCGTGTAATAATATTGTCACATTGAAGAAATTTTCCTATCAGAACTATCTGACTGTACTATTTCTTGTGACATTCACTTTTTACTCTTTTCTTTCGTGACACCTTTCTTTTTAATTTTCTTTCAAATGTAAAGAGCAGTCTACAGTATGAACCTAAAACAATCGTTAAAAAAAGGGCATCGGGGGAATAAGTCTGCTCATTGTTAAATAGCTGTTTCCTTTTAAAAGATGACTAATAAAAATGGCATTAAATATTCTTACGTGCATGTGTTTTTAGAAGGGTGTTCTGTTTTTTCAAAAGTACAATTTAAACATCAAATGATAGAAGGAATGTCAGAAGGATAAACTGGTGAATTCTTTAGCCCACATCATTCTTAAAATTGCACACACAATGAAACAGTTGAATGTCTGTTATAGTGGCACCTTAGCAAGTCTCATTTTGTGCTGTTTGGTATGCTTTTTCTATTTATCTTTTAAAAAAAAGTTCATGTTTTTAAAATAATGCTGTTTATGTCCTTGAATTTTGGCACACTGAACAAAAAACAGCTCAACACTCTGAAATGTGGAATTACTACCTATAATACCAATTAGTTTTGCTACAAATCTTAATTGTTATGAAAAGAACAATGTTTGTTTTAGTTTGGGTTTTTTTGGATAAAAGTGTTAGATATTAGAGGTAAAATGAAAGACTATTCCATTGCTATAAGAAGAGTATTGGCTACATTCATTCACCTTGGTTCTATTACATGTTTTCTATGATGCAAACAGATAATGTTTGCATGTTTGTGAAAGCATGAAAATTAAATTAAGCCTAAATTATTTTGGGTGCTAGGTGAATCAGTCTCCTGAAATAACAGCCTATTAAAATAATTTCTCTTAAAGTGGGTGTTCTATATAGTAAGCAAAGAAAAGGTTAATGTGTTCGAATACTTCCAGAGAGAGATGAATGTGGAGTAAAGTTAGAAAGACAGGTTCTTCATAGGATAAAGAGTTATGTTCATGTACCATATCTTAAAGTTAGTAAAATTAGATTTTAATAGCAAACTATGATGACAGAATATGTATTCATATTCATGAAACATGAACTTAGTTCACAAAGCCTAAGCCATTCTGCCACATTGTTTTTTCTATGCTAAAGTACTGAAAGATATCTCAAGAATATTTGTGGACTCTCATCATCCTTCTTGATTGTAGTTTATACTTTCTTAACTGATGTTTGGAAAAGACAACCCCATGTAAGCCTAGATCAAACTAGAAAGAACACAAAAGCTGAACCTCAAAACTGTTTAGTCCTTTCCCATTAGTTGAAACTGGAGACATTCGAAGACAGTGACGAGAATGGCAAGTCCAGTATTTCTTTCTAGATAATATCTTTACATACATTTTCTCTTTTGATTATTTTGTTGTTCTTGCTATGAGCACAGCCCATCTCAGCAACAGAGCATGGATTTGATTTAGTGGGGGGTTTATGTATTTGTTTGTTTTATTTTCTATTTAGATTTTTAAATATTTGTTTCCATAATTCAGAGTGGCAAGCTACCTAGGTGAAATTCTCATAAAAATGCAACTCCTGTAACATGGCACTTCTCCTCATAAAAAATTAATAGCTTTCACTCTTAGTAATGGTGACCAAACAATTATTCTCTATATTGATTTTGTCTACAAATTTTCATGTGGTTATGCAGTCTAAATTTTGCGAACACTTTTTTTTCCTATATTAACTGCAAGTGTTAGATTTACCTAAAAGTTGTTATTTTCTAAATTTATTTTAGGCTTTTCTTTTTCTACCTTGTGTAGCTGAGCATCAGGCATCTTGTAAAAGTGACTGTGACTTATTCACAGCTTTGAGGTATTTGCACCATTTCCATGAAGTAAAATACCAAGTTTAACAAAATTACTTTGAACCTTGAAATCTAGATTTCATTACTTGACAGAAAACAATATTCAATGAACAATGAAACACAAAAAGAACAGATACTTTTCATTACAGTGACCAGTCCATCTCTACAGCCTCCCTGCTATCATTGCAGTGGAATTTTTGCTTGCTTCTTTTATGAGGACAACAGTAGACACTTTATGTCACCAGTTAATTTCTACAATATTCCTGAGATGCGTGGAAGAGACTGTGTTTCCTCCTATAATGACCCGCTAAACAATTCAGCTAACCCTTGCATATTTTAAACTCTTCCTTCATTGTCAATTTATCACAAATTTAATATTCATTGTTATTCAATCCGATAAGCAGCCTTCAGTGAGAACCACTTTCATAAGAAAATATATGCTGATATAGCAAGATATCATGCAAAAGATTGTTTAGATGTTTTTCATGTGATGTACTTGATCTCCACACTGGTGACCAATTAGATCGAAAGCAGCTTTGCAGAGAAGTAGCTGGGCAGGCTGGTGGGCAACAAGTTGAACATGAACCAGCAATTTGTCCTTGCACCAAAGGTCAACAGCATCCCAGCTGCATTATGAAGAGTGTTGACAGTAGGTTGAGGGAAGTGATCCTTCCCCTCTCCTCATCCCCGGTGAGGCTACATCTGGAGTGCTGTTTCCAGGTTTGGGCTCCCCAGGACAAAAAAGAGGTGGACATATTGGACTGAGTCCAACAAAGGGCTACAACTTAAAGGAGCGGATCATGTTTCATTTGACGAAAGGCTGAGAAAGAAGAGTTTGTTTAGTCTGGAGAAAAGAACGCTACCAGGGGCTACGCAGCAGCCCCCCAATACTTACAGGATGTTTTTTGAGAAGATGGAGCCAAGCTCTTCACAAAGGTGCGTCATGGGAGGACAAAAGAGACATGAGTGTTAATAGAAACAAGGGAGGTCCAAACTGGGTATCAGGAGAAACATTTACACCATGAGGTCAGCCATGCAGTGGCTCATCCAAAGACCATGAGTCTCCCTTAGATTCTGTGCATTATCTACTGACTCTAGTCAGGTGTCTTGAATAATATAGGGCACCTCAAATGGCATTAAATCACTATATATAAGTAACTGAAGCGATGCAAAGGCCTCATTATTTGAAATAGATGTCTAAACTCCCATTCCAATCAACTCATACTTAATATGGGATTCAACCATCCACAATTAGATTCTCAGTGAAATTTGACAAGTTGGATAACTGTAGGTTATCCAAGACACGTAGAACATGCTTTCAATTACAATAGAGGACATGTAGGACAACCAGAGCCTCAGAGGAATGGTTGGTGGCCCAGTGTGATACTTCACAGCACCAACTTTTAGCCTTAGTCATGAAGCTAAGGAGTGTGTGGTTCAGCTTACATCAAACTAACATCTAAGACTTGCTCCAATTGTGTAAAGATGTCATCAAGCATAAAAATCAAATGCTCAGAGATATCTGATATAACACTGTGGCCGTGCAGATATAACAGGACTTATGGGAGAGCCATGGGCTTTTTGGAGTGGCAGCTGGACATCAGGACAAATACACTAGGGCAGCTAGAATGATAACAGCAGTCTGTATGTAGCCAACTGATTAACCTGAATAAGCTCTCTGTAGTCTGAGATGTCTGATGTAGCCAGAGGTAGCCTCACCGGGGATGAGGAGAGGGGAAGGATCACTTCTCTCAACCTGCTGTCAACACTCTTCATAATGCAGCTGGGATGCTGTTGACCTTTGCTACAAGGATACATTGCTGGTTCATGTTGAAGTTGTTGGCCATCTCGCCGCCCAGGTACTTCTCTGCAAAGCTGCTTTCAATATACTGAGCAGGGTCTCAATTCAGCTGCAATGTATATAGGTTTCTAATGTCATTTCAAACACCCTCAGCTGTCACAGGTATCTGCTAGCACCATACTTATGTTTCAAATTCACCAGTGTACCCTAAATATTACTAGACATCTTTGCAAATGACAATTGAAGAGAGATCCAAATATCCATAAGAAGGTTTTATTTTTTTTTATATATATATATATATATATATATATACAGACACACATGTGTCATATTTAGCCAGCTATATTTGCATATCTAAGTTTAGAAATTGACCATCTGGAACTACATTTTGCCCAAGGAAACATTAACTGTGTTGTATAATAACTAAGAGTCCTTTCCAAACTGCTGACTCCTCAGGCAATGAATAGATTCTGAGAGTCAATGCTGACATGCTAATTTGGACAACATCACTTCATTTGATTACAGTTTTTCATTGATGATACAACAACATAAAGATAAGACCTGAACTGGAATTTCATTTTAGTTGAAGGGTAGCTAAAAACTAAATTATTCTCTCCAGAGTTTCAAATTTCTAACTAAAAGAGCTTTCTCATTTAGACAATGTTATTGGCCACATATCTGGAAAGCTGCTCAAGACCCAGCACTGAAATTACTTGAAGACTAGATATAGAATCATAGAATCATAGAATCATAGAATCGTTAAGGTTGGAAAAGACCTCTAAGATCATCGTGTCCAACCGTCAACCCAACACCACCATGCCCACTACACCATGTCCCTAAGGGCCTCATCTACACGTCTTTTAAATACCTCCAGGGATGGTGACTCCACCACTTCCCTGGGCAGCCTGTTCCAAGGCCTGACCACTCTTTCAGTAAAGAAATTTCTCCTAATGTTCAATCTAAACCTCCCTTGGTGCAACTTGAGGCCATTTCCTCTTGTCCTATTGCTAGTTACTTGGCAGAAGAGACCAACACCCACCTCGCTACAACCTCCTTTCAGGTAGTTGTAGAGCGCGATGAGGTCTCCCCTCAGCCTCCTCTTCTCCAGGCTAAACAACCCCAGCTCCCTCAGCCGCTCCTCATAAGGCTTGTGCTCCAGGCCCTTCATCAGCTTCGTTGCCCTCCTCTGGACACGCTCCAGCACCTCCATGTCCTTCTTGTAGTGAGGGGCCCAAAACTGAACACAGTATTCGAGGTGCGGCCTCACCAGTGCCGAGTACAGGGGATATTATTAATGAGAAAACCAATCTTGCGGTAAATAAGAAAAAAAAATTCTCTGAATGTTCTTTTTTGTTGATTAGTACCAGAGTTGTAATGCAAGCTTTGATACATGTGCATACATACCCCCCTACACACACTTTTATTAAGCATTCATTCATTCTTCTAAAATGTCTATTCATAAAGGTTTATTTAAATTTGCTTAATCAAAGCTATTCTTACGTAAGCAAATAGAATTAAAAGTTTGCTGGCAGTTGCATTCAGACAGAAATCTGGAGACCATCTGTGACTAGAGACCACAGCACATACCCAGACAGTCCCTGGTCTCAGCAAAACACTAGCCCACTTGGCTCTTAAATGACTGCCTAGAAGGCATGCTTCCTTCCAGCACAAAGAAATTGGGAGGTCTGGCATGTTCTTCTTAGTACAGACAATGTTGCACCGTTGTTTTAATTACCTATCGTAAGAAAATCACAGGAACACTATGGAGCTTATTTTATGTCATTTCTTTTCTCATTTACTTTTCAATGTAAATGTTTTTTTTATTTTTGGTCTGGAAAAGTTTTAGTTTGTTTGTGTTTCTTTTTTAACAATACCAGAAACTTCTGAAACATCTGCTGGTTCATGAACTACCATAGCAAAAATGATTCTAAACAACTGCAGAAGAACACACCAGGAATCAGTATACAGTTTTGAAAAACAATTTACATAGTTCTTTTTTTAGCTGGAAACGTAAACCCAAAGAAAACCAAAACCAACAAAAAAACCTCACCTAAACTCCTGAAAAAATCTAAAAAAACAAAAAACCCCAAACCAAAAAAAAACAGTCAGTGAGAATAATCAAAAAAGAATAAAAGTTTCAACTTCAACAGCCAGGATGAGTAGGAAAAAATACCTGTAACAAATAAAAGGTGTGTACATCCAGATGATAAAATGAATACAGTTTTGCTTCAAAACAAAAAGGAGGATAAATACAAGAATCAAAATATGGAAAGCATAACTTAAATACTACAGGTAATGTACAATATATATACGACAACACTTGTGTACATAATCTGTTTTTTCTTTGTTCATTTGATTGTTAACCTTATGGAAAAGTCTTAGTAAATACATACAGTATTTTTTCTGGCAACAGAATTTTTTTTAAGGAATGTTTATTTGCTGCTTTCAAAATTATCACTTTATAACTACGTCTGAAAAGCTTATACCCCTTAATCTTTATAGTCTTCAGAGACAATTTAAAGGCAATTAAATTGTGCTTATAATTTAGATTACATTATGGCTTCTGAGTGGGATACAAATTGTTGGCATTAATTATGTATTAACTTTAAATAGGTCTTGCCTTTTAATATAAAACCAATTTCCTGATGGCTGTGGATTTTTTCATCTTCCTCTTTTGGCTTGTAAAACTGTTTGTTTACTCTATGCACATGTGTTAAAAGAATGAATTCCTGCTGAAATCTGGTGCAAATGAATGTTCTGTTCTTTCACTTCAAAGCTGAGTGACTTTTGGACTTCTGACAGAATTGGTTCGAGACTCATATATTTATAGAAGACATTGTAATAGGTACATGTAGAGCTACAATATAGCAGGTCCCAAACCTCCAATCATTATTAATTTTCTCATTAAATCATTATGGTTTACTTTATGATGTCGAAATAGATGTTTTTCACTGATAAAATAACCCTTGCATTTTAAAATATATTTTATTTTTCCACATAGATCTGAGACTGAGCACTGAATATACAAGTTTACTTATATTGTAATACTTGTAGTATTTACACTACTTACTTACTACACAAGATGAGACCAACCAGTTATGTACACAATGTATGCCAGGTTGTATGAGCCTTCACACTTTATCTGAGAGTTCTGCCAAATAGGTGACTATGTTTTATAAAGTTGTCCTTCTTGTGCTTTGGGTCCAAAACCCCACCCAGAGTCTCTGACATGGTATTTAAGTTCACATTGCTGATATGCACAAAAGTTACAAGAGATCTTTGGATCTGTGAAAAGCATGACATTCCTAAGACTGAAAGAGCTTTTATTATTAATTCTGTAATACCTCAGAAACAACTATGTGTATAGGCAGTTGTCAGGTTTTTCCATAATATTGTAGCTATGCTCCATTGGCTCCAATGCTCACCAAAAAATCTGTTAATGGTTCTGTTTACTCCTCTCTGTTTGGTACAATGCTTTTATCACTGTGACTAACTGATAGCTCATTTGATACTGTTTGGCTCAGAGAAATAGAATGACACTTTTTAATTCTGGGTTTTGACAATTTTTATTTGAAATTTGTGTAATGGCCTGATGGGATGCCCAGCTGCCAAGTAATGGTGACTTTGCTGCTGATCTGGTATGGCAGCTTTTTGCATAAATAGTCCTGTAGTAATTTATATAGCTTTATGATACGAAGAGACACCATACCATTAAACAACATTTTCTTTGTGTTTCTGTACCTTTAAGATATTTTTGTTGTTGTTTTCATAAACATACATAGTTTGCATTAATAGAAGCTTTAAAATCTTGATGATGTAATCAAAACACTTGATAAAATATTCCAAGATAAATAATCTAACAGAAATATTACATTTTAGAAACTTTTAGTATACTTTATTTATTTTCCCAAAGAAAAAATAGAATTAACAATGATGTGTGGGAAATTAAGAAAATGTGGCAGAAAAATGGAAAAAGAGGGATTTAAAAGAGCATAAAAGTAACTGATTTTGAGAAAGATTTCTTTCTATTCCTAAATTTTTTACATTTTTTTTTTACAAAATGAAAGCATTAAGGGACTGCTTAGGTATATTATATTTGTATCAGTTAAGAAGCCATAAGGCCTTTACTTTACTTTGACAAAAAGTCAAAACACTGAATCAGATTTAAAAAAAAAGAAAAAGAGAGAGAAGAAATAGTGACGAAGGTAGAAAAACAGGCTGAAAATATGGGCTGAAAAGTATCTACAGATATTTTCCCATCTAATGAAGCATGTAGCTTCAGGTTGGCATTATTTGCAAACAGGAGGATCTTTTGGCAGAGAAGCTGATTGCTGAAGTTTATTTCAGTCTGTCCTCCTATCTTTGGATAGGGCTAATGTCCTGTAAATAGTGGTCTTATATCTTCTGAACAGGCAAATGCCATACTAACAGACAAATGTGAATATTACCATGAAAAAAAATTTACTTCATGTTTGAGTTTTACAGGCTCTAGTCCAGAAACATTGTCACAGCAAGTTGTGGGCAGTTTTTTAATAAGTACATGCTATTATTACTCAATTTAAATAATTAAGTTTTGGAAAGAATAATCCTATAGGTAGTCTAACTATTTCTAGGGCCTGTAAATGAAGTTTACTGATTAAGAAATATCATAAGAAATAAACATACATTATAAGGATTTTTCATCTTAAGACAGTTCAAAGAGAACTGAAGTCAATACAGGTTATTCTGTTTTACTCAAAGCTTTTGGTCGGACCAAAAGTTAATGTTGAATGAGTCAAATTTTCAGAATTAGCCATGCTTAATAATAAATAATAAGAACATTAATATCTAGAATTATAAATGAATAAAAAGAAGACTTGATAATGAGAACCTTCTTATTATTCTTGTGTTACTCCTGAAAAAAGAGGAAGTAAATGGGATTTTAAAAGAAGGAAAATTACAATAAGGAAATAGTTAAAAATTAAACCATCTTTGAATTAACATTACAGGATATTGTTACAACCAAAACCAAGATTCAAACACAGGCAATGCATGCACATATATAATATTCAGAGTAATAATGAATTGTGCATAACTAGTAGTTTTCAACATAATGTATTACTTATGTGAAACAGAATCTGAAAGCTTTATTACTGGAATATATATATACACACACAGACACAAAGAGAAAGGCAGAGAAGCAAGATATGTGTGTGTGTATATATACGAATGTATGTACAGCATATGGTTTTTATTGCTTTGTTAAACTAGGGAATCATATTAATCATAGAAATTGAATTCTTTCCCTTATGCTTTCCTTATATAGCTGATTACCAGAAAATTCTAAAGCTCAAACACAACTAGTTGCACTGTGAAAAAAAAAAGAAAAAAGACTTTACTACTAACACATATGAAGTTTTAAGGAATAAAAGATGTGGCTCATTAAAAAGTCTAATACTCATCCTTCCGATCTTTTTACAGCATGTATCTTTATTATAATCTTTTTTTTTTTTCAGAAATAAATAAATAAAATAAGGCTACAATATGGTTCAGATCCTGTAGGTCACACCATCATGAAAATAATACATAGTGACATTTTGCCACCTGAAATAGCCAACCAACAAAGACCCTTGTCTCTCAGCCTCAGTGTCATTTTTAACTATGATTTAGTCCTTTTTTTCCTTGATGTTAGAACTCAAAAGGTTTGAAAAGCTCCTACAGTAACAACTAAAAGACTGAAAACTTCTGCATTTAGTGGTCAAGAAAGATGATCTAATGTCAATAACCTGCTTTTTGTGTGAATTTTTCAGGTGGTACAATTACAGTTCAACAAACATTATTGCAGTAAGAAGGATCCAGTCTCTGATTTTATTTTTTTTTTGTTATTATTTTTCTTTCTCAGATACTTGTGGAACAGAGTATTTCATTATGAGTTAGTCTGAGAATCCTGGTATTTCTGATTGTGTAAAGAGATGTGATTCTAAATGCCAGCATAATGCATAAAAAAAGCATAATACGTTTAGTGAAGGTAACTGTTTCTGGGTGTCAGTTTTGTTCAGCAAAATAACTCACTGTCCACTATGACCTGCTATAAGGGAAGGATTTCCCTTCTCAAAGACCTTGCTCAGAGCTAAGTGAGATGTGAGATATGGAAAACAACAAGTGCTAGAGGGCTAGATAGATACAGTCTCTCCAAATTCTGCCCTAAATTACTCTGGTAACTAGGAACAGGAATTAATTCCTAGATTAAAATGCTGTTCCCTATAGCTTGAATTTCAGAGACAGCATGCACATGCTTCATTATTACTAATGCAAGGGAAAAGAAGATGATAAAATATTGCAATAAAATACTTTTTTATCACCCTTTATTTCAGCTAATCAAAATATGGCACCCATTTACTGTGTAGCATGATAGTCAAGAAGGGAAGTTGTGCGAAAGAACTGGATAATGTGTGTCAGCACCCACATCAAGAATGATGTGAATCCAGTAAAGCAAGCAAAATGAAAACATAAGTTAACAGCAAGCCTCCTGAGGCCTTCTTCACTTAATTAGGGAAACACTTCTTATGAGCATGCAGAGCAAGAAGATATAAGAGATACCCTAGTAAAACATTTGTTGTCCGTAATTAGGAGTTTGCAGATCTGTGCTCAAAAGCAACAGTGTTTCATACTAGAATAGGACAGAAAATTTATAAATAGAGTTTACATAAAGATGTTCTAATTGCCTGCGCAAAACCAAAACAAGACCATAAGGCTTACATCATTTTATTTCAGTGAGAGTTTTTATATATACTCAGTTGGAGGCAGAGTGGGTTTTTTGTTTTAGTTTGGTTTTAACTTTGTATTCATTCACAAAAGAAAATAGTGTTGGGAGACTACATTGAGTACACAAGACAAGACATGTCATATTTATGTTCTATCATCAAGTCTGTTTCTTCTAATTAAACATATTTTTCTCAGAGACTAGGATTCAAATTAACTTCACAAGCACTGTTTTTTAATAACCAGATCACTGTTTATAATGTATGTACTAATTTGTTTCTCCACAGCTGGCAACTTATAGTTTATTCCCACTGCTGATACCTGTGTTTGTCACTGCACTGATACTTAGGTCACTTTATAATGACCACTTCTATAATTTTATCTCTCTAAACACTAGTCTAAAGATATCTAATACCCTTTAAACAAACAGCACATTAATTCAGCATCTTATAGACATCTATGTTGGGAAGTTAGTAAAAGGTTGTTTTATTTTGTTTCCAGGAAATAGGTGAAATGGCCATTTTTCCAAGAGAATTATGCTGTGAAAAACATTGAACTTTACATATAATATGTTATGTTTTGGTGCTGAAACAGAAAATTTTAAGCAAAAAAAAAAAAGTGAATCAATAATATTGATTCTATAAAGTGAAATAATCTCATGATGCACTGTAATAAATCAAGATTTTATAAACATAAATTTGCTGTATTATTTATTCATAAATATCCCTTGGGTGGATACATTTTAAATAGATTTTTATCAAAACAGGTTTCTTGTAATGGTCTGCAAATAACGGAATTTCTCAGTGATAGTAAAATAGTAACTTTAACAAGGAAGGACTTCAGCATCCTACATTTCCATTTAAAACAACTGTCCCTGCAGAAGTCTTCTCTTACTCTGGTATTCCAAAACAGAAGAAGAAAATTTTGAAGTTATCCATCTACTACAAAGACAGCTCTTAAGCCTTAAATTATGGGCAGTCTTTTCCTACCAAGTTATATACCAAGGTTTCAGCTAGTATATGTCAAAGCAGTTTTGGATGTTACTAGATCTTTAATGTAGCTGAACACTGGCAAGACTTCCTTTAAGTTAAATTCTCATTACCTACTCATGATACAACATGGGAGCTTCTGTATCTTTTCCTTTTGGGGCTAAAGGATCTACAGTTTACACATCTTTTCCTCTTAGCACTGTTTAGCTGCAGTGCTATTGCGTCTCTGACTGCTGGATTTCCTGCTGCCAGCAGTTTCTCGCTTCACCTCTCTCGTCCTTTTGTCACTTATGGACTGTTCTTCTTTTCCTTCCCAATTTTCTATTTCAAATTCTCTGCCCTCCCTGTAAGTCTTGATTTTTAATCCTTTAACCTCATTTCTGTTAGCAGTTGCCAAATTCAGTCATCCGATAGATGTGAGGCAGCCACAGTTCCCTGTCCCTAGGTACAACCAGCAGAGAGGCTGGGCACGTATTGCCAGCAGGCAGGCAAACCCATGTACGTACCACATGTATACATATATGCACAGCCAGCCACACAGATCAACACAGACAGAAAACACTCAGCGCTCACATGAACACAGACAGCACCAACAGCCGTACCCTGTTCCACTCTGACTGATCAGGATGAAACTTCATTAGCGGAAAATATATACACATATATACAATGCATACGATACAGATCCCTCCAGCATCTGGGCTCAGACACTCAGTCCGCCCAATAGCTGCCCCTGGATCTCAATCTGTCCACTTGCAGGCATCTGGTCATACAAGCCCCCAAGTCCCCAGCCCCACACTCCCTTTCACACACCAACACGTGTGGGCGGACACACACACTCTCACACTACAAATGTCTCCAGTAACTGCCCTCAGACGCTCAGCCTACCCAGCAGTTGGGCCCTGGATCCCTTCATCTCTCAGTTGCCTCATGCACAGACACACACACATGCAAATGGGTATCTCTTGACAGCTGATCCAGACTTATGATGTGACTAGTAGCCAATGCTTAAACCCCGTGGTAGTTGGCTTGGACCTCCTGGTCCCTCCAGCAGCTAAGTCACAGTCCCTCTGTTCTCTCCAGTATCTGCCCCAGACTTATGGCCACTACAATATTTTGTTCCTAAGCTGCTTATCCTACTCATCAGCTGTTCTGGCTTGATATTTTTTAGTGATCACACATCAGCACGTGTACCCACACAATATGCATGCATTATGGCATCTCCAGTTGCTGGCATTATTGACACATGGGCCCTCCGACCCCTGGTCCAGTGTCTGCTAGTCAAACTCCCATACACACCCATGCACATGGAATAGAGAGTCTCTTAACCAAAAAAAGTTAGAAATGGAGTTTAATAAGAAGATAGAGGAGACTGTGCTGATCTGGTGCAGTGAATGGCCAGACAAGGGTATGGACTAGCAACCGGTTTGTACGTGACCAGCCCTTTTTATGCCTTTCTCCCTCTATTTCCCCATACTTGTTCTTCCCCAGACCTCTTTGATCTGTTTATTTCCCTGGCTTTGGCTCCTCCACTAAATATCCAATAATACATTTTGCACAATCCCCAAATGTTTTTTGTGGCACCCTATAATGAGTCTTGTACATTCCCACAATCCACTTAGGTCACCCTGTAATAAATTCTGTTCCATTCTCAAATCCACTTAAGTCACCCCGTAATAAATTCTGTTCCATTCCCAAATCGTCTCTGCTTCGTCCCATAATAAGGACCATAGGTTATCTCCTTTGTTTGTAAGGCCTCCTGGTGTAATTGCAGATTATGAATGCGCTAATATTGTGCTTGTATCATGTTATCTTCATAATATGCTAATAGAAAAAGCATAATACAGAAAATAGCATACACAAATCCTAACCTGATATGAAATCCACACAAACTGAGATTATAAAGCATTAGATGTTATGTGACAAAACATCTTGCACAATCCCCAAATGTTTCTTATTGCAGATTACGAATGCACTAATCGCTTTTTCTGGGTGGACCTAAGAAGCAGCCAATTCCGTGTGCTCCCTGTTCACTGAATAGCTTACTAGGTTCCTCCACCAGTCATTATTCTTCTCATCTTTGCCGGGGTCCCTGTGTTGATGGTATTACACTTTAAACAGATAGCTTAACAATTTCCTTATTTCTCTTTTTCCTGCTTAAGTCCTCTTCTTTCAACACATCTTATTTCTATATCTATTACCCTCTATTGCTTTCCACCTGTTAATTTTATACCTTTACTGTCCACCTCTGCCACCTTTTTCCCTGTTTTATCATTTAATGAGTACAGGGAAATGAACTATCTCATCTGCCTTAGGATTTAATTAGAAATTCTACTTCAGCAAAATGGGAGAATCCAAGCTGAGCACTGGCACACAAATAGTGCTTAGTATCTGTTCTGTTTGGATAGCATATTAGATAGTTTCATACCTTTACTGTATCCTTTTAATTACAAAAGCCTATTACATGCCCATTTCTGTCCAGTAAGTCTTAGTTCCCTCTCATATCATTTGCCAGACACTTGAATCCTCTCCAAATTCTGCTTGTGATCTGGCAATACTTAATACACATATTGCTCATTCGCTACTGAAAACCCCTCTCTTATCTGTTCCCTCTATGAGACAGGAGGATCACACAAGATGCAGCATAAGGAATACTCCCACACAACCAACATCAGAGAAAGACCAGGTATCCAGCATGAAACTGAGAAAATGTCATGGAAACCAAGGAACAGCTACCTATCCAAAAAAGCACACAAAAAATAAATCACTCCTACTGACGTTGCTTCTAATGAAATATCAATTTAGCATAGCAGAATACTGCCTTATTGCTTTCTCTTAATGATTCGTGTTCATTCCATAATTAAAATATTTAAATAATATTCTCTTAATGATGTAACCTATGTTTGGGCAGCCAAGTTTCCCTCTTGTTCTCACCCAGGTGCAGCCTACACTCACATGGAACACATACAGGTCAAATTCCATCAGAGGAATGATAATCTCACAAATTGCATTTTGTTAGCAAGTCTATTGAAAAAACAATCAAGAAAAGAAAAATCTAGACTCAGTCTTCTGTAAGTGCTGTATCTGCAGTACCAGTAATGGTTAAGATACTGAAGAAGTTGTTTTTTTTTTTCTCTGAAGTGGTTACCATCAATGAACTGACCAGGCAGAAGCAGTGATATCTTCATGTTCTGGAATAAACTGAAAATAATTAGTTGCACTGATTTACTTCAACTGAGGATGAATAAACATATTGCATTTTCTGGCAATTTTAATTAGTCAAACTCCACAGGAAGCTACTCCATGTTAGCTTAACTTTTCAGTAAATTCAAGATCACAGATAACCTTACCTGTATAAAATTTAGATACCTTCTTAATTCTATTAGGATTGAATTGTTATATTGCTGTGGAAAACTGGTGCTTTCTTCAGTCATGTTTTACAGATGTCAAGGATATTTCAGTCTTTTTAGTTGAAGTGACATTGTGTCGTGGTTTAACCTGGCAGGCAGACAAATACCATGCAGCCGCTCACTCACTCCCCCCACCCCCACAGTGGGACGGGGAGAGAATCAGAAGGGTAAGAATGAGAAAAACTTGTGGGTTGAGATAAAGACAGTTTAATAGAACAGAAAAGGGAAAATAATAGTAATAATGATAGAATATACAAAATGAGTGATGCACAATGCAATTGCTCACCACCCACGCTGACCGATAACCAAGTAGCGATCGGTACTTCCTGGATCACGCCTACCCTTCATATACTGAGCATGACGTCACATGGTATGGAATACCCCATTAGCCAGCTGGGCTGGCTGTCCTGATTATGTTCCCTCCCATCTTGAGTACCTAGCTCAGTCAGTAGGCATGGGAGCTGTCCTTGGACTAGGAGGGCACTTAGCAACAACTGAAAACATCAGTGTGTTATCACCATTCTCCTCATACTAAATCCAAAACACAGCACTAGGAAGAAATTTAACCCTATCCCAGCTGAAACCAGGACAGCTTGCTAGTAAGTTACTTGTGTTATTCATTATAACTGTATGTTTCTTCTTCAGTATTAGCTGAAACATGGTCTTCTTTAATGAGTTATAAATTGTGTCTTTTTTTTTTCCTTTTTTTTTTTACTTTTCTTACTTTAAAATTAAGTTAAAAGATATTCTAAACCAAGATGGCAAACACTGATTAACTATTCTCCTGTAACTCATCAGCACATAGCAGATACACCATTTTGCCAACAGCTTTTCCACTGTTGTTGTTGATAAGAAGTGAACAGAAAGAAGGTACGAATTCCTTCTGAAATAAAAAGATTTTGTGTCTACTCTTTACTGATATATTTATTGGTGGTATTAATAATAATTTCATAAAATTCATCTACTTAGGAAGGCATGATGCATAAATTAAATAAGTGTGGCTTCTTTGGCTTGATGAGAGAAAGCATTTGTGAAGTCTGAGAATTGCCATGCAAAAAAATACATAAAGTACCAGTATGTAAGAGTGAAAGACATAGCAGGGTCAAAGAATTACAGAAATTTTAATTTTCACTAGAATAAAAGTGTGTGAACCTAGAATATGCAAAATTAAAATTGCATTTTAATAGTTTCGAGCTCATTAAACATGATCATGCATAATGAAGGAAAGTCAAATACAGAAAAGTCAATCTTTCAAAGTCAAATAACAGCACAGATCATGGTATGAAAATTTATAGAAATTAAGATTGGAGTGTTGTCCTGGTTTCAGCTGGGATAGAGTTAATTTTCTTCCTAGTAACTGGAATAGTGCTGTGTTTTGCATTTAGTATGAGAATAATGTTGATAACACACTGATATTTTAGTTGTTACTAAGTAATGTTTACGTTAATCAAGGACTTTTCAGCTTCCCATGCTCTGCCAGGTGCACAAGAAGCTGGGAGGGAGCATAACCAGGACAGCTAACCCAAGCTGATGAAAGGGGTGTTCCCTACCATATGACGTCATGCTCAGTACATAAACTGGTGGTTGGTTGGGGAGGAGTGATCATTGCTCGGGGACTGGCTGGGCAACCGTCCGTGGATGGTGAGCAATTGCATTGTGCATCACTCATTTTGTGTATTCTACCATTATTATTATTATTATTATTATTATTATTATTATTATTATTATTATTATTATTATCTCAATCTGTGAATCTTACTTTTTTTTCTGATTCTTTCCCCCATCCCACTGGATGGGGCGGAGTGAGCGAGGGACTGTGTGGTGTTTGGCTGCCTGCCGGGTTAAACCACAACAATCCTTTTTGGTGCCCAACGTGGGGCTTGAAGGTTGAGATAATGCCAGATCTGACCAAAGTGTGTTAAGGCAAATTTGTTATAAGCATTTATTATGTTGCTAGTCATAATGTTGGTTTATTTGCTCTCAGAGTTGTCGGATTTGTTCTTGGAGTTGTGTGATGTAACACCTAACTTGCTGTATATACTATTTATCAGTACTTATGTGCTGTTTATCACCTCTGGGAGATAGATTAAGGTTATTACTTTGCTATACTGTGTAACATTGGCTTATGGTATGATAAATTTATTGGTCATGAGATTGTACTCAGCACTGCCATCATCCCTGTGCTTCAGGAGCTATCTCTCGGAAACTATTAATAATTACACTTTTTACCTCTGCTCTTCGGAGAGCCAATTTATAAGGCAGACACATTCCTATACTTTCCCTTCCATATCTTCAGAAACTACTTTTTCTTCTATCATCTTCATGAAGTCCTTCACAACAGTTCTTGAGAATTTTGAATATCCTTGGGATGTTCAAACAAGCATGTTCCTACTGCTATGTCTCTTGAATGTGGTTCAGGTCTTGCTTAGGATTAAACAATTATTTAGGAATACCGTCCAGAGATCAGCCCCGGTGACAGGCATAGTGGTTACTCAAACCCCGGCGACAGGCACTGCAGTTACTCCAACCCCCTTGACAAGCACTGCAGCTACTCAGACCCCAGCAACAGGTACCACGGCTACTCAAACCCCAACAACAGTCACTGCGGCTGAAGCAGAGGACCAACCTGTGCTGGTATCCGTCACCCCTATACACAAGAAGAAATCTTGGAAGCAAAAGTCAGCTCATCTAGAAACGGATGATGAAAAAGCAGGGCCATCATGAGGAAAGGAGGAGGAAGAGGCAGAAGCCATAAATGAGATGGTAAACACCTGATCTCTATCCCTGAGTAAGTTGCAAGATACGCGAAAAGATTTCAGTCATCGTCCAGGTGAGTCCATTGTCACCTGGCTGCTCCGATGTTGGGATAAGGGGACCAGTAGCCTGGAATTGGAGGCTAAGGAAGCTGAAGAGCTGGGATCCCTTTCTAGGGAAGGGGGCATTGACAAAGCGATTGGAAAAGAGGCACAAGTCCTCAGCCTCTGGCAGCAACTACTGTCAGGTGCAAAGGAAATGTATTCCTTCAAGGAAGATGTTATATATTGCCCAAGGAAATGCACCACCATGGAGAGAGGTATCCAGTACCTGAGAGAATTAGGCATGCTGGAGGTGGTTTATAGTGGCCTGAACAACAAACAAGTATCCAAAGATCCAGATGAAGTCCAGTGCACGCGACCCATGCGGAGGAAGTTGGTAAGGCGCACACCAGTGTCGTATGCCAGTTCGTTGGCAGTACTGTCCTGGAAAGAAGAAGAAGCACCAACGGTGGATGATGCGGTTAGCAAACTCCGGGAATACGAAGAAAGTGTCTCTTTCTCCCTTGTCTCGGCTGTGGAGAAACTGTCCCGGGAGGTCCAGCAACTCAAAGAGGATATGTCCTACTCTCCACCTGTATGGACCGGTATATCAGCTGTTAGGAGCTGTTCAAGAGAGAGGATATAGAAGATATACACCCAGGTAACCCTGTGGTTTTTACCTGCATGACCACAGAGAGGACATGAGGAAGTGGGATGGAAAACATACCTCGACTCTAGAGGCACGAGTACAAGAGTTGCAAGGAAAAACAATGACACAAGGGAATCCTCCAGGAAAAATGTTGCTCCAGTTTTCAGGAAAAACCTGTCTCATGACAGTCGAGTTTCCAGTGAACAGTTCCCCAGACAGAGTAGAAGGGCTGATCTTACTTTCGATTTTAATAAAGGGACTTCTGATTCACATTTATGAGAAGTGAGTAACGAATACTATGACCAAAACTAGAGGGGCCCTACCTCTGGCCAGGTGGAGAAAAGGGACAACCAGGTTTACCGGACTGTGTGGATTCGATGGCCTGGCACATCAGACCCACAAAGTATAAGGCTCTTGTAGACACCGGTGCACAGTGTACCCTGATGCCATCAGGCTATAAAGGGGCAGAACCCATTTGTATTTCTGGAGTGACAGGGGGATCCCAACAGTTAACTGTATTGGAGGCCAAAGTGAGCCTAACCGGGAATGAGTGGCAGAAGCACTCCATTGTGACTGGCCCAGAGGCTCCGTGCATCCTTGGCATAGACTACCTCAGGAGAGGGTATTTTAAGGACCCAAAAGGATACCGGTGGGCTTTTGGTATAGCTGCCCTGGAGACGGAGGAAACTAAACAGCTGTCCACCTTGACTGGTTTCTCAAAGGACCCTTCTGTTGTGGGGTTGCTGAGGGTTGAAGAACAACAGGTACCAATCGCTACCACAACACTGCACCAGCGGCAATATCGCACCAACCGAGACTCCCTGATCCCCATCCATAAGCTGATTTGTCAACTGGAGAGCCAAGGAGTGATCAGCAAGACTCGCTCACCCTTTAACAGCCCAATATGGCCAGTGCAAAAGTCTAATGGAGAGTGGAGATTAACAGTGGACTACTGTGGCCTGAACGAAGTCACGCCGCCACTGAGTGCTGCCGTGCCGGACATGCTAGAACTCCAACATGAACTGGAATCGAAGGCAGCCAAGTGGTACGCCACAATTGACATTGCTAATGCCTTCTTAATCCCTTTGGCGGCAGAGTGCAGGCCACAGTTTGCTTTCACTTGGAGGGACGTCCAGTACACCTGGAACCGACTGCCCCACGGGTGGAAACACAGCCCTACCATTTGCCATGGACTGATCCACACCACACTGGAACAGGGTGAGGCTCCAGAACACCTGCAATACATTGATGACATCAACATATGGGGCCACACAGCAGAAGTTGTTTTTGAGAAAAGGAAGAAAAATAGTCCAAATCCTTCTGAAGTCCAGTTTTGCCATAAACCAAAGTAAGGTCAAGGGACCTTTACAGGAGATCCAGTTTTTAGGAATAAAATGGCAAGATGGACGTCGTCAGATCCCAATGGATGTGATCAACAAAATAACAGCCATGTCCCCACCAACTAGCAAAAAGGAAACACAAGCTTTCTTAGGCGTTGTGGGCTTTTGGAGAATGCATATTCCAGATTACAGCCTGATTTAAGCCCCCTCTATCAAGTGACTCGGAAGAAGAACGACTTTAAATGGGGCCCTGAGCAACAACAAGCCTTTGAACAAATTAAACAGGAGATAGTTCATGCAGTAGCCCTTGGGCCAGTCTGGGCAGGACAAGATGTAAAGAATGTGCTCTACACCGCAGCCGGGGAGAATGGCCCTACCTGGAGCCTCTGGCAGAAAGCACCAGGGGAGACTCAAGGTCGACCCTTAGGGTTCTGGAGTCGGGGATAAAGAGGATCTGAGGCCCGCTACACTCCAACTGAGAAGGAGATATTGGCAGCATAGGAAGGGGTTCGAGCTGCTTCGGAAGTGGTTGGTACTGAAGCACAGCTCCTCCTGGCATCCCGACTGCCGGTGCTGGGCTGGATGTTCAAAGGGAGCGTCCCCTCTACACATCATGCAACTGATGCTACGTGGAGTAAGTGGGTTGCACTGATCACACAACGGGCCCAAATAGGAAACCCCAGTCGCCCAGGAATCTTGGAAGTGATCACAAACTGGCCAGAAGGCAAAGATTTTGGAATATCCACAGAGGAGGAGGTGACGCGTGCTGAAGAGGCCCCACTGTATAATAAACTACCAGAAAATGAGAAGCAATATGTCCTGTTCGCTGATGGGTCCTGTCGCCTTGTGGGAAAGCATCGGAGGTGGAAAGTTGCTGTATGGAGTCCTATACGCCAAGTTGCAGAAACTGCTGAAGGAGAAGGTGAATCGAGTCAGTTTGCAGAGGTGAAAGCCATCCAGCTGGCCTTGGACATTGCTGAACGAGAAAAATGGCCATTACTTTATCTCTATACTGACTCATGGATGGTGGCAAATGCCCTGTGGGGGTGGTTGCAGCAGTGGAAGCAGAACAACTGGCAGCGCAGAGGTAAACCCATCTGGGCTGCCGCATTGTGGCAAGGTATTGCTGCCCGTGTAAAGAACCTGGTTGTAAAAGTACGTCACGTAGATGCTCACATATCCAAGAGTCAGGCCACTGAAGAACATCAAAACAACCAGAAGGTGGATCATGCTGCTAAGATTGAAGTGGCTCAGGTGGATCTGGACTGGCAACATAAGGGTGAATTATTTATAGCCCAGTGGGCCCATGACACCTCAGGCCATCAAGGAAGAGATGCAACATATAGATGGGCTTGTGATCGAGGGATGGACTTGACCATGGACGCTATTGCACAGGTTATCCACGAATGTGAAACATGTGCTGCAATCAAGCAAGCCAAGCGAGTAAAGCCTCTCTGGTATGGAGAACGATGGTTGAAATATAAGTTTGGGGAGGCCTGGCAGATTGGTTATATCACACTCCCACAAACCCGACAAGGCAAGTGCTATGTGCTCACCATGGTGGAAGCAACCACCGGATGGCTAGAAACATACTCTGTGCCCCATGCCACCACCTGGAACACTATCCTGGGCCTTGAAAAATAAGTCTTATGGCGACATGGTACCCCAGAAAGAATTGAGTCAGACAACGGGACTCCTTTCTGAAACACCCTCATAGACACCTGGGCCAAAGAGCATGGCATTGAGTGGGTATATCACATCCCCTACCATGCACCAGCCTCCGGGAAAATCGAACGATACAATGGACTGCTAAAGACTGCACTGAGAGCAATGGGTGGTGGGACATTCAAGCATTGGGATACACATTTAGCAAAACCCACCTAGTTAGTCAACACCAGGGGATCTTTAAATTGAGCTTTCCCTGCCTAATCCAAACTTTTGCGTACTGTAGATGGGGATGAAGTCCCTGTCAAACACACAAAAAATATGCTGGGGAAGACAATCTGGGTTACTCCTGCCTTGGGCGAGAGAAAACCCATCCGTGGGATAGCTTTTGCTCAAGGACCTGGGTGCATTTGGTGGGTAATGCGAAAGGATGGGGAAGTCCGGTGTGTACCTCAAGGCGATTTGATTTTAGGTGACAATAGCCAATGAATTGAATTGTATTATGTTAGATGCTGTATAATACTGTATGTTATATTAATGGTATTGCAGGAAGAATCACCCAGATTAATGAAGAATTAACTTTGATGACACCAAGCAAAGTGCAGTGGTGATAGAACCAGAACTGGCTTCAGCATGCAACAGTCCAACACCACACACCATCTTTCCTGTTCGAAAGACTGTTACGACAGATGAAGCCCAAAGTCATGGACTAAATGAACTCAATGGACATTTTAGAGGGATGGCCCATAGACTAAGGGAATGATATCTGTGTGTTTATATCAGAAGACAGGAAAAGTGGTGGTGAGTAATTGGAATGTATTGGAAAGCGTGAGACCTGGCCGTGATGTAGATGATATGGAATAAGGGGTGGATAGTGTCCTGGTTTTGGCTGGGATAGAGTTAATTTCTTCCTAGTAGCTGGTACAGTGCTGTGTTTTGGATTTAGTATGAGAAGAATGTTGATAACACACTGATGTTTTAGTTGTTGCTAAGTAGTGCTTACATTAAGTCAAGAACTTTTCAGCTTCCCATGCTCTGCCAGGTGCACAAGAAGCTGGGAGGGGGCAGAGCCAGGACAGTTAACCCAGCTGACCAACAGGGTGTTCCCTACCATATGACGTCATGCTCAGTACATAAAATGGTGGTTGGTCGGGGAGGGGCGATCGCTGCTTGGGGACTGGCTGAGCATTGGTCAGCGGGTGGTGAGCAATTGCATTGTGCATCACTTGTTTTGTATATTCTACCATTATTTTTATTATTTTCCCTTCCTTTTCTGTGTTATTAAACGGTCTTTATTTCAATCTGCAAATTTTACTTTTTTTTCCGATTCTCTCCCGCATCTCACTGTGTGTGGGGGGAGTGAGCGAGCAGCTGTGTGGTGTTAGTTGCCAGTTCGGGTTAAACCACAAGAAGTGTAGAGTTTAGAGCAAAAAGTTTGATTAAGAATTCTGAAATAAGGGAGGGTGGGAAATTGAAGAAACAGCTTGGAAATAATTGGACTCTCAAGATTGTCTTCCCACAAAGCCAAAGGCTAGAAGTTCCAGAATAAAATGCAACACTCAGAATCCAGTTTTCAATAATCCAGTCTTGAGAACTGTATGGAAAGTCTGAGGTATTATTTATATTTCCTGTTCCTTTCTATTCTCCAGAATTAATGTTTTCTTAAATCTCTGCAATGTCCCATGTAACAGAACATACATGTTTATTTCTGTCCTTCAAAATAATACTGGCAGGACTTCAGGCACATTTTTTTCCCCTAAAAAGCAGTGTTTTTCAATAGATTCCAATAGATTCCAATTTTTTTTTTCCTTTTTTAAAGTTGCTTGTATATTTCCATATGTACTATAAGGAAGAATTTATACTCAGGCTTAAGAGAAATGGCAGTCTGTTATGATCCATCTGAACATATATCTCAGTATGGTATTCAGAATGCCCCCAGGGGAGAAAAAAATCAAACCAAACCCAATTATTTTAATATTCAAAAGACAAATAGATTCAGAAACAGAATGTCACTTATACTTTATCTCATCCTCAAAATAAAATAAAATAAAATAAAATAAAATAAAATAAATTTTTGGGTTAGATTTTTCTGATGGATAACTTTCTGTAGATCTACTTGTACTTGTAATTTAAATAATAGGATGCACAATATCTCTTTTAAAGATCTAGCCACACCTACTGTAGAGGCTTCATATTTCATCGCTTTACCTAACACTGCTAAAATTTTATACCTCAGTCCTTCAGAAATCTTTCAGAGCTATTTCAGGATCTATATATGTAAATATATACACGTGTATATGAGTATATTATGTATTATATATACATCATGAATATTATGCAGTTATATTTGTATCATGCATATCATAAAATAGGTATTTTTTTTCCTAATGTGATTTTTTTTCTAAATGAAACTATTAATTTACTTACTACTTACAAAAACTATTGCCATAAAAGCGCTTAAACTCTCTTAAAGTGTTTTGTATGTTTTTCAAATTAAAATTAATTTAGTTTTATTCTTATTCTAACATTCATGAGTTTCTTTGAAAAGCCAAGTGATTATTACCACAGAAGTCTTGAATCAGTTAATCTGGTGCAAGTAGAAATCTGCAGCCAAAAATTGCCTTTTTCAAGTTTTCAGGCCAGCTCTATTCTTTAAAATTAAATCTTCCATGAACAAGCACTGTCATTTGTCACACCATAAGCACATCTTCTTTGACATCCAGAGCTTACTTAAAAGGACTTTCTTTCAAATGTCTCCCATCCGTACTCCACACTTCTTTTGTTGCAGACCATTAAAAAAAAAACTTGAAAAGATGGAGGAGGAAGTGAAATGAAGTTACAACTTATGAAGTGCAAGTATTGCACACATGCATAACCATCTGTAGGTTAAGCTTTGAAGTCCCTGTTTGGCAAAACTGAAGCTTCTTATCCTTATTTCCCCAAATACTTGGGAGAAAACCACTGCTTTCAAGCCAGTCCTGGCAGCAAAAACATTTTGTCCAAAACAACCACACAGCAAATGATTTAACATGTGCCAGGAAGAACTTGAAAAGAGGAAAGCATGGTTTTAACAGATATTTTGTAGTGAGGGAGTACTTTTGAAAAGATTATTGATGTACTCTTTTTTCAAACATACTTTTATCTTGGTAATCACACTTTATCATCAAGGTAGACTTTTTTTCCAGTTTGGGATCCCTTATCCAGTTTACGCAACACAAGTCCAGCAGGAACAACATTAACTTAATTAACTCTTTAAATGTATACCTACTATTTGAAAATTAATTCCTTTTCTCCCTAGCAGGACTTTGGTAGATTTTTTGTGTTTTTTTTTTTCAAAAGCATTAACAGAGTAGTAACGTTAGTAGATAATGAAAAATATGATACATGAAATGAAACATTTCATAATTGACAGATAAAAAATGAAATCAAGTACCATATGTACATACATAATTAAAACTTGTTTCCAACTTGTTTTCTTCACTGAATGAATATGGTTGGCTTTTTTCCCCCCTTTATTTCCCTAAATCAATGTTGCCCCAGGTGTTGCGAATGAATGGTTTAGAGGCCGCTTAAAGAATCACTATCAAAGGTATTAGCAGAAAGTGATTTTAATAAAGATTTGCAAAAGCGTGACTTAACAGAGTTCAATGGCAAGGTTCACTCTAATAATTACTACATGGGTGAAGTATACAAAGGAAAATAGTGTTATAATTGGGCTACAATGATTTGTACAGAGACCAAGGACGAAAGGGTAAGGGAGACCCTCCCGTTGAGTCATGAGGTTCAGAGAAGACCCTGTGGATCCAATCTTAGTCTCAGATCTGGACAACAGTTTATGTCTAGTACCAAAAGGGTAAGGAGACCCTCCCATTGAGTCACGAGGTTCAGAGTAGACCCCCTTGCTTTCCAAACTCCTTCTTAGAGAGGAGTCTAGGTGCAGCTGGATCTACGCCTAGTCTCAGACCTGGTCAACAGTTTATGTCTAGGGGTTATATGTGTTTAGCAACAGTCTAAAGTTCATTCACAGTTCCTTAGCAGATCACAATATTTTGGCAGCACTTAATTATTAACTAATTTAACGTTTACAAAATAAGTTATTAGAGTCTACTACAATTACGCCTTAATTACAAATTAGGCTTACTCTTAGTTCACACACATACACAGAAATATATATAAATATACAAAAAGTACCTGTTAAAAACTCCCCTCAAGTTCCGTGAATGAATATTCATGTAAAATGTCTCAGCATTTCTCTCAACGGGCGAGGGTTGAGCTTCGAGGAGTGAAAGGTGTTCAGCCCAGGTCCCGTCGTCAGCTTTCAGTGACGGCCCTCCAAATATCGCAGACCCGAGAGTTCTCGAGCTCTGAGAGGCGTCCCACTCAGAGGGAGATGCTGGGTGCAGCCCACTGCGGTCCAGGAGAGCTCAAAGGGTCTCACTTAGGACCACCATTTATAGGTTTGCAAGATGATTGGCTTTAGTCATCTGTAAATTTCCATCCTGGCCACAGTCCCAGGTGGTAGTTACTAAAATTCTGAAGGTTTCAGTGTTGTTACAAGTGAGTTACAACTGAGATAAGATGACACCTGGGTCAGACAGTGGGAGTATGTTCCCAGCCTCAGCTATGCAGAGTTTCTGATACAGTCAAGGAGCGCTCAACTGTCAGACTCAGTACCGAGGCTGAGGTTTCATGGGAATTTCTGAGATTGACAAGCGGCCCAGGAGAAGGGTGGGGGGATGCACCACCACATCAGGAAAAATCAAGCATGTCTACATTCTAAGTGACTGCTGGAGAGAGACTGACCAAAGCCTTTTCAGATCAGTGAACATCTTTCATTGGGTTCAGTTGTCAGATAAGAAAGAGAAATATACTTGGAGCATAACTGTCTTCTCTGCATAGTGAGCCATTTGATGAAAACCAGTCAAAAGTACCAGTAAGTTATATCAGATATCTACTGATGTATTTAGAACTCATCCTGTGTATAGTAAACAACTTCTGCTATTCTCACTTTCCCAGACTGATGAAGGTACACGAAGAGGATATACATTAACAACCTTCAGTAACGAACTATGTTGTAAAATATTGCAAATAAAAGTGATTTTACTGTAAATTTCTATAAGGTTTAGTTACCAGAAACTTAGGAGTAAGGCAAACAAGGTAAACTTTGATAGTCCTTCATTCCGTTTGTTCTTTTCAGTCTTCATCTCTTCTGATTACTTCATTTCTGTCCTATTGTTTGAAAGTGACTGTCCACATCTCAGGTTCAACCAATATTCCTTAGATAAAAGTGCATGTCTGCCACCAACAGTTTCACAACAATGAAAATTATGATCCTTACCCCTGTAACAAAGTTTGCAGAAGGATAAAAGAACTGTATTAAATTAATTCATTTTCTGAAGAAACCCTTGCTCCATTAGAAAATGAGACACTCCCTAGCTCTTAGTGCTTTAGGCCATAGTTTATTAGTTCAGTACAAATATCTTTCCTCTGAACATCCAGAACTCTACATGACTGTTCTCTTTGATCTTCAGTGAATCATGCATTTACACCTCACATGAACTTTTGGGAAACAGGACTTTCCAAATCTTGCAAATTAAATGCTGTTCATTTATTATGCTCCTTTTTTTCCTCATGGTCGGTTTTATTCAGAGCAAAGAATGAGTTTTAAGATCTGTCTTGATGAAAACCAACCATTATTAAAGCACAGCTGTTGGAATCAACACAGTGGGGGAACAATTGTTTTATGAACATGCTTTTGCCCTACCTAAATACAGAAGCTATTATTAAAATTAGATAAATAAAAAAGATGCAGGGCAAATGAAATATATCAAGCTGAGAAGTGCAGAAAAAGGAATTCAGTGGAATGGAAATATGTTTAAAATATATATATTTTAATGTATTCTGATTCGTACTGTAGCTCTCCCTCTAAAGAGCTGAGAAAAAAAAATCTGGTTTGCATTGGACTAATTTGTTGCTTCAATAAGAAAAATAGGCACAATGTAGTTAATTGACACTGGTAGCATTGCACTGCTAAAGGTTTGAAATTAAAAACAGTCTCTAGAGACTGTAAAGGGAACTTAAGCTGATTTGACTAACTTGAGCAAACTTATCAGAAACCTAAATCATGGAAGAAATTATATTACCTTTCTGGAGCTTGCTTTGTCATTTCAGGCTGCTAAAGCATGTTGTAGTCTGAAACGCTGACTTGTATTTCTTATCATATGGTAGATACTTGCATTAGAAAAGAAAACAAGAAGAAAAAAAAAAGTCTTGCCATTAGAAACAAGATGGGAAATGAGACGTTAGAAAACAGAAAGGGGATGGAGGAAAAACAAAAGAATGAATGGGTTATTTAGATATAAAATTCAAGAAAGAGGGGTGCGTCCAAAGAAGGGCAATGAAGCTGGTGAAGGGTCTAGAGAACAAGTCTTATGAGGAGCAGCTGAGGGAACTGTTTAGCCTGGAGAAAAGGAGGCTCAGGGAAGACCTTCTCGCTCTCTACAACTACCTGAAAGGAGGTTGTAGTGGGGTGGGTGTCAGTCTCTTCTCCCAAGTAACAAGCCATAGAACAAGAGGAATTGGCTTCAAGTTGCGTCAGGGGAAGTTTAGATTGGATATTAAAAAAAAATTCTTCACCGAAAGGGTTGTTAAGCATTGGAACAGGCTGCCTAGGTGTCCTGGTTTCAGCTGGGATAGGGTTAAATTTCTTCCTAGTGCTGTGTTTTGGATTTAGTATGAGGAGAATGTTGATAACACACTGATGTTTTCAGTTGTTGCTAAGTGCCCTCCTAGTCCAAGGACAGCTCCCGTGCCTACTGACTGAGCTAGGTACACAAGGTGGGAGGGAACATAATCAGGACAGCCAGCCCAGCTGGCTAATGGGGTATTCCACACCATGTGACATCATGCTCAGTATATGAACGGTAGGCGTGATCCAGGAAGTACTGATCGCTACTTGGTTATCGGTCAGCGTGGGTGGTGAGCAATTGCATTGTGCATCACTCATTTTGTATATTCTATCATTATTACTATTATTTTCCCTTTTTCTGTTCTATTAAACTGTCTTTATCTCAACCCATGAGTTTTTCTCACTCTTACCCTTCCAATTCTCTCCCCATCCTGCTGGGGGTGGGGGGAGTGAGTGAGTGGCTGCGTGGTATTTGGCTGCCTGTCAGGTTAAACCACGACAGTCCTTTTTGGCAGCCAACGTGGGGCTCGAAGGGTTGAGATAACGACACATCTGACCCGAACGGGTCACCATAACACTAGGGAAGTGGTTGAGTCACCACCCCTGGAAGTGTTTAAAAGACATGTAGATGTGGTGCTTAGGGACATGGTTTAGTGGTGATTTGGCAGTGCTAGGTTAACGGTTGGACTCAATAATCTTAAAGGTCTTTTCCAATCTAAACAGTTCTATAATTCTATGATTCTAACATTTCCTATAGAGTTAATAGTAGGGAGGGTGCATCTACCTACCGGTCCTATAAAAATACTCTGAGATTTCATTCCAAGATGGAATTCTCTGATTTCTTTTGTAACACTAAGGTGATGTATACACTAGCATACAGTGAGGACCAATAGGGGTAGATCTGTAGAGTAGAACAGCTGGTGCTGGGGCCCTGATGTCCACACTATATATATTTGAATAATTTTTTTCTTTTTTTCAAACTAGTTCCACTCTGATGTCATGAACTGCATACATGCATGGCATTTTGGTATAGTCCTGAATCACATTTTTCAGCTTCATCTGAAGGGAATTCAGTTTAAGCACTCGGGTACCACTCCATGATGCAAACTAAAGCACAGTATCAGGCATAACTGGGAGATTCATTCCAAAAGCTCACTCCTAATCCAGACTGAGACAGTGGTGCAGGTGAACCTTGTGAGGACTCTGCTGACACATTATGGAAATAAAACATCCAGGGTGCTTTATCTGCTCCCTCATGCAGTCTTCATGACCCCTGATCTGGACTATTTTGATTCTGTGAAAGTATTTCTCTGAAGGTCATCATGAATCTTCCTTTTCATTTCTACTTGAAAAAGAGTCCAGGCACATGGGCAAATGATATCAGCAGTCAGTATTGCAGTGTTTCTACTCTGCAGTTCAGATGCATCCATAAAGAACTAGAAGAATCTCTTCCGGGGGTAGTGGAAAGTTTTGATATTAATATTTGACCCTTATGGGGAAAAAAAAAGACAACACCAAATTTTGATCTCTACCATCAGTCTACTTTTTCATAAGTGGTACAGCTAAAGAATTTGAAAGAGAGATTTAGAAAGAGACAGAAACTAAACTAGCTCAGAATTTCCTAGATTCCCCTTCCCTTTCTTCTTGAATTTCACTCCTCAAAAAAATTAGGCAGACACAGCCCCAGGCTTTGTTCACTAAAAGATGTGTTTACTTAGAATAAAGTATAGCGTTAGCATTGTATACATTATATGTGAAATATAACCATGGGAAGACAAATTGTCAAAATGATATAATTCATAGATAACACTCTTCTAAAGAACTTTGAATACCATCTCAACATACCCCTACTTATTCAGGTGCTGCACCAGGAAGTAGATGCGTTTCCACAATAAGTGACATGATTTGTTTGCCTATAAAAGTTGTATGATAAAGATGTGAAGTGTTTGGACTTACCAACATTGTAAGCTTATTTTCCTACCTTGTCTTTTCTCCTGAAGGAGGGAACTCTGACAACAGCAATTTTGTATTCTTTCCCTTCTGAACTGTTATAAAGATCCACGGTGTCACCAATATTTTGTTTTCTCCTCATTAGAATCACCTGTCAAAACAAATTATTTTTAGGCATTATTAGAGTCAGGGTGTCAGGAATTAGTTTGTGAACTCTCCCTATCTATCACAAGAAGGTGCAAAATCCTTGCAAAGGAGGAGTGGCTATGATGACTTTGCAAGCATCTTTCCAGCATAATCATGAAGTCAGAATTTGGATTTTCTAGCTGAACCGTTTCTGGGGTGGGTGAGAAAAAAAGAGACAGGAGTAGCTGTAAGCCAAGGCTATGAATATCACCTGTTACTTATTTAGTTGCTGTAGGCTAGCAAACAAATTTGGGATAGATACTGTTACCTGAGTGTTCCAAAATCTTGGTGAGAAAACTGCATTTTGTCAAAGGAGTCTGTTGGAAAATCATTGCTAATAAAAACATAAATGAAATGCAGCATAAAAAAAAAATCACCTTTATTTTTATAAGTAGACTTATTAGAAAAAACAAAAATTCAGAAAAAAGAAAGAGATTTAGAATGCAAGGACATTTTATTAATCGGGACAGTGTATTAATCATGTCACAACATCCTTGTCATTATACAGAAATTTCAGTTCCAGCCTTAGAGCACTGTACAGAGACAATACTAAAATTGTCCTGAGGATCCTACCATTTAGGTAGGCAACACACATATTTAAGAAAAAATAAGTAAAAAACAATGAGAATACAAAGGGAAATGAGTGATATTCATATACATTCCCCTTTTCTTTTTCATGTAGTCCATGAAAAGAAAACATGATCGTCCATAGCAGATATAAGGCTTAGGGTTACAGTGTACATGTTGCTTTTATTCTGCTGTGTTAATTTTTTTGAGAAAAGTTTTGAACATAGACAAGGAAATGAACTGTTTAATGGGGTAAAAAATCTGTAAAACAACTCTATAGTGCCATTGTCATCTAACCACATCTACAAGTATATTGTAAATCAACCTATGTTCAGCTAAATATATAAAGCAAAATATGAAAAAAGTTGGCATTTTTCTGTGTATATTTAAGAAGCATGTAGTTTTCTGTCCTTGCAGACTTTCCTTCCTCCATTACTTGGAGGCAAAATCCACCTCAATATTTCTAGTAAAATTTAAATTTTATACACATATATGTATATAATCATCATCATCATAACCTCCTATTCTTCTTTCATGTTGGGTTCTTTAATAAGGGGACTTATCCTTCCCTCTAATATAAATTTAGTGCTTTTTCATGCAGGAGCCCGAACCCATACACAATCTATGTAGGCATACTCGAGTTACTTGCCATTCATTCAGAGGACTACAGAACATGAAAGTGTAGTATTGTCAGCTTACAACAGTTTAACACAGAACTTGCATAGGTTTAGGAATTTCAGTAAACTTATGACAAGTTATAAAACTATAGTTGAAATGCACAAAATTACATTTGCACTTGAAAAATCTTACCAGAGAAAAAAACAATGAGAAAGAGATGAACCTATAATGTGTATTTTGATGACACTGAGGATAACAATTAAAATTTAATACTGGTAAAATTAGATATAGGTGAATGACATGGGATTTGATTTTCTGAATACAATACATATGGGTAGTTTCTTGTGCTATCCTACCATTATTTACAATCCTTTTTATTTTTTTGACTTATTTCATCTCCCACCACCCCTAAACTTTTACTGCTGTAACCATAAATAGATTGACTACCTTCTGATTCTTTTAGCAAGTTCTGTTCACAAGTGACTTTTTGTCTGTTCTTCTAAATACTTCTGAATTGCTTTTTCTGACAATTTTTGTGAAGATAAATTACTTTAATATCAAAATGAAGTACAATATGTACAGTAAAAAACATATAAAATTAATGGTGTAATTACAAGGCTTTTTTTCCTTTGTTTTGGAGAATTAAAAATAAGAATTAATTGGGACAATTGAGATTGAGAAGCAAAACCAGACAAAAGTCTCCTCTGATAATTCTCAGTATACCTAACTCCTCCCAGGGGATGTGAGAAAGGCAAGTAGCAGACCCTGAATTTCAGGAGGGCAGACTTCAACTTGTTCAGAGTAGGCAGGTAGGCAGGTTCTCACGTGAGGCTGCCTTGAAGGACAGAACAACTTGGGAAAACTGGTCTTTTGTCAGGGACAACCTCTCCAAGGAACAGGGCTGTCCATCCATTTGCAGAACAAAATAGGCAGGCATAGCTGGAGGTCAGCTTGCCTGAGTGGGAAACTCTTGACTGAGCTCAAATACAGAAAGGAAGTGTGTGGCAGGTGGCTTCCTTCAAGTAATACTATAGCATTGCCTGGGCGTATAGGGATTGATTTAGGAAAGTCAAAGCCCAGCTTAACTTGAAAATGGCACTTACGTGAAGTTGTTCAAATCTATTTGACAACACCATAAATAATTTCCTGTCTTCCAGAAGACTTGCATTTACAGTCACTTTGATTCATAGATCTCAGAGTCATGAATAAGGTCATTTCATACTCTAACATTTTGATTTTAAAAAAAAGAAAATGTTTTCCAATAACAGATTAGTATTTTAAGCTTGCTATTTAGTGCCATGGCAATGACAGACGCATGCTCATGATAGCTGAGTTTAGGTGTAATCTTTCAAGACAGCATATGACTTATTTTATAAAATATATTT
Organism: Calonectris borealis; assembly: GCF_964195595.1. Lineage (NCBI taxonomy): Eukaryota > Metazoa > Chordata > Aves > Procellariiformes > Procellariidae > Calonectris > Calonectris borealis. The sequence continues at coordinate 168,965,818 of NC_134312.1, forward strand.
CCTTCCACATAAGACATTAATTAGGTTGATTTCCTTTTTTGTTCCTTTTCACAGAAAATAGAAATCTAATGTTCATGAGTTGTTAGCACAGTTCTAGTGCTAACAGCACTACTTCATAACTGATAGGGTTTCAGTCACAAGCGTACAATTAGTAGAACAATTTGCTTCCTGGAAATGCAGTACAAAGTTTGTATCTTTTTGATAGGACTAGAATTACTCCTTTCCTCACAGTTGCTGGTAGAACATAATGGAGTCTTATTATGTTTTCTTCTTCATTATTCCTCTGTTCTCTGTTTTCTCTATGAGAAACTGTTATTAATTTTGATTTGAGGGGATTTACTGACAGAAGCAGTCTGAAAAAAGCTTCAGGAGTTAGATAGATTAAGAATTATCAGGGAACTTCTGCTCTCTGCAATGTGTCTGTCCACCGCATATGCTCTTCTAGTTCTGGCCTCATCTCAAGCCCATTTCAACTGCTTTTGTATGAAATGGATCTACATGTTCATAGGGCAGTATTCATCCAGAGTGTACTAATTTGCACACAAGCAAATAAAATAGTATTCTAGCAGCTGGAAAAATATATTCATGCTCCTTCCTGAAATTTTTATTTCGCTCTCTTCCCAAGTTAAAAATTTAGATAACTGGAAATACTTTTATTAAAAAAAAAAAAAAAAGTCAATAAAGGAAGAAACAAATGAAACCATCCCTTAACTGTGAAAAATTGAACTTCAATCTGAGAGAGGCTGATATTATTTGTATTTTTTTGAGTGTTTCATTTTGTCACGTTATTGTAATGAGTTCTGCCTTCTAAACAAGGGATACAATCTATCAAAACAAGACATATATTTGATAAGAAAGAGCAGAGTTGCTTCCATGCTTCACCAATAGTCCCCAAAGAAATATTCTGGGTGTAAGAAAACTATTTTATCATCACCCCTGTTAAATGTCCCTTGAGTTATCATAATTAAATATCAGCCTTATGACTGACGTAGATCTTCCACCAGGAAAATGGAAAGTTTTACTGTAATGTTAAAATTCACACTCTGATTCCAGCAATTTCTCTACAATTAAAAAAAAAAAAAAAAAAAAAAAAAAAGGAAAGCTGTTACCTACCAAAAAAAAGATTATTACAGCAACTTCTTGAAGAAAAAGTCTGGGACAAATCACAAAAGTATGACTGTCAAATGGCTTCATGACTGTTTCACATATGTTCTTTATAATGATATACAAATTAATTTCCCTTGTTTCGCTGTCACTCTGAATTTACTTTCACATCTATTTTTGACAAATAGAACTGTGCTTTTACATTAGGCAGATGAAAATGGAGTCAGATCCAAGGAAAAATTTTAAGCATAAGATAGGCTTTCCATTTAGGTGATTGTTTCAATATTTACTAATTGGATACACTTAGAGACTGCAAAAATGGCAGAAGACTGCCTAGCAGGTAATTGTAAAATTATACTTAACTAGTTTAAACCTTCTCATAAAGTGTTTTTTTGATAAGTTATTTCTTCTCAAATACATGGCTGAGGAGAGAAGCTTATCTAGACTGATAATTTAAAGTTTTTGATTACTTTTCAGCTTGATTTGATAAAATGTTTTGGATAAAGTGGGAAAACCCTGCAGTTGAGTCAATCATTAGAAACACTGTAATGACTTCAATTAGTTCCACTAGACATGAGATTGGCCTCTGTTTTGTGCTTCTTATGCTTTGGAAACTTTTGATTTGTCAAATTGATTTTTAAGTAAACTACGTATTAGATGTCTTCCTAGCTACAGTAGTTGAATTAGGAAAGTTGTGTGGGTTGACCTTAAAGTTGTTTCTCAAGAGCAGCCCAATGCAGATGCCTTCTTATGAGAAGGAACTTTAAACCAAAGGATACATTGGGGAGCTTACTTTTTTTTATGGTGAGATATGACTCTGGGTTTAACACTTTCTAAACCGTGTCTCAGAATTTTTCCATTCCTGGAAACATCAACCTACTCAAAATTCTCAAAAATTGGCACAAAAAGATAGCAAAATAGATATAGTCCTGAAACAGCTACCCTAACACAAAATACATTTCCCCTTTTCTTTTCTGAGTGCCCTGATCTTTTGATAAACAAGACTGAGGTGTTATCAAAGGCAAGTGGAAGCTTAGTGTGGTTTGGGTTTTGTGACATGACATTTAAACATGTAAATCCTTTTAGGGGTTTTGTGCATTGACAAATATTTCTCAGTATTTCACCTGCATTTAAATTCTCTCTCTGTGGTTTTGTGGAACAAAATAATTCCATACATTCCAAGCATTTTATAGATTTGTTAAAAACAAAATCCAGGCAAATATATTCCAAACAGGTATATTTCAGAGAAAATTTGCTAACAACTTTATCTAGTTAATTGAAATGAAACAATGTAAGAGTCAAAGAATAGGTCGGTAGGCTCAGATGATTAAGCATCTCAATTAATATGAGTGGCTAATTAATTTGAATGCTGAGGATGCCCATTAAAATAAATGACTTTGTTAGCTTATTTTGAAAGATATTAAGAAGAAATATATTTTGTTTTGTTTTGTTTTGTGTTTTTAAATTAAGAACTCAGTGTGTGTCCTAGATGACACAATCTTATACAAGGTAATGAAACTTCAGATGCCAACCCTCACTCAGTCTTTTAGAGGTACCCCTTTGGAAATACTGAACACAGAGTCATATGACCCACTCCTAAAGGAGTATAAGTAATGTACAGCTCAGAACAAGCACAGGCTTTGAGTTTTCCTTATTTAACTGTTAATCTTAATGTTGCAGTCAAATGAACTGAAGCTATTTAAATTTTAAAGCATTTTAATCTTTCTGGATTTCTCACCATAACAGAAGACACAGACACACCAGAGATACAAAAAGAGGTCTTTATTTTATATATATATTTAAGAAGTGAGGTAGATGAGGAGGGGGAGGAAGACAGAGGTGTTGCATCAAACCCAGTGCAAGTTAACTGGTCTTGAAGAAACACACATTTTGTGCAAAGCCAAAAATTTATTGTGGAATTACTTAAAGTCTTAATAGTGTAGCTGAACAGTTATTATTTGTCCAGTCATAATGGCATTACCCTTTAGAGTTAAATTATCTAGTTACTTCAAAGAAAGAAAAAACAATTTCACTTATAATAAGGTTTTGAGTTATTACACACATACTACACACACATACACACATAATCTTTCTTCTTAACACCCTCACCTTTTCTCTAATGTTAGGCTCACCCTTCCATGCCCCTCTGGGTCTTAGAGTCAAAGGCATCAATCTTCACTAAGTAGGAGGTGGGGCGTATAGGTTTCAGAGGGTCATCAGAACCCCAACTCCTCTACAGGGGGAAGTATGATTTTGATACGGGTGTTTATTCCTCCTCATTCTAGGGTCTAATTTTATACATTTTCTAAAATTTTCTAAACTTTGTTCTTTCTTCACTGGTCTTTATTTCCACATAACCTCCAAATTTATAACCCCTAAAGACAGTTTTGCCCTGCTCCCAGTGTAATAGAGTCATAGAATCATAGAATTGTTTAGGTTGGAAAAGACCTATAAGATCACCAAGTCCAACCGTAAACCTAACACTGCCAAGTCCACCACTAAACCATGTCCCGAAGTACCACATGTACATGTCTTCTAAATACTTCCAGGGATGGTGACTCAACCAGCCTGTTCCAATGCTTAACAACCCTTTCGGTGAAGAAATTTTTCCTAATATCCAGTCTAAACTTCCCCTGGTGCAACTTGAGGCATTTCCTCTTGTCCTATCAGTTGTTACTTGGGAGAAGAGACTGACACCCACCCCACTACAACCTCCTTTCAGGTAGTTGTAGAGAGCGAGAAGGTTTTCCCTGAGCATCCTTTTCTCCAGGCTAAACAGTCCCAGTTCCCTCAGCAGCTCCTGCATAAGGCTTGTGCTCTAACATATTCTTAAACATTCCTTTAATGATTAATCAATTATCAATGAGTTGTTCACAGCCCTGGAGCCTCTATCATCATCCCATCCACACACTTTCAAGGCCTCTGTTATCATGCCTTCACTTCTCTGCATTGTGTTTTATTCTAGGGTCACACTTTATTCTACACAGACTCATTTGGTTTTAGCATTTAAAAGTTACAGACATATATCAAAATTATTACAAGAACAGGTGTTATGTCATACTGTTGTACAAACATAAGCTAAATCTAAAACAAATTAAGTAATAATCACGTGGATGTTTGACAACAGCTGTTACAGCTAAGCCAGATAGATAAATAAAGCTCCAGACAGGCCAAGACAAGTGCAGACATAGCAGTCCTGCAGACTTACTGTCCTGAGGCCTTGGAGATTTTGGACAAAGCCTTTGGCTTTTCAACAGCAATGGCAGTACCATATTTGCTCAGCTACAGTGCTACACAGAGAGAGGAATTAAGTCTGTTAATGTCTAAAATTCATATTTCATACTTAGGGTGCTTAGAATAGGGCAGAATGTGATAGGTTTTGTTCACCATTGTAAGAATTACTTGTCTGTTTTAGCCAATATGTATTTAATGTTAAGGTATAGAAATATTCTTCAGTGAATGCAAAATACAGCTCCTAGCAAATGCAAAAACCTTTTGCGTGTAGAATCCTGTTACCAGTTGTTGATCTAGTCAAGCCTCACATTTTCCGCACACAAAAAAAAAGAGGTATAAACAACTGCAAAATAAGAATAGAAACTGCTTTAACTGCCTATAGCTGTTTGATTTTTATTTTGTTCTGGGCAGGTGTATCTTGCTGCTGAGAGGAAAATAAATTTAGACAAGTGCTTTATCTCCTAAATTACTGTTTAATAAGGGAGCAGAATCACAAAGATGGAAATATTTCTTTTCATTGTTTGTGCAAGAAAGGGCATCAGGGAATGTCTTCAGGATAAATCTGAAATGCACAGTGATATTTCTAAGTATCTGCTAAAGGACCAGATTATGCTGTTCTTCCATTGTTCTCCCTAAACATTTCCTGTGTGGTTAACACCAAGTAGCTTCTCACACTGTGCATGAGAGTTGTTTGGGATCTATGTGTGCAGGAAGAGCAGGTGCATGGCCCAGGGGTCTGGAACCCAGGTTCCTAAATGCTAGTCATTGCAGCACTTAACATTATGTCATCTACCTCCCTGATGGCTCTTTTCCCAAATTCCTTGCAGTTACTGGAAAATGAAGGCAGGAAAAAGTGTCTTAATATTTTCACTCAAAAGTTTAGAGAAAGAAATGAGATCTTTAGCTCAGTTTTATCACCCCTGAGCTGGCCTTAATCTTTTAGTCTGTAAGACCTTCAGACCACCCTAGAACTATGTTTCCTTGTATTTAATTTGAGTTCTTTATCAGTAGGTTTACTACAGTGAATAAAACTATAATTGTGCGTATCCGTTAAGCAGGACAGTCTAGCTAGATGTGTAGTGGGCATTACTTAGGGTGGCATCACTAAAAATCCATGAGAGAATGAAAAATTTAAATTCAGATTCTTATTTTAGACAATCTTTCTCCCATGATGTTTTTTGGCAAAAAAATGCCACTGGTCATCCCTGCTGTAATTTGACAGAAACAAGAGAGTTATATTAGAAATAGTATATTATATAAAATTAAAACATGGAAAAAAATATTTATCAATCAGAAAACATTTTTTCTTTGTAATTTATGAGTCATTTTAATGCTATCTAATAAAAGTGAGTATTTGCTTAGACTGTCTGTGAAAAGTTTTCATGAGGTTTTATAACATACTTCATAAAAGACTGAAGACAAAACAACCATGTACAACATGTAGAATGCATAGAGAAACCCCAAACTCGTATGTATATACAAACCTACAGATTCTTTTCATTCATATTTTTACATATGGCCTAATCCAAAGCCAACTGAAATTTGGAATTGCTTTCCATCGACTTCAGTGAGCCTCAAAGTATGTTTCTCACTTAGAAACTTTATTGTATGAAATTATGCACTGTTTAAAGTGTTTGCAGACTAAAGTCCAAGGTTTTAAAACAGCTACTTTACAGTCCATAGTGTGAAAGTTTGAGATTTGTAGTAATTCAACTCAGAAATTATATTTCCTATGGAAATATTTCATTTCTGTCTGAAAATCTTCTATTTTATGTAGTTATCATACTATATACTTTGACATACCTTAAGCAATTTTTGCAATGTTAATTTAAAGTACATTTCAAAGAAGTTACCACAGATACTCTAAATGGACTGGAGGCTTGAACTTGTACTTACATTCTGTGGTTTTCTCTCCATCTTACTGCACATTTTGTAAACTTGTCTTGGCTAAAGTTTGTTACTGGGAGCAGGGAAAGAAAGTATCAGCATTATCTCTAAAAAAACCAGTTCATTTGAAGATTTTTGTCTTCTATCCAAGTATACATTCAGATCAAAGTATCTCTTCTATAAAAATAGCTTTATATTTATGATAATTAAAATATTCCCAGACAGTTCTGTGCTATGTATTTTTATAGAAAAAATATGCTTGTGGTAGCAAAGAGATAAGAATCATCTGGATTTGGTTTATAATTGTGGGATAGTAAGTCATATTAACAATGAGAACATTTTTAGATTTAGCTAAATCTAAACTGTTTATCCTTCCACTAGACATGGTTGATCACTGCATGATCATTTCAATGTTTCAATTTTTTATTAATCAAAGTACAGTGGCAAAAGATTAACAGAATTGCTTCAATGCTTTAAACTTAAACAAAGGGTTTTTAAAAATAAAAAATTCATCTTAAAATCAGGCCTCTATTCAATATTTTACCTTTTTTTTTTGTGAGAAAACTAATGAAACTTCATCTTATTTAATATATAAAACTTACAAAAAAGTAACAAATCCCTATATGTAACATTTCCAGAAATAACTATGCATCCTATACTGAATATCTAGTGAGTGTCAGACTGAATCCTAACTCATTCCTTTTTCAGTCCTCTTGATTCTCACAATGACAAAACACTGGATGACAGGAATAAAATTAAAAAATATTAATCCTTAATTTTTTCTCTAAATATCTTTGTAGGCCACAGCTGGAGGTGATGATTATGATGGACATTTCAGAAGTATTGCCCATTCCACTACCTGTTCTGTATAGTCTTCAGAAACAGTAGTGAGGATGGTATGGTGATGATGGGCATAGCAACAGTGGTCAGTTGTGGCATCATGGTCGTGTCAGTCCCTGCCATGGTGGTATCTACCTTCTCCTTTGATGGGAAAGGGCTCAGGAATGGCTTTAAGAGAATTAACAGCTGTATTTGTTACTGCGGAGGCCAGCAGTTCTTCCCTGCAGGGCAGGAAATGGGTGGGTTGACCTTTTTTTTGTCTGGCCATAATTCCTGTTGGTTTTCCCCTTAGAAATGAGTGTAAACCATCTGTACAAGGATGTGGAGAAAAACCAAATTATTATGGAAGACAAAAGATGAAAAAAAAGTTGGAGGGAGGGGAGGGTGTTAAAAGGTCACAAATGTAAAAATGAAGAACAACAGGTAGACATTGAACAGAGGGCCCTTGATGGGTGTTCTACCTGGAGACAAGACAAGGAAAGAGTAAGTCTTACAGTAGGCAGGATCCCTTTCTTTAATCTATTCTTCCCGATGGAACATGGTAGTTGTCTAGGACTATAACAAGACCGGTGAGAAATTCATTGAAACAAGATCTTTTAAAACTGCAGAGTGGTTTTCCACTTCCGTTCCTATTTTCTGTCAGAATACAGACTGAAATAAGATTTTTTTTTGAAATGGGAAACACTAAAATCAGCTGAGTCAGAAAGATCTGAAAACAAATCTTTTGTTGTACAAGTAGGGTTCAGCAATTATCAGTGGATTTCTTGGTTGTAACAAACCCAATATGGTCTCCTTTTGGAACTTGCTTCTTCCAATCTCCAAGGTTTGTTCCATATTTCTCCTTACCAAGGAGTCTTCCTTTCTTTACTTACATTGCAGGCTGCCTGCTTTTTATTTTTTGTTGTTTACCTGCCCCACTTTGCACTCCAGGATATACTACTGATGGAGTTATCCTTAGTTACTCCAAAAATGGAACAACCTTTAACTCTGCCTTACTTAGTCACAATTCAATTGTAAGGCAAGACAAGCAGGTGATTTTCGTTTCTGCTTCCCAAAGTTATATTAAAAAAAAAAAAAAGTCATATTCATCACACGTATAGTAAACAGTGCCAAAACAAATGGAAGATATACCATCTATTGCACTGGGCAAGTATGCAGTGAAAAAAGGTTTCAGTTAACTATAGATAAAGAAAGACTACCTTGCAACGGGCTATGAAAAACACAGCCTATGCTTCATATGAAATAGAAATAGATGAAAGAGTGGTTTTCAGAGAACTTCTAAGGGAAATTTCAGTATGATTCCGTGGGTTCCTGCATACAAAGACAAGAAGGTTATTAAGTAGGAGAAATCAAGCAAATACAAATACAATCTGAACTTCTTGTTGCAAGCTGATCTCTCTAGATAGGTATCCACTTGCCTCTCAGATAAAACAGATTTTGAACAGTTTAAAATAATATTAGACTATACTGATTTGAAGGAATGTAAAGAAGGAAGGACATCAACTGCAAATTCTTGTTCTTAATATTACGGCAGGGAGATTATAATGAATTGATTTACTGCAGAAAACTATTATCTAGCCTTGTTAACCTTGTTCATCCCTTATCAATTTAACAATGGTATAATATTGTCCTTTTCAAGAAACAGACATAGTTATTTAAAACCTCCTAGTACAATACTTCCAAATTCCCATGCTGAGAAGGAACTGCTTTTCAAAAGAATGATCCCATTTAATCCAATCTAACTGTTTATGTCCTATAACAAGAAAGAATTCTCTACAAAGTAGCTTACTCTTCTTCAGTATTAGGATTATTCAGGTTTTTTTCCGATGAAGAAGTTAAGCCAATAAGACCTATGGCAAATAAAAAAAAAAAAAAAAAGGTATTTTCTCTGAGATGCATTCATTTGAAGTGTAAAAAATCAATTTCTGATCTTTACAGACCACCAAGCTTCATCATTAATGTATAGAAAATTTATAAAACTCTGAATTACAAACTTCTGAAAAAAGTACAAACATGAGTTTAGTTCCTGAGGGGACTTTTAGCAGAAAACCAATAAGTGCCCAAGTGTAGTACTGAAATGCAATATAAATGTAGCTTAAGATAATAGCTGTGTGCATCATAACATTAAACTTCTCTGAGCATGCGCTAGCAATGAATTCTAAAATTGTGTGAGAAGGGGGAGATACATAAATGGCCTGAGTCTAGAAGCTTAGAGAATGAACCAAATCAAATTTCTCACAAATTAAATGTAGCTTATGACTAGTGCTGCTGCAGCCAGTAAGCAAGTACAATTCTCTAAATATATATATCTGTTATTCCAAATCTTTCACATATGTAAATTAATGAATGTGACAGTTCCTTTTCCCATAATAGTTAATTGTCCTTTCCACAATTATGTCCCCAAATGAGATGCAGAATTTTTTCACCAAACCAAATTATTTCTCAAAACATGATGCCTCTTATAACAAGACACCTCAAAGTCAGAAATAGAAAAAATATTATTCCATGGATAATAAAGCTAATCTTACAGTTAGCAGATTGAAATTCTTGGTCATTATGAAACCTGTATAAAGCCTTGTTTGTTTAAAGGATAAGTTAAGACCTTCTGGAGTATATGGAAAGTTTCACTTCATCCAACTTTGGAACAGACCTTAACTTGTCGAAATTAAATCATTTCTGCCAAACTCCTCTGTCACACAAAACATTCTGGCTGTCCTTTATTTTCTTTCAGTGTTTTCTTGCATGTTCACAGTACAGAAGACTAGGAGAAACATTTTGTTCTTGGGAATCCAATTAATCCTATCTTTATAAATAAATCTTCCTTCTTTTCTCAGCTCCAGATCTTTCTCTCCTGGGGTTTTCATACCACTTTTGTTCCAAGATTTCAGTTTATAACTTCTCCAGTTCCTCCCTGATCCAGGAAACTTGTTCCAATCTCACAGAAGCTCATGAATTCTTTAACAACTTTTTTTCCCACAGTTTTCCTTCCATTTTTTTCCTTTAACTCATAAGCTATGTCTATAGTAGCAATTAAAACCAACCAGGGACCACTTTCTGGTACTGAGGCAAATGGCAGAGCACAGTTAGTGCCAAGATTGCTAAACTCTTATTTTCCCTCACCCTATACCTCTGAAACAATATATTGCCAAACTGGAACTGTCCTTGGTCCGTGCTGTCCTCTAACAGTGGAAGAGCAGATGGCACATGCCAAAACCATTCCTGGGAACCTCTTCACAATTAAACCTGGCTGAATAGTGGCAGGATTGTCCCTGTGTCTGTAACTTAGCTGAGTTTTCACCTTGCTCTCATGACTTCTCTCATATAGACCTACACAGGGATTTCAGATAGAATTTCCTAGGTTACCAGTCTGTCTTATTGTTACTGATCTTGCAGAGCCTCTCTTGCTCAGTGTTGCCAAAGTTACATTTCCTTCCTCTTTCAAGCTGTATCATATTCTGAAGAATTCTACTTGATTCGTACCTGCCCCTGGTTTCACAGCATGGACTCTGCTCCCGTTTAGTGAGCGTTTTCCTCCAAGTTTAATGTCATAATATAAAGGCTGGCATTTGGTTCTGTCAGTTCTTCTGCAAGAAGACATCCCCTAAGCTGCATTGCAGCTCACCATTTTTGCAACAGTAAAACACTGAGCTCAGAGCAAAGACTGTAAAAGGATGTATAGTATAGAATTAGAGCCACTATCTAGCACTGCATGTGATTTAAGAAGCAAAATTAAAGAGCTCTTATTGAAATGAGTAACTGTACCCTTTGTCAATATGGACATGGAATGAACAACTTGACCTGTAATTTGGCAAGATGTTTGAAAACAAGTTTGGGGTTTTTTTATTATGACTTTGAAAGATATACGTGTACCATTTAATATCTATCATGCACTTTTAAGTATCAGCAAGTTTCTGGTACTTAAAAAGAGCTATAACCATTAAGTTAACAGAACTAACTTCTACTTAGAAAGTATATTTCTAAGTAATTGTAACTAAATTAAAGAATTCAGAAGTAAGTTTGCAAATAATTTGTAAACAAAAGAACTGGAAACAGCAGCTTTAATCAAAGAATATACAGCATATTTTATTAAACTGGGGAAAAACAGAAATACCTCATTACCAAAAAAAAAAACAGTTAAGGTTCCCAGTATGTCTACTGAGTCGTCTTACCTACGAGAGCACTTTAAAGAATTCTTTGAAACACTGTTCAAAATGCTAACCTGTACAACCAGGCAAGCATGAAATTAAACTATGTTTCCTCTTGGAGTTGAACTAGCATTGCACTGTGACTTGCCCTTCTTTCAACATCATTCCAATGTTATATAAAAAGACAGAAAGGTCTGAAAGACCAACACTTTTTGCCAAGTAAGAGGTACACCTATATTAAGTGTAAGTGGAATACTGCTTGAAGAATCTCATCTTCATATTGTTAGTGCTATCTGTAGCCATAGTTGCTTTTTTAAAAAAAAATTTTACTTTTTATGGGTATTAGTTTTTATTGTTTTATTTATGAAGAGGTCAGTGAGGTCGTCTTGAAAGCACAGACAATACTTTTGAAGCTCAGCAACAGGGCTGATATGCTAAATAGATGTTTATAATGTTGGCATGAGTTGAGCAATATATCATTTCAATTATCTCTTCAAAATTGTTTCCCAGTTATTATTTAAGACCACAACAGCAGCTGTAACGGAATGTTTCAGAACCAATTTTCTACAGCAAAGTAAGAGCCCAGATAGCAACATGTAAGTGCTGAATTAAAAGCAGTGAACCAGTAAAGAACAAATTAATAAGGTTTAACTGAGTAACAGTATAGTGCAATTTACAAAGTGAAAAGAAATGCTGATAGAGGAAAGCAAATGGGGAAAATGTTCCAATATTCCAGAGCAGAGCCAACCATGTTTTGTTTTACCATTTGCAGTACTTTGTGCACTGTAGCAATGTTGCTATTGATTAATTACAGTATTAGTAAAAAATATTTGCAAGATTATAACCTGATAAATGGTTATCTTCAAACTACTTTATCCTCCGATAAATTCATGCCATTAAGGCCTTTATCTGGAACTAGAAGTCCTTCCTTTTCTTTACTAATTGCAAAGAAGATAAAGAGATAGCAAGGACATTATTTCAAGAATAAACCTGTTTTTTTGTTTGTTTTTTTTAAAGTTACAATCTGTGTTGTCTTTTTGCTTTAATTATCTCTTTTTTCACCTCTTTACAACAACAGATAGCACACTAATTTTTCCCTTATAATTGTTGGGATTACAAAATCTCTGCTTGACACTAAGAAGAAACAAAGTGTTCCTTTAAATAAAAGGAAGTGGAATAAATTAAAAGTCAGTTTGAAATAGACAAAAATAATGTTTAAAGGCATTAAATGTAATAAAAAAGATAGACATCCAAATTATATAGAATTCTGAATTACTTGCCCAGAATGCTGTTCAGACATTGAACTGTTTGAATCAAGATGAACTGGTTAAGTTTTCTCCTGAACAATGAACAACGTCTCTGCTATATATTCCCTGAAACTACGTAACTCGTTTCAGATCTGCCTCATTTGTGTTCTTTTTTTCTGTCTGCACCCATTCCTCTCACCTTTATTTTATGATACTTCATCAGATTATTGGTTATAAACAACATTAATAACAATAAAAAAACCATATTTCACTCACAATTCTTGTGCTATCATATTTTATCAAAATTACTTCCATTTCCAGTTTATCAGTTTTTTTGATTTTGTGCTCCATCCCTTTCTCCATTTCTCATGATATATATTTCTTTCAATTCAATTCCCTATTATTTGCTAGTAATAGTACACTCTTTATTTCTTCCAACTCTGGCTTTTTCTTCTTCCATATGCAAAACAAGCATCCTACCCTAATCATTACAGGCTATTTCTATTATTCTTTACATTGTTTTGACATGGAGTACTCTCTCTATATACATATACATACACATACACATACAATCACACACTCCACTTTGTTAAAATTAACATAGCAAAATTAAGTAACTCTGAATGTACTATAAATTGCAATGATGATCAATCTTTAGTAAGTTTCAGTTTCAATTTTTTGGTATATTCTTGTTCGTAATTTGTTTTTTTGAGAGGAAAGGAAACTCCTTAAGATATCAAGGTATTTATTTTTAATTAAAATGTAAAGCAACTTGTGCATTTATCTATATTTTATATTCTTTGATAATGTAATAAGAAAAAAAAAAAACATTTAAAAAGTCCCTAAGAAGTTTCACTGTAGTTCAGTTTTAGTTAATTTCTCTTTTATTCCTTTTCTTCAGTTTCTTAGCATGCTGCTCTGTTGTTTGGACTGTGGCACTTATCCACTACTTCTCTTGCCAGTATGTTAAATCAAAACTTTTAGCCAGTTTTATGATGCTGCAATTGAGCACAATAGATAGGCACATCTGAACGGTGATTGTTTTCCATAAGGTAAATCCTGGATGAGTAAAACAGAATTAATCTCTTTAATGCATTTTAATTTATAACCACAATAAGGAAATCAATATTTTCAGCAAAAAAGCAAGTTATTCTGTTAAAGTCCATGATACACAGAATCATTTCAGGTTGGACACAGTATGTAGAACAGATACTTTGAAGAGATTCACGAATCACTGGCCTCATTCTAACTATTCCCATTATAAAAGTACATTTTGACAAATTGGAAGAAACAATTAAATGGAAATAAGAGGTGCAAAATGTTGACATGGCCCCTCAAATGGAGAAATGCATGTTATGACTGAAGCTGGGACAAGCGGAGAATGAACGCTCCTCAGCTTATTAGAGAAAGTACTTGTCATTAGGAAATCAGTGTCTGCGGTTTCTTACTGTTACATGTTATTCCTTAAAGTTGATGATTATATCATTGCAGACAACATTAAAAAAAAAAAAAACCAAAAACCAAACAATACCACCTCCCAAAAAAATACCCAGGCAGGAAATAATGCACAAAAAAGGGATATTAAATAGACAACAGAACACTTTAGGTGTTGGAATTTAATGCTGAAGATAATAGCTCAATTTGGAAAGCTCTGAAGTGTGTTAAGTTTGGATTAAACCCTAGCTATATTTAAAAAGTTGGAAGTCTCATGACATATAAACCAACATTTTTTGTCTTTAAGCTTAAAGCAAAAATAATATTGTTAACCCAGTCCTGCTCTTGCATATTTTCCAAATTTATTCCAAAGGAGTCAACTTTCATTCATATATATATATATATATATATCTCCATTTATATATGTATAAAAAATCATTTTCTGCCATTCTGGCAACGTAAATGTGCCAAACTCTGGCAAAATGTTCTTTCCAAGATCATTCTTTCTGTGAAAGATTTTGCTTTAGTAATACTGTACTAGAGGTTTAGACAGACTCTGCCACTGAAATATTCTTTTTAATGAACTTACGGTAACAAAGGTACTACTAATCAGAACACGAGTGTCATTTGTTTTAAACTACTTGGACAATCTGGAATAAAAGAATATAAAATTGCCCCAAGTACAGGACTGATATGATGGAAACTGATTCTCAATTTTTTCAATTTTTCTACTTTTTATCTGTCTTCTCCCTTCTTCATAGGAGTTTTAATAATTAACAACTTTACCTAAATCAATGATAGAGATATAATAGCCAGATGTACCTGCCAAAAAAAAGTATTTGCTAGAAAATGCAGTTTTTCTACAAAATCTCTGTACATTTTTTTTCTGATTCTTTTAATAAAAAATTTTCAGAAAGGTTAGTGGCAGTAGTAATGAGACTTGAAATGTAGGCTTACAGATGTTGTAATTCCACTTTATCTTTTTATGACATCTTAGTGCTGTAGTAGAGAGCTGTTTACAAATAGGCAGACCTCTGACTTGCCCCAGGAGAAAAGAAAACCACCAAGTATTGCTGGGGAAATAGCTTAAGTAAGACATTTTATTTACTTCAGCATTGTAAGGAGTTGCAGCCTCTTGAAGCCTTGTTTAAAGATTAGTATTACATGCCAGGTATGAACTTTCATTTTAATTTCTTTTTTCTTTTAAAAAGTTGTTTTTTAAATGTCAAATTAAAAGCAGGCAGTAATTTCTTCCTTGTTAACTTTCAGTGTTGAAATTAGAACTGCATAAAATAAAAATGTAAAATGGCTTCCTAGGTTTTGATATACTATACAAAAATACAGGATTCTGTTGGATTAAGGACTGGTTCTTTGAACAGCCACTCAGTCTGTAAGAAACCTTCAGCATAGAAAACTGTGATTTAAGAATGGGAAGTACTACATTCACTAGCAAATGCAGATGTCCAGAATATTTCATGAGCTTTTTGGGTCACGAAAAACATATTCTCACACAGGATGATATGAAGTTGATCTGAATTACAGTATTTGCACAGAACAGATAAGGTTTAGTGTAATCACCCAGACAACTCCTCTCTCACTAAGTGTCTGGTTTCCTCTTATTGGTGAAGATCCAGGAAGGAACATTGCTGCTGTTGGACCTGTTTCTCATTTCTTAGGAGGAACACGATAATACAGTAATATTCATTACTATTTCATCTGACAAACAATTCTGGTAAATTTACAAGTAATGTTCTTTTCTTCTTTCTTCATCTTCACTTTCCTAGAATTAAAAATTAGTGATATAGTTTCAGAGTTCCAGAATGAGAAGTTTTCAGTGCTTCAAAGAAGGGAGAGAAGTCAATAGCTGATATTCCTAACATCTTGAAAAATAGTTCTTTATTTCACTTGTTCACATGCACAAAATAACTAACAATATGAGAGCTTGTATAGTCTACTTAAAGCTCTGAATCATATTTTAATTTTTACTACATATAATAAGAACTTGACAAATTAATAAAAGCCATGAATGGTTATGGAGTTGTTATTTGATTTTGTTTTCTTTAATGAGTCTTACATTTTCTGTCAGCTACATTTTGCAATATATGACTAAAATTACTACTTTTGAGATTAAAATTGTATTATTAAACCCTCTCTGGAATACATACTCAGCCTCTTGTTTTCTGCTTTCAGTGACTTATTCTGTTCAAACTAGATAAGCATCTTTCAAGCTTCTTTGAAAATTTATTTTTAGGAGTTCTTTTATGGACAAAAATAAAGTTATTTTAAAGAAAAAGTAGAGCATTTCAAAACAATATTAAATGTCTGTGTGCACACTTCAGTGTCATAATTTATATGTAACTTTCATATATTTTACTCATGAGATCTCTGCTTCCTTCTCCATTACATGTTAATTCTGCTTCACTCTGTTTGACAGCAAAGACAACCTGTTTCAGATTCACAGTAATTTGTAAGTCAGAGGGAAATCTAAGAAACAAACTCTGGAAAAAATGCAGTTTCCACACAGTTTGGTCAGTGTCAGTTTAAATGGGCAAGACTTTGACATGTTGACATGAATTAACATTTTGCATACTTTGGGAAAGTTCCCCACTGAAGATAAGCTAGAGATTGAATTGCTGATCAGGTTATTATGTTCCACACCAACATCTTTTAGACAGAAAAAAATGTCAAATATTTTGAGCTACAGCAGTGTTAAACTGATGACGACATTTCAAATAAAATCAAGCTTTTGCACAGTGCTTCCTGTAATTTCCTTCTAACAGACACTGTTGGAGAGTTAAAAAGAATAGGGATCCCCAGTGCCACAGCAAAGGAGAAGGAACTGGAGAGGTGAAGTCCCTTTAGACTATTTCTTTGTGTATCACCTTATCTTGGCCTACAATGATAAAACAAACAAACAAACAAACAAAACCAAAAAATAGCAAATTAAGTGGGGGAGGTGGGACACACAACCCAAACCAACACGAAAAGGAGCATTTTGGAAAATAAAGAACAGAAAGAAAATGGGGGGGGGGGGGAAGGAATCAAAGCTGACAGGTCTGAAAACCCCAGGGAAGTATCAATGTGAAGTAAATTGTGGAGAAACATTTCCATCCATGGGAAAAAAAAAAAAAAAACCACATTTTCACTAATAAATAACTTGGATATCTATAATAAATATATGACAATATAAATATATCAAGTACTACTTCGGGGAGTTTTTACTTGATTCTGTAAAAGATAGGCCACTAGTGCATAATACTTATATATACAAAGCTTTGAATATTATAACCTTTACCCTTCATTGATTTCCTTTATGTCTTTCTTCTGGTCATGTGCTTTTTACTTTTAAAGCTGTGTTATTCCAAGCCATTTTTATCTCTTCAAATCTTTGCTTCACATATGGTATATCACATATCTTAGGCTTTCTTGTGCATGGATCTATGTGCCAGATGTTCTAGGACACCTTTCCATTGTCTCTATTGATGCATTCTGTGCATTCATTTCAACAGACAGCTGATGACTGGGAGTGTCTATTATACGCAAGAATCATTAAACATATCTTCTTACTCACAGATTCAGAAGGACATTTAAGTATTTGATGCACTAATTAAGAACTGGAAGCAATTAATGCACTTAGATTTTCCCATCGGTAAGTTATACTGTTTAACCAAACTTCACAAGAAATTATTTTCCTTATGCTTATTCAATATAGTTTGTACCCTTTGTGCTTCACCTTGAGCTACAGGTTGAAATAAAACATGCCTTCTGATATTGCCCAGTTTCACATGGTTTAATATAACTACAGAACACCTTAAGATATTCAAATGTCATGGGAATGTTGGAGGAGTTTGGACAATTTTTTTTACATATATAAATTAGGGAAATTTTCATCATAGTTAATAGGCGATATCCACACTGCAGCCTGTGAAGGACTCCTCGGCGCAGTAGGTGGATATACCCTGAAGTAAGCTGCAGCCCATGGAGACCACACGCCAGAACAGGCAGGAACTGTGGCCTGTGGAGAGGAACCCACACAGGAACAGGTTTTCCGGCAGGACCTGTGAACCCATGGGGGACTACGCTGGAGCAGTCCATTCCTGAAGGACTGTACCCCATGGAAAGGACCCATGCTGGAGCAGTTCTTGAAGAACTGCAGCCCATGGGAAGGACCCGTGTTGGAGAAGTTCATGGAGGACTGTCTCCTGTGGGAGCAACCCCATGCTAGAGCAGGGAAAGAGCATGAGGAGGAAGAAGCGATAGAGAAGTGTTATGAACTGACCTCAACCCCCATTCCCTGTCCCCCTGCACCACTTGGGAGGAGGTGGTAGAGAAATTGTGAGTGAAGTTGAGCCTGGGAAGAAGGCACAGGTGGGATGAAGGTGTTGTTTGGTTTAGTTGTTGTTGTTGTTTCTCACCATCCTACTCTATTTTTAATGGGCAATAAATTAAATTAATTTTCCACAAGTGGAGTCTGTTTTTTGCTATGACAGTAGTTGGAGAGTGATCTCCCTGTCTTTATCTCAACTCACAAGCTTTTCCATCTTATTTTCTCGTCCTGTCCTGTTGAGGAAAGGAGAGTGAGAGAATGGCAAGATAGGAGGTTTGGCAGCCAGCCAAGGTCAAACCCACCACAAGGTATTACACCTTTTATAACAATTCTTCTGGCCTTATTCTTTAAAAGAGTTTTAATTTCTCAAAGGGAAAAACTCTTTCTTTATATACTGAAGATCACATGCCCCATTTCAGGCTCATTTTTCAACATTAATAATGACACAAAATATTCAGATTACCCTTGCACAAAATAGGATCAATTACACATCCTATTTATGAGTAATTCGGTATTTTTAATTTCACAGCCTTATGAGTCATTACTGGCACAGGAAAAAGAGATCAGCTAAAGAGCTTCAGTAAAGGAAGCATTGCATTGTCAGTGCGTTACTACTATCATGGTGTAAGTGCAATAAGGGTGCTGCAAAAATAGGGTGTATGTCAGCTTGACACCATGTGCTGAAATTAGGCAAAGAATACTTCACTTGTTTTAGTCATGGGGATACAGGAGAGTCACTAGGCCTAAATAAGTGATATTCTTTTTCAGTGCACTCCTGAAATACCATGAAACTGGCTCCCACTCAAACCTACCTCTACCTTCA
This sequence comes from Calonectris borealis, assembly GCF_964195595.1. Lineage (NCBI taxonomy): Eukaryota > Metazoa > Chordata > Aves > Procellariiformes > Procellariidae > Calonectris > Calonectris borealis. The sequence continues at coordinate 168,984,859 of NC_134312.1, forward strand.
CAGAATAGCACCTATTGTGTTCTGCTACAGAGGAACATAACACTGATAATGAAACAATGACCAGTGAGAAACTGTTTGGGTCTTATTTAATCAAGTTTAAAAAGAAAAAGTAGTGAAAAGACATGTATTCTATACAGAGGTAGTTATTCACTGAGTTGTGTGGGGATTAAATTGAGCTACTCCAGAAAATAAGCAAAAAAAATCCTAATTTGAAGAAGATTGTAGTTTGTAGAAGTGACATTCATTCTGTCATAATTTAAACCCAAGGAACTGACAAATTGAAGATCGTTTTTAGGGTACTTTTATACCTACAAACCACATTTTCCCTATCAGATTGAAATTTCAATAGCAACTTCAGTCTGCTTCTACCAGATAAGGAAACACAGTGTGTATATTCAGTCTCTTTCACTGTGTAAAACAATTCCTTAGTTATGCTCCCATGCTTCCTCTCCAGTCCCAAATGCATATTGCATTGTTTCCTTAAGCTATGCATATATAATAACTATGAACACAAATTCTTAATTGTGTAGACATAGATTTAAAATTATGTTTATGTTTTGTGGGGGTTTGGTTGTTGCTTTTTTTTTAATTGGAGATGGGTATGGTTTGCAGTACTACAGAAAGCTGCAAATTTAAAATTTGAATGGTAATGCATATTTATTTGTATATGTAATTAACAATATAAGCCTAAAATTAATCCAAAATTAAAAAAAAAAAAAAAAAGAAGAAAACTTTGCATCCCTTAGCAAGTTATATAAAAAAGGTTAAATCTCGACTGGTTTCTTATATCTCCTGTAAAAGTAATTAAAAGTAGGTTTCTGATATAACTGCTATCAGAACCTTGACTATTGTAGGTTTAAAATTACAGCGTAATTTTACAAACTACCTTCCATTGCCCTGTGTAATTTGATTTGGCAGTCCCTGAAAAAGAAATTTTATGGTGGAACTTTAAGAAGAAGTAAAAGAAACATAACAGCTGTTAAGTATACATTTGCTACAGAAAAATATTTACATTTACCAATTCATACAATATTTAATAACTTCTTGTTGTAAGTAGCAATAAAAAGAATATTTATTCTGGTATACACAATACTCCCATGAATAAAACTTTGTATTATCTGTTTAGAATAACAGCTTCATTAGTGCTTGATTAATCAAATTAACTTAAGTGAATTTCAGATGTTTATGGTGGTTACTGTGTTCGTATTAGTGTAAGAAATCCTCCAAATAAAAGTCAGATTACTTGAGGCAGCAGGCCTAGTATAGAATCATAGAATCATAGAATCATTAAGGTTGGAAAAGACCTCTAAGATCATCGAGTCCAACCGTCAACACAATACCACCATACCCACTACACCATGTCCCTAAGCACCTCATCTACATGTCTTTTAAATACTTCCAGGGATGGTGACTCAACCACTTCCCTGGGCTCTTCTGAAGTGAGACCATGCCACTTCTTAGGAAAAAAGACCTTTCCCTTGATAAAGGAGAAGACCTGACTTGTGGTCCATGCTCCTAGGACAGTATATACATTAAATGGAGTGACTGCTTAATATAAGATTGATAAGCAGTCTTAAGAACATAGAAAACAGATATTTTCCCTTCTGCATAAGTAGTCCCAATCATCAAACTGCAAATTGAAGGTTTCACTGGCTAGTAGTTAAAATAGTGTCCATTCTCTGGACTGAAGAGCAAGTAACTAAACATTGGTTGTATTTGTAATGTGAAACTCTTCCATCCCTTAAGGGCAGAATGGTCTAATCTATACCAGCCAGTGACAAAAGCCTCTGGACATATGCAGTTCCCTTGGCCTGCCTGGTCGTCTGTTGGGAGAGTATGTGATACAGGCCAAAACTGTGATAGGAATCATCATTCAAATAAATGGTATGAATAATGACAGGAAAATGCTAAAGTTCTGTTTTCTCTCTTTTCCTCTGTCCCTCCATACTTATTTTCTTTTCAAGAATACCCTATTTGAAGACAGCCCATAATTATAATTTAAAGTCCCTTTTTGAAGCAATAGGGTGTAAACTAAATTTTTTTATCTGAGAAGTACACTTGTAACGAAATGGCTGATTAGTATTTATCAAAAAATACTAATCCTTCAGTGATTTTGAAATAAAAGATTTACCTTAAATTACTTTTTCTTTAATGAATGATCAATAGTCTTGAGAATATTCTGAAGTGTTAGTCCTGGCTTGATGTATGTCCCTAACACTGAGCATCTTGAGCTCATCTCATAAGAAGACTGCAAAGAATCCCAGAGCAAAGTCACAGAATCATAGAATCATAGAATCATTTAGGTTGGAAAAGACCTTTAAGATCATCAAGTCCAACTGTAAACCTAACACTGCCAAGTCCACCACTAAACCATGTCCCTAAGTGCCACATCTACACATCTTTTAAATACTTCCAGGGAATGGTGACTTAACCACTTCCCTGGGCAGCCTGTTCCAAGGCTTGACCACTCTTTCAGTAAAGGAATTTCACCTAATGTCCAGTCTAAACCTCCCTTGGCACAACTTGAGGCCATTTCCTCTCGTCCTATCGCTAGTTACTTGGCAGAAGAGACCGACCCCCACCTCACTACAACCTCCTTCCAGGTAGTTGTAGAGCGCAATGAGGTCTCCCCTCAGCCTCCTCTTCTCCAGACTAAACAGTCCCAGTTCCCTCAGCCGCTCCTCATAAGACTTGTGCTCCAGACCCTTCACCAGCTTTGTTGCTCTTCTTTGGACATGCTCCAGCACCTCCATGTCCTTCTTGTAGTGAGGGGCCCAAAACTGAACACAGTATTTGAGGTGCGGCCTCACCAGTGCTGAGTACAAGGGGACAATCATTTCCCTAGTCCTGCTGACCACACTATTCCTCACAATAGCCAGGATGCTATTGGCCTTCTTGGACACCTGGGCACCCCCAGGTCCTTTTCCTCTGGGCAGCTTTCCAGCTACTCTTCCCCAAGCCTGTAGCATTGCATGGGATTGTTGTGACCCAAGTGCAGGACCCTACATTTAGCCTTGTTGAACCTCATACAGTTGGCCTCAGCCCATCGACCCAGTCTGTCCAGATCCTTCTCTAGAGCCTTCCTACCCTCGAGCAGATCAACACTCCCACCCAACTTGGTGTCGTCTGCAAACTTACTGAGGGAGCACTCAATCCCCTCATCCAGATCATTGATAAAGGTATTGAACAGAACTGAGCCCTGGGGAACACCACTTGTGACCAACTGCCAACTGGATTTAACTCCATTCACCACAACTCTCTGGGCCTGGCCATCCAGCCAGTTTTTTACCCAGTGAAGAGTAAGCCCATCCAAGCCATGAGCAGCCAGTTTCTCCAGGAGAATGCTGTGGGAAACGGTGTCAAAGACCTTACTAAAGTCTAGGTAGACAACATCCACAGCCTTTTCTTCATCCACTAAGTGGGTCACCTTGTCATAGAAGGAGATCAGGTTAGTCAAGGAGGACCTGCCTTTCATGAACCTGTGCTGGCTGGGCCCGATCCTGTGGTTGTCCTGTGAGTGCTACGTGATAGCACTCAAGATGATCTGCTCCATAACTCTCCTCAGCACCGAGGTCAGGCTGACAGGCCTGTAGTTCCGCGGATCCTCCTTCTAGCCCTTCTTGTAGATGGGCGTCACATTTGCTAACTTCCAGTCAACTGGGACCTCCAGTCAAGGTCTCTGAAGTTCTTAGTTAGCAATGTATTTTATCTGAACCAGATTAGTACACTGAGTCTACTGAAGCATGCAAAACGTTTTCAGTACTTGTTGATAGAGGTTACATTATTGTGAGGGAGGATACATAAGATTACTGATGTAATTTACAGGTAATTCATCAGATTATGTAATAGCAATACAAACTCATGTTTTCATAAATTAATTACCTCAAACTTACAGACCCATATAATTTTGACTGTGCAAATTTCCCTAATGCACATATACCATTAAGACCATTATCACAGTAAAACATACATAGAAGTCTGTAAAAACTATAAAAAAATGAGGTTCACATGAACAAAAGTAAATTAATAAGTCATTCCACAATTTTCCCCCTTTTTAACCACATAAATCAAACTACTGTTCTAAAATATATTATCATAATCATGGATGTTATTTTTTTGTTTTGTTTCTCAGTTTTGTCTCTAAACTAAATCCAAACTAAAAAAAATTCAGAAGGATTTGTTCAGATACACTGTCCTGGTTTTGGCTGGGATAGAGTTAAATTTCTATCTAGTAGCTGGTATAGTGCTATGTTTTGGATTTAATATGAGAATAATGTTGATAACACACTGATGTTTTAGTTGTTGTTAAGTAGTGCTTACATAGTCAAGGACTTCTCAGCTTCCCATGCTCTGCCAGGTGCACAAGAAGCTGGAAGGGAGCATAGCCAGGACAGCTAACCCAAACTGGCCAATGGGGTATTCCGTACCATATGATGTCATGCTCAGTATATAAGCTGGGGGGAGCTGGCCAGGGAGGGATGACTGCTGCTTGGGGACAGGCTGGGCGTCGGTCGGCAGGCGGTGAGCAATTGTGAGCAGGCGGTGAGCAAATCGTGCATCACTTGCTTTGTATATTCTTTCATTATTATTATTATTACTATTATTATTATTACTACTACTACTGCTGCTGCTGCTGCTGCTGCTGCTACTACTACTACTATTACTATTATCACTATTTTATCTTATTTCAATTATTAAACTGTTCTTATCTCAACCCATGAGTTTTCTTACTTTTACTGTCCCGATTCTCTTCCCCGTCCCACCGGAGGTGGGGGGAGTGAGCGAGCGGCTGTGTGGTGTTTAGTTGCTGGCTGGAGTTAAACCACAAGACACACTTAGCCACAAAAGTTGCCTTGATTTCTTAATAAAAATAGACCAGGTCTAGAGATATTACATAAAATACGCTAATATGCCAAATTAAATTACAGAACTATTAACAAATAAAAAGCATAACAACAGAGATGCATTTGAAAAAAAATAAAACAAAACAAAAACCCCAAAATATGATTTGAATTCACAAAGGGTTTGTTTCTCTGTTCGTTTTACAGTATGATGCACTCTATTGATTATCTCAGAATATGGATAAGTCAAAGAAATCTAACATGATTAAGCAAGCAACATTCAGCCTTTTCACATATCCACTCTTGTCTTCATTGTATTTTGACCAACTAGATATTCACGAAGACTACCCAACAAACAGATCAGATAGTAAAAGCTATAGTATATATAGCAGAAAACAGAATGTGACTTATCTGGTCTCAATGTCAAATCATTTTCTGTTATACTACCTTGCAATATTTTTTAACAAGATTTAGATGATTGATAAAAAACATATTTAATAAAGTAAAACAGGTTAAAACACATTGATGAGACAAAGTATATGATTAATATGTGTTATATCTCACATGTACCTATGCCACAGAAATACTGCAAATTATTCTGTCCTGAGACACTGTAATTAATATTCATTTGCTATATATACCCTATAAGTGTACTTGAGAGCAATATTATTAGCATGGAAACTGTTTATAGATTCAGACATAAAAATTCACAACTCATGCAGAAGTGGTAACAGTTAAATAGAAGCATGAACTACAAGTTTGAAGTTAATGCTTTCTTAAATCATTCATCACACTACTATGTGATAGAGAAGTCCCACCAACATTGAAAGAAGCATTCTACAAACAGTCAAGAACAGAATTTGTCCCTAATGATTTAATGTCAGAAATACATAAATTATTCTGTGGATAGTTCAGCAAACTGTTCTGCAGATAGTTCAGCTCTGTTTTATGAAGATTTCAGTAATAAGTAATTGTTCTTCTAAGTTATTTTTCATTTTTTAATTTATATTCACTGTCAGCATTACACATAGCATTTCATTTGCCTTCATGCTTTACCTAGTGAACTATATTAATACTGCAACATGCAGTCAAGTTTTATTTCATGCAGTTATTGTTTTCAATTTAGATAAGTAAAAATGTACTGTTCACTTAAACACCATCCAGCCAGGGTCTTTAGAGAAAACTGTTGGGAAGTCAACTGGAAAATATGCTGTTCACTGAAGTCTTAAATGTTTGGACTTTTTTTCTAAATGAGAGCCATTAAAATAAGAGAGTTTATCTAGGACATTACTTATTCCCATTATTGTCCATAATTTTGGCAGGCATCAGAAAGATAACAGCTGAATGAATACTTAAAAATTTAATGGGTACAACTTCTCAGTGAAAAGGTCTCATTATCTCAAACGAAATCAAATTAAAATGAAATAAAATGTGAAGAGCGGCAGCATACAGGTTATAACAATTTTAAAAATGGGCTCAGAAAATGTGAAGACACTTATCGCTGCTATTATTTCATTGTATAGAGTTATCAAAGAAACCAGTACAGAATTCAAATGGTGACACATCCTCTGTTCTTTTGCAATGTATTTCAAATTAATCCTAAACAATTTTGTAACTTATGTAGTAAAGTATATGAAGAACATTTGCAAAGGACAGTAGATTTTGTTTTCTGCCATCTCCATGCCACAATGGACAAAATTTTAGAAGAGAAAACTTAACTTTAGTAGTCTTTTTGACTGTACATGATATGCATAGCATGGACTGGAAGTGACAGAGGAACTTACGAAATGTAGTTAGGGAGGAATATCAATGAAGTGCTTCTAGGGGAATGACTTTATATGTGTTATCAGTCAAGAGTGACTGTTAGGATATAATATCTAAAATTCCTGCTTTATTCTCATGAACATGAGGAGATTAGTTAGTTGTGGATTTAACAGAGGGCTGCAGTGCATTGCCACCATGAATGTGGCAGTAAGGCACGAGATCTGGAACATTAGATGTGGTCACAGCTATGCATCCTTCTTCCTCTCCCATTTAGGCTGGGGATGTATTGATCCATGAGGCAGTTTATGTTTCCTGCTATCACTACGACAGGCTCTTGGCATGCAGGTCTACGAGAATGAGACATCCTCTTAGCACATCTTTCAATGCATCCGCTCAAATATATTCTGATTATCCTTTAATTTATATCTTAAGTATGAATGAAAAAAATTAATATATTTTTCTTAGTCCTTTAGGAGCCAGCCAAGGTAACTGAAAATCTTGGAAGCCTTTGAAAGTGACTCTCACAAAGTGACGGATGTTCATATGCTCCAGATTAAAGGAAGAGAAATAAGCAGAATACTCCACTTTCTCTTCTCCCTTGATAACAACAGTCACACAATTATTATTTCTATTTATATCACTTTGAATTAAGTTTTTAATAGTTATATTGATAAGCCCTTTTCTACTTTTTCTACTTCACAATAAACAATTTCAAAATAAGCACATCTGTGCTGTGCTGCTGTGTCAGCTTAAATGACATCCTATCACATAAGCATTTTAAGTTTGTTTTGACTTTTAAAATGCAGTATGGCAAATATTGCAGAGAAATATTGACTATTATTTACCTGCTTTAAACATTGTGCAATTTTTCTTATATTCTGCAATATATGCTGAAGACCATTACAATTCTGGAAGTTCATATCAAAAGAGCAATACAAAGCACAGATTTATTTCAGAGTGCTCTCAGTTCATATATGATACTATGAATCCGATAGTTATAAATACAAACAGTATTCATATAAATAAAGTGTTAATATACATTCTTTTAAAAACTGAAATATTAAATTATAACAAATAAATAAAATATAATATATTGATATGATATGATATAAGCCAGTATATTTATATACTTTAATAATATTGTATATATTACAATTTATTTAATATATTATATTTTAATAATAAAACATTAAAAATTATAATATATAAATGAATATTTATTATAGAACTATATTAATATACTGAATATATTATGCTGTATTATAGTATATGTTATAATTTATATATTATATATTTATTACATACTATATATTGTAGTTATAACAATATTATATTATCATACTTATACACTATATACTATAATGAAATATTATAATATTAATCTATGCAATATAATAATGTAATATTAAAACCTGATTTATTAAGTGTTGGCAGACAAACAGTGATGCTTCCTATTCCTCCTATGTACTGCTAAAAGCAACTGAGGCTAATCCATAGGCTGCTGTAAAAAATTTTAGTTATACTGCATGTGTAAAGACTGGATTTTTTATTATTGTCATTTTAATGTCTGGTACAAACCTTTGTCAATTATGATAAGCCTGGAGCTCTTGTTATTAAAATTCCATTGCCTTTAAACTATGCTTGTTTCATATTTTCTCATTCATGTTAACATTTCAGTGACTGTCATAAAATAGCAGTGAATTGCCTCACAGTCCCCAGAGACCAAGGAAGCCTAGGGCATTAGCAAAGAATATTATGTATTTGTAAGACATGGCTGCTACAATCAGTATGTGTCTCCAGATGTTCAAATTTCCATTAACTGGAGTCATAGAGGGACACATGTACCTGCATGTGCCATCCCTGAGATAAAGGGACAAGACAACTCCTAGAACCATAGAAATCTCACAGAGAGGCAAGCAAACAGATTTTCTGAGCTTTGCAGCATTAGATCAGCAGATCAAGAAATGAAACAAAAAAATGGTTCAAAGAGAGTCTGTGGAGCCATTCTGTAAAAATCTGGGTTATTACACTTACAAAATGAGTTAAATCATGCTACATGAATAAGTAAGTACATAAATAAACAAGCAAAACCTTTATGTATGTGAGGAGAGAGGCAAACCAGTCCAAAATTACTTACAGTTATAAACAGTCTGTGTTGTCACCCCATGGCACTGCAACTTTAAGGCACCTGGGTTAAGTGGATATCTTTCCGTCAGGGATGGTTTACTTTGTGGATTCAAGAGCGACAAAAAAAAGTGGTTTCTTAAAGGGGGAAAAATGATGAAAAGGAAAAAAACCTGGCAGATAGATAGGTGTGGACAAAAGCTACTAGCTTTACCACCCTCCCATCAACATATCAGCTTTAGGGTAACAGAAGTCCTACACGATGTTATGGTTTGCTGCTAGGTGTGAGAGAGTTAGAAAGTGCACCTTTGCTTCCTTGGGAGTAATATGCATGAAGCGCATCAAAGCACTCCAGAACTATCAATTACAACAGATTTTTGAGGCCATATTTTAATAAAAGAGCAGCTCCAACTTTAGGTATTCTGCTTCCACATGAAAAATCCCACAGCCAGATGAGAAAACATTGGTCTCGTATAAAAAAAACACCTTGACTGCTCAAACTGGGTTTAATACTTCTAACAGCTGAACTTTTTGCCAGCTGGCTTTATAAAGAGTAATGCATCATCTGTCCTCTAGAGACAGGATAAATCTGGTATAACCGTACAGTCAGCAGCAGTAGGCTTATATTGTTTGCCCTCGCTATCTTAACAGTAGCACATTTCTGTACATGCAGAATCAGGGCTGAATTTGTCCAGTTGAATAGTCCTGTCATGGACACATGGCATAAATATTGTGGGATCATGGCCTGAGCTGCATTCTTGAGTTCATTCATGGAGCAGGCATAGCATAATCCTCTTTGTCATTGCTTCTGTTCCTTTTTGGACGTAAAGTTGCAAGAGAGGTGACTAGGAAGTATTGTTCTTTACCCATCCCCCTTTTAAAGCGACAGAAAAATTTCTCTTGGAGGTCCCCTCACATGTATGTTATGAGAGATTACAAGAGTTGCAAGAGAGCTTGTGACATTAGCAGAATGTATCTTAATTTGTCTATTTGATTTCTTCATCACTTAACATACAGGCCAATTTTTTTTCTCACAAGACAAACAATTTTGGCAATTCTTCACCAGTACTTCATTCTTCTATAAGGCATTTATTCACCTGGGGTGCTAACCTCATCTGATCTTTTTAGTCTTTCTCTACCTGCAAATTAAATATTACACTAACGTATGAGATTTTAATTTGTGCTAGCAGAATACCAAGTCACAGTAGACAGACTTCTCAGTAATCATCCCAGCCTAGAGCGGACGGGAATCTGCTGAAGTCATCAGTGCTAAGGCTTAAAATCATAGAATCATAGAATCATTAAGGTTGGAAAAGACTCTAAGATCATCAAGTCCAACCGCAACCCAACACCATCATGCCCACTAAACCATGTCCTTAAGCACCTCATCTACATGTCTTTTAAATACTTCCAGGGATAGTGTCTCAACCACTTCCCTGGGCAGCCTGTTCCAAGGCTTGACCACTCTTTCCTCATACCAACTCTGTTCCGTTAACTGAAATAGAGATACTTAAAATTAACATTTGTGTTATAGTAAAATGAGAATTAGAATTATTATCCCCAGAGAAGAACTAAAGTTACATATTAAGAAAATTAATAATTATGGGTAATGCAGAAAAAGCCATAGTTAGAATGACATTGTACAAGTCACTCATATGACATTGTCTAAAATACAACAGAGGTTTGTGGTAGTTCACGTCAAGAAAAATTAATTTATACTAGGATAAATGCATGCAAGGGTTACTAGAATAATGAGATGAGAAGCTAATAGATCCTCAACTGTTTATGAGATATAACTGCAATCTATACATCTACAAATGATGGAAGATAGCTATCCAAACTAAGAACAATCTTGACAGAAGAGTAAATGGATATAAACTGCCCATGAATGCATTCAGACTGGAAAGGATATTTTCCATCCATCATATAGTGATATTCTATAGCAGCTTCACTCTCAGTGAAGTATGAGCAAAAAAGAATGTAGCTACATTCAAGTAAATGTTTGATATATCATGAAAAGAATTACGTACTGTGATTGTCTTCAAGAGCATGGAACTGACTCAGTGATCCAAAAGTAATATTAGTACTATATTTCTATATACCAATTTTAAGATTTAACTGAGATTCCTGAACCACAGAAGAATTTTCATGAAGATTGCAAAAAGAGAAGAAAAAAGAGAAAGATCAGTTCCATTGAGAACAAAAGTGAGTATCTGTATAAAAACATATGGACAAAGTAATTCTAAAAATAGCCTCTCTCAAGCACCCGGCTGAAAACTTAACTCAGACAATCTTCACTGTACCAGGGGAACATCTATGAACTAAAAAATTTGTCCAGCTAGACAGACTGGAAGTTGTATTTGTATTTACATATGTATTTGCATTTAAATATGTATTTACATTTCTATTTGTACATGTGCCGCAAGAAGAATGGGTGGGGAAGACAACCAGCCTGGTTGAATGGGGAGCTCTGGCTGGGACTCAGGAAAAAAAGGAGAGTTTATCACCTTTGGAAGAAGGGGCAGGTAACTCAAGAAGAGTACAGGGATCTCGTTAGGTCGTGCAGAGTAGAAATTAGAAAGGCAAAAGCCCAGCTAGAACTCAACCTGGCCACTGTCGTGAGAGACAACAAAAAATGCTTTTACAAGTATATTAATGACAAAAGGAGAGCGAAGGAGAATCTCCATCCTCTATTGGGTGCGGGGGGGAATGTTGCCACCAAGGACAAGGATAAGGCTGAGGTACTTAAAGCCTTCTTTGCCTCAGTCTATAATAGTCAGAGCAGTTATCCTCAGGGTACTCAGCCCCCTAAGCTGGAAGACAGGGACGGTGAGCAGCATAAACCTCCCATAATCCATGAGGAAGAAGTTAACGACCTGCTACGCCATCTGGACGCTCACAAGTCTATGGGGCCGGATGGGATCCACCCGAGGGTACTGAGGGAGCTGGCGGAGGAGCTTGCCAAGCCACTCTCCATCATTTATCAGCAGTCCTGGTTAACTGGGGAGGTCCCGGACGACTGGAGGTTTGCCAATGTGACGCCCATCTACAAGAAGGGCCGGAAGGAGGATCCAGGGAACTACAGGCCTGTCAGCCAGACGTCGGTGCCGGGGAAGATTATGGAGTGGTTCGTTTTGAGGGCGCTCACGAGCCATGTGCGGGACAAGCAGGGGATCAGGCCCAGCCAGCACGGGTTCATGGAAGGCAGGTCCTGCTTGACCAACCTGATCTCCTTCTATGACCAAGTGACCCGCCTAGTGGATGAGGGAAAGGCTGTGGATGTGGTCTACCTGGACTTCAGTAAAGCCTTTGACACTGTCTCCCACGGCATTCTCCTAGAGAAGCTGGCGGCTCACGGCCTTGACAGGTACACGCTTCGCTGGGTAAAAAACTGGCTGGACGGCCGAGCCCAGAGAGTTGTGGTGAACAGAGTTAAATCCAGTTGGCGGCCGGTCACGAGCAGTGTTCCACAGGGCTCAGTATTGGGGTCAGTCCTGTTCAATATCTTTATCAATGATCTGGACGAGGGGATCGAGTGCTCCCTCAGTAAGTTTGCAGACGACACCAAGTTGGGTGGGAGTGTTGATCTGCTGGAGGGTAGGAAGGCTCTGCAGAGGGACGTGGACAGGCTGGATCGATGGGCCAAGGCCAACTGTATGAGGTTCAACAAGGCCAAGTGCCGGGTCCTGCACTTTGGCCACAACAACCCCAGGCAATGCTACAGGCTTGGGGAAGAGTGGCTGGAAAGCTGCCCAGAGGAAAAGGACTTGGGGGTGCTGGTTGACAGCCGGCTGAACATGAGCCAGCAGTGTGCCCAGGTGGCCAAGAAGGCCAACGGCATCCTGGCCTGTATCAGAAATTGTGTGGCCAGCAGGAGCAGGGAGGTGATTGTGCCCCTGTACTCGGCACTGGTGAGGCCGCACCTCGAATACTGTGTTCAATTTTGGGCCCCTCACTACAAGAAGGACATGGAGGTGTTGGAGCATGTCCAGAGAAGGGCAACGGAGCTGGTGAAGGGTCTGGAGAACAAGTCTTATGAGGAGGAGCTGAGGGAACTGGGGTTGTTTAGTCTGGAGAAGAGGAGGCTGAGGGGAGACCTCATCGCGCTCTACAACTATCTGGAAGGAGGTTGTAGTGAGGTGGCGGTCGGTCTCTTCTGCCAAGTAACTAGCGATAGGACAAGAGGAAATGGCCTCAAGTTGTGCCAAGGGAGGTTTAGACTGGACATTAGGAGAAATTTCTTTACTGAAAGAGTGGTCAAGCCTTGGACCAGGCTGCCCAGGGAAGTGGTTGAGTCCCCATCCCTGGAAGTAGTTAAAAGACATGTAGATGAGGCGCTTAGTGATGTCGTGTAGTGGGCATGGTGGTTTCGGTTGACGGTTGGACTCGATGATCTTAGAGGTCTTTTCCAACCTTAATGATTCTATGATTCTATGATTCTATGTATATGTATAAGTACAAAATTGCAAGCAATACGATATGCTTGATATATCTTCATCAGAGAAGTAATTATCCACAATAAACTGTTGAAATTTTGGTTAGTTGTAATATTCTGACCTTTGCTTCATATTAATACTCAAGTAGGTTAACACAATGAGAAACTCATTTTCTCAAACAGAACTACTCTGTAAATAAATGAGACAACAATGATACCCTTTAGGGATTCCAAAAGTAAGGAAGTGCGTTTGAAGGAAGCTATATATATAAAATACATATAAAAATATTTATATGTCCATATATATTCTGTCAGTTTGCAACTTTTTATGGTAAAATTTCATACTAAGGAAAAAAATAGATATTAGTTATACAAACCTTTATTTCTGTAGGTACTACAGATTATTACTGCTGCTAAACACTTGTAAAATATACATATATATATAAAAGTAAGTTTTTTGCATCTTTCTGCAGTATATTGATTGATTCCACATATGATATTGTATTGGGAGTATTGTGGAAGATACTATATTTGAGGAAATAGTGATTTCAGGCAAGCCATGTCACCCGTATTAGGCCTAATAACCTTGTGTTAGCATGAGTGACCACTGTATCGTCTTACCTATGTAACAATGCCAGAGAACATACTGGGATGACCTGAACATATGCTGTTCCTGGATCTGCTTCCTGGATACATGCAGCTGGATATGCTATGGTGGACAGAAAGAGACAACGCTTCTATGTGTCAAGACAAGAAATACAGAGGCACCATGGTATGGGAGGGAGAATGAACCTCTCCATGGATGGGAATTCTGCGTAGCGTGCTTTGACTGTCCACTGGGCATCTATCCAAAGCTGCATGAAAATGGGGTTCCCAACATCTGAAGAGGTGTAAGATTTACTCACTGTCTGTATTTCCTTTCTTATTTCCACCTTATTATTAAAGGAATTTTACTGTGCTGTTGTGCCACCTTTATTGAGATCTGGAAAGACACCTGTACCCCCTCCAGTGCAGAGCAGATATCCCTCATTTTTATAGACATTTCTTCTACATTGATATAAACTATTTTCCTTGACACATTTGTATTTTTATTTCTTGCAGGTGATATTGAATGAGTTCTTTTTAGAGTTCTTTTTCTGTAATAAGTTGCTAACACACTGCTTTATACATATTATTCACTATTGTAATTGGAAACCTCACAGGAAATGAAGCTTGAACTACAGAACAAAAATGTATTGTGAAGGAAATAATGCAAAGTTCCATGCCAGCTAGGCAGACCAAATTCATAACTGGTTTTGTTTTTTTCTTTGTGTTTCAGGTACTTTTCCCTCTTTTTTAAAATCACTACTTATTCTATGGCTGTACTTCTCCTATATCCTTACATTTGTCCTTTCTTCCAATTAATCTTCCTCAATTCTTCTATCATCTCAGACAGTTTCTTTCTTCCTCCTACTCTGTTCAACCAGATAAAATCAGCATCAATTATATGTGCACCAACTGATGCACATGAATGCATGTGTTTGATAGCTTTATTTTACCATAAGGAATCTGAGATTCTCCATTTCGCAATTTAAACAGCAATTTTCTCTTTTGCAGTGTCAATGGCAAATGTTATTCTGATGGCCAAGTTTTGCACACAGGCAAAACATCTTTTCCCCTATTTATTACAAATATACAAATAGTTATTCTAAATACAACAAGATGAAAATCCAGGTATTTAAATGTTTCTCACTTAAATCTAGGAAATCCCTCTCTATCTCAAAGGAAAAACAATGCTGTCAAATTGATGATTCACGTGAATCATCTGTCTTCTGTACTGTTAGAGCAATGCAAAAGGGTGAACTAACTAGTCCTGCAGCTCACTGCCTATTAGGAGCAGGACAGGTTACGATCTGTGCTCCAAGGTTTTGTTTTAGTGACAGACTCAAGTGTAATGCTCTGTTTTTCCATGCTGCCTGACTGAATAGGACACAAATGAACTTCCAAGCCCATGAGACATCTCCTACCATGTTTTTTCTTTACTATGTATAAGCACAGTGTTTAGAATTATGGCAGCACTTTTTGTCTGGAATCTTCTCAGTTCAAAACTGTACAAAACTATTTTCTTTAAAGCACTTGTTTAGCACAGTTGCTTGAATACAATAGTAAACTGAGATTCAAATATGAATGTAGGTTAATCATACTAAGTATATCGGTTTGTGGCATGAAAATATTCACCATAGAAACATGTAGCTTCTATATGCTCCTTTTTATTCACAGTGTATATCTTAACTTTAACAAGACCTTAGACACAGTCTCCAATGGTCTCATCACGAGGTTGGTGAGGTATGAGCTGGATAAGTGAATGATGGGGAAAACTAGCTAGACTGGACTCAAAGCATTGTGATCAGAGATGCAAAGTCCATCAGGTGACAAGTAAGTAGCCCTTCAGGGATCAGTACTGGGATCAGTATTGTCTATTATCTTCAGACAATGGGACGGATTGCACTCTCAGCAAGTTTGTGGACAACACCAAATTGGGAGGAGTGGTCAGTATACTGGAGGGCAGGGCTGTTATTCAGAAGGACCTGAACAAGATGTAGAAATGGGCTGACAGCAACTTCATGAAGTTTGGCAAAAGTGAATGTGAAGTCCTACACTTGGGAAGGCATAACCCCATGCACCAGTACAGGTTGGGGGGCCAACTGACTGGAAAGCAGCTCTGCAGAGAAGAACCTGAGTATCTTGGTGGGCAGTAAGTTTACCATGAGCCAGCAATGTGCCCTTGTGGCAAAGATGGCCAACAGCATCCTAGCTGCATTATAAAGGGTGTTACCAGAAGATTGAGGGAGGTGATCCTTTCCCTCTCCTCAGCCCTTGTGAGGTGACATCTGGAGTGTTGTGTCCCAATCTGGGTTCCCCAGTACAAGAGAGACAGGGACATAATAGAGGAGTCCAACAAAAGGCCATGAAGATAATTAAGGTATTGGAGTATCTGTCATATGAGAGGAAGCTGGGAGACCTGGGACTGTTCAACCTGGAGAATAAAAGGCTACAGGAAGATGTTATTGCTGTCCACAAGTACCTGATCAGAAGATACAGAGAAGATAGAGCCAAACTCTTATCAAAAGTTCAATGACAAGCAATTGTTCACAGGTTGGAACATGGAAAATTCCAATTAAATATGATGAAGAATGTCTTACTATAAGGGTAATCAAACACTGGAACATGTTGCTCAGAGTTTGTGGGATCTCTGTCCTCAGAGGTGTTCAAGACTGGACAGGACACAACCCTGAGCAATCTGACCTGATTAGACCTGTTTTGAGCAGGTTTGGACTAGAGACCCCTTTTCGATCAACAGTATTCTGTGACTAACACACTGCATTCTGTATTTTCAGAAATACACCCCCAGAGCTCTGAGCAGGGCCCTAGCTGAGGGGACCACAGCTGCCATGGACACCCCACTTGTCAGAGCAGGTACCATGGGGCGTTGTCCCTCGCAATGACGCCCACCTCCCCAGGCTGAAGTAGACTGGCACTGCCAGCCTGGGGACCTCAGATACATGGGCAGGGACATGTAACATCAGAGAGGAGGGGCTGGTGTTGGGCGCTTTTCTTGTATAACAATTTTAAAGATAGCAGTAATGAGCTATTCTGTATGAATTCAGAGTGTGAATATTAGTATTATTGTAACAGTACTAATGTTTGCTTTATTTTTTGGGGAGGTTGTTAAGATTTTAACTGGGCTAACAAGGTATTCTGATTTCCAGGTAAAAACTGTGTTCCATTTTTGACAATAGCAAGATTTTAGTGTAACAATATAGGGTTCTTATTAGTTCCCTCTGTATTTCCTAAGAAGAAACTAGGAGAACAATGAATGTCTTATTTCTGTCTAAGTTACAGTCATACAGTTTAATTTTAGTCACGAATTACCCAGGAGAGTTCTTTATAAATGTTGAAACCATGTGATGACCTGCTAGCAGCTCATTTGATCTGGTGGTGCTGATATCCCCAATTTCCACACAGAAAATGGGAGTTGACTTTTAGAAGCCCCTTGGATTGTCAGATAATGAAGCAGCCCGTGCTGTAATAACCTAATGGTTAACGGAAGCAGAATGATTCCCAAAGTGAGTAAGCGAAAGAGTTTTGGAAGGTAGCAGAAACTCTGTATGTAATAATACAGAAGCTACTATTGGAATACTAAATTCACTTCAAGAAGGAGCACTGAAAAGTATTATAATAATGATGTGAGTTCTAGGAAGTTTGCACATGAGAAGCTTATAAAACTTCTTTAAACATGACTTATTCATAGTTTAAAATTGAGTGTATCATAAAAAAATTCTGTAAACAGGTGTTATCTCAAATTTGTAATTATTGGTTGGAAACAAAAGTGAAATAAAGCAGACAATATAGATATAATGCATAACTTATAATCATTGGACAAGTTTATCTAGGGATATAATATGTTAAGGAATTCCCACTACATTAAGTCCTTCATAAGGCATCCAAGGCTGGATAACTTTCTCAAAATTGCACAATAGCTCACATTGAAGTTGCAGGCTTCACACAAGGAATTTTCTGGAAGGGATTCTTTGGTCTCTGCCATGAATGTGGTTGGGGAGGGCAATCAGAGTGGTCCCCGTTCATCTTAAGATCTTTTAAATGAGAAGGTATGTTATTGATCTTAAACATTCAAATTTTAGGTCAAATATGACCTAAAAAAAAAGAAAATTTTTTCAATGCAAAATAGCATTCCATTTAAAAACAACAGAATTCTCACATTTATATTGCCTAGTGTTTTCTTCCAAAAAAGGTACCTTTGACATATTTTGCTGATAAACTAAAGATACTGATTTTTTTTTCTTTTAATGAGTGTCCTGGTTTCGGCTGGGATAGAGTTAAATTTCTTCCTAGTGCTGTGTTTTGGATTTAGTATCAGAAGAATGTCGATAACACACTGATGTTTTTAGTTGTTGCTAAGTAGCCTGCTAGTCAAGGACTTTTCAGTTTCCTGTGCACAAGAGGCTGGGAAGGAGCATAGCCAGGAGAGCTGGCCCAGCTGGCCAACGGGGTATTCCATACCATGTGATGTCATGCTCAGTATATGAATGGTAGGTGTGTTCCAGGAAGTAGTGATCACTGTTTTTTGGGCATTGCTCGGTGGGTACACTAATTTTGTATATTATTATTATTATTGTTATTGTTATTATTATTGTTATTGTTATTATTGTTATTATTTTCCCTTCCTTTTCTTTATCTCAACCCACGAGTTTTCTCACTCTTACTCTTCCGATTCTCTCCCTGTCCCACTGAGTGGGGTGGAGAGTGAGTGAGCGGCTGCATGGTGTTGGGCTGCCTGCCAGGTTAAACCACAACAATGAGATATCCCCAGACTGAATAGCTGAACATGCAACATTAGACATATACTAACTGGTAGCTGAAATCAGCAAAATGTACTCTTTTTATCCTGTGATATCTTAGGCTTTTTTACTGTCTTGATTGTCTTTCCCTAGTTGCTTGAAAATCACTTAAAAAAAAAAAAGATTTGCAAGGCTACCCTAGTAAATATCTTACAGCCAGGTACTGCTTTTTGTTACAAGAAACATAGACAATAGGCATGAATTATACAGATATTCTGTAATCAAAATACAACAGAATATAGTAGTCAAGTTTTGACTGTACAAATGTTCCATAGGAACATGTATTACTGAGTTGTACCAGCAGTTAAACACCCAGTAAAACCAGAGCATATACAATGCTATATCTACATTTATATCATTCTTTTTGGAATAAAACAGTATGATGTAAATTCACATTTTTACCAACTGTAGAGTAATAAAAGTATTTTAAAAAGTTAATAGAACCATTTATGGAATTAGTAAGAATTATGCTAGCATTTAATGTGTCATGATATATTCCTCTGCATGAAGAAATACAAGTGTAAGTTTCCTCTATCTTAAGTGGTTCTGTTGAATCACAGAGCAGGAAACATTTTTTTCATTTTGACAAATATATTTAATTAGAAATTAATTATATTGCGCTAACTATTCTGTCTTTTCTGAAAAGCCTTTATTAAATATTGCTAATAGAGAAGGATTACATCACATATTACCACAAATTGGAGCATATCTGTCCTTGTCAGTTTATTTTATTAAATCCTGTGAGACTGAGACAGTTTCAGATCACTGAGGAATCATTTCACAGTAATAAAAACAAATGACTTCAAAATATTTTTTTTCTTTCACTCACAACCTTGCAGTTTCCAAAACAGTTCCAAGATAGTTCAGATAGAATTTTTATCATTGTTGGGTGCATCATGCATTCTATCTAACTAACTTATTCACTGCAATGAGATAGCTAGTGTTTTGGTGAAAAGAAAAAAACACTTTCAAAATTTTAAACAGTGTAAAGACTGCAAAGCTTAATTTTGGCAGAATGCTTTTATGTGTAGATTTAAATCACAAGTATGCGTTCAAACAAAATAAGCGCAGTGGTAGAGAATAAGATGAATTGTATGACTGTTGTTTTCTCTTTGCAGTTTCTACTCATATATCATTGGCAGACAATGATATCCTAAGACTAAGTACTCACAAATATTTATAGCAGCTAACTATATGGTATCTTGAAAATGCTGGATAAATTTAGATTGTTCTGTAAGATTTGCACTATCCTGTTTGACTATGCATAAGGAAGCCAGAATGTAAAAAAAACATAGCAGGATTTTTAGAGTTCATTCTGCTCATCTCTTAAAGATTTCTTATTATCAGAATTTCTTATTCTTGGATTATCCTTTACCTTTTACATTTTTTTTTTTTTTTAAACCAGAGAATTCATCATTTGTCCCAGTGTGTAAGTAATGAGTATTATTCAGGACAGTTTCAGTGGGAAGAAAACATCACTTTGTTGTGAGAATTCAACTAAAATGTTTCACTTATTAAAAAATTATTTTAATGGTTTTCAGCTATTACATAAACCAGCCATTTATTCAGAAAAATTCAAACTCCATTGAATTTTTTTTTTTTTTTAATTTCTGTTTATTTCCTCTCACCCTCTTTTATAAGAAGCTCTAATGCTTCTTCATTAAAACCTCTGACAGGGGTCCAGAAAAGAAGTTTCTGAAGTGACCACAGAGGCAATTGTCCATTTTTGTACTTCCAGGAAGGCAAGGAAACTAGTAAACTCAGAGGTTTCAATATTAATCCTAATGTGGTAAAAATAGGGATATTAAATCAGTCAACCTAAAACATACCATGTCTTAATACATGATAAAAAATCTATATGTGCTGAGCCAGAAATTCCAGAAAGGCTTGTGGCTTTACACAAGTCACAAACTTTGTGAGGCATCTATTGCTAAGTGTCAAGTTTTATCATCACCCCCCAAGAAACTAGATTTATAGAGGCTGCAATATGGAGCTTGATTTGTGAGCTGAGAGAGTACAGTGTAAGCACGTAATTGAAACATTGAACACTGTTATCCAAAATTATGATCCTTATAATTATAGTGCATAAATTTTCCAGCTACTTACATTTTTACAGTAAAGCCCATTGTAGACCTATTTTTTGCTTATTAGAATAATAACATAACTGTAGCTGGGTCACGCGCAGGTCCTTGGCATTTCACTACCAAACTCATCTATGGGATCTAATCCAGAGGAAAACTCGAAGAGAACATCCATTCACCAGAGAAATCTTATTTATGAAAACATACTCTTGTCCTCTCTTTTCTTCCTACTCCCTTTATCTACAGGTAAAACATTTACTTTATATATAGATGACATGATTCAAGGCTTTCACTGCCTGACTGGATTTACTCCAAGGATTTTCCTGCATGTGTTTTTCCTTCCTTTTTAGTGCTGTAGATTCTGGATTAAGTTTTTACTTTGGTTATATTTTTAGTCAGTAACCTTCAGCTATCTTCATCTTTTCTCCTCAGTAAATCATTCTTCTGGTTAGACTATCCAAGATGAGAAATGTTTTTTCTTTCTTTTCTTCCTTTTATTCAGACTGAAAGAACTCTACAGAAATTATCGATGTAGAGTATACACTATTGTATACTCTATAATGTAGTGTAGAGTATACACTATTCTTGATTTGTTGGATTTATTTTTGTACTACTGTACTCACGTACAACTTAAATCACATTATAAAATGCCTTGTTTAGTATCTTTTTTATTTTTGTTTCTTTATAAGGAAGTAAGTGACAAAACTGTTCTCTAAACAGGGGAATTACACTTTCCCTTAGCGTTTGTCTTTTTCTCTCCTTGGTAGCTTTTGAATGGTAAAGAACACTCAGAATAAATATATTTACCTGAAATAAGAAAACATCTGACATCAAAGATCTAGAAACAATCGTCCACTGAACATCTTATGAAGATGTAAAAATGATGAGTTAAAATATAAATACTTTGAAATGATAAGTGATCATATTTCCAAACATAATCAGAAGAATAAAATTCTGTTACAAGGAAACACTGCTGACTTACTGGATGAGGAGAACTGGGAGAAATGGGGGGACTCTCTTTATTAAGACCATTCAGTCTTCCAGGTGCACAGCAGTCATAAGCAGTTCTTTTAGCTCCTTCCACCCCTACCTGCCCCTCACTCCCACCCCATGTCTGTCCCATTTCTGGATGATTTTCTCTGCTTTTTTTTGCTGTGCTTTTATTTTTAAAAATCAGTATCAGAAATTTCAGGCAGTTTCTCCTTTTTTCTGCTAGTATGCCAGACTATTTCATAGTGTATGAGCAAGATCTCCAAGTAAAATTCAGGGTGTTCATCAGCCTGCTTCTCTGAAGCCTGCTTTTATTACATTTGGTTCCTTGCCCATGTTGAAGATCAAGATAGAGAATTCACTATATATTATCTTATATGACCTTGAAAATGTCTTGTACTCCGTTCTTCTCTTTCTCAAAATGACCTGCATTTGACAATCATAACAGCACCTCACTATAACATGCATTGGCCTGTTGCCAGAGCCTGAGGGAAGATACAATGCCTGTCAATTATGATTTCCTCTGCATTTTGTTGACGAAGCAACTCTCTAAACACTTTCTGAATAAATCCACAGGGATTATCTTCTTTGAATTCTCTGTTTATTCTTTAATTCATATCTCCCTTCTCTGTAAGTTTTCAATGTTATCCAGCTGGGCTGGCTTTTCTTTATTTTACAATAATTTTCTGTTTTGTAGAGTATTCCAGCTTCAGGCATCTCTAGTATTTTTCCCCCACTTGCAAAGATGTATGAAAAATGTGTGCTTCTTCTGTGTTTGTGGTAATACTTTAGAGATAAAACCAGCCCCTTTACTCCAGCACTACCTCAATCTTTTACCTTGGCAATTATCCTTGACAAGTTTTTTTTTTAAATTTGAGTTTTTCCTTTTTTTCATTATTGCAAGACTTAGGAAACAAGTTCTTTTCTCGATTCACAGAAGCTTTTATTCCATAACAACAGTGTTCAGCTGAAAAAAAAATCTCATTTTTAAAAAGGATATATCTATAAAAGATGGACAAATTTATGTTCTACCTCCTATTTTGGAATATACGTAAGCAAAGAGTAACAGAGAGATAATTCACCTTTAAACTTCTTGGAATAAGCAAGTAAACAGTCATAATGTTTTCAAATGTTGAAGAGGGTCAAGTAAAAAAAAATAATTACAACAGAGAAGATAAAATTGATCAGTAGGAGAGACTATTGACACATTTGTCTCTTTCAAAATGTTCTAGTTTGAAGAACAGATATTTAAGACAATTTTTTTTTTTATGTTTATTTCTTCAGAACTTCTAGTATTCAGGTATTTTTTTAAGTAGTGCTTATGTTCTGGTGGGCTGATGAAACAACTTGTTTTCAGTCAAATTCTACCTCTTATGGCTGATTTATCTTATCAGTGACTCATCAAACACACCTTTCTGCTTTGATACTAAAGCCTGGCTTTTTATGACACCTCTTGATAAATATAATTCCTTTTTCTATGTGGGACAGTTGTTTTGATGTCTGAATGGATATAGGTTGTAAATTCTAGCTTGCAATGCTAATATTCAGAAAAGGATGATTATGAAAATTCTTTGGCTCCAGAGATGTTGGGTCTGACAGCAGGACTTATGCAGCTAAAACCTACTTGTTTTAATTTACTTGAACAAGGAAAAAATGCTTTCACTGAGCAGCAAGGATAAAACATTTCTTTCTGAGGAATTATTGATTTTTCAGATATAAAGTGAATGAGTGAGAGTTACTTTAAATCTCCTAAGCTGTCCTAAGTAATTGGTGAAAGAACTAGATGAAAATAATGCATATATATACACATACATGGAGCTGGACTTAATTTATTAGAAAAATGTTCAATACTGTCTGCATTTTTTTGTGGTTTAACCTGGCAGGCAGCCAAACACCACGCAGCAGCTCGCTCATTCCCCACACACACACACCCCAGTGAGATAGGGAGACAATCAGAAGGGTAAGAGTGAGAAAAACTCATGGGTTGAAACAAAGACAGTTTAATAGAGCAGAAAAGGAAAAATAATAATAATAATGATAATGATAATGATAATGATAGAATATACAAAATGAGTGATGCACAATGCAATTGCTCCCCACCCGCCCTGACCGATAACCAAGTAGCGATCGCTGCTTCCTGCATCACGCCTACCGTTCATATGCTGAACATGAATACCCCGTTGGCCAGCTGGGCCAGCTGTCCCGGTTATGCTCCTTCCCAACCTCTTCCAGAACATGGAACCTGGATGTCCTTGACTAGCCCTGCTAGCCAGGGTACTTAGCAACAACTGAAAACATCAGTATGTTATCAACATTCTTCTCATACTAAATCCAAAACATAGCACTAGGAAGAAATCTAACTCTATCCCAGCCGAAACCAGGACAATTTTGTACAAGAAATTTTTTATGGGATGAAAAGTACCCAAAGGCACTGCTCAGGTAAGTGAGATGTTGACTACAGCCGCCCAGCTCAAAACTGTCCACTGGGAAAACAAACAAGGCACAGAAAATTATTATAGAGAGGCTTACCAAAAACCTTGGTATGCATCTATGTACAGGAAAGAAAAAAAGAAGCACAAATGAATTCTTAACATATTTAGGTTTTTATCATGTTTGGGGTAGGAGACCAGAAGATAATAGTAAACCAGGCAACAACAGCTAATTTGCTTTAGATTGTTCTGGGGTGATGTGACCAACAAGGTCACTGTCAGCATATGGCTACCATCTGAGTTGGAAAGCAAACAATTATGAAAACAACAGCGCCTTGGTGGGAATAAATCTACAGAAAACTAACTTCTTGAAGAAGGCTGAGCCTGGGGTTGAGCTGCTGTGCGTGATGGCTAGGCTACCAGTCAAATCATAGACATATTGATGGGTTAGAGACAGTGTCCTTTTTCCCCAAATCTATGGTGTCTGCCTGTCACAGATGGACCACAGTGTTTTGTGTGAGTTTGTATTCTGTGCAGAAAGTGTATGTGTTGTAGGATAGAGACCTTGGAATAGAAATCATAATATACCCACTTTACCCATGTTCCTTCATAAAAAAATTTTAAATCTTATGCAATTCAGTGTTGTGATTCTGTCCTTGTGGCAACCTGATCCCTAAATTTCTCCGTAGTATCTCTGCTTCATGACTTTCTAGTCAAAAAAACCGGAGTATCTGAGCAGAACAGTTTGCAATGATGTAGCACTGTAACACGGTATTGCCATTGCTGATAACAGGAGGTAATTGCTGGTACATTCAGCTTTGTACTGAGTCTACAAGGCCTCAGGGCTGAGGCTTGTCAGGCCTGCTCTATCTGAACTTTTCCTGACCTGCCTGCAGGTTCGGTTTGCTTGGTTTAGCTGTGACAGCAATTTCCCTAATTGATCAGGTGCCTACGGCTAATTTGCTCTACTTTTAGAGCAGTACAACCATAGTTGTAATAAACAGTTATTCTGCATAGAATGAGATATATACAGCCCTAACACAGTGACATAGTGTACAGAAATACAGATATGGTAGGACAGCAGAGGCCTTGAGAATTATAGAATCATAGAATCATTAAGGTTGGAGAAGACCTCTAAGATCATCGAGTCCAACCGTCAACCCAACACCACCATACCCACTACACCATGTCCCTAAGCGCCTCATCTACACATCTTTTAAATACTTCCAGGGATGGAGACTCAACCACTTCCCTGGGCAGCCTGGTCCAAGGCCTGATCACTCTTTCAGTAAAGAAATTTCTCCTAACGTCCAGTCTAAACCTCCCTTGGCACAACTTGAGGCCATTGCCTCTCGTCCTGTCGCTAGTTACTTGGGAGAAGAGACCAACACCTACCTTGCTACAACCTCCTTCCAGGTAGTTGTAGAGCGCGGTAAGGTCTCCCCTTAGCCTCCTCTTCTCCAGACTAAACAACCCCAGTTCCCTCAGCCACTCCTCATAAGACTTGTTCTCCAGACCCTTCACCAGCTCCGTTGCCCTTCTCTGGACATGCTCCAACACCTCCATGTCCTTCTTGTAGTGAAGGGCCCAAAATTGAACACAGTATTCGAGGTGCGGCCTCACCAGTGCCGAGTACAGGGGCACGATCACCTCCCTGCTCCTGCTGGCCACACAATTTCTGATACAGGCCAGGATGCCATTGGCCTTCTTGGGCACCTGGGCACACTGCTGGCTCATGTTCAGCCGGCTGTCAACCAGCACCCCCAGGTCCTTTTCCTCTGGGCAGCTTTCCAGCCACTCTTCCCCAAGCCTGTAGCATTGCCTGGGGTTGTGGCCAAAGTGCAGGACCCGGCACTTGGCCTTGTTGAACCTCATACAGTTGGCCTTGGCCCATCGATCCAGCCTGTCCACGTCCCTCTGCAGAGCCTTCCTACCCTCGAGCAGATCAACACTCCCGCCCAACTTGGTGTCGTCTGCAAACTTACTGAGGGAGCACTCGATCCCCTCATCCAGATCATTGATAAAGATATTGAACAGGACTGGCCCCAATACTGAGCCCTGTGGAACACTGCTCGTGACCGGCCGCCAACTGGATTTAACTCTGTTCACCACAACTCTCTGGGCTCGGCCGTCCAGCCAGTTTTTTACCCAGCAAAGAGTGTGCCAATCAAGGCCGTGAGCCACCAGCTTCTCTAGAAGAATGCTGTGGGAGACAGTGTCAAAGGCTTTACTGAAGTCCAGGTAGACCACATCCACAGCCTTTCCCTCATCCACTAGGTGGGTCATCTGCTCATAGAAGGAGATCTGTTGGTCAAGCAGGACCTGCCTTCCATGAACCCGTGCTGGCTGGGCCTGATCCCCTGCTTGTCCCGCACATGGCTCGTGAGCGCCCTCAAAACGAACCACTCCATAATCTTCCCTGGCACTGAGGTTAGGCTGACAGGCCTGTAGTTCCCCGGATCCTCCTTCTGGCCCTTCTTGTAGATGGGCGTCACATTGACAAGCCTCCAGTCATCCGGGACTTCCCCTCTTAACCAGGACTGCTGGTAAATGATGGAGAGCGGCTCGGCAAGCTCCTCCGCCAGCTCCCTTAGTACCCTCGGGTGGATCCCATCCGGCCCCATAGACTTGTGAGCGTCCAGATGGCGTAGCAGGTCGTTAACTTCTTCCTCATGGATTATGGGAGGTTTATGCTGCTCACCGTCCCTGTCTTCCAGCTTAGGGGGCTGAGTACCCTGAGGATAACTGCTCTGACTATTATAGACTGAGGCAAAGAAGGCTTTAAGTACCTCAGCCTTATCCTTGTCCTTGGTGGCAACATTCCCCCCCGCACCCAATAGAGGATTGAGATTCTCCTTCGCTCTCCTTTTGTCATTAATATACTTGTAAAAGCATTTTTTGTTGTCTCTCACGACAGTGGCCAGGTTGAGTTCTAGCTGGGCTTTTGCCTTTCTAATTTCTACTCTGCACGACCTAACGAGATCCCTGTACTCTTCTCGAGTTACCTGCCCCTTCTTCCAAAGGTGATAAACTCTCCTTTTTTTCCTGAGTCCCAGCCAGAGCTCCCCGTTCAGCCAGGCTGGTTGTCTTCCCCGCCCGTTCTTCTTGCGGCACATGGGGACAGCCCACTCCTTTGTCTTTAAGACTTCCTTCCTGAAGAACATCCAGCCTTCCTGGACCCCTTTGCCCTTCAGGACTGTCTCCCAAGGGACCCTCTTGACTGGTGTCTTGAGCAGGCCAAAGTCCGCCCTCTGGAAGTCCATGGTAGTGGTTAAGTGGGAACACAGGACATGGTGCAGAGGAGCTCAGGCATGGGATGATAAGAGATGGGGCACAGGCTTGGCACTGGAGGCACCAGAACTATGAACAATTCACCCATGGTCAGTTAAAGAAGTGCAGACCTGGAGCTGCACAAAATTGGTTTTAGGGGTAACAAATTTTAAAAAGTATATATCTAACATATGTAAAGGGCACTGTATGTAGTGAATTTGGATGTAACGTAGAGTAGACCAATGAAGAATGAGCAAGGGTGTAGAAGTGTGTTAGCAAACATGTCAAAATTACCCCAACTGGACTCTTAGAGAGAGGGAGGGATCAATATGATCCATCAAGATGAACATCATAGTCCTCCCAGTAAAGGACTGCAGAGGCTGACAATTCACTGTCAACCCCCTCGCGCCCAACACACACGCGCATACCAGAATTAAACCACCAACCTCAGGGTCCAGAGGAGCACCAGGAGGGTCAGCATAACACTGGGAACAAGGGTTGAATCTGAGAAGTGCGTGCACAATGATTTTAACTGCATTCTTTCTTTTTCGGTAACAATTAGATCTAGACTAGTAACAATTAGAGTTTTAATATTTCATTTATACTAACAATAAATCTTTGGCTTTCCTTATATACAAAGTGCTCTTTCTGTTTGGCCTTCAGCAAGATTTTGAGTGCAGCAAGTTTAAATATTCTGTAATGACTTCACGTTACTTGATAACCATTGTGCCATCAAGTCATTTTAGCAGTAACATGTGCATCTTACTGTCACCAATTTTAAAGAATTTGTGTTATTTTATGTGGTTAGGGAAAAAAAAAAAGAACACAAGCTGTAAAAATAGTTTAATCAATAATCACCTTCAAGCAATGTTCAGCAAGAAGTTTTCTTCCGAGATCTACATAGACACTACTTGAAATCAGATAATAAAAAGAAAAAAAAAAAAAAAACAAACCAGGTGGTTCAGTAGAACCAGTAAAACACGGTTAATGGGATTAATTGATGCACTAAATTCATAAAGAGCGAGGTTGATATTGACATTGAAATATGTAGAGCTTAGGTTTTTAAAAACTATTCTGTATTCAGTGCAATTAAGATCAGTGTAGATATGAATATTGTATTAGATGCCACAAGAGACAATGGAGCCACAGATATTTTTTAAGAAAAATTTTGAAGAAAATATATTTGGAAGGGAAAATGTTTGGATTAAATTAAATATGTTATGGCCTCAGATAATTTTGGATACTTCAGTGTACAGTTTGCTAAATGATAGTAAAATAGTATTTTATTATTTTCATTGAATTAAAATACCTTATAAACAGACGTATTTCTTTTATAGAAATCTAAGAATATTGAAGAGTAGTTCACACTCTTCCTTTTATGTGTATTTTTTTGATGTTGCAGAAAAAATTGGCTCTTGTGAACCAAATGATGTCCTCTGTTTCATGCAAAACATCACGAGTTACTATGAATACTCCAGAAAGTAGAATTAAGTTCAGTTGTAAAGAATGAACAGCATAAGCTGTAAAGATGATAAGCCCATCTTCCCTAAAAATAATGATTGCATCCTAGGTATGCAATTCTTTAAATCATGTGATTTATAAAGAGATATTAAAAAAAAAAAAAAAAAGGAGAAAAAGTTTCTCAGTTCTTCTTAATCTTCAGTGGGTTATAAGCACCAGTTCCCTTAAACTTCAGAAAAATAGAGCAAAGAACTTTAAAACATAGCAGTTGTTTATTTTTTATGTAAACAAAGCTATATAAAATATTGTTAAAATTTTACAACTCATGTTTCACTATGATGCCTAATCGATATTCAGATTTGTCAACCTTTTTCCTACACCCATAGAATGCTTACATTATTTAACATGTGTTTTACTTTTCACTGAATAAGTCAACATGAGAAAAAGATTAGACTTCTTATATTTCAGTTACCAAAAAAAAAAAAAAAATCACAACACTATATCAATATATTATACCAAAATCTAGATTAATGGGGATGAAAATTGTAGCAGAAATGTAAAAACAATAAATATGTACAGTCAAATAGTAATTTATCTGATTTTCTTATTTTCACACAGATATGTTAATCTCCGTGTCCAGGATGAATAGGAGAAGAAATAATAGGCTTAAGTGCAGCAATGGAGATTTTGATTGGACATTAGGAAAACTAGAATAGTTAGCCCAAGGATATTATGGGTCTCCAAAACTGAAGACCTTGAGGGCAGCCTAAAAATATACTTGAAAGGCATTGAAAAGGTAAGTCTGATCATGCTATGAAGCAGAAGTGGACACTCTATAGTTCTTTTCCAGCTGGACTGTATAATGTTGTGTCATTTACCTTTGATCTCCCCTTTGCTGGTCTGGGAATGCCAGTTTCATGGGACAGCTGCAGATCAGTCCATGAGAAATGCTGGGTTTCTTTGTTTGCTTGCTATTAACTTCAGCCTTTTTTTGGAATAAACCCAAATTTTGGAAAGCTTCCCATGAAGTTCAAACCCTATTATTGAGTCAGATTTAGTGCAGAGCTTATGTCTGACACCTTCTAGGGCAGTGGCATCCCACAGTCTCATTACTTTTAAGCTTCAGAAACACTTCAGAAATCTTCCCAAGCCCACAGTTGCTTTGACATTATTTTCTCAGCAGTTACACAGCAAAGAGAGCTCTTGTTTCTATTTAAGAACTTCAGGGACAGTGTGACAGGAAATCAAGAAGTTTATGATTAACAAAAAGTCATCTTAGCCACAAAAAAGACAAAGCAAAACAAATCAACAGCAACAGCAAACCTTGGTGTTAGAGAAACAGTCTGCAGAGTTACATTCTTTTAAAAAACAACAAAATACAGGACAATGGCATGCCAAGTATAAATTTATCCTGCTTTTTGTCCTGTGAGTTAATTATGGTCTTAGGTCTAGAAGCCCGTTCTACAGTCTTGATTCTAGTAGCGATGATGTGTCACAGAGCTGCTACTTTGCTAAGAAGAGTATCATTATTTGCTTTTTTTTAAAGCCTGTCATTTTTAATTTCAGTGAGAAACAATCAAATTTTCAAGATCCTTTTTCTAAAATCCAGCAATAAAGATATTACAGAATTCATCAAAGTAAACATCAATAGTACTGTAGAGAGACTTTTTTTTTTTTCCCAGATGCAAGGTGCCAGTGTAGTTCTTCAGATGTAAGGGTCATTTTGTTCTTTTATTATTGTTGTTTATTTGTATACTTCTTGGTATTAATGTTTACTTTGACATTTGAACAGTTAAGCCACATACCATTTTGATAGATATGCTAAAATGAAGATTACAAAGTGAAATCTCTGAGAAATTTACACAAAAAGAATTAGTTACGCTGAAGGATTCACTTTGCTTCACTTCACTTAGACAAAATAAATTGAAAGACTGTGATATAGATTGTTTATATAGCTCTCAGACTTCACAAGAGAGATGAATAAGAGTGCAGAGAGTAAATCTTGATGCATGAAGTTCACACAATTTGCAGGTATGCTGCTATCTGATCCATAGCTCTTTTCACAGAGGAAAGATTTGTAAACTGATGATATTTTATTTCTGTATATATAGACACATGTAGACACAGAGATGTATAATGAGTCACGCGCTTTTCTAAAAAAACAATAATACAACATCTTTTTAAGACTGATGATGAATGTTAATATCATGTTGTCCTGGTTTTGGCTGGGATGGAGTTGATTTTCTTCCTATTAACTGGTATAGTGCTGTGTTTTGGATGTAGTATGAGAATAATGTTGATGACACAGTAATGTTTTGGTTGTTGCTAGGTAATGTTTACGCTAGTCAAGGACTTTTCTGGCATCTTCCCATGCCCTGCCAGATGTGCAGGGGGCTGGGAGGGAGCATGGCCAGGACAGCTGACCCAGCTGGCCACTGGGCTATTCCATACCCTATGATGTCATGCTCAGCATATAAGACTGGGTGAAGAAGGAGGGGGGGGACACATTCGGCGTGATGGCGTTTGTCTTCCCAAGTAACCGTTACGCATGATGGAGCCCTGCTTTCTTGGAGATGGCTGAACACCTGCCTGCCGATGGGAAGTGGTGAATGAATTCCTTGTTTTGCTTTGCTTGCGTGCGTGGCTTTTGCTTTCCCTATTAAACTGTCTTTATCTCAGCCCATGAGTTTTCTCACTTTTACCCTTCTGATTCGCTCCCTTGTCCCACCGGGGGAAGTGAGCGAGCGGCTGTGTGGTGCTCAGTTGCCAGCTGGGGTTAAACCATGACACATGTCTAATTGTACCAATGTCCAACCTGAATCAAGATGGCATTTGTATACTTGGCTGTTCTATTTATCTTATCAGTCTTACATATGTATTTTTATCTTGGGGACACTAATGCAAACGTGTAACTAAACATAAGCAATGCTTAAGTACAGGCTCCCATTCTAGAATACTATTTGTGAATTCAAAATGTTTAGCTCCACTAAATAAGATATATAGCACATGCAGTGAATATTAGAGACAGAATACTGTTAAAAGCCTGTATCAAAGAATGCAGCGGCAAAAATGGTTTCTCTCTTCTTTAGTTTTGGGTTCTGGTGGTGGGATAAGGGCAGATACCATTCTGATCCTGCACAGAAAAACAAAATGAATTGTACGGGATAGGGTGAAAAGCCTGGTGGGTTTTCCACCATTATGGGATTTCCACCATTATACCACTTCAGTCATCATGAGCAGGGTGTTCAGAAGCCAATAAGGAAATCTACTTTACTAGAAGCATTTACTGTGTTAGAGGGTATTACAACATGAAGGGTTATCCAGCCTGCGGTGTGTAAAGATCTCAACCGTGGGTTTGTAGGATTCCATAATACACAAGGACATGGAGGCTTTATCTTCTAAAAGGGACCCAACAATCCCAAAAGTGGGAGGACAAACCAAACTGACCCCAGAAGTGGGGTCAGAGGGGGACCAGTGCCCTGGTTTTGGCTGGGATAGAGTTAATTTTCTTCCTAATAGTTGGTATAGTGCTGTGTTTTAGATTTAGTATGAGAATAATGTTGATAACACACTGATGTTTTAGTTGTTGCTAAGTAGTGCTTATGCTAGTCACGGACTTTTCAGCTTCCCATGCTCGGCCAGGTGCACAAGAAGCTGGGAGGGAGTGTAGCCAGGACAGCTGACCCAAACTGGCCAACAGGGTATTCCATACCATATGACGTCATGCTCAGTATATAAAGCTGGGGGAAGAAGAAGGAAGGGGGACGTTCGGAGTGATGGCATTTGTCTTCCCAAGTAACCGTTACGTGTGAAGGATCCCTGCTTTCCTGGAGATGGCTGAACACCTGCCTACAAATGGGAAGTAGTGAATGCATTCCTTGTTTTGCTTTGCTTGCGCGTGCGGCTTTTGCTTTCCCTATGAAACTGTCTTTATCTCAACCCATGAGTTTTCTCACTTTTACCCTTCTGATTATCTCCCCCATCCCAGCCCGGGGGGGAGGGATCGAGCGGCTGTGTGGGGCTTAGTTGCTGGCTGGGCTTAAACCATGACAACCAGTAAAATAACAGACAGTCTCACTTCAAAGATGATCCATGTCAGGGAATTTGGAGTCAGCCACGTGTGCCCTGTGAGGGTCCAAAATCTCATAGAAAGTTCGTGCAGAGAGTTCAACCTGTTTAGGAAAGGAAAAGTATGTGCAGCACAGGAAGTTCTCAGAGAGAGAAGCTCCATTTTGGATAAAACTTAAGTCCTTTTTATATAACAGAGTCATAAGAGGGCTTAGAACATCACCACTTCGAGCAGCCAATAGATGCTGTTAATTTCTATTTTTCACCTGGAGCAGACATGAGGTGATGATGTTTTCTCTTCTTTCAGACCAATTGTTTTTTTCCAGACTCTTTTCCTGTTCTTGCAGTTAGAACAGCCAATGGCAGTTACTTTCTCTCAGGATGTTTTATCCTTTTTTAAAGACTATTTTTTCACCTTTTCAGGTGATAAGTTGTTGTTACAGTTCCTGGATTTTGCAATTATCAATGGTATCTCAGGATGTCTCTGGTTTCTAGGTACCCAGCTGCACTTCAAAGATGCCAGCTGCACTTTTCAAGGATGCTTCTGGTTCCCGGCCCTAGTTCCCAGGCTCACAGTTCCCAGGCTGGCAGGCAATTTCTCTGTCGGTATTTCAGCAGGCATTTTCTTCTGTTCAGTAATTTTCTCCTTTTAACCAGGTCACCTTTCTGGCTGTTCACCTCAGAGGGAGAGAGGGAAAGGAGGTGTAATTTCAAGATCCACATTATCTGTCTTATCTGTATTATAGAATTATCCTACTCCTTTCTGTAAGTGCCTCAATCCAGACAGCATTTATGACTCATGACACTGGGAAGAATGCATAAAAAATACTTGCCAAAATAAACAAGGCTGAATCTGGACTTTATGCATTATTGTTTCATCGTGTTTGAATGCCCTTACAGGTATGGAAAGGCTTGAAATTTCAGCCCAACTGTAATTCATTATTCAGTAGTTAAGCATATTAAAATTTTATTGGAATGAAAAGAAAAAAAAGGTTCTTTTTTCTTTTTGTTATCTCAGGCTTGCTCCTGAGGCAAGAAAAATAACAGTAAGGAAAGAGGAGGGTTGGATTGTGCACGGCGTAATACGTGGCCTTGTGCATATAACTGTAGAATAAAAAAAATGTGAATGGAAAGAGAGTGCAGCAGAACCCACCGTTTTGCATTACTGAAAGTGGTCCTGTAAAGTTGCCAGTAACTTCCCGCCAAATAGGAGGAATATGGTAAGGTAGAGACTATAGTTAAGCACATCATTATTATCTTAACTATGACAATTAGATTCTTTGTGATGTACTTATGCTAAATATATGTCAATATTCTATTTTCTGTAAACTCTGGGTCAAAAGGCTTTCCAGAACACTTCTGCTTAAGAATGTGTTTACATCTGAAATCTGCAATGTCTTTTCCTCAAATGGAAATACCAGGCCTTTAAATTGTGCAAGCAAAGTTAAAAAGACTCTGCATGGCCACTGTCTATCTTCCAAAAAGGGAAGACTACAAAAGGGAATATTTAATGATTAACAGTGCAGGTGTGATCTTTAAGAGAAAAAAAAATCTGTGTTTTTCTCTTTTGACTCATACACCATCACCAAGTCTTATGACTGGTAGCTGTAGTAATTGTCTTTAAAAGACAAAACTATAATGAGAAGAAATTCAAATGATTATCACTGGTGTGTGGAGGGAGTTAGGCCTTTTGCTCTCTGGAGAATGGTAGATGGTACCATTGATGGTATCTGATCAAAAAGAAGTAATGATGTCTAGCCAGTAATGTAGTGTTGCAGTCAAATTACTGTTATCAGGGTTTTTTTTCAGACAATATTGCACATGAAGAATTGTTTCTAATTGCATGTTAATTAGTGGGTGGGACAAGAGGTGAATATATTTGAAAAATTCCCAAATTGTGTGACAAGTTTTGTTACACCTGAACTGCTAAGGTGAACTAGTAAGATGTATTATTCTCCTGTTTAATACAGAGCTCACCTATCATGCACCAGTGTTTGGAGATTCTCCGAGGATTAGAGGATGTATTTTTGGCAGCAGTATTATTTATATCAATGTTCTTTGAAGGTTCATTATTTCTGGATATGGCAATGATATCATAATTCATTCTGGGCCTGGTTCCACCACTTTTCTTCCTACAGAGCTGAAGCAGGAGAGAAGCCCAAATAAATCAGTGAAGTCACTCATAAATAACATAGTATTCACCTTGAATGAGAATGGAAAAATCAAGTCCTCTGCTGTCAAAATCCCTTATGATTTTTGGGATTTCACCCTTACATTTTGCCTACTTGTTTAATAGTGGCATTTTCTATTGAATATTCTACCAAAACATTCATAGCACAGTCAAATGTGATTCTTCATGAATGCTACAAATGAGAAATACTAAAGCTACTTCTTGCCTTATCAAAAAGAGCAATTTCAGCAGTACAAAGGAAAGCATTGTGAAGTATGTTGTTTCCAGTTCCTTTGAAATGCTTGCATCTTATTCTGAGTCTTTTTAAGAAAAACACATGTCAAAAAAGCAAGGAAAAGGCAACAACTGGCTATTGTGTTCCTGTTACATAGCATCAGCCTTAAGCAGAAGGGAAAATGGCATAAACAGTTCTGTATAGAAACAGAGAAGATGAACAGCAGAAAAATTACAAGAAGAAATTACTATAAGCTTTGTGTGGTTTTTGGTTTTTTTGGGGTTTTTTTTTGGTTTTTTTTTTTGTTGTTGTTTTTGGTTTTTTTTTTAAGCTAAATATTTAATATTTATTTTCTCATTCCTTTAGATTCAACTGAACAAAATAAGTTGCTGTCTTAGTGGTATTATTATATCCTGCAAATCTAACCCATTATCAGGAAGCACTCGGCAACGAGAGCCGTTTTTGGGTCTTAACACATCTACTGAAGTCTATCAGCTGGAAGCTCAGGTTAGAATTTTAGGCTTCGCTAATTATTTTTATAGTAATAATTTCACATTTTGAAAGAGAGAATCTGTGTACAGAACAGGAAATAATATATTAGGAAAGTGATTTGCAATGTGAATTCAAAGACAGAAAAGTATCTATTATGTACATATTTTGAATAACATTTTATATATATGTGTATATATGCATATATATCTATTCTTGTATACATACCTAAATAATGATAAAATTCCCACTTCCATGCTTTGACAGTAGACTCTTAGTTTAATAGTTTATATGCTGATGTAAATTTCCAGCAGGCATATTTATTATATCATTGCTATTATCCATATCTGTTAAACCTCATCAGAGTCTGGTGCTAACAGTTAGCATAGTCCTAGTTTTCCTCTAAATAACTATGCAGAAACAACTGAGTGATAAGGCTTCACCGTCTCATGAAGCTCTAGTGATTTCAGTTTCATTTAATTATTATAGGGCAGATAGATAGCAAAGGTATTTATTTCATTTCCAGTCTTTTCAGTTTAACACAACTCTTTCTTGTATGTTTCTATCTGAACTAGTTGTTTCTTACCAAAGAATCTTTTTCATAGCAAATGGACTTTCATGCTCAGAAATAATAATCATGAGAGAAAGCATTATACCCTGTGATCCACTTACAAGATCTTTCTCTCAATTTCTCAGATAAGTTCAGCTATTTTTAACAAGATGCATAATGCTTAGTGTCTGTACTGGTATCATAAAGTTAGCAGATAAATTGTGGGCTGAAAATTTAAGCAGAAGACCTCTGTGAAATTATATCCCCATAGTATTTCAACAACAGAAGAAGGTAGAAAGATCCTTCCTTTTCTGGAAATTCTGCCTTTCTGAATCCTGGATAAATAAGATATGCATATGAGAAATTCTATTTCTATTCTCCCTCCAAACTTTCATTGACATATGAGAATGGAGACCTACCTCTAAACCTCAGGACATAGGGCTTATATGAACAATAAGTGCTAAGAATACAAACTGAGTGAAAGGAACTCTTCTGTCTTAGCAGTGACATATTCTCATCAAATGGCACATTTTCTTCTGATACAGCCACATCCATTGTGATAGTAACCAAAACAAACAGGCAAAAGTCCTACAGGTAGTACCAAAAGAAGAGCAAGCATAACTTTCCCAGTAAGTTAAAGAGTTTGAAATAAAGTCCTAAGTCAGAGTCTCACTTTAAGACTGAACAGTCCATTACTTGAAACAAAGAAAACTTTTTTGCTATAAAGATCACCAGAACTTGAAAAAAAATTTGAACTTTAAATTTAAATGTCAAATTCAAATGCCTATGATGCTGACATTGACAAGTGGAGATTCACCTATGTGCCCATCACAGTCAATGGAAAGCAGCAGATATTTCTACAACAAACACGACTTCTGTTAGGAACTTAATTCTGTTATTTTAGCATTGATGTCAGGTACCATTTGAGATCCCCTAGGATATTTTTTACATCCACACGGGGTTTGCAGGTAAAAAAACAGGTCAAATGACTTTCTAAACTGCCAGCTAAAGCTCAGGTGGGATATCATAGAGTGTGTTTAATGTCATTAGACACCTAAACAGAGGTAACTGAATTATCTTGAGGTGTCTATATGAAGATGAGATTAACTAAATCTTACAATAGCAGTTCTTAGGGACTCCAAAGGGAGTCTGTGGTGATTAGCTCAAGTAAAGATGTTTGTGATATAGGTGTCTACATCTGATTGGTGAATTACATCCTGATTTACTTTAAAGGGAGAAGATAGTGATTACTATGAAATGAATGCATAAAATGAAGAAGTAACTGAGAGAAGGAAACATACAAATCTGAGGGTAGA
Organism: Calonectris borealis; assembly: GCF_964195595.1. NCBI lineage: Eukaryota > Metazoa > Chordata > Aves > Procellariiformes > Procellariidae > Calonectris > Calonectris borealis. The sequence continues at coordinate 169,022,481 of NC_134312.1, forward strand.
ATAAGTCTGAGAGTAAAAGAATTACGTTTAGGTGTCTATTAGGGTTGTCACGTATCTAAGCTTTCTATATAGTTGATGAATATCTATTTAATGAAGTGGAATCCAGACAGTCAACTTAATTATTTAATTAGTTAGTTTGAAGTACACAACTAAAACCTTACTCAATTCCCTAAATATCTGCACCTAGAGCTGTTTAAGTGTCATTCTAGACATCTGCATGGGTCTGACAGATATAAAACAGGTCTTACAGAAGACTGTCATGCTTCTGGAGCTGGAGGCCAGAAGGTGTATCCCTCCTGTCTAAATTCTAACCCTAAATGCTTACATTTACATAATTAAATTCTGCCTGCAGCTGAACTATAGTAGCAGGTATAGAATTCTTTTAGGGGCAGACTGTTACTCCAAGATAGTTGTAATTCACCACTTAATTCTTTGCAAATTTAACTTGTTTATGTCTATATGGCACTACAAGAATGTGATGAAACATTATGAAGCCCTGTAGAACACATTCACATGAGTTGAATAGCATGCTAAATTGGTGTCAGTAATTGTAACTTTTCTGTTGGTGTCTGTACATATACAAATAATTAATTATTAAAGAAGGAGTTGATTGATAAATCTCAAAAATATACAACTTAATTCCTTAGCAAAGCCCAAAATATGTGCTCTAAAGATGTATCTAAAGATATCAGCTATTGACAACAATTGGCATTAACATGACTGTTGTGATGAAATACTGTTTTTATCCTTCACATGTGCCCTCTTTATTACTTTCATCTTCTCAAGCATTTTCACAATGTATATGCAGGCTCTCTTCTAAAATTCTTTCACATTTAATAGCTAAGGCTTTCAGGAATATGGTGACATTAGAAGATAAAACTAATGATGTTAAAGGCTTCAAAGTTTCATTAAAACTTTAATTATAAATTAAAGCAAGATAACTTGATTAATAATAATAATACCCTAAATTTGTTTTTAAGCTGGATTAAATAAAAAGGCTGAAAAACATCCTTTTGATGTTCTTGAAGGCCGGTCCTTTGCACCTGTCTTTTTTGCAGTGGATAGTTTTTCTTGCCTTCCTGAATCGAACAAACTTCTGCTCCTTGAGTAGCTTTATCACTCATTCTCCTTGCCTGTTTCATCTGGAAATTACTTTAAGCTGTGCATGCACTTAATGAAGAATCAATATCCCTATCTCTTCAGTAATTTTATCCTTTTAAGCAAGGCCTATAAGCTTGTAGGTATCCATCCTCCCTGCTTTCCAGCCAGTCACTTTTCATACACTAAATTATAAGGAACTAAATAAAACATTTACACCTTTCACACAGACAATAAAACAAAGTGTTAAAGTGATAGCACTGCGAATAATCGATTAATATGAATACTCTTTTGATTTAAATGCAGTTTATATCTTTTGGTCTGATTACTTTGATTGTAAACAAACTAAAACATGCAAAATGGTTAATTACTTTTTATCTACAGACTTACTGGACACCCAGCAGGTGATGACATGCAAGAATTTCATGCAAGAATTATAAACTGCATAGATAGCTAACATGATTGCAGCAGAATCAGCTAGTTTTTGTGGGCATAGTAGGTACAGCTTTTTGTTATTTTTATTTAGCTTTATTTATTTTATTTGGTTTTATTTGTGTTGGGGGGGTTGTTGGTTTTTGTTTTTAATGTATTCATGACAAAACTGGCAAGTCTTTTTGCTGGTTTATAATTGAAATGCTCAAAGTAGTCTGAAACTTAAAATCTTATAAACACTCCTTGAACACAATTTCTGTTAATTTCAGTGAATTTCTGATTCTTGGAGAGTATCTTGACAGCTATTAGTGAAGTAGATGAAGAGTGTTACTTATTTTCATTTGGTGATTATCTTAGCTGACATACCTTATCTTCTCAGGCATGGCCAGGGGTCAAACAAAACAGGACAAAATGTACTTTCTCTCATTAGGCTAATCCTTGTCTGTACTGGGTTTAGAGCTTCTTAAATAATTGTGTTAGGGACTTTGGCACAAAATGGATATCTCAAGAAAAATACTCTACTGCAAGGGTTGGAGGTGAAAAAACTGTTGAGATGTTAATGGAAAGCGTATAGAGAGCAATCTTACAATGGCACGCTTACAATCTATGTCAACCTCATATCAGCTATTATCATCTTGATTTCTCTGACTTTGTGAAAGACATTAGGCAGACTAAATAATGTGGTTAAAACCCAAAAGAGAGTCAACTTTGCCACATCCATCACCACGCACTGTGTCTGATGAAATCAGTCCGTCTGCCTGCTGCAGGACCTTAGGAGATCTGCCAAAAAATAGAAACACAAAGACCAATAGTACAATAAATAAAAAGAAATGCATGTTTGTGATTTTAGGAGCCATAGCTGATACTATGAAATAAAGCAATCTTGTCTGATAGCACACATATCTGTTTAAAAAGAGAGAGTATAAACAACTATATAAAATTGCCACATGTTTTAAAATAGGGGGGAAAAACAGTCCAAAGCACTGGTTACTAGAAGAAAATGTTTGTAAAGCTGATTCCAGCCTGTTGTAACTTAGCTAATTTTTGTGACAGTGTTTTTAACTTAAGTCAATTGCATCCATAGTACAGCTTCTTTGCATAGTATACATCTTTCATATTTTTCGCTCTCCTACTGAAACAGTTCACCTTCAGATGTCAAATAACTACAGACAGAGAAGAGAATCTCATCCGGAGATGATAGTTTTGTTAAATTGAAAAGATTCTGTCTGGGATGCCATATATTCACAAAATTCTTCATGAGGGTGGGATTAATTTTACTTCTCTTTATATGTTTAAACTTGATCTGGTTGCCCAAAGTAGCCATAATAGATAAGGTAAGTCTAGTTATGAAGTCACTGAGTCTGAACAAATGTAATCATCTGCTTTAGGAGGTGATGAATTGCACTGTGAACTTTACTAGCTATATTAAGAGAGTCTGCTCACTACAGAGCAATTGTAGTGACCATGCAGAGATACCTCACCACATCATAGTTAGTGTAGGACCTATTTAGGTATAATTTCTGATGTATGTCTTTTCTACTAGATGTCATGTCTTGATGGTGTATAGCTTTTAGAAAATCATTTTTCACATTGTACACAAGCTTAGCCTGGGCTTCTCCTGCTACATTGTTTGTGCAGTTATCAACCATATGTCACTAAATTATGCATTTTTACTTTCAGAGCAATCTGGTCATGATGTCAAAAGCATGCAGATGTACTGATGAGATGTACTGTTATAAAAACTGCGGGGAAAATAGCAAGTTTCTAAGAAGTAATTATGTCAGAATTCCAAAATAATATTAATATCTCACTGTTTTTCATACCAAAGTCAGGAAAGAAGACTGCTAACGCATACTTTATGTAATCTACGTGGACAGAAACAGACATGCATGCTTGTCCTATTTGCACTTCTGGTTGGATGTATATGAGAGGTCTTTCCCTGTGCAGGTATGTTCCCATCTTGAGTGTTATAGCCAGCATTTAAACACCTCTGTATAGACAGACAAACCTTTTGTACTGATGAAGTCTTTAATTACAGAATTGAACAGTTTGGACCATGAGTTTACATATCATTCTAACTACAGAATGCTATAAGCTGTAGTAAACTTGGAGGACATGGACAGTCAGATAAACCTAGTAATTTAATCTATAGTTATTGCTCTAGAAAAGTTTCAGCTGAAATTGCTCTTCAGGGAACAGCTCTTTTTTTTTTTTTTTTTTTTCCCCAATGTGTACATAGAAGAAGCACTGTTTAAACTTTTGTCATGGCCATTTGATGGAAAATAGAGTAAGAAGTTCTCCAGAACCTACCATCCTCCATCAGATACATACTTAGAATTTTCTAAAGATTAAGGAAAAGGGAGAATTTCTTCATATTATCTCTTTATTTAACTGGGCAAGACAAGTGCTTGGACTTGCTTTCAGCACTCAGCAACCTCAGTCTTACAATGAATTATTCAAAATCTGTTCCTGGAGCATAGTTATTCTTTTGATTCATATATTTGAATTCTCCAACTGACCCTAATGTGTCTCCCATTAGGGTAAAAGATGACACCTTGGAAGGGACTTCTCTGTTACTGCAGCCCCCTGCAGAGAAAGAGGCTGTAGAACACAATGAGGATGTTTCCCAGGGGGTGTCCACCTGCTGCATTTCCAAGTCCTGATGACTAATTTGAAAACCCAGCTTTACCCCCTACCCTCAAACGTAGCAGAGGTGGTGAAGGAGACCGCCCCATGGCTTCCGTGGAGCATGTTCAGCAGTGGGAATGGCCAGTCCAGAGGTTTGGGTCTAGGCAATACACAGAAGAGTACAGATCTGTTAGAGTAGATCAGGTAGCACTGCATGAAGCTTATGAAACATTTGTTCAGGGTGTAGAACAAATTTGTGATCTTTTATGCCAGGTGTTTGAACTTCATGATTATCTCAGCTCCATCTTGAAGCTGTCAGCTTGCATGACTCTTTGTATTCCTTCACTATTAATTTAAACAATATGAACACTGCCCTGCAAAATGTTTAGGCTGGGTCAGTACTCTCCTACAAAGGAAAAGTGAGCTGTATTTTGTTCAGAATTTCTGACTTCCTATCATTATTGTAAAAGCCATTGGTGGTGTGGTACACAGACCCTGTGGTCTAACCCCCATTCCAAAATCATAGATAAAAAGCGATGCTATTCAATTGATTTAAATAACAGCAACAATAACCTCTCTTTTGCTGGCAGTCTCACAGAGCTTACAGTGAGGGATCTGACAAATGAAGAAATGTTAAGCAGAGCAAAAGAGCTACAGGATGAACTGGGATGGTCTGTGCATGAGAAGGTCACACTGAGTGGCATCCCCTTGTTTGAGGATCTTTTACAGGTTAATATATGCATTGCCCTCCTATCTGAAGGGCAATCTGGGGGATTTTTAAGCCAAACAACAGTTTTAGATATGCTAAGATCCACTTCCTCCTTTTACATGAGGAACATTATTATGGTGGCAAAGATGTCAGCAATGTTTTTGTGGCGAGAAACTTTTGTGAGATTTGTTATATACTGTATAACCATGGTCACAGCTTCATCAACAAAACAATATCCTCTTGGACACCCCAAAGGTTTTTTTGATAATTTTGATACCCTAACAGCCTACTCTGGGATAGTTAAAGCAAAGGTATACCTGCCCCATGGGCCCTTTTCCCCTGTGCTTCCTGTGATAGTAAATGACAAGCTATTGTTTCCCTTGTGCTGCTCTTGTGCTGAAACCTGCCAGGCCCTCTGCGCCCCAGTGATGAAGAAAGGGCCCTCATGGGTACCTGGTGTCCCTGGGAACTAAACAAGGCTCTAGGGAAGCCTCTCGGTTGCAAGGCTGATGAAATCCATGAGGTTCACCATATACACATGGGGCCACAAGATTTGTGTCATAATGTTTAAAGTTGAATGTGTTCTTATCTAAGTTGAATGTGTTCTGTTATCTAAGAAGCAAATAACAGCAGTTGTCCCAGAAACAAGTTTTCCTGGTTGCTGACATTACTGTCAGCTGGTATGCTGAACACACTTCTAACATGTGGTTAAACAATTTCCAAATACATTTTCAAAAGAGATATGGCCTTTCTATACAGGCTACAGAATATACCTCCAACATCTGCACCATACATCCTAAGAACATCTTGATATCCAGGAAGACCATTGCCAGCCTGGGTTCTGTAATAATTCACATACAAGTACAGGTACCCATAGTTTTTTACCACTATCATTTTAGCATGGTTTCTTAAAATATAAGAGGCTTCCAGGGCCAAAGATACAGGTTCACAGTCGCCTTCCTAAAGCAAAATGAGACATGATTGTTCTGGTCTGTCTTTATTTCAATGCTGATTGTGTCAATGTGTTGGCAGTTTATCAGCACATCATGTGGTTTATCATATGTCACTGTTATGATCTCATTGTTATTTCTGCTGGCTGGAACACAGCACAATAAAGGAACCACAATGTCCCCAACAAGCTGGTGCTCTACAAGGTCTGTGTAAAGGTAGACTGAGTTAAACCCTTCCATGATGTCTGTCACAAAGGGAAATTTCTTAACAGCAACACTCAGGAAGCCCCCAAAATATATGCCAGATCCCAAGTGGTAGAAGAAGTGTAAGGTTTCACATACATTTTGAGCTTTATTTTCCTTATGATTGGGTCATGGACCAGGCCCACTGCAGAAGAGTCAATAGCTGAAGCTTTGTTGTGAAGGTTAAGAAGATGATTCATACATTCCATCAACATGGACAGGGAGGGATAATAGCCTTTGCACAAAGTATATTGCTGTGTCTTACCCTGCAGTGCTATTTCAGGGATGGCACCTTTACTGATACTATTCCAGCTGTGTGGGCACCGTATTTACACCAGCCCCACCTCCCACTTCCTGGAGAGCTCCAGGGGCCTCACCAGCTGTGCAGTAAAGTTTGAACTGGTGTTTTGTGGGCAGATTCGGGCACTGGTATTGCTGAGTAGCATGATGTAGAAACCCTCGTTCACCATTCTTCTTTTCCCCCCCTTTCAGCTGCCAGTCACTAGATGCCCTGAGCTTGGGAAGCTTCTCTCCAGTGGTGGAACTTCTGGGGCCAGTGACACCATTTCAGTAGCAGCTGTTTCCTTCTTCCTTTCCATTTTGCAGCAATGATCATCTCAATTTTGTAGATTCAGTCCTCATCAGGACTGACTTTCTAAAGTTCTTCAGAGTAAAAAGTTCCTCCGACTGCTTCATAAGAGACCATAGTCTATAAAGTGATGCACAGGTACCTATGCCCTTCTCACAACTTCAGCTGCTATGAAAATTTAATCTGTGACCATATGCTCATAACTTTTCTCAAGTCCCTCTGTTGTTCTACATACCCAGACATGGTCTCCCTTTTTGAGCAGAGGTGCAGATTCTTTAATTTTGAACACATCTCCATATACAGTTTTCCAAATTCTTGCAGAGTTTAAAAGGTTCACATCCACAAGCCTGGCTCTGGTAGTTCTGTGGAAGCTATGGTCATAGCTCTTTATAAACCAATAACATATAAATGTTGTGTGCTGTTGCGCTGGTTTTGGCTGAGATAGGGTTATTCTTCACAGTAGCTTGCATGGTGGTATGTTTTGGATTTGTGACCAAACAGTGTTGATACACACCCATGTTTTAACTATTGCTGAGCAGTGCTTACACAGAGTCAAGGCCTTTTCTGCTTCTCACACCACCATCAGTGAGGAAACTGGGGGTGCACAAGAAGTTGGGAGGGGACACAGCCGGGAGAGCTGACCCCAACTAACCAAAGGGCTATCCCATACCATGTGATGTCATGCTCAGCAATAAAAGCTAGGGGAAGAAGAAGGAAGATGGGGCATTCAGGGTGATGACGTTTGTCTTCCCAAGTAATGGTTACACGTGATGGAGTCCTGCTTTCCTGGAGATGGCTGAACACCTGCCTGCCGATGGGAAGCAGTGAATGCATTCCTTGTTTTGCTTTGCTTATGCACACAGCTTATGCTTTACCTGTTAAACTGCTTTTACATCAACTCATGAGTTTTCTGACTTTTACCCTTCTGATTGTCTCTCCCACTGTGGAGGAGTGAGCAAGCAGCTTTGTGGTGCTTAGCTGCCTATCAGAGTTAAACCACAACAACTGTAAAATATCTCCACATCTTAGTTCTAAGCATCCTGTCCAAATGCTCTGTGACAGAGATTTTAACTTTGTTGTTAGTAACACAATGGTGAACATTCCACTGCTTTAACAATTTTTATAAAGTACGGTCAGTCTGTAATATCTAAGACTTGCTCCCCCTGCTAAAAGTTGCTTTAAATGCACAAACTGTTTCAGAACCTGTTTCATCTTTTAGACCATGGCCCAGGAATGCTTGGATTATATGACTATCACCTTTAAGATGTACTTACACTGTCATTGTATTTGGAGAGCTGTTGCACATCGGCCAAGTCTGCCTGCTATTGTGCATCCATGTCTGCCACAATCACCTTTTAAAGTGCTTTCTTACAGCCTTGTGTAAGATGTAAGCATCCTGGATTGCAAGCCAGGTTGACACTTGGCTTCGATTCAGATTAGCAATTTACCTTCGAGCAGCTTCAAAAGAGGATTTATGCCCACAAAGCTTCCCACCTTTATATTTTAGTTATTTTTTTCATCTTATGCGTAATCAACATCCCCTTACTCCAACTATCTTTCAGTCTTATGTGCAATACCTATTTGCTATAATTTCCACTGAAAAAAATACAGTCTCCTCTTCCTTTTTATCAGTCTCCTTCATTCACATTTCACGGCAACAGTCAACTGTAAACTTCACAATAAAATCTGAATTTATCCAAAGTTCAGGGCCAGTCGAACCCAAATCTGGGGGTTGTATTACAGTTGTAAAAAAATTTATGGTATAAAAAATAAAATCTGAATATTGTTCCTGAGCAAATTCCACAGAGTTTTGCTACTGACAGCATCAAAGTTACTTAGAGACAAATTCTGAAGTGATATAAATTTCTATATTCATGAATGTAATAATTATGTTCTCAGCAAAGATTATGGTCCTGTGATTTTAAAGAACATACTTCTGCAAAGGTGTAAGGCTCTGTCTGCAAGAAAAAGTTTAATAAAAGTTGAGAATGTCCAATCCATAGTAACAGAGTCTGATATCCCTTTCAGTGGCAGGTCCTGGAATGTACAAAACATGTACTACTGCTTTGCTTCACTTACTATATTTCTTTCCAAGCATAACGTTGCATTAGGGTAAAGTAGAATAGAATAGAATAGAGTAGAATAGAATAGAATAGAATAGAATAGAATAGAATAGAATAGAATAGAATAGAATAGAATAGAATAGACTATTTCAGTTGGAAAGGACCTGCAATGATCATCTAGTCCAACTGCCCGACCACTTCAGAACAGAACAAAAGTTAAAGCATGTTATTAAGGGCATTGTCTAAACGCCTCTTAAACACTTGACAGGCTTGGGGCATCGACCACCTCTCTAGGAAGCCTTTTCCAGTGTTTGACCACCCTCTCGGTAAAGAAATGCTTCCTAATGTCCAGACTAAACCTCCCCTGAGACAGCTTTGAACCATTCCCACACATCCTATCACTTGATCCCAGGGAGAAGAGATCAGCACCTCCCTCTCCACGTCCCTTCCTCAGGAAGCTGTAGAGAGCAATGAGGTTGCCCCTCAGCCTCCTTCTCTCCAAAATAGACAAACCCAAACCCCTTAGCTGCTCCTCACAGGACATTCCATCCAACCTTTTCACCAGCTTTGTTGCCTTCCTCTGGATGCATTCAAGGACCTTCACATCTTTCTTAAATTGTGGGGCCCAGAACTTCATACAGTTCACACTCAAGGTGAGGCTGCACCAATGCTAAATACAGTGGGATAATCACCTCTTTTGACTGGCTGGTTATGCTGTGTTTGATGCACCCCAGGATGCGGTTTGCCCTCTTGGCTGCCAGAGCACACTGTTGACTCATATTGAGCCTGCTGTCTTGTTTAGGTTTGTATTTCAAAATATTTTTTAAAAAATGGAGTAAAATCGCATATCAACAAATAAAAAGAGAAATTATTTAGCTTAATGATAAAGCAGACTGTAATAATATAAATGTAATATACTTTTCTGTATCATTCTGGTGTATGAGTGGGTATATGTGTGTGTGCGCATACTTGTATTTATACAACTTACACATATATTGATATGTGTATCTATGTTTTTACACACACACATTGTGAATGTGTATTTGTATGAATGTATATGTACGTCTACACACATAGTTGTATGTCTTCTGTCTTCTGTTATTCATATGCAGGAACAGCTTATGAATGTTGAATTATCTCTTTGAAAGTAAAAGGAGATGATTTTGCTATATATGAATTAATCTTTTGATGTGTTCCTACTGCAAAATTAATAGGAAAAACACTGGCAAATATTCAAGAACTGATAGTGTAACATTCACATGTAATTCCCGTCATAAAGTTACGGGAAATGCTTAAGATAAAACTCTCATGTGAATAATAAATAACTCTGTAAGGTGCCTGGATAACTAAGTAGAAGGATCAAATATCATGATACTGGAAATACTTTCAGACACTTTGACTTATATTTGTAAAAAATGTTGAAAAAGAAATTGTACTTAAAATTGGTTGGTGGTTGCAAGTTCAGAAAATATAGTATTTTATGCCTACCACATTTAGCTTCCAATGGCAATGCAAGTTCACCATCTGTATTCATGGAGCACTAAGTATACTTTCTCCGTTCCTCCTTCTTTGGTATGCTAATCAGCTTCCATGAAATAGAAATGTGGCCAGAAACTCAAATTCGAAGTCTCACACAGGTTCACTTCTCTTTCAAAGGAAAGCTCTGAATACACGTGACATTTGTATATAACTAGAAATATAAAATAAATTCTGAGGTTAGGTATGGTATGTGCTTTCAAACAAATAAAAGAGATCTAAAGTCTTGTAGAAAAGATAAAAAGATGAATAAATCACACAGCCTGAAATCTAAGCTGTTAAGTGGTTACATTAGACAATAACATAATTTTATTTTTTTTATTTATAAGTGATGCCCAAGTATTTTCATTTTTCTAATTAACACATAACACATATTTGCTGATGACATAGCTGAAATAGTCAGACTCTGGAGAGGACTTGGAGAAAAGGTAATGACTCTAAAGGGCATACCACACAAGCATGTTGCAGTGACTGTAGACAGTGTACTTGACTTGGCTGTCCTTATCCACCAGTCTTAAGAGTTTGGAGGGGATAAGTGGCCCTGAACTGAGGGGAGTGACGCATTAATCATAGTCCCAGTGGCTGAACAAGGCACTGCTGACTAACCTTCTTGCTTGTGATTATGCTGGAAAAATTTCTAACATGCAGTTGCATATCATAAAAAGTATGCCATAATATCAAAAAACTTTGAAAGGTAGAGGGCTTAGGCAGTAATGTGGGAAGTTTTATGGAATGTTTTCAAAAGAAAAGGGACAGCAGACTGGAAAATTACTCTAATTTCATTTTTAGAACACCTATTTATCTTACTACTTTTCATCAGTAAGCAAAAGGATTTTAGAAATGGACAGTTCAGTGATAATCTATTTGAGATCATTGCACATTATTAGAGTGCTCTACTTCCAGAAGACATGTTATTCACTAATAGACTTAGGTGACTAATGTGAAAGAGATTCTCAGAGCAATCTCATTAGTTCTACTGAGAATAAGATATAATTTTATCGCTTGCTTTTTTGACAGAAAACTACAAATCATAAGGAAAATTATCCATGGAGAAACCTCATTTGGCTTAACAGTAATACCTACAAGATGAATCAGTTTTCATAATTTTGGGTGCTTTTCATAATAATTTGAAAGGTAAATTAAAACAAACCAAAAGCAGTGTCTATGAGCCCATGTCCCTAACTTTAGGCATCCTTCTTGTGTCTAAAAGATTAGATGCCTGCAGCAGTACTTTATTCCCTGTATAGCTGATAAAGACAGGCTGTCATAGGGAAATTCTCTCAAACTAAGCTAGGTGTAGCCCTTGACAGATATCTGCTGCACTTCACAGACTGAACAGGAACCACAAATTATGCAGTACTAAGTAAAATAGGGCAAGGATTAATTCCTGTCCAAGAGGCCAAGAGAAACAAGCTGTCATTGCTTTTGCCTGTTTCCCCCTAGACGAATCCGTCTTTACCAGTGCTATATCATTTGACATCTTCTCTGATCAGGTAGTGTTTCTGTGCCCCCCATTATCATTTTGTGTGGGGTTTTTTCAGCTTGGAGAATCTGAAATAATTTAGAATTTTAGTGCAATTTATTACTATGTTGGCCTTATGCTATGAGGTTCTGGAAATGAAAGAATCCTAGGACTTTCCTTGAATATTTTTCTGGAGAAAGCTGGTTGGAGCTGTTCAAAACAGAGTCAGCTAAGATCAGGTGCTCAGAGATTAATTTCTCTTCCTGGCCCTCTTTCATTACGAGTACAGCTAATTGTATGCACTTTCTTGCTACAGCTTTTTCTCCATACAAGGAAGTACACGGACAGAAATTCAGTGTTGAAATCAGATGGAGTGGATCCAACCTCCTAAATTTAGAAGTGAAATCCCTTGTTATTTGTCATGTTCTTATACAGCTTCTGAATTGATCCCTGTTCTTAAAGATACAATTCTCTGAAAATTTCAAGTATTTGTAAATATAGATTTTAAATAGAACTGTGTCTTATTTTTAAATTCCATTTTGTTGTCCTTTGCTGAGCTTTGCTTGTGGCAAACTATAGAATTTAATGTAGTGGCAAAATAATCTAACAATCCATTTGGGGAATGAATATGGCTTAGCATAGACTATGACATTGATGTCAATGTCCCTTAGAAGGGATATTGAACAGCTGCATAATCACAAAAGAAATAATTGGAAGAGTGCACCACACACGTACTAGGTGCTGGGATTGATTTAAAGCTTATGGATCTACTCAAGCACCCATCCATGCATACACATCAAGTTTAATGTGCTTGTGTGCATGAACAGGTCCTCTGCAGTGCATTTTATCAATACAGATTGCTTCACCAGTGAAGAACATCTGTGCTGCTGGAGGAGAAAAGGAAAATAAGGAAGTATACCATGTCTAGTATCTGTTCTTTTGCTTTGAAGTTTTTAGGAATCTTTTCCCCCCAGAGAAAAGCTCAGTATTCCAGAGTCCCTGAACTCTCCAGAATAGCCCAAGAGTAACCAATTCACTTATGCAACTGGCAAAAAATTCTTGCATGGTCTAGTAAAGTATTTTGCAATTTCTCTTCTTTGTGTTTAGTAATCATGAAAAATCTGTATCATTGCTCTAACTGAAGGCTTAAAAAAGTAAATTCATTTTGCTTTGCATTGTCTATAGACACTAAAAAAACCTAAATACCACATAAAAGTCTTCATAGTTTGAATTTTTTGTACGTTACGTGTTTTAAAAATCTTAAGTGTTATGTTTGTTGTGCCATCCTAAAGAGTCAGGGAATGGAATGAATATACTGCCAGCTGAGAGGTCAGCATATAACTATTTAGAGAAATTTGAACTTCCCCTTCAGATATTATGTTGTTTAACATATCAGCAAAATAATGCCATGAGGAAACCCCCTCTTTTCAAAGCAATTTAAATGTTTGTTCATGCTTCAGTGACACAAGAAATTTATTTAAATGTAAATAATGAAATGTTAGAAGGCATGGCTATTGACATTAAACCCACAAAAAATAAAGGCAATAAAATTTTGAATGCCTGTCTTCCATCTAAGAATTATGCTGAACCTCCATCTTATATACTACTTATACTGCCTGTTATATATACATGGGTATATATATTTATTTATATAAACACAAAACCACATATACACATGTATTTCGTATATCTCTTTGGCAGTGATGTTTTTGGTTTGGTTTGGTTTGCTTTGCTTTTTTTAAATAATTACTTCTACATACTCTCCATCCAAAATTCCTCAAGAATTAATTTAATTGATGTCAACATTAAACTGCACCAAAATCAGTAAAATTTCTTTTTCATAGTGAACTTGAATCAGGAAATTAGAGCAGTTATGTTTCTAAGTAAGGTCAAACACTCGTAAGGCCTTTAAACAGTCAGGGTTAAATTCCCAAACACTCAGAAAGGACAGTTTCTGATCTTGTCTCTCTTATAAATAAATAAATAAATTCTCCTGTTGCCACGTAATGAACTCTTACAAGCGTCAGTGGTTAGAGCATTAATTACATTAACTCTTGTAGGCATTCAAACTTAAAGCTTTATTCCCTCATCTGGGACTGTCAGGAAGAATATTAGAGTCAGTTTGTTAAATGTTTCATTTAGGTCTGCCTCTGTCATCTTCTCTCTATTCAGCCATTTCTGTTCTTACCCAGTAATCTTTTTGAATTGGAGACAGGCCAGCAAAGACATTATTCATCACCATCTTTTAATGTACCAGTGGAACTACAGTGCAAGGACAGATCATTATTTCATATTTCATCAGTGAAGTGACCGAGATTTTTTTACTTATTGTCAATATGCAGGATCAAACCTAAAAATAAGGGGGAATAATTTGTAAGGGAACAATGTGTAATAGTCTAAGAGAGATTGTAGATAAGGGGATAAGCAGGGGGAAAGAGATGATTAGAAGGACCTCATAGAAAGCTAGAGAAGTAGTTAGAAAAAGAAGATGAAAGAAAGGCTGATAGACTTGATGTACATAATGAGAAAGACAACTCTGGTGGCAGTGATGCAAAATAGTCAAGAGATAAAGGAAAGTTTAACAGGGAGAAATAAATATCTTGAAAAGGATTTTAAATGAAGATTTCCTGAAACTAAAGAATTCAACACAGTAAATGTGATCTGAAAGACTATGCTTTTATTCTTAAATAAAGATGGCCAAGCACTAACTCCTTGTTTGAGATCAAGTGCCACCAATTGGCTCATACGCGCACTGCTTAGGGCTAGTCCACTTTGTATCAGATTTCTCTCAGAGAGATATCTTTGGACAGGTTCAAAATGGAGCCACTTACGCAGCATGGGCAACTAAGTCTGCACTGCTCAGTCTCACTCTATTATTTAGCAAGACTGACTTCCTCTAAAAATGTGGAAGGAAAATAAAACAGAAGAAAAGAAAAACAAGACAAAAAGAAAACAGAAGCAGTAAAATGGAAGGACAAATCAACAACAATAAAGTTCAAAGGAAGCAGGTGAAGGCTTTCTAAAATACTTTAGAAGTACACTGGGAAGTTTGCTGCCATATAGTGAAACATGTTGTACATTTGTCTCTGTTCTGACATTTGAATGTAAACTGGTAAAGGATGAAGCAGAATTTCAGCCAGCTCAGATTATGGTACTACTGGTATCTCTCCACAATATCTGACTATAGGCCAACACAGCTTTACTCTGTTGTCTGCCACCTCTTATCATGCAGGGAGCTGAGGAAGAATGAGATATTCTGTTTTCTTCTGCATGTCTGGCTCGCTCTGATGCATTTTCTTTTGGAGATTCCCTTAGCCCATATAGCTCCATCTGTAGCTGTAATCTGTAATGGATAATTGAACAGATAAAACGCAAGACACCTGAACATCAGCCTTTCTATGAACTAAGACCAGTGATACACAAAAAAGCTATGTGAAGCTGTGACATGCTAGCAAGGATGAGGCAAGATATCCAGAAACAAAAGAGCAAGATATGCTGACTTTGAACAAAAAAAAAAAAAAACACCACCATCAAAACAAACAAGCAAGCAAACATAAATCTCATGATATCTTCTGGACTTTCACTTGAACGGTTTAGAAGTATAAAAATGACTGAATAAAAGCTTATTTTTATATTTACCAAAGCCTCTTGGTGGCCATTGCTGATATTTTTTGAAGTTACAGCAGTGATATCATATGTTTTGTTCCTATATAAACCACAAAAATATTATGGCTTAAAATTAAGCACAAACTAAAATATTTGTGTAAATTCTAGAAAAGGATACTGTTAGTATAAAAGTTTAAAATGAAGAAAGGCAACAAGTAAGTTGTATTTTTTTCTCCTCTTTAAAGAACTGAATATGCCAAAAATAACTTACCATTTTACAGAGGTATTAAAAATTAAGTATCACATACTATTATGGCATTTTGGCACTTTGTACTTCTCTGTGCTTTCCAAGCCACAGATTCCTATGTGCTGAATCCTTAGTGAGGTCTCACTAAAGCGCTTAGACTTAACTTCAAGCATTTTTCTGTCTTATTGAAAACATGGCCCTGAATTAGGTCTTCGCTTCACTCTTAATTATAGAGGAGGGAATTAAGCAGCTAAATTGGCTTTTACAAAAAGGAATCCACAAAATCATCATGTTGAACTGGAACTATTTTCAATGAAAATATGTTTGAAGCTCTTCCTCCCTCAAACACTTATGACCTGGCTTCACGGCAAGCACCGAGAGATCTGAACAGACAGCTCCCACAACTTTCAAAGCAGAAGTACACAGAACTGTACTCAGATTTTTCCACATGCAAACTAAAAGGAGAATATCACATACTTTATTCACACTGTGCAAATAAAGCAGCTCAAACTGACTCCATGAAAGCCAGCTTTGGAAATAGAAGCAGAATGGAGCATAGCTTTAACACAGCCAGGTGACCTGTGCATGCTCTGGGAGACTGCAGGGTGGAACAAGAAAGCCAATTTGGGTGCACATTTATACTCAGCCTCCCCTTCCTTATGACTAGGATATCATGACTAGGATATGAGCCCTAGTCATATCCTAGCAAAGATCTGAAAGCCTAAAAACTTTGTTTTAAGCAGCCATAATTCCCTTATCCTCCCCCACCAAAAAAACCAAAACCTAAACTCAGGACAGTACACTTGGGAGCCAGGCTGCATAAAATGAAAGGGAGTCCCAGAGATGTGCAAATCCTTGTCCTACTGGAGTCAAACAGAATCTCACGACCCATTTCAGTGACACTAAGGTTTCATCCAAGGATCACTCCCACAGGTGGGTACAAAGTGTCTCTGAACTCCCTAAGAAGCTGGTAAACGCAGCTTATGTTACCTGAAGAAGCTATGCTTGCTTATAACAGCACACAGTTGGGTCTTGTTACAAAACTGTGGTGTTTGTACCACAGTTACCTGTGCGAGAAGAAAGCTCCTGAGCTTCAACTAGATAACAAGGATGCTTCTTTCTTTCTTTACAATTTTACAATTTGGTTTTTTCACTGTGTTCTAATTATGAAGTCTTTGGATTAAGCACACTCAGTTTAATTTCATGAAGGTATAGAATTTAAAGATCCTTAGTAATTTTGATTTTTTTTTATTGCTCTTATGACAGCTTTTTGGACCTTTGTCTTTTAAAGGTGTTTCAAGTAACATCACAGTTAAATTTTACAAAAATGTCATGAAACAGCTGGCAACCTTCTTTCGTAGATGACTGACACTAACGAACTCCACAGGTATGGGAAATGCCGTTCTCCCATAAAGAAAGCTATTGCTGTCACATCATTCAAGCTTTTATAATGCTAAACGCCAGCATGTCATTACTTTTGAATAACAAAGCAAGATTTAATTGCCCCACCATTTAACATTATTTTTTCATGTGTTGTATCATCCCATTGTTCTTAAAAAAGATAAAGAACTTTCTGTTGGATATTGTAGATGACTTTTTTAAAATCACAGAATTAAATATATCCAGCACAATACTGCCAAAATATCTTTTTAATGGATAACTGAGATATTTGAAAATTCAGAAGGGGCTACAGTTACCCTAAACTCCTTTACAAGTATGGATGCAACTGAATAGGCTCCACATTTTCTGAGCAGAATTGAGAGGGCATTTCCAGATCCCTGCTGTAGTAGTTTTCCAACAAATGTCCTGTCTTTGTGAGCATGAGGTCAAAACTGAGCGAAGTCTCGATATTCAGCTCCTACTGCTACCAAGGTAATCCAAGGAACAGAGACCTTACTCAACACACCACAGAAAACTAGGAAATATAAACTTTTCAGGAGTCAGACATAGACAGATAATAATTTTTAAATATGATTATATGAGGTTTTTTTTTAAGATGCAGCGTTTTCACATGCTCACAGCTTTCGATAAGGCTTCCTTCCAACTTAAACTTTCCATGCTTAGTATGATTTGATATTTAATATTACTGGCCTTCCTTCCTTCTTTCCATGGAATACTTTAATAAAAGAAAATTTGAAAAAAAAAAAATTTACATTCTGTTTTAAAAAGCCTTTCAGTGTCACTACTACTACTTGATACAATAACAGTAGGAATACAACTACTGAATCCATAACAGTAGAAATGCCTCCTTCATATTCATGGATTTTCTTTGAGTGATAAAACAAGTTTTCCATTTTTAGTTTGCATATAAATTTCACAAGTTTTAGATTTGTTTGCATAATGTTTCAAACTTTCATATTTTGAAGGTCGATACAATATTTTAGTATTGTCATCAAGTATATTTAAGAGTTTTGGGTTGGCATTTTGAAAGACATTTTTCTATACACTTTTAGACAAGTAACAGTAGCTGTATATAGTATGAAAAGAAAACTGAGTTATGGCAAAGGAAAAAAAAAAAGAAAAAAATCTTTCTGATCTTCTGTCAACTCTTCAAAGTAAGTTTATAACTTCCTTGCAGACCATCATGTATAGAGCTGTCTGTGTCAGTTTTTATAGATTCTTCTGATAGTCTGCACAGTGGTTGACCCAAACCTTGTTCCCACTCAGTCTTTGTTAAAACTAAAATCACCTGTGAGTCACGTTCTTTTTATAATCTTGAAAGATCTGGATCATAAATCATGTGGCAGTCAAAGGATGTACAACAATTTTATAGCCTACAGTATAAAGCAGTGCAACACAAAAAAATTATTACCAAATTACAAAGAGAAATAGTGTATTTCAGTCTGGTTTTGGCAGCTTTTTTTGTATCGTCTTTAAGTTCTTTTGTCAAATTATAAATATCATCATCTTGAAAAGTACTAACATGATGACATTTCAAGATAGTTTGACACAATGAATGCTTGCAACAACATCATGATAAAAAAAAATGTGTGCAAAGGTAATTCAAGCTGACAAAACATTGAAAAAAATGACATTACACTTGTTAAATGACATTACACAATACACATTAAAAGTTACAGCTACTGTCTAGAAACCAAGCAGTAAAGAATACATGGACCTAATTTTCCATGTAAAATAACTTATGAAATATTTTTTCATGATATTTCTAGTATTCTTACTCTCCTGCTATTGTGTATGCATGCTGTGTTGAACTAGTGGAGTGCAGTACAGTGATTTATGGGACTTACAGGAAAAGTAAAGCTCAGGCATAGGTGTGTGAATGTATTAATATGATAATGAAAGGTCCTTAATAACCATCTCAGCTTTATCCTCATAGTGAAGTTAAAAATGACCTTAAGTGTGATTAGACTTACAACTCATACCCTTTATGTTATGTTTTAGGCTGTTTGTGTTTCAGTAGCTCTGGTTCAAGACACCTACGCTGTGCTCAGTTTATGACTTCTGCCAGCGTACAAAGGTGGTGCACTGAGCTTTTTGTGCTGATTGTTCCAAAAGAAAAAAAATTACAGTTAGGGTGTACACTAAAGAAATAACAGTGACTGAGTTTTCCCACTGTGATAGTGTTCTGGAGCACTTCGAACTTAAATTTAAAGTAGATGAGTAGTAGATAAACCTGGGTTTATATGTGGTCTTTGGCTCACACTTAGGTGGCATAACTTTGCATTATCCACATGGAAACTTAGTGTAGCATACACAGTACAGTTCTAAGTCATCTTACCTTTTTCATAGAAGCTTGTGCCTTGTTAAACAAAACTGTCTTCTTTGAAACCTTATGACACTGCTGAGGAAGTTAAATAAAATACTATGTGAAGGAAAGAGGTTTTGATGCAGGACACTGATTAAAAAAAAAAAAATGGAGAAATAGGATGGTAGGTTTGTAAAAGGTAAATATTTGTAAATTTGTAAATTTGTTTGCATTTCTCTACAATGGGAACAGAGTCCTGGCAGCATGAAACATTAAGTAAGGTTTGTGGGTTTTTTTCCTTCCCTTTGCAGTGTTTTTAATACTATATACCAATTGAAAGAGAGAGTTATAAATTATATAATAATCAAGTCTCTGTAGTTTTGCAGCTATAAGCAGTTATGATCTATCCTGGAAAAAGATGCACAAGAAAATTAAATTAAAATCTTACTACATATAAGAAATGTGTTTTGTCTTTCTGAACATATTTTAATTCTATTTTCTAATAGCAAAATGAATGTTAAAGCTTTGATTTTCAGCAATTATTTTTACATTATATATATTCCTTTTTCAGATGAAGTATAATATTAATTTTCTGTATTTTTGATATAATTGCAATAACAGAACCTTTTAGTACTTCAGAGGACCATTATCTACCTATCTACACATTACAATACAGCTGAAATCTTCAGAGTTCACAAAGTTTAGGGTAAGTATTAAAAAACCCTGATTGTGCCTATTGTATTTTCCATGAGACAAATTGGTTTGTTGGCTAATTGAGGTCACTTAGATTAATATTTTGATTCTGTCACTGATTAGTGGAAAGTGCAAACGGAATCTGATGCCCATATTCGTGTTAGAATAATTTGCTGATCAAGACATGGGGGGGGGTGCAAAAAAAATCTTCTTTTAATCATATTTAATTAGGCTCATTCCACAATTTTAACTGATATAGATACCAATTAGCTATTTGGGAGATGACAGCTCTCTTTATTACATTTAATTTCTGTATAGATCTACCTTTTCTGAAGTTTCTTACACACCATCAGTGAGTGACTGCAAGGCAGTTGTCTTGAGTGTTGAAATCATTATATGTATATTAAACCGATATTTCCTCATCCAGTATATGCATGGACGATTTCATAGTGTAAACACTACCTCAGACTAGTTTGGAACACAGTATACAGTGTCTATGTGAATTTACGCTGCATTAATATTACATGTGCTGTAAAAAAGTGAAAAACAAAGTATAGAGAATATAAACTACCCATCAGTTTCTGTTGCAGTTTCCCAAATTATCACGAAATGTTCCATTGTGGTAGGACAGAACCATTCTGTTCATAGAATGAACAGGATAACTGATAGTGACTTAATCGTTCAGGATCTTCCTATGCAATATTTTTATTATTTGTCCATAGAAATGGTGTTCCTAAATTATTTAGTTATTTTGAAAATTTCACTCTTAGAGGATTCTCTCACTGAAG
Source organism: Calonectris borealis (assembly GCF_964195595.1). Taxonomy (NCBI): domain Eukaryota; kingdom Metazoa; phylum Chordata; class Aves; order Procellariiformes; family Procellariidae; genus Calonectris; species Calonectris borealis. Next base: position 169,043,231 of record NC_134312.1, read on the forward strand.
AGCCTACCTTTAAATTTCCTTTTGTAACCTAATAAAGACACTTAATTGTGTAAACATGATTATTAATAACATGATAAAGTATGTAATTCTGTTCTGTTGCTATATGCTGTACCTTGTAGACTCATTAATTGCAATTGTTCTTTGTATACTTGTCTGTTTATGGATCCTGTTGTTGCTCGATCCTTAGCTTCTATCGATTCATTACCAGATTAATTCTTTCCAAAAATAAATGATTTAATTGAACATGCAGAAACTGTTTTGACTCCTTACGATGATAATGCTAGAAAGAATTTACATATTATTTGGGCAAACCAATATTTGGGATTGATCAAAGATTTCTTAGCTACTACTAATGCTATTGGTAAATTGGCAGTGGCTGTGAGACAATTAGACCCTTCCCAGACTCCAATACCCCCAAATTTACAGGATTGGTGGTTAAGTTTGTGGGATATTCTCTTTGATTGTAAAACCTTAAAGATCATAGACCTCACACAGATGTTATGGTTTACTACTATTTTTCTGTACCATGAACAGAAGATATGACCAAGCGAAAAAATAGTGTTGTCACAAAATTCCTTCATCAATGATTATTATAGCAGAACTGGATAAATATAGATGATCAAAACTGTAAAACACATAACTGCATTTAAAAAAAATAAAATCTCAAAAATATTATCTGAAGACTGTCTCTGCTGACGGTCTCAGCAATGGTGAGAAGATGGCTTAAAACCACTCTCTGCATTCCTATTTTTAGAACTTTACTGATTCTATATGTTATATTCAGAAAGTCCAAACACAGATTTTTGCATTCTTGAAGATATATTTTTAATTTCATCAATAATGAGGTATCCTTGACATAAAGTATGCATCTGATTGTAATACATTTCACTCAAAAACATGGCATGTTAGTCCATTTATTTAAAATAGAGTGCTACAAGAGCTGGAAAACTAGATTTGAGAATAGTTTTGTGTATTAGCAAACAGTGTGTGAGGGGGTTTATTATTAATATTATTATTTTTCCAAAGACAAGGTACTTTAGAAGACATAAAGTCAACCACAATGGAAATGTGTTGAGAGTATAATAGAAAATCTGGATCTGGAGTCTTTTTTTCTGAATGATGCCTCACATAGCAAGTTGGTATTAATATTTTCTGACTTGACACTACTTCTACCTCCTGATTTTAAACATCTAATGCAAGTTTATTTTCATTTCATTTCATTGCCCCAAGGCAAACTGAAATCTTACTGCGGTTTATAAAGAGAGAAAGAGAAGAGAACCTGTCCAACAGACTAATGCTAACATGCTATGAAATTCATAGAGACTCCTGCTCTCTGAGGAATAGGCGTGGTGTAAGTATCATGTTGTGAAATCCTTTTTCTTGCATAAAATTGACAGGTATAGTTTGAGCATTACAAGTCATTGGGAATGGATAAAGGCAATATTAGGTTTGTTGGCATTAGGAATGATGAAACACTGGAATGGCCTTTGTCTGGGTAGATCTGAACACTGCAGTAAAAATAAATTAATAAAGGACAAGCAACTTCCTCAATTAAAACAGTATTTTCGTCTATAATTTTTTTCCTACCTGCTATTCATTTTCTTGATTAAATTCCCACCAAACTCCTCTGGAAGACTGTTTTTTCTTTGACTTTAATTACTACACATTTTGTTCTCTGTGTTGTTCAAGTCTCTACCTCAAGTCTTGAGTAAAATCTGACCCTGAAAGTTCTTTCAACCCTTTTGAATCAGTATTCTACCTAGGATTTATTTTTCAGTAACTGCCATTTAATTACTCTTTCTATTTTCAGGGAAAATTGCATTCCAAGGCTCAGAAACTGGAGGCTTTGGTAATTCAATATAATAGGTCAATCTTTGGTGGTTTTTATAAAGCTGCCATTATTTGCAGCTCCATATATGTGTACGCCTTTAGACCTATTCTCACCTTCTGTTAAAACAGAGCCATGTGAAACTTTTTCTTTGACCCTCATGGGGAGAAAGAAGAAAATATATTCATGGAACTAGGTTTAGTATTAAGAATTTTTATTTTTCTCAGTATTTGCCTTCAGTTTTATTTAAATCACATTTATTTCATAAAAAGTTTGCAGGATCTGTATAACGATACCAAGACGTCCACTATTAAGTGCCACTTTAGTCAGACCACTTTCAGTCAATGTCAGCAGCAAATACTTCATACAGAAATCAGACGTCAACCCATTACCATGAAGGTCATCACACTGCATGGAGTTATAACCATCCAGTAGGTGTGTTTGTATATCAGCCCAAGGTAAACTATCTGAAAGAAAAGCTTCCTTCTCATTCTGGCACTGATGTACCTTTTCCTGCCAGTGGCACTCTGACAACAGAGAAGCCAGGTCTCCTTCTACACTCAGCACCAGTCTGTCAACCCTCATTCTGCTATGTCTACCCTCATTCTACTATGTCTACTCTCAGACTACTTTATTTGATATCTGGGCCTTCTTTATGTCTTCTTTTTCTGAAGGGCTAGGTTCCCTTCTCATGCGAAAAGAATGTTGATCTATCGTAAGTACTAGCCACTTTGTTGCACTCTGAATGAAGGCAACAATACCACTGTTCTAGGTAATGCACTCAGTATGCACTGTGGGGTTGCTTAGAGCATCAATCCTCTGCTAATCTTGGAAGTGTGAAGGAACTGAGTGTTAAGTTTAGTTTGGAGGGAGGAATCAGACAGCAGAGTCCCTTAATTGAAAAGCAGAGAACTGAAGGTGGAGGTGAAGACCTCCTCTGTAGACTGAAAGGCTCTGATCATCTATCACACCAGTTTTGTCTTGGCCACCATGTGGTACCCACCTAACACTGCACCCAGATTTGATATTCACTTTAGAACGTATCATGCAGAACCTTGGCATAGGCACAGGACATAAACATATGAGGTTTGATCTGGTCTGGTTTTGTTCTAACACAGTTCCCAGCACCTCTGGTCATGGTATAGGAACAGGTGCAGCCGCGTGTGGTATAGGAGACAGTGCTAAAAGGATCTTTGTAAATGTGCAAGAAGGCTTATGGTATCCCAGGATTCCCCCTCCAGTTGCCAAAGGAGATATAAATGTAATATTCATACTGCTTGCAAAAGGTCTCCAGAATGGACACAGGTAAAGGTCTAGTGATTTCAGTGGAAACTCTTCAACTTCAGGAAACAGTCAGAGCCTTTTCTGAATCTATGGAATTTAGCAAGCAATTAGTCTTCTAAGACTAAGACATTAGATGTTTCCATCAAATTGCTTTACCATCTTTTTAACGGTAGGCTTGCTGAGAAAAAGAGTGCTTTAGATAGCTGGTAGATAGCAGATGATATCTGTAATTTGTTAGGGATCTATAATTGCAAACATGGGACAGATCACTGTTAGAGACTGAAATTAGAGCTCCAAATCCTCTCCTGGATTTAAATTAACTATATCACACCTTTTACAAATGACAGATTCCCTCTTTTATCTTAAAAGTTTTTGTTTTGGTTTGGTTTGGTTGTTTGTTTATTTGTTTTGCCAGAAATGGTGGTACTGTATACCTTTTATATAATGATTTGTTTTATAACGCTGGAGTTGAGATACTCATTCAGAAATTGAAAGAAACAGAGGACAGGGAGTAGAATTTGGGCTAGAAAATGTTGTTTATGTTAATAGTTCTACAAACCTTCAATTAAACCGTTCAATCAAAGTAGCCAAGAGAGAATGGAGAATGCCTCCAGTCAGGTAGTTAGGACATGAATGTGGTCGATGTAGTACAGACTGAAGGGAAAACTGAACGTAAATACCACATATGGGTATCTTATTGTGTAAAATTAGCAGCATTTTAAGTGAAATTGCTATTACCTGTTATTGGCAGGTATTAAGCATTCTTTTAATTACTGTGTGAAAAGAGTGAAAGAGCATCTATCTAGACCTGTGATGTGTTGAATTCAATACTGTGATTCTGTGCCTGCTGAGAACCAGAATCCTAGAGAGTCCCTCTAACACTTCAGTTTTCAGATGCCTAAACACCTAACAGGTTTTGAGAATATGAGCTTTCAGGATAGCAGAATAACACAAATGCCACTTAAACCCTCTGCTATATCTCAGCATAAGCCACTGTACCAGGCATTTATTGACTGTTGCAGTAACTGGCACTGGAAGGAAAATTACTAGATGCTGAAACTTAATATCACTTTAAGATCCAACATGAAATAGGAGACTGGATATCAGATTTTTACATCATAGAAAGTCCTGGAAGTAGCACAATCATATTTCAGTGGCACAAGAGCTTGCATTACCAAAATGAAATAGAAACCTAAATGATATTCAAATGTTTTTCTCATTTAATGATATGTTATAAATAGCTGCAGCAGACGTGGTTTTGTGGTAAGACTTGCTGTTTGGATTTTACGTTACAGAAGTTGTAATACACTTTGTGATAAATGAGAAACAAAAAGAGAAGGCTTTTGTGATCTGATCATAAACGTGCTTGCACCAAGAAAATTGCTGTTACAAACTGCTTTAAATTAGTCATGTGACCTAAGCTAGACCAGGATTTCACATTGAAATACATATTTTTTAAAAAGGTAACTTCATTATTATTACTTTTTTACAGCAGCAGATCAGCATTTCCTAAATGTTTTTTTGCTAACAGAAGTCACTTTAAGGTTCTTCTGTTTTTGAGGACAAATCCTACAGATTAAACCTCTTCCTCCTTTCCCTTTCAAAACATAGGACTGCTGCTTAGGTGCCCTGAGAAACTGCTTTAATTATTGTCTACAAGTGTACCATTAGACGGCAAACAGTTAACTGCCTTTAATTGCTGGAAACAGCTGGGTAATTAATGCTACCCAGGTAGCATAAATACTTTATAATCTTCTTTGAATCCTCCTGTGACCCTCTTGGGTATCATAACTCACAGTTTGAAAACATACAACTGGAGGAGAATTTGTGACATTTACTATTAAAGGCAGAAAATTCAATTCCTTGCTGACAGAAATTTATACATCCTTTATCATAGTCACTCCCCGTGCTTATTGTTATGATTATTTATCTAGCTGTAGTTACCGTCTATTGTGTCATGTTTGTGCATAGTTGAGAACAAGTAGTTTGTGTCCAGAAATGCTTAGAATATAAGACTTCAGTGATTAGTCCATAAATCTGTTTGCCTGTCTGTAGCAAACCTCTGTGGAGAAATCTCCAGAAGACATACAGGCAGTTCAGGCTGCAGCAGGCAAGAGAACAGTGGCATAGCATGAGAAAGACTTGAGGGAAACATCATCTACTCTCTTTTGCTACCCTAACTATGAAGGAAAGGAAACAAAGACAATACAACAGTCAGGGTTTAGTTTGTAGACTAGATTTCCACCTATGCTCTCCTAACATTTTCAGCTGATTCCTTCAGGGATGTCTGCACTGTATAGTACAGTAACAGAGTAAAGTTACCTAAGCTTTTTGTAAATAAGATAAAATAGTGACTACTGTCCAGTTACAATAGTAGGTCAGGCTGTGATAACCAGAGAAACTGCCCAAACTGGTCTGCTTTTTTCCTAAGACTAGTTCATGCAAAGCTAAATCAGTTATAGCTAAAATACACTATAGTCTGAACTCCAGGCATAGTTAGGCCATATGATTATGGGTGCTCATGGCCAAAACACTGAACTAGAAATAAGAAAAACATAGTCCTTTCCTGTATATATCATATGCTCCTTCATACACATAAGGAAATCACTGAATCTTTCATTGAACCTCAGTTCAGCATTTGCTAGGGATAACAATGTATGTACATAAATATCTGAAAACAGTTCAGTTACTATGGGACTCTCTATATCTAGTTAAATACTGATATGCTTCTTTGTGTATGCCCAATAGGAATGAGGTACGCAGATGACACTGCACTAGGAGGTGAAAATGGAAGGGATTTTTAAGTTATTATTAAAATAACATTATGCATTTTTTAAATTTATATATTAGAATGAACATTAATGAAATTCATGATAACTCATTGGAAATGAAATCAGGATGCAAAACTAACTTCCATAATCAGTAACAGATTAGATGATTAGTGACTCAGACTGATCTTTTCTTATTTGTTCAGTAGGAAATTTTGTCTAAAGAGGAAGCTCTTAGTAGAATGTGAGACGGGAATTTTCAGAGTCCTACAAACTTTAAAAAACTTAGAAATTTTGTAAACAGGATGTTGCTGAATTTCAGTTTGTTTTGTTGGTTTTTTAAATAGAATCTTCTGAAATCTCAGTCATCTGCATAATAAGTACTTGAGGATAAAATAACTTTGAAGTGTGTCAAGCTTATTTCTAAAACCTTGGTTACCTTTTTTATAACCTAACAGAATTGCCCATTAGCTAACATCTTTTGTCTTTTTTTTAACCTAACTTACCTACTTGTAAATCCAAGCCTATATTAGGTGAAAGTCTTGAGCTGAGAGTCTAAATATATAGAATACTCAGAGCCAACCATATACAACACTGCATTAATTTGTTAAGAATGCTCTACCTCACAAATCATCTGCTCAGTTTGGAAAAAAAAAATCATTATAACATGTAATTTAAGTATTGAAGCAAAATGTAAAACTAGGGGGAAAAATAAATGTTGCCATTCTGAGATTAAAAAAGCAGCTGAAGTGGCAGAAAATGCTAAAACAGAGTAAAAGTCTACTCAGAAAGAGACAGATATAAAGTAGTTGTTTACAAACCTGTAAATTTTACATTGTATTTTTCAGCAATGTGAAAAGGTAAGATTTATGAGCCATCCTAATTTCTTAGACTAATGAAAATTTTCTGTAATGATATCCTAAACCCACAAGAAGAGTAAAGTTATGAAAACCTACTACCTGTGAGATAACTTCTCGAATTAATTTAACAATACAAAGGAGAGCAAGCACCTCTTAAAAATTTATTAAATGTAATTACTGTGTCTAATATATTGAATATAGAGTAGAAAAATTTTTGGTGATTTAAAAGAAGTTCTTTATGACTGTGATAATTAAAATTACCAACATTAACTCTGAACTTAGTTGCTTTACTTGATAGTGAAAAAGAAACAGTAAATGTCAAGAGGTACTACTCTCAGCTGAATTTACTGAAAGTTAGGTAACTCAGCATTTCATATGACTACTTACCATCATGCAAGAACAAGTTTTGTGGTGAACAAATCACATGTACTGAACCTATACAAACCTAACCTTTAATAAAATATTGTATTTTCCAAGAATACTGATCAGCTGTGTCTGGTTTGTAATGTCATTATATGTTGTATGCTTATGCTCTACAAGAACCTTATCAATGACAAATTTCTATTTGATTGATAGGTGGAAAACAAATTTATGTCATGTACTGCAGCTGAAAAAACAAACAAACAAACAAACAAACCTATGTGTCCGATTAATGAATATCTAAATTTCCTCTGCAAGTTGTGTTTTGATTTGTAATAACATTTTGGCCACTATAGTTTAGTCAACTGTTGTCTTTGACGTTTAACTCTATTGAACTGGGATTCTAGAACATGTGCAAAAATTCAGATAACAATTAAAGAAAAAAAAAAATTGCCTTTAATTCAAATCAGAATAACTTAAAAAAAAACGTGCTAGTAGCTAAGAAACAAGTTTTCAGACAGAGATGCAACAGAATCAACTTCCTGGTACTTGCCTTAGAGTAAACTGAATTGTTCTCCTTGCTGCTTTAACTATATTGAAATGAGCAAGTTTCAGATGCCTTCAGACCATTCAGTGCCTATGTTTATCTTACTGTATCCTTGTACAGTGTATCTTATGCTCAGGTATTTGAGATGTACAGGTAGGCTTAGATATGACAGAAAGTTGACAGGAGCTAATATCTGGACAGTGGGTCAAACCCTAGATTTCCACTAACGATGATGGGAGCTTTAACATATAGATCATCTAAGGGAGACACCTACATTTCAATGTCTTAATCTGTCCTAATCTCCATCTGAAATCCATCCTTTTTTTTTGTCTTTTTTTTCCTATTGTCTTGGTCCACTGAAGGAAATACATGTCACTTACTCTCCCATTCTTTCCCTTGCTTTCCTTCCAAAGCACGAACACACTAGCAAGATATCTTGGCTAATGGAGGCAACCCACAGATGTAGCAATTTGTGCTGAAACTGGGGCAGTGGGAGGTAGGTTTCTTGCCTGCAGGAGTTGGGTGCTGGTGGAGGATCTGTGTCACCAAGTGAAGGAGAACTCGTTGGGGAGTTGAAAGTCAGGGGCAACCTTAGCAGTAATGACCATGATATGGTGGAGTTCAGGATTCTGAAGGGTGGGAACAAGGAAAATAGCAGGATCCCAGCCCTGGACTTGAGGAGAGGGTATGTTCCTGTTCAGAGGGACCTCAACAGGCTGATGAAATGGGTTGACAGACACCTCATGAAGTTCAACAAAGGCAAATGTAAAGCCCTGCACCTGGGGAGGTATAATGTCATATCCCAGTACAGACTGGGGACTGACTGGCTGGAAAGTAGTTTTGCAGAAAAGGACCTGGGTGTGCTAGTTGAACAAGTTGAACAAAAGCCACCTTGCAGTGAAGAGGCAAACAGCCTCCTGGGCTGCATTAGGAAGAACATTGCCAGCCAGTCAAGGGATGTAATCCTTCTTTACTCAGTCCTGGTAAGACACATCCAGTTCTGGGCTCCCTGGTACAAGACATACATGGAGATACTGGAGCAAGTCCAGCAAAAGGCAATGGAGCATCTGTCATACAAAGAGAGGCTGAGAGAGCTGGGACTGTTGAGGCTGGAGAAGAAAAGGCTCAGGGGAGATCTTATCAATGATTATAAACACCTGATGGGTGGAATAAAGAAGATGAAGCCAGACTTTTCTCAGTAGTATCCAGTGACAGGATGAGAGGCAATGAGCACAAATATAAAGAAAGGAAATTCCACCTAAACATAAGAAAAAAATTCTTTACTCTGAGAGTGATTGAAAACTGGAATACGTTGCAAAGAGACTTTATGGAGTTTCCATTCTTAGAAATATTCAAAACCCAAGTGGACATGGCCCGGAGAAACCTGCTCTACGTGACCTTGCTTTGAGCCAGAGGATTGGACTAGATGACCTCCAGAGGTCCCTTTGGACCTCAACTATTCTGTGACTGAAAATAGTACACTATTTTAGCAGAAATGAAATATGTAGTTTGCTAAACCTCATGTTGATTTTGAACTGTCCTTTAGGAAGGACAAATATCTTTAACTGTTATGAATCATAGAATGTTAACTAAATTACCACTTATAAAATAGTTTAGGTTGGAAGGGACCTTTAAAGGTCATCTAGTCCAACAACCCTGCCATGGGCAGGGACATCTTCAACTAGATCAGGTTGCTCAGAGCCCCGTCCAACCTGACCTTGAATGTTACCACAGATGGGGCATCTATCACCTCTCTGGGCAACCTCTTCCAGCGTTTCACCACCGGCATTGTAAAAAATTTCTTCCTTATAGCTAGTCTAAATCTACATTATTTCAGTTTAAAATCATTCCCCCTTGTCCTGTCGCAACAGGCCCTGCCAAAAAGTTTGCCGCCCTCTTTCTTATAAGCCCCTTTTAAGTACTGAAAGGCCGCAATAAGGTCTCCCCAAAGCCTTCTCTTCTCCAGGCTGAATAACCCCAACTCTCTCAGCCTTTCTTCATAGGAGAGGCTTTCCATGCCCCTGATCATTTTTGTGGCCCTCCTCTGGACCTGCTCCAACAGGTCGCTGTCTTTCTTGTGCTGAGAGCCCCAGAGCTGGATGCAGTACTCCAGTACTCTGGTGCAGTACTCACCAGAGCTGAGTAGAGGGGTAGAAATATAGTTGCTTTATGTTTTGTTTTGTGGCCTCTTTTTTTGGTTGCTTAAAACAAAACTGAACAAACCAACCAACCCTGTCTCCCCTGCTTTTTGTTGGGTTGGTTTTTCTGGTTGAATTTTTTTTTCCCATTTGATTTTTTAAAAAAATGAAGTATAAAAGCATGAAGTACTGACAAACTTCAGCACTTGTGGTTTTTTCAGACCTTGATCACATTTCTCATCATCTTGTTCCTGGCATTTGTTTCTCAATACCATACAGTACTGCAGAAATACTGTGCTGACAATCCTGTTGTCTTCTCCAACAGCATTCTGCAGTGTTTACATAGTTTCATCTCTAAGCATGCATGCTGCCATATCTAGCTAGCAAATAAAATTTACTTGTTCTTTATTGTTTCACTTGGTCCAGTGAAATGCTAACTGCTTTTGTCATTAGTAAACTATTTTATTAGTATTTTCATTTATTCTGTCAGGACTAGCAAGGTTTTACTTCCTTAAAAATATCTCCACAAATTAAACTTTAGTATAGATTTGAATACCTGCATGAACAAAGGAAGAATAAAGGTCAACTGTTTTTTTTTTTCCTATTTTTTTCCCCCAAGATTGCATGGTAAAATCCAAGTCGCATAGTGATGAAGTATGCAAGAAGTACTTGTTTAGGGATGTTCATGGTTTTCCATAAACAAGGTGCCACAGAACGATAATGAAGGATGAGGTTACCTGCAGAAAAATGCAAACTTATTCCACCTTCGTTGTGAGCTGACTAGAAGTCAAATAACTACATTAACACACGGCTGAGCTTGATCTAAAATATCCAACCTCTCATTAAACACACAAATGTAGTGCTGTGTACTAACAGGTTGCATGGTTTATGTCCATCTAGCTTAGAGTAAACAAGGCAAACTCACACCTGGCTTCAAAATATCTGTAGGTATAACTGTTTTTTTTTATTATCATTTTTCCTTTTCTCCCAACTATTACAATTGTGCACCAAAAATGTCATCTGACTGAATAGGCAGATAATAGAAGCCGTGGAGACTTGATTCTTTCACCCTTTTCCTCCTATGCCCACCCACATATAGACATGCATGTCCTTGAGTACAATGCATTCTCACACAGGAGAGCGAAGTTGGGAGGAGACATTAAAAAGGACTAATTTCTGTATGGTAGAGTGATTCTTATGACTTTGCAAAGAGGTCTTGTTCAAGGAATATAGTAATAAGTTACTTTTTTATTTCTAAGGCTTCGTGTGGAGGAGCACACTATGTAACAGTTAGGCTAAGAGCTCAGCAAGAACTCAATTTTATATAGTAGTGAAACAATTATTTTATAAAGAAAAGTGATTTTTGTTCTCACTTGATTTCCCTCATCTTTCAGAGATGACAAAAGAAGCAAAGACAAAAGATCCAGCAAGTGCATTTACCTAATAGCCTGACGCAAAAAGTTAGGGAAGGAGATCGTTTTAAGAAGCCAAATTTCAAGAACCAACTAATGAAAGGACAGTTTTATAGGGGAAAATGTGAGCTAATAGTTGTGGAAATTTGCTGATATTCAGGCACATGGATAATACAATACTGTCCTTCACTTCCCCCACCTCTGCTCTCATGTGGAGCGGAGTGTTCAGATTTTTGTTTTAATGGTAGCTGGATATCCTTGATAATATTATTTTCCCTTGCGTTGTTGCTACAGAAACTTTCCAATAATGTAATATTTAATGGAATTCTGAATGAAGAACAAGTTCATAGTTGTGTTAACCACTGCAAGAAAAATACAGAATGATAACATAACTTTTTTATTTTTCATTTTTAGGCTCTAGGGTTTCTCCATGAAACAAAACAAACCAAAGCAAAACAAAACCCCCCAAAATCAGTAGCATTCCTAAAACAGGGAGCTTTCTAAACTTTAAAGTTCCTATTAAACCAAACATTTCTTTTGGGGGAGAAAACAAACAAACCAACAAAAAAACAAACAAACAAACACCATGAAGATTTATCTCTTGTTTCTATTCCTTGATTTATGACTATTATTTTAAGGACTTTACATTTTAAAAGATTTTTATGTTCTCAGACTTTCCTGAAAAAGTACTGTATGCCATGTTTTTGTATGCATATGCTAACTAAAAAATTTCATTTGACATTTGGCATCTGTATTCTTTTTATAGTCTATCAGGTCATCTGTTATGCACAATTAAGGCAGATCAATAATTTGAATGTCTTGAAGAACTGAATTTTTATGAACTTTGTGAATTATTATTTAATAAGCCATCAGTGCAGAAGCATTATAGCACAGCTAACAAAAATGTGAACCACGACAAACCTGGTATGTCTGCACATGTCATTAAATTGTAGCAACCGTCCAGTTAGGTTGACAGCTTCTGTGATTTTCTATTTAATCCTCTCATCATTCATGACAATTACGCTTTTACATAAACTGTGAATATAAAGTGACAAAAAAATAAAGCCAATGCAGTTTCTGCACTTCATTTTATAGCAACAGATGTGGTGAATTGAGGATATTAAAACAAATCTCCGAAATTAGCACGATGAAGTAGTCAAGGTAACTGCAAGGATGTTTGACCTAGAGCTCCACCTAGTGAAATTTCCATGAAGAAATAACAGAAACACGTGTTCCCTTGTTTACATTGCAGTCTTTAAAGTTAAGTTTTATGGGGTTGCTGTAGGCCACAGGTAATTACATTTAGGAGCTCAAGCTGCTGTAAAGTGACAGATTATTTGCATTTTAGAATGAATTTATTTTAATTAACATAGAACATTCCTTCACTTCTTTCCCCTGATGATTCAGGAAGGTGAATAGACATGTTTAGAACGTTATAATTTTGAGGTTGCTAAATAATATGTTAACTTTTTTTTTCAGAAATCCTGAATACTGAATACCCCTAAAAATAATATCTTTACTTCTTTATCCTATCTTCACCTTTAACACTATTCAGTGATATTTTAGATAGATTTCACTTCCAACCATATAAGAGGTCCTTCTCCAATCAGTATAAGATATCAGTCTGAATCACAATGTCATATTTGCTGGGTTCTGAGGATGAGTAAGATACAAATTTAGAGCTGAGCCCATATTTAATTAGTGGCATTATGATGGTGAACTTGTTAGAAGTTGTAGTGAATTTCAGTAACACAAATATGTTGGGAAAGAAAGTGACAAAGAAGAAGAGACTAAGAGGAGTGAAAGAAAGAAGGAAACGCCTTTTATATTTTGCACCTTTACCCTTATCGGTGCTGTATGGAAAAGGAAGGGCAAATACTGCACAGCTACGCGATGCTTACCATCCTGTGGAAGGCAATATTCTGTAGCAGTGGAAGAAAGTGTTTTATGTTAATTTGCAAGCAAAAAAGTTTACTGAGACAAGCATACTGGGGCAAGTAACAGAAATACTGGGAGAATACTGCCTTCAAGATAAACTCATATTAAAATTTTAATAGCATTTCACCATTTGCAGATTTTTTTTTAAATGGGCAGCAGACCACATGTTAAAGAAACAAGTAATAATATAATAATGTTCATCATTAGCTCTTCCTTTTCCAGATCCAGAAGTCAGATACGTATAAACAAAATATTTAAACTCTAAAATAAGTTTCTAGAATGTGAGGAAATGGCAGACTTCTGGTTGTTTGAGCACTGAATGAGAGATTGTCCTTGTGAGAAGGTAAGTTAGTGAGAATAATTTGTGAATATAAAATTAAGAGCTTTAGCATTTTTTCCATACACATAAGGGAAGTTCTAAAATTTCTCAAGCCAACATAAATTTGATTTTCTAGCTTTCTAAGACTTCAGGAGTATGCAACAGTTTTTATTCTGTGAATAATTTCCTGTATTTTTGTTTCTTTGTCTTATTTTCTTTAAAACAAAAGATCCAGCAACATGTACTTTTCAGTAGTCCCATCTTCTGAATCATTATAGCTGCAACAGAGATTGATACAGCTTGAGAGAGCGAGCAGCTGAAGACGCTTTCTCTTATGACATGTTTTGAGGACTCAGGGCATTAAGTGCTGAAAAGGAATGTGGGGCTGTGTTGGAGCGAAGATGATAGTGGGTGTGTTAATGCTCTGTTTTGTTTTTCCATATCTTTCTCATTGAGTAAAAGATTTATTTGTGTGGGTGTGGGTACATATATTTGGGTTATTAAGAATGTGACTACAGCTAAAGAGCTTTCTGAAATTGGGAAGACTGAACTGAAGGGACAAACATCTCAGTAAATCATCTATATAATTTTCACCCAGTACTGTGAGCCATGGATTTTGTTTTCCAGATTCTATATTTGCCAAGAATACATTTTACTGGAGGGGGAGGGTAATAAGTTGGAAAAAAAAACCAAACAACATACAGTATATCTCCCATAGGTAAAGTTTACTAATGCATGGAACATTGTTGACCAGAGTGTATGGAGGGAATTGTTATGCATATTTACACATTTTAATCCTTGTGACTTGCTAAAACTATCATTCATAGATAACATCAAATGGTCACTATAATCTCTAGCAGAAAATAACCTGCAGTTTTAGGGAAGGAGCTCATTCAGTAAAATGGTAAATTCACCAACTTTAGCAAAAAAATAGCTTCCTTCATGCTATAATCTTGGATGCTTGACATGCCCTGCCACTTGCAGCCAGGTTTTTATACTTTTGAATAGTGTTGCAACTTAGGTTTCCCTGAAGTGGTGGCTTGGTGAATGTGATTATGTTGCATGCCTTGCAACGGACCTGTTTGTGCTGTGGGAGTCTGATGTATTTAATTAATGTGTCCTGGGGAAAGGCAAGATGTTTTGTGGGGGGAGTGAAGTGAGGAAAAGTAATAAATAATGGAAAATAAATCTGGAAATGACATCAGAGGTCATCTAGTTAATCACCTTCCTCACAGTGAAGTGTATAAGTGTATTGCTCCTAGTTCTCATTTGAGAAAGTTCTGGTGTTACCAGTGCCCAAGAATTATAATCTTGCATGCTGTCCTTAAATCGTTCTCTGAAAAACACAGGGATTTTCACTATTAAGGCACAGGTAGTTGTCTGTAGTGTAGCAACACATTGGCATTATGCTGAAGTTTCTGGAGTTACTGTTTCTGTGAAGAGAATATTGAGCCTACTGTCCAAGGGAGCTGGGGAGGGGGTTGGAGAGGAAGGGAACAGAGATGTAAGTTGATGTAAAATGGGCTAGGCTGGTCAATAGCAATGAAAAAATACCACATAGAAGGAGCTGTGGAACTGGCTTTTCAGTTGAAATTAGGAGGAATTCTAGTAGCCTTCTTTCTCTCTCTTCCCTGGATCTGCTTCTATCTGTATAGTGAACTATAAGATCACGGTGAACTCAGAGATAACCTTAGCTTTGCTTTCTGAAAGCAAAGGGATATGCACTTGGTACTGCCACTAGGTATTCTGAATATAACTGAAAAAGAGTGTGAGAAAGAGGTGAGAAATCAATTTCTATATATTACCGGTGGTCTCTATGCCTTAGTGCTTTTTGAGTGAACGAGCATTTTGTAAGGACCTCGCTTTGATAACATTGAAATGATTGCTTTTCCTCACCTCTTTCCTTTTTCTGAAATAGTATATAGGTTGGGGCTCTGCAATCACTTGGGAGAGAACAGGGGAGCAGAGGGGGAGATGCTGTCCGAATGTTTTCTCACTATGATCAAAGTTAATAAAGCTTTTATCAGACCTGTCCTGAATCATACTCACGTTATTACACACTTGGAGCCCCCAGATTCTCCAACACCTCGTCACATACCGGGTACACTCCCAGTTGTCTGGATCCTGAAATTAACAGCACTTTGATTACTCCATAGGGGTACAGGAAAAGTTACATCATGTCTGTGCTTTGGATTCAAATTTAACCTTTCTAGAGTTATGGTGAATAAATACAAATATTTGTACATGGGTGTCCCTCATCAGAAAGTTTCAAAGTAGGTCAGATATCTAGTCTGGAAAAAACCTACATACATTCATGAGATAGATCATTTCTAATGATCCAGATACACTATTATTAATTGCCATTGAATATTCTACATTTACCATTTTCTTCTTTAGAGAAGCATATCCTAATAACTCTTATGAGTGCAGCAAGTGGAAAGCATTCATACAGAAAAAAATTATCCTTAGGAGAATAACCAGTGTCCTGGTTTCGGCTGGGATAGAGTTAATTTTCTTCCTAGTAGCTGGTATAGTGCTGTATTTTGGATTTAGTATGAGAAGAATGTTGATAACACACTGATGTTTTTAGTTGTTGCCAAGTACCCTACTGGTCAAGGACTTTCAGCTTCCATGCTCTGCCAGGTGCACAAGAAGCTGGGAGGGAGCATAGCCAGGACAGCTAACCCAAACTGGCCAACGGGATATTCCATAGCATATGATGTCATGCTCAGCATATAAAGCTGGGAGAAGAAGAAGGAAGGGAAGGAAGTTCAGAGTGATGGCGTTTGTTTTCCCAAGTAACGTGATGGAGCCCTGCTTTCCTGGAGATGGCTGAACGCCTGCCTGCCGATGGGAAGTAATGAATGAATTCCTTGTTTTGCTTTGCTTGCGTGTGCAGCTTTTGCTTTACGTGTTAAACTGTCTTTATCTCAGCCCATGAGTTCTCTCACTTTTACTCTTCTGATTCTCCCCCCCATCCCAAGCCAGGGGGAGTGAGTGAGAAGCTGTATGGTGCTTAGTTTCCGGCTGGGGTTAAACCACGACAAACAGAAATATTCCTGATTCAAAAAACCCATAGTAAGATCCAGTGTCTTTACTGGAAAGAGAAAGTTAGAAGTTAGACGTGCAACAAAATGTGATGAGATGCATGTAATTTCTCTTATGAAACTAGTTTCATATATGAGTTAATTCATCACGGGTACAGTCACTATTAAAATTTCTACAGATAATCCTGACTTAAATGGTACTTTCTAAGAAATAGGCTAAGTATTGGTTGTATACTTTTCTGCATAAAATGTTACCTCCTTTTATTTCTAAACATGGGTATCTGAAATAATGTCATACAACATTCCTACATACAACATCACCAAAAACATATATAGATTAAGTTTTGGCTGATCTTACACATTTTGTGAACTTCCCAATGCTGATTCCAATACTATTCACAAGAACAAATATTCTGC
This sequence comes from Calonectris borealis, assembly GCF_964195595.1. NCBI lineage: Eukaryota > Metazoa > Chordata > Aves > Procellariiformes > Procellariidae > Calonectris > Calonectris borealis. The sequence continues at coordinate 169,060,149 of NC_134312.1, forward strand.
AATTTCTGTAACTATTTTTCTTTTTAAATACAATTAGAATAATACTCTGAAATCTTCCATTAATTCTCATGTAGTACTTTTGTTTATGTCACTCTTACACTAAATGTAATATCCAGACATCAAAGTATTGTAAATGTATCTGCTACAGGAGAATAACATTGGGGAAAAGAATGCTTTGCAGCTAGTATCAGGTAAGACACGCTGATGAGTTACTCAATAGACTGATTTGTTGGCTCTCACTTTCTTGTTCTTTTATGCTGCAAACAATCTTTGATCTTTCTATTCTGCCGCACCGTTCCCTACCTTGGACATACAGTACAATGGACATACGTTCTCTCATATTCTTTGTAGTAATGTTCTTTCGTAAAATATATTGAACCTGTAAGTTGGAGGATGGCAGATAAGGGTTTGAATTTCCTCAGTCAGAAGAGAGAATTTAAAGCAAGACTCACACATTTGAGCAAAAGTAGAGTAAAATAATGTACTACAATGGCTAGGCTAAGTGTAATGTCCTATCTAGCTAATTTAAAGCTAGCTAAATCATCAGTACTTTATTTTTGCAGTTTACATGTATTCATGGCTGACTAATACAAGGATAATGTAGAATTTAATTTCAAAGAAGCCTACTCAGGCGGAACATAATCTTTACATGCCTCATTTTTTGCCTGAGTTCCACAATCACTGAAAGGCTGTCTTCACACCTACTGAGAAGCACTTCAATTTTGACAGCATCTTGGCACCTATCTCCCAAATATGCCTGAGAATGATCTAGAAAAATGATGCATTCCTGTGCCTAATTGCTCTGCATAGCTTGATCTAGCATGTTCAGAAAACAGTTAGAGATTCTGGGTCTACACAAATATTGTGGCAGCCAATATTACCTGTAAAACAAATGACTAAGTGAAAATGGGGGTGTCATGCCTTGAGTAAGAAAAATTCAAACATCTGGGTATTCTCAGAGACTAAAATTGTATATTTAGAACAGTTAAGTCCTCTAGTCATTCAGGCAGCCATTCAGCCATTTTCTTGAATGTCAGGAGTTGTGGGTTTAAATGAAAGGGGAAAAGGAAGGAGGAAACAAAGTAAGTGAAGAAAAGAAAGCATCCACCCACCCCAACTATAGTTTCTTGATAAATATTAAAAGGTACTGATCAGCTGAATATTTTTATTTACTTAATCTAATATAGGAAAGAAATGCATCTTCATTTTGAAGTTCTTTTACAATCATTGTTCATTGCATCTAATTCAGATCTCCTGTCTCTGTCATATACGTAGACTGCAAGAGACGTTGAGTCCCCTTAGGGTTTTATTTTAAACTGTAAATATCCATCACTAGATATATGACATGACTGCCACATGGTCAAATACTATCTCTCAATTTGTTCTTCCTCAAACACTTGGCTTTTCATTTTAGATTTTGGCTATTGAGAACATTACAGTTATTTAATAACTCTCTGACTGCTTTTGTCTGTTGGCTGCGTATCAGCAAAAAAAGGATGAAACTAGGACTGCATGTTTTGTTTTCCTTTTTTTTTTTTTTTTGAGCTAGGGAAAAATAATTTCCAGTGTACAGAAGAATGTGACACTGATGCACACTATCCAAACCGATATATTATCCACTGCAAAATATTATTTCCTAAATGCTTGATTTGAAATTTGTCAGTGCAGAAAGCTGTTTGCATCTGTGCAACTCTGTTGCTTCTGACCTCTAAATTTTTTCAATTTCATTTTATCTTGAAATGTTGCCATGACATAGAATCTGCATAGAAAGTACTGGGCTGCTGTTTCCAGTGTTGGCTGAAAGGTTACAGTGAACTTTTCAAGTTATTTTAGAACTCATTATTTAAGGTTAGAGCAACAATTTTGGGGGACAGAAAACATTCTTATCGTGTCTTGTCCAACTGGGGTAAGTTTTCCCTTGCATTATTTCTTTATTCATATTATAATAGTTTCCCATAAAACAAACAAACAAACAAATAAACAACCCTAAAGACTAGAAATAAATAATAAAAAAAATCCTTCCACAACCATTACCATCGCTGTTTCCCAAATCAGTTTTTTCTGTGTAGTTTGCAATGACTATCTGAGACAATTATTAGCTATGGGAATGCCATAGCATAATGACTTATTTAAATATGCTGTTCTAGCTTCATGACTGAAGTAATGAGTTTTGTCTGAATATTAGTTTTAAGCCCCTCTAGTGCCTGAGACAAGCTACATTCTTTGGGTTTTTTTCTGAACTGCGGCAAGGCAACAAATATGAAGTTCTGGGGCTTTAGGAAGTGGATGACCTTCTATGCATAATTAAACATTTGAAATAAAGGATTTTGTGGTAGAGTCCTGAAAGCCCCACAGGGACACTATAAAGACTTTAAATTATTTCTGGAGACTAGAACACATGCAGCTGAAGAAGTCACCTTCACTGAAAAAGGTCGTCTAGTCCAAGAAAGCTCCTTCATTCGTGTAGATTATTATTACACACGATATATTTTTTTCTAGAGAAAATAAGTCCCCTTTCTTTGAAATGTCCTGTGTTCATGGTTTTAAATATATAAGCAGTAAAATAAGATTTGAGGATTAAATTATTAAGTAATATTGTCTCTAATAGTGATTCATCCAATAGTAAAGATATTTGGAGGAAAGACAACTGACAAGGAGGCCTGAAAAATGTTTAAGTTTTTAAAAGACTGTTGTAAAGACAAAAACGAACAAATAAGATATTATTCCTTGCCCCCAATGACTAACCCAGAAGTGAAGAATCTAATTTCTATTACGGAAAATCTTTGTTGGGATGTCAATAATAACTTTAAATGTAGTAAAATGTGAGATTTTTGAGACAGTGTCAGACAAGAAAGTAGGAAAAATGTTCAGCTACAATACATTAGTATATAAGTCTTTAATACTAATTTGGGTAAATGTACATATGTATAGATTTGTGGGGGTTTTTAATCAGAAATACCGTATATCTCAGGAAAGATTTCAGCACGCACTATTTATGATATTCTTGTCCTTGTCTTGAAAAAGTCAATATAACTCTAAGTTATGCACTCCTATGGTAGTTTTCTAGACTGTCATTTTTTTTTTTTTCGGTCATAAACTTCTACTACATTGTTATAGAATTGTTCAGGTTGCAATAGGCCTCTGTGGGTCATCCAGGCTATTACAATAAGATGTGGCCAAATGTATATTTCCTCAATTACTCCTGAGGAGTAAAACTTAACTTGGAACATATTTTGTGTTGGAAGGGAAAAAGCTGAACTCATTTTTTGCTTTGTTTGTAAACGAGGTCTACAATAGAATGAAATAATTTTTTATAATCTATGACATGACGTAACATGGCTTTTGCAGTTTTACGTACTCTTCCTAACACTTAAACATAAATGTATAGGGTATTGAAATGTAAACCACCAGAATATTTTAACTAAAATGGATCTAAGCCTTTTGCTAACAAAAAATCCTTAAATTATTTTAAGGCTAAATGATTGTTTGGGAAAAAAAGGAGTCTCAAGAGAGCCAAAAAACTAGAACTTCCCATACTGAGATGTGTAAAAGGATAAGGATCAATCATTCATACAGATTTTAAAAAAGAAACAAATTCATGCAACTGTGAAACAATGTTCAATAAGCACACTTGAGAAATAAGAAATGATGATGACAGGCAAGATGGGAAGAACGGTAGTTAATTACAGAAATATGCTCTTCTTTTTGCAGTTATGAATAAAAGATTTGTCATATTTTGAGATGTTTAATATATTTTTCACTAATGTTAGTATGGGCTCAATCCACTGAACAAAACATTATAGCACTGAAGTTGCTTCACAGTAGCTGCATAGGAGTTAAGAGCAAATCTGAGCATGTTGCAGCAGATTATCTGTCAGGATTGTCCTATTATCAGATCAGGAGATACCTAAAACTTTGGGTTTCCTTCTCAGCAAAAATCTCGTATATATTGCCATAAACAATATAGTAGAAGTGGACATGCTCCCATTCCATCCTCATGTAAAAGTATGTTTTATACTCTTAAGTATTAATGATGGAATTAAACTTACTTGTCTGCTTTAGTAAACACTGGGCAGTGTTTACTTCTTGGCAGTAATCTCAAGGAATCTCAAGATGGCTTAACTTTATTTGCAAACAAATAAAATGTTTGTATTTATTTTCTTTTTTAGCTATTGCTTTTATAAGTCCTTTCTTTAACTTTTCAGTGGCGAATTAAATGTTTCCCCACAGAGTTAAAAAAAAAAAAACAAAAAAACCCAAAAAACAACATAAAGCCAACTCTGATCTGTCAAAAACAGTAACAATGTTTAAATTTTGCTGAGTCTGCCTTTCAAAGTTTGCAACACTGTCAAGACCTCATAGTGAAAATGCACAAATAATAATGGCAGTGATAATGATAATAACAGTAACAATAATAATAAGAATAGTAAAGAAAAAGAGTCTGAGTGTTAGCACAGCACAGGTTACACTCTTTATAATCTCTGTCCTTTATATTTAGTCCACTGAGATGACACAGCTGCTGTCAAGTGTTGCTGTTTTCCAGAAAGGTCTCAAGTACCAAGAAATCATCTCTGCAGAAATCATCTCAGAGGGAAATTATGGAGATTTGCTGTAGGTCTGCAGTATACAGCCTCTCGGAGAAGGAAAGGAAAAGGACAAAGAGGGAGTTCACTTACTAACACAAGATAGTAAGTGAAAAAAATAGAAACGTGAATTTCAGAGTATTTAAGATTTCCGAGATTTCAGTTCCTTATAGCAAGTACTTTGTATCATCTGGATAACAAAAAAGCATTTTATTAGATACAAGCAATTGTTTGTATTGCCATGTAACTCCACAGCTAAACAAAAAAGGAAATGAAAAGAATATAGAATACTTGTGCTCCTTATAATCAATATATCTTAAAAACCCCACACTGATTTGTTATTACTAAGGGGGTTAGTAGACTTCTGAGGCAGAAATTTATTAAATCCATAACTATTACCTCTATACTTTTATTATAATTATTGTCAATAATATTACTTAACTCTGTGAACACTGTAATTTGTACCATAAAAAAGAGAAGAGAGGCAGATAAACCTTTTCTTTTTTTGTTTGAGTTCACAATGAATACTTAAGAATTTTCAGCGACTATGTCTCCCTACAGGTTTCTGAAGTTCTTTATACCAGGTGTTTTGTAAGGCAAAATAATTAAATAGAAAGATACCAAGGATTAGCCTTCTTTTTTTCTTTTTTTTTTTTTTTAAATTTGAAATATCCTCACAGTAAAACGCCTTTTTTCAATTCAGGAATAGAAATACTAACTTTTGTTAATCCAGAGCTAATTGTTACAGGAAAAGAAAGAATAATAATGCATTTAAAATTGTTTTAAACACACTTAGTTACTACCCCTGCTCCTGGTGTTATGCTCACCCTTACCTGCTCCTCTGGACCCTAAGGCTGGTGGCTTCATTCTCATGTATGTGGGGCGGGAGGGAAGAGGGAAACATTGAGCAGTCCTTCACCAGGGGAAATATGCTGGTCATGTCAATTGTTTCTTCTTTCTTGATCTATGATTCACTTGGGGTTGTTTTTCTGTTCTGTAATATGCTTCTGCGCCTTTGTTTTTCCTCATTGGTCTGCAGCTCCTTGTTAATCCAAATTAACAATTTGTAGTGTCTTTTACATATGTCAGATACTATCCCTTTGTTCTCTTTTTTACTCCTGAAACCAACTTTGACTAGCTCCAGGTCTGCACTTCTTTAACAGACCATGGGTGAATTGTTTACAGTTCTGGTGTCCCCAGTGCCAAGCCTGTGCCCCATCTCTTATCACCACCCCATGCCTGTGCTCCTCTGCACATACATCTTTGATGTATGTATATTTGAAATCCATGCTTTGGTACCTGGTATACATTCCATGCTCCTTAAAGTCTGCAGCAAAATTATATGTCTTAAAAAGTCAACTTGGTCTCATGAGCATGATTTCTTCATTAACCAGAAAGCAGGCTTTAAAAATGCATGACTTAAACAATTCATGCTTTTTAAAAATAATAATTAGTTTCAGATAAGTGTCCACAATTATCACAGTAAAATAAACATTTGTTCATTTATTGAAGAGAATCAAGATTTGAACATTTTCAGAGGGTAATGACAATAAAGCACATAGTTCCATGCTTAAACAATTTACACTAATACAGCAAATTTCAACGTTCTGCTGAAAACCCATTAAATCTTAGCTTACAATAAATAAAGAAATGTGCATTAATATTCATTTGTAGTGGCTTTCGGAAGTAACTGTGAACCTTTTATAGGAAGGACCCCTGAGCATGACCTTATAAAGATTTCATTTCAATTATTTAACTTACAGATTATGAAAGTCGAATAAAAACTTTCTTGGGCTCTCCCTCATTTGGTGTTCACTTATTTATGAGGTAAGCTTACATGTTGAAATGTTTGATATATATACCAAAGGACTTAAAACATGTAAACATGTTGACCTTATGTTGATAGCACACATTTTTCAGAAAAATCAGTGTTGAAATTCTAGCAAAAAGCCTCTCACTATTACTGCAGAGTAGGACATATGAATATTAGTTATGTATTGTTTATTATAACTGATAAGCTTGTCATAAAGGAATGACATTTCTATTTTTAACTACCTTGAGCAATATTTCCCAGCCTTTGCATTCTTCAATAGCTTTGTGGACTTCTTGCTTCCATTTCAAATAGATTCAGTCTGTGCATTATTCCTTTTGTTTCTACTCTCCTTTTCAACATGAAGTTTGATTGTTTGTTTGTTTGTTTGTTTTATGTCAGCATCTTAATTTCTTGTGTTTGTATTCAATTAACTTTGACGTGCTTTTTGACTGCAGTATTTTCAAAACTTCATGCATATATTATTTATGCTATCTCACCAATGCTTTTGAAATGTCTTCTTACTTTTTAAGAGTAAACACTAGTTAATGTAAGTTGAATTGGGTTGGAAGGATCAGTTAGAAGATGGAACTGAAAAGCTGATCTCATCTGGTTCAGAGAGAATAAATAATTGCAAGAGAAGCAGATGCAGATTTTTAGGCAAGGATAGAAGTGCTAGCACCACTTTAAACGATATTTGGTCAGAATATTTGTGAAGGATTTTGCCAGTAGCAATTTCGTTTGTTGAGATTACTTTAATTAGTCTTCTTGAAATCCATATGTTCTGCAAAGCATGGTCTTTGCGCTGAATAGGAGGTCCAAGGCATCAGGAACACACTGATTTGCTGCATATGTTCCATTATCTAAGTATTTTGTCTGGAGAAGGTCAATGTGTCCTTCAAGCATCAACTGCACTGGTTATGTCTACACTGCTATACCAAAGAGGGGCAGCTATGGTCAACAGGCACCACTGTGGGTTTGGTGGTTTTTTTCCTCTTTGTTTAGGGCTAGCTCCTCTTACAACAGATTCGTTTTGGAGAGAGCTAGTAGGAGCAATTAAAAAATGAGTGATAGAGTGAGCTTACAATTAAGCAGTGTGGATCATCAGGGAACATTGCTTGAGCTCATTCCCTCACACTTTTTTATTTAGCAGTATAAACATATCATGTATTCTACATGGGCACAGGCACCTATGTTTGTGCAATTGAGACCATCGAGTTATAAGAATATGAAAGTCTTCTGTTGTGAACACCTGCTATATTGTTCGGTGTGACTGTGGATATTTGATTGTAGACATTCTTTCTCCTTCCCCTTTAGTCTGAGGCTTTGTCCATCTCCGGTATTACATTAACATTTAAATGGTCCCATACAGTGATTAGTAACTAATCAGCCAGAGGAATATGAACAAAGTCTTTCTTTAAGTACTACAGGACTGCACTTCTGATCTCAAAAATTTAATTGTGACTAGTCATTTGTAATGGATAGTATCTTCAAAATAATTTAAATGGAGATTTTGATACATTTAGTTTTGAGATGTATGGGGCAAACTTTCCTTAAGGGGATTTGAGTTACATATATAATACCTTCTTTTTCTTCTGCATTGTATGGACAAAGCATTAGATTTATTTTACTTCTGCTTCTGGTGCAAATATAGAGGCTTATATTGATGATCTGGGTTCAGTCCTTCATGATGAACCTGGGTTAAAGCAGAGATTTATAAAATGTACACATCCTTTCCTCCAAATTAATTAGAAATTCAGAGCCGATCAAATTCTGTAAGTAGGTAAAGATATTACATATCATCCCTACTCGGAGACTATGTTATTGTTTCAATATTCTTCTGTATAGAATTGTAAGAAACATCTTTCTGAGAAAAAAAGAAAGACAGAAATTTCATCTTCCTTATATGCTTAAATTATGGTTTACTTGTCATCTCCTTCCCATGATTACAAAATTTAGTTGTGAGTAGATGTATCTAGATGACAACAGTGCAAAAAGCCTCAAAACTAGAATTACATTTATTTGGACGGTGTGTGATAGGATCTGGTTAAATGTTTCCTGTTGCTCCCTCAGTACTTTGCTGTTGGGATCTACTGAATACACTGATTTTTTAAAGCTTCTGACATGAGAACAACTGACTAAGTAAGAGTACAGATCTCTTTCTAGTATTATGTATCATCTTCTGAAAGGTGGGAGAGCAGGAATCCCATCCTTAGTATTTTCAAAAAAAATGCCAGTGCATCTGTAAAGTTACTGCTTCGTGGCATTTCAGGAGGCATCTAACATAAAGTCATAAATGTTTACACAGTTACAAAAAGGCTTTTGATCATCTGAATACATCATCATTTTTACAGGTGATAACAGACCATTAGAAAAACAAAAAAAAAAACAAAAGAGAACCCCAAACCCAAACACCCAAACTTTCCCAGAACACTGCCATTTATTCTGGTTCAGTACTCCCTCAGAAATTCCTGGGAGGCCATTTGTTCATATGCCCCCTTGCTGCATTCCAGGCCATGCCACATATCCTCAGTTTCCTGTTATAAATATACTTCTCTGATAGACTGAAACAGTGCCTTGCACTATTTTGGATATTTTGAATGTGAAAACCTAACAAACTGCACCTTAGTGCCAGAAAGGCACTATGTGGACTTTAGAAGAAAAGAATATAAGTTTAAAGAGTAACTAAGAATATTAATTCTGAATTGCTTGTTTATAAACAGGCAAATTCTAAGATATTAAAATTACTCCAGTTGCTATATTAATGAAAATTTTAAAATTAACATTTTAATTTGTTAGAGAAAATGAGGAACCAAAATATTAATCTGATTATACAAAATAGTGTCGAAATGTTTGCTATTCCTCTTACTGTTAGGCTTTATATTTCTAATGAATATGTTTCTCTTTACCCAAGTTTTTCTCTCCACTTCTTACTTACTGGGAGAGCAGTCGTTCATCAAGGAAGAAGGAAATAAGCAGACAGTAAAGCAAAGGTCTATGCCAGACCCCCACTTTGGACACTGTAGAGGAATCCTCTTAATGAGCCAGCTTTGTTAACATCTGGTAGAGGGAAAGCAGGTTTAATGGGCTGATGTGCAGGGAATGCACATGGCTATGCAAATACCACCTATCAGACAGCACTGCAGTATCCTGTGCATCCAAGGCAAGAACTGATCTCTCCTATCACAATTCCCTGCTTTATTACTATTTCCTGAAGCAAAGGGAGAATCAAGGACAAATTGATAGGAATCAAAAACTCACATCTGCTCTGGCCTGGTCCCAGGGCAAAGTATACCTTTACAATAGATGTATATTCTTACACTGCAAGTTCATGTGGTTGAGGAATTTGTAAAGACACGTGACAGGAAAACCTATAAAAAACCTGAAACACATAGTGCTATGCCCACAGACTTTCTGTGCCAGGGCAGACAACCATGGTAAACTTATTTGGTATAGTCTCTGTTTTTTTCTGCATAAAATGTTAAAATGAGGATGTCAGTAAACTGAAAAATTGAAAAGGATTTTAGAACAGGTATAAATCTTCCTTAATACCTACTATAATGTACTATGTGTCTTACTAATTATATATTATACTAAACTGAAGCAGTTTATGAAATCCCCAGATCAATAAATGTCAAAATAAAAATGTTTATAAGTGTAGCTATAGAAGCATTACTAGCAGATATGAAATTGAATAAAGAAAAAAAACACAACGCACACACACATACACAAAAAAAGACCGAAAGGTTTGAACAGAATACAAGAAAGTTTGAGGTCTTTATCAAATAGGGTGGATGAAATACTGGAAATTTTATTGTTGAATACAATCAGTGATGGAAAGGGAAAAAAAACCCCAAATTTACCCCTGTTTCTTCCTTTTATTCTATAAATTATTAAAATGATCCTGGGGTTTTACAGTAAGATATCATAAGTAAGCAGCTTTCCACTGGAAAACAAACAAACAAACAAAACCCTTTACTCAGGGGACCGTGATAGGATTTTTTTTGGTGAAAAAGCTCTGTGATTATATTTTACCATGAACAAAATGAACCATCAGTCCTTAATGTCTTTAGGGTTTTGGCATGTAATGGGTTATACTCTTCTGTAATAGGGATTAGGTAACGAAATAATATTTTAAATAAACTAATTTATGGACCTTCGTTGTATTGCTACTTTTGCCACCCACCATGCTGTTCTCTTATTTTGTTGTAACACAAACTTTTAAGTATGCTAGACAATTTTCATCATATTGTATGCATATTATTTGTATTGCTGTAAGTTTTACTATTTATTATCCATCATTGTATTTTAAGAAGTCCAGGATACTGATATTGTGTGTGTTTAATGTCAAACCCTTCCAGTAGCACAAAAGGCTATACAATAAAATCCATAGGAAAAGTCAGTATGAAACAAACACTTCTATGGTATGAGTAAATCTTGTAAAGACTGGTCTGTATTGAGAGAATTTAAGTATACCAACACAACAAAACGTTCTTGCTTTCATATGGGAAGGCTGAATGTCAATATTTTTCTTCCCCGTATTCCGGAATCATTATGTTTGAATCCATCATTCACAACAACCTGCATGACATATAGGCTCCACAGATCATTGTAGGGTAACAGGAAGTTCCTATGATAGATTAATTTTGTTTCATTTTCTAATAGCTGTGCCTAGTCTTTGGATATATGTGCAGCAATTACAAAACAGCACAGCTGCAAACCTAATTGAATTGAAAATAAAATTCTCCAAGTGGAAAAAAAAAATCTCAAGGAGCCTTCCGAGCAAGCGAATAAATGCATTTGCTTTAATGATTTTCATTCTTTTACTCAAAAAAAACCCCAATTGTCATAAGAAAAGGTTCACTTGCTTCATACATTCCTGTTAGAATTAAAAAGCTGAATTTTAAGGGCTGCTAGCAAGAAGGGTAATGTTTTCTTTAAAGTATTCTTGTTATTCAAGATATATTAAATCACTGATTTAATGTGTGTAAAAGCCACTTTTAATTGTGTGAAGGCTCATAGAAATAGCAGATAGCAAAAATTTGAAAATTGTGTATGTTTTTTGTTTACCGTATTTCTTTATGTATATATTTATTATTTAGCTAGCGAAATTGTTTTTAAATTTGACACCCGGAATGCTCTAATCTATTGCCATTCATAGAGTCCTAATTACCCAATGGCCAGATTAGTAAAAGACATAGGATTTTTCAGTTTAGGCTGTGCATCCTCAAATCTTTTATTACAGAAAAATGTAAAACAGCAGATAGCACAAAAACTAACTTCAGCCTGAGCAAGCTAACCTCCTTCTATAAGTGACAAACACTCCCTCCTTGGATCATTCTTATCAGGTAATTTATCATCCTGACCAACTGACTTATAGACAAGTGTTGTCTTATAAACAACAGTATGGTTAGTCAAAGGTTAGTCTCCAAAGAATCCCTTATGAAGCCTTCTTAAAAATGCTCGTTTTCCCCTCGCACACACGCGTACTCCTCTTTAACAGCCCCATAATAATGATCTAAAAGAAGTTGCTACATAAGGAAACTCTATTGACAAGGGTAAATATTCCACATAGGAACTCCTTGAAGACAGTCTTCCTCTCTATAACTTAAGTCAGGTCACGGCATCTAAGCAGAGGAATACTTAATGCTGGATTCAAATTGGAATTAGCTGAGAGAGGTATTAAGATGCTCAAGCTTGGGCAAATTCAGCATGGTGAGAGGCGGAATTGTCTCAACAACTAGGGAACTTCTAATTCAACAAGGAAAGATGTAGGAAGTCTAAGTGTTTCCAGGATTAGCTGGCAGCTACTCAAGGGAATTATTTTGTTCGCTTAGAATTGCAGTATTAGTACGCACAGATGTTCAGGCAATGATGTTCTAATTGTCTGTACTCAGTTTCACTGTACTCATTATAAGACAGTACTATTTGCCAGCCATTTTTTTCCCCTTTGAATTTATTATAAATGAACGTTGTAAAAAAACTATTGGGAAACATCACTATTTATTAATTAGATGTACAGTATCACACCAGAAATAGAGAGTCTTTAAAAGAAAATTAAAACTGAAATCAGAATCAGTGCCACATGGGAATTGCATGAACTTTTGATTGCTTGTTACTGCAATGGAATTAACAATATCGACTAAGTCTCAGCATACACAATATTCAAAGGATTGAGAAAGCAGAAAAAATTATATAGATTAATATCGTATGATCTGGATTTATTTTTTCTGTGTTTTGGGGTGGAATTTTTAAATTTCTAATAGGAACTCAAAAACTCTGGAATGAGTGTGTTTAAAAAAGCATCAGAGAAAGCTATAAAGAAACTTAAGTTGAAGAAAATTTTTGTTTGTATCAACAAATAAGAAGGAATAAATGGTTTTGAAAGGAATGCATAATCTAAAGATACACAACCTGCTTGAATATTCCTTAAAGTCTTTAATTTTATCAGATTACATAATCCTAGCTTTTGTAGAAGAATGTTGATACAAGAAAACAAGTATTCTAAATGAAAAGGGAAAAGAAGGTGACTGAGGTAAATTAAAGATTTTGACTGTAATCTACATAAAGGCAATATTTCACTGTGAATTTTAGGCCACAACAGACCAGCAGAATTCATTATATTGAATTTCAGTATAATAGAACTAATTGTTTTAGCTGTTTTTTACCCACAAAGAAGATTTTAAAGTAATATTTCTTAATATAACCCAACTGATTGATGGGAAGCTCTAAAAGTATCAAGTACAAGTCAAGAATTTCTGTGATAGGGAAGATTTTTCCCACTCCAGTTTCAATGTACACTAATTTGACATTTCTGTGACAGAATGAGATCAAAGATCTCAGTTGTTGTGATATGACAGGTGTGTGAAAACACAAGAAAGAACTTAAAGCACATAGGAGGCCCACAAACTAAAAATAAAAAAAAAAAGTTTCCACTTCTGCGTGTTGATGTTCACAGAATCATAGAACAGCCCAGGTTGGAAGGGACCTTGAAAGATCAACTGGTCCAACTTTTCTTGGCAAAGGGAGCCTAGATGATATTATCTAGCTCCCTGTCCAGTCGTGTCTTGAAAATCTCAAGATTCTACCACGTTCCTGGGGAGGTTTTTCCAGTGACTTTTTTCCATTGATGTTGCTCCTCAATTGCCATTATCATTCGTAGATTGCCTATAGTTATTGAAGAAGCAGTAATCATCCTATCCATTAATTTCATTCTATTTCATAGGAACATTTATGTCAGTGGCTACAAATATTTATCATCAATATGGTTAGCTGGCAGGTAACAGCATGGTGTCTCCTACAACGCCTTCTTTATGAAGAGAAAAATTATTCCTATGCATATGAAAATCCAACATCTTCCTTATTTTTTTGCAACAATCAGAAAAATCTGAGGCTATTATACCTAGACTATACATTTTCTTTCCAAAACACATTTGTGAACTTCAGCTGCTCAGTCGCAGAAAAAAAAATAGCCATAGAAATTAACTCTATTAATTATCTGACAGAGAAATGATAACTCTAACTGCAGCCCTGTGTATTCTTAGACTCTTCAGAATTTGCCTTAAAAATTATATCTATTTGTTGGAAGATGTACTAAAATCCAATCTCCACTCAAGAAAAAAATATTGGTTAAGAGCAGAAGTGTTTCAACTGATTCACAAATGTATTTCTTCCCTGAATGATCCTGAACATTAGGATCTTATTGTTATTTTTGCATGGTATCTGTTAGAATGTGTTTATGACCAAGGGGGATTTCTCAATATGGGAATAATATAAATGGCGGGGATAAGAAATACTGGCACCTGTGACACAAGAAATTTAACTGGATGATTAATAACTTCAATACTGTGTTTTCAATTTCTCTCTTCAAGTAAAGCCCTACTTATTTTACTCCTATGAAGCTACATAGCTACATACATTTGCTCCTACATATGATGTCTACTTATTTTACTTTATTTTAATCATTAGAGGAAAACACATTAAATTAATTAATTCTTTTGGATGTGTATTTAAAACACTATCTAAATATTATTATCATTTTCTTAATAAAATGTATGACAGTTAACTTGATCTTCCTAAAAGTATGATATAGTACATGTAGTTTAATGAATATTAGAAAAAGCTCTGCTGTTCAGTGAATATTTGCTGCCATCTGCAGACAAAATGCAAGAAATGCTTTTCTAGAAATAAAATATTGTCAAACTTTTAATATTCTTTAATTTTGCCCAAGAAAACTTGCTTGTTATGATTACATAATTCTTAACTAAAAGACTCAAGTGGCTACAACTATCAACTAAAACAAACTCCTGGGAAATCAGTTAAGCATTTAATATGCATTTTGGTTTTGTTTTTCTGTTGGAATTTTTTTAAGTAAATATTGTATAGATTCTTATAGCTCTTCATCTGGTTGTTTTTAATAATTGTTTTTAATAAATGTTTTTAAAAATAATATAATTTTATTTAAAAAGGTTTCTGTTACAGAAACTAGTGCCCTCTGAAGTGTGAACTTCCAATCTGGCTGGACCAAAATTTTTACGCTCCAGCTAGCAAATTTTAGTAATATAGCTTTCTGAAGTTTCCCATTGCAAAATACCAGTCTCACTATCTTTGTACTATTGATTTTTTTTTTTCTCTCTTCTACAGCTCTCAGCTTCAGAATGCTGTTCTCAGCTACTCTGTTCATATCCTATTTCTAATTCATCAAGAAGTGATTAGCTGTTGTGCCCTTTATCCCAAATTCTCCTTAAAAAGAAATTTTTATTTATAGCGTACTTATAGATCTTTTCCTTATAGAAAATTAGGTGGAATTTTATACATTTTTTATTCATATTACTTCAACTAAGAAATAGAAGTTAGTAAAAAACATGTAATATTGTAAGGGGGCTGATTTGGAACAACACTGAGCACAGGATCTATAGACAAACATTATGGAGGGACATAAATGTAGGCAAATGATTGATTGTAGCATCAACATGGTTCCATTGTGTTTACATAATTATATAAAGCAAATTTTTTTCTGGGCTGTTCTGAAAAGCTCAGAACTTTGCAGAAGGATGTCACTGTAGATCATCCCAGCATGGATTGGATTAAAGATGACAACTTCTTAATAGTTTTGGTCACTTTTTTGTTTGTAAATGACTAGCAAGGCATTCAATTTTGTCAAAAAAAGCTAAATTGCATGAGGCAAATATTTAATGAAAACATATATCAAACAAACTTCTATTTATTCATTGTCATTGTTACAGAATTTCATAGATTATTTTATATTTTCTTCAATATAATTTTCACATAATATGCAGTCTACTTCACTTTCAGTAATAACCATTATTTGTGAAGACAAGTTTTTAGGTCATATTGATTGAAATTCTCCATTTTATATAGATTCTATTCTGTACCTTTCACAATAATAAAATAAATGTTTTCTAGCAATACAATAAATCATGTAGGTCACATTTATCATACCTGTGGCTTTATTCTTTTTTTTTTTTTTTTTCTATTTTCCAATGAGGGAATGAGATTTAGTGTTTTATTTATACCACAGAATCACGGTATCACAGAATGGTTTGGTTTGGCAAGGACCTTTAAAGATCATCTAGTTCCAACCCCCTTGCCATGGGCAGGGACATCATCCACTAGATCAGATTGCTTAAAGCCCCACTTCCAATGATGGGGCATCCACAACTTCTCTGGGCAACCTGTTCCAGTGTCTCACCACCCTCATCATATTATATCCCCCTTGTAGTCCCCTTTAAGTATTGAAACACTGCAGTAAGGTCTCCAAAGCAAGGGTGGAGATGGAAACAAGGGTGTGCTTTTTTTATTTCAGTGCAGAGGATTTTATGAATTTGTGTTGAAGAACAGAGTCAGAATTTTGAGGGAATGATGAGGTTTGATATGACTGTTTTTCTTTCTCACAGTGATGAATATCTTTTTGTCCTGGACAGGTAAGTGAAACTAATTAATTCCATACATAATATTATTAGGGGAATCTTAATATAATCAACTGTGTTGTTTGTAGGCTTGCAAAATTACAAAGCTTATGCAGTAGCAATTGCAGTATTCACCAATAGAATGAGACTTGGGTTCAAAGCAAAACCAGACAGAATTAATCTTATGGGAATTTCTGACGGTTTATTTTACCGGCATTTAAGTCTAGGTTTTTGGCTCAAATAGTTTGTCTGTTTTAATTAGACTATTAGATATCTTGTGTTTGTACCGTTTTCAGTCTTTCCTGTTCTTAATTTCTAAAATCTGATGTTATTTTTATGCTTCAGTCAAATCTTTTATTTCCAGGTTTATTCATAATACATAATAATATATTTCTGAAAATATTTGGGTTGGCCTGACATTTTATGGTATTTTGTACTTACTGTTACAAGCCTTCAGAAGAACTATAAATAAACTTCAACTAATGAAAATCTGAAGTATGATAATACATGTATATTACCAGCTTAACAATGGAACAGACTTTTGTCTTGTCCTGAAGAGTTTACAGTCACATTTGAATCAAAGTAACTAAAAATGGCAAATAATAGCAGTAGAAATAATTTTATTAGATAAAGTCAGCTGTTATACAGCTGAGGGTTCCAAGTCATTTCTATAAAATATGTAAAAATTTTTCACAAAATAATTACAGAATAAAATAATTTATACTGTCTGCTGCTGAACCACTGTTTACTTATGGTGGTATGAAGAAAATGGGGATGTCAGGGAAGGATTTGAAGTAGAAACTAGTGAATAGACTCATATGGAAAAGTTATTCCATAAAGGAGGGTGTTTAGAAAAGAAATAAGCAAATAAATGTCTTCTGTCTTTTCTTTTTTTCTCCTTGGAGCTAGACCTTCATCTGAAAAGCCGTTGTATGATGCCACTGACCATTCATTCATTGGACAAGGATTTGTTTTTTGGTATTCAGAGGCCGAAGAAGTCTTAAGATTGAATTACGTTTAGAGGTAGGTTTTTTCCTTATGTGTAAAAATAGTAAATATAATGAGAGGCTTTTTAATTCTGAGATAGAATCTATAACATTTCTAATGACAGGGACACTTGTACGGTGAAAAATTTGCTCTTCATTTTTTATTAGCAATATTATCATATACATGACCGAAGAATTAGGAAAAAAAGCAGCTATATTAAACACAAAAGTGTCAGGAGGAGAATAACTTGTATTTAAAATGTGATTTTTTGTTTTTTATTGAGTTGTGATTAGGAAATATTGGATAGATTTGATAGACCTCCTATGCAGTAACATAATTAATATGATACATAATTTGGCACTGTGTTTCCCTCTGTAGTCTCCAAATGCCTTAAAGGAAAAAAAAAAACCCTTCCTTATTAATCAGAATGAAAGGATATGTACTCAGCTAAGCACTTTTTTTCCCGTAAAACCTACTTGTTGCCCATTAGCAGCTGGTTGCCACAGAAGGTCCCTGTGAAGGCTGTGAGTGTTGATGGGCTCTGCAGACCACCCACCCCAGGGTTCAGCTGTGGTGCCTCCAGGCCAGCACTGGCAGGGCAAGAACGGGCAACCTGGGGGAAGAGCAGGGTGAGAGAGAGATGGAAGGAGACTCACCAGGGCCTTCCCACTCTGCTTGGAAGCTGCATTTGAGCTCAAGCACTCCTACCTGGTCTCTGCCTGAGCTGCATGCCAAGCATGCTGGGCCTCATCATATGCTTTGTTGATGCCAGCTTGACTTCCCAGCTTGGCCTCAGGCCTGCCTAGTCACTGTGGACTTGCCTGGACATCAGTGGGCACTCAGCTGACCCCAGTCAGCATCCCATGACAGTCCTGCTCTCCTGACCAGATAGCATGGGACTGCATCCCTTGGTGAGTTGCTGCCCTGCCCTCACTCTCAGCACCTGTCTCCCTGCCCTTGAGAGCTGCTCGATGTCACTGTTCTCTTACAGGGGCATAGGGGAAGGATAAGAAGCAACACACACAAGTTAGAAAAACAGGAAGTTTGAATTAGACATTAGAACAACTACTTCCCTGTGAGGGAGGTCAAACACAGGATGAGGTTGACCAGAAAGGCTGTGGAGTCTCCATCCATGGACGTCATCAGGGCTTAGCTTGACATGACCTAGACGACCCTTCTCTATTTCGCCCTGCTTTGAACAGGAGGCTGTTCCAGAGGTCCTTTCCAACCTATCCTGTGATTACTGAAACTCCTGCTCTCAAGTAACCAACTGAAAATCTCATTTGCTGTTTGTACATTAACATTTCTTCAGGAGGTAACACCCAACTATAACAACAGTATCTTGTAACACCTTGGTTCTAACCAACTGTGGATGAACAACTGAAATTCAAATTCCAAGACTACAAATTTCAGATGCAGTGCACCGGATTTAGTCCTTTCTGTTAATGTGGAAGGCTAAAGTCTATTTTATTTTTTGGTTAATCCTTTTCAGTTAAAGGCATATCATTGCATAGATTTCTCTAATGTAATTAATGCCTTAAATCTTTGTAATACCATGACATACCATTTGATGGAAAAATATGAAGGATGTTTTTATAGTTTATGTCAGAAAATCCCGACTCCCAAAATTCTATTCAAATTGCAGGAGGAGGTTATGTTAACTGTAACAGTTTTCTTAATATATATATTTCTGAACTACATATGCCTGTACTATATTCACTTTTGTATCAGTATATATTGAAAGGAATCTTTGCAACCTACCTATGTACCTACGTGATCTTCTGGTGTCTCTGTGGTCACTCAGGATTTTACTAATAAGGAAGCGAGCATAACAAAAAGCCGCTGTGAGGCATTATGTGCCTTACAGAAAAAGACAAATGGAATTTCATCATATTTGTTGTCAAAATACACAAACAGATTGAAGAGACTGTGTCTAGTAGTCATCTGTCCAAGATTAAGGGGCTTCAGTGTTTCGAAGATGGCAAAATGCACACAGCATGGGCGGCAAACAGGAGGAGCTGGAAGCCATTGTGCAGCGGGGTAGCTATGACTTAGTCGCCATCACGGAAACATGGTGGGATGAGTCTCACGATTGGAGTGCTGCAATGGATGGCTGTAAGTTCTTCAGAAGGGACAGGCGAGGAAGGAGAGGCGGTGGGGTAGCCCTGTATGTTAGGGAGCGCTTTGACTGTCTAGAGCTCAATGATAGTGATGATGAGGTCGAGTGCTTGTGGGTAAGGATGAGGGGGAAGGCCAACAAGGCAGATATCCTGCTGGGAGTCTGTTATAGACCACCTAGCCAGGATGAGGAGGCAGACGAAATATTCTACGAGAGGCTTGCAGAAGTCTCACAGTCGCTAGCCCTTGTTCTTGTGGGGGACTTCAACTTTCCGGATGTCTGCTGGAAATACAACATGTCAGAGAGGAAACAGTCGAGGAGGTTCCTGGAGTGTGTGGAAGATAACTTCCTGACGCAGCTGGTAAGCGAGCCCACTAGGGGAGGTGCCTCACTTGACCTTCACAAACAGAGAAGGACTGGTGGGAGATGTGGTGGTCGGAGCTTGGGCTTAGTGACCATGAAATGATAGAATACTCAATACTTAGTGAAGTAAAGAGGGGGGCCAGCAAAACCGCTACCATGGACTTCCGGAGGGCAGACTTTGGCCTGCTCAGGACACTGGTCAAGAGGGTCCCTTGGGAGACAGTCCTGAAGGGCAAAGGGGTCCAGGAAGGCTGGACGTTCTTCAAGAAGGAAGTCTTAAAGGCGCAGGAGCAGGCTGTCCCCATGTGCCATAAGAAGAATGGGTGGGGAAGACGACCGGCCTGGCTGAATGGGGAGTTCTGGCTGGGACTCAGGAAAAAAAGGAGAGTTTACCATCTTTGGAAGAAGGGGCAGGCAACTCAAGAAGAGTACAGGGATCTCAGGTCGTGCAGAGCAGAAATTAGAAAGGCAAAAGCCCAGCTAGAACTCAACCTGGCCACTGTCGTGAAAGAAAACAAAAAATGTTTTTACAAGTATATTAATGACAAAAAGAGAGCCAAGGAGAATCTCCATCCTCTATTGGATGCAGGGGGGAACGTTGCCACCAAAGATGAGGATAAGGCTGAGGTACTCAACGCCTTCTTTGCCTCAGTCTTTAATAGTCAGAGCAGTTATCCTCAGGGTACTCAGCCCCCTGAGCTGGAAGACAGGGACGGTGAGCAGGATAAACCCCCCATAGTCCAAGAGGAAGCAGTTAATGACCTGCTACGCCATCTGGACGCTCACAAGTCTATGGGGCCGGATGGGATCCACCCGAGGGTACTGAGGGAGCTGGCGGAGGAGCTTGCCAAGCCACTCTCCATCATTTACCAGCAGTCCTGGTTAAGAGGGGAAGTCCCGGACGACTGGAGGCTTGCCAATGTGACGCCCATCTACAAGAAGGGCCAGAAGGAGGATCCGGGGAACTACAGGCTGGTCAGCTTGACCTCAGTGCCAGGGAAGATTATGGAGTGGTTTGTCTTGAGGATGCTCATGAGCCATGTGCGGGACAAGCAGGGGATCAGGCCCAGCCAGCACGGGTTCATGGAAGGCAGGTCCTGCTTGACCAACCTGATCTCCTTCTATGACCAAGTGACCCGCCTAGTGGATGAGGGAAAGGCTGTGGATGTGGTCTACCTGGACTTCAGTAAAGCCTTTGACACTGTCTCCCACAGCATTCTCCTAGAGAAGCTGGCGGCTCACGGCCTTGACAGGTACACTCTTCGCTGGGTAAAAAAGTGTCTGGACAGCCGAGCCCAGAGAGTTGTGGTGAACAGAGTTAAATCCAGTTGGCGGCCGATCACGAGTGGTCTTCCCCAGGGCTCAGTATTGGGGCCAGTCCTGTTCAATATCTTTATCAATGATCTGGATGAGGGGATCGAGTGCTCCCTCAGTAAGTTTGCAGACGACACCAAGTTGGGTGGGAGTGTTGATCTGCTGGAGGGTAGGAAGGCTCTGCAGAGGGACCTGGACAGGCTGGATCGATGGGTTGAGGCCAATTGTATGAGATTCAACAAGGCCAAGTGCCGGGTCCTGCACTTCGGCCACAACAACCCCCAGGCAACACTACAGGCTTGGGGGAAGAGTGGCTGGAAAGCTGCCCAGAGGAAAAGGATGTGGGGGTGCTGGTTGACGGCCGGCTGAACATGAGCCGGCAGTGTGCTCAGGTGGCCAAGAAGGCCAATGGCATCCTGGCCTGTATCAGAAATAATGTGGCCAGCAGGAGCAGGGAGGTGATCGTGCCCCTGTACTCGGCACTGGTGAGGCCGCACCTCGAATACTGTGTTCAGTTTTGGGCCCCTCACTACAAGAAGGACATGGAGGTGCTGGAGCGTGTCCAGAGAAGGACAACGAAGGTGGTGAAGGGCCTGGAGCACCAGTCTTATGAGGAGCAGCTGAGGGAACTGGGGTTGTTTAGTCTGGAGAAGCGGAGGCTGAGGGGAGACCTCATCACGCTCTACAACTACCTGAAAGGAGGTTGTAGCGAGGTTGGTGTTGGTCTCTTCTCCCAAGTAACTAGCGATAGGACGAGAGGAAATGGCCTCAAGTTGCACCAAGGGAGGTTTAGATTGGACATTAGGAGAAATTTATTTACTGTAAGAGTGGTCAGGCCTTGGAACAGGCTGCCCAGGGCAGTGGTGGAGTCACCATCCCTGGAAGTATTTAAAAGATGTGTAGATGAGGCGCTTAGGGACATGGTGTAGTGGGCATGGTGGTGTTGGGTTGATGGTTGGACTCGATGATCTTAGAGGTCTTTTCCAACCTTAATGATTCTATGATAAAATTAGCTGTATGGGAGTGGAACAGAGAGATACTCTCTATGCTTTTTCAATATGAATTTTACTTTTCCTTTTTTTAAATAAACCTTTTTTACAATGAAATGTTAGAATATTCTAAGAAAATAGTCTAATCATAAGATCTTGTTGATTTTTTTTTTTAAATCAATATTAAAATCTCAGGAATGAGAAGGATACATATTATGGGTATTTTTGACTGCTGGATTGTATAGTAGTAAGAACAAAAGGCTGAAAAGAAGTCATTATTCAAAACTCAATTGTCTTATTTTAGCATAATTTTGGGGCTATTCTGTTTTCGGTTAAACTAATGCAAATAAAGAATAATTCCTCTGAAGTCAGTAATCTTATTCTTCATAAAGCTGGCATGCAGTTAAGAGTCTCAGGTCATGTCTTTAAGTGGATTGCATATCTAAATCATTACTGTCCATTTACTTTGAAAAGTCCTCTGGTCACAGAGTGCTGTTTGGAACCAGAGTTGAGAAAATACAAAGACGACTTCCTTATTTCATCTTCTACCATCCCCCTTCCTTTCCCCTCCTCCTTAAAAAAAAAAAAAAAAAGAAAAGGTAAAAAGGGTTTGCCAAACTCTTGTTATTGCACAAAAATCTTTCTGATTGTTTTAAAATGCTGCCCTTCTATTCAGCACAGCTTAGTTATTCAGTTGGGTGTTGACCTCTCAGAAGCATGAGATGTTAACTATTATGCCAAATTTTATTTTTGAAGCTGAAATTCTGTTTGGGTGTGCAGGTCATTTCTTTCAATTAATTCAGCTGCAGTGTGTGCCTTGCTTTCTGTCATCTGCATTACAATAGCAGTGACTTCCTAGCCTCCGTGGGCACCTAGCCAGAGAGACAGAGTAACCTCAGTGTCTCCCTGCATTTTCACTGCCACTTCAATGGACTATGGCTGTCAGCAGTAAAAGTACAATAAATTGAGGCTCTTTCTTCAGTAGGAATGCTATGATAGAATTAAGGAGTACTTTAATATTTTACAAGAGACTGAGACCATCTGTTAAGATGCAGCTGGATGGCTCTTGGTCTAATAGAGTGGAAATGCATTTTGTGACTTTCTATTCGGGTGGTTTCTTCAGCTGTCTTTCCCATTGTTAATCTTTCAGTAATCACATTCTGTGTCACTGAACTGTCAGAGCAATTTCCGCTCTCAGGTCAAACCTTAAGGGTTATGTTTTTCATTTATTTAATTAATTACCAACTTCCTCAGTTAAAGTAAAGTCCTGTTAAGCCTTCCAGGGGGAAGGAAAAGAAGAGGAATATTGGAATAGAGAAGGCATTTCTGTTTAAAAAAGGGAAATTTGGGACTCAGTTGCCATATAGCTAAGTAAAGAGCCACAGAAAAGTTAGGAGATATTGAAAGTTAATCTTCCCAGCATATTTTGTGATGTGGTGTATTCCGTCACTGCCAAAAGATGGAATTTGACACTTAGATGCAAAAGAGGTATTTTGCAGTATCCATCAATCTTGGATACTGGCTTCATAAGGTTCCCACATTTTTATTTGACATATCAGAAACATTGCCAAAGATAGTATGAAATGCCTATCCACCTTCATGAAAACAGAGCTGCTACTCTGGCAGGCATTTATCTTCTCATAAGTTGACTCAGGGAATTAATGACTGAGTGAAGCTCTGCTTTGTACTGACTTTCTTTATATGTATGATCATTATGTTCTCTTCCAACTTTACATCCTGTGACTTTTAATCTTGTTTTCACTTTAAAATATCCCAGCAACTCTAGTGGTATGCCTTTAGTGGGGTCTGTAAAACAACACACATGCTTAAGCACTTTGATAGTTTTAGATTAAAAAAAAAAAAAGTCTCATATAAGTAAGAAAATCTGAACAAATATTTTTAGCTTTTTTTTCTGTACAGTAGTAAAGTTGGTTCAAATTATCTTGCAGTAATTTACTTATTAGTACTGTATCAGTCAGCGAGACATATGGTAGTCCAGTAAAATGGGTAGGCAAGAGTATATTAGTCCGACCCAAAAGCACAACTGCTATTTACTGTAGAACATGATAGAGTTCAGAGGAACATTTAGGAAGATTACCTTAAAACATTCTTTCTAGCACTGAAACTTGAAATGACAAAGTCTGGGCTATTTAATTTCTTAAGACTCATTGTGCCAAAGGCTAAAACCCAATTGTAAAGGTGCATGGTGGTCTAAGATGCATCAAAAAGTTTTTCAGTCCTGGACTAAATGCTTAATATTTCATTTGCCAATAATTACAGGATAATTACTTTGATTCTTTCATTGGTCTGTGTTCCTGCATTGATGGGGACTATGAAGATTCAGAACTTAATCTCAGTGAGCAAAGATTTGCAATTGTATATGCGATGGGCGTACTCTATATCCATATTCCAAGAAATGGACTAAATGTACTTTAAAGACTTCTGTAATTTCCAGAAACAAGTTGTGCTTCATATGAATTCTGTAAGAGGCTTCTCATCACTCACAAATTTTCTGTCCTTGATCACATTATTGGGTCAGAAAGGTAGAAATTTATTAAGTAGAAAAAAATCAATTTTGCTTATTTCTGTTAATGTATTTTCTCACTTTATGGTTTACTTAGAGGAAACAGCCTGTGATACAGAGTTAATAGCTTGGTTGCCAAATTCTATTTTGTCTACAGCCTACAGTATTGTTATTATTTTTTAAAATATGAGCACTGCATACATTTGCAAGCATATTTTCCTATTATGCCAAATAATTAAGAAGTAGATAAAGATTTAAGAAAGGAATGTATAAGTACTGTGCCTATACTGTTATTGGCATATACTCTGGGATTGATCCTTGCTTCACGAGCCAACTGGTTCAAAGCGGCTTGTGCCCACCCTGCTCATGGCACACGGTTCAGAGTGGAATAGCTGCACCCATCCTGCAGGGAACTGGGAGGACTCCCTGCACCTGTCACAAGAGTCTGCTCACCCACCACCATCTCTTCAATGGAATATGGAAACTGCAAGAGATGGCATAAACATCAGTGTAGATCTTTTCAGATTTGAATAAAACTGTTTGATCTGTACTTAGATCTCTCAGCATGAGGCTTCCCTACCTCATAGCTAAGGAACCAAGGAGACTTTTGCAGCTCTGAATTCCTGCTCTTTGTTCGCACACCCTTCCACCTTCCCAAATCTGATACAGGTCAAGATGCACTTTCTCAGAACACTGGATTTCTTCTTGGCCCATAAAGCCCCCATTTAGATCTGAGATATTTTAACAAGTTTTTGATATAGTTTTTAGACATTGCTTGCCACCTTTTATAATATGATATAAAGTATTTGTGTTTCTTGCAGTAGGTTGTGGCATGAGAGCTTAATGCTGGCTCAGGCTGGATGTTACAGAGTGACTGGTGCAGAGGGCTGGTTGTGATAGAGTGATTGAATTTAGCAGGGTCTTATACATACAGTGATGCCTGGATGGGGTAACAGGACCCTGGAAAGAAAGAGACAAAGACATTAAACTTTATGTCTAAGTATAAAACTGTCTTAATTGAGTGGCTATATTTCTTAGAAAAAATTCTCAACACATACTTTTTCCATTACTCATTATATTCTTGTACTCTTTAGACAGTCAGACTTTTGCCTCTAAATTGGAGAGATATGGATTTGATGGATGGACTATCGGATGGATAAGAAATTGACTGGATGGGCACATCCAAAGAGTTACAGTCAATGGTTCAATGTCCAAATAGAAACCACTAATGAGTAGTGTCCCTCAAGGGTCCATATCGGGACCAGTACTGTTCAATTTCTTTCTTAATGACATAGACAGTAGGAATCAGTGCACCCTCAGCAAGCTTGCAAGTGACACCCAACTGAGCGCTCAGTTGGTTTGCTTGAGGAAGTAATGCCATCCAGAGGGACCTTAGGAGGCTTGAAGAGTGGGTCCATGCAAACCTTATGGAGTTCAATAAGGCCAAGTGCAAGGTCTTCCACCTGGGTCAGGGCAATCTCCAATATCAATACAGACTAGAGGATGAATGGATTGAGAGCTGCCTTGCAGAGAAGGACTTGCGGGATACTGGTGGATGAAAAATTAGACATGAGTGGGCCAGAAAGCCAATCGTATCCTGGACTGCATAGAAAGAAGCATGGCCAGCAGGTTGAGGGAGGTGATTCTCCTCCTCTACTCTGCTCTCATGAGAATCCACCTGGAGTTCTGCATCCAGCTCTGGGGTCCCCAATACAAGAAAGACATGGACCTGTTAGAGCAGGTCCAGAGGAGGGCCATGGAAATGATCATAGGGCTGGAATATCTCTCCTATGAAGAAAGGTTGAGAGAGTTGGGGTTATTCAGCCTGGAGAAGAGAAGTCTCTGAGAAGACCTTATTGTAGCCTTTCAATATATAAAGGAGGCATATAAGCAAGATGGAGAGAGACTTTTTACTGAGGCCTGTAGTGACAGGACAAGGCACAGTGGTTTTAAACTGAAAGAGGATAAGTTCGGATTGGACATAAGGAAAAAATTTGTTATGCTGGGGACGGTGAGACTCTGCAACAGGTTGCCCAGAGAAGTTGTGAATGCCCCATCATTAGAAGTGTTCAAGGTAAGATTGGATGGGGTTTTGAGCAACCTGATACGGTGGAAGATGTCCCTGCCCATAGCAGGGAAGTCGGACTAGATGATCTTTAAAGATCCCTTCCAACCCAACCTATTCTATCATTCTACCATGTGGAATGCATTTAGAGAAGAGTTCTACACAGAAGTAGAGTCAATCTTATGAAGTTTTTTTATTTATTATTAAAAAAACAAAACAAAAAAAAAACCCTATACGTTAGGTAACTTACCTTGCTTAAATTCTTTTATTGACATTTTTAAAAGATAACTTCATAAAATGCATTAGTAACTCATTTTTCACATTTGAAGGAAAAGAGAAAATTGAGAACCAACCTTTCTTTAAAAAGAGCAGTTATGAAAATGGACAGAATTGAAGTAATACATAGCATTATATCTAAGTATTGTACTCATTATATCATGAGACATGTTTATTTCAGGTGGCACAGAAATGTGGGCCGTTTGTTAGAGTTTTTATACTTTGAATGTACAAGCTTTTTCTTTTAAGAAAAGTTTCAATGTAAAGTGACAAATTGCAACTTTATCACATTTTCAAGTTTTAATCTTTTTTTTTTTTTTCCACTTTCAGGAAATCTTCCACTCAAAAGAAAAAAGGATAAATTGCTTGAAATTTCTTATTCTTCTTAACTGGAATAGAATAAAATAGCTTTTGAAAAATCTATAGATTAATACACAGTCTCAAACAGGCAAGCCATTTTGTGCAAGTCAAACTAGATATAAAAGACAATGATAAAAACTAGGTCATCTCAGTGAGTACTTTGGGTGACGGGTAGGTAATGCCTCACTCAGTCATTCTGTGTCCTTCTAAGAAAGGTAATAATATCATACACAATAGGATTTTTTGTGCTCTCACAGACATGCACATCACATAGACTCTATATATTATTTCAGGATTTGGAGCTTTGTTTTGGTTTGGGTTTTTTTTTCTGTTTATGACCTGTTTATTTAATAAACAAAAAATGCCAAATCCACACAATTTTTGTGCATGTAGGCTTCCCCTAGATTTCTTCAGGAACTGAACACATGCATCTTAATGAGTGTTTTGTCTCAATTCCATATGTGTTTGTTCAGTGCAGTTCTGGTTTAATGTCCCAATTGATCAATGTGACATATATACTTACTGACCTAGCTGCAGTGATGTAACTTTAATTAAAATCTGATTGAAGACCAGGTCTACTAATTTTAGTTAAATAGACAAGCTGTACTCTATAGTAACTAAAAGCAGAATTAAACTCCTAAATGTCCAGAATTTCATAATCACAACATGAAATCCAGTAAATCTGTGACTGTTTAAATCTGACTTTGAAATTTACTGGTAGAAAATAATTTAACATAATTTGCTAGTTTTGGCTGGGGTAGAATTAATTTTCTTCATAGTAGCTAGTACAGGGCTATGTTTTGGATTTGTGACCAAAACAGTGTTGATAACACAGGGATGTTTTCATTATTGCTGAGAAGTGCTTACACAGAGTCAAGGCCTTTTCTGCTCCTCACCCCACCCCACCAGCGAGTAGGCTGGGGATGCACAAGAAGTTGGGAGGGGACACAGCTGGGACAGCTGACCCGAACTGACCAAAGGGATATTCCATACCATAGGATGTCATACTCAGCACATAAAGCTGGGGGAAAAAGAAGGAAAGAGGCACATTTGGAGTGATGGCGTTTATCTTCCCAAGTAACTATTACGCATGATGGAGCCCTGCTTTCCTGGAGATGGCTGAACACCTGCCTGCCGATGGGACGTAGTGAATGAATTCCTTGTTTTGCTTTGCTTGCGTGTGTGGCTTTTGCTTTACTTATTAAACTGTCTTTATCTCAACCCACGATTTTTCTCACTTTTACTCTACTGATTCTCTCCCTCATTGCACCAGGAGGGAGTGAGTGAGCGGCTGTGTGGGGCTTAGTTGCTGGCTGGGGTTAAACCACGACACAGAACTATCAGACATATTCTTTTAAAAATCCCTGTTTTATACCTGTTACTCAAGTACTTAACAATTAGGTGTATGTGTAAGGAATACATTTTAAAAGATTATGAGAAGTCTCTAGACAATGCTGTAAGCCCTAAAATCACACATAGTAAGGGACAGTTCCTGTCCATGAAAGTGTAATAATCCAAAGAAATTATACAGCTAGTGAGAAGAACTACAGAACCCAAGTGATTTGTAGACAGTCAAGCGACAGATGAAAACTAGATTTGAGTGCCTTGACTTCTGGGCCACTGTCCTAACCTTGTCTCCTTTGCCTTAGAGGTATTTCAGAATCACTTAACTAGTGTTCAGTACATCCCAGGGACAATTTTGAAAGTTAATGTCAAAGACCGCTTTATAAATGGAAGTTTGATTAAATTTAATACTTTCTCAAATGACTGTTGTGAAATTGAACTCCTCACTATCTCTGCTAATGATCTTTAATGTTTCATGTGGATTAACGGGATGATGAAATCCCTAAAGGACAAATTTATGTTTCTCAAGTCATATGTCAGAGGTTACAGAAAAAAAAAATTACATTGGCTCTGAATTTGTTGGAGAACAGGATAGCTTTGTAATAATGTATCTCCTAAACGAGACTAAAAGCAACTATATTCCTGTCAGTACGTTGTTCCCAGTTTCAACTTGTGCTGTTATTCTCTTCAAGGCATTATTTGGGAATCAGAATATGACTCTTTATATTCGTATATCTGGAGGACCCTTCTGTGATCATCCTTCCATTTTTTTCTGATGTTACACCAGATTACTTTCTCATCAAAACACTCAAAAATAAACTGCATTGAAAATGGTATTAATTCCTAACCAAAGTCTTGATTCAGCAAGGAATATATAAGCGTATTCATAAATTAATGTACAAATTTTAGTTTAGAAGTCATTGAGTTTATTTGTATTCTGGATAGATAAAAACTTAAACACCAAGCTAGGTGGAGGCCTAGTTTACTCTGTTTAACCAGTCAGAATAAAACATGCTCATCTTTGAGTTTTTCCATATCAATTAAAGTTCTTGATAATTTTTAAACTCTGTTCAGAGATTCTTTACTATGTCCCATGGTGTAATATAAACTTCAGAATGCCATACACCTATTCCTGTCATGAATTCAGTTATCACTTGTTGGAGTTTTTTAAGTATTTCTCTGTGTAGATGTAATACAAATATAATGTGATTTCAAGAAACGTTCCAATTCTGCTAAAATTCTGGAGTTATAATACATGATTACTTGTGGGAGCCAAGGTCTTCCTTTGAATTTATGAGTTTATAAATTCCTAGGGTTGAATGTTCAGCGGGTGTAATGCAACACAGATTCATTAAAACTAGTGGAAGTAGGCAAATTTACACAGGCTGAGGATCTGTGCCTTAATATTTAATCTAGTTTCCCAAATTATTCTTCTAATTGCTCTCTATGTTCAGCTTTACAGCTATCTGGCAGTTACAGTGGGAGGGTTATCAGATATTTAATTAAATTGTGAAGTCACTGCCACATTTTATTTCAAAACATTCCCAAATGTTTTAAATCAATTTGTTCAGTATTAAAATTTTAAAGACTAACAGGCCCAACTTCTTGGCCTATATCAGTTAGTATCAGTCTGTGAAAGTGAGTGAATTGTACCACTTCCAAGTCCGCTCCTGGTTTGAATAAAGAGAACAAAGTAAATATTTCCTGCCTAATTACTCGCATTTCTTCCCACAGTCACTGATTTTTTTTTTAATATTTAATGAATTCACCGTCAAAATCCATCCTTTGTAAAAGTTGTCAAAATCACCTTTTTGTTGTTGGTTTGTTGGGTTTTTTTCCCTCAGGGAAAAATGTTAGACACATTTGTAATTGTGTAATTGAACTTGAGAATAGGATTGAACAATCTATATCCTTTAAGCAAAATTCTGGAGGCAGAGCAGTTCTAAAAGAAAAGCAGATTAAGCAAAATTTCTTTTAACACCTTATTTCATAACCAGAAATGTTTGTGTTTTCAGGTACAGAATTGGTCAAAGGGTTCAACGTGGTGCTTCAATGTTACCACAGACCTTCATTGTGCACACTGAGTACTTTTGTCTGTGTAGTGGGCTCTCACTTATCAATAATGACATAAAAGCAGGTTTGTCCTGAAGAAGGATATGTTAATTTTTTTTTTTTTTTTTCTTCTTAGAAAGACAAGCTTGGATAAAAATCAGGGCTTTAGAATAGTTAGAAAGCCTCTAAGAAACTAATTAATTGCAAAGAAGCATAAATGATAATTAATAGTTAAACTCTCAATACAGAGTATGACATTCTGGGAACAAGTCTAAACAGCTTATGTTTAGACTTGGTGATGACAAAGGTCAATAAAATAACAGACTAAAGTAAATGGAAATAAATATGAAGTGGTGCACTGCTGTGGATTAATTGAGGTAGTGAGCTCAGCTCCACACAGCTACTCACTCACTCCCCCACAGCAGAATGGGGGAGAGAATCAGAAGGGGAAAAGTGAGAAAATCTGTGGGTTGAGACTAAGACAATTTAATAAGTAAAAAAGAAAAAAGAAAAAGGAAAAAAAAAAAAGAAAAAGGAAAAAAGTAATGCAAAAACTATAGCTCACCATCAGTCAACTGATGCCCAGTTAGTCCCTGAGCAATGACAACCTTTGGAAAACTCTCCCCCAGCTTTTATTGCTGAGCATGACGTCATATGGTATAGAATATCCCTTTGGTCAGTTGGGGTCAGCTGTCCCCTCCCAGACTCTTGTCCACCCCCAGCTTACTCTGTTTGTGTGGGGGGAGAGAGGATTGAGAAACAGAAAAGGCCTTGGTGCTGTATAAACACTGTTCAGCAAGATCTAAAGCATTGGTGTGTTATCAACACTGTTTTGGTCACAAAACCAAAACATAGCTCCATACAGGTTATGAAGAAAATTAATCCTGTCCCCGAAAGGGAAAGTTCAGAGAGGTGAAGAAAGATGATCAAGGGTTTAGAACAGCCTCTGTATGCAGAATGATGAGACTCTTCAAATTAGAACAGGTTACTGAGGAGATACATGAGAGAATTATATCAAATCATGAAAGGCATAAAGATGATGAAGAGTGAACAATATTCACTTTCTCTTCAAATAGAAGACAGAGTTCAAAAGAAACTAGTGGCTGACAGTTTGAAACAGCCGGCACTTTTAAACAAGCATTAAGCACTAGACCTTTTTTCTTCAGAATGTTGTGGATACTAAGTTTACAAAAATTCAAGAAGTCATTAAGAGGAAAAAAAAAAAAAAGGAGAAAAATCCATTGAGGGCAAACAAATACAGAAATAGGACTTCTTCTTTAGGTATTTTCCAGGCATTAAATTTTTGGATGCTGGGAGCGTATTCAATAGGAGCATGATTTCATAATTTCCTTGTTCTTTGATACAGTCTTAGGCATTTGCTTTTGGTTCCTGATGGAGGCAGGATGAAGGATAAGGTAGATGTTTTTTGCTGTCGAAATGCAAACACTTTTATGTTCCTACATTTGTTCTTTTCTTATATAGCTGATAATGCTGGAGTTCATCCATGCTTGTCTTCTTCAATTCTTTCA
Organism: Calonectris borealis; assembly: GCF_964195595.1. Classification (NCBI taxonomy): domain Eukaryota; kingdom Metazoa; phylum Chordata; class Aves; order Procellariiformes; family Procellariidae; genus Calonectris; species Calonectris borealis. The sequence goes on from NC_134312.1 coordinate 169,092,393, forward strand.
TATACGAAATAAATTCAAGCATCCTTTAGAGTGAGTGTTATCATCTAAGCAAAAAAAATGTATTTAGTTTTTTCATTGATGTTTGAATGTGCTCCACAGGTAAGTCTGGTTTTTGTGTTTGCTATAAAGTATGCTGCTTTTTATTACCACTGTTTTGCCAGTAAACGTTTCACCCTGTAACAGATGGACAAGAAATTAGAGTTTGACGGCAACATCCAGATTTGAAGCAGTAATAAGGATATGATAAATGTTACAGTAAAATAAAAAACTCTTTATTTTATTTTGTTGATAGTTCTTGACACTGCAGAAGACAATTTCTGGTTAGTTATAAAAAAAAGGATAAAGTTTCATTTTCACGCTGCTAAATAACTCTCAATGTTAAATGGCAACAGATACTTACCTCATGATTAGTCTCTATTTTGATATTGCAAGTCAGTATTTTGTTTTAGTTATTTACTAGCATTGTTTGAGGGATATGGAGTCCAAGAGCCTTCTAATGATAGAATACAGATTTTTTGTTATTAACATGTTATCGATCTTTTATATCATATAAGTAGCATGAGAATTCACGCTTGCTATGGAAATATTAAATCATATTACACTTGATTTCATAAAGAACTGCAGTAGTATTTTATTTTGTGGGGAGCACTGTCTTCTGTAAGACACCCTTGTATCATATGCAAGACAAAATAATTTAAGTGAAGATGAAATTATTTGCTACAGCTAGATATGATCTAGGGGTTCACTGCTGAAACGGTGGTTTTGCACTGTCCTCTTTCTTTCTTACTTCCACCATGCCCTCACTCTGATACTCACTGGTCTCTTCATAGAGATGATTCAACTCATCAAAGTGTGTATAAAACTTATTTGAAAAAAGTAACTAATTTTCTGATGAACTAGTGAGTTCCATTCAGTCATAAAGTCCCACAAAAGCTACAAGAGAAGCAGTGATCAGAAATGTGAGCAGAAAGAACAGAAAGACTTTCCCTACTTTGGGGGCAGTGGCCTGTTCACTAAGCTATAAAAGAAGAAAATAATCCAGGAAAAATCTCTAAATCTTACCCTTCATGGGATAAAACTTACATTGTTCTCAGATACAAAGGGTTAGAAAATCACTCAAAGAAAGAATACTGTATTCTGAAACAGAAACCCATTTCATTGCTTAGATTTTCCTCCTAACTCATTCTGTCAGTTTGTTTTTTTTTCATGCCTCTGCTTCTCCCTTTACCACCACTCATCTAACTGCCATTTTTTAGGCTACAAAATCCTGTCTCAAATGTTCTGTTTTGCAGTGAGTCTTTTTTTTTTCCTTTCTCTTTCCTAAAACACATTTTGAAAAGACATTTGTTCAGTCCTTTTTTTCCATGGTTCTTCTGGTCTGTGTCCAGAGTAAGGACATCAATCAATCTGAGATCTCTTAGTTTCCAGGTGGGTATATTAATCTCTGGATGACAGTTTCTTTTTGGTCTGGTGAATTCTTGATGGTTTATACAAATTAAAACACCATTAGCAGGTGTTTTTTTTCACCGTGGGAGGGTTTCTTTCACCGTGAAGCATTCCAGTTGATGAACTCACCTGAGATGTGGAACACACAGCTTTAAGTCCTTAATTTACCTTGGGGATTAACAGTGAGCTGTATCAGACATGCATTTCCATTGATACTTGAAGTATATGTCTTTTCTTCCTGAGTAAATTTCATCAACACTTTGCTATAGGATTCAACAACGATTTGAACTAAGAATAATTATTTTTGCAAAATAAAGAAAGAAGTCATGAGAAAGCACTCTTGGAACATGAATCCTGAAATGTTGAAAGCACTCTCCTGTGTATCTATTAGGTTGACTTTTTTATTTGTTTTGTTTTAGTTGCTAATTGTTTTAAACTTAATTCTTAATTTTCTTGTAATTGACCTGCATTGAGTAAAGCACAACACCGAAGCATAGATTGTTTTAATGAGAGAGTTCCATTCAGACCAAGGAGGCTCTACTCCATGTAATCTTTACTAAGAGACAAACTGCAAGTAAAAATAGTTTCAAAATATCTGTATTTTCCAGGGGAAAATTACATAACTTTTGAATACTTTTGAATTGCTATATTTACTAGTTGCCTCTGAAAAAGCCTAAGAAAATAATATACGCTATCACTAATTTAGAAGGATCAGAGAAGAAACTTATTTCTGAAATATTCACATAAGATTGTTGCATGGGGGAGATGGGATTCTTTTGTTCAAGTCTCTTTCCACTAATGACAAAAGAACAGAAAATCATTGCATTACTTTATCAATTATTTTTTTCATCAAGCAAACAAAAGTAGTGTGGGTTTTGGTTTTGTTTTTTTGTTTGTTTTTTTATTAACTTTTACCTTCTTTGTCTCCCCATAGTTAATCTGCTAAACCAGTAATCAGTATGTAATACCTGCAGTATAAATATCAACTGTGTCTGGCTCTGAAGGAAATTATTGATTTTTGGGAGCTAAAAATCTGATTTTAGGTTGGTTTGTTTTAAAGGAAATAAAAAAGAACAACAGAAGAAAAAGAAATGATCTTTATGTTCTATAGTATTTGCTTAGATATTTGCTAAGTTTTTTCTGCCATATCTGTATCCTCAGCATGGTCGAAAGTCTGAAATCTGCTACTCATAAATTCTTTCTAGACATTGCTTAGAGAGTTTTGAGTATCCTCAGCAAGAGATAACTCCTTCTCACAGTAAGATATTTGTCTAATGATTTGATTGAATATTTAGGAGGGATATTACAAACATCAAAATACTATCACCTTCAGAAAAAAACATCTTGGCAAAATAGGATATGAAACAAGCATGTTATTCATTTTCTGTTTGATAGTAAAGAAACACCCTTTTCACACTAAAGAGTAAAAATTAATTAATTATTAATTATTTTTCTAGTCTATGAAATGTTAGAAAATTAAGAATAAGGTCTAAATCAGAACATTTTTCACCCATATAATGTACTGAAAATAATCTATTACCATAGTTTCTTGTCATTGACAGTTATATAAAGGAAAAAAATCAATTCAATTTTCTTTTTTTTTTTTTCTTTTTGAGAGAGGGTATACAATAATTTATTTCTCTTATTTGATTTCCTATATTTGACCTTTATAGTTTAACAAAGTGACTTAATAACCTCGGTAAAAATAATAAAAATGCATTCAGTTATATAGTTTACAAGAGAACTAGTTTTCAGGTAAGGTCAAATACAACTGAACTGGTTGAGTGGGACATTGTATGCATTTGTGTAGCTGTTATGGCCAATTTCTGTCCCTCAGAGGGAACTGACTGCTCAAGTCCTGTTTGGCAGTAGACAGTGAATGTGCAGTACTTTTGAAAATTTGTTTATGACACAGAGGTGGTGAAGCTTGTGCAGCTGCTTCCCACCCAAACAGCTCTTTTCCCTCAGCACAGCACAAGGGGAAAGCATCCTGAAAGAGACTTTCATTCCTCTGTGCTAATAAAAAGTAATGTTTGAAGGGCTGAAACCAGTGATATATCCTAAATCCCACAGACAGAAAGTAGATTCTTGATTTCTCCCCCTACCCTTTTTGCTGAGATGAAAGGAATACTGGAAAAAGGAGGAAGATTACCCACAACATATGCTTCCTTCCTGTTGGCTAATATATTTACAAACTTTTAATCTCACTGTAGTGCCAATTCTCAAGAACAGGTAGTGACTATTGAAGCTGTAGCTTTTAAACTTACAGTCTGTATTTTTTTACAGCATGGTCACTTAATTAGTGAAAGCAGATACTGGGGACTTACTGTTTTGTCTTCTTGGAAAAAGTTGGTGATTTTAAGAATAGTATCTCTAAATTGTTGTGTTTATGAATCTACTTAGTCAGACATCGTATTTTGTAGGAAAGCAATATTTTCCCTTCACCAAGAAGCAGTTCCACATGTCTCTGGATAACTTTGGAAGTTTGACTTTCCTGTTTTTAATCTAAGATAACCTCACTACTAAATAAATATCATACCTCAGTTCTTGTGGTTGTGCACACATAGAGAAAGGTTATCTGTACTTCTGAAGGGAACTAGCTATGTGAAAAAATGGTTGTTTAAATATTTTTCTAGAAAACAAAAGAGAAAAACGTTTAGTTATCTTTCATATAAGTTGTATATAATATCAATAACTGTTCTCATAAAAATACTTTGCAAGCAAACCAAAAACAAGGAAAGAAGGAAGGAGGAAGAATGCTATGATTCAGGGGTGTTTTGATCAATTTCTATCTTATTGCCATTATTTTGGCATCTTTCATGAAGACTATATATCTCATTTGGAACTAACATGAATTGACTAAAAAAAGGTGATCAGGAATGAAAAGCCCTGAAGAATACTGAAGAATATCATAGCATCTTTTTTTTTTGGCCCAAATTAAAGCATGAGCTCACTCTGCACCAATCAGCTCTTTTAATATTTTAAAGCAGGACTTGGCAGTTGGTCTTACTGTTTTGAAGGATGAAAATGAAAACAGGGCTTTCAGTTGCTAAGGGGTAGGTTTTTTTGTTATTTCTTTGCGTTTTAATATATACATGAAAGCAATAGTGACCAATTACCCAGAACAAAAGAAAGACAGATTTTATAATGGTAGTTTTATTATTTAAGAGAAAGCTGGCAGAACAACAATAGCAGCTCATTGTATGCTTTTCATTATTAGGTTTCTCTTTTCTTCAATTTAATAATTAGTTTCAAAATCTCTGTGTATGCATATGTGTGTGATATCTATTTCAAAGAAATATAACTTCTTTCTATACAACGCACTGCTATGTCCCTTAAAAAGCTGTTGGATATTTCAAGTACATTTCTGGCATTTTTGAGTGTTTTAGGAGAGATTAATGTTCATATAATGGATCTGACATTACTTATACATTCTGATACTTCACACTACACTTCAAAACAAAGCAATAGGAGATTCAGTGGCTAGAATACCTATTTGTAAATAAAGCACATCTCCCGTAATTTGCAAAGTTTATAACATCTTTCCATACTGTTGTGGTTTAACCTGGTAGGCAGCCAAATACCACGCAGCCGCTCACTCACTCCCCCCACCCCCAGAGGGACGGGGAGAGAATTGGAAAGGTAAGAGTGAGAAAAACTCGTGGGTTGAGATAAAGACAGTTTAATAGAACAGGGGGGAAAAAAAAAGGAAAATAATAATGATAATGATAAAATATACAAAATGAGTGATGCACAATGCAATTGCTCACCACCTGCGCTGACCGATAACCAAGTAGCGATCGGTACTTCCTGGATCACGCCTACCCTTCTTATACTGAGCATGACGTCACATGGTATGGAATACCCCATTAGCCAGCTGGGCTGGCTGTCCTGATTAGGTTCCCTCCCATCTTGTGTACCTAGCTCAGTCAGTAGGCACCGGAGCTGTCCTTGGACTAGGAGGGCACTTAGCAACAACTGAAAACATCAGTGTGTTATCAACATTCTCCTCATACTAAATCCAAAACACAGCACTAGGAAGAAATTTAACCCTATCCCAGCCGAAACCAGGACAGTATCCACCCCTTATTCCATACCATTTACGTCATGCTTAGGTGTCACATCTTTTTTTTAATACATTTCAATTAACCACTACTATCTTTCTTTATATATTCACACATATATATATATGCACGCACAGATATCATTCCCTCGGTCTATGGACTATCCCTCTAAAATGTCCACTGAGTTCATTTAGTCCATGACTTTGGGCTCCATCTGTCATAACAGTCTTTCAGGGCCGAAGAGATGGTGTGCGGTGCTGGGCCGTTGCGTCCTGAAGCCAGTTCTCATTTCGGTACTGCTGTGCTCATCCAGTTCTATCACCGTTGCACTTCGCTCGGTTTCATCAGAGTTAGTTCATTCTTCTCTAATCTGGGTGATTTTCACTGCTATACCACTGCTATATCATAGAAATAATGATATACAATATCATGTAACAGTTGACAACAAAATTCAGTTCATTGGCTATTTTCACCCAAAATCAAATCCCCTTGAGGTACACATCGGACCTCCCCATCCTTTCGCATCACCCACCAAGTGTACCCAGGTCCTTGAGCAAAAGCAATCCCACAGATGGGTTTTCCCTTGCCAGAGGCAGGAGTAACCCAGGCTGTCTTCCCCAGCATATTCCTTATGTGCACGACAGGGACTTTATCTCCATCTACAGTACGTAAGAGTCTTGATTGGGCAGGGCCAGCTCGATTGGCAGATCCCTTGGTATTGACTAACCAGGTGGCCTTTGCTAAATGTGTGTCCCAATGTTTGAATGTCCCACCACCCATTGCTCTCAGCGCAGTCTTTAGCAGTCCATTGTATCGTTCGATTTTCCCGGAGGCTGGTGAATGGTAGGGGATGTGATATACACACTCAATGCCATGCTCTTTGGCCCAGGTGTCTATGAGGGTGTTTTGGAAGTGAGTCCCGTTGTCTGACTCAATTCTTTCTGGGGTGCCATGTCGCCACAGGACTTGCTTTTCAAGGCCCAGGATGGTGTTCCGGGAAGTGGCATGGGGCACAGGGTATGTTTCCAGCCATTCGGTGGTTGCTTCCACCATGGTGAGCACATAGCGCTTACCGTGTCAGGTTTGTGGTAGTGTGATATAATCAATCTGCCAGACCTCCCCATATTTATATTTCAACCATCGTTCTCCATACCAAAGAGGCTTTACTCGCTTGGCTTGTTTGATTACAGCACACGTTTCACATTCGTGGATAACCTGTGCAATAGCGTCCATGGTCAAGTCCACCCCTCGATCACGAGCCCATCTATATGTTGCATCTCTTCCTTGATGGCCTGACGCGTCATGGGCCCACCGAGCTATAAATAATTCAGCCTTATGTTGCCAGTCCAAATCCACCTGGGCCACTTCAATCTTAGCAGCCTGGTCCACCTGCTGGTTGTTTTGATGTTCCTCAGTGGCCCAAATCTTGGGTACGTGAACATCTACGTGACGTACTTTTACAGTCAGGTTCTCTACCCGGGCAGCAACATCTTGCCACAATGTGGCAGCCCAGATGGGTTTACCTCTGCGCTGCCAGTTGTTCTGCTTCCACTGCTGCAACCACCCCCACAGGGCATTTGCCACCATCCATGAGTCAGTATAGAGATAAAGTACTGGCCATTTTTCTCGTTCAGCAATGTCCAAGGCCAGCTGGATGGCTTTCACCTCTGCAAACTGGCTCGATTCACCTTCTCCTTCAGCAGTTTCTGCAACTTGGCGTATAGGACTCCATACAGCAGCTTTCCATCTCCGATGTTTTCCCACAAGGCGACAGGACCCATCAGTGAACAGGGCATATTGCTTCTCATTTTCTGGTAGTTTATTATACAGTGGGGCTTCTTCAGCACGTGTCACCTCCTCCTCTGGGGATATGCCAAAATCTTTGCCTTCTGGCCAGTTCGTGATCACCTCCAAGATTCCTGGGCGACTGGGCTTTCCTATTCGGGCCCGTTGTGTGATCAGTGCGACCCACTTACTCCACGTAGCATCAGTTGCATGATGTGTAGAGGGGACCCTCCCTTTGAACATCCAGCCCAGCACCGGCAGTCGGGGTGCCAGGAGGAGCTGTGCTTCAGTACCAACCACTTCCGAAGCAGCTCGAATCCCTTCATATGCTGCCAATATCTCCTTCTCAGTTGGAGTGTAGCGGGCCTCGGATCCTCTGTATCCCCGACTCCAGAACCCTAAGGGTCGACCTCGAGCCTCCCCTGGTGCTTTCTGCCAGAGGCTCCAGGTAGGGCCATTCTCCCCGGCTGCGGTGTAGAGCACATTCTTCACATCTTGTCCTGCCCGGACTGGCCCAAGGGCTACTGCCTGAACTATCTCCTGTTTAATTTGTTCAAAGGCTTGTTGTTGCTCAGGGCCCCATTTGAAGTCATTCTTCTTCCTGGTCACTTGATAGAGAGGGCTTACGATCTGACTGTAATTTGGAATATGCATTCTCCAAAAACCCACAACGCCTAAGAAAGCTTGTGTTTCCTTTTTGCTAGTTGGTGGGGACATGGCTGTTATTTTGTTGATCACATCTGTTGGGATCTGACGATGTCCATCTTGCCATTTTATTCCTAAAAACTGGATCTCCTGTGCAGGTCCCTTGACCTTACTTTGTTTTATGGCAAAACCGGATTTCAGAAGGATTTGAATTATTTTCTTCCCTTTCTCAAAAACTTCTTCTGCTGTGTTGCCCCATACGATGATGTCATCAATGTATTGCAGGTGTTCTGGAGCCTCACCCTGTTCCAGTGTGGTGTGGATCAGTCCATGGCAAATGGTAGGGTTGTGTTTCCACCCCTGGGGCAGTCGGTCCCAGGTGTACTGGACGCCCCTCCAAGTGAAAGCAAACTGTGGCCTGCACTCTGCCGTCAAAGGGATGGAGAAGAAGGCATTAGCAATGTCAGTTGTGGCGTACCACTTGGCTGCCTTTGACTCCAGTTCGTATTGAAGTTCTAGCATGTCCGGCACGGCAGCACTCAGTGGCGGCATGACTTCGTTCAGGCCACGGTAGTCTACTGTTAGTCTCCACTCTCCATTAGACTTTTGCACTGGTCATATGGGACTGTTAAAGGGTGAGCGAGTCTTGCTGATCACTCCTTGGCTCTCCAGTCGACGAATCAGCTCATGGATGGGGATCAGAGAGTCTCGGTTGGTGCAGTATTGCCGCCGGTGCACTGTTGTGGTAACGATTGGTATTTGTTGTTCTTCAACCCTCAGCAACCCCACAACAGAAGGGTCCTCCGAGAGACCAGGCAAGGTGGACAGCTGTTTAATTTCCTCCGTCTCCAGGGCAGCTATACCAAAAGCCCACCGGTATCCTTTTGGGTCCTTGAAATACCGTCTCCTGAGATAGTCTATGCTAAGGATGCACAGAGCCTCTGGGCCAGTCACAATGGGGTGTTTTTGCCACTCATTCCCGGTTAGGCTCACTTCGGCCTCTAATACAGTTAACTCTTGGGATCCCCCTGTCACTCCAGAAATACAAATGGGTTCTGCCCCTTTATAGCTTGATGGCATCAGGGTACACTGTGCACTGGTGTCTACGAGAGCCTTATACTCCTGTGGATCTGATGTGCCAGGCCATCGAATCACACAGTCCAGTAAACCCGGTTGTCCCTTTCCTCCACCTGGCTGGAGGCAGGGCCCCTCTAGTTCTGGTCATAGTATCCATCTCTCACTTCTTGCAAACGTGAGTCAAGAATTTCTTCATTGCAATTACAATCCAAAGTAAGATCAGCCCTTCTACTCTGTCTGGGGAACTGTTCACTGGAAACTGGACCCTCGTGAGACAGGTTTTTCCTGACAACTGGAGCAGCATTTTTCCTGTGAGAACCCCTTGTGTGATTGTTTTTCCTTGCAACTCACGTACACGTGCCTCTGGGATGAAGGTTTTCCATCCCACTACCTCATGTCCTCTCCGTGGTCACGCAGGTAAAACCACAGGGTGCCCAGTGGTGTGTACTTTCTATATCCTCTCTCTTGAGGAGAAAAACGCTGACTCCTAATGGCTGAGATACTGGTCCGTACAGGTGGGGAATAGGACATATCCTCTTTGAGTTGCTGGACCTCCCGGGACAGTTTCTCCACAGCCGAGACAAGGGAGGAGGAGATAGTTTCTTCAAAATCCCGAAGTCTGCTAACCACCTCATCCACCATTGGTGCTTCTTCCTCTTTCCAGCACAGTACTGCCAACGAACTGGCATACGATGCTGGTGCGCTCCGTACCAACTTCCGCCACATGGGTTGGGTGCACTGGACGTCATCTGGATCTTTGGGTGTTCGGGCGTCGTCCAGGTCACTATAAACCACCTCCAGCACGCCTAGTTCTCTCAGGTACTGGATACCTCTCTCCATAGTGGTCCATTTGCTTGGGCGATATATAACATCTTCCTTGAAGGGATACCTTTCCTTTACGCCTGACAGCAGTCGCCTCCAGAGGCTGAGGACATGTGTCCCTTTTCCAATTGCTTTGTCAATACCCGCTTCCCTAGCAAGGGATCCCAGCTGTTTGGCCTCCTTCCCCTCTAATTCCAGGCTACTGGCCCCATTATCCCAGCATCGGAGCAGCCAGGTAACAATATGCTCGCCTGGACGACGGCCGAAATCTTTTCGCATATCTCGCAACTCATTCAGGGATAAGGATCGGGTGGTTTCCGTCTCGTTTATGAGTTCTTCCTCTTCCTCCTCCCCTCCTCGTGATGGCCCTGCTTTTCCATCATCCTTTTCTAAACGACCTGACTTCCGCTTCAAAGATTTCTTCTTCTGTACAGGGGCGACGGATACCAGCGACGGTTGGTCCTCTGGTTCAGCTGTAGTACCCGTCGCGAGGGTTTGGGTAACTGCAGTGCCTGTCGCGGGGGCTGGAGTACTTCTAGTGGCTGTTGCCGGGGTTTGAGTGGCTGCAGTGCTTGTCGCACTGGTTGGAGTAACTGCAGTGCCTGTTGCGGGGGTTGGAGTAACTGTAGTGACTGTTGCTGGGGTCTGAGTAGCCATAGTGGTTGTTGTGGGGGTTGAAGTAGCAATGGTGGTTGTCGTGCGGGTTGAAGTAGCTACAGTGCCTGTCGTGGGGGTTTGAGTAGTCACCGTGTCTGTTGCTGGGATTGATCTCTGGACAGTATTCCTGAATAGTTGTTTAACTCTAAACAAGGCCTGAACCACATTCAGGAGACATAACAATATGATCATGCTTGTTTGAACATCCCAAGGATATTCAAAATTCTCAGGGAACATTGTGGACATCTTCATGAAGAGGATAGAAGAAAAAGGAGTTTCTGAAGATATGGAGGGGAAGGTGAACAAGTGGGAGAAAGTGTCCCATCCTGTCTCCCCCCTAAATTCATCCTCTGAGGTGAAGACGTAAGAAGTGTAATTATTAATAGTTTCCAAAAGATAGCTCCCGAACAACAGGAATGATGGTAGTGCTGAGTACAGGCTCGTGACCAATAATTTTATCATAACATAAAGCCAGGTCACACAGTATAGCAAAGCAATGACCTTAATCCATTTCCCAGAGATGACCAACCCCACATACAAACTGATAATCAGCAGTATAGACAGCCAGTAAGGTGCTACATACCAAAACTGCAAGAACAGATCCAAAACCTCTGAGAGCAAATAAATCAACGTTGTGAACATCGAGTACTAAACTGATATAATGAATGCTTATAACAAATTTGTTTTAACCCGTTCGGGTCAGATGTGTCGTTATCTCAACCCTTCGTGCCCCACGTTGGGCGCCAAAAAGGACTGTCGTGGTTTAACCTGGCAGGCAGCCAAATACCACGCAGCTGCTCACTCACTCCCCCCGCCCCCCAGCAGGACGGGGAGAGAATCGGAAGGGTAAGAGTGAGAAAAACTCATGGGTTGAGATAAAGACAGTTTAATAGAACAGGGAAAAAAAGGGAAAATAATAATGATAATGATAAAATATACAAAATGAGTGATGCACAATGCAATTGCTCACCACCCACGCTGACCGATAACCAAGTAGCGATTGGTACTTCCTGCATCACGCCTACCCTTCATATACTGAGCATGACGTCACATGGTATGGAATACCCCATTAGCCAGCTGGGCTGGCTGTCCTGATTAGGTTCCCTCCCATCTTGTGTACCTAGCTCAGTCAGTAGGCACAGGAGTTGTCCTTGGACTAGGAGGGCACTTAGCAACAACTGAAAACATCAGTGTGTTATCAACATTCTCCTCATACTAAATCCAAAACACAGCACTAGGAAGAAATTTAACCCTATCCCAGCCGAAACCAGGACACATACTAATATGATTTGTTGGTAATAGTTCAGTTCCCTGATTCAGTCCTGGATTCTACACCCCTGAATATTCACAATATATGAAGTACATAAAAGCTAGCTCAGTACAAAGTTGTATTTTGGAGTCAAGCAACAGGTTACCTCTGAGGCAAAACCTGGGAGAAGATTTGGGGACAGTCCATTCCAGGGAGAAATCCAAAAAGACAATAGAAGAGAACACTGCCATCTGGGCTCATACTGCCCTGCACGGTTCAACATTAACTCAGACATCCTTGTGCTTGAATGCACTCACAGGCCACAGCCCTAAGTATTCATCACATTCTTTCAGTTTCTGGCTATAAAATCACCACTGCAACAGTCCTGATTTTATTTCATATACTTTAGATTTAAAACATCTGAAAAATACAATGCAAACTCTTAGGTCTATGAAGATATAACATAGAATCCAGAACCAAATGGTGCATAGTCTGGACAGTTTGCTCTAGAAAGGGCTACCCTGAGCAGTGCAGGAACTAATTATTCTACCTTACTGGGGAGATGGTTTTAGCACTGTAGATACAGACTCTAAAAAGCAACCAGTAATTGACAGAATCTTGCAGGATTCATGTGCCTTACAAGGGAACAGAGAAGGTTGTGAAATGGAATCATTGTGGAGGACTATTTTTGCTCTCTGTTATTGGCATAACAGCAGTTGGGAGATGGGACAGTAATCTCCTGAAAAATGTTGCCTGAAAATATGGTTATATTGCCTAATCAAAAGAGGAGTCAGATTCTTAAAAAAAACTTTTAGTAGGAGGATCAGGGACATGAAGTTTACATAATGAAGTTGGTGAACAAATTATCCTATGTTCTTATTGACAGGGGAAGATTGGGCTTCCTGCCATGGAAGTCTTTTTCACTCTTGCATGTCTACACCCATTTGCCTTTTATAGAAAGATGAGATAACTTGTCCAGCCTCCATCAAAATATTTTAAAAAAGAGGCCAGCACTAAGAAGAGAAATATTGGTGTTACTCTGTTCTATCATCTATTCAGTTTTTAACATGAATGATGAAACTTGTCTTTTTTTCATAGCCTTATTCTACCTATTAACCCTTGACTACCAGTTCCTAATTAGAGTTTTCAAAAACACCTCCCCACATGTTAAGTCATTCTCTTCATCCATACTCGGAGGATACTGAAGGGGAGATCTGACTTTAAACAGTAAGAGTATTACTGCTGTTGCTGTGAGAAATAGCTCTGTCTTCATGTCTTTGATGTACCTGTAATCTTCTCACAGTATTACTACCTACTAGTACTAATGACACAAGCAGGCTTCAAAGTAGTAAGTTACTTCCCTATCTGCAACTAGACGGCTAAAAAGAATGTCAAAGGTATCGGAGTCTACTTGAAAACTACTTCAGCATGTGCAAACTATTTCATGGTTACGAATAAATTGAAACGTCTCTATAAATCCAGTTCTAGAAAGTGCAAATCCCTTGTAAATTTAGTCCTTTATCTCCATGGTCCCACTTCAGGACACTACATCAGAATGCATTAGTTACAGCCCTTCTCCTCATTCAAGTTTCATTCAAATACTTATTCAAATCTCATAAACAACCAATGAAGGAGAAACTTATTTTTAACTGAACTTTTATGTTTCATTTCCTTGCTCGTTGTGATAGCACAAACAAAAATAACCAATGATATCACCCATTTGTCCTCTGAAAAATTTTGTCCAAGTGACTGTAGCCTCTAATGTAAGATGGTGTCTCAGAAATTCAGCTTGAGTTTAGTCTATCTTTTTTATTGTGCAAAGGGGAATTCCATCAATAATCAAATAAAATCATAAAATGTACATAATTAATGTTATTTTCCTTTAAACATTATAAAAGTCCGATTCATTAAAACACAATTCTGTTTTATGGTATACTGAAGTAAAACCAGTTAGCTTTTTCAGATTTGACTAGCAGTAGTTAGACTACCAGATTTCAGGGATTCAAAGAAGCAAAATTCAACTCTGGACTCTGTAAATAATAGTAGTTCAAAAAATAGAATGCCCATGGAAGAAAAAGGTATAAGACTAAGTTTTCTTTTGTGATATTCCTGTCTTTTGCTGGTGTGGCAACAGCTTGGTGCTGTTCAGTGCACTTCAGACATGTGCCTTACCTAGTCAAAGATAGCTCTGATCAGGGGATCAAATAAAGAAACGCTACAAAGGACTGAGAAACACATCAACCAACACATGTCAGCAGAAATCACTACGCCTTTGTGACCTCAAACAAAATGGTCTCTGTACCAAGAGATTATTTAAATTATGAAACTGGTTGAAATATCCAAAGTGGAAATATGAGCCATCTAAAAAGTCTGTATAAAATCTGGAAAAGAAATTGTAAATGGAAAAAAGTATTGAGTGTGGGATTTCTTTTTTTTTTTTTCTTCCCTTTTTCCTTTTTTTTCTTTCTTTTTTCTTCTTTCTTTCTTTTTTCTTTCTTTTTTCTTTTTTTTTTCTTTTTAGGAAATAAATAACTGTTAATCTCAAGCTTTTAACAGGTGAACTAGGAGATACATCATTGGATCATCTCAATCTTTCACTTGCTCAAACTTTTACACAGTATGTTGAATCCTCTTTAAATGAGAACTTAGTTATATATTATTATTAGAACCACAAAAACCTTTAATGAGTAGAAATTTTTGAAAATAAATATAGATGAAATTGATCTATTTTTGAGATAAAGTTTTTTTGAGGAAAGGAAAGGAAAAATTTTTTAACTTACTCAAGATAGATTAATGATCTGTGAACATCTCGTTAGATTTCCTTTCCTTTTTTCTAGCATACATAATTTTGAATAATTCTGCTACCCAAGGGTTTTCTGAAGGTAGTTTCACAGCTGCTTTTCTAGTACTGTGAAAGATAGTTTTAATCTATAAACCCATATCTGTTATTTTTAAGTACCAAAGAAAATATGAGTCACCTTATTGTTTCACGAATACAAAATTATCTGATAGTCATAATATCTAGTAGCCTAAATTATCTATTATCCATACAAATGAGACAATCAAAGCCCTGTTTCAAAGCTTTCTGAAGTAAATAGAAAAGCTCCTTTTAATTTTCTGGGTATACTGCAGCTAGTAAATACCTAGGTTGGACTCAATGATCTTAGAGGTCTTTTCCAACCTTAATGATTCTATGATTCTATGATACCTAAATGAAACATTAAGTGAGCAAAGAAGCACTTCCTATCCACTCCTTATTTAGAGAGATAGTAGGAAGTATATATGCAATAAGCCATCATTCAGAACCTAAAGAATTTATACTAATCAAGGCATTGATAACATTTCTATTGATTTAAAACCAGTATATTTACATTCTGAAGTACATTTTGATAATGCATTTTGGTTTGCTTTACCTCTGTATTTGTAACAGGCATGGCAAATACCTATTTTTTCCTTGCATCTCAATGTTAAAAAAAGTACATACTGCAAAAGCAGGAACAAGATAAACTGGTTTTGTGCCCCAATATAGTTTATAAACAGAGATCTGGCTGCAGGAAATTCTTTGTGCATATGGAAAGACAGTGAAATAGCTATAAATGTGTACATGAAATACATAGGAAGACTGATCAAATAAAGCTCTAGATGTTTAAGACTGGTTTGTGACATAAAATTAAAACAAATTAGTTAAATACAAAGTGTATTGGATCTGCCAAAGAGGAAAACTGAGACATGATCAATCACTTTTTCCTTCAGAATCTCTTTTGCTCTAAGACTGAAATATTTTTTTCTTGGGATCAACTTGGTTTACTATGTAATTTGTCAATCACAGGGGGAAGGGTAGTGTTAAAACTCTGCTTCCTCCCATATCTTTTTTTTTTTTTTTTTTTTTTTTTTTTAGGAAGGAATGCAGTGGCTTAAGTCTGAAAATGACGGTACAGCACAGTAGTACAAGGCTACAGAGGATTTTTAACTTACTCATTTCTTGCATCATTGGTCAGGACTCCCACAGTATAACACAAAGGTTGTACAAAAATGCAAGTTCTTTTCCTGTGTTCAAGTCTGCATCCATCATCACTGAGAAAACTTGGGCAAGCAGTAAGCGCCAATATGAAGTTAACTCAAGTTCAGGTATAAATACGGGGTATGTAATAGACAGAGTTACTTTATTCTCTGGAAGGAATCTGTAGAAATAGAGAGACGCCATGAATATGCCTTCTGCACACAGTTCTATACTTGCCAGAGAAATTAAAGTAACAGAGGATGATGACGAGAATGAAAGTAGAGGCAGCAGAGAAAAACATTGACACTAACACATAACCTTGCAAAGTACAAGGAGGAAGATGACAAAATTATTATGTCAATATTGTGTTCATAATGACCCATGGCCTTGTGAGCAGCCTGTGGACAGCCTCCCAGGACATGCCTGCAAGCATATTAAGGTGGACGTCATTTGTGAACATGGTAAAAACTCCAAGGCATACAGAATTGCACATATTTTAGGAATGACCTTCATCTGTACATGTAGGCTGGCTGACTGGACAAACAGTGAATCTGCTCTCAAGGGCAGTCAAAGCCAGTAGAGTCAGATAAAATGTCTCTCATAGTATTTCTACAGCTGAGTGAGTTTATAAAGCATGTCCTTGCTCAGGGACATATCTACTACAATAGTTAGGAATAATTTACAATATCTAAGAGTATAGTTTAAGCAAGTAGACAGACTGGTCTCTAATGAAAAGATTAACATGACACATTTTAGAATACTTAATACTGGAGTATTTTATCATAGCTTCCTACTACATCTTGACAACACTAAAATAAATTGAAATTCTGGTTAAAACTTTTCCAAGAAAAGAAAGACTTGAAGATTTGATTGAGAACTGAGACAATAAGGCCAGATGTGAATATTGCATGACTTCTAAAATCTGAATAATGTACCATTTTCACTGTTAGTGAAACTTTAAAAGAAGATTTTCCACTTCCCATTCTCTGATGTAGTTATTGGAGCTGTTGCAGCTCTTCACATATTCTAGAAAGCCTTGAGGAAATCTTGTCGTTTCAAGTGGAAACAGTATGAGTTGCGGAATCACTGGTGTTAGTTCACAGATTGGCAGAAACAAGCTAAAACACACCAAGGTAAAAATTTGCAAGGAAAAAAGGTATAAAAAAGTAACACTGATTTTAAGTTTGGGTAATGAAAAAAGATTCATAATGGGACATAGACTGCAAAGAAACAAAGTTGACTCCAAGGTTATTTCCTCTTATTCCAAACCATCACTTATTTGAACATTGTCTTTGCTTAAAGGTAATGGCCTTTTTTTTTTTTTTCTTTAATAGGACTTAATGTTTAATGTGAAAAATTAAATTTTTTTTTTAATCTTTTTTTTTTACCCTAGGTTAATTTACAATGTGTACTCATTTCATTCTAAATCAGCAACAAACAAATTCTACTGGAAAGGGCTTTTGAGAGGTCATGGGAGTAATATTCTGCAGAAGAAGTAACAGGCATGGAACCATTAAGCTGCTGTACCTCTGGAGGATAAGAATTTGAAAATCAAAATATTTGAAAATCAATATTGATGGAAGGATTCAAATATGTGAGAGTCTCTGTCATACAGAACTTCTGCTATTCTTTTATAGCCCATAGAGTACTATTTCATGAGTGTTGGCGGCAATACACAGCAACATCATTTTCACACAGTCATAGAACGGAATTACTTTAGTATTTATACTGAACCGTTTAGAACTTGTGCTGATAATCTTCTTTACTCTGAAAAATGCATGATTACACAACAATTTATTTAAAAGCAAAGACATTAGGGAGTATTACTTGATGTGATGATGCGTGGCACAATCTGGCCTGTAGTATTATAGTATAATTTGATCTTTCCAGGATCTCCTGGATATAAGTTGGTTCAGGGGGTCCTTCAATTGTTTCCTCACTTTCTTGAAATCTGTTTGAAGTGTTGTCTCCTACCTTTACATCTAACTGGGATCTGTAACAGAGCTTCAAAAACACCAGGCTCAGTCTAGGAAAAATAGGAAAGCACTAGGACCTTGTACCATTGAAATTGTCTCTGTTGGTGATGGCATCAGTTAATTAATCACACACATATATGTCCATACGTACCTGTGCGATATGCACACACCCTGCAGAGTAGGTTTGTTTTGTTCAACGTCCACAGTCGTAGTTTCCCACCTGCCCACACTGGGACACCTATAGCACCACGGCTTTCTGCAAGGCATGACCTCAGGATTGTCTTCAGAGAGAGTAAGTATGTTAGCAGAAAGGAAGAGGAAGAGATGGGAGTGAATGTACGTGTGTTGTCAGAAGTTGACTGAGGTGCACAAATTGACCTGGGAAGTTACAAGCTCTCCCAAGTCCTATCCTCACATGTATATAGAATAAGTGCAACAGAATATAGTTTGCCCATGGAAGAAGCTAAAAGAAATCAGGTAAGTAAGCAGAACCTTTCTGGAAAAACAAAATGAACAAACAAACAAATCCAAAAAACAACAGCAATTCAAACAAAAATGCACTGTACTGCATATATTAAGTCAGTAATTCAGTTCCAAATATGATTTTAAATAATCACAAGAATATATTACAAAGACAATCAGTCAACTAATCAACCCATAACAATTTTTTAAATGAATGTCAATCATTAGAATTTGGCCCAGTTTATTTAAACATTAGATGGTCCTCTAAAATAGGTCATTCAACTTTCAAATGTAAGTAGAAGTCTCTCTCAATCTAATCAGGGCAATTAAATGTGTATTATTAAGGATTTACTCAGTTCTTTTAATCATTGTACAATTTATAAGTCAGTTTTGTTTATCTGTAACTTGAATCCATGAACACAGAGCACTTGAGGGACTGAGCATAATTTTCATTAACTATAATTGCTTTGAAGTAAAATCTTTAGTCTATTGCAGTATAATTCCATGTTAATTTGAATCACTGTTCTGCTTTGCCTGCAATGATCTTTACTTTTACAACATTTGACTGTAACTGTGAGTAGCAGACAAAACAGATTCTGAAGATATAAACCAGGTGTAATTGGCACTAGGTGCAGCTGGGTTGTTTTGTGTTTTGTGGTTTTTTTTTACTTTAGCTTGCTTAATGAAAAACTGCTGTTGGCATCTGCACTGTTTATAAAATGATTAATTCTTTTCCTAAGTTAGAGCTCCCCTTGGTGGTTAATTGGACAACATGTAACACTGTCATTAACTTTTCACTATAAAAAAGAATTACAAATATACTCATGGTTCTTTTTTTAATGATATAAAGAAATAATAAAAAAAAAACCCTAGGAAAAATGTGTTCTCTGCCTGTACTATAAGCTAATAAGAGTATTTTTAAAGATGGGACTACAGTTTCTTAAAGAAAATGCTGATAGAAATTTAATTAATTCTCTTAATTTCTCAGATTATATAACAAAACATTCTCTCTAAAAAAACCCCTCTACTCTGCTCTGGTGAGACCCCACTTGAAGTACTGTCTCCAGCTCTAGAACCCTCAGCACAAGAAAGACATGGACCTGTTGGAGCAGGTCCAGAGGAGGGCCACAAACATGATCAGGACAGTGGAACACTTCTGTGAGAAAAAGCTGAAAGAGTTGGAGTTGTTCAGCCTGGAGAAGAGAAGGCTCCAGGGAGACCTTACTGCAGTCTTTCAGTATTTAAAGGGCGCTTATAAGAAAGATGGGGACAGACTTTTTAGCAGGGCCTGTTGTGACAGGACAAGGGGGAATGGTTTTAAACTAAAAGAGGGTAGGTTTAGACTAGATATAAGGAAGAAATTTTTTACAACGAGAGTGGTGAAACACTGGCACAGGTTGCCCAGAAAGGTGGTAGATGTCCCATTCCTGGAAACATTCAAGGTCAGGTTGGACGGGGCTCTGAGCAACCTGATCTAGTTGAAGATGTCCCTGCCCACGACAGGGTTGTTGGACTAGATGACTTTCAAAGGTCCCTTCTAACCCAAACTGTTCTATGATTCTGATTCTTATTTGTGCTTGGCAGATCTAGATCAAATGACACAAGAACTACCAAATTTTTCCCACAATAAAAAGAAGTGATTCTGTGGGGAAAGAAATTAAAAAGAAAGATAAATATTTGGATTTAAAATTATATGTGTGGTTAATTTGTTAAACTCTGTGTATTCTGTGTCAGATAGCTGAATAGTATATCAAGAGTTCTCATCTATTTAAATCTAGATTAGCTAATATTTTCAGATCCTGAGATTTATAATCCTAAAATAATAAGGTAATATTTGCTTATCCATGTTACAAACAAAATGGTGCTCACTGGAAAATCATCACTGGGAAAATTTTCTTTTTCTTTTAGTTCACTGGTTTTGATATCACTTAACTCCTTTCACTTCATCATAAACTTTCATAACAGCAACTTGGAATTGACAAAAGACACATGAACAATCTAACACCCAACAGAGACACTGGATAAGAAACATCAATCGTGTTCCCAGTCTTTCTGCCGCACCTGTTCTTAAGCTATTGGAAGAAATGTAGAATTAATAATTGATAGCTGGTGGTCCAGCTACTACTTCCTGTCAGTTATTTGAGCAACTTTCAGTTTACAGAAATCCTGCCCTAATTTAGTGACTTTGTAACAAAATCTCAACAGAAGTCTCAAGTTATATCTGCTAGCTTAATTTCAGAGTTTCTAGGAAAGACAGCATAATCACACTCTTAACAGCATGCCTCCTGTCAATCTCCAATGACCTCCATGTCTGAATACCTTCTAAATGAAGAGGACAAATTATGTTGGTAATGCTTTATTCACTATTTATAAATAGGCAAAGGGCACAAACTGAAACACAGGAGGAAACACTTTTTCACTGTGAAGGTGACTGAGCACTGGCATAGATTGCCCAGAAAGGTTGTGGAGTCTCCATCCTTGGACTGGTCCTGGGCAATCTGGCTCTAAGCAACCCTGCTTATGCAGGGGGGTTGGACAGGATGCTTAAAGGAGAATCTCTGAAAACTTGCATTTCTAAGGATAAAAGGTATAATAAATTGTAAAAAAACCCTATGAATTTTTATTACTTCTACTGGTGTTTTTATTTTTTCTTCATAATATTTTTCATGATCAGGCAACATTTGACTGTTACCATAGCTGATTAACTCTTCTTTCTTTTGGAAAAGTATTGTTTAATCTATGAGCTGTTCATTAAAGCTCTTAAAAGACTAGAGTTTGGAAAAGTCAGATGAAAATCCTTTTTTATAAATTCTCTCAAGCATTCTTATTCTAGATAAGATTAAAAAAAAAAAAAATCCTGATCCAAGGGTGAAAAGAGTTTTTATATGAGCTTATAGAAGATTTCAGAATGGATAACTCGGGGGGAAAACAAGCAAACAAACAAACAAAAAAAAAAAAAACAAACAAAAAACTTTTCAATTGCCACCCTGCAGGATAGCTATGACATTTTGGAATCATTTACTGAAAATCCTATAGTCTTTATATATACCATTTATGAGTCTGTGATAAGACCTGTGATGAGATGCATTGCCATTTAGAAGAAGAAAACATATCTGAGTTATTCAATGCATTCATAAAGCACTATATTTTTTCTAAAGTTGTTTGTTTGGTTTTTTTTAAATTGCTTTCACTTAGTAATGCATATGAATTTATTCTGTATATAACTGTCTCTTAAACCTAACCTTTGAAGAAGAAATGCATCAACATAAGTAAAAAACCCACAAGTTCTGCCTGTACAAAAGTGGTAGAGAAATATCCACATATTAGATGTTTAACATGGTTCTGAAAAACATCCAAAAAATTATTCCTCTTTAAAATTTACTTAACACATTATAAATTCTGTATTATTTTATTAATCTTCACAACACAACACTTTTCTATGATGATTAAAAAACTTAAAAACTAGGCCAAGAATTATGAATAATAAACTCTTCATACAGTGGTCTACAAATTTAAAATGCTTCACATTAAATACAAAGGTAGTTTACAAAAATAGGGAGTTCATTATGCTTAACCCAAAATTTCATTTTTTCCCTCAGAGTTCAAAAAAAGGAACAGAGCCTGAACCAGTTGCAGATGTTGTTAAAAATCAGATTTGTAAAAGTGCATATTTTACACAAATCTGAAGAATCAGAGATTAGATAAGATTCTTGACACCCAGTTTTAGTCAACTAAAAGTTAGATATGTCTGACCTAGTCTTCCTATAATTCCCTTATCATCAATGGGGAAAAACAGACTGCTTTTGAAATAGGTTGGATAAAGTGGTCCTGCACATCTACCTAAGAAAAAGGTGAATTGTCTTGGAGAGGCACCTATTTATCTCTGAATGAAAGCCTGCATCTCTAACTAGACTACTCAATTCAGTATGCCTATGACTGTTCTCTGGCCCTGAGACTGAATAACAGAAAGAGAGTAGTCACCTCCAAAAAGACTTTTGGGAACAGAGTTTTGCCCATACTAATCCTGAATTATGCTCAGATAGTCTTTGGAAATGGATGAGTTGCCTTAGAATGAAACCATGCCAGGGATGGTGAAATAATTTAACAGTAGAGATGATTAAGTGTTTGTGCCTTGCAAAGCATTGTGGCACTATTTAATTTACTGAAATAGATGTAGTTATTAGTTCCTACTTTCAACTCAGATGCTTTTCACGCAGCTCCACCAACTTATGCCCAGAACTGCTACTTCTGATACCATAACACTGACACACAGCACTTTGGAGTGCCAAATTTCCTTTGGTAAATGAAGCTTAGTCATGCATGAACCAGCCTGAGGAACTCAATTTGTATGATAAATCCAAAAGGTCAATACAAATCAAGAGACTGGGTTTTACTTGAGATTTTTTATGGAGCTTTGTGGCCCAGAATTAAGACGAAGCTTAAATGCCTCAAAGTGGCGTCCACCTAAAATACCATTTTCATAATTCTTGACTGAGCACTATATAATTCTGAAAACTTTTGAAGTGAGATGTTATCAAAGATTTGCCCTCTTCTGTGAACACAATTACACTAGAGAATTAAAAGGTAAAACAATAAAAGGTTACATCTTAGATATCAGCTGAGGAATAAGAGATCACCAGGGTTTATTGTGAATTAGAAAAATGGTTGAAAGTACAAACTAGTAAAACAACAGGATTATCTTCACATATGCACCAACAGTATTTCAAAAGGAGATTGTGGTTTGCTAATATTTTAGAGTTTTTAATTGTGTTTTTTTATATTCCGTTCAAAATAAAGCAGTAAATAAAAGAGAAATGTATGGCATAAGACTTTCAAAAGGCTATTGATAGAGTAATTCAGGAAAAAGATCCCTTAAAGATAAATCACACAGTGAAAGGCAAATAATAGAGATTAAAATCTAGCTGAAATACGGGAAAGAGGAAAAATGATTAATTTTCTGCAGAGCAAAATGCTAATCCACAATGTCACTGTTTTAATTGAAGAATACTGTGATTATTCTTACATTTATTAACAATTTTTTTTTAAAAAAAGAACTTGTTATCACCATAGCCATTTTCATAACTATTTCTGCCAACTGTGTGGTTTAAATAAGAAATCAAGCATATAGATATTTAAAGAATAACCATTATACTTTTTCATTGGTATTTTCATATCGGTTGTTCACCATCAGCTCTGCGTTTCTGGTTAATACCAGTTGTTCCATGTCAGAATAAGCAAAAAAAGAGAATTACAGGGAGTTCAAAGAGAATGCTAAGAATTAGAATGTAAATACATTTCACCAGAAATTTAAATTATATTGTATTTTACTTTATGTGAAAATAAAATGGAGGAAAGATATGTACAAAATTATAAATTATATATAGCATATAGATATCTGTTTTATTTCATGGCATAGAAAAATTATAAAGCAATACTCACTAAAATTACAAAAGGAATTCAGTACTGGTAAAAGGAGTAGTATTCACATACACAGGCACTGGAACATAAAAATCAGAAATATAAATTATTAACTATAGAGGTTAATATGGAATAGCTGATATTTCATAGCTGTTTATTTACTGTTTTTCTGTTTCTAAGTCATAACAATGCAACTTGGCTTACAATTTTTATTTCTGGACCAAACCAAGATAAACTTGTTTTCCAGAGGCAAACAAAACATATGGACACATATTTTATCTCAGCTGTCACATGAGAGATTTTGAATAAACTTTTAATGGTTACAAGGACATAATGCCTCTGATGGCACATCTTGAGCTGCTTCTACTTCTCCATTTTTTTTTTTTTTTTATTTCCCCTCCCTCCTGGAGATTGGATTAATGCATGTCTCACATGTTGTTAGACACACATGTTCTAATCCATTTGCATTTTATTTACAAAGAATGTAGTACCTGTCAAATTGCTAAATTGTACATTTTTCCTCTGAACAGGGCCAAATGGAACATTACAAACCAAATCCACCCACAGGACCCTGTTCTTTGCTTCACAATCTTTCCTGCTGTGCCACTGCCTTGGGCCAGATCTGAAGCAGAATGGACATAACCGGCAATCTGGAAAGCCCAGCAGCCGTCATCTAGTTCAGTCTGTGAGTATGTGCATGTACATGCTTCAGAAAGGACCACCAGACACACAGAGTTCTGAAGTACCAGATAATAAGTTTTACTAAAATTTGACAAT
This sequence comes from Calonectris borealis, assembly GCF_964195595.1. NCBI lineage: Eukaryota > Metazoa > Chordata > Aves > Procellariiformes > Procellariidae > Calonectris > Calonectris borealis. The sequence goes on from NC_134312.1 coordinate 169,116,771, forward strand.
AAACTTTTTTTTTTCCTCCTTTGATTGTGTGTAGAGAAAGCTTACTAAGATTACTTATTATTAAGTTAAGGAACTAACAATCAACTCTCGTTCTGTCCTCTATGACCTCTTTTTATCCAGCCTGGGCTTCTGTCAACATGGTCTTTTGGATTTTGCTTTTTGGTTTTGTTTTGTTTTGTGTGGTTTTGTTTTTTTGTCTCTTGTAGTTGCAGCAATCTGAGCTTGGTTGCCTTCAGTACCTGGGATGTTCCTCCTTACAGTCGTCATGGCCAGGCAATTTGCTCTCCTCTCTGATCCCACTGTCTCTTCTTCTATAAGCAAGAAGTAAGCTGCCATCATACATTTCTGGAGAAAGACTTGTGGAAGTGTGCCAAACCTGATCACAAATGAACAGCACTTAAAAGTGTGGCTGATTAATTCTAAGAAAAATTGCTGAAGAAGTCTTGCATGCTTGAAAATATTTTTTGGTTTGATTTTTTTGTTGTTGTTTTTTTTTCCCCAGCTACTCCTAACAAAGTTTATCATCTGTACACATAGCTGTATTTTGACTATTTTGAAGAGAGGTTTTGAGGGCTGAAAAAAGAGGCCATTATGTCAGAGACATTTACATGAAATGAGAAGATGTAGCAAGGTAAGTGCACCTTAAGGTTTTCAAATGTTTCTGAGAAACAATTAAGGATGCAATTGTAAAGTATGAATTTTCATTCTTAAAAAATACAAAACCCAAAACCCAACAAAAACAAAAAAAAAAACCCATGAAATATAGTCATTCTCAAAAAAAATTAATCCTGCTACAGTTTAGGAAAACATAGTGACAGGCAAACATCATTTCAACACCATTTACCCAAGTAATACTTTTCATCTGAAGTTTACACCTGTCTTTCTCAACAGGTATAGTTGTATTTTCAGTCAGCTCCTAAATCCTTCAAAGGGGTTGTCACTCTGTCATTTCCCTGCCACCTCTGATGAGAGGAATGTGCTTTTTGCTGCCAGGCTTTGTCTATGGTTGAACACAAGCACACACTGACCGATGCTCGCCTGTCTCCTTTCCCCTGGGTGGCGGTGTTATATAGCGCTTTCCCAACAGATACCCAGAATAGAGCAGTGCAGAGTGACATTGCTATGCTGGAGAGAGAGAAGGGCACCAGTAACCATACGGACAAAGAAAAGCATCCTGTCTAACTGAGGATGGGAAATAGGTCTGGATGCCTTGAGAGGTCATCATGTAGGACCAGTAGGAATAAACTGATAAGAATGTGGCTTAAATACACTGCAAAGAGTGTAGGATGCAATTCCGCTGCAACAGTGATGATACAAGCAAAATTGGTTTGAATGCTGCACCCCAACTGACCAAAGGGATATTCCATACCATATGATGTCATGCTCAGCAATAAAAGCTGAGCGAAGAAGGAGGAAGGGGCGGACCTTTAAAGTGATAGCATTTGTCTTCCCAAGCAACCATCAGGGATGATGGAGCCCTGCTTTCCTGGAGATGGCTGAACACCTGCCTGTCGATGGGAAGTAGCGAATGAATTCCTTGTTTTTCTTTGCTTGCACACGTGGCTTTTGCTTTACCTATTAAACTATCTTTATCTCAACCCACAAGTTCTCTCACTTTTACCCTTCTGATTCTCTCCTCCATCCCACCAGGGGGGAGTGAGCGAGCGGCTGCGTGGTGTTTTGGCTGCCTACTGAGGTTAAACCACAAGAAATGCTTAAAGTGATCTCTCTGTTTCTTTTGAGGTATCTGCCTGAAGAGAAATCTGTCTGGATGGGAGTGGTGTCTAGGTGCTGGCCCACATATCAGACTGTAAAGACTAAAAGCTCTGTTGTGAATTTTAAACTCAGTCTACAACTATGCTGTATTTTATTTTTTACTACAATGTTAATATATAGTCAGTGATGTACGGCCTTAGTGTAAAGATTGTTAATAAAATCAACTTCTGTGCAGTGATTACATATGTATTTTATTAGATTAGGTCTCTCTTAAATATTTCATCAACAAACACCTGCATCACTGTCACAATCTTATCCATTTTTCAGACAGCCTCTATTTTTCCTTTTTTATCCCCTTGAAATCTTTAAAAATATTGCAAATAGCACTCATCTATTAGTCTTGATGTCAAAAGCAATGGACTAAATTATCAAAGACTACCTTTGTTTATCTAAAAGACAGCATTGGTAGCTAGATTTGCTTTTTTAACTTTTACGTAAAGGAGTTACACTATTGTATGAAATATGAATTGAAACCTTGTCTTCTTTGTTGTAGGTGGGTTGTTAATCAACTGGGCTAGGTAGATGGGACTGGGTACTTCACCCTCTCTTTTCCCTGGGCTACTGGAGACAGCAGGAATCTCTGCCCAGCACTCTCATGAGTAGCCACTGAGGCTAGTTTTACACTGGTCATTCAACAGCAGAGATCCCATCCCAACCCACCCCATCCCACCCCACCCCACCCCACCCCACCCCATCCCATCCCATCCCATTCCATGCCATCCTATCCCTCTGTGCTGCTTAATAAGAAAGGATTATGGAAATGAATTCTGGCAACGAGGCCAAAAAACATCATCTGATTAATACCTTACAGACAGGTTTGTCTTGGAGAAAGCTAGCTGGAATGGTCCCAAATAAATCCAGGGACCAAGCTAGCTGGTAGTGCTGAGGATCAGGGATCCCACTGCTCGAATTTGCTTCTTTGTCCTTTTTATATATCAGTACCTATGTACTCAGTAGTTTCCTGCTGCTAAGAGTGAAATTAAGACTGAAATTAAGACTGTTTTCATTATTCACTTTATGACCTTGCCTGTAAAACTCATCTTCTGTGGCCAGACTTCAAAAAAAGGATTTAGGTATTGTGACACAGAGAGCTGCAGTATTTAAAGTTAGGGACTGAGCTTCAAGAGTACTATTCATAATGCAGATTTTCTAATGTCTAAGACAATGATATTTTGTGGAATAGCACAAATGAATGGCATTCAGAAAATCCAGCACGTTCAAAGATGCCATACTATATAGCCAACAAAACGTCACAGAGAAAGAGTAACTGCCACTTTTTCAGAGTCTGGGAATTTCTGCATTTTATTTTATATGATCTTATTAATTATCAGCTTCTGAAACCTATTCCAGTATTCAAAACAAAAATCAAATCCACCGGTCTAACCATTGTATTTCCTGAACTAAGAGTCCAAGAAAACATCAAAAAAGGCACAAGATCCTGATCATTCTGCAAGTCAAAAATATATTTTTCTTTTACCTTGTCTCTAAAATATAATTTGTAATAAATGGCTTTTGTTGCTTTATAACCTTATAAAAATTCTTCTGGCTTTCCCTTTTAGCAATTATGAAATCCTGAAACGGGATGTTTGAAAAGCCTAAAAACTTTCAAACTTTTACTAAAATTTTCCCCATAAATTCCATGAAACTTTTTCATACACTGTGACCCAAAATGGTCAAGAGATATAGTAAATTAAGAGGTAATCCAGATTAACACACATACAAACAAACAACAACAAAAAAAACCCCTTACACTCTGTGGTAGGCTCAGGATAATCATGAATAATCTGTTTGCTTTGGTTAAGAATAATCAATATAGCATTTCATATCTAATATGAGAACAGATGTCACCATTAAATATATTTTCCTCCAAAGTAATCATAACATTTTGTGCAGCAGCTGATCCTCTTTGGTACATTATTCTCTTGAAATGCAATTCCACAGAATACCAAAACTGTGAAAGAGGAGTGATCTATGATCTAAAACAGACTTTTAAAAAAAGGCATGTCATTGTGGCCAAAAGATCAGGTGCTAAAATACATGCCACTCTCAGCTCATTAGGAAACACTCCAGACTGGCAGCTGTGCCCTGCCCTTCTCTTTCAAAGTCCCATGTCCTCTGGCAACATGTTGCATATCCATTACGTATTTCGCAAAAGCTGTTTTTCAAATTATGTCTTCAATTTAGGCCCACAGTTGATGCCAAGGATCAGAGTTTGAGTTCATTGAGACAAAAAAGTCTGGATTAAAAAAAAAAAAAGAAAAAAGAGAAGTATTAATGTTCTTAGTACTTAAACTTATGTTCCCATCAGTTATTTCTTATGTGACACCTAGCCTACTGAAAATTTGCTAGAGGATGAGGAGTACTAGGATCATTGTAGTTCAGGCCATAAAATGTATAATCTTACCACATCTGGTAAGATTTACATAATTTGCAATGTTTTCTCTTGCAGTTTGTAAATGACAAGTTGTTATTTAAATAGGACTGTTGTTCAAATTTATATTTTATTTCTAAAGGGATTTAAATTACTTTTAGGCACACAGGAAAAACACTAAGTAAAAAAATATGAATACAAAAGAATGTCTATATCTTATTTGTAAGAAGAGGATTTTCAGCTTACCCATGGTCTGTCTCACCCTGTATTATCTAGGGAAAAAATCATGCTGCTGCTTTTATTGTTGCTTTACATTGACTCTTGTGTCATAAGTGCCTTTTATAGTCTCCCCTGTTTCACAACTGTAAAATAACATATTTCTTCTTCAGCAGAACTTTCTGCATCTGCTTCCATAAGAAACTGTACCTTGGCAAAAATAGGCTTCATTAAGTAAAGGGGGACTGACAATATATTCTTTAAAAAACACATATTAGGGAAAAAAGAATAGCCTTATATTTAAAATGGCCTTATTTCCTTAGGAAGAAACAAAGGATGGGTGGCATATTAAGGATTTAAAAGAAAGACTGTGAAGGCAGTAAGGAAAAATGCTTTTATCAGGAGCTTAGAACCTCATAATGAGTGACAGCTAATGCCACAAACTCTAATTAATGATGCTCTGATGAAAGTAAATGTCCCCTGGAGAGGAAACAAAATACAGCAGTGACAGAATTTGAGAGAGAAAAAGCTAAGGTTAAGATGAAGAAGACGTTATGGTATAAATAAAAGCTTTGTATTTAAGTAGAAACAAAGCTGAAGTTCATTAAACAGCAATGCTCAAGCATCTTGTAATAACTTCTAACGTTTCCTTGATACTTGTCACATTTTGGGGAGACAGAATGTACCTTTGAGGAATGTGAATTTACATGCTTCTATGTGGCAATAATTAGTGAATTTTGGCTTAGTTTGTAAAAAGCTTGTTGGCCATAGGAGGAAAAATGCCTTAAGATTTTTTTGTCCAAGTTATGTTATTGTTCATAGGAAATCGAATTCAGATACGACAGATACATAAAAATATTTGCAGAGATATTTCCTTCTGCTGTGATTAATTGAATTGAGCAGATTTTAGAACCATTGTGCACATTTATGGAGCATTTACTTACATGAATAGTCCCATATGCCATTTTGTCTGGGCTGCTGCAAAGGAATGCCTCAGGTTTTCCACCTCTTCCTCCACATCCCCAGACATGAGCCTTGGCAGCAGATTCCTGCATTTCCTGCCTCATGCTTACCTAGCATTTACTGTAGGCATTTTGCAATCCTGTTCCATCATTTTATAAGATGTAGACCTCCCCTTGAAACATGGCATTTCTCACTGGCATGCCCTATCTACATTGGCAGCATGGGGAAAGTTGATAAATGTGAGGTAATTGACTGGACTCAGATTCAGACCTTTCACGTGTCAGTTTTTTCCTGCTCTTCCTCCAACGTTTAACTGTGCCTTGATAATTTTGTTAGAAGGAAGAAGATGATTAGGGAAGAAACTTGCCTGGTTGCCTTGCATTCACTGCCTTTTACTGAGTCAGGGTTGGGAGAAATTACACTTCCCTAAGATCAAAACAACATGCTCAAGTGGGAGAAGTTTTGTATTAAAAGGTAGAACAGGGAATTTGCTGGAGACTTGCAGGCTTCTGGGAAGAAAAAAGAATATCTTAGTACCAGGGAGAGGATCCTGAGTCACATTCAGAAGTAATGAAGAAAAGACTTTCCCAGGGAGAAAAAGGAGCCCATCTGGAATTTATTACAATACGCAAAGCCATTAAAATTGCTGAAAGAAAAGATGAGCAGTGACAAGGATGCAGCAGTCAGTCTTTTAATATCAAGCCTGTGTCATCCTGCAGGCCTGAGATTCTGTTTTTTAAGAGTTAATATGGTATAGCCTCATAAATTACATAAATTTTCAAGTGGGGATTAAGGCTCTGGCTAATTCATCAGCCTATTTTCTCTCATGTTGACTACACTGATGAATGTAGAAACCAGGGAAATACTGTGTTCAGTTTTGGGCCCCTCACTACAAGAAGGACATGGAGGTGCTTGAGTGCGTCCAGAGAAGGGCAAGGAAACTGGTGAAGGGTCTGGAGCACAAGCCTTATGAGGACCGGCTGAGGGAACCGGGGTCATTTAGCCTAGAGAAGAGGAGGCTGAGGGGAGACCTTATCACGCTCTACAACTACCTGGAAGGAGGTTGTAGTGAGGTGGGTATTGGTCTCTTCTCTCAAGTAACTAGCGATAGTACGAGAGGAAATGGCTTCAAGTTGCGCCAAGAGAGGTTTAGACTGGACATTAGGAGAAATTTCTTTACTGAAAGAGTGGTCAGGCCTTGGAACAGGCTGCCCAGGGAAGTGGTTGAGTCCCCATCCCTGGAAGTATTTAAAAGACGTGTAGATGAGGCCCTTAGGGACATGGTGTAGTGGGCATGGTGGTGTTGGGTTGATGATTGGACTCGATGATCCTAGAGCTCTTTTCCAACCTTAATGATTCCATGATTCTATGATTCTATTATAATGATGCATCCTTTTTTTGTTGTTTTTTGTTTTTTGTTTTTTTGTTTTTTAATATCTAAACAATCAGATAAAGGTGGTTTTGCATGTTTCAGTTAAAAAATAGAAACATTCTGGTGCACGTACCTGGAGCTAATTCATCTAGTTCGTCTGTGGCTTCCTTAACGTGCTATCTCTCCCATTTAGAAATTGTTATTTTCCTGACACTCCTTTAAGCCCAGCTTTGACATCTCATTCAAATGCTTACCATTTCTGCTTTCTCAGGACTGCAGTGAGAAAACATTTACTACCCAAAACTTCTTTAGAAAAAACAACCAGCAATCTTTTTTTCCTGCCATTCTAAGTAGTCTTTTTCTTTGTTTAAAAGCACAGGAAGGCGAAGTGAGTTACTGTTCCCAATATTTTGTTAGTTCAAAGCTGACAAACATGTCCAGGCAGATAACTACATACTTACTCAATCCCTTATGTAATAACTTTTCCCATTTTCATTTTTCCAGCTGTATTTATCTCTTTTGCTATTCAACTGCAAAATAAATGAATCTTTGTAGAATGATAATCCACGAGGAGTTTGGTATGTGAAAATGTGAGAAAAGTGTCACTGAAGTTTAAGAAAAAGCATCTGCAAATGTCAGTGATGTGTAAAGATTTAGATTAAGTCTGTAGAGGTTCATGTCCTTTTTCTGAACTTCATAACAAATGCTGGTTTCTGGTCTTGAACATCGAATACATTTAAGCTAATCTTCAAAATTTAAATTATTACATTCACTAATTTTGCCTTCTTTAAATCTTCTTTCAGAAAAAAAAAAAACAAATAGAATTGAAATGAACTGTTAATTTGTTTTTTGTTTTAATTTCTTTTTAATTTAAATAGCAATTGATGATAGATTGCTGAAGTTTCTGTACTGAGTTGAGAAAAATATAATATAATCTTACAACCACTTACACTGAACCTGTTTTCCCCGTGTTACATCAGCATAATTCCTCAGTTGTGAAACAGGAAGGTTAAATATAGAGCAGAAACAGGGAGGGAACTTTTTTTTTCCTTTAATAGTCTCTGAAACAGCCAGAAGAAATGTCAGTGCTGAGAATGGCTATTCTTTGATGGAAATATGAATTTAATTATGAATTTAATTATTTGACTTGCTCCATAAGAATAAAAATAAGAGCAAAAGCTCATTTAACAAAGCCAAGCAGTCTTTTAACAGTAATGGTCTAGAAATATTTTGAATCACTTCTCCAATTTCGAGAATCATTTGAGTCATGCATAACAACTAAATCTTTTTTTTTTTTTTTTTCCCAAAGAAAGTAGAGACTTTTTTTTCAGCTTTGATCAAAATAGTTATTTCTCTAAGCTGTTTTTCTGGCATGATGAATGGAGTGATACAGAATTTGGTTGTGGGGGAAGGAGAAGTGTGAAAGGCACTTTATCATTCTATTTCCCCATCTTAAGTAACATTTAACTTAAAGCATTAAGGGATCTTTCTGCTCTTTAATTCAGTGGGAGTTTGCCCATTGATTTCATAGAAGAGAAATAAGTCACTAAAGTAGGTGCTTTTGGTGTGTTTCAGTAATGCGTTTTGTCAGTTTTATTATCTCCTGAATCTTGTATTGTCACTTTAAATCTGATTAATCTGTATCATCAGTGACATAAAACTTTGCTATATGAAGCCTGCCATTTTGAATTAATCATCTAAGCTGGTAATTCAGCTGGAACTGCTGCAGGGCCTGAAAGCACATTTTGCGACCGTTGCTTCTCACCTTGGCCACTGCCCTGTATGCAAGCCGCACATCCCAATACTCTGCTCTGCTAAATCAGTTTCTCTTCCTTTAGAAGACATACCATGCCACAAAAAGCCATCCTCTGGGCATCTGCAGGGATATTACTTTATCTCTATTTTGTTCAAGCAGAGATGGAATGGCCATAGTCACCTTGCTTTGTTTTGTATGGACATTTTTACATTTTTTTTGATAGAAATTTACTCCGTCAGAAAATATCCTGCATGGAGTGTCACATAGACACTGCAACCAGATAGAATAAGTGAATTTTAATTTTGAATAAGAATCTGTAATAATAGCTTATAAAAGTTTGACAAATACTGAAGGAAAATGTAACCTGAAATCAAATATCCCAATTTGTATACATGAAAAAGTCCTATCTTTGCTTTTTTCTGTGTATCCTGTGTATTAAAGAAAAAGAGAAAAGTATCTGTTTTTGCAGTTATAGACTGGCAGGATTTGATGATGCAATAGGATAATCTAGGATCATTTACAAGCACAGTCAACTCAAGTGAATACTTCAAAGCTCAAACAAATATCTGTACATTCATACTTTTTAATAGCTCTAAATCCTGGTGTCTTATATTTTTCAACCCTATAAATAGCAGATAGCTAATGCCTACATATTAAACATGTAAAAGCCCCTCAACATAAAATGAAAGCTTATAAATATAATTTTCCGAATTAAGGATCTTTATTCCCTTGAAAAAATACATCTTTCTTGTGGTTTGGTTACTGCTGTCTTGCTGAGAGCATAAGTAAGGGTTAATCCAATCTCAGTTCCCTTTCTTCAGTGATCAGGTGTCAGGAAACATATTCCATTATGGACTATGAAGGGAAAGACTGAGATGGGGAGGTAAGTCTTTAGGTTAGGAAGGAAAGGGCTGGGAAGTAGATGAAAGCAGAGTCTCTGGAGGGGAGACACTAAAGCTCAATTTCACTCCCTCCTGTTCCCACCTCAAATTTATGCACTTAGCTATGCAGTGAAGTTAAGAGTCAGTTCCACAGTGGGTCAAGAGATGTTCCCATCTGCACTGGTTCTTTACCTGAATGTAGTATTTTTAGTTTGTTATTTGAAATGAATGGACACTGCTTCACTAATCTTCAGTTACTGGTTAAATACAAAATTGATACATCCCCACTGGTTAGCAGTATTCACTCGGTGTTCAAGATGATGTTGGACACAAGAGGAATTTAGTCTTGCTGAGAAAGAAACGAAAATATTCCATTAAAGGACTGAAGGCTGACACGTATGCTGCAGAAATAGAACAGGAACTGTGAAGTAAAATAATACATTTGAAACCAGCAGTTATATCAGGAGTAATATGCTCTTTGAATAACCAATTGGTCTTGCATCTTAGGTCCACATTGTGTTCTCTTCTTTCTTTCAGTATCATTTGATTTTATTTAGATATTATTCTTTATGTTGTCCAAAGTCAACAGATAACCATATTTCATTGGTAGTACACAGTGAGGAAGCGAGTCCCTGCTGTAATGCCTGGCAAGAGAAAATGCAAAGGGGAATGAGAAAAGACTATTCCAAGGTAAAGATAAAAAAATAAAGACTTGACTTCCTCATTATTCCGTCTTCTTATCTCTTCACTCCTCCTCCCCCTTAAGCTTTCTATTCTGTTTGGACTTTTTTTGTGAATAAAGAGAAAGTCTAAAGTGAACAAAAATGTACAATTTCAAAGCATTTGTTGACCTAAGTACTTAGAAGTCACCAAGGCTTCTGTGCAATAAATAAATCCTCATTGCTGAGGCACTGCTTAGAGAAAGGTACATTTTATTCAGAAGGCTCACAGTCAGTGAGTTAATAATTGAGGGAGCTTGCTCTTCTGAGAATGTATACACTAGGGGCAAATGCAACTGCAAAAGAAAACTATGTATGTACTATAAACCAAACATGCTGATATAATCTTAACAGAATTGACAAGAATTATCTGCTGCTTTACAGTTGGCTTTCTTTTGCTTTTACCTTAAAAAAATAAATCCTTCTTCAAGAAGAAGCAAAAGAAGAAAAAAAAACCTTAGTACATTTTGCAACGAAATTTAAGAACATAGCTGGTAAAAAAACATTAGCTTTTACGGGTTTCTAATAACCTAAAGTCAGCTCCACAATCCATAAACACATTACACTACCATTTTGAGGTCTTTACTGTTTTTCACGAAGATGTATGCTCATAGGAATTTTACTAAACACTTTTAAAAGTTTAATACCGTGATAGTGATTTAAAAATACTTACAGAAAAAGTATTTTATTTACTGCATTCATATTGTTCAGTAAGGACGGCATGAAGGTCTAGGCATTTTATTGTAACCTGATAGAGATTTCTGATTCCCCATATAAGGGACTGGTATGATCCAATGGCCCTTTACTGACACCTTAATGAATGGCAATGAGAATTACATTTCTGAGAGAGTATTTATTAGTTTTACGTGGTACTGATCTTTTTGTTTACTTTTATTTGTGTTTGATATCTGTGACAACTGAACGTCAGAAATATTGTGAAACAGATTTTATAGTGTATGAAACAGAAGAGAAAACTCATCTCAGGATTACTGACGAGGTAGAGAAAATATGCCACGCCCCCTTGAACTTTCTGAATTGTGCAGTAGACTTTCCCTCCGCAGTCAGCTAAAGTTTATCTTTCTCTTCGGAAGCCTGGATCTCCCACCTGTGATCTCTTGTTACAGCTGCTTTCCCTCCTGCTCCCTTTTGCAGTCATCAGACATCTGTCTATCTGTTATGAGTGCTCCTGCAATGGCACGAGGAGGGTACTCTCATCTGTCCTCACTACACTTTTATAGCTTCCCCTGGAATCAAAATTGGCACTGCTACAATATTAATGAAAGGAGGTGAATAGTTTATTATTGTTTATTACTGTAAGAGAAAGGCTCAGATTTATATTAATCACTTTCTTCCAGGACTTGGAGCATGATGGGAAGGACTGGTGATTTGTGTGGCTCTGAATTGCTCTGTCTCTCTCTCTGACCTTTTTGAATTGAAGTTTTATGGACCTCAGCTGTTCTCCCTCTAAAGTCTTACAGAGATTTATCAGCTTTATGTATTTTCCTCTCTCTTTCGGGATAATTTTAATTGTGTGACCCAGTCACAGCAAATGCTATTGCTAAAACAAAGGCTTTAATAATCTTGGTATTAAGCAGTTTTTGAAAGATAGGAATAAGCATTCCAACCTAAACTCTCTTTTTTTTTTTTTCCCACTTCATTTTAACTTCTACATCGCCATTTTAGTCTGGATTGACTTGAAAACAAGAATTCCATTTTCAAAAAGAACATGATTATGTTAAAAATTTTGGTTTTGCACTACATCAAAATGAAAAAGGCACTTTGAAAAACAATATCAAGAACAGTTAATAGCACAAAGGTTAGAGCACTCAGCTGGCTTACGGAAGACACTGACCTATATCTCTGTTTTGCATGATTTGGAAGAGGGATGTGAGACCAGATGGCTTAGCAGGCCTTTAAAGAGCCTTTCGACTTCTTTAACCTTAATTCCGACATTTATCGACTGAATGTATGCAGCTCCTTTAATCCCAGTTTTGTAGCTTTCTCAAGGTGCTTCTACCCCAGATACTTCTGGCCAGCCTGCCAAGAAAGTAAATCTGGTAGATGGCCTCCTAAAGCAGCACACAGCAACTGCAGTGCCTGTACCTAGCTGCAGGTGCAAACTCCTGCGTTGGCCTTGTTCTTGTTGTGTGATATAACTCGGGGAGTTATGTATATATAGCAGGGGAGCATAACCATACGGATGGCAGCTGTGTCTGATTCAGCGCCATTCTTGCAAAGTCTGGGTGATAGCCTACACAAAATTTACCCAACTGGTGTGAAACAAACCTCGTCTCTGAATCAGGAAGATTTACGTTGACTTTTGGATTACCTCCTATCCTAAGTGAGTATATTGATGAATAAACCACTCTCCATTTCAAGCACTAGTTCTGTCTGGGGCACTTCTACAAAAATGCAAAAGGGAAATGACAGTTCATGCTGAAATCCTGTAAACATTTGTCTTCTGTTACTGAACACTGAGCTATATAAAAAAAAAAATAAGGCTTGAGGCTGTATTTTTTTCATGGTATATTTTTAAATTTGCTTAAAGCCTGGAATACAAGAAGACTGTACCTGTGCTAACATTATTTTTGACAAATATCTTTTGGAAAGAGGCTTTTACATTAAATGTAAAAATTATAAAATTACTTCTTTTTTCTTGATTTGCATTTCTTTGGTTTGAGGTCAAAAAGAAATAATTTATTTACGAACGATATACAAAACCTAAAAAGTATAATTTCATTAGAGAGCAAAAAATTTGTCATCTACAGAATCACATTTGAGTTTATTTGACATAAATGTTCTAAAACAGCTATGCTCTGAGATGTCTAACCTCTGAATCATCGTAGACCAAGCAAATCAATAATACTCTGTGGTAGTCATTGTTCAAGGAAAGAACACTGTGATGGAAAGCCCTTCACTTAGACAGTCATGTACTGTAGGTGTACACCAGTGAGTAATAATGCTTTCCAAGGAAGTCACCATGAAAAAAGAAATCATTTCTCTCTCCTCAATTCTACTGGGAGTGAGACAAAAAAGGGGGAGAGAGAAGGAGAAAGAAAGATGAAAAATCAAACTTTCACCTTCAAAAGTGACTTTAAAATGTTCTTGTTTACATTTTAATATCTGTGATCAAATCTTCAAAATTATTTTCAGTTATAGATAAATACTTTTGGTAGAATTCAACACCTAATGAACATTATTGGCAAAATTAATATATAACTTTATTATTTCTGAAATAATTTTTCCCATTGAAAGCATTCAACAATTTTATATTAACTAACATATATTTACAAACCTTTGTATCACTCACAGAAAGTATCTATATTTACATATTAATTTCACTGCATAATAAAATAAAGATTCTGTATATGAATATAACATAATGATATTATATTACAATGAAATAAAATACACGAAACCAAGATACTGCATACTGAAATTACCTTCTAGCTCCTGGGGTCTTTTATAATTTTAATGAAGCCCTTCCTTGTACAGCTTTAATTTTTAAACCTGCAAAAGACAGAAAAATAAATTGCACGATGTTTTAATTCATGTTTACATAACTCAATTTCCAACTTAAATGGTAAGTCAGTTAAGAACTTGTAAAAACAGCAACCCTTTGTAAGTTCCCCTATCATTTGTGGAATCATAATACTCAAATGCAACATGATCTTTACTTTTAGAATCATTGTGTTTTTTCTGTGACATTTTGTTGAAGTAAAGCACATGGAACTGCTTGAGAAATTCATATGGCACACAAATTCATTTCTTGGTCCTGAACTTTAAAAAATATTTGAAAAGACCCTAAATATTTGTGAATATATTGGTACAAATAGTGCACACAGTACCAGGCTATTGAGCTGAAGGAAAAACTACTCCTTTTTAGAACAGTACTTTGCATTTTTTTAGGGTCAACAATTTTTTGGTGCTTTGGCTTCATAAAACATCATCGCTGAAACATAAAACATAATTTTTTATGTTTAAGCTGAAACTTCACAAGCAAAGAAACAAAAAAGATTCTTGTAGTTGTTAATAAAAACTGCTGACTAGACCCTGGAAAATTGTTCCCTGTAACTGTTCTTGAGGAAATAGCTAAATCTTATCTATTAACACTATTCCTCACACAGAACTTAAAAAAGACACTTGTCTGGCCTTGCAGAGAATTTCATAGTGGGGAAGTAAATGATAATTTTGCTCAGCTTGGCATGACTGTCAGTCTTCAATGGCAAATTAACTGCTGCATGAATAAGCAAAAAAATACATGGAATATGCAACAAGTGAGAATTTAATTTTTTGCAGTTATTCTTTTATGTGAGTCACAGTTTCCTGAAAATAGGTTATGTAGTAGCTGTAGTAGCTGTTCAGTGAAGCCCCCAAATGAAAAAAAAAACCACGTTAATCCTTCTGATTTTAAAAGCATGGGATGCAAATCATTTCATATAACTTTGTATCTCTAAGATTTTAGATCTCTGTATTCAGTTTAGTCAACATAGCTCCCTTTAGAGGCAACAGAGCTATGCTGATTTCCAATGATCTAATTATCTTTGACCAATTTTGGTATTCAAGGTAACTATAGGATTGACATATGGATTTGTACATAAAATAGGATGGCCTACAACTTGTGTAAACACCAAACACGTAACAGTTTGGAGTCTTAGCCTGAGTCACTCCATCACTTCCACTTTAGTGAAGAGAGAAGAACAGTTAACGTCTGTGTCTCCAGGGGGTGGTTCATTTGACGTGTCCTGTAGTATGTGACTAAGATGAGATGAGTTGTCCTCAGGAAGTGTCCAGTTGTCTCTGTAAAAGGACTATAAGATAATTAGGTTGGATTTTGATATCTAACTTTAAAGTTATGTTAAATCGATATCACTTACTGATTCTATAGTTACTTGCGTAAGAAAGGAGTGGTGCAAGGAGAGTAAAGTCTTGTGGATCCTTCTGAATGTAGCTTTGTCAACAATTAATGTGATACACAGATACATATTTATTTAGGAAAGCAAACAGATGGCTTGAAAACCCTCATAAGATCCAGTCTGAACTAAACTGTGCAGGAAATCAGCTACAACCTTTGCTTCTTGATACACACCAGCTAAGCATTGTGGCTTATATTTTTTTCTATTTTTCTATGGGCACTTTGTCTGATGAGACTAACAGACTTTACTATATTTCCTGTGCTCTGAATAAACATAATTCTATTAATTTCACAAATAAATTTGATTCTATGATATTTACAACTTCACAAAATCGTCTGTACAATAATTTTTCCTTCAAAGTTTTACCTCAGTTTTTTTTTAAATTCTGTAACACGCCTTCTATTAACGGCCCTTTATCCACCAATCTCACCACTATTCCTCCATTTTATTCCACTCTCATGAGAGAGCGTCAATTTTGTTCATAAGCAGCCCATATAGGTCTGTGTTTTGGATTTGTGATTAAACAGCATTGATAACAGACCAGTGTTTTAGCTAATGCTGAACAGAGCACAACACCAAGGCCTTCTCTGTTTCTCACTCTACCCCCCAGCAAGTAGACTGGTCGTGAGTAAGTTGCTGGGAGGGGACACAGCTGGGACAGCTGACCCCAATTGACCAAAGGTATATTCCATACCATATGACATCATGCTCAGCAACAAAAACTTGGGAGGGGTGGGGGGAGCAGGAGCCTTTCCAAGTTAGCCTTTGCTCAGAGACTGACCAGGCATTGGTCTGCTCGTGGGAGGTAGTGAGTGACTGTTTTTGCATTTCTTGGTTTTTTTATTTTTCCCTTTTTTCCTCCCCTTCACTTGTTAAACTGAATTTATCTTGACCTATGAGGTGTTTCTCACTTTTGTTCTTCCAATTCTCTCCAGCATCCTCCTGGGTACGGTGGGGGAGGGGTGTGACTGAGCGAGCAGTTGGTGGGTGCTTAATTGCTGGCTAGGGTCAACTTGCCACAGCATTTCTAGATACTAAAAAAAAACATCAGGAAACTTAAACACCAACTGAAAGAAAATTGCATCTCTCACTCTACCTATATACACACACACTGTTTTCCACTGTTAATAATTGCCCTGAAGAAAGCTATTCAAAAGTTTATCAACTTTTATCAACTGCAAATAAACAAAGTACCAAATCTTCACATAAAGTTTATAGATAGGAAGAGTTGCCTTGTTAATTTTAGTGTCCTAGTTTCAGCACTGCATAAAAGTCTACTTCAAAACATTCAGCTTCAGAGCTTGTATCTTTCACTTTATTCAGCAGCAATTTAACCAATTTAGAGATAATAGCAATAAGAAAATAGTATTCTGCCTTTTTACTGGTTGCTATCCACTCCTCAAAAGTTATACTAGAAAAAAATCTAACTGGCTTCTCAAAGTGAATCTCATTACTTCACTGTTTCAAGGCATTATCTCCTTCTTTCAATAATTACATTAAATATACATTACAAGAAGCTGTCCTACATAATTTTTGACTAAAATGTGATAGCATGTGATACTCAGTAATATTATGATTATAAGAAATTAGTATGGGCCATTGACTGTAAACCCAATTCATAAAATTGATCTCTACTGTGCATTTTTTTTCTGTGTGCATTTGTATAAAAGTATAGCTGAATCATATCTGATAACATGTATACACTTGCGACAGGACCCTAAGTCTGCCTCAGGTTTGAGGTGTATCTGTCTAGATTTTATCCTCTAATGAACTACCCTACAAATTCTGAAAAGTTTTAAACACGGAATGTTATGGAGGGGGGTGAATAAAAACTATGAAATTTTTTCCTCTTTAGAAAGAGAAAACTGCATGTGACCAGGAAACATAAAATAGAAGTAATAATAATAATCATCATCATCTAGTGGAATTTAACAGCTAAAAATTTTAATTTACAGTTACAGTTGTTAATTTACTACTATAACTACAATTGAAAAATTTAACATTAAAATTTATTTTTCAATACAATTAAACATTAATATAACTTCAGTTTGGTTTTGTTTTAGTTCTGGATGGGTCATATGTTTAACTATCATTACACCTCTAAGGGGGAAGGTTTTGTTGATTTATAATTAAATTAAAGTGAGCTTTTTACTGTAGGAATATGTTCAAGCATGCTGTAACTGAAAAGTCTCAAGCATCTCTTGTTTTCAGGTGGAATGAGCTGAGGTGTGTTGAAGATGAGCACTCTGGCTTGGCTTCAATAATTTCCTTTTTTTGAAGTTACCACTATTTCAGTGAAGTCAGATTCTCTGTGTTACTCTTTAGCTTGTTACCATTCTTATCGGAGATCTCTGCCATGTGGTCTCAGCAAGTTTCTAAGATCTGGTTTATCTGGTTTCTCTAGTTGCTAAAGCCTCTTTGAGTTCCTTCTATGCATTAACCCAGAACAATTTAGAAATATGCAAATCCATATGACCTTGGGTAAAACCTTTAGAGATGGCGACTGTATATACTCTTATATCAGCTGCTGTTTCATTCTAAATCTGAGGTAAGAAAGTGAACTTCCACAGAAGATTGAGAATATTGTGCAGTTTAAGAAGAGATGACATAAATTCCTTTATGTTTTGCTTCTCTCCAGCAATAGCCACAGCACCTCTTGAAGATAAAGATGCAAAGGGACAGAAATTTATGCTTTTAGATTGAGGGACAATCAGTGCCTAAATATCTACTTATAAAGCAGGCTAAAACAAGACTAGTTCAGCAATTAAGATTGAAAATTCAACAGTTATCTAATTATCAGCTGAAATTCTTTGCCCATTGAATACACAGAAAGCCTTGAGAAAACTCAGTATTTGTGCTAGTAAAACTCTAATGTCTTCAATTTTAGCAAAAGCAACTCTAAACTCTAAATAAATCTCAAATTTTTAACAGCTGGAGCAGAGAAATAATAGGATTAGCATTAAAGCCTTTATAGCCAACGTGTTGAGCAATTTTATACTTCATTTCACTTATTACTATACCTCCTACTATTTTCTTTACTCATTTGCCCTAAAAAGTTCCATAGCTGAGGCACAGAAAAGACCAGGTTTGTATATCAGAAAATATTGTCTTCTCTCTATCACAGAGTACCCCTGTATATATTCTCTACTATCACCAGTTCACTGAGAAGATTTGAGAGGCCAAAGTCATTGTTTTGGTCGTACGTATATTTGGTTTGTTGCATGTGTATTTGTTTCCTGCAGTATGAGTAAAACCCATTAACTGCATTTGAGAATGAAGTCATCAGATCTTTGAAAACCCTTGCAATGCACTTCTCAGCAGTGGAGGGTCCTGCAAATACATCAGATATAGCACTCTATGTTCAATTAACAGATCAAACACTACCTAAAATAGCAACTCTCAAGAGACAATCAGAGCAGTTAGCATTGCTCATTGAGTCAACAGAACTTTTATCCAGAAGGGTAATTCTTCCATGTGCAGATGACGATAGTAAGAGCCCCTATAGGGAGTGAAAAAGCTGCCAGAAACCTCAGCAAATATGAAGAACACTCTTTTGACATCCGTTCATAAAGATAACCATTTTACACAGATAGAAAATTGTACTGCAGACCCGCATAATTTCTTTCACAGAAGAAAGAACTACATGTCATAGTTTTTATATATATGCTACTTAATGCACAACTTAGAAAGTGTTCAGACAACGCAATGATAAGACAGATTATAAGAAATTCCTGTTTCTAGGAAAAGAAAATGTCATGAATACTTTCTTGAACAATTCTAAATTATTAGAAAATATCTTATTCTCTGCGCTTATACAATAAAATTTGACCATCTGTTTTGCACCAGGAGGTGCTGGGGCTTTATGATACCAGGAAGAGAGACACTCAGACTTTGTAAATATTAAATCATTTAAAATACTATTTATTAGAGCTAACACTATAAAGAAAGAGAGAATAATACAGACAATCATACATCTCTCTAGATGGTGAGAACCCTGGATGTGCAGCATTGAACAGGTCTCCAATCCACAGGCAGCATACCATGAAGACCCCATCTGTGGAAAGAGTTACCCCATTTTGGTTATTCGAGCTATAACAGGATTTTCTTCTAAGAAAACAACTCTATTCATCATTTCTACTATCAGACAGAAAGGATGTTTTCATGAGAACTACTTCTGCTCTTTTAGGTAAAGGCAAGACCACACAGGTGGCGTAATTGCCAGTACCAAGTGGGAGTTGCCTGCAGCTCCTCCGTTATAATGAGATGGCTAAATTCATTCTGCAGACAAGGGACATGTTCAGCAGAGCAAAGTCCTGAAGGCCAGGCTGTATATCCAGCACAGCACAGCAAAGGACGGCACAGGCCTGGACCAGCTAGTTGTTATGTGGATCACTAACTCTTTGATGTACAACAGTCTTCCAGTGAGGATCACTGCAACATCTCCCTTGGACACAAGGTTTATCTCCACCTAATGAAAGAAATTCTGGGTGATTTTTGTTTTACTTTGTCTTGGAGAAAATGACATTTTTGAGAAGAGTGTTTTCTACTCAGCCTACAATATCTCCAAATCTCATGATTTGATAGAGTGTGTTAAAATAAAAGGCACAGGATTTATCTCATCTAGCTCTACTAATTGAAAAGCTAAAAGATCTGTCTTACCTTCCCTTTAGGGACAATAAAAAGCTGGGACAAGGAGTTATTTATCCTGAGTTTTTATTGACCTTCAAATTAAAAATTCTGATTTTTCCAGGAGGAGACTGGAGCAATGTTGGATCCACAGCACAATGGGCAGTGAACTAGGAGCAGAATAACTGCAATACCATGTGTACCCAATAAGGATATGTACTTTTATGGCACAGAAACTGGTACATTACTTGACATATAAGCAAGCTAATATTACTCTTAAAACCACACAATTAAAATGACTGAGACTATGGAAATGAATTTGTTCTTATTTAAACATTATGATAGTATAGCTAAAATAAACAGTCTTTAAAGCCTTTATTTGGAAAACAATAAATAAATAAAAGCTTTATTTAAAAATTTGTTTTGGTTTACACAATTATAGAAAGAAGTCACTAATAACTGTTTGATGGTTGGGACTGTCTGTTTAACTTATGCTTAAACCACATTGTTCTATAGTTGTTTATTAAATTTCACAATTCCTCAGACATAGTTTGAAAAGATTCTGTTATTTTAAAATATTCAGCTTTACAAAATTATTTGAGAGATAGATTACAGGTTGGTGATATAGCTCATCGACTCTGCAACTAACTTGATTTACAGCAGCTAAGAATATGACCAAGTAGAAACCTTCTCACTCTGTGACATTAATATTAAGATGTTTATCTTTTTTTTATCAGTAAATAAAAAAGTACACGTTAATCACTTCTCTTCCATACAGAAAGAGCCGCTATTGGACTGTAATCATACCAGTTAAAAAGCAAGATATACTTTACTAAATTAATTTTATAGCAAAGTGTACCTTGGTTATCACTAGAGTGCATTTCCTGAAAAAAAACCCAAAACTGCATTGCTCTTCTTTTATTTAATCATTCAACTAAGTCTTTAATTAACTTTTAATTTGGGTTCCACTTCCTTTCCAAATGGACTGTCTTTTTTAAAAAATTAAAGCTGGCCTCCTGCGCAAAGTAGTAATAACTTTCTTATGCCTATTTGGCTATTGCTTAACTTGATACAATTTTTTTAATAGCAGCTGTTACATAACAATTTAAGTCAACAAGGTTAAGATGGCCAAGCTTCAGCAGTATACAAAGATTGGTGTCTGAGAAGCATAAGAATCACACCACAGTCCTAGGAAGGAGACGTCCGAAAGACGTTCACAGGATAGAGATGAGAAACGCACATGAAAATCTTATTCAGGACTGTCCTGGTTTCGGCTGGGATAGGGTTAAATTTCTTCCTACTGCTGTGTTTTGGATTTAGTATGAGGAGAATGTTGATAACACACTGATGTTTTCAGTTGTTGCTAAGTGCCCTCCTAGTCCAAGGACAGCTCCCATGCCTACTGACTGAGCTAGGTACACAAGATGGGAGGGAACATAATCAGGACAGCCAGCCCAGCTGGCTAATGGGGTATTCCATACCATGTGACGTCATGCTCAGTATATGAAGGGTAGGCGTGATCCAGGAAGTACCGATCGCTACTTGGTTATCGGTCAGCGCGGGTGGTGAGCAATTGCATTGTGCATCACTCATTTTGTATACTCTATCATTATTACTATTATTTTCCCTTTTCTGATCTATTAAACTGTCTTTATCTCAACCCATGAGTTTTTCTCACTCTTATCCTTCCGATTCTCTCCCCGTCCTGCTAGGGGGTGGGGGGAGTGAGTGAGTGGCTGCATGGGGTTTAGCTGCCTGCCAGGTTAAACCACGGCAAGGACAAAAGGTAATACACATTATATATGGGGTTAAGAATTTATGTCTAATTAATGTTTCGGCAATCTAACCAAAATAATAAGAAATCATTACAAACTGTTACAATTCCAATGACAGTAAAACTCAGTCAGTAAAAGTCAAAATTAGGAGAGAGAACAATGACTCAATAAAAACAATTAACATATATTACTTTCCTACTATGCATCCTTTTCTTCTGATGTTATGCTTACCCTTCTACTGTCCCACTGGGTACTAAGGTCAAGAGCATCAGTCTGTCTTAGTAAGAAGTGGGGGCTTACAACAACCCATCAGTGTCCTGAGGTTTTTGCCAGAAGTAGTATGTTGTTAATGGTGGGGGGTTCTTCTGCTTTGGTCTTTGATTTTTCTCTTCTCTACTTTTTCTCTGAAGTTGGTTTTACCTGGCTCACACAGATGCACTCCTGCATTGATCAGCTTTTGATTATTGTGATTTGTTTACACAAACTGGAACCTCTTGTGTCATCCTGTATCCACACTCTTCCACACCACATTTAAATCTGGTGTCACCAGCAGTTCCCCTTGTGCAGAACGACTATCTGTTACAGCTATATAAATCTGAAACAAATCTAGGCAATAGCTACCTGATTGTTAGATAATTGCTATCGCAGGGAAAGCAAGCTAACATCAGCTCAGGACAAGGCAAGTGCAAGCGAGTCCTGAGAGACAGCACTACCAGGTCAATTCAAAGCCTGAGGCTTTTTACAAGTAATGACAAAACATCATATTTCCTGGGCTAAAGAAAGGCTACCCTTCGGCAATCCTGCTGTGCTGTGTACTGATCCGTGCATGAAATTGGATTCCAGGGTAACCAGAAAATTTGGCCTCATTGACCTTTGTTGCCCTTATCTCCTTCTACAGCTAAGAGAGCTACCAGCCTTTGGGGTAGCACAATCCATTTACATGATCTAATCCTTCACAGAAATTTATGAGCATCTGTAAAAGCTTTTGTAATATTTTAAAATAAATAAGATATATCATGTAAAAATAACAGTTATTCAAATACTACATGTGCAGAGGTTCTCAAATAACAGGGCAACATTTGTCACTTACAATCTTTAGTACTATGAACACAAAGCATGTCAAAATGAATAATTTATTTTAAGTTAAACATCAGTCAGAAAAAACATGAAACAATATTGTCAGTGTTTGTTTATGAACTGCAAAAGAAGACGTTTCAGACTGTCTGAAGTAATATATGATTCATTGGACAAACAGAATGATATAAAACTATTCAGGAGTCTTTGCTTTTCTGCTTTGTCAGAAGACAATTTACTGAAAAAAGGGGGTTACATGTTTTGAAGATATATGCAGGTTTAATGAAATTCTAATGCAAATGTTAGATTCATTTCGGTTTTGTATCATTGTGATACCCAAAATATTTCATTTTGATACCATATAAAATATTTTCTTTAGCAAAATTTGGTTATCATTGAATAATTTAATTATTTATCGTCTTACTCTACTTTCCAGTTTTCTGAAATTAAAATTTACAAATACCTATGTAGAGGTTATATAATTTTCTGGCTGGGCGTAGGTATAAATACTTTTTAAACCTCTGGCCATAGCTGTACAAACCAACCTTTCACAAATGGAAAACACCAAATGTTTAACTGATCATGGACGTTCACTTTATTTTTTCCTTTTAAACTGACTTTCTGTATGAAAAGCTTAATTCTTTTGCAGTCACTTTCAGAAGAACTGAACTTTCTATGACCAAATATCCCAGACAGCTCCTGACAATACACATACAAGTATTTCTCAAATGTTTTTCAGTCATTTAGAACTACTGTTTCTGAGAGTAATTGGCAAAAGTCAGCAATTACCAGCCACTTTGTACTTTATTTCAATCATGGTGCTATATTGGCTGAGAATTTATTGCTTCAGAAATACAATAAATTTGGTCTCAGTTTTCCCTGAATAGTATCACTGTAAAACCAAAAACTCCAATTAAGAAATAATGACTAATGTTCAGGGAATCTGGATAAACGTATAATCCATTACAAATATATTTGAGATTGCTTTCCTTAAGAATTCACAATTAATCAACTGGCTTCTGACCTCCTCTTTTTTACAGACATCTCCAAGGATTTAACTATTAACGTATGTAAAGGGATTTCGTTGGCAATAACCTATATTATGCTAAAGTAAATTATTCAAGAAAAAATACTCACTTAGAAATAATCTGTTAACAATTGGAATAGCTATGCTCTCAAGATGGGAAAAAAAAAAAAAAGAAAAAAGATTGAAACAGAGGTTCTGAAAAGTTGATTCAGAAATCTCATTGTTTCAGTAAGATACTTATAGCTAAAATACTTTTTTCATTTCATATTTCAAAAAACCTGAATAATTCTCTTTTTTTTAATCTTTGTAAAATATCTTATTTTGAAATTTTTCTGTTTTGAATAGTATCATCGCTTACTTACCTTCTGAGTTAACAGGGAAAGTGCAAGAATCAATCTATTCATCATTCATATATTAGTCAAAACCAGCAAAAATAGTCATAGGTGAACCAGGCACATAAGCTCTATATTCTCCAAATATCCTGTGAATATATTTCATTTAAGTCTCATATTCTTTTCATGCCTTCTTCTGACAGCTTTAGTAACAGTCTTCTCTCATACACTTTAAAATATCTGATATGGAAATAAAGTTGTGCTATACTTAAACTATTGTAATGGTGAAGTGGTATTAAAACTGTAGCCATCCCGTAGTACAAATAATACAAATTACCTTTTCATCCAGCCTCTATAGTTTTTAAGTTGATTTACTTCTGTCTTTGAACATTTTACCTCTAATAGCTCCAATATTCAACTGAATTTATTAATATCTGTGGAAGCAATTGTCAGCATCAACATAACTGTCACCATTTGCTATGCAAATCACTAGATTATTGAACAAAAAATTTTAATTAATCTTAATTTTAAAAGGTATATGCAAAATTCTTCTAGAAATAAAGCTATGCATTGTGTTTTGTAAGCTATGTAAAAAATAATTACAAAGCAGCCTTCATTCCTGCTGAGAAAATACCTGTGTCTGCGTGTATGCACACGTATGCACATGTATCACCTTCTAATACATAAACTACTTTTCTGCAAAATGAATAGAGAGATGGTTTGAAACCAGGACTGATGATATGTGTGCATTCTGATGCCATATTCCTTTTAGAAGTAGAGGTGGAATGTGTTATTCAAAACAGTCTTATCAGTTTTGCAAAGATGTTTTTACAAAGATGTTTCTACAAAACATCTATTTAAGCAGATTAGCTATTTGGAATCAATTTTCCAATGGAGAGAATTATCATCATGTTCAGCATTTAAGTTACAATTTTACTTAAAGGATTATCATTGCGTATTAAGTGTTCATGTCTTTAAAGTAGAAACTAGACAGACTGGTTTAGAAATCCCTGAAGACTTCAGTATGCATTTTTCAGTATTTAAAAATAAATTTAATTAATAGGAATGACCTCAAAATGCAGTTGACATACTTTGTGTCATACTTGTTTCTAGAAATGTCTTATAACAATTTGAATATCAAAGAAGTATGACATATTTCTTTGACAATATAACGATGAAATATTTTATTTCTTAAACCACTTCAGTGATATTTACCAAATGACATTTGAAGGATACAGGATATGTTCTCTCTGAGACTACTGTGAAGGAGGATGCTACCTCTATTCTTTCCCTCCCCTTCAGGGGTAATTTTGTCTGTCATATTACCTCTGCCTTCCCTTGTACCTTTGGCTGGAAAGATAATCCCTGCTATGTGGATCACAAGTGAAATCTCCATGGATTTCATAAGGTATTTTTATTGCAAGAACGATTCTTATATGTGAAAGACTTTCAAACCCCAGTTTCTTTTTAAAATGTAGCTCTCACGTTGATGTAAATATTAGCTTAGTAAATGAATAAAATTAATAAATGTCACAAAGCAAGTCCAGAAGAAATGAACATAAATGAGGTAAGTGTTGTAAGCGCTACGATCACTGTGCAACATTCACAATAGGAATAAAAATCAATGTCATAATTTTCAGAACACAGAAGTAAGTTGTTTCAAGGATTTTTTTTATTAGTGGATGGTGTGTGTAAAGGGGCTTACAGTTTGTTTTTATTTTCTCAAAAAATATATATCTCAAAGCAGGAGTGTCAAATACATTTTCATGTTATGGCAAGTCTTCACACAGTTCCTTATTATTTTCCTCTCAGTATTATATTATCTTCCTGATTTGTATGTTCCTTAAAGAGCATTTTTTAATGTTTTTAAAGTTGTGTGTTATAATTTGCATTTAGAACAAAACCTCAGATTCTTTTAAATAAATAATAATTGTCAATTAGACTGTAACAGTTTTTTGAAAACCAATTCTCCAATGCATATATCACCTCATTAATCTACAATTTTCAGCAACTTTTATTATTTGGTTTGATATATCATCTCTAGAAAAAGCTAGTGTTTATCCAACATTTAATTGAATGTTTTTGTTGACATGAATTAAATTTCAGGATTTCATATTTAACGGTAAGATACTGTCTGTGTAGAAAGTCTTGTTCAGACAGCAAAGGAAGTGTCACACCTGCAGGCCTTGGTATTCATCAGGAAAAGTAACCACTTCAATATATCCTGCAAAGGAAACATGTCTGGGTGCAAGCAACCCAGGCGATTTCTAAAGAATGTAAAAGACAATTTTTTGATTTACGTGACTTACATGATCAACAAACCAACAAACCACATGTGTAGCACTAAATCTACTGCTCCCAAAGCTGGCCAGAGTTGTGTAGGTTAATGGCAGACTTGGCTGTGGTGGATGCTGGAGAATTGGAGATGGTGGAGTTTAAGATCCTGAGAGAAGTGAGCAATAGCAGAGTAGCAGAATTAGAACATGCTTCAAGAGAGCAGATTTTGGCTTTTTAAGGGATCTGCTTGACAATATTCCATGGGAAACCGCCCTGAAGGGCAAAGAGGCCCAGGAGAGCTGGTTGATCTTCAGGAACAACATCCTCAGAGCGCAAAAGCAATCCGTTCCTTGCAGAAGGTCAGGCAAGTACAGTAGAAGGCCAGCAAGGTCTGGACAGTGATTGCCTGACTGAGCTCAAATGCAAAAATGAAGCATACAGAAGTGGAAGCAGGGATGTTAGGAATAAGGAGGCATTGCCCAAGTGTGTGGGTGTGGAGTTAGGAAAACCAAAACTCGGGTGGAGCTGAAATTAGCAAGGAATGCAAAGGGCAAAAACTAGGGTTTCTCTAAGTACATTGCCAATGAAAAAAAGGTTAAGAAAAACCTGAACCTGCTGTTCAATGGGGTAGGGGACCCAGTAACAAAGAACATGGGGAAGGATGGTGTACTTAGAGCTTTTTTTTGCCCTGGTTTCAATGAGGTCCATGGGGCCAGAGGAGATACGTATGAAAGTGGTGAGTGTTAGGACCCTGCAGGCACCACCAGCCCTGACTGTCCCTGCCCAGGCCCCCTGAGTCTCCCCCTACTCTGCGAATGACCCAGAAACCCATTTCAGCCCCCCTTGGGCTACCAGTCCCTGCTCCAGCAACATTGCAGCAGGGCCAGTCCCCAGCTCCCCCACAGCCCTGCCCTGCCTGTTGCCCACATCCCTGCCCCTGTCCCCAAGGAGGTGCCTGATGCTCCAATCTATATTCTACATAACCTCCGCCTCTTTAAAGATATCTCTCATTTGCTAGTGGTGGTTTAAACACTACATTGTTTTATTCTATATACCCATTTCCCCTGTCTATTCGGTCATGTAGAATCATTACAGTGATAAAACTAAAACTTTGATTCTTTACAGATTCATACATATACTTAACTGTGATTAGTTCTATTGACTTCACTGGCTGACTTCAAAGTGGAACTATCCACTTTTGGTAAAGTTAACCATGTGTATCTCCATGATGCCTTGAACTCTACAGTCGTCTTCTATTTTATTTTTTTCATACTTGAATGACATTTGAAACTACTAAAATGAATACAAATTTAGGTTATTTATATATTTGAAATACACATATATTTGAAAACAATTGCAAAACACTACTCTGTTGCCTCTTCATGAGGCACTAAAACCAACAAAGTTGCATAGCAGTAAATGGTACCCCTATTCCGTGAATGCAAAAGAAAAAAAAAATAATAGTGATTTTTCAGGTACCAGGTTGTGTTTGCTCATCCAGTATTTTTATGTGTAAAAAAATTACAAGAGACACAGAATTGGCTAAGGATATACACCACAAAATCTTCCAGATAAAGATCAAACAGCACCATTAAATCATCAATCCTGGCCTTTTTTCAATACAAAACTCTAAACTTTGCCCAGTTACACTTCTTCTGAGCTCAATAACTTTTATTTGAGTAGACAATAACTTGTGTTTGGCTGAAGCATATCTCTCAGAAAGGCAACCATTCTTTATTTAAAGGTTTCTATAGACAGAGAAATCTACTTCATCCCTTGGTAGCTTGCTTCAGTGATTAATTGCCCTAAAGATGTGCCTAAATTCTAATTGGATTTTATCTGGTTTCAGGTTTCAGGCATAGGTCCTTGATAGGCCTTTTTCTGCCAGATTGAAGCCCTTTAGCAATGGGTATTTTGCCCCTGTGTAAGTACTTATGACAGTAATCAAATCACTCAATCTCTTTCACCAACCAAACAGACTATGCTCTAAATCTTCCAGCATAAGCCATTTTGTTCATCTATTGGATATGTCTTTTTTCTGTACATTCTACAATTTTTCATTTTTTAAAAATTTGGACCATGAAAGTTGTATATTGGTCTCACTGAGCTGAGTAGAGGTAGTATCATCCCTTTTTCTCTTACTACTTTCCTGTTTATGCCTTTCAGTATTCTTTTCTGCCAATGTTGCAGTAAGTATTCATGACAAATTGCAGTAATCTTTAAACCTTTTTCAGAATCATTGCTTTCCAAATTTGTCTGTTTATTCCTATTGAATATATTTATTTGAATTTGAACACTTTATTTGAGTGTGATCCTTTACTTTGAAATTACCAAGAGATCCAGACTTTTTTCTGGTTCAACTGTTTCTCCCTATTTTTTATTATTACTATTATTACTTTTATTATCACTATTTATGATTCATCAGTCTTTGTTTTATCCATTGTTAGAATTGGTTGACTCGATTAATTACTATGAGATGTCCAATACTGTTTTTTCCACAACTGTTTTGGAAAAAGCATCATTAAACAATGATTTCTCACCACTGGCTACTGTTCCAGATTTGTCACTTGGTCATTTTTTAATCTACTGATCTTGTATCATTCCAGAATTTTCCTGAAGTATTTCATATTCATAATTTAAAAACAACTGACACAAATTTAAATCAGAGGAAGCTGAGAATTTTTACGTGCCCTTCATTTATACCACAAGAAACAACAGTTTTCTCTCTTTCTTCTATGGGTTCTTGTTGTTGTTGTTGCTGTTGTTGTTGGTTCTATTTTACTCAGAATAAATAACCAAAAAGACAAAGCAAGGAAGAGAAGAAAAGCATAAAAAAATAAAACTGAAAAGTATTTTTTTATGTGTTGCAAAGTGCAGAACAGTGTGGTCTATTGTTTAGAGCTATTATAAAGAGAGAGCATTTTCTTCATTATTGACTGACTGATTTGTTACCTGATGGGCAAAATGACTTAACTTTTTTTTTAACCAATTTCT
Source organism: Calonectris borealis (assembly GCF_964195595.1). Lineage (NCBI taxonomy): Eukaryota > Metazoa > Chordata > Aves > Procellariiformes > Procellariidae > Calonectris > Calonectris borealis. Next base: position 169,145,846 of record NC_134312.1, read on the forward strand.
CCAAATTAAAATGCAAAGTGTTACACTCTTTCCTAATCGTTCTTTATTGATGCAGTCAATAAGTATTCCACACAAATATATTTCCATGACAAAAACTATTCATATGTCAAATTGTCATTTGATACTTTCACAATAGTAATGGAGTTTATTTTATTTACAAATGGTGAATTTCTTGAGTGTTTTACTGCAGATTCACTTCAAATCTCCCTCAAAAAATCATCATTCTTATATCTCTGAAAACTTTTTGTTACTTTTTGATCACAGAAGTGTCAGTACCTTGACAATATGTATCATGACGTCACATTCCACTTTTACAAGGGTAGAAATGAAAAGTATGTGTAGACAGTTCCAAAACTGATTCTGGAACACATGAGCATTCCAAATTTAACAGAAGTTAAAAGCTGTAGATAAACAATCCGTGGAGATAATGTTAGGACTAGCATTAGCAAACAAATGTCTTCACATTCACAACTTCTTAAAATTGACAGATTGGGCTTAGCTCCAATGTACACCTACAAAATTCTCAGATTCATCCCAAATATGAAATTTGACTGTTAAAGCTTCTTCTCAGCTACAGGGGAAAAAGCAGTTTAAAACCTGATGCCATTTTAAAGAAGCTAAACAATTGGCATACAAGATGGCTTCTCATTGATCTGTATGCTTAATAAACCTAAATGTTAGGAAGACTAATGTACCATACTGATGTTTTAGAAATTTCATTAATGTATTTGAAAGACTGTCATAACTCACTCACCTCTGCTGAGTTTATGAACCATGGGCTTTCTCCAGTTCATAAAATCAACTTGCTTAACACAATACAGTGACTGATAGCATCAGAGATGACACTTCATGAAGCAAGGTGACTCTTTTTTTCCTTCTTTTTTTTTTACAAGTTTTGTAGGACGATGCAGGGATAATGAAAAGACAACTGGATAAGAATCTGACAAAATATTATTCTGACTTAGGGACAAGTTAATTACAAATATCTTATTTCTGTTTCTCTTTGTAAATGTTGAATGTAAACTGGGACATGATGCTAGCTTCTGAAATATTAAGAAATTAATTTTGGTTTTCCACTTTTTTAAATGTAGTACACCTGGTATGAAAAATCACCACTGTAAATAGTAATGTGCCTTTCTGTCAGCTGTGTTTATCTCTATACTGAACCTTCATCTAAAAATTTTGAAATGAGAAACATTTACAATTTTCCCTTACATGGAATAAAAACAGCGAGCATACCTACACATTTGTACACATTTTGTCATTTTAAGCACCAAATCCATTAATTTCTAAACATTCTTCTCACCTTTTTCTAGTTATCTACAATGCAGATATCATCTGAGATAGTCACCCAAGTCTCCCTTTATCCATGGATCAGAACAAGCACCTACAATGTGTGATTTCTGAAGAAATATTTATTTTAGTTACTGCAAAAGAAACTTAAAAGGAACAGTCCAGATGTGGATGTTTAATGCTATAATTACATAAAGTTAGACCTAGTTAATCTCATTGCTAGTCCCCAGATCAGAATCTACATTTTGAGCCATCACCTACAAGGTATGGTAAAAGATATCGCAGACCTGGTTCAAAACAGTCAACTCTAAATAGAAAGCAACCTATTGAAGTAAAAGTAACTTTGAGTTTTGGTTGCTCTTAGCTGGATTCACATAGCTCAATGCTGTGTGAATAGCCCTTTTGGGGTTGACATTTTTTCTAAGTTCCACTTCAGACAATTCCCTTATGAATGTGGACCCAATATAAAGTTCTTTCTGGCATGGAGGAATTACCTCTCAGCTTCAAAAAGACACCTATGCACAATCACAATTCATAGACAAGAGCAAGCCTCTGTGGTCAGTCTCATTTTCTCTTTGGAAAATGGACCATATCATCCCTTTCTTTTAAAACTCAGTGCAAAGCAACCAATACTTCCATGTGTGTGCAATTATAAAACTAGCAATTAGAGCACTTGCTTGGGATGTGATACACTCAGCTTGAAAATAGTTTAAAAACCACATCATCCATCTTGAAAACAATACATAACAAAGCAGACTACAAGCAGTCTTTTGTGTGCACTTATGAAGAAATAACCAGTGGATACTGACTGATGGTGAAATTATATCCGAACAAAAGAAAAAAATTTTTACTGTGAGGGTGCTGAAGTATTTGGACAGGTCGGCTGGAGAGGCCAACTCTCTCTCTCAAGAGATCCCTTCCAGTCTAAACAATTCTCTGATTTTGTGAATACATGTCACAGAATAATAGATTTGTTGATGTAAGAAGTGACCTCTAGAGATCATCTAGTCCAGCCCCCCTGCTCACATCAGGGTCAACTAGAGCAGGTTGCTCAGGGCCACATCCAGTCAAGTTTTTAATTTCTCCAAGGATGGAGACCACAAAACCTCTCTGACCAACCTGTCCGAATACTTGACCACCTTCACAGTCAAATGTGGAGGTTTTGTATTTAAATAGAATTTTCTGTGTTTTAATTTGTACTCATTGCCTCTTGTCCTGTCACTGGATGACACCCAGAAGTGTCTTACTCTGCCTTCTTTACTCCTTCCCATCAGGTATTTATACACATTGATAGGTTCCCCCTGAGCCTTCTCTTCTCTAGGCTGGACAGTCCCATCTCTCTCAGCCTTTCCTGATACGACAGATGTTCCAAGTCCTTAACCATCGTCATAACCTTTCACATGGCCCTTCACTGGACTTACTCCAGTATTTCCATCTCTCTCTTGTACTGGAACCCCAGACCTGGGCACAGCACTCCAAAAGTGGCCTCACCAGGGCTGAGTAGAGAGGAAGGATTACATCCCTTGACTGGCTGGCTATATTCTTCCTAATACAGCCCAGGTGGCTGTATTCTTTGCTGCAAGTGTATATTGCTGACTCATGGTCAACTTGGTGTCCACCAGGCCCCCTCAGGTCCTCTTCTGCCAAGCTACTTTCCAGCCAGTTTTCCCACAATGTGTAATGCTCCATGGAGCACATGTGCCCCCACATCCATGTGGCTTATTAGCCACTCCTCCTAGTTTTATATAACCTGCAAACTTACTGAGCGTCTGCACCCTGTGCAGTCATCCAGGTCATTAATGAAAATGTTTAATAGTATTGTCCCTAGTATCAACCTCTGACACACACTGTTGGTGACTGACGTCCAGCTGGACTTTGTATCAGGCATCACAATCCTTTGAGCCCAACGTTTCAGCCAGTTTTTAGTCCACCTCACTGTCCAGGTATTTAGTCTCAACTTCATCAGTTTGTCTATGAGAATGTTATAACAGACAGTGATAAAAACCTTACTTGGTACAACAGCTTAAAAAAAAAGTCATCAGACTATGAGTTTATATGGGTACAAGGTAAAACAAGCATTTCAAAACACACTTCTGGATTTTAGCACTGCCCACTTTTAGTTCCAATTCAGATGCTTAAGTTCAGATTTACCTTGTGAATCTATGCAAAATAAATAGGTTTGATATCCGAACTATATGTCATTTTTAAGTGAATATTGTATTATTTCTATATTCTGACTCTTCCATCCATTTGAAGATCCCCTATGAAAATCTCTTCTCTTCCATTACTCTTTTATAACATATTACCTGAATGACTATTTTTTTTTTCAGTTATGCAGTTACCTAACTTAGCTCTGTAAAAATGATCACTTTCTTTGAAAGATTATTTAAGAGTAGTATGTTATTTTAGAAGTGTGCTTATACGCTATTCTATTCTTAAGTATAGTTGGTCTTGTAGTGTGTTCTTCACCACTTGACAAAAAGCAAGAAGAAAACCACCTTAATTCAATTGTGATTCCCGAGACAGAATTTTATTTAGGTGCTTTTTATATTGTTTTTATAATTACATTCTCTCAGCTTATTCTCCCATTCTTCTCCCTGTTAAACATGTTCCTGTATTTTCACTGTTGCTTCTAATCAAGGCATCTATATTTGTGCTATTTTGGGTAAGCCTGCATGTATAGTTACAATTTCAGTTGTAAGATAAATTTAACTCTCCATTCTTTTCTCTAAGATTAAAAGTAGAAAAGAATTTACTAACATCTGGTAAAAAATCTAGACCCAGCTTGCCAAAGGAAGTGCTATGCCTCCTCTGCAGATGCCATATCATTTCAGATACTAACACCTTTATCAGACCCAAGCTTTCACAATTTGCAAGAATATTTTAGTTTGTTGAGAGCTACATGTCTACAAAGAAACTGTGATTATCCTGTATAAGTTGTGGACTGAGTTCATATTGCATTCTTTTTTTACTTGGGTTTAGTTATGAATGTCAAATAAGCATGATTCTGTAGTTTCCATCCTATTTTCCAAGTTATTAATTCTGAATTAGTCTGCTAATAGTGATTAATAATCTCTGAATCTATAAAATACTTGCATGTCACAAAAAATGTATATTATACTTAAGGAAATCAGGTTCTATGAAAATACTAGGATACACAACAGGTGAATGAGGCTTTCATTTTTATTATTTTGCAAATTTTTGATTTGAAAAAATCCCGTATATTAGAGTTTTTCCTCCTAGATATTTCTTACCTTTAATACATGTAACTTTTACTTTTCGAAAGTGTTTTCTATTAGTCTAAAATGAACTAGGTTTTTCATTACTCAAACTTGCAGAAAATCTCATTCTCTTGGAGGGGTAATTGCATCTTCATGTAAGGATTTATCTAGCTATAACTATAAAGAAGAACAAAGCCTTCATGAAAATCTATAGTCTTGGATAAATTTTGTGTTACTTTTGGTAGAGCTGAACCTGGCCCATTGAATAGTGCTATGTATTAACATTGTAACAGCTGAGTTTTCCTGTATTTTCTGCATCTGATGGGTATTAAGATTTCCCTTTTGCACAAAGAGCTGCAGGTATAAGGAACGTCTGGAATTGTTAGCACTGCAAGGAGGACTTGGCAGCATCTTTGGTATAGAGGCTAATGCTTCAAGTAACCCAATTGCCTAGAGAAAACTCAGACATATTACCCAAGGAATGTGGAAACCAAAGATCAGCAATTTTAAGCTATCACCTGAACTAAGGCTTTTATGTAATGCAGAGAGAATTTGGAAGCACTTTAAGCAGAGAATTTTTCAATATCTATATTACTAAATGAGTGCTAACCAATAGAAAAAGGCAGGTAGGCACACATTGCGTATTACTATGGTAACAGACACCCTAAAACCAGTATAATAGGAATAGATTTAGAGTCATTGAAGAATACAAGAGCAAAATACAATGAACAGTATACGAGTAATACTATTGTATACAGTGGCCACAGCAAATTCTTTATTCTGCCTGGACAGAGCATGTAGCTTCATCATGTAATTTAAGGTTTGCAGCTGCTGAATTACTACTTCTACACCAAAGATTTTGGAAAGATTTGGAATGATTTGGAAAATTCAAAAATGAAGGGATAATAATAGTTAGAAAGTTAAGACCCGTTATTACAGTATTGGGTAGCATAAAAGCTACCTGAAATGTGCTTGCAAAAAAAAGATAAAATACTTACAAAACTATAGTAAAATTTTATACAAGTTCATGGACAATTTGATTGATAATGTAAAAAAAAAAATGAAAGATGAAAAATTGATACAGTTTTGGGCTTACATAACTGAATACAAAGATTGGAAAATATCTGTGATGTTGCGGGCCCATAGTGTTATTTTATAATTTTGTGGGTCACATAAGGTAGTCTATGAATTTTAAAAAGAGATTATGTATAGTAGCATTTTAAACAAGAGTCATAATAAGAAATGTCCATAGCATGGACAAGATCTTTCTGAAACAAAGGACACAAAGGAAAATACAGCCTTTCATCTTAGTATAATGCCAAGGCAGAAACTGAATGGAACTGTCAGACTATTGTGCAGTTGATGAAACTTACAATGCCAATATAATAATTTTTATTAAGGTAATATCAAAATATCAAAAAAAACCCAAACACTTTTAATTTTTTTTGTAATTCCTTCCCTCTTTCTGTCTCTCTTCTCTTCAAAATCCCAACAAAGTTAAGCAAAAAGAATCATATTTACATCTAAATTCATAACTTTAATTATGAGTTTGCACTGTGAAGGGATTCTAATTTTCAAATTATTACACCCATGTTCTAAAATTACGTTCTTATGTACACACACACACACACATGCACAAAATTTCTCAGATCTGCAATAAAAACAGGAAAAGAAAAGCTGATATGTAATGGGTGTTCAGAAAGAACTGGGTGACTGACCTCTTTTTTTTTTTTTTTTATTTTATGGGAATAATCAATAAATAATATAAAACATAGATTATTTCTAATTTCTTAAATTTTCTGTTCTAGGAATCTTCTACTAGGAGCCATGAGAACCGTTCATCTCTTGACAGTTTAAAAATAGATCTTGTATCTTTACACACAAGTTTAAATGAAATGGAGTTAATGACCTAAGAGGCCTTCTCTTCTACTACAAATTAAAAATTCATATTGTTTTTCTTTGCTTTCTGGAAAATATATCATTCTGAAAACATTGTTTTCAGTATTCTTCCACTTCCATCTTCATTTAAAAACAAAACAATACTTAACTAAGCAGATGGTATTCTATTTGTAAAGTAGTGCATAGGTGATATGTTGTCTGCATGAAAAACTGCACTGCACTACATCTTCTAATATGGGGTTGACAAACAGTTAAGATTAAAAGACATTGGGGTTTTCTAATGCAAGCTGCCTAGACACTTTCTATGTTGTATCAATATAATATACCCACGGGACACATTCGACTGTTTGGGTGCAGAATTATTTTTTTTAAATCACAGATTTAAGGTGAACTTAATCCCATCTAATTTTAGATTTCTATAGTATAAATGTTTAGATATGAGGTAGCTAACCTGGTCAGTGAGTTAGTCAATGAAAAGCTGTAGGAAACCTTGAGTGATTCCTCCTATTTTAAAGAAGACATCTAAAATTTGTCAGAGGCCCATTCTTACTACGCTGGCCGTTTCCCTTCAATGACTAAAAGGAAACATAGGCTATCCTTCAAATGTGTGCATCTACAGTAAAGATACCTGTGAATGAGACAAACCTCTCCTCAAGTGACTGTTGTTAACTACGTGAAATGAAATGAAAGGTGATATTCCCACTAGCTTGCTGAATGTTTGTTTGGGTTTTTTTTTGTAAGCTTGTATTAACTAATGAGCTGTTCCAGAACTCCTCTATTAGTTACTGACTTTCCTCAGACATCTCTTTGTTTGTGTCGCAAATGAGTGGTTTGAGACCTCAAATACTGTCAAAGGTATTAGTAAAAATTTATTTTAATAGAAATTTATAAAAGCACGACTTAACAGAATTCCATAGCAAGGTTCACTCTATTACTCATTACTTGGATTAAGTATACACAGGGAAAATTGTGTCAGAATTGTGTTGGAATGATTTGTGAAAATTGAGGACAAAATGCTAAAGGAGTCCCTCTCCTTGAGTCATGAGGTTCAGAGAAGACCCAGATGAATCCAACCTTAGTCTCAGACTTGGACAACGGTTTATGTCTAAGGGATTAGATGTGTCCAGGAGAAATCTAAAATACATTCATAATTTTAAGCTGGATCATAAGATTTTAGCAGCACTTAATCATTGCAGTGACTTAATTACAGATTATGCTTGCTATTGGTTATCTAAATCAATTCACATACACGTGCCCAAAGCTAAATAAAGACATCTGTTAAAAATTCCCCTCAAGTTTTGTGAAATATTCACTTTAAATATCTTGGCATTTCTCAACAGGCGAAGGGTTGAGCTCCGAGGAGTATTTCAGCCCAGGTCCTAATGTTCCGCCAAGTATTGCAAACTTGCAAGACTGCGAACTCTGAGAGGCATCCCACTCAGAGGGACATACTGGGCACAGCCCGCTGTGGTCCAGGGGACCTCAAAGGGTCTCACTTAGGACCACCATTTATAGGTTCGCAAGATGATTGGCTTTAGTCATCCATAAATTTCCACTCTGGCCACTATCTGGGGTGATCCGGGATGGTATGGTATCGTTCCACTTGAGCTACGATCCAGGTAGGGAATGCTTCAGGGCTGTCAGGGATGACAAATTATCCCCCGCTTTCATTCCCTACCTTGATCAGGTAGCCGGTGCGGCTCCCCACCTTAGCCATGCAAGAGTGCCTGGTACGGTCAAGGGACGCTCAACCACCCAACTCGTTACACAATGGCTAAGGCCTAAAGGCAATTCCTGAGATTGTAGAGTGGCCCAGGGAAAGGGAGCAAATGCACCACCACAATTTGGTAGTTTTTGACCTTCGACATTTTGTGTATTTCTACATTTTTAAATAAATGGGACTGCAGACACTGTGTAGCAAATGTAAGTCTCCTACCAATGAACTTGTTAGATACCCTTTTAAGGCTCTTTAAAGCTTGTTATGGACTGACAGGAGTGCCCTAACAGCAGATTGAAATTTTGGACTTAGAGAAATAAAAGGCTGGGCCAAGCAGCATGTAGTATTTAAAAAAAAAAAAAAAAAAAAAAAAAAAGTAGCAAAATTTGAAAAGAAAATCCTTGTTTTGCAGAATAGAAGAATAGAAGAAACTTAAGAAAGCCTACTTGCTCTGTGCATTTATACTTATTGCGTGAAATATAAAGGTGTCCTGTAAACAAATGCAATGAAACTCAGAGGCACAAAACACACCTGCTTTTCTCCCAATAAGGCTATGAAAAATAGGCTCTAAAGGCAGTCACTAGAGGGAGCCATGTTCATATGCAGTTTATTACGTGCCCTTGTAAAGCTTTCTGAAATAAACCAGCTGATGAACAAAAGAGATTTTCTTCATTTGCTACAGAATCCTTACACAAGAAGAGGATGTAATATGGAAAACACCAGACTCTTTCCTAACTGAATATGCTAGCCAAGTGAAGGATCACGCTAATAACAACAGTGAAGGTGCTGCTGCAACATTAGGTTTTCTCTATTCTGTGATTTTTATGTACTACATCCACCAAGGGGTTTAAGCACTTAAAATTAACCTCCTATGTGTTTTAGTGTGCAGATCCAAAATCACAAGGAGGGGAGAAACCTGTTGTACTGTTGCTTAACCTGTCAGTAACTTAGCAGTTGCTTTTAAGTTCAGCTTCAAAGTTTCTGAGTACTTGCATATTAACAACTGCCCAAATCTGAGTGTTATAGGGATTACCTTCTCAGTAATTAGTGACTGGTGTTTTTCTGACAATATAACTAGAGGACCTGTAGGTGTTCTCACAGCTGAAATATTTAAAACACAGAAAGATTGACTTCCTAGTGAAATGCAGTTGCAGCCATTTTCTTTGGAAACACAGCTGGAGCCCTTTCATGGGGATAATGGAGGTGAGTTCTTCACAGTGAGAGGAACATTGAAATAGGGGTTTGAGATCTCACACAATGGATAAAGAAGGGGGAAGGGAACGCGGTAGGTATAGTACATATAATAAATACCATTTTTGCATAATCCCTTCTTCATTTTGACACAGAGAAATAAGCCACTGTTCATAAGCTATTACTGTATGAAAGCAATAAGCCCACTACTAAAAACCACCATCGTGCCACTATACTGTGAGGCATACTCTAAGAATTACAGCTTTCAGATGTTATAAGCATACTGAAATATGAATTAGATGCTGAGTTGCTCTTTAACACTAAGAATAAGGAAATTTTGGGTAAAAAAACTGATGCAATTATAAGATCTGGTGGTGGTTGTCAGTAATATATGTGTATGTGGAAATTACAATGGAATTTAGGAGTCAGCAGAATAAGTGACTTACAAGCAAAAGTTTTCAGAATCACAACTTTGTTCCTCGGGAATTACAGTGAAGATGTATTTTAACCACATACACATATACACATACAGGTATATTTATCTGTGGGAACAATTTCATAGTTGTTTTTCTGTTCAGATCTGTGGAAATCAGTCTTTCTTATGTTAAAGCAGTATGGGAATAATTTAGAAAACATCAGTAAAAAGGAATAGTCTCATGAGAATAAATAAAATTAAGTTTTAGGAAAAGAGGTTGTAGCTTAATACCGTAAGTTAAAAGAAAAGTTAAAACTATATATATGTAAACTATATATCACAATTTATTTCTACTTTTCTTCCAGTATTTTTCTTCATCATCTACATCACTGTAGATGTCAAATTATGTAACTTCACCAAATAAACCTCAAATTTTGTCAAAAGGATCAACCTACCGTATTTTTTTTCAGATTCTGGAGAATAAAGTTCTGTTTGGTTTTGTGGTTTGTTTTTAGCAGTTATCTTGTTTTGACTGTATCTTTTTAAAAGTGTTATGCTAGTATTTCTATGTCATAAACATGAACCTATTCACAGTTCAAAAATAAGGCACTTGTAATACAATTTTTGAGTGCTTTTCATATGCTGTTCCTCTTTTGGGAGAGAGCTTACGGATCTAAACAAGTCACTTTCTGAAGATTTTCTCTGCAAGTGAGGGAACAAGAAACATGTTTCTTTTGTAATGAAAAAAGGGTTTTATGTGTTCAGTGTGGATGTAAGCATTGAGGCTTCAAGGAAAGCAGCAAATTTTCTGTGGCTCGTTATGCCATTATAGGAGTGGACATTGTATCTCTAGTTCAGAAAACACAAATGTAATTAGCTGTATGAGGTGACTAGTTCAGAGATAAAATATCAAGTTCAAGTTAATGAATTTCTTGTATAAACTGGCTACTTTTTTTTTTTTTTTTAATATGGGCTGCAATTGATGAAAGCTTTCTCAAATTAGAATGTAACCTCTTGCAGGAAATAATCTGCCTGTGTATTTTCCAGACTCCATAACTGGAGATTCATTCTTACTAAGAACCTTGCAGTAACCTTACATAAAAGTTATTTGCCCACTCTCTAATAAAGTTGTGCATTAAATTTTCATTTTAATAAAGCTACTGTTGACATTTGAAAGGTACAACAATCTTGCTATCTGTGATGCAAATGTAAGGCATATGACTAATAAAACCATATTTTTTTCAGACTAGGCTGGACTGGAGTGTTTTGATTATAGACACATTTTATCTTAGACTCATGTATCATAACTGCAGAATCTTTCAATTTTGAATTCTGGGACTGGAGCAGATGGCAGAGATGTATTTAAAATAATGGTACTTGACATATAATTTCTACAAATAGCTACACAGCTACAAGTGCTATTTGTAATTTTTATCTCTTGGGAAGAAACTAGAAATTCTTTGTTACTTCATCATAATTGTTCTCGAAATTTATCACAAATGGATAAATTTTTGAAATTTTTGCCTTAAGATAAAAATGCAGATATGAAGACAGATGTTCTTTCACATGTTTACTGGATTCCCAAATGTCTTCATTGCCTAGTCATAGAATCAATTCCTGAGGCATATTGTGCACACATATATAGAAATATACTGATAGAAAAAATGATGAAAGACATATTTTCTCCAGTTTTGTAAAACAGTCATCAAAATTTCCTGTCACTATGCAGGGGACTACTGGAAAAAATAAGTTGTTTTTCTACCCAAGAAAGACTATATATATGATAAAATGTATCACATATCTGACTTAGGAGTGAGTTTGTGTGTTAAAAATATTTCCCTTCAGCTCATTGATGCAATGATTTAGATACTGAAATGTCAGCTATACAGGGGAGAGAGCTGTATAGTATACTAAAAATGGTGTTTTGGTTTTATGCCACTGGTGGGTGCTCTTTGGGAGAACAGTTAGCTATTGACTCAGGCAGAAGTAAAAATGAAAAACAATTTTAGATCTCCTAGCAGAGCTTATGGTAATATAAAAAAAAAACCCAGTGCTTGAGACTCTTAAGCCAATTTCCATATGTTGTTTTCTGTTCCAGTATTGGTCATGTTTTCATTCGAGGCTGATGCAAACAAAACAAAAACCTTAGAAAGTCAGGTGCAACTAATATAAAAAATCTTGCTGAAAACAAGCGAGAATGAACAGACTGTGTGATTTAAATGTTCTTTTAAATTTTTGGCAGCTTGAGATTTACTTTATATCCCATTTGTTCCTTATTCTTTTAGTTATAGCAAGCAGGTAATGCTTCCTTTGCTGTGAAAAATACTGTTGTTGCCAACTTTGTCAGCTAAGCTTCATTTTTACAGTTCTCGTATCATCAGTTTGTCAACATAAAAGCTAAAATATTCTGAACTCAATCAAGCTTTCTCAGGCTTGTCTCTGGAGGTGGCATTAAAGGGTTTGGATAGCCTTATCTGTTCAATACTAAGCATGTTTGTAGCTCCTGCTAAGTGCTCTCTAGTGATTTCTTTCAAAACTTTTAACAGATTGCAATATGTCTGTCTGATCGTATACATACTCCTTACCACATCATTCTAGAGATTTTTTTTTATAAGGGCCTCCTAATACTGCTACCCTCTCAGCAAGTTCCATATAGACCAATAACAGCAGTGTAACAGGGAAAAAAGCAGACATTTGGTACCATGCTTTTTTTGGTACCGTTACCACTGGATTTTTTAGGAGATATAGGCAAGTTATGAAATGGACTGCCTCCAGCAAAAAAGCAACAAGTGCATCATGCAAGAAAACTCTTTCAGATTCAGAAAGTTAGACAAATTTGCTTTAATAAAGAAATATGGTGTAGAACAAGACTCAGATTTGAACAACATCACTTACCTTGCACAACTTTGAAGAATACAATTTAATATTTTATGCGATTTGCATTGGGAAGGTTATTTGTATTAGGAAATACTATTTCTATTGTTGGGTGCATATTGAATTATTTCAGTGAAGTGGAACAGCTCTGACTGTGCTACAAAAAAAAAAAAAAAAGAAAAAAAAATTACTTTTAAATGCAGATTCCAGCTACAATACATGTGTTTTAGTTCTGCAGACTATGTGCTTTCCTTTAGGATTTTAAATTAGTGCACCGAGAGATTTGAGGTTAAACTTCTTGCAATAACTATTCCATTTTATGTTTTTTAAAGTAAATTATAAGCTTTTGCCAATGCCATGGTTGTATTTTTTGTGATTACACTGGCTACACTCTCATAGACACTTAAATTAGAACTCTTTATCATCTATTTCTTCAGCAAAATCATACCCTCACATTCTGATATATCACTTTTGGAATCAAAAAGGAAGGAAAAACTGACATTCTACCTTTAGCACTATCTTTTCCTACTAATTTAAATTTATAATGGTGCCTTTTGCATGGAACAGGGAATTTTATTTTCAGTTGAGGTTATAATTTTTTACACAGACGACACAGCAATATAAGAGTTGCCATGTTGGAATAGGGCTATAGCTACTTTTAGCTCATACAATGCCTCTGGTTGTGGCCTATGTTCTATCTATTAAGGAAAATGAAAATGTCTGTAGTAAAGAAGACATAGAGAAATGTGTGTTTCTGACATTAGCTTTTTGTGAGGTTAAAACCTTGGATGGAAATTTACACTTAAGTTAATATAACTATAGAACTTTGTTAGTGGGCAACAATTAAAGAATACAGCATAGAATACTGCATCTGAGCATTGCCCATGGGAAGGGCAAATTACTGCTTTTGATCAATATGGTGTTATTTGACAGTACTGAAAAGCAGCTCTGTGAGCAGTCTTTCTTTGGAAGGAAGGAAACTAGTTATGGGGAGAAAAGTTATTTTATTTACATAGGCAAAAAAGTACAATGTTTCTGTGCCCAACTACAGAATTAGTTGTTTTGTTGTGTATTTTTTTTTTTTCCCCCAGGCATTATCAAATGCAAAAATGCATAAACAATATAAGGAGTAGAGACTCTGTCTGCCTTCCCACTCACTGACTAGAGGAACAAGAAGCACTTTGTCCTTAGCTGAGTCCTTATTAAGTCATACACAGTAGAATTTATTTTCCCATTTATTTTTCTACTTAAACATACAAGGACTATGACAGGAGATTGATGCAGATGTTAGCTTAGAGATAACTGTAGAGATAAAACTGTTCTATGCAATGAAAACTATGAACACTGACTTAAGTTCTTGAACATGCTTATCCCACACACAATTCCTCCAAGAAACCAAATGCACAGGCCCATCAAACATTTTATGACTCAAACTGTTATTCAAGCAATCCTATGGAAATAGTTGGAAGAGATTATGCTTAGATCAATTGAGCCAAATTTCTGATGTTGAGATGGGGAGAAAATAACTGAACTAGAACAAGGACTAAAGACAGCTGTAAAAAAAAAAAAAAAACAAACCCAAACCAAACACAAAACCAAAATGAAACCCAAATGTATTTCTTGAACACGCTCTGAAAAAAACCCAAAAAACCCCAAATATCCCCCCTGATTTGTGATAGAACTGTTGTTAAATACAGAATTGGAAGGGACCTTAAGATATCATCTAGTCTATCTTTTGCTGAAGGCAGAATCAAGTAGGTTTAAGTAAATTTTTTCTTGCAAATATTTTTCTATCCATTTCTTGAAATATTTCTATTGCTACCTTTATAACATCCAAAACTATAAAAAATTTTGTTTAGTGATTTAATCATGTGTCTCATTAAAAATTTTGTCTTTTTTCCTCAACTACTATCTACACTAACAGTTCTGTGCCTCAGTTCAATTACTTATTTTTCTGTTCTGAGTGAACGGGAAAGCTTACCCCTTTGTGGCAATCTTTTTTCTCATCAAGTTTTTTGTCCTGTCTATGCCTCAGTTTTCTTTTTTCTAGACAAACCCATATATTCTAAGCTTTTCCTCTTTCAAATACAATCAAGTATAATAAATCATGGGCCTCACAGTGTCACACTGAACTCCCTGGCCTTTAGCTGTTGTGAAAGCTATTTCAGAGACAACAGTCGCTGTCTTTCACTGAATGCTGACCCATTGGCACATCTTGCCTTTACACTCACCGCATAAAAGGAGTAAGGATAATTTCCTCTTTACTGTACAAATGCTGCCTAGCAAAACTTATCACATAATAATAATCTTTTCATCTTTATTAAGTCAAAATGTTATGTGATGTAGAGTCTGACCCATATTGCTCAGTTAGAGGAGAACTTACAAAATAGTGCTATAAGCACTTTTTTCCCATAAAGCTGACTTTACCATAGGTAGAAAAATGACTTGTTCCTGGAGCTAAGTATTAATAAAATCTAAGGAGAGTTCAATACAAACACAGATCAATTATTCATCTTGTCCATGTATGTGCAACTACAAATTCTGCATCTCCATTCATTTTTCTGGCTTAAATGACTCCAAAACATATCTTGGTTTCTGCATTAGAACAGTAGTGAACATTCTTTTTGAATCCCTAGTAAGACAGATCAGTCATCACAACACTTTTATTTTTACTTTTAGACCTAGAGAAATTAATTACAAAACTCCTGGAATTAAGGACAAGATTCCTGAACAATACATGCTATGGACTGTATTGAAAGATAATCTCCACAATAAAAACCTTAGAGATCTTTCTTTTTCAGACCCTCATGGATGAGAATGAGGAACACTTGTATGGGCAAGAACATTGAGAACATGGAAGAGAAAACTAGAAGAAATTCTTTATGAGGAAAATTTGGCACAACAAATAATTGACAATTTATGTCTCAGCTAGTATCTTAACTGACGACCATTAATTGAGATACTCACCTATGAATAGGATCACCCAGTTCAGTTATGGTCCTATTTTATAATTCAGGTTTCACATAAAAGCAGGAACCTCTCTGTGGAGCAAGAATAGAATTATTGTGTAACCAAGCTGCTACAAATATAGGAAAAGCTACAAATAGAGCTACAAATATAGAGAAACATGAAGCTGATTACCCATCTTTATTGGCTGAATAAGTGGTGTCCTGGTTTCGGCTGGGATAGGGTTAAATTTCTTCCTAGTGCTGTGTTTTGCATTTAGTACGAGGAGAATGTTGATAACACACTGATGTTTTCAGTTGTTGCTAAGTGCCCTCCTAGTCCAAGGACAGCTCCCGTGCCTACTGACTGAGCTAGGTACACAAGATGGGAGGGAACCTAATCAGGACAGCCAGCCCAGCTGGCTAATGGGGTATTCCATACCATGTGACGTCATGCTCAGTATAAGAAGGGTAGGCGTGATCCAGGAAGTGCCGATCGCTACTTGGTTATCGGTCAGCGCGGGTGGTGAGCAATTGCATTGTGCATCACTCATTTTGTATATTTTATCATTATCATTATTATTTTCCCTTTTTTTCCCTGTTCTATTAAACTGTCTTTATCTCAACCCATGAGTTTTTCTCACTCTTACCCTTCCGATTCTCTCCCCGTCCCGCTGGGGGCGGGGGGAGTGAGTGAGCGGCTGCGTGGTATTTGGCTTCCTGCCAGGTTAAACCACGACAATCCTTTCTATGTTACTTTCAGGGAGTTACTGCAAATATGAAGAAAATATGAGAAGAATTTTATTTATCCTCACTAGTGTAAAAGCATTAAATATTTTTCTCCTGTAACACAGCTTGAGATGAGGGGATCCATAGAATGAAGGCACCTGTCTGTACTAACATATTGTTAGTTAATTCATTAACATTGAATGATGTTAAGGCATGGCCCTGACTTTGGAACATAGCTCTCTCTGCTGTTCAGTTGTTATAATGCAATTTCCAAGCAGTGTCAAGACTCTGAGCACACCCTCTCCCCATTCCAGGGGTTCGGCTGCACTGATGTGGTGCAGCTGAGTCATCTGGGATCAGGCTACTGAGAAAGAGAGGGGTGAGAAAGGTCTTTCCTCTCTGCTTGGGAACTCAAACGCTCCTACCCAGTCTACCTGATCTGCACACCAGCGTGCTACGCAAGGTCACCCGCCTTGTTGACACCAGCCTTAACTTCCCAGCTTGAACTTGGGCCTGCCTCGTCACTGTGGACTTGCCTGGCTATTGCTAGGCTCCCGGCTGGCACCTGTTACCATCCCCATCCTGGACCTGCTCTACTGTTTGGGTACCATGGGGACTGTGCTCCTCAGTGAGTTGTTGCCATGCCAGCCTCCCTCAACCTTGGCTTCTGGCTCTCTGCCCTGCCCAACCTCACTGGTCCCTGACACAGGGTTTGGGAGTTAACATGAGTCAGATAACACTAAAAATATGGCACGTGCGTTAGACCATCTTAATATGGAGTCTAAGGAATGTAATAATATGGATGAAGCCAGTCACCACCAGTGTTAAATTTATCAGTGTACATATATGCAGGGAGTCCTAAAGAGGTCTGATGATTTCCATCCTACGCTATTTGAAAGCTGGGACATGCAAGGGTCTGAGCATGTTGTCAGGGCACACAGATTTGGCTCAGAAGGGACATTTAATTGCTGTGGGTTGTCACAGGGCTTTCCCAGGGGACACGGATCCAGGGCAGGGAGAACGAACTGGAAAAGGGACATGGCAGGGGACACTTGGTGCTGGAATTGAGGTGGTGGTGTCAGGTTGCCCATGATGAGTTCACGAGGCCAGGTGGGAACACTGGGGTTGGGCAAGGAGTCAGCACTGGAGGGGGGAGGCACTCAGAGGCCAGTACCAGGCTAGTCCCTCTGGAAGTTTTAGAGGGGCAAGGCTCTAAAGAACTGTGGGTCAGGCTCCATGGTGCTCCATGCTCAAGGCTGGACATGGCAGGAACTGACTGTCAGGGCGCATTGTGGCCTGGAGGTGCCCTGGTACCGGGAAGAGCAAGGAGGAGCAGGGGTTCCAGTGGAACAGGCAGGGCAGAGCCTGGCAACCAGGGCCCATCCCATCGGCCCAGCCAGCAGCAGGGCAGACGGGGTCAATGGGACAGCTCCAGGCATCAGGCATCTCCCTGAGGATGGGGACAGGCTGAGGCTGTGCTGGGACGTGGGCCCACAGGTGGGCCTGGCTTGATGGAGCCTGTGGCCGGGCAGGGCAGGGCTGTGGGAGCTGGAGACCGGCCCTGCTGTGTCATTGCTGGGGCAGGGACTGATGGCCCCGGAGGGCTGACATGGGGTCCTTGGCTGTGGGCAGGGTAGAGGGAGCCCTGGAAGGGCTGGATAGGGACAGCCAGGTCCCAGGACTCTGTCACATATATGTAACATCTACACTGCTATTAATTTGTGTAATATATGCTAGGTAATTCTCTAACAGACCATTTTTTTATTCTTTCTCTATTTTTTCTTTTTGCTAGACAGCCCAGTTTTCAGAGTAACTTTGTATGTGGATTTCTAAATTCTGTATTTATGGCAGTGATGCATTGTTTATTTCTTTTTGAGCTGTAGTCCTGAGCACACAAGTCTCAAAAAATTTTTCTTAGCACTAGTACACACTGCAAAATGCTGAGCCCCTGTTGGAAAAAAAATGAGCAGAAATTCATCAGGAAGTAAGCGGACGCTGTGGTAAGAGGAATGTCATCATAACAGAGAAAAATAGGAATAGACAGCTGACACTGCAGATTAATTCATAACATCATAGAATCAATCACTGAGATGTGAAAAGTACCTTAGACAGGGGAGAGGTCAACACCAGTAGATTAACACTTCTCTTAGTTGTTGATGATTTTCTTTCGTAAAATAACACAGGGACTAGTGCTAAAAAAAGCTTGCCTTACTTAGTATCTCAGCTCTTATATATTCAGATTCCACTTTCATTTTATAGGCATGTGTGTATGACTTTATTTAAATTCTGTATTCTAATATGTTTTTCCATTTCCTTTCATATTGATATGTGCTTTATTAAAGATTTCTAGGAAATGTGTTCATTTTTGGTACCTTATTTTCTTCCAATACAGCTGTGTTGCTGCTGGAAAAATAAACAGCAAGTTTCTGGTCCGGCGCAGTTTCATACCTTAGCAAATAATCTGCAATTAAATCATCTGGACAAAGGAAATGAGCTCATACTCCCCGTGAAAAAGGTGGCTGAACCTCACCCTAACTTGCAGATCATTTATCATTTGCTTTTTTATTTTCAGGATTTTTACAATTGAAGAAATTTCCCCTTTCTGCTTCACAAAAATTGTATAATTGTATTAGATATTCTCAATATCACATACTCTTGGAAAATTAATATAAGGAGAGCAACTACAGACACTAATTATTTTCCCTTTAAAAATTGGCTTTTCCCCCTTTTCTCTCATGTTGTAAACAGGGGAAATGTTGAGGATTTCAAAAAGAAAATCCCATACTCATTTATGACTCTGCTCTTTTTAAAAAATGTGTAGGAACAAGGAACAACAGAAATCAAAACACTCCTCTGATATTCAAAGACAATCTGAAGATTTTTTGTGTGAGAGAGACATTTCTCAGTGAAATATAAATTTCAGTGTCTTAAAATTTTTCAGTCCACCTGCTTTTTGCTTTACTCAGTCAAGAATCTTAACCAACCTCATGCTTTACTGTATTGATTTTTGTGATTTTCTACAAAGGCTCTCTTTTTTTTGTTTCCATAGTCCACACTTTCTGTAATGACGGTATTTAACTAAGAATGTTTTCAATCCAGTCTTCTGGTTTTATAAAATGACCATATCAAAGATAGAAAGAAAGAAGTTAAAATATTTTTGAGTAAGGTTGAAAGAACAGATTTCCAGGTATTGCTTGGATACTTTGAGGAGGACAGGAGTAAGTAATAAAAATTCAAGGAAAGTGATGCAGATTTAAAAATGACTGGCATTTCTTGATTAAGACTGCTGCTGTCATAAAGGCATGTTGTATAGGTTTTGTATTTATATTTTCCTTATATGATTGTCGTGGTTTAACCCCAGCCGTCAACTAAACACCACACAGCTGCTCGCTCATCCCCACCCACAGTGAGATGGAGGAGAGAATTGGAAGAGTAAAAGTGAGAAAACTTATGGGTTGAGATAAGAACAGTTTAATAATTGAAATACAATAATAACAATAACAATAACAATAACAATAAATTGTAATTAAAAGGGAAATAACAAAAAGAGAGAGATATAACTCAGGAAAAACAAGTGATGCAACCGCTCACCACCTGCTGACTGACGCCCAACCAGTCCCCGAGCAACGGTCACTGCCCTTCGGCCAGCTCCACCCAGCTTATATACTGAGCATGATGATATATGGTATGGAATACCCCTTTGGCCAGTTGGGGTCAGCTATGCTCCTTCTCAGCTTCTTGTGTACCACCTTGCTGGCAGAGTATGGAAGCTGAAAAGTCCTTGACTTAGTATAAACACTGCTTAGCAACAACTAAAGCATCAATGTGTTACCACATTATTCTCATGTGAAATCCAGACTACAGCACTATGCCAGCTACTAGGAAGAAAATTAACTCTATCCCAGCTGAAACCAGGACAGTGATCTTTTTACTTGTTTTAAAATTATAAGAGCAATTGGAACAGATATCCTTTTAAGGCATATCCACTCATTATAATCAGTGAATTACAAAAGTGTCTGAGATAACTCTCTGGATGAGGACTAACCACAATTACATAACACTGTATTCAGTCTAATTTCTCTTGCTTGTACTATATTGACAACAAATTGTGTTGTGCTGGTCAAATTTGTCCTTATTGCTTGTGCAGTGCACAGCATGAATAGGGTTTGACATAATGGAATTCTGCTGGGACAGACTATTTCTTAAATTATTAATACGTACTGCTGAGATAATGAAAGGAGTGAAGGAAGAAAACAGAATTTGATTGGGTTTATTTGGATATGAAAAAGATATTCTTCTCATCACCTGTATTTGTTTATTGTTATGTTGAAAACTTCAAGGAAATTCCAACCGTCTTGAAATAACCCCTGGTTGCAGTATACTCACTTTAGGCAGGACTGAAATGGCTAATATTTCATTCATCATTATTGTGCAATCCTTCAAATCTGAACTACTCGGTTCTGTAATTTCAGTTTTTACTTTTGAGTGATATCTCAATCTTACCATCAGTACAGATGGTTTGCATAACAATATTGCTGCTACTGTTCTCACTACTTCTGTTTTGACTTGTTTTCCTTTGTTTCTGGTATTTTGTTCTTCAATTATTTCTTTGAGGTATTATTTCAACAGTTCTTGTGTAATATGTGAAATCTCTCACCTGCTTAACATCTGTGTCTGTAGTATTCATTTAGTGCATTTATACAGTCCAGAAAAGTAACTGCCTGAAACTACATTTCTCTTGCTATTATGCATACTTTAGGAAATGATGCAATGGTGATTTTAGTAGCAGTTTATGAACATTATTCTAAGTTTGCTAAAGTGGACACAAGCCTTATATGCTGAATATGAAAGATGCAGCATTCAACCATATATTTCTTCTTAATATATACAGCCTTGAGTGCTATGATTAGGATGTAAATGATTTTCACTTTTTAACTGGTTTTCTCATTAACCCAATGCAAATGCAATGGGACCATTCAGCAAATTACAGCAATACTGTGTAAGCACTTCAAACACTCCAAACTCTGTCTTGCCCTTCCACATTTTTACCACCTTTTCCTGCATTCAGTATACAGCTATTATCACCAGTGTTGTCACTTTACAAGAGTAGCAGTCTGAAAGATTGTCATGGATTCTGTGAGTTTTCCTATGCCTTCATGGGATTAGTTTGATCCATGCTTCTATTCAAACTGTGGCTACATCTGAAATTTTAAAGGCTTTGATTTTGTTTGAAGAGATGTGAACACTGCTTTCTTTTAGATTCATACCTACCCTTTCCACCAAAGAACTAACAATGGCACGTCTATCTTATGCATTTAATTGGCAGTGGCAGGTCTGAGGTTTCTTCTTGCCTGCTATAAAATAATAATGCAAAAAAACCACCCAGTCATCTATCATAACAACATTTTTCTTAACATATTCAAGGGTCAGAGCTACTATTTCAGAAGCCCACTGGTCATTGTAACCAAAGGTACTGTCCAAACTACTCCATGGCTTTACATTTCATAGCATAAATGACCTGTAAAGTCTTGATCCTGAAATCTGAAGTAAACTCTGGATTTATTTCCATAAAGCTAATCTCTTGAATGGCACACTGAAGCATTTTGAGCTATTACATTAAAATACTGTAATTATATTCTAACATCCAGTGTTAAAACTAAAAAAAAAAAACCCCAACTTTCGTAAAGGTTCAATAGAAGTTAATACTAAACTCATTGTTTGTAATTTCATGGCATAACACGATGATAATAGGAGTGAAGATTAAAAATACTGGATTTTTTTTTTTTTTTTATTGCTCATTGAAAATTCTTTTGCTTGAATGTCTTACTTGTGAGTTCAAATGATTTTACTTTTCTGCAATTTTATCCATTTAACTGTCTCACCGTGCAGGTCACCTATAGAAGAAATTGAAGACTTCTACTGGTTTTAAATAAATTATTAGGTACCAATAGCCCTTTACTTTATCTCACTAAATTCATACGTATAAATCGTCACTTCAGTAGATTCTCACTGAATTAGGAAAATATGGGAGAAATTTTAGTTATTAAAAATCTGAAAGGAGGAAATATTTCTCACTCAGGAATGAAAATATGTAAATGGTATTTACCTTAATAAAATTAGGCGTTTTACTAAATTATAAAAAAATGTGGGGAGTTATTCAAATCTGCCATATTCATGTTGAATTTTACTTTCTCCATTTTTAATAGTAGCTTTTCAAGACTGAGTAGATTATTACATGCTTTGACATAGCCTCCAAGGCTACTGTTGGCTCAACTACTCCCTCTTCAATTCTCATAATCATGTTACCAAAAACTTTGTCCTGATAGAGGGCAAATGTTCCAAAAAGCACCTCAATGAAGTACTGTGTAGTTTTTGTGATAGTGCAGTTTCCTCCAGCTCTACATGTTCAGCCTGCTTACCTGGTGCAGGAGAAAAGCAAAATAATTCAGTTTTCTTCCATTTTATTTTTTTCCATCCCAATCTACTGTAGAGACAGTTCCACACAAAGGAGTCATTGTCAGACAAAGAGTGACTTTATACCTGCCTGGTTTTGTTAGTGTTTGTTTTTCATGTCAAAACCAAGCTCTTCAGAGCATGCATGAAATTCTGTCTCCCTGCAAGTCAGTGAGAAAGCTCCCACTGACTTTATTGAAGTTACAATTTCACTGAAGGATTCAGGCTAGCACTTACCAGAAGACCTGTAGCAGACTATAGCCCTAAACACTTTGCTTGTATTAGTACCCCAGAAAATCAGTCTGGCTGCCACAGGTAGAGCAAGAAAGGTGTGTATACTCTTTTCAGTGCTAGTAGTTGACCATCCCATTCCTTACCCACAATAGGAACAGCACAGCTATCCCTTTGGAGCTCACCCCTTCCACTTCCTCCATGTTACTTTTCTGTAGCAGAAGAAACTGACCTCTGCCCCAGTCTCTCATTTTTTCCAGTGAAAACAAACCCTATATTGGCCCTAAATGAACATTCAGGGGCACAAATCTTTCTGGAGACTAATCAAAACAAATCAGACCTGCCAAAGAACAAAAAATACATGTTTTCACTGCAGATCTTTGGTGGAGTTCAAGCTGATTTTTTTTCCACAATGGTGGGTGAAAGCAAACTATTCTATCACTATCAGGCTTTTCCATGTACATTTTGTGGGGTGTGATGTCTTGCTGAATTGTATTTGCAATTTGTTATCAAAATTAGACTTCGGCTCTCCTCTAGTTTATTTCTTTGGATTTTAAAATATTTTAAAATAAAGCATTGTCATTTTAAGTTTGTACAATGACTATTGTCCTGGTTTCGGCTGGGATAGGGTTAAATTTCTTCCTACTGCTGTGTTTTGGATTTAGTACGAGGAGAATGTTGATAACACACTGATGTTTTCAGTTGTTGCTAAGTGCCCTCCTAGCCCAAGGACAGCTCCTGTGCCTACTGACTGAGCTAGGTACACAAGAGGGGAGGGAACATAATCAGGACAGCCAGCCCAGCTGGCTAATGGGGTATTCCTTACCATGTGACGTCATGCTCAGCATATGAAGGGTAGGCGTGATCCAGGAAGTACCGATCGCTACTTGGTTATCGGTCAGCGCAGGTGGTGAGCAATTGCATTGTGCATCACTCATTTTGTATATTTTATCATTATCATTATTATTTTCACTTTTTTTTTTCCCTGTTCTATTAAACTGTCTTTATCTCAACCCACGAGTTTTTTCTCACTCTTACCCTTCCGATTCTCTCCCCGTCCCGCTGGGGTGGGGTGGGGGGAGTGAGTGAGCGGCTGCGTGGTATTTGGCTTCCTTCCAGGTTAAACCATGACAGGAGTATGGCAGCAGGCTGGTATAAATGTTGTGTATCTACTTCTGAAGTAAAGGTTGTTAATTTCCTCTGACAAGTAGACAGAAAAAATGAATATTGAGAGGCCAGTGACAGTAGCAACATCGCTAAATTGCTAAAAAATACCAAACCCAAACCCAACCTTCTCCTCCCCCACAATTTGCTAATTGTGTAACACTATCAGTTTGGAAACAGAAAACTGCATTTATTGGACGTACAGAAGTACAGAAATTTGTCTCTACTTTCTACTTACCATGTTACAAAAAATAATTTAATCACTACAAAAAGTAATCAACATACAGGCTTTACTTTCTTATTGAGCTGAAAATAGGAAGCTATATTTCAATTTTCTAAGCATAGAAACCATACAATTTGAGATCACCCTAAGGTATTCTACCTCATTTATTTGAGTCAATACAGTCAGTGGAGTATGGAGAACTATTCTGCTGGCCAGATCTGGATGCCAAAGTTAAGCAAAGCAGAAATGCTTTTCAGCTTCTACTGACTGTATTGATTTGGGACATGACTCACTTCTTCAGAAAAAGACTAACATTTGAGATGCCATAGCAGGCATAAGGAAGACCTTAGGAAGCTCCCTTAAGGAAGCACTTGTCTAGATGGCAGACAGAGGAGGACATCTTGAGATTTAAAATAAAAAAGATGACTATGTTTAGGCAACTTCATCCCGTTCTGGATTTCCATTGTCTATAATAGGAGCTTAAGCATGTGTATCACAAGTTGCCTTCTCCCCTATAAAATAGTAAATTTAGATGACCATGATCTGCAACTGAAGAGCACTCAGACACAGGTATGATCTGATAAAGGTACCTACTTATGTCCTCAAAAGATAATTAGGTAAATATCTCTGTAATTTGAATGAAGAAACATTGGACATGTATTTACATTTAGAAAAAATTTACAAAGGTAAAGCCTAACTGAAAGCACTGCTTAAATAAATGAGACTTTGACTATATCTGCCCAGCTCTAACTGACTGGATTAAACTGATATGAGCTGAAAAACAAAGCATGAGATTAACTTTTTTATGTAACTGTTGCTAAGATCAAATTTCTTATAACAAATTTGGGGAAGTACACAGAGGGTGGTAGAAATCATGGCTGACAACCATTAAAGTTGCCTAAGAGATGAAAAAGTTAAAAGAAAGTGAGCCAGTGCTACATGATTAGTGAGGCCATTGGCAGTGTATGCTGCAGTTTAATATAGAAAGTAATAGATCATTAAGACAATATCTTCTGGAGGGAACCCATCCACCGACATCTTTGACTCATGTCAAAGACTGAGTCCTTCTGCATAGGGGCCAGGCCATCAGACAGGACTTGGACAGGTCAAGCAGTTCTGGCAAGTGCTCTGTGACCAAGGGTAGATTGGAGGGGCTGGACCTTGATCTGTGGGAGTGTGAAATGTGTGTGCTATGGAATAGATAACTTTACCCATCTTGTTTAATCAATAAATTTAAAATTACATGTCATGGAGTGTTATGGTTCTATTTTTGCATCTTTCCCACCAAAATTCCCCCATGACATTATGATGAGTAGGTTACCTTGTCAACGGAGTCAGCATTCACAGCCTTTCAAGGATACTACTCTGCTTACAAATATATCAGCTACCTCTACAAAAGCCCTTCTGGAATTAGCATGAAGTGAAAATACACAGCTCCATCTCCTAAACTAAATGTTCAAGGAAGTGTTTAAAGATAGGCTAATGAATGTCACTACAGCCTTGTGAGATAAGTATCTATTATTAATCCCATTTTTCAGATGCTGAAATTGAGATATAAAGTAGTAAACTGGCTGAGGGCCACACAACAAGTCATTGGCAAAGACAGGTAAGAACACAGGTGTTTCTGGCCTCCTGACCCTCACAAAATCCATAAAACCAATCTGTCTCTCTGAATGGATGATGTTATATCAGCCTGTGAGCACAGAGCTCTTGGAGGTAGCAGAAAATTAGAAAAAAAAAAAAAGAAAAAGAAATATTTGTCATATTGATGTTGAGCTTCTGTAACATTTTCATTATATATGTTGAAATTCAGGGTTCTACAGCTCCTAATAGAAAACTCTTCATTCATTTTCTCTCCTTTTTTTTTTTTTCTTTTTTTTTTCCCTTAGGAAAGCTTTTCAGACTAGTAAACAGAAGTTTACAAAAATATTAAAATAGGGGGAAATAAGTCAAGTATATTTTTTCAGCCCACTGAGCAAACAGCACAGTGCTGAAATAGCTCCTTAGGACTCCATCTTGCAATAAAGTATGCAGATGATAGGTCTATCAATATTTTAAAACATGGCTGTCATACTTGTATGTATGTACAATAGAAATATTATCCAACCCAGTAGAAAATAAAAAAAAAAAAATACATGTAAGCAAATACATACAATTGAAGATTTCTTCTTAAAAAAAAATTGCTTATGTATTCTTTAAGAAATAAAACCACAATGTGCTGTTAGTCACACATAAATGTTATGTTTTAGTTCCAGTTAGACCCAAAGTTAAAAAAAGTATATTGTTTTTATTTTTCTTGGATGCAGAGAAGTATATAGATGTGCCAGGATACCTCAATCAAAACCTATTTTTATCTCCATATTTCTATAGACTTCTTAGACCCAAAATTAAATGAATACTATAATAAATAGATAAAAGAGATAAAATTCCATATTATAAAATACAGAAAAGGGTTTAAAGGATATAATCCTTAATACAGTTTTATATGTTTCAAAGTAATTTCATTAAAACTCTGTATTCAACTGTTCCCTATAACAGATTTTATGCCTAATTCCATAAAAAAATTTCAGTGAAGGAAAATACATGACAACTGATGTATACCATTTATACCTGTTTAAGTCATGTACTCTTTTAAGAACTAGTACATGTTGTCTGAGACGTATTCCAGCATAACAATGGCTTAGTGAGTCATATCTGAATTTTAACATTAAACATTAGACTAGTGTAATTCTAGGAATGAACACCAATTCTATAACCAAAATCTAGTCCATATCAGAGAAATAATGATTTAAATACAACTCTTCCTCATTCTGACTAGAGGAGTTAGCTCAGGTAGCTACTTTTTGTGAAGCGTATGTGTACCTCACTGTCGTGGTTTAACCTGGCAGGCAGCCAAATACCGCACAGCCGCTCGCTCACTCCCCCCCCCCCATCCCAGTGGGACGGGGAGAGAATCAGAAGGGTAAGAGTGAGAAAAACTCATGGGTTGAGATAAAGACAGTTCAATAAAACAGAAAAGGGAAAATAATAATGATAATAATGATAGACTGTACAAAATGAGTGATGGACAATGCAATTGCTCACTAACCGTGCTGACCAATAACCAAGTAGCGATCGCTACTTCCTGGATCACGCCTACCATACATATACTGAGCATGACATCACATGGTATGGAATACCCCATTGGCCAGCTGGGCTAGCTGTCCTGACTATGTTCCCTCCCATCTTGTGCATCTAGCTCAGTCGGTAGGGCATGGAAGCTGTCCTTGGACTAGGAGGGCACTTAGCAACAACTGAAAACATCAGTGTGTTATCAACATTCTCCTCATACTAAATCCAAAACACAGCACTAGGAAGAAATTTATCCCAGCCAAAACCAGGACACTCACAAAGCAATACAATACCTGCCTGAGCAGTGATTTTCTCTGTCTCTAAAAAGTCTAATACTAAATGGGTTTGATCTGGAGACTTGTAATGCAAAAGTCTTCACTTCTTAAAGAGATTCTTTGGTGGCTGTCTGTATATACAGGATAGAAATTCTCCTTTTAAATAAATATCCTTTAATGGAGAAAAGTATATGGCTATTCCATGTTAGACAGCACTTAATAAAAAAATCTCTTTTTAACAATGAAACAAATTAAAATGAGGATTGACTTAAAAGGCAAGGTGTAAGTATGAGACCTAAAATAAGTGTATTTTTTCTAAGGAAAAGGGAAAAATTAGACCATAAGTTTTCTTTACCTTCCATTATTCTTTATTAAACCCTTAAGTGTTCTTGTCTAGTGGTCACAAGTAAGCTTTCATTATTGTCAAAGGGTTGGTTTTTAGTTTCTTAGCAACCCTTGTTGTGTGGCTAATGTATCACTGAGTTTTTTTGCAAGATAACAAGGAGCATAGTGACAGTTATGTACACATTCAGACTGCTATACCAGGCTAAAAATCTGTCCTTTTTCATATCACTTTTATCCTGTAGATGAAGGCATAAGTTAGTTATTGGATTTTTTTACTATAAAACTAAATCTTGCATGCATGTCTCTTGTCTTATGGGAGTTTTACTGAAATTTAGGATGAGATCCTGCCATGTTTACTGATCTTGCAGTATTCAAACTATTTAGACAGCAATACAATTATGGTGAATGGCAGTGGAGAGAACAAACTTTTTATATTTAACTTCATAAGACTATAATAATACTTTTCCTTATCAAAGGGTTCTCCTTTCACACCTCATGTGAATGAAACTGTGTTTATGCAGGAGGCATTTCAGAAAGTCTAAGTCCATTTTATTTGCTTATGCTAATGTTGTCCTTGGGGGATACCCAGACTCAGTTACACTGACTAAAACATGATGCTGTTTATAGCTTTTTCATATTTTTCTCTGAAGGTTAAATATACCTAGAGGATAAATATTTAATTATCTTGGAGATTTTTAGGTGATCTTACTTTCCAAAATACTTTAAGTCGCTGTAATCATCCTGACCAGAAAGCTGCTGTACGTTGAGGAATTAGTGATCCACAATACAGTTAACCTGAGTAGATGCAAGCCTCTGCTGAGCTGTGCTGCATGTCCAGCGTGGCCTTCAGGCTGTGTTGGGCTGCACAGATCTCTTGGCCACAGGATAAACTTAGAACAAGGAGCCTTCAGGCAGCTCCCTCTTGGGACTGGCAATTACACCACCTGCACGGCCTTGCCTTTATTTAAAAGTGTAGCAAGTTCTTATGCAAACATCCTTTATTAATAGAACTGGTTTCTTGCAAGAAAATTATGTAATAGCTCAAATGACCAAGAAGGAGGAACTTCCCTCCATTGAGGGATCTATGGATCTACACAGCATGAAGTGTGAAAATCCATCTAGTGTTCATCTGACGCCGCATGAACGCTGTACGAATGGGTTCCCAGCATCTGAAGGTGTGCAAGATTTACTTGTTATCTATATTCCTCTTCTTATTCTGTCTTATTAAACTCACATTTTTATCTTGCCATTAGAAGCCAGAAAGGAACCTGCAACCTCTCTGCCTCTCTCTCAGTCCCTGGCCCCCTTCCCTGGTGCAGAACAGTCACTAAACATTTCTTACATAATTTCTTTTTACTTTCAGGAAAACTGCATTTTAACACAGTGTAATTTCTATGGACAAGAAAGAAAGGGCTCAAACTGATTTAAAAAAGAGGTCCACCAGTAACATACTTGAAGCATGACAGAAATTTACTGCAGATTGTTCCTGCATAATAGAGTGTCTTTGTTTTTGTGTTGCTGGTTGGTTTTGTGGTTTGTTTTTGTTTTTTTTTTTTAAATTTTCATAAAACACATTTTCTATGAATGAAGAATTCTAAAATTTATTTTTATGCCTTTTCTACATAAAAGAATGTTTTTCTCTTCCATTTTAAGGTAATCTGTTATAAAAACTGGCAGAACTCTAGAAAAATCTTTGGGATGTTAGATTATAAAACTTGCAATCCAAAATAATTTTTCCAACTTCATAAAACATTAGATGGAATGATGCTTTTCAAACAGCCCTCTGACCACTTACATCATGTGGTGCCTGATCCTTAATTTCTTTGCTGGATTTGTAGGTAACCAATTTGCACCATTTATGAGGATATTGTTTTGAAATGTCCACAAAACTCCATTTACTCTTCTTCTCGGGAGCTGGAAATCAAACTATTCTAGTCTGAAACAGTAAAATAAAATTAAAAAAAAACAAATTTAAGCATATTTCTAACTTCAAACATTCAAC
Organism: Calonectris borealis; assembly: GCF_964195595.1. Lineage (NCBI taxonomy): Eukaryota > Metazoa > Chordata > Aves > Procellariiformes > Procellariidae > Calonectris > Calonectris borealis. Next base: position 169,175,934 of record NC_134312.1, read on the forward strand.
TATCTAAGTGAGACCCCAGTCTGCATTGTCCCTTATGTTTTAACCTACACAGCATGAAATAAACAGGAATCCTAAAATAGGTTTTGAAATAGTGGGGAGCATTCTTCCCTTAGGTTCAGTGGGTAGAATTTCAGTAACTTCTAAATTTCTGTGAACCTAACTGTAGTCAGAACTCTGCAAAAACATACTGCAGTGAAAATCCAAAGCTTTATTTTCATTTGCATCATTTCACAGTGTGAAGTAGCCCTAAAAATGTTTCATTTTATTTTAAGTGAATCTGACACGAGTACAATGGCATTCTGTGTCAGCTGTATGTAAGTAAGAATCAGGTCACTGGCTTGTTAACTCACTGTATCTTCTTACTCCAGGAATATCAGTTAAGAATATTGCTTGCATTTGTAATGCATGAAGTGTGTGGAAAAAGAAATCTATTGACTGTGCTAAAGGTTGTTATTGTTGTCGTGGCTTAATAGACAGCAGCAATGACAACAAAATAAATGCTGTAAAGGCTGCAACATCTAACGTGCAAGGAAGCTTTTTTGAGTTGGTGTGTCACATATAATTAGCACTATTTTTGTGTGGTGAGGCCATCATCAAGACCCTTAAGTGTTTTTCCATAGTTGAAGATTAAGGGTTCAATTTCCGTGCCTAAATAAGTGTCCATTGCCATTTGAGATGTTATAAGGTACCTGAAAGGTCCACACAGTGTGGCAGGATTACATAGGAACCTTTGACTTTTGGAGGAGCATCTAGAGGCTCAGCAGTTTACCCACAAACATCTTCATGCTGTAAACAGTTAGGTGTAGGCATCCAAATCAAGCCCTAACTAAAATTAGCATGAAACAAGATGGAATCTAATGTACGTTAAGGGACTTTAAAGGGAAAGAAACCTAAATGGAAAATTTGTATAATGGAGAATTTAAACTATTTGCCACACTCCTACTGACTGTTTGTTTGCTTTAGTTACAATAGTTGGGATTCAGTTTGTCAAAAAATCACACACATATACATTTCTCTATGTAGATATGTATGCAAGCCACTTACTTTTAATAGAATCATTGAATCATAGAATATCTCAAGTTGGAAGGGCCCCTTAAAGATCACCGCATTCAGTGCTAACTTGCCCATACATAGAAAACTAGTACATTTTGAAACGTCCTTAGGTCTTGTGTGAATGATATTGATTCTCTGCAGGTCTCATCTGCCAGCCCTAAGCATCTATCTCAGATTCTCTGTATCTCAGATGGTATAAAGGTGCCTATATGTGTGCACCTAAATCAAACCTTTAGTCAGTACGATCAATGTTACCTTGAAAGCTGCTCATGTCATCCTAAATTAGGCACTTTCGTTTGGTCAGCTGAATAGCTCTAAAGCTCCATTACCTATACTAATTAGGGACTTTATTAACTTGTCCACATATATATGTTCAGTAAAATCTGCACAAGTCTGGCAGATATGGCACAAGACTGCAGGAGACCTGCCCTCTCTGGAAAGGCAGATGGAATATACGTGGGACAGTCTCAGGTAAAGAAGATGGCACTGGACACCTATGTTTAGGCAACTAACCTGAATGCACATGTACAGATTTATATTACAGTGAAGCAGCCTAATCTTGAATCCCATCTAACATATGCTTCTAAGTTATTCACAGACGTATAAACAAACCATTCATCAACATGCTTGTATCATTCTCTTCCTCAGAACACAGGTCACTAAGAACCTTATATAAAATTAAAAGTAGGAATGTTTCTATTCTTATCTTGGCTAGAGAACGTGTCTTCCACAGGTCATTTTTTGCACAATTTATTTCTTTCTTTGACAATTTTCCTTTCCTGCCTTTAAAATTGTGGATGTTTTCAGCCCCTTTTCAATTAACTTAATAAAGAAAGTTTATGTAGCTATCCTCAGTTAATTTATTTTTCAATCTCTTGTATTACTGGGCACAGAGATTCTTGCAAGTTCTTGGGTCCAGATGTGTCTCTCACCAAGTTCCCAAACCACATCACTCTTCCTACCTTGTAGTTAGGTTTCTACGTAAAGGAAACCTGTCAAAGCAAATTGAATAAGAGGTGTGACATGTACACATAGATCCCTGACCTTGATGAATAGAGACTGCCCTGAGATTTTACCACAGCACTTGCCAGCATGTGAGTTTATTTTCAGCCTCATTTTATAATGAATGGATTGAGATCTGCCTATGGCAACCATATCTGATCCCAGTATTGTTACACTACAAATACTTTGAATTTCTGTTGCATCATTTTTGTAAAATGTATAGAGCTGCTCCAGTCATACTTTGGAAAAAAAAAAAATAATAGAACATTTTTCTGTGCATGCAAAACTGAAACTGTGGGCAGAAGTAAAAAGTAGTATTAGTATGGTAGTAGTACAGTAATATTAATCAGGAAAGAAGTCTATCATCAGAGAAAAGATCAGGCACAGTCTCCTTTCAGATGTGGAGACAGAACCCCTAGATAAATAATATGGAATTTTACCTCAAGAGTTCAAGAAAATGTCAAGAGTTTTTGTTTGTTTTCAGAGAAACACACAAAAGCTGAAGAAAATATTTTTTCACTTTTTTAGCAAAATCTGATTGCATCAATTTGAAGAGAGGGAGAAAGAGGTTTTTGAAAAAGTATATTTCAGCCTGAGATATGGAGAGAGAAAGAAAGCTGTAATATTCAGAGAGATTTTTCTAACCTTAACCTCAAGCTAAAGCCATCACGACTTGCTCAATAATGGTGACAACACATGATTCATTTCACTTATTTCATCTTGCCAAGGACAATCGTACAAAGACAGGGGAAAAAAAGCAGTCTCTGCCTTTTCTTGTCTATTATATTTCATAGGTGGCTTCAAAGTTAAATCTTTTTAGCCAAATTCTGCAGCTAAAAATGCTCAGGGAACAGAATAAAACTTAATAATGGTTAATTTTTTTACTATAGAAATAGTAAGATTTGGAAAAGAGTAAGAAATCTCATTACAAGCTTTTGTTTTTATTTAAAAAGATTAGTCACAGTGTACAGTAATTCAAGTGGATGTTAAGTAGTTGCATGTTATTTAATACTCTTTTGAATCATATTATAAATAAGTCAATTTGCATGAGGGCATTTTTTCAAGCATCTTGTGATACTTGGTACATAACTTTGAATCCTCTAGCTTACCTCCAGTAAAATTATTCATGGCTCAGACTCACCTGTGCCAGCGCTATATTCTTCTCATTAGTGAAGCATAAGAATAACTTTCCTTTTTCATGTATTTGTTCTCATAATAATGTACTGAAAGAAGTAAAATATTATCCCAAGTTTACAATTAAGAAATTACATTAGAGAAATATCAAAGCCTTAAGCCTACAGTGACTTAGATATCATAGAACAGAATATTGGAAAGTCTCTTAAGGCCTAAGGACCTCCTTGGCCCAAGACTAAGTTTTTCTTAATGTGTTACTTACAAAGAATGAGTGAAATTGGATTAGTCACCTTTTGGAAAATTAGACCCTTTCAATATCCAGTTTTTCATTTGAAAGGGAGGGAGGAGAAAAAGAAAAAGAAAAAAAAAAACCACAGATATAACACAGAAAATAACAAAATGTTAGTTTACAGTTGTATCAACTTCCAAAAACCTTTCAGGGATTCAGTATAATTTTACTCATCTTTGATGTTAACTAAACCAATTTAATCATTAGCAGGCATTCTTCAAACCCACAACATACATTGCTATCATAGAATGTGAGACAAAGGATATAAGTAATAGGACTCTTTCAGGTCTCTGAGATACCTACAGCTACTGATCATATCCTCAACTTAATCTTCTTGGTTCTTTGCAGAATCCACACGGACACATAAAAAGCAATACATTGTACTAGAAAAACAAACATAGACACTGTTAAAATAGCTTTGTTTGCCTGATGCACACCTGTGCTTTCTGAAATAGAAATTCTTCCAACAAACATGACGTTGGCAACAAATAATTGCACAGTATGCCCTTGTATCAAAACATGATTTGCCCTCAAATATTGAGATTATTTCTCTAATGATTTCTGTTTCTTCTAAACTTATGTTTAATTATTTGTCTGTGGTAGCTATTTAAGAAGTCAATCATTGACATGCAAGCAGTGTTATAGGAGAGTCAGGGATTTAACGGTCCCCTGATGTGCGTTCCAAATGGATATGGGATTACAGAGGTTCAAGAGCAACCCTTTTTTGCATATATTTTGAAATGCTTCTTGAAAATTGATCATTCCAGAGCAAGCACAACTATGTGAAGATAAGAAACTAGCTTTCCCACATTATGCAAATTCCCACTCAAGTCAGAGAATGTCACTTCACTTCTGGAGCTGAGAGGGTTTGCACATTTGAACTTCACAGAGTTCAGCTCAGCTCTCTGTCCTTTTCTTTCCTCCTCAGTAATTATTCTTAACTGTGGCACTGTAACTCTAAGATATATGCGAGTAAGTGCATACAAAATAAATCTTTATTTAGGTTTTCTTTGGTTTTTTTTTTCTTCTTCTATTTCTCCCACTAATGAGTAGGTTATGACATTTAAATGTGCTTACGTGTGGGGTTCAACTCAGTCATTTTTAGAGGTTAAGGAATCATTTCAAATACAGGCTGTGGCAAATGAGTCCTGTGACTGAGACAAGCTCTTCTAAGTACAGTTTCTGTTCAGTGTCATTCTAATTGTGGAAAAAAGAAATACATCTGTAAAGTAAGAAAACTTTCTTTTTACTGACAATAGGACTAGTATTTACAATGCCTGATGCATAGGTGTCGTGGTTTAACCTGGCAGGCAGCCAAATACCACGCAGCCGCTCACTCACTCCCCCCACCCCACCCCAGCGGGATGGGGAGAGAATCGGAAGGGTAAGAGTGAGAAAAACTCGTGGGTTGAGATAAAGACAGTTTAATAGAACAGGGAAAAAAAGGGAAAATAATAATGATAATGATAAAATATACAAAATGAGTGATGCACAATGCAATTGCTCACCACCCACGCTGACCGATAACCAAGTAGCGATTGGTACTTCCTGGATCACGCCTACCCTTCATATACTGAGCATGACATCACATGGTAAGGAATACCCCATTAGCCAGCTGGGCTGGCTGTCCTGATTAGGTTCCCTCCCATCTTGTGTACCTAGCTCAGTCAGTAGGCACAGGAGTTGTCCTTGGACTAGGAGGGCACTTAGCAACAACTGAAAACATCAGTGTGTTATCAACATTCTCCTCGTACTAAATCCAAAACACAGCACTAGGAAGAAATTTAACCCTATCCCAGCCGAAACCAGGACAGTATCCACCCCTTATTCCATACCATTTACGTCGTGCTTAGGTCTCACATCTTTTTTAATACATTTCAATTAACCACCACTATCTTTCTTTATATATACACACATATATATATATATGCACGCACAGATATCATTCCCTCGGTCTATGGACTATCCCTCTAAAATGTCCACTGAGTTCATTTAGTCCATGACTTTGGGCTCCATCTGTTATAAAGTCTTTCAGGGCCGAAGAGATGGTGTGTGGTGTTGGGCCGTCGCAACCTGAAGCCAGTTCTCATTTCGGTACTGCTGCGCTCGTCCAGTTCTATCATCGTTGCACTTCGCTCGGTTTCATCGGAGTTAGTTCATTCTTCATTAATCTGGGTGATTTTCACTGCTATACCACTGCTATATCATAGAAATAATGATATACAATATCATGTAACAGTTGACATCAAAATTCAGTTCATTGGCTATTTTCACCCAAAATCAAAACCCCTTGAGGTACACACCGGCCTTGCCCATCCTTTCGCATCACCCACCAAGTGTACCCAGGTCCTTGAGCAAAAGCAATCCCACGGATGGGTTTTCCCTTGCCAGAGGCAGGAGTAACCCAGGCTGTCTTCCCCAGCATATTCCTTATGTGCACGACAGGGACTTTATCTCCATCTACAGTACGTAAGAGTCTTGATTGAGCAGGCCCAGCTCCACTGGCAGATCCCCTGGTATTGACTAACCAGGTGGCCTTTGCTAAATGTGTGTCCCAATGTTTGAATGTCCCACCACCCATTGCTCTCAGCGCAGTCTTTAGCAGTCCATTGTATCGTTCGATTTTCCCGGAGGCTGGTGAATGGTAGGGGATGTGATAGACCCACTCAATGCCATGCTCTTTGGCCCAGGTGTCTATGAGGGTGTTTTGGAAGTGAGTCCCGTTGTCTGACTCAATTCTTTCTGGGGTGCCATGTCGCCACAGGACTTGCTTTTCAAGGCCCAGGATGGTGTTCCGGGCAGTGGCATGGGGCACAGGGTATGTTTCCAGCCATCCGGTGGTTGCTTCCACCATGGTGAGGACATAGCACTTACTGTGTCGGGTTTGTGGGAGTGCGATATAATCAATCTGCCAGACCTCCCCATATTTATATTTCAACCATCGTTCTCCATACCAAAGAGGCTTTACTCGCTTGGCTTGTTTGATTGCAGCGCACGTTTCACATTCGTGGATAACCTGTGCAATAGCGTCCATGGTTAAGTCCACCCCTCGATCACGAGCCCATCTATATGTTGCATCTCTTCCTTGATGGCCTGACGCATCATGGGCCCACCGAGCTATAAATAATTCAGCCTTATGTTGCCAGTCCAAATCCACCTGGGCCACTTCAATCTTAGCAGCCTGGTCCACCTGCTCGTTATTTTGATGTTCCTCAGTAGCCCGACTCTTGGGTACGTGAACATCTACGTGACGTACTTTTACAGTCAGGTTCTCTACCCGGGCAGCAATATCTTGCCACAATGTGGCAGCCCAGATGGGTTTACCTCTGCGCTGCCAGTTGTTCTGTTTCCACTGCTGCAACCACCCCCTCAGGGCATTTGCCATCATCCATGAGTCAGTATAGAGATAAAGTACTGGCCATTTTTCTCGTTCAGCAATGTCCAAGGCCAGCTGGATGGCTTTCACCTCTGCAAACTGGCTCGATTCACCTTCTCCTTCAGCAGTTTCTGCAACTTGGCGTATAGGACTCCATACAGCAGCTTTCCATCTCCGATGTTTTCCCACAAGGCGACAGGACCCATCAGTGAACAGGGCATATTGCTTCTCGTTTTCTGGTAGTTTATTATACAGTGGGGCTTCTTCAGCACGTGTCACCTCCTCCTCTGGGGATATGCCAAAATCTTTGCCTTCTGGCCAGTTCGTGATCACCTCCAAGATTCCTGGGCGACTGGGCTTTCCTATTCGGGCCCGTTGTGTGATCAGTGCGACCCACTTACTCCACGTAGCATCGGTTGCATGATGTGTGGAGGGGACCCTGCCTTTGAACATCCAGCCCAGCACCAGCAGTTGGGGTGCCAGGAGGAGCTGTGCTTCAGTACCAACCACTTCCGAAGCAGCTTGAATCCCTTCATATGCTGCCAATATCTCCTTCTCAGTTGGAGTGTAACGGGCCTCGGATCCTCTGTATCCCCGACTCCAGAACCCTAAGGGTCGACCTCAAGTCTCCCCTGGTGCTTTCTGCCAGAGGTTCCAGGGAGGGCCATTCTCCCCGGCTGCGGTGTAGAGCACATTCTTCACATCTTGTCCTGCCCGGACTGGCCCAAGGGCTACTGCATGAACTATCTCCTGTTTAATTTGTTCAAAGGCTTGTTGTTGCTCAGGGCCCCATTTGAAGTCATTCTTCTTCCTGGTCACTTGATAGAGAGGGCTTACGATCTGACTGTAATTTGGAATATGCATTCTCCAAAAACCCACAACGCCTAAGAAAACTTGTGTTTCCTTTTTGCTAGTTGGTGGGGACATGGCTGTTATTTTGTTGATCACATCTGTTGGGATCTGACGACGCCCATCTTGCCATTTTATTCCTAAAAACTGGATCTCCTGTGCAGGTCCCTTGACCTTACTTTGTTTTATGGCAAAACCAGATTTCAGAAGGATTTGAATTATTTTCTTCCCTTTCTCAAAAACTTCTTCTGCTGTGTTGCCCCATACGATGATGTCATCAATGTATTGCAGGTGTTCCGGAGCCTCACCCTGTTCCAGTGCGGTGTGGATCAGTCCATGGCAAATGGTAGGGCTGTGTTTCCACCCCTGGGGCAGTCGGTCCCAGGTGTACTGGATGCTCCTCCAAGTGAAAGCAAACTGTGGCCTGCACTCTGCCGCCAAAGGGATGGAGAAGAAGGCATTAGCAATGTCAATTGTGGCATACCACTTGGCTGCCTTTGACTCCAGTTCATATTGAAGTTCTAGCATGTCCGGCACGGCAGCACTCAGTGGCGGCATGACTTCGTTCAGGCCACGGTAGTCTACTGTTAGTCTCCACTCTCCATTAGACTTTTGCACTGGCCATATGGGACTGTTAAAGGGTGAGCGAGTCTTGCTGATCACTCCTTGGCTCTCCAGTCGACGAATCAGCTCATGGATGGGGATCAGTGAGTCTCGGTTGGTGCGGTATTGTCGCCGGTGCAGTGTTGTGGTAGCAATTGGTACCTGTTGTTCTTCAACCCTCAGCAACCCCACAACAGAAGGGTCCTCTGAGAGACCAGGCAAGGTGGACAGCTGTTTAATTTCCTCTGTCTCCAGGGCAGCTATACCAAAAGCCCACCGGTACCCTTTTGGGTCCTTGAAATACCCTCTCCTGAGATAGTCTATGCCAAGGATGCACGGAGCCTCTGGGCCAGTCACAATAGGGTGCTTCTGCCACTCATTCCCAGTCAGGCTCACTTCGGCCTCCAATACAGTTAACTCTTGAGATCCCCCTGTCACTCCAGAAATACAAATGGGTTCTGCCCCTTTATAGTTCGATGGCATCAGGGTACACTGTGCACTGGTGTCTACGAGAGCCTTATACTCCTGTGGGTCTGATGTGCCAGGCCATCGAATCACACAGTCCAGTAAACCCGGTTGTCCCTTTCCTCCACCTGGCTGGAGGCAGGGCCCCTCTAGTTCTGGTCATAGTATCCATCTCTCACTTCTTGCAAACGTGAGTCAAGAATTTCTTCATTGCAATTACAATCCAAAGTAAGATCAGCCCTTCTACTCTGTCTGGGGAACTGTTCACTGGAAACTGGACCGTCGTGAGACAGGTTTTTCCTGACAACTGGAGCAGCATTTTTCCTGTGAGAACCCCCTTGTGTGATTGTTTTTCCTTGCAACTCACGTACACGTGCCTCTAGGATGAAGGTAGGTTTTCCATCCCACTGCCTCATGTCCTCTCCGTGGTCACGCAGGTAAAACCACAGGGTGCCCCGTGGTGTGTACTTTCGATATCCTCTCTCTTGAGGAGAAAAACGCTGACTCCTAATGGCTGAGATACTGGTCCGTACAGGTGGGGAATAGGACATATCCTCTTTGAGTTGCTGGACCTCCCGGGACAGTTTCTCCACAGCCGAGACAAGGGAGGAGGAGATCGTTTCTTCAAAATCCCGAAGTCTGCTAACCACCTCATCCACCATTGGTGCTTCTTCCTCTTTCCAGCACAGTACTGCCAACGAACTGGCATACGATGCTGGTGCGCTCCGTACCAACTTCCGCCACATGGGTCGGGTGCACTGGACGTCATCTGGATATTTGGGTGTTCGGGCGTCGTCCAGGTCACTATAAACCACCTCCAGCACGCCTAGTTCTCTCAGGTACTGGATACCTCTCTCCATAATGGTCCATTTGCTTGGGCGATATATAACATCTTCCTTGAAGGGATACCTTTCCTTTACGCCTGACAGCAGTCGCCTCCAGAGGCTGAGGACCTGTGTCCCTTTTCCAACTGCTTTGTCAATACCCGCTTCCCTAGCAAGGGATCCCAGCTGTTTGGCCTCCTTCCCCTCTAATTCCAGGCTACTGGCCCCATTATCCCAGCATCGGAGCAGCCAGGTAACCATATGCTCGCCTGGACGACGGCCGAAATCTTTCTGCATATCTCGCAACTCATTCAGGGATAAGGATCGGGTGGTTTCCGTCTCGTTTATGAGTTCTTCCTCTTCCTCCTCCCCTCCTCGTGATGGCCCTGCTTTTCCATCATCCTTTTCTACACGACCTGACTTCTGCTTCAAAGATTTCTTCTTCTGTACAGGGGCGACGGATACCAGCGACGGTTGGTCCTCTGGTTCAGCTGTAGTACCCGTCGCGAGGGTTTGGGTAACTGCAGTGCCTGTCGCGGGGGCTGGAGTACTTCTAGTGGCTGTTGCCGGGGTTTGAGTGGCTGCAGTGCTTGTCGCACTGGTTGGAGTAACTGCAGTGACTGTTGGCAGAGTTTGAGTAGCTGCAGTGCCTGTTGCGGGGGTTGGAGTAACTGTAGTGACTGTTGCTGGGGTCTGAGTAGCCATAGTGGTTGTTGTGGGGGTTGAAGTAGCCACGGTGCCTGTCGCAGGGTTTTGAGTAGCCACAGTGGTTGTCGTGCGGGTTGAAGTAGCTACAGTGCCTGTTGTGGGGGTTTGAGTAGTCACTGTATCTGTTGCTGGGATTGATCTCTGGACAGTATTCCTGAATAGTTGTTTAACTCTAAACAAGGCCTGAACCACATTCAGGAGACATGGCAATATGATCATGCTTGTTTGAAAATCCCAAGGATATTCAAAATTCTCAGGGAATATTGTGGACGTCTTCATGAAGAGGATAGAAGAAAAAGGAGTTTCTGAAGATATGGAAGGGAAGGTGAACAAGTGGGAGAAAGTGTCCCATCCTGTCTCCCCCCTAAATTCATCCTCTGAGGTGAAGACGTAAGAAGTGTAATTATTAATAGTTTCCATAAGATAGCTCCCGAAGAACAGGAATGATGGCAGTGCTGAGTACAGGCTTGTGACCAATAATTTTGTCATAACATAAAGCCAGGTCACACAGTATAGCAAAGCAATGACCTTAATCCATTTCCCAGAGATGACCAACCCCACATACAAACTGATAATCAGCAGTATAGACAGCCAGTAAGGTGCTATATACCAAAACTGCAAGAACAGATCCAAAAACTCTGAGAGCAAATAAATCAACATTGTGAACATCGAGTACTAAACTGGTATAATGAATGCTTATAACAAATTTGTTTTAACCCGTTCGGGTCAGATGTGTCATTATCTCAACCCTTCGAGCCCCACGTTGGGCGCCAAAAAGGACTGTCGTGATTTAACCTGGCAGGCAGCCAAATACCACGCAGCCGCTCACTCACTCCCCCCACCCCACCCCAGCGGGATGGGGAGAGAATCGGAAGGGTAAGAGTGAGAAAAAACACGTGGGTTGAGATAAAGACAGTTTAATAGAACAGGGAAAAAAAAAAGGGAAAATGATAATGATAAAATATACAAAATGAGTGATGCACAATGCAATTGCTCACCACCTGCGCTGACCGATAACCAAGTAGCGATCGGTACTTCCTGGATCACGCCTACCGTTCATATACTGAGCGTGATGTCACATGGTGTGGAATACCCCATTAGCCAGCTGGGCTGGCTGTCCTGATTATGTTCCCTCCCCTCTTGTGTACCTAGCTCAGTCAGTAGGCACAGGAGCTGTCCTTGGACTAGGAGGGCACTTAGCAATAACTGAAAACATCAGTGTGTTATCAACATTCTCCTCATACTAAATCTAAAACACAGCACTAGGAAGAAATTTAACCCTATCCCAGCCGAAACCAGGACAACTCCAAAAGCACTTAAAGCATAGAATCATAGAATCATTAAGGTTGGAAAAGACCTCTAAGATTATCGAGTCCAACCGTCAACCTAACACCACCATGCCCACTAAGCCATGTCCCTAAGCACCTCATCTACACGTCTTTTAAATACTTCCAGGGATGGAGACTCAACCACTTCCCTGGACAGCCTGTTCTAAGGCCTGACCACTCTTTCAGTAAAGAAATTTCTCCTAATGTCCAATCTAAACCTCCCTTGGTGCAACTTGAGGCCATTTCCTCTCGTCCTATCGCTAGTTACTTGGCAGAAGAGACCAACACCCACCTCGCTACAACCTCCTTTCAGGCAGTTGTAGAGCGTGATGAGGTCTCCCCTCAGCCTCCTCTTCTCCAGACTAAACAGTCCCAGTTCCCTCAGCTGCTCCTCATAAGACTTGTGCTCCAGGCCCTTCACTAGCTTCGTTGCTCTTCTCTGGACACGCTCCAGCACCTCCATGTCCTTCTTGTAGTGAGGGGCCCAGAACTGAACACAAGATTCGAGGTGCAGCTTCACCAGTGCCGAGTACAGGGGCACGATCACCTCCCTGCTCCTGCTGGCCACACTATTTCTGATACAGGCCAGGATGCCGTTCGCCTTCTTGGCCACCTGGGCACACTGCCGGCTCATGTTCAGCCGTCAAATATCTGCTTTGCTGTCATGATATGAATATTCTTACTGTAGCATCTGGGATAAATCATATGCACAGTATTAGGCATTTTTCAGGATACCATCTAACCAGAAACTATGTCTATTCAAGTTGATTACAATAAATATGATTGACTTTATGAAGGTCAATTTCAACTTAGTTTAGAAGAGATGTTTTAGTTTTGGTAATGGTAAACTTTTCTAGTCCTGATCAAAGTTTTGTCATTTATTTTCCCACTTTCACAGAACTCGGTTTATTTCAGCTCAACCAAAGTAATTGGCAGGACTTTTTATTGCTTAAAATAATGGAGGATCATCTGATGTCCACCAATGCAATTCACATGTATCCACAGAAAGCCAGGAGTGACCATCCTGGATGTGAGGCTTTAAATTGAACTGAGAGAGGGTTAATGTGATCCAAACACTGCTTCACAAAGAAATAACATTGAATGTTGGAGTTTCAACTGGTATTGAAAGCTGAAGTGAGATAAACTATAAAACAACATTTTACATTGCGTTTGCGAGTGACAATATCACTGGGGGGCCAGTCACGTGAGCTGTTGTTACAAAGCTCATAGAAGAGTAACTTCTATTGGAATTGTAAACAATCTGTTATTTTCTTTGAAGAAAGGTAATTACCAGTGTAAAGCCTATATCACAGTTCTAAATAATCTTGTCTATTATGGAGTTCTGATGCAGAAGTGTTTCCATCCATCTGTGCTATATAGTCTTGACTTCGTTTAAGATCTTTATTGCTTGGACTAAAAGTTTAATCTCAAACCCAAGAAGCTATGTACAAGAATCAGTCTATTAGTTGAAGCAAAGCATGCACTGACAAAACTATTTGGCTTTCTGCAGATAGTTTGCATGCTTTTGCACAGTATTATAATATTTTCTCACTTAAAGAAACCGAAGGTATCTTATTGAGTATTCTGTTTAGCAAAGGCCTTTTTATTTCAGTAGTTAGACTGCTGTAGATTATCAGAATAAGAAAACTACAGAATCATCCAGCTTGGAAGGAATATCAGTGTCATGAATGAGTGGTTTAGAGGCTCCCCAAAGAATCATCGTCAAAGATATTAGCAGAAAGTGATTTTAATAGAGACTTAACTTAAAAGTGCGACTTAACAGAGTTCAGTGGCAAGGTTCACTCCATTACTTACTATGCAGATGAAACATATAAAGAAAAATCATGTTATGTCTAAGGATTTATATCTTAGGGACTATGTGTATTTAGCAGCAGTCTAGGGTTCATTCACAGTTTTAGCAGCACTTATTCATTAACTAATTTAATATTTACAAAGTAAGTATTAGTGGAGTCTACTACAATCACGAGTTAATTACAGATTATGCTTACTATTAGTTCACACACACACAGACAGAAATATATATATATATATAAATGTACAAAAGGTACCTGTTAAAAATTCCCCGCAAGTTTGGTGAAGAAATATTCATGTCAAATGTCTCGGCATTTCTCAACAGGTGAGGGTTGAGTCTTGAGGAATGAAGAGTTTCAGCCCAGGTGCCGTCGGACGACAGTCCTCCAATTATTGCAGACCTGAGAGGTCGCGAGCTCTGAGAGGCGTTCCATTCAGAGGGAGATGCTGGGCACAGCCCACTGCGGTCCTGGAGAGCTCAAAGGGTCTCATTTAGGACCACCATTTATAGGTTCGCAAGATGATTGGCTTTAGTCATCTGTAAATTTCCATCCTGGCCACAGTCCCAGGTGGTAATTACTAAAAATTCTCAAGGTTTCAGTGTTGTTCTACTTGAGCTACAACTCCGATAAGATGACACGTGATCCAGGCAGTAGGATTATGTTTCCAGCCTCAGGTATGCAGTTTCTGATACAGTCAAGGAGTGCTCAACCACCAGACTCGGTACACCAAGGTCGAGGTTTCATGGGAATTTCTGAGTTCAACAAGCAGACCAGATCAACAAGCAGCCCAGGAGAAGGCGGGGTGTGTGAGTACACCATCACAGTCAGGAGGTTTCTAATCCAACTTCCACTCAAAGAAAGGTCAGCACTGAATTCAGACCAGGTTGCTTAGGGCTTTATCCAGCTGAATCTTGAAAACCTCCAAGGCCAGCATTGTCACAGTTCTTCATCCACACATGGAACTTAAGCTCCTCCTGTTAATTTCCCAGGCTGTGTGCATTTGTGCACCTGCACTTCAGGTGGGCCACCTTCTAACCTGCTTTATCCTTCACAAGGCCTCACTTACACCCATCATCCTGCCCCATGTACCCTTGTCCTCACTTAACTGCAAGTTCTTATCACCATTTTTTGATATGAATAGTTTAAAGCCTTTATAACCAGTCTGGCAAGTCCTGTTGGCAAGAATGCTCATACCACACTTCGTCAAATAGTTATCATCTCTCTAGAAGTCCTTATTCCTCAGAAATCCCTGTCATAAAAATCAAAGCATTGCTTATAACAACAGCCACACATCCACTTATTATGTCTCAGAATGCATCCACTCCTGCCTGACCCTTTCCCATCATCCACAGGACCAAGGAGAAAACCACCTTTGCCCTCACTGCTCTGTACTCACTCTTGATTGCTCCAGGTCTCCGTTGGCAGTATTACTGATGCACACACGGATGAGCAAAAAGTCTGATGGCCACATGAGCCTTGTCAGCCTCTATGCAACATCCTGGATCCAAGTCCCAGCAGACAACAAACCTCCTGTGGCAGCAGTTCTGGTTGGCAGATGAGTGCTTTCATCTCCTGCAGAATAGAATCTCAAAACACTATTGCCTGCTGCTTCCTCTTGGCGCTAATGCTTGGTTCAGGCCCAGCTGGCTCTGAAGTTTACTTTAATGGAGTCTGTTCCCTTTCCTTGGCTATTAGTGCAATGTACCAATTCTGTAAATTCAGATCTGAAGGCCAAGGAGTCTTTCTCTTGCTGACAGAGAACACAAGTTCCTATCCATCCCTATCTTAGGAGTGTTCATCCACATTCATTCAAGTGTAGTCTTTCATTGTCCCTCCTTCTTTGCATTCTGTAGCTCAGCCTCTTGAGTCTGCAGTTTCCATGAAGGTCACACAAACCTCCTACTCATCCTCCCTGGTGCTACACAGTCTGATTGCTTCCTCTCACAGGTGAGGCCACCATCACTCTAATTCCACCCTGTCCCAGCAAAGCAACAGACATGAGCCCTGGGAGGCAGCATCCTCCCTCTGACACTCTGTCTGACCCATGGCCTCCAATGTGCCAGGGTGCTTCCTCTAGCCAAGGCTGGACACTGACCCTGGTGAGGACACCACCATTGCTGTGCAGTCCCACCCTATCTGGAGCAGAGTTTCTGGATCCCCTTTGCACCCACTGCCAAGCAAAGTGCCCCGCAAACAGCCAAAGTCCCTGTTAGCTCACCATCCTTCCTGGGCACTGCTGAACAGGTGTCCCCACCGCAAAGGAACAGTAGAACACTCCTTCATCAGCAGGCAGTTGTTTAGCAAACAATCAAAGAGACTATGAACACAGAGGGATCAGTCTCCTGGGTTTTGTGTGTTTTGTAATACAACTAACTAGAGAATTTTCTTGATTGCCTTTTTTTATCGGTGCCTTAACTTAAATTCAGAAATAGTTGAGCATATTGTTATTTATAACTAAAGCACTATAATCATAAAAATGTTAATGGTGACTAATTAGATAAAAAACATCAGGGGTGAACTGTGTGCTTCACAAAATCATAAGTACTGAATATTTTAAAGGACATAGAACAGAGATTTGAGGGCTTCAAGGGAGCTTTTTTCCTCCATCAGTTTTATAGGATTATTTTGGCGCAGTTTCAAATGATGACTAAAGTAAATCTTCCTGCCAGCACACAATTTCCTGGCAAATTAATTATTGTTCTTGTTAATCATAGGTGAGGTAGGTTGGAATGTCTATTTTTAATTTTCCTGGAATCTCGATTTTTATGACCCTGTTTTCCACTGTTTAGAATTTTGCCAAGTTTCAAACATTTGGGATGAAATAGTCTATGTCTTCTGCTAAATACTTAAGAAAGTTTCAATTAAACTCCTCAAACACTTTTTCAGAATATGGTAGGGAGGGAAAAATAGTAGGTTGCCAACACAAAAAAAAAAAAAAAAAAAAAAGAAAAAGAAAATTCTCTTGAAGCTCCAACAAGTTGAGAGGTATGAATGTTTTCCTTTTCCCAAGATAGTCACCTTGATATTCTTAACATGCTTTTTATTGCTCAGTTAATAACATCAAAATATAAGAACTAGAAAAATCTCTCTATATATACAGACTTTTTTTAGAATTCTACAGCTAAATTCTGAAATTGTCAACTGTATTGGACACCTGCTACTTTTTGATTTACCTGTGCATATACCTTTCTCTGAGAATGACTGAGCACTTGCTATCCTAGTAATTCAAGCAGTGAGGAAAAATTTCCTTAAATCATTCATTCTGACTGGACCATTTAAGTGAGGATGTTTGGGAGGTTTTTTAGTGCTCTTTCTGCTTCCCCTACTAATATCCAGAGACAAAAAAAGGAGAATGAAAAAATATTCTTAAATAAATCCAAAGAGTAAGGACAAAGTGAGATAGGTGTTACATCATTCAGAAATTTGACTGGAAGACTGAATTTTACATTCGTTGAATTTTGTTTTCTACTGCATAGTTGGATTCTTTTATATTTTAAATGTGATACAGAAGAATGCCGAAACGTGTTTTAAATCGTATATTTACAGAAAGGTTGCTGAGAATACTTTGTTGCTTTAAACAAAAAAGCAAATTAAAAAGCAAACAGAAAAAGTCCCTGTTCAGTGTGTTTTAGGATGAGGTCTCCTATTTCCCTGGGAAGACCTAACATGAAATACAGAATTTATTTATTTATTTATTCACTTATATTTTCTTTATTTAAATTAAAAGAATACATATTATATATGTTTGATTTGGCATAAACATAGGGTTTCTACACTGTACACACACAAATACTTGCAACTTCTTCACAAAAGGATGTGTAAAGCAGAAAACATAAGTTGTCCTTTATTTAATGTTTCCGGCAATGTTGAGACTTTAGATAAGTCAAGTAAAGTGATGTGTAGCTTCTACAATCTTCAGCATAATCTGATCAATGTAATATTAAGAACATTAATCAAGAAGAAATCTTAAATGAAAAATACTGTTTTCCTCTTCTATAGTAAGTAATGTATGGACTCCTCTGCAGATGGTATCAAGATCACTTTTGGCGATCTTCTAAATTACATAATTCAAAACTACTCTTTTGTGCAGAGTAGGAATTCTGTCCTTGACAGACTATAAGTCATGAATTCTTTGCTTTTGTGAAGGAAAACAGAATAGTGATAAAGAAACCAATATTCAGTTTGCCTAGGTTATTTCAAAGGGAATATACAGTTTAATGAAGTTTGAAATGATTAGGCCTTGATAATGGTTATTATGGGACTCCAAGATTTATAAGGTTAAACGATATTCTCAGCATTACAGTTTAAAAGGGTTAAAACTGAATGAGAATTCCTTTCTGAGATTATATATTAAAAATGGTACAATGAAAGCACTATGGAATGCTAGATGCTAGTGTAGTGCCTCAAACTTCTGTGTCAGTCAAACCAGAATTCTTTTTCCTTTCTTTATCACACCTATCATGAAAATACACTGCGTCAACTAAATGTTCTTAAGTGTAGAAATGTACAAAGGATTAACCGCTGCTGAAAAGAACAAGAAGGCTGAATATGAGCATGTTTAACTGCCTTTTTTCAAAGCCCTGAGAGTACTCTTCATTCATATTGTGAAATTTAACAAGGGACAATAAATATTAAATTTTTCCTCAATGGACTAAAATAAGGTTTGTGCTTAACCTGCTGTGTTCTGTCTTTGAACACTAAAAGCTCATGTCTTCCAGGTGAGATGTGACAGCAAAATTCACCGTGTTCAATAAAGATCAAATTGGTATACTTTCAAGAGGCAAAGTTCCGGACTGAGGGGTCAAAGTTTGTTGTGAGCCAGTAATATGGATTAGGGTTAATGTTCTTTTGGCATCTTTGAGACCCTGCTTGGCTTCTACTGAAATCAATGGAAAAATCCCGATTGACATGATGCAGCCTTGAGTTCTTAGATTCTTGCTCCATTTTGTAAAGTAGGTAATAGCATTATAGAAAAGGTCAATCATATACATTTTACTCATGCAGCCAGTGACTTTGCAAGTGAATGTAATTATTTGCATAGCAAGGATTTCTCAGATGAGTAATGCTGTAAAGATTAGATCCCACACTGTAAAATCTTTTGTGATTCCTAAGGATAAAAAGATTTTTAAAAATCCATATCAGGGCTTCCTTTTAAAAATGAATGCATTTATAATTCCTAAATGTAAAAGATGTCTCTGCAACACCAACAACTGAGAGTTTGGTGTTACAATTAATCACAAGTGCCACTTCTTATTTACATTTTTGATAGGGAAAAGTTGAAAGATTTATCATCTTTGATTTTTAGTTCTAAAAGGTATTTTTTAATTAATGTTTATTCATTTGTTATAAGTTGACTAGTGAGAAACCTAAATACTGCAATACTGTATATTATACTGTAGACAAACTTATAATATCAGATAAAAGTACTGTACATGTATTTTTTGAAACCTTTTTTTTTTCTAGTGCTGAGAAAATATTCATAGGCATTTTATAGAGCTAGGGCTCAGATTCCTGAATCTGAACACCCCTGAGCTTGTGGTTTGTAATACATTAAAATATTACTGTGAAAAACATGACACTGGAACATGAATATCAAGAATAAGGATTTCATATTTGTCCTACTTTTGCCACAAACTCAAAACTCAGAACACAGATTTATAACTGTAATAAAGTATATGGGAAAATTAGCAGCGGTTAATGCTTATTTCTGAAGTACAAAAGAATTAAGAATGTACAAAAGGTTATGAAGAGAAACAAAGATATAAAAAAACTTCTGGTTCAAATTCAATTTCTTAAACATCTTAAATGTTCCTAAAAATTCTTAAGCAATGTAATCATTACTAGGAAATGCCACAGTGAAGATAGGAATGACATCACCTTCTTGGAGAAATTGTGGAGCCATTCTGGATTTTCAATGTCAATGGCATTCTTTGGATTTCTTCTCTGTAACCTAAGAAGAGAACTTCCTATGAATATTATGCTGGATGACTATATTCTATTTATTCTGCTGTTTTTCTAGTATAACTTGGGGATAACATAAGGTAAAGAATGGAAACAAATAGCATACAAACTATCCTTTAGGATACTTGTAAAGATAACCTCAAATACTTTCTTTCTACCTTCACCTTCCTTCATAGTGACAAATATGTGATAGCAGAGTCTGAAAAAAAAGCCTGTTTCAGATCCTTTCAAAACTGAAGACAGCTAGAAATATCAAAATGATTCCCGTGATGCAAAGAGAAGGGTAAAGTGCACCTGTGTGAGCAAATAATACTTTTTCCTTCAAAAATCGTTTAAATGCATCAGCTATTTGAATCACTCTAAAGACATGATCCTCAAACAATGAAAAGAGGGAATGACATTATTTTGATGGTCATAGTTTATTTGTTTTGTGGGTTTTTTCAATATTTCCATCATTGTGCTTTTGTGTTATTTTGCACTATAAGCTTTTTTAAATAATTTTAAAATTAATTATCTGTTAACATAATTACAGTTAAAGTTACAGTAAATAAAATGCATAACAGAGCAAATTTTTTTTTTCCCCAGGAAACATGACTTATTGTCTCTAGGAATGGTTGACCTTTTTAAATAAGAGAATTTCAAGATAACTGAATTAACCCTTTCAAAGGGCCAAATAATTAACATTTAAGCATATCCTGAACATCATTATCTACTTCATTCCAAAAGTGAAAAATGTAAAATGTGTAGTAACCAAAATTAGATGAATGTTTTAAATTTAAGTAAAAAATTCAGTAAGTACCCACAAACACTTTAAATAATTTCATTTCTAAAACAAATGTAAAATGATAATTTATCTCAGTTTTCAGTCCAGAATAAGTGTTAACAACACAAAGATTGTTTCTTTGTGTCCTAGGTTTAGGATTTGAAAGAATAAGAAGTAGGGGAAAATTATAGATTATCATATGCAAATTTGAATTTTGATTTTAACTTGGGGTATCATTGATATATGATGTCTTAGTTTTACCCTTTCCTTGTTTATTTCACATAAATCTTTGTAACACAAGATAATAAAAACAAGCCAGACACAACATTGATCATAAAAAATTACACATTAATGTTCACTATTTTCAGTTACTGCTTTCAAATTATTGAAATGTGACAGTGAATATTTTATTAAGGTCATATATAAAAAAACCCACAAAAAAAAAGTAGTATGCCTATTTACCTACTGAAAGAACAAATCACAGAAAACCAATGTAAAAAAAAAAAAAATTATCCACATTTTATAAGACGGTCATTAAGACTCACAGATGAATATGTTACTAGGGAAAAACAATGGCCTTTAAAAATAAAAGTAGAAAATAAATTCATGATGGAGTTCCATGATAATTTATGTTGACTATGTATGATATCAGACCACCTATCAGTATAAACTTAACATGAATCATATTTAAACACAGAATCACATTCTTGCTGAAGAAACCAAAGAAAATAATATCAGTGTTGTGCGGAAACACCATTCCTGATCTGGCATACAATTATATTGGTGTGGATTGATAGTAACTGATCTGGCATCTACCAGCCTGTGAAGATCCCTTTGAACATGTGATAACAAATTTGAATGATAAAGGTGAATGGATACTCGTTCTGTGTATAACACAGCCAAAGCATTTTTGGTCATGTTTTAAGAATGTATTTATTACCTCATGGAAATCTGACTTAAAAGTTTGAAAAGACAGTTAAATATGAGATGGTTAGAATGGCTTAATGAGGTATAGCCTATGAGACACACATATTAATGACAATATTGATGTTCCTTGCCACTCCAAATAAAAATACATTCGCTTAAATCTCTCTTATTGAAGAAAACTGAACTGTACACAAATTCAGATATGGAAGCTTGCTGTATTTCATTAAGTCACCATACCTCATTTTTATGACCTGACATGTCCTTATCTTTACCTAAATCATTGGAACAGCAAAAAACAAAGAAAACGATGGTGACAAATCCACCTTCAGAAGAATCTTCTTCCCCACTCCTTTTATGCCAAAGTGCAAGAGAGACCTTTCAGACCTGAACCATAATGTTAAGGTTTAACTTAGTTCTTTTCATAATTGAAGGAATGTTAGTCAGGATACTCTATGGTTTGTAGGTAAGACAGAGGCCTCTTGCACTCCTAAATTAGAAGCATACCAAGCAAAATCTAATAGTAACCTCTTGTGCTTTAGTCAAACTGGAGAAGCTTTTTTGCACCCAGTGGCCCCATAAAAGATAGGATTGCCATTGCTAATAACCACAGACCTTGTACGCACTATCTCTTAAGCTGACTGTGCAAGGCCCTAGTCCTGGCCAACTGTTATCAATTTATGGCTGTGTGAGCTTGGTATCAGGTCTCTTGCTATAATGTGCAGTTTAAGAGTCAGATAATGGCAAAGACTTTGAAAAAATGACACAGGTTAAAAGCAGAGGCTCCAGAACTATAAACAGCTCAGTGACAGTCAAGTGCTGGTCATTGAAGAAGCTCAACATCAAGAGATGGGAAAAGACAGCTTTTGCTTTAAGGAAAAAAGCAGCAACTAAGTAAAGGAAAAAGGAAGAGAAATAAATTAAAAAAACCAACAAGCGAAGGAACAGGACAGGGGACCTGCTAGCAAAGCAACCTCCATCTCACCCCACCAGGCATGGTGGCAAAGGCTGGGATTTGCCTAGGAACTCAGCTGTTTAATAAAAGGACAAGATCCTAAATTAAGGC
The DNA here is from genome assembly GCF_964195595.1 of Calonectris borealis. Taxonomy (NCBI): domain Eukaryota; kingdom Metazoa; phylum Chordata; class Aves; order Procellariiformes; family Procellariidae; genus Calonectris; species Calonectris borealis. Next base: position 169,198,093 of record NC_134312.1, read on the forward strand.
GTGAGGAAAAAAGACATACAGTTTTGTTCTGGCTTCTTTCCTTGAAGGGGACTTTAGCCTGACCATGTCAATGACTAAGACCATCAAAGACCATAGTGATCAGCGCTAGCTGTGTGGCATCAGCTGTGAACATTGTATGTTCAAAGATAATGTAGGATATGACTGTTAAGGACAGATGATTTTAAATACGAAATGATAAAAGCTAACCATTGGCAATGTGTGTTGTTGATGAATGCTGGTCTAGTAAAGTAATGTTTTGAAGTCTGAAACTGGTTTGATTTATTACTTTTTAACATTCCTCTCACAACAATCTGTAATTCTCTGACATACATATACACACACTCAATCACAACAGTTATATCTATAATTGATCATGTTTCTAATTATTTTATACAATTTGGGTCAACATCTAAGTCATAGTTTCATAGTTTTGGATATTATTTTACATTCAGGATCTTGTTATGTGTAAAAAAGGTCTGTTGTGAATTGTCTTTGCAATCTGTGATTTCTGTTATCATCCTGTGTCTCTACCCTTCCACACCACATTTCAATCTGAGACCACAGAGAGTTCACTCCACACTTGGTATTGCCATAAACTAGGGCTAAACCAAAACATATTTAAGATATATTCACTTCACTGTTAGGCAATTGCTATTATAGCCAAAACAAGCTAAAATCGTCTCAGGCCAAGACAAGACCATATTAATGCTTTTTTTTTGGTAGGTTAAAGAAACATGTGTGGCCTTTCATTAGTAATGGCAAAATTCAAATTTATTTACCAAAATCATACAGTTCAGTTTGATAGTTAATATCCTAACCTCTAATCAGACAGTGAATCTGAAATATCATCAACGTGAGAAACTTTTTAGAGCACTTTGTCAATGTTAGGTATACAGGTGGATGTGGAAATGGCTCTCTAAGATAAATATTCCTCAGTAGTTATATGTCTCAATTTCAATTTGCCATATATAATTTTCTTGTTAAAATGGAATATGCATAACATATTTCCAGACAAGATGATTGAGCTTTCCTATTTATCCACTTTCTGTTTTCTTTGCTTCAATACATAATCAAGTTGACATATTATTAATAAGATGGTATGATGTGGTTATTTCTAGTAGAAGAGGGTTGTCCTGGTTTCGGCTGAGATAGAGTTAATTTTCTTCCTAGTAGCTGGTACAGCGCTGTGTTTTGGATTTAGTATGAGAAGAATGTTGATAACTCACTGATGTTTTAGTTGTTGCTAAGTAGTGTTTACGTTAATCAAGGACTTTTCAGCTTCCCATACTGTGCCAGGTGCACAAGAAGCTGGGAGGGAGCATAGCCAGGACAGCTGACCGAAATTGACCAAAGGGGTATTCCATACCATATGATGTCGTGTTCAATGTATAAACTGGGGGGTTGGCAGGGGGAGACGATTGCTGCTTGGGGACTGGCTGGGCATCAGTTGGCAGGTGGTGAGCAATTGCATTATGCATCACTTATTTTGTATATTCTATTATTATTATTATTACTACTACTATTATTGTTATTATCCCTTCCTTTTCTGTTCTATTAAACTGTCTTTATCTCAATCTGCGAATTTTACTTTTGTTTTTTCTGATTCTCTCCCCCATCCCACTGAGGTGGGGGGAGTAAGCAAGTGGCTGTGTGGTGGTTGGCTGCCTGCTGGGTTAAACCACAACAAGGGTGAATACTGAAGACCCTTCTACTTTTTCATGTTGCATCTTCAGTTCCTACATTGCACTTGTTGACAAAGTAGTTCTAAGTTTCAGAGTGTGCCCAGACATACATTAGCCCTAGACAGGCGAGGGAGATATCTACCTTATGCTTAAATCCACATGAGTACCTAACCCAATTAAATCCTTTTGGAAAATTATCTTTCCACCATTTTTCCGTATTTTGAAAAATATGAAAGGAATATTTATTTTTACACATGGAAATTACAATGTATACATGAATTTAAAATAAACATATCAATTATCTCACTGTGGTAGAGGATATGGCAGGATCAAAAGAAAAGCTGCATGGAGTGAGTATACCCCTGGGTTGATTTTTTCCCTATATTAACCTTTTTCCAAGATTTTTTCCTCATCCTCATTCTCAAGTGTCCTTTTCTTAATTTTCTTCTCTGTATTAACATGATGTGAATTTTTCTTTATGGATAACTTCAGTGTTGGTTCTATAATTTCTATTTATATATATAAATATATATGCTGAAGTAATTTTTTCTGGCATTTACTTAAATGCTCTAAACACGTTTTAATTTGCTTTTGTGTCATCCTCTCAATCATTAACTTGTTAAATTATGCAATGTGGGTATTTTAACCTTAGCTCATCAATCTTTCCTTCTAGTATCTTAATAATTTTTGTTGGTTAGAAGTCTGAATTTTACTTTTCTGTAACATGGGGCGGGATTCCAGATTGCACAAATCTATATTTAATGATGGGATACAGCTCCAGATTGTAGACAACTAAATTTAGGTATTTACAATCTGGAGCTGAATCCTATTTCAGTCTTGGGTGAGTATGCTGAAGACCAAAATATGATCGTGCATGATTTCTGAGGTTGTGTTTAGCTTCTAAAACTTGCTCTCTTTTTAGGAAAGGGAGTAGGAAGGAATAAATCTAGTTTCTTGAACTATACCCTTCTCACACCAAAACCAGCAGATCCTTAAGATATGTTTACAATTTATTAATGCCAAGTATCAATGTACCAAAGAGCTAGAGCTAATAGCAGAAACCAATTAGTTGAGTTCTGCATGGATTAATTTACTTGGTTTACCTTGTTATTTTGAGTAAGATGCAATGACACTGCACACAAATTCACACAGTATTTCTGTCTTCTTCTCTGTGGTGCCTATGGTACTTACATTAGGAGTATGTTCATATATACTCCTCCCCCTCACAGTCTGGGGAGGAATTTCCTGTGTAAAATCAGTTCTGATCCATAGACCTGCCTATCTGCCCTCCTTTTAGGGGGTTTAGCCAGTGGGTTTAATGGAACAGACCTTCAGCACACATTCAGGTAGCCTTGTGTCAAGCATGAAGTGGTACAATCACAGCCATTTCCATTAAAAAGCCTAAATGGGGGAAATGGATTATCCTATTGATTGGACCTTTTACATTGAAAGTAGGGATTTCAGTGATTTCTTTACCCAAAAGAACGTTTTCACTTCCAGTACCATATCTGGCCTTAAAATATTCTGGGTGAAGTCCTTTTTCTTCACTTTTACTGCTGAGTAGCCAGAAGACTGGCTGCAGCTAAGAATCCCTGAGTGGCAGGTGCAGAAGTAGAACAAGTGAAAATCAGCACGACCCTCCTATCTAGTAGCTCCATCAGCTGGGAGAAGACAGAGTAAGGTTCTTTTCCCTGGTTTATCCCAATTTTGCTTTTGTTTTTAAAGTAACATATATAAGTACAGCTATGAATAGGACTCAGACCCTTTCATCTTCTTGCCAAGTGATCTAACCACTTAGAGTATGTCCTACAATTATACACTTTACCTAAATATCTGTTACTAGATACTTTTACCAGAGACAGTATTTTTGGACAAATGAACTCTTTTGCAAGCCTCTATGAGACTCCTTATGAATAAGTATATTATTCTTAGTAAATATTAGATTATTTATTATTAAATATAGTTATATTTAATAATACATTCTTACTAAATGTAATGATAATTATTGTTATTTTTATTATTGTTATGGCTCAAATTTCCCCATACTTTTTCCACCACGTAATACACTAAATCTATTGTCTTCCCCTATTATCCACTAAATCTATTAAACGGACACCATCATGAAAATATACAAAGGCCAGAGAAGGGGAAATGTCCACTACTGTACTGACCATTTTAGGAAGGCCTCTGAAAAGAAAATAAGTAAGCTCAGGCAAATGGAATAATCTTTAAGTCCATGACTATATGCACAGTTTGTAGAAGTAAGAAAAATCCATATTTTTTTGCAGATTTAGGGTCTCTGCTTCAGGAAATCTGACTGAAACCTATTGGAATTCTAAATAGTATCGTATTCTTCACTGCAGATGGGGGAGAGAAAATCTGGTGCATTCTAGATCAGCCAGGTATTGGCAAGGATTTTCTTCAAACCAATCTTCTTATGAGCCTTAATGAAATTATAACAACACAAAAATGAAGTCCTACAGAAGGAAAAATATTCACTCAATAGTAAGCATAATTTAAAAATAAAGTGAAACTCTTTCTTAGGAAGATATAGATATGGTGATTTTTTTTTTTTGTATAGGACATATTTCATTTAGAAAATGGTGTTCTATTTTTAAATTATGTGGAAACATATCACTACTATCACTTTCATGACTCCTTTTATGACTAAAATACTATGAATGCAAAGTTGTTATTTCTATAAAAATATTTAAAAGTATATTTTAACTGTTGATGATGGAAAAATGAAATAATTTATGGATATTTCACTTTAAATAAATAACTAAGTTTTAACTTCTTGGCAGACTATAAGACTGAACCAAATTTTGACATCTCAGAATTTGCCACAGGAAAATGATTCTGAACTGCAGATCAGCTCTAATGTAATACCTCTTATTTTCTCTTTCAGACAGCTAAATGTAGCCAGAAGCTTTTCATGACATTTCATACTGATTGAATAAATTAGCAAAGTAAATTTCCAATAGCAATTAAATTTTTGATAAAGTGAACCTATATCTTGTTCCTACTGATTATATTTCTCATTGTCAGTAAATTTTATACAAGATTAACTTCCAAAATTTAAGTTTCTAAGGTTCTAAGTTTTTAAACATGAGAATAATAAAATATAACAAAATTATATTCATTCTAAGATTCAAATGCTATCCCTGTACTTAATTGGATTGGTTTTATTATTAGTATTGCAAGATTTTCAGTGGTCAATTAGATCTAGTCTTACACAGACTCTGGCTTTTAAGAGACTAATGTAATGATAAATTCAAAATTTGTTTAGTCCCATAGATGCAAAGTTTCTTACATTTTGTGTGATGACAAAAGCAAAAACAAACTTGGGTATGTACTGGAGGTGTGTCTTCTCAGCTATTGCTGAAACGTGATGGGATGAATCACACAAGTAGAGTACTGCAAGCAATGGCTATGAACTGTTCAGAAGGGGCAGACAAGGAAGGAGGGGCAGGGGGTGTTCCCTTTATATAAAAAAATGGATTGACAGCACAAAGCTGTCTTTGAAAAACAATGATGAAAAGGTGTCCTGATTTCAGCTGGGATAGAGTTAAATTTCTTCGTAGTGCTGTGTTTCGGATTTAGTATGAGAAGAATGTTAATAAAACACTGATGTTTTTAGTTGTTGCCAGGTACCCTGCTAGTCAAGGACTTTTCAGCTTCCCATGCTCTGCCAGGTGCACAAGAAGCTGGGAAGGAGCATAACCAGGACAGCTAGCCCAACTGGCCAACCATACCATATGATGTCATGCTCAGTATATAAATAAAAGGCGTGGTCCAGGAAGTAGTGATCACTGTTTGGGCGTTGCTCGGTGGATGGTGAGCAATTGCGTTGTGCATCACTCATTTTGTGTATTTTATCGTCGTCGTTGTCGTCGTCATCATTGTCGTCGTCGTCGTCATCATTATTATTATTATTATTATTATTATTATTATTATTATTATTATTATTATTTTCCCTTCCTTTCGTGTTATCTCAATCCACAAATTTTACTTTTTTTCCTCTGATTCTCTCCCCCATCCCACTGTGAGGGATGGGGGGTGTGAGTGAGTGGCTGTGTGGTGTTTGGATACCTGCTGGGTTAAACCACAACAACAGGTTGAGAGCTTATGGGTAAAAGTTAGGGGCCAAGCCAACAAAGGAAATCTCATGGCTGGTGTTTACTACAGGCTGTGTGACCAAGAAGAACCTGTAGATGAAGAGTTATTACTTCACTCCTAGAGTGCATCGAGGATAACTTCTGAATCCAGGTGATAGACAGCCCAACCAGAGGAGAAGTATTACTGGACCTGTTGCTTACTGACATAGATGAACTATTTAAAGAGGTCAAGATTGGTGGCAGCCTGGGATGCAGTGATCATGCCCTGGTGGAATTCCCAATCTTGAGGGATATAGGCCGGGTGGAGAGTAAAGTCAGGACCCTGAATTTTAGAAAAACAAACTGTTGGTTGTTTAAGGAATTAGTGGATGGGATCCCCTGGGAAACTGCCCTCAGGGACAAAGGGGCTGAACAGAGCTGGCAGCTCTTTAAGGACATTTTTCTTCAGGCACAAGAGTTCTCGATTCTGACATATAAGAAATCAGGTAAGGAAGGCAGGAGACCAGCATGGCTGAGTAAGGACCTCCTAGTCAGACTAAGGTGTAAGAAGGAAATGCACAGGCAGTGGAACCAGGGACATGTACCCTGGGAAGAATGTGTAGTGATGGGTTCAGGAAAGGTAAGGAGCTGAATATGGCAAGCAATATATTGATAAGAAGGGCTCTACAGGTACATTGGCCAGAAAAGGAATATTAAAGAAAATGTACCCTCCAATAAATAAAACAAGTGAACTAGTGACAACTGACATGGAGAATGCTGAGGTACTCAACAATTTTTTTTTTTGCCTGAGTTTTCAATGGTAGCCTCTCTTCCCACATCTCTCAAGACCCTGAACCTCAAGGAAAATACTGGGGGAACAAAGTCCCTTCAGTCATAGGAGAAGATGAGGTTTGAGACTACGTGAGGAATGTGAACATACATGAATCCATGGGACCCAATGAGATGCATCTGAGGGTCTTGAGGGAATTGGCTGATGTAGTTGCCAAGCAACTCTCCATCATATTTCAAAAGTCATGGCAGTCAGGCAAAATCCCCAATGATTGGAGAAAAGGAAATATCACACCCATTTTTAAAAAGGGTAATAAGGAGGACCCTGGGAAATACCGACCAGTCAGCTTCACCTCTGTGACCTGTGAGATCATGGAACAAATACTCCTGGAAGACATGTCAAAACATAGGGAAGACAAGGGAGAGGATTAGAGAAAGACAACATGGCTTCACCAAGAGCAAACTGTGCGTGACTAATCTAGTGACCTTTTGTGATGGTGTGTCTGCATCAGTGGGTAAGGGAGAAGTTACTGATGTCATCTACCTGGACTTCTATAAGGCCTTTGACACAGTCTCACACAACATCCTTGTCTGTAAATTGGAGAGATATGGATTTGGTGGGTGGACTGTTAGATGGATAAGGAACTGGCTGTATGTCTACATTTGAAGAGTTATAGTCAATATCCAAAGGGAGGTCAGTAACAAGTGGTGTCCCTCAGGGGTCTGTATTGGTACTGGTACTGTTCAATATCTTTATTAATGACATAGTGGGATTGAGTGCACTCTCAGCAAGTTTGCAGATGACACCAAGCTGAGTGGTGCAATTCATTCACTAAAGGGAAGTGATGCCATCCAGAGGGACCTTGGCAGGCTTGAGGAGTGGACCCATGCGAACTTCATGAAGTTCAACAAGGCCAAGTGCAAGGTCCTCCACCTGGGTCAGGGCAATGACTAGAATTAATACAGACTAGGGGATGAATGGATTGAGAGCAGCCCTGCAGAGAAGGACTTGGGGATACTTGTGGATGAAAAATTTGACTTCAGCTGGCAATGTGTGCTTGTAACCCAGAAAAACAATCATATCCTGGACTGCATCAAAAGCAGCATGGCCAGCAGGTTGAAGGAGGTGATTCTGCCCCTCTACTCTGCTCTCATGAGACTCCATCTGGAGTACTGCATCCAGTTCAGGGCCCCCAGTATAAGAGAGACATGGACCTGTTAGAGCAGATCCAGAGGAGGGCCACAAAAATGGTCACAGGGCTGGAAAAACCTCTTTTATAAAGAAAGACTGAGAGAGTTGGGGCTCCAGGGAGACCTTATTGTAGCCTTTCATTACTCAAAGGGGGCTAAAAGAAAGGTGAAGAGAGACTTTTTATCAGAGCCTGTAATGACAAGACAAGGGGCAACGGTTTTAAAGTGAAAGAGGGTAGATTTAGATTGGGTATAAGTAAGAAATTTTTTACGTTGACAGTGGTGAGGCATTAGAACAGGTTTCCGGGAAAAGCTGTGGATACCTCATCATTGGACACGTTCAAGGTCAGGTTAGATGGGGCTTTGAGCAACCTGACACAGTGGAAGATGTCCCTGCCCACAGCCAGGGTAGGGAGTGGACTAGATGATCTTTGAAGGTCCCTTCCAACCCAAACCATTCTATGATTCTATGATTTTCTTCTTCTAATGTTGCTAAGTTCCCTAAATATAAGCAGTCATGGTTTTTGCATTTTGGGTGTGTGTGTTTTGAACTTTTTAACATAAATCATTGCAAAATATAAAGGCAATGGTCGTAATATATTGAAGGGAAATTATTATGCATGCAAAAAGTTTCATTGCACCTTGAAACTAGTTGTGCCCTAGATAAAATGTGTTAAATCCTGTTTGAAATATTGATGATGAGTAATAGCTACAGTGCAAAAGTCAGGGCTACTATGAATTTTTGCTTTCTCTGCAACTATTTTGTTAAACCCATGAAAATAAGCTGATGAGCTCCACTGTTGTTTGGATTTTTTCATGCATATATTCAATAGTCTTTTTTTAATTTAAGGCAACAGCTGTTTCTTAATTTGGTTTCTTTTTATTATTGTTGTTATTATAATTAAATATTTATATTTGAATGTCATCCTCATTGCTAATGATTTAAAATTTTGTGCTAGCTTACATCTCAGTCGATTTCAGAGATTAGAATGGGCTAAATCCTTCAATTTGTCCAGATAAAATAGTGCAATAAGGCAGATATTGGTTGTTAGCACTGTGACTTTTTTTTGCAGTTCTGTGAGATATATTATTTTGTTAAACAACAGTTGATTGAATTAAAGAAATAATCTTAGGAGCAGTGTTTCCTCCCAAGGAAAATCCTTAACCAGGAAACATCAGCATTGCAGTTTCTGCATGATTTCTACATAGGTAAAGGAACAATATGTCTCCCATATACACAAAAGCCACAACATGAGGTATTGGTTATTCCAAGAAAGCGTAAGGGCCAAATCCCACCCACCTACCTTAAAAGAGAAAATTTTAGGGATTTCATATTTTTGCAAATGTTTTAGATGCAATGGTTTCTTACATAATTTGTCTCTTCAAAAAAACACAATCTATAAAGAACTTACTCATCTCTTTCTAAAGTTTGCTGTGAGGATGCTTATTGGATTAGCCCCATCCCTAAGTTTAACTAGAGGAATCCTGGTCTAGGCAAGGTATGATCAAAGAACAATTTACGTCTATGCATTTGGGGAGTCTCTTGAATATCCTCAACTGTAACAGTTTGATTTTGTTCCCTAAATATAGATGTCTAGCCTTTTAAAAGTCATAACGTATTGTCGTGGTTTAACCTGGCAGGCAGCCAAATACCACGCAGCCGCTCACTCACTCCCCCCGCCCCCCAGCAGGACGGGGAGAGAATCGGAAGGGTAAAAGTGAGAAAAACTCGTGGGTTGAGGTAAAGGCAGTTTAATAGAACAGAAAAAAGGAAAATAATAATGATAATGATAAAATATACAAAATGAGTGATGCACAATGCAATTGCTCACCACCCGCGCTGACCGATAACCAAGTAGCGATTGCTACTTCCTGGATCACGCCTACCCTTCTTATACTGAGCATGACGTCACATGGCATGGAATACCCCATTAGCCAGCTGGGCTGGCTGTCCTGATTAGGTTCCCTCCCATCTTGCGTACCTAGCTCAGTCAGTAGGCATGGGAGCTGTCCTTGGACTAGGAGGGCACTTAACAACAACTGAAAACATCAGTGTGTTATCAACATTCTCCTCGTACCAAATCCGAAACACAGCACTAGGAAGAAATTTAACCCTATCCCAGACGAAACCAGGACAGGTATCTTTCTGGTTTCCAGCTGCCAGGCCAGAAAGGCACAGTTGTCTTTGTTGTCTTCCAACATATCTGCTTCCCTTGTGCAGATGTATCAGATTCTACAAGGTGTCTCAAATGGCAGTGGAAACTGAAGTTAAAGCAACTGAATAAACTCCAAAGGTCTGAAAAACACTAAACTTCAGTTAAAATTCTCCAAAACTGAGTAGCAGTTGGTGGTAGGCTTGTAGAATTGCATATTTTTATTTAACCATTTGTAAGTTAGGTTCGTCCTTCTCTGACAGGGAATTACTGAAAGCACACAAAAGACGAGGCTTTGATTTGTCTTCTGATTTGTCATCTGCTGCCTGGTTCCAGATTCACTCAGAATGGCCACTAGAGGAAAAGTAATGGATTTGCACCTGTAATGCTTGGCCAGAAGTCAAGTGGCAACTTAGACATTTCCAATAGCTGTAGGAGGCTTTAGAGTACTTAGTGAAACTTATGGAGGTTTTTAACATTTAACCTCTAGCAAGTCTCTACTAAGAATATGCAAACTACAGTGTTTCTTAAGCTTATAACTAAGTCAGACAAGGACAGATTTTCACAGGAATGGCAAAAAAGAAATCCATTATGCAAAAGTCAGTTCTCTGCCAAATTTCAAGTCCCTATCCTACGGCTTGGTGCTATAACAGCATTCCAAAGAACAGATTGCCATAATTCCTATTAGCATTAAAAAAAGAAAAAAATCAAAACGGCTTTTTCCTTAGGTTCATGCAGTAGCTGAAGCATTTTTTGCTAGAATTTAAAAATATCCCCAACATTGTCAAAATTTCAGCTTGAGGTAACTCTTAATTTAATTGGTTAAGATCTGAATAAATCATAAACATCTGAAATCTAGTCCTAAAATCAAAGTTTCACGGAACTCTGAAAACAATGGTTAATTGACCTGTCTGTAACAAACAGAAAACAAAAGACAAGCCAGAGCAGCATGTTTCCTTCAAGGTAAGCACCTTTGAATTGATAAACTGTGTGCATAAATTCCACATTAGATTCAGCATGGAGTCAGAAGCAGAGTTGTATTTATGTCAATTAAGTCAACAGAATAACTACTAGATTAAAAATATTAGGATTTGGCCCGAAAGCTAAAATAGCAGAGAAACCTTTAAGTGAACAAAATTCAATCTATCAGCATAATTTTTAATACCAAAAAGGAATTTGCAGCTGTCTTATCAGTGAACTTTACATATTTCATTCATTCCCACTTTTTATTTTTTTATTACTGAGTTTATTTTTCCTCAATTTCAAGTTAATTTTCAGATTTATACACTACCTTTTGACATTACAATGATAATTTACAGATGAGAGAAATCAGAGATAGGCTTTCTATTGGCTTGAGGGAGAACTAGAACCCGGTCATGTACCAGGTCAAGACATGTTTCATCATTCATTCAGAGTGATGGTTCCTGAAGCATAGCTCTGTGACATTTTTACTGGTAAATATTTCCTGCATATGGTGATTCATAAAAATAGGTCCCAAACTCACAGACATTACTTAACTGCACAAAAGTTTTAATCTCTTTGATTCGAACTGCAGCTATTTTTATTATTAATATTATGTTGTGGAAAAGGTCCCCCCTCCTTCTCATCTATATATGCCATATATTTTCAGTGAGGGATGAATGTTAAAGCATTATGAGATAAAAAGTTATGGCTTGTTCCAATTCAGATCTGAGCCTTAAAACTTTGCCAGAAATGGTACTAACTTAAAGCCGACAGGTTGGCAGAAGAGTGTACTGAAAGATGAAATGATCTTGGCAAACTAGGATTGTAAATCACTTCCATATCCACTTATTTTAACAATAAATGGCTACTGTTTTCTCAGAGATGCTGAAATGAATACGAATTATTTCATGTCACTAAAACAAAGATTTTAAAATAGCTCTATTTATTTTTGAATTGTCTGATTGCACAACTCATTACCTGATGTTAATTTTTCTGGAACATGTAGATAGCTACCAGAAGGCATGAAAAACCAACTAATCTGGACTAGGGTTTGGAGCCAGGGTTGAAGAAGTTTAGGTTGTTAATATATATTGAGTATAACAGTGCTCAGTGAAAGAAGGAGGGAAAGGGAATTGAAGGTATAGCTATGGCTACTTTTTTGCTGGTACAACGGGAATGAAGACATTCCCACTTCATTGCATTATATAGCGTATTGTTTTGTGTACTGACGGTGATCCCAGCTCTTTAATTTCTGAGCAAAAATACTGATATTTGCTGTCTGCAGTCATCCTGGGTTTAGGTACTATGTCTTAGGGTGGTTGTTTTGGTTTTGGGGGTCTGTGTGTGTGTATGTTTTGTCCCATTTTAGCTATAGCTTTATTTTGTTTCTTTTCATAAATGTTTGTATTTGGCTATAGCTGAGCCATAATCAATCACAGGTGTGACAGACTGATGTAAATATTAGTTGACTTCAGCATTACTGTGGAGTTGATCAATGATATTTGATGTAACTTCAGCCACCTGCTTTGCACATTCTGTTCCTCGCAGTCTGCTGGCAGTCATTCTTTGTGAGCAGGATCCAAACACTACATTTCATTAAACTGAGGTAAAAGGTGTGTGTGGGGGGTGTTTATTTATTCATTTGTTTGTTTGTTGTGGCTTTTGGGTTTTTTTGTTAAGCATTTCCAGAAAACAGCATGTGTATTGGAGACAGAATAGCAAAAAAAAAAAACATCCAACTCTTGAGAAGCTGTTGAAGGAGAAAATTTTGCAAGAAATTTAACTCGCAGTCCTCTAGTATGCATGAAAAAAAGTTGAGACAGCCACTCACACGAAAAACATCAAAACTTCTATGAGAAAGTTATATATTTATTTATTCAGTCAGTCAGCGAGTTTTGTCTACACTATTTATAAACTTTAAAAGAGTCCTGGCAAAGTGAAAGTCAGTCTGTCATTGTGGAGAAAAAAAACCCAAAACCAAAAAACCCAACAAAAAATCTAAACATCTATTCACTTCATTCCAAGCTAACCTCAAAATGTTTTTTTTTTTCTGCCATACTGATCCTATTTCCTGAAAGGAAACTAGAACTAAGTTGAATGAACCAATATTCCTGAGTCCTGTTAATGGAAGTTAATGGAATTTGCCAATCTGACTGAGAAAAGAGGCAGATGCTGATAACAGTTATGGATTTTTTTTAATCACAGCATTGAAGAAAAAGACGTTGAAAGCTAGTTTACAGCTTTCTCTGTCAATAAGATCAACATGAAGGAGGGATCACTTGAAGGGCTCACTTAATCTGGAAGGGTAACATCAGTGGCAAAGTGAAAACTCACAAAAGTATTATGCTTAGCAACTACCTAAGAGTTTAGATCAATCATATGGCACACAATGGTACGTAGAACCACTACTTTTTGGCATCTGATGTCAAACATAGCGTCATGACAATGTTCAACTGCTATTAAAGTGCATATTCAAGAGCAAGAACAGGATTTCCGTGAGTTTGCCCTATTTTGCTATAATGTTCTGGAACATTATTTGATATAAAACATTAGTTGGCCAATACAGACACTTGCTGTGGGACACATCTCACAGTTTTACAGCAGTCTGAAACAATTTTTCATGTCTTTAATATTCTTCAATTCTCAAGGAAAATACCCTGCAACTCTTCAGAAAGTTAGGTTGTGGTTTCCTCATAATCAGCCTACAGTTTTCAGTTTTCACAGTCTAGAATAAGAAAATTGTAACAAAGGCTTCTGAAGTTTTAGTAACTAAATTACAGAACAAAGATAAGAGAGACTCATCAGGCTTACAGAGACCAGAAAGATGAGAAGAATTTATTTAATTATGAATAGATAGACATTTAAATTTTCATTGATGACATGTATGTCATTGATAATCTGGACGATGGGATTGAAAGCACCTTCACCAATTTCACTGATGAAACTAAACTGTGTGGTACAGCAGACATGTCAGAAGGGAAAGCCATCTTACAGAGTGACCTGGACAGGTTGGAAGAGTGGGCAAGCAAGAACAGTGTGAAGTTTAAACAATGACAAGTGCAAGGTTCGACAACTGGGATGACATAACCAAAGAGCCCAGTACAGGCTAGGATCTGTGTGGCTGAAGAGCAGCCTTGCTGAAAAGGACCTGGGAGTCCTGGTGGACAACAAGCTGAACACGAGTCAGCAGTGCACTGCTGCAGCAACAAAGGCAAATTCTGGACTGCATCCATTACTAACAGAGATAAAGACATGACCATCTCACTCTACTCAGTGCTTGTCAGGCCACACCTGGAGTACTGTGTTCAGTTCTGGTCCCCACAATTCAACCAAGATGCAGACAGACTGGAGAGGGTCCAAAGGAAGGCCACAAGGATGATCAAAAGGCTGGAGAACCTGCCCTACGAGAAAAGAATGGAGGAGTTAAGTCTTTTGACCCTGTAGAAGAGAAGGGTCAGGGAGACCTCATCACAGTTTTCCAATACTTAAAGGGTGGGTACAGAGAGGACAGAGGTTCTCTCTTCCCAAGGAGCCACATGAAGAGGATAAGAGGCAATGGGTACAAGTTGCATAAGAAGTTTTATCTCGACATAAGAAATTTTTCACAGTGAGAACAATCAATCACTGGAACACCCTTCCCCGGGACATGGTGGATTCCCCATCACTGGATGTTTTAAAGAAGTAACTGGACAGGGCGCTAGATAATCTCATCTAGGTTCCTTTTCCAGCAAAAGGTTGGACCAGGTGATCTTTCAAGGTCCCTTACAAACTGGGCTGTTGCATGATTCTATGTAGTTTATAATACTGTTTTGGAGAATCAAACTTACTGAAAGGGTATGAAATATCTTATTGTGTCCTAAAACAAATTTCAGAATAGTAGTGTTTGGAGAATTTATTGTCCATTTTCATTTTTCAAACCCTTATTGCCACTATTCTGTTGTGCAAATTTTCATATGATATGACCTATGCTAACCCTTCCAAAGCTGAAGACTCAGTGACTGATGAAGGCTAACTTTTGGGGGCCCTCTTTCCACTGCTTTTAAAATTACAAAAGTTCATATAAGAATATTTTACCTGTACTTGAGTTTGTAGTATCTCTACATGATAAGTGGTATTAAAGTCTTTCCTTTTTATTCTTTTTTTTTCTTTTTTTTTTTTTGTTCATTTTCCTTCTATGTTGTTATAGTCCCCAAGTTTTATCTTCCAAAAGTTGGCAGCTTTACCCAAAAGAATTTGACAGTCATGTAAGACAGCATATTTGTGTTTCATGCTGCTTACCAGTGGCTGAGAAACCTCATCAGTTTTTAACTGATAGTAAATTATGGACATCTTTTAAAAATAAGAAGATAGTGGAGATATCTGGACATAAAACTTTTAATGGGATCTCTTTGTATCAATGAAGGGAAAAGAATGTGTCAAAATGTTATTCAGGAGACAGATTTATAGAAGGCATAAGTACAGGACCTTACAAGGATAAGAAATTGTGAGGGCTGGTAGGGAGCAAATATTGAGGTAGAGAAAAATGAGGAAAGCAGAAGAAAAAATAAATCAATGTACATTGATTTATATCAGACCAGACTCCAGGAAGGAGTTCTCCTGATTACTTTGACTTTATATGAATTCCTAGGGAGATGAGCTGAGAAAACCAAGAAGCTGAAATTCCTCACTGTTGCTTTGTGGAGCAAAGATAATATGATGGAAAGTACCTTTGTACCATAGATACAATCCTATGAGATTCCTGATGACTCCAACTTGCAAAGTTTTTCATATACATTTAACTTCTGCATTCTGTTAGTATAAAGTACTGCTCACCACCTTTTATTCTATCTTTTGGCTTAACAGTTAAAACTGTTGAATAAGATGTGCAAAAATTACGCTGCAAATTAAAGGAATAAATCCCAGTGATCTATACTTTGATATCAATGGAAAGTGCAGATATTCAGCACCTTTAGAATTCATCCCTGAGGTCTGGTTGTCAGTGAGAGATGAGAGAAAGAAAAAATTAAAAAAGGCTATGTTAATCAGAGTTTCAAGGCAGGTCAGAATGACCTAGATATTTTTTAAAATGTGGAAAGTTGATATGTTTCTAGGTAACCTGATCTTTTTACAATATTGACAGAAGTGTGCACCGTAGCAGATGATGGTGTTTTCTTACAATATGATTGTGTCTCTTTGTATTCCCTAAATGTTTGATAGTTAGAGAAAATAATGACAGTGCCTGAAAGGCACTGTGACTAGACTTCAAAAAAAGAAGCCATTAGGAAAGAAATAACAAAAATATAGTGAATTTGTGTCTTGACACATTTTGTTGGAGTCTGGAGGCAAATCATGTCTACAACTTTCTGAACACAAGTGATCTGTGAGGCAGAAAAATAAACTGAGGCACATGAAGCCATGTCATAAGTGATTGCAAATGTCAGGTAACAGTACATTTAGGAATACAAAACAATAACAGGACATACAATATATTTGTACGTTATGTTTTTAATTTCTTTTTCAGTTACAAGTGGAAAAAAAAATTATTTTATTTTATTTTATCTCTAAATGGAGTTATCTGTTGAAACCAAAACGTGTAAACCAATGAGTCCTAATCTCAGAAAGATAACATGTGGCCTGCAGCATGCAGTCACAAGAGTACTTTTCAGTAGTCAACCAGTTGTAAATTTTTAAGAAAATGAAGAAACAGTGGATTGGATATTTTGGGTCATATTTTACAAAAATAATTTGCAACCAAGTGAAACAAAATTTCAGGTATGCTTTAGTATAAATCACTTACTGAGAAAAAGAATATTTTTGGATGCAAAGTAAAGATGATCAGGAATTTTCTGTTAGAATGATTTGCCAATGGAGAGCATTTCTTTTAAAAAAGCAAATTTTTATTGTCTGTAGGGAAAATAAAAAAAAAAAATATTTTGAATTCTGAAATATTTTGCATGCCAAAAAAACTATTTTTCTGATCAGCCTAGGCTGAATACTACCAAAAGTTTGTCCCTTGTTATTCAAAATAAAAGCAAGGAAATCTATTTAAGCAATATGGTTGGAAGATGCAGAAATTCTAAGAAATTAAAGACAAATATATTTTTCAAGCACTTACAAGCTACATATAAAAATACAGTACTATGTGCATATAGTAATGCATATTGAAGTGCATTAGAAGTGTGCTGTCTAATGGCAGACTCAATTTTTTTGTATGCATATTTTGTTCTTAACAAGAAGCTAAATAGTATATTCTGGGAAGAGAAAACAAATCATGGAGTCCTTACCAAGAAATACTTTTCAACCTACCTGGAAATATTTAACCAAATAAAGCTCACTTAGAAACTGGAATATGTTTGGCAAATCAAGAAATCAGAATGAAGAAAGTGTGACAGACTTAAATCCAAAGTAATAAATTACACTTAAGAGGAGCTAAAAACCCAGGGAGTGAACACGGAATGTAGAAGCCAGTAAGAAAAATACTACAGAGGAAGAACTGAACTTATAGAATCATAGAATCATTAAGGTTGGAAAAGACCTCTAAGATCATCGAGTCTAACCGTCAACCCAACACACCATGCCCACTACACCATGTCCCTAAGGGCCTCATCTACACGTCTTTTAAATACCTCCAGGGATGGGGACTCAACCACTTCCCTGGGCAGCCTGTTCCAAGGCCTGACCACTCTTACAGTAAATAAATTTCTCCTAATGTCCAATCTAAACCTCCCTTGGTGCAACTTGAGGCCATTTCCTCTCGTCCTATCGCTAGTTACTTGGCAGAAGAGACCAACACCCACCTCGCTACAACCTCCTTCCAGGTAGTTGTAGAGCGTGATGAGGTCTCCCCTCAGCCTCCCCTTCTCCAGACTAAACAGTCCCAGTTCCTTCAGCCGCTCCTCATAAGACTTGTGCTCCAGGCCCTTCACCAGCTTCGTTGCCCTTCTCTGGACACGCTCCAGCACCTCCATGTCCTTCTTGTAGTGAGGGGCCCAAAACTGAACACAGTATTCCAGGTGCGGCCTCACCAGTGCTGAGTACAGGGGCACGATCACCTCCCTGCTCCTGCTGACCACACTATTTCTAATACAGGCCAGGATGCGGTTGGCCTTCCTGGCCACCTGGGCACACTGCCGGCTCATGTTCAGCCGGCTGTCAATCAGCACCCCCACATCCTTTTCCTCTGGGCAGCTCTCCAGCCACTCTTCCCCCAAGCCTGTAGCATTGCATGGGGTTGTTGTGGCCGAAGTGCAGGACCCGGCACTTGGCCTTATTGAACCTCATACAGTTGGCCTCAGCCCATCGATCCAGCCTGTCCAGGTCCCTCTGCAGAGCCTTCCTACCCTTGAGGAGATCAACACTCCCGCCCAACTTGGTCTGCAAACTTACTGAAGGAGCACTCGATCCCCTCGTCCAGATCATTGATAAAGATATTGAACAGGACCGGCCCCAGTACCGAGCCCTGGGGAACACCGCTCGTGACTGGCCGCCAACTGAATTTAACTCTGTTCACCACAACTCTCTGGGCTCGGCCGTCCAGCCAGTTCTTTACCCAGCAAAGAGTGTACCTGTCTAGGCCGTGAGCCGCCAGCTTCTCTAGGAGAATGCTGTGGGAGACAGTGTCAAAGGCTTTACTGAAGTCCAGGTAGACCACATCCACAGCCTTTCCCTCATCCACGAGGCCGGTCACCTGCTCGTAGAAGGAGATCAGGTTGGTCAAGCAGGACCTGCCTTCCATGAAGCCGTGCTGGCTGGGCCTGATCCCCTGCTTGTCCCAGACATGGCTCGTGAGCGCCCTTAAAACGAACTGCTCCATGATCTTCCCCGGCACCGAGGTCAGGCTGACTGGCCTGTAGTTCGCAGGATCCTCCTTCTGGCCCTTCTTATAGATGGGCGTCACACTGGCGAGCCTCCAGTCGTCCAGGACCTCCCCAGTTAACCAGGACTGCTGGTAAATGATGGAGAGCGGCTCGGCAAGCTCCTCCGCCAGCTCCCTCAGTACCCTCGGGTGGATCCCATCCGGCCCTATAGACTTGTGAACGTCCAGGTGGCGTAGCAGGTCATGAACTTCATCCTCTTGAATTATGGGGGGTTTATCCTGCTCGTCGTCCCTGTCTTCCAGCTCAGGGGGCTGAGTACCCTGAGGATAACTGCTCTGACTACTAAAGACTGAGGCAAAGAAGGCGTTGAGTACCGGATATTAAAAACTAAGGGTGGTTAGAAATCTTACAGAAAGTCAAGAAAGATCAATTTGCTTAATAACATCTCCAGAGAAAGAAAGATTATTCCTGAGCATCTTCAGTCTGTAAAGCCCACTAAAATATATTTCAGATAGGCATATCTGATAAAACACCATGTTCTGCCTTGGAACATTGCAAAAAGTAGCATATGTTTGTTACACTTACTAGAAGTCACCAAATAATTAAAACCTATCAGGAAAATAAATGTGTGTTCTAATCTGAATAAAAGAATCTATTAAAGGAAATGACACTAGAGATTCTTCTAGCAAAGAAGCTAAAAGATATTACTCGCTTTGTGGGATAAAATACTGTTTGAGCAGTCCACTGTTTTCTACGCCTAGAACATAATGGCTTCATCAAAAGGTGGTAAATTTTTCCTGAACCATCACAGAGTTCTATAGATGCTCTAGATGGAATGTCTAGCATACTATTTTCCTAAAAACAAAGATCAATTGAGCTCAGCCATTGTTTCATAAATTTTAGTAGCTGCTGTATATACACTGGGATGTATAGAGTGAGTGAGCTTTGCAAAGTTACCTCTGAATCATGGCAAAGTAGTAGTGCTTGAATCTTAATATAGGGTAAAATTTTCTGTAACATTTCTGTTTGAAGCTAGATGTTCAGTTTCATATCTTATTGTATCATGTGAGCTGCTTATCTTGGTGGCAGTGTGAAAGGGAAAATAAGATAACAACTGTCAGATTGTAAACTGTTATGACTAAAAAAATGTTTTGCAACTGCATTTTGTCAGTCAACTTCTCTCTTTAAAATGTACAAGAACTGTTAGAGTAATTACATTAAATTTACATTATTCTTTCTTATGAGAGGTTGTTATTAATTTTAAAAGCTATGGCAGAAACTGAATGAATAGCTATCAAGGCACAAAGTAGTTGTGCATTGAATTGGAAATCAAGAGATCTATGTGTTATTCCTGGTTCTGTCTCGTGTTCCCAAGGCACTTCACATCTTTATACCTCATTTTCTGTAAAATGGGAATAATTATATTGTAGCCTTTTTGTAAACTGCTTTGTGGACTGGTCTGCATGTGAAAAGTGTTATATAAGTGATATTATTCTAACTTCTATTATTAATGTTACCTACACTGCAGCTGTTGTAGTTATGATATTTATACTTGTCCTACTGACTAATTAAATGCTTTTCCTCTTCAGTTGTATTTTTAAAAGGCAACTTTACTGATTCCTTTATCATAATTGTTTATACCATGTAGACCAACTTATCTGATCCTTGTTTTGTGGTGTATATACAAATATACACACACATGCAGGTATATATGTTTATATGTATGCATATACACATATATACACACACAAATATGTTATGAATACTTGCATGAAAGCCATGTACCATCTTTTGAGGATAATGTGTAGGAGAACTACTTTTTCTTCACTTATTTTCCATTATAAGGCCATATTGCGCTACTCTTATTCATATTTAGTACTATTTCACCATTAGTCTATCAGACACCCACATACCATTTTGAAAATGTTCTACACTTTTGTCAAGGGTAAAGCCATCTAAGTGACACTTTCAGCTATTAGCAAAATGGTGTGTTAACACATTATTTCTACTGCTTTCTGGAAATTAAACTTAAGAATAAGCAAATAGGATCATCACTTAAAAATAGTTGAGCAATCTTGTGGTTTTGGTTTATTTCTAACTTGTTGTGATTGTGTAGTTCAACTAAAATTAACCAAACAAAATGGTAAGCAAGAATCTGTCAGTTGCTTTATGTGCCCCCAGAGTTTTCTTCAAAGCAAGAACAAAGTGCTTCATTGTTTCTTTCCAAACTGCATAAAAAGAAAAAAATTTATAATGGTTCATTGCACTTAACTTCAGAAAAATGTCAGATCATCTGAAGTGAACCTCAGATTAGTTCCATTATAGTGTGCTTAGGCAGACAGAGAACATCACAGCTGTTTGGTTTTTTTTTTCTGTTCTTGTTTTCATTTTTCAGCTCTAAATTGTTTTAGCTAGTGAGAAGTGACATAAATTTTGAGTAATCTGTTGACTTAGTCAGATGGTTGTGGTGAATTTTACTTTTTTGCCAACAATTTTAACAAATGATTCAGTGAATGAAGCAACAATTTTTTTTCTCATAAATGGTGAAATACTGCTAAAGTTTTTGTTGAATCTGTTTACCAAAAGATAGGGGATCTAAGGTCACAATGCCTCCAATTCTACAATGACCTCCTATTGCAAAATTGATTACGTCACTAAGTCTCCTCCAACCATTCATCATCACATTTGCACATAGCTGTTTCAGAAGCCACATGGTCATCTGTTTACTTGCTGGGAAATTGATGTAGTACTAATAAAATTCCTGTTGATTTCAGGCAGAAATATGTCTAGAGATTTGTGCAAAGGTTCTACACTGAATTTTTATATTTTCCCTCTATACCCAGCCAAGGCTTCTCTATGGGCTTTGAAGAGACACGGATTATTCCATTTAAGAATTTCACAACACATTTTTTTCAGTACTGACAAAAGTATCACAATACTATTAAGTTTCACAACTTCAAAAATGTCATTTTTCCATTATTATATTTTTCATTCCCTCTCAATTACCTTAAACTTTCCACTTTGTCTGTGGCTCCTCAGCAAACAGCTGCTTTACACAGAGGTAGAGGGTGCCCACCACTACAAAGTTCCTTCTTGGGAAGAGACTCACACTACCACTTCTGGCATAGGAATGCTGCTTTTTTGCAATACTTTACGAAGAAGATTCTTATCTCTGAATTGGAGAGATATGGATTTGATGAATGGACTGTTAGATGGATGAAGATATTGGCTGGAAGGCTGTATCCGAAGAACCATTACGGTCAATAGCTTAATGTCCAAAGCGAGATCAGTAACAAGTGGTGTCCCTCAGGTGTCTGTACTGGGACCAATACTACTTAATACTTCAATGACACAGCAGTGGGATTGAGTGCACTCTCAGCAAGTTTGCAGATGACATCAAGCTAAGTGGTGCAACTGATTCACTAGAAGGGAAAGGATGCCATCCCGAAGGAGCTTCACAGGCTTGAGGATTGGGCCCATGTGAACCTCATGAAGTTCAACAAGGCCAAGTGCAAGGTCTTGCACCTGGGTCAGGGCAATCACTAGTATTAATACAGACTGGGGAATGAATGGACTGAGAACAGCCCTGCGGACAAGGATTAGAGAATGCTGGTGGATGAAAAATTTGACTTCAGCTGGCAATGTGTACTTGCAGCCCAGAAAGCCAGTCCTATCCTGGGTTGCAAAAAAGCAGTGTGGCCAGCGTGTTGAAGGAGGTGATCCTCCTCCTCTACTCTGCTCTTGTGAGACCTCACCTGGATCACCCAGCTTCGGGACCCCCAGTACAAGAAAGACATAGACCTGCTTAAGCGGGTCGAGAGGAGGGGCATGAAGATGATCAGGGGGTTGTAACACCTCTCCTATGAACAAAGGCTGAGAGAGTTGGGCTTGTTCAGCCTGCAAAAGAGAAGGCTCCGGTGAGACTTTATTGCAGCCTCTCCATACTTAAAAGGGGCTTATAAGAAAGATGGAGAAAGACTTTTACCAGGGTCTGTAGTGACAGGACAAGGGGCAACGGTGTTAAACTGAAAGACGGTAGGTTTAAATTGGATATAAGAAAGAAATTTTTTACAATGAGGGTGGTGAGACACAGGACTAGGTTGCCCAGAGAAGTTGTGGATGCTCCGTCATTGGAATTGTTCAAGGTCAGGTTGCATGGGGCTTTGAGGAACCTGATCTAGTGAAGGATGTCCCTGCGCATGGCAGGGGGGTTGGACTAGATGACCTTCAAAGGTCCCTTCCAACCCAAACCATTCTATGATTCATTCCAAGATGAAAAAATCCCTTACCAATCTGCACTCTTGTCTTCAGTCTGTCCCTTTGCACTGTCAGACAATTTGCATTTCCTAGTTTCCCAACAAGATACAGTCATCTACAAAATGATGAGGCAAACAGAGAATCTCAACAAGCTAAATGAAGCAGTGGTGTGCCAGGCCAAAACATTTATAATAGAACAAAAAAGGACAAAAAGTTGGATAGTTTTATATGTGTATATAAGTATAAATATACAGTTTCCACATGCTGTATATAAGGTATATGTAGTTATACAGTTTCTACACAGAGATTATAGGATTTAGCATGTATAGTATCATCCCGGTTTCAGCTGGGACAAAGTTAACTTTCTTTCTGGTGGCTGGGGGCGGTGCTGTGTTTTGGGTTTGATATGAGAGGAGCATTGATGGCCCATTGATGTTCTGGTTGTTGCTGGGTGGTGCTTGCACCAGGGAGTTTTTATTTCTTTTTGGCTTCCCATGCTCTGCCAGGTGCATGAGAAGCTGGGGGGCAGGCAGCATAGCCAGGGCGGTTGACCCAGCTGGCCAAATGGGGTGTTCCATACCATATGACATCATGCTCAGTATAAAACTGGGGGGTGAGGAGGTGGGGTCTTGCGGTCTGGGACACGCGGGGTGTGTGGTGAGCAGTTGCGTTGTGCATAGCCTGCTTTGTATATTCTATTATTGTTGTTGTTATCATTATTATTACTGTTCTACTTTGTTTTATTTCAATTATTAAAATGTTTTTATCGCAACCCACAAGTTTTTCTACTTGTGCCCTCCCAATTCTCTCCCCCATCCTACCGGATGTGGGGGGTGAGTGAGTGGCTGTGTGGTGTTTAGTTGCTGGCTGGGGTTAAACCACGACATGTATGAA
Source organism: Calonectris borealis (assembly GCF_964195595.1). NCBI lineage: Eukaryota > Metazoa > Chordata > Aves > Procellariiformes > Procellariidae > Calonectris > Calonectris borealis. Next base: position 169,221,915 of record NC_134312.1, read on the forward strand.
CATCTAGTTAGCATATGTAGTACTAGTTAGCATAGTAGTATACACATAATACAGTACTTAATAATGTTGATTTTTTTTTGGTGTAGTAGTGCATGTGTTGTTGTGCATGACAGCCCTAAAAACTGAGTAGTTTGATAAATTCTCTCAACAGCATTATATCGATTATAACCATCTTAGACCTCTTTATTGCTAAACTGAATATGACTCTTAGGTATGTGATACTCAGACCTGAAGTATCCACCTTTTAGATGCTTGACCCCATGACGAAATATCTGAGCTAAATTCATGCAGACAGTTTTAAAAATAATTAGAAACCACAACGGTAAGCTTTGCATGTATAAATTCAAAGGCATTGGTGGGTTGAAAGGAAGAATCCTGCATCTGGCTCTGCATGGGGTGTGTGATGAAAATTTACTTCCTTAAAATACAAGGCACATTAGTGTGACTACAATTAAAATCAATATTCTTATGGGGAGTTGCAGCATATTATTTTTGAAATGAAACAAAATGCAGAAAATTAAATGGGTTGGGTTTCAGTTCTGGAGGCTGAGACCAAACTCAGCCTATCTAATACTAGGCATATAAGTAAAGTGGTTAAGACATAAATTAAATAGACAATAAGTAATGTAAAGCAATTGACATACATTTTCAATGGACATATTGAAATGGAGATTTCAAAGGAAAGATTGAGACCTTCAGAGGGTGATTCAGTCTTTAGATGTATCAAGGGTAAAAGAGACCAAAGAAACAAGATGAAAGTATTCTAAGTCTGACCATATAAGCCTAAACAACTAACTGAAGGACTCAAATTCCCCTGAGGGAAAGTTTCTGAAGATGTCATGATATTACTGTTGTGTGATGTGTGCCTTTTGTAGCTTTGGTGTGTTTATCTCAGACCATTCCCATGGATGTCTGTAAAAGATATCTGGAGCATAGACAATACACAGGAGTTATCCATTCTGCCTCATGTCACATTAATAATCGCAAAGGAGAAAGTACTGTTATGTGTAACCACTTCTTACTACTCATATTAGTCCAGTTTGCTTTGTCTTTTACAACTTTTGTCCATTGTGTCTCAGCACATTTTTGGTGTTAGCAAATGGACAAATTGTTAGTACACATTCATTGTGTGCCTATTACTGAATTGCCAAACCCATCATTACTGCAGCAAATTGTTGCATAATTTGCAGTTTTTTTCTCAAAGGAAAGTTTATTTTTCTTTGAAAAAATTTGTTTTATGTTTACTGCCCACGAGAACATCAGCTTCTTATCAAAAAAAAAAGGAAGTGATCCATCCTAAAAATGTTCAACCAGGACCCAAATTCTTTCAAGTAATTGTTATTATTTATTATTATATCATCAGCAGCATTTTTACCAAGTAATTTTATAGGTTATTGTATTGGGGTTATGTGGCAAGGTTTTGGTAGCAGGGGAGCTGCAGGGATGGCTTCTGTGAGAAGACACCAGAAGCTGCCCTCGTGTAGGACAGAGCCAGTTCCAGCCAGCTCCAAGACAAACCCACCACTGGTCAAAGCTGAGCCAATCATCAGAGGCGTTGGTAGCGCCTCTGTAATAACATATTTAAGAAAGGGTAAAAAATGCTATGCAGCAGCCTAGTGGGAGAGATGCTTGAGAATATGTGAGAGAAACAGCCCTGCAGACACCAAGGTCAGTGAAGAAGGAGGGGGAGGAGGTGCTCCAGGTGCCAGAGCAGAGATTCACCTGCAGCCCACGGAGAAGAACATGGTGATGGAGGTTCTCCCCCTACAGCCCATGGAGGACCACAGTGGAGCAGATATCTACACTGCAGCCTGTGGAGGATCCCACAGCGCAGCAGGCTGATGTGCCCTGAAGGAAGCTGCAGCTCTTGGAAGCTGCAGCTCTTGGAGAGGAGTCTATGCAGGAGCAAGTTTTCTGACAGGAACTGTGGCCCACGTGGGGACCCACACTGGAGCATTCCATTCCTGAAGGACTGCACCCTGTGGAAAGGACCCATGCTGGAGCAGTTCTTGAAGAACTGCAGCCCATGGGAAGGACCCATGTTAGAGAAGTTCGCGAAGGACTGTATCCTATAGGAGGGACCTCACGCTGAAGCAGGGAAACAGTGTGAGGAAGAAGGAAAAAGCAGAGACTGTATCCCGGGCTGTCTGCAACCCCCATCCCTCATTCCCCTGTGGTGCTTGGGGGTAGGAGATAAAAGAGTTAGGCATGAAGTTGAGCCTGGGAAGAAGGGAGGGGTGGCGGGAAGGGGGTTTTAGCTTTCTTTTATTTCTCACTATCCTACTCTGTTACAATTAATTGGCATTAAATTAAATTAAGTTCCCCAAGTCAAGTCTGTTTTGCCTGTGATGGTAACTGGTAAGTGATGTCCATGTTATTATCTCGACCCGTTAGCTTTTCATCATTCTTCCCCTGTCCTGCTGAGAAGGGGGAGTGATACAGCGGCGTGCTGAGCACTGGTGGTCAGCCAAGGTCAACCCACCACAGCTACAGTGGGTTAAGTGCTTTAGGACTACAGAGCAAACCAAAAATAAACAGCAGCATTATCCATCGCCTAAGACTTTCCATTACATTTTTATGATGTACTTATCTTCTGACACAAAACTGGATTTTAAATTTTTAGCCTCCTTTCCATTGAAAATATGTGAAATTTTGTGCTTCCATTATCCTTGGTGAAGGTTTTAGTTGTCCAAATATAGATGTCAGTGCCATTTGAGACAACCTGGTATCTGAGACCAACCGCATGAGGTTAAATTGTGATTTTTGTCCTTCCACATGTTGTTCTCAATAATCACAGAAAAGAGGAATTCTCACTTCAGATAGTGGAGTAAATCTAGGAAACTTCAGAAGCCACCATATAGTTTGTCTCATTAAATGTAATCAAAGGAGAAATTTAGGGACAAGAGAGGAAAGGACTTTTTTTCAGTGCAATTCAACTTTAAACATGAATTTAAACAGTGCTTACAATTACATAAAATATTAAGGTACAGGAAAGTCTAATAATAAATCCCAATTGGATCACATTACCACTTATAGATTGCAGTATGTCATGACTGAATTAATTGAAAAGATAAAGTCACCTATTTAATGAACTTTAAAAACCTGCAATCACCTTTCATCTCCCAGGCTAATTGAAACCAGATGTATTTATGGTATTATGTTGTAAGCTGTTAATTAAAATGTAAAGCAGAGTTGTAACTATCTTAACACTGTACTACCACCAGTGTAGCCAGCAATAATTGTGGGAAATTTTTATGTCCGCTAGGTCTTCTACTGCTTGGAAAAGAATTTAATCCACATATATTATATAGGGTTTTTTGTTTGTTTGTTTGTTTGTTTGTTTTTACAATAAAGACTCTGTAGAGTCTTATATGCTAAGGAACTTAAATTGAGGACATTTTTCGGTAAGAAATCAAATTGGAGACTACCCAGGAACAGAAAATGTCTAGGTGATGAATAATGAGTAAGTTATGTCTATATTCATCTGATCCTTTCTATCCTCGTATACATTATAGAAAAGCACTGTGTAAGAAAACATAAAAATAAACCCAGTTGAAAACATGATTCTTGGAAAGGTCAGTGATGTTTAAAAATGGATCAGCATTTTCATAATAGCTTTGTCCTCATTCTGCCTAAGGGCAAAACCGAGTTTAACATTGTACTAGTTAAGGTATTTCCTAATGTTAATTCATACAAACTACTGCAAGTTCTATTCCACAATTTTTATTACATGTTCCTCTTAACAACCTTTCTAATACATATATATTTCTTATTACTTCCCAGGGTCTTAGGAAAAAAAAAAAAAAGGAAAAAAAAAAGATTCAAATCATCTCCTAGAGGAAGCATTGTTTACTTACACTTCCTGCACAACCCTCCCATCTTAAACAAATCAGATATGTTAAATCGTAATTCCAGTGGCAGAGTGGAGGAAATCATATAGCAGACCCAAAACACTCAAAGAAAATTAATAGGTGGCAGGAGTGTTTCAGAAAAGACCTAGAGAACTTAACACAGCAAAAATTAGGGTTAAAAGATCCAGAGCAGTGTAAATGCTAGCCCATAAAACCAAAATATTATTAGAAATGAGACTGAGCATCTAGAATAGCTGGACGTTGAAGCAATGCTAATCTTAGGAGACCAGAGAGAATCAGTTGCCCAGAACAGTCAGAAGAACAAAATTCTGTAAAAGTTTGGGGACTGAAGCAGACAAAGTAGCTGAGAAGATCAAACAGATAGGGTTGCTGAAAGATGATCAAAGTTTCCCTGTACTACTGCAAATGCAGTGGGAGACGACTGTGCCGGAGAGAGATGTCATGGACATATATTCTTAGAATGTATTCATAAAATGTATTTTAAGATACATTTCCAGATATAGACTAATAATTCATTTGCAAACCAGCCACTGGATCTATTCCTACTTTCTCGGGGTATAGTGATGCATAAGTAACAACTCTGCCCTAGAGAGATTGTTGGGGATTTGCCCAGCAACAGCTAGTAGAAAGTTTATCATCGCCTTTTTTTTTTCCTTTCTCTGATATGCTTGACTGGGAGGGTACTTTATTTTAATCAACCAATATAATGCTTTCTAGATATTGTTGCAATCCAGCTTGATTAGTAGCACTGCTATAGCTACTTTAAATTATGTCATGAATCAAGGCAGCTTTTAGAAACCCAAGAGTTAGGAAATACAGTGATAGCTTTACATTTATTACTATTAAAATTTGTAATTTGACAGAATTTGCAGAAGTCAAGAAGGGAAGATTATGGCAGGTATGGTAGAAATGTTTTGAAAATGACTGCTCTAAGCATAAAAAAATCACAAAGTAAAATATTGACCTGAATGCATATGTGGCACAGACTTAGTTGAAGATACAGAGGATAGGATAAGAAAACAGAAAATTGGTAATGATTGTACAGTGAATAATATCTTGATGTTGTCAGTTAAGATAATGCTAGTATCACTCTTTTAAACATTTCTGTGGCTGACTATAGACCTCAGATTTGAGACAGAAAAATCTGTGTTTTCTACATAATCCTTCTACTAATATTTCGTTGCCTTTAAGAGATTAAACAAATGAACCATTTTTTTAAATACTGCCTGACACTTTTTTCATATTTTTGTGGGTACTCTTAGCTGAGTAACTATATTCCTTATGTGACAATGCCTTTGATATATTGAATTGAATTCAGTACGGAGTTCTGAAATTAAAGGAATAGATGTAGACCCCAAAGCTGCTTGACCAATTTCATGAAACTTTAAATAGTTCTAAGCAAAGTTCTCTGTAGAAAGTAGTTTTAAAGACAAACATTGATTAGGGACAGCTTATATTATTCAGAGTGGGATTGGACTTGAGTTTCAAACAGTGATACACTGATGTATAACATAGGTGTCGCCAGCTAACCTCAATGTCTAAGCTACAAGGCAGTGGAAACCTGGGGGATTTGGTTGCCTAAACATAGGTATGCAGTGTCACCTGAGACGTTTTGAGTTTTACCAAGATGTCTGTACAGGGCTGGCATATATGATGTTGTATGTCCAAGAGACACACCTCCTTCTGGAGTAATATGGAAGGCAAAACCAATACTCCACAGGGCCCTAAATGGTATTAGGTGCCTATGTTTAGGCAACTGAATCCTACACGTTGTCAACACAGTCAGTGAAGAGTCCAGAGCGCTAACAGAACAAATATAAGAGTTCATACTACTTAAGAGTGATTTGAACAGATCTCCTGACTGTAGTGGTGCATTCCCCTCCCCCACCCCACTGCCTCCTGGGCCACTCCACGATCTCAGAAATTCCTGCTAAACCTTGGTTTTGGTGTAATGAGTCAGGCGGTGAAGCGTCCCTTTACCATATCAAAAACTCTTGCATAGCTGAGGTTGAGAAATGTGTTGATCTTACCAGAAACTTCCACTGCTTGGTCCAAGTGGAGGATGAGGGCGGGGACAATTGTCATCCCCTGATACCCTTTGCTGAGTCATAGCTCAATTGGAACAATACCGTTGTTACTGAAACCTTGAGAATTTTGATGGATGACTAAAACTAATCATCTTGCGACCCTATAAACACATTCTCAGGTGAGACCCTTTGAGCTCTCCTGGACCCCAGTGGGCTGTGCCCAGAATCTCCCTCTGAGTGGAACGCTTCTCAGAGTCTGCGAACTCTTGAGTTTGTGATATTCAGAGGACCATCACCAACTGGCACAGGACCTGGGCTGCAACACTTCTGGGCCGAAACACTCCTCGAGGCTCAACCCTTCGCCTGTTGAGAAATGCCAAGACATTTGACATGAGTATTTCACTGAACTCAAGGGTAATTTTTAACAAGTATAACTTTGTATATTTATCTATTTTTTGTGTCTCTCAGAGTGTGTGTGATTTGATGGAGGTACCACTAGCAAATATAGTCTGCTAAAATTTTATGATCTATCTTAAGATTGGGAATGAACCTTAGACTGCTGTTAAACACATATAATCCTTTAGACATAGACCGTTGACCAGGTCTGGAACTAGGGGTGGCTCCAGCTGGGTCTACTCTGAATCTCGTGACTCAACGGGAGGGTCTCTTTACCCTTTTTTGCATTAGATATAAACCATTGACCAGGTCTGGGACTAGGGATAGATCCAGCTGCAGCTAGACTCCTCTCTGAGAAGGAATTTAGAAAGCAAGGAGGTCTACACTGAACTTTGTGAGTCAATGGGAGAGTCTCCTTACCCTTTAGACACAAACAGTTGTCTAAGTCTGAGACTAAGATTGGATCCAGCCAGGTCTTCTCTGAACCTCATAACTCAATGGGAGGGTCTCCCTTAACCTTTTCATCCTCGGCCTCTGTAAAAATCATTCCAACTCAATTCTAACATGATATGCTGGTTTCGGCTGTGATAGAGTTAATTTTCTTCCTAGTAGCTTGTATAGTGCTGTGTTTTGGATTTAGTATGAGGATAATGTTGATACACACTGATGTTTTAGTTGTTGCTGAGCAATGTTTACACTAGTTGAGGACTTTTCAGCTTCCCATGCTCTTTTCCTTTGTATGCTTCACCTGTGTAGTAAGTGATACTACTTGCCATCAAACTTTGTTAAGCCACACTTTTATAAATTTCTATTAAAATCACTTTCCGCTAATACCTTCAACAGTGATTCTTTAAATGGCCTCTAAACCACTCATTCACGACACTGACCTCAGGGCATATAATTCAGTCGTCTAAGAATGCTTTGGGAAACTTTCCTGGCTGCTGATCCAGAAAGATTTCCATATTTTATGCACCAGTCCTGAGAGCATGTCTCAGATAACCAAGGATTTTCCATGCAATGGTGTTAAGCATTAAATGTTTATAGTCAAGAAAGAAGGTTTTGTTGGTTAAAACAAATTAAAAATCAAGTTATTCTGGAAACAGAACCGAAGGACTCAGAACTAAAGAAAGGAATTTTTTACGATGAGGGTGGTGAAACACTGGAACAGGTTGCCCAGAGAGGTGGTAGATGCCCCATCCCTGGAAACATTCAAGGTCAGGTTGGACGGGGCTCTGAGCAACCTGATCTAGTTAAAGATGTTGCTGATCATTGCAGGGGGGTTGGACTAGATGACGTTTAAAGGTCCCTTCCAACCCAAACCATTCTACAATTCTATGATTCTATGATTCTATGACTCCTCTTTGGAAGGCAATGGTACAATAAATTCCCTGTCTGGAAGCTGAAATTAGACAAAATTAAACTAAAGTTATTTATTGCATTTTCTGGTATGAGTGACGGCAAGTAACACTGGAACATTATCCAGTTAATCTTGATTCACTACCTAGAACACGTTTCTTTGAAATTTGATATATTTTGATTTTTATTAAGATACGCTCTAATTCAAGTCCAGTTACTGGATTTCTAGAACAAACTAGTGCATTAGATTTCATTAGATAGTGAAATTATTATGCAAGCAATCAGATTGGGTCATAGGACACATATTAAGACTGTGACCCTGCGGCCTATAGTGTGTTTCAGATTTCAAGTCCTTTTGAGGTGGTGTTAGAGAGCTAGAGGATGACTGAGACCAAAGACACAAGAGGGAATATGGTGTCAGCTTCAAAGTGGGATCAAGAATTGGAGATTCACAAAGAATAAAAGAGCACTTCTTGTTGGAGTAACAAGAAGAGAAAGAGGAATCTGTGTGTACTCACTTTCATTGACAATTAATTAGAAGTTGCTGCCACTTTCACTATTTTGTGTATCACAGCTCCTATTTTTACTATGAATATCCCTAGAGTAAAGGTGACAATTCAGCAATAACAGTCTATTTCTTTTGCAAAATACAGACTGGGACATCTGCAGGAATGCTATCAACAGCCTGCATGTACCACATGAACTACTCACTAAGTATCATTTCTGAAATACTTCAGAAAAAGGCTGTTTCCCTTTTACATAGGCTGTCACTGACAGGAGACAACCAAAAGACTTTATGCAACTTTGAAAACTCTTTCTCTCCAGTGGAGGTGTGGAAATGACAAGATTGAGGACCATGTTTACCATTTGTGTCTGACCCAGGTGCTTATTATTTCTGATAAGAAAAATTTGGTATATGACTTACAGGACAGTTTGTGCAAGTGCCATCTTTTGTTTACTGTTTGACTTTGACAGCCTGTGATTTCCTAGACAGACAATAGGAATGTAAGAGGAAAGTTAACTATTACTCACAGTCTGCTGTCAGTTTAAGCATTCACAACCTGTCACATATTGTGAGAACTGAAGATGCAAATCAGTCTGTCTCTGCAGCAGCTCAAAGAAATGTACCAGGTGGAACGCATTCCTTTAGATGCTTGAATTTCTTGAAAAGCAACATAAATCTATTAATAAATGTACATTACTAACACTAATGAGCTCCCCTGTACCATTGAGAAAATACAGAATACACAATGTTTAGAAATCTGCATTCACCTTAAAGGAGACCTTTAAAACTGCTGAACTAGTCAAAAAAGCCTAATTAAATCATAGGACTTGTTTACAAATTTATGTTTTTCTGAGTCAAAATTGCATGGAATTTACCTTTTTCATTTCATTTCCTTACCCACTGATTTTACTCCTTTCTACTTCAGCAGTGATACAAAGATGACTTAAGAGATTTACATTTGGCTTTATGTTGCAAGGACCTTTCCGAGCCACACTTTTCTGAGTAAATTGACATTAAAAGATGTAAAAAAGATATCTGTATCTTTATCTATCTCTTGATCTAGCCACACTATTCATACGAATATTCATGTTTCTTTAGACCACACCTTTTTGATCTTTTCTTTGTGTACAAATCACTGAACACAAAGTTCTCCCATTGATATAAGGATAGTCTTTTAGCAAAATATAACCTCTAAGTAAACTTTCTAGTTTAAAGCATTAAATAAATAGAGTACATACCATATTATATTGTTATTTTTAACAGAAAAAATATTGGTTTATGCATATTAAATATTTATGTTTATTTTGTCATGTAACTTTGTAAGATACTCTTTGATTTTGTGGGGTGTCAATCTACTAACAACAGACACTACAATGCCCCACACTTTAAGTCTGAGGAATTTTTTTTTTTGCCATCTAGTGTCTGTATGACCATAATGCCATTCCATTTATGAATTATTAATGCTGCAGGAAATAATAGATGTTTTAAGAGGTCTATGACAATAGAGCAACATTTTGTTTTCTCTGAAGGATGTCTGCCATACCACTTACGCAATCCAGACTAAAGGCTCTTTCTTTTTATATTTCACTCTCTCTGTCCTCCAAATGCATCTTTTATAACTTGAGTTTAGCTGGTTCCTTTTGATCCTCTGATCACCAACCTTCCTCACCAGTTCTGTGAAGCTTAAGTCTGAACTTTATCTTTGGACTTACATTCTTTAAGGTTATTTTTGCTAACAGAGTGGTTACACATTCCTTTTATAACAAAAGAAAATGATTTAGACTTTATGATGGATAAGATTTAACATAAGCCCAGAAAAATGTTTCAGCCCAATCTGTTTTTAAAGAATTTAAATTGTCACTTAAAAAAAAGGTTGTAATCCTTATGGTTGCCATGATGCTCTGAAATACCATAACGAAGTGCATAGGGTATGGACAAGAAAACACTAAATGTAAGCAGAATTAGCTCTAAATGTAAGCAGAATTAGCACAGAAATATGACAGCTAAACAAAATTATGAGATTTTTGCTAGTATTAATAGGAGTTCATTTTCTTCATGAGCTTTCGGCACAAAAATTTAGATTTTCAATAGAAATTAAGGAAATGAGACTATGACTTTTTTAATATAAAAAAAAGATCTATCTTTCTAAACATCTTTTGATAACTTAATTCTCGTGACACCAAATGTGAGTGGGACTAAATTTCAATGGATTAATTAAAATATTTTTAGTTAAATGAAATCAAAATTGTATATTTTTTTACTATCTAATTTTATTTTATAATGTTGAGAACTGCCAAGTACTTTTTGAAAACATTTTGCAGACATCGTGCAATATGCTTGTACCATTGAATGCCATCTGCTGTCTAGGCTTAAATGCACACTGATTTTACTTTTAATTCATAACGAACATGAAGAATGAATGTGACCCATGTACGGCAATTTGGCTCAGTCATTGGCAGGTGCACATTTAAGGCATAAAACATATTTTTAATTATAAAATGGCTACTTTAAAGTTCCCAGGTGGGTAAGTAACATTAGTAACAAATAATTGCATGCCAGCCCATTATGCTCCCAACCACTGTACTGGGAAAAAAAAACAAAACAAAACAAAAAAAAAAACAAAAAAAACACAAAAAAAAAAACCAAAAAAAAAACCCTAGAAAGATGAAAGGATAAAGCATTCCCTTACTAATAATTGTATAATGGTTATATAATTTATAATGCCAAATTTAAATCTAATAAAGACTTAAAAAACTTTGTTTAACCTGTAAATGTAGACCTGCAAGCACAAAGTCAGGAACATTAAGGATGTCTGTAAAGTTATAAAATACCCTATGATGCTTTTATTATATTTGCCCTGTGGTTTTCTATTGGCATTAAAGTTCCACTGTTAAAATGCATTTGCCTCGGTCTTCAAATACCTGCTCAACAGAAAAAGAAATGTCTGCACATGCTCTAATTTATCACCCTCTACACCAGAAGATGAAAAATTACCCAGAAAAAACATTCAGTCTGAATGCTGGTTACTTTGACTCTCATCCAGAAAAAGAACTTAATCATGTAATAAATGCATGAATTGTGAATGATTCCTCAAAAATTTCATGTAGAATCACAATGCCAAATTGTCTTCAGATGTACAGTCTTGTCTTCATTAAAACAATAACAGAATTCTCCCAAATTCAATTGGACAAAATTCTTCCTATAATGTTTAACATCACAGCCATGATTTGTTATATTGTAATGTATTTAACAACAAAGAATTACTGTTGTTCCTGTAACTAATGGAACTATGCATAGAATAGAAGTTCTCTTTCTTTAATGTCTTGCCTGAACATTGGTTTTATTCCTCTTTCCATTGAAAATTAGATTAACTTAGTCATACTGTCTGTGTTGTGGGTCTGTCTGGCTTTGTGTTTTCCTCTAGCAATTTATTCACTCATTGGTGGCTGTGAAGGATAGAACTTCTGAGGCCATACCTATAATGTTTTTCTTGGTAAAAAGTCCTATATCTTGGAAATGATACATTTTAGGGGAATTTCTGTATTGTGGGCTTATGGCTTGTTAGATACTTCACTTGTAGCATCCCCTCATGTCAGAAACATAGTAGGGAGAAGAGAGAAAAGACTGGGCAATGTACTGGCATCCTGATTTTTAACTGCTGATGAGCAGCATTTTTCACCTTTTCTTAAATCTGTTATCACAGAGGCACTATCAACATCACTGATGGACTCAGCTTTGGCTGGCAGCAGGTCCATCTTGGAGCTGGCTGGAACTGTCTCTGTCGGACATGGGACATCTTCTTACAGAAGCATCCCCTGCAGCCCTATTGTTACCAAAATCTTGCCACCTAAACCCAATACATATTGTTACCCTACATGTCAATGCACTGCAGATTCACACAACCAGTCCAGGCCAGGGTGTCCTTAATCTGTGTCTGCTCTACAGAGTTATGCTGCTGACAGAAGGGCTGCATCTGTCCTGCTGTTAAAATAAAATGTTTCCATTTCCATTATATGCACAAATTTCATTTTCAGTAGTGAAAACTGTATGAGCCATTTTATCATCATCTGGATCTCTTCTCTGCCCAAACTTTTTGCAATAAGTACGTATTATACTTCTCATATATGATTCACAGTGAATAAATCTCACATTTACCATACCTTACTACTGAGCAGTTATCATCCATTTCTGACAGAAGACAATAATAATAATAAAAAAGACTTATTAAACTATATCCCTGTATAAGCAGTGATAGCATTCCTCAGATGAACATATGCCTGAGTTTCACCAGACCCAAATATCTTTTATTTCAGTGTTCTGTGAGAATAAAGCTGTGAACTAGAACAATGTATGAGTCAGCCCTTTGGGACATCTGTAGGTGAGGTGTGTGTTTGTTTGTTTATTTTTTCTCTTGTAACTGGAAAATAGAAAGGATCTTGAAGATGTAATCATAGGAAAAAAGTAAAAAAAAAAAAAGAGAATAGTCATATACATAGAATATTTTGACTGGTATATGAAAATGTTTCTCCTGATGAGCTCTTCAGGTGTTCAGGCCATATGGGGGAGTCTGCCATGCTTCCTAGAGTGACTAGAGGCACCTGTAATGAAAATGTAGACGTTAACAGGTGGCAAGGGCCTACGTGGAACAGGAAGCAACAGTTTGCCCAATTGCTACCTTAGCTCTGAAAGGCAGATCCCTTGGATGGGTTTGCTCAGCTCAGAAGAGCCATTTCTGGTGTGATCATGGCACAAAGTGTGATGGCCAACTCCAGTTAAACACACTCACCACAAATATTCAGTTTCAGTCTCTCCTGGCTTATGGCCATAGCGTTCTTGCAAATTAGCTAGCTGAATTGGATCGAATGGAATTATTTTTTGAGTGTGATTTCCTGCTCCACCCTGAGGTCCAGTAGTTTCCTCAGTTTTCATAATAGGTTGGACTATACATTCAGGGGGACTTGAAGGAGGTAAAGAGTTATTTTCCTCTGATTTGTTATTATCAGGGTCACCCCATATGTTTCCATCCCATTCTTCAGGGGATACAATTAATTTTCTAATCTGGACAAGATCGGGAAGTAGGGAGCTCGCATAAGCATCATTTCGACTTTCTCTTCCAACCTTTGTTTGCTTTCCTTTTCTTCCCTTAATTGTTTTCGCAGCTGCTCATTTTCCAAGGATAGTATTAGCTCAGCTGCTTTCCTGCTTTCAATTTCCTCTTTGTAGTCCAGGTCCTTTTTATTGCAATGCTTCCTGAACTGACAAGTGGCTTCTCGGCAAGTGCCTAGCATTTTGCAAATAACTCCTTTTCCTTTTCCATCTTTTATCTGACTTCTAGAAACTTTTAATTGTTCCTCCACAGCTTCCCAATCATACCAATTATCACGAGCCCATTCATTTGAAAATTTGGGAATTGGGTCTATTCCATGTTTTTGTAAGTAATCAGTGATACTGTTTGCCATCCTGCCGACTACACCAATTTGTCGCGAATGAGTGGTTTTGCGGCCGCTTAAATAATCAAAGGCAAAGGTATCAGCAAAAGTGATTTTAATAGAAATTTATAAAAGCACAACTTAGCAGAATTCGATGGCAAGGTTCACTCTATTACTTATTACATGGATTAAATATACACAGGGAAAGTTGTGTCAGAATTGTGTTGGAATGCTTTATAGAAAGACCGAGGACAAAAGGGTAAGGAGACTCTCCTGTTGAGTCACGAGGTTCAGAGTAGACTCCCTTGCTCTCTAAACTCCTTCTCAGAGAGGAGTCTAGGTGCGGCTGGATCTACCCCTAGTCTCGCACCTGAGCAATGGTTTATGCCTAAGAGATTATATGTGTTTCGCAGCAATTTAAAGTTCATTCACAATTTTGAGGTAAATCATAAGACTCTAACAATACTTAATCATTAACCAATTTGGCAGTCACTAAGTAAGGTAGCCAAGTTTACTACAACTACTAAAGTAACAACTACAGAGTGTGCTTATCATTGATTTTCTAAATCAATACACACAAACACACAAAAGATCTAGATCAATTCATATATATACATATGGTACCAAATCTAGATAAGTTTATAAAGGTCTAAAGCTCGACAAGTTATAAAGGTATACCTGTTAAAAATTCCCCTTGAGTCTGTGAAATACTCATGTTAAATGTGTTGGCATTTCTCAACAGGTGAAGGGTTGAGCCCCGAGGAGTGTTTCAGCCCAGGTCCCAACAGTCCTCCAAATATCACAACCTCGAGAGTCTGTGACCTCTGAGAGGCATCCCACTCGGAGTGAGACTCCAGGCACAGCCTGCTGTGGTCCAGGAGAACTCAAAGGGTCTCACTAAGGACCACTGTTTATAGGTTTGCCAGATGATTGGCTTTAGTCATCCATGACAATTCCCAGTATTTCAACAACAATGGTGCCATTCCACTTGAGTCACAACTCAGATAGGGGTGTCAGGGAATGACGGATTATCCCCAATGTTATCCCCCACCTGGGTTAGGTAATGAAAGTTCTGGTACAGTCAGTACTGTTCCTCACTTCAGTCATGCAAGAGTTCTGGAATGGGAGTCAAGGGATGCTTCACTGCCCAACTCATTACAAGAAGGTCAAAGTTTACCAGGAGTTCCTGAGGTCATAGAGTGACCCTGGGAAAAAAAGGGCGGGAAACAATGCACTACCACACCAACCTACATTAGCCTTACTCTGCACTTTTGCAGAGCTGCAGGTTGGTGGATGACCTTGCTTGTCCCTGCGGCAGCAGCAAACGCACCTTCTGAGGGGGAGGCTTTTGTTGTCAAGTTGTGGTGGACCTGACATATCTCTGCTGTTTCTGCTTCCAACCTCTGCTGTTTCTGCTGGTGACTCCTCCGCCGATGCTCTGGCAAGCCCCACCACCTCCTCCCCAAATAGTTCCCCGTGGTGCTCAATAAGGAGCTCCACCAGCCGTGTCACCTGCACACAACAAAGCATTGGTTTCCACCTAGGTAGCTAAAAAAGGGTCAAACAGCCTTTCCCACTCCCGACCCTCGCTTCCGCGCAGAAAGCTGCAGCTGTGGGGCTGCTCTTCCCGGCAGCTCCCCCACAAGCATTTGCTGAAGAGAGGAGGCAGCCAAGTACCTCTGAACAGCAAAGCTCGGGTGGGCCTAGAAGGCTGTAGCCAGTTGGTAAATACAGCGTACCTTCCCCGTCACCTGCAGCAGGACCTCCAAGGGTAACATGTGCTCCTTGGCTGGGCTCAGGAGGTTTGGCCCCACACAGATGGCCAGGTTGCTGGTAGTTATCCCGCTGGTGGCCACATTTCTGCTGATGTTTTGGAGAGAGACAGCAAGTGCTTGAGCAGCAGGAGACTGGCGTTCGGCAGCGCTGGCCACCCTTAGGGAAAAGGAACACAACAGTTTAGAGTAGACATTGTCAACACAGATCGCCCAACCTGATCTCACCCAAGCCCACCTGAGGGGAGGTTCACTGGCCATGTCTGGTCTACAACAGAGGGACTGCCTTACTGAGATACAGCCAACTCACTCCCTCCCTGTCCTTCTGGCAAGAGTTCCCTTGTGGAGCAACCCCTAATGCCTGCGGGAAGTGCTCCAAGGAGAGAAATGCTTTTCTGTGCCTCTTTCCCCTGAAACCCGACTGCACAGCAGCAAGAGGTGGCTGGCAGAAACCATGGCTTTTTCAAGGAGGCTGTTGCTTTGCAGGCAATTCTCCAGCCTCTGCCAGTCCCTGCAGAGTAAACAGGTTGCTCGCTACACTTACTCTTTCAGTCCTGCCAGCTTCTCCTGCCTGCTGGTCTTCTGCAGGGTGCTCATCCACTCCTCATAGAGGTCTTCCTCAAGGAGCTTGGAGGGGACATTTCGGAGGAAGTCCTGCAATGCCAAGAGCTCCGGATGAGGCTTTGACCACCCCAGCCAGGAGCACAGGCAGCATCCCCAGCACTCTGGCTGATGAGCAGGTGGCTGAGTTTCTGTTCCTGCTCTCACAGGCGCCCATCAACACTGACAGAGCCAGGAGCTGCTGGGCTCCAGGTCAGCAGGGTTCACCTTCAAGGTGACGGCCAGCAGATGTGCAGGATGGCTTTTGAGGTGGACCTCCGCTCCACTGTCGAGGGCCTCCCTCATCTCCCAAGAGGCATGCTTGCTGGCTGCAAGCTGGAAGATCCCCTCTGTGAATGGTCCTTGCTCATGCAGGAGAGCCAGCAGGTCCTGCAGGGGACAGAGGAGGACA
This sequence comes from Calonectris borealis, assembly GCF_964195595.1. Taxonomy (NCBI): domain Eukaryota; kingdom Metazoa; phylum Chordata; class Aves; order Procellariiformes; family Procellariidae; genus Calonectris; species Calonectris borealis. Next base: position 169,238,284 of record NC_134312.1, read on the forward strand.
GTAGCTTGGTTAAAGAGAGGCCCTGGGGCAGGTGAATCTTCCTCAGGGGCAGGAGCAAGTGTGGACAGCTCTGTGGCTCTCACTGGGGTGGGACGGATGGGTGGCTGGAGGTGGGTGCCGTGGGGAGGAGCCAGCTTTGTCCCTGACTGTCACCTGGGGTCCCTCTGCCGAGGAGATCGTCTCTCTGGAGGAGCCAGAAGGATGGGGATTCCCTGGCCAGGCTTGCTTACCTGGATGAGCTGGGGCAGCGTGCCATCCTGGCTGCAGAGGGCTGCCAAACACCTCACACCCCGAGTGACCCTTATCTTTGCCTGGCCCTCGACCAGCCTCTCCAGGCTGTTGGCGTGTAGTGTCATTGCCTGGGCAAGGGGAAAAGAGTGGAAGGTGAGAAGCCATGCACCAGATGTTGGGCTAGAGCAGCATCTGGGGGCAATGCAGAGACACTGGGGAACCCAGACCTGGGCACAGTGCTGCAGGCATATCTTTACCAGTGTTGAGCAAAGGGGAAGGGTCACCTCCCTCCAGCTGCTGGCAATGCTTTGCCCAGTGCAACCCAGAGTACCAATCTCTGAGTTTGCTGCAAGGACACCTTGCTGCCTCCTCTTCAACTTGATGTCCACCATGACCCCTAGGTCCTTTTCTGCCATGCTGATTTCCAGCAGCTTTACCAAGCTGCTTTTTGTCACGAGTATGTGCGGGTGTTTCCCCAGATGCTTCATGCTCATACTAGTGCCATCCACAGTCGGTCCCACCCTATTTCTGCAGGTCTCACTGTGCCACTGCCATGAGGGTTAGAAGGGCCTGTTTCCTCCAGCCAAAGCAGGGGTCCAAGCGGAAAGGCTGTCTCTTCTTATGGGGCAGGGAGAAAGAGAATACACCTTGGCGACTGAGTCCAGAGATTGAGTTTCCATAGTTCTCCATCTTTATCTTTTTTTCCACAGTCAGCATCCCCAACGCTCTGGCTCATGTGAAGGCAATAAATTAAATTAATTTCCCCAAGTCAAGTGTGTTTCGCCCACGATGGTAATTGGTAAGTGATCTCCCTGTCCTTATCTCAATCCACAAGCTTTTAATCATATTTTCTTCCCCTGTTTTGTTGAGATCGGGGAGTGATAGAGCAGCTTGTTGTGCACCTGGAGACTAGCCAAGATGAACCCACCAAAATAGAAACAGCTCTGTAAAGTGAAAGAGGTAGTGCTGTGATCGAGATGTCCATACTGTCTGCAATGGGGGAGTGATTTCTTTGAATAAGCTCTTGTCTGGTCCTGTGGACTGCATACCTACTATAGGCCAGAAGACATTGGGTGCACTTGTTGTATAGGTGTGCTGGTTTTGGCTGGGATAGAGTTAATTTTCTTCATAGTAGCTGGTAAGGGGCTATGTTTTGGATTTGTGACCAAAACAGTGTTGATAACACAGGGATGTTTTAGTTACTGCTGAGCAGTGCTTAGACAGAGTCAAGGCCTTTTCTGCTCCTCACACCACCCCACCAGCGAGTAGGCTGGGGGTGCACAAGAAGTTGGGAGTCGACACAGCAGGGACAGCTGACCCCAACTGACCAAAGGGACATTCCATACCATATGACATCATGCTCAACAATAAAACTAGGGGGAAGGGTGGTGGGAGGGTCAGTGCTTGGAGACTGGCTGGGCATCCATCAGTTGGTGGTGAACAATTGTTTTCATTTGTATCACTTGTCTTTCTTGGGTTTTATTTCTCTCTTTGGTATTTTCCTTTTCATTAGAATTTATTATTATTATTAGTTGTAATAGTAGTATTAGTATTAGTATTAATATTAGTATTAGTATAAGTATATTTTATTTTATTTCAATTATTAAACTGTTTTTATCTCAATGCATGAGTTTTCTCTCTTTTACCCTTCTGATTCTCTTCCCCCATCCTGCTGGGGGGAATTGAATAAGAGCCGTGTGGTGCTTAGTTGCCAGCTGGGGTTAAGCCACTACAATAGTTTTATTTAAAAGAAATATAGTTTACCCACTTGTAAACTATTCTGTGACATAACTAAAGTATGATATGTGGGCAAGTTCAGAAGTCTTAAAAAGTGCACTTCTGATTCAAACTAAAACAATCCTACAGATTTCTACAGATTCCTACAGCAGTTTATGTCTTACTTTTTCCATCATAAGTGTAGATGTTTAGTGTAAATACTTGTGTAGATTCCTGGTACAGTAAACAATTGGGGGTACCACTAGGAAGTTGGTCACTGATTCCAATCTGCTCATAGGCATGTTGGGTGAAATAAATCTCTGCCTAGGTTAAATAACCATCAAAATGCATACATGACTTCTATTCTATGATAAAGACAGTTACATTCCTTAAATAAAGTTGCTATATTTTCTCAGCAAATCTGTACTGAAGTCTTAACCTTGAGCGGCGTTCTGCCTTTGCCGGAATAAAAATGCTACAGAAGCACAAATGTGAGCTGGTTTTAATTAAAAAGTACAACAAAAATATTACTGAAATGTTTATTAAAAATAAATATAACTCATTTTTCAAGAAGTTAAGTAGCTAAATTTGTATGTATTTAAATGTTTTAATTTATTATTTCTGTATGTTGTAGTATTCTATGCAACATCTATATAAATATTTTTTTTTTGCATTTAGACTTATGTCTTTAAATCGAGAAGCCTGTTAAATGAATAGTACTCCACACTCACTTTACAGTCAGTAGAAAGAAATAAAAAATCTCCAGAGGGACACTCCATCCAAGATACAAATTTTTTTCCGGAGATCCTTCTCTCTCTTTATAGATTGCATAAAGAGCCTTGACACTTTCCTAGGAAGGATGAATCTGAACCACAATAACTAGTGTTGTTCTATTAACTGAATTAGCTATGCTTCCTGTTTTTACTTCATTTCCTATCTTCCCTTTTTTGATTATTATTTTTTTCCTTTCTCGTTGTACAGTTACTATGCATGTATGTTAACAATGGCTAGTATCTTTTATTGACTGGGAAGATTCCCTAGAAATCTGTTGATATAAATCAAGCAAACAGGTAAATACAGAAAAGTAAGTTCTGTGGTTATCTGAAATACTTTTCTCTATTCTTCAACTACCCATAATATACTTGTCCTTTCTGTAGTCTTTTCATTATAAAAATCTTTCTTGGAGCACACTGCCAAAGTTCCTGTTTGCTTAGTTTGTGGAAAGATAAGGTACATCTTTTCTCACATATTTTATTTTGCATTTTATTATTTTATAGGTCTACTGAGGGTTAATGATCTCTTAATACATTTTTTTAGAGAAAATCACCCTTTATAATAGTATGGGTAAAATTTTATAACAGGCTAGGTCGTCTACTTATTTAGAACACACTGAGTCCTTGAAAGCATTAACAGTTTCAGTCCTTCTTGTGGGCTTTGAAATTTTACTTTGTTGATCACAGGCTTCTGCTACTATGTTAGCACTTTCTCTTTATCTTTACTGCCAGCCTTTCTAGTCAGTATTGAGTACTGCAACAGATACCTACACATTGTAGTGTTTTAGGCACTTTTAAGTGCCTCATTTACATAGTAATGGAGCAATTAATTATGTTTAATGTTTTTATTCTTAAAATGTCCCATGGGGAATAAAGTACTCTTATCCTCATTTTCAAACGGGCTAGTGAGAGACACATATTCATTGAGAATTTAAAAGCTAAATTCAGCTACCTAAACACAGTGACAGTTAAGGTCCCCTAAAATATTCAACTCTATTTTCCTCTGACATTCCAGAAAAGTTCAAGTCTCCTGTAAGTCCTGTGTCATATCTGACAGTTCTGTGAAAATGTCTTAGATATTCCAGGGCATCTTAAATTGCATTAACCACCTACATTTAGGCCAATAAGTCAAACTCTAAAAGCTTGAAGGATGTTTTAAGACTAGGTGAGAGATCCAGGAAAACCTACCTGATCTGATGAGAAGTTTGAAACATGCCAGAGACCTAATGTCTATTGAATTTTCCAGGCAGACATCTTTCCTTGCTTAACTGAGTAGTGAAATTGGGCATTTTAGAGTCAAGAAATAGTCTTAAGTTTAGGTTATTCTGGTACAGTTTAACAAAAAGCATATAATGACAGTCCACATTGCAATAATAAGCTATGGTTAGAGTACTTGAATAGCAGGCTTCCCTAAATCTACGATGGTTTGGACTCACATCTCAAAAGAGTGGATGAACTCCTGAGCTAAAAGATATTCTAATATAGTAGTACTCCTGTTGAATTTAAATCACAATGCAGAGTGAAAGCAAAAATCTTGGCTTCAGGAAGCCTGTGTCCCTGTCTTACTGATTTTACTTAATCTTACTGAAGGCCTCCAGTGTCTACTCCATTAGCTGTTGAAGTGCCTTATTTTAATTTATTTTGTTAGTTTATGTTAGAAAACCAATTACATTACTGTTTTTATTATGCTATGTTATAATATCATAAATATATATATAATATATATGATACATATATCATATATGACCTACAGGATAGTATTTAAGCAGCATAGACACAGCAGAAGCTGCAGCTGGTATGGAAGATCCAAGGTACAAAGTTTTGGAGAGCAGAGAAAACTAAGAAAGCCCAGAAGAGAGGACTATTGGATAAGATTCAGACAAAACTTTGCAGCAGTGTAGATGTCGACGAGAATAAAATGCGAGAATCAGAAAGCAGTATGGAGAGCAGCGTAAGAGGTAGTTCATGAGAGTATGGAGCATGAGGACTATGAACTAAGAAAAGAAAGGGAAAGGAAATAAGTGAAAAAGCAGTGATACTTCTAGGACAGACTTGATAAAAAGGAAAAAAAAACACTGCTAAAAACTGAGCAATTCTTTACACCATTTAAATAATGTAAAGATAAGGGTACGCACAGAATCACAGAGTGATTGAGGTTGGAAGAGACCTCTGGAGGTCATCTTGTCTGACTCCATGCTCAGGCAGGTTCACCTAGAGCAGGTTGCCCATCATCAGTTATGTAACATATGCAAACTTGCTGAGGGTACACTCTGCCCCATCATCCAGATCATTAATGGAGATGTTAAACTGGACTGGAGACAACATTCACCCCTGGGGTACATCGCAAGTTACTGGCCTCCAACTAGACTTTGTTCTACTGATCACCACCCTCTTGGCCCAGCCTTTCAGCCAGTTTTCAACCCACCTCTCTGTCTACTAATCCAGCCCGTATATCAACAGTTTGTCTCTGAGGATCTCATGGGAGATTATTGAAAGACATTATTGAAGTCCAAGTAGACAATATCCACTGCTCTGGCCTCATCTACCAGGCCAGTCATTTCATCATAGAAATGTTTCAAGTTGGTCAAGCATGTGTTCCCCTTGGTGAAGCCATGCTGACCATTCTTGTTGATTTTTTTGTCCTTAATATTTTCTTTCCTATAATTCAGTGTCCATCTTGCTTGCGTTACCTTTGGGGCACTGTACAAGATAAACTTTCTTTTAGTGTTTGTTCGAATAGCTGTTATCTTCATGATATCTAAGTCTTCGCTATATGCTGTATTATCAGAAGTAGTCATAAGATATGATGAAGTGATTATGAAGACTAATCAATAATACTATAAAGTATTTTATTTTGCAAGGTTTAACATATCCGGTACTTCTTACGTTGATAACTTCCTTTTCATTTTTCATTAGCCTAAAATATCTTGTGGGGACA